>NW_027362771.1:635980543-638480543 GCF_046119375.1 Phyllobates terribilis
GTGGGGCAGGGCGACCAATATGCCCCTGAGATGGGCACGACAGTCCCTGTCCCTGGCTGGAGTGGGGGGAGGGAACACTGAGGAAGGGGAACCCTGCAGTGCAGGAGCAGGGAGGAAGCAGTTCCTGGGTGCATTGAGAAGGGAGTATAAAAGGTGGGCACCATCTTAGTTCAGTGCAGAGAAGTCTGAGCAGAAGTGGCAGGGAGCAGGGGCTCTGCATGAGCTCTGCTCCGGAGGCGGGCCTAGTAACAGAGGCCCAGGCCTGCAAGAGGGAGAAGGAAGGAAGAGGAGCGGAGAAGGCTCCAGGAACGAGGAATGAAGGGATCCCAGGGGTGCGGACGGGCGAGTCGCCACCGCACGCCCGAATCCACCTGCGTGGAGGGGTCAGGCCAAAGGGGGAGACCGGTCCCCGAACTAGTGGAGGCAGGAAACGACCCTCAGCTAGAAACCGGAGGCTCTGACATTTTATGTGGCGCAGCCCCTTGCTCCACCCGCTAGCAAGGCACCACATAGGGTCAGGGAAACTGGCGCCAAGTTTACCAAGAGGAGGCCCGAGGCAGCCGGACAGAAGTGTTGGTAAGAAAGGCCAGACAAAGGACACAGAAAGGGGGTCCTGTGAAGCGCTCCAAAGTTATCTGGGAGTTGTCTGAGCCCCTCACCTGGTGAGCACAGTACGACGTGGGCAGCCGTTACCTGCAGACGTGGTCTGGATAATAAGAACTGTGAGTAAAGGCCCTGAACTGCATCACTGACTCCGTGTCGTTACTGCTGCTGCCCTGCACCATCACCCCCATCCTCCGCATACACTGCCCTGAGGCTATACTCCTCCCGTGGGGAGTTATGCTATGCTCTGCTGCACCCACAACACCAGCCTTAGCGGTCTGCCCTGTAGCGGCGGTTCACTCTGACCGCAATCCACGGGTGGCGTAGTCGGACATTTAAACATCAAAACCACATAAATAGTTCCGCCACTGGTTTGACCGCCCTGAGCCACGGAACCGGATCGCCGCCACGAAGACTACAACCACCAGCATCCACCAAAAAGTGTCCGGCTCCGGGTGTCCCAAGGCCCAGGGGGTGCGTCAGAACATTTTCATCACCTTTCACAATCACCAATGGGACAAGGCAGGGATGTCCTCTGTCCCCTCTCTTATACATCCTAGTGACGGAGCACCTGCTCTCATCAATTCGCCATAACCCCAATATTAGGTGGATTGAGGTGGGAGGCACCGAGTACAAGTGCTCTCTATTTGCTGATGATGTCCTAGTATATATCACTCAATCACATATATCCATCCCTGCTGTTATGGCTGAAATAGATCACTTTGTTACATGGTAAAATTTTAAAATCAATGCAGCGAAGTCTGAGGCCCTCGATGTCTCCCTCCCTAAATCCATATAGGATTCCATCCAGTCCAACTTTCCCTTTGCCTGGCCCTCACAGGGTATCAAATACTTAGGAATTCCTATTCATAGAGACCTCTCCCATCTATGTTATCTTAATTTTGGGCCCTTTATTGAACAATTCCATACAGACCACGGTTGGCAAGTTAGAACTGTAAGATTCACTACGTGAACCACTGGTGTTTTGTGGAAAAGCACATGTACACCGCGTTCCAAATTATTATGCAAAAAGTGTTTAGGAGTGATAAGGGAAGAATTTGTTTGTTTGTCAGTTAAACTCATTGATGGTGATGTGTGTCAGGGCTCTTTATATCACTGTAAGCAATTGCAGACACCTGTGCTAATTAGTTTGGCAGGTGTGTCCAATGAAAGGCAAGACTACTTAAGAAGGCTCTCTCACATTATTAAGCAGCCTACATTTTCTGCCAAAATGGGAAAGAAAAAGGATGTGTCGGCTGCTGAGAAGCAACAAATTGTGGAGTGTTTAGGTCAAGGCTTGACTGCAATCAACATTGTGCGATGATCAGGATGAAGTGTCTTGGCAATCAAGAAGTATGTAGCTGATTCACAGTACACACGTGTGCGTGCTGATAAGGGCAAATTGAGGACTCTTTCCTACAGGCAATTACGTCAGGTTGAAACAGCAGCGGCAAAAAAGCCTTGTCATAGCAGCAGACAAGTTTTTGAAGCTGCTTGTGCTTCCAACGTCCCCCGAACAACAAGATGCAGGGTCCTTCAGAGGTTTGCAGCTGTGCATATGCCATCCTGTCGACCTCCTCTATCCACTTCACACAAGCAGAAACGGCTCCAGTGGGCCAAACATTACATGAAGACTGATTTCAAAACTGTTTTGTTCACGGATGAGTGCCGTGCAGCGCTCGATGGTCCAGATGAATGGAGTGGAGGATGGCTGGTTGATGGACACCCCACGCAAACACGGCTACAGCGCCAACAAGGAGGAGGTGGAGTAATGTTTTGGGCTGGAATCATGGGGAGAGAGATTGTCGGCCCCTTTAGCATCCCTGAAGGCGCTAAAGATGAACTCCATAATGTATGTGGATTTTCTCAAACAGCACTTCCTGCCATGGTTCAAGAAGAAGAACCGTGTATTTCACAGCAAGATCATTTTTCTGCATGATAATGCACCATCTCATGCTGCACATAAAACATCTGCATCTCTGGCTGATATGGGCATAAAAGGGGACAAACTTATGGTGTGACCCCCATGCTCCCCTGACCTCTACCCCATTCAGAACCTTTGGAGCATCATTAAAAGGAGTGTCTATGATGGCGGGAGGCAGTTCACATCTAAGCAACAGCTCTGGGAGGGTATTCTGTCCTCATGCAAAACAATTGAAGCAGAAACCATCCAAAACCTGACAAATTCAATGGACGAGAGAGTTCAGAAGCTCCTTTCGAACAAGGGGTCCTATGTGAAAATGTAACATCACCTAGAATAAAGTTTTGAGTTGAAAACTGTTTGATTTCAGTTTCTAACAACCTGCTAATGCTTATAATTTCAAAAATGACCATTTTTTTGGTCTTTATTAAAATGAAAAGGTTGATCGAAAAGTTTGGGGGATCTAAGAGTGTGGCAACCCAGTAGTCATGATTACTTCGAATTCTGACAATATGAGGGTCATGCTGCAGGTAGTGCAGCAAGAAGGCACTTATGTGTCTTGCGCATCTCGGAGCCCCAAAATTATTTTCCGGGCTAGATGCAGCTAAAAATTATTTTTAATTTTAAATCTGGTGAAGCTTTTTATAGATGGCCTAATAGGATCAGTGCTGCACACTGCTACAAAGCCCAAATTATTTTCCAGTCAAGATACAGATAAACATGATTAGTAATTTGAAAGCTTAAAACGGTTGGTAGGGTGATTTTAACCAATCATCAAGCTTTTACTCTCCCCAGGATGACACAGGGGTAGAAAAGTCGTTTCGGATCCATGATTTGTTCATCTTTATGAACGTGAGTCTGTCTACATTATCAGTGGAGAGCCGCGTGCGCTTATCTGTCAGCACACCACCAGCAGCGCTGAACACACGTTCAGACAGAACGCTGGCTGCGGGGCATGACAAGATCTCCAAGGCGTAAGTGGCTAGCTCCGGCCATTTATCCAGATTGGAAGCCCAAAAAGAGCAAGGGTCCAGTGACACAGTCGTGGCTTCAATGTTTACTTGGAGATACTCCTGTACCATCGTCTCTAGGCGTTGACTATGTGTCAGACTTCTTGTCTCCTGTGGCCTTGCAAAGGATGGGCTAAAAAAGTGGTGAAATGATTCCGCAAAATTGATGTTACCAGCAGATACTGTGGTTCTGTTACGGTTTGAGTGCTGAACACTTGACGGTCCCACGGTTGGCAAGTTGGAACTGTGAGATTCACTACGTGCACCACTGGTATTTTGTGGAAAAGCACATGTAAGATTCTGCAACAGTCTCTGCTGATACTCCTGCATGCGTGCATCCCTTTCTATGGCAGGAATAATTTCTGCAAATTTACTTTTGTACCGGGGATCTAACAGTGTGGCAACCCAGTAGTCAGGATTATTTCTAATTCTCACAATTCGAGGGTCATGTTGCAGGTAGTGCAGCAAGAAGGCACTCATGTGTGTTGCGCATCCAGGAGCACCAAGTCCCTGTTGTGTTGGTGGCGAGGTAACAATCATGCTTCCTTCCTCTGTCCTCTCCCCCCAACCTCGCACAACAGAAATGTGATCAAGGTCTCCCTCATCTGATGAGTCTTCCATCAGTTCGTCCTCCACTTCTTCCTGGGCTCCTGCACCTTCCCCACTAGTTTGGCTGCTACCATGCGCCCTGGTAAAACCATTTCCACCACCCTCACATGCCTGCCGCCTTGGTGCTGCCGACCGTCTGGACCTTGCAGATGTTAGCCCTTCCGCATACAACTCCTCCTCCTCTACTTCCTCCACCTCCTCTTGTGCCACCACCTGACTCCGAATTCTGTTTAACATGTGCTCCAGCATGTAAATCACCGGAATAGTCATGCTGATAATGGCATCGTCAGCACTAAACATCTTCGTCGCCATTTCAAAACTGTGCAGAAGGGTGCAAAGGTTCCTGATCTGAGACCACTCCTCCAGCGTGATTTGCCCCACCTCTGAATCTCGTTGGCCCAGGCTATACGTCAGAACGTATTGCACCAGGGCTTGTCGGTGCTGCCACAGTCGCTGCAACATGTGCAGAGTTGAATTCCACCGGGTAGGCACATCGCATTTTAGCCGGTGAAGTGGCAGGCCCAACGACTTCTGTAGAGATGTAAGTCGCTGAGCTGCGGGATGCGAACGGCGGAAGTGAGCACACAGCGACCGTGCCCTCTGCAGAAGGCCATCTAGTCTGGGATAGTGGGCTAAAAATTGCTGGACAACCAGGTTCAACACGTGAGCCATACAAGGCACGTGTGTGACATTGCCCCGGCGAAGGGCCGCACCCAGGTTTGCAGCATTGCCGCACACGGCCTTCCCTGGTTTCAGGTCCAGTGGAGACAACCATTCATGAAATTGGTTCTCCAGAGCTGACCACAACTCCTCAGCTGTGTGACTCACATTTCCCAGACATTTCAATGTAAAAACCGCCTGATGACGTTGAGCCCTACTGCCAGCATAGTAAGGAGGTGTGCAGGATCCCTTCTGCGCAGTTAGAAAGCTTGTGGCATGACCAGACATGCTTTGGGTGCAGGTGGAAGACCGAGAGGAGGTTGAGGAGGCAGAAGCAGTGGAGGAACTTTGACATAAAGAGGATTGACGCACAACTCGTGGGGACGGCAAGACTTGGACAGCAGCCCCTTGTCCTGCTGTCACCATAGTTACCCAGTGCCCAGTCAGCGACATGTAACGCCCCTGTCCATGCCTACTCGTCCAAGTGTCTGTGGTGAAATGCACCCTGTCACACACAGAGTTTCTCAAAGAAGCGGTGATGTTGTGTGCGACATGCTGGTGGAGCGCAGGCACACCTTTCTTTGAGAAGTAGTGCCGACTGGGCATCTGGTACTGGGGCACTGCGACGGACATAAGGTCTCGAAAATCCTCTGTGTCCACCAGGCGGAAAGGCAGCATTTCTGTAGCCAAGAGCTTGCAGATGGTGAAATTCAACCTCTTAGCTTTCTCATGGCTAGGAGGAAATGGTCTTTTACTTGTCCACATCTGAGGGACCGAGGGCTGGCTATTGTGCTTAGACGGGGTTGATAAGGGTGTCCCCGGCAAACTGCCGGTCTGTGAGGAAGATGCAGGCGGACATGTTAGGTTGCCTTGATCCAAAGGTGGTGCTATCGATGTCGGACAGCGCTCAACACCAGCTGGTGTTACCACCTCCAAAGAAAATGATGACCTGCCAATCACGCTGGCTGTTGCGGGTAAAGAGGTGGCAGGTCTGCGCCCCAAAACAGGTGTGACTGCTGTCCCCCCAGTCACAGAGGATGAAGAGGCCGCGGATGCACAAGATATGGCAGACGGTTATTGGCCCGGCCGGCTAGGCCGCATTGTAGCACACTGAGCTTCCCACTGCAACTTATGCTTCATGTCCATGTGCCGGTTCATGCATGAAGTACTCAAACTATGTATTTTTTGGCCTCTACTTAGCTTTTGCTGACAAATGTTACAGATAACACGAGTTGGGTCATCTTTATAGATCTGAAAAAATGCCCAGGCTATGCAAGGCTTAGCACCCATGCGACCTGAAGAGCCACCACGACTTGTGGTGAGAGGCAGAGTTGTGTTTGAGGATGCAGTTGTTGACGTGCTTCCAGTACTACGTCTCTGTCCAGGAAGGCGCAACCTGACCTCGTCGTCACTAGCATCTCCCTCCACCTCCTCTGCTGACCTCATCTCTTGGCTGACTGTGGGTTGACAGTAAGTGGGATCTCCGACCTCATCATCATCACCCTGTGCGTTATCACACCCGTCGTCCTCAGAGCCAACCTGTTCCAGCCCTGACAAAAAACTAAAGTTGTCGCTCCAATCAGGTATTTGAGTCTTATCATCGTCTTCCTCATTGTCTCCACCAACAGGAGTTACAGTTTGGGAATGAGGGTCTACATTATGGTCAGAACCTTCTGCGTCTGGTCCTGGATCCGACTCATAAAGATTCTGGGCATCAGTGCAGATCATTTCCTCGTCTGGATTCACAGAAGCGCTGGAGTCGACCTCTGATTCCCAGGCTATAGTATGAGTAAACAGCTCTGCAGACTCAACCATCTGTTCTACCTCATACTCAGACGGGCAGCTGGAGATTTGGGAGCTGTGAGGAAGCAAGTGCGATTTGGGTGACACCTTTGAGGACTGGAGTATTTGTGATGTTGAAGTTGATGTGGAGGAGAGCCCACTTAAAGGAGCACTTGATATCCGTTGAAGCACCTGCTGTTTTTGTGCCTCATCTGGAATTTGTAGCGATTGGTGTGGCCGTAAGAAAGGGATCTTATCACATTGTCCGCTAAAAGAAGTAGACATTTTAGTTTGGCTGGAAGATGGTCTTTCTTCTGCACCTACCCCACGGACACAACCTTTTTTCCCCTTCCCAACACGCCTATTCCCCTTTCCACCAGCAGCAGGCCTTTTTCCACTCATTTTGGTGGTTAACTAATTCACAACTCTGGAGTTGTTTGCACAAAAAAACAATGGATGGTAACCGAGCAGAGCTGAGTGGCCAAACTGTGGTATTAGGCCAAAACTATTGGCTGGGCTAGATGCAGAAAAAAATTATTTTTAATTTGCAACCTGATGGAGGTCAGTATAGATGGACTAATAGAACAAGTCCCACACGCTGCTAGAAGCCCAAATATTTTTTCAGAGATAAATGAAGAAAAAAATTATTTTTAATTTGCAACCTGATGGAGGTCAGTATAGATGGACTAATAGACCAAGTCCCACACACTGCTAGAAGCCCAAATATTTTTTCAGAGCTAGATGCAGAAAATTTTTTTATTCAATTTGCAACCTGATGGAGGTCAGTATAGATGGACTAATAGACCAAGTCCCATACACTGCTAGAAGCCCAAATATTTTTTCAGAGCTAGATGCAGAAAAAAATTATTTTTAATTTGCAACCTGATGGAGGTCAGTATAGATGGACTAATAGACCAAGTCCCAGACACTGCTAGAAGCCCAAATATTTTTTCAGAGCTACATGCAGAAAAAAATTATTTTTAATTTGCAACCTGATGGAGGTCAGTATAGATGGACTAATAGAACAAGTCCCACACGCTGCTAGAAGCCCAAATATTTTTTCAGAGATAAATGAAGAAAAAAATTATTTTTAATTTGCAACCTGATGGAGGTCAGTATAGATGGACTAATAGAACAAGTCCCACACGCTGCTAGAAGCCCAAATATTTTTTCAGAGATAAATGAAGAAAAAAATTATTTTTAATTTGCAACCTGATGGAGGTCAGTATAGATGGACTAATAGACCAAGTCCCACACACTGCTAGAAGCCCAAATATTTTTTCAGAGCTAGATGCAGAAAAAAATTAATTTTAATTTGCAACCTGATGGAGGTCAGTATAGATGGACTAATAGACCAAGTCCCACACACTGCTAGAAGCCCAAATATTTTTTCAGAGCTAGATGCAGAAAAAAATTATTTTTAATTTGCAACCTGATGGAGGTCAGTATAGATGGACTAATAGACCAAGTCCCACACACCGCTAGAAGCCCAAATATTTTTTCAGAGCTAGATGCAGAAAAAAATTATATTCAGTTTGCAACCTGATGGAGGTCAGTATAGATGGACTAATAGAATGATGCTATGCCCAAAAGATTTTACTTCACTAGGTGCAGTAAAAAAATTGGTATTCTATACACAGGTGGTATATCTTGCAACACAGATAGGCTACTCCACTGACTAACACACTCTGCAATAGGCCAAAAAGGATTAGCTTTGCTAGATTCAGCCAAATGCTGTGAAAAAAACTTGCACAGCACTGGCACAGACCTGCCTGGCAAAAACTGATAGGAACTGATGTAACCTAGTCCTGAAAAGGACTCCAATTACAATTAGTCTTTACTCCCACAATCTATCTATTTAAGAGCACAGACCTGCCTGATAAAAGTCATAGGAAATGCTGTAACCTAGTCCTTAAAAGGACTGCAATCACAACTATTCCCTACTCCCAAGCTATCTGTATATTTGTGCGAAAATTGGCTTGAAATTAACAAGGTATAGCGCACACAGCAACAGCGGTGCCGTCTAACACGCAGCTGCAGCAGTGAGAAAATGGTGGCGACGGGGAAAATGGCTTGGTCTTATAGGGCAAGGACATGTGACATACACTGCCAATCACACATGCCCTTGCTTGTGTGAAAAAAAGCACTTCGCTCCGTGTGTGCGCTGCTGATAGGCTGACAGATTGCACCTCCCCACTGCAAATGCGGGAAAGAGAAAAAAAAATGGAGATCTTCATTGTTCCTGCAGAGATCCATCCCCTGCCCCTCCCCCCGCCCCGCTGTACACTCAAACTGCGTATTAACATTAATTTTCATCATTATTGAGAAAAAATCCAGTTATGATTTTGGTGCACGAACAGTTATCGAACATAACCTCGAACAGCCGAATTTTTCTCAAATTGTTCGTGTTCGCCGACCGGCTCGAACACCGCCCAAAACAGCTCGAATTTGAGATTGGCGAACAGTTCGAGTAGAACAACGCTCATCTCTAATGCCCACCATTCTGACTGGGTGGATCTCCTGCCATGGGCAGAATTCTCTTACAACAATCACGAGAGCGAATCTTCCTCCAAATCCCCGTTTTTTGTAGTCTTCGGTCAGCATCCTCGGATCCCTTTTCCCGTCTCCACCTCGGTGGATAATCCGGCTGCAGAATCTCTTGTTAACAAATTCTCCTCCATGTGGGAGAGTACCCGGTCCGCACTCCTTCAGTCGTCCGAGCGTATGAAAAGACATGCTGACAAAAAACGTCTGGATCCTCCTCAATTCTGTCCAGGGGATAAGGTCTGGCTCTCGTCCAAGTATGTCCGGCTCAAGATTCCTTCCTATAAGTTAGGGCCTCGGTTCATCGGTCCTCTGGAGGTCATCAGTCAGATCATCCCGGTGGCCTATAAATTGAAACTCCCGGCCAACTTGCGGATCCCAAACTCCTTCCATGTATCTCTCCTCAAACCCGTGGTACTTAACTCTTTTTCCAAGTCTACAGGTACGCCTCCTGCTCCGGTTTCCGCTGAAAACGAGTTTGAGGTAGAGAACATTCTGGCCACAAAAAGGGTAAGAGGAAAGACCTTTTTTCTAGTAGATTGGAAGGGGTTTGGTCCTGAAGAGAGAATGTGGGAGCCCCGGGAGAACATCCATGCCCCTCTCATCCTTGCTAAATTTCTGTCTGGCCTAAAAAAGGGGGGGCCTAAAGGGGGGGGGTACTGTAGCGTTGGCGTCCCTGCCCTCTGCTAGGCAGGGACGCTGTTCCCCTCACCTCTCGGCTCCGTGCCCGGCGTCCTCCTCCCGCTCTTCTGGCAGCGCGCACTCCTTCCCGGCCACGGTGCTTAGGGCGCGCGCGCGCGGGCTCCCCCCTTCTTAAGGGGGCCGCGTGCGCTGTCCTAAGGAGTCCCCGGCCAATAGCCAGAGGACTTCACCATATATAAGGCACCTCCTCCAAAATGGAGGTGCCTGAGCAATGTTGTTGCACTGTTCACCACTCTGCTTCAGCCCTCAGGTCCCGTTTCCTGTTACCTGCCAGTTACCTGCCAGTTTCCTGCCAGTTTGCTGTCTGATTCCTGCCTGTTATCCGCTTACCTGCTTGCTAGCCTGAGGTCCGATGGTCTGCCTTCCGACACCTGTCAGTCTGTCTATGGACCGGCTTACCCGCTCACCTGGGAGCGCTCATCTGCTACCTGTCTGCTAGCCTACCTGGAGGCTCCGCCGTCACATGCTGTGACCACCTGCCAGTCCAGAGACTCTTTCCCGCTCACCTGGGAGCGCTCATCTGCTACCTGTCTGCTAGCCTACCTGGAGGCTCCGCCGTCACGTGCTGTGACCACCTGCCAGTCCAGAGACTCTTGCCCGCTCACCTGGGAGCGCTCATCTGCTACCAGCCTGTTAGCCTACCTGGAGGCTCCGCCGTCACATGCTGTGACCACCTGCTTATCCAGAGACTCTCGCCTGCTCACCTGGGAGCACACATCTGCCATCTGCCTGCTAGCCTACCTGGAGGCTCAACCATCACAGGTCGTACCTACCCTTTACCCAGAGACTGTCCTGGTCACTTGCCGTGACCTCCTGCCCGTTTACCCAGAGACTGTCCCGGTCACTTGCCGTGACCTCCTGCCTGTTTACCCAGAGACTGCCCCGGTCACTTGCTGTGACCTCCTGCCCGTTTACCCAGAGACTGTCCCGGTCACTTGCCGTGACCCCCTGCCCGTTTACCCAGAGACTGTCCCAGTCACCTGCTGTGACTATCTGCCTGTCTTCCCTGGTCGCCACCCGCTTCCTTACAAGGACCGCCCCCTTGTATAAGTTGCTCAGAGGTTCCGCCTCCCAGACCCGTTACATAGGGCCACAGTAACAAGTACGACATGTTCCCATTAGAAAGGAGAGGGTCTACTATACAGTTATAGGGTATGCAGTGAGTCCAACGGCTGACCAATTTTAGGAAAAACCCCACTAAAAATTTAAAGACACATAGAGGATGGCCACAGTAACGACAAATTCATATTAGTAAGGAGAGAGTCTGCTATACAGTTATAGGGTATGCAGTGAATCCAACTGCAGACCAATTTTAGGAAAAACACCACTAAAAATTTAAAGACACACAGACCAGGGCCACAGTAACAAGGTACAACATGCTCCCATTAGAAAGGAGAGAGTACGATATACAGTTATAGGGTATTCAGTGAGTGCAACGGCTGACCAATTTTAGGAAAAACCCCACTACGAATCTAAAGACAAATAGAGCAGGGCCACAGTAACGACAATTTCCCATTAGAAAGGAGAGAGTCTCCCATAGTGTTGGCCTGTAAAGTGAATGCAAGGGCTGCCAAAAATTTGGAGGCACTTCAATGCCCCTTGGAAGAGACGTGGAAAAGGGCCTCATAAAAAAATGTTCTCATTAGAAAGGAGCAGCCCTCTTATCCTTGTAGTGCCCATGCACTAAGTGTATGGGCTGACAAACATTTACCCCTGTGGGGTATACATGAACAAACTGTATAATTTTTTATTTTTACGGGCATCATAAACACCCTTTAAAAAAATTATGTGGTTGTTGCATCGCGGACCACAGTCACCCTGGTGATATGGTGGTGGAGGATGAGGAGATGGAGGAGGACAAGAGCAAATAACCCAAATCAGGAAGCTTATACCCATGTGTGGGTGTGAAAAGATGCATGGGAATACACCTCCCAAGAAAAGACACTGGATTGGTGTTTATGTTATGCTGCTATCATTCGGTGGTGTTGAGAAGTCTGGCCTAATCCAGCCTTTGTTAATTTTTATAAGAGTCAGCCTGTTAGCATTTTCAGTTGACAGGCGGATGAGCTTATCAGTTATAATTCCACCAGCGGCGCTAAAAACCCACTCTGCAGGGCAGGCCAGGACCTGGCGGCAGGGCAGGCCAGGACCTCCAAGGCATAGAGAGCCAGTTCATTCCATGTATCCAGCTTGGATATCCAATAATTATAAGGCACAGCGGAATCACGGAGTACGTTGGTATAGTCGGCAATGTACTCCCTCAGCATCTTTCCAAACTTTGCACTCCTTTGAGAGTACCCCGCACTAGTGTTGAGCCACCCCCGTAGTGTTCGAGTTCGGTTCGGTTCGTCGAACACCCGTGTGTTCGCCGAACTGTTCGTCGAACTGTTCGTCGAACACCTTCGAACACCGTTGAAACCAATGGCAGGCAAACAAAAACACATAGAAACACATAGAAAACACCTTCAAAGGTGTCCAAAAGCTGACAAACTGCTCAGAAGACACAACTAACACATGGAAAAGTGACAAGTACATATAGTCATGCGAAAAGAAAAGAGGTGGAGGAGTAAAAGGAGGGGGAGACACAGATATAGGCATGTCATGCCCTTCTAAAATCCAAAAAGTGAGAAGCCGACACGTTCAGTCCGCTCCTGCCCGTGCCACCTCCGCGTCGCCGGGTTTGTGCCAGAGCCGCGGTGAACCCTGACGGCCAGCCCCCCTCTCCCAATACTGGTGCCTGTCCGCTGGTGGGTCGAGCGAGCCCCCCTGTGGTGGAGGCAGCTCTAAGCTTTTTAATTTAAATTGTCTCTCTAATTTGAATGAATACACTTTAAATTCATTTACAAGGATCTATTGGAGGGCAAGTCTCATGCCAGCAGCCGCGTAATTCCAGCTCCAGTAGCGTCCACTAAAGCTGCTGCAGTTAAAAAGCTTTTATAAGGATCGAGCTCGGCTGTCCACCGCAAGGCATCCTATTGCCAGTCCCAGCCCCTATGCCTTGGGGTGCTTCCTGATGCTCTTCACTGAGTATCCCGTGGTCCCGAAGCATTTCCTTTGAAAAAATTAAGTATCCAAACTACAGGTGGTGTAGCTTGCTTAACAGCCGGGATAATCCGCTGACTAGCAGACACTGCTACTAGGCACAAAGTATTTCCTGGGCTAGATGCAGTTAAAAATTTGTAATTAGATACTCTCGTTGGATGCTGAGAAAGCATTCCATAGAGTCTCCTGGCACGCCATATATGATTCTCTTAAAAAGCTTGGGGTAGGGGTCTAGGGGACCCTTTTATAGCCAAAATCACGGCCCTGTATCGCAATACGTCACCTAGGCTGAAGATAAATGGAACTGTAGCACCCTGAGGGCTCGGTTGCTACAGAGGTATTGCACCTCACCCAGAGGTGTGATATCTCACTCTCAGGTAAGGATGTAGTGTGGATCAGGACCTGACACCTGCATGCATTACACCACATTGCCGTGGGGCAGGGCGACCAATATGCCCCTGAGATGGGCACGACAGTCCCTGTCCCTGGCTGGAGTGGGGGGAGGGAACACTGAGGAAGGGGAACCCTGTAGTGCAGGAGCAGGGAGGAAGCAGTTCCTGGGTGCATTGAGAAGGGAGTATAAAAGGTGGGCACCATCTTAGTTCAGTGCAGAGAAGTCTGAGCAGAAGTGGCAGGGAGCAGGGACTCTGCATGAGCTCTGCTCCGGAGGCGGGCCTAGTAACAGAGGCCCAGGCCTGGAAGAGGGAGAAGGAAGGAAGAGGAGCGGAGAAGGCTCCAGGAACGAGGAACGAAGGGATCCCAGGGGTGCGGACGGGCGAGTCGCCACCGCACGCCCGAATCCACCTGCGTGGAGGGGTCAGGCCAAAGGGGGAGACCGGTCCCCGAAACTAGTGGAGGCAGGAAACGACCCTCAGCTAGAAACAGGAGGCTGTGACATTTTATGTGGCACAGCCCCTCGCTACATCCGCTAGGAAGGCACCACATAGGGTCAGGGAAACTGGCGCCAAGTTTACCAAGAGGAGGCCCGAGGCAGCCGGACAGAAGGGTTGGTAAGAAAGGCCAGACAAAGGACACACAAAGGGGGTCCTGTGAAGCGCTCCAAAGTTATCTGGGAGTTGTCTGAGCCCCTCAGCTGGTGAGCACAGTACGACGTGGGCAGCCGTTACCTGCAGACGTGGTCTGGATAATAAGAACTGTGAGTAAAGGCCCTGGACTGCATCACTGACTCCGTGTCGTTACTGCTGCTGCCCTGCACCATCACCCCCATCCTCCGCATACACTGCCCTGAAGCTATACTCCTCCCGTGGGGAGTTATGCTACGCTCTGCTGCACCCACAACATCAGCCTCAGCGGTCTGCCCTGGAGCGGCGGTTCACTCTGACCGCAATCCACGGGTGGCGTTGTCGGACATTTAAACATCAAAACCACATAAATAGTTCCGCCACTGGTTTGACCGCCCTGAGCCACGGAACCGGGTCGCCGCCACGGAGACTACAACCACCAGCATCCACCAAAAAGGGTCCGGCTCCGGGTGTCCCAAGGCCCAGGGGGCGCGTCAGAACATTTTCTTCACCTTTCACAATCACCAATGGGACAAGGCAGGGATGTTCTCTGTCCCCTCTCTTATACATCCTAGTGACGGAGCACCTGCTCTCATCAATTCGCCATAACCCCAATATTAGGTGGATTGAGGTTTGAGGCACCGAGTACAAGTGCTCTCTATTTGCTGATGATGTCCTAGTATATATCACTCAATCACATATATCCATCCCTGCTGTTATGGCTGAAATAGATCACTTTGTTACATGGTCACATTTTAAAATCAATGCAGCGAAGTCTGAGGCCCTCGATGTCTCCCTTCCCAAATCCATATAGGATTCCATCCAGTCCAACTTTCCCTTTGCCTGGCCCTCACAGGGTATCAAATACTTAGGAATTCCTATTCATAGAGACCTCTCCCATCTATGATATCTTATTTTTGGGCCCTTTATTGAACAACTCCATACAGACCACGGTTGGCAAGTTAGAACTGTAAGATTCACTACGTGAACCACTGGTGTTTTGTGGAAAAGCACATGTACACTGTGTTCCAAATTATTGTGCAAAAAGTGTTCAGGAGTGATAAGGGTAGAATTTTTTGTTTGTCAGTTAAACTCATTGATGGTGATGTGTGTCAGGGCTCTTTATATCACTGTTACCAATTGCAGACACCTGTGCTAATTAGTTTGGCAGGTGTGTCCAATGAAAGGCAAGACTACTTAAGAAGGCTGTCTCGCATTATTAAGCAGCCTACATTTTCTGCCAAAATGGGAAAGAAAAAAGATGTGTCGGCTGCTGAGAAGCAACAAATTGTGGAGTGTTTAGGTCAAGGCATGACTAGAATCAACATTGTGCGATGATCAGGATGAAGTGTCTTGGCAATCAAGAAGTATGTAGCTGATTCACAGTACACACGTGTGCGTGCTGATAAGGGCAAATTGAGGACTCTTTCCTACAGGCAATTACGTCAGGTTGAAAGAGCAGCGGCAAAAAAGCCTTGTCATAGCAGCAGACAAGTTTTTGAAGCTGCTGGTGCCTCCAACGTCCCCCGAACAACAAGATGCAGGGTCCTTCAGAGGTTTGCAGCTGTGCATACGCCATCCTGTCGACCTCCTCTATCCACTTCACACAAGCAGAAACGGCTCCAGTGGGCCAAACATTACATGAAGACTGATTTCAAAACTGTTTTGTTCACGGATGAGTGCCATGCAGCGCTCGATGGTCCAGATGGATGGAGTGGAGGATGGCTGGTTGATGGACACCCCACGCAAACACGGCTACAGCGCCAACAAGGAGGAGGTGGAGTAATGTTTTGGGCTGGAATCATGGGGAGAGAGATTGTCGGCCCCTTTAGGATCCCTGAAGGCGCTAAAGATGAACTCCATAATGTATGTGGATTTTCTCAAACAGCACTTCCTGCCATGGTTCAAGAAGAAGAACCGTGTATTTCACAGCAAGATCATTTTTTTGCATGATAATGCACCATCTCATGCTGCACATAAAACATCTGCATCTCTGGCTGATATGGGCATAAAAGGGGACAAACTTATGGTGTGACCCCCATGCTCCCCTGACCTCTACCCCATTCAGAACCTTTGGAGCATCATTAAAAGGAGTGTCTATGATGGCGGGAGGCAGTTCACATCTAAGCAACAGCTCTGGGAGGGTATTCTGTCCTCATGCAAAACAATTGAAGCAGAAACCATCCAAAACCTGACAAATTCAATGGACGAGAGAGTTCAGAAGCTCCTTTCGAACAAGGGGTCCTATGTGAAAATGTAACATCACCTAGAATAAAGTTTTGAGTTGAAAACTGTTTGATTTCAGCTTCTAACAACCTGCTAATGCTTATAATTTCAAAAATGACCATTTTTTTGGTCTTTATTAAAATGAAAAGGTTGATCGAAAAGTTTGGGGGATCTAAGAGTGTGGCAACCCAGTAGTCATGATTACTTCGAATTCTGACAATATGAGGGTCATGCTGCAGGTAGTGCAGCAAGAAGGCACTTATGTGTCTTGCGCATCTCGGAGCCCCAAAATTATTTTCCGGGCTAGATGCAGCTAAAAATTATTATTAATTTTAAATCTGGTGAAGCTTTAGTATAGATGGCCTAATAGGATCAGTGCTGCACACTGCTACAAAGCCCAAATTATTTTCCAGTCAAGATACAGATAAACATGATTAGTAATTTTAAATCTGGTGGAGCTTATTATAGATGGCCTAATAGAATCAGTGCTGCACACTGCTACAAAGCCCAAATTATTTTCCAGCCAAGATACAGTTAAACATGATTAGTAATTTGAATGCTTAAAACGGTTGGTAGGGTGATTTTTACCAATCATCAAGCTTTTACTCTCCCCAGGATGACACAGGGGTAGAAAAGTCGTTTCGGATCCATGATTTGTTCATCTTTATGAACGTGAGTCTGTCTACATTATCAGTGGAGAGCCGCGTGCGCTTATTTGTCAGCACACCACCAGCAGCGCTGAACACACGTTCAGACAGAACGCTGGCTGCGGGGCATGACAAGATCTCCAAGGCGTAAGTGGCTAGCTCCGGCCATTTATCCAGATTGGAAGCCCAAAAAGAGCAAGGGTCCAGTGACACAGTCATGGCTTCAATGTTTACTTGGAGATACTCCTGTACCATCGTCTCTAGGCGTTGACTATGTGTCAGACTTCTTGTCTCCTGTGGCCTTGCAAAGGATGGGCTAAAAAAGTGGTGAAATGATTCCGCAAAATTGATGTTACCAGCAGATACTGTGGTTCTGTTACGGTTTGAGTGCTGAACACTTGACGGTCCCACGGTTGGCAAGTTGGAACTGTGAGATTCACTACGTGCACCACTGGTATTTTGTGGAAAAGCACATGTAAGATTCTGCAACAGTCTCTGCTGATACTCCTGCATGCGTGCATCCCTTTCTATGGCAGGAATAATTTCTGCAAATTTACTTTTGTACCGGGGATCTAACAGTGTGGCAACCCAGTAGTCAGGATTATTTCTAATTCTCACAATTCGAGGGTCATGTTGCAGGTAGTGCAGCAAGAAGGCACTCATGTGTGTTGCGCATCCAGGAGCACCAAGTCCCTGTTGTGTTGGTGGCGAGGTAACAATCATGCTTCCTTCCTCTGTCCTCTTCCCCCAACCTCGCACAACAGAAATGTGATCAAGGTCTCCCTCATCTGATGAGTCTTCCATCAGTTCGTCCTCCACTTCTTCCTGGGCTCCTGCACCTTCCTCACTAGTTTGGCTGCTACCATGCGCCCTGGTAAAACCATCTCCCCCACCCTCACATGCCTGCCGCCTTGGTGCTGCCGACCGTCTGGACCTTGCAGATGTTAGCCCTTCCGCATACAACTCCTCCTCCTCTACTTCCTCCACCTCCTCTTGTGCCACCACCTGACTCCGAATTCTGTTTAACATGTGCTCCAGCATGTAAATCACGGAATAGTCATGCTGATAATGGCATCGTCAGCACTAAACATCTTCGTCGCCATTTCAAAACTGTGCAGAAGGGTGCATAGGTCCCTGATCTGAGACCACTCCTCCAGCGTGATTTGCCCCACCTCTGAATCTCGTTGGCCCAGGCTATACGTCAGAACGTATTGCACCAGGGCTTGTCGGTGCTGCCACAGTCGCTGCAACATGTGCAGAGTTGAATTCCACCGGGTAGGCACATCGCATTTTAGCCGGTGAAGTGGCAGGCCCAACGACTTCTGTAGAGATGTAAGTCGCTGAGCTGCGGGATGCGAACGGCGGAAGTGAGCACACAGCGACCGTGCCCTCTGCAGAAGGCCATCTAGTCTGGGATAGTGGGCTAAAAATTGCTGGACAACCAGGTTCAACACGTGAGCCATACAAGGCACGTGTGTGACATTGCACCGGCGAAGGGCCGCACCCAGGTTTGCAGCATTGTCGCACACGGCCTTCCCTGGTTTCAGGTCCAGTGGAGACAACCATTCATGAAATTGGTTCTCCAGAGCTGACCACAACTCCTCAGCTGTGTGACTCACATTTCCCAGACATTTCAATGTAAAAACCGCCTGATGACGTTGAGCCCTACTGCCAGCATAGTAAGGAGGTGTGCAGGATCCCTTCTGCGCAGTTAGAAAGCTTGTGGCATGACCAGACAGGCTTTGGGTGCAGGTGGAAGAGGAGGTTGAGGAGGCAGAAGCAGTGGAGGAACTTTGACATAAAGAGAATTGATGCACAACTCGTGGGGACGGCAAGACTTGGACAGCAGCCCCTTGTCCTGCTGTCACCATAGTTACCCAGTGCCCAGTCAGCGACATGTAACGCCCCTGTCCATGCCTACTCGTCCAAGTGTCTGTGGTGAAATGCACCCTGTCACACACAGAGTTTCTCAAAGAAGCGGTGATGTTATGTGCGACATGCTGGTGGAGCGCAGGCACACCTTTCTTTGAAAAGTAGTGCCGACTGGGCATCTGGTACTGGGGCACTGCGATGGACATAAGGTCTCGAAAATCCTCTGTGTACACCAGGCGGAAAAGCAGCATTTCTGTAGCCAAGAGCTTGCAGATGGTGAAATTCAACCTCTTAGCTTTCTCATGGCTAGGAGGAAATGGTCTTTTACTTGTCCACATCTGAGGGACCGAGGGCTGGCTATTGTGCTTAGACGGGGTTGATAAGGGTGTCCCCGGCAAACTGCCAGTCTGTGAGGAAGATGTAGGCGGACATGTTAGGTTGCCTTGATCCAAAGGTGGTGCTATCGATGTCGGACAGCGCTCAACACCAGCTGGTGTTACCACCTCCAAAGAAAATGATGACCTGCCAATCACGCTGGCTGTTGCGGGTAAAGAGGTGGCAGGTCTGCGCCCCAAAACAGGTGTGACTGCTGTCCCCCCAGTCACAGAGGATGAAGAGGCCGCGGATGCACAAGATATGGCAGACGGTGGTTGGCCCGGCCGGCTAGGCCGCATTGTAGCACACTGAGCTTCCCACTGCAACTTATGCTTCATGTCCATGTGCCGGTTCATGCATGAAGTACTCAAACTATGTATTTTTTCCTCTACTTAGCTTTTGCTGACAAATGTTACAGATAACACGAGTTGGGTCATCTTTATCGATCTGAAAAAATGCCCAGGCTATGCAAGGCTTAGCAGCCATGCGACCTGAAGAGCCACCATGACTTGTGGTGAGAGGCAGAGTTGTGTTTGAGGATGCAGTTGTTGACGTGCTTCCAGTACTATGTCTCTGTCCAGGAAGGCGCAACCTGACCTCGTCGTCACTAGCATCTTCCTCCACCTCCTCTGCTGACCTCATCTCTTGGCTGACTGTGGGTTGACAGTAAGTGGAATCTCCAACCTCATCATCATCACCCTGTGCGTTATCACACCCGTCGTCCTCAGAGCCAACCTGTTCCTGCCCTGACAAAAAACTAAAGTTGTCGCTCCAATCAGGTATTTGAGTCTTATCATCGTCTTCCTCATTGTCTCCACCAACAGGAGTTACAGTTTGGGAATGAGGGTCTACATTATGGTCAGAACCTTCTGCGTCTGGTCCTGGATCCGACTCATAAAGATTCTGGGCATCAGTGCAGATCATTTCCTCGTCTGGATTCATAGAAGCGCTGTAGTCGACCTCTGATTCCCAGGCTATAGTATGAGTAAACAGCTCTGCAGACTCAACCATCTGTTCGACCTCATACTCAGACGGGCAGCTGGAGATTTGGGAGCTGTGAGGAAGCAAGTGCGATTGGGGTGACACCTTTGAGGACTGGAGTATTTGTGATGTTGAAGTTGATGTGGAGGAGAGCCCACTTAAAGGAGCACTTGATATCCGTTGAAGCACCTGCTGTTTTTGTGCCTCATCTGGAATTTGTAGCGATTGGCGTGGCCGTAAGAAAGGGATCTTATCACATTGTCCGCTAAAAGAAGTAGACATTTTAGTTTGGCTGGAAGATGGTCTTTCTTCTGCAGATGTTACTGTTGCTTTAACACCTACCCCACGGACACAACCTTTTTTCCCCTTCCCAACACGCCTATTCCCCTTTCCGCCAGCAGCAGGCCTTTTTCCACTCATTTTGGTGGTTAACTATATAACAACTCTGGAGTTGTTTGCACAAAAAAACAATGGATGGGAACCGAGCAGAGCAGAGTGGCCAAACTGTGGTATAAGGCCAAAACTATTGGCTGAGTTAGATGCAGAAAAAAATTATATTCAATTTGCAACCTGATGGAGGTCAGTATAGATGGACTAATAGAGAAAGTCCCACACACTGTTAGAAGGCCAAATATTTTTTCAGAGCTAGATGCAGATAAAAATTATTTTTAATTTGCAACCTGATGGAGGTCAGTATAGATGGACTAATAGAGAAAGTCCCACACAATGCTAGAAGGCCAAATATTTTTTCAGAGGTAGATGCAGAAAAAAATTTATTCAGTTTGCAACCTGATGGAGTTCTGTATAGATGGATTAATAGAACAAGTCCCACACACAGCGAGAAGCCCAATATTTTTTCAGAGGTAGATGCAGAAAAAAATATATTCAGTTTGCAACCTGATGGAGGTCAGTATAGATGGACTAATACAACAAGTCCCACACACAGCTAGAAGCCCAATATTTTTTCAGAGGTAGATGCAGAAAAAAATATATTCAGTTTGCAACCTGATGGAGGTCAGTATAGATGGACTAATACAACAAGTCCCACACACAGCTAGAAGCCCAATATTTTTTCAGAGGTAGATGCAGAAAAAAATATATTCAGTTTGCAACCTGATGGAGGTCTGTATAGATGGATTAATAGAACAAGTCCCACACACAGCTAGAAGCCCAATATTTTTTCAGAGGTAGATGCAGAAAAAAATATATTCAGTTTGCAACCTGATGGAGGTCTGTATAGATGGATTAATAGAACAAGTCCCACACACCGCTAGAAGCCCAATATTTTTTTAGAGGTAGATGCAGAAAAAAATATATTCAGTTTGCAACCTGATGGAGGTCTGTATAGATGGATTAATAGAACAAGTCCCACACACAGCTAGAAGCCCAAAATTTTTTCAGAGGTAGATGCAGAAAAAATATATTCAGTTTGCAACCTGATGGAGGTCAGTATAGATGGACTAATACAACAAGTCCCACACACAGCTAGAAGCCCAATATTTTTTCAGAGGTAGATGCAGAAAAAAATATATTCAGTTTGCAACCTGATGGAGGTCAGTATAGATGGACTAATACAACAAGTCCCACACACAGCTAGAAGCCCAATATTTTTTCAGAGGTAGATGCAGAAAAAAATATATTCAGTTTGCAACCTGATGGAGGTCTGTATAGATGGATTAATAGAACAAGTCCCACACACAGCTAGAAGCCCAATATTTTTTCAGAGGTAGATGCAGAAAAAAATATATTCAGTTTGCAACCTGATGGAGGTCTGTATAGATGGATTAATAGAACAAGTCCCACACACAGATAGAAGCCCAATATTTTTTTAGAGGTAGATGCAGAAAAAAATATATTCAGTTTGCAACCTGATGGAGGTCTGTATAGATGGATTAATAGAACAAGTCCCACACACAGCTAGAAGCCCAATATTTTTTCAGAGGTAGATGCAGAAAAAAATATATTCAGTTTGCAACCTGATGGAGGTCAGTATAGATGGACTAATACAACAAGTCCCACACACAGCTAGAAGCTCAATATTTTTTCAGAGGTAGATGCAGAAAAAAATATATTCAGTTTGCAACCTGATGGAGGTCTGTATAGATGGATTAAAAGAACAAGTCCCACACACAGCTAGAAGCCCAATATTTTTTCAGAGGTAGATGAAGAAAAAAATATATGCAGTTTGCAACCTGATGGAGGTCAGTATAGATGGACTAATACAACAAGTCCCACACACAGCTAGAAGCCCAATATTTTTTCAGAGCTAGATGCAGAAAAAAATTATATTCAATTTGCAACCTGATGGAGGTCAGTATAGATGGACTAATAGAATGATGCCCAAAAGATTTTACTTCACTAGGTGCAGTAAAAAAATTGGTATTCTATACACAGGTGGTATATCTTGCAACACAGATAGGCTACTCCACTGACTAACACACTCTGCAATAGGCCAAAAAGGATTAGCTTTGCTAGATTCAGCCAAATGCTGTGAAAAAAACTTGCACAGCACTGGTACAGACCTGCCTGGCAAAAACTGATAGGAACTGATGTAACCTAGTCCTGAAAAGGACTCCAATTACAATTAGTCTTTACTCCCACAATCTATCTATTTAAGAGCACAGACCTGCCTGATAAAAGTCGTAGGAAATGCTGTAACCTAGTCCTTAAAAGGACTGCAATCACAACTATTCCCTACTCCCAAGCTATCTGTAGATTTGTGCGAAAATTGGCTTGAAATTAACAAGGTATAGCGCACACAGCAACAGCGGTGCCGTCTAACACGCAGCTGCAGCAGTGAGAAAATGGTGGCGACGGGGAAAATGGCTTGGTCTTATAGGGCAAGGACATGTGACATACACTGCCAATGACACATGCCCTTGCTTGTGTGAAAAAAAGCACTTTGCTCCGTGTGTGCGCTGCTGATTGGCTGACAGATTGCACCTCCCCACTGTAAATGCGGGAAAGAGAAAAAAAAAATGGAGATCTTCATTGTTCCTGCAGAGATCCATCCCCTGCCCCTCCCCCCACCCCGCTGTACACTCAAACTGCGTATTAACATTAATTTTCATCATTACTGAGAAAAAATCCAGTTATGATTTTGGTGCACGAACATTTATCGAACATAACCTCGAACAGCCAAATTTTTCTCAAATTGTTCGTGTTCGCCGAACGGCTCGAACACCGCCCAAAACAGCTCGAATTTGAGATTGGCGAACAGTTCGAGTAGAACAACGCTCATCTCTACCCCGCACCTCAGGGCCTGTCCGATGGGAGGGTCTGAGAAATAGCTTCCAGAACTTTGAGAGTGTTCCCCTGCCTCTGCTGGATTGAAGTTGTGTCTCTCTCGCCTGTACTCCTTGGTTGTCCAACGAAGTGTGCCCTCTGCCGCCAGCGTTTTCAGATGTGAATTTTTTTAATAGCTCCACAATAACGGCCATCAGGTCCAGCCCCATTTTTGTAGACCTGTCTGCCTCAGGAATAAGAGATATAAAGTTCTCCTTGTAGTGTTGGTCCAGAAGTGTCATCAACCAGTAATGACTATCACCCAAAATTTTGGGAACGCAAGAGTCATGGGAAAGGCAGCATAACAAACTTGTCCATGCATGCCAGACTACTAACAGGCAAGACTTCCATGTCCTCACCAATAGGATGACTGACCATGCTCTCCTCCTCCTCCTCCTCCACCTTTCTGTCCTCTAGCCATCCACGTTGAACAGACGGTATGACAGCTGTGCAGATAATACCGTCTATAATTCATGAAACTAGCTCCTGTCCTTCCTCCTACTCCTCCTCCTCTTCCTCATTGTCACGCAATCCACGCTGGGATGAGATGAGGCTTGGCTGTGTGTAATCACCCTGTATGGTTCATTGCTACATCTCATCATGCTCCGCCTGCACTGCATCCTCTTTAATTGTGAGCAGAGAGCGTTTCAGAAGACAGAGAAGTGGGATGGTGATGCTAATTAAGGCATCATCACCGCTCACCATCTTGGTGGAGTCTGACATCCATGTCCACTCCTGAGGTCTTTTGTGGAGTCTGCACTGAATACCAACGGCCTTGTTGATGCTGGAAGTAAACAACTGCCCTCTTCTTCTCACAAATCATTCCCAACATGTGCAGTGTAGAGTTCCAACGCGTGGGGACATCACACACCAGTTTATGAGCCAGAAGCTGCAAACGCTGCTGAAACACGGCAGGGCCCGTGTAACATACCTGGCGGCGTCCTTGCATGGTGGTCCATCTCCCACTGTGCAAGAGCGCGCACTTGATCTCCAGTCCAGAATGTCTCTCTGGCTTCCCTCCTTGCTGTCTGTTTGTCTGTTTTGGCTGCATAGGGCGACGCCCGCTGAACTTCCTGTTTCTTGTACCTGCTGCGGACACGCCCCTGTTGCACCTTCAGCCTATTGCTGTCCATCTTTGGGTATTTATACCACCTTCTTCCTCAAGATGGCGCCTGTGCATTGTGTCCTGTCAGTCGGCTTTTTTGTCTCTGACATGCCAGGTCCTATCCTGTTTTCCTGCCTGTTTTCCAGTTCTGTGTCTGAACTGTGGTCTGTTCTTGTGAACACGCTTCTTGCCTGTTCTTTCACCTTCTAGGGGCCGTATTCCTAGATCTGCCTGTCTGTGCCTTGCGGTATCTGTTCCCGTCTGAACAGAGTCCTGTTTGTGTCCCTGCCTTGCGGTATCTGTTCCTGTCTGAACTGAGTCCTGTCTATTTCTCCTGTCTTGCAGTATCTGTTCCCGTGTCTGAACTGAGTCCTGTCTGTGTACTCTTGCCTGCTGCCTTTCCTGGAGGCTGTATTTCCAGGCCTGTCTGAACACGCTCCTAGCCTGTTCCTCCCGCCTTCTAGGGGCCGATTACCTAGATCCGTTCCTGTATCTTGTCTGTCCTGTCTGAACACGCTCCTTGCCTGTTCGTCCCGCCTCTCTGGGGGCCGTATTCCCAGACCCGCTCCTGTATCCCGCTGCAGTGTCGGTCTCTTCCGTACACTCAGTTCCAGTCTGAACTCTCTCCTATCCTTTACCTGTTTTGCCTCTATGTCCGTTCCTTTCCTTTTTCTGCAGAGTCTGAACTCGTACCTAACTCCTGCTTGTTGTCTCTGTACTCCCGTTTGTGAGTTTGTGGTCCCCTCGCTACTTCACTGCAAGTACCCTGTGGGTATCTGGCTCTGCCTTTCCCTTTCTGTCTGTTCCGTGTGAACAGAGCCCTGTCCGTCCTGCTCTGACTCCTTGCTCACTGCTCCGGCAGCCTTGCTCCGCTCTTACCCTTTTGCTCACTGCTCCGGCAGTCCTGTCCTGCCCTGCTTCTGCCCGCTGCTCCGGCAGTCCTGTCCTGCCCTGCTTCTGCCCGCTGCTCCGGCAGTCCTGTCCTGCCCTGCTTCTGCCCGCTGCTCCGGCAGTCCTGTCCTGCCCTGCTTCTGCCCGCTGCTCCGGCAGTCCTGTCCTGCCCTGCTTCTGCCCGCTGCTCTGGCAGTCCTGTCCTGCCCTGCTTCTGCCCGCTGCTCCGGCAGTCCTGTCCTGCCCTGCTTCTGCCCGCTGCTCCGGCAGTCCTGTCCTGCCCTGCTTCTGCCCGCTGCTCCGGCAGTCCTGTCCTGCCCTGCTTGTGTTCGCTGCTCCGGCAGCCCCGTCCTGCTCTGTTCTTGCCCACCGCTTTGGGCGTTCCCTCTCTGCTGTGGTTGTCTACCGCATCTGCGGTTCTGTGACCCAGTGTGTACTGGGTCTTAACCTTTCTGTGCTCCAGCCCGTCCTTTCGGCCAGTACCTCCCTGCCTGCATACTCGCCTGTATCCACCCCTCTGCATACCTGCCGTGTTTGCTTACATCCACCAGTCTGTGCCAGCCTAACCTGCCTGTTCCAGTAATTCCAGTGTGGGTCAACCCCCGTGTCCGGAGTTTGACCTGGAGTAGCACCTGGTCCCTCTGCCCGGTTTCTCCCTGGTGCACTGGCGTCGTATGCCGTCGTGCCACCATGGTCGGATCGGCCAGATACTTAGTCACGCCCCTCCAGGCACTCTCCGGTCCATGGTCCAGTGGAACCACAACACCCGCACACGCCAGTCAGTCCGGGCGTGTGCATAACAGCCCGCAATCCTTGGCGTCGGGAGGACGTGTTCTGTCCCAAGTTCCGACTGGGACCCGGCTTCCACTATGTCAACCCAGTGTGCCGTCAGCGAGATTTACCATCCTTGCCCACAAGCACTTGTCTATGTGTCCGTGGTTAGGTGCACTTTCCCGGTAACGGCGTTGTTGAGAGCACGGTTAATGTTTTGGGACACGTGCTTGTGTAATGCGGGAATGGCACTGGGAGAAATAGTGGCGGCTGGGGACCGAATACCGAGGGACGGCCGCCGCCATCAGGTTGCGGAATGCTTAGTCTCCACAAGCTTAAAGGCAACATTTCGAGCACAAGCAGTTGTGAAATGTGAGAATTTAGTAGTGTGGCCTGTGGGGCGTTGGATGCATATTTGCGATTGCTTTCCAAGGACTGGGGTATGGACAATTGAACGCTGCTCTGGGATGAGGACGTGGACGTGCTTCCTGATGCTGCTACTTCAGAGTGTGCATCGACAGGTGCAGGGCAGGAGGCATATTCGCATGTGCCAAGGACAGGGGATAGACTTGTATGCACAACAGACTAAGAAGCAATGTTGCCACCCGCAGACACCGTTCCTGGACCCTGAGGTTAGGCCCACAGAGTCAGGTGCTTTGCTGCCATGTGCCTGGTCATGCTGGTGGTGGTCAGGCTGGTCGTTTTGCCATCCATTCTGATGCTGGCCTGGCAGGTGGTGCAAATGGCCTTTTTGTTGTTATCGGAAGAGTCTTTAAAAAGCAACCAGACTCGAGAAGACCTAACAGTTGTACTGGCAACTTCCTTTGTGTAGGTTTTATGGGGAACGGTGACCTGCCTTCAGTCTGAAACCACCACACTGCTTCTTCCTGCCTGTTGGGGTGCTCTGCCTCCCTCCCCCTGTGTGCTGCTGTCCTTGCTCTACATGTCCTCCTGCCAGGTTGGGTCAGTTACTATATCATCCACCACCTCGTCTTCCACTTCCGCACCTTGGTCCTCCTCCTGTCTTTCTGGCAATTGTGTTTCATCATCGTCCACCTCTTGTGACACTTTCCCACCGTCGCCTTCGTGTGACTGTGGCTCCTCTAATATTTGGGTATAACTACATGCGATTTCCTCTTGCCCCACTTCAAGTGGACCGGGCAAGAGGCCCGAATCTATAAATGGAAACGTGAACAGCTCTTCAGAGTGTCCAAGTGCGGGATCAGTTGTCTCTGGGTACTCGGCATGGTGGGAGGAAGGAGGATCAGGGTGAGGAATATGCGGTCCAGACTAGTGTTGAGCCACCCCCGTAGTGTTCGGGTTCGGTTCGGTTCGTCGAACACCGGGATGTTCGAGGAACTGTTCGTCGAACTGTTCGTAGAACACCTTAGAACACCGTCGAACACCGTTAAAACCAATGGCAGGCAAACAAAAACACATAGAAACACATAGAAAACACCTGCAAAGGTGTCCAAAAGCTGACAAACTGCTCAGAAGACACTCTCTTTAAAAAAGCCGGCCGGCAAATTCAGCAGCGGCAAACACCGGTACCCGACAATTTAGACAAGAAGGAATAGAGCATCACACATAGATTAGATAGATAGAAACATGTCAGTCACATACAGTACAGACCAAAACTTTGGACACACCTTCTCATTTAAAGATTTTTCTGTATTTTCATGACTATGAAAATTGTACATTCACACTGAAGGCATCAAAACTATGAATTAACACATGTGGAATTATATACTTAACAAAAAAGTGTGAAACAACTGAAATTATGTCTTATATTCTAGGTTCTTCAAAGTAGCCACCTTTTGCTTTGATGACTGCTTTGCACACTCTTGGCATTCTCTTGATGAGCATCAAGAGATAGTCACCGGAAATGGTTTTCACTTCACAGGTGTGCCCTGTCAGGTTTAATAAGTGGGATTTCTTGCCTTATAAATGGGGTTGGGACCATCAGATGTGTTGTGCAGAATTCTGGTGGATACACAGCTGATAGTCCTACAGAAAAGACTGTTAGATGTTTTTTTCTTGCCATAATACAAATTCTAAGTAAAGAAAAGTGAGTGGCCATCATTACTTTAAGAAATGAAGGTCAGTCAGTGCGAAAAATTGGGAAAACTTTGAAAGTGTCCTCAAGTGCAGTTACAAAAACCATCAAGCGCTACAAAGAAACTGGCTCACATGAGGACCGCCCCAGGAAAGGAAGACCAAGAGTCACCTCTGCTTCTGAGGATAAGTTTATCCGAGTCACCAGCCTCAGAAATAGCAGGTTAACAGCAGCTCAGATTAGAGACCAGGTCAATGCCACACAGAGTTCTAGCGGCAGACACATCTCTTCAACCACTGTTAAGAGGAGACTTTGTGCAGCAGGCCTTCATGGTAAAATAGCTGCTAGGAAACCACTGCTAAGGACAGGCAACAAGCAGAAGAGACTTGTTTGGGCTAAAGAACACAAGGAATGGACATTAGACCAGTGGAAATCTGTGCTTTGGACTGATGAGTCCAAATTTGAGGTCTTTGGTTCCAACCACCGTGTCTTTGTGCGACGCAGAAAAGGTGAATGGATGGACTCTACATGCCTGGTTCCCACCGTGAAGCATGGAGAAGGAGGTGTGATGGTGTTGGGGTGCTTTGCTGGTGACACTGTTGGGGATTTATTCAAAATTGAAGGCATACTGAACCAGCATGGCTACTAGAGCATCTTGCAGCGGCATGCTATTCCATCCGGTTTGCGTTTAGTTGGACCATCATTTATTTTTCAACAGGACAATGACCCCAAACACACCTCCAGGCTGTGTAAGGGCTATTTGACGAAGAAGGAGAGTGATGGGGTGCTACGTCAGATGACCTGGCCTCCACAGTCACCAGACCTGAACCCAATCGAGATGGTTTGGGGTGAGCTGGACCGCAGAGTGAAGGCCAAAGGGCCAACAAGTGCTAAGCATCTCTGGGAACTCCTTCAAGAATGTTGGAAGACCATTTCCGGTGACTACCACTTGAAGCTCATCAAGAGAATGCCAAGAGTGTGCAAAGCAGTCATCAAAGCAAAAGGTGGCTACTTTGAAGAACCTAGAATATAAGACATATTTCTGTTAAGTATATAATTCTACATGTGATAATTCATAGTTTTGATGCCTTCGGTGTGAATGTACAATTTTCATAGTCATGAAAATACAGAAAAATCTTTAAATGAGAAGGTGTGTCCAAACTTTTGGTCTGTACTGTATATAATAAGTACAGTGACAGTGTTGCTTACTGTACTTGTCATTTAGTGTAAAGGATTTATTAAAAAAAATATTAGTGTTTTCATGCACCGTCTCTTTAAAAAAGCCGGCCGGCAATTCAGCATCTGTACCCGACAATTTAGAACAGAAAGAATAGAGCTTCACACATAGATTAGATAGATAGAAACATGTCAGTCACATATATAATAAGTACAGTGACAGTGTTGCTTACTGTACTTGTCATTTAGTGCAAAGGATTTATTTAAAAAAATAATAGTGTTTTCATGCACTGTCTCTTTAAAAAGCCGGCCGGCAATTCAGCAGCGGTACCCGACAATTTAGAACAGAAAGATAGAGCATCACACATAGATTAGATAGATAGAAACATGTCAGTCACATTTATAATAAGTACAGTGACAGTGTTGGTTACTGTACTTGTCATTTAGTGTTAAAATAAAGGATTTATTAAAATAAAAATTGGCGTGGGGTTCCCCCATAATTTTAGTCTCTAGCAGAGGTTAAGCAGACGGCTGGGGCAGATGTTTGAAGCCTGGGAAGGGGGTAATACCCACGGAGCTTCCCAGACTACTAATATCAGCCCCCAGCTGAATACATAGCCTTTACTAGCTATTAAAATGGGGGACACCCCAAAAAAATGACGTGGGGTCCCCCCTATTTTAATAGCTAGCAAAGGCTAGGCAGACAGCTGGGGGCTGATATTAATAGCCCAGGAAGGGTGCCATGAATATTGGCCCCCTCCCAGGCTAGAAACACCAGCCGTCAGCCGCCCCAGAAATGGTGCATCCATAGGATGCGCCAATTCTGGCACTTAGCCTCGCTCTTCCCACTGCCCTGGTGCGGTGGCAGGGGGTAATAGGGTTGGGGTTGATGTCAGCTTATAATGCCAGCTGACATCAAGCCCAGGTTAGTAATGGAGAGGCGTCTATAAGACACCCCCATTACTAACCCCATAGTCAAAGTTACAAAAAAACACAAACACCCAGAATAAAGTCCTTTAATTGAAATAAAGACACAATTCTTTATTGTTCTAAATTAAACCATACTTACCATCACGCCCATTCCAGCTGAAGCCAACGATCTCCTGCAATAAAAGAAAAATAATAAAGCAGCCTCATCCTTACCTTTCCATGGTTCCCATGACAGCTTCAGCTCTGCTACATCGAGATGACAGGCTGGACCGCAGCAGAACGCCGCCATCCAGCCTGTCATCCCGCAGACACTGAGAAGAGCAGGCTTGCTTGCGCTCCACAGTGTCTCTCTGTGACGGCATAAAGATGAGCCGAGGTCATGTCCAATGAACTCGGCTCACCTCATGCACGTCACTTACAGCGTGGGAGAATTCTCATGCTGAAGCGCTGAGTGCAAGAGAATTTTCCCACGCTGTCAGTGAGGTGCATGAGGTGAGCTGAGTTCATTGGACATGAGCTCACCTCATGCACGTCACTGACAGCGTGGGAGAATTCTCCTGCACTCAGCACTTCAGCTGAGTGCAGGAGAATTATAGACGCCTCTCCATTACTAACCTGGGCTTGATGTCAGCTGGCATTATAAGCTGACATCAACCCCAGCCCTATTACCCCACTGCCCCCGCTACAGGGCAGTGGGAAGAGCGAGGCTAAGTGCCAGAATTGGCGCATCCTATGGATGTGCCATTTCTGGGGCGGCTGACGGCTGGTGTTTCTAGCCTGAGAGGGGGCCAATATTCATGGCTCCCTTCCTGGGCTATTAATATCAGCCCCCAGCTGTCTGCCTAGCCTTTGCTAGCTATTAAAATAGGGGGGACCCCACGTCACTTTTTTGGGGGATCACCCATTTTAATAGCTAGTAAAGGCTAGGCATTCAGCTGGGGGCTGATATTAGTAGCCTGGGAAGCTCCGTGGGTATTACCCCTTCCCAGGCTTCAAACATCTGCCCCAGCCATCTGCTTAAACTCCGCTAGAGACTAAAATTATGGGGGATCCCACGCCAATTTTTTTTAAAATAATACCCAGAGACTGTCCCGGTCACTTGCCGTGACCTCCTGCCCGTTTACCCAGAGACTGCCCCAGTCACTTGCTGTGACCTCCTGCCCGTTTACCCAGAGACTGTCCCGGTCACTTGCCGTGACCCCCTGCCCGTTTACCCAGAGACTGTCCCGGTCACCTGCTGTGACTATCTGCCTGTCTTCCCTGGTCGCCACCCGCTTCCTTACAAGGACCGCCCCCTTGTATAAGTTGCTCAGAGGTTCCGCCTCCCAGACCCGTTACACAGGGCCACAGTAACAAGTACGACATGTTCCCATTAGAAAGGAGAGGGTCTACTATACAGTTATAGGGTATGCAGTGAGTCCAACGGCTGACCAATTTTAGGAAAAACCCCACTAAAAATTTAAAGACACATAGAGGAGGGCCACAGTAACGACAAGTTCATATTAGTAAGGAGAGAGTCTGCTATACAGTTATAGGGTATGCAGTGAATCCAACTGCAGACCAATTTTAGGAAAAACACCACTAAAAATTTAAAGAAACACAGACCAGGGCCACAGTAACAAGGTACAACATGCTCCCATTAGAAAGGAGAGAGTACGATATACAGTTATAGGGTATTCAGTGAGTGCAACGGCTGACCAATTTTAGGAAAAACCCCACTACGAATCTAAAGACAAATAGAGCAGGGCCACAGTAACGACAATTTCCCATTAGAAAGGAGAGAGTCTCCCATAGTGTTGGCCTGTGCAGTGAATGCAAGGGCTGCCAAAAATTTGGAGGCACTTCAATGCCCCTTGGAAGAGACTTGGAAAAGGGCCTCATAAAAAAATGTTCTCATTAGAAAGGAGCAGTCCTCTTATTCTTGTAGTGCCCATACACTAAGTGTATGGGCTGACAAACATTTACCCCTGTGGGGTATACATGAACAAACTGTATAATTTTTTTTTTCACGGGCATCATAAACACCCTTTAAAAAAATTATGTGGTTGTTGCATCGCGGACCACAGTCACCCTGGTGATATGGTGGTGGAGGATGAGGAGATGGAGGAGGACAAGAGCAAATAGTCCAAATCAGGAAGCTTATACCCATGTGTGGGTGTGAAAAGATGCATGGGAATACACCTCCCAAGAAAAGACACTGGATTGGTGTTTATGTTATGCTGCTATCATTCGGTGGTGTTGATAAGTCTGGCCCAATCCAGCCTTTGTTAATTTTTATAATAGTCAGCCTGTTAGCATTTTCAGTTGACAGGCGGATGAGCTTATCAGTTATAATTCCACCAGCGGCGCTAAAAACCCACTCTGCAGGGCAGGCCAGGACCTGGCGGCAGGGCAGGCCAGGACCTCCAAGGCATAGAGAGCCAGTTCATTCCACGTATCCAGCTTGGATATCCAATAATTATAAGGCACAGCGGAATCACGGAGTACGTTGGTACAGTCGGCAATGTACTCCCTCAGCATCTTCCCAAACTTTGCACTCCTTTGAGAGTACCCCGCACCTCAGGGCCTGTCCGATGGGAGGGTCTGAGAAATTGCTCCCAGAACTTTGAGAGTGTTCCCCTGCCTCTGCTGGATTGAAGTTGTGTCTCTCTCGCCTGTACTCCTTGATTGTCCAACGATGTGTGCCCTCTGCCGCCAGCGTTTTCAGATGTGAATTTTTTTAATAGCTCCACAATAAGGGCCATCAGGTACAGCCCCATTTTTGTAGACCTGTCTGCCTCAGGAATAAGAGATATAAAGTTCTCCTTGTAGTGTTGGTCCAGAAGTGTCATCAACCAGTAATGACTATCACCCAAAATTTTGGGAACGCAAGAGTCATGGGAAAGGCAGCATAACAAACTTGTCCATGCATGCCAGACTACTAACAGGCAAGACTTCCATGTCCTCACCAAGAGGATGAATGACCATGCTCTCCTCCTCCTCCTCCTCCACCTTTCTGTCCTCTAGCCATCCACGTTGAACAGACGGTATGACAGCTGTGCAGATAATACCGTCTATAATTCATGAAACTAGCTCCTGTCCTTCCTCCTACTCCTCCTCCTCTTCCTCATTGTCACGCAATCCACGCTGGGATGAGATGAGGCTTGGCTGTGTGTAATCACCCTGTATGGTTCATTGCTACATCGCATCATGCTCCGCCTGCACTGCATCCTCTTTAATTGTGAGCAGAGAGCGTTTCAGAAGACAGAGAAGTGGGATGGTGATGCTAATTAAGGCATCATCACCGCTCACCATCTTGGTGGAGTCTGACATCCATGTCCACTCCTGAGGTCTTTTGTGTGGAGTCTGCACTGAATACCAACGGCCTTGTTGATGCTGGAAGTAAAAAACTGCCCTCTTCTTCTCACAAATCATTCCCAACATGTGCAGTGTAGAGTACCAACGCGTGGGGACATCACACACCAGTTTATGAGCCGGAAGCTGCAAACGCTGCTGAAACACGGCAGGGCCCGCAATCCTTGGCGTCGGGAGGACGTGTTCTGTCCCAAGTTCCGACTGGGACCCGGCTTCCCTATGTCAACCCAGTGTGCCGTCAGCGAGATTTACCATACTTGCCCACAAGCACTTGTCCATGTGTCCGTGGTTAGGTGCACTTTCCCGGTAACTGCGTTGTTGAGAGCACGGTTAATGTTTTGGGACACGTGCTTGTGTAATGCGGGAACGGCACTGGGAGAAATAGTGGCGACTGGGGACCGAATACCGAGGGACGGCCGCCGCCATCAGGTTGCGGAATGCTTAGTCTCCCCAAGCTTAAAGGCAACATTTCGAGCACAAGCAGTCGTGAAATGTGAGAATTTAGTAGTGTGGCCTGTGGGGCATTGGATGCATATTTGCGATGCTTTCCAAGGACTGGGGTATGGACAATTGAACGCTGCTCTGGGATGAGGACGTGGACGGGCTTCCTGATGCTGCTACTTCAGAGTGTGCATCGACAGGTGCAGGGCAGGAGGCATATTCGCATGCGCCAAGGACAGGGGATAGACTTGTATGCACAACAGAGTAAGAAGCAATGGTGCCACCCGCAGACACCGTTCCTGGACCCTGAGGTTAGGCCCACAGAGTCGGGTGCTTTGCTGCCATGTGCCTCATCATGCTGGTGGTGGTCAGGTTGGTCGTTTTGCCATCCATTCTGATGCTGGCCTGGCAGGTGGTGCAAATGGACTTTTTGTTGCTATCGGAAGAGTCTTTAAAAAGCAACCAGACTCGAGAAGACCTAACAGTTGTACTGGCAACTTCCTTTGTGTAGGTTTTATGGGGAACGGTGACCTGCCTTCAGTCTGAAACCACCACACTGCTTCTTCCTGCCTGTTGGGGTGCTCTGCCTCCCTCCCCCTGTGTGCTGCTGTCCTTGCTCTGCATGTCCTCCTGCCAGGTTGGGTCAGTTACTATATCATCCACCACCTCGTCATCCACTTCCGCACCTTGGTCCTCCTCCTGTCTTTCTGGCAATTGTGTTTCATCATCGTCCACCTCTTGTGACACTTTCCCACCGTCGCCTTCGTGTGACTGTGGCTCCTCTAATATTTGGGTATAGCTACATGCGATTTCCTCTTGCCCCACTTCAAGTGGACCGGGCAAGAGGCCCGAATCTATAAATGGAAACGTGAACAGCTCTTCAGAGTGTCCAAGTGCGGGATCAGTTGTCTCTGGGTACTCGGCATGGTGGAAGGAAGGAGGATCAGGGTGAGGAATATGCGGTCCAGACTCACGGCTACTGAGACTTGACCGTGTGGAAGATAGGGTGGTGGTGGTGGTGGCTAAGTGACTGGAAGCATTATCCGCTATCCAACCAACAACCTTTTGACACTGCTCTGGGTTCAATAGTGGTGTGATGCGGTCCCCTAGAAATTGGGACAGGAAGGTCAGGCGAGAAGATGTGGGTGTTTGTTGTGGCACAATTTTAGGTTGCCCACGGACATGTCCTCAGCCTCTGCATGCACCCTTACCATCACATCCAGTCCCCCATCCCTTGCCACAAGCCTTGCCCATTTTAAATGGAGGACAGTATATTACACGCTCACTACAAATTACTGAGTTTGGAGCAAACTTATATGTAATCCGTGAGACGGAGAAAACACAGTTTTAAATACCTGGCCTGTAGTTAACTGTTTTGAATAGCAAACTGGTGTCAAAAACTTTGCTGACATAGTGAAAAAAATTTAATGGAGGCCAGAAATGGCAGTATTTTCGAAAAACGTATATGTAATCCGTGTGGTGGAGAAAACACAGTTTTAAATACCTGGCCTGTAGGTAACTCTTTTGAACAGCAAACCAGTGTCAAAAACTTTGCTGACACACTAAAAATTTTTTTTAATGAAGGCCAGAAATGGCAGTATTTTCTGAAAATGTATATGTGATCTGTGTAACGGAGAAAACACGGTTATAAATAGATGGATTTTTAGCGCTATAATATGGAAAGGACCTGGCTGTATTCTGCAGTGCCAACAAGTAAATGGTGCAGAAAAACGGTGTCCTCTGGATTCATTTTTAAGCAAATAATGAGGATTAAGATCCAAAGAAAAGTATTCCTGGCCCCTCAGACCTGGGCCTTTATATACAAATATGTAACAGCAGCAGAAGGCAGAATTGGAATGGAGCCTTGGGCTATATGCACTGCAGTCTGCTATATACACTGCCTGCCTGATATCTCTGCAGATGGATTAGTCCTCAGAAGGACGGTTTGTTAAGATGGATATGTGTAATGTACGGTACTTTTCCCTACACTAACTAATACACAAGCAAATCTCTCCCTAGCTCTGCAGCACCTCTCCCTACTCTGTCTGATCTGGAGTGACTGTGATGAGCATGGCGGTGCCTGGTCTGATATAGACCTGATGATGCAGTGCGGCCAGCCAATCACTGTAATGCCCACAACCAACATGGCTGTGGCATTACAGTGCATGGCAGGCATTCCTTGAATGTAAATTGGCGAGCGCCAAACCTGCAGGGAGGTAACCCGAGCTCCCACTCGAGCAACCCGAAAATACTCGCCGAGCGCAAAGCTTATTGAGCACCATGATGCTTGGGCGAGTACCGAGTAGTGGCAGGCACTTTCGCTCATCACTAGAGCTGATTGGTAAAGCGGAAGAGCACGGCAGGAATTCTGGCGGGTGGTCCGGGTTGATAAGCAGCCAGGTATGGCTCATAGCCAGACAGGTGCTCCGGGTAGGCAAGCTGGCGGGCCCAGCAGGTTACTTGGCAGGTGCTCCAGGTAGACAGGCCGGCGAGCACGGCAGGAAAATGGCAAGTGTTTCAGGTAGTCAGACTTGTGGAAACGGCAGGTTACGTGGCAGGTGCTCCGTTTAGGCAGGCTGGCGTGCACGGCTGTTAGACATACTGGCGGGCTGGACTGACAGGCAGCGGGACCTGAGGGCTGAGGAAAGTGTTAGTACACAAACAACAACCTTGCACAGGCACCCTTGCACATGCACAGACGCCGATGCTACAGGTACTACATGCACAACTGTCATACCGTCTGTCCAGCATGGATGGCCTGAGGACAAGGATGAGGAGGAGGAGGATGATTATGAGGAGAGCATGGTTAGTCATCCTCTATGTGAGGATACGAAAGTCTTGCCTGTTAGCAGTCTGGCACACATGGCTGAGTTTATGTTACACTGCTTTCCTGTAACCCTCGTGTTCTCCAATTTTTGGGTGACAATCACTACTGGTATTAGGCATCGGGCACTTGCTTGACCTGAAATTGGGTCAGAGTCCTCAGTGGATTCTGTGGTCTTCCATTCTGGTCCAGCTGGGGCGGATGCTGCTTAGCATTGCCGTCGGTCCCAATGCCTATCCAGTGTACGAGATGTACAGGCTATCTCTCGGGTCTTTGTTCCTAGTAGTGTTAAGCATAGATTTGCGGAGGGGAACAGGGCTGCTACAGTCTAAGTCCAGGACGCACTGAACTTAGCATGCCCGTGACATGGCGGACTGTGATTGGTGGTTTGGTATCAGCTGATCCGGTGACCTGGCACCACCTGATTGGTTGTGGGTGACGTCATCACTAGTGTGACCTATAATGCGATGGTGGGCAGGGCTTAGTCTTTAAATAGCCTGCCTACAAGCATGGCGGTGTGCTCTGATCAATGAGTTTAGGTTGTGTTCTTGTGTGGACGCTTTGCCGTTTGGCTCCACGTGCTCTATAGCGGCTCTCTCCGTGACCTGCCGATGCCAGAGTTCGCTCGGCTGATTAGCACAGGTCGCTTAGGCAGGTTTACCGGCGCTTAGGCAGGTTTAGCGGGGCTTAGGCAGACTTAGCTGGGGGAGGCAGGTACTTCCCGTTTGGTAGTCTTGCTCAAGAAAGGAGGTTGCTATACACCTCGAGCAGACTACGGGCTCCGTATCCCTGGCACCGCCTATTAGCCACGTGGAGAGTTACTCCACAGTCCGGTCCCACACCGGCTGAAGCACGTACATGCTGGCGTTAGTCACACACACTTCCTAGCGTCTGCTGCGTAGCCTCTGTGCAATTAACAGGGCTATGACTACGATTATTTGTGGCACATTTCTCTTGTAGTTAACAGAGATAGTGCGAACCCCTTTTCCTGTCCAGGTGTGTTGTAACACTGCAGGGATTTACACTTTAAATTGGTTGTCTTACACTGTTACCGGATGGGTGTTCGGCCGCAGTCTTCGTGGCAGCATCATGGACCCCGGGGTTCAGTTGCATATCATTTTAATAAAGTTGTTGCAACCGTTTCCTTAACAACTGGCTTGTGAAACTTCTAGACTCACGCTACAAGGAGAACTTTCTGTCTCTTATACTCTCACCGGACAGGCTTAATAAAATGGTGCAGTACTAGAAGGCCCTTGTTGCCGAATTATTAAAAAAATTCCCATCTGAAAATGCTGGTGGCAGAGGTCACAGTTCATTGGACTACCAAGGAGTACAGGCGAGAGAGACACAAATCTAATCCAGCAGAGGCAGGGGAATACTGTCAAAGTTCTGGGACAGTTTTGCACCCTCCCACTGAACAGGCCCTGATGGGTACTCTCACAAGGAGAGAAATGTTTCTGAAGATGCTGAGGGAGTACCTTACTGACCGTACCAATGTCCTCCGTGATTCCTCTGTGCCTTATAATTACTGGGTATCCAAGCTAGACGCGTGGCATGAACTGGTTCTCTACGTCTTGGAGGTCCTGACCTGCCCTATATCTAGCATTTCGTCAAAGCGGTTTTCCAGTTCCACTGGTGGAATTATAACCGATAGTTGCATCCGCCTGTCAGCTGAAAATGCACAGTCTGACTCTTACAAAAATGAACAAGGGCTGGATTGGGCCAGACTTCTTAACACCACCAAATGATAGCAGCGTGACATTTATTCAACTACAGTGTTTTTTTTGTGAGGTCTAACTATATTCCCATGCACCTCTGTCTTCACACCCAGACATGGGTATGCACTTCCTGATTTTGTCTATTTGCTCTTGTACTTTTCCTTCTCCTCATCTTCATCCTCCACCACCATATCTACCATAACACCATATCTATGTCTCTTGCAAGGGGCATTGGAGTGCCTCCAATGTTTTGGCAGCTGTTGCATTCACTGCATAGGCAAACAATATGGGAAACCCACTTCCTAATAATGGGAACATTTTTTTAGGAGACCCTCTAACTCCAACAGAACAAGTGGTTGGGCATCAGTGCACTCAATTTCTTCCAATTGTTGGCCAGGTCAAGGTGGATGGCCCACGGATCCACATCTAGTAGAGTCATCGAAAAGCAGAAGTGATTGCAGCATGACTTGGGTCTTGGGCTCAGACTGCTTGCCTGATTTTCAAGGAGGTGAGGTGGAAGACAGATGCCCATGGGTTGCAGGTGCAAAATCTTGAAGACAAAGCAAAGGACCTGAAGGCACTCTCAGCTAACCAATCTAAAACCACCTCTACTTGTTCTTGCCTAACTTTTCGTCCAGCGGTACTAGTGCCTATGAAATTACACAGAAAGCCTTGATGCCTGTGAGCAGCAAAGGAAGGTGTTTCATTTGGGCATGTTGCAGGCAGAGCTGTGTCGTTGGTAAGCCAAACCTTGGACTCCTCAATTTCCCTGACTACTGACTCCACAAGTCCTACTACAACTAAACATCACTGCCTCACTAATGAGCATGTACATAAAGTGCAGCACAGATTTATCTCAAGTAAAAACCTAAATCATTAGATCAGGAATAGAACAAATATTTATAGAACATTTAAGAACTTTCCCAAATTCTTATGAAAAAATGTACAGCACATGCTTGAACTACTGTACCAAATTTATTAGATAGTCTAGGAGCCAGAGACTGTCCATTTTATACCTACTCCGATGACACCAAAATTGCCACTGACTCAGACTCCCTGACTTCGACTCTGCAGTCCTGGTAGCAGGCACAGATTAACCACATCCTCTCTCAACTTGCAGCAACTACACCATCACTACCAGCAACACGGCCATGACCCCTATATGATGCGCTCATTGTTTTCAACAAAAATAAGTGTAGAGTATTAAATGGCCTGTATACAGACAGACAATGGCCAGTAGATTATTACACTGCCTGTTTTCAGAGTACAGCCCCCCTCCAAAAAAATTAAACATAAAACCTGTGTTTGCTACCTTCTCCTCCTACACCTCTTCCAACTACACTACCATCTCAACCTCCACCTCAACCTTCTCCTACACTTGGAACTCTATCTCCTGGTTCTAGGTTGTTATTTTATTTAGTTTTTTTTATTTTAAGTTCTTTTAAGTAGTTGCATAACAAAAGTAAAAAAATTGCCACAAAACCAGTTTTGGCTCCCTCCTCCCTTGCCTCTTTCACCTACACTGTCACGTCCACCTACTAAACCTCTTCCACTTGGACCTCCGCCTTCCTGTTCAAGATTATTATTTTTTATTTTTTTATTCTAAGTTATTTTAAATGATTTTCCTATCCACAGTTTTCTGCAGGGCAATTGTCTTGCTCTTACCTTCATTCAGCATCCTTTTGCAGCCCCTAGCCCTGACTATGACAATTTTACAGCCATTTTAAAGTACTTAATTTTGTGTCCAAATTGACTTCTATTAGGTAGGTTTCTGGTCATATTCAAGGTTAAGTTCGTACTTGAACCAAACTTTTTACTGTATGTTCGACTAATCTGGTGAACCCGAACATCCATGGGTTCCCTCATCTCTATTCCTGTGTTCAAACAATTGCAAGCAGACACTTGGAGACAAAGGCTAGTTATGAATATTGTGGTTTTTAGGACAGGTGTAGGTATTTTAGTTATGGGAGACATATTTTCGGATTTGCAATGAAGTGGCAAATGTAATGCAATCACTTACATCAATTTGTGACCTGCCAATCAGCCACACAAATTAATATTGGACAGAGGGTTAACATTACATATGCCATGTTTCCCATCTATGGAAAGCTAAAATCATGATCGGATGTATGTCATTACTATCTCCCGCCTGGAACTTACATTGGCAAATATGTCCTAAATATTGGGGATCCCATCATTTTCTAAAGACCTGGCCACATCCCAGAATATTTAGAATTAAATATATAAAATTTCATAGCTTTGTTCCTCTTGCTCTATTATCCGAGTCCCTTAAGCTATACACTACCTGCACCAAGTGTTCAATCGGCCTGTATAAATGTTTGGTGGAACAGCTAGTTTTTTGTTGGTTATTACGGAGCTTGGCGGTCACCATGCAAGAATATACAGTATATATATTTCATGTGTTGGAATCAGATGTGTATATGCTATATGCATATATATATAGTTCTTCAATATCCAGTCTAGTAGCAAAAAAGCCATGACCTTGTCCAAGAATCATGAGCAAATTGTATAATTATCTTGATGATTGAAGTTGGTTGAGTGTTGGCACGTGACAAATTGTTACGAGTCATGAGATGTGCATGATCCCATGGTTCGGCAATTCCTGACAGTCAGCTTTGCAGGTCAATGTTAGTTTTGACTACTACTGCACCATCATCCTCTGTAACCTACCTGCTAACACTCGCAATACTCCAGTCCATTCTTAATTCTGCTGCGATACCGGTTCATCTCTTGCCTCGCTACTCCTCCGCTACCACCATTTGCAAATCCCTTCACTGGCTCCCAATTGCGCAGTGTATCCAGTTCAAACTACTAACACTGACCTACAAAGCCATCCTTAACCTTTCTCCTTCATATATCTCTGAACTAATCTCACAATATATTCCCTCAGGTAATCTCCAGTCCTCCCAAGAACTCCTCCTCTTTTCCACACTTATTCATTCCTCACCAAATCTTCTCCAAGACTTCTCTCGAATATCCCCCATCCTATGGAATTCTGTGCCTCAACATGTCCGATTAACCTCCACATTTGGATCCTTCACACAGAACCTGAAAACCTATCTCTTCAAACCAGCTTACAGCCTGCCATGACCTTATTTGCTGCCACCTCAACACCGGAGCTACTGCAACCCCCCCAACCTACTGTCTCCTTCCCTGTTCCTGTAGAATGTAAGCCTGCAAGGGCAGCGTACTCTTCCCTCCGCACCAGTCTATCATTGTTAGTTTTGTTTACTGTAAGTGATGTCTGTATCTTGTAACCCCTTCTTATGTACAGCAGCATGGAATCAATGGCGCTATATAAATAAATAATAATAATAATGTGTTTATTTCTGATTTTCTATTTTTATTGCATTTATATTATTTTGTGACAATTACTAAATATAATGTAAAAACAAAAAAGGAATCCAGATGGATTATGTCTCAGTAGAGAAGTATTTTGCAAGACAATCTATAAATGTGGTTAGGAAAACATCCTGTAGCTGTTATACTGCCTGCACTTGTTTAGTTATATTAATGTTTCATGTTGTCTCTTCCAATTCTAACATTGTCAGACTATCTAAATGGTATATCAAATAAATGCACACATGGACAACAGAGAAGAAGCTCACGTAAGAGTGTTTTTTTAGATTTGATTAAAAGTTAATCTTTTTTTTTCACCAGTTTAGTGAGATGAAGCTTTTACCTACTTTCTTTTACATTCACCTTCTCTTATCCACATTTTCAGTTACTCCAATATTATTTTATTGACATAAAATATGCAAATAATCTAAAGATTTAAGTCACAATTCTATTAAAAGATTGAAGGAGTTTAGCAGATTTTGCCTTTATTGTAAGATAGGAGAAAAGATAATTGGTTTCATAAAATATTACAATAATAATGTAAGAAAATTATGCAGAAATTAATTTTTTTATTTTCATTTTCTGTTTTCTTCAATTGGATTTCCATGATAACTAATTTCATAATTGATAACTTTCTTTTTTTTATAGGCCATTCTTGTAAATAATGTTACATCAGTTTTTCTTTCAGGATTTTCAAATCTTCAAAATTTCAAAATCCCGTTCTTCTCACTCTTGGTTCTCATTTATTGTGGAACCATTTCAGGGAATTGTCTAATTGTTGCTCTATATCTACTGAGTAAAACCCTCCAGTCCCCCATGTACTTCTTCATTACTCAGCTGTCATTGTGTGACATCCTTCTGACTACAGACATCGTTCCTACTCTTCTTCTTACTGTACTGTATGGGAGAAGCTCTGTGACTCTCATCGGATGCCTCCTCCAGCTTTCTTTCTTTCTTATGTCAGAGACCTCAGAATGTCTTCTTTTGTCAGTGATGTCTTATGACCGATATCTGGCCATCTGTTACCCCCTCCGTTATAACGCTATCATGAATCACATGTTTTGTGTGTTGTCTGTCTGTATAGTTTGGTTCATTGCTTTTATAATAGCATTAAGTTATGTAATTCCTATCTGTTATCTGTTTTTCTGTGGACCTCACATTATCGATCATTTCTACTGTGACTTAGAACCCATTCTGCAGCTCTCCTGCTCTGATACATCCATAATCCATAAAGAGATTCTTATCATTTGTGCTATAAATGGATTTTGCCCTTTTATAATGATTGTGATGTCCTATGTGTACATTGCCACCACCATTATGAAGATCCCATCCAGCATCGGTAGACATAAAGCCTTCTCCACCTGCAGCTCCCACCTCACTGTGGTTTCCATGCTTTATGGGACACTCTTCACGGTTTATCTTTTTCCAACAAGAGGAAAATCCTTGATCATAAGCAAGATTTTATCTCTGATATATACCATTCTGACCCCATTGCTTAATCCTATTATATACACTTTGAGGAACAAGGACTTTAAAGAATCTCTTCATAAACTAAAATGTGTCTAGTATAAAAGAGTGAGGAAGGGATTTGCATTTTATAGCTTATGTAGATGTCTGTTTCAATCTTTGGATCAAGGCCACATGCATGGCCTTCATCCAAAGAGTGAGGAAAGGATTTGGAAGCGTTGTGTCTGGATTATAAAGGCCACTGGCATAGAAGAAAGCTCAGGAGCCACTGATCTCAAGTATTCTGATTGAGAAAATGATATTATACTGAACATATACAGTACAGACCAAAAGTTTCGACACACCTTCTCATTTAAAGATTTTTCTGTATTTTCATGACTATGAAAATTGTACATTCACACTGAAGGCATCAAAATTATGAATTAACACATGTGGTATTATATACTTAACAATAAAGTGTGAAACAACTGAAAATTTGTCTTATATTCTAGGTTCTTCAAAGTAGCCACCTTTTGCTTTGATGACTGCTTTGCACACTCTTGGCATTCTCTTGATGAGCTTCAAGAGGTAGTCACCGGAAATGGTCTTCCAACAATCTTTAAGGAGTTCTCAGAGATGCTTAGCACTTGTTGGCCCTTTTGCCTTCACTCTGCGGTCCAGCTCACCCAAACCATCTCGATTGAGTTCAGGTCTGGTGATTGTGGAGGCAGGTCATCTGGCGTAGCACCCCATAACTCTCCTTCTTGGTTATATCGCCCTTACACAGCCTGGAGGTGTGTTTGGGGTCATTGTTCTGTTGAAAAATAAATGATGGTCCAACTAAACGCAAACAGGATGGAATAGCATGCCGCTTCAAGATGCTGTGGTAGCCATGCTGGTTCAGTATGCCTTCAATTTTGAATAAATCCCCAACAGTGTCACCAGCAAAGCATCCCCACACCATCACACTTCCTCCTCCATGCTTCATGGTGGGAACCAGGCATATAGAGTCCATCCGTTCACCTTTTCTGCGTCGCACAAAGATACGTGGTTGGAACCAAAGATCTCAAATTTGGACTCATCAGAACAAAGCACAGATTTCCACTGGTCTAATGTCCTTTCCTTGTGTTCTTTAGCCCAAACAAGTCTCTTCTGCTTGTTGCCTGTCCTAAACAGTGGTTTCCTAGCAGCTATTTTACCATGAAAGCCTGCTGCACAAAGTCTCCTCTTAACAGTTGTTGAAGAGATGTGTCTGCTGCTAGAACTCTGTGTGGCATTGACCTGGTCTCTAATCTGAGATGCTGTTAACCTGCAATTTCTGAGGCTGGTGACTCAGATAAACTTATCCTCAGAAGCAGAGGTGACTCTTGGTCTTCCTTTCCTGGGGCAGTCCTCATTTGAGCCAGTTTCTTTGTAGCGCTTGATGGTTTTTGCAACTGCACTTGGGGACACTTTCAAAGTTTTCCCAATTTTTCGGACAGACTGACCTTCATTTCTTAAAGTAATGACGGCCACTCATTTTTCTTTACTTAGAATTTGTATTATGGCAAGAAAAAGCAGCTAACAGTCTATTCAGTTGGACTATCAGCTGCGTATCCTCCAGACTTCTGCAAAACACAACTGATGGTCCCAACCCCATTAATAAGGCAAGAAATCCCACTTATTAAACCTGACAGGGCACACCTGTGAAATGAAAACCATTTCCGGTGACTACCTCTTGAAGCTCATCAAAAGAATGCCAAGAGTGTGCAAAGCAGTCATCAAAGCAAAAGGTGGCTACTTTGAAGAAGCTAGAATATCATACATATTTTCAGTTGTTTCACACTTTTTTGTTACGTATATAATTCCACATGTGTTAATTCTTAGTTTTGATGCCTTCAGTGTGAATGTTCAATTTTCCTAGTCATGAAAATACAGAAAAATCTTTAAATGAGAAGGTGTGTCCAAACTTTTAGTCTGTACTGTATATTAATAATTGTTTTCTCTCTCAAGATTGAGCCAGACATCTTTGCCCAGAGCACAAAACTATGATTGAGTTTACTTACGTTTTTCTTGAGCAGGCTAACAAGATGAATCTACAGGAAGTGGAAGAAAGTTAGCGTGGTGGAGCCTGGCTAATTGGAGGAGGAGATTTGCAGGCGGGATAGGGCAAGTATTTTCAAATCTAATTTTTTGTAATAATTCTTGTAGCTGCTGGTTGGAGGAATAAGTACAACTTTTGGGAAACTGTGACCCAAGCATGGATATGCAATTAATGAGAATCTAAAACCAGAGGCCATAACAAAGTGCTAACAGAGAACCTGATTCCATCACACTTTTACTTACTAGGCATCTTGCTGTAGTTTTGATCAAACATTGTTTAATCTCTTGAAGATTGTCTAGTTCTCTCAATGATGAGTTGCTGCAATGAAGTCCACAATATTCATGAACTCTTATTATCCCGACTACTGATTGACATATTTGTGCCCATTCACATTGTAAGCAGAAACCTGATAATAATTGAGGAGGATGAGATTAGTCATAGATCATCTTTAAGAGAACTAAAATACAAAACAGTGGTATTCTAAAAACATTTTTTATATTTTTTTGTTCCTTTCTGTGTTGCTTACATTGACCTTTTCTCTTTATCCTCGTGCCCATGCTCCTTTGCTTTGTCCATGTTATGGATATCACTGATTAGAAAAAACAGAGCCTAACACATAGCATGCTACTGTTAACCCTTTCACTCCCAAGCCTGCTTTCATCTTCATGACCTGTGTAAGTTTATGTGGTAATAACTCTGTCATGATTCAACATATCCTAATGATTCTGAGATTGTTATTTTGTGACACATTATACTTCGTGTTAGTGGTAAATTTAGGTTGATATGATTTGCATTTATTTAGGAAACAAAATGTAAATTTATAGAAAATTTAGAAAATTTAGCAATTTTTAAAATGTGAATTTTTATTATCTTAAAATAGATGGTCATATCACTAACAATAAGTAATAAATACCATTTGCCACATGTCTACTTTACATTAGCATCATTTTTGAAACATAATTTTTTGTGTTAGTAAATTGGAAGAGTTTAAAATTTATTTGAAATTTTTAATTTTTCCACCAAAATTTACAACACCAATTTTTTTAGGGACCATTTTACATTTGAAGTAACTATTAGGGATTTATGTAACAGAAAATATCCATATGTGACAACATTTTAAATACTCCACCCCTCAAAGTGCTCAAAACCACAATCAAGAAGCTTATTAACCCTTTAAATGCTTCACAGGAATTAAAGCCATGTTGAAGGAAAAAACTGAAATTTTAGTTTTGCCCAATAAAATGTTGCTTAAGTCTCAGATTTTTCATTTTCACAAGGGTAACAGGAGAAAATTGATCACATTATTTGTTTTACAATTTCTTCTGACTATGGTGATACTTCACATGCAGTGGAAAACTACTGTTTTGGTGCGTGGCAGGGTTTGGAAAGGAAAGAGCTCTGTTTCACTTTTGGAATGCAAAATTTGTTGGAATAGATAGCTGATGCCATGTCGTGTTTGCAGAGACCCTGATGTGCCTAAATAGTAGAAGTCCCCCACAAATCATCCCATTTGAGAAACTACACTCTCAGGGATTTTATATAGATGTGTGGTGGGCACTTTGAACTCACAGTTGCTTCACAGAATTTTATAATTTTGAGCTATGAAAATGAAAAATTTGATTTTTCCCCCCAAAAATTTACTTTAGCCAGAAATTTTTCATTTTCACAAGAAAATGAACCCAAACTTGTACTATTTCTCCTGAGTATACTTATACCCCATGTATTGAGGAAAATTACTGTTTTCCACCACTTTTAAGTAATTCAACGAATACATCAAATGGTGGTTTAATATGGAATATTGGGATATAGTAATTTGACAGAATTATTAATAATGAAAGATTAATGAGTGAAGCTTTTGAAATTCAAATTCACGAGATTCACCAAATTATCTCAGGAAGTCCATTTTACAGTGAATCAATTAACTGTAATTGGAAAGAACTTCAATAGTTCCAATTAGTGAATGAAACTTATTCTTCACACAGTAAACCTTTTCATTGCTATGCTGTCACACAATGTCTGCATAATTTATTCAGTGTTTTATGGATTTATTTCACCTATCTCTATGGCTAACCTGTAAGATGTGGCTTTCCAGATTCACCTCAAAATGACTAATGCATTTCCAGCTTCTTTAAAAGAGAGTATGATAATTCCTCTTTATTGACTGTGCTATGCCATATGATAGCTGCAATGCATTATGGGGAAGCCTGCTCAAGGTTTTGTGAATCTTCTCTGGCTGATGCAGTCTTCTACAATATGTAAAATAGAGAGAAACCAAAGACAAGAAAAACACTCAAATAACTGAAATTAAATGTATAAATCGCACAGTGCAAAAATAATGATAAATAATAAAGGGTATTTAGTTAACATAATTTTGATCAAAATAATGTGAAAGCCATCCTGCCACTTCACGGCAACCCTTATGGGACAGTCATAACTCTAATATTAAAAACCTTACCATTTGTCAAGTGACATACATATGGAAAAGGGCAGAGAGACTAGATCCCTAGTGTGAGCATAAGACGGGGGCAGAATGGGCGTCTCAGTGCAGACAAAGGGCGGCCACACCCTTTTATATGCACTAAGCATACTGACTGCAAAGAAAAAACCTGAAGGTCTGTACTGAAACGTAAGTAGATGTGCATGCAAAATGTAAATGCATGTTCACACAAGGCCATTAAACAGAGAGAAACCAAAGACAAGAAAAATACCCAAATAACTGAAAGTAAATGTATAAATCGCACAGTGCAAAAATAATGATAAATAATAAAGGGTATTTAGTTAACATAATTTTGATCAAAATAATGTGAAAGCCATCCCGCCACTTCACGGCAACCCTTATGGGACAGTCCTAACTCTAATATTAAAAACCTTGCCATTTGTCAAGTGACATACATATGGACAATGGCAGAGAGACTGGATCCTTAGTGTCAGCATAAGACCAATGAAGAATGGGAGGGCTCAACCCAGACAAAGGGCGGCCACACCCTTTTATATGCATTAAGCATACTGACTGCAAAGAAAAAACCTGCTATGTAAAATAGCAGCATCTATTGTGTGAAGTGAAACGTAAAATGTTTAAATTTACTAGGTTCAGTAAATTCCTGAAAATTCACCATGAACTTGTTTTATTGTTTAGAAGTAGTGATGGGCGAGAACTAAAATGCTTGGGTACTCATTGCTCGGGGTGAGCAAACTGGAACACTCGGGTGCTCGACCCGAGCAACGAGCCCAATGTAAGTCTATGGGAAACTCAAGCATTTTTCAGGCGGCTCACCCTGGAGGTCTGCAAAGGGCCTAAAAATTGCCCAAATCGATGGGAACAGTGCTCAAATGACATGGGAACAGCATGGGGAAGACGCTTCGAAGCATTTATGACACCCATGTCACTGCTGTCAACAATGTTGTCAGAGGTATTGGGCCACTTTTACGGACTCATAATAAAAGATACAAAAACGAAAACAAAATCGATTTTCCTCGGAAATAAGTTAAGGAACATCCTTTCCAGGGTAATGACATGTGTATAAGGCAAAATAAATATTCAAAAACAAAAATGCTCCTCCACAACTTGGGCTATGTTCACACGTAGCATTTTTGGTGCGTTTTTACACTTTTGTATTGCTTTCAACCAAGACAAATGCATTTACTGGGAAATGTAATTTTAACATTTTACAACCTTATCTGGCCATGTGGTGTGTGACACATCATCCGACACATCCTGTTTCATTTATGATGGAAGTACTCTGAAAGTCACAAAGCCTATTTTTATAGGGCCATCAGGCAACCCTTACTATTCTTAAAGGGCCAGCAGTCGGCCATCGCTATTTTTAGAGGGCCATCAGCCGACTATGCTTTGTTGTTCCCAATATTAACGAGTGGGTCTCCTATACTGTTATTGCTTATGCAGTGACTGCAAGGGCTGTCAAAAATTTGAAGGCACTCCAATGCCCCTTGCAAGAGATGTAGAGGTCGGAGAGCCTCCTAAAACAATGTTCCCATTATTAGGAAGTCGGTCTCCCATAGTGTTTGTCTATGCAGTGAATGCAAAAGCTGCCAAAAATTTGGAGGGACTCCAATGCCCCTTGCAAGACACTTAGAGTAGATGATATGGTAGATATGGTGGTGAATGATATGGTGATGGAGGATGAGGAGAAGGAGGAGGACAAAAGCAAATAGACAAAATCAGGAAGCGTATATCCATGTCTATTTGTGTAGAGGTGCATGGGAATAGACCTCCCAAAAAAAGTCACTGGATTTGAGTTTATGTTACGCTGCTATCATTCGGTGGTGTTGAGAAGTCTGGCCCAATCCAGCCCTTGTTCATTTGTATAAGAGTCAGCCTGTCAGCATTTTCAGTTGATAGGCGGATGCGTTTATCAGTTAAAATTCCACCAGAGGCACTAAAATCCCACTCTGACAAAACGCTAGCGGCAGGGCATGCCAGAACCTCCAAGGCATAGAGAGCCAGTTTATGCCATGTGTCTAGCTTTGATACCCAATAATTATAAGGCACAGAGGAATCACGGAGGATATTGATACGGTGGGCAAGGTACTCCCTCACCATCTTCCAAAACTTTGCACTCCTTGTGAAAGTAACCCGCACCTCAGGGCCTGTAAGATGAGAAGGGTCTGAGAAAACTGTCCCAGATCTCTGTCAATGTTCCCCTCCCTCTGCTGGATAAGCTTTGTGTCTCTCTCGTCTCTACTTCTTGGTTGTCCAACGAACTGTGATCTCTGCCGCCAGCGTTTTCAGATGGGAATTTTTTTACTAATTCCGCAACAAGGGCCTTCTAGTACTGCCCCATTTAAGTGGACCTGTCCACCTTGGGAATAAGAGATAGGAAGTTCTCCTTGTAGCATGGGTTTAGTAGTGTCACATACCAGTAATGACTGTCACCCAAAATTTGGAGAAAGCGAGGGTCCCGGGAAAGGCAGCGTAACATAAACTCCGTCATGCATGCCAGACTGCTAATAGGCAAGACTTCCTTGTCCTCACCAAGAGGACGACTGACCATGCTCTCCTCCTCCTCATTTTCTTCCCTGTCCTCATGCCATCCACGCTGAACAGACGGTATGACAGTTGTACAAGTAGTACCATCTGTAGCGCAGGAAACTAGCTCCTGTTCTTCCTCCTTCTCTTCCTCATTGTCAACCAATCCACGTTGGGGTGAGATGAGGCTGGGCTGTGTATAATCACCCTGTATGGTTCCTTGCTCCATCTCATTGTGCTCCACCTGCAATGCATCCTCTTTATTTGTGAGCAGAGAGCGTTTCATAAGACAGAGAAGCGGGATGGTGACACTAATTATGGTGTCATCGCAGTTCACCATCTTGGTGGAGTCCTCAAAGTTTTGGAGGATGGTACATATGTCTGACATCCATGTCCACTCCTGAGGACTTATGTGTGGAGTCTGAACTGAATACCGACGGCCTTAATGATGCTGGTAGTAAACAACTGCCCTCTTCTGCTTACAAATCCTTCCCAACATCTGCAATGTACATTAATAAAATTAATCATAATAATAATCTTTTAATTTCATATAGCACCAACATATTCTGCAGCGCTTTACATACATTATCAGAGTAGAGTTCCAATGCATGGGGACCTCACATACCAGTCATTTAGCCGGAAATTGCAAATGCTGCTGAAACAAGGCAAGGGCGGCGGAAGCTGTAGGTGACTTTCTAAAACAGGCACACAGGTGGCGTACTTTGACAAGCAGATCCGGCAGCTCCGGGTAGGTTTTGAGAAACCGATGAACCACGAGGTTGAGCACATCGGCCAGGCATGGTAGGTGTGTGAGCTCACCTCGCCTCAGAGATGCCGCCAGGTTCCGGCCATTATCACACATGACAATGCCTGGCTGAAGGTTTAGCGGTATCAGTCACAGATCTGCCCGCTCTTTCAGAGCTGTCCACAAATCTTCAGCAATGTGTGGTTTGTCACCTAAGCATATTTGCTTCAGCACAGCCTGTTGCCGCTTTGCCGAGGCAGTGCTGCAGTGCTTCCAGTTTGCGAGTGATGTGGTCATTTCAGAGATGGATGCTGAAGAGGAGGAGGAGGAGCAGGAGTTGTAGAATGTGGGGGAAGGGCCCACAATCATTGGCGTCGGGAGGACGTGTTCTGTCCCAAGGTCCGACTGGGTCCCGGCTTCTACTATGTTAATCCAGTGTGCCATGAGCGAGATTTACCATCCCTGCCCACAAGCACTTGTCCACGTGTCTGTGGTTATATGGACTTTCCTGGTAAGTGTGTTGTTGAGGGCACGGCTAATGTTGTGGGACACGTGTACATGTAATGCAGGGACGGCACACCGGGAAAAATAGTGGCGGCTGGGGACCGACTACAGAGCGACGGCCGCCGCCATCAGGTTGTGGAAAGAATCCATCTCCATGAGCCTAAAAGGCAACATTTTGAGTGCAAGCAATCACGAAATGTTGGAATTTAGTAGTGTGGTCTGTGGGGCGTATTTACACTTGCGTTGCAAGGACTGGGGTATGGATAGCTGAACACTGCGCTGAGACAAAGACGTGCTTGATGATGGTGCTAGTTGAGAGTGTGCAACGACAGGTGCAGGGAAGGAGGCATCTTCACATGCACTATGGACCCCCAGGGGATTGGCTTGCAAGCACGACAGCAGAAGATGCAATGGTGTCACCTGCAGACACTGTTCCTGTGCCCTGGGGTTTGGCCCTCAAAGTCGGATGCTTTGCTGTCATGTGCCTGATCATGCTGGTGGTGGTCAGGCTTGTAGCTTTGCTTCCTCTGCTGATGCTTACCTGGCAGGTGGTGCAAATGGCCTTTTTGGGGTTATCGGCAGAGTCTTTAAAAAACAACCAGACTCAGGAAGACCTAACAGTTGTACTGGCAACTTCCGTCATGTTGTTGCCACTGGGAACGGTTGCCCGCCTACTGTTTGCGGCCACCCCTCTGCTTCTTCCTGCCTGTTGGGGTGCTCTGCCTCCCTCCCACTGTGTGCTGCTGTCCTCGCTCTGCATGTACTACTGCCAGATTACGTCAGTTACTATATCATCCACCACCTCGTCTTCCACTTCCGCAACCTGGTCCTCCTCCTGACTTTATGGCAATTGTGTCTCATCATTGTCCACCTCTTGTGACACTTTCCCACCGTCGCCTTCGTTTGACCATGGCTGCTCGAATATTTGGGCATCGCTACACTCTGTCTCCTCTTTCCCCACTTCAAGTGGACCGGGCGAGAGGCCCAAGTCTATAAATGGAAAAGTGAACAGCTCTTCAGAGTGTCCAAGTGTGGGATCAGTTGACTGTGGGTACTCGGCATGGTGGGAGGCCGGAGGATCAGGGTGAGGAATATGCGTTCCAGACTCGCAGCTACTGAGACTTTACCGTGTGGAAGATGGGGTGGTTGTGGTGGCTAAGTGACTGGAAGCATTATCCGCTATCCAACCAACCATCTTTTGACACTGCTCTGGGTTCAATAGTGGTCTACTGCGGTCCCCTAGAAATTGGGACAGAAAGGACAGGTGAGAAGATGTGGTTGTTTGTCGGGCACAATTTCGGCTTGCCCACGGCCTTTTCCTTGACCTCTGCATGCACCATTACCATCACATCCAGTTCCCAGTCCCTTGCCATGTGCCTAGCCCATTTTAAATGGAGGACAGTATCTTCCACGCTCACTACAAATGACTGAGTTTGGAGCAAACTTATATGTGATCCGTGTGAAGGAGAAAACAGAGTTTTAAATACCTGGCCTGTAGGTAAGTAGTTTGACCAGCAAACTGCTGTGAATTGCTTCACTGACACACTGAAAGAAATTTTTAATGGATGCCAGAAATGGCAGTATTTTCTGAAAATGTATATGTAATCCGTGTGACACAGAAAACACAGTTTTAAATACCTGGCCTGTAGGTAACTGTTTTGAGCAGCAAACCAGTGTCAAAAACTATGCTGACACACTGAAAAAAAAATTTAATGGAGGCCAGAATTGGCAGTATTTTCTGAAAACGTATATGTGATCCGTGTAACGGAGAAAACAGTTTTAAATAGATGGATTTCTAGCGCTGTAATATGGAAAGAACCTGGCTGTATTATGCTGTGCCAACAAGCAAATGGCGCAGAAAAACGGTTTTCTCCGGATTGCTTTTTAAGCAAATAATGAGGATTATGATCCAAAGAAAAGTATTCCTGGCCCCTGAGACATGGGCCTTTGTATACAAATATGTAACAGCAGCAGAAGGCAGAGTTGGAATGGAGCCTTGGGCTACATGCACTTCAGTCTGCTATATTCACTGCCTGCCTATACACCTTGGCTGCCTGATATCTCTGCAGATGGATTAGTCCTCAGAAGGACTGTTTGTTAAGATGGATATGTGTAATGTACGGTTTTTCTCCCTACACTACCTAATACACAAGCAAATCTCTGCCTAGCTCTGCAGCACCTCTCCCTACTCTGTCTGATCAGGAGTGACTGTGACAAGCATGGTGGTGCCAGGTCTGATATAGACCTGATGATGCTCTGCGGCCAGCCAATCACTGTAATGCCCACAACCAACATGGCTACGGCATTACAGTGCATGGCAGGCAATCCCTGCATGTTCATTGGCTCTCTAAAGAGTGCCAAACATGCAGGGAGGTAACCCCAGCTCCCGCCCGAGCAACGCGGAAATCCTCGCCGAGCTTTTCGAGCACCATGATGCTTGGTCGAGTACTGAGTAGTGGCGAGCTTGTTCATTCATCCTTAGAGCTGATCGGTACAGCGGAAGAGCATGGCTGGAAGGTTGGCGGGTGGTCCGGGTAAATAAGCAGGCAGGTATGGCTCATAGCCAGACAGGTGCTCCGGGTAGGCAAGCTGGCGGGCATGGCAGGTTACTTGACATGTGCTCCAGGTAGGCAGGCCGGCGGGCACGGCAGGTAACTGGCAGGTGCTCCAGGTAGGCAGACTGGCGGACACGGCAGGTAACTGGCAGGTGCTCCAGGTAGGCAGACTGGCGGACAAAGCAGGTTACTTGGCAGTTGCTTCGGGTAGGCAGGCTGCCGGGCACAGCAGGTAACTGGCAGGTGCTCCAGGTAGGCAGGCTGGCGGGCATGGCTGTTAGACAGACTGGCGGGCTGGATTGACAGACAGACTGGTGGACAGGACTGACAGGCAGCGGGACCTGAGGGCTGAGGAAAGTGTTGACACACAAACAAAAACCTTGCACAGGCACCTCCATTTTGGAGGAGGTGCCTTATAAAGGGGAAGTCCACGGCCATTGGACGGGGACTCTTTAGGACGGCACGCACGGCCCCTTAAAGGGGGACGTAGCGCGCTTGCCCTAAGCACATTGCCCGGGAAGCTGCACGCAGTGCGCGCCACGGCAGCAGCAGGGGAGCAGGAACACACCAGACCGGGACCGCGGTGTTGAGGGGAACGGCATCTCTGCCCGGCTGGAGGCAAAGACGTCGATGCTACAGGTACTACCTGCACAACTGTCATACCATCTATCCAGCGTGGATGGCCTGAGGACAGGGAGGAGGATGATGATGAGGAGGAGAGCATGGACAGTTGTCCCCTTGGTGAGGATACGGAAGTCTTGCCTGTTAGCAGTCTGGCACACATGGCTGAGTTTATGTTACACTGCTTTTCTGTAACCCTCGAGTTCTCCAAATTTTGGGTGACAATTATTACTGGTTTGTGACACTTCTAGACCCACGCTATAAGGAGAACTTTCTATCTCTTATTCTCGCACTGGACAGGCTTAATAAAATGGTGTGTTATGCTAGCGCCCGGACTGACTGGCGTGAGCGTGATTAGTGATCCCACTGTACCATGAGCCGAGTAGTGCCTGGAGGGGCGTAACTAAGTATCAACCTGATCCGACAAACATTGCTCGGCGGCTTAGTCGACTTCGTGGACCAAGGAGGAACCGAGCAGAGGGACCAGGTGCTACTCCAGGTCAGACCCTGGTCACAGTTGTTGACCCACACCAGGGAATGCAGGAACAGGCAGGTTAGACTAGCCAACAGGCAGGGGGGTATTGGCAGGCATGGCTGGTATGCAGACAGGTGGATACTGGAAAGCACGGCCGGCATGCAGACAGGTGGGTACTGGCAAGTACGGCTGGTATGCAGACAGGTGGGCACTGGAAAGCACGGCTGGTATGCAGACAGGTGGGCACTGGCAAGCACGGCTAGAGTGCAGACAGAGAGGTACTAGCAGGTTGGAGCGCAGGCTGGATCCGCAGATGCGGTAGACAAGCAGAGTAAAGCGAAACCGCCGGAGCGGAGAGCAAGGCAGAGCAGACAGGAACTGCTGGTGCGGTGACCAAGCAGAGCGGAGCAAAGACCGCAGGTGCGGTGGGCAAGGCAGAGGAGAGCATAACCGCCGGAGCAGTGGACAAGGCAGAGCAGAGAGGAACAGCCGGAGCGCTGGACGAGGCAGAGAAGAGCGAAACCGCAGATGCGGTTGACAAGGCAGAGCAGAGAGAAGATGCAGGAGCGGTGGGAAGGCAGAGCAGAGGGAAGCCGCCGGAGCGGTGGGAAAGTCAGAACAGAGAGAACCCGCTGGCGGGGTGAACAAGGCAGAGCAGAGAGAAGCCGTCGGAGCGGTGAGCAAGTCAAAGCAGAGAGAAGCCACCGGAGCGGTGGGTAAGGCAGAGCAGAGGGAAGCCGCCAGAGTGGTGGGCAAGTCAGAGCAGAGGGAAGCCGCTGGCGTGGTGAGCAAGGCAGAGCAGAGAGAAGCCACCAGAGCGTTGGAAAAGTCAGAGCTGAGAGAAGCCGCCGGAGCGGTGGGAAAGGCAGGGCAGAGGGATGCCGAAGGAGCGGTGGGCAAGTCAGAGCAGAGAGAAACCGCTGGCGTCGTGAGCAAGCAGAGCCGAACGGGGCTGAAGGTGCAGGCAGAGAGGACAGTGCTCTGTTCACATGGAACAGACTGGAAAATACAGGAAGATGGCTAGAACACAGGAGGAAGATACGGAGGAAGGGAAAAGGGAAAAGCAGAACCAGATGCACACAAGGTACTTACAAAACTCACAAACAGAAGTACAGAGACAATGAGTTGTAGTAGGTGCAGGTTCAGATACTGCAGGAAAAGGGAAGGTATGGACATAGAGACAAACAGGTAACAGGCTAGAATACAGTTCAGACAGGAACTGCTACTGCAATGAGATACAAGAACGAGCCTGGTTATACAGCCCCCAGAGAGGCAGAAAAGACTACAAGTCAGAGATTACAGGCCTGGGTATACAGCCCCCAGATATTGTGGAAACGAACAAGAAGTCTCAGATAACAGGTCTGGGTATGCAGCCCCAGAGATTGATGAAACAGACAAGAAGCAGAACTGGGCCTGGCAACTTCAGAGTCAAGGAGCACACTGAATGTTAATGTTGCTCAGGCACCTCCTTCTGGTTGGAGGGGGTTTACATATCCAGTGACTCACAGCAATAGGCTGGAGACGCATTATGGGTGCGCCCACAGTAGCTATAAGAATCAGGAATTAACGGGGCCGCCACCCTAAGCAGTCAGTTAAGAGACATGCACACAGCATGAACTGGAGCAAGGTTTGCAGGCTCGACTGACAGGTAAGATTGTGGTCTTGCATAGTGGGAGGTGGTGCACTATGCAAGCACGCCGCCAGGGATGTTACAGTACACCCCCCCCCTTTACGCCCCCTCTTCTTCAAGCCTGCAAGGGTCTTCTGCAGAGAATTTGGAGGCCAATCCTTCTCTTCAAGAGGATTACCTTTTCTGTCCATTAGAGGAAACTAAACTGATCTCATCATCTTGGTGACTAGGATGCTTCTTCCTATCAAGCCATCCTCAGCAACAGATGAAGTGGGTGAAGTACCAGGAACAGCACACAGGAAAGTCTCTTTCCATTTGTTATCAGGTAGCACCCTGGTGGATTCAGGAGACAACTGGAGGTCTTCTGCCTGGTTGGAGGGGTGCAGAGACTCAGGGGTAACCACCGCCTTGACGTACACTTTGCAAAGCTTACTGGATGTAGTGGGCGGTGTACCAGGTACCGGTTGTAGGAAAGCCTCTTTCCGTTTATCAGGTAGCACCCCGGGAAATTCAGGAGACATCTGGAGGTCCTCTGCCTGGTTGGAGGGGTGCAGAGACTCAGGGGTAATCACTGCTTCGAAGTACATTTTGCCAAGCTTACTGGATGAAGTGGGCGGCGTACCAGGTACCGGGTGTAGAAAAGTCTCTCTTCGTTTAACAGGTGGCACCCCGGGGATTTCAGGAGACAACTGGAGGTCCTCCGCCTGGTTGGAGGGGTGCAGAGACTCGAGGGTAAACACCGCCTTGATGGAAGTAGGACCAGATTTATTAGAGACGGAGGGTCTTTGCTTCAGGACCATCTTCAGACTGGGTTCAGAGATGACATGTCTGTAAGGCGGGACAGTACCTGAAGCCAGATCATTGGTACAGTCGTCGAGACTGTGTGGGGACATCGCCTCCGCTTCTCTTCCTTCGGAGACTTCAGCGCACAGCGAGTCAGCGACTAGCAGATCTGGTGAAGAAGAAGAAGAAACTGCTGACTTTCCTGAAGATGTGGGGACTGGACACCCCTTGTACCTTAGCAGTCCCCCAGGATACACCATGCAGGATCTCCAGACCTGAGCGGGCACTAGATCTCTCGGCTCTGGACGACCTGTGGGTAAGTCAGTCAGCACCTGGAATGTGAACTTCTTCATGTGTAATGCTCCAATCTGGAGCTTAATTTGTATTGACATATTTTGACTGTTTCTGAGTAGGGCTCGTCCTTCTGCTGACAATGCCCAATCCGGCTTCTGGAGTTGTCGGACGGGAATCAGACACCGACTCTTTAAGGTTTTAAGCCCGAAACTTCCGGTTAATCCGAGGCCTTCACTTGCCACGGAGACAGTCATGGACATCTGTGGAGAGGAAACACTAACGCCAAGGGCAGCCTCTCCTACAGGCCTAATGTCTTGGGATTCTCCAACCTTCGCTGGACAAAGACCGTCAGGGGGTCCCAAACCACCGCAGCGGGACTGCAATCCAATTTTGTGACTGAGTTCCTGCTTCTGCTTTGCCTGACGAACATAGTCATTCTTCATGGATTCTCTGCGGAAAGCTGCCTCTACAGGCTGGGGAACAGGAGGTCTTTGGGAGGACAGAACCTGGCGTGACGGTTTACCTCTACGCCTTGCACGTCTGGAATGCCTCTTGAGGTTGGGAAGAGAAGTATTCTGTGGAGCATAGTCATCCTGTGTGGATTCTGGGTGGTCAGCAGTCTCTTCGGGCTGGAGGACTGGTAGGCTGCCTACACACATTATCCATCGGGGCTGCTCCGGGATATTGGGAAGGGAAGCTTTAGCAGAGGCTTCTAGATTATGGTCATCGAAGACCATTAGAATGGCCACCAGGAAGGCCTGCAGGTCAAAGACAATAGGATCCAATGCTTCCCATAGGGGGGTGATCCATTTCAAGGCGTCACCCCTAGGTAGGACATCATAAATGCCACTTTACCCCGATCGGTAGGAAAATAGTGAGCATAGAACGTGAAATGCAGCATGCATTGCTCCACAAATGCACGGCTTCGTTTTGGATCCCCATAGTACCGTGATGGATCTGCAGGAACAAGTGCTGATAGATCCATTTGGACAGGTGTGTAAATTGCCTGGGCCATAGCTTCAGAAAAATTTTTTTCTTGGTGCACGTATTCGCCAGAAAAGGATTCAAAATGTCTATGAAAGCGAAGGGCCATGGGGCTCAACGGGAACCATGGCCTGAGCAAACTGTTACGCTCGCGCCCGGACTGACTGGCGTGAGCGTGATTAGTGATCCCACTGTACCATGAACCGAGGAGTGCCTGGAGGGGCGTAACTAAGTATCAACCCGATCCGACAAAGGTCGCACGGCGGCTTAGTAGACTCCGTGGACCAAGGAGGAACCGAGCAGAGGGACCAGGTGCTACTCCAGGTCAGACCCGGGTCACAGTTGTTCACCCACACGGGGGAATACAGGAACAGGCAGGTTAGACTGGCATACAGGCAGGTGGGTATTGGCAGGCACGGCTGGTATGCAGACAGATGGGCACTTGCAAGCACGGCTGGTATGCAGACAGGTGGGTACTGGCAAGTACGGCTGTTATGCAGACAGGTGGGCACTGGCAAGCACTGCTGGTATGCAGACAGGTGGGCTCTGGCAAGCATGGCTACAGTGCAGACAGGGTGGTACTAGCAGGTTGGAGCACAGGCTGGATAGGATCCAGTACAGACTGGGAGACAGGTATAGAGCAGCAGATGCAGTAGACAAGCAGAGTAAAGCGAAACCGCCGGAGCGGAGGACAAGGCAGGGCATAGAGGAACTGCTGGTGTGGTGAGCAAGCAGCGCGGAGCAAAAACCGCAGGTGCGGTGGGCAAGGGAGAGCAGAGTGGAACCGCCGGAGCAGTGGACAAGGCAGAGCAGAGAGGAACCGCTGGAGCAGTGGACAAGGCAGAGCAGAGCGATACCGCAGGAGCAGTGGACGAGGCAGAGCAGAGTGAAACCGCAGGTGCGGTGGACAAGGCAGAGCAGAGAGAAGCCATCGGAGTGGTGGGTAAGAAAGAGCAAAGGGAAGCCGCCGGAGTGGTGGGCAAGTCAGAGCAGAGAGAAACCGCTGGTGCGGTGAGCAAGGCAGAGCAGAGAGAAGCCGCCGGAGTGGTGGGTAAGGCAGAGCAGAGGGAAGCCACCGGAGCGGTGGGCAAGTCAGAGCAGAGGGAAGCCGCTGGAGGGGTGAGCAAGGCAGAGCAGAGAGAAGCAGCCGGAGCGGTGGGCAAGTCAGAGCGGAGAGAAGCCACCGGAGCGTTGGGTAAGGCAAAGCAGAGGGAAGCTGCCGGAGCGGTGGGCAAGTCAGAGCAGAGAGAAACCGCTGGCGTTGTGAGCAAGCAGAGCCGAACAGGGCTGAAGGTGCAGGCAGAGAGGACAGGCCTCTGTTCACAAAGAACAGACTGGAAAATACAGGAAGATGGCTAGAACACAGGAGGAAGATATGGAGGAAGGGAAAAGGGACAAGCAGAATCAGATAAGCACAAGGTACTTACTATGAAGTAGCGAGTGGACACAAAACTCACAAACAGAAGTACAGAGACAACGATTTGGAGGAGGTGCAGGTTCAGATACTGCAGGAAAAGGGAAGGTACGAACATAGAGACAAACAGGTAACAGGCTAGGATATAGTTAAGACAATGAGATACAAGAACGAGCCTGGGTATACAGCCCCCAGAATGGCGGAACAGACTACAAGTTAGATATAACAGGCCTGGGTTTACAGCCCCCAGAGATGGTAGAAACAGACAAGAAGTCACAGATAACAGGTCTGGTTATGCAGCCCCCAGAGATGGCGGAAACAGACAAGAAGCAGAACTGGACCTGGCAACTTCAGAGTCAAGAAGCACACTGAATGTTAGTGTTGCTCAGTCACCTCCTTCTGGGTGGAGGGGGTTTAAATATCCAGTGACTCACAGCAATAGGCTGGAGACGCATTTGGGGTGCGCCCAAAGCAGCTATAGGAATCAGGAAGTAACTGGGCCACCGCCCTAAGCAGTCAAGAGACATGCACACAGCATGAACTGGAGCAAGGTTTGCAGGCTCGACTGACAGGTAAGATTGTGGTCTTGCATAGTGGGAGGTGGTGCACTATGCAAGCACGCCGCCAGGGATGTTACAGTACACCCCCCCCTTTACGCCCCCTCTTCTTCAAGCCTGCAAGGGTCTTCTGCAGAGAATTTGGAGGCCAATCCTTCTCTTCAAGAGGATTACCTTTTCTGTCCATTAGAGGAAACTAAACTGATCTCATCATCTTGGTGACTAGGATGCTTCTTCCTATCAAGCCATCCTCAGCAACAGATGAAGTGGGTGAAGTACCAGGAACAGCACACAGGAAAGTCTCTTTCCATTTGTTATCAGGTAGCACCCTGGTGGATTCAGGAGACAACTGGAGGTCATCTGCCTGGTTGGAGGGGTGCAGAGACTCAGGGGTAACCACCGCCTTGACGTACACTTTGCAAAGCTTACTGGATGTAGTGGGCGGTGTACCAGGTACCGGTTGTAGGAAAGCCTCTTTCCGTTTATCAGGTAGCACCCCGGGAAATTCAGGAGACATCTGGAGGTCCTCTGCCTGGTTGGAGGGGTGCAGAGACTCAGGGGTAATCACTGCTTCGAAGTACATTTTGCCAAGCTTACTGGATGAAGTGGGCAGCGTACCAGGTACCGGGTGTAGAAAAGTCTCTTTCGTTTAACAGGTGGCACCCCGGGGATTTCAGGAGACAACTGGAGGTCCTCCGCCTGGTTGGTGGGGTGCAGAGACTCGAGGGTAAACACCGCCTTGATGGAAGTAGGACCAGATTTATTAGAGACGGAGGGTCTTTGCTTCAGGACCATCTTCAGACTGGGTTCAGAGATGACATGTCTGTAAGGCGGGACAGTACCTGATGCCAGATCATTGGTACAGTCGTCGAAACTGTGTGGGGACATCGCCTCCGCTTCTCTTCCTTCGGAGACTTCAGCGCACAGCGAGTCAGCGACTAGCAGATCTGGTGAAGAAGAAGAAGAAACTGCTGACTTTCCTGAAGATGTGGGGACTGGACACCCCTTGTACCTTAGCAGTCCCCCAGGATACACCATGCAGGACCTCCAGACCTGAGCGGGCACTAGATCTCTCGGCTCTGGATGACCTGTGGGTAAGTCAGTCAGCACCTGGAATGTGAACTTCATGTGTAATGCTCCAATCTGGAGCTTAATTTGTATTGACATATTTTGACTGTTTCTGAGTAGGGCTCGTCCTTCTGCTGACAATGCCCAATCCGGCTTCTGGAGTTGTCGGACGGAAATCAGACACCGACTCTTTAAGGTTTTAAGCCCGAAACTTCCGGTTAATCCGAGGCCTTCACTTGCCACGGAGACAGTCATGGACATCTGTGGAGAGGAAACACTAACGCCAAGGGCAGCCTCTCCTACAGGCCTAATGTCTTGGGATTCTCCAACCTTCGCTGGACAAAGACCGTCAGGGGGTCCCAAACCACCGCAGCGGGACTGCAATCCAATTTTGTGACTGAGTTCCTGCTTCTGCTTTGCCTGACGAACATAGTCATTCTTCATGGATTCTCTGCGGAAAGCTGCCTCTACAGGCTGGGGAACAGGAGGTCTTTGGGAGGACAGAACCTGGCGTGACGGTTTACCTCTACGCCTTGCACGTCTGGAATGCCTCTTGAGGTTGGGAAGAGAAGTATTCTGTGGAGCATAGTCATCCTGTGTGGATTCTGGGTGGTCAGCAGTCTCTTCGGGCTGGAGGACTGGTAGGCTACCTACACACATTATCCATCGGGGCTGCTCCGGGATATTGGGAAGGGAAGCTTTAGCAGAGGCTTCCAGATTATGGTCATCGAAGACCATTAGAATGGCCACCAGGAAGGCCTGCAGGTCAAAGACAATAGGATCCAATGCTTCCCATAGGGGGGTGATCCATTTCAAGGCGTCACCCCTAGGTAGGACATCATAAATGCCACTTTACCCCGATCGGTAGGAAAATAGTGAGCATAGAACGTGAAATGCAGCATGCATTGCTCCACAAATGCACGGCTTCGTTTTGGATCCCCATAGTACCGTGAGGGATCCGCAGGAACAAGTGCTGATAGATCCATTTGGACAGGTGCGTAAATTGCCTGGGCCATAGCTTCAGAAAAAAAATTTTTCTTGGTGCACGTATTCGCCAGAAAAGGATTCAAAATGTCTATGAAAGCGAAGGGCCGTGGGGCTCAACGGGAACCATGGCCTGAGCAAACTGTTACGCTCGCGCCCGGACTGACTGGCGTGAGCGTGATTAGTGATCCCACTGTACCATGAACCGAGGAGTGCCTGGAGGGGCGTAACTAAGTATCAACCCGATCCGACAAAGGTCGCACGGCGGCTTAGTAGACTCGTGGACCAAGGAGGAACCGAGCAGAGGGACCAGGTGCTACTGTTATGTTCTGCTACCAAAGCTAAGGAAAGAGAGGAGATCTGTCCCTACTATAAGACTCAGCTGAATCCCTACGATGTAACAGGGAACCTGATCCTGCGATCAGACCTGCTAAAGTCCTAATCTAGTCTGTACGAAGACCTATAGATGTGGGGAGGGAATCCCTACAAGTACTAAGGACTGGGAGGAATATGGGACACCTCCTAACAGAAATAGTAGCAGACAGACGAACAAACAAAATAGATAGAACATAGAGGTCCGTAGACCAAGCAAACTAACAGAGTTAGATACAGAGTACAGGCTAGCTAGAAAGTAGATATACAATGAAGTCCAGCAAAGCCAGAAGGGCGGAGCAGGATTAAATAGGCCAACAAAGTCATGTGACCAGCAAAGGAAAAAAAACCTAACAGCAAGGTTCTAACAGTACCCCCCCTTCTAAGAGGATCCTCCGGATCCCCTAGGACCAGGCTTATCAGGAAATCTCCTGTGAAACGCTCTGATAAGTCTGGACGCGGAAACATCATCTGACCTCACCCAAGAGTTATCCTCGGGTCCGAAACCTTTCCAGGCCACAAGATACTGCAAACTACCTCTATACCGTCTAGAGTCAAGGATGCGAGAAATTTCATATTCCCCGTCCTCCACCACCGGAGGAACAGAGGCAGAGGCGTCACCATCCGACACAACAGCTTTTTTTAACAGAGAGACATGAAAGACCGGATTAATTCTCCAGGAGGTAGGAACCTCCAACCTAACAGCAGATTGGTTGACAACCTGAAGCACCTTAAAGGGCCCTACAAACTTGGGACCCAATTTCTTTGAAGGAATCCTCAACCGCAGATTCCTAGAGGACAACCAAACCATGTCACCAACAGCGAACAAAACCTCCTGTCGTTTCCTATCAAAGTAGTCTTTAGATTTTCTGTTGGCCTCCTGAAGATTACCACGCACATCCGTCCAAACTCTTTCCAAATCACCGGAAAAATTCTCCTCCTCAGGCACGGCAGATCCCAACTTGGAGAACGACCCAAACGACGGATGTCTCCCAGAACAACAAAAAAAAGGCGAACAACCAGCAGAAGAAGATGTATGATTGTTCAGAGCAAATTCGGCAAGTGGCAGAAACTCAGACCACCCCTCTTGATTGTCTGCCACAAAACAACGCAAGAACTGCTCAACATCCTGGTTTTTCCTTTCTGTCTGGCCATTAGATTCAGGATGATATCCGGACGAAAACGACAAATGAATTCCCAACCTGTCACAAAAGGCACGCCAAAAACGAGCCACGAACTGAGGACCCCTATCAGAAACAATGTCAGTAGGAACGCCATGAAGTCTGACAATTTCCTTGACAAAGGCCTTAGCGAGAGTTTTAGCGCAGGGCAGTTTGACGAAGGGAACCAAGTGACACATCTTGCTAAAACGGTCCACGACCACCCAGATGACAGTAAAACCCTCAGAGGGGGGAAGGTCAGTTATAAAGTCCATAGCCAAATGTGTCCAAGGAGCACTGGGGACCTCCAAAGGACAAAGCAACCCCGCAGCAGGAGTATGTGAGGACTTAGATCTAGCACATATAGTACATTGGCGCACCCACTTAATGACTTCCTTCTGCCATCCAGGCCACCAAAAACTGCGACCCACCAGTCTCTTGGTCTCAGAGATTCCGGGATGACCTGCCAACCGAGATTCGTGACACTCAACAAACAAATCTCTCCTAAAGGTCCCAGGCACAAACAACCTCCCATGAGGAGTGTTAGATGGGGCATTCTCCTGAGCTTTAAGAATCTCATCTTCCAAAACGGAGTCTAAAGCAGCTATCACAACACCTTCTTGTAAAATGTTTTCCTCTTTCTCAGCACCGACTATGGGAGAAAAACTGCGAGATAAGGCATCCGCCTTAACATTCTTAGTACCAGGGATGTAAGTAACGGAGAAATTAAACCGCGAGAAAAACAGTGCCCACCTAGCCTGACGGGCATTCAGGCGCTTGGCAGCATCAAGATATATCAGATTTTTATGATCCGTAAGAACCTGAACGGGAAATTCCGCACCTTCCAAGAAGTGGCGCCAGTGTTCAAATGCGAGTTTAATAGCCAATAATTCCCGATTACCAATATCGTAATTCAGTTCAGTCTCCGAAAATTTTTTTGAAAAAAAGGCACAGGGATGTAATCCATCCCCGTTATCCTGAGACAATACTGCGCCAACCCCCACAGAGGAAGCATCAACCTCAACCAAAAACGGCCTAGTAACATCAGGCTGCATAAGGATGGGAGCAGAGGTGAACCTCTCCTTGAGATACACAAAAGCTTCAATGGCCTCAGAAGACCACTGAACCGCATCAGCACCTTTCCTGGTGAGATCAGTCAGAGGTTTGACAATACTAGAAAAATTTTTTATGAATTTTCTGTAGTAATTGGCGAAACCCAAAAACCTCTGTATCGATTTCAAACCAATAGGCCTAGGCCATTCCTGCACAGCCTGAACCTTAACCGGATCCATCTCAAAACCTTTGCTGGAGATAATGTAGCCCAAAAAACTAATTCTCTGTACAGCGAACTCACATTTCTCCAGCTTAGCAAAAAGCGAATTGTCCATTAATAACTGTAATACCTCACGCACGCTCCGCCAATGAGACTCCAGATCTGGCGAATAAATCAAAATGTCATCCAAATACACAACCACATTTTTACCGATCAAAGGTCTAAGGATGTCATTAATCAGATTCTGAAAAAATGCAGGAGCATTAGTAAGACCAAAAGGCATAACCAGATTCTCAAAATGACCCACAGGAGTGTTAAAAGCAGTCTTCCATTCATCACCCTCCTTCATGCGCAACAGATTGTATGCCCCCTTAAGGTCAATTTTAGAGAACCACTTGGCCCCCAATAACTGGTTAAACAGATCAGGAATCAATGGCAGTGGGTAAGGATTGCGTACCGTAATTTTGTTAATCTCACGAAAATCCAGACAAGGACGTAAACCGCCGTCCTTTTTTTTTACAAAAAAAAATCCAACCGCCACAGGAGACTTAGAGGGCCTAATGTGACCGGCGGCCAAACTTGTCTGTATGTATTCCTCCAAAGCCTTCCTCTCAGGAATAGTAAGGTTAAATAAACGACTTTTAGGAAGAGTCGCTCCAGGGACAAATTCAATAGAACAATCATAGTCTCTATGGGGAGGCAAAACCTGCGATTCCTTCTCAGAAAAAACTCTCCAAAAATCCTGAATAGGAACAGGCAATTCTCCCCTATCCAAAGCTGCAATACGCCCATTACAACACTTGTCATAACATTTATGGCTCCAGGTTTAAATTTCTTTGGTAGACCAATCCAGTACAGGATTGTGAAATTTTAACCAGGGCAAACCCAATATTACTGGAGAAGGCAAGTTATTCAACACTACCAAATCCAATTTCTCATGGTGAACACCATTAATAGTGAGAGGAAATTCACTGACCTTGAGAGTAATATTCTTCAAAGGGGAGCCATCCACAGAAACCACAGCAATGGGGGATGATAAAGGTTCAGGTTTTAAATTGAGTTTTTCCACGAATCCCCCATCAATTACATTCAGTGTAGACCCGCAATCAACAAACACCCGAAATTCCATTAATTTTTCCTGAGCAATCGTGGAAGCAGCCAAAAATATACCCTTGGAATTTAAACAGGCAATACGGGCATGACTGACCATTTTTTTTTTCTTTCTTCATCCGAAGCTCACAGCCTTTAATCAAATGACCAGATTTTCCGCAATAGAAGCACAAGCCTTCTGAAAAACGACGGTCTTTTTCTTGAGAGCGAGGTGCCACCGATCCAATCTCCATCGGTTCACCACTGTTAGTACACATATTATCATAACCAGAAACTGACATAGCAGAGGATTGCTCTCATTAACCCTAGCACGCAGTCTTCTATCCACCCGTATAGCTAATTGCATAGCCTGTTGCAAATCCTCAGGAGTAGGATAAGCAATTAGCAGGTCTTTAACCCTTTCACTGAGCCCAGCAAGAAATAGACTTTTCAGAGCAGAATCGTTCCACCCTGTTTGAGTGGACCAACGACGAAAATGTGTACAATATTTTTCCACATTACCCGATCCTTGTTTTAGACGTCTCAACTCAGTCTCAGCTGATGCGACACGGTCAGGATCATCATATAATAGTCCCAAAGCAGAAAAAAAACTATCCACTGATCTGAAGCATGAATCACTAGGTTGCAAAGAAAAGGCCCACTCCTGAGGCTCTTTGCGCAAAAGTGACATTATGAACCCTACGCGCTGGGATTCATCCCCAGAGGACTTAGGTCTCAAGCGAAAATACAATAAGCAAGCATTTTTAAATGAAAAAAATTCTCGGTGTTCACCAAAAAATAAATCCGGCAAACATACCTTAGGCTCCAAGAAATGTGCTCCAGGACAGTTACTCACGTGCTGACGGAGCTCGGCCACCTCCAGAGAGAGTCCCTGCAGGCGATGAGCCAAATCCTGAACCGACACCATGATGGAACAGAAAAATCTTTCCTTAGAGAATTTGCAGGCTGGACTTACTGTTATGTTCTGCTACCAAAGCTAAGGAAAGAGAGGAGATCTGTCCCTACTATAAGACTCAGCTGAATCCCTACGATGTAACAGGGAACCTGATCCTGCGATCAGACCTGCTAAAGTCCTAATCTAGTCTGTACGAAGACCTATAGATGTGGGGAGGGAATCCCTACAAGTACTAAGGACTGGGAGGAATATGGGACACCTCCTAACAGAAATAGTAGCAGACAGACGAACAAACAAAATAGATAGAACATAGAGGTCCGTAGACCAAGCAAACTAACAGAGTTAGATACAGAGTACAGGCTAGCTAGAAAGTAGATATACAATGAAGTCCAGCAAAGCCAGAAGGGCGGAGCAGGATTAAATAGGCCAACAAAGTCATGTGACCAGCAAAGGAAAAAAAACCTAACAGCAAGGTTCTAACAGCTACTCCAGGTCAGACCCGGGTCACAGTTGTTCACCCACACGGGGGAATACAGGAACAGGCAGGTTAGACTGGCATACAGGCAGGTGGGTATTGGCAGGCACGGCTGGTATGCAGACAGGTGGGCACTTGCAAGCACGGCTGATATGCAGACAGGTGGGTACTGGCAAGTACGGCTGTTATGCAGACAGGTGGGCACTGGCAAGCACTGCTGGTATGCAGACAGGTGGGCTCTGGCAAGCATGGCTACAGTGCAGACAGGGTGGAACTAGCAGGTTGGAGCACAGGCTGGATAGGATCCAGTACAGACTGGGAGACAGGTATAGAGCAGCAGATGCAGTAGACAAGCAGAGTAAAGCAAAACCGCCAGAGCGGAGGACAAGGCAGGGCATAGAGGAACTGCTGGTGTGGTGAGCAAGCAGCGCGGAGCAAAAACCGCAGGTGCGGTGGGCAAGGGAGAGCAGAGTGGAACCGCCGGAGCAGTGGACAAGGCAGAGCAGAGAGGAACCGCTGGAGCAGTGGACAAGGCAGAGCAGAGCGATACCGCAGGAGCAGTGGACGAGGCAGAGCAGAGTGAAACCGCAGGAGCAGTGGACAAGGCAGAGCAGAGAGATGCCATCGGAGTGGTGGGTAAGGAAGAGCAAAGGGAAGCCGCCGGAGTGGTGAGCAAGGCAGAGCAGAGAGAAGCCGCCGGAGTGGTGGGTAAGGCAGAGCAGAGGGAAGCCGCCGGAGCGGTGGGCAAGTCAGAGCAGAGGGAAGCCGCTGGAGGGGTGAGCAAGGCAGAGCAGAGAGAAGCAGCCGGGGCGGTGGGCAAGTCAGAGCAGAGAGAAACCGCTGGCGTTGTGAGCAAGCAGAGCCGAACAGGGCTGAAGGTGCAGGCAGAGAGGACAGACCTCTGTTCACAAAGAACAGACTGGAAAAAACAGGAAGATGGCTAGAACACAGGAGGAAGATATGGAGGAAGGGAAAAGGGACAAGCAGAACCAGATAAGCACAAGGTACTTACTATGAAGTAGCGAGTGGACACAAAACTCACAAACAGAAGTACAGAGACAACGATTTGGAGGAGGTGCAGGTTCAGATACTGCAGGAAAAGGGAAGGTACGGACATAGAGACAAACAGGTAACAGGCTAGGATACAGTTAAGACAATGAGATACAAGAATGAGCCTGGGTATACAGCCCCCAGAATGGCGGAACAGACTACAAGTTAGATATAACAGGCCTGGGTTTACAGCCCCCAGAGATGGCAGAAACAGACAAGAAGTCACAGATAACAGGTCTGGGTATGCAGCCCCCAGAGATGGCGGAAACAGACAAGAAGCAGAACTGGACCTGGCAACTTCAGAGTCAAGAAGCACACTGAATGTTAGTGTTGCTCAGTCACCTACTTCTGGGTGGAGGGGGTTTAAATATCCAGTGACTCACAGCAATAGGCTGGAGACGCATTTGGGGTGCGCCCAAAGCAGCTATAGGAATCAGGAAGTAACTGGGCCACCGCCCTAAGCAGTCAAGAGACATGCACACAGCATGAACTGGAGCAAGGTTTGCAGGCTGGACAGAAAGGTAAGATTGCGGTCTTGCATAGTGGCAGGTGGTGCACTATGCAAGCACGCCACCAGGGATGTTACATGGTGCAGTACTAGAAGGCCCTTGATGCGCAATTATTAAAAAAATTCCCATCTGAAAATGCTGGTGGCAGAGGTCACAGATCATTGGACTACCAAAGAGTACTGGCGAGAGAGACCCAAATCTAATCCAGCAGAGTCCGGGGAACACTGTTAAAGTTCTTGGACTGTTTTGTCAGACCCTTCCATTGCACAGGCCCTGAGGGGTGGTTTTCTCTCACAAGGAGGGAAATGTTTCTGAAGATGGTGATGGAGTACCTTACTGACTGTACCAACATCCTCCGTGATTTCTTTGTGCCTTATAATTATTGGGTATCCAAGCTGGACACGTGGCATGAACTGACTCTCTACGCCTTGGAGGTCCTGGCCTGCCCTGCCTCTAGCGTTTTGTCAAAGCGGTTTTCTAGTTCCACTGGTGGAATTATAACCGATAGTCGCATCTGCCTGTCAACTGAAAATGCTGACAGGCTGACTCTTATAAAAATGAACAAGGGCTGGACTGGGCCAGACTTCTCAACACCACCAAATGATAGCAGCGTGACAAACTCAAATACAGTGCTTTTTTTGTGAGGTCTAACTATACTCCCATGCACCTGTGTCTTCAAACCCAAACATGGGTATACACTTCCTGATTTTGTCTGTTGGCTCTTGTCCTTTTCCTTCTCCTCATCCTCATCCTCCACTTCCATACCTACCAAAACACCATATCTATGTCTCTTGCAAGGGGCATTGGAGTGCCTCCAATGTTTTGGCAGCCGTTGCATTCACTGCATAGGTAAACAATATGGGAGTCGAACTTCCTAATAATGGGAACATTTTTTTTTAGGAGACCCTCTAACTCGAACAGAACAAGTGGTTGGGCATCAGTGCACTCAATTTCTTCCAATTGTTGGCCAAGTCCAGATGGATGCCCCACGGAACCACATCTAGTAGAGTCATCAAAAAGCAGAAGTGATTACTGCATCACTTGGGGCTAAGACTGCTTGACTGATTTGCCAGGAGGTGATGTGGAAGACAGATGCCCAAGGGTTGCAGGTGCAAAATCTTGAAGACAAAGCAAAGGATCTGAAGGCACTCTCAGCCAAACAATCTAAAACCACCTCTACATGTTCTGGCCTAACTTTTCATCCAGGGGTACTCGTGCCTATGAAATTACACAAAATGCCTTGATGCCTGTGAGCAGCAAAGGAAGGTGTTTCATTTGGGCACGTAGCAGGCAGAGCTGTGTAGTTGGTAAGCCAAACCTTGGACTTCTCAGTTTCCCTGACTACTGACTCCACAAGTCCTACTACAACTCAACAACACTGCCTCACTATTGAGCATGTACATAAAGTGCAGCACAGATTCATCTCAACTAAAAACCTAGATCATTAGATCAGGAATAGAACAGACATTTATAGAAATTTTAATAACTTTCCCAAATTCTTATGAAAAAATGAACAGCACATGCTTGAACTACTGTACCAACTTTATTAGATAGTTTATGAGCCAGAGACTGTCCATTTTATTCCGATTCCGACCACACCAAAATGGCCACTGACTCAGACTCCATGACTACCACTCTACAGTCCTGGTAGCAGGCACAGATTAGCCACATCCATTCTCTCCCTGCAGCAACTTCACCATGACTACCAGCAACACGGCCATGACCCCTATATGATGCGCTCATTGTTTTCAACCAAAAAAAGTGTAGAGTATTAAATGGCCTGCATACAGACAGACAGTGGCCAGCAGATTATTACACTGCCTGTTTTCAAAGTAAAACCGCCCCTCCAAAAAAAACCAAACATAAAACCTGTGTTTGCTACCTCCTCCTCCTACACCTCTTCCAACTACACTTCCATCTCAAACTCCACCTCAACCTTCTCCTACACTTGGAACTGGTTCTCCTGGTTCTAAGTTGATATATTTTTTTTTTTTTTATTTTATGTTCTTTTAAGTAATTCCATAACAAAAGTAAAAAAATTGCCACAAAACCATTGTTGGATCCCTCCTCCCTTGCCTCTTTCACCTACACCGTCACGTCAACCTACGATACCTCTTCCACTTAGACCTCCGCCTTCCTGTTCAAGATTATTATTTTTTCTTTTTTTTTCTGTGTTATTTTAAATGATTTGCGTATTCACATTTGTCTGCTTGGCAATTGTCCTGCTCTTACCCTCATTAAGTATCCTTTTGCAGCCCCCTAGCCCTGACTATGACCATTTTACAGCCATTTTATCGCACTAAATTTGGGTCCCCATTGACTTCTAGGTTAGTTTTGGTTCTGGTCAAATTCGAGGTTAAGTTTGGACCTGAACAAAACTTTGTACTGTATGTTTGTTGAATCTGGTGAACCCGAACTTCCATGGGTTCACTCATCTCTAATCCTGTGTTCAAACAATTTCAAGCAGACGCTTTGTAGACGAAGGCTAGTTATGAATATGGTGTTTTTTAGGACAGGTGTAGGTCTAATAGCTATGGAAGACATATTTTCGGATTTGCAATGAAGTGGCAAATGTAACGCAATTACTTGCATAAATGTGTGACCTGTCAATCAGACACACAAATTAACATTGGACAGAGGGTTAAAATTACATATGCCATATTTGCCATCTATGGAAAGCTAAAATCATGATCGGATATATGGCATTACTATCTCCCGCCTGGGACCTACATTGGAATAAATGTCCTGAAAATTGGGGATCCCAAGATTTTCTAAATACCTGGACACATCCCATTACCAGCCCCCATGTGAGCTCACCAAGGGGTGGTATGTGGGTGTAACCTTTCTGTAATAAAAGCAGATTTTGAATTATTGTCTTTGTCAGTCCCGGAAGACACAGTTTGCTGTGGTTCTGTAACAATTCCCTAAAAGAAGAGCTTCTCTCTTCTAATATCAATGCCATTTCATGAGATTATTTTTTTGTGCTTGTATATACTGTATTGTTTGGTTCCCATTTTGTAACATCTTTCATATATTATTATAAACACTAACTACTTTAGAATTAAATATATAAAATTGAATAGATTTGTTCCTCTTGCTCTATTATCCGAGTCCCTTAAGCTATACACTACCTGCAACAAGTGTACAATCGGCCTGTATAAATGTTTGGTGGAAACAGCTAGTTTTTTGTTGGTTATTACGGAGCTTTGCAGTCACCGTGAAAGAATATACAGTATATATATTTCATGTGTTGGAATCAGATGTGTATATGCTATATGCTCATCGTGAGTACTCCAATATCAAGTCTAGTAGCAAAAAAAGCCATGACCTTGTCCATGAATCATGAGCAAATTGTATAATTATCTTGATGATTGAAGGTGGTGGAGTGTTGGCTCGTGACAAATTGGTACCAGCCATGAGATGTGTGTGATCCCCAGGTTCGGCAATTGCTGACAGTCAGCTTTGCAGGTCAATGTTAGTTTTGACTACTACTGCAACATCCTCCTCTGTAGCCTACCTGCTAACACTCTTGCACCCCTCCAGTACATTCTTAACTCTGCTGTGCGACCGGTTCATCTCTTGCCTCGCTACTCCTCCTCTACCCCCGTTTGCAAATCCCTTTACTGGCTCCCAATTGCCGAGTGTATCCAGTTTAAACTACTAGCACTGACCTACAAAGCCATCCTTAACCTTTCTACTCCATACAACTCTGAACTAATCTCACAATATATTCCCTCACGTAATCTCCAGTCCTCCCAAGACCTCCTTCTCTTTTCCACACTTATTCATTCCTCACCCAATCTCCTCCAAGACTTCTCTCGAATATCCCCCATCCTATGGAATTCTGTGCCTCAACACGTCCGATTATCCTCCACATTTGGATCCTTCACACAGAACCTGAAAACCCATCTCTTCAAACAAGCTTACAGACTGCCATGACCTTGCTTGCTGCCACCTCATCACCGGAGCTACTGCAACCCTCCAAACCTACAGTCTCCTTCCCTGTTCCTGTAGAATGTAAGCCTGCAAGGGCAGGTTCCTCTTCTCTCTGTACCAGTCTATCATTGCTAGTTTTGATAACTGTAATTGATAACTGTATCTTGTAACCCCTTCTTATGTACAGCACCATGGAATCAATGGTGCTATAAAAATAAATAATAATAATAATGAGCTTATTTCTGCTTTTCTATTTTTATTGCATTTATATTATTTTGTGACAATTACTAAATATGATGTAAAAATAAAAAGGAATCCAGATGGATTATGTCTCAGTAGAGAAGTCATTTGCAAGACAATCTATAAATGTGGTTAGGAAAACATCCTGTAGCTGTTATACTGCCTGCACTTGTTTAGTTATATTAATGTTTCATGTTGTCTCTTCCAATTCTAATATTGTCAGACAATCTAAATGGTACATCAAATAAATGCACACATGGACAACAGAGAAGAAGCTCACATAAGAGTGTTTTTTTTAGATTTGATTAAAAGTTAATCTTTTTTCTTCACTTGTTTAGTGAGATGAAGCTTTTACTTAACTTATTTTACATTCACCTTTTCCTATTCACATTTTCAGTTACTCCATTATTATTTTATTGACATAAAGTATGCAAATAATCTAAAGATTTAAGTCACAATCCTAATAAAAGATTGAAGGAGTTTAGCAGATTTTGCCTTTTTTTGTAAGATAGGAGAAAAGATAATTGGTTTCATAAAATATTAAAATAATAATGTAAGAAAATTATGCAGAAATTAATTTTTTTATTTTCATTTTCTGTTTTCTTCAATTGGATTTCCATGATAACTAATTTCATAATTGATAACTTTCTTTTTTTTTATAGGTCATTCTAGTAAATAATGTTACATCAGTTTTTCTTTCAGGATTTTCAAATCTTCAAAATTTCAAAATCCCGTTCTTCTCACTCTTGGTTCTCATTTATTGAGGAACCATTTCAGGGAATTGTCTAATTGTTGCTCTATATCTACTGAGTAAAACCCTCCAGTCCCCCATGTACTTCTTCATTACTCAGCTGTCATTGTGTGACATCCTTCTGACTACAGACATCGTTCCTACCCTTCTTCTTACTGTACTGTATGGGAGAAGCTCTGTGACTCTCATCGGATGCCTCCTCCAGCTTTCTTTCTTTCTTATATCAGAGACCTCAGAATGTCTTCTTCTGTCAGTGATGTCTTATGACCGATATCTGGCCATCTGTTACCCCCTCCGTTATAACGCTATCATGAATCACATGTTTTGTGTGTTGTCTGTCTGTATAGTTTGGTTCTTTGCTTTTATAATAGCATTAAGTTATGTAATTCCTATGTGTTATCTGTATTTCTGTGGACCTCACACTACTGACCATTTCTATTGTGACGTAGAACCTATTTTACAGCTCTCCTGCTCGGATACATCCATAATCCATAAAGAGATTTTTATTATTGGTGCTATATTTGGATTTTGTCCTCTTATTGTAATTGTGATGTCCTATGTGTACATTGCCACCACCATTATGAAGATCCCATCCAACACCAGTAGACATAAAGCCTTCTCCACCTGCATCTCCCACCTCACTGTGGTTTCCATGCTTTATGGGACACTCTTCACTGTTTATCTTTTTCCAACAAGAGGAAAATCCTTGATCATTAGCAAGATTATATCTCTGATATATACCATTCTGACCCCACTGCTTAATCCTATTATATACACTCTGAGGAACAAGGACTTTAAAGAAGCTCTTCATAAACTAAAATGTGTCTTATATAAAAGAATGAGGGAGCGATTTGCATTTTCTAGCTTATGTAGATGTCTGATTCAATCTTTGGATCAAGGCCACAGGCATGGCCTTGATCCAAAGAGTGAGGAAGGGATTTGGAAGCATTGAACTTTGTGTCTGGATCATCCAGGCTACTGGCATAGAAGAAAGCTCATGAGCCACTGATCTCAAGTATTCTGATTGAGCAAACAATATTATACCAAACATATACAGTACAGACCAAAAGTTTCGACAGACCTCATTTAAAAAAATTTCCGTATTTTCATGACTTTGAAAATTGTATATTCACACTGATGGCATCAAAACTATGAATTAACACATGTGGAATTATATACTTAACAAAAAATGTGGGAAACAATTGAAAATATGTCTTATATTCTAGGTTCTTCAAAGTAACCACCTTTTGCTTTGATGACTGCTTTGCACACTCTTGGCATTCTCTTGATGAGATTTAAGAGGTAGTCACCGGAAATGGTCTTCCAACAATCTTGAAGGAGTTCCCAGAGATGCTTAGCACTTGTTGGCCCTTTTGCTTTCACCCTGCGGTCCAGCTCACTCCAAACCATCTCGATTGGGTTTAGGTCTGGTGACTGTGGAGGTCAGGTCATCTGGCGTAGCACCCCATCACTCTCCTTCTTGGTCAAATAGCCCTTACACAGCCTGGAGGTATGTTTGGGTTCATTCTCCTGTTGAAAAATAAATGATGGTCCAACTAAATGCAAACCGGAAGGAATAGCATGCCGCTGCAAGATGCTGCGGTAGACATGCTGGTTCAGTATGCCTTCAATTTTGAATAAATCACCAACAGTGTCACCAGCATAGCACCCCCACACCATCACACCTCCTCCTACATGCTTCACGGTGGGAACCAGGCATGTAGAGTCCATCCATTCACCTTTTCTGCGTCGCACAGAGACACGGTGGTTGGAACCAAAGAACTCAAATTTGGACTCATCAGACCAAAGCACAGATTTCCACTGGTCTAATGTCCATTCCTTGTGTTCATTAGCCCAAACAAGTCTCTTCTGCTTGTTGCCTGTCCTTAGCAGTGGTCTCCTAGCAGCTATTTTACCATGTAGGCCTGCTGCACAATGTCTCCTCTTAACAGTTGGTGTAGAGATGTGTCTGCTGCTAGAACTTTGTGTGGCATTGACCTGGTCTCTAATCTGAGCTGCTATTAACCTGCGATTTCTGAGGCTGGTGACTCAGATAAACTTATCCTCAGAAGCAGAGGTAACTCTTGGTCTTCCTTTCCTGGGGCGGTCCTCATGTGAGCCAGTTTCTTTGTAGCGCTTGATGGTTTTTGCAACTGCACTTGGGGACACATTCAAAGTTTGCCCAATTTTTCTCACTGACTGATCTTCATTTCTTAAAGTAATGATGGCCACTCATTTTTCTTTACTTAGCTGCTTTTTTCTTGCCATAACACAAATTCTATCTGTCTATTCAGTAGGACTATCAGCTGTGTATCCACCTGATTTCTGTACAACACAACTGATGGTCCCAACCCAATTTATAAGGCAAGAAATCCCACTTATTAAATCTGACAGGGCACATCTGTGAAGTGAAAACCTTTCCCGGTGACTACCTCTTGAAGCTCATCAAGAGAATGCCAAGAGTGTGCAAAGTAGTCATCAAAGCAAAAGGTGGCTACTTTGAAGAACCTAGAATATAAGACATATTTTCAGTTGTTTCTCACTTTTTTGCTAAGTATATAATTCCACATGTGTTAATTCATAGTTTTGATGCCTTCCGTGTGAATGTACAATTTTCAAAGTCAAGAAAATACGGAAAAATCTTTAAATGAGAAGGTGTGTCCAAACTTTTAGTCTGTACTGTATATTAATAATTGTTTTCTCTCTCAAGATTGAGCCAGACATCTTTGCCCAGAGCACAAAAATATGATTGAGTTTACTTACGTTTTTCTTGAGCAGGCTAACAAGATGAATCTACAGGAAGTGGAAAAAAGTTACAGGGGTGGAGCATGGCTAATTGGAGGAGAAGATTTGCAGGCAGAATAGGACAAGTATTTTCAAATCTAATTTTTTGTATTAATTCTTGCTGCTGCTGGTTGGTGGAATAAGTACAACTTTTGTGAAAACTGATACCCAAACATGGATATGCAATTAATGAGAATCTAAAACCTGAGGCCAAAACAAAGTGCTAACAGAGACCCTGATTCCATCACACTTTTACTTACTAGGCATCTTGCTGAAGTTTGGATCAAACACAGTTTAATCTCTTGAAGATTGTCTAGTTCTCTCAATGATGAGTTGCTGCAATGAAGTCCACAAAATTCATGAACTCTTTACTTCGCGTTAGTGATGTATTTAGGTCAATATGATTTGCATTTACTTATGAGCAATGTTACAGATGCGGGTGGTGGAACCTCTGTGCTGGGGTGCAAGGAGGGACCCAGAGTGGCGTAACTAAGTATCAACTCGGACTGACCCAGGTCGTACGGTGGCTAACGACTCCGTGACCAGGGAGGGACTGAGCAGAGGGACTAGGTGCTACTCTGGGGACGACCTTGTAAAGGAGCAGGTGACTCCGAAGGGTCAGATGGCTGAGACTGACCGATACTGCAGATGGGCACAGCAGGCAGGCTGTCAAGATGTCCGGGTAGATGAACTGGCAGAGACAGCAGGCGACAGGCGGGAGCCTCTAGGTAGGCTGTCAGATGATCATGGCAAGTGACAGGAAGGAGCCTCAAGGTAGGCTGACAGGTGGTCATGGCAAGTGACAGGCAGGAGCCTCAAGTTAGGCTGTCAGGTGGTCACGGCAAATGATGGGCAGGAGCCTCCAGGTAGGCAGACAGGTGGTCATAGCAAGTGACAGGCGGGGGCCTCAAGGTAGGCTGTCAGGTGGTCATGGCAAGTGATGGGCAGGAGTCTCCAGGTAGTCAGACAGGAAACAGTCAGGTGCTTCCAGGTAAGCAGGCGGGTGAAGCCCATAGACAGACTGGCGGACTGAATGGAAGACAGACTGTCAGGCTGGAGAGTAGTCAGGCTGGCGGGAAGGACTAGTAGTCAGGCTAGCATCGGGACCTGAGGGCTGAAGCAGAGTTTAGAACACTGTGCATCAACTATTGCTCGGGCACCTCCATATTGGAGGAGGTGCCTTATATATTGGAGGGCCTCCGGCAATTGGCCGGGGACTCATTAGGGTGACGCGTGCGACCCCTTTAAGAGGGAGGGAGCGTGCGCACGCCCTAAGCACAGTGCCCGGGAAGCTGCGCTCACCGGCAGCAGAAGCAGGAAGAGAAGCGCTGGAGGACGCCGGGCAGGGAGCGCGGCGGTGAGAGGGACGGCATCTCTGCCTGGCAGGGGGCAGAGATGCCGATGCTACAGTACATCCCCCACCTTACGCCCCCTCTTTTTTAGGCCAGAAAGAAATTTTTCAAGGAGAAGCGGGGCATGGATGTACTCCCTCAGTTCCCAAGTTCTCTACTCAGGGCCAAACCCCTTCTAATCCACCAGAAAACACCTCTTACCCTCTTGGTAGCCAGATGTTCTCAACCTCAAAAATGTCCTCAGCGGAAACCGGAGCAGGAGGAGTACCTGGATTGTTGGAAAAAGAATTAAACACAACTGGTTTGAGGAGAGATACGTGGAAGGAGTTGGGAATCCATAAGGTGGCCGGGAGTTTTAGATTGTAGGCCACTGGGTTGATGTGTTTGAGGACTTCAATTGGACCGATGAACCGAGGACCCAGCTTGTAGGAGGGTATTTTGAGCTGAACATGTTTGGAGGAGAGACAAATCTTGTCTCCTGGACGGAATTGAGGCGGATCCAGACGTCTCTTGTCAGCATATCTCTTCTTCCGCTCGGAGGACTGAAGAAGTGTGGACCTAGTATTCTCACAAATGGTGGAAAATTCACTGACCAGAGACTCTGCGGCAGTGTTGTCCACATAAGCGGAGATGGGAAACTGAATCCGAGGATGTTGACCATAGACTACAAAGAACGGGGATTTGGAAGTAGATTCGCTCTCATGGTTGTTGAAGGAGAATTCGGCCCATGGTAGGAGGTCCACCCAATCGGTATGGTGAGCATTAACAAAGTGGAGGAAGTATCTGGTAAGGATCTGGTTGATACGCTCCACTTGGTCATTGGACTGTGGATGGTAAGCATAGGAGAAATCCAGGGTGACATCCAGCAGCTTACACGTAGCTCTCCAGTAGCGTGAGGTGAATTGAACTCCTCTATCCAACACAATGTGGAGGGATAGGCCATGGAGATGGAAGATGTGATGGATGAAGTCCTTAGCCAGCTCCAATTCAGACGGGAGACCAGGCAGAGGAATGAAGTGGGCCATTTTAGAAAAGCAGTCCGCGACCACCCAAATGACTGTACAGCCGGCAGAAACAGGGAGATCTGTAATAAAGTCCTTAGCAATGTGTTGCCTGGGGGCAGCAGGTACGGGAAGAGGCAGGAGGCGGCCGGCAGGAAGATGTTTGGGCACCTTGTTGCGGACACAGGACGAACAGGCTGAGACGAAGTCCACCACATCCTTGCGCAGGGTGGGCCACCAGTAATGCCGGGAAATGAGCAGGAAAGTTTTCTTCTGACCGGCATGGCCGGCTAGTTTAGATGAATGACTCCAGTGAAGAATCTTCTCCTGATCTGGAACTGCTACAAACGTCTTACCTGGTGGGAGACGAGTCAGATCTAAAGGGGCCATACTCATCACTTTGGAGGGGTCGATGATGTGCGTAGGCTCCTCCTCTAGATCGGAGGACAGGAAGGATCAGGACAAGGCGTCAGCTTTAATATTCTTCTCCGCCGGGCGGAAATGTAGGATAAAGTCGAAGCGAGCGTAGAACAAAGACCCCCGGGCCTGACGTGGATTGAGTATTTGGGCATTCTGGAGATATGCAAGATTTTTGTGATCAGTATACATGATCACTGGGTATAGAGCCCCTTCAAGCAGGTAACGCCACTCCCCCAGCGCCAATTTGATGGCTAGCAGTTCTTGGTCTCCAATGGAGTAGTTGCGCTCAGACGAGGAGAAGAGTTTGGAGAAGAAGCCGCGGGTTAACATTCTCCCGGATGAAGATTTTTGGGTGAGCACTGCTCTGGCTTTGGAGGAGGAAGCATCAACCTCCAGGAAGAACTGTTTGTTGCAGTCCGGATGGTGCAGCACTGGGGCAGAGGAGAAGGCTTGCTTTAAGGAAAGGAAGGCCTCCTCAGCTTCGGGCGGCCATACCTTGGGATTTGCTCCCTTACAGGTGAGCGCAGAGATGGGAGCAGTCCGGGAAGAGAAGTGTGGGATGAAGAGACGGTAGTAGTTGGCGAAGCCCAGGAATAGCTGAATTGCCTTCAACCCCTCCGGACGGGGCAATTTTAAAATGGCAGAGAGCTTCTCGGGGTCCATTTGTAGACCTGTATGGGATATAATATAACCCAGGAACGGAAGGGAGGTCTGCTCGAAGAGCCACTTCTCAAATTGGGCATAGAGGTGATTCTGCCTGAGCCTAAGCAGGACCTGACGAACATCCCTCCGGTGTGTGGGAAGGTCCAGAGAGAAGATCAAGATGTGGTCCAGGTACACCACAACGCAGGAATATAGAAGATCACGGAAGATGTCATTGACTAATTCTTGGAAGACGGCGGGAGCATGGCAGAGACCAAAGGGCATTACACGGTATTCATAGTGACCATCTCGGGTATTGAATGCCATCTTCCACTTGTCTCCTTGACGGATCCGGACCAGGTTATACGCCCCACGTAAATCCAGCTTGGAAAAGATTCAAGCGCCCTTAAGGCGGTCAAATAACTCGGAGATGAGTGGCAAGGGGTATTTGTTTTTGACCGTTATTTGGTTAAGTTCTCGATAGTCTATACAGGGGTGTACGGGACCATCTTTCTTCTTGACGAAGGTAGATTTCTGGATGAATCCCCTAGCCAGATTCTCCTTAATGTATTCCGACATGGCCCGCGTTTCAGCCGACGACAATGGGTAAATACGCCCACGGGGTGGAGTGGCACCGGGTACCAGGTCGATCGGGTAATCATATGGCCTATGAGGTGGCAGTGTCTCTGCTTCCTTTTTGCCCAAGACATCTGCATAGGACCAGTAAGGTGCCGGTAAACGGGGTAGAATAGCTGGGTTGAGGGGTGGATGAACTGAGCTGCCCAGGACCAGGCAGGTCTTATGTCAATCCTGCCCCCAACAAAGAACTTCATCGGATTGCCAGTTCAGCACGGGTTCATGTATCTGGAGCCAGGGTAGACCTAGCAATAGGGAGTGAGAGAGACCGGAAAGCACATGGAAGGAGATCCTCTCAGAGTGCAACATTCCTACCTGCAGTGTTATAGGTTATGTGACGAGCAGGATGGTCACTGGAAGGAGTCTCCCATCCACGGAGGCAACTGCCAATGGTTCAGCCAGAGGATTGGTGGGAATGTGATATTTCTCTACCAGGGACTGGGAAATGAGGTTCCCAGCAGCTCCGGAATCTAGGTGTGCAAAGTAGCGGTTCTCCCCCCAGGAGATGAAGACAGACAAAGGCAGGGAAGGAGAGGGTTTACTTTTGTCTAAGATGACCTCTCTGAGCGGTCCTAGACACTGGCGTTTCTCGGCTTCACCGGGCAGGAACGGATGAAGTGCTCCTTACTGCCACAATAGAAACAGCTCCCCTCGGCCCGGCGTGACTCTTGGCGAGATTTGACCACCTTGGTCTGGTCAACCAGCATAGGTTCGGGCAAGCGTGCCCCGGGAGTTGCTAATTGAGAGAAAGGTCTCTGGAAAGTAGGAGCAAGGCGAGGAAATCTTCGCTCCCGGGTAGTCTCTTTGGTACGTTCTTGGAAACGGATGTCAATCCGGGTAGCTAGTGACACCTGGTCATCCAGGGTGGTAGGAATGTCCCGACCGGCTAACTCGTCCTTAATCCAACCGGAAAGACCCTCCCAGAAGATGGACACCAGAGCGTCATTGTCCCAGGCAAGCTCAGAAGCGAGGGTACGGAACCGTATGGCATATTGGCCCACGGTGAGACTCTTGGCGGAGACATAGCAGAGAGGAGGCTGAAGAGGATTTTCGTCCTGGTTCATCGAAGACTATCCGGAAAGCAGCGAGGAAAGATGATATATTGGATACCAGGGGATCCCCTCTCTCCCACAGGGGATTAAGCCAAGCCAGAGCTTCCCCAGTGAGATGGGACATGATGAATTCCACCTTGGCTCAGTCGGAGATGAACTGAAGTGCCAAGAGTTCAAAGTGCAGGGAGCACTGGTTTATGAAACCCCGAGCCAGAGCGGGGTCGCCTCAAAAACGATTAGGTGCAGAAAGCCGGTAACCTGGGTTGGATGCCGTGGTATTGGTGGGCAGCAGTGCTGCCAGAGCGGGACTTGCACGAGTCGAGGCGGACACAGGTGGAACAGTCAGAGTGTCCAGGCGGGAGTTCACACTCCGCAGGAAGTTCAGGATGGTTTCCTGTTGGGATCTTTGACGAGAAAACTCCTGGTACAGGTCAGAGAGCGAAGGAGCTTGGGAGCCACCGGGTCCCATGGCCCGAGCAAACTGTTACGGATCCGGGTGGTGGAACCTCTGTGCTGCGGTGCAAGGAGGGACCGAGAGGGGCGTAACTAAGTATCAACTCGGACCGACCCAGGTCGTACGGCGGCTAAAGACTCCGTGACCAGGGAGGGACTGAGCAGAGGGACCAGGTGCTATTCTGGGGACGACCTTGTAAGGGAGCAGGTGACTCCCACGGGTCAGATGGCTGATACTGACCGATACTGCAGATGGGAACAGCAGGCAGGCTGATGAGAGGTACGGGTAGATGAACTGGCAGAGACAGCAGGCTACAGGCGGAACCCTATTGGTAGGCTGTCAGTTGGTCATAGCAAGTGATGGGCAGGAGCCTCCAGGTAGGCAGACAGGTGGCCACGGCAAGTGACAGGCGGGAGCCTCAAGGTAGGCTGTCAGGTGGTCATGGCAAGTGACGAGCAGGAGCATCCAGGCAGGCAGACAGGTGGTCACGGCAAGTGACAGGCGGGGGCCTCAAGGTAGGCTGTCAGGTGGTCACGGCAAGTGATGGGCAGGAGCCTTCAGTTAGGCAGACAGGAAACAGGCAGGTGCTTCCAGGTAAGCAGGCGGGTGAAGCCCATAGACAGACTGGCGGACTGAATGGAAGACAGACTGTCGGCTGGAAAGTAGTAAGGCTGGCGGACTGGACTGATAGTCAGGCTGGCGGGCAGGATTAGTAGTCAGGCTAGCAGCGGGACCTGAGGGCTGAAGCAGAGGTTAGAATACTGTGCATCAACTATTGCTCAGGCACCTCATATTGGAGGAGGTGCCTTATAAATGGGAAGGCCTCCGGCAATTGACCAGGGACTCCTTAGGGCGGCACGAGCAGCCCCTTTAAGAGGGAGGGAGCGCGCGCGCGCACCATAAGCACAGTGCCCGGGAAGCTGCGCGCGCTGGCAGCAGAAGCAGGAAGAGGAGCGCTGGAGGACGCCGGGCAGGGAGCGCGGCGGTGAGAGGAACGGCGTCTCTGCCTGGCAGGGGGCAGAGACACTGATGCTACAAAAAAAATGTAAATTTATAGAAAATATTTAAAAATGCGCAATTTTTGAACTTTGAATTTTTGTGCTACTAACACAGATGGTCATAGCACTAAAAATAATTAATAAATAACATTTGCCACATGTCTACTTTACATTAGCAACATTTTTGAAGCATCATTTTTTGTGTTAGTAAATTGGAAGAGTTAAAATTTTATTTGAAATGTTTATTTTTTCCACCAAAATTTACAATACCAATTTTTTTAGGGACCACTTTACATTTGAAGTAACTTTGAGGGATTTATGTAACAGAGAATATCCATATGTGACAACATTTTAAATACTGCACCCCTCAAAGTGCTCAAAACCACATTCAAGAAGCCTATGAACCCTTTAAATACTTCACAGGAATTAAAGCAATGTTGGAGGAAAAAATTTTTATTTAAATTTTTCCCAATAAGATGTTGCTTAAGCCTCAAATTGTTCATTCTCACAAGGGTAACAGGAGAAAATGGATCACATTATTTGTTTTACAATTTCTTCTGACTATGGTGATACTTCACATGTAGTGGAAAACTACTGTTTTGTTGTGTGGCAGGGTTTGGAAAGGAAAGAGCTCTGTTTCACTTTTGGAATGCAAAATTTGTTGGAATAGATAGCTGATGCCATGTCGTGTTTGCAGAGACCCTGATGTGCCTAAATAGTAGAAGTCCCCCACAAATCATCCCATTTCAGAAACTAAACTCTCAGGGATTTTATCTAGATGTGTAGTGAGCACTTTGAACTAACAGTTGCTTCACAGAATTTTATAATTTTGAGCTATGAAAATGAAAAATTTGATTTTTCCCAAAAAAAATTTACTTTAGCCAGAAATTTTTCATTTTCACAAGAAAATGAACCTAAAATTGTACTATTTCTCCTGAGTATACTTATACCCCATGTATTGTGGAACATTACTGTTTTCCACCACTTTTAAGTAAATCAATGAAGACATCAAATGGTGGTTTAATATGGAATATTGGGAAATAGTAATTTGACAGAATTATTAATAATGAAAAATTAATGAGTGAAGCTTTTGAAATTCAAATTCACGAGATTCACCAAATTTTCTCAGGAAGTCAATTTTGCAGTGAATCAATTTACTGTAATTGGAAAGCACTTCAATAGTTCCAATTAGTGAATGAAACTTTTTCTTCACACACTAAACCTTTTCATTGATATGCTGTCACACAATATCTGCAGAATTTATTCAGTGTTTTACGGATTTATTTCACCTATCTCTATGGCTAGCCTGTAAGATGTGACTTTCCAGATTTACCTCAAAATGACTGCTGCATTTCCAGCTTCTTTAAAAGAGAGTATGATAATCCCTCTTTATTGACTGTGCTATGCCATATGATAGCTGCAATGCACTGTGGGGAAACCTGCTCAAGGTTGTGTGAATCTTCTCTGGCTGATGCAGTCTTATACAATATGTAAAATAGCCGTATCTATTTTATGAAGTGAAAATCAAACTGTTTAAATATACTGGGTTCAGTAAATTCCTGAAAATTCAACACAAACTTGTTTTATTGTTTAGAAGTAGTGATGGGCGGGCACTAAAATGCTCGGGTACTTGATGCTCACATCGAGCAAATTGGAAAGCTCAGGTGCTCGACCTGAGCAACGAGCCCAATGGAAGTCTATGGGAAACTTGAGCATTTTTCTGGCGGCTCACCCTGGAGGTCTGCAAAGGGCCTAAAAATGGCCCAAATTGATGGAAACAGTGCTCAAATGACATGGGAACAGCATGGGGAAGACCCTTGGAAGCATAAATGACACTGCTGTCAACAATGTTGTCAGAGGTACTGCGCCACTTTTAAGAATTCATAATAAAACATACAAAAACGAAAACAAAATGGATTTTCCTGGGAAATATGTTAAGGAACATCCTTTCCAGGGTAAAGACTTTTATATTAGGCAAAATAAATAACCAAAAACAAAAATGTTCCTCCAAACCTTGGGCTATGTTCACACGGAGCGTTTTTGATGCGTTTTTGCACTTTTGTATTGCTTTCAACCAAGACAAATGCATTCACCGGGAAATGTCATTTTAACATTTTTCAACCTCATCTGGCCATGTGGTGTGTGACACATCATCAGACACATGCTGTTTCATTTATGATGGAGGGACTCTTAAAATCATAAAGCCTATTTTTATAGGGACATCAGATGGCCCTTACTATTCTTAAAAGGCCAGCAGTCGGCCCTAGCTATTGTTAGAGAGCCATCAGCTGGATATGCTTTGTTGTTTCCATTATTAACAAGTGGGTCTCCTATACTGTTATTGCGTATCAAGTGACTGCAAGGGCTGCCAAAAATTTGGACGCAACCAAATACCCCTTTGAAGAGACATAGAGGAGAGTCTCAGTAAAAAAAATATTCCCATTATAAAGGAGCTGGTCTCCTGTAAGTGGTAATGCCCATGCTGTGAATGCAAGGGCTGCCAAAATTTGTGAAAAACCCCACTAAGAATTGAAAGACACACGGAGCAGGGCCCTCAGTATCAAGGTACGACATGTTTTCATTAGAAAGGAGAGAGTCTGCTATACAGTTATAGGGTATGCAGTGAGTCCAATGGCTGGCAATTTTAGGAAAAACCCCACTAATAATTTAAAGACACATGGAGAAGGGCCACAGTAACAAATACAACATGTTACCATTAGAAAGGAGAGAGTCTGCTATACAGTTATAGGGTATGCAGTGAGTCCAACGGATGAAAATTTTAGGAAAAACCCCATTAAGAATTAAAGACTAGTGTTGAGCCACCCCCGTAGTGTTCGAGTTCGGTTCGTCGAACACCCGTGTGTTCGCCGAACTGTTAGTCGAACTGTTCGTCGAACACCTTCGAACACCGTTAAAACCAATGGCAGGCAAACAAAAACACATAGAAACACATAGAAACACATAGAAAACACCTTCAAAGGTGTCCAAAAGCTGACAAACTGCTCAGAAGACACAACTAACACATGGAAAAGTGACAAGTACATATAGTCATGCGAAAAGAAAAGAGGTGGAGGAGTAAAAGGAGGGGGAGACACAGATATAGGCATGTCATGCCCTTCTAAAATCCAAAAAGTGAGAAGCCGAGATGGCCAGTCCGCTCCTGCCCGTGCCACCTCCGTGTCGCCGGGTTTGTGCCAGAGCCGCGGTGAACCCTGACGGCCAGCCCCCCTCTCCCAATACTGGTGCCTGTCCGCTGGTGGGTCGAGAGAGCCCCACTGTGGTGGAAGCAGCTCTAAGCTTTTTAATTTAAATTGTCCCTCTAATTTGAATGAATACACTTTAAATCCATTTACAAGGATCTATTGGAGGGCAAGTCTCATGCCAGCAGCCGCGTAATTCCAGCTCCAGTAGCGTCCACTAAAGCTGCTGCAGTTAAAAAGCTTTTATAAGGATCGAGCTCAGCTGTCCACCGCAAGGCATCCTAGTGCCAGTCCCAGCCCCTATGCCTTGGGGTGCCTCCTGATGCTCTTCACTAAGTATCCCGTGGTCCCGAAGCATTTCCTTTGAAAAAATTAAGTGTCCAAACTACAGGTGGTGTAGCTTGCTTAACAGCCGGGATAATCCGCTGACTAGCAGACACTGCAACTAGGCACAAAGTATTTCCTGGGCTAGATGCAGTTAAAAATTTGTAAGTAGATACTCTCGTTGGATGCTGAGAAAGCATTCCATAGAGTCTCCTGGCACGCCATATATGATTCTCTTAAAAAGCTTGGGGTAGGGGTCTAGGGGACCCTTTTATAGCCAAAATCACGGCCCTGTATCACAATACGTCACCTAGGCTGAAGATAAATGGAACTGTAGCACCGAGGGCTCGGTTGCTACAGACGTATTGCACCTCACCCAGAGGTGTGATATCTCACTCTCAGATAAGGATGGAGTGTGGATCAGGACCCGACACCTGCATGCATTACACCACATTGCCGTGGGGCAGGGCGACCAATATGCCCCTGAGATGGGCACGACAGTCCCTGTCCCTGGCTGGAGTGGGGGGAGGGAACACTGAGGAAGGGGAACCCTGCAGTGCAGGAGCAGGGAGGAAGCAGTTCCTGGGTGCATTGAGAAGGGAGTATAAAAGGTGGGCACCATCTTAGTTCAGTGCAGAGAAGTCTGAGCAGAAGTGGCAGGGAGCAGGGGCTCTGCATGAGCTCTGCTCCGGAGGTGGGCCTAGTAACAGAGGCCCAGGCCTGCAAGAGGGAGAAGGAAGGAAGAGGAGCGGAGAAGGCTCCAGGAACGAGGAATGAAGGGATCCCAGGGGTGCGGACGGGCGAGTCGCCACCGCACGCCCGAATCCACCTGCGTGGAGGGGTCAGGCCAAAGGGGGAGACCGGTCCCCGAACTAGTGGAGGCAGGAAACGACCCTCAGCTAGAAACCGGAGGCTCTGACATTTTATGTGGCGCAGCCCCTTGCTCCACCCTTCTAGGAAGGCACCACATAGGGTCAGGGAAACTGGCGCCAAGTTTACCAAGAGGAGGCCCGAGGCAGCCGGACAGAAGTGTTGGTAAGAAAGGCCAGACAAAGGACACACAAAGGGGGTCCTGTGAAGCGCTCCAAAGTTATCTGGGAGTTGTCTGAGCCCCTCACCTGGTGAGCACAGTACGACGTGGGCAGCCGTTACCTGCAGACGTGGTCTGGATAATAAGAACTGTGAGTAAAGGCCCTGAACTGCATCACTGACTCCGTGTCGTTACTGCTGCTGCCCTGCACCATCACCCCCATCCTCCGCATACACTGCCCTGAGGCTATACTCCTCCCGTGGGGAGTTATGCTACGCTCTGCTGCACCCACAACACCAGCCTTAGCGGTCTGCCCTGTAGCGGCGGTTCACTCTGACCGCAATCCACGGGTGGCGTAGTCGGACATTGAAACATCAAAACCACATAAATAGTTCCGCCACTGGTTTGACCGCCCTGAGCCACGGAACCGGATCGCCGCCACGAAGACTACAACCACCAGCATCCACCAAAAAGGGTCCGGCTCCGGGTGTCCCAAGGCCCAGGGGGTGCGTCAGAACATTTTCATCACCTTTCACAATCACCAATGGGACAAGGCAGGGATGTCCTCTGTCCCCTCTCTTATACATCCTAGTGACGGAGCACCTGCTCTCATCAATTCGCCATAACCCCAATATTAGGTGGATTGAGGTGGGAGGCACCGAGTACAAGTGCTCTCTATTTGCTGATGATGTCCTAGTATATATCACTCAATCACATATATCCATCCCTGCTGTTATGGCTGAAATAGATCACTTTGTTACATGGTAAAATTTTAAAATCAATGCAGCGAAGTCTGAGGCCCTCGATGTCTCCCTCCCTAAATCCATATAGGATTCCATCCAGTCCAACTTTCCCTTTGCCTGGCCCTCACGGGGTATCAAATACTTAGGAATTCCTATTCATAGAGACCTCTCCCATCTATGTTATCTTAATTTTGGGCCCTTTATTGAACAATTCCATACAGACCACGGTTGGCAAGTTGGAACTGTGAGATTCACTACGTGAACCACTGGTGTTTTGTGGAAAAGCACATGTAAGATTCTGCAACAGTCTCTGCTGATACTCCTGCATGCGTGCATCCCTTTCTATGGCAGGAATAATTTCTGCAAATTTACTTTTGTACCGGGGATCTAACAGTGTGGCAACCCAGTAGTCAGGATTATTTCTAATTCTCACAATTCGAGGGTCATGTTGCAGGTAGTGCAGCAAGAAGGCACTCATGTGTGTTGCGCATCCAGGAGCACCAAGTCCCTGTTGTGTTGGTGGCGAGGTAACAATCATGCTTCCTTCCTCTGTCCTCTCCCCCCAACCTCGCACAACAGAAATGTGATCAAGGTCTCCCTCATCTGATGAGTCTTCCATCAGTTCGTCCTCCACTTCTTCCTGGGCTCCTGCACCTTCCTCACTAGTTTGGCTGCTACCATGCGCCCTGGTAAAATCATCTCCCCCACCCTCACATGCCTGCCGCCCTGGTGCTGCCGACCGTCTGGACCTTGCAGATGTTAGCCCTTCCGCATACAACTCCTCCTCCTCTACTTCCTCCACCTCCTCTTGTGCCACCACCTGACTCCGAATTCTGTTTAACATGTGCTCCAGCATGTAAATCACCGGAATAGTCATGCTGATAATGGCATCGTCAGCACTAAACATCTTCGTCGCCATTTCAAAACTGTGCAGAAGGGTGCATAGGTCCCTGATCTGAGACCACTCCTCCAGCGTGATTTGCCCCACCTCTGAATCTCGTTGGCCCAGGCTATACGTCAGAACGTATTGCACCAGGGCTTGTCGGTGCTGCCACAGTCGCTGCAACATGTGCAGAGTTGAATTCCACCGGGTAGGCACATCGCATTTTAGCCGGTGAAGTGGCAAGCCCAACGACTTCTGTAGAGATGTAAGTCGCTGAGCTGCGGGATGCGAACGGCGGAAGTGAGCACACAGCGACCGTGCCCTCTGCAGAAGGCCATCTAGTCTGGGATAGTGGGCTAAAAATTGCTGGACAACCAGGTTCAACACGTGAGCCATACAAGGCACGTGTGTGACATTGCCCCGGCGAAGGGCCGCACCCAGGTTTGCAGCATTGTCGCACACGGCCTTCCCTGGTTTCAGGTCCAGTGGAGACAACCATTCATGAAATTGGTTCTCCAGAGCTGAACCCAACTCCTCAGCTGTGTGACTCACATTTCCCAGACATTTCAATGTAAAAACCGCCTGATGACGTTGAGCCCTACTGCCAGCATAGTAAGGAGGTGTGCAGGATCCCTTCTGCGCAGTTAGAAAGCTTGTGGCATGACCAGACAGGCTTTGGGTGCAGGTGGAAGACCGAGAGGAGGTTGAGGAGGCAGAAGCAGTGGAGGAAAAATGACATAAAGAGGATTGACGCACAACTCGTGGGGACGGCAAGACTTGGACAGCAGCCCCTTGTCCTGCTGTCACCATAGTTACCCAGTGCCCAGTCAGCGACATGTAACGCCCCTGTCCATGCCTACTCGTCCAAGTGTCTGTGGTGAAATGCACCCTGTCACACACAGAGTTTCTCAAAGAAGCGGTGATGTTGTGTGCGACATGCTGGTGGAGCGCAGGCACACCTTTCTTTGAGAAGTAGTGCCGACTGGGCATCTGGTACTGGGGCACTGCGACGGACATAAGGTCTCGAAAATCCTCTGTGTCCACCAGGCGGAAAGGCAGCATTTCTGTAGCCAAGAGCTTGCAGATAGTGAAATTCAACCTCTTAGCTTTCTCATGGCTAGGAGGAAATGATCTTTTACTTGTCCACATCTGAGGGACCGAGGGCTGGCTATTGTGCTTAGTCGGGGTTGATAAGGGTGTCCCCGGCAAACTGCCGGTCTGTGAGGAAGATGCAGGCGGACATGTTAGGTTGCCTTGATCCAAAGGTGGTGCTATCGATGTCGGACAGCGCTCAAGACCAGCTGGTGTTACCACCTCCAAAGAAAATGATGACCTGCCAATCACGCTGGCTGTTGCGGGTAAAGAGGTGGCAGGTCTGCGCCCCAAAACAGGTGTGACTGCTGTCCCCCCAGTCACAGAGGATGAAGAGGCCGCGGATGCACAAGATATGGCAGACGGTGGTTGGCCCGGCCGGCTAGACCGCATTGTAGCACACTGAGCTTCCCACTGCAACTTATGCTTCATGTCCATGTGCTGGTTCATGCATGAAGTACTCAAACTATGTATTTTTTGGCCTCTACTTAGCTTTTGCTGACAAATGTTACAGATAACACGAGTTGGGTCATCTTTATCGATCTGAAAAAATGCCCAGGCTATGCAAGGCTTAGCACCCATGCGACCTGAAGAGCCACCACGACTTGTGGTGAGAGGCAGAGTTGTGTTTGAGGATGCAGTTGTTGACGTGCTTCCAGTACTACGTCTCTGTCCAGGAAGGCGCAACCTGACCTCGTCGTCACTAGCATCTTCCTCCACCTCCTCTGCTGACCTCATCTCTTGGCTGACTGTGGGTTGACAGTAAGTGGGATCTCCGACCTCATCATCATCACCCTGTGCGTTATCACACCCGTCGTCCTCAGAGCCAACCTGTTCCTGCCCTGACAAAAAACTAAAGTTGTCGCTCCAATCAGGTATTTGAGTCTTATCATCGTCTTCCTCATTGTCTCCACCAACAGGAGTTACAGTTTGGGAATGATGGTCTACATTATGGTCAGAACCTTCTGCGTCTGGTCCTGGATCCGACTCATAAAGATTCTGGGCATCAGTGCAGATCATTTCCTCGTCTGGATTCACAGAAGCGCTGGAGTCGACCTCTGATTCCCAGGCTATAGTATGAGTAAACAGCTCTGCAGACTCAACCATCTGTTCTACCTCATACTCAGACGGGCAGCTGGAGACTTGGGAGCTGTGAGGAAGCAAGTGCGATTTGGGTGACACCTTTGAGGACTGGAGTATTTGTGATGTTGAAGTTGATGTGGAGGAGAGCCCACTTAAAGGAGCACTTGATATCCGTTGAAGCACCTGCTGTTTTTGTGCCTCATCTGGAATTTGTAGCGATTGGCGTGGCCGTAACAAAGGGATCTTATCACATTGTCCGCTAAAAGAAGTAGACATTTTAGTTTGGCTGGAAGATGGTCTTTCTTCTGCACCTACCCCACGGACACAACCTTTTTTCCCCTTCCCAACACGCCTATTCCCCTTTCCACCAGCAGCAGGCCTTTTTCCACTCATTTTGGTGGTTAACTAATTCACAACTCTGGAGTTGTTTGCACAAAAAAACAATGGATGGTAACCGAGCAGAGCTGAGTGGCCAAACTGTGGTATTAGGCCAAAACTATTGGCTGGGTTAGATGCAGAAAAAAATTATTTTTAATTTGCAACCTGATGGAGGTCAGTATAGATGGACTAATAGACCAAGTCCCACACACCGCTAGAAGCCCAAATATTTTTTCAGAGCTAGATGCAGAAAATTTTTTAATTCAATTTGCAACCTGATGGAGGTCAGTATAGATGGACTAATAGACCAAGTCCCACACACTGCTAGAAGCCCAAATATTTTTTCAGAGCTAGATGCAGAAAAAAATTATTTTTAATTTGCAACCTGATGGAGGTCAGTATAGATGGACTAATAGACCAAGTCCCACACACCGCTAGAAGCCCAAATATTTTTTCAGAGCTAGATGCAGAAAAAAATTATTTTTAATTTGCAACCTGATGGAGGTCAGTATAGATGGACTAATAGACCAAGTCCCACACACCGCTAGAAGCCCAAATATTTTTTCAGAGCTAGATGCAGAAAAAAATTATATTCAATTTGCAACCTGCTGGAGGTCAGTATAGAAGGACTAATAGAACAAGTCCCACACACTGCTAGAAGCCCAAATATTTTTTCAGAGCTAAATGAAGAAAAAAATTATTTTTAATTTGCAACCTGATGGAGGTCAGTATAGATGGACTAATAGACCAAGTCCCACACACTGCTAGAAGCCCAAATATTTTTTCAGAGCTAGATGCAGAAAAAATTATTTTTAATTTGCAACCTGATGGAGGTCAGTATAGATGGACTAATAGACCAAGTCCCACACACTGCTAGAAGCCCAAATATTTTTTCAGAGCTAGATGCAGAAAAAAATTATTTTTAATTTGCAACCTGATGGAGGTCAGTATAGATGGACTAATAGACCAAGTCCCACACACTGCTAGAAGCCCAAATATTTTTTCAGAGCTAGATGCAGAAAAAAATTATTTTTAATTTGCAACCTGATGGAGGTCAGTATAGATGGACTAATAGACCAAGTCCCACACACCGCTAGAAGCCCAAATATTTTTTCAGAGCTAGATGCAGAAAATTTTTTTATTCAATTTGCAACCTGATGGAGGTCAGTATAGATGGACTAATAGACCAAGTCCCACACACTGCTAGAAGCCCAAATATTTTTTCAGAGCTAGATGCAGAAAAAAATTATTTTTAATTTGCAACCTGATGGAGGTCAGTATAGATGGACTAATAGACCAAGTCCCACACACCGCTAGAAGCCCAAATATTTTTTCAGAGCTAGATGCAGAAAAAAATTATTTTTAATTTGCAACCTGATGGAGGTCAGTATAGATGGACTAATAGACCAAGTCCCACACACCGCTAGAAGCCCAAATATTTTTTCAGAGCTAGATGCAGAAAAAAATTATATTCAATTTGCAACCTGCTGGAGGTCAGTATAGAAGGACTAATAGAACAAGTCCCACACACTGCTAGAAGCCCAAATATTTTTTCAGAGCTAAATGAAGAAAAAAATTATTTTTAATTTTCAACCTGATGGAGGTCAGTATAGATGGACTAATAGACCAAGTCCCACACACTGCTAGAAGCCCAAATATTTTTTCAGAGCTAGATGCAGAAAAAAATTATTTTTAATTTGCAACCTGATGGAGGTCAGTATAGATGGACTAATAGACCAAGTCCCACACACTGCTAGAAGCCCAAATATTTTTTCAGAGCTAGATGCAGAAAAAAATTATTTTTAATTTGCAACCTGATGGAGGTCAGTATAGATGGACTAATAGACCAAGTCCCACACACCGCTAGAAGCCCAAATATTTTTTCAGAGCTAGATGCAGAAAAAAATTATATTCAGTTTGCAACCTGATGGAGGTCAGTATAGATGGACTAATAGAATGATGCTATGCCCAAAAGATTTTACTTCACTAGGTGCAGTAAAAAAATTGGTATTCTATACACAGGTGGTATATCTTGCAACACAGATAGGCTACTCCACTGACTAACACACTCTGCAATAGGCCAAAAAGGATTAGCTTTGCTAGATTCAGCCAAATGCTGTTAAAAAAACTTGCACAGCACTGGCACAGACCTGCCTGGCAAAAACTGATAGGAACTGATGTAACCTAGTCCTGAAAAGGACTCCAATTACAATTAGTCTTTACTCCCACAATCTATCTATTTAAGAGCACAGACCTGCCTGATAAAAGTCGTAGGAAATGCTGTAACCTAGTCCTTAAAAGGACTGCAATCACAACTGTTCCCTACTCCCAAGCTATCTGTATATTTGTGCGAAAATTGGCTTGAAATTAACAAGGTATAGCGCACACAGCAACAGCGGTGCCGTCTAACACGCAGCTGCAGCAGTGAGAAAATGGTGGCGACGGGGAAAATGGCTTGGTCTTATAGGGCAAGGACATGTGACATACACTGCCAATCACACATGCCCTTGCTTGTGTGAAAAAAAGCACTTCGCTCCGTGTGTGCGCTGCTGATAGGCTGACAGATTGCACCTCCCCACTGCAAATGCGGGAAAGAGAAAAAAAAATGGAGATCTTCATTGTTCCTGCAGAGATCCATCCCCTGCCCCTTCCCCCGCCCCGCTGTACACTCAAACTGCGTATTAACATTAATTTTCATCATTACTGAGAAAAAATCCAGTTATGATTTTGGTGCACGAACAGTTATCGAACATAACCTCGAACAACCGAATTTTTCTCAAATTGTTCGTGTTCGCCGACCGGCTCGAACACCGCCAAAACAGCTCGAATTTGAGATTGGCGAACAGTTCGAGTAGAACAACGCTCATCTCTATTAAAGACCCATGTAGCAAGGCCACAGTAACAAGTACGACATGTTCCCATCAGAAAGGAGAGAGTCGGCTATACAGTTATAGGGTATGCAGTGAGTCCAACAGCTGACCAATTTTAGTAAAAACCCCATTAAGAATTAATGACACATAGAGCAGGGCCACAGTAACAAGGTACGACATGTTCCCATTAGAAAGTAGAGGGTATGCTATAAAGTTATAGGGTATGCAGTGAGTCCAACGGTTGACCAATTTTAGAAAAAACACCTCTAAGAATTTAATGACACATGGAGCAGGGGCACAGTAACAACAAATTCCCATTAGAAAGGAAAGAGTCTGCTATACAGACCGCCCTTTGTCTGAGCTGAAATGTTCATTCTGCCTCAGGTCTATTCTTCTACTAGAGGGTCAGTCTCTCTGCCCTTATCCATATGTACGTCACTTGACAAATGGTAATGTTTTAATATTAGAGTTAGGACTGTCCCATAAGGGTTTCCGTGACGTGGCGGGATAGCTTTTACACTATTTTGATCAAAATTATGTTAACTAAATACCCTTCATTATTTATTATTATTTTTGCACTTTGGAATTTACCCATTTTCTTCCCTTTACTTGGGTATTTTGCTTGTCTTTGGTTTTTCTTTGTCTAGTTGCCTTGTGTGAACATGCATTTACATTTTGCATGCTCATCAATTCATGTTTCAGTTCAGACTCCTAAGTTTTTTCTTTGTAGTTCAGTGTGCTTTAGTACATATGGTATAAGGGTGTGGCCGCTCTTTGTCTGAGCTGAAATGTTCATTCTGCCTTAGGTCTATGCTTCTACTAGGGGGTCAGTCTCTCTGCACTTATCCATATGTACATCACTTGACAAATTGTAACGTTTTAATATTAGAGATAGGACTGTCCCATAAGGGTTGTCGTGACGTGGCAGGATAGCTTTTACATTATTTTGATCAAAATTGTTAACTAAATACCCTTCATTATTTATTATTATTTTTTCACTTTGCGATTTACCCATTTACTTCCAGTTACTTGGGTATTTTGCTTGTCTTTGTTTTTTCTTTGTCAAGTGGCCTTGTGCGAACATGCATTTACATTTTGCATGCACATCAATTTATGTTTCAGTTCTGACTTTTACGTTTTTTCACACTTATAGGGTATGCAATGAGTCCAACGGCTGACCAATTTTAGAAAAAACGCCACTTAGAATTTAAAGACGCATAGAGCAGGGCCACAGTAACAAGGTACGACATGTTCCCATTAGAAAGGAGAGGGTCTGCTATACAGTTATAAGGTATGCAGTGAGTCCAACGGCTGACCAATTTTAGTAAAAACACCACTAAGATTTAAAGACACATGGAGCAAGGCCACAGTAACAAGTATGACAGGTTCGCATTAGAAAGGAGAGAGTCTGCTATACAGTTATAGGGTATGCAGTGAATCCAACTGCTGACTAATTTTAGGAAAAACTCCACTAAGAATTTAAAGACACACAGAGCAGGGCCACAGTAACGACAAATTCCCATTAGAAAGGAGAGAGTCTGCTATACAGTTATTGGGTATGCAGTGAATCCAACTGCTGACCAATTTTAGGAAAAATTCCACTAAGAATTTAAAGACACACAGACCAGGGCCACAGTAACAAGGTACGGCATGTTCCCATTAGAAAGGAGAGAGTCTGCTGTATAGTTATACGGTATGCAGTGAGTCTAATGGCTGACCAATTTTAGGAAAAACCCCACTACAAATTTAAAGACACATAGAGCAGGGCCACAGTAACGACAAATTCCCATTAGAAAAGCGAGAGTCTCCCATAGTGTTGGCCTATGCAGTGAATGCAAGGGCTGCCAAAAATTTGGAGACACTTCAATGCCCTTTGGAAGAGACGTGGAGGAGGGCCTCATAAAAAAATGTTCCTATTAGAAAGGAACGGGCCTCTTATACTTCTAATGCCCATGCACTAAGTGTATGGGCTGACAAACATTTACCCCTGTGAGGTATACATGAACTTACTGTATAAAAATTTTTTTTTACGGGCATCATAAACAACCTTTAAAAAAATTATGTGGTTTTTGCATCACGGACCACAGTTACCCTGGGGATATGGTGGTGGAGGATGAGGAGAAGGAGGAGGTCAAGAGCAAATAGCCCAAATCAGTATACGTATACCCATGTGTGGGTGTGAAAAGCTGCATGGGAATACACCTCCAAAAAAACGACACTGGATTGGAGTTCAGGTTACGCTGCTATCATTTGGTGGTGTTGAGATCTCTGGCCTAATCCAGCCTTTGTTCATTTTTATAAGAGTCAGCCTGTCAGCATTTTCAGTTGAAAAACTCGCTCAGATAAAACGCTGGGGGCAGTGCAGGCCAGGACCTGCAAGGCATAGAGAGCCAGTTCATTCCACGTATCCAGCTTGGATACCCAATAATTGTAGGGCACAGCGGAATCACGGAGGACGTTGGTATGGTCGGCAAGGTTCACCGTCAGCATCTTTGCACTCCTTGTGAGAGTACCACGCACCTCAGGGCCTGTCCGATGGGAGGGTCTGAGAAATAAATGGAAAAGTGAACAGCTCTTCAGAGTGTCCAAGTGTGGGATCAGTTGTCTCTGGTACTCGGCATGGTGGGAGGAAGGAGGATCAGGGTGAGGAATATATGGTCCAGACTCACGGCTACTGAAACTTTACGATGTGGAAGACAGGGTGGTGGTGGTGGTGGCTAAGTGACTGGAAGCATTATCCGCTATCCAACCAACAACCTTTTGACACTACTCTGGGTTCAATAGTGGTCTGCTGTGATCCCCTAGAAATTGGGAGAGGAAGGTCAAGCGAGAAGATATGGGTGTTTGTTGTGGCACAATTTCGGCTTGCCCGCGGCCTTGTACTCAGCCTCTGCATGCACCATTACCATCACATCCAGTTCCCCGTCCCTTGCCACATGCCGTGCCCAATTTAAATGGAGGACAGTGTCTTCCACGCTCACTACAAATTACTGAGTTTGGAGCAAACATATATGTGATCCTTGTGACGGAGAACACAGAGTTTTAAATACCTGGCCTGTACGTAAGTTGTTTGACCAGCAAACTGCTGTGAATTGCTTCACTGACACACTGAAAGAAATTTTTAATGGAGGCCAGAAGTGGCAGTATTTTCTGACAACGTATATGTGATCCGTTTGACGGAGAAAACACAGATTTAAATAGCTGGATTTTTAGCGCTGTAATATGGAAAGGACCAGGCTGTATTCTGCAGTGCCAAAAAGCACATGGCGCAGAAAAACAGTGTTCTCTAAATTGCTTTTTCAGCAAATAATGAGGATTATATCCAAAGAAAAGTATTCCTGGCCCCTGAGACCTGGGCCTTTGTATACAAATATGTAACAGCAGCAGAAGGCAGAATTGGAATGGAGCCTTGTGCTATATGCACTGCAGTCTGCTATAAACACTGCCTGCTTATACACCCTGTCTGCCTGATATCTCTGCAGATAGATTAGTCCTCAGAAGGACTGTTTGTTAACATGGATATGTGTAATGCACGGTACTTCTCCCTACAATACCTAATACACAAGCATATCTCTCCCTAGCTCTGCATCACGTCTCTCTCTATTCTGTGTGATCCGGAGTGACTGTGACGAGCATGGCAGCGCCAGGTCGGAAATAGACCTAATGATGCTTTGCAGCCAGCCAATCACTGTAATGCCCACAACCAACATGGCTACGGAAATACAGTGCATGTCAGGCAATCCCTGCATGTTCATTGGCTCTCTAAAGAGCACCAAACATGCAGGGAGTAGTTTGGAGCGAGCACTAAAATGCTCGGGTGCTCGAAGCTTGGGTCGAGCTAGCCGTGATACTCGGGTGCTCGACCCGAGCAACGAGCCCAATGTTAGTCTATGGGAGACCCGAGCATTTTTGCGGCGGCACCCCCGGCAGTCTTTTAAAAGCCTAACAAGTGCCCAAAACGATAGTGACAGTGCTCAAATGACATGGGGACAGCATGGGGATTGCCCCAGGAAGCATTTCTGACCCCCAGGTCACTGCAGTCAACAACTTGGTCAGAGGTATTAAGCCACTTTTAAGGGCTCACAATAAAACATTCAAAAACGAAATTGAAACTGCTTTCCTGTGAAATATGTTAAGGAAGTTCCTTTCCAGGGTAAAGACTTGTGTATAAGATAAAATAAATAACCCAAAAAAATTACTCCTCCACACCTTGGGCTATGTTCACAAGTAGCATTTTTTATGCGTTTTTGCACTTTTGTATTGCTTTCAACCGTGACAAATGCATTCAATGGAAAATGTCATTTTAACATTTTACAACCTTATCTGGCCATGTGCTGTGTGACACATGCATACAGTGCTGAAAAGACATGGGAACAGCATGGGGAAGACCCCTGGAAGCATCTATGACACACAGGTCACTGCCTAAAAGTGTGCCCATCAGAAGTCATCCTTGCCGCATCAGAAGATGCAGACTTGCTACTATCCCCAAGCAAGTCCTTGTCACAGGGCAGTGTTCAATTGTACCTCCCCCATTCATTGCAATGCAGGCACAAATATGCAGCCAAAAACCCACCCACCTGCATGCTGCAATACTATACTGCTTGCTTGCACTTGAAATGGGGTCTTTTAGATTGGAAGAGGCCGAAGCTGGCCAATACTTCATGGCTGATTCCGCAGCGAGGTATCCATACTCAGCCCACAGCCGCCCGGCGGCCGGGTGTCCACGCTTTGTACCCAGCCACCAGGGGGCAGCCGGGTGTCCATACTCGGTCCCCAGCCGCCCCGCGGCCGGGTGTCCACGCACGGTCCCCTGCGGCCTGGGGACTGCCGGTTGTCCGTAAACGGTCCCCAGCAGCCCCTATTTCTCCTGTCACCTTCCCACACACTTTTCTTAGCCTGGCCTGATTTAGGGCAGCATTGGACGAGCCCACCAAAGAACCAGACTCCTCCGGTGGGCCCTGGCTTCTCCATCAGGGGAGTTGAGAGTGCCAAGGTGAGGAGCATGATGATGATGAGAGAAGTTAGCATCTGCTTTGTTTTCTTGGAATGCAAGTGTAAGTGTGCAGCCTGCCACCCACCCACCCCCAGGCTGCAATACCATACTGCTTGCTTGAACTTGAAATTGGGCCTTTTAGGCATGTGGAGGCGGAATCTGGCCGCCAATCATGGCTGCGTTGGCGGCCTGGTATCCATACTCAGTCCCCAGCCGCCCGGCGGCCGGGTGTCCACACTCGGTCCCCAGCCACCAGTGGGCGGCCGGGAGTCCATACTCGGTCCCCAACCGCCCAGCGGCCGGGTGTCCACACACGGTCCCCAGCTGCCTGGGGACAGCTGGGTGTCCATAAATGGTCCCCAGCAGCCCCTATTTCTCCTGTCAACTTCCCCCACACACTTTTCTTTGCCCGGCCTTCTTTAGGGCAGCATTGGATGAGCCCACCAGAGAACCAGACTCGTCTAGTGGGCCCTGGCTTCTCCATCAGCGGAGTTGAGAGTGCCAAGGTGAGGAGCATGATGATGATGATAGAAGTTAACATCTGCTTTGTTTTCTTGGAATGCAAGCGCATGTATGTAGTAGAGGCTAGGTCTGAGATGGTCAACGTTTTGGCGCATATCCTTCCTCATACGAGGAGTGCTGAATGTTTTCCTGCTACTATCCCAGTTCTATGACTCCCGTTGAAACAAAGCTTCAGCTGATAAATGATGGATGAGGTGGTGGCAAAGGAGAAAGAGCAGGAGGAACAGGGACCATTCACATCAATTTCAGGCCAATCAACCACATAGGTCTTGTAGGATATGTTTCGGTAACAAAAGGAGCGGTTCGGCTACACAGTTATAGGGCACACAGTGAGTGCAATGCCTACCAAAAATTTCGAGGCACTCCAATGCCCCTTGGAAATGACATGGAGGTCAGAGGGCCTTAACTAAACTGTTTTTTTCCATTTATAGCAACTGGGTCTCCTGTACACAGTTGGCCTAAGCAGTGAATGGAAGGCTTTCCAAAAATTATGAGGAACTGCAATGCCCCTTGAAACAGACGTGGATTACAGCATACTAAAAACCTTGTACCCATTATTGGGGAGTGGGTCTCCCTTAGTTTTCGCCTTTGCATTGAAAAGCAAAAGCTGACCAAAATTAGGAGGAAATGCAATGCCCGTTAGAAGAGTCGTGAAGGTTAGAGGTAATTAAAAACAACATTTCTATGTCCCTTGGAAGAGCTGTGGAGTTCAGAGTGGCATAAGAAGACACTTTTAATGCCCCTTTGAAGAGACATGGAGGTCACAGTAGCTTAACAAGATGGTTTTAATGCCCCTCGAAAGAGACGTGGAGGTCACAGTAGCTTCGCAAGATGGTTTAATGCCCCTTGGAAAAGTGGTGGAGGACACAGTAGCTTAACAACACAGTTTTAATGCCCCTTGGAAAAGTGGTGGAGGTCGCAGTAGCTTAGCAAGACGGTTTGAATGCCCCTCAGAAGAGACGTGGAGGTCCCAGTAGCTTAACAAGATGGTTTTAATGCCCCTCGAAAGAGACGTGGAGGTCACAGTAGCTTAACAAGATGGTTTAATGCCCCTTGGAAAAGTGGTGGAGGTCGCAGTAGCTTAACAAGTTGGTTTTAATGCCCCTTACAAGAGCAATACAGTACAGCATCTTACAAACATTATTCCCATTATTGGGGAGTGGGTCTCCCAAAGTCTTTGCTTATGCCTTCCAAGCAAAAGCTGCCAAAAATTAGGATGGAGGAACTTGCAATGCCCCTTCCAAGAGCCATGCAGTACAGCATATTCCAAACATTATTTCCATTATTGGGGAGTGGGTCTCCCATAATCTTTGCTTATGCCTTTCAAATAAAAGCTGCCAAAAATTAGGAGGAAATGCAATGCCCGTTCGAAGAGTCATGGAGGTTAAAGTTAAATTAAAACAACAATTCAATGCCCCTTGGAAGAGCTGTGGAGTTCAGAGTGGTTTAACAAGATGCTTTTAATGCCCCTCAGAAGAGATGTGGAGGTCCCACTAGCTTAAAAAGATGGTTTTAATGCCCCTTGGAAAAGTGGTGGAGGTCACAGTGGTTTAACAAGATGGTTTTAATGCCCCTTGGAAAAGTGGTGAATGTCGCAGTAGCTTAACAAGATTGTTTGAATGCCCCTCGGAAGAGAGGTTGAGGTCCCACAAGCATAACAAGATGCTTTTAATGCCCCTCGAAAGAGACGTGGAGGTCACAGTAGCTTAACAAGATGGTTTTAATGCCCCTTTGAAAAGTGGTGGAGGTCGCAATAGCTTAACAAGACGGTTTTAATGCCCCTTACAAGAGAAATACAGTACTGCATCTTAAAAACATTATTCCCATTATTGGGGAGTGGGTCTCCCATAGTCTTTGCTTAGGCCTTGCAAGCAAAAGCTTCCAAAAATAAGGATGGAGGAACTTGCAATGCCCCTTGCAAGAGCCATGCAGTACAGCATATTACAAACATTATTCCCATTATTGGGGAGTGGGTCTCCCATAGTCTTTGCTTATGCCTTCCAAGCAAAATCTGCCAAAAAATTAGGATGGAGGAACTTGCAATGCCCCTTACAAGAGCCATGCAGTACAGAATATTTCAAACATTATACCCATTATTGGGAAGTGGGTCTCCCATAGTCTTTGCTTATGCCTTCCAATGAAAAGGCTGACAAAAATGAGGAGGAAATGCAATGCCCGTTCAAAGAGTCGTGGAGGTTAGAGTTAATTAAAAACAACATTTCAATGCCCCTTGGAAGAGCTGTGGAGTTCAGAGTGGTTTAACAAGACGCTTTTAATGCCCCTCAGAAGAGACGTGGAGGTCCCAGTAGCTTAACAAGACAGTTTTAATGCCCCTTGGAAAAGTGGTGGAGGTCACAGTAGCTTAACAAGACGGTTTTAATGCCCCTCGGAAGAGACGTGGAGGTCCCAGTAGCTTAACAAGGTGGTTTGAATGCCCCTTGGAACAGACATGGAGGTCACAGTAGCTTAACAAGACGGTTTGAATGCCCCTTGGAAAAGTGGTGGAGGTCACAGTAGCTTAGCAAGATGGTTTGATTGCTCCTCGGAAGAGACATGGAGGTCCATGCAGCTTAACAAGATGGTTTTAATTCACCTCGAAATAGACATGGAGGTCACAGTAGCTTAACAAGACGGTTTTAATGCCCCTTGGAAAAGTGGTGGAGGTCACAGTAGCTTAACAAGACAGTTTGAATGACCCTTGGAAGAGACTTGGAGGTCGCAGTAGCTTAACAAGACGGTTTGAATGCCCCTTACAAGAGCAATACAGTACAGCATCTTAAAAATATTATTCCCATTATTGGGGAGTGGGTCCCCCACAGTCTTTGCTTATGCCTTCCAAGCAAAAGCTGACAGAAATAAGGAGGAGGAACTTTCAGCAAAGGCAATATGGACCACAGTCACCCTGGTACTATAGTTGTGGTGGAGGCTGAGGATAAGGAGAAGAACATAAAACAGCCGAAATGAGGAAGCGTATACACATATGTGGGTGTGAAGCAGTGCATGTGAATACACCTCCCGAAATAAAACAGTGGATTTGACTTTATGTTATTATGCTGTCATTTGGTGGTGATGAAAAGTCTGGCCCAATCCAGCCCTTGTTCATTTTGATAAGGGTCATCTTGACAGCATTGTCAGTTGACAGGCGAGTGCACTTATCAGTTATAATTCCCCCAGTGTCACAAAAAACATGCTCCGATAACACGCTAGCGGCATGGAGGCCAGGACCTCCAAGGCATACAGAGCGAATTCATTCCAAATGTCCAGCTTAGATACCCAATAATTAAAAGGGACAGAGGAATCACGGAGGACACTGGTACGTTTGGCAAGGTACTGCCTCACTATCTTTTGAAACTTTCCACTCCTTGTGAGAGTTCACCGCGCTTCAGGGTCTGTCCGAAGGGAGGGTCTGAGAAAACTTTCCCAGAACATTGACAGTGTTCCCCTGCCTCTACTGGATTGGAGTTGCATCTCTCTCGCATGTACGCCTTGGTTGGGCAATGAACTGTGACATCTGCCGCTAGCGTGTTCAGATGGGAATTTTTTTAACAGTTCTGCCGCAAGGCTCTTCTGGTGCTGACCCAATTTTGTAGACCTCTCCACCTCAGGAATAAGAGAGTGAAAGTTCTCCTTGTAGCGGGGGTCTAAAAGTGTCACCAACCAGTAATGACTGCCACCCAACATTTTGACAACGCGAGGGTAACGGTTAAGGCAGCGTAACATAAAGTCAGCCATGCCAACAAGACTGGTAACGTGCAAGACTTCCGTGTCCTCAGCAAGATGACGACTGACCATGCTCTCCTCCTCCTCCTCCCCCTGTCCTCAGACCACCCACGCTGAACCGACGGTATTACAGTTTTACAGGTACTACCGTTTACAGCGCATGATACAAGCTCCTATTCTTCCTCCTCCTCCTCTCCCTCATTGTCCTCCAATGCACGTTGGGATGAGATGAGGCTGGGCTGTGTGTAATCGAACGCTACGGCTACTTGATCCATCTCATCATACTCTGGCTGCAATGCCTCCTCTTTAATTCTCTGCAGAGATCGTTGCAAAAGATAGACAAGTGGAATGCTGACGCTAATTACGGCGTCATCGTCACTCACCATCTTGGTGGACTCCTCAAAGTTTGTCAAGATGGTACATATGTCAGACATCCAGGTCCTCTCCTGAGGTCTTATGTGTGGAGTCTGACCTGAATATCGACGGCCTTGTTGTTGCTGGTACTCCACAACTGCTCTCTTCTGCTCACAAATCCTTTGCAACATGTGGAGGGTAGAGTTCAAATGTGTGGGGACATCACACACCATTCGGTGTGACGGAAGCTGCAAACACTCCTGTAGCACAGCAAGGGCGGCGGAAGCTGTAGCCGCCTTGCGAAAATGAGATGACAGGAGGCGTACTTTGATGAGCTGATCTGACAACTCGGGGTACGATTTAAGAAACCACTGAACCACGAGGTTAAACACATGAGCCAGGCATGGTACTTGTGTGATCTCGCCTCAGAGCCGCCACCAGGTTATGGCCATTGTCACACACGACCATGCCTGGATGTAGGTTCAACGGTCTCGGCCACAGATCTGCCTGCTCTTTCACAGCAGTCCACAACTTACAAGCATTGTGGGGTTTCTCACCTAAGCTCATGAGTTTCAGCACAGCCTGATGCCGCTAGGCAGAGGCAGTACTGCAGTGCTTCCTGCTTGTAACTGATGTGGTGATGTCTGAGATGAAGGCTGAACATGAGGAGTAGGAGGAGGATGATGCGCAGGAGCTATACACTGTAGTGGCAACTCTGACTGACATAGGGCCCGCAATCCTCGCTGTGGGGAGGATGTGTTCGGTCCCAAGGTCCGACTGGATCCCGGCTCCCACTATGTTTACCCATTGTGCCGTCAGGGGGATGTACCGTCCCTGGCCACAAGCACTTGTCCACGTGTCCGCTGTCAGGTGGACTCTCCCAGTAACTGCGTTGTTGACGGTACGGCAGATGTTTTGGGACACGTCCTTGTGTAGTGCGGGGATGGCAACCCGGGCAAAAAAGTGTCGGCTGGGGACCGAGGGAGGGCAACCGCCATAAAGTTGCGGAAGGATTCCGTCTCCACCAGCCTAAACGGCAGCATTTCCAACCTGAGCAGTCGTGAAATGTGTGAATTTAGGACTGTGGCCTGTGGGGCGTTAGCTGCAAATTTCCGCTTTCGTTCAAAGGTCTGGGATATGGACAATTGAACGCTGCGGTGGGACGTGGACGTGGACATTGCTGCTGTTTCTTGAGTAACTGCCATAACAAGTGAAGACTGAGAGGAGGGGGCATATTTGCATGCAGTGTGGACAGGAGATTGCCTTGCACACACAACAGGGGTTTCTATTGCACGCACAACAGCGGAATAAACAGTGGTGACACCCGCTGACACTGGTCGTGGACCCTTGGGTTCGCCCCACAAAGTCGGGTGCTTTGCTGCCATGTGCCTGATCATGCTGGTGGTTGTCAGACTGGTAGTTTTGTCACCCCTGCTGATGCTGGCATGGCAGGTGGTACAAATGGCCTTTTTGGGGTTATCAGCCGAGTCTTTAAAAAAATTCCAGACTCTGGAAGAGCTACAGGTTGTACTGGCAACGTCCCTCGTGTTGGTGTTACGGGGAACTGTTGCCCACCTTCTGTGTGCGGCCGCCACACTGCTCCTTCCTGCCTGTTGGGGTCTTCTGCCTCCCTCACCCTGTGTGCTGCTGGCCTCGCTTTGCATGTCCTCCTGCCACGTTGGGTCAGTTACTAGATCATACACCACCTCCTCCTCTTCCGCTTGCGCACCACGATCCTCCTCCTCACTTCTTGGCAATTGTGTCTCGTTATCGTCAGCCTCTTGTGACAAATTCCCAGCGTCGACTTCCTGTGGCTGTTCAAATATTTGGGCATCGATACATGGGATCTCCTCTTCCACCACTTCACGCGGTGCAGGCGAGGGGCACAAATAAGGAAATGGACAAGTGAACAGCTCTTCAGAGTGTCCAAGTGTGGGATCAGTTGCTGTCTGATGACACTCGGCATGGTGGGAGGAAGGAGAATCAGGATGAGGAGTAGTATGCGGTCGAGACTCAGGGCTACTAAGAGTTGATCGTGTGGAAGACAGACCGGAGGTGGTGGTGCCCAGGTAACTGGAAGAATTATCTGCTATCCAATTAATAACCTGTTCACACTGATCAGTTCGCAATACTGGTGTTGTTCTGTGCTTCCCAAGTAATTTGGTCAAGAAGTGGGATCGAGAAGATGTGGCTGTTGGTTGTGGCACATTTTCACCTTGGCCACGGCCCCGTCCTCTGCACGCACCATCACCAGAACGTCCAGTTCCACGTCCCTTGCCATGCGCCTTGCCCATTGTAAAGGAAGTAAAATAGCTTACACTCGCACTATCAATGGAAAGAGGGTAATAAAAAGTAGATTATAACGGTGGAAGAGGAAAACCACAGTTCTATTTCTGGCAAACAACTGACTGTTTTAAACAATCTGAAAAGTCAGGGAGACACTATTAGTTTTTTTTTTTACGACAAAAAATTCCAAAAGCAGGATAATAGAGATTTTTTTACCGTTGAACAGCAAAACCACAGTTATAATTTCCTCGTGTATACCAGACTTATTTAAAGATATATATTTGCGGCTGAACAGTGAGCGACACACTCAAACTGTTTTTTATTTAGATACAAATGGCCCAAAAGTGGATAATACAGAGGTTTGAACAGTGGAACTGCAAAACCACACTTCTGTTTCTCTGGCCTACACCAGATTATTTTCAACAGATATATTTGCGTCTGAAAAATCAGAGACACACTTTCTTTTTTTTTTTTTGGGAGGGACGGACACCAAAAGGTTAATAAGACGGGTACTTGTACAGTGTGAAGGAGGAAAAAAAAAGAGGATTTAGATGAAAAAAAAAAAGGATTTTTCCTGGCCCCCGAGACCTAGAGCTAAGTCCATCAATTTCAGCAACAGGAGCACAAAGGACTGTAATGCAGCGTTTTCTGGTATAAACACTGCCTCTCCTATACACAGGTTTTTTTTTTAAAGGAAAAAAGGCCAAAAGCAGGATATTACAGAGATTTGAACCTTGAAACTGCAAAACCACAGCTATAGTTATCTGGCCTATACCAGACTCTTTTAAACAGATATATTGGTGTCTGAACAGGCACAGACACACTCAATTTTTTTTTGGGGGGGTGGGGGATACCAAAAGGTTAATAAGATGCGTATTTGTACAGTCTGACTAAGGAAAAAAAAATACAGGATTTAGATAAAAAAAAAATGGATTTTTCCTGGCCCCTGAGACCGGGGGATAAGTCTAGCAATTTGACCAGCAGGAGCACACAGGACTATAATGCAGTGTTTGTTGGTATAACCACTGCATCTCCTATACAGCCTGCCTGCCTGCCTGATAACTGGGATGGATATTAGTCCTAAGAAGGACTGTTTGTTTGATCTGGCGGCCTTTACAGACCCTACACTAACTATTTTGCAGTATATATCTCTCCCTAAATCATCAGCGCTGTCCCTACACTGTCTGCTCCCAGCCGTCTGTGTCCAAGATGGCGTCGCCCGGTTTTAAATACTCGAGATGACGATGTGCGGCCAGCCAATCAATGTAATGCCCACAACCAACATGGCTGCGGCATTACAGTGACTGGCTGGAAATCCCTGCATGTTCATTGGCTCTGTAAAGAGCACTAAACATGGAGGGCGGAGACCCGAGCTCCAGCCCGAGAAACCAGGAAATGCTCGGTGCTCGCCGAACATCCCGAGTTGCGTGATGCTGGGCGAGTACCGAGCAGTGTCAAGCATATTCGCTCAACACTAGCAGGGAGTTGACCCGAGCTCCCGCCCAAGAAAGCCGGAAATACTCGCCGAGCGCCAAGCTTGTCAAGCACCATGATGCTCGGGCGAGTACCGAGTAGTGGTGAGCATGTTCGCTCATCACTAGAGGTGATTCATACAGCGGAAGAGCAGGGCAGGAAGGCTGGCAAGTGGTCCGGGTAGATAAGCAGGCAGGTATGGCTGATAGCCAGACAGGTGCTCCCGGTAGGCAAGCTGGCGAGCCCAGCAGGTTACATGGCAGGTGCTCCGGGTAGGCAGACTAGCGGACATGGCTGCTTACTTGGCAGGGGCTACGTTTAGGCAGGCTGGCGGGCACGGCAAGTAACTGGCAGGTGCTCCAGGTAGTCAGGCTGGCGGGCACTGCTGTTAGACAGACTGGCAGGATGGACTGACAGGCAGCAGGACAGTGTTAGAACACAAACAAAAACCTTGCACAGGCACCTCCATTTTGGAGGAAGTGCCTTATAAAGGGGAAGTCCTACGGCCATTGGCCGGGGACTCTTTAGGACGGTGCGCACGGCCCCTTTAAGGGGGAGGGAGCGCACACATCCTAAGCACTGTGCCCAGGAAACTGCACACATTGCGCTCCACAGCAGCAGCAGGGGAGCAGGAAGACGCCGGACTTGGCCCGCGGCGGTGAGGGGAACGGCGTCTCTGCCCAGCAGGAGGCACAGACGCCGATGCTACAGGTACTACCTGCACAACTTTCATACCGTCTGTCCAGCGTGGATGGCCTAAGGACAGGGAAGAGGAGGAGGAGGATGATGATGAGGAGAGCATGGTCAGTCATCCTCTTGGTGAAGATACGGAAGTCTTGCCTGTTAGCAGTCTGGCACACATGGCTGAGTTTATGTTACACTGCTTTCCTGTAACCCTCGCGTTCTCCAAATTTTGGGTGACAATCATCACTGGTATTAGGCATCGGGCAGTTGCTGGACCTGAAATTGGGTCAGAGTCATCAGTGGATTCTGTGGTCTCACATTCTGGTCCAGCTGGGGCAGATGCTGCTTAGCATTGTCGTCAGTCCCAATGCCTAGCCAGTGCACAAGATGTTCAGGCTATCTCTCGGGTCTTTGTTCCTAGTAGTGTTAAGCATAGGTTGCAGAGGGGAACAGGGCTGCTACAGTCTAAGTCCAGGATGCACTGAACTGAGCATGCCTGTGACATGGCAGACTGTGATTGGTGGTTTGGTATCAGCTGATCCGGTGACCTGGCACCGCGTGATTGGTCGCGGGTGACGTCATCAGTAGTGCGACCCATAATGCGATGGTGGGCAGGGCTTAGTCTTTAAATAGCCTGCCTATAAGTATGGCGGTGCGCTCTGATGATTGAGTTTATGTTGTGTTCCTGTGTGGACGCTTTACTCTTTGGCTCCACGTGGTCTCTAGCTGGTCTCTCCGTGACCTGCCGATGCCAGAGTTCGCTCGGCTGATTAGCACAGGTCGCTTTGGCAGGTTTAGCGGGGCTTAGGCAGATTCAGCTGGGGGAGGCAGGTAGTTCCCGTTTGGTAGTCTGTCTCTCAAGGAGGTTGCTATACACCTCGAGCAGACTACGGGCTCCGTAACCCTGGCACCGCCTATTAGCCACGTGGAGAGTTACTCCGCAGTCCGGTCCCACACCGTCTGGACCACGTACATGCTGGCATTAGTCACACACACTTCCTAGCATCTGCTGCGTAGCCTCTGTGCAGTTAACAGGGCTATGACTAGGATTATTTTTGGCACATCTCTCGTGTAGTTAACAGAGATAGTGCGAATCCCTTATCCCATCCAGGTGTGTGGAACACTGGAGGAATTTACACTTTAAATTGATTGTCTGACACTTACCCAGTGGGTGTTTGGCCCAGTCTTCATGGCTGCATCGCAGACCCCGGGGTTCAGTTGCATATCATTTTAATAAAGTTTTTGCAACCGTCCCCTTAACAACTGGTTTGTGACACTTCTAGACCCACGCTACAAGGAGAACTTTCTGTCTCTTATTCTCTCACCGGACAGGCTTAATAAAATGGTGCAGTACTAGAAGGCCCTTGTTGCGGAATTATTAAAAAAATTCCCATCTGAAAATGCTGGTGGCAGAGGTCACAGTTCATTGGACTACCAAGGGGTACAGGCGAGAGAGACAAAATCTAATCCAGCAGAGGCAGGGGAACACTGTCAAATTTCTGGGACAGTTTTGCACCCTCCCATTGCACAGGCCCTGAGGGGTACCCTCACAAGGAGGGATATGTTTCTGAAGATGCTGAGGGAGTACATTACTGACCGTACCAACGTCCTCCGTGATTCCTCTGTGCCTTATAATTATTGGGTATGGAAGCTGGACACATGGCATGAACTGGCTCTCTACGCCTTGGAGGTCCTGGCCTGCCCTGCCTCTAGCGTTTTGTCAAAGCGGTTTTCCAGTTCCACTGGTGGAATTATAACCGATAGTCGCATCTGCCTGTCAACTGAAAATGCTGACAGGCTGACTCTTATAAAAATGAACCTGGGCTGGAATGGACCAGACTTCTCAACACCACCAAATGATAGCAGCATAACATAAACTCAAATACAGTGTATTTTTTGTGAGGTCTAACTATATCCCCATGCAACTCCGAATTCACACCTAGACATGGGTATGCACCTCCTTATTTACTCTGTTTGCTCTTGTCCTTTTCCTTCTCCTCATCCTCATCCTCAACCACCATATCTACCATAACACCATATCTATGTCTCTTGCAAGGGGCATTGGAGTGCCTCCAATGTTTTGGCAGCCGTTGCATTCACTGCATAGGCAAACAATATGGGAGATCCACTTCCTAATAATGGGAACATTTTTTTTTTTTTAGGAGACCCTCTAACTCCAACAGAACAAGTGGTTGGGCATCAGTGCGCTCAATTTCTTCCAATTGTTGGCCAGGTCCAGGTGGATGGCCCACGGAACCACATCTAGTAGAGTCATCAAAAAGCAGAAGTGATTGCAGAATGACTTGGGGCTCAGACTGCTTGCCTGATTTGCAAGGAGATGAGATGGAAGACAGATGCCCATGGGTTGCAGGTACAAAATCTTGAAGACAAAGCAAAGGACCTGAAGGCACTTTCAGCCAACCAATCTAAAACCACCTCTACTTGTTCTGGCCTAACTTTTCACTCAGCGTTACTTGTGCCTATGAAATTACACAGAAAGCCTTGATGCCTGTGAGCAACAAAGGAAGGTGTTTCATTTGGGCACGTAGCAGGCAGAGCTGTGTAGTTGGTAAGCCAAACCCTGGACACCTCAATTTCCCAGACTACTGATTCCACAAGTCCTACGACAACTCAACTGCACTGCCTCACTATTGAGCATGTACATAAAGTGCAGCACAGATTTATCTCAACTAAAAACCTAGATCATTAGATCAGGAATAGAACAGACATTTATAGAACATTTAATAACTTTCCCAAATTCTTATGAAAAAATGTACAGCACATGCTTGAACTACTGTACCAAATTTATTAGATAGTCTAGGAGCCAGAGACTGTTCATTTTATACCTACTCCGATGACACCAAAATTGCCACTGACTTAGACTCCATGACTTTGACTCTACAGTCCTGGTAGCAGGCAGAGATTAACCACATCCTCTCTCTCCTTGCTGCAACTACATCATCACTACCAGCAACACGGCCACGACCCCTATATGATGCGCTCATTTTTTTCAGCCAAAAAAAGTGTAGAGTATTAAATGGCCTGTACACAGACAGACAGTGGGCAGCAGATTATTACACTGCCTGTTTTCAGAGTACAGCCCCCCTCCAAAAAAAAAAAAAAACATAAAACCTGTGTTTTCTACCTCCTCCTCCTACACCTTTTACAATTACGCTTCCATCTCAACCTCCTCGTCAACCTTCTCCTACACTTGGAACTCTATCTCCTGGTTCTCGGTTGTCATTTTATTTTGGTTTTTATATTTTATGTTCTTTTAAGTAGTTCCATAACAAAAGTAAAAAAATTGCCACAAAACCAGTGTTGGCTCCCTCCTCCCTTGCCTCTTTCACCTACACCATCATGTACACCTCCTATACCTCTTCCACTTGGACCTCTGCCTTCCTGTTCAAGATTATTATTTTTTTCTTTTTTTTTCTGTGTTATTTTAAATGATTTTAGTATTTACATTTGCCTGCTGGGCAATTGTCTTGCTCTTACCTTCATTTAGCATCCTTTTGCAGCTCCCTAACCCAAACTATGACAATTTTACAGCCAGTTTAAAGCACTAACTTTTGGGTCCCCATTGACTTCTAGGTTAGGTTTGGTTCTGGTCAAATTCGAGGTTAAGTTTGGACCTGAACCAAACTTTTTACTGTATGTTTGTCAAATCGAACTTCCATTGGTTCACTCATCTCTATTCCTGAGTTTAAACAATTGCAAGCAGACCCTTTGGAGATGAAGGCTATATGGCGCTATATAAATAAATAATATTAATAATGTGTTCATTTCTGCTTTTCTATTTTTATTGCCTTTATATTATTTTGTGACAATTACTAAATATGATGGAAAAATAAAAAGGAATTCATATGAATTATGTCTCAGTAGAGAAGTATTTTGCAAGACAATCTTTCAATGTGGTTAGGAAAACCTACTGTAGCTGTTATACTGCCTGCACATGCTTAGTTATATTAATTAGTGTTGAGCGAGCACTAAAATGCTCGGGTGCTCGAAGCTTGGGCCGAGCTCACCGTTAAACTCGGGTGCTCCACCCGAGCAACGAGCACAATGTTAGTTTATGGGAAACACGAGCATTTTCGCGGGGACTCCCAGGCAGTCTTTTAAAAGCCTAACAAGTGCCCAAAACGATAGTGACAGTGCTCAAATGACATGGGGACAGCTTGGGGATTGCCCTAGGAAGCATTTCTGACCCCCAGGTCACTGCTGTCAACAACGTGGTCAGATGTATTAAGCCACTTTTAAGGGCTCACAATAAAACGTTCAAAAACGAAACTGAAACTGCTTTCCTGTGAAATATGTTAAGGAACTTCCTTTCCAGGGTAAAGACTTGTGTATAAGGTAAAATAAATACCAAAAAAAAAATACTCCTGAACACCTTGGGCTATGTTCACCAGTAGCATTTTTTATATGCTTTTGCACTTTTGTATTGCTTTCAACCGTGACAAATGCATTCACCGGGAAATGTCATTTTAACATTTTACAACCTTATCTGGCCATGTGCTGTGTGACACATGCATACAGTGCTGAAAAGACATGTTAACAGCATGGGGAAGACCCCTGGAAGCATCTCTGACACCCAGGTCACTGCCTATAAGTGTGCCCATCAGAAGTCATCCTTGCCGCATCAGAAGATGCAGACTTGCAACTATCCCTGTGCAAGTTCTTGTCCCAGGGCAGTGTTCAATTGTACCTCCCCCATTCCTTGCAATGCAAGTGCAAATATGCAGCCAACCACCCAACAACCCCCTGGCTGCCATACCATACTGCTTGCTTGCACTTGAAATTGGGCCTTTTAGGCATGTGGAGGCGGAATCTGGCCACCACGTCATGGCTACGTTGTCGGCCTGGAATCCATACTCAGTCCCCAGCCGCCTGGCGGCCAAGTGTCCATTCTCAGTCCCCAGCAGCCCCGCTTCTGGGTGTCCACACACGGTCCCCAGCTGCCAGGAGGTGGCCGGGTGTCCATACTCGGTCCCCAGCCACTCCGCGGCCGGGTGTTCACACGCGGTCCCCAGCCACCTGGGGGCAGCCAGGTGTCCATAAACGGTCCCTAGCCGCCCCTATCTCTCCTTAGAACATCTCCCCACACACTTTTCTTTGCCCGGCCTGCTTTAGGGCAGCATTAGAAGAGCCCACCAGAGAACCAGATTCCTCCTGTGGGCCCTGGCTTCTCCATCAGGGGAGTTGGAACTGCCAAGGTGAGGACCATGATGATGATGATACAAGTTAGCATCTGCTTTGTTTTCTTGAAATGCAAGCGCATGTATGTAGTAGTGTCTAGGCATGAGGTGGTCAGCGTTTTGGCACATATCCTACCCCCTCCGAGGATTGCTGGATGTTTTCCTGCTACTATCCCAGTTCTATGACTCCCGTTAAAACAAAGCTTCAGGTGATAAATGATGGATGAGGTGGTAGCAAAGGAGAAAGAGCAGGAGAAACAGGGACCATTCACAACAATATCAGGCCAGTCATAGAATCATAGAATGGTAGAGTTGGAAGGGACCTCCTGGGTCATCTGGTCCAACCCCCTGCTCAAAGCAGGATTCACTAAATCATCTCAGACAGATGTCTGTCCAGCCTCTGTTTGAAGACGTCCATTGAAGGGGAACTCACCACCTCTCGTGGCAGCCTGTTCCACTCATTAATCACCCTAACTGTCAAAAAGTTTTTTTCTAATATCTAATCTGTGTCTCCTCCCATTTAATTTCATCCCATTGCTTCTAGTCTTTCCTTGTGCAAATGAGAATAAAGATGATCCTTCTACAATGTGACAGCCCTTGACATATTTGTAGACAGCTATTAAGTCTCCTCTCAGTCTTCTTTTTTGCAAGCTAAACATTCCCAAATCCTTCAACCGTTCCTCATAGGACATAGTTTGCAGACCAGTCACCATTCTGGTCGCTCTTCTCTGAATTTGCTCCAGTTTGTCTATGTCTTTTTTAAAATGTGGTGCCCAAAACTGTACACAGTATTCCAGATGAGGTCTGACCAAAGAGGAGTAAAGACCAATAATGACTTCACGTGATCTAGACTGTATGCTTCTGTTAGTACATCCCAGAATTTTATTTGCCTTTTTTGCTGCTGCATCACACTGTTGACTCATGTTCAGTCTATGATCCATTAGTATACCTAAGTCCTTTTCACATGTACTGTTGCTTAGCTCTATTCCTCCCATTCTGTATATGCTTTTTTCATTTTTATTGCCCAGATGTAGTACTTTGCATTTTTCCCTGTTAAAAACCATTCTATTGTTTGCTGCCCACTGCTCCAGTTTATTTAGGTCTTTTTTAATCCTCTCTCTCTCTTCTCTAGTATTAGCTATCCCTCCTAGCTTTGTGTCATCAGCAAATTTAATCAGTTTACCCTCAATTCCTTCATATAAATCATTGATAAAGATGTTGAACAATACAGGTCCCAGGACGGAGGCCTGTGGTACCCCACTTGAGACATTCATCCAGCTGGATGTGAAGCCATTTACAACCACCCTTTGAGTCCGATTACTAAGCCAGTTATGAATCCACCTAACAGTTGCCTGGTCCATTGCATACTTGGTCATTTTTTCAATAAGGATGGTGTGAGATACTTTGTCAAATGCTTTGCTGAAGTCAAGATATACTATATCTACAGCATTTCCCTGATCCACCCAGTCAGTGATTCTGTCATAGAAGGAAATTAAGTTAGTCTGACATGACTTGTTAGTTACAAACCCATGCTGACTCTGGTTAATCACTTCATTCTTATCCATGTACTTACATACATGTTGTTTAATAATTTGTTCAAAGATCTTTCCTGGTATAGAAGTCAGACTCACCGGCCTATAGTTCCCTGGGTCCACCTTCTTCCCCTTTTTGAAGATAGGAACAACATTTACTCTTCTCCAGCCTTCTGGGACTTCTCCTGTTCTCCAAGAATTTTCAAAGATTATGGAGAGTGGTTCTAAAATTTCTTCTACGATCTCCTTCAGTACTCTGGGGTGTAATTCATCTGGACCTGGAGACTTGAACTCATTTATGTTAGCTAAATATTCCCTCACAATCTTTCTGTTTACAGAAAACTTGGATTCTTCTATTCCTTTGAAAGGACAGTGAAGATCAGTTGATGTTACATTTTCTTTCTTAGAGAAAACAGATGCAAAATAGGAATTAAAAAGTTCGGCCTTCTCAACATCCTCTCTTACCATTTCTCCATTTTCATCCTGTAAAAATCCTATAGCATCTTTGACTTTTCTTTTACTTTTGACATACCCCCAAAATTCTTTTTTATTGCTTTTGACATCTCTTGCAAGCCTTAATTCATTGTCAGCTTTAGCTAACCTGATACATGCCCTGCAGGATCTGCAGTCTGCATTATAATCTTCTTTAGATATGCCTCCCTCTTTCCATTTAATAAACATTTCTTTCTTTCTTTTTAGCATGTGTTTAAGTTCTGTGTTCATCCATCCTGGTTTCCTTAAATGCTTCCCATTCTTCCTACTTTTCGGGATTGTTAACGATTGTGCTTTGAGAATCTCATTTTTAAAAATTTCCCATCCTTCCTGGACATTTTTGTCCTTAAGGACATCCAGCCATTGGATCCCTCCTATTCTCTTTCTGAGTCTCTTAAAATCTGCCTTTCTAAAATCTAACCTTGAAGTTTGAGTCTTCACATGTCTTCCTCCTCTAGTTATCCAAAATTCTATAATAGCATGATCGCTGCCTCCTAGGGTCCCAGCCACCTTTACCTCCTCAACCATTTCCTCCCTGTTTATAAGGATTAGATCCAAAGTAGCAGATCCCCTTGTTTTCTCCCCTACCATTTGGAAGATAAAGTTGTCAGCAATAGAGGATAAGAATTCGCTTGATCTGTTAATTTTACTTGAGAGAGATTCCCAACAAATGTCTGGATAGTTGAAATCTCCCATGACCACTACGTCATATTTTTTGGAGAACTTGGTCATTTGATACATAAAGAGTTCATCCATATCTTCAGCTTGCCCAGGTGGCCTGTAGTAAATGCCTACAATGGTGTCCTTTCCGTTGTTCTCTCCTTGTATTCTTACCCAAACAGTTTCCACAGAACTCCCAGTCTCTGAAGCTTCAATCTCTGTGCAGATATACGCTTTTCTAACATACAATGCAACACCTCCTCCTCGTTTATCAAGTCTGTTTCTTGCAAATAAGTTGTATCCTTTTTGCCTTTTATTCCAATCATGTGTATCGTCCCACCAAGTTTCAGTGATTCCAATGACATCATATTTCTTTTCCTGCATTAGTAGTTCCAATTCTCCGTGTTTGTTGCCCATGCTTTGTGCATTTGTATAAAAACATTTTAGTTTGTGATTGGTTTCTCTTCCTCCCATATTTTTATTATTTAGATTTTTTTGTCTTTGCTCTTTCTTTCCACTTCCAGTAGCAGAGATCTTCCAGTAGCAGCTGTATGGCTTTTTCTGGCCTTTTGCTTCCCTTCCCACATTGTTCTAGTTTAAAGCACTCCTGATGAGTGTAGCAAGGGGACTTCCAAATACATGTTTTCCAGTCTTCGTAAGGTGCACCCCATCTCTAGCAAGTAGTCCATCGTAAAGGGAATTCATTCTGTGATCCAGAAATCCAAATCCTTGTTGACAGCACCATCGACGTAGCCAGTTGTTCACCTGTAGAATCTTATTCCACCTCAATGTTCCATGGCCATCCACTGGGAGGATGGATGAGAAGACCACCTGCGCTCCCAATTCTTTCACTTTCTTGCCTAAGTCTTCAAAGTCACTGCAGATGGTTTCCAGGTCCTTTCTTGCGGTGTCATTTGTCCCCACATGTATTAGCAGGAATGGGTAGTGATCTGTAGGTCTGAAGAGTCTTGATATCCTGTCAGACACATCTTTAACTTTTGCTCCTGGAAGACCGCACATTTCTCTTGAGGTTATGTCTGGTCTGCAGATAGCGGCCTCTGTTCCTCTTAACAGGGAATCCCCCATGACCACCACTCTCCGTTTTTTCTTCACAACATTCTTCTTTCTCCATCCAGGAGTATGTCTTGTTGGATATGTTTCTGTAACAAAAGGAGCTGTTCGGCTACACAGTTATAGGGCATACAGTGAGTGCAATGCCTACCAAAAAATTTGAGGCACTCCAATGCCCCTTGGAAATGACATGGTTAACTAAACCGTTTTTTCCATTTATAGCAACTGGGTCTCCTGTACACTGTTGGCCTAAGCAGTGAATGGAAGGCTTTCCAAAAATTATGAGGAACTGCAATGCCCCTTGAAACATACGTGTATTACAGCATACTAAAAACCTTCTACCCATTATTGGGGAGTGGGTCTCCCTTAGTTTTCGCCTTTGCATTGAAAAGCAAAAGCTGACTAAAATTAGGAGGAAATGCAATGCTCATTGGAAGAGTTGTGGAGGTTAGAGGTAATTAAAAAAAACATTTCAATGCCCCGTGGAAGAGCTGTGGAGTTCAGAGTGGCATAAGAAGACACTTTTAATGCCCCATTGAAGAGAAGTGGAGGTCCCAGTAGCTTAACAAGACGGTTTGAATGCCCCTTGGAAGAGACGTGGATGTCACAGTAGCTTAACAAGATGGTTTTAATGCCCCTCGGAGAAGTGGTGGAGGTCGCAGTAGCTTAACAAGACGGTTTGAATTCCCCTCGGAAAAGTGGTGGAGGTCGCAGTAGCTTAACTAGACAGTTTTAATGCCCCTTACAAGAGCCATACAGTACAGCATATTACAAACATTATTCCCATTATTGGGGAGTGTGTCTCCCACAGTCATTGCTTATGCCTTCCAAGCAAAAGCCGCAAAAAATTAGGACAGAGGAACTTGCAATGCCCCTTACAAGAGCCATGCAGTACAGCATATTACAAACATTATTCCCATTATTGGGGAGTGTGTCTCCCACAGTCTTTGCTTATGCCTTCCAAGCAAAAGCTGCCAAAAATTAGGATGGAGGAACTTGCAATGCCCCTTACAAGAGGCATGCAGTACAGCATATTACAAACATTATTCCCATTATTGGGGAGTGGGTCTCCCACAGTATTTGCTTATGCCTTCCAAGCAAAAGCTGCCAAAAATTAGGAGGAAATGCAATGCCCGTTCGAAGAGTCGTGGAGGTTAGAGTTAATTAAAAACAACATTTCAATGCCCCTTGGAAGAGCTGTGGAGTTCAGAGTGGTTTAACAAGATGCTTTTAATGCCCCTTTGAAAAGTGGTGGAGGTCGCAGTAGCTTAACAAAATGGTTTGAATGCCCCTCGGAAAAGAGGTGGAGGTTGCAGTAGCTTAACAAAACGCTTTTAGTGCCCCTTCCAAGAGCCATACAGTACAGCATCTTAAAAATATTATTCCCATTATTGGGGAGTGGGTCACCCACAGTTTTGCTTATGTCTTCCAAGCAAAAGATGACAAAAATAAGGACGTAGGAACTTCCACTAATGGCAACATGGACCACGGTCACCCTGGTGGTATAGTGGTGCTGGAGGCTGAGGATAAGGAGTAGAGATGAGCGTTGTTCTACTCGAACTGTTCGCCAATCTCAAATTCGAGCTGTTTTGGGCGGTGTTCGAGCCGGTCGGCGAACACGAACAATTTGAGAAAAATTCGGCTGTTCGAGGTTATGTTCGATAACTGTTCGTGCACCAAAATCATAACTGGATTTTTTCTCAGTAATGATGAAAATTAATGTTAATACGCAGTTTGAGTGTACAGCGGGGTGGGGGGAGGGGCAGGGGATGGATCTCTGCAGGAACAATGAAGATCTCCATTTTTTTTTCTCTTTCCCGCATTTGCAGTGGGGAGGTGCAATCTGTCAGCCTATCAGCAGCGCACACACGGAGCGAAGTGCTTTTTTTCACACAAGCAAGGGCATGTGTGATTGGCAGTGTATGTCACATGTCCTTGCCCTATAAGACCAAGCCATTTTCCCCGTCGCCTCCATTTTCTCACTGCTGCAGCTGCGTGTTAGACGGCACCGCTGTTGCTGTGTGTGCTATACCTTGTTAATTTCAAGCCAATTTTCGCACAAATATACAGATAGCTTGGGAGTAGGGAATAGTTGTGATTGCAGTCCTTTTAAGGACTAGGTTACAGCATTTCCTACGACTTTTATCAGGGAGGTCTGTGCTCTTAAATAGATAGGTTGTGGGAGTAAAGACTAATTGTAATTGGAGTCCTTTTCAGGACTAGGTTACATGAGTTCCTATCAGTTTTTGCCAGGCAGGTCTGTGCCAGTGCTGTGCAAGTTTTTTTCACAGCATTTGGCTGAATCTAGCAAAGCTAATCCTTTTTGGCCTATTGCAGAGTGTGTTAGTCAGTGGAGTAGCCTATCTGTGTTGCAAGATATAACACCTGTGTATAGAATACCAATTTTTTTACTGCACCTAGTGAAGTAAAATCTTTTGGGCATAGCATCATTCTATTAGTCCATCTATACTGACCTCCATCAGGTTGCAAACTGAATATAATTTTTTTCTGCATCTAGCTCTGAAAAAATATTTGGTCTTCTAGCGGTGTGTGGGACTTGGTCTATTAGTCCATCTATACTGACCTCCATCAGGTTGCAAATTAAAAATAATTTTTTTCTTCATTTAGCTCTGAAAAAATATTTGGGCTTCTAGCAGTGTGTGGGACTTGTTCTATTAGTCCTTCTATACTGACTTCTAGCAGGTTGCAAATTGAATATAATTTTTTTCTGCATCTAGCTCTGAAAAAATAGTTGGGCTTCTAGCGGTGTGTGGGACTTGGTCTATTAGTCCATCTATACTGACCTCCATCAGGTTGCAAATTAAAAATAATTTTTTTCTTCATTTATCTCTGAAAAAATATTTGGGCTTCTAGCAGCGTGTGGGACTTGTTCTATTAGTCCATCTATACTGACCTCCATCAGGTTGCAAATTAAAAATAATTTTTTTCTGCATCTAGCTCTGAAAAAATATTTGGGCTTCTAGCAGTGTGTGGGACTTGGTCTATTAGTCCATCTATACTGACCTCCATCAGGTTGCAAATTAAAAATAATTTTTTTCTGCATCTAGCTCTGAAAAAATATTTGGGCTTCTAGCAGTGTGTGGGACTTGTTCTATTAGTCCTTCTATACTGACCTCCAGCAGGTTGCAAATTGAATATAATTTTTTTCTGCATCTAGCTCTGAAAAAATATTTGGGCTTCTAGCGGTGTGTGGGACTTGGTCTATTAGTCCATCTATACTGACCTCCATCAGGTTGCAAATTAAAAATAATTTTTTTCTGCATCTAGCTCTGAAAAAATATTTGGGCTTCTAGCGGTGTGTGGGACTTGGTCTATTAGTCCATCTATACTGACCTCCATCAGGTTGCAAATTAAAAATAATTTTTTTCTGCATCTAACCCAGCCAATAGTTTTGGCCTAATACCACAGTTTGGCCACTCAGCTCTGCTCGGTTACCATCCATTGTTTTTTTGTGCAAACAACTCCAGAGTTGTGAATTAGTTAACCACCAAAATGAGTGGAAAAAGGCCTGCTGCTGGTGGAAAGGGGAATAGGCGTGTTGGGAAGGGGAAAAAAGGTTGTGTCCGTGGGGTAGGTGCAGAAGAAAGACCATCTTCCAGCCAAACTAAAATGTCTACTTCTTTTAGCGGACAATGTGATAAGATCCCTTTGTTACGGCCACGCCAATCGCTACAAATTCCAGATGAGGCACAAAAACAGCAGGTGCTTCAACGGATATCAAGTGCTCCTTTAAGTGGGCTCTCCTCCACATCAACTTCAACATCACAAATACTCCAGTCCTCAAAGGTGTCACCCAAATCGCACTTGCTTCCTCACAGCTCCCAAATCTCCAGCTGCCCGTCTGAGTATGAGGTAGAACAGATGGTTGAGTCTGCAGAGCTGTTTACTCATACTATAGCCTGGGAATCAGAGGTCGACTCCAGCGCTTCTGTGAATCCAGACGAGGAAATGATCTGCACTGATGCCCAGAATCTTTATGAGTCGGATCCAGGACCAGACGCAGAAGGTTCTGACCATAATGTAGACCCTCATTCCCAAACTGTAACTCCTGTTGGTGGAGACAATGAGGAAGACGATGATAAGACTCAAATACCTGATTGGAGCGACAACTTTAGTTTTTTGTCAGGGCAGGAACAGGTTGGCTCTGAGGACGACGGGTGTGATAACGCACAGGGTGATGATGATGAGGTCGGAGATCCCACTTACTGTCAACCCACAGTCAGCCAAGAGATGAGGTCAGCAGAGGAGGTGGAGGAAGATGCTAGTGACGACGAGGTCAGGTTGCGCCTTCCTGGACAGAGACGTAGTACTGGAAGCACGTCAACAACTGCATCCTCAAACACAACTCTGCCTCTCACCACAAGTCGTGGTGGCTCTTCAGGTCGCATGGGTGCTAAGCCTTGCATAGCCTGGGCATTTTTTCAGATCCATAAAGATGACCCAACTCGTGTTATCTGTAACATTTGTCAGCAAAAGCTAAGTAGAGGCCAAAAAATACATAGTTTGAGTACTTCATGCATGAACCGGCACATGGACATGAAGCATAAGTTGCAGTGGGAAGCTCAGTGTGCTACAATGCGGTCTAGCCGGCCGGGCCAACCACCGTCTGCCATATTTTGTGCATCCGCGGCCTCTTCATCCTCTGTGACTGGGGGGACAGCAGTCACACCTGTTTTGGGGCGCAGACCTGCCACCTCTTTACCCGCAACAGCCAGCGTGATTGGCAGGTCATCATTTTCTTTGGAGGTGGTAACACCAGCTGGTCTTGAGCGCTGTCCGACATCGATAGCACCACCTTTGGATCAAGGCAACCTAACATGTCCGCCTGCATCTTCCTCACAGACCGGCAGTTTGCCGGGGACACCCTTATCAACCCCGTCTAAGCACAATAGCCAGCCCTCGGTCCCTCAGATGTGGACAAGTAAAAGACCATTTCCTCCTAGCCATGAGAAAGCTAAGAGGTTGAATTTCACCATCTGCAAGCTCTTGGCTACAGAAATGCTGCCTTTCCGCCTGGTGGACACAGAGGATTTTCGAGACCTTATGTCCGTCGCAGTGCCCCAGTACCAGATGCCCAGTCGGCACTACTTCTCAAAGAAAGGTGTGCCTGCGCTCCACCAGCATGTCGCACACAACATCACCGCTTCTTTGAGAAACTCTGTGTGTGACAGGGTGCATTTCACCACAGACACTTGGACGAGTAGGCATGGACAGGGGCGTTACATGTCGCTGACTGGGCACTGGGTAACTATGGTGACAGCAGGACAAGGGGCTGCTGTCCAAGTCTTGCCGTCCCCACGAGTTGTGCGTCAATCCTCTTTATGTCATTTTTCCTCCACTGCTTCTGCCTCCTCAACCTCCTCTCGGTCTTCCACCTGCACCCAAAGCATGTCTGGTCATGCCACAAGCTTTCTAACTGCGCAGAAGGGATCCTGCACACCTCCTTACTATGCTGGCAGTAGGGCTCAACGTCATCAGGCGGTTTTTACATTGAAATGTCTGGGAAATGTGAGTCACACAGCTGAGGAGTTGTGGTCAGCTCTGGAGAACCAATTTCATGAATGGTTGTCTCCACTGGACCTGAAACCAGGGAAGGCCGTGTGCGACAATGCTGCAAACCTGGGTGCGGCCCTTCGCCGGGGCAATGTCACACACGTGCCTTGTATGGCTCACGTGTTGAACCTGGTTGTCCAGCAATTTTTAGCCCACTATCCCAGACTAGATGGCCTTCTGCAGAGGGCACGGTCGCTGTGTGCTCACTTCCGCCGTTCGCATCCCGCAGCTCAGCAACTTACATCTCTACAGAAGTCGTTGGGCCTGCCACTTCACCGGCTAAAATGCGATGTGCCTACCCGGTGGAATTCAACTCTGCACATGTTGCAGCGACTGTGGCAGCACCGACAAGCCCTGGTGCAATACGTTCTGACGTATAGCCTGGGCCAACGAGATTCAGAGGTGGGGCAAATCACGCTGGAGGAGTGGTCTCAGATCAGGGACCTATGCACCCTTCTGCACAGTTTTGAAATGGCGACGAAGATGTTTAGTGCTGACGATGCCATTATCAGCATGACTATTCCGGTGATTTACATGCTGGAGCACATGTTAAACAGAATTCGGAGTCAGGTGGTGGCACAAGAGGAGGTGGAGGAAGTAGAGGAGGAGGAGTTGTATGCGGAAGGGCTAACATCTGCAAGGTCCAGACGGTCGGCAGCACCAAGGCGGCAGGCATGTGAGGGTGGGGGAGATGGTTTTACCAGGGCGCATGGTAGCAGCCAAACTAGTGAGGAAGGTGCAGGAGCCCAGGAAGAAGTGGAGGACGAACTGATGGAAGACTCATCAGATGAGGGAGACCTTGATCACATTTCTGTTGTGCGAGGTTGGGGGGAGAGGACAGAGGAAGGAAGCATGATTGTTACCTCGCCACCAACACAACAGGGACTTGGTGCTCCTGGATGCGCAACACACATGAGTGCCTTCTTGCTGCACTACCTGCAACATGACCCTCGAATTGTGAGAATTAGAAATAATCCTGACTACTGGGTTGCCATACTGTTAGATCCCCGGTACAAAAGTAAATTTGCAGAAATTATTCCTGCCATAGAAAGGGATGCACGCATGCAGGAGTATCAGCAGAGACTGTTGCAGAATCTTACATGTGCTTTTCCACAAAATACCAGTGGTGCACGTAGTGAATCTCACAGTTCCAACTTGCCAACCGTGGGACCGTCAAGTGTTCAGCACTCAAACCGTGACAGAACCACAGTATCTGCTGGTAACATCAATTTTGCGGAATCATTTCACCACTTTTTTAGCCCATCCTTTGCAAGGCCACAGGAGAAGTCTGACATATAGTCAACGCCTAGATACGATGGTACAGGAGTATCTCCAAGTAAACATTGAACCACGACTGTGTCACTGGACCCTTGCTCTTTTTGGGCTTCCAATCTGGATAAATGGCCGGAGCTAGCCACTTACGCCTTGGAGATCTTGTCATGCCCCGCAGCCAGCGTTCTGTGTGAACGTGTGTTCAGCGCTGCTGGTGGTGTGCTGACAGATAAGCGCACGCGGCTCTCCACTGATAATGTAGACAGACTCACGTTCATAAAGATGAACAAATCATGGATCCGAAACGACTTTTCTACCCCTGTGTCATCCTGGGGAGAGTAAAAGTTTGATGATTGGTTAAAATCACCCTACCAACCGTTTTAAGCTTTCAAATTACTAATCATGTTTATCTGTATCTTGACTGGAAAATAATTTGGGCTTTGTAGCAGTGTGCAGCACTGATCCTATTAGGCCATCTATACTAAAGCTTCACCAGATTTAAAATTAAAAATAATTTTTAGCTGCATCTAGCCCGGAAAATAATTTTGGGGCTCCGAGATGCGCAAGGCACATAAGTGCCTTCTTGCTGCACTACCTGCAGCATGACCCTCATATTGTCAGAATTCGAAGTAATCATGACTACTGGGTTGCCACACTCTTAGATCCCCCAAACTTTTCGATCAACCTTTTCATTTTAATAAAGACCAAAAAAATGGTCATTTTTGAAATTATAAGCATTAGCAGGTTGTTAGAAACTGAAATCAAACAGTTTTCAACTCAAAACTTTATTCTAGGTGATGTTACATTTTCACATAGGACCCCTTGTTCGAAAGGAGCTTCTGAACTCTCTCGTCCATTGAATTTGTCAGGTTTTGGATGGTTTCTGCTTCAATTGTTTTGCATGAGGACAGAATACCCTCCCAGAGCTGTTGCTTAGATGTGAACTGCCTCCCGCCATCATAGACACTCCTTTTAATGATGCTCCAAAGGTTCTGAATGGGGTAGAGGTCAGGGGAGCATGGGGGTCACACCATAAGTTTGTCCCCTTTTATGCCCATATCAGCCAGAGATGCAGATGTTTTATGTGTAGCATGAGATGGTGCATTATCATGCAGAAAAATGATCTTGCTGTGAAATACACGGTTCTTCTTCTTGAACCATGGCAGGAAGTGCTGTTTGAGAAAATCCACATACATTATGGAGTTCATCTTTAGCGCCTTCAGGGATCCTAAAGGGGCCGACAATCTCTCTCCCCATGATTCCAGCCCAAAACATTACTCCACCTCCTCCTTGTTGGCGCTGTAGCCGTGTTTGCGTGGGGTGTCCATCAACCAGCCATCCTCCACTCCATCCATCTGGACCATCGAGCGCTGCACGGCACTCATCCGTGAACAAAACAGTTTTGAAATCAGTCTTCATGTAATGTTTGGCCCACTGGAGCCGTTTCTGCTTGTGTGAAGTGGATAGAGGAGGTCGACAGGATGGCGCATGCACAGCTGCAAACCTCTGAAGGACCCTGCATCTTGTTGTTCGGGGGACGTTGGAGGCACAAGCAGCTTCAAAAACTTGTCTGCTGCTATGACAAGGCTTTTTTGCCGCTGCTCTTTCAACCTGACGTAATTGCCTGTAGGAAAGAGTCCTCAATTTGCCCTTATCAGCACGCACACGTGTGTACTGTGAATCAGCTACATACTTCTTGATTGCCAAGACACTTCATCCTGATCATCGCACAATGTTGATTGTAGTCATGCCTTAACCTAAACACTCCACAATTTGTTGCTTCTCAGCAGCCGACACATCCTTTTTCTTTCCCATTTTGGCAGAAAATGTAGGCTGCTTAATAATGTGAGAGAGCCTTCTTAAGTAGTCTTGCCTTTCATTGGACACACCTGCCAAACTAATTAGCACAGGTGTCTGCAATTGCTTACAGTGATATAAAGAGCCCTGACACACATCACCATCAATGAGTTTAACTGACAAACAAACAAATTCTTCCCTTATCACTCCTAAACACCTTTTGTATAATAATTTGGAACGCAGTGTACATGTGCTTTTCCACAAAACACCAGTGGTTCACGTAGTGAATCTTACAGTTCTAACTTGCCAACCGTGGTCTGTATGGAGTTGTTCAATAAAGGGCCCAAAATTAAGATAACATAGATGGGAGAGGTCTCTATGAATAGGAATTCCTAAGTATTTGATACCCTGTGAGGGCCAGGCAAAGGGAAAGTTGGACTGGATGGAATCCTATATGGATTTGGGGAGGGAGACATCGAGGGCCTCAGACTTCGCTGCATTGATTTTAAAATTTTACCATGTAACAAAGTGATCTATTTCAGCCATAACAGCATGGATGGATATATGTGATTGAGTGATATATACTAGGACATCATCAGCAAATAGAGAGCACTTGTACTCGGTGCCTCCCACCTCAATCCACCTAATATTGGGGTTATGGCGAATTGATGAGAGCAGGTGCTCAGTCACTAGAATGTATAAGAGAGGGGACAGAGGACATCACTGCCTTGTCCCATTGGTGATTGTGAAAGGTGATGAAAATGTTCTGACGCACCCCCTGGGCCTTGGGACACCCGGAGCCGGACCCTTTTTGGTGGATGCTGGTGGTTGTAGTCTTCGTGGCAGCGACCCAGTTCCGTGGCTCAGGGCGGTCAAACCAGTGGCGGAACTATTTATGTGGTTTTCATGTTTAAATGTCCGACTACGCCACCCGTGGATTGCGGTCAGAGTGAACCGCCGCTACAGGGCAAACCACTGAGGCTGGTGTTGTGGGTGCAGCAGAGCATAGCATAACTCCCAACGGGAGGAGTATAGCCTCAGGGCAGTGTATGCGGAGGATGGGGGTGATGGTGCAGGGCAGCAGCAGTAACGACACGGAGTCAGTGATGCAGTTCAGGGCCTTTACTCACAGTTCTTATTATCCAGACCACGTCTGCAGGTAACGGCTGCCCACGTCGTACTGTGCTCACCAGGTGAGGGGCTCAGACATCTCCCAGATAACTTTGGAGCACTTCACAGGACCCCCTTTGTGTGTCCTTTGTCTGGCCTTTCTTACCAACACTTCTGTCCGGCTGCCTCGGGCCTCCTCTTGGAAAACTTGGCGCCAGTTTCCCTGACCCTATGTGGTGCCTTCCTAGCGGGTGTAGCGAGGGGCTGCGCCACATAAAATGTCAGAGCCTCCAGTTTCTAGCTGAGGGTCGTTTCCTGCCTCCACTAGTTCGGGGACCGGTCTCCCCCTTTGGCCTGACCCCTCCACGCAGGTGGATTCGGGCGTGCGGTGGCGACTCGCCCGTCCGCACCCCTGGGATCCCTTCATTCCTCGTTCCTGGAGCCTTCTCCGCTCCTCTTCCTTCCTTCTCCCTCTTCCAGGCCTGGGCCTCTGTTACTAGGCCCGCCTCCGGAGCAGAGCTCATGCAGAGCCCCTGCTCCCTGCCACTTCTGCTCAGACTTCTCTGCACTGAACTAAGATGGTGCCCACCTTTTATACTCCCTTCTCAATGCACCCAGGAACTGCTTCCTCCCTGCTCCTGCACTACAGGGTTCCCCTTCCTCAGTGTTCCCTCCCCCCACTCCAGCCAGGGACAGGGACTGTCGTGCCCATCTCAGGGGCATATTGGTCGCCCTGCCCCACGGCAATGTGGTGTAATGCATGCAGGTGTCGGGTCCTGATCCACACTCCATCCTTACCTGAGAGTGAGATATCACACCTCTGGGTGAGGTGCAATACGTCTTTAGCAACCGAGCCCTCAGGGTGCTACAGTTCCATTTATCTTCAGCCTAGGTGACGTATTGCGATACAGGGCCGTGATTTTGGCTATAAAAGGGTCCCCTAGACCCCTACCCCAAGCTTTTTAAGAGAATCATATATGGCGTGCCAGGAGACTCTATGGAATGCTTTCTCAGCATCCAACGAGAGTATCTAATTACAAATTTTTAACTGCATCTAGCCCAGGAAATACTTTGTGCCTAGTAGCAGTGTCTGCTAGTAAGCGGATTATCCCGGCTGTTAAGCAAGCTGCACCACCTGTAGTTTAGACACTTAATTTTTTCAAAGGAAATGCTTCGGGACCATGGGATACTTAGTGAAGAGCATCAGGAGGCACCCCAAGGCATAGGGGCTGGGACTGGCAGTAGGATGCCTTGCGGTGGACAGCCGAGCTCGATCCTTATAAAAGCTTTTTAACTGCAGCAGCTTTAGTGGACGCTACTGGAGCTGGAATTACCGCGGCTGCTGGCATGAGACTTGCCCTCCAATAGATCCTTGTAAATGGATTTAAAGTGTATTCATTCAAATTAGAGAGACAATTTAAATTAAAAAGCTTAGAGCTGCCTCCACTACAGGGGGGCTCGCTCGACCCACCAGCGGACAGGCACCAGTATTGGGAGAGGGGGGCTGGCCGTCAGGGTTCACCGCGGCTCTGGCACAAACCCGGCGACACGGAGGTGGCACGGGCAGGAGCGGACTGGCCGTGTCGGCTTCTCACTTTTTGGATTTTAGAAGGGCATGACATGCCTATATCTGTGTCTCCCCCTCCTTTTACTCCTCCACCTCTTTTATTTTCGCATGACTATATGTACTTGTCACTTTTCCATGTGTTAGTTATGTCTTCTGAGCAGTTTGTCAGCTTTTGGACACCTTTGAAGGTGTTTTCTATGTGTTTCTATGTGTTTTTGTTTGCCTGCCATTGGTTTTAATGGTGTTCGAAGGTGTTCGACGAACAGTTCGACGAACAGTTCGGCGAACACACGGGTGTTCGACGAACCGAACCGAACTCGAACACTACGGGGGTGGCTCAACACTAATAAGGAGTAGTATTGAGCCACCCCCGCAGAGTTCGAGTTCGGTTCGGTTCGTCGAACAACCTTGTGTTCGTCGAACTGTTCGTTGAACACCTTCGAACACCGTTAAAACCAATGGCAGGCAAACAAAAACACATAGAAACACATAGAAAACACCTTCAAAGGTGTCCAAAAGCTGACAAACTGCTCAGAAGACATAACTAACACATAGAAAAGTGACAAGTACATATAGTCATGCGAAAAGAAAAGAGGTGGAGGAGTAAAAGGAGGGGGAGACACAGATATAGGCATGTCATGCCCTTCTAAAATCCAAAAGTGAGAAGCCGACACGGCCAGTCCGTTCCTGCCCGTGCCACCTCCGTGTCGCCGGGTTTGTGCCAGAGCGGCGGTGGACCCTGACGGCCAGCCCCCCTCTCCCAATACTGGTGCCTGTCCACTGGTGGGTCGAGCGAGCCCCCCCGTGGTGGGGGCAGGTCTTAGCTTTTTAATTTAAATTGTCTCACTAATTTGAATGAATACACTTTAAATCCTTTTACATGGATCTATTGGAGGGCAAGTCTCATGCCAGCAGCCGTGTAATTCCAGCTCCAGTAGCGTCCACTAAAGCTGCTGCAGTTTAAAAGCTTTCATAAGGATCGAGCTCGGCTGTCCACCGCAAGGCATCCTACCACCAGTCCCAGCCCCTAAGCCTTGGGGTGCCTCCTGATGCTCTTCACTGAGTATCCCGTGGTCCCGAAGCATTTCTTTTAAAAAAATTAAGTGTCTAAACTACAGGTGGTGTAGCTTGCTTAAGAGCTGGGATAATCCGCTGACTAGCAGACACTGCTACTAGGCACAAAGTATTTCCTGGGCTAGATGCAGTTAAAAATTTGTAATTAGATACTCTCGTTGGATGCTGAGAAAGCATTCCATAGAGTCTCCTGGCACGCCATATATTATTCTCTTAAAAAGCTTGGGGTAGGGGTCTAGGGGACCATTTTAAAGCCAAAATCACGGCCCTGTATCGCAATACGTCACCTAGGCTGAAGATAAATGGAACTGTAGCACCCCGAGGGCTCGGTTGCTACAGAGGTATTGCACCTCACCCAGAGGTGTGATATCTCACTCTCAGGTAAGGATGGAGTGTGGATCAGGACCCCGACACCTGCATGCATTACACCACATTGCCTTGAGGCAAGGCAACCAATATGCCCCTGAGATGGGCACGACAGTCCCTGTCCCTGGCTGGAGTTGGGGGAGGGAACACTGAGGAAGGGGAACCCTGTAGTGCAGGAGCAGGGAGGAAGCAGTTCCTGGGTGCATTGAGAAGGGAGTATAAAAGGTGGACACGATCTTTGTTCAGTGCAGAGAAGTCTGAGCAGAAGTGACAGGGATCAGGGGCTCTGCATGAGCTCAGCTCCGGAGGCGGGCCTAGTAACAGAGGACCAGGCCTGGAATAGGGAGAAGGAAGGAAGAGGAGTGGAGAAGGCTCCAGGAACGAGGAATGAAGGGATCCCAGAGGTGCGGACCGGCGAGTCGCCACCGCACGCCAGAATCCACCTGCGTGGAGGGGTCAGGCCAAAGGGGAAGACCGGTCCCCGAAACTAGTGGAGGCAGGAAACGACCCTCAGCTAGAAACCGAAGGCTGTGACATTTTATGTGGCGCAGCCCCTCGCTACACCCGCTAGGAAGGCACCACATAGGGTCAGGGAAACTGGCGCCAAGTTTACCAAGAGGAGGCCCGAGGCAGCCGGATAGAAGCGTTGGTAAGAAAGGCCAGACAAAGGACACACAAAGGGGGTCCTGTGAAGCGCTCCAAAGTTATCTAGGAGTTGTCTGAGCCCCTCACCTGGTGAGCACAGTACGACGTGGGCAGCCGTTACCTGCAGAAGTGGTCTGGATAATAAGAACTGTGAGTAAAGGCCCTGGACGGCATCACTGACTCCGTGTCATTACTGCTGCTGCCCAGCACCATCACCCCCATCCTCCGTATACACTGCCCTGAGGCTATACTCCTCCCGTGGGGAGTTATGCTACGCTCTGCTGCACCCACAACACCAGCCTCTGCGGTATGCCCTGCAGCGGCGGTTCACTCTGACCGCAATCCACGGGTGGCGTAGTCGGACATTTAAACATGAAAACCACATAAATAGTTCCGCCACTGGTTTAACCGCCCTGAGCCAGGGAACCGGGTCGTCGCCACGGAGACTACAACCACCAGCATCCACCAAAAAGGGTCCGGGTCCGGGTGTCCCAAGGCACAGGGGGCGCGTCAGAACATTTTCATCACCTTTCATAATCACCAATGGGACAAGGAAGGGATGTCCTCTGTCCCCTCTCTTATACATCCTAGTGATGGAGCACCTGCTCTCATCAATTCGCCATAACTCCAATATTAGGTGGATTGAGGTCGGAGGCACCGAGTACAAATGCTCTGTATTTGATGATGATGTCCTAGTATATATCATTCAATCACATATATCCATCCCTGCTGTTATGGCTGAAATAGATCACTTTGTTACATGGTCAAATTTTAAAATCAATGCAGCGAAGTCTGAGGCCCTTGATGTCTCCCTCCCCAAATCCATACAGGATTCCATCCAGTCCAACTTTCCTTTTGCCTGGCCCTCACAGGGTATCAAATACTTAGGAATTCCTATTCATAGAGACCTCTCCCGTCTATGTTATCTTAATTTTGGGCCCTTTATTGAACAACTCCATACAGACCACGGTTGGCAAGTTAGAACTGTAAGATTCACTACGTGAGCCACTGGTGTTTTGTGGAAAAGCACATGTACACTGTGCTCCAAATTATTATGCAAGAAGTGCTTAGGAGTGATAAGGGAAGAATTTGTTTGTTTGTCAGTTAAACTCATTGATGGTGATGTGTGTCAGGGCTCTTTATATCACTGTAAGCAATTGCAGACACCTGTGCTAATTAGTTTGGCAGGTGTGTCCAATGAAAGGCAAGACTACTTAAGAAGGCTGTCCCATATTATTAAGCAGCCTCCATTTTCTGCCAAAATGGGAAAGAAAAAGGATGTGTCGGCTGCTGGGAAGCATCAAATTGTGGAGTGTTTAGGTCAAGGCATGACTACAATCAACATTGTGCGATGATCAGGATGAAGTGTCTTGGCAATCAAGAAGTAAGTAGCTGATTCACAGTACACATGTGTGCGTGCAGATAAGGGCAAATTGAGGACTCTTTCCTACAGGAAATTACGTCAGGTTAAAAGAGCAGCGGCAAAAAAGCCTTGTCATAGCAGCAGACAAGTTTTTGAAGCTGCTGGCGCCTCCAACGTCCCCCGAACAACAAGATGCAGGGTCCTTCAGAGGTTTGCAGCTGTGTGCTAGCCATCCTGTCGACCTCCTCTATCCACTGCACATAAGCAGAAACTGCTCCAGTGGGCCAAACAATACATGAAGACTGACTTCAAAACTGTTTTGTTCACCGATGAGTGCCGTGCAACGCTCGATGGTCCAGATGGATGGAGTGGAGGATTGCTGGTTGATGGACACCACACGCAATCACGGCTACAGCGCCAACAAGGAGGAGTTGGAGTAATGTTTTGGGCTGGAATCATGGGGTGAAAGATTGTCGGTCAATTTAGGATCCCTGAAGGGGTAAAGATGAACTCCATAATGTATGTGGAGTTTCTCAAACAGAACTTCCTGCCATGGTTCAAGAAGAAGAACCGTGTATTCCACAGCAAGATCATTTTCATGCATGATAATGCACCATCTCATGCTGCACATAACACATCTGCATCTGTGGCTGATATGGGCATAAAAGGGGACAAACTTATGGTGTGACCCCCATGCTCCCCTGACCTCTACCCTATTCAGAACCTCTGGAGCATCATCAAAAGGAGTGTCTATGATGGCGGGAGGCAGTTCACATCTAAGCAACAGCTCCGGGAGGGTATTCTGTCCTCATGCAAAACAATTGAAGCAGAAACCATCCAAAACCTGACAAATTCAAAGGACGAGAGAGTTCAGAAGCTCCTTTCGAACAAGGGGTCCTATGTGCAAATGTAACATCACCTAGAATAAAGTTTTGAGTTGAAAACTGTTTGATTTCAGTTTCTAATAACCTGCTAATGCTTATAATTTCAAAAATGACCATTTTTTGGTCTTTATTAAAATGAAAAGGTTGATCTAATAGTGTGGCAACCCAGTAGTCAGGATTACTTTGAATTCTGACAATCTGAGGGTCATGTTGCAGGTAGTGCAGCAAGAAGGGACTCATGTGTCTTGCGCATCTAGGAGCCCCAAAATTATTTTCCGGGCTAGATGCAGCTAAAAATTATTATTAATTTTAAATCTGGTGGAGCTTAGTATAGATGGCCTAATAGAATCAGTACTGTACAATGCTACAATGACCAAATAATTTTCCAGCCAAGATACAGATAAACATGATTAGTAATTTGAAAGCTTAAAATGGTTGGTGAGGTGATTTTAACCAATCATCAAGCTTTTACTCTCCCCAGGATGACACAGGGGTAGAAAAGTCATTTCGGATCCATGATTTGTTCATCTTTATGAACGTGAGTCTGTCTACATTATCAGTGGAGAGCCACGTGCGCTTATCTGTCAGCACACCACCAGCAGCGCTGAACACACGTTCAGACAGAACGCTGGCTGCAGGGCATGACAAGATCTTCAAGGCGTAAGTGGCGAGCTCCGGCCATTTATCCAGATTGGAAGCCCAAAAAGTGCAAGGGTCCAGTGACACAGTCATGGCTTCAATGTTTACTTGGAGATACTCCTGTACCATCGTCTCTAGGAGTTGACTATGTGTCAGACTTCTTGTCTCCTGTGGCCTTGCAAAGGATGGGCTAAAAAAGTGGTGAAATGATTCCGCAAAATTGATGTTACCAGCAAATACTGTGTTTCTGTTAAGGTTTGAGTGCTGAACACTCGACGGTCCCACGGTTGGCAAGTTGGAACTGTGAGATTCACTACGTGCACCACTGGTGTTTTGTGGAAAAGCACATGTAAGATTCTGCAACAGTCTCTGCTGATACTCCTGCATGCGTGCATCCCTCTCTATGGCAGGAATTATTTCTGCCAATTTACTTTTGTACCGGGGATCTAACAGTGTGGCAACCCAGTAGTCAGGATTATTTCTAATTCTCACAATTCGAGGGTCATGTTGCAAGTAGTGCAGCAAGAAGGCACTCATGTGTCTTGCGCATCCAGGAGCACCAAGTCCCTGTTGTGTTGGTGGCGAGGTAACAATCATGCTTCCTTCCTCTGTCCTCTCCCCCTAACCTCGCTCAACAGAAATGTGATCAAGGTCTCCCTCATCTGATGAGTCTTCCATCAGTTCATCCTCCACTTCTTCCTGGGCTCCTGCACCTTCCTCACTAGTTTGGCTGCTACCATGCGCCCTGGTAAAACCATCTCCCCCACCCTCACATGCCTGCCGCCTTGGTGCTGCCGACCATCTGGACCTTGCAGATGTTAGCCCTTCCGCATACAACTCCTCCTCCTCTACTTCCTCCACCTCCTCTTGTGCCACCACCTGACTTCGAATTCTGTTTAACATGTGCTCCAGCATGAAAATCACCGGAATAGTCATGCAGAAGGGTTCCTAGGTCCCTGATCTGAGACCACTCCTCCAGCATGATTTGCCCCACCTCTGGATCTCGTTGGCCCAGGCTATATGTCAGAACGTATTGCACCAGGGGTTGTTGGTGCTGCCACAGTCGGTGCAACATGTGCAGAGTTGAATTCCACCGGGTAGGCACATCGCATTTTAACCGGTGAAGTGGCAGGCCCAACGACTTCTGTAGAGATGTAAGTCGCTGAGCTGCAGGATGCGAATGGCAGAAGTGAGCACACAGCGACCGTGCCCTCTGCAGAAGGCCATCCTATCCGGGATAGTGGGCTAAAAATTGCTGGACAACCCGGTTCAACACGTGAGCCATACAAGGCACGTGTGTGACATTGCCCCGGCGAAGGGCCGCACCCAGGTTTGCAGCATTGTTGCACATGACCTTCCCTGGTTTCAGGTCCAGTGGAGACAACCATTCATGAAATTGGTTCTCCAGAGCTGACCACAACTCCTCAGCTGTGTGACTCACATTTCCCAGACATTTCAAAGTAAAAACCGCCTGATGACGTTGAGCCCTACTGCCAGCATAGTAAGGAAGTGTGCAGGATCCCTTCTGCCCAGTTAGAAAGCTTGTGGCATGACCAGACAGGCTTTGGGTGCAGGTGGAGGACTGAGAGGAGGTTGAGGAGGCAGAAGCAGTGGAGGAACTTTGAGATAAAGAGGATTGACGCACAACTCGTGGGGACGGCAAGACTTGGACAGCAGCCCCTTGTCCTGCTGTCACCATAGTTACCCAGTGCCCAGTCACCGACATTAAACGCCCCTGTCCATGCCTACTCGTCCAAGTGTCTCTGGTGAAATGCACCCTGTCACACACAGAGTTTCTCAAAGAAGCGGTAATGTTGTGTGCGACTTGCTGGTGGAGCGCAGGCACACCTTTCTTTGAGAAGTAGTGCCGACTGGGCATCTGGTACTGGGGCACTGCGACGGACATAAGGTCTCGAAAATCCTCTGTGTCCACCAGGCGGAAAGGCAGCATTTCTGTAGCCTAGAACTTGCAGATGGTGAAATTCAACCTCTTAGCTTTCTCATGGCTAGGAGTAAATGGTCTTTTACTTGTCCACATCTGAGGGACCGAGGGCTGGCTATTGTGCTTAGACGGGGTTGATAAGGGTGTCCCCGGCAAACTGCCGGTCTGTGAGGAAGATGCAGGCGGACATGTTAGGTTGCCTTGATCCAAAGGTGGTGCTATCGATGTCGGACAGCGCTCAACACCAGCTGGTGTTACCACCTCCAAAGAAAATGATGACCTGCCAATCACGCTGGCTGTTGCGGGTAAAGAGGTGGCAGGTCTGTGTCCCAAAACAGGTGTGACTGCTGTACCCCCAGTCACAGAGGATGAAGAGGCCGCGGATGCACAAGATGTGGCACACGGTGGTTGGCCTGGCCTGCTAGACGGCATTGTAGCACAGTGAAATTCACACTGCAACTTATGCTTCATGTCCATGTGCCGGTTCATGCATGAAGTACTCAAACTATGTATTTTTTGGCCTCTACTTAGCTTTTGCTGACAAATGTTACAGATAACACGAGTTGGGTCATCTTTATCGATCTGAAAAAATGCCCAGGCTATGAAAGGCTTAGCACCAATGCGACCTGAAGAGCCACCACGACTTGTGGTCAGAGGCAGAGTTGTGTTTGAGGATGCAGTTGTTGATGTGCTTCCAGTACTACGCCTCTGTCCAGGATGGCGCAACCTGACCTCATCGTCACTAGCATCCTCCTCCACCTCCTCTGCTGACCTCATCTCTTGGCTGACTGTGGGTTGACAGTAAGTGGGATCTCCAACCTCATCATCATCACCCTGTGTGTTATCACACCCGTCGTCCTCAGAGCCAACCTGTTCCTGCCCTGACAAAAAACTAAAGTTGTCGCTCCAATCAGGTATTTGAGTCTTATCATCGTCTTCCTCATTGTCTCCACCAACAGGAGTTACAGTTTGGGAATGAGGGTCTACATTATGGTCAGAACCTTCTGCGTCTGGTCCTGGATCCGACTCATAAAGATTCTGGGCATCAGTGCAGATCATTTCCTCGTCTGGATTCACAGAAGCTCTGGTGCTGACCTCTGATTCCCAGGCTATAGTGTGAGTAAACAGCTCTGCAGACTCAACCATCTGTTCTACCCCATACTCAGACGGGCAGCTGGAGATTTGGGAGCTGTGAGGAAGCAAGTGCGATTGGGGTGACACCTCTGAGGACTGGAGTATTTGTGATGTTGAAGTTGAGGTGGAGGAGAGCCCACTTAAAGGAGCACTTGATATCCGTTGAAGCACCTGCTGTTTTTGTGCCTCATCTGGAATTTGTAGCGATTGGCATGGCCGTAAGAAAGGGATCGTATCACATTGTCCGCTAAAAGAAGTAGACATTTTAGTTTGACTGGAAGATGGTCTTTCTTCTGCAGATGTTATTGTTGCTTTAACACCTACCCCACGGACACAACCGTTTTTCCCCTTCCCAACACGCCTAATCCCTTTTCCACCAGCAGCAGGCCTTTTTCCACTCATTTTGGTGGTTAACTAATTCACAACTCTGGAGTTGTTTGCACAAAAAAACAATGGATGGGAACCGAGCAGAGCTGAGTGGCCAAACTGTGGTATTAGTCCAAAAGTATTGGCTGGGTTAGATGCAGATAAAAATGATATTGAATTTGCAACCAGATGGAGGTCAGTATAGATGGACTAATAGAACAAGTCCCACACACTGCTAGAAGCCGAAATATTTTTTCAGAGCAAGATGCAGAAAAAATTATATTGAATATGCAACCTGATGGAGGTTACTATAGATGGACTAAAAGACCAAGTCCCACACACTGCTAGAAGCTCAAATATTTTTTCAGAGCTAGATGCAGATAAAAATTATTTTTAATTTGCAACCTGGTGGAGGTCAGTATAGATGGACTAATAGACCAAGTCCCACACACTGCTAGAAGCCCAAATATTTTTTCAGAGCTAGATGAAGATAAAAATTATTTTTAATTTGCAACCTGGTGGAGGTCAGTATAGATGGACTAATAGACCAAGTCCCACACACTGCTAGAAGCCCAAATATTTTTTCAGAGCTAGATGAAGATAAAAATTATTTTTAATTTGCAACCTGGTGGAGGTTAATATAGATGGACTAATAGACCAAGTCCCAAACACTGCTAGAAGCCCAAATATTTTTTCAGAGCTAGATGCAGAAAAAAATTATACTGAATTTGCAACCTGATGGAGGTCAGTATAGATGGACTAATAGACCAAGTCCCACACACTGCAGGAAGCCCAAATATTTTTTCAGAGCTAGATGCAGATAAAAATTATTTTTAATTTGCAACCTGGTGGAGGTTAGTATAGATGGACTAATAGAATGATGCTGTGCCCAAAAGGTTTTACTTCACTCGCTGCAGTAAAAAAATTGGTATTCTATACACAGGTGGTGTAGCTTGCAACACAGATACGCTACTACACTGACTAATGCACTCTGCAATAGGCCTAAAAGGATTTGCTTTGCTAGATTTAGGCAAATGCTGTGAAAAAAAACTTGCACAGCACTGGCACAGACCTGCCTGGCAAGAAGTGATAGGTTGGGAGTAAAGACTAATTGTAATTGCAGTCCTTTTCAGGACTAAGTTACATCAGTTCCTATCTATTTAAGAGCACAGACCTGCCTGATAAAAGTCGTAGGAAATGCTGTAACCCAGTCCTTGAAAGGACTGCAATCACAACTATTCCCCACTCCCAAGCTATCTGTAGATTTGGGCAAAAATTAGCTTGAAATTAACAAGGTATAGCGTACACAGCAACAGCGGTGCCGTCTAACACGCAGCTGCAGCAGTGAGAAAATGGTGGCGACGGGGAAAATGTCTGGGTCTTATAGGGCATGGACATGTGACATACACTGCCAATGACACATGAGCTTGCTAGTGTGAAAAAAAGCACTTCGTTCTGTGTGTGCGCTGCTGATAGGCTGACAGACTGCCCCTCTCCACTGTAAATGGGGGAAAGAGGAAAAAAAATGGAGATCTTCATTATTCCTGCAGAGATCCATCCCCTGCCCCTCCCCCCACCCCGCTGTACACTCAAACTGCGTATTAACATTAATTTTCAGCATTACTGAGAAAAAATCCAGTTATGATTTTGGTGCACGAACAGTTATCGAACATAACCTCGAACAGCCAAATTTTTTTCAAATCGTTCGTGTTCGCCGAATGGCTCCAACACCGCGCAAAGCAGCTCGAATTTGAGATTGGCGAACAGTTCGAGTCGAACACCACTCATCTCTAATAAGGAGAAGAACATAAAGCAGCCGAAATGAAGAAGCATATACCCATGTGGATGTGAAGCGGTGCATGGGAATACACCTCCTGAAATAACAGTGGATTTGACTTTGTTACTCTGCTGTCATTTGGTGTTGATGAGAAGTCTGGACCAATCCAGCCCTTGTTCATTTTGATAAGGGTCAGCTTGTCAGCATTGTCAGTTGACAGGCGAGTGCGGTTATCAGTTATAATTCCCCCAGCGGCACTAAAAACATGCTCCAATAACACGCAAGCGGCAGGCCAGAGCGATTTCATTCACCATTTTTTGAAACTTTCCACTTCTTGGGAGAGTACCCCACGCCTTAGGGCCTGTAAGCTGGGCGGGTCTCAGAAAACTGTCCCAGAACATTGACAGTGTTCCCCTGCCTCTGCTGGATTGGAGTTGCCTCTCTCTCGCTTGTACGCCTTGGTTGGTCAACGAACTGTGACCTCTGCCGCTAGCGTGTTCAGATGGGAATTTTTTTTACAAGGGCATTCTGGTACTGCCCCATTTTTGAAGACCTCTCCACTTCAGAAATAAGAGAGTGAAAGTTCTCTTTGTAGCGGGGGTATAAAAGTGTTACCAACCAGTAATGACGGTCACCCAACATTTTGACAACGCGAGGATCACGGTTAAAGCAGCGTAACAAAGTCAGCCATGCTTGCATGACTGGTAACGGGCAAGACTTCTGTGTCCTCACCAAGATGATGACTGACCATGCTCTCCTCCTCCTCGTCCCCCCTGTCCTCATGCCACCCACGCTGAACCAACGGTATGACAGTGGTACAGGTAAGACCGTCTACAGTGCAAGATACCAGCTCCTGTTCTTCCTCTTCCTCCTCCTCTCCCTCATTGTCCTCCAATGCACGTTGGGATGAGATGAGGCTTGGCGGTGTGTAATCGACCGCTTCGGTTTCTTCATCCATCTCATCATACTCTGGCTGCAATGCCTCCTCTTTAATTCTCTGCAGAGACCGTTGCAAAAGACAGACAAGTGGAATGCTGACGCTAATGATGGCGTCATCGCCACTCACCATCTTGGTGGACTCCTCAAAGTTTGTCAAGATGGTACATATGTCAGACATCCAGGTCCACTTCTTAGGTCTTATGTGTGGAGTCTGACCTGAATATCGACGGCCTTGGTACTCCACAACTGCTCTCTTCTGCTCACAAATCCTTTGCAACATGTGGAGGGTAGAGTTCCAATGTGTGGGGACATAACACACCAGTCGGTGTGATGGAAGCTGCAAACGCTGCTGCAACAAAGCAAGGGCGGCTGAAGCTGTAGCTGACTTGCGAAAATGAGCTGATAGGCGGCGTACTTTGACGAGCAGATCTGACAACTCGGGGTTCGATTTAAGAAACCGCTGAACCACGAGGTTAAGCACATGAGCCAGGCATAGTACATGTGTGATCTCGCCTCTCCTCAGAGCCAACACCAGGTTATGGCCATTGTCACACACGACCATGCCTGTATGTAGGTTCAGCGGTCTCAGCCACATATCTGCCTGCTCTTTCACAGCTGTCCACAACTCACAAGCAGTGTGAGGTTATTAACCTAAGCTTATGAGTTTCAGCAATGCCTGTTGCCGCTTGGCTCAGGCAGTACTGCACTGCTTCCAGCTTGTAACTGATGTGGTGATATCTAAGATGGAGGCTGAACAAGAGGAGGAAGATGATGCGCATGAGCTGTACTCTGTGGGGGCAACTCTGACTGACATAGGGCCCGCAATCCTTGTTGTGGGGAGGATGTGTTCCGTCCCAAGGTTCGACTGGGTCCCGGCTTCCAATATGTTTACCCAATGTGCGGTCAGGGAGATGTACCGTCCTTGGCCACAAGCACTTGTCCACGTGTCCGTTGTCAGGTGGACTCTCCCAGTAACTGCGTTGTTGAGGGCACAGCAGATGTTTTGGGACACGTGCTTGTGTAGTGCGGGGATGGCACACCTGGCAAAATAGTGTCGGCTGGGGACCGAGTAACGAGGGACGGCCACTGCCATAAGGTTGTGGAAGGAGTCCATCTCCACCAGCCTTAAAGGCAGCATTTCCAGCGCAAGCAGTCGTGAAATGTGTGTATTTAGGACTGTGGTATGTGGGGCGTTAGCTGCGAATTTTCGCTTTCATTCAAAGGTCTGGGATATGGACAATTGGATGCTGCGGTGGGACGTGGACGTTGATGCTGTTTCTTGAGAAACTGCCATAACAGGTGGTACAAATGGCCTTTTTGGGGTTATTAGCAGAGTCTTTAAAAATATTCCAGACTCTTGAAGACCTACAGATGGTACCGGCAACGTCCCTCGTGTTGGTGTTACGGGGAACTGTTGCCCGCCTTCTGTGTGCAGCCACCACACTGCTTCTTTGTGCCTGTTGGGGTACTCTGCCTCCCTCACCCTGTGTGCTGCTGGCCTCGCTCTGCATGTCCTCCTGCCATGTTGGGTCAGTTACTAGATCATCCTCCACCTCCTCCTCTTCCACTTGCGCACCACGATCCTCCTCCTCACTTCCTGGCAATTGTGTCTCGTCATCGTCCACCTCTTGAGACAAATTGCCAGTGTCGACTTCCTGTTGCCGTGGCTGTTCAAATATTTGGGCATCGCTACATGGGATCTCTTCTTCCACCACTTCAAGCGGAGCAGGCGAGGGGCCTAAATCTGGAATTGGACCAGTGATCAGCTCTCCAGAGTGTCCAAGTGTGGGATCAGTTGCTGTCTGACGACACTCGGCATGGTGGGAGGAAGGAGCATCACGGTGAGGAGGAGTATGCGGTCGAGACTCACGGCTACTAAGAGTTGACCGTGTGGAAGACAGAGCGGAGGTGGTGGTGTCCTGGTAACTGGAAGTATTATCTGCTATCCAATTAATAACCTGTTCACACTGATCAGTTCGCAATACTGGTGTTGTTCTGTGCTTCCCTAGTAATTCGGTCAAGAAGTTGTTTGTGGCACATTTTCAACTTGGCCACGGCCCCGTCCTCTGCACGGACCATAACCAAAACATCCAATTCCACTTTGCTTGCCACGTGCCTTGCCAATTGTAAAGGAAGTAAAATAGCTTACACTTGCACTATCAATGGAAAAAGGGTTATATAAAGTAGATTAGAACCGTAGAAGAGGAAAACCACAGTTCTATTTCTCTGGCCTACACCCGGCTCTTTTAAACAATCTGAACAATCAGGGAAAAACTATTATTGTTTTTCTTTACGGAAAAAATACCAAAAGCTGAATAATACAGATTTTTTACCGTGGAATGGCAAAGCCACAGTTATTGTTTACTGGGGTATACCTGAAAATTTAAAATAGATATATTTGCGGCTGAGCAGAGAGCGACACACTCAAACAGTTTTTTTTAGGTAAAAATGGCCCAAAAGTGGATAATATAGATATTTGACCCGTGGAACTGCCAAACCACACTTGTATTTCTTGGGCCTACACCACGCTATTTTCAACAGATATATTTGTGTCTTAACAATCAGGAGACACTATTATTTTTTTTTTACAGCATAAAATGCCAAAAGCAGGATAATACAGATTTTTTTACCGTGGAACAGCAAAGCCACAGTTATAATTTACTGGTGTATGTACACCAGACTTTTTAAATATATATATTTGCGGCTGAACAGTGAGCGACACACCCAAACTGTTTTTTTTAGATACAAATGGCCCAAAACTGGTAATACAGAGGTTTGAACTGTAGAACTGCAAAACCACAGTTATTATTTACTGGTGTATACCAGACTATTTTCAACAGATATATATGTGTCTGAACAATCAGGAGACGCTACTACTGTTTTTCTTTACGGTAAAAAATGGCAAAAGCAGGATAATACAGAGATTTGATCCGTGGAACTGCAAAACCACACTTCTATTTCTCGGGCCTACACCAGACTATTTTCAGCAGATATATTTGTGTCTGAAAAATCTAAGAGACACTATTAGCTTTTTTTTTTATGGCAAAAAATGCCAAAAGCAGGATAATTTTTTTTTACCGTGGAATAGTAAAACCACAGTTATTATTTACTGGTGTATACCAGACTTTTTTAAATATATATATTTGCGGCTGAACAGTGAGCGACACACTCAAACTGTTTTTTTTAGATACAAATTGCCCAAAACTGATAATGCAGAGGTTTGAACCGTGGAACTGCAAAACCACACTTCTATTTCTCTAGCCTACACCAGACTATTTTCAACTGATATATTTGTGTCTGAAAAATCAGAGACACGCTTTTTTTTTGTGGTGGGGGGGGACACCAAAAGGTTATTAAGAGGAGTATTTGTACATTGTGAAGGAGGAAAAAATAAAAGAGGATTGAGATGAAAAAAAAAGGATTTTCCTGGCCCTCGAGACCTGGAGCTAAGTCCAGAAATTTCAGCAACAGGAGCACACAGGACTGTAATGCAACATTTGCTGGTATAACCACTGCGTCTCCTATACAGCCTGCCTGCCTGATATCTGGGATGGATATTAGTCCTCAGAAGGACTGTTTGTTTGATCTGGCAGCCTTTATAGACCCTACACTAACTATTTTGCAGGATATATCTCTCGCCAAATCAGCAGCGCTGTCCCTACACTGTCTGATCGGGAGTGACTGTGTCCAAGATGGCGGCGCCCGGTTTTAAATACTCGAGGTGACGCTGTGCGGCCAGACAATCAATGTAATGCCCACAAACAACATGGCTGCGACATTACAGTGACTGGCTGGCAATCCCTGCATGTTCATTGGCTCTGTAAAGAGCGCCAAACATGCAGGGAGGAGACCCGAGCTCCCGCCCGAGTAACCCGGAAATGCTCGGTTCTCGCCGAACATCCCGAGTAGCGTTATGCTCGGGTGAGTACTCAGCAGTGTTGAGAATTCTCGCTCAACACTAATCATTGTTACTTTATTGAACTGTGATCACTGGCCATTGGATAGTAAGTTAAGGGACCGGTAGATCAAATTTGGAGAAAAGAAAGGAGGAGCAAGATTAATTAACCCATGTAGAAGAGTTAAAGTTAGACTGAATTTGCACAAAAATGTTAGATGACTCGACATAGAGAATAGAGTTGTAGCAGTATAGTCTGGTGACTATCGGGCACCAGCATTTTTATTAACTCATAGCTGATTCAATAACTATTTTTGAGTTGGAGGTGGATGTAGATGGTAAGAATTGGGGTTCAGATGATAGATCAACATAAGTCTGTAGGAATGTTGCTTATTAGTTGTATTTAATCGCTAAGGGTATCTGGGACTAAGTGAGGAAGACTGGAATGTCACCTTGGGCCAGAAATGGCTTGAAGTGTCTAAAGCATCATCAATGAAAGGTTAATGCGAGTAAGATAAAATGCAACTTCAGGAGACCAGAAGGGACCTGGTGTTTTCCTGATGGTAAAAGGAAACGTTTTAGACTTCCAAATATGCCTTGAGGAAGATATGGCGGCATTCCGAGGAATATGTTTGGTGATCAATAATAATAGAGATACAGGTAATGATAAATGCCACGGCACTCATAGAGGTCCAAGTGATAACAGTCCTGCAAAAATAACGTTTCTGACACCATCCACTGGCCGTGATAAAGGACTGCTGACCAAAATATTGTCCCTCTTCTATAGAGACACATGCAGCATTAATAAATATGCATATCACTTGGATCTCTATGAGTGCTCTGGCATTTATCATTACGTGTATCTGTGCTATTACACAATGTTTTTTCTTTTTTTTCATTTACCATATTCATTTTACAGTAAAACTGACCTCTCAATATTATTCTCCAGGTCAGTACTAGTACATACTGTAGATACCAAACAAGTATAGTTTGTTTTTAACTAAGTGGTGAAAAAAATTCAGAAATTGTTAAAAAAGAAAATAATTGTCCCCATTTTCTGAGACTTATAACACTTTAAATTTTCTGTATCTGGAGCTGTCTGAGGGTTTATTTTTTTTCAGCCTGAGCTAACTTTTTACTAATACAATTTTAGGGTAGGCATAATGTTTTGATCACTTCTCATTTCATTTTATTGCTAAAAAAAGTGTCATTTTGATTGTTATTGTTACGGTGTTTACCAATAGGATTACTTTATTTTATATTTTTATTGATTGAACGTTTTTTTATTATGTTTTATTTTTAATGGGTCAAAACGGGGGTGTAAAATGCCGCTGTTAGTGATTGACAGCAGCATTTAACATGTTAATAGCCTGCGGCTGTTGAAGACACATGATGTCTGATAAAATCAGCCATCATGTTCTGGGAAAGATGCAGGATCAGCGTGTGAGCCCGTGTTAAAGTCAGGGAGCCAGCAAATTATGTAACAGTTTTTCATGTCAGTAAAGGATTATAAGAAAACTAACGTCTGTACTACTCACATCTTCAAACTTTACAATTTCTCATGAAACATTATAAAACAAAATAGAACAATTAGGCTGAGTATCTTGGCCTAGCCTCAGTGATACTTACAATATTATGTAGTATTTTCTAGGTTACATTCTTATAACATGCTTTTTTATGGCTTTTATAAAGTCTTTATTTCTCAGGCTGTATATTAAGGGGTTAATAAAAGGAGTAAAGACCGTATATAGCAGTGATAATATTTTACTGATGGTTGATGATTGTCCCTTTGTTGGGACGACAAACACTAAATAGTGTCCCGTAGAATATGGAGACCACAGTGAGGTGGGAGCTACAGGTTTCTCGCGTGCTGCGCCAATTTCTCTGGAATGCACTACCCAGGACAGTTCGATTAATTCCCAATACCCACAGTTTCAAGCGAACCCTAAAAACACATTTCTTTAGACTGGCGTATCACCTAAACACACTCTGTCCATCCCAGCTTTCCCCCATATTAAAATCTTCTTCAACTTCGGGTTCAAACCAACCATGCACATAAAAGCCTCTGTCAGGACTGCACACATACTGGCTGGCGACCAGTCCATGTATTATTATTTATCCTATTCAGTATATCAAGGCTGCATTATACAATATATGTACTTTTTACCTTTTGTGTCTCCCCCACTTCCTCATAGACTGTAAGCTCGCGAGCAGGGCCCTCACTCCGTTCGATATGAGATATGCTTATTCTGTATTGTCTGTATAAGTCCCCCCTAAAATTTGTAAAGTGCTGCGGAATATGTTGGCGCTATAAAAATAAACTATTATTATTATTATTATTATTATTACAGGTGGAGAAGGCTTTCTGTCTACCGGTACTGGTTGAGATCCTTAAGATTGCCAAAACTATACAGGTATAAGACACTACAATGATTGTGATAGGAATAAGGAGAAGTTGAAGACTTAGTAAATAAACCTCCCAGTGAACAATATTGGTGTCAGAACAGGCAAGTTCTAGTAAGGGAACAAGGTCACAGAATAAGTGGTCAATGATGTTCGGCCCGCAATAGTTTAGTTTTGCTGTAGTTATCATGTGAATCAAAACAATAGAAAATCCAAATACCCAACAGATGATGGTCAGTATCACACAATGACAACTTTTCATGATAACGTTATAATGTAGAGGTTTACAGATGGCCACATATCGGTCATATGACATCACAGCAAGGAGAAGACATTCAACTGTTTCTGAAGCATCAAAAAAATAAAACTGAGTGATACAACCAACAAAAGTAATGGTCGCCCCATTGTTCAGTAGGACATGAAGCATATTGGGGACAATATCTGTGATCACCAAGATGTCAGTGATGGACAGTTGTGAGATGAAGAAGTACATTGGAGTGTGGAGGTTCTTGCTGGTGGACACCAGGGTGATGATCAGGAGGTTTCCACATATTGTCACACAGTAAATCACCAGGAGAAGACAGAAAAGAAATATTTTTAATTCTTGGTTGACTTGAAATCCTAAAAGGAAAATCTCTTTGACCGTAGTCAGATTATTCTCCAACATGTAGAACAAACTGGTCATGCTACCGAAATAAATAAGTTCAATATATTATTATTTCTATTAGCTACAGTGGTCCTCCTTTTTATTTTTTTTTGTAAGGAAAATTTTTTTAATTTTAGATGATACCACTTAGTTTAGATTTTGAAACAATACAAGTTAATGAGTCTCATAGTAATGTGACTCATATTATTATTTGGATGGCCGCAGCAGAAAATAAAAAATAGTCAGCAAAATACACATAAAATAAGGCAATCAAAACTCACCGATCATCGCCAGAGCATTTGCCCTTTCCAAAAAGCTCAAGTTGAACATGAAATGTATAAAAATAAAAGGTAACTTTCTATAATTCTTAAATGTAAATACTTTTTTGCCCAAAAAGTATGTTAATAGATATTTGTGGCAAACACATTAATACAATATAATTTTTTTTATTGAACGTTTTCATTCCCAAAAAAATGAACTAGATTTTTAAAATTTATTTTCATTAACTTTTCTTTTCCAATCTATTGTATACTTATGATACATATGTAAGTAATCCCGCAGTGCTTAAAAGTACTGTAAAAAATATTTGAAAAAACCTTCTAAAGGATATTTTTAAACCACAAGATAAAACGTCCTAAGGTCTAAAATGGTTAAGCTTCATAAATAAAATCTAACAACTGATGAAGTCATAAAAGGTTTCAAAGCCCTCCACCCACTCATTCCAGAAGAAGGTAAAAAGAAACATTAAGTATCTGCTAAATGTATAAAGAACCTTAGAATTCCTGAAATTAGAATACATTACCTAACATATAAAGTAAGATTTGTAGTAGAAGAACTGGTTCAACAAACCTAAAAAAAGGCAATTGTCTATTGTGGCAGTCCTGAAGAAGGAGACGGAGAGACTCTGAAACGCGTTGACATTAAACCATCAGCCGACATTTTATTGTGGCTTGTCATTTGACCATCAGTGCAGATTACTTCCATTACCCTTGACAAAGTTATGGTAAAATTAATGTTTTCATTTAAAATTACAACTTGTCCCACAAAAAAACAAGCCCTCATATGGCTATGCTGACAGAAAAGTAAAAAGGTTATGGCTCTTGAAAGAATAAGAGAAAAAGCTCCAAATGCAAAATTTGCTGGATCTTGAAAGAGTTAAGCAAAAAAAAGTTTGAAAATGCATTTGTCTATTTTTTTAAAAAAACAATATTGTTCTATATACTTTTAGATAAATCTTAAGTAGACTTTTTTAGAATTTATTAAAAATATGTTCAAAAGAATACTTAGATATTTTTTGCTCTTTCAGCAAAATTAATCTCAATTTTATTGTGCAGAAATCTCGTAGAAGAAAATGACTTAAACATTAGACGGCATAATAGTCGTGTTGTGTTCATGAATACGAGATGCAGTGGATATTAATATACAAAGAATGAGGCAAGGTCCCAGGTCTGAGTCTTCAGAGATTTTTTTTAATATTGTCTCTAGCGTCATCTTTGTAATCCGAATTTGAAAGGTAAAATTAAAGCTTTTATTATTAATTTGATTTGAGAATATGAGAATCTTCTCATTTGTTTACATGAAGAAAAGAAGAAAATGTAGAAAGATTTTAAAAAGTGAAATGAACATTTCAATATATTATTTTATATTCTGCAGAGCTATTAGCTCATGGACAGACTTTAATAATTTATTAAAATATATTTTATCATAAAATGTTAACTGCCAAAATATTCACAGAGTTTTAACCCCTTCATGACCTGGAAGGGAAAGGGCATCCTGGCGTAAATGCGGCACCGTGACTGAACACACGGTGATCACATTACGGTGCCTGCTGATTCTGACAGCAGGGCTCCAGGACTCGTCTTCTTGGTGGATTTTGCCAACCCCCCATGCAATTACAATCACTGTGACTGTCTGTTCAATTCAATTCTGAACAGCCAATCACAACGATTTCAGTGCTTTAGGCAATGAAGATGCCTGAAAATCTAAAGTCATGCTATGATTGATGCTTTAATGATGACGTTGGTTTGCTCCAGTCAGTGAGCAGAGACGCGGTCTGAACTCTGTGACCACTCTGCACTTTCTCATTCCAGCTTGGAGATATTGCACAGTAGCCACTGTGTTGTTCTGCTCCTGATCTGCTGGGCCTTATGGTGCCAATGACTTTTTGAAGCCTGTACCATCACTTCTTGTGCTGCTGCTGCTGAAAGAAGAAAGATGCTCTTGATCTGATCTGATCATTACCTATTCCTGTCTCCCATTTATTCCTAATCAACCCCAATCCCCTTCTCTTCCTTTTGACCCCTCCTCCTCACCCTAACCCCTTTTCCCATCTCCCTCTTTTGCCGCCGAATGCTAATCAGTACTTAATTGTTCGTTTTTTTTGTCAAATTTTTCTTGCATCCTGCAGCCGCCAAACGCTGATCAGCGATGCACATCACTGATCTATGTCTGTAAATGCTTTTGGACAGGACTTTTTTGTTTCTGCTAATTTCCTCACCCTCCTTTGCACCACCTCCGTGCATGCATTCTGCAACCAGTGAGCAGCTGATAGTGACGCACATTACTGATCAGTCTCTGTGCTTGCTTTCAGCCAGAACTTTTTTGACCTGTCCATTTTTCCTTCCCCCTTTGTACCACCTATGTGCTTGTGTCCTGAAGCCACTGAGATGCTGATTAGTGATGCACATCACTGATCAGCATCTGTGCTCGATTTTGGCCAGGAATTTTTTTGCCGTACAATTCTCCAACCCTTTCGCACCACATCATGCGTGCGTCTTACAGTCACCGAGTGATAATCAGTGATGCCAGGTTCGTCATCAGCACCCGTTGCACCAGGGCAAGTGCTGGGGCCCTGAGGAGGCTGGGGGCTCACTCACAGTCAAGCACCCCAGCACACTATCGGACTCATGAGTAGAGGAGAGCGGTGCCAGCACCCACCCCCCCAATTACACAGGGCCCACGGCACAATTCTTATTTCCACAACAGGTCCAGTGTCTTTCGCGGCTGCTGCACTGTGATGTCTCAGCCTGCATGGGGCATTATATGGGGGCCCAGCCTGCTTTGGGCATTATATGGGGGCACAGCTTGCATGGAGCAATATATGGGGGCCAGTATTCTATATGGAGTATTAGATGGAGTCCATTATTCTGTATGGAGCAATATATGTGGCCCATAATACTGTATGGAGGACTATATTGTCTGGTCTGCACTGTGAGCTGCGAGGATTTCCCGGTTTCTGAGTTATTGTAGAATGTACAATAGATATCGGTCATGTAATGTAAAAAGTGAAATATTTGTCATGGTTTTATATTTATATTTCTCTGCCATATCTGTGCATCATGAATCATGGTATGTTTTAAAGGGGCCCACTGAGACTCTTTGGACCAGGGCCCACAAAAACCTGGAGCCGACCCTGAGTGAGGCACATGATAGGTATATTTTTACTGTCCCTAATCTAGCCCTTAGTAATCACCATTTACTACAGTATTTTTTTCACCAATATAGTCAGAGTTAGTGTCAGTAAAGTATAAAAAAAGAATCAAAAACAATAATTTGGATTAGCTGATAGGGTTAGATTAGTGACAGTATAAATACATTTAGGTCCATATATATTTGAGACAACATTTTTCTAATTTTTTTTCTAGACATTACCACAATGAATTTTAAACAAAACAATTCAGATGCAGTTGAAGTTCAGACTTTCAGCTTTCATTTGAGGGTATCCACATTAAAATTGGATGAAGGGTTTAGTAGTTTCAGCTCCTTAACATGTGCCACCATTATTTAAAAGGGACCAAAAGTAATTGGACAGATTAAATAATTGTAAATAAAATGATCATTTCTAGTACTTGGTTGAAAACCCTTTGTTGGCAATGACTGCCTGAAGTCTTGAACTCGTGGACATCAGACGCTGTGCTTCCTCCTTTTTGATGCTCTGCAAGGCCTTCACTGCTTTGTTTTTCAGTTGCTGTTTGTTTGTGGGCCTTTCTGTCTGAAATTTAGTCTTTAACAAGTGAAATGCATGCTCATTTGGGTTGAGATCAGGTGACCGATTTGGCCATTCAAGAATGTTTCACTTCTTTGCTTTAATAAACTCTTGGGTTGCTTTGGCATTATGTTTTGGGTCATTGTCCATCTGTAGTATGAAACGACAACCAATCAATTTGGCTGCATTTGGCTGGATCTGAGCACACAGTATGGCTCTGAATACATCACAATACATTCAGCTGCTTCTTTCCTGTGTCACATCATCAATAAACACTAGTGACCCAGTGCCACTGGCAGCCATGCATGCCCATGCCATCATACTGCCTCGGCCGTGTTTTACAGATGATGAGGTATGCTTTGGACCATGAGCTGTACCACGCCTTCACCATACTTTTCTCTTTCCAACATTCTGGTAGAGGTTGATCTTGGTTTCATCTGTCAAAAGAATGCTCTTCAAGAACTGTGCTGGCTTTTTTAGATGTTTTCTAGCAAAGTCCAGTCTAGCCTTTTTCTTCTTGATGCTTATGAGTGGCTTGCACCGTGCAGTGAACCGTCTATTAACTTTCATGTAGTCTTCTCTTTATGGTAGATTTGGATATTGATATGCCTACATCCTGGAGAGTGTTGTTCACTTGGTTGGCTGTTGTGAAGGGGTTTCTCTTCACCATGGAGATTATTCTGCTATCATCTACCACTGTTGTCTTCCGTGGGCGCCCAGGTCTTTTTGCATTGATGAGTTCACCAGTGCTTTCTTTCTTTCTCAGGATGTACCAAACTGTAGATTTTGCCACTCCTAATCTTCTAGAAATTTCTCGGATGGGTTTTTTCTGTTTTTTCAGCTTAAGGAGGACTTGTTTCACCTGCATGGAGAGCTCCTTTGACTGCATGTTTACTTCACAGCAAAACCTTCCAAATGCAAGCATCACATCTCAAATCAACTCCATGCCTTTTATCTGCTTAATTGAGAATGAAATAATGAAGTGAATGCCCACACCTGACCATGAAATAGCCTTGGAGTCAATTGTCCAATTACTTTTGGTCCCATTTAAAACAGGGTGACACATGTTAAGGAACTGAAACTCCTAAACCCTTCATCCAATTTTAATGTGGATCCCCTCAAATGAAAGCTGAAATTCTGAACTTCAACTGCATCTGAATTGTTTTGCTTAAAATTTATTGTGGTAATGTCTAGAACCAAAATTAGAAAAATGTTGTCTCTGTCCAAATATATATGGACCTAACTGTATACTATAGTAATCGGCATTTACAATAGTATTTTTTTTCTGAATATACACTGTGTGCAGAATTATTAGGCAAGTTGTATTTTATAGGATTATTTTATTATTGATCAACAACTATGTTCTCAATCAACCCAAAAGACTCAAATATCCAAGCTTAATATTTTTGAAAGTTTGAGTGGGCTTTATTTCGATTTGGCTATCTGGTTGTGCAGATAACTATTACTGTACAGAATTATTAGACAACTTAATAAAAACCAAATATAATCCCATCTCACTTGTTTACTTTCACCAGGTAAACCAATATCAGTGCACAAAATTTAGAAATAAACATTTCTGACATGCAAAACAAAAAAAAATTAGTGATGAATATAGCCACCTTTCTTTACGATGACACTCAACAGCCTTCCATCCATAGATTATGTAAGTTGCTTGATCTGTTTTCGAACAACATTGCGTGCAGCAGCCACCACAGCCTCCCAGACAATGTTCCGAGAGGTGTACTGTTTTCCCTCCCTGTAGATCTTACATTTTATGATGGACCACAAGTTCTCTATGGGGTTCAGATCAGGTGAACAAGGGGGCCATGTCATTATTTTTTCTTCTTTTAGACCTTTACTGGCCAGCCACGCTGTGGAGTAGTTGGATGCCTGTGATGGAGCATTGTCCTGCATGAAAATCATGTTTTTCTTGAACGATACGGACTTCTTCCTGTACCACTGCTTGAAGAAGTTGTCTTCCAGAAACTCTCAGTAGGTCTTGAAGTTGAGCTTCACTCCATCCTCAACCCGAAAAGATCCCACAAGTTCATCTTTGATGATACCATATATACCGGTACCCCACCTACACCTTGCTGGCGTCTGAGTCGGAGTGGAGCTCTCTGCCCTTTACTGATCCATCCTCTGGCCCATCAAGAGTCACTCTCATTTCATCAGTCCATAAAACCTTTGAAAAATCAGTCTTAAGATATTTCTTGTCCCATTCTTGACGTTTTATCTTATGTTTCTTATTCAAATGTGGTCGTTTTTCAGCCGTCCTTACCTTGGCTATGTCACTGAGTATTGCACACCTTGTGCTTTTTGATACTCCAGTAATGTTGCAGCTCTGAAATATGGCAAAACTGGTGACGAATGGCATCTTGGCAGCTTCACGCTTGATTTTCCTCAATTCATGGGCAGTTATTTTGCGCCTTTTTTGGCCAACACGCTTCTTGCGACTCCAGATTTACTTAATTGGTATTTGGCTCTCAAGTCTATGCAGCTTGTAGCAGGACAAAATGTATAAAAAGTATCAAAGTGATCAAAATACTCATTTGCCTAATAATTCTGCAAGCGGTGTAGACAGAATCAGTGTCAGGTAGTTGCGAGCACTCAGTCATTCGGTTAGCAAGTTTGTTTGTTTTTTTACCAAATTTTTATATTCTTTTAATTTTATTTTTATCTTTTCCTTTCTAGATTCTATACTTCTATTCTTTTTTTTCTATTTCTTCTATTCTAATAAATAAAAAGTTTACACCAGGCACTCACACACATGAATAACTTTTTGTTTTACTATACACATACACCACACATGAAAAAATGTCCATCTCACCCCATCTCAGCCAATGAGGCATAGGCCTTCCTTGCCTTCGACTCTGATAGTGAGGGAGAGGATGCCAACTTCCATTATTTTTCTTTATCCTCCTCTTCCTCAAGTGATGCCAAACCACCACACAGGCGCCCAAGGATAAGAAATGAGCAATTGTTATTCAACCCCTGTGGACTTCTCCCCCCAAAGATTATGAGTCACAGTTTCCTGATTTTGAAGCACATTCAGGAATCCAATTTGACACTACTGGCCTCACAGAAATTGATTTTTTCAAAGTCTTTTTCTTTGAGGATTTCGTAAATATCATGGTGGCCAAGAAATTTTTTTATGCCCAACAATTTTTGGCCCAAAACCCCACTTTGTAATTTTTTTGCTAGACTCCCATAGATGCAGTAGATTTTATGAAGTTTTGAAGCCTTGTCCTTCACATGAGGATAGTGAAACAGACAGAATTTTGGCTATATTGGAGTGTTGATGCTTTATATAACAAAAAGTGATGAGCGAGCAAACTCGCAAGTTTTCAGTACTCGTCCAAGCAACTCAGTACATAAGATGCTCGGAGCTCGCCGAGTACTTGCGAGATGCTCGGGTGGATGATCGGGTCCCCTCCCTGCATGTTTAGGGGTCTTTACAGAGCCACTAAACATGCAGGGATCACCATAGCCATGTTGGTTATGGCATTACAGTGATTGGTTGGCCTCACAGCGTCATCAGGTCTATATCAGACCTAGCGCCGTCATGCTCATCACAGTCACTCCAGAATCAGGCAGTGTAGGGAGAGGTGCTGCTGAGCTAGGGAGGGATTTGCTTGTTTATTAGGTAGTGTAGGTAGAACAGAAGTTTATTACACATATCCATCTGAAAAAACAGTCCTTCTGAGGACTAATCGATCTGTAGAGATATCAGGCAGGCAGTGTTTATAGGCAGGCAGAGTATATGGCAGACTGCAGTGCATATAGCACAAGAGGCTCCATTCCATTTCTGTCTGCTGCTGTTAGACTTTTCTAGATATAGGCCCAGGTCTCAGGGGCCAGGAATTATTTTTTTTTGGATCTTAATCCTCATTATTTGCTTAAAAAACAATCCAGAGAACACAATTTTCCTGCGCCATTTGCTTGTTGGCACTGCAGAATACAGACAGGTCCTTTCCATATTACAGTGCTAAAAATCCAGCTATTTAAAACTGTGGTTTGACCGTCAAACAGATCACATATAATTGCACTGAAAATATTGCCATTTCTGTACTCCATTAAAAATAATTTTCAGTGTGTCAGCGAAGTTTATGACACCGTTTTGCTGTTCAAAATAATTACTGACAGGCCAGGTATTTAAAACTGTGGTTTGTCCATCACACAGATCACATATAAGTTGGCTCCAAATTCAGTCATTTGTAGGGAGTGTGGAAGATATTGTCCTCCATTTAAAATGAGCAAGACGAGTGGCAAGGGACGGGGACCTGGACGTGATGGTGCATGCAGAGGCCGAGGCCGTGGGCAAGCTGAAATTGTGCCACAACAAACACCCACATCTTCTCACCCGACCTACCTTTCCTAGTGAACCTCAGCACACCGCTATTGAACCCAGAGCAGTGTCAAAAGGTTGTTGGTTGGATAGCGGATAATGCTTCAAGTCAGTTTGCCACCACCTTGTCTTCCACACGGTCTAGTCTCAGTAGCCGTGAGTATGGAGTCTGGACTGCATATTCCTCACCCTCATCCTCCTTCCTCCCACAATACCGAGTGCCCAGAGACAACTTATCCCACACTTGGACACTCCGAAGAGCTGTTCACTTTTCCATTTATAGATTTGGTCCTCTCACCCGGTGAACTTAAAGCGGGGAAAGAGGAGATTGCATGTAGCGATGGCCAAATATTTGAGCAGCCACGGTCACACGAAGTTGACAGTGGGAAAGTGTCTCAAGAGGTAGACGATGATGAGACACATTTCCCAGAAAGTCAGGAGGAGGACTAGGGTGTGGAAGTGGAAGACGAGGTGGTGGATGATATAGTAACTGACCCAACCTGGCTGAAGGACATGCAGAGTGAGGACGGCAGCACATAGGGGGAGGGAGGCAGAGCTCCCCAACAGGCAGGAAGAAGCATTGTTTTGGCTGCAGGCAGAAGGCAGGCAACCGCTCCCCGTAACAATAAGAAGGAAGTTGTCAGGAAAACTGTTAAATCTTCCCGAGTGTGGTTGTTTTTTAAAGAATTTGCTGATAATCCCAAAAATGCCATTTTCACCACCTGCCAGGCCAGCATCAGCAGGGGTGGCAAATTGACCAGCCTGACCACCATCAGCATTATCAGGCACATGGCAGCAAAGCACCCGACTCTGTGGGCCGAACCCCAGGGTCCAGGAACAGTGTCTGTGGGCGGCACCACTGCTTATTCTGCTGTTTTGCATGCAAGCCAATCCCCTGTCAATGGTGAATGCAAAGATGCCGTCTGCCCTGCACCTGTCATTGCACACTATCAAGTAGCAACATCAGGAAGCACGTCCACGTCCTTGTCCCAGCGCAGTGTTCAGTTTTCCTTACCACAGTCCTTGAAATGCAAGCGCAAATATGCAGCCAATGCCCCACAGGCCACACTACTAAATTCCCAACAATTCGAGACTGCTTGCGCTCGAAATGTTGCCTTTTAGGCTCGTGGAGATGGAAGCATTCCACAGTGTGATGTCGGCGGCCATCCCTTGGTACCCAGTACCTAGCCGCCACTATTTCTCCCAGTGTGCCATCCCCGAATTACACAAGCACGTTTCTCAAAACATTAGCCGTGCTCTCCACAATGCAGTTACCGAGAAAATTCACCTAACCACGGACACGTGGACAAGTGCTTCTGGGCAGGGATGGTACATCTCGCTGACGGCATACTGGGCTAACATAGTTGAAGCGGAGACCCAGTCAGACTTGGCATGGAAAACGCCCTCCCGACACCAAGAATTGGGGGCCCTCAGTTAATTAGGGTTGCACCCCCAGTCTACAGCTACTGCATCTCATCCTCCTCCTCCTCTTCAGCCTCCATCTCCAAAATGATCACATCAGTCACAGGCTGTGCTGGAGCTAATATGTTTAGGTGACAAACTGCACAATTCTGAAGAGTTGTGGACAGCTCTGAAAGAGCAGGCAGATCTGTGGAAAACACCGCTTAACCTACAGCCAGGCATGGTCTTGCATGACAATGGCCGGAACCTAGTGGTGGCTCTGAGGCGAGCTCACACAAGTACCATGATTGGTCCATGTGCTTAACCACGAGGTTCAGCAGTTTTTCAAAACCTACCCATTGCTGCCGGATCTGCTTGTCAAAGTACACCACTTGTGTTCCTATTTTAGAAACTCACCTACAGCTTCCGCTGCCCTTGCCTTGTTTCAGCAGCGTTTGCAGCTTCCGGCTCACAGAGTGGTGTGTGATGTCCCCACATGTTGGAAGTCTACACTGCAGATGTTGGGAAGGATTTGTGAGCAGAAATGAGCAGTTGTTAAATAGCAGCATCAACAAGGCCATCGGTATTTAGTTCAGACTCCACACATAAGACCTCAGTAGTGGACATTGATGTCAGACTTTGAAGACTCCACCAAGATGGTGAGCGGCAATGATGCCATAATTACCGTCACCATCCCGCTTCTCTATCTTCTCAAATGCTTTCTGCTGACACTCAAATCAAAGAGGATGCATTGCAGGTGGAGCATGATGAGATGGATCAAGGAACCATACAGGGTGATTCCACACAGCCCAGCCTCATCTCATCCCAACGTGGATTTGGTGACAATGAGGAAGAGGAGGAGGAGGAGTAAAAACAGGAGACTGTTTCCTGTGCTATAAATGGTACTATCTGCACATCTGTCATACCGTCTTTTCAGCGTGGATGACCAGAGGACAGAGAGGAGGAGGAGGAGAGCATGGTCAGTCGTACTCTTTTTGAGGACTTGTTGAGTCTTGCTTGTTAGCAGTCTGTCATGCATGGCTGAGTTTATGTTACGCTGCCTTTCCATGACTCTCGCATTCCCAAAATTTTGGGTGACAGTCATTACTGGTTGGTGACACTTCTACACCCATGTTACAAGGAGAACTTTATATCTCTTATTCCTGAGGCGGACAGGTCTACAAAAATGGGGCTGTACCAGAAGGCCCTTGTTGCGGTACTATTAAATAAATTCCCATCTGAAAATGCTGGCGGAAGATGTCACAGTTCGTTGGACAACCAAGGACTACAGGCGAGAGAGACACAACTTCAATCCAGCAGAGGCAGGGGAGCACTGTCAAAGTTCTGGGAGAATTTATTTCTCAGCCCCTCCCATCGCACAGGCCCTGAGACGCAGGGTACTCTTACAAGGAGTACAAAGTTTGGGAAGATGCTGAGGGAGTACCTTGCTGACCGTTCCAATGTCCTCCGTTATTCCTCTGTGCCTTATAATTATTGGGTATCCAAGCTGGATACGTGGCATGAACTGGCTCTCTATGCCTTGGAGGGCATGGCCTGCCCTGCCACTAGAGTTTATTCAGAGAGAGTTTTTAGTGCCTCTGGTGGAATTATAACTGACATACGCATCCGCCTGTCAACTGAAAATGCTGACAGGCTGACTCTTATAAAAATGAACAAGGGCTGGATTGGGCCAGACTTCTCAACACCACTGAATGATAGCAGCGTAACATAAACTGAAATCCAGTGTCTTTTTTTGGGAGGTGTATTCCCATGAACCTTTTCACACCCACACATGGGTATACTCTACTTGATTTTGTTTATTTGCTCTGGTCCTCCTCCTTCTCCTCATCCTCCACCACCATATCACCAGGGTGGCAGAGGTCTGTGATGCAACACCCACATAATTCTTATAAAGGGTCCTTATGATTCCCATAAAATCTTTTTTATGCAGTATCTTCATGTTTATTCCCCAGGGGTAAATGTTTTTCAGCCCATACACTTAGTGCATGGGCATTACAAGTATAGGAGACCCACTCCTTTCTAATGAGAACATTTTTTTATGAGGCTCTCCTCCACGTCTCTTCCATAGGGCATTGGAGTGCCTCCCAATTTTTGGCAGCCCTTGTATTCACTGCATAGGCCAACACTATGGGAGACCCACTTGCTAATAATGGGAACATTTATTCCTGAGGCCCTGTACGTCTCTTCCAAGGCCATTGGAGTGCCTCCCAATTTTTGACAGCCCCGGTGAACAACATTATCAATACCATGGATGGCAAGAAAAACAAAGAAATCAATTTTGGAATAAATCAAGGCAGACATCATTAGAAGCATCAACAAGCTATGACTTGCCTACGTTAGTCATATCATGCAAAGAAAGTAATCACTGAAGAAGAATATCATGGTCAGAAGTATATCATGGTCAGAAGAATAGAAGGAACAAGGTGAAGAGGAGGACCAGATTATAATTAAAGGTTATAATTTAATATACCCCCTGCCCTGCAGTATACATTAATTGATGGCTGGTAGCCCCTGGTTCTAAAATAACAAGTGATTATTTGGACCATATCATAATTTTTATGCTGACTTCCAACTCTGAGCTGTGTAAACGAGAATGCTTATTGGCTAAAGAAGATCAGGTGACGTGTATTTGAGGGACACTGTGGCTTAAGGACCCAACACCCTTTATAATATGTGCAGAATTATTTGGTAGAGAGTTTTTCTCAGGCAAAATAGGCCAAAAGAAATTTATCTGATTCTGAAAAGTTGAAAATTTATTGCAAGTCTTACAGAGAGATGCAGAAGTCTTGATGTTTAGATATTGGGGTGATCACAAAACCAGTAAAAGTTTTGTTTCAAATAGTCAACAGGGTCACGGAAAATGTACTGAGAGGAAAGGATGCAGATTAACTGCCAAAGATGTAGGAAGAATCATATGAGAATGGACCAAGAAGCTATTATGCACCAGAGCTGCCATTTTCCAGAACTGCAACCTCTCTGGAGGTCAGAAGTAGAAGGTGTTCAGTGCTCAGAGACACGCTCGAGGTGAGGAGGCTAAGCCCAACCACCACATTGCAAGACACAGAAGTACAAGATGTTCAGTGCTCAGAGACACACTCAAAGTGAGGAGGCTAAGCCAGTCCACCACATTGCAAGAAACCTAAGTACAAGGTGTTCAGTGCTCAGAGACACGCTCGAGGTGAGGAGGCTGAGCCCGACCACCACATTGCAAGACACAGAAGTACAAGGTATTCAGTGCTCAGAGACAAGGTTGAGGTGAGGAGGCTGAGCCCAGCCACCACTGAATGAGACACAGAAGTGCAAGGTGTTCAGTGCTCAGATTTGGAGCTGAGGCGAGGAGGCTGAGCCCGACAACCATTGAACAAGACACAGATGTCAAGACATGATTTTAATGCAGGGACAGTGCTTCATCTCATGCCTCAAAATACTCCACTTCTTGGCTTGCCAGTAAAGGCCTTAAAAATTAAGAAATAATAACTTTGCTCTTTCCTCACTTGCCTTAAACCTAAGTGAGAACTTTTGGGTTATTCTTAAATGGATGATTTAAGATGAATGGAAAGTCACCTCTTGGAACAGTGTCTGGGAGGCTGTGGTTGGTGCGCTCCAAAAAGGTAATCATCATCAGATTAATAAACTGACTCCACTGATGGAAAGCTCATGACTGCTAGTGAAAAGACGGCAGCTACAGTGGGGAAAAAAGTATTTAGTCAGCCACCAATTGTGCAAGCTCTTCCACTTAAAGAGATGATTGAGGCCTATAATTGACATCATAGGTAAATCTCTATTATGAGAGACAAAATGTTAAAGCAAATCCTGAAAATCAGATTGTATGATTTGGAAAGAATTTTTTTTTCAAATTTTGGTGGAAAATAAGTATTTGGTCAATTACAAACAAGCAAGATTTTTGTCTCTCACAGACTTGTAACTTCTTCTTTAAGAGGCTCCTATGTTCTCCATTTATTACCTGTAGTACTGGCACCTGTTTGAAATTGTTATAAGTATAAAATACACCTGTCCGCAACCTCAAACAATCACACTCCAAACTCCACTATGGTGAAGACCAAAGAGCTGTCGTAGGACACCAGAAACAAAATTGTAGCCCTGCACCAGGCTGGGAAGACTGAATCTGCAATAAGCAAGCAGGTTGGTGTGAAGAAATCAACTGTGGGATCAATAATTAGAAAATGGAAGACATACAAGACCGCTGATAATTTCCCTCGATATGGGGCTCCACACAAGATCTCACCCCGTGGGGTCAAAATGATCCCAAGAACGGTGAGCAAAAATCCCAGAACCACATGGGTGGACCTAGTGAATGACCTGCAGAGAGCTGGGACCAACGTTACACAAACTATGATCAGTAACACACTACGCCGACACGGACTCAGATCCTGCAGAGCCAGACTTGTTTCACTGCTTAATCCATTACATGTCCGGGCCCATCTGAAGTTTGCTAGAGAGAATTTGGATGATCTAGAAAAGTATTGGGAGAATGTCATATGGTCAGAAGAAACCAAAGTAGAACTCCTGGGTAGTGTTGAGCCACCCCCGTAGTGTTCGAGTTCGGTTCGGTTCGTCGAACACCCGTGTGTTCGCCGAACACCTTCGAAAACCGTTAAAACCAATGGCAGGCAAACAAAAACACATAGAAACACATAGAAAACACTTCAAAAGGTGTCCAAAAGCTGACAAACTGCTCAGAAGACACAACTAACACATGGAAAAGTAACAAGTACATATAGTCATGCGAAAAGAAAAGAGGTGGAGGAGTAAAAGGAGGGGGAGACACAGATATAGGCATGTCATGCCCTTCTAAAATCCAAAAAGTGAGAAGCCGACACGGCCAGTCCGCTCCTGCCCGTGCCACCTCCGTGTCGCCCGGTTTGTGCCAGAGCCGCGGTGGACCCTGACGGCCAGCCCCCCTATCCCAATACTGGTGCCTGTCCGCCGGTGGGTCGAGGCCCCCCACGGTGGGGGGGGGGAGTAACATCTGCAGAAGAAAGACCATCTTCCAGCCAAACTAAGATGTCGACTTCTTTTCGTGGACAATGTGATACGATCCCATTCTTACGGACACGCCCATCGCTACAAATTCTAGATGAAGCACAAAAACAGCAGGTGCTTCAACTGATATCAAGTGCTCCTTCAAGTGGGCTCTCCATCACCTCAATTTCAACATCACAAATACTCCAGTCCTCAGAGGTGTCACCCCAATCGCACTTGCTTCCTCACAGCTCCCAAGTCTCCAGCTGCCCGTCTGAGTATGGGGTAACACAGATGGCTGAGTCTGCCCAGCTGTTTACTCATACTATAGCCTGGGAAACGGAGGTCTGCTCCAGAGCTTCTGTTAATCCAGATGAGGAAATGATCTGATCCGATGCCCAGAATCTTTATAAGTTGGATCCAGGACCAGATGAAGAAGGTTCTGAGCATAATGTAGACCCTTGTTCCCAAACTGTAACTCCTGTTGGTGGAGACAATGATGAAGACGATGATGAGACTCAAATACCTGATTGGAGCGACAACTTGACTTTTCGATCAGGGCAGGAAGAGGTTGGCTCTGAGGGCGACGGGTGTGATAACACACAGGGTGATGACGAGGTTGGAGATCCCACTTACTGTCAACCCACAGTCAGACAGTCAATGAGGTCAGCAGAGGAGGTGGAGGAGGATGTGACTAGCCCTGGGGATGGGGATGACTCGGTACCCGGGCATTTGCCTGGCCTTGGGGATGTCGCGGTGGTCGGCTCCCTGGCCCGTACCCTGGGGTCTCTCTATAAAAGGGTGGATATTTGTTAATTTTATAAGAGTTCATGACGCCACCTGTGGTATCTGGTGAAAAGCACCAGCGCTGCAGCAGTCCACTGAGGCCAGTGATAAGGCAGCTTGATGGTATAGCTCCCCACAGGTGGAGCTAGGTCTCAGGGCAGCGTATGCAGGGGGAATGCAGGACAGGCGAGACCCAGCTGCGTCAGAGCAAGAACGGGAACGGACACGGTAGTCACTTCAGTACCTTTTACTGGTGGAAATTCAGGCACATCCCGGAGCACTGTAGGGTGAAGGGTGCATATCAGGATCCTCCCCAATGAGCGGGTGTAGGGCCTCCTGTTTCTTGCCTCTGCGTATTAAGTTTCTGACCTGCCTGGAGCTAGGCCTAACTTTGTCTCTGTCCTGCGCTGGCTGACCTTGTGGTAGGGCCTTCTCTTGGAGTTCACGCTCCCAGTATGCGGGGCCTAAGCGTCTCCTGGCTCTGTTACATATCAGCACCTTAGCGATCCTGGGACTTGTAGTTCTCCAGGGATTCCGGTTATGCCTTACTGGGTCATAGAGATACCGGTAAGCTCGGATCCTGTGTCCGGTAAATGCTTCGGGGTGAGCTGGTTAAGCTCCTCTGCCCCTTATGTACTAACTCACCACTCGCCTTCGGCCTACTCGGGCCCTCACTAGGCTATACACACTAACGGCAGCTTGCCGCGCTTCACTGATCTTACGGCACCGGCACACCTTAAGCTCTATCTGGGCTCCCTGAATCTAGCAAGCAGGAGCCTCGTGCTCCACTGCTGAACTATTAACTGCGTTCTCTAGACTAGACTGAGCTCCACTGCAGACTGACCTCTCTTAGGCTTCTCTACTGCAGGAACTCTTCAGAGGAACTGAACTGCCTAGCTCCACCTTCCCTATTTATATCCCTAACGGGCTCCCTCTGCTGGTCTGAGGTGGAAGGTGGAGATGTGTGAATGTTTATGGGGGCCTCTTGTGGAGGATTCCATCAATGCACTCTTCTAGGATCTGTGATACCAAGCGCAGCGGGGCATCACAGATGCTATTGACGACAAGGTTAGGTTGCGCCTTCCTGAACAGAGACGGAGTACTGGAAGCACGTCAACAACTGCATCCTCAACCACAACTCTGCCTCTGACCACAAGTCGTAGTGGCTCTTCAGGTCACATGGGCTCTAAGCCTTGCATAGCCTGGGCATTTATTCAGATCGATAAGGATGACCCAACTCGTGTTATCTGTAATATTTGTCAGCAAAAGCTAAGTAGAGGCCAAAAAATACATAGTTTGAGCACTTCATGCATGTACCGTCACATGGATATGAAGCATAAGTTGCAGTGGGAAGCTCACTGTGCTACAATGCGGCCTAGCCGGCTGGGCCAACCACCGTCTGCCCCATCTTGTGCATCCGCAGCCTCTTCATCCTCTGTGACTGGGGGGACAGCAGTCACACATGTTTTTGGACGCAGACCTGCCACTTCTTTACCCGCAACAGCCAGTGTGATTGGCAGGTCGTCAGTTCATTGGAAAGTGGAAACACCTGCTAGTGTTGAGCGCTCTCCAACATCGAGAGCACCACCTTTGGATCAAGGCAACCTAACATGTCCGCCTGCATCTTCCTCACAGACCGGCAATTGCCGGGGACACCCTACTCAACACCGTCTAAGCACAACAGCCAGCCCTCGGTCCCTCAGATGTGGAAAAGTAAAAGACCATTTCCTCCTAGCCATGAGAAAGCTAAGAGGTTGAATTTCACCATCTGCAAGCTGTTGGCTACAGAAATGCTGCCTTTCCACCTGGAGGACACAGAGGATTTTCAAGACCTTATGTCCGTCACAGTGCCCCAGTACCAGATGCCCAGTCGGCACTACTTCTCAAAGAAAGGTGTGCCTGCACTCCACTAGCATGTCACACACAACATCACCGCTTTTTTGAGAAACTCTGTGTGTGACAGGGTGCACTTCACCACAGACACTTGGACGAGAAGGCATGGACAGGGGCGTTACATGTCGCTGACTGGGCACTGGGTAACTATGGTGACAGCAGGACAAGGGGCTGCTGTCCAAGTCTTACTGTCCCCACGAGTTGTGTGTTAATCCTCTTTATCTCAAACTTCCTCCACTGCTTCTGCCTCCTCAACCTCCTCTCGGTCCTCCACCTGCACCCAAAGCCTGTCTGGTAATGCCACCTGCTTTCTAACTGCGCAGAAGGAATCCTGCACACCTCCTTACTATGCTGGCAGCAGGGCTCAACGCATCATTGTTTACTATGAAATGTCTGGGAAATGTGAGTCACACAGCTGAGGAGTTGTGGTCAGCTCTGGAGACCCAGTTTCATGAAAGGTTGTCTCCACTGGACCTGCAACCAGGGAAGGCCATGTGCGACAATGCTGCAAACCTGGGTGCGGCACTTCGCCGGGGCAATGTCACACACGTGCCTTGAATGGCTCACGTGTTGAACCTGGTTGTCCAGCAATTTTTAGCCCACTATCCCGGACTAGATGGCCTTCTGCAGAGTGCACGGTCGCTGTGTGCTCACTTCCGCCGTTCGCATCCTGCAGTTCAACGACTTACATCTCTACAGAAGTCGTTGGGCCTGCCAGTTCACCGGCTGAAATGCGATGTGCCGACACGGTGGAATTCAACTCTGCACATGTTGCAGCGACTGTGGCAGCACCGACAAGCCCTGGTGCAATACGTTCTGACGTATAGCCTGGGCCAACGAGATCCAGAGGTGGGGCAAATCACGCTGGAGGAGTGGTCTCAGATCAGGGACCTATGCACCCTTCTGCACAGTCTTGAAATGGCGACGAAGACGTTTAGTGCTGACGACGATGCCATAATCAGCAAGACTATTACGGTGATTTACATGCTGGAGCACATGTTAAACAGAATTCGGAGTCAGGTGGTGGGACAAGAGGAGGTGGAGGAAGTAGAGGAGGAGTCGTATGCGGAAGGGATAACATCTCCAAGGTCCAGACGGTTGGCAGCACCAAGGCGGCAGCCATGGGAGGGTGGGGGAGAGGGATTAACCAGGGCGCATGGTAGCAGCCAAACTGTTGAGGAAGGTGCAGGAGTCAAGGAAGAAGTGGAGGACGAACTGGCAATGGGCATGGAAGACTCATCAGATGAGGGAGACCTTGATCACATTTCTGTTGTGCGAGGTTGGAGGGAGAGGGCAGAGGAAGGAAGCATGATTCTTACCTCGCTACCAACACAACAAGGACTTGGTACTTCTGGATGCGCAAGACACATGAGTGCCTTCTTGCTGCACTACTTGCAACATGACCCCCGGATTGTCAGAATTCGAAGTAATCCCGACTACTGGGTTGCCACACTCTTAGATCCCCGGTACAAAAGTATATTTTCCAAAATAATTCTTGCCATAAAAAGGTATTGTAACGGGTCCGGGAGGCGGAACCTCTAAGCTACTATACAAGGGGGCGGCCCTTGTAAGGGAGCGGGTGGCAGTCTCTGGGTGAACGGACAGGGAGTTACGGCAAGTGATCAGGGCAGTCTCTGGGTAAGGGGTAGGTACGACCTGTGATGGCGGAGCCTCCGGGTAGGCTAGCAGGCAGATGGTAGATGTGTGCTCCCAGGTGAGCAAGCGAGAGTCTCTGGAATAGCAGGTGGTCACAGCACGTGACGGCGGAACCTCCGGGCTGGCAGGCAGGTAGGTAACGGAGAAGCGCTCCCAGGTGAGCGGGCAAGAGTCTCTGGAATAGCTGGTGGTCACCGCACGTGACAACGGGACCTCCGGGCTGGCAAGCAGGCAGGTAGCGGAGATGCGCTCCCAGGTGAGCGGGCAAGAGTCTCTGAGATAGCTGGTGGTCACAGCACGTGACAACGGAGCCTCCGGGCTGGCAAGCAGGCAGATAACGGAGAAGCGCTCCCAGGTGAGCGGGCAAGCTGGTCCATAGACAGACTGACAGGAGTAGTAAGGCAGACCGTCGGACCTCAGACTGGCAGACAGGTAACAAGTATTCAGGCAGGAATCAGGCAGGTAACTAGCAGGAAACTGGCAGGAAACTGGCAGGTAACTGGCAACGGGACCTGAGGGCTGAAGCACAGGTGAGACACAGGTGCAAACAACATTGCTCGGGCACCTCCATTTTGGAGGAGGTGCCTTATATATGATGAAGTCCTCCGGCCATTGGCCGGGGACTCCTTAGGACGGCGCGCGCGGCCCCTTTAAGAGGAGGGGAGCGCGCGCGCGCGCGCCCTAAGCACAGGGGCCGGGAAGGAGCGCGCGCTGAGAGCAGAGCGGGAGGAGGACGCCGGGCACGGAGCAGAGCGGTGAGGGGAGCAGCGTCCCTGCCTAGCAGAGGGCAGGGACGCCAGCGCTACAGTACCCCCCCCTTTAGGCCCCCCCTTTTTTAGGCCAGACAGAAATTTAGCTAGGATGAGAGGGGCATGGATGTTCTCCCGGGGCTCCCACGTTCTCTCCTCAGGACCAAACCCCTTCCAATCTACCAGAAAAAAGGTCTTTCCTCTTACCCTTTTGGTGGCAAGAATGTTCTCTACCTCAAACTCGTCCTCAGCAGAAACCGGAGCAGGAGGCGTACCTGTAGACTTGGAAAAAAAGTTAAGCACCACAGGTTTGAGGAGAGACACATGGAAGGAGTTAGGGATCCGTAAGTTGGCCGGGAGTTTCAATTTATAGGCCACCGGGTTGATCTGACTGATGACCTCCAGTGGGCCGATGAACCGAGGCCCTAACTTATAGGAAGGGATCTTGAGCCGGACATATTTGGACGAGAGCCAGACTTTATCCCCAGGGCGGAATTGAGGAGGGTCCAGACGTTTTTTGTCAGCGTGTCTTTTCATACGCTCGGATGACAGAAGGAGTGCGGACCGGGTACTCTCCCATATGGAGGAAAATTTGTTAACAAGAGATTCCGCAGCCGGATTGTCCGCCGAGGTGGAGACGGGAAACGGGATCCGAGGATGCTGACCGTAGACTACAAAAAACGGGGATTTGGAGGAAGACTCGCTCTCGTGATTGTTGTACGAGAATTCGGCCCATGGCAGGAGATCCACCCAGTCAGAATGGTGGGCATTAACGAAGTGCCGAAGGTAACTGGTCAGGTTCTGATTGATCCGCTCCACTTGACCATTAGACTGTGGGTGGTAAGCGGAGGAGAAGTCCAGGGTGACGTCCAGCAATTTACAAGTGGCTCTCCAGAAACGGGAAGTGAACTGTACCCCACGATCCGACACGATGTGACGGGGCAGGCCATGAAGACGGAAGATGTGGCGGATAAAGTCTTTAGCCAGCTCGGGTGCAGACGGAAGACCTGGCAGTGGAATGAAGTGAGCCATCTTGGAGAAGCGGTCAGCGACCACCCAAATGACCGTACAACCGGCAGAGACGGGTAGATCAGTAATGAAGTCCATCGCTATATGCTGCCAGGGGGCAGCAGGTACTGGCAGAGGTAGGAGGCGGCCGGCCGGCAGGTGTCTCGGAACTTTGTTGCGGGCGCAGGACACACAGGCAGAAACAAAGTCTATTACATCCTTCTGCAGGTTAGGCCACCAGTAGTGCCGGGTAATAAGCTGGAGGGTCTTTTTCTGACCGGCGTGGCCAGCTAGTTTAGACGAATGACCCCAGTGTAGGATCTTCTCCCGATCAGGTACTGGTACGAACGTCTTACCAGGAGGAAGACGATTTAGACTCACGGGAGCCACCTGCATTACTCTGGCGGGATCGATGATATGTTTCGGATCCTCCTCGAGATCAGACACCAGAAAGGACCGAGACAAGGCGTCCGCCTTGACGTTTTTGTCAGCCGGGCGAAAATGAAGGACAAAATCAAAACGAGCAAAAAACAAGGACCACCGGGCTTGGCGCGGGTTAAGTCTCTGGGCATGCTGGAGGTAAGCCAAGTTCTTGTGGTCAGTGTAAATTATTACCGGGTGAAGAGCCCCCTCGAGCAGGTAACGCCACTCCTCCAATGCCAGTTTGATGGCCAATAACTCTCGGTCTCCTATGGAATAGTTGCGCTCAGAGGAGGAGAAGAGTTTAGAGAAGAAGCCACAAGTTACCATCCTCCCGGAAGATGATTTTTGAGTAAGTACCGCTCCGGCTCCAGAGGAGGAGGCGTCAACTTCCAGGAAGAACTGTTTGTTGCCATCTGGGCGATGCAGCACCGGGGCGGAAGAGAAGGCCTGTTTAAGGGAAAGAAAGGCCTCCTCTGCTTCGGGTGGCCACTCTTTGGGATTAGTACCTTTACGGGTGAGCGCAGAAATTGGGGCCGTCCGGGAAGAGAAGTGTGGTATGAAGAGGCGGTAGTAGTTGGCGAAGCCCAGGAATCGCTGAATGGCCTTCAACCCCTCCGGTCGGGGCCATTTCTCGATGGCAGACAGTTTCTCAGGATCCATTTGTAGGCCGGTCTGAGAGATAATGTAGCCCAGAAACGGAAGCGAGGTCTGCTCAAAGAGGCACTTCTCAAATTTAGCGTAGAGATGGTTCTGCCTTAGCCTGAGCAGGACCTGACGAACGTCCCTCCGGTGAGTCTGGAGATCCGGAGAGAAGACCAAGATGTCGTCCAGGTACACCACTACGCAGGAGTAGAGAAGGTCCCGGAAGATGTCATTGACCAACTCTTGAAAGATGGCAGGAGCGTTACAGAGACCAAAGGGCATTACCAGGTATTCATAGTGGCCGTCCCGGGTGTTGAATGCCGTCTTCCATTCATCCCCCTGACGAATACGAACCAGGTTGTACGCCCCACGAAGGTCCAGTTTGGTGAAGATCCTAGCCCCCCTCAGGCGATCAAATAATTCTGGAATGAGCGGAAGGGGGTACTTATTCTTCACCGTGATCAGGTTTAGGCCTCTATAGTCTATACAGGGACGGAGAGAGCCGTCCTTCTTTTTGACGAAAAAGAAGCCTGCTCCCGCCGGGGAGGTAGATTTCCGGATGAATCCTCTGGCCAGATTCTCCTCAATATATTCGGACATTGACCGGGTCTCAGCAGCGGATAAAGGATAGATACGCCCACGGGGAGGAGTAGTACCGGGTAGCAGATCGATGGGACAGTCGTATGGTCTATGTGGTGGTAATGTCTCTGCCTCCTTTTTATTAAAGACATCTGCATAAGACCAATAAGGAATCGGAAGTCCAGGTAGATTAGCTGGGGTAGGAGAGGGACGGACGGGATGGACGGGAACCAGGCAGGTTTTATGACAGTCTTGTCCCCAGCGAAGGACCTCTCCGGTTTGCCAGTCTAGCACGGGTGCATGTCTCTGGAGCCAGGGCAGACCTAGCAAGAGGGCGTGAGAGAGTCCAGGCAGAACATGAAAGGAGATACTTTCAGAATGCAGCATTCCCACCTGCAGGGTAATGGATTCGGTGATGAGTTGAATGGGGCGAGGTAAGAGGCCCCCATCCACGGCAGCGACAGACAAGGGTACAGCCAGAGGTTTGGTGGGGATGCGGTATTTCTCAACCAGGGACTGTGAAATAAGGTTCCCGGCTGCTCCAGAGTCAAGTTGGGCTAGTTCGAAATAACGGTTCTCCCCGTAGATGATCGAAACTGACAACAGCAGGGATGGAGAGGATTTATTCTTGTCTAGGTGGACCTCTCTGAGCGAACCTAGACACAGGCATTTCCCGACCTCTCCGGGCAGGCACGGATCCGGTGCTCCTTACTGCCACAGTAGAAGCAGCTCCCCTCGGCACGGCGTGAGTCCTGACGGGTTTTGACCATCTTGGTCTGGTCGACCTGCATAGGCTCAGGAGAGTGTACCTGGGGAGAGATGGAGGGAATGACGGGTTTCTGGAAAGTAGGAGCTAAACGTGGAATCCTTCTCTCACGGGTGACCTCTTTGGCACGCTCCTGGAACCGTAGGTCAATCCGGGTGGCAAGGGTTATTAGATCATCGAGAGAGGTAGGAATGTCCCGACCAGCAAGTTCATCTTTAATACGACCGGACAGACCCTCCCAGAAGACGGATACCAGAGCGTCGTTATCCCAGGCCAGCTCCGAGGCAAGGGTGCGGAACCGTATGGCATATTGGCCCACAGTGAGACCCTCCTGACGGAGGCGTAGCAGAGAGGATGCGGATGAGGTCTTCCGTCCGGGTTCGTCGAAGACTTTCCGGAAAGCCGAGAGAAAAGCAGGCAAGTTGGACACCAGGGGGTCTCCTCTCTCCCATAGAGGATTTAGCCAGGCCAGGGCCTCCCCGGTGAGATGGGACATGATAAAGGCAATTTTGGCCCGGTCGGAATTAAACTGATGGGACAAAAGTTCAAAGTGCAGGGTGCACTGATTTATGAAGCCCCGAGCCTGGACGGGGTCACCTCCGAAGCGAGGAGGTGCAGAAAGCCGGGGTCCGGGGTAGGATACCATAGTATTAGTGGGCAGCGGAGCTGCCGGATTGCAAGATATGGCACTGGCGGAGGTTGTTGGTGGATCAGACAGAGTGTTCAGGCGAGTATTAACATTCCGCAGGTGACCCAGGATGGCCTCCTGTTGGGACCTCTGACGGGACAGTTCAAGACAGAGGTCCGAGAGCGAGGGAGCTTGGGTGCCACCGGGTTCCATGGCCCGAGCAAACTGTAACGGGTCCGGGAGGCGGAACCTCTAAGCTACTATACAAGGGGGCGGCCCTTGTAAGGGAGCGGGTGGCAGTCTCTGGGTGAACGGACAGGGAGTTATGGCAAGTGATCAGGGCAGTCTCTGGGTAAGGGGTAGGTACGACCTGTGATGGCGGAGCCTCCGGGTAGGCTAGCAGGCAGATGGTAGATGTGTGCTCCCAGATGAGCAAGCGAGAGTCTCTGGAATAGCAGGTGGTCACAGCACGTGACGGCGGAACCTCCGGGCTGGCAGGCAGGTAGGTAACGGAGAAGCGCTCCCAGGTGAGCGGGCAAGAGTCTCTGGAATAGCTGGTGGTCACCGCACGTGACAACGGGACCTCCGGGCTGGCAAGCAGGCAGGTAACGGAGATGCGCTCCCAGGTGAGCGGGCAAGAGTCTCTGAGATAGCTGGTGGTCACAGCACGTGACAACGGAGCCTCCGGGCTGGCAAGCAGGCAGATAACGGAGAAGCGCTCCCAGGTGAGCGGGCAAGCTGGTCCATAGACAGACTGACCGGAGTAGTAAGGCAGACCGTCGGACCTCAGGCAAGCAGGCAGGTAGCTGATATGCGCTCCCAGGTGAGCGGGCAGGCTGGTCCTTTAGACAGACTGACAGGAGTAGTAAGGCAGACCGTCGGACCTCAGACTGGCAGACAGGTAACAAGTATTCAGGCAGGAATCAGGCAGGTAACTAGCAGGAAACTGGCAGGAAACTGGCAGGTAACTGGCAACGGGACTTGAGGGCTGAAGCACAGGTGAGACACAGGTGCAAACAACATTGCTCGGGCACCTCCATTTTGGAGGAGGTGCCTTATATATGATGAAGTCCTCCGGCCATTGGCCGGGGACTCCTTAGGACGGCGCGCGCGGCCCCTTTAAGAGGAGGGGAGCGCGCGCGCGCGCGCCCTAAGCACAGGGGCCGGGAAGGAGCGCGCGCTGAGAGCAGAGCGGGAGGAGGACGCCGGGCACGGAGCAGAGCGGTGAGGGGAGCAGCGTCCCTGCCTAGCAGAGGGCAGGGACGCCAGCGCTACAGGTATTGACGAATGCAGGAGTATCTGTTGCAGAATCTTACATGTGCTTTTCCACAAAACACCAGTGGTGCACGTAGTGAATAGTGTTGAGCCACCCCCATAGTGTTCGGGTTCGGTTCGGTTCGTCGAACACCGGGATGTTCGAGGAACTGTTCGTCGAACTGTTCGTCGAACACCTTAGAACACCGTCGAACACCGTTAAAACCAATGGCAGGCAAACAAAAACACATAGAAACACATAGAAAACACCTGCAAAGGTGTCCAAAAGCTGACAAACTGCTCAGAAGACACTCTCTTTAAAAAAGCCGGCCGGCAAATTCAGCAGCGGCATACACCGGTACCCGACAATTTAGACAAGAAGGAATAGAGCATCACACAGAGATTAGATAGATAGAAACATGTCAGTCACACATATAAGAAGCACAGTGACAGTGTTGGTTACTGCACTTGTCATTTAGTGTAAAGGATTTATTAAAAAAAATATTAGTGTTTTCATGCACCGTCTCTTTAAAAAAGCCGGCCGGCAATTCAGCATCTGTACCCGACAATTTAGAACAGAAAGAATAGAGCTTCACACATAGATTAGATAGATAGAAACATGTCAGTCACATATATAATAAGTACAGTGATAGTGTTGCTTACTGTACTTGTCATTTAGTGTAAAGGATTTATTTAAAAAAATAATAGTGTTTTCATGCACTGTCTCTTTAAAAAAGCCGGCCGGCAATTCAGCAGCGGTACCCGACAATTTAGAACAGAAAGATAGAGCATCACACATAGATTAGATAGATAGAAACATGTCAGTCACATATATATGAAGTACAGTGATAGTGTTGGTTACTGTACTTGTCATTTAGTATTAAAATAAAGGATTTATTATTAAAAAAATTGGCGTGGGGTTCCCCTTAATTTTAGGCTCTAGCGGAGGTTAAGCAGACGGCTGGGGCAGATGTTTGAAGCCTGGGAAGGGGGTAATACCCACGGAGCTTCCCAGGCTACTAATATCAGCCTCCAGCTGAATACATAGCCTTTACTAGCTATTAAATTGGGGGACCCCCCAAAAAAAATGACGTGGGGTCCCCCCTAATTTAATAGCTAGCAAAGGCTAGGCAGACAGCTGGGGGCTGATATTAATAGCCCAGGAAGGGAGCCATGAATATTGGCCCCCTCCCAGGCTAGAAACACCAGCCGTCAGCCGCCCCAGAAATGGCGCATTCATAGGATGCGCCAATTCTGGCACTTAGCCTCGCTCTTCCACGCTGCCCTGGTGCGGTGGCAGGGGGTAATAGGGTTGGGGTTGATGTCAGCTTATAATGCCAGCTGACATCAAGCCCAGGTTAGTAATGGAGAGGCGTCTATAAGACACCCCCATTACTAACCCCATAGTCAAAGTTAAAAAAAACACAAACACCCAGAATAAAGTCCTTTAATTGAAATAAAGACACAATCCTTTATTGTTCTAAATTAAACCATACTTACCATCACGCCCATTCCAGCTGAAGCCAACGATCTCCTGCAATAAAAGAAAAATAATAAAGCAACCTCATCCTTACCTTTCCATGGTTCCCACGACAGCTTCAGCTCTGCTACATCGAGATGACTGGCTGGACCGCAGCAGAACGCTGCCATCCAGTCTGTCATCCCGCAGACACTGAGAAGAGCAGGCTTGCTTGCGCTGCTCAGCGTCTCTCTGTGACGACATCCAGATGAGCCGAGTTCATGTCCAATGAACTCGGCTCACCTCATGCACGTCACTGACAGCGTGGGAAAATTCTCACGCTGAAGCGCTGATTGCAGGAGAATTTTCCCACGCTGTCAGTGACGTGCAGGAGGTGAGCTGAGTTCATTGGACATGAGCTCACCTCATGCACATCACTGACAGCGTGGGAGTATTCTCCTGCACTCAGCACTTCAGCGTGAGAATTTTCCCACGCTGTCAGTGACGTGCATGAGGTGAGCCGAGTTCATTGGACATGACCTCGGCTCATCTGGATGCCGTCACAGCGAGACAGTGAGGAGCGCAAGCAAGCCTGCTCTTCTCAGTGTCTGCGGGATGACAGACTGGATGGCAGCGTTCTGCTGCGGTCCAGCCAGTCATCTCGATGTAGCAGAGCTGAAGCTGTCGTGGGAACCATGGAAAGGTAAGGATGAGGTTGGTTTATTATTTTTCTTTTATTGCAGGAGATCGTTGGCTTCAGCTGGAATGGGTGTGATGGTAAGTATGGTTTAATTTAGAACAATAAAGAATTGTCTCTTTATTTCAATTAAAGGACTTTATTCTGGGTGTTGTGTTTTTTTTAAATACTTTACTAGAAATTCATGGCGGTCATGTCTAATACTGGCGTGACCCCTTGAATTTTGGGCTTGGGGCCAGCTGATAATACCAAGCTGGCCCTAACCCCTTTATTACCCAGTGAGCCACCGCACCAGGGCCCTGGATGAGTTGGGTACAGCGCCAGAAGATGGCGCTTCTATGAACGCGCCATTTTCCGGGGTGGCTGCGGACTGCAATTTGTAGCGGGGGGGGCCCAGAAAGCTTGGGCCTCCCTGCGCTGCAGATTCCAGCCCCCAGCTGCCTAGTTGTACCTGGCTGGACACAAAAATAGGGCGAAGCCCCACGTACTTTTTTTTTAATTATTTCATGAAATTCATGAAATAATTAAGAAAAAAAGGCCTTCCCTATATTGTTGTGTCCGGCCAGGTACAAATAGGCAGCTGGTGGTTGGGGGCAGCCCGTTCCTGCCTGCTGAACCTGGCTGGACACAAATATAGTGCGAAGCCCCACTTCAATTTTTTTTAATTATTTCATGAAATTCATGAAATAATTAAGAAAAAAAGGGCTTCCCTATATTGTTGTGTCCGGCCAGGTGCAAATAGGCAGCTGGTGGATGGGGGCAGCCCGTTCCTGCCTGCTGTACCTGGCTGGACACAAATATAGTGCGAAGCCCCACTTCAATTTTTTTTAATTATTTCATGAAATTCATGAAATAATTAAGAAAAAAAGGGCTTCCCTATATTGTTGTGTCCGGCCAGGTACAAATAGGCAGCTGGTGGATGGGGGCAGCCCGTTCCTGCCTGCTGTACCTGGCTGGACACAAATATAGTGCGAAGCCCCACTTCAATTTTTTAAATTATTTCAGGAAATTCATGAAATAATTTTAAAAAAATTGACGTGGGGCTTCGCACTATATTTGTGTCCAGCCAGGTACAGCAGGCAGGAACGGGCTGCCCCCATCCACCAGCTGCCTATTTGTACCTGGCCGGACACAACAATATAGGGAAGCCCTTTTTTCTTAATTATTTCATGAAATAATTTTAAAAAAATTGACGTGGGGCTTCGCACTATATTTGTGTCCAGTCAGGTACAGCAGGCAGGAACGGGCTGCCCCCAACCACCAGCTGCCTATTTGTACCTGGCCGGACACAACAATATAGGGAAGCCCTTTTTTTCTTAATTATTTCATGAAATAATTTAAAGAAAATTGACGTGGGGCTTCGCCCTGTTTTTGTGTCCAGCCAGGTACAACTAGGCAGCTGGGGGCTGGAATCCGCAGCGCAGGGAGGCCCAAGCTTTCTGGGCCACCCCCGCTGCAAATTGCAGTCCGCAGCCACCCCGGAAAATGGCGCGTTCATAGAAGCGCCATCTTCTGGCGCTGTACCCAACTCATCCAGGGCCCTGATGCGGTGGCTCACTGGGTAATAAAGGGGTTAGGGCCAGCTTGGCATTATCAGCTGGCCCTAAGCCCGAAATTCATGGGGTCACGCCAATATTAGACATGACCACCATGAATTTCTAGTAAAGTATTTAAAAAAAACACAAACACCCAGAAAAAAGTCCTTTAATTGAAATAAACACACAATTCTTTATTGTTCTAAATTAAACCATACTTACCATCACGCCCATTCCAGCTGAAGCCAACGATCTCCTGAAATAAAAGAAAAATAATAAAGCAACATCATCCTTACCTTTCCATGGTTCCCATGACAGCTTCAGCTCTGCTACATCGAGATGACAGGCTGGACCGCAGCACAACGCTGCCATCCAGCCTGTCATCCCGCAGACACTGAGAAGCGCAGGCTTGCTTGCGCTCCACAGTGTCTCTCTGTGAGGGCATCCAGATGAGCCGAGTTAATGTCCAATGAACTCGGCTCACCTCATGCACGTCACTGACAGCGTGGGAAAATTCTCCTGCACTCACCGCTTCAGCGTGGGAGAATTCTCACACTGAAGCGCTGAGTGCAGGAGAATTCTCCCACGCTGTCAGTGACGTGCAGGAGGTGAGCTGAGTTCATTGGACATGAGCTCACCTTATGCACGTCACTGACAGCGTGGGAGAATTCTCCTGCACTCAGCGCTTCAGCGGGAGAATTCTCACGCTGAAGCGCTGAGTGCAGGAGAATTCTCCCACGCTGTCAGTGACGTGCAGGAGGTGAGCTGAGTTCATTGGACATGAGCTCACCTTATGCACGTCACTGACAGCGTGGGAGAATTCTCCTGCACTCACCGCTTCAGCGTGAGAATTTTCCCACGCTGTCAGTGACGTGCATGAGGTGAGCCGAGTTCATTGGACATGAACTCGGCTCATCTGGATGTCGTCACAGAGAGACGCTGAGCAGCGCAAGTAAGCCTGCGCTTCTCAGTGTCTGCGGGATGACAGGCTGGATGGCAGCGTTCTGTTGCGGTCCAGCCTGTCATCTCGATGTAGCAGAGCTGAAGCTGTCGTGGGAACCATGGAAAGGTAAGGATGAGGTTGCTTTATTATTTTTCTTTTATTGCAGGAGATCGTTGGCTTCAGCTGGAATGGGCGTGACGGTAAGTATGGTTTAATTTAGAACAATAAAGGATTGTGTCTTTATTTCAATTAAAGGACTTTATTCTGGGTGTTTGTGTTTTTTTTAACTTTGACTATGGGGTTAGTAATGGGGGTGTCTTATAGACGCCTCTCCATTACTAACCTGGGCTTGATGTCAGCTGGCATTATAAGCTGACATCAACCCCAACCCTATTACCCCCTGCCACCGCACCAGGGCAGCGTGGAAGAGCGAGGCTAAGTGCCAGAATTGGCGCATCCTATGGATGCGCCATTTCTGGGGCGGCTGACGGCTTGTGTTTCTAGCCTGGGAGGGGGCCAATATTCATGGCTCCCTTCCTGGGCTACTAATATCAGCCCCCAGCTGTCTGCCTAGCCTTTGCTAGCTATTAAATTAGGGGGGACCCCACGTCATTTTTTTGGGGGGGGGTCCTCCATTTTAATAGCTAGTAAAGGCTAGGTATTCAGCTGGGGGCTGATATTAGTAGCCTGGGAAGCTCCGTGGGTATTACCCCCTTCCCAGGCTTCAAACATCTGCCCCAGCCGTCTGCTTAACCTCCGCTAGAGCCTAAAATTAAGGGGAACCCCACGCCATTTTTTTTAATAATAAATCCTTTATTTTAATACTAAATGACAAGTACAGTAACCAACACTATCACTGTACTTCATATATATGTGACTGACATGTTTCTATCTATCTAATCTATGTGTGAAGCTCTATTCTGTTTGTTATAAATTGTCGGGTACCGCTGCTGAATTGCCGGCCGGCTTTTTTAAAGAGACGGTGCATGAAAACACTATTATTTTTTTTGATAAATCCTTTACACTAAATGACAAGTACAGTAAGCAGCACTGTCACTGTACTTCGTATATATGTGGCTGACATGTTTATATCTATCTAATCTATGTGTGATGCTCTATTCTTTCGGTTCTAAATTGTCGGGTACCGGTGTATGCCGCTGCTGAATTGCCGGCTTTTCATGTTTCACTGTTGACACTGTTCCCATCGATTTGGGCAATCACTGTAATGCCACAACCACCATGGCTGTGGCATTACAGTGAGTGGCAGACAATCCCTGCATGATTGGTGCTCTAAATAGCGCCAGACATGCAGGACAAGCTTTTGGTGCACGAACAGTTATCGAACATAACCTCGAACAGCCGAATTTTTTGCAAATCGTTCGGGTTCGTCGAACAACTTGAACACCGCCCAAAACAGCTCGAATTTGAGATTGGCGAACAGTTCTAGTCGAACACCGCTCATCTCTAGTAGTGAACCTCACAGTTCTAACTTGCCAACGGTGGGACTGTCGAGTCTTCATCACTCAAACAGTAACAGTAACACAGTATCTGCTGGTAACAGCAATTTTGTGGAATCGTTTCACCACTTTTATGGACCATCCTTTGCAAGGCCACAGGAGACAAGAAGTCTGACACATTGTCAATGCCTAGAGAGGATGGTACAGGAGAATCTCCAAGTGAACATCGAAGCCATGACTGTGTCACTGGACCCTTGCTCATGTTGGTATTCCAATCTTGAAAAATCGCCGGAGCTCGCCACTCACGCCTTGGAGATCTTGTCATGCCATGCAGCCAGCGTTCTCTCTGAACGTGTGTTCAGCGCTGCTGGTGGTGTGCTGACAGATAAGCGCACGCGGCTGTCCACTGAGAATGTAGACAGACTCACGTTCATAAAGATGATCAAATCATGGATTCGCAAGGACATTTCTACCCCTGTGTCATCCTTGGGAGATTAAAAGCTTGGGGATTTGGTAAAATCACCTCACCAACCGTTTTAAGCAACAGTGGGGCAATTGATGCCACTTAACCCTAGAACGCATGACCATAAAAATCTACACTTTCACATACCTGGGGCCCTTTAGGCCCGTGTGCAAATAACATGGAATAACTCAAACTCAAATGACAAACAACTATATACATGAAGAATACCTAGAGTTTCAAAATTCTAACTAAAGCAATCTTGCAGAAAATAGAAAACAATTAACTGGGCGGGCCTGCAAGGCCACAGATATGCGTTCTAGGGTTAAGTGGTGTCTGTGCCACAATTTTGGGAGTCCCCTTGCTGTGTCTTACGTGACGTTGGCATCGTCAATTCCAGGTGGTTGGGTCGCATCCCAACTTTTAACTGTAAGAAACTACATACACTATGGCTTGGGGTAACACAGATGGTTGAGTCTGAAGAGCTGTTTACTCAGAGGTCTGCTCCAAATCTTCAGTGTCTGCTAGTCAGCGTAGAATTTTTAACTGCATCTAGCCTAGGCAATACTTTGGGCATAGTAGCCCAGCTGCGAAGCAAGCTGCACCGCCTGTGTATCTAATAAGAATTTTTAAATTAATCTAGCCTAGGCAGACTGTGGGGACCCCCAACCATACCCAGATGCTCAGCCCCCCTTCCACCCCCCTTTCATGGACAACCCAATAATGTAACTCTTACAACTGGATGGGTGAGGATCAGTAACAGCTTTATTAACTCTTTATACTCATTCCATTAGAAAGGCATTTTATTTCTAAAATAATTCAGCTTGTTGCAGTATGCCCTGGGTCCCCACTCCAGCAAGTTTGCCAACAAGTGTAGCTCTCCAACATGTCCTTTCTATTTCCAGGCCACGGAGGATCCAGCGTACTCGTATGCAGGACTCTGACCCCCACCCATCACTCTTAACGCTTGTTCCACTCCGTCCTGGAGTCCTGACAGGAATATGTCCAGTCCAATATCTATTAAGTGAACACCTTCGGGCCGTATGAGGCCTGCTTTATCTCCTTCCAGTTGTCGGTGTCGTATCACTACACCGCCTCTGTCTCTTCTAAATTTTGCCATCCGAATATTTATTACCCGCCTTGTCCATTCGATGGCCGTGATGTCTCGCGCATCTTGCCATACCGCTATCGGCACAATTTCTGACCATACTATAGCTAATTTTGTGAAAAATTCTCTGAAGCGCTCAGTGTCTAGTTTCATTATTGCCATTAGTTATGCGCTCTTGTGATGACCTAGGTTGTTTCCCCCGGCCTGTATAACTAAGATGACCGGACCTCTTGCCTCTCTCCCTACCTTGATTACCTCCATTAGTACCTGTGGCCATAGCAGGCCTCTAATACCTCTCCAGTTGAAATATGTGTTAGGAAACTCTAATTTCCTCCCGTCTGAGCGGACTTTCGCCCTTTTTTGTGCCCAATATATATACGAGTGGCCTATCACTCACACTTTTGGCTTAGCATCACCTGTAAAAGAAGCAAACCACGTTAGGATAACAAGTCCGGTCTTATGTATCTCGCCAAACACGTGGATCGCCATCTCCCTATCCTCTGAACTTCCGTTTCTGACAGTCCTGCTCTTGCTGCTTCCGTGGCCGCACCTATGCGGAATGAGTGTGTCCCGTAATCTTTGGGGTGGTTCCCTGCCGATGTTATGCATTTATTAAATATAGCTTGGAACAGGTATCTTGATAATGGCGTTCCATCAATGTGTGATACGAAGAAATTACTTTGTGATCTGATGGTTAGATATGTTTTTACTATTGTTACCCGACTCAGTGTACCGTTTGTGGGTTGTAGAAGTACCCAAGTACCCCTGCCCGCTGGAACCGTTTTCGATTGGTGTATGCGTACACGTATTGCATTATTGGCTATGACTACTTCCTGGTGTAATAAGCGTCCACTGGTGGTAATTTTGGATTGAGGGACTAATTTGCTTATACATAGCGTCCCGAAGAAGGCGATCACAAATGCAGTAGACATTAGTGTTGCTACAAATTGTGAGTGTCATGTTAATGGTGTTAGGGATAAGATGTGAGAAATCAGTTTTAGTGACACGGGACAGGACGTCTACATTCCTGACTTGGCTGACCCCTTTTCCACCCTTTTATGGATTGTCTGATGATGAATCTTTGTCACATCTCCCCAATTCAGTAGTTGGAAGTGAAATGCTACTCCGGTCAGACACCGCTGCGCTGACGCCCCTGATATGCCCCTCATCATTTGCTGGTGGAGAAATTCTATGGTGACTTGTGATCTGGCTTGTTCACATTGGTCAACCCGTCTGCCTGCTACTAGTCGTGTCCACTCTTCCCATGCCTTACCGTATGCTTGCCACGTTGACGGGGCAACTGACGCTCTGATTAATGGCATCAACTATTCGCCACTAGACCCCATAGGGAAGGTGGGCAACTGTTGCCCGATGGGTGGGCGTTGTGGAAGAGCTCTGTGAAAATCTGCCAATTGAATTGTTATAAAGCGTTAGCAGCAGCTTTATACCCCTCAGCATAGTGGCTAGCGCGGACCCATACATTGTGTTTTAGGCACAGGAATACTAGCCTGCGTAGTAGGCCTAGCACTGGGAGAGACGATGATGCCATCTTATTAATGCAGTGCGCTAGGCTGGTGTTTTGTGTTATGAAGCGTATATTTTTGTTAGCCAGGCGCGCGCCCCATATTTCTATTGCTACCACTATTGGGAAAAATTATTTTCAGGGCTAGATGCAGCTAAAAATTATTATTAATTTCAAAGCTGGTGGAGCTTGGTATAGATGGCCTAATACAATGAGTCCCACACACTGCTAGAAGCCCAAATATTTTTTCAGAGGTAGATGCAGATAAAAATTATTTTTAATTTGCAACCTGATGGAGGTCAGTATAGATGGACTAATAGAGAAAGTCCCACACACAGCTAGAAGCCCAAATATTTTTTCAGAGCTAGATGGAGATAAAAATTATATTCAATTTGCAACCTGATGGAGGTCAGTATAGATGGACTAATACAACAAGTCCCACACACAGCTAGAAGCCCAATATTTTTTCAGAGGTAGATGCAGAAAAAAATATATTCAGTTTGCAACCTGATGGAGGTCAGTATAGATGGACTAATAGAATGATGCTATGCCCAAAAGATTTTACTTCACTAGGTGCAGTAAAAAAATTGGTATTCTATACACAGGTGGTATATCTTGCAACACAGATAGGCTACTCCACTGACTAACACACTCTGCAATAGGCCAAAAAGGATTAGCTTTGCTAGATTCAGCCAAATGCTGTGAAAAAAACTTGCACTGCACTGGCACAGACCTGCCTGGCAAAAACTGATAGGAACTGATGTAACCTAGTCCTGAAAAGGACTGCAATTACAATTAGTCTTTACTCCCACAATCTATCTATTTAAGAGCACAGACCTGCCTGATAAAAGTCGTAGGAAATGCTGTTACCTAGTCCTTAAAAGGACTGCAATCACAACTATTCCCTACTCCCAAGCTATCTGTAGATTTGTGCCAAAATTGGCTTGAAATTAACAAGGTATAGCGCACACAGCAACAGCGGTGCCGTCTAACACGCAGCTGCAGCAGTGAGAAAATGGTGGCGACGGGGAAAATGGCTTGGTCTTATAGGGCAAGGACATGTGACATACACTGCCAATGACACATGCCCTTGCTTGTGTGAAAAAAAGCACTTCGCTCCGTGTGTGCGCTGCTGATAGGCTGACAGATTGCACCTCCCCACTGCAAATGCGGGAAAGAGAAAAAAAAATGGAGATCTTCATTGTTCCTGCAGAGATCCATCCCCTGCCCCTCCCCCCACCCCGCCCGCTGTACACTCAAACTGCGTATTAACATTAATTTTCATCATTACTGAGAAAAAATCCAGTTATGATTTTGGTGCACGAACAGTTATCAAACATAACCTCGAACAGCCGAATTTTTCTCAAATTGTTCGTGTTCGCCGAACGGCTCGAACACCGCCCAAAACAGCTCGAATTTGAGATTGGCGAACAGTTCGAGTAGAACAACGCTCATCTCTATTCTCTAGACTAGACTCAGCTCCACTGCAGACTGACCTCTCGTAGGCTTCTCTACTGCAGGAACTCTTTAGAGGAACTGAACTGCCTAGTCCCACCTTCCCTATTTATATCCCTAACGGGCTCCCTCTGCTGGTCTGAGGTGGAAGGTGGAGATGTGTGAATGTTTATGGGGGCCTCTTGTGGAGGATTCCATCAATGCACTCTTCTAGGATCTGTGATACCAAGTGCAGCGGGGCATCACAGATGCTATTGACGACGAGGTTAGGTTGCACCTTCCTGAACAGAGACGGAGTATTGGAAGCACGTCAACAACTGCATCCTCAACCACAACTCTGCCTCTGAAGACAAGTCGTAGTGGCTCTTCAGGTCACATGGGCTCTAAGCCTTGCATAGCCTGGGCATTTATTCAGATCGATAAGGATGACCCAACTCGTGTTATCTGTAATATTTGTCAGCAAAAGCTAAGTAGAGGCCAAAAAATCCATAGTTTGAGTACTTCATGCATGTACCGTCACATGGATATGAAGCATAAGTTGCAGTGGGAAGCTCACTGTGCTACAATGCGGCCTAGCCGGCTGGGCCAACCACCGTCTGCCCCATCTTGTGCATCCGCAGCCTCTTCATCCTCTGTGACTGGGGGGACAGCAGTCACACATGTTTTTGGTCGAAGACTTGCCACCTCTTTACCCGCAACAGCCAGTGTGATTGGCAGGTCATCAGTTCACTGGGAAGTGGAAACACCTGCTAGTGTTGAGCGCTCTCCGACATCGAGAGCACCACCTTTGGATCAAGGCAACCTAACATGTCCGCCTGCATCTTCCTCACAGACCGGCCGTTTGCCGGGGACACCCTACTCAACAGCGTCTAAGCACAACAGCCAGCCCTCGGTCCCTCAGATGTGGAAAAGTAAAAGACCCTTTCCTCCTAGCCATGAGAAAGCTAAGAGGTTGAATTTCACCATCTGCAAGCTGTTGGCTACAGAAATGCTGCCTTTCCACCTGGAGGACACAGGATTTTCAAGACCTTATGTCCGTCACAGTGCCCCAGTACCAGATGCCCAGTCGGCACTACTTCTCAAAGAAAGGTGTGCCTGCGCTCCACTAGCATGTCGCACACAACATCACCGCTTCTTTGAGAAACTCTGTGTGACAGGGTGCATTTCACAACAGACACTTGGGTGAGTGGGCATGGACAGGGGCGCTACATGTCACTGACTGTGCACTGGGTAACTATGGTGACAGCAGGACAAGGGGCTGCTGTCCAAGTCTTACCGTCCTCACGAGTTGTGCGTCAATCCTTTTTATCTCGAAGTTCCTCCACTGCTTCTGCCTCCTCAACCTTCTCTCAGTCCGCCACCTGCATCCAAAGCCAAAGCCTGTCTGGCAATACCACCTGCTTTCTAACTGCGCAGAAGGAATCCTGCACACCTCCTTACTATGCTGGCAGCAGGGCTCAACGGCATCCGTGTTTACTTTGAAATGTCTGGGAAATGTGAGTCACACAGCTGAGGAGTTATGGTCAGCTCTGGAGACTCAGTTTCATGAAAGGTTGTCTCCACTGGACCTGCAACCAGGGAAGGCCATGTGCGACAATGCTGTAAATCTGGGTGCGGCACTTCGCCGGGGCAATGTCACACACGTGCCTTGTATGGCTCACGTGTTGAACCTGGTTGTCCAGCAATTTTTAGCCCACTATCCCGGACTAGATGGCCTTCTGCAGAAGGCACGGTCGCTGTGTGCTCACTTCCGCCGTTCGCATCCCGCAGTTCAACGACTTACATCTCTACAGAAGTCGTTGGGCCTGCCAGTTCACCGGCTGAAATGCGATGTGCCGACACGGTGGAATTCAACTCTGCACATGTTGCAGCGACTGTGGCAGCACCGACAAGCCCTGGTGCAATACGTTCTGACGTTGAGCCTGGGCCAACGAGATCCAGAGGTGGGGCAAATCACGCTGCAGGAGTGGTCTCAGATCAGGGACCTATGAAGTGGACGCGCCCCCTGGGCCATGGGGTACCCTGAGCCGGGCCGGTAGACGCTGGGGGTTGTAGTCACTGTGGCGGTGACTCAGTCCGTGACCCAGGGCGGTCAATCCAAGGGTAATTTGTATATATTGATTTTATAATGTCTGACTACGCCACCTGTGGAGTGCGGCCAAAGAGGCTGCCGCTGTGGAACAGTCCTCTGAAGCTGGTGGTTTTGCAGCAACAGTATTATTACTCACCACAGGGAGAGTGTAGCTTCAGGGCAGTGTGGGTGGATGATGGTGGTTGTAGTGCAGGGAGTCAGTAATGAACACAGAGTCCGTGTGATGCCGTCTCAAGATATTACTCACAGTTGTTGTAGTCCAGATTACAGGTACCAGAGCAATCTCCCCCGTCGTGCTGTGCATACTCAGTGAGGGGCTCAGTCCACCCCCAGATAGCTCCGGAGTACTTAGCAGGACCCCCTTCTGTGTGTCCTTTCTCTGGCCTTCTCCCTGCACCTCACACCCAGTGACACTTCTATCCGGTATCCTCGGGCCTTCGCGGGTGACGTGTGTTCCGTACCCTTGGTCCTATGTGGCTACCTTCTTAGTGAGACTAGTGTGGACTTTGGCCTGCAGTACATGAAATGCAGCAGCCTCCGGTTTCTAGTTGAGCCTTGCTGTTTCTCCGCTAATTGAGGGACCGGTTCCCCTTATCTGGCCTGACCCCTCTACCTCCTGGTAGCAGCGGGAGTACGGGTGGCCTTCTGCACGGCCCGTAGCCGTAGGGTCCCTTCAGTTCCTGGAGCCTTCCAGCTCCCACTCCTCTCTTCTCTCCTTCAGTCCTGGGCCTCCCAGGCTAGGCCCGCCTCCGGAGCAGAGCTCATGCCTAGTCTCTGCTCCTGTCACTTTTCCTCCTCTGTCTGGCTTGCTCTTTCTAAGATGGCTTCCTATTTATACTCTCCTTGTCATGTGCTCCCCTAAGCTGCTCCCCTAAGCACCCACTACATAGGACCCTCAAACCAGCTAGGGACCTGGGACTGTGCTCTCCCTTAGGAGCAATCTCGCCCTACCCCCACTGCGGGTATGTGTTGGATGCAGGAGTCAGGGTCCCGAGCCATACGCCTTCCTTACCTGAGGGTGAGATACCACACCTCTGGGTGAGATGCAGTAACTCTTTGGCGACTGAACCCTCAGGGGCACCACACACCCTTCTGCACAGTTTTGAAATGGCGACGAAGATGTTTATTGCTGACGACGATGCCATTATCAGCATGACTATTCCAGTGATTTACATGCTGGAGCATACATTAAACAGAATTCAGAGTCAGGTGGTGGGACAAGAGGAGGTGGAGGAAGTAGAGGAGGAGTTGTATGCGGAAGGGATAACATCTCCAAGGTCCAGACGGTTGGCAGCACCAAGGCGGCAGGCATGGGAGGGTGGGGGAGAGGGATTAACCAGGGCGCATGGTAGCAGCCAAACTGTTGAGGAAGGTGCAGGAGCCGAGGAAGAAGTGGAGGACGAACTGGCGATGGGCATGGAAGACTCATCAGATGAGGGAGACCTTGATCACATTTCTGTTGTGCGAGGTTGGAGGGAGAGGGCAGAGGAAGGAAGCATGATTCTTACCTCGCTATCAACACAACAAGGACTTGGTACTTCTGGATGCGCAAGACACATGAGTGCCTTCTTGCTGCACTACTTGCAACATGACCCCCGGATTGTCAGAATTCGAAGTAATCCCGACTACTGGGTTGCCACACTCTTAGATCCCCGGTACAAAAGTATATTTGCCGAAATAATTCCTGCCATAAAAAGGTATTGACGAATGCAGGAGTATCTGTTGCAGAATCTTACATGTGCTTTTCCACAAAACACCAGTGGTGCACGTAGTGAATCTCACAGTTCTAACTTGCCAACGGTGGGACTGTTGAGTCTTCATCACTCAAACAGTAACAGTAACACAGTATCTGCTGGTAACAGCAATTTTGTGGAATCGTTTCACCACTTTTTTAGACCATCCTTTGCAAGGCCACAGGAGACAAGAAGTCTGACACATAGTCAATGCCTAGAGAGGATGGTACAGGAGAATCTCCAAGTGAACATCGAAGCCATGACTGTGTCACTGGACCCTTGCTCGTTTTGGTATTCCAATCTGGAAAAATCGCCGGAGCTCACCACTCACGCCTTGGAGATCTTGTCGTGCCATGCAGCCAGCGTTCTCTCTGCACGTGTGTTCAGCGCTGCTGGTGGTGTGCTGACAGATAAGCGCACGCAGCTGTCCACTGAGAATGTAGACAGACTCACGTTCATAAAGATGAACAAATCATGGATTCGCAAGGACATTTCTACCCCTGTGTCATCCTTGGGAGACTAAAAGCTTGGTGATTTGGTAAAATCACCTCACCAACCGTTTTAAGCAACAGTGGGGCAATTGATGCCACTTAACCCTAGAACGCATGACCATAAAAATCTACACTTTCACATACCTGGGGCCCTTTAGGCCCGTGTGCAAATAACATGGAATAACTCAAACTCAAATGACAAACAATTATATACATGAAGAATACCTAGAGTTTCAAAATTCTAACTAAAGTAATTTTGCAGAAAATAGAAAACAATTAACTGGGTGGGACTGCGAGGCCCCAGGTATGCGTTCTAGGGTTAAGTGGTGTCTGTGCCACAATTTTGGGAGTCCCCTTGCTGTGTCTTACGTGACGCTGGCATCGTCAATTCCAGGTGGGTTGGGTCGCATCCCCCCTTTTAACTGTAAGAAACTACATACACTATGGCTTGGGGTAACACAGATGGTTGAGTCTGAAGAGCCGTTTACTCAGAGGTCTGCTCCAAATCTTCAGTGTCTGCTAGTCAGCGTAGAATTTTTAACTGCATCTAGCCTAGGCAATACTTTGGGCGTAGTAGCCCAGCTGCAAAGCAAGCTGCACCGCCTGTGTATCTAATAAGAATTTTTAAATGAATCAAGCCTAGGCAGACTGTGGGGACCCCCAACCAAACCCAGACGCTCAGCCCCCCTACCGCCCCCCTTTCATGGACAATACAATAATGTAACTCTTACAACTGGATGGGTGAGGATCGGTCACAGCTTTATTAACTCTTTATACTCATTCCATTAGAAAGGCATTTTATTTCTAAAATAATTCAGCTTGTTGCAGCATGCCCTGGGTCCCCACTCCGGCAAGTTGGCCAACAAGTGTAACTCTCCAACATGTCCTTTCTATTTCCAGGCCACGGAGGATCCAGCGTACTCGTATGCAGGACTCTGACCCCCACCCATCACTCTTAACGCTTGTTCCACTCCGTCCTGGAGTCCTGACAGGAATATGTCCAGTCCAATATCTAAGTGAACACCGTCGGGCCGTATGAGGCCTGCTTTATCTCCTTCCAGTTGTCGGTGTCATATCACTACACCGCCTCTGTCTCTTCTAAATTTTGCCATCCGAATATTTATTACCCGCCTTGTCCATTCGATGGCCGTAATGTCTCGCGTACCTTGCCATATCGCTATCGGCACAATCTCTGACCATACTATAGCTAATTTTGTGAAAAATTCTCTGAAGCGCTCAGTGTCTAGTTTCATTATTGCCATTAGTTATGCGCTGTTGTGATGACCTAGGTTTTTTCCCCCGGCCTGTATAACTAAGATGACCGGACCTCTTGCCTCTCTCCCTACCTTGATTACCTCCATTAGTACCTGTGGCCATAGCAGGCCTCTAATACCTCTCCAGTTGAAATATGTGTTAGGAAACTCTAATTTCCTCCCGTCTGAGCGGACTTTCGCCCTTTTTTGTGCCCAATATATATACGAGTGGCCTATCACTCACACTGTTGGCTTAGCGTCACCTGTAAAAGAAACAAACCACGTTAGGATAACACGTCCGGTCTTATGTATCTCGCCAAACACATGGATCGCCATCTCCCTATCCTCTGAACTTTCGTTTCTGACAGTCCTGCTCTTGCTGCTTCCGTGGCCGCACCTATGCGGAATGAGTGTGTCCCGTAATCTTTGGGGTGGTTCCCTGCCGATGTTATGAATTTATTAAATATAGCTTGGAACAGGTATCTTGATAATGGCGTTCCATCAATGTGTGATAGGAAGAAATTACTTTGTGATCTGATGGTTAGATATGTTTTTACTATAGTTACCCGACTCAGTGTACCGTTTGTGGGTTGGGGAAGTACCCAATAGTGTTGAGCCACCCCCGTAGTGTTCGAGTTCGGTTCGTCGAACACCCGTGTGTTCGCCGAACTGTTCATCGAACTGTTCGTCGAACACCTTCGAACACCGTTAAAACCAATGGCAGGCAAACAAAAACACATAGAAACACATAGAAAACACCTTCAAAGGTGTCCAAAAGCTGACAAACTGCTCAGAAGACACAACTAACACATGGAAAAGTGACAAGTAAATATAGTCATGCGAAAATAAAAGAGGTGGAGGAGTAAAAGGAGGGGGAGACACAAATATAGGCATGTCATGCCCTTCTAAAATCCAAAAAGTGAGAAGCCGACACGTTCAGTCCGCTCCTGCCCGTGCCACCTCCGTGTCGTCGGGTTTGTGCCAGAGCCGCGGTGAACCCTGATGGCCAGCCCCCCTCTCCCAATACTGGTGCCTGTCCGCTGGTGGGTCGAGCGAGCCCCCCTGTGGTGGAGGCAGCTCTAAGCTTTTTAATTTAAATTGTCTCTCTAATTTGAATGAATACACTTTAAATCCATTTACAAGGATCTATTGGAGGGCAAGTCTCATGCCAGCAGCCGCGTAATTCCAGCTCCAGTAGTGTCCACTAAAGCTGCTGCAGTTAAAGCTTTTATAAGGATCGAGCTCGGCTGTCCACCGCAAGGCATCCTACTGCCAGTCCCAGCCCCTATGCCTTGGGGTGCCTCCTGATGCTCTTCACTGAGTATCCCGTGGTCCCGAAGCATTTCCTTTGAAAAAATTAAGTGTCCAAACTACAGGTGGTGTAGCTTGCTTAACAGCCGGGATAATCCGCTGACTAGCAGACACTGCTACTAGGCATAAAGTATTTCCTGGGCTAGATGCAGTTAAAAATTTGTAATTAGATACTCTCGTTGGATGCTGAGAAACCATTCCATAGAGTCTCCTGGCACGCCATATATGATTCTCTTAAAAAGCTTGGGGTATTGCACCTCACCCAGAGGTGTGATATCTCACTCCCAGGTAAGGATGGAGTGTGGATCAGGACCCGACACCTGCATGCATTACACCACATTGCCGTGGGGCAGGGCGACCAATATGCCTCTGAGATGGGCACGACAGTCCCTGTCCCTGGCTGGAGTGGGGGGAGGGAACACTGAGGAAGGGGAACCCTGTAGTGCAGGAGCAGGGAGGAAGCAGTTCCTGGGTGCATTGAGAAGGGAGTATAAAAGGTGGGCACCATCTTAGTTCAGTGCAGAGAAGTCTGAGCAGAAGTGGCATGGAGCAGGGGCTCTGCATTAGCTCTGCTCCGGAGGTGGGCCTAGTAACAGAGGCCCAGGCCTGGAAGAGGGAGAAGGAAGGAAGAGGAGCGGAGAAGGCTCCAGGAACGAGGAATGAAGGGACCCCAGGGGTGCGGATGGGCGAGTCGCCACCGCACGCCCGAATCCACCTGCGTGGAGGGGTCAGGCCAAAGGGGGAGACCGGTCCCCGAACTAGTGGAGGCAGGAAACGACCCTCAGCTAGAAACCGGAGGCTCTGACATTTTATGTGGCGCAGCCCCTTGCTCCACCCGCTAGGAAGGCACCACATAGGGTCAGGGAAACTGGCGCCAAGTTTACCAAGAGGAGGCCCGAGGCAGCCGGACAGAAGTGTTGGTAAGAAAGGCCAGACAAAGGACACACAAAGGGGGTCCTGTGAAGCGCTCCAAAGTTATCTGGGAGTTGTCTGAGCCCCTCACCTGGTGAGCACAGTACGACGTGGGCAGCCGTTACCTGCAGACGTGGTCTGGATAATAAGAACTGTGAGTAAAGGCCCTGAACTGCATCACTGACTCCGTGTCGTTACTGCTGCTGCCCTGCACCATCACCCCCATCCTCCGCATACACTGCCCTGAGGCTATACTCCTCCCGTGGGGAGTTATGCTACGCTCTGCTGCACCCACAACACCAGCCTTAGCGGTCTGCCCTGTAGCGGCGGTTCACTCTGACCGCAATCCACGGGTGGCGTAGTCGGACATTTAAACATCAAAACCACATAAATAGTTCCGCCACTGGTTTGACCGCCCTGAGCCACGGAACCGGATCGCCGCCACGAAGACTACAACCACCAGCATCCACCAAAAAGGGTCCGGCTCCGGGTGTCCCAAGGCCCAGGGGGTGCGTCAGAACATTTTCATCACCTTTCACAATCACCAATGGGACAAGGCAGGGATGTCCTCTGTCCCCTCTCTTAAACATCCTAGTGACGGAGCACCTGCTCTCATCAATTTGCCATAACCCCAATATTAGGTGGATTGAGGTGGGAGGCACCGAGTACAAGTGCTCTCTATTTGCTGATGATGTCCTAGTATATATCACTCAATCACATATATCCATCCCTGCTTTTATGGCTGAAATAGATCACTTTGTTACATGGTAAAATTTTAAAATCAATGCAGCGAAGTCTGAGGCCCTCGATGTCTCCCTCCCTAAATCCATATAGGATTCCATCCAGTCCAACTTTCCCTTTGCCTGGCCCTCACAGGGTATCAAATACTTAGGAATTCCTATTCATAGAGACCTCTCCCATCTATGTTATCTTAATTTTGGGCCCTTTATTGAACAATTCCATACAGACCACGGTTGGCAAGTTAGAACTGTAAGATTCACTACGTGAACCACTGGTGTTTTGTGGAAAAACACATGTACACCGCGTTCCAAATTATTATGCAAAAAGTGTTTAGGAGTGATAAGGGAAGAATTTGTTTGTTTGTCAGTTAAACTCATTGATGGTGATGTGTGTCAGGGCTCTTTATATCACTGTAAGCAATTGCAGACACCTGTGCTAATTAGTTTGGCAGGTGTGTCCAATGAAAGGCAAGACTACTTAAGAAGGCTCTCTCACATTATTAAGCAGCCTACATTTTCTGCCAAAATGGGAAAGAAAAAGGATGTGTCGGCTGCTGAGAAGCAACAAATTGTGGAGTGTTTAGGTCAAGGCATGACTACAATCAACATTGTGCGATGATCAGGATGAAGTGTCTTGGCAATCAAGAAGTATGTAGCTGATTCACAGTACACACGTGTGCGTGCTGATAAGGGCAAATTGAGGACTCTTTCCTACAGGCAATTACGTCAGGTTGAAAGAGCAGCGGCAAAAAAGCCTTGTCATAGCAGCAGACAAGTTTTTGAAGCTGCTTGTGCCTCCAACGTCCCCCGAACAACAAGATGCAGGGTCCTTCAGAGGTTTGCAGCTGTGCATACGCCATCCTGTCGACCTTCTCTATCCACTTCACACAAGCAGAAACGGCTCCAGTGGGCCAAACATTACATGAAGACTGATTTCAAAACTGTTTTGTTCACGGATGAGTGCCGTGCAGCGCTTGATGGTCCAGATGAATGGAGTGGAGGATGGCTGGTTGATGGACACCCCACGCAAACACGGCTACAGCGCCAACAAGGAGGAGGTGGAGTAATGTTTTGGGCTGGAATCATGGGGAGAGAGATTGTCGGCCCCTTTAGGATCCCTGAAGGCGCTAAAGATGAACTCCATAATGTATGTGGATTTTCTCAAACAGCACTTCCTGCCATGGTTCAAGAAGAAGAACCGTGTATTTCACAGCAAGATCATTTTTCTGCATGATAATGCACCATCTCATGCTGCACATAAAACATCTGCATCTCTGGCTGATATGGGCATAAAAGGGGACAAACTTATGGTGTGACCCCCATGCTCCCCTGACCTCTACCCCATTCAGAACCTTTGGAGCATCATTAAAAGGAGTGTCTATGATGGCGGGAGGCAGTTCACATCTAAGCAACAGCTCTGGGAGGGTATTCTGTCCTCATGCAAAACAATTGAAGCAGAAACCATCCAAAACCTGACAAATTCAATGGACGAGAGAGTTCAGAAGCTCCTTTCGAACAAGGGGTCCTATGTGAAAATGTAACATCACCTAGAATAAAGTTTTGAGTTGAAAACTGTTTGATTTCAGTTTCTAACAACCTGCTAATGCTTATAATTTCAAAAATGACCATTTTTTTGGTCTTTATTAAAATGAAAAGGTTGATCGAAAAGTTTGGGGGATCTAAGAGTGTGGCAACCCAGTAGTCATGATTACTTCGAATTCTGACAATATGAGGGTCATGCTGCAGGTAGTGCAGCAAGAAGGCACTCATGTGTGTTGCGCATCCAGGAGCACCAAGTCCCTGTTGTGTTGGTGGCGAGGTAACAATCATGCTTCCTTCCTCTGTCCTCTCCCCCCAACCTCGCACAACAGAAATGTGATCAAGGTCTCCCTCATCTGATGAGTCTTCCATCAGTTCGTCCTCCACTTCTTCCTGGGCTCCTGCACCTTCCTCACTAGTTTGGCTGCTACCATGCGCCCTGGTAAAATCATCTCCCCCACCCTCACATGCCTGCCGCCCTGGTGCTGCCGACCGTCTGGACCTTGCAGATGTTAGCCCTTCCGCATACAACTCCTCCTCCTCTACTTCCTCCACCTCCTCTTGTGCCACCACCTGACTCCGAATTCTGTTTAACATGTGCTCCAGCATGTAAATCACCGGAATAGTCATGCTGATAATGGCATCGTCAGCACTAAACATCTTCGTCGCCATTTCAAAACTGTGCAGAAGGGTGCATAGGTCCCTGATCTGAGACCACTCCTCCAGCGTGATTTGCCCCACCTCTGATTCTCGTTGGCCCAGGCTATACGTCAGAACGTATTACACCAGGGCTTGTCGGTGCTGCCACAGTCGCTGCAACATGTGCAGAGTTGAATTCCACCGGGTAGGCACATCGCATTTTAGCCGGTGAAGTGGCAGGCCCAACGACTTCTGTAGAGATGTAAGTCGCTGAGCTGCGGGATGCGAACGGCGGAAGTGAGCACACAGCGACCGTGCCCTCTGCAGAAGGCCATCTAGTCTGGGATAGTGGGCTAAAAATTGCTGGACAACCAGGTTCAAAACGTGAGCCATACAAGGCACGTGTGTGACATTGCCCCGGCGAAGGGCCGCACCCAGGTTTGCAGCATTGTCGCACACGGCCTTCCCTGGTTTCAGGTCCAGTGGAGACAACCATTCATGAAATTGGTTCTCCAGAGCTGACCACAACTCCTCAGCTGTGTGATTCACATTTCCCAGACATTTCAATGTAAAAACCGCCTGATGACGTTGAGCCCTACTGCCAGCATAGTAAGGAGGTGTGCAGGATCCCTTCTGCGCAGTTAGAAAGCTTGTGGCATGACCAGACAGGCTTTGGGTGCAGGTGGAAGACCGAGAGGAGGTTGAGGAGGCAGAAGCAGTGGAGGAAAAATGACATAAAGAGGATTGACGCACAACTCGTGGGGACGGCAAGACTTGGAAAGCAGCCCCTTGTCCTGCTGTCACCATAGTTACCCAGTGCCCAGTCAGCGACATGTAACGCCCCTGTCCATGCCTACTCGTCCAAGTGTCTGTGGTGAAATGCACCCTGTCACACACAGAGTTTCTCAAAGAAGCGGTGATGTTGTGTGCGACATGCTGGTGGAGCGCAGGCACACCTTTCTTTGAGAAGTAGTGCCGACTGGGCATCTGGTACTGGGGCACTGCGACGGACATAAGGTCTCGAAAATCCTCTGTGTCCACCAGGCGGAAAGGCAGCATTTCTGTAGCCAAGAGCAAGCAGATGGTGAAATTCAACCTCTTAGCTTTCTCATGGCTAGGAGGAAATGGTCTTTTACTTGTCCACATCTGAGGGACCGAGGGCTGGCTATTGTGCTTAGACGGGGTTGATAAGGGTGTCCCCGGCAAACTGCCGGTCTGTGAGGAAGATGCAGGCGGACATGTTAGGTTGCCTTGATCCAAAGGTGGTGCTATCGATGTCGGACAGCGCTCAAGACCAGCTGGTGTTACCACCTCCAAAGAAAATGATGACCTGCCAATCACGCTGGCTGTTGCGGGTAAAGAGGTGGCAGGTCTGCGCCTCAAAACAGGTGTGACTGCTGTCCCCCCAGTCACAGAGGATGAAGAGGCCGCGGATGCACAAGATATGGCGGACGGTGGCTGGCCCGGCCGGCTAGACCGCATTGTAGCACACTGAGCTTCCCACTGCAACTTATGCTTCATGTCCATGTGCCGGTTCATGCATGAAGTACTCAAACTATGTATTTTTTGGCCTCTACTTAGCTTTTGCTGACAAATGTTACAGATAACACGAGTTGGGTCATCTTTATCGATCTGAAAAAATGCCCAGGCTATGCAAGGCTTAGCACCCATGCGACCTGAAGAGCCACCACGACTTGTGGTGAGAGGCAGAGTTGTGTTTGAGGATGCAGTTGTTGACGTGCTTCCAGTACTACGTCTCTGTCCAGGAAGGCGCAACCTGACCTCGTCGTCACTAGCATCTTCCTCCACCTCCTCTGCTGACCTCATCTCTTGGCTGACTGTGGGTTGACAGTAAGTGGGATCTCCGACCTCATCATCATCACCCTGTGCGTTATCACACCCGTCGTCCTCAGAGCCAACCTGTTCCTGCCCTGACAAAAAACTAAAGTTGTCGCTCCAATCAGGTATTTGAGTCTTATCATCGTCTTCCTCATTGTCTCCACCAACAGGAGTTACAGTTTGGGAATGAGGGTCTACATTATGGTCAGAACCTTCTGCGTCTGGTCCTGGATCCGACTCATAAAGATTCTGGGCATCAGTGCAGATCATTTCCTCGTCTGGATTCACAGAAGCGCTGGAGTCGACCTCTGATTCCCAGGCTATAGTATGAGTAAACAGCTCTGCAGACTCAACCATCTGTTCTACCTCATACTCAGACGGGCAGCTGGAGATTTGGGAGCTGTGAGGAAGCAAGTGCGATTTGGGTGACACCTTTGAGGACTGGAGTATTTGTGATGTTGAAGTTGATGTGGAGGAGAGCCCACTTAAAGGAGCACTTGATATCCGTTGAAGCACCTGCTGTTTTTGTGCCTCATCAGGAATTTGTAGCGATTGGCGTGGCCGTAAGAAAGGGATCTTATCACATTGTCCGCTAAAAGAAGTAGACATTTTAGTTTGGCTGGAAGATGGTCTTTCTTCTGCACCTACCCCACGGACACAACCTTTTTCCCCTTCCCAACACGCCTATTCCCCTTTCCACCAGCAGCAGGCCTTTTTCCACTCATTTTGGTGGTTAACTAATTCACAACTCTGGAGTTGTTTGCACAAAAAAACAATGGATGGTAACCGAGCAGAGCTGAGTGGCCAAACTGTGGTATTAGGCCAAAACTATTGGCTGGGTTAGATGCAGAAAAAAATTATTTTTAATTTGCAACCTGATGGAGGTCAGTATAGATGGACTAATAGACCAAGTCCCACACACCGCTAGAAGCCCAAATATTTTTTCAGAGCTAGATGCAGAAATTTTTTTTATTCAATTTGCAACCTGATGGAGGTCAGTATAGATGGACTAATAGACCAAGTCCCACACACTGCTAGAAGCCCAAATATTTTTTCAGAGCTAGATGCAGAAAAAAATTATTTTTAATTTGCAACCTGATGGAGGTCAGTATAGATGGACTAATAGACCAAGTCCCACACACCGCTAGAAGCCCAAATATTTTTTCAGAGCTAGATGCAGAAAAAAATTATTTTTAATTTGCAACCTGATGGAGGTCAGTATAGATGGACTAATAGACCAAGTCCCACACACCGCTAGAAGCCCAAATATTTTTTCAGAGCTAGATGCAGAAAAAAATTATATTCAATTTGCAACCTGCTGGAGGTCAGTATAGAAGGACTAATAGAACAAGTCCCACACACTGCTAGAAGCCCAAATATTTTTTCAGAGCTAAATGAAGAAAAAAATTATTTTTAATTTGCAACCTGATGGAGGTCAGTATAGATAGACTAATAGACCAAGTCCCACACACTGCTAGAAGCCCAAATATTTTTTCAGAGCTAGATGCAGAAAAAAATTATTTTTAATTTGCAACCTGATGGAGGTCAGTATAGATGGACTAATAGACCAAGTCCCACACACTGCTAGAAGCCCAAATATTTTTTCAGAGCTAGATGCAGAAAAAAATTATTTTTAATTTGCAACCTGATGGAGGTCAGTATAGATGGACTAATAGACCAAGTCCCACACACCGCTAGAAGCCCAAATATTTTTTCAGAGCTAGATGCAGAAAAAAATTATATTCAATTTGCAACCTGATGGAGGTCAGTATAGATGGACTAATAGAACAAGTCCCACACGCTGCTAGAAGCCCAAATATTTTTTCAGAGATAAATGAAGAAAAAAATTATTTTTAATTTGCAACCTGATGGAGGTCAGTATAGATGGACTAATAGACCAAGTCCCACACACTGCTAGAAGCCCAAATAATTTTTCAGAGCTAGATGCAGAAAAAAATTATTTTTAATTTGCAACCTGATGGAGGTCAGTATAGATGGACTAATAGACCAAGTCCCACACACCGCTAGAAGCCCAAATATTTTTTCAGAGCTAGATGCAGAAAAAAATTATATTCAATTTGCAACCTGCTGGAGGTCAGTATAGAAGGACTAATAGAACAAGTCCCACACACTGCTAGAAGCCCAAATATTTTTTCAGAGCTAAATGAAGAAAAAAATTATTTTTAATTTGCAACCTGATGGAGGTCAGTATAGATGGACTAATAGACCAAGTCCCACACACTGCTAGAAGCGCAAATATTTTTTCAGAGCTAGATGCAGAAAAAAATTATATTCAGTTTGCAACCTGATGGAGGTCAGTATAGATGGACTAATAGAATGATGCTATGCCCAAAAGATTTTACTTCACTAGGTGCAGTAAAAAAATTGGTATTCTATACACAGGTGGTATATCTTGCAACACAGATAGGCTACTCCACTGACTAACACACTCTGCAATAGGCCAAAAAGGATTAGCTTTGCTAGATTCAGCCAAATGCTGTGAAAAAAACTTGCACAGCACTGGCACAGACCTGCCTGGCAAAAACTGATAGGAACTGATGTAACCTAGTCCTGAAAAGGACTCCAATTACAATTAGTCTTTACTCCCACAATCTGTCTATTTAAGAGCACAGACCTGCCTGATAAAAGTTGTAGGAAATGCTGTAACCTAGTCCTTAAAAGGACTGCAATCACAACTATTCCCTACTCCCAAGCTATCTGTATATTTGTGCGAAAATTGGCTTGAAATTAACAAGGTATAGCGCACACAGCAACAGCGGTGCCGTCTAACACGCAGCTGCAGCAGTGAGAAAATGGTGGCGACGGGGAAAATGGCTTGGTCTTATAGGGCAAGGACATGTGACATACACTGCCAATCACACATGCCCTTGCTTGTGTGAAAAAAAGCACTTCGCTCCGTGTGTGCGCTGCTGATAGGCTGACAGATTGCACCTCCCCACTGCAAATGCGGGAAAGAGAAAAAAAAAATGGAGATCTTCATTGTTCCTGCAGAGATCCATCCCCTGCCCCTCCCCCCGCCCCGCTGTACACTCAAACTGCGTATTAACATTAATTTTCATCATTACTGAGAAAAAATCCAGTTATGATTTTGGTGCACGAACAGTTATCGAACATAACCTCGAACAGCCGAATTTTTCTCAAATTGTTCGTGTTCGCCGACCGGCTCGAACACCGCCCAAAACAGCTCGAATTTGAGATTGGCGAACAGTTCGAGTAGAACAACGCTCATCTCTACTCCTGACATGCCAATACAGCAGAAAACTCACATAAGTGACCTTATTTTGGAAACTAAACCCTTCAAGGAATTAATTTTTGGGTATTGTGAATATTTAGGTCCCACAGTTGCTTCACAAAACTTTATATCATTGGGACCTGAAAATGAAAAATTACATTTTATAAACAAAATGTTACTTTAGCCCTAAATTTTTCAATTTCCAAAGAGTAGAAGAAGAAAATGGACTGCATAATTTGTTGTGGAATTTCTCCGTAGTGCGCTAATTCCCAAAATGTGTCAAAAACTACTGTTTGGGCACATAGCAAGGCATGGAAGGGAAGGAGCACTATTGAAATTTTGGAGCTCCAATTTAGCTGGAAGAGATTGCGGATGCCATGTCACATTTACCGAGTCTCTGACATGCCAAAACAACGGAACCCCTCCAAAAGTTGTTTCAAGAAGGAGCTCAAAAATTGAGGTGGATCCTCTAAGGCCAAGGACCAGGTGGGCACATGGGCCATGGGCATAAGTTCAGGAGATAGTTTAGACACACAGGACACATTTTTTAACTGAAGGACTGGAATCTGAAGGCAGCCAGAAGATGTTCTGATAACTACAGACAGCTTTCAGAATTACTGAAGGCTGCAGTTAAACAGGAGACTGAAGGACTGGAAGCAACAAGCAGCCAGGAGAGGTCTTGAAGGCAAAAGACAGGCTGCAGAATTACTGAAGCCGGGAAACATACAGATGACTGAAAGACTGGAAACTGCAGGCAGACAAGGTTTTAGATTTACTAAAGATCACAAGCAGACAGATTTCAGAGTTACTGAAAGACACATGCAGACTGGAGACTGAAGAACTGGAAGTTGCAAACAGCCAGGAGATGTCTTGGAGACCACAGACAGGTCACGGAATTACTGAAGTCCACAAGCAGGCAGATGACTGAAGGACTGGAAGCCTTGGGCAGACCGGTTGCATAGTTATTGAAGTCCATAGTCAGACAGGTTGCAAAGTTACTAAAGGTCGCAGGCAGACAGTAGACTTAAGAACTGGAAACCACAGGCAGACAGATTGAAGGCATAACTCCGAAGTAACATGAAAGTATATATCATGTAAGACACAGATAGCTAGGAGATGTCCTAAAAATTGCCAGCAAACATGCAGCAGATGTCCTAAAAGATGATGAACAGGTAACAGACAGAACACAGGAGTAATTAGAAAGTCTGAATATCAAGGAAGCTGCAGACAGATTGGAGACATCCTAGAGACTCCCTTCACTCACCTCTCTTCCCAATCTCCTCTTTTGCATGTCCTGATCTGGCTGTAAATCACTACAATGACACTCTCAAAGCACCCTGGACCAAGAGCCCCCTCACCCTCAGAACCTTTAAACACAGAGTAAAACAGCCCTGGCTCACACCGCAAACTCGATTTCTCCAGCGATGCTCTAGAAGTGCTGAACACCTATGGAGGAAAAATCGCACACAAGAAAATTTTATCCACTAAAAACTTATGTTAGAAACATATAACTGAGCCCTTCACCTTGCCAAACAATCCTACTTCACCACCCTGATCTCCACACTATCCAGCAAATCAACAAAACTCTTCGACACCTTTCACTCCCTTCTCAGTCCTAACCTGGCCTCCTACTTCACAAAGAAAATAGAAAACATCGGTCAGGAAATCAGCTACCAGCCACCAAGTGCCATCTCTCCCATCCCTCCCACATCTCCACTGGATCTCTCTTCACAATTGACCCAGTCACAAAAGAAGAAATCTCCAGGCTCCTCTCTTCTTCTCATTTCACTACATGCACCACTGACCCCATTCCCTCAAACTTACTCCAGTTTCTCTCTTCAGTCGTCACTACTCACCTAACTAAAATCTTCAATCTCTCCCTCACTTCTGGTATCTTCCCCTCCTCCTTCAAACACTCCATCATTACTCCATTATTAAAAAAGCCCTCTCTTGACCCTGCACAAAAACAACAGACCAGTCTCCAATCTCCCCTAAATCTCTAAACTCTCGGTGCGCCTGGTCTACTCCCGCCTTACTAATTACCTCTCCATTCACTCTCTTCTAGACCCATCACAGACTGGCTTCCGCCCCCTACATTGTACAGAAACAGTACTCATCAAAGTAACAAATGACCTTCTGACAGATAAACGTAACGGTGACTACTCTATGCTCATTCTTCTTGACCTCTATGGAGCTTTCGATACGGTTGACCATCACCTCCTACTCTCTATGCTCCACTCAATTGGCATAAAGGACACTGCTTCATCCTGGTTCTCCTTGTTATGCACACGCCCGGGCTAAGCGGCGTGTGCATGTGATTGGTAGTGATTCCACTGGACCGTGCCGGAGAGTGAATGCCTGGAGGGGCGTGACTAAGTATTCACCCGATCCGACCAGGGTCGCACGACGGCATACGACGCCAGTGCACCAAGGAGGAACCGAGCAGAGGGACCAGGTGCTACTCCAGGACAGACCCCGGACACGGCTGTTGACCCACACAGGGGAATACAGGAACAGGCTGGTAGGCTGGCACACAGACTGGAGGGTATAGGCAGGCACGACTGGTATGCAGGCAGGCGGGTATGCAGGCAGGGGGGTAAAGGCAAGCACAGCTAGAGTGCAGACAGGGAGGCACTAGCAGGTAGGAACACAGGCGGGATAGGACCCAGTACACACCGGGACTCAGGAACAATACAGGCAGAGGGTTACAGGCAAGCACAGCTAGAGTGCAGACAAGGCTGAGCAGGGAGGACAGGGCTCTGTTCACACGGAACAGACAGGAAGGGAAAGACAGAGCCAGATACTCACACAGTACTTGCAGAGACAACAAGCAGGAGTTAGGTACGAGTTCAGACTCTGCAGAAAAAGGAAGGGAACGGACATAGAGGCAAAACAGGTAAAGGACAGGAGAGAGTTCAGACTGGAACTGAGTGTACGGAGGAGACCGACACTGCAGAGGGATACAGGAGCGGGTCTGGGAATACGGCCCCCAGAGAGGCGGAACGAACAGGCAAGGAGCGTGTTCAGACAGGACAGACCAGACGCAGGAGCGGGTCTAGGAAATCGGCCACTAGAAGGCGGAACGAACAGGCAAGGAGCGTGTTCAGACAGGACAGAGCAGACACAGGAGCGGGTCTAGGAAATCGGCCACTAGAAGGCGAGAGGAACAGGCTAGGAGCGTGTTCAGACAGGACAGACAAGAGAACACAGAAAGGAGTCAGTTCAGACACGGGAGCTGATACCGCAAAGCAGGAGACATACAGGACTCAGTTCAGACACGGGAGCTGATACCGCAAAGCAGGAGACATACAGGACTCAGTTCAGACACGGGAGCTGATACCGCAAAGCAGGAGACATACAGGACACAGTTCAGACACAGGAGCTGATACCGCAAAGCAGGAGACATACAGGACTCAGTTCAGACACGGGAACTGATACAAAAAGCAGGAGACAAGAGACGGGACCTGGCACCTTCAGAGTGCAAGCACACACTGAAGGAAACACTATGCTCAGGCAGGGATAGAAGGGAGCTGCTGAGCTATATACCAAGTGACAGACAGCAATAGGCTGAGGACGCACAAGGGGTGTGACCCACAGCAGGTACAAAAGGCAGGAAGTGATCGGGCGCCGCCCTTAAGCAGCAGAAACAGACACAAACAGACAGCATGGAGGGAAGCCAGAGAGACATTCTGGACAGGAGATCAAGTGCGCCCTCTTGCACAGTGGGAGATGGACCACCATGCAAGGACGCCGCCAGGTATGTTACAGTACCTCCCCCCTTACGCCCCCTCTTCTTCAGGCCTGCCAGAATCTTCCGCAGGGAATTCGAGGACCAGTCGTTCACTGGGTTGGAGGGGGACAGAGACTTGAGGGTAATCTTTGCTTCGAGGTTCATCTTGTCAAGCTCACAGGAAAAAATAGACGGGTTATCAGGTACATAATGAGGAAAAGTCACTGTCTCTTTGTTATCTGGTGGTATCCCGGAGGATTCAGGAAACAACTGGAGGTCCTCCGCCGGGTCAGAAGAGTGCAGAGGCTCAGAGAAAACAACTGCTTCAGAGTACACTAGGTCAGACTCACTGGAGGAAGCAGGCGAGGTATCGGGTACCGAGTATAGGAAAGTCTCTGTCCATTCACCACCAGGTGGCACCCCGAAGGGTTCTGAACACAACTGGAGGTCCTCCGCCTGGTCGGAGGGGTGTAGAGACTCGGGAGTAACCTCTGCTTCGGAGTACACTAGGTCGGACTCACTGGACGAAGCGAGCGAGGTATCAGGTACAGGATATAGGAAAGTCTCTGTCCATTCACCACCAGGTGGCACCCCGAAGGATTCTGAACACAACTGGAGGTCCTCCGCCTGGTCGGAGGGGTGTAGAGACTCAGGAGTAACCTGTGCTTCGGAGTACACTAGGTTGGACTCACTGGATGAAGCGAGCGAGGTATCAGGTACAGAGTATAGGAAAGTCTCTGTCCATTCACCACCAGGTGGCACCCCGAAGGATTCTGAACACAACTGGAGGTCCTCCGCCTGGTCGGAGGGGTGTAGAGACTCAGGAGTAACCTCTGCTTCGGAGTACACTAGGTTGGACTCACTGGACGAAGCGAGCGAGGTATCAGGTACAGAGTATAGGAGAGTCTCTGTCCTTTCGCTACCAGGTAGCACCCCGAAGGGTTCAGGAGACAACTGGAGATCCTCCGCCTGGTCGGAGGGGTGTAGAGACTCGGAGGTAACTACCACTTTGGGGTACCCATTGTCAGGCTCACAGGACGAAGCGGACAAAGTATTGTGTACCGGGTGTAGAGAAGTCTCTCTCCATTTGTCATCGAGTGGTATCCCGGAGGGTTCAGGAGGCAACAGGGGATCCTCCGCCAGGTAGTAGAGGTGCACAGACTCTGAGGTAACCACAGCTTTGGAGCATCCTTGGACATGCACACCGGTTAAAGAGAGAGAAGCATCTGATGCCGGGTGCAGGAAGTTCTCCTGTGTGGAGTCTGGATGGGCAGAAGTCTCTTCAGCCAGGAGAACTGGTGCACTACCCACGCACATTACCCATTGGGGTTTCTCCGGGATACAGGGAGATGAAGCTTCAGTAGGGACTTCAAGGTTGGGGTCAGGAGGTCTCAGGGGGGACAGACCCTGGCGTGACGGCTTGCCTCTAAGTCTAGCACGTCTGGACTGCCTCTTGAGGTTGAGAGAAGTATTCCGGAAAGCGTAGTCACCCTGTGAGGATTCTGGGTGGGCAGTAGTCTCATTGGGCTGGAGGACTATTGCGCTACCCACACACATTACCCGTCGGGGCTGCTCCGGGATATTGGGAAGTGAAGCTTCAGCAGGGGCTTCAGAGTTAGGGTCCTCGAAGACCATACGAAAGGCCACCAGGAAGGCCTGCAGGTCAAGGATGACAGGATCCCATGCTTCCCATAGGGGGGTGACCCATTTCAAGGCATCACCCGCTAGGTAGTCAATCATAAAGGCCACTTTAGCCCAATCGGAAGGAAAATAGAGAGGGTAGGCCTTAAAGTGTAGCATGCATTGCTCCACAAATGCACGACACTGTCTTGGATCCCCATAGTAACGTGGCGGATCCGCAGGAACGAGAGCTGATAGATCCATCTGGACGGGTGCGTAATTCGCCTGGAACTCAGCTAAAGGGGGAAAAAAATTTATTTATTTATTTTAATGCATGTATTCGCTGGAAAAACTTCTCAAAGAGCGAAGGCCGTGGGGCTCAACGGGAACCATGGCCTGAGCATGCTGTTATGCCCACGCCCGGGCTAAGCGGCGTGTGCGTGTGATTGGTAGTGATTCCACTGGACCGTGCCGGAGAGTGAATGCCTGGAGGGGCGTGACTAAGTATTCACCCGATCCGACCAGGGTCGCACGACGGCATACGACGCCAGTGCACCAAGGAGGAACCGAGCAGAGGGACCAGGTGCTACTCCAGGACAGACCCCGGACACGGCTGTTGACCCACACAGGGGAATACAGGAACAGGCTGGTAGGCTGGCACACAGACTGGAGGGTATAGGCAGGCACGACTGGTATGCAGGCAGGCGGGTATGCAGGCAGGGGGGTAAAGGCAAGCACAGCTAGAGTGCAGACAGGGAGGCACTAGCAGGTAGGAACACAGGCGGGATAGGACCCAGTACACACCGGGACTCAGGAACAATACAGGCAGAGGGTTACAGGCAAGCACAGCTAGAGTGCAGACAAGGCTGAGCAGGGAGGACAGGGCTCTGTTCACACGGAACAGACAGGAAGGGAAAGACAGAGCCAGATACTCACACAGTACTTGCAGAGACAACAAGCAGGAGTTAGGTACGAGTTCAGACTCTGCAGAAAAAGGAAGGGAACGGACATAGAGGCAAAACAGGTAAAGGACAGGAGAGAGTTCAGACTGGAACTGAGTGTACGGAGGAGACCGACACTGCAGAGGGATACAGGAGCGGGTCTGGGAATACGGCCCCCAGAGAGGCGGAACGAACAGGCAAGGAGCGTGTTCAGACAGGACAGACCAGACGCAGGAGCGGGTCTAGGAAATCGGCCACTAGAAGGCGGAACGAACAGGCAAGGAGCGTGTTCAGACAGGACAGACCAGACACAGGAACGGGTCTAGGAAATCGGCCACTAGAAGGCGAGAGGAACAGGCTAGGAGCGTGTTCAGACAGGACAGACAAGAGAACACAGAAAGGAGTCAGTTCAGACACGGGAGCTGATACCGCAAAGCAGGAGACATACAGGACTCAGTTCAGACACGGGAGCTGATACCGCAAAGCAGGAGACATACAGGACTCAGTTCAGACACGGGAGCTGATACCGCAAAGCAGGAGACATACAGGACACAGTTCAGACACAGGAGCTGATACCGCAAAGCAGGAGACATACAGGACTCAGTTCAGACACGGGAACTGATACAAAAAGCAGGAGACAAGAGACGGGACCTGGCACCTTCAGAGTGCAAGCACACACTGAAGGAAACACTATGCTCAGGCAGGGATAGAAGGGAGCTGCTGAGCTATATACCAAGTGACAGACAGCAATAGGCTGAGGACGCACAAGGGGTGTGACCCACAGCAGGTACAAAAAGGCAGGAAGTGATCGGGCGCCGCCCTTAAGCAGCAGAAACAGACACAAACAGACAGCATGGAGGGAAGCCAGAGAGACATTCTGGACAGGATATCAAGTGCGCCCTCTTGCACAGTGGGAGATGGACCACCATGCAAGGACGCCGCCAGGTATGTTACACTCCTCCTATCTATCTGACTGCTCTTTCATTGTATCGTTCGCTGGCTCCACTTCTTCTCCCCTTCCTCTCACCATTGGGATTCCTCAGGGTTCAGTCCTTGGCCCTCTTCTCTCTCTACACAGCCCTAATTGGACAGAACATCAGCAAATTTGGTTTTCAGTACCATCTTTATGCTGATGACACACAACTATATACTTCATACCCTGACTTTACACCCACTGTACTTCAGAACACCAGTGACTGTTTTTCCGAAGTTTCCAACATCATGTCCGCTCTCTATCTGAAACTCAACCTTTCCAAAACTGAAGTTCCTCTGCTCTTGACGTCTTCACACCTCCCTAAATCTGACATTTCCCTCTCCATATGTGGCACCACAATAACGCCGAGCCAGCAGGCGTATTGTGTTTGACACCAATCTTTCCATCAACTTCCATATACAATCTCTTGTCCGATCTTGTCGTTTGCATCTGAATAACATCTCTAGAATCAGCCCCTTTCTCACCTTGAAAACAGCAAAAACCCTCACTGATACCCTGATCCATTCCCGCCTTGACTACTGTAACTCTATTAATTGCCCCCCCAACACTTGACTTTCCCCTCTCCAGTCCATCCTTAATGCACCAGTCAGGGTCATCTATCTGGCTAATCATTACTTGGACACTTCCGCTCTGTGCCAGTCATTGCACTGGCTGCCCAAACATTATAGGTTTCAATTTTAATTGCTTGTTCTCACCCACAAATCTCCCAACAGCGCGATACCCTCTACATCTCCTTCCTCATTTCTCTTTATCAGCCTAACCGTTCTCTATGCTCCACAAGCAACTTTTGACTAACATCCGCACTAATCTGTACTTCCCACTCCCGGCTCCAAGACTTCTCCCGAGCTGCACCGATTCTTTGGAATAATCTACCCCAAGAAATTCAGAGGAACCACAACTTACACAGTTTTAGGCCCTCCCTAAAGACACACCTGTTTAGGGCGGCCTATCACGTTACCTAATCAAAGTTCTTTTATACTTTTGAAGCCCATTCATTATTTCTCCAAACATAAGTCTACACCAAACTCCACCACACCCAAAAGCACTACAAATACTGGCTGGTGACGAGCTCATGCAGCCTTTATCTATCCGTCATCCCCTCAAGATGGCTGTAACTTCATTGTAAATAAGCCCCTGTACTTTATGTCACCCCCACCTCATTGTAGATTGTAAGCTCTTACAAGCAGGGTCGTCATTATTTTTGCTTTAATTATTGTATTATCTTTAACTATGTTACTTATGACTGTTGTATTTGAACCTCTGAATTGTAAAGTGCTGCTGAATATGTTGGCGCTATATAAATAAAGATTATTATTATTATAACAGTACCTCCTCTCAAACGGCCTCTCCCAACGAAAAAGTTTGTATCCCACGACAACAGATTTGCTGTTGCTGCATCATTGGAAGCCATGGTTTCATGATTATGTTACAAGAAGGATCTCACTTTTTTGAGGTAGCTCCTCTAAACACAAGGTCTGAGTGGGCACACTGCCACGGGTGTTGGTGCCGCAGATGGGTAAGGCACGCATGACATTGTCAATTAACTGGGGGACTGGAAGCCACAATACATCCTATAGACTGCAGAAAGCTTGCAGAATTACTAAAATCTGCAGGAAAAAAATAAACTGAAGGACTGCAAGCCCCAAACAGCCAGGAGATGTCTTGGAGATCGCAGACAGGTTTCAGAGTTACTGAAGGCTGCAGGAAGACAGGAAACTGAATAAACGGAAGCCGCAGGCTGACAGGTTGTAGGCAAAACTCCAGAGTAACAAGAAAATCTAAATAACATGGAAGCCACAGGTGTCTAGTAGACGTACTAAAAACTGCTGGCTGACAAGTAGCAGCAGAGGTCCAAGAAAACTGGGAACAGGTAGCAGACAGAACTTCGGAGTAACTAGAAAGAGACACCCTGAAGACTGTGGACAGCAACTGTGCACAGGCAAACTAAAAGTTTTAGTCGAAAGTCTTAATATCAAGACCCAGGTATGTGTACTGGGAGACTTGAAAATGATGAGTAAGTTCAACACTAGTGTTGAGCGAGCATGCTCGACACTGCTCGGTACTCGCCCGAGCATCATGCTACTCGGGATGTTCGGCGAGCACCGAGCATTTCCGGGTTACTCGGGTGGGAGCTCGGGTCTCCGCCCTGCATGTTTGGCGCTCTTTAAAGCGCCAATGAACATGCAGGGATTGCCATCCAGTCACTGTAATGCCACAGCCATGTTTCTTGTGGGCATTACAGTGATTGGCTGGCCGCACAGCGTCACCTCGAGTATTTAAAACCGAGCTCCGCCATCTTGGACACAGTCGCTCCGGATCATACAGTGTACGGACAGCGCTGCTGATTTAGGGAGAGATATATCCTGCAAAATAGTTAGTGTAGGGTCTGCAAAGGCTGCCAGATCAAACAAACAGTGCTTCTCAGGACTAATATCCATCCCAGATATCAGGCAGGCAGGCTGTATAGGAGACACAGTGCTTATACCAGCAAACGCTGCATTACAGTCCTTTGTACTCCTGTTTCTGAAATTGCTGGACTTAGCTCCAGGTCTCAGGGGCCAGTAAAAATCCTCTTTTTTTCATCTAAATCCTCTTTTTTTTTCCTCCTTCACACTGTACAAATACCCATCTTATTAACCTTTTGGTGTTGTCCCCCCCCCCCCAAAAAAAAGTGTGTCTCTGAATTTTCAGACACAAATATATCTGTTGAAAGTAGTCTGGTGTAGGCTAGAGAAATAGAAGTGTGGTTTTGCATTTACAAGGTTCAAACCTCTGTATTATCCAGTTTTGGGCCATTTTTATCTAAAAAAAACAGTTTGAGTGTGTCGCTCACTGTTCAGCAACAAATATATATATTTAAAAAAGTCTGGTATACACCAGTAAATTACTACTTTGGTTTTGCTGTTCCACGGTAAAAAATCTCTATTATCCTGCTTTTGGCACTTTTTGCCGTAAAAAAAAAAATAATAGTGTCTCCCTGATTTTCAGACACAAATATATCTATTGAAAATAGTCTGGTCTAGGCCCAAGAAATAGAAATGTGGTTTTCCAGTTCCACGGGTCAAATTACTGTATTATCCTGCTTTTTTGCATTTTTTGCCGTAAAGAAAAACAGTAGTGTCTCCTGATTGTTCAGACACAAATATACCTCTTGAAAATAGTCTGGTGTAGGCCCGAGAAATACAAGTGTGGTTTTGCAGCTCCACGGGTCAAATCTCTGTATTTTCCACTCTTGGGCCATTTTTACCTAAAAAAAAACATTATGAGTGTGTTGCTCACTGTTCATCAGCAAATATATCTATTTACATTTTTCTGGTATAAGCCAGTGAACAATAACTGTGGTTTTGCCATTCAACAGTAAAAAATCTCTATTATTCAGCATTTGGTATTCTTTCCGTAAAGAAAAACAGTAATAGTTTCTCCCTGATTGTTCAGATTGTTTAAAAGAGTCGGGTGTAGGCCAGAGAAATAGAACTGTTGATTTCCTCTTCCACGGTTCTAATCTACTTTTTATTACCCTTTTTCCATTGATAGTGCAAGTGTAAGCTATTTTACTTCCTTTACAATGGGCAAGGTGTGTGGCAAGGGACGTGGAACTGGACGTTCTGGTGATGATGCATGCAGAGGAAGGGGTCATGGCCAAGGTGAAAATGTGCCACAACTAATAGCCACATCTTCTCGCTCCCACTTCTTGACCAAATTACTAGGGAAGCACAGAACAACACCAGTATTGCAAACTGATCAGTGTGAACAGGTTATTAATTGGATAGCAGATAATACTTCCAGTTACCTGGCACCACCACCTCCGGTCTGTCTTCCACATGGTCAAATCTTAGTAGCCGTGAGTCTCGACCGCATACTCCTCCTCACCCTGATGCTCCTTCCTCCCACCATGCCTAGTGTCGTCAAACAGCAACTGATCCCACACTTGGACACTCTGAAGAGCTGTTCACTGGTCGATTTCCAGATTTGTGCCTCTCGTCTGCTCCACTTGAAGTGGTGGAAGAGGAGATCCCATGTAGCGATGCCCAAATATTTGAACAGCCACGGCCACAGGAAGTCGAAGCTGGCAATTTGTCACAAGAGGTGGACGATGATGAGACACAATTGCCAGGAAGTGAGGAGGAGGATCGTGGTGTGCAAGTGGAAGAGGAGGAGGTGGTGGATGATCTAGTAACTGACCCAATGTGGCAGGAGGACATGCAGAGCGAGGCCAGCAGCACACAGGGTAAGGGAGGCAGAGTACCCCAACAGGCAGGAAGAAGAAGTGTGGTGGCCGCACACAGAAGGCAGACAACAGTTCCCAACACGAGGGACGTTGCCAGTACAACCTGTAGGTCTTCCAGAGTCTGTAATTTTTTTAAAGACTCTGCTGATAACCCCAAAAAGGCCATTTGTACCACCTGCCATGCCAGCATCAGCAGGGGTGACAAAACTACCAGCCTGACCACCACCAGCATGATCAGGCACATGGCAGCAAAGCATCCGACTTTGTGGGGGGAACCCCAGCGTCCACGACCAGTGTCAGCGGTTGTCACCACTGCTTCTTCCGCTGTTGTGCGTGCAAGGCAATCCCTTGTCCATACTGCATGCAAAGATGCCCCCTCCTCTCAGTCTTCAAGAAACAGCATCAACGTCCACATCCACGTCCCACCGCAGCGTTCAATTGTCCATATCCCAGACCTTCGAACGAAAGCGGAAATTCGCAGCTAGCGCCCTACATGCCACAGTCCTAAATTCGCACATTTCACGACTGCTTGCATTGGAAATGCTGCCTTTTAGGCTGGTGGAGACGGAATCCTTCCGCAACCTTATGGCGGTGGCCGTCCCTCGGTACTTGGTCACCAGCTGACACTATTTTGCCCGGTGTGCCATCCCCACACTACACAAGCACGTGTCCAAAAACATCTGCCGTGCCCTCAACAACGCAGTTACTGGGAGAGTCCACCAGACAACGGACACGTGGACAAGTGCTTGTTGCCAGGGACGGTACATCTCCCTGACGGCACACTGGGTAAACATAATGGAAGCCTGGACCCAGTCGGACCTTGGGACAGAACACATCCTCCCCACACCGAGGATTGCGGGCCCTATGTCAGTCAGAGTTGCCCCCACAGTGTACAGCTCCTGCGCATCATCCTTCTCCTCCTCCTCATGTTCAGCCTCCATCTCAGATATCACCATATCAGTTACAAGCTGGAAGCACTGCAGTACTGCCTCCGCCAAGCGGCAACAGGCTGTGCTGAAACTCATAAGCTTAGGTCAGAAACCTCTCACTGCTTGTGAGTTGTAAACAGCTGTGAAAGAGCAGGCAAATCTGTAGATGAGACCCCTGAACCTACATCCAGGCATGGTCATGTGTGACAATGGCCGTAACCTGGTGGCGGCTCTGAGGCGAGGCGAGATTACACACGTACCATGCCTGGCTCATGTGCTTAAACTCCTGGTTCAGCGGTTTCTTAAATCGTACCCCGAGTTGCCAGATCTGCTCGTCAAAGTACGCCACCTATCAGCTCATTTTCGAAGGTTGGCTACCGCTTCCGCCGCCCTTGCTGTGTTGCAGCAGCGTTTGCAGCTTCCGCCACACCGACTGGTGTGTGATGTCCCCACATGTTGGAACTCTACCCTCCACATGTTGCAAAGGATTTGTGAGCAGAAGAGAGCAGTTGTGGAGTACCAGCTGCAACAAGGCCGTCGATATTCAGGTCAGACTCCACACATAAGACCTCAGGAGTGAACCTGGATGTCTGACATATATACCATCTTGACAAACTTTGAGGAGTCCACCAAGATGGTGAGTGGCGATGACGCCGTCATTAGCATCAGCATTCCACTTGTCTGTCTTTTGCAACACTCTCTGCAGAGAATTAAAGAGGAGGCATTGCAGCCAGAGTATGATGAGATAGATCAAGAAGCCGTAGCAGTTGATTACACACAGCCAAGCCTCATCTCATCCCAATATGCATTGGGGGACAATGAGGGAGAGGAGGAGGAGGAGAAGAACAGGAGCTTGTATCATGCTTCGTAGACGGTAGTATCTGTACAACTGCCATACCATCGGTTCAGCGTGGGTAGCCTGAGGACAGGGGGGAGGAGGAGGAGGAGGAGAGCATGGTCAGTCGTCATCTTGGTGAGGACATGGAAGTCTTGCCCGATACCAGTCTGGCATGCATGGCTGACTTTATGTTACGCTGTCTTAACCGTGACTCTCGCGTTGTAAAAATGTTGGGTGACTGTCATTACTGGTTGGTGACACTTGTAGACCCCCACTACAATGAGAACTTTCACTATCTTATTCCTGAGGTGGAGAGGTCTACAAAAATGGGGCAGTACCAGAAGGCCCTTGCTGCAGAACTGTTAAAAAAATTCCCATCTGAACACGCTAGCGGCAGAGGTCACAGTTAGTGTTGAGCCACCCCCGTAGTGTTCGAGTTCGGTTCGGTTCGTCGAACACCCGTGTGTTCGCCGAACTGTTCGTCGAACTGTTCGTCGAACATCTTCGAACACCGTTAAAACCAATGGCAGGCAAACAAAAATACATAGAAACACATAGAAAACACCTTCAAAGGTGTCCAAAAGCTGACAAACTGCTCAGAAGACATAACTAACACATGGAAAAGTGACAAGTACATATAGTCATGCGAAAATAAAAGAGGTGGAGGAGTAAAAGGAGGGGGAGACACAGATATAGGCATGTCATGCCCTTCTAAAATCCAAAAAGTGAGAAGCCGACACGGCCAGTCCGCTCCTGCCCGTGCCACCTCCATGTCGCCGGGTTTGTGCCAGAGCCGCGTTGAACCCTGACGGCCAGCCCCCCTCTCCCAATACTGGTGCCTGTCCGCTGGTGGGTCGAGCGAGCCCCCCTGCGGTGGAGGCAGCTCTAAGCTTTTTAATTTAAATTGTCTCTCTAATTTGAATGAATACACTTTAAATCCATTTACAAGGATCTATTGGAGGGCAAGTCTCATGCCAGCAGCCGCGGTAATTCCAGCTCCAGTAGCGTCCACTAAAGCTGCTGCAGTTAAAAAGCTTTTATAAGGATCGAGCTCGGCTGTCCACCGCAAGGCATCTACTGCCAGTCCCAGCCCCTATGCCTTGGGGTGCCTCCTGATGCTCTTCACTAAGTATCCCATGGTCCCGAAGCATTTCCTTTGAAAAAATTAAGTGTCTAAACTACAGGTGGTGCAGCTTGCTTAACAGCCGGGATAATCCGCTGACTAGCAGACACTGCTACTAGGCACAAAGTATTTCCTGGGCTAGATGCAGTTAAAAATTTGTAATTAGATACTCTCATTGGATGCTGAGAAAGCATTCCATAGAGTCTCCTGGCACGCCATATATGATTCTCTTAAAAAGCTTGGGGTAGGGGTCTAGGGGACCCTTTTATAGCCAAAATCACGGCCCTGTATCGCAATACGTCACCTAGGCTGAAGATAAATGGAACTGTAGCACCCTGAGGGCTCGGTTGCTACAGACGTATTGCACCTCACCCAGAGGTGTGATATCTCACTCTCAGGTAAGGATGGAGTGTGGATCAGGACCCGACACCTGCATGCATTACACCACATTGCGGTGGGGCAGGGCGATCAATATGCCCCTGAGATGGGCACGACAGTCCCTGTCCCTGGCTGGAGTGGGGGGAGGGAACACTGAGGAAGGGGAACCCTGTAGTGCAGGAGCAGGGAGGAAGCAGTTCCTGGGTGCATTGAGAAGGGAGTATAAAAGGTGGGCACCATCTTAGTTCAGTGCAGAGAAGTCTGAGCAGAAGTGGCAGGGAGCAGGGGCTCTGCATGAGCTCTGCTCCGGAGGCGGGCCTAGTAACAGAGGCCCAGGCCTGGAAGAGGGAGAAGGAAGGAAGAGGAGCGGAGAAGGCTCCAGTAACGAGGAATGAAGGGATCCCAGGGGTGCGGACGGGCGAGTCGCCACCGCACGCCCGAATCCACCTGCGTGGAGGGGTCAGGCCAAAGGGGGAGACCGGTCCCCGAACTAGTGGAGGTAGGAAACGACCCTCAGCTAGAAACCGGAGGCTCTGACATTTTATGTGGCGCAGCCCCTCGCTACACTCGCTAGGAAGGCACCACATAGGGTCAGGGAAACTGGCGCCAAGTTTACCAAGAGGAGGCCCGAGGCAGCCGGACAGAAGTGTTGGTAAGAAAGGCCAGACAAAGGACACACAAAGGGGGTCCTGTGAAGTGCTCCAAAGTTATCTGGGAGTTGTCTGAGCCCCTCACCTGATGAGCACAGTACGACGTGGGCAGCCGTTACCTGCAGACGTGGTCTGGATAATAAGAACTGTGAGTAAAGGCCCTGAACTGCATCACTGACTCCGTGTCGTTACTGCTGCTGCCCTGCACCATCACCCCCATCCTCCGCCTACACTGCCCTGAGGCTATACTCCTCCCGTGGGGAGTTATGCTACGCTCTGCTGCACCCACAACACCAGCCTCAGCGGTCTGCCCTGTAGCGGCGGTTCACTCTGACCGCAATCCACGGGTGGCGTAGTCGGACATTTAAACATCAAAACCACATAAATAGTTCCGCCACTGGTTTGACCACCCTGAGCCATGGAACCGGGTCGCCGCCACGAAGACTACATCCACCAGCATCCACCAAAAAGGGTCCGGCTCCGGTTGTCCCAAGGCCCAGGGAGTGCGTCAGAACATTTTCATCACCTTTCACAATCACCAATGGGACAAGGCAGTGATGTACTCTGTCCCCTCTCTTATACATCCTAGTGACGGAGCACCTGCTCTCATCAATTCGCCATAACCCCAATATTAGGTGGATTGAGGTGGGAGGCACCGAGTACAAGTGCTCTCTATTTGCTGATGATGTCCTAGTATATATCACTCAATCACATATATCCATCCATGCTGTTATGGCTGAAATAGATCACTTTGTTACATGGTAAAATTTTAAAATCAATGCAGCGAAGTCTGAGGCCCTCGATGTCTCCCTCCCCAAATCCATATAGGATTCCATCCAGTCCAACTTTCCCTTTTCCTGGCCCTCACAGGGTATCAAATACTTAGGAATACCTATTCATAGAGACCTCTCCCATCTATGTTATCTTAATTTTGGGCCCTTTATTGAACAATAGTGTTGAGCCACCCCCGTAGTGTTCGAGTTCGGTTCGGTTCGTCGAACACCCGTGTGTTCGCCGAACTGTTCGTCGAACTGTTCGTCGAACACCTTCGAACACCGTTAAAACCAATGGCAGGCAAACAAAAACACATAGAAACACATAGAAAACACCTTCAAAGGTGTCCAAAAGCTGACAAACTGCTCAGAAGACACAACTAACACATGGAAAAGTGACAAGTACATATAGTCATGCGAAAAGAAAAGAGGTGGAGGAGTAAAAGGAGGGGGAGACACAGATATAGGCATGTCATGCCCTTCTAAAATCCAAAAAGTGAGAAGCCGAGACGGCCAGTCCGCTCCTGCCCGTGCCACCTCCGTGTCGCCGGGTTTGTGCCAGAGCCGCGGTGAACCCTGACGGCCAGCCCCCCTCTCCCAATACTGGTGCCTGTCCGCTGGTGGGTCGAGAGAGCCCCCCTGTGGTGGAGGCAGCTCTAAGCTTTTTAATTTAAATTGTCCCTCTAATTTGAATGAATACACTTTAAATCCATTTACAAGGATCTATTGGAGGGCAAGTCTCATGCCAGCAGCCGCGTAATTCCAGCTCCAGTAGCGTCCACTAAAGCTGCTGCAGTTAAAAAGCTTTTATAAGGATCGAGCTCGGCTGTCCACCGCAAGGCATCCTAGTGCCAGTCCCAGCCCCTATGCCTTGGGGTGCCTCCTGATGCTCTTCACTAAGTATCCCGTGGTCCCGAAGCATTTCCTTTGAAAAAATTAAGTGTCCAAACTACAGGTGGTGTAGCTTGCTTAACAGCCGGGATAATCCGCTGACTAGCAGACACTGCTACTAGGCACAAAGTATTTCCTGGGCTATATGCAGTTAAAAATTTGTAAGTAGATACTCTCGTTGGATGCTGAGAAAGCATTCCATAGAGTCTCCTGGCACGCCATATATGATTCTCTTAAAAAGCTTGGGGTAGGGGTCTAGGGGACCCTTTTATAGCCAAAATCACGGCCCTGTATCACAATACGTCACCTAGGCTGAAGATAAATGGAACTGTAGCACCGAGGGCTCGGTTGCTACAGACGTATTGCACCTCACCCAGAGGTGTGATATCTCACTCTCAGATAAGGACGGAGTGTGGATCAGGACCCGACACCTGCATGCATTACACCACATTGCCGTGGGGCAGGGCGACCAATATGCCCCTGAGATGGGCACGACAGTCCCTGTCCCTGGCTGGAGTGGGGGGAGGGAACACTGAGGAAGGGGAACCCTGCAGTGCAGGAGCAGGGAGGAAGCAGTTCCTGGGTGCATTGAGAAGGGAGTATAAAAGGTGGGCACCATCTTAGTTCAGTGCAGAGAAGTCTGAGCAGAAGTGGCAGGGAGCAGGGGCTCTGCATGAGCTCTGCTCCGGAGGCGGGCCTAGTAACAGAGGCCCAGGCCTGCAAGAGGGAGAAGGAAGGAAGAGGAGCGGAGAAGGCTCCAGGAACGAGGAATGAAGGGATCCCAGGGGTGCGGACGGGCGAGTCGCCACCGCACGCCCGAATCCACCTGCGTGGAGGGGTCAGGCCAAAGGGGGAGACCGGTCCCCGAACTAGTGGAGGCAGGAAACGACCCTCAGCTAGAAACCGGAGGCTCTGACATTTTATGTGGCGCAGCCCCTTGCTCCACCCGCTAGGAAGGCACCACATAGGGTCAGGGAAACTGGCGCCAAGTTTACCAAGAGGAGGCCCGAGGCAGCCGGACAGAAGTGTTGGTAAGAAAGGCCAGACAAAGGACACACAAAGGGGGTCCTGTGAAGCGCTCCAAAGTTATCTGGGAGTTGTCTGAGCCCCTCACCTTGTGAGCACAGTACGACGTGGGCAGCCGTTACCTGCAGACGTGGTCTGGATAATAAGAACTGTGAGTAAAGGCCCTAAACTGCATCACTGACTCCGTGTCGTTACTGCTGCTGCCCTGCACCATCACCCCCATCCTCCGCATACACTGCCCTGAGGCTATACTCCTCCCGTGGGGAGTTATGCTACGCTCTGCTGCACCCACAACACCAGCCTTAGCGGTCTGCCCTGTAGCGGCGGTTCACTCTGACCGCAATCCACGGGTGGCGTAGTCGGACATTTAAACATCAAAACCACATAAATAGTTCCGCCACTGGTTTGACCGCCCTGAGCCACGGAACCGGATCGCCGCCACGAAGACTACAACCACCAGCATCCATCAAAAAGGGTCCGGCTCCGGGTGTCCCAAGGCCCAGGGGGTGCGTCAGAACATTTTCATCACCTTTCACAATCACCAATGGGACAAGGCAGGGATGTCCTCTGTCCCCTCTCTTATACATCCTAGTGACGGAGCACCTGCTCTCATCAATTCGCCATAACCCCAATATTAGGTGGATTGAGGTGGGAGGCACCGAGTACAAGTGCTCTCTATTTGCTGATGATGTCCTAGTATATATCACTCAATCACATATATCCATCCCTGCTGTTATGGCTGAAATAGATCACTTTGTTACATGGTAAAATTTAAAAATCAATGCAGCGAAGTCTGAGGCCCTCGATGTCTCCCTCCCTAAATCCATATAGGATTCCATCCAGTCCAACTTTCCCTTTGCCTGGCCCTCACAGGGTATCAAATACTTAGGAATTCCTATTCATAGAGACCTCTCCCATCTATGTTATCTTAATTTTGGGCCCTTTATTGAACAATTCCATACAGACCACGGTTGGCAAGTTAGAACTGTAAGATTCACTACGTGAACCACTGGTGTTTTGTGGAAAAGCACATGTACACCGCGTTCCAAATTATTATGCAAAAAGTGTTTAGGAGTGATAAGGGAAGAATTTGTTTGTTTGTCAGTTAAACTCATTGATGGTGATGTGTGTCAGGGCTCTTTATATCACTGTAAGCAATTGCAGACACCTGTGCTAATTAGTTTGGCAGGTGTGTCCAATGAAAGGCAAGACTACTTAAGAAGGCTCTCTCACATTATTAAGCAGCCTACATTTTCTGCCAAAATGGGAAAGAAAAAGGATGTGTCGGCTGCTGAGAAGCAACAAATTGTGGAGTGTTTAGGTCAAGGCATGACTACAATCAACATTGTGCGATGATCAGGATGAAGTGTCTTGGCAATCAAGAAGTATGTAGCTGATTCACAGTACACACGTGTGCGTGCTGATAAGGGCAAATTGAGGACTCTTTCCTACAGGCAATTACGTCAGGTTGAAAGAGCAGCGGCAAAAAAGCCTTGTCATAGCAGCAGACAAGTTTTTGAAGCTGCTTGTGCCTCCAACGTCTCCCGAACAACAAGATGCAGGGTCCTTCAGAGGTTTGCAGCTGTGCATACGCCATCCTGTCGACCTCCTCTATCCACTTCACACAAGCAGAAACGGCTCCAGTGGGCCAAACATTACATGAAGACTGATTTCAAAACTGTTTTGTTCACGGATGAGTGCCGTGCAGCGCTCGATGGTCCAGATGAATGGAGTGGAGGATGGCTGGTTGATGGACACCCCACGCAAACACGGCTACAGCGCCAACAAGGAGGAGGTGGAGTAATATTTTGGGCTGGAATCATGGGGAGAGAGATTGTCGGCCCCTTTAGGATCCCTGAAGGCGCTAAAGATGAACTCCATAATGTATGTGGATTTTCTCAAACAGCACTTCCTGCCATGGTTCAAGAAGAAGAACCGTGTATTTCACAGCAAGATCATTTTTCTGCATGATAATGCACCATCTCATGCTGCACATAAAACATCTGCATCTCTGGCTGATAAGGGCATAAAAGGGGACAAACTTATGGTGTGACCCCCATGCTCCCCTGACCTCTACCCCATTCAGAACCTTTGGAGCATCATTAAAAGGAGTGTCTATGATGGCGGGAGGCAGTTCACATCTAAGCAACAGCTCTGGGAGGGTATTCTGTCCTCATGCAAAACAATTGAAGCAGAAACCATCCAAAACCTGACAAATTCAATGGACGAGAGAGTTCAGAAGCTCCTTTCGAACAAGGGGTCCTATGTGAAAATGTAACATCACCTAGAATAAAGTTTTGAGTTGAAAACTGTTTGATTTCAGTTTCTAACAACCTGCTAATGCTTATAATTTCAAAAATGACCATTTTTTTGGTCTTTATTAAAATGAAAAGGTTGATCGAAAAGTTTGGGGGATCTAAGAGTGTGGCAACCCAGTAGTCATGATTACTTCGAATTCTGACAATATGAGGGTCATGCTGCAGGTAGTGCAGCAAGAAGGCACTTATGTGTCTTGCGCATCTCGGAGCCCCAAAATTATTTTCCGGACTAGATGCAGCTAAAAATTATTTTTAATTTTAAATCTGGTGAAACTTATTATAGATGGCCTAATAGGATCAGTGCTGCACACTGCTACAAAGCCCAAATTATTTTCCAGTCAAGATACAGATAAACATGATTAGTAATTTGAAAGCTTAAAACGGTTGGTAGGGTGATTTTAACCAATCATCAAGCTTTTACTCTCCCCAGGATGACACAGGGGTAGAAAAGTCGTTTCGGATCCATGATTTGTTCATCTTTATGAACGTGAGTCTGTCTACATTATCAGTGGAGAGCCGCGTGCGCTTATCTGTCAGCACACCACCAGCAGCGCTGAACACACGTTCAGACAGAACGCTGGCTGCGGGGCATGACAAGATCTCCAAGGCGTAAGTGGCTAGCTCCGGCCATTTATCCAGATTGGAAGCCCAAAAAGAGCAAGGGTCCAGTGACACAGTCGTGGCTTCAATGTTTACTTGGAGATACTCCTGTACCATCGTCTCTAGGCGTTGACTATGTGTCAGACTTCTTGTCTCCTGTGGCCTTGCAAAGGATGGGCTAAAAAAGTGGTGAAATGATTCCGCAAAATTGATGTTACCAGCAGATACTGTGGTTCTGTTACGGTTTGAGTGCTGAACACTTGACGGTCCCACGGTTGGAAAGTTGGAACTGTGAGATTCACTACGTGCACCACTGGTATTTTGTGGAAAAGCACATGTAAGATTCTGCAACAGTCTCTGCTGATACTCCTGCATGCGTGCATCCCTTTCTATGGCAGGAATAATTTCTGCAAATTTACTTTTGTACCGGGGATCTAACAGTGTGGCAACCCAGTAGTCAGAATTATTTCTAATTCTCACAATTCGAGGGTCATGTTGCAGGTAGTGCAGCAAGAAGGCACTCATGTGTGTTGCGCATCCAGGAGCACCAAGTCCCTGTTGTGTTGGTGGCGAGGTAACAATCATGCTTCCTTCCTCTGTCCTCTCCCCCCAACCTCGCACAACAGAAATGTGATCAAGGTCTCCCTCATCTGATGAGTCTTCCATCAGTTCGTCCTCCACTTCTTCCTGGGCTCCTGCACCTTCCTCACTAGTTTGGCTGCTACCATGCGCCCTGGTAAAATCATCTCCCCCACCCTCACATGCCTGCCGCCCTGGTGCTGCCGACCGTCTGGACCTTGCAGATGTTATCCCTTCCGCATACAACTCCTCCTCCTCTACTTCCTCCACCTCCTCTTGTGCCACCACCTGACTCCGAATTCTGTTTAACATGTGCTCCAGCATGTAAATCACCGGAATAGTCATGCTGATAATGGCATCGTCAGCACTAAACATCTTCGTCGCCATTTCAAAACTGTGCAGAAGGGTGCATAGGTCCCTGATCTGAGACCACTCCTCCAGCGTGATTTGCCCCACCTCTGAATCTCGTTGGCCCAGGCTATACGTCAGAACGTATTGCACCAGGGCTTGTCGGTGCTGCCACAGTCGCTGCAACATGTGCAGAGTTGAATTCCACCGGGTAGGCTCATCGCATTTTAGCCGGTGAAGTGGCAGGCCTAACGACTTCTGTAGAGATGTAAGTCGCTGAGCTGCGGGATGCGAACGGCGGAAGTGAGCACACAGCGACCGTGCCCTCTGCAGAAGGCCATCTAGTCTGGGAGAGTGGGCTAAAAATTGCTGGACAACCAGGTTCAACACGTGAGCCATACAAGGCACGTGTGTGACATTGCCCCGGCGAAGGGCCGCACCCAGGTTTGCAGCATTGTCGCACACGGCCTTCCCTGGTTTCAGGTCCAGTGGAGACAACCATTCATGAAATTGGTTCTCCAGAGCTGACCACAACTCCTCAGCTGTGTGACTCACATTTCCCAGACATTTCAATGTAAAAACCGCCTGATGACGTTGAGCCCTACTGCCAGCATAGTAAGGAGGTGTGCAGGATCCCTTCTGCGCAGTTAGAAAGCTTGTGGCATGACCAGACAGGCTTTGGGTGCAGGTGGAAGACCGAGAGGAGGTTGAGGAGGCAGAAGCAGTGGAGGAAAAATGACATAAAGAGGATTGACGCACAACTCGTGGGGACGGCAAGACTTGGACAGCAGCCCATTGTCCTGCTGTCACCATAGTTACCCAGTGCCCAGTCAGCGACATGTAACGCCCCTGTCCATGCCTACTCGTCCAAGTGTCTGTGGTGAAATGCACCCTGTCACACACAGAGTTTCTCAAAGAAGCGGTGATGTTGTGTGCGACATGCTGGTGGAGCGCAGGCACACCTTTCTTTGAGAAGTAGTGCCGACTGGGCATCTGGTACTGGGGCACTGCGACGGACATAAGGTCTCGAAAATCCTCTGTGTCCACCAGGCGGAAAGGCAGCATTTCTGTAGCCAAGAGCTTGCAGATGGTGAAATTCAACCTCTTAGCTTTCTCATGGCTAGGAGGAAATGGTCTTTTACTTGTCCACATCTGAGGGACCGAGGGCTGGCTATTGTGCTTAGACGGGGTTGATAAGGGTGTCCCCGGCAAACTGCCGGTCTGTGAGGAAGATGCAGGCGGACATGTTAGGTTGCCTTGATCCAAAGGTGGTGCTATCGATGTCGGACAGCGCTCAAGACCAGCTGGTGTTACCACCTCCAAAGAAAATGATGACCTGCCAATCACGCTGGCTGTTGCGGGTAAAGAGGTGGCAGGTCTGCGCCCCAAAACAGGTGTGACTGCTGTCCCCCCAGTCACAGAGGATGAAGAGGCCGCGGATGCAAAAGATATGGCAGACGGTGGTTGGCCCGGCCGGCTAGACCGCATTGTAGCACACTGAGCTTCCCACTGCAACTTATGCTTCATGTCCATGTGCCGGTTCATGCATGAAGTACTCAAACTATGTATTTTTTGGCCTCTACTTAGCTTTTGCTGACAAATGTTACAGATAACACGAGTTGGGTCATCTTTATCGATCTGAAAAAATGCCCAGGCTATGCAAGGCTTAGCACCCATGCGACCTGAAGAGCCACCATGACTTGTGGTGAGAGGCAGAGTTGTGTTTGAGGATGCAGTTGTTGACGTGCTTCCAGTACTACGTCTCTGTCCAGGAAGGCGCAACCTGACCTCGTCGTCACTAGCATCTTCCTCCACCTCCTCTGCTGACCTCATCTCTTGGCTGACTGTGGGTTGACAGTAAGTGGGATCTCCGACCTCATCATCATCACCCTGTGCGTTATCACACCCGTCGTCCTCAGAGCCAACCTGTTCCTGCCCTGACAAAAAACTAAAGTTGTCGCTCCAATCAGGTATTTGAGTCTTATCATCGTCTTCCTCATTGTCTCCACCAACAGGAGTTACAGTTTGGGAATGAGGGTCTACATTATGGTCAGAACCTTCTGCGTCTGGTCCTGGATCCGACTCATAAAGATTCTGGGCATCAGTGCAGATCATTTCCTCGTCTGGATTCACAGAAGCGCTGGAGTCGACCTCTGATTCCCAGGCTATAGTATGAGTAAACAGCTCTGCAGACTCAACCATCTGTTCTACCTCATACTCAGACGGGCAGCTGGAGATTTGGGAGCTGTGAGGAAGCAAGTGCGATTTGGGTGACACCTTTGAGGACTGGAGTATTTGTGATGTTGAAGTTGATGTGGAGGAGAGCCCACTTAAAGGAGCACTTGATATCCGTTGAAGCACCTGCTGTTTTTGTGCCTCATCTGGAATTTGTAGCGATTGGCGTGGCCGTAAGAAAGGAATCTTATCACATTGTCCGCTAAAAGAAGTAGACATTTTAGTTTGGCTGGAAGATGGTCTTTCTTCTGCACCTACCCCACGGACACAACCTTTTTTCCCCTTCCCAACACGCCTATTCCCCTTTCCACCAGCAGCAGGCCTTTTTCCACTCATTTTGGTGGTTAACTAATTCACAACTCTGGAGTTGTTTGCACAAAAAAACAATGGATGGTAACCGAGCAGAGCTGAGTGGCCAAACTGTGGTATTAGGCCAAAACTATTGGCTGGGTTAGATGCAGAAAAAAATTATTTTGAATTTGCAACCTGATGGAGGTCAGTATAGATGGACTAATAGACCAAGTCCCACACACCGCTAGAAGCCCAAATATTTTTTCAGAGCTAGATGCAGAAAATTTTTTTATTCAATTTGCAACCTGATGGAGGTCAGTATAGATGGACTAATAGACCAAGTCCCACACACTGCTAGAAGCCCAAATATTTTTTCAGAGCTAGATGGAGAAAAAAATTATTTTTAATTTGCAACCTGATGGAGGTCAGTATAGATGGACTAATAGACCAAGTCCCACACACCGCTAGAAGCCCAAATATTTTTTCAGAGCTAGATGCAGAAAAAAATTATTTTTAATTTGCAACCTGATGGAGGTCAGTATAGATGGACTAATAGACCAAGTCCCACACACCGCTAGAAGCCCAAATATTTTTTCAGAGCTAGATGCAGAAAAAAATTATATTCAATTTGCAACCTGCTGGAGGTCAGTATAGAAGGACTAATAGAACAAGTCCCACACACTGCTAGAAGCCCAAATATTTTTTCAGAGCTAAATGAAGAAAAAAATTATTTTTAATTTGCAACCTGATGGAGGTCAGTATAGATAGACTAATAGACCAAGTCCCACACACTGCTAGAAGCCCAAATATTATTTCAGAGCTAGATGCAGAAAAAAATTATTTTTAATTTGCAACCTGATGGAGGTCAGTATAGATGGACTAATAGACCAAGTCCCACACACTGCTAGAAGCCCAAATATTTTTTCAGAGCTAGATGCAGAAAAAAATTATTTTTAATTTGCAACCTGATGGAGGTCAGTATAGATGGACTAATAGACCAAGTCCCACACACCGCTAGAAGCCCAAATATTTTTTCAGAGCTAGATGCTGAAAAAAGTTATATTCAATTTGCAACCTGCTGGACGTCAGTATAGAAGGACTAATAGAACAAGTCCCACACACTGCTAGAAGCCCAAATATTTTTTCAGAGCTAAATGAAGAAAAAAATTATTTTTAATTTGCAACCTGATGGAGGTCAGTATAGATGGACTAATAGACCAAGTCCCACACACTGCTAGAAGCCCAAATATTTTTTCAGAGCTAGATGCAGAAAAAAATTATTTTTAATTTGAAACCTGATGGAGGTCAGTATAGATGGACTAATAGACCAAGTCCCACACACCGCTAGAAGCCCAAATATTTTTTCAGAGCTAGATGCAGAAAATTTTTTTATTCAATTTGCAACCTGATGGAGGTCAGTATAGATGGACTAATAGACCAAGTCCCACACACTGCTAGAAGCCAAAATATTTTTTCAGAGCTAGATGCAGAAAAAAATTATTTTTAATTTGCAACCTGATGGAGGTCAGTATAGATGGACTAATAGACCAAGTCCCACACACTGCTAGAAGCCCAAATATTTTTTCAGAGCTAGATGCAGAAAAAAATTATTTTTAATTTGCAACCTGATGGAGGTCAGTATAGATGGACTAATAGAACAAGTCCCACACGCTGCTAGAAGCCCAAATATTTTTTCAGAGATAAATGAAGAAAAAAATTATTTTTAATTTGCAACCTGATGGAGGTCAGTATAGATGGACTAATAGACCAAGTCCCACACACTGCTAGAAGCCCAAATATTTTTTCAGAGCTAGATGCAGAAAAAAATTATTTTTAATTTGCAACCTGATGGAGGTCAGTAGAGATGGACTAATAGACCAAGTCCCACACACTGCTAGAAGCCCAAATATTTTTTCAGAGCTAGATGCAGAAAAAAATTATATTCAATTTGCAACCTGCTGGAGGTCAGTATAGAAGGACTAATAGAACAAGTCCCACACACTGCTAGAAGCCCAAATATTTTTTCAGAGCTAAATGAAGAAAAAAATTATTTTTAATTTGCAACCTGATGGAGGTCAGTATAGATGGACTATTAGACCAAGTCCCACACACTGCTAGAAGCCCAAATATTTTTTCAGAGCTAGATGCAGAAAAAAATTATATTCAGTTTGCAACCTGATGGAGGTCAGTATAGATGGACTAATAGAATGATGCTATGCCCAAAAGATTTTACTTCACTAGGTGCAGTAAAAAAATTGGTATTCTATACACAGGTGGTATATCTTGCAACACAGATAGGCTACTCCACTGACTAACACACTCTGCAATAGGCCAAAAAGGATTAGCTTTGCTAGATTCAGCCAAATGCTGTGAAAAAAACTTGCACAGCACTGGCACAGACCTGCCTGGCAAAAACTGATAGGAACTGATGTAACCTAGTCCTGAAAAGGACTCCAATTACAATTAGTCTTTACTCCCACAATCTATCTATTTAAGAGCACAGACCTGCCTGATAAAAGTCGTAGGAAATGCTGTAACCTAGTCCTTAAAAGGACTGCAATCACAACTATTCCCTACTCCCAAGCTATCTGTATATTTGTGCGAAAATTGGCTTGAAATTAACAAGGTATAGCGCACACAGCAACAGCGGTGCCGTCTAACATGCAGCTGCAGCAGTGAGAAAATGGTGGCGACGGGGAAAATGGCTTGGTCTTATAGGGCAAGGACATGTGACATACACTACCAATCACACATGCCCTTGCTTGTGTGAAAAAAAGCACTTCGCTCCGTGTGTGCGCTGCTGATAGGCTGACAGATTGCACCTCCCCACTGCAAATGCGGGAAAGAGAAAAAAAAATGGAGATCTTCATTGTTCCTGCAGAGATCCATCCCCTGCCCTTCCCCCCGCCCCGCTGTACACTCAAACTGCGTATTAACATTAATTTTCATCATTACTGAGAAAAAATCCAGTTATGATTTTGGTGCACGAACAGTTATCGAACATAACCTCGAACAGCCGAATTTTTCTCAAATTGTTCGTGTTCGCCGACCGGCTCGAACACCGCCCAAAACAGCTCGAATTTGAGATTGGCGAACAGTTCGAGTAGAACAACGCTCATCTCTATTGAACAACTCCATACAGACCACGGTTGGCAAGTTAGAACTGTAAGATTCACTGTGTGAACCACTGGTGTTTTGTGGAAAAGCACATGTACACTGCGTCCCAAATTATTATGCAAAAAGTGTTTAGGAGTGATAAGGGAAGAATTTGTTTGTTTGTCAGTTAAACTCATTGATGGTGATGTGTGTCAGGGCTCTTTATATCACTGTAAGCAATTGCAGACACCTGTGCTAATTAGTTTGGCAGGTGTGTCCAATGAAAGGCAAGACTACTTAAGAAGGCTCTCTCACATTATTAAGCAGCCTACATTTTCTGCCAAAATGGGAAAGAAAAAGGATGTGTCGGCTGCTGAGAAGCAACAAATTGTGGAGTGTTTAGGTCAAGGCATGACTACAATCAACATTGTGCGATGATCAGGATGAAGTGTCTTGGCAATCAAGAAGTATGTAGCTGATTCACAGTACACACGTGTGCGTGCTGATAAGGGCAAATTGAGGACTCTTTCCTACAGGCAATTACGTCAGGTTGAAAGAGCAGCGGCAAAAAAGCCTTGTCATAGCAGCAGACAAGTTTTTGAAGCTGCTTGTGCCTCCAACGTCCCCCGAACAACAAGATGCAGGGTCCTTCAGAGGTTTGCAGCTGTGCATGCGCCATCCTGTCGACCTCCTCTATCCACTTCACACAAGCAGAAACGGCTCCAGTGGGCCAAACATTACATGAAGACTGATTTCAAAACTGTTTTGTTCACGGATGAGTGCCGTGCAGCGCTCGATGGTCCAGATGAATGGAGTGGAGGATGGCTGGTTGATGGACACCCCACGCAAACACGGCTACAGCGCCAACAAGGAGGAGGTGGAGTAATGTTTTGGGCTGGAATCATGGGGAGAGAGATTGTCGGCCCCTTTAGGATCCCTGAAGGCGCTAAAGATGAACTCCATAATGTATGTGGATTTTCTCAAACAGCACTTCCTGCCATGGTTCAAGAAGAAGAACCGTGTATTTCACAGCAAGATCATTTTTCTGCATGATAATGCACCATCTCATGCTGCACATAAAACATCTGCATCTCTGGCTGATATGGGCATAAAAGGGGACAAACTTATGGTGTGACCCCCATGCTCCCCTGACCTCTACCCCATTCAGAACCTTTGGAGCATCATTAAAAGGAGTGTCTATGATGGCGGGAGGCAGTTCACATCTAAGCAACAGCTCTGGGAGGGTATTCTGTCCTCATGCAAAACAATTGAAGCAGAAACCATCCAAAACCTGACAAATTCAATGGACGAGAGAGTTCAGAAGCTCCTTTCGAACAAGGGGTCCTATGTGAAAATGTAACATCACCTAGAATAAAGTTTTGAGTTGAAAACTGTTTGATTTCAGTTTCTAACAACCTGCTAATGCTTATAATTTCAAAAATGACCATTTTTTTGGTCTTTATTAAAATGAAAAGGTTGATCGAAAAGTTTGGGGAATCTAAGAGTGTGGCAACCCAGTAGTCATGATTACTTCGAATTCTGACAATATGAGGGTCATGCTGCATGTAGTGCAGCAAGAAGGCACTTACGTGCCTTGCGCATCTCGGAGCCCCAAAATTATTTTCCGGGCTAGATGCAGCTAAAAATTATTTTTAATTTTAAATCTGGTGAAGCTTTAGTATAGATGGCCTAATAGGATCAGTGCTGCACACTGCTACAAAGCCCAAATTATTTTCCAGTCAAGATACAGATAAACATGATTAGTAATTTGAAAGCTTAAAACGGTTGTAGGGTGATTTTAACCAATCATCAAGCTTTTACTCTCCCCAGGATGACACTGGGGTAGAAAAGTCGTTTCGGATCCATGATTTGTTCATCTTTATGAACGTGAGTCTGTCTACATTATCAGTGGAGAGCCGCGTGCGCTTATCTGTCAGCACACCACCAGCAGCGCTGAACACACGTTCAGACAGAACGCTGGCTGCGGGGTATGACAAGATCTCCAAGGCGTAAGTGGGTAGCTCCGGCCATTTATCCAGATTGGAAGCCCAAAAAGAGCAAGGGTCCAGTGACACAGTCGTGGCTTCAATGTTTACTTGGAGATACTCCTGTACCATCGTCTCTAGGCGTTGACTATGTGTCAGACTTCTTGTCTCCTGTGGCCTTGCAAAGGATGGGCTAAAAAAGTGGTGAAATGATTCCGCAAAATTGATGTTACCATCAGATACTGTGGTTCTGTTACGGTTTGAGTGCTGAACACTTGACGGTCCCACGGTTGGCAAGTTGGAACTGTGAGATTCACTAGTGCACCACTGGTATTTTGTGGAAAAGCACATGTAAGATTCTGCAACAGTCTCTGCTGATACTCCTGCATGCGTGCATCCCTTTCTATGGCAGGAATAATTTCTGCAAATTTACTTTTGTACCGGGGATCTAACAGTGTGGCAACCCAGTAGTCAGGATTATTTCTAATTCTCACAATTCGAGGGTCATGTTGCAGGTAGTGCAGCAAGAAGGCACTCATGTGTGTTGCGCATCCAGGAGCACCAAGTCCCTGTTGTGTTGGTGGCGAGGTAACAATCATGCTTCCTTCCTCTGTCCTCTCCCCCCAACCTCGCACAACAGAAATGTGATCAAGGTCTCCCTCATCTGATGAGTCTTCCATCAGTTCGTCCTCCACTTCTTCCTGGGCTCCTGCACCTTCCTCACTAGTTTGGCTGCTACCATGCGCCCTGGTAAAACCATCTCCCCCACCCTCACATGCCTGCCGCCTTGGTGCTGCCGACCGTCTGGACCTTGCAGATGTTAGCCCTTCCGCATACAACTCCTCCTCCTCTACTTCCTCCACCTCCTCTTGTGCCACCACCTACCTCCGAATTCTGTTTAACATGTGCTCCAGCATGTAAATCACCGGAATAGTCATGCTGATAATGGCATCGTCAGCACTAAACATCTTCGTCGCCATTTCAAAACTGTGCAGAAGGGTGCATAGATCCCTGATCTGAGACCACTCCTCCAGCGTGATTTGCCCCACCTCTGAATCTCGTTGTCCCAGGCTATACGTCAGAACGTATTGCACCAGGGCTTGTCGGTGCTGCCACAGTCGCTGCAACATGTGCAGAGTTGAATTCCACCGGGTAGGCACATCGCATTTTAGCCGGTGAAGTGGCAGGCCCAACGACTTCTGTAGAGATGTAAGTCGCTGAGCTGCGGGATGCGAACGGCGGAAGTGAGCACACAGCGACCGTGCCCTCTGCAGAAGGCCATCTAGTCTGGGATAGTGGGCTAAAAATTGCTGGACAACCAGGTTCAACACGTGAGCCATACAAGGCACGTGTGTGACATTGCCCCGGCGAAGGGCCGCACCCAGGTTTGCAGCATTGTCGCACACGGCCTTCCCTGGTTTCAGGTCCAGTGGAGACAACCATTCATGAAATTGGTTCTCCAGAGCTGACCACAACTCCTCAGCTGTGTGACTCACATTTCCCAGACATTTCAATGTAAAAACCGCCTGATGACGTTGAGCCCTACTGCCAGCATAGTAAGGAGGTGTGCAGGATCCCTTCTGCGCAGTTAGAAAGCTTGTGGCATGACCAGACAGGCTTTCGGTGCAGGTGGAAGACCGAGAGGAGGTTGAGGAGGCAGAAGCAGTGGAGGAACTTTGACATAAAGAGGATTGACGCACAACTCGTGGGGACGGCAAGACTTGGACAGCAGCCCCTTGTCCTGCTGTCACCATAGTCACCCAGTGCCCAGTCAGCGACATGTAACGCCCCTGTCCATGCCTACTCGTCCAAGTGTCTGTGGTGAAATGCACCCTGTCACACACAGAGTTTCTCAAAGAAGCGGTGATGTTATGTGTGACATGCTGGTGGAGCGCAGGCACACCTTTCTTTGAGAAGTAGTGCCGACTGGGCATCTGGTACTGGGGCACTGCGACGGACATAAGGTCTCGAAAATCCTCTGTGTCCACCAGGCGGAAAGGCAGCATTTCTGTAGCCAAGAGCTTGCAGATGGTGAAATTCAACCTCTTAGCTTTCTCATGGCTAGGAGGAAATGGTCTTTTACTTGTCCACATCTGAGGGACCGAGGGCTGGCTATTGTGCTTAGACGGGGTTGATAAGGGTGTCCCCGGCAAACTGCCGGTCTGTGAGGAAGATGCAGGCGGACATGTTAGGTTGCCTTGATCCAAAGGTGGTGCTATCGATGTCGGACAGCGCTCAACACCAGCTGGTGTTACCACCTCCAAAGAAAATGATGACCTGCCAATCACGCTGGCTGTTGCGGGTAAAGAGGTGGCAGGTCTGCGCCCCAAAACAGGTGTGACTGCTGTACCCCCAGTCACAGAGGATGAAGAGGCCGCGGATGCACAAGATATGGCAGACGGTGGTTGGCCCGGCCGGCTAGGCCGCATTGCAGCACACTGAGCATCCCACTGCAACTTATGCTTCATGTCCATGTGCCGGTTCATGCATGAAGTACTCAAACTATGTATTTTTTGGCCTCTACTTAGCTTTTGCTGACAAATGTTACAGATAACACGAGTTGGGTCATCTTTATCGATCTGAAAAAATGCCCAGGCTATGCAAGGCTTAGCACCAATGCGACCTGAAGAGCCACCATGACTTGTGGTGAGAGGCAGAGTTGTGTTTGAGGATGCAGTTGTTGACGTGCTTCCAGTACTACGTCTCTGTCCAGGAAGGCGCAACCTGACCTCGTCGTCACTAGCATCTTCCTCCACCTCCTCTGCTGACCTCATCTCTTGGCTGACTGTGGGTTGACAGTAAGTGGGATCTCCGACCTCATCATCATCACCCTGTGCGTTATCACACCCGTCGTCCTCAGAGCCAACCTGTTCCTGCCCTGACAAAAAACTAAAGTTGTCGCTCCAATCAGGTATTTGAGTCTTATCATCGTCTTCCTCATTGTCTCCACCAACAGGAGTTACAGTTTGGGAATGAGGGTCTACATTATGGTCAGAACCTTCTGCGTCTGGTCCTGGATCCGACTCATAAAGATTCTGGGCATCAGTGCAGATCATTTCCTCGTCTGGATTCACAGAAGCGCTGGAGTCGACCTCTGATTCCCAGGCTATAGTATGAGTAAACAGCTCTGCAGACTCAACCATCTGTTCTACCTCATACTCAGACGGGCAGCTGGAGATTTGGGAGCTGTAAGGAAGCAAGTGCGATTTGGGTGACACCTTTGAGGACTGGAGTATTTGTGATGTTGAAGTTGATGTGGAGGAGAGCCCACTTAAAGGAGCACTTGATATCCGTTGAAGCACCTGCTGTTTTTGTGCCTCATCTGGAATTTGTAGCGATTGGCGTGGCCGTAAGAAAGGGATCTTATCACATTGTCCGCTAAAAGAAGTAGACATTTTAGTTTGGCTGGAAGATGGTCTTTCTTCTGCAGATGTTACTGTTGCTTTAACACCTACCCCACGGACACAACCTTTTTTCCCCTTCCCAACACGCCTATTCCCCTTTCCACCAGCAGCAGGCCTTTTTCCACTCATTTTGGTGGTTAACTAATTCACAACTCTGGAGTTGTTTGCACAAAAAAACAATGGATGGTAACCGAGCAGAGCTGAGTGGCCAAACTGTGGTATTAGGCCAAAACTATTGGCTGGGTTAGATGCAGAAAAAAATTATTTTGAATTTGCAACCTGATGGAGGTCAGTATAGATGGATTAATAGAACAAGACCCACACACAGCTAGAAGCCCAATATTTTTTCAGAGGTAGATGCAGAAAAAAATATATTCAGTTTGCAACCTGATGGAGGTCAGTATAGATGGACTAATACAACAAGTCCCACACACAGCTAGAAGCCCAATATTTTTTCAGAGGTAGATGCAGAAAAAAATATATTCAGTTTGCAACCTGATGGAGGTCAGTATAGATGGACTAATACAACAAGTCCCACACACAGCTAGAAGCCCAAATATTTTTTCAGAGGTACTGTAGATGCAGATAAAAATTAGTTTTAATTTGCAACCTGATGGAGGTCAGTATAGATGGACTAATAGAGAAAGTCCGACACACTACTAGAAGGCCAAATATTTTTTCAGAGCTAGATGCAGAAAAAAATTATATTCAGTTTGCAACCTGATGGAGGTCAGTATAGATGGACTAATAGAGAAAGTCCGACACACTACTAGAAGGCCAAATATTTTTTCAGAGCTAGATGCAGAAAAAAATTATATTCAGTTTGCAACCTGATGGAGGTCAGTATAGATGGATTAATAGAACAAGACCCACACACAGCTAGAAGCCCAATATTTTTTCAGAGGTAGATGCAGGAAAAAATATATTCAGTTTGCAACCTGATGGAGGTCAGTATAGATGGACTAATACAACAAGTCCCACACACAGCTAGAAGCCCAATATTTTTTCAGAGGTAGATGCAGAAAAAAATATATTCAGTTTGCAACCTGATGGAGGTCAGTATAGATGGACTAATACAACAAGTCCCACACACAGCTAGAAGCCCAAATATTTTTTCAGAGGTACTGTAGATGCAGATAAAAATTAGTTTTAATTTGCAACCTGATGGAGGTCAGTATAGATGGACTAATAGAGAAAGTCCGACACACTACTAGAAGGCCAAATATTTTTTCAGAGCTAGATGCAGAAAAAAATTATATTCAGTTTGCAACCTGATGGAGGTCAGTATAGATGGACTAATAGAGAAAGTCCGACACACTACTAGAAGGCCAAATATTTTTTCAGAGCTAGATGCAGAAAAAAATTATATTCAGTTTGCAACCTGATGGAGGTCAGTATAGATGGATTAATAGAACAAGACCCACACACAGCTAGAAGCCCAATATTTTTTCAGAGGTAGATGCAGGAAAAAAATATATTCAGTTTGCAACCTGATGGAGGTCAGTATAGATGGATTAATAGAACAAGACCCACACACAGCTAGAAGCCCAATATTTTTTCAGAGGTAGATGCAGGAAAAAATATATTCAGTTTGCAACCTGATGGAGGTCAGTATAGATGGACTAATACAACAAGTCCCACACACAGCTAGAAGCCCAATATTTTTTCAGAGGTAGATGCAGAAAAAAATATATTCAGTTTGCAACCTGATGGAGGTCAGTATAGATGGACTAATACAACAAGTCCCACACACAGCTAGAAGCCCAAATATTTTTTCAGAGGTACTGTAGATGCAGATAAAAATTAGTTTTAATTTGCAACCTGATGGAGGTCAGTATAGATGGACTAATAGAGAAAGTCCGACACACTACTAGAAGGCCAAATATTTTTTCAGAGCTAGATGCAGAAAAAAATTATATTCAGTTTGCAACCTGATGGAGGTCAGTATAGATGGATTAATAGAACAAGACCCACACACAGCTAGAAGCCCAATATTTTTTCAGAGGTAGATGCAGAAAAAAATATATTCAGTTTGCAACCTGATGGAGGTCAGTATAGATGGACTAATACAACAAGTCCCACACACAGCTAGAAGCCCAATATTTTTTCAGAGGTAGATGCAGAAAAAAATATATTAAGTTTGCAACCTGATGGAGGTCAGTATAGATGGACTAATACAACAAGTCCCACACACAGCTAGAAGCCCAAATATTTTTTCAGAGGTACTGTAGATGCAGATAAAAATTAGTTTTAATTTGCAACCTGATGGAGGTCAGTATAGATGGACTAATAGAGAAAGTCCGACACACTACTAGAAGGCCAAATATTTTTTCAGAGCTAGATGCAGAAAAAAATTATATTCAGTTTGCAACCTGATGGAGGTCAGTATAGATGGATTAATAGAACAAGACCCACACACAGCTAGAAGCCCAATATTTTTTCAGAGGTAGATGCAGAAAAAATTATATTCAGTTTGCAACCTGATGGAGGTCAGTATAGATGGATTAATAGAACAATACCCACACACAGCTAGAAGCCCAATATTTTTTCAGAGGTAGATGCAGAAAAAAATATATTCAGTTTGCAACCTGATGGAGGTCAGTATAGATGGACTAATACAACAAGTCCCACACACAGCTAGAAGCCCAATATTTTTTCAGAGGTAGATGCAGAAAAAAATATATTCAGTTTGCAACCTGATGGAGGTCAGTATAGATGGACTAATACAACAAGTCCCACACACAGCTAGAAGCCCAAATATTTTTTCAGAGGTACTGTAGATGCAGATAAAAATTAGTTTTAATTTGCAACCTGATGGAGGTCAGTATAGATGGACTAATAGAGAAAGTCCGACACACTACTAGAAGGCCAAATATTTTTTCAGAGCTAGATGCAGAAAAAAATTATATTCAGTTTGCAACCTGATGGAGGTCAGTATAGATGGACTAATAGAGAAAGTCCGACACACTACTAGAAGGCCAAATATTTTTTCAGAGCTAGATGCAGAAAAAAATTATATTCAGTTTGCAACCTGATGGAGGTCAGTATAGATGGATTAATAGAACAAGACCCACACACAGCTAGAAGCCCAATATTTTTTCAGAGGTAGATGCAGAAAAAAATATATTCAGTTTGCAACCTGATGGAGGTCAGTATAGATGGACTAATACAAGTCCCACACACAGCTAGAAGCCCAATATTTTTTCAGAGGTAGATGCAGAAAAAAATATATTCAGTTTGCAACCTGATGGAGGTCAGTATAGATGGACTAATACAACAAGTCCCACACACAGCTAGAAGCCCAAATATTTTTTCAGAGGTACTGTAGATGCAGATAAAAATTAGTTTTAATTTGCAACCTGATGGAGGTCAGTATAGATGGACTAATAGAGAAAGTCCGACACACTACTAGAAGGCCAAATATTTTTTCAGAGCTAGATGCAGAAAAAAATTATATTCAGTTTGCAACCTGATGGAGGTCAGTATAGATGGACTAATAGAGAAAGTCCGACACACTACTAGAAGGCCAAATATTTTTTCAGAGCTAGATGCAGAAAAAAATTATATTCAGTTTGCAACCTGATGGAGATCAGTATAGATGGATTAATAGAACAAGACCCACACACAGCTAGAAGCCCAATATTTTTTCAGAGGTAGATGCAGGAAAAAAATATATTCAGTTTGCAACCTGATGGAGGTCAGTATAGATGGACTATTGCAACAAGTCCCACACACAGGTAGAAGCCCAAATATTTTTTCAGAGGTACTGTAGATGCAGATAAAAATTAGTTTTAATTTGCAACCTGATGGAGGTCAGTATAGATGGACTAGTAGAATGATGCTATTCCCCAAAGATTTTACTTCACTAGGTGCAGTAAAAAAATTGGTATTCTATACACAGGTGGTATATCTTGCAACACAGATAGGCTACTCCACTGACTAACACACTCTGCAATAGGCCAAAAAGGATTAGCTTTGATAGATTCAGCCAAATGCTGTGAAAAAAACTTGCACAGCACTGGCACAGACCTGCCTGGCAAAAACTGATAGGAACTGATGTAACCTAGTCCTGAAAAGGACTCCAATTACAATTAGTCTTTACTCCCACAACCTATCTATTTAAGAGCACAGACCTCCCTGATAAAAGTCGTAGGAAATGCTGTAACCTAGTCCTTAAAAGGACTGCAATCACAACTATTCCCTACTCCCAAGCTATCTGTATATTTGTGCGAAAATTGGCTTGAAATTAACAAGGTATAGCGCACACAGCAACAGCGGTGCCGTCTAACACGCAGCTGCAGCAGTGAGAAAATGGTGGCGACGGGGAAAATGGCTTGGTCTTATAGGGCAAGGACATGTGACATACACTGCCAATGACACATGCCCTTGCTTGTGTGAAAAAAAGCACTTCGCTCCGTGTGTGCGCTGCTGATAGGCTGACAGATTGCACCTCCCCACTGCAAATGCGGGAAAGAGAAAAAAAAATGGAGATCTTCATTGTTCCTGCAGAGATCCATCCCCTGCCCCTCCCCCCACCCCGCTGTACACTCAAACTGCGTATTAACATTAATTTTCATCATTACTGAGAAAAAATCCAGTTATGATTTCGGTGCACGAACAGTTATCGAACATAACCTCGAACAGCCGAATTTTTCTCAAATTGTTCGTGTTCGCCGAACGGCTCGAACACTGGCCAAAACAGCTCGAATTTGAGATTGGCGAACAGTTCGAGTAGAACAACGCTCATCTCTAGTCACAGTTCATTGACCAACCAAGGAGTACAAGCGAGAGAGAGGCAACTCCAATCCAGCAGAGGCAGGGGAACACTGTCAATGTTCTGGGACAGTTTTCTCAGACCCTCCCTTCGGACAGACCCTGAGGCGTGAGGTACTCTCACAAGGAGTGGAAAATTTTAAAAGATGATGAGGGAGTACCTTGCCGACCGTACCAGCTTCCTCCGTGATTCCTCTGTGCCTTTTAATTTTTGGGTATCCAAGCTGGACACTTGGAATGAACTCACTCTGTACGCCTTGGAGGTCCTGGCCTGCCCTGCCGCTAGCGTGTTTTCGGAGCGTGTTTGTAGTGCCACTGGGGGAATTATAACTGATAAGCGCACTCGCCTTTCAACTGACAATGCTGACAAGCTGACCCTTATCAAAATGAACAAGGACTGGGCCAGACTTCTCATCACCACCAAATGACAGCAGAGTAACATCAAGTCAAATTCCCTGTGTTATTTGGGGAGGTGTATTCACATGCACTGCTTCACACCCACATATGGGAACATGCTTCCTCATTTTGGCTGTTTTATGTTCTTTTCCTTATCCTCAGCCTCCACCACCACTATACCACCAGGTTGGTCCGTGTTGCCATTATTGAAAGTTCCTCCATCCTTATTTTTGTCAGCTTTTGCTTGGAAGGCATAAGCAAAGACTATGGGAGACACACTCCCCAATAATGGGAATAATGTTTGTAATATGCTGTACTGCATGGTTCTTGTAAGGGGCATTGCAAGTACCTCTGTCCTAATTTTTGGCAGCTTTTGCTTGGAAGGCATAAGCAAATACTATGGGAGACCCACTCCCCACTAATGGGAATAATGTTTGTAATATGCTGTACTGTGTGGCTCTTGGAAGGGGCATTAAAAGCGTCTTGTTAAGCTACTGCGACCTCCACCACTTTTCCAATGGGCATTAAAACTGTCTTGTTAAGCTACTGAGACCTCCACCACTTTCCCGATAGGCATTAAAACTGTCTTGTTAAGCTACTGGGACCTCCACGTCTCTTCCAAGGGGCATTCAAACAGTCTTGTTAAGCTACTGCGACCTCCACCACTTTTCCAAGGGGCATTAAAACCATCTTGTTAAGCTACTGGGACCTCCACGTCTCTTCTGAGGGGAAATAAAAGTATCTTTTTCAGCCACTCTGAACTCCAAAGCTCTTCCAAGGGGCATTGAAATGTTGTTTTTAATTACCTCTAACCTCCACGACTCTTCCAACAGGCATTGCATTTCCTCCTAATTTTAGTCAGCTTTTGCTTTTCAATGCAAAGTCGAAAACTAAGGGAGACCCACTCTCCAATAATGGGTAGAAGATTTTTAGTATGCTGTAATCCACATCTGTTTCAAGGGGCATTGCAGTACCTCATAACTTTTTGAAAGCCTTCCATTCACTGCTTAGGCCAACAGTGTACAGGAGACCCAGTTGCTATAACTGGAAAAAATGGTTTAGTTAAGGCCCTCTGACCTCCATGTCATTTCAATGGGCATTGGAGTGCCTCAAAATTTTTGGTAGGCATTGCATTCACTGTATGCCCTATAACTGTGTAGCCGAACTGCTCCTTTTGTTACAGAAACATATCCTACAAGACATATGTGGTTGACTGGCCTGATATTGATGTGAATGGTCCCTCCTCCTCCTGCGCTTTCTCCTTTGCCACTACCTCATCCATCATTTATCACCTGAAGCTTTGCTTTCACGGGAGTCATAGAACTGGGATAGTAGCAGGAAAACATCCATCAATCCTCGGAGGAGGTAGGATATGCGCCAAAATGCTGACCACCTCAGTCCTAGCTGCTACTACATACATGTGCTTGCATTCCAAGAAAACAAAGCAGATGTTAACTTGTATCATCATCATTATGCTCCTCACCTTGGCACTCTCAACTCCCCTGATGGAGAAGGCAGGGCCCACCGGAGGAGTCTGGTTCTCTGGTGGGCTCGTCCAATGCTGCCTTAAAGCAGGCCGGGCTAAGAAAAGTGTGGGGGGATGTTCCATGGAGAAATAGGGGTGGCTGGGGACCGTTTATGGACACCCGGCCGCGGGGTGGCTGGGGACCGAGTATGGACATCCGGCCACCCCCTGGCGGCTGGGGACGGAGTGTGGACACCCAGCCGCCGGGCGGCTGGAGACTGAGTATGGATTCCAGGCCGCCAACGCAGCCATGACGTGGTGGCCAGATTCCGCCTCCACATGCCTAAAAGGCCCAATTTCAAGTGCAAGCAAGCAAGCAGTATGGTTCTGCAGGTTGGCTTGGCTGGCTGCAAACTTGCGCTTTCATTGGAAGGAATGGGAGAGGTACAATTGAACACTGCCCTGGGACATGAACTTGAACGGGGATATTTGCAAGTCTGCAACGACAGGTGCAGGTTGGGAGGCATCTTCACATGTACCATGAACAAGGGTTTTGCATGCACACACTACAGCAAAATAGGCTGTCCTTCCCACTAAATGCACTGGGGAGGGCACAGGTAATGTTTTGGTATGTGCGCTTAACCTTATGTATAAGGCACACCGGGACAAATAGAGGCGGCTGGGGACCGAGTATGGATACCTCGCTGCTGAAGCAGCCATGAGGTAGTGGCCAGCTTCGGCCTCCTCCAAACTAAAAGGCCCCATTTCAAGTGCAAGCTAGCAGTATGCACTGCAGGCTGGCGGTAGGTGGGTGGCAGGCGGTACACTTACGCTTGCATTAAAAGAAAACAAAGCAGATGCTAACTTGTATCATCATCATCATGCTCCTCACCTTGTCACTCTCAACTCCCCTGATGGAGAAGCCAGGGCCCACTGGAAGAGTCTGGTTCTCTGGTGGGCTCATGCAATACTGACCTAAAGCAGGCAGGGCTAAGAAAAGTGTGTGGGGGGAAGTTGACAGGAGAAATAGGGGAGGCTGGGGACCATGTGTGGACACCCGGCTGTGGGGCGGCTGGGGACCGAGTATGAACACCCGGCCGCCGGGCGGCTGGGCATTGAGTATGGATACCAAGGCCGCCAACGCAGCCATGATGTGGTGGCCAGATGCCGCCTCCACATGCCTAAAAGGCCCAATTTCAAGTGAAAGCAAGCAGTATGGTATTTCAGCCTGGGGGTGGGTGGGTGGTTGGCTGCATATTTGCACTTGCATTGCAAGGAATGGGGGAGGTACAATTGAACACTGCCCTGGGACAAGAACTTGCACGGGGATAGTTGCAAGTCTGCATCTTCTAATGCGGCAAGGATGACTTCTGATGGGCACACTATTAGGCAGTGACCTGAGTGTCAGAGATGCTTCCAGGGGTCTTCCCCATGCTGTTCCCATGTCTTTTTAGCACTGTATGCATGTGTCACACAGCACATGGCCAGATATGGTTGTAAAATGTTAAAATGACATTTCCCGGTGAATGCATTTGTTACGGTTGAAAGCAATACAAAAGTGCAAAAACGCATAAAAAATGCTTCTTGACTTGTGAACATAGCCCAAGGTGTGGAGGAGTATTTTTTGGGGGGGTTTAGTTATTTTACCTTATACACAAGTCTTTACCCTGGAAAAGAACTTCCTTAACATATTTCACAGGAAAGCAGTTTCAGTTTCGTTTTTGAATGTTTTATTGTGAGCCCTTAAAAGTTGCTTAATATCTCTGACCACGTTGTTGACAGCGCTGACCTGGAGGTCAGAAATGCTTCCTGGGGTGATCCCCATGCTGTACCCATGTCATTTTAGCACTGGGGTGATCCCCATGCTGTACCCATGTCATTTTAGCACTGTCACTATCGTTTTGGGCACTTGTTAGGCTTTTAAAAGACTGCCGGGGGTGCCGCCGCAAAAATGCTCGGGTCTCCCATAGACTAACATTGGGCTCGTTGCTCGGGTCGAGCACCCGAGCATTTTAGTGCTTGCTCAACACTATTCAACACATGGGAGCACGCCGGGCTATTTACAAAGCCTGACGTAGAGCACAGGAAAGGTTAATGGACCTGGATGTAGGGAAAAGAGCCCAGACCCAGTACAGGTATGTAACACAAGTGACCCCATTTTGGAAACTACACCCCTCAAAGAATGAATCTAGGTCCCGCGCGTGGTTTGTAGAATTTTATAACATTGGGGAGTCAAAATAAAAATTTCTTTTTTTTTCCACTAAAATGTAGCTATAGCCCCAAATTTTTAATTTTCTCAAAAATAGGAGAAAATGGACAGCACAATTTGTGCACCCTTCCTGAGTGCACTAATATCCTATACATGGTTGGAAACTACTGTTTTGGCATACAGCAAAACATGGAAGAGAAGGTTTGCTACTTAGGCACCATTTTGGCTGGAATAGATTGCAGATGCCATGTCACATTGGAATGGCCCATTCCATGCCAAAACAGCAGAAGTAACCCAATTTTGGAAACAGCTTTTCTCAAAGAATTCATCTTAGGAGTATAGTGTGCATTTTTAACCCTCACACCAATCAGAATTGAATAATATTGGGCTGAGTAAATGGAAAATTTCCAATTTTTACACTAAATTGTTGCTTTGGCCCCAAGTTTTTAATTTTCAAAAGGGCTAATAAGAGAAGATAAATAGTACAATTTTTATGCAATTTCATCATAAATACCCTGTGTGTAGTTAAAAACTTTTTCTGACACACAGTTCAAAGCTCAGAGTGGAAAGAGCGCCATATTGGAGTTCAGATTTTTATGGAATGGATAGACGTGTTATGTCACATTGGCAGAGTCCCTCAGGTGCCAGAAAAGCAAAAAAAAACCCTCCCCCTGATAAGTAAACCCATTTTACAAATTACATCTGTCAATGAATTCATCTAAGGGTGCATTGATCAAATTGACTCCATAAATGTGTCACTGAGTTTTATACCATTGGGCGTTAAAAATGGGATTATATTTTGTTTATTACAAAAATTTTGTTCTACCCCCAGATTTTACATTTTCACATTTGAAAGTGCGTAAAAATGGCATCAAAATTAGTCACAATTTCTGCTGAATGTGGCTATAGCCCATATGTGTCCATACACTACTGCTTAGACACACGGTGTGACTTGGGAGGGAAGGAGTGGCTATTTGACTATTGGAGCACAGATTTTACCAGAATTCCTTGAGTTCCTGTGGATTCCATATACAAAGCCCCTGCTTTCAAGTAACAAGCAGCAGTGGATGTTGCTGAGTGAAAAATGCAAATCTACCATTGTAGTACCCAGTATATTGTAATGCCCATATATTGTGTCCAGCTTGTGCTTAGGGAGACATTTACCCCAAAAATTAAGTGGGCTCTCATATCTACAGTGCTGATAAATGTGTTGATGCTAAATGTGTTTAGGCACACTAGAGCTCAGAAGGGAAGGGGGCATTTGGATTTGAGAGTGCAGATTTTGCTGGATTTCTTTTGGAGGCGGGGAGCAATTTTGCTTTCCAGGAGCCTTTTGTGTTATCAGTAATATGAAAACTTCTTTGTTTCCATAAACAGTTGATGGACCTGAGTGGGGACATGATTTTTTGTGGATTGAGTTGGAGCTTTTATTGGGAACATTTTACATAACATTTAGGATCACATTTATCCTGTGCTTTATGCTGAGCACTTACATCTGGGTTTCTATTAAATCTCTGAGTGACAATATTCAGATGAAATCCCCAAAGGATCCATTCACTATAGCGAGGTAGGCAGAGTTTCTCTGGACTCCGTTTGGCCTCTGTTCAGCAGTGTCCTTCTTTTCAGAGATGCACAAAAATGTGGTCAACTGCATTTTTATGCTTGCCTAAAAAGACGGACACCCCAGCATCACAGGCCATTACAGTGACTCCATCAGCCTCATTATAGAGAATATCCCACTGGGTCCTCCATATGAATCACATATTTCAGAGGTTTACATGGAAACCCTGGTGTAAGCGCTTAGCGCAGAGAGTAGGATAAATGTGCGCCGAGCCTTACTGAGATATTTGGGAGGCAAAATAAACAAATCAACAGCAAGTGAACAATAGGTTTTGCTAATTTTTTATGCTGTTCCTTATGTGGTATAAGTGGTTAGATGACTTTATTCTTCGGGTCAGTGCGATTACAGAGATACCAGATTTATATCGATTTTATGTTTGGCTGCTGTCACACACTAAGCGACACTTTTTTTTTTTTACAAAAACTAGGTTTTGCATCTCCATTCTCCATATTTTGAAAACTATAATTTTTCCATATTTCAGCTGACAAGGGCTTGTTTTTTGTAGAATGAGTTGATATTTTTATTGGTATCATTTTTGTACACATGACATTTTTTGATTGCTTTCTATTCTGATTTTTGGGAGTCAGAATGAACAAAATCCAGCAATTCAGGAAGTTTTTTGCTTTTTTTTAAATGTCGTTCACAGTGTTGTTAAATTGATAAGACAGCTTTATTCTTCATGTCAGTATGATTTCAGTGATACCACATTTGTATCATTTTTATGTTTTTGCTGCTTTTACACAATAAAAACAATTTTATAGAAAAAAAAGAATTATTTTGCATTGTTATATTCTGTGAATTATAGCTTTTGTCATTTTCTGCTGCTGCTTGATGCTTGAGGACTTGATTCTTGCAGAACAACAAATCGTTTTTCGGCGATACCAGTTTTATTTACATGCAACTTTTTGATCACGTTTTACTACACTTTTTTGGCTGCATGATGTAAAAGCATAGTTTTTTGCTACATTTTTTTATTTATTTTTTACAGTGTTCACTAATTAGTGTGACAGTTTTATAGATCGAGTCGATATGGCTGCATCAATACTAGATATGTGCACTTTTTTTGTTTATTTTTGCTTTTAAGTAAATATACATATTTATTTGTATATTTTTTCATTTTTTTGTTCTTTATTTTGTGAATTTTTAAAAACCATTTTTAATTTATTTTTCAACTTTTTTTTCCTTTATTGGTTAGATTGTTTATGGGACTTTAACTTTTACTTCTCTGAACACTATTCTAACGTATTGCAATGCACATGCACTGCAATGTATTACACTTGTCAGTGTGACAATGACAGAATGCCATTTAGACCATGTCTCTGGCATGGTCTAACAGACCATCGTAGCTGACAGACCAAGAGGTCAATAACTGGGATTTACATGCAGCATGCCCTAAACAAACTATGTATGTACAAAGGAAAAAAGAGGGCATGCAACTGAGCAGTAATCACATGAAAAAAATGGCTCAAATAGTATATAGAGAAGTACAAAAATACATCAATTTATTTTTTATATATATAGACACATATACAAAATCGTGAATATACCAAAAACATTAAAACACAAGTAAAAAATCTAGTGGATAAATCCATCGAATTTAGAAAACTTCCAAAATGATCATAAGAATAAATAAGAATCCAAATCCATATATCCATACAGGCTAATAGAAGGAGAGAGGACCCTGCCCGCGAGAGCTCACAATCTAGAAGGGGGGAGGGTGAGGATACTGTAGGTGAGGGAACAGCTGGTCGTGCAGTGAGGGTTACTGCAGGTTGTAGGCTTGTTGGAAGAGGTGGGTCTTCAGGTTCTTTTTGAAGGTTTCCACAGCAGGCGAGAGTCTGACATGTTGTGGTAGAGAGTTCCAGAGTAGGGGGGATGCACGGGAGAAATCTTGTATGCAATTGTGGGAAGAGGAAATAAGAGGGGAGTAGAGAAGGAAATCCTGTGAGGATCCGAGGTTGCGTGCAGGTAGGTATTGGGAGACTAGATCACAGATGTATGGAGGAGACAGTTTGAGGATGGCCTTGTATGCCAAGGTTAGGGTCTTAAATTTGAGTCTCTGGGCAATGGGGAGCCAGTGCAGGGATTGAAAGAGGTGAGAGGCCGGGGAATAGCAGGGGGACAGGTGGATTAGTCGGGCAGCCATAGAGTGTCCAGGATAGAATGCATGGGTGCAAGAGTGGTAGAAGGGAGGCCACAGAACAGGAGGTTGCAGTAGTCAAGGCGAGAGATGATGAGGGTATACGCTAGTGTTTTTGCAGATTCATGGTTGAGGAATATAAAGATCCGGGAAATATTTTTGAGTTGGAGTTGGCATGAAGTAGAAAGAACTTGGATATGAGATTTTGAAGGAGAGTTCAGAGTCAAGGGTTACCCGAGGCAGAGAGCTTGCAGGACTGGGGAGAGTGGACAGCCATTGACTTTGATAGATAGGTCATGTGGGGGGGTTGAGTGAGATGGTGGAAAGATGATGAATTCAGTTTTATCCATATTAAGTTTTAGGAATCTAGCAGAGAAGAAAGATGAAATAGCAGACAGACATTATGGGATTCTGGTTAGTGAGGAGGTGATGTCAGGTCCAGAGAGGTAGATCTGTGTGCCATCAGCATAGAGGTGATACTGAAAGCCGTGAGACTCTATGAACTGTCCCAGGCTGAAGGTGTAGATGGAGAAGAGCAGGGGTCCTAGAATTGAGCCTTGGGGGACACCAGGAGACAGGGGGCGAGAAGAGGAGGTAGTGTGTGAGTGGTAGACGCTAAATGTCTGGTTTGTTAGGTATGAGGAGATCCAAGATAGGGCCAAGTTTGGGATGCCGAGAGATGAAAGAGTCTGTAGTAAGAAGGAATGGTCCACTGTGTCAAAAGCAGAGGACAGGTCCAGGAGGAGGAGGACAGAGTAGTGTCGCTTGGATTGGCGGTCAGTAGGTCATTGGTGACTTTAGTCAGGGCAGCTTCAGTGGTGTGATGCAGTCAGAAGCCAGATTTTAAGTGATCAAAGAGGGAGTAGGAGGACAGGTGGGAGGACAGTTCAGAGTGGACATGTTGTTCCAGTAGTTTTGAGGCATAGGGGAAAAGTGAGGTGGGGCGATAAATAGACAGAAATGATGGGTCAATGGAGGTCTTTTTGAGGATGAGTGTGATTGAGGCATGTTTGAATCATTAGGGGAAGAAGCCAGTTGTTAGTGACAGGTTGAAGAGGTGGGTTATGGTTGGGATGAAGACTGCAGTGAGGTTTGGGATGAGGTGGGACGGGATTACGTTAAGTTCACATGTAGTGATGTGACTTGGAGAGTAAAGAGGAAAGTTGATCTTCCGTGATGGCGGAGAAGCTGGTTTTGGAGTTGGAGAGTCAAGTAGTTATGAAAAGGGGCTGTAGGGACTCATGGCCAAAGCTTTGCCTTATGTTGTCAATCTTCTGCTTGAAGAATGAGGCAAAGTCTTCAGCTGAAATGATTAGGGAGGGAGGAGGAGCTCGGGGACGGAGGATAGAATTTAAAGTACTAAATAGCTGTTTAGGGTTCTGAGACAGGGAGGATATGAGCGATGAGAAGTAGTTTTGTTTTGCTGCAGTTAGTGTGGACTTGAAAGTAGTGAGGGACTGTTCAAATGTGATGAAGTGCTCGTTGTAATGGGACCTTTTCTATCTCCGTTCAGCAACTGTGGAAGCCATTCTCAGTTCTTTAGTCAGCCTGGTGTGCCTTAGTTGCCTGTTGATTGTACGAGCTTTGGTGTATGAGAGGGGGGCAACAAAATTGAGAGCTGCAGCTGTTGTGGTGTTATATAAAGCAGCAGCATCTGCATGATGTAAGGAATTTATGTCTGTAAGAGGGAGAAGAAATTCAGAGAGTAAGTGTAGGTCAAGGTGTTTGAGATGTCTGCGAGGGTGTGCAAGTTTCTGGATATGGGATTGTGGACCTGGAGAGGAGAGGGAAGAGAATGTGAGTAAGTTCTGGTCAGAAAGAGGGAGAGGTGAGTTACAGAGGTTAGATAGGGAACAGAGGCGGGTGAAGATGAAGTCTAATGTGTGTTCATCTTTGTGAGTGGCTGCGGAATGACATTAAGAAAATCTGAAGGAGAAAGTGAGGGATAAAAGATTAAAGACAGATGATTGGGAAGTGTCAATTAGTGTTGAGCCACCCCCGTAGTGTTCGGGTTCGGTTCGGTTCGTCGAACACCGGGATGTTCGAGGAACTGTTCGTCGAACTGTTCGTCATACACCTTAGAACACCGTCGAACACCGTTAAAACCAATGGCAGGCAAACAAAAACACATAGAAACACATAGAAAACACCTTCAAAGGAGTCAAAAAGCTGACAAACTGCTCAGAAGACACTATGTTTAAAAAAGCCAGCCGGCAAATTCAGCAGCGGCATACACCGGTACCCGACAATATAGACAAGAAGGAATAGAGCATCACACATAGATTAGATAGAAACATGTCAGTCACACATATAAGAAGCACAGTGACAGTGTTGGTTACTGCACTTGTCATTTAGTGTAAAGGATTTATTAAAAAAATATTAGTGTTTTCATGCACCGTCTCTTTAAAAAAGCCGGCCGGCAATTCAGCAGCGGTACCCGACAATTTAGAACAGAAAGAATAGAGCTTCACACATAGATTAGATAGATAGAAACATGTCAGTCACATATATATGAAGTACAGTGACAGTGTTGCTTACTGTACTTGTCATTTAGTGTAAAGGATTTATTTAAAAAAATATTAGTGTTTTCATGCACCGTCTCTTTAAAAAAGCCGGCCGGCAATTCAGCATCTGTACCCGACAATTTAGAACAGAAAGATAGAGCATCTCACATAGATTAGATAGAGAGAAACATGTCAGTCAGATATATAATAAGTACAGTGACAGTGCTGTTTACTGTACTTGTCATTTAGTGTTAAAATAAAGGATTTATTAAAAAAAAAATTAGCGTGGTGTTCCCCGTAATTTTAGTCTCTAGCGGAGGTTAAGCAGACGGCTGGGGCAGATGTTTGAAGTCTGGGAAGGGGGTAATACCCACGGAGCTTCCCAGGCTACTAATATCAGCCCCCAGCTGAATACCTAGCCTTTACTAGCTATTAAAATGGGGGACCCCCCCAAAAAAGATGACGTGGGGTCCCCCCTATTTTAATAGCTAGCAAAGGCTAGGCAGACAGCTGGGGGCTGATATTAATAGCTCAGGAAGGGTGCCATGAATATTGGCCCCCTCCCAGGCTAGAAACACCAGCCGTCAGCCGCCCCAGAAATGGCGCATCCTTAGAATGCGCCAATTCTGGCACTTAGCCTCGCTCTTCCCACTGCCCTGTAGCGGTGGCAGTGGGGTAATAGGGCTGGGGTTGATGTCAGCTTATAATGCCAGCTGACATCAAGCCTAGGTTAGTAATGGAGAGGCGTCTATAAGACACCCCCATTACTAACCCCATAGTGAAAGTTAAAAAAAACACAAACACCCAGAATAAAGTCCTTTAATTGAAATAAACACACAATTCTTTATTGTTCTAAATTAAAACATACTTACCGTCACGCCCATTCCAGCTGAAGCCAACGATCTCCTGCAATAAAAATAAAATAATAAACCAACATCATCCTTACCTTTCGATGGTTCCCAGGACAGCTCCAGCTCTGCTACATCGAGATGACAGGCTGGATGGCAGCAGAATGCTGCCATCCAGCCTGTCAACCCGCAGACACTGAGAAGAGCAGGCTTGCTTGCGCTCCTCAGTGTCTCGCTGTGACGGCATCCAGATGAGCCGAGGTCATGTCCAATGAACTCGGCTCACCTCATGCACGTCACTGACAGCGTGGGAAAATTCTCACGCTGAAGCGCTGAGTGCAGGAGAATTCTCCCACGCTGTCAGTGACGTGCATGAGGTGGGATCATGTCCAATGAACTCAGCTCACACAGTGCTTCTTCACTTCTGATCTCTGCCGTGCTCCCAAACACTGTATTTTCCCCACATATGGGGTATTGGCGTACTCAGGAAAAATTGCACAGCAGTTTTTGTGGTCCATTTTCTCCTCTTACCCTTGTGAAAATAAAATAATTGGGGCTAAACCATCATTTTTGTGGAAAAAGTTTGTTTTATTTATTTTCACGGCTCAATGTTCTGAAATTCTGTAAAGCACTTGGTGGTTCAGGGTGCTCACCACACATCTAGATACATTCCCTGAGAGGTCTAGTTTCCAAAATGGTGTCACTTGTGGTTTTTTTTCACTGTTTAGGCACATCAGGATGCGCCAATTCTGGCACTTAGCCTCGCTCTTCCCACTGCCCTGTAGCGGTGGCAGTGGGGTAATAGGGCTGGGGTTGATGTCAGCTTATAATGCCAGCTGACATCAAGCCTAGGTTAGTAATGGAGAGGCGTCTATAAGACACCCCCATTACTAACCCCATAGTGAAAGTTAAAAAAAACACAAACACCCAGAATAAAGTCCTTTAATTGAAATAAACACACAATTCTTTATTGTTCTAAATTAAACCATACTTACCGTCACGCCCATTCCAGCTGAAGCCAACGATCTCCTGCAATAAAAATAAAATAATAAACCAACATCATCCTTACCTTTCGATGGTTCCCAGGACAGCTCCAGCTCTGCTACATCGAGATGACAGGCTGGATCGCAGCAGAATGCTGCCATCCAGCCTGTCAACCCGCAGACACTGAGAAGAGCAGGCTTGCTTGCGCTCCTCAGTGTCTCGCTGTGACGGCATCCAGATGAGCCGAGGTCATGTCCAATGAACTCGGCTCACCTCATGCACGTCACTGACAGCGTGGGAAAATTCTCCTGCACTCAGCGCTTCAGCGTGGGAGAATTCTCACGCTGAAGCGCTGAGTGCAGGAGAATTTTCCCACGCTGTCAGTGACGTGCATGAGGTGAGCTGAGATCATTGGACATGAACTCACCTCATGCACGTCACTGACAGCGTGGGAAAATTCTCACGCTGAAGCGCTGAGTGCAGGAGAATTCTCCCACGCTGTCAGTGACGTGCATGAGGTGAGCTCATGTCCAATGAACTCAGCTCACCTCATGCACGTCACTGACAGCATGGGAAAATTCTCCTGCACTCAGCGCTTCAGCGTCAGAATTTTCCCACGCTGTCAGTGACATGAATGAGGTGAGTTCATGTCCAATGATCTCAGCTCACCTCATGCACGTCACTTACAGCGTGGGAGAATTCTCACGCTGAAGCGCTGAGTGCAGGAGAATTTTCCCACGCTGTCAGTGACGTTCATGAGGTGAGCTGAGTTCATTGGACATGATCCCACCTCATGCACGCCACTGACAGCGTGGGAGAATTCTCCTGCACTCAGCGCTTCAGCGTGAGAATTTTCCAACGCTGTCAGTGACGTGCATGAGGTGAGCCGAGTTCATTGGACATGACCTCGGCTCATCTGGATGCCGTCACAGCGAGACACTGAGGAGAGCAAGCAAGCCTGCTCTTCTCAGTGTCTGCGGGATGACAGGCTGGATGGCAGCGTTCTGCTGCGGTCCAGCCAGTCATCTTGATGTAGCAGAGCTGAAGCTGTCATGGAAACCATGGAAAGGTAAGGATGATGTTGGTTTATTATTTTTCTTTTATTGCAGGAGATCGTTGGCTTCAACTGGAATGGACGTGATGGTAAGTATGGTTTAATTTAGAACAATAAAGAATTGTGTGTTTATTTCAATTAAAGGACTTGGGCTAGGGTTGGGGTTTGAGTAAGGGTTGGGATAGGGTTAACAATGGGCTAGGGTTTGTGTTGGGGTTAGGGTTGGGGTTGGGGTTAGGGTTGGGCTAGGGTTAGGGTTGGGCTAGGGTTAGGGTTGGGCTTGGTTTAGGAATGGGCTAGGGTTGGGGTTGGGGTTAGTGTTCGGGTTGGGGTTAGGGTTGGGCTATGGTTAGGGTTGGGCTAGGGTTAGGAATGGGCTAGAGTTGGGGTTGGGGTTAGGGTTGGGGTTGGGGTTAGGGTTGGGCTAGGGTTAGGGTTGGGCTAGGGTTAGGGTTGGGCTAGGGTTAGGCTGGGCTAGGTTGGTCTAGGGATTTTTTTCAAAAGTAAAAAATAAAAGATGATGATATGGCGACTAGTGTTGAGCGCACATGCTCGCTACTTGAGTTTGCATCAGGTGCCCGGGTATACACAGAGTATCGCAGGTGCTCAAGTGACATGCTTGAGTCTCCACCCCATATGCTTCGTGGCCAAAAAAACCTCATGAGATTGCTTGCCATGCACGAGCGATCCCCGAATGTTTTTTTTGGGGTGTCTAATATCCATGAAACATGCGAGTGGGGACTCGAGCATGTAACTCGAGCATGCGCAATACACGGTGCATACCCGTGTACCTGATGCAAACTCAAGTAGTGAGCATTTGCGCTCAAGACTAATGATAACTTATTCAATATGATGACCTAATGTTATCGAATTCTGTGTCGTACCTCTAGGTTCAAAATATTCACTATACCCCTTGATAAAATCCTTGAGGGGTGTAGTTTCCAAAATTGGGTCACTTGTGGGGGTTCTCCACTATTTGGGCACATCAGGGGCTCTCCAAACGCGACATGGCGTCCACTCTCAATTCTAGCCATTTTTGCATTCAAAAAGTCACACAGTGCTTCTTCACTTCTGATCTCTGCCGTGCTCCCAAAAACTGTATTTTCCCCACATATGGGGTATTGGCGTACTCAGGAAAAATTGCACAGCAGTTTTTGTGGTCCATTTTCTCCTCTTACCCTTGTGAAAATAAAAAAATTGGGGCTAAACCATCATTTTTGTGGAAAAAGTTTGTTTTATTTATTTTCACGGCTCAATGTTCTGAAATTCTGTAAAGCACTTGGTGGTTCAGGGTGCTCACCACACATCTAGATACATTCCCTGAGAGGTCTAGTTTCCAAAATGGTGTCACTTGTGGTTTTTTTTCACTGTTTAGGCACATCAGGGGCTCCCCAAATGCAACATGGTGTCTGCTAAGTATTCAAGCAAATTTTACATTCAATAAGTCAAATGGCGCTCCTTCCCTTCCGTACCCTGCCGTGTGCCCAAAGAGTGGTTTTCCCCCACATATTGGGTATCTGATAGCTCAGGAGAAATTGCACAACAAACTGCATTGTGAAATTTCTTCTGTTACCCTTTCGAAAATGCAAAATTGGGGGCTGAAAAGCATTTTTATGGGAAAAATGTGAAAATTTTATTTTTACGGCTCAATGTTCTAAACTTCTGTGAAGCACCTTGGGGTTCAAGATGCTCACCACACATCGAGATACATTCCCTGAGAGGTCTAATTTCCAAAATGGTGTCACTTGTGGGGGGTTTCCACTGTTTAGGCACAACAGGGGCTCCCCAAACGCAACATGGCGTACGCTATTTATTCAAGCAAATTTTACATTCAAAATGTCAAATGGCGCTCCTTCTCTTCCGAACCCTGCCATGCGCCCACACAATGGTTTTCCCCCACATATGGGGTATCAGTGTTCTCAGGAGGAATGGCACAACAAATTGCATGGTGCAATTTCTCCTGTTACCCTGATGAAAATGCAAAATTGGAGGCTGAAAAACATTTTTGTTGCAAAAATGTAAAAATTTTATTTTTACAGCTCAATGTTCTAAACTTCTGTGAAGCACCTTGGGGTTCAAGGTGCTCACCACACATCTAGAAAAGTTCCCTGAGGGGTCTAGTTTCCAAAATGGTGTCACTTTTAGGGGATTTCCCCTGTTTAGGCACATCTTTTAACCCTTATAACTCCCTAATAAAAAAAAAAATTGTTTCCAAAATTGTGCTGATGTAAAGTAGACATGTGGAAACTGTTATTTATTAATTATTTTGTGTGACATATCTCTCTCATTTAAGGGCAAAAAAATTCAAATTTTGAAAATAGCAAAATTTTAAATTTTTTTGCCAGATTTGTTTTTTTCACAAATAAATGCAAGTGATATCGTATAAATTTTACCACAATCATGAATTACAATATCTCTCGAAAAAACAAACTCAGAATCAGAGGGATCCATTGAAGCGTTCCAGAGTAATTACCTCATAAAGTGACAGTGGTCAGCATTGTAAAAATTGGCCTGGTCATTAAAGTGCAAACCACCCTCGGGGGCCAAGGGGTTAAACGTTACTGTAATATATTATTATATTTATTTTATTTTTTAACAATTTTTAAATATGATTTAACTAGTTAAAATGAAATACAGACCGGCAATGTCTCAATGGAGAAGAATTACATCGAAGCTCTGGGGACATTTCTCACCCTGTATTCTGTAGGTATATGACGCTCTATAAATGTAGCTGGAAAATGACTGATCTCTATAAATGATACAATGAGAGCTGTAGTGTCTACATGGTTCTACAATTATATTAGCACATTAATGTTGTCAGTTCCTAGTTTTTATATTATAAGACTATATAAATATATCAAATCAATGCACAAATGGAGATCTTAGAAGAAGTTCACGTGAGTCTGATTTTACATAAACAGTTATTGCTTTTTTTCTCCATTGATAAAAGTTTAACTTAATTTCTTTTTCATTTACCTTTTCTAATTCTGATGTGCGACATTTTCATTTGCTGTAATAACCAGGAGTGAAAACTTGTCTAATGATGACAAGTGCAATCTGTGCAAAGAATGAGACAAAGCAGTAAATGTGTACAAAATTTGTAGACTGACTAAAATAATAACTTTATACTATTGCAAAAATGATTCATTGGAACATTTTCAAAAATTACCAGCTGCACCATAAGAAGAACCAGGGAGAGCACACAGCGAAAAAATGGTCAAAACTGAACATCTGAAACACACAAAGTATTGATCCACATCACACCTGACTTAACTATCATTAAGAAAGAGAGGGTGTGGATTATCTACAGAATTATTGTGAGAAAGTGGAGTTAAAAAAAAGAAAAATATCAAGACCTGAAAATTGTCCATTAATAATAGTCATTGCCACAATAAAGTTGTATTTACACTGAAAGTTTAACTCTCATTTCACTATAGTTTTAAAGTCTACATAGGCTGCTGATCGCCTGATCAATGAGCAAAATGTTTACCATTGGGCACTTATTTAGTAGAAACAGTGTGTGGACCCTTGATAGAATCCCCCCCAAAACCTCTTTAGGCACTGAAAGTAGTACAATGTTGAGAAAATCACCATAAGTCAACTGCAGAAGGCAGCTGTGGTCACATCTGTGCACACCCGATGCTGATACGCTTCAACATTGGAGGTTCTGGGGAAGAACTCGATGCATAATGAAGGACATCACCAAGTAGTGATATGTGAGTTGCAATTTATAAACAATAATAGAAATAGGAAATTGTACAGTTAACAACTTCCTGTTCAATAACTAAGTTATTTTTATTTTGCATTTACATTTTTCCATGTAATATTTTTCTATTTTCATCATAAGGATTTTCATAACTAATTCATACAATTGCTAACTTTTTTTTCAGACAGCAAATAATGTTACATCAGTTATTCTGCTTGGATTTTCAAATCTCCAAAATTTCAAAGTCCCATTCTTCTTTCTACTGGTTCTCATTTACTGTGCAACCATTTCAGGGAATTTTCTAATCATTACCCTTTTTCTGCTGAGTAAAACCCTCCAGTCCCCCATGTACTTCTTCATTACTCAGCTGTCATTGTGTGACATCCTGCTGACTACAGACATCGTTCCTACCCTTCTTCTTACTGTACTGTACGGGGGAAGCTCTGTGACTCTCATCGGATGCATCTTCCAATTTTCCTTCTTTGTTATGTCGGAGTCCTCGGAATGTCTTCTACTGTCGGTGATGTCTTACGATCGTTATCTGGCCATTTGTAACCCCCTTCGTTATAACTCTATAATTAATCACATGTTTTGTGTGGTATCTGTAACTATAGTTTGGTTGATTGGCTTTACTGTGATGTTCATGTATATGATATCTATGTATCATCTGCATTATTGTGGACCACATTTTATTGACCATTTCTACTGTGACCTAGAACCTATTCTGCAGCTCTCTTGCTCAGATACGACCACAATCTATAAAGAAATTCTTCTAATTGGTGTTTTAAATGGATTTAGCCCTTTTGTAATAATTGTGATATCTTATGTGTGTATTGTCATTACCATAATGAAGATCCCATCCAACACCGGTAGACATAAAGCCTTCTCCACCTGTAGCTCCCACCTCACTGTGGTTTCCATGCTTTATGGGACATTATTCATTGTTTATCTTTTTCCATCAAAGGGTAAATCCCTGACCCTGAGCAAAGTTTTATCTCTGATTTACACTGTACTGACCCCACTGCTTAATCCTATTATATACACTCTGAGGAACCAGGACTTTAAAAAAGCTTTTCATAAACTAAGACTTGTCTGATATAGAGAGTGAGAAAGGGATTATCATCCCATGGACTATGTTCAGTAAATGAGTGCCTTGATCAGACACAGCTAGAAGCACAAGTAGGTCCCAGAAACAAATGTTCTGCTTGTCGCTCCTTGTTACAACATACCAATAAATGTGTAATTGTTGTCTTCCGAGAGAGAAGTGGAATGCCCTTGCCTACAGCATATGATGGAGATGATGTCTACTTACATTTTGCTTGAGAAGACTATCCAGATTCTGCTACAGGTAGAAGGATGTAGACAAGGAGGTGGAACAAGGCTAAACAGAGAAGACAAATTGAACAAAGAAGCAGGAAATATATTTGCATCTCTGATTTTTTTTTGTTGTCATAGATGAATGCATCAATTTTTTAAAATCCTGCAAACCATGTGAAAGCTGTACACTGCCGAGAAAAAGGGTAACAAGGTTTTGAACTTTTGACTTTCAGGCTCTTTAACGCACCTTCCACTACTGCTTCACATGTGAGACTACCATCATTTTATTGACAATACAGATAGGAGAACCTGAAAGAAATGTTTGGCGTTCGTACCAGACAGTCACTATTTGGCTGTAAACACCGAACACAGACTTTATCCTGAAGTTTGGTGCAGTGTTCGGGGGTAAGTCCCTAGAGAGAGAGAGAGTATTAGTATTTTGTAATTCCACCTTTGGTTTTCAACACTGCTGAATCCTTTTTAGCATGCTCTCGATCGGATTCAAGCATGTCTTGACATAAATCTGATCCCAGGTCTCTTCTACACGTTCCCAAAGTTAGTACATACAGGTCTACTCACTTGGGTTGAGGTCTAGGTACTATGGGGGCCAATCCAGCACCTCTACTTCAATGTCACTGAACTTTTTCTTCACGAATCTCGACATATGCTTCGGGTCATTGTCTTGCAAGAACAATGTGTCTTCTTTTTCCTAAGGAGATAATGTTGTTCAGAAGTACTCGTCATGCAAAAAACAGGTCCTCATATGGCAGCAGAAAGGTTGAAAAAAGTTATGGAACTTGTAAGGAGGTGAAAGCAACAAATTAAATATGCAAAAACAAAAAATCACCAGTTGGTTATGAAACTATAGAATTTTAGTAAATTTACACTTTTTTTTTGTTAATAATCATAATGCACTCAAAATAACGAGATGAACTAAGAACACTCTCTGAAGTCTAGGTTTTATGTAGTAGGGCATAATGCAAAAAATCTAGTACATAAAAAGTCTTAAAATTAGGTAAATACAACCTCAGAAAAACAAGAACACCATGTCAGTATTTATTTATCAATAACTGGGCTACAATGCAGAACATTTTGTTCATGGTTTGAAACAAGTGATGACTGGTGATGAGAATTCCATGTGGTCTGATCTGACTGCCTTTAAAAACCATGGTAAAAGGAACAAAATTCTGTAGGGTTTACGCTTGAAAAGAAATCCCAAATACTGTTTATTGCCAGACATTTGTACAGGAGTGGAATTCTATTCTCATTGATTGCTTTCTTAAAGTCATGACTCTGATCATTAGGCACGAGGAGAAGAACATGCCAAATGGAACTTAAAGGGAGCCTGTCACCCTCAAAATGCATTTTAAATGGGATATACTGTACATAGTTATGAGCGAGAATGTTCGGATAACCCTTTCGGCGAGTATGCTCGGGCGAGCACCGAGTATCTTCAGCGTACTCGGTGATATGTTTGAATGACTCCCGTGTGCAAGGTTTGCTACTTTTTGACAGCTTTAATACATGTGAAGAATGCCTAAGAAACAAGAATTCCTCACATGTATAAAAGCTGTCAAACAGTCGCAAATCATGCAAACGGGAGTGATTCAAACATATCACCAAGCACGCTGTAAATACTCGGTCCTCGCCCGAGCATATTTGGCAAAAGGGTTAACCGAACATACTCGCTCATCACTAGATATACAGTGTTGTAGGGAATTTAGTCCCTATAACAACCATAGTGGCAATGTATCTATTACTGGTACAGTGCCTGAGAAATTAACTTTTAACTCATATGCAAATGAGGAGGCCTCAGCGCACCCTTTGCACGGCCAAGAGTATGGTGCACATTTCGCCTCCTCATTTGCATATTGGGGTCCTTCCTCTGCTTTTGATTGCATGTGTTCTCTTTCCACAGTGAGCACTGTTTGAATGCTCCTGGCGTGTTTGTGGCCGCTCGCACACGCAATGCCTGGGATCAGATTTCGGTCGCGACATGCTTAAATCTGATCGGGAGCATGCCCGGAAGGATTCAGGCAGTGTTGAAAGCCAAAAGGGGGATTTACAAAATACTAACAAAATAATGAAAATGTACATTTAGAATTTTAGGTGCAATGCAGTAACAATGCAGTGACATGACAAGAATCTCCATATCTATTTACATGCAAAATAGTAAGTCAAATTTATGTATGAGATAGCCAAGAGGATTATCTATAAAATGATGGGAGTCTCACGTTCAAAGCAGTAGAGTATCATGAGATATTGCCTGAATGTCTAAAGCTCATAACATTGTTACCCTTTTTCCCGTCAGTGTAGCTATTAACATGCATCATTTCATATGTAAATCTCTTATGTACTGATTCATCTTTGTATGTAATCTGTATAATAGGTTCTGTATGTCGAGAACATATTGGTACCCAACTGCTTTTCAACTTTTCTCATCATTCAGCACACCCTCACTTTAACACTGTTTTCCTTTTTACTCACTCATATAATCACTTCTATATATACCTAATGATGGGTGAGTGTACAGATCTGTTTCCAGGTACCATGCTGCTCACTCGCTCATCTCCATGTCTGATGTACATTCGTAAAATGTGGCAGGGCTTTGGCTTTTTGCGCACATGTATGATCAGAGTTGACGGGCGTGTGGGCAGTTGTTGGGTCCACGGACCTGGATGCACATGCGCTTCGAACACAAAATCTGATCATGTGATTGCATTAGCCGGATATTTAAGATGGACACCTTGACACCTTTTTCTATGCCACTGGAAGAAGCCACCTACGCTAAACGCACGGTGGGGATTTTTCCTGGTGGGCTGTTTGGACACAACTAATGGATACATAGCCTTTATTATTTGCATTTATGTGACTATTACCAACTGGGATTTACGCATATTTTTTTACTTTGTGTTTGGCTTATAACTGCTGACTACAGCCAGTAAAATAGCTTTATAATATGTCAGTATAGCCTGATCAAGTATATGACTGCTGTATTTGTAAGTTTTTTCTAATATCTAATCTGTGTCTCCTCCCATTCACTTTCGTCCCATTGCTTCTAGTCTTTCCTTGTGCAAATGAGAATAAAGATGATCCTTCTACAATGTGACTGCCCTTGAGATATTTGTAGACAGCTATTAAGTCTCCTCTCAGTCTTCTTATTTTCAAGCTAAACATTCCCAAATCCTGTAACCGTTCCTCATAGGACATGGTTTGCAGACCGGTCACCATTCTGGTCGCTCTTCTCTGAACTTGCTCCAGTTTGTCGATGTCTTTTTTAAAATGTGGTGCCCAAAACTGTACACAGTATTCCAGATGAGGTCTGACCAAAGAGGAGTAAAGTCCGATAATGACTTCACGTGATCTAGACTGTATGCTTCTGTTAATACATCCCAGAATTGTATTTGCCTTTTTTGCTGCTGCATCACACTGTTGACTCATATTCAGTCTATGATCTATTAGTATACCTAAGTCTTTTTCACATGTACTGTTGCTTAGCTCTATTCCTCCCATTTTGTTTATCCTTTTTTTATTTTTATTGCCCAGATGTAGTACTTTGCATTTTTCCCTGTTAAAAAACATTCTGTTAGTTTCTGCCCACTGCTCCTGTTTATTTAGGTCTTTTTGAATCCTAGCTATCCCTCCTAGCTTTGTGTCATCAGCAAATTTAATCAGTTTACCCTTAATTCCTTCATCTAAATCATTGATAAAGATGTTGAACAATAGAGGTCCCAGGACAGATGTTGACCTGGAATACTTTGAGTACTATTTTAAATCTTAAGTGATCAGGTAATCAGGGCAAATAATATCTACCTGATCATCCTGACCTCTCTGTGAAAGTGTTAATGAAAGCTCTGTCTTGGAACCCCTTCTCTTATCCATCTATACCTTTGGCCTGGGACAACTCTAAATTCCATGGTTTCCAGTGCCATCATATGTTAATGACACTCAATCTACCTTTTTTGTGAAGATATTACATCTCTGTTGTCCAGAATAATAGAGCGTTTTTCAGTAGTGATGAGCGAGCACTAAAATGCTCGGGTGCTCGTTGCTCGGTTCAAGCAAATCGTAATGCTCAGGTGCTGGACCCGAGTAACGAGCCCAATGTAAGTCAATGGGAAATGTGAGCATTTTTCCAGTGGCCCTCCCAGAGTTCTGCAGAGGGCCTAAAAATTGGTCAAATCGATGGAAACAGTGCTCAAATGACATGGAGACAGCATGGGGAAGACCCCTGGAAGCATTTCTGACTCCCAGGTCACCGCTGTGAGCAATGTTGCCAGAGTATTACTACACTTTTATGGACTGACAATAAAACATACAAAAATGGAGCCAAAATGTATTTTCCTGGGAAATGGGGCTATGTTCACCCGTAGCGTTTTTGATGCATTTTTGCTCTTTTGCATTGCTTTCAACGTTGAAAAATAAATTCATCAATAAATGTAATTTTAATATTTTACTACCTTATCTGGCCATGTGGGGTGTGAGACATGATCAGACATATCCAGAATGAACGCTCATTTCCAGTTGATAATACAATCCAGCACATGTCCCTATTTTAAAAGCAGCTAACAGCGTTATCAACAGGGTATAATACAATAATCTTTGTCTAGATGCCTGAAAGACGTTATCCCAACTGCTATACAAATCTCACATAAGAAAGGTAATATAGTACGACAGATAATAAAATTTAAGCGGCTCCGAAGAGGTTTTTTTGGTACATTGCATTGTAAAGGAATGCAAGGAACCCTGTCTGCTTTCATCATTTTCTAATTACAGATCACCATTAAAAATTATTAATCGGTCAATGAGTGCATGGAAAATATCAAGTAATGAACTGTAGAAGAGATATATAATAAACAACACTCATCTCCAGCTGATGATACCTTGCACCTGTCCCTAGTGTAAATGCAGCAAACAGCAGTATCAATAGGGAATATATATATATATTTTTTGCAGCAGAAGTACACAGTAAAAGACAATAATACCTGGATGGATAGGTGTAATACACAATTCCATACTGCGATGGCTCACTCGTAAATTAATTTCAGATAAGAGAGGTAATATTGTAGAATATAGAATCAATTTGAATTGTCTTTCCCATTATTAAAGAGTGGCTCTCCTGTACTGTTATTGCGTATATGTTATAATACCCCGGTGCCACTAAAAACCATGTTCTGACAAAACGCTAGTGGCCAGGGCCAAGTAAAGAGACAGTTCATGCCTCGTGTCCAGCTTGGATACCCAGTAGTTGAAAGGCTCTGAGAAATCATGGAGGACACTGGTACAGTGGCCAAGATAGTCCTTCAGCATCTTCCCAAATGTTCCCTTCCTTGTCAGAGTAACCCACGCATCATGGCTTGGGCGTTGGGAAGGCCTTACAAAACTGTCCCAGACCTTTGACAGCGTTTCCCTGCTTCTGCTGCATGTGGTTTGTTCCTCCCTCGGTTGTCCAAGAAACTTTGACCTCTGATGCTAGCATTGTCAGATGGGATTTTTTTTAACCCTCCGTCACATACAATAGGCCTGACAGGCACATCTCTTTTAATTTCATTTCTCCTTCCTCACCAGATTGTGAGGAAATCCCCTCCCTCCAGGTAGTCTCCTGTCTCTAGCAGCTCTGTGAAACCTCATACCACAGTTGGATTGCAGAGCTTCAGGAGGACAGATATAACTGCGCTAATCTCTCAGGCTCATTGTATGTGAACACGTCACACTCAATAAGGTTGGTATTTTATGTTTTTATTCATCACAATTGTTTATTTAGCTTGTTTTATGAATGTATAGCACAAAGTGTGAGGATATTTCATAGAAATAAGGCAGATTAAAAAAGAAAGTCTGCTGCTCAGGCATATACAGTAGTACCCTAACACATATTCCTTCTCTTGCTTCAGATTATCTGCTGAAATGGAGAGGAAAATGTACAATTTATCAAAAAACCTTGATGTTGAGGAAGTAACAAACATGCTTTTAGATGATGCAGACCCCACACTGAATGAGGATTTAGGAGAGGAAAGTGAGATTGATTCTCATGATGAGATAGAAGCATGTGAAGTGGATTCTGAAACAGAGCAAGATGGTGACAGTGATGAGGATGAAGATGTAGAATCTTATTATATGGGAAAAGATAAAAAAACCCAATTGAACAAGAAGCCACTCCAGAAAAAACGTAGGGAACCTCAAAACATTATTACTTACCTTCCTGCAGGTATAGGAACTGCAAGTAATGCAAAAACTGCAGTTGAATGCTGGAATAGTTTATACACAGATGACATTCTGGACTCTATTGTCACATATACCAATGAATATATAGACATTATAAAGGACAAGTTCATCTGCAACAGAACCATCAAGGCCATAGATGAAATAGAACTGCGTGCTTTTTTTGGATTATTATACCTTGCAGGAGCTTATAGGGCAAATAGACAAAGTTTGGAGAAACTTTGGAGTAAAGATGGGGTTGGAGTTGAAAAATTTGGCCTTGTTATGTCCATAAACAGATTTAAGCTTCTAATTCGTGGCCTTCGGTTTGACGACAGAACTACCGAACCGAACGTAAAACACATGACCGACTTTCTGCAATTCGTGATATATTCCAAAAATTTGTTGAAAACTGTAGAAAAAGCTATTGCCCTGGGGAGAATCTCACTATTGATGAAATGCTCCCTGGTTTTCGTGGTAAATGTGCCTTTCGTCAATATATTCCATCAAAGCCTAACAAATATGGAATAAAAATGTATGCCCTTGTTGATGCCAGTAAGACCTACACTTACAACCTGGAAGTTTATGCAGGAAAACAACCAGAAGGTCCTTACTGTGTCAGCAACAAACCCAGTGAAGTTGTAAAAAGACTGGTTGAGCCCTTATTTGGATCGGGTCGCAATATAGCAGTTGACAATTGGTTTTCAAATTGTGATCTGATCGATTATCTGAAAATGCAGAATCTTTCATATGTCGGAACTGTAAGAAAAAATAAAAAAGAATTGCCTACACAGTTTGTAAGTGTGAAAGGGAGACAACAGTACAGTTGTATGTTTGCATTCGATAATGGAAAGGTTTTGGCTTCCTATGTACCATAAGCAAAAAAAAATTGTACTTCTTCTATCAACACTTCATGATGATGATGCCATCGATCCTGGGACTGAGGCACAAAAAAAACCGGAGATAATTACATTTTATAATGCAACCAAAGGGGGTGTTGATACAGCTGATCAGATGTGCTCAACTTTCAACGTCAGCAGAAACACCAAACGCTGGCCAATGGTCATATTTTTTGCTATGTTGAATTTGGGTGGTATAAATTCACAAGTCATTTACCTTGAAAACAAGCTTGAACCACTCCGCAGACGATTCTATCTGAAAAAATTGGCCCATGAGCTAGTGCTTGGAGAGCTACGCAGGAGAAGTATGAAAACAATCGGTATCCCCCCTCGCCTTCAAGTTCAGCTCAAAAGATTCCGCCCAGAAGATGATAGTGAAAATTCACCACCTGCACCACCTCCCAAAAGAAGGAGATGCACCACCTGCACCACAGAAAGCGGAATCAGAAGGCTTTCTAATTATGAATGTCACAAATGTCATAATGCAATCTGCTTAACACATGCAAAAATGATGTGTAATTCTTGCTCTTTGCTCTGCAAGTATAATTTTTCTGGGGAAACTTCAGGATCTAATTCTGATTAAATATGTGTTTAATAGTACTTAAGGTACCTTAAAATTAAGTTTGTTTCCATAAATTTTCTTTGTAGAGTTTTTTGACAGAGTCGAACTGGGGACTATTTGGCGGGAGTTTTGAAATGTTTGTATTTCAGAGTTATTAGTTTTATGTTAAGTAAATGGGGTTTTTTTGCACCTGATTATGTGTAGTCTCTTTTATTACGTCCCTATGAAGGTCACTGATCACTTTTAGAGAACTGAAATTGCAAAGATTAGACAGTCACATTGTATGTGAACTCATTAGAACCGATATTGTATGTGACGGAGGGTTAATAATTCTTCAAAAAGGCCAATCTGGTACTGCAACATGCAACATAGGAATGGGTCTCCTATACTATTATTGCATATGCAGCAAGTTCAAGGGCTTCCAAAAATTAGGATGCACTCCAACAACCCTTTTAAGAGACGTCGAGGAGGGCCTTAATGATAAAAATGTCCCATTAAAAAAGTAGTGGGTCTCTTATACTGTTATTGCGTATACAGCAAGTTCAAGGGCTGGCAAAAATTAGTTCGCACTCCAATATGCCTTTGAAGAGACGTCAAGGAGGGCCTCATTAAAAAAATATTCCCATTATAATGTAGTGGGTCTCCTATACTTTTATTGTGTATGCAATGACTGCAAGGGCTGCCAAAAAATAGGATGCACTCCAATACCCCTTAGAAAATACGTAGAGGAAGTCCTCATTAAAAAAAAATGTTCCCATTATTAAGGAGTGGGTCTCTTATACTGGTAATGCCCATGCACTAAATGGGCTGAAAAACATTTACCCCTGGGGAGTATACATGAACACACAGTATACATGAACATATTGTATAACATACAGTATGTTAAAGGTAGGCCTCTAAAAATCTTTCCTATGGGCATCATAAACACCCTTAAAAAATTATATAGGTGTTGCATGATGGTCACCCTGTTGTTATGGTGGTGGAGGATGAGTATAAGGAGAAGGAGGAGGGTGAAATAAAGTAGACAAAATCATGAAGCATATACCAATGTCTAAGTGTGAAGAGGTGCATGGGTATAGACCCCCCAAAAAAAACCACTGGATTTGACTTTAGGTTCCTGAGAAGCCCCCCTTTTCTTGAATTCATTGCCTTAACAAGTCCGATTGTCTCTCACAATTGGAATATTCAGATGCAACCTAAAAACTCATCTCTTCGGGATAACCTACAGCTTGTAATTTTCTGACCTTCTGTCTTCTTACCCACTACCCTGTAGTTTGTGAGGCCGCGAGGGCAGGGTCCTCTCCCATTTGCACTAGTCTGTCAGGTTTCTTACCTAACTTTATATATGTTATATGTATCTAACCCCTTTTCATATCTACAGAGAGGAACCTGAAGTTAATGGTGTTTTAAAATAAACAATAATGATACTAATCTACGACATGCAGAAAAAGAATTGCAGGGAACCCTATCCTACATTCTAACTGTGACTATCCTATTCATACCATTGATACCATTCCAGTCAGCGGATTCACTTGTGCAAAATGGAATTATATAACTGAAATTGTGCATGATATATTGATCCAACATATGATCAATCCTTTCTAATAATTTATTACTGAATTTGGTTTTTGCAATGCAGCTAGCATTTTTTTTCAAATAAAAACATTGATTTATGAAGTCTACCTTTCCATCATGAAGGTGATATTCTCACTAACATACTCTAGGATGGCTGCTGGATGGTCTCTCAATGTGCATCATCTTGTTCATGAAATCCCAGTTTATTTTCTTGCAAACAAAAAACTGGCTCATGGTTGGAAGCAAATAGATTTTACATTTGGCGTAAATCCATGCAAAACATGTAATAAAGCTAAACAGTACAAAATGTTTTATCATTAGAAGGAACAATACAATTCAAATATTCAGCACATACTTTTTTTTATTTTTCCGCTACATTTGTAGCTCTTTTTTTACCAGCCTTCGGCTCAATCTGAAGCCGATGAGTCTTGATTATTGAACGATCTGTAGGAAGATCGATCTTTTGCAAGCCCAGATAGGTCCACCAGGGTTTTCACCACCATTAGCTTGATAGTAACAAGCCATCATGTTGCTGGTCTTCCTCTTCGCCTTGTTCCTTCTATTCTTCTGACCATTATGTCCTTCTCCAGTGATTGCTGTCTTTGTACATTTGTGGTCTATGTCATTAAATGCTCCATTTACAAATGAAAATTTGTTGTTTTTTTTCACCCATAAATTAAAAGTTTGCAATGCATTTAAATGACATAGAGACCACAAATAATAATAATAGAAATATGTTACAAGTATTCAATCATTTTATTAAATGTCATAAACAACACACTTTACTTTTTTTGATTTATGCAATTAAACAAATCCATGATAACAAGCAAAATTGAGAATGCCTCCAAATGAACAGGTGAACAGAGATGTATGTGGGCACTTCAAAATTAAAATCCACCGTTCCCTTTGGGTGAAGTCACCATAGAGACCCATATTGGTCTATTAGTTACAAGTTTGTTATTTATTTTAATCTTTCATGTTTCATATGGTTTTATCTTTCTGTTTTGTCTATACAAGGTTCTCATGTAGAACTTAAATTTACTTTATAATTAATTTAGTTATGTGAAGATCTGAGGTTCTGGGTTGTAATAATCACCTAGGAAGGTTAAGGATGCAACTATTTTTTATGTCTTATGTCTATGGTCTTGCAGCAACTCCAGTTAGATGACCAGAATGTAATGCACCCAGTCCACAAGATCCCAACCCAGGGCCGGTAGTTCCACTGCCCCTCTACCAGGTGATACCCTCTGTCTTCTAACTTTTGGTTGGCCCACAACTTTCTCACGAGGGATTAGAACCTCTGTGACTTCTGGGCACATAGGACCAATAACCCCAACAAGTAGCAATCCATTTTTGGTGAGCTCCCACAGAGAAGAAGTAGTCTTAAGCTTAGGAGGTTGGGTCAAGCACAGTGAGGTATGTGGCCAGGTGACATGATTGTCCACACCTGGGTTCTCAAAATGTCTTTTGTTGGTTCAGTGATAGGAAGTGTAGCATATCTGTATTCCACCAGATGGAGCCATGTTTATTTGGTCTGTTCCTGTAGATTCTCTCTGGAAAGAGAGATAGACCCCTTTTATACCCACAGCTCCCATTCAGGGTATTCTCCCAGTTGTTTGATGGTTCAATTAACTTACATATTTGTCCTAAGTAGTGTTGAGCGATACCTTCCGATATCGGGAAATATCGGATCGGATTGGATCGGACCGATACCCAAAAAATATCGTATATCGCCGATTTCGATACCGGAAACCAATGCAAGTCAATGGGACACAAATATCGGAATGAAAATAAACCCTTTCTTTCCATGTAGGTTAATTCTACATAAAGGAAAACAACTAAGAATAATGTAGAATGTATTACATGAAAAGCCGGCAATTCAGCAGTGGCATACACCGGTACCCGACAATTTAGAACAGAAAGAATAGAGCATCACACATAGATTAGATAGATAGAAACACGTCAGTCACATATATAAGAAGTACAGTGACAGTGTTGCTTACTGTACTTGTCATTTAGTGTTAAAGGATTTATTAAAAAAAATTGGCGTGGGGTTCCCTGTAATTTTATTCTCTAGCGGAGGTTAAGCAGACGGCTGGGGCAGATGTTTGAATCCTCGGAAGGGGGTAATACCCATGGAGATTCCCAGGCTGCTAATATCAGCCCCCAGCTGAATACCTAGCCTTTACTAGCTATTAAAATGGGGGACCCCCCAAAAAATGACATGGGGTCCCCCCTACTTTAATAGCTAGCAAAGGCTAGGCAGACAGCTGGGGTCTGATATTAATAGCCAGGAAGGGTGCCATGAATATTGGCCCCCTCTCAGGTTAGAAACACCAACCGTCAGCCGCCCCAGAAAAGGTGCATTCATAGGATGCGCCAATTCTGGCACTTAGCCTCGCTCTTCCCACTGCCCGGTAGCAGTGGCAGTGGGGTAATAGGGCTGGGGTTGATGTCAGCTTATAATGCCAGCTGACATCAAGCCCTGGATAGTAATGGAGAGGCGTCTATAAGACTCCCCCATTACTAACCCCATAGTCAAGGTTAAAAAAAAACACAAACTCCAGAATAATGTCCTTTAATTGAAATAAGCACACAATTCTTTATTATTCTAAATTAAACCACACTTACCATCATGCCCATTCCAGCTGAAGCCAATGTCTTCTGCAATAAAAGTAAAATAATAAAGCAACCTCATCCTTACCTTTCCATGGTTCCCACGAGGGCTCCAGCTCTGCTACATTCACATCTAATATTGGCATGACCGCATGACCCCATGAATTTCGGGCTTAGGGCCAGCTGATAATGCCAAGCTGGCCCTAACTCCTTTATTACCCAGTGAGCCACCACACCAGGGCCCTGTATGAGTTGGGTACAGCGCCAGAAGATGGCGCTTCTATGAACACGCCATTTTCTGGCGTGGCAGCTGACTGCAATTTGCAGCGGGGGGGCCCAGAAAGCTTGGGCCTACCTGCGCTGTGGATTCCAGCCCCCAGCTGCCTAGATGTACCTGGCTGGACAAAAAAATAGGGCGAAGCCCCACATATTTTTTTTATTATTATTTCATGAAATTCATGAAATAATTTAAAAAAAAGGGCTTCCCTATATTGTTGTGTCCGGACAGGTACAAATAGGCAGCTGGTGGTTTGGGGCAGCCCGTTCCTGCCTGCTGAACCTGGCTGGACACAAAAATAGGGCGAAGCCCAACAGCAATTTTTTTTTAATTATTTCATGAAATTCATGAAATAATTAAAAAAAGGGCATCCCTGTATTTTTGTTTCCAGCCAGGTACAAATAGGCATCTGGGGGTTGGGGGCAGCCCGTTCCTGCCTGCTGTACCTGGCTGGACACAAAAATATGACGAAGGCCACATCAAATTTTTTGTGAAAAATTCAATAAAATTATAAAAAAAAACACATTTAGGGACTGCATCTTTATTAACCCCTCCACGTTAGGGGTTAATAAAGATGCAGTCACTAAATTATTATTTTTTAATTAATTTTTCCAAAAAAATTTGACATGGGCTTCGCCATATTTTTGTATGCCAGCCAGGTACAGCAGGCAGGAACGGGCTGCCCCCAACCACCAGATGCCTATTTGTACCTGGCCGGACACAACAATATAGATAACCCTTCTTTTTTTTTTATTATTATTTCATGAATTTCATGAAATAATTAAAAAAAAAATACTTGGGGCTTCGCCCTATTTTTGTGTTCTGCCAGGTACAACTATGCAGCTGGGGGCTGGAATCCGCAGAGCAGGGAGCCCAAACTTTCGGGCCCCCCCCCCCACTGCAAATTGCAGTCCGCTGCCACCCCAGAAAATGGCACGTTCATAGAAGCGCCATCTTCTGGCGCTGTACCAAACTCATCCAGGGCCCTGGTGCGGTGGCTCACTGGGTAATAAAGGGCTTAGGGCCAGCTTGGCATTATCAGCTGGCCCTAAGCCCGAAATTCATGGGGTCACGCCAATATTAGACATGACCGCCATGAATTTCTAGTAAAGTATTTAAAAAAACACAACACCCAGAATAAAGTCCTTTAATTGAATTAAACACACAATTTTTTAATGTTCTAAATTAAACCATACTTACCATCACGCCCATTCCAGCTGAAGCCAATATCTTCTGCAATAAAAGTAAAATAATAAAGCAACCTCATCCTTACCTTTCCATGGTTCCCACAATGGCTCCAGCTCAGCTACATTCACATGACAGGCTGGATCGCAGCCGAAAGCTGCCATCCAGCTTGCCATGCCCCAGACAGTGAGAAGCGCAGGCATGCTTGCGCTCCTAAGTGTCTGGCTGTGATGACATCCATATGAGCCGAGATCATGTTCAATGAACTCAGCTCACCTCATGCACGTCACTGACAGCGTTGGAGAATTCTCCTGCGCTCAGCGGTTCAGCAGGAGAATTCTCCCACGCTAGGATGGCATTGAGATGACAGGCTGGATCGCAGCTGAGCGCTACCATCCAGCATGCCATCCTTCATAGACACTGCAGAGCGCAGGCATGCCTGCACTTCTCAGCATCTGCGGCATGGCAAGCGGATGGCAGCTTTTGTCTGCGATCCAGCCTGTCATGTGAATGTAACATAGCTGGAGCCGTCGTGGGAACCATGGAAAGGTAAGGACAATGTTTGTTTATTATTTTACATTTATTGCAGGAGATCGTTGGCTTCAGCTGGAATGGGCGTGATGGTAAGTATGGTTTAATTGAGAACAATAAAGAATTGTGTGCTTATTTCAATTAAAGGACTTTATTCTGGGTGTTTGTGTTTTTTTTTAACCTTGACTATGGGGTTAGTAATGGGTGTGTCTTATAGACGCCTCTTCATTACTAACCAGGGCTTGATGTCAGCTGGCATTATAAGCTGATATCAACCCCAACCCTATTACCCCACTGCCACCGCTACAGGGCAGTGGGAAGAGCGAGGCTAAGTGCCAGAATTGGCGCCTCCTATGGATGCGCCATTTCTGAGGCGGCTGACTGCTGGTGTTTCTAGCCTGGGAGGGGGCCAATATTCATGGCACCCTTCCTGGGCTATTAATATCAGCCCCCAGCTGTCTGCCTAGCCTTTGCTAGCTATTAAAATAGGGGGGACCACACGTCATTTTTTTGGGGGTCCCCCATTTTAATATCTAGTAAAGGCTAGGTATTCAGCTGGGGGCTGATATTAGTAGCCTGGGAAGCTCCGTGGGTATTACCCCCTTCCCAGGCTTCAAACATCTGCCCAGCCGTCTGCTTAACCTCCGCTAGAGATTAAAATTACGGGGAACCCCAAGCCAATTTTTTTTTAATAAATCCTTTATTTTAACACTAAATGACAAGTACAGTAATCACCACTATCACTGTACTTCTTATATATGTGACTGACATGTTTCTATGTATCTAATCTATGTGTGATGCTCTATTCTTTCTATTCTAAATTGTTGGGTACCGATGCTGATATGCCGGCCAGCTTTTTTAAAGAGACGGTGCATGAAAACACCAATATTTTTTTAAATAAATCCTTTAACACTAATAACAAGTACAGTAAGTTGAGCGCTGCCATCCAGCTTGTCATCCTTCAGAGAAACTGCAGAGCGCAGGCATTATGGGAACTTCCGACTCCGGTATTCGATATTCTAAAAGTATCGGAACACAGTATCGGAATGAGAGATGAGCGGTGTTCGACTCGAACTGTTCGCCAATCTCAAATTCTAGCTGTTTTGGGCGTTGTTCGGCGAACACGAACAATTTGAAAAAAATTCGGCTGTTCGAGGTTATGTTCAATAACTGTTCGTGCACCAAAATCATAACGGGATTTTTTCTCAGTAATGCTGAAAATTAATGTTAATATGCAGTTTGAGTGTACAGCGGGGCGGGGGGAGGGGCAGGGGATGGATCTCTGCATAAATAATGAAGATCTCCATTTTTTTTTCTCTTTCCCACATTTACAGTGGGGAGATGCAATCTGTCAGCCTATCAGCAGCGCACACACGGAGCAAACTGCTTTTTTTCACGCAATCAAGGGCATGTGTCAATGGCAGTGTATGTCACATGTCCTTGCCCTATAAGACCCAGACATTTTCCCCGTCGCCACCATTTTCTCACTGCTGCAGCTGCGTGTTAGACTGCACCGCTGTTGCTGTGTGCGCTATACTTTCAGTGTTAATTTCAAGCCAATTTTCGCACAAATCTACAGATAGCTTGGGAGTAGGGAATAGTTGTGATTGCAGTCCTTTTGAGGACTAGGTTACATCATTTCCTATGACTTTTATCAGGCAGGTCTGTGCTCTTAAATAGATAGGTTGGGAGTAAAGACTAATTGTAATTGCAGCCCTTTTGAGGGCTAGGTTACATCAGTTCCTATCACTTTTTGCCAGGCAGGTCTGTGCCAGTGCTGTGCAAGTTTTTTCCACAGCATTTGGCTAAATCTAGCTAAGCAAATCATTTTTGGCCTCTTGCAGATTGTGTTAGTCAGTGGAGTAGCCTATGTGATTTGCAAGCTACACCACCTGTGTATAGAATACCAATTTTTTTACTGCACCTAGTGAAGTAAAACCTTTTGGGCATAGCATCATTCTATTAGTCCATCTATACTGACCACCATCAGGTTGCAAATTCAAAATAATTTTTATCTGCATCTAGCTCTGAAAAAATATTTTGGCTTCGGCTTGTAGCAGTGTGTGGGACTTGATCTATTAGTCCATCTATACTAACCTCCACCAGGTTTCAAATTCAAAATAATTTTTATCACCATCTAGCCAGCCAATACTTTTGGGCTAATACCACAGTTTGGCCACTCTGCTCTGCTCTGTTCCCATCCATTGTTTTTTGTGCAAACATCTCCAGAGTTGTCAATTAGTTAACCACCAAAATGAGTGGAAAAAGGCCTGCTGCTGGTGGAAAGGGGAATAGGCGTGTTGGGAAGAGAAAAAAAGGTTGTGTCCGTGGGGTAGGTGTTAAAGCAACAGTAAAATCTGCAGAAGAAAGACCATCTTCCAGCCAAACTAAGATGTCTACTTCTTTTAGCGGACAATGTGATAAGATCCCTTTCTTACGGCCACGCCAATCGCTACAAATTCCAGATGAGGCACAAAAACAGCAGGTGCTTCAATGGATATCAAGTGCTCCTTTAAGTGGGCTGTCCTCCACCTCAACTTCAACATCACAAATACTCCAGTCCTCAGAGGTGTCACCCCAATCGCACTTGCTTCCTCACGGCTCGCAAGTCTCCAGCTGCCTGTCTTAGTATGGGGTTGAACAGGTGGTTGAGTCTGCAGAGCTGTTTACTCATTCTATAGCCTGGGAATCAGGCTCAAGAGCTTCTGTGAATCCAGATGAGGAAATGATCTGCACTGATGCCCAGAATCTTTATGAGTCGGATCCAGGACCAGACGCAGAAGGTTCTGACCATAATGTAGACCCTCGTTCCCAAACTGTAACTCCTGTTGGTGGAGACAATGAGGAAGACGATGATGAGACTCGAATACCGGATTGGAGCGACAACTTTAGTTTTTTGTCAGGTCAGGAAGAGGTTGGCTCTGAGGACGACGGGTGTGATAACACACAGGGTGATGATGACGAGGTTGGAGATCCCACTTACTGTCAACCCACAGTCAGCCAGTCGATGAGTTCAGCAGAGGAGGTGGAGGAGGATGCTAGTGACGACGAGGTCAGGTTGCGCCTTGCTGGACAGAGACGTTATACTGGAAGCACGTCAACAACTGCATCCTCAAACACAACTCTGCCTCTGACCACAAGTCGTGGTGGCTCTTCAGGTTGCATGGGTGCTAAGCCTTGCATAGCCTGGGCATTTTTTCAGATCGATAAGGATGACCCAACTCGTGTTATCTGTAACATTTGTTAGCAAAAGCTAAGTAGAGGCCAAAAAATACATAGTTTGAGTACTTCATGCATGAACTGGCACATGGATATGAAGCATAAGTTGCAGTGGGAAGCTCACTGTGCTACAATGCGGCCTAGCCGGCCGGGCCAAACACAGTCTGCCATATCTTGTGCATCCGCGGCCTATTCTTCCTCTGTGACTGAGGGGACAGCAGTCACACCTGTTTTGGGACACAGACCTGCCACCTCTTTACCAGCAACAGCCAGCGTGATTGGCAGGTCATCATTTTCTTTGGAGGTGGAAACACCAGCTGGTGTTGAGCGCTGTCCGACATCGATAGCACCACCTTTGGATCAGGGCAACCTAACATGTCCTCCTGCATCTTCCTCACAGACCGGAAGTTTGCCGGGGACACCCTTCTCAACCCCGTCTAAGGACAACAGCCAGCCCTCGGTCGCTCAGATGTGGACAAGTAAAAGACCATTTCCTCCTAGCCATGAGAAAGCTAAGAGGTTGAATTTCACCATCTGCAAGCTCTTGGCTACAGAAATGCTGCCATTCCGCCTGGTGGACACAGAGGATTTTCGAGACTTTATGTCCATCGCAGTGCCCCAGTACCAGATGCCCAGTCGGCACTACTTCTCAAAGAAAGGTGTGCCTGCGCTCCACCAGCATGTCGCACACAACATCACCGCTTCTTTGAGAAACTCTATGTGTGTCAGGGTGCATTTCACCACAGACACTTGGACAAGTAGGCATGGACAGGGGAGTTACATGTCGCTGACTGGGCACTGGGTAACTATGGTGACAGCAGGACAAGGTGCGTCAATCCTCTTTATCTCGAAGTTTCTCCACTGCTTCTGCCTCCTCAACCATCTTTCGATCCTCCACCTGAACCCAAAGCCTGTCTGGTCATGCCACAAGCTTTCTAACTGCGCAGAAGGGATCCTGCACACCTCCTTACTGTGCTGTCAGCAGGGTTCAATGTCATCAGGCGGTATTTACTTTGAAATGTCTGGGAAATGTGAGTCACACAGCTGAGGAGTTGTGGTCTGCTCTGGAGAACCAGTTTCATGAATGGTTGTCTCCACTGGACCTGAAACCAGGGAAGGCTGTGGGCGACAATGCTGCAAACCTGGGTGCGGCCCTTCGCTGGGGCAATGTCACACACGTGCCTTGTATGGCTCAAGTGTTGAACCTGGTTGTCCAACAATTTTTAGCCCACTATCCAGGACTAGATGGCCTTCTGCAGAGGACACGGTCGCTGTGTGCTCAAATCCGCCGTTCCCATCCCACAGCTCAGCAACTTACATCTCTACAGAAGTCGTTGGGCCTGCCACTTCACCGGCTAAAATGCAATGTGTCTACCCAGTGGAATTCAACACTGCACATGTGGCAGCGATAGTGGCAGCACCAACAAGCCCTGGTGCAATATGTTCTGACGTATAGCCTGGGCCAACGAGATCCAGAGGTGGGGCAAATCACGCTGGAAGAGTGGTCTCAGATCAGTGACCTATTCACCCTTCTGCACAGTTTTGAAATGGCGACGAAGATGTTTAGTGCTGATGATGTCATTATCAGCATGACTATTCCCGTGATTTACATGCTGGAGCACAAGTTAAACAGAATTCGGAGTCAGGTGGTGGCACAAGAGGAGGTGGAGGTAGTAGAGGAGGAGGAGTTGTATGCGGAAGGGCTAACATCTGCAAGGTCCAGACGGTCGGCAGCACCAAGGCGGCAGGCATGTGAGGGTGGGGGAGATGATTTTACGAGGGTGCATGGTAGCAGCCAAACAAGTGAGGAAGGTGCAGGAGCCCAGGAAGAAGTGGAGGATGAACTGATGGAAGACTCATCAGATGAGGGAGACCATGATCACATTTCTGTTGTGCGAGATTGGGGGCAGAAGGCAGAGGAAGGAAGCATGATTGTTACCTCGCCACCAATACAACAGGGACTTGGTGCTCCTGGATGCGCAAGACACATGAGTGCCTTCTTGCTGCACTACCTGCAACATGACCCTCGAATTGTGAGAATTATAGATAATCCTGACTACTGGGTTGCCACGCTGTTAGATCCCCGGTACAAAAGTAAATTGGCAGAAATTATTCCTGCCATAGAAAGAGATGCACGCATGCTGGAGTATCAGCAGAGACTGTTGCAGAATCTTACATGTGCTTTTCCACAAAACACTAGTTGTGCACGTTGTGAATCTCACAGTTCCAACTTGCCAACCGTGGGACCGTCGAGTGTTCAGCACTCAAAACGTATCAGAAATACAGCATCTGCTGGTAACATCAATTTTGCGGAATCATTTCACCACTTTTTTAGCCCATCCTTTGCAAGGCCACAGGAGACAAGAAGTCTGGCACATAGTCAACGCCTAGAGACGATGGTACAGGAGTTTCTCCAAGTAAACATTGAAGCCATGACTGTGTCACTGGACCCTTGCTCTTTTTAGGCTTCCAATCTGGATAAATGGCCGGAGCTCGCCACTTACGCCTTGGAGATCTTGTCATGCCCCACAGCCAGCGTTCTGTCTGAACGTGTGTTCAGCGCTGCTGGTGGTGTGCTGACAGATAAACGCACACCTCTCTCCACTGATAATGTAGACAGACTCACGTTCATAAAGATGAACAAATCATGGATCCGAAACTACTTTTCTACCCCTGTGTCATCCTGGGGAGAGTAAAAGATTGATGATTTGTTAAAATCACCTCACCAACCGTTTTAAGCTTTCAAATTACTAATCATGTTTATCTGTATCTTGGCTGGAAAATAATTTGGGCCTTGTAGCAGTTTGCAATACTCATTCTATTAGGCCATCTATACTAAGCTCCACCAGCTTTCAAATTAATAATAATTTTTAGCTGCATCTAGCCCGGAAAATAATTTTGGGGCTCCTAGATGCGCAAGACACATGAGTGTCTTCTTGCTGCACTACCTGCAACATGACCCTCAGATTGTCAGAATTCGAAATAATCCTGACTACTGGGTTGCCACACTCTTAGATCCCCCACACTCTTCGATCAACCTTTTCATTTTAATAAAGAACAAAAAAATGGTCATTTTTGAAATTATAAGCATTAGCAGGTTATTAGAAACTGAAATCAACAGTTTTCAACTCCAAACTTTATTCTAGGTGATGTTACATTTGCACATAGGACCCCTTGTTCGAAAGGAGCTTCTGAACTCTCTCGTCCATTGAATTTGTCAGGTTTTGGATGGTTTCTGCTTCAATTGTTTTGCATGAGGATAGAATACCCTCCCAGAGCTGTTGCTTAGATGTGAACTGCCTCCCGCCATCATAGACACTCCTTTTGATGATGCTCCAGAGGTTCTCAATGGGGTTGAGGTCAGGTGAGCATGGGGGTCACACCATAAGTTTGTCCCCTTTTATGCCCATAGCAGCCAGAGATGCAGATGTGTTATGTGCAGCATGAGACGGTGCATTATCATGCATGAAAATGATCTTGCTGCGGAATACACGGTTCATCTTCTTGAACCATGGCAGGAAGTGCTGATTGAGAAACTCGACATACATTATGGAGTTCATCTTTACCCCTTCAGGGATCCTAAAGGGGCCGACAATCTCTCTCCCCATAATTCCAGCCCCTAACATTACTCCACCTCCTCCTTGTTGGTGCTGTAGCCGTGTTTGTATGGGGTGTCCATCAACCAGCCATCCTCCACTCCATCCATCTGGACCATCGAGCGTTGCACGGCACTAATCTTTGAACAAAACAGTTTTGAAGTCAGTCTTCATGTATTGTTTGGCCCACTGGAGCCGTTTCTGCTTCTGCACAGTGGATAGAGGAGGTCGACAGGATGGCTTACGCACAGCTGCAAACCTCTGAAGGACCCTGCATCTTGTTGTTCTGGGGACGTTGGAGGCACCAGCAGCTTCAAAAACTTGTCTGCTGCTATGACAAGGCTTTTTTGCCGCTGCTCTTTTAACCTGACGTAATTGACTGTAGGAAAGAGTCCTCAATTTTCCCTTATCAGCACGCACACGTGTGTACTGTGAATCAGCTACATACTTCTTGATTGTGCGATGATCAGGATGAAATGTCTTGGCAATGTTGATTGTAGTCATGCCTTGACCTAAACACTCCATTATTTGCTGCTTCTCAGCAGCCGACACTTCCTTTTACTTTCCCATTTTGGCAGAAAATGTAGGCTGCCTAATAGTGTGGGACAGCCTTCTTAAGTAGTCTTGACTTTCATTGGACACTCCTGCCAAACTAATTAGCACAGATGTCTGCAATTGCTTACAGTGATATAAAGAGCCCTGACACACATCTCCATCAATGAGTTTAACTGACAAACAAAAAAATTCTTACGTTATCACTCCTAAACACTTTTTGCATAATAATTTGGAACACAGTGTACATGTTCTTTTCCACAAAACACCAGTGGTTCACGTAGTGAATCTTACAGTTCTAACTTGCCAACCGTGGTCTGTATGGAGTTGTTCAATAAAGGGCCCAAAATTAAGATAGCATAGACGGGAGAGGTCTCAATGAATATGAATTCCTAACTATTTGATACCCTGTGAGGACCAGGCAAAGGGAAAGTTGGACTTGATGGAATCCTGTATGGATTTGGGGAGGGAGACGTCGAGGGCCTCAGACTTCGCTGCATTGATTTTAAAATGTGACCATGTAACAAAGTGATCTATTTCAGCCATAACAGCAGGGATGGATATACTGTATGTGATTGAGTGATATATACTAGGACATCATCAGCAAATGCAGAGCACTTGTACCCGGTGCCTCCTACCTCAATACACCTAATATTGGGGTTATGGCGAATTGATGAGAGAAGGTGCTCCATCACTAGGATGTATAAGAGAGGGGACAGAGGACATCCCTGCCTTGTCCCATTGGTGATTATGAAAGGTGATGAAAATGTTCCATTTATCTTCAGCCTAGGTGACGTTTTGCGATACAGGGCCGTGATTTTGCCTATAAAAGGGTGCCCTAGACCCCTACCCCAAGCTTTTTAAGAGAATACTATATGGCGTGCCAGAAGACTCTATAGAATGCTTTCTCAGCATCCAATGAGAGTATCTAATTACAAATTTTTAACTGCATCTAGCCCAGGAAATACTTTGTGCCTAGTAGCAGTGTCTGCTAGGTAGCGGATTATCCCAGCTGCTAAGCAAGCTACACCACCTGTAGTTTGGACACTTAATTTTTTCAAAGGAAATGGTTCGGGCCCCTGGGACACTCAGTGAAGAGCATCGGGGAGGCACCCCAATGCACAGGGGCTGGGACTAGCTGTAGGAGGCCTTTCGGTGGACCGCCAAGCTCGATCCTTATTAAAACTTTTTAACTGCAGCAGCTTTAGTGGACGCTACTGGAGCTTGAATTACCATGGCTGCTGGCATGAGACTTGCCCTCCAATAGATCCTTGTAAAAGGATTTAAAGTGTACTCATTCAAATTAGAGAGATAATTTATATTAAAAAGATTAGACCTGCCTCCAACGCAGTGGGGCTCGCTCGACCCACCAGCGGGCAGGCACCAGTATTGGGAGAGGGGGGCTGGCCGTCAGGGTCCACTGCAGCTCTGGCACAAACCCGGCGACACGGAGGTCGCACGGGCAGGAACGGACTGGCCGTGTCGACTTCGCACTTTTTTGGTTTTTGAAGGGCATGACATACCTATATCTGTGTCTGCCCCTCCTTTTACTCCTCCACCTCTTTTCTTTTCGCATGACTATATGTACTTGTCACTTTTCCATGTGTTAGTTGTGTCTTCTGAGCAGTTTGTCAGCTTTTGGACACCTTTGAAGGTGTTTTCTATGTGTTTCTATGTGTTTTTGTTTGCCTGCCATTGGTTTTAATGGTGTTCGAAGGTGTTCGACGAACAGTTCGACGAACAGTTCGGCAAACATACGGGTATTTGATGAACCGAACTGAAGTCGAACACTACGGGGGTGGCTCATCACTAATCGGAACTCCGATACCGCGAATATCGGTCGATACTCGATATTTTAGTATCGGAATGCTCAACACTAGTCCTAAGTTTTGTAGACTAGTAAACCTCTGCAGCCTGATACAATATGTACTGTAATCAGCAGGCATTCTACAAATTAACATTCAACAATAGTCAAGGTACAGGTTAATATGAAACAATTGCTCATGTCCCTGGACCTAATGAACAAAGGACCAATATGTCTGGAATAATTAAAAATAATTCAACCCCGTCCCAGTGGCCAGAATGACACTGTATTGTCACAGGTTTCTTAAGTAATACTGATTTACCATTGAAGCTGCCAAAGTAACAGGTTTTCAGTTTCACCATAAATTTAATTAATTTTGCGTGATTACCCAGCAGTGCTTAACCACCTATGAGGTTATCAGATCTCTCAAGTATTTAAAGGGCACCATTTACTGATATGTAACATGCCATGAGTAAGGCTACTATATGCACCAAAACCACATTTTTTTATGGAAAATCTGAGAATATAACTATTTAACTACACATTATTTTTAACAATTTTCTAATGTTTAACAATTCAAATAAATATTGAGGATACAATAAATATTGGACACAATTCTTGTTGATTCCATACACCTTACTTATCACTCATGCAAAGCAGAGCGATGCCAAGCGATTTTACTCCTTGAAAGCATGGGGGAGAAAAAACATTCAAGAGATGGGTTGCTACTGTGAACTGAATTGCAAATGTCACACTAGCTGGTTCCCCATAAAATGCAGCAGGGAGTTGTTATAAGCGGCAATGCTTGGAACATTTTGGCTTTCTTATGGTTGGCCAAATTAGTCTCGAAACATACTCCACGCATGCAGATGTACTGTATTTATTAGTGCAAAATTTAATTAAAAAATAACGTTGCAATGGCCAGGAAAGTGTCTGCTCAGTTTAGCAGCTCTTATGTTGCAAATCATGCCCCTCTTGTTTAGCAAAAATAAAACATCCCGTCAGAGCATTATTTGTGATTTTACAGCCCACTTTAATTCATCACTGCATATGTTACAGCATATGTATGAGCAGAGTAAAATGATGATGGGATATTATGAATAGGACAAAATAAAGCAGGAGCTACACTGAGATCTGCAATTAGCATCTGATAAATAATGAATGTTGTCCAATTGAACTGAGGTCTAAGATGGTACACATGCAAGAAGTAAGAGCATGTTCACACTAGAAAAAAGATACAAAACCTACAAAAGACAAAAAATATATCACATACCCTACCATCATTATACATAAATGTAAAGCAAAGTTGCATATGAAATATAGGGTACTTAGTGAACTATTTTTGATCAAAAAAAGTATACAAGCCGTCCCACCAGAGACAAGGTGACCCTAATAGGGATGGTCCTACACTGTCTATATTAAAAACCTTACTGTATATCAAAGTTTAAGTAATACATATAAAAGGGTAGACAAATAGAACCGGGTCCCAAAAATCAGACCACCTAAGCCCGTGGTAAACTATTTCAGGCCAGAATATTACTTGTGTTCTGCATTTTGCTTAAATTTTTCCCTCTGTTGACTCCATTTTAATTTTCAGTTGTCTCTTTTCTATAGGTAGACACTAGCTGTTACTTCTTGCACAAAGTACACACACACATGATTAAATACAGCTATCCAGTTTCTAAGTAGGCTATGTGTATAAGCATTAGCATGAAAGATATTATGGAGCATAACTGAGCAGTGTAGTTGTGAATTCAGCTTTGGGTTGAAACAAAACACATACTTCAAAATATCAGCATGGAGAACATTTTACAGCACACATCAATGCTGAGCATGTTGTGATTTTTGGTGGGGCCTGGATAAAAAAAGACTTTTCATGAGTTTTCAAACAAACCAAAAAAAAAAACTGTGCAGAAATGATCCCTCGTAGAATGTTATGAACAGGTGCATCATTTTGACGTTGCCTTTAAGTCCGGATATCATCGGCTGCCATCCGTATTGCCCTAGCCTGATATTTTAAGCCACATGCACACGTTGAGTATTTGGTGAGTTTTTTACTTTAATATTTGTAAGTTAAAATCCGGGGTGGAACAAGTATAAAAGAAACGCGTCACCATTTCTCACCCACTCCTGGTTTTGGTTTACAAGTACTGATGTAAAATACTGACCAAACACTGAACATGTGAATGTGGCCTCAAGGTCAATTGGACATTATGAGGACTGTGTTTGTGTCAAAGAGCTCAGAAAGGTTTCAATACATTTTTAGGAAACCTCAGCGTTACAAGTGTTACATCTACTTTAGCTCAATTTTTGGTATTGGAATATTGACATTTGCTGTGAATCAATTTGCTGCCAATATATATATATTTTGGAGAAATTCATTGAAACCAGTAAATTTGAAATTCAAAAGATTAGATCATATCTAATTACTACTATTCTGCTATTATTATTAGTAGTATTGGTACTGTAGTTGCAGTAGTTTATCAATACGACACTATAACATGTTAGACCTTGATAATAAACACACCACATTCACTTTAATATAATTGTTACAATGTATCAGGAGGACACTTCTATACGGTCTTTTCTCTTCACTTCCAATTAAAGGACATTGGAAATGCAAAGTTCTACACAAATAAAAGTTTCTTTATCTGTACAATAATAGAAGAAGCACAGAGAGAGCAAATAATCAGCCGAGGGACGGATAATTGAGTCTTTGATTTTTACGTGTAATACAGTAGCAATGCCTCATGGGGAATTAACAGATACAAGAGAGAAATCAGAACTAAGAAATATGGAAAATCCTCATAAGTTTAATTACACAACAGAGAATGAAATAGATGGAAACAATGTCATGTACAATTTACTGCATCCAATTATCACTAATGAAGAGATGAAATTGTGTATTTTTTATAACTATGGAACAAATCCATTGCGGATATGCATGTAATTCTGAAATAGAGAAATAGTGTTCAGTATGTGATTAACTGTTCACTGGCTGTACGAAACATAAAACAGAAGCAGTAGTAAATCTGATACTAATAATAAAGTACTATTACTATTATTAATAAAATATGACAAAATATCCATTATATGTAGCAATATAATTAATTATGATAATAATAATGAATGATGAATAATGATAAGGATAAGGGGGGAAAGCTCAAAGTTCTCTGCTTTGTACAAGTTTAGCTCTTTACATTGAGGAAATAAACAGTCTGCTTCCTAAATGTGGCTCGTTACATTTACAAAATTGAGCCCATTTTTAAAAACAGGGTGGCACATGTTAATCAGCTGAAACTCCTAAACCCTTCATCCAATTTTAATGTGGATACCCTCAGATAAAAGCTGAAAGTCTGAACTTCAACTGCATCTGATTTTTTTTGTTTAAAATTCATTGTGGCAATGTCTAGAACCAAAATTTGAAAAATGTTGTCTCTGTCAAAATATATATGAACATAACTGTATTATGTTAGAGGTAGGCCTATGAAAATAGTTACTACAGGCATCATAAGCTCCTTTAAAAAAATTATGTGGGCGTTGCATGATCGTCACATTGGAGATATGGTGGTGGAGGATGAGGAGAAGGATAAGGAGAAGGATGACATGAAATAGATGAAATCCTTATGTGCATATTCATGCCTGGTTGTGAAGGGGTGCATGGGAATATACTTTCCAAAAAAAAACACTTGTATTTGATTTTATGTTCCGCTGTCATCATCCAATGGAGTCGAGAAGTCTGGCACAAACCAGTCTTTGTTCATTTTGATAAAAGTCAGCCTGTCAGCATTTTCAGTTGACAGGCGCATGCGCCTATCCGTTATAATAACCCAGGTGGCACTAATAACCTGCTCTGACAAAATGCTAGTGGCAGGCCAGGACCTCCACCGCATAGAGAGCCAGTTCATGCCCTGTGTCCAGCTAGGATACCCAATAGTTGAAAGGAGCAGAGGAATCATGGAGGATTCTGGTACGGTCAGTAAGGTACTCCTTCAGCATCTTCCAAAACTTTTCCCTCTTTGCAAGTGTACCACACGTATCGTGGCCTGGGCACTGGGAGAGTCTGAGAAAACTGTCCCAGAACTTTTGCAGTGTTCCCCTGCCTCTGGTTTGTGTCTCCCTCACCTGTACTCCTTGGTTGTCCAAGGAACTGTGACCTCTGCCGCCAGCGTTGTCAGTTGGGAATTTTTTTAATAATTCTACAACAAGCGCCTTCTGGTACTGCAACATTTTATTACTCCTGTCCTCCGTGGAAATAAGAGACAGACATTTCTCCTTGTAGCATGGGTCTAGAAGTGTGACCAACCAGTAATTACAGTTGCCCAAAATACGTACAATGCGACAGTCACAGGAAAAGAAGCTGAACATAAACTCAGCCATGTGTGCCAGACTGTCTACAGCCAAGACTTCCCTGTCCCCACCAAGAGGACAACTGTCCATGTTCGCCTCCTCATCTTGCTCCTGGTCCTTCTCCTCATCCTCCCCCCTCAACAAGCCATCCACACTGAACAGACAGTATGAATGTTGTGTGGGTGGTACCATCTGTAGCACAGGAAACCAGATCCTGTTCCTCCTCTTCATTATCACCTAATCCGCGTTGAGATGAGATGAGGCTAGGACGTGTAGCATCACCCTATATATAGTTCCTTGCTTCATCTCATTAGTAGTGTTGAGCGAATTTGTTTGGCATTTCAAATTTGTGTTCATGTTTAGGTTTCCGGCTTGTTCACGCCAAAAAATTGGCTTCGCCCACAAACATCCCTGATTTGCCACTGCCACGCTGTCACGCAGATGTTATCTGCATGACAGCGTGGCAAATCAGTGGTGTTCATGGGCGACATAATTAGGGTGCTTTTTGTGCTCCCTCAGCAGGCACAGTTTCTTGCCCACAGCCTTGACCTATGCGTCCACTTCCTTGTCCCTTACCACATTCCTTGCCCATTTTAAATGGAGTTTAAAATTTTGCAGCTTGCAAAAAATTGTTTGGATTAATACCGCAGTATTTGATCACGTCTGATGACTAATTCTTTTGCCCAGTGATGGTACACTGATGCTCAGTAAAAAACTGTGGCTATGTTTTGGACACATAAGTAGAAGACTTGAAATGGAGTATAAAATTTTGCAGCTTCCAAAAAAAAGCAGGATTAATACTGCAGTAATATTTAACCACCTGAGATGATGGACAAGTTTCTCTGCTTGCACTATACAGTGCAAATTAACAAATCTGGCTGTATGCTGCTAACAAGCAAATGGAGAAGTAAAAATGGTATATTATATTGCTTTTCACCAAAATTATCAGGATTATGAGCAAAAAGAATATTATCAGCCCTGATATCTAGGGCTATTGATAGGAGTTCCAGCAGCAGAAAGAACATGCAGTTTACCCTATTCTGTGCTACACTAGGTCTCCACAAACTTTGCCTAACTAGTTCTAATAGAAGGATTAACATTCTTTAGAATGAGCCCTTACAAGTACTGTTAGAGTAGATTAATAAAAGTGGTGTGGAATCTCTGTTTAAAATAAGTGCCAATTCTCTCCCTCGCTCAGCTGCAGCTCTCCTGACTCTGCCTGTTTGACCAGTAGACTGTGACGAGCATAGGGTCCTGGATCTTATATAGACCGGATGACGCTATGCAGCCAGCCAATCACTGTAATACCACAACCAATATGGCAACAGCATTACCGTGACTGTCACGCAATCCGTGCATGGTAATTGGCTGCCTGATATGCGCCCAACATGCGTGGTGGGGACTCGAGCTCTCACCTGAACATTTAAAAAATACTCACCAAGCAAAGAGCATCTCAAGCACTGTGATGCTCGGGCGAGTAACGAATAGTGGAGAGCATGCGCCCTCATCACTAATAGACACTTATTCTTTAAATAAGGCACTGCCATAAAAATGCTAATTAAAAGAGAATGTACAAGTCTGTGCAAATAACTGCATCCATAAATTATTTAAGGCAGACCTGTGATCAGGATTGTGTAATGGCGAGTTGGCACCATTACAATGATTAAAATGATAAATTGGTTAATGAAATCCATCCTGTGGTTCTGGTTTAATCTTTATTTGCAGATTGGAGATAATTAGATTCCTGTGCTACAGGGGCGGCCTGTGAGCGGGGATGTGGGTGATGCTTTCACTGGTGCTGCGTTCTCATATTCATCATTTTGGCTTAAATGACAAGTCACTGATCCTTCAGTGATCTGCCTCCTATTTTAAATAATGCACTTGCACATTTCATATTGTTGTCTCTGAAAAAAGTGGCTTGCGCATAAGCAGTAGCAGCTATTATTTGCTGATAGATGTTATTGTGCATGTGCAGTGGGCATTTTGCCAGAGGTAAAAAAAAAATTCTCCATCAAATCTGCACCGGCGGCCGCACATGCGCAGTAACAGCTATCGCTTGTCAATAAATGCTTCTGCGAATGCGCCATGGCCATTTTTCTGTAGCCAATTTTTTTTTCAGTTCTACAGATTTACTTGCTCTGCTTTTTACCCATGCAGAGTATACACAGCAAGCTGCCAATCAGTGGTGGAGGCGGGATTACACAGAGCTCATGAATATGCTTGACTACCTGGCAGGAGGTTTATTAGTCCCTAATGATAATTTCCTGCTGATAAAACAAAGACTTTTAGAAAACAATAGCAAGCAGCCCATTAAGTGACACATCGCTAGTATTACAGTATTTACAAAAAATGGATGTGTTACAGATGGAGCAAAACAGATGTACCCTTTAGGTTTACAATTATAATTTACAATTTACAACTGCCAAACAATTATTATATTAAATTAGCTTAAAAACATTATTTATTGATATGCTCTAAAAACAGAAAATAAAAGTGATTCTGAGCATATCAATAAATAATGTTTTTAAACTAATTTAATGTAATAATTGTTACATGTTTTCACTCACATTGACTGTTTACCTAGAACCGGACGTAGGATTTTTCCGTGCACCGCACCCATTATGGATGATTGCCCTCACTGCTTATCTGATATGAATTACTCCTCTTTTGAATTTGATTGCACTAACATTACTTCCAGTTTAGAACATTTCAACACCCATTTAAATGAATGGATTCTGTCCAGGCTCATTTTATTTCCATTTTTGTCATCCTAAAATGGAAATACCAACCAACTATATAAACCAAATCTTAGGGTGCTTTGCCATTGCGCTTATTGGCCTCGTTGGGGTTTACATCTGAACCCACAGTAAAAAAACAGGATTTGGTCGTATGCGCCGACGAGGCAATATACTATAATGGTACCGGCAGAGCAAGCGTCCATCATTTTCAGGAGTGTACTTCTACTGGAGGTCAAAACTCAGACCCTGTCTACCACACCTTAATGTCCACCTCAAGTAGGCATTCACGTCCGAAAATGATGCATGTCAGAGCGCACGTTCACTCTGCCGGCACCATTATAGTCTATTGCCCCGTCGGCATACGTCTGAATCTCATTTTTCGGGGGGTTTGTACATCAACCCTGACAGGACCACAGATCAGGTACATAAATGCAATGTGAAAGCACCCTTATAGAGAGTCCAGTTATAGATTCTTGTCTATGAGATAATATGCAGATCTTCTATCAAAGAGAAGCTCTTTCTCACTCTACGTTAAGTGACTTAGTTCCATTTACCCTACACCAGCTGGATCATTAGACATCAACACTCATTGCCAGACCCAGCTTCTTTTTCATTACATGTACGGCTTTCATAATATCTTTATTTCTTAAACTGTAAATAATGGGATTAATCATAGGGGTAAAAACAGTATACAGTAATGACATAATTTTACTGATGTTCAGTGTTTGACCTTTTGTTGGAAAAATATATACACCAAAAATAGTCCAGTAGAATAAGGAGACTACAATGAGGTGAGAGCTGCAGGTGGAGAAGGCTTTCTTTCTACCGGTGTTAGATGGAATTCCTAAAATAGTAAAAATGATTTTACCATAAGATATAACAATGATTATGGTTGGGATGAATACTAAAGGAATACTGATCAAATAGATATCTAGCTGGACTGTAAAGATATTAGAACAGGCAACATCTAGCAATGGGATGAGATCACAGAAGAAATGGTCAAGGATATTAGGTCCACAAAAGTTTAGCATTGATGTTGTTATCATGTCACTCAATGTAATGGAGAGACCTCCCAACCAACAAATAAAGACAAGTTTCACACAATATTTACTTGTCATGATAAATGTATAGTGGAGGGGATTACAAATGGCGACGTATCTGTCATAAGACATCACCGTGAGGATAAAACACTCAAATGCTTCTGAGGAGCAGTAAAAACAATATTGAATTATACAACCAATAACAGTAATGGTCCCTCCATTTTTCAGTAGGATGTGTAGAGTGTTGGGGACAATATCTGTGGTCAACAAAATATCACTGATGGACAGTTGTGAGATGAAGTAGTACATTGGAGTGTGGAAGTTCTTGCTGCTGGAGACCAGGGTGATGATCAGAAGATTCCCACATATTGTCACACAGTAAACCATAAAGAGTAGGAAGAAAAGAATTACTCTTACACTGTGACTAGCTTGAAATCCTAAAAGATAAAATCCGATGACAGTAGTCTGATTTTGTTCCTGTTTAAAAGTAGATTAAAAAAGACAATGATCCGTAAGAGGTCCTTATGATAAGGTCTTTCAGTTTTTAGGGATTAAGCTACAAATTCAAAATATGATGCATTCAAGTCATGCGTATACACAAATTTAACTTTTGTAATAGTTTACCTTTGTATATCTTTGGCTTTTCACGCAGAATTAATATATGCATGCATCTCTCACTATTATTGCAAAAAACACCCTTTACTCAATAGATGATTTGAGGAGGGTCAAAATGTGTTTTCCTTCCAAGCAATCAATTTCAGGTCATCCTTGATGTACTTGTATGCATCCAGCACGTTGTGTATGTCTTGTCAGCTAACCAGCCAAAATCCCTCCTAACCTTTATTTCAAAGATCTCCAGACAGGTGGAAATCCCCTCTTTGAAGGCTACCTACATTTTTACGTGGTCAACCCCAGGTCGCATATGACAAAAGATAGTAACAGTTTATCGTATTCATCCAAAAGTCTATCCAGTTACTAAAAACTGACATTTAGAGAGGTATTCCAGACTAATATTTCCAGAATGGGGCGGTTGCAACATACTCCTCCTAAACTCCTCCTAGCTGCATATTTCTATCAGTCAGTGGGAGTCCCAATGGTCAGACCCTCAATCTAAATTTTATTACTTCTCCTGCAAGTGGAAAGGTGATAAATGTTTAAGGGTGGAAAATTTATTTAAGACTAGAATAAAATATTCCATATTTGTTTAGTCAAATAATAGGAGTGGATTCAAAATGGAGTCAAAGTATCAGTCTTTCCTTTGTACTTTTCCTCCCTATTTTCAAGCCCTTATTAAATAACTGCATCAAAAAGTCATATGATTGCAGAATAATAGATTATTTCATACTCTTCTTTTTAATACTTCAGACGAATATAAACATAAACGGTGCAAATATACTTAGAAAACCTATATGTATATGCATTAGTCGCTGACATAAAATACAAGTTTGGAACATTTCTTCTAGAGGTAATAGAAATGGAAGACATCCGGATGTTGAAGGAAGTTACAGTATATTAGCACCAAAGTAACAGAAAAAATGGGGGTGAAAATGAGACATAGGTCATCCATTAATACTACCTAAAGAAGAATTGTCTCCAAACCTAAATTTTGTCCCAGTGACTGAGTCCTTAATGACCTTTTGGACCAATTCAAGCATCCAAATCTAGTCTCTTGATTAATCATATCCACATACCAGTTGTTGTGCCCATCATTTACCAAAGTAGGTGAACAAGTTTCCAAAAATATTGTGACTTTAGATGTTTTCATGCCAGTTGCAGCCAGCTTGGCAAAGCATGGAAATGGGTGGGACAGGGTGAGTCCAAGCCCACCCATTTAATTCAAGAAAAGTTGTGCCTCTTTACTAGAGTAAATTTGCCAAGTTGGAGTACATTTTTGGTGGCGAGGCACAGCAGTTATAAGCAGTGTGAACCTCTTAAGGAGTTATGTGTCTTTCACAAAAGTGGCCCCATTCATTAAGACTTATGAATCAGACACATTGTCCTTTATTTCATTTACTTCAGTGTTATAAGCTGTGTTTCCCAACTAGCCTACACAGGATCTTTGGGGTTTGTTGAGCCCTGATCGGGGTAGCCAGGAATGCAATGTGATCAGTCGTTTTAATATTAGGAAACACAAATTGATTCCATTCTGCCCAAAGATTCTTTGCCAAGAACCAAACATATCGGAGTAAAGTTACCGCACAGGATAAGAATTTTAGAAAACGTTCTCAAACCTTTCCCAAAAGTCAAAGAGCCATTAGATGTTTCACAGGATGTTTCACAGGAATATTTCCATGTTTCTCTTTCCCCTGTGTTAATAAGATTATACCCACTGTACAATGTATGGCAGGGAACCATTTTTTTTAAAGAAATGATTAACCTGGCATGATATAGAATCACTGTATATGTTATATGAGGACAATTTCTCCAGATCTCCATTTCTAATAGCTCACACATTTGGAAAGAAAAATCCCAAAAATGTGACCAAAACAAAAAACTATTAACTTAAAATATTTAATATTGTTAAAGTGTTTATCAAAATAAGTAACTGCGACAAATCCTGCTCCTCTGCTATCAATCTGATTTCGGGACAGAATATGGAGGACAAACTCATTCTAACTATCAAGTGCTTCCTTTATGTTCATGACGTATCATAAGTAGAAACAATAAAAATGATATTAAATTGATAAAATGATTTATGATTTTAAATATTTGACCTCAGCTATCCACTCATGTCAATACTTACATCAAGAATTTTCATGATCCTTTTTTTTTTTTCCAACACAAATTAAAATTAAATGTGTGAAATCTAAATTTAATTTCTCATAATTTTCCTTTTTTTTTTACTGATGAAAATAATATAGATTTATCTGCTTGTGTGGATTTGTGGGAAAGACAAAGACATTCCATATAGTACAGAGGATAAAGTGCTGCCTGTATTTATATGTATTGTGTTGTGTTCAGTACAGTAATTCTACGATGTTTGTGCACATTTGGGATTTCGTTTGAACTAATCCATTAAGGTTTAATTAAAATAAACTGGTAATTGTTAAGTAGTCTCTCCCTGGATAAAATAGAATTCACAAAAGCACAAGAAATATGCTGTGTAAAATATATTTTGGTTATCTATACAATCTAGTAATAGAAGAACGAATTCATCAAAGCTTTTACACGAGAAAAGTAGCGTAACAGCTTTGAGAAGGCGCAAAATTTTAGACTTACCATTACCAATTATTGATTAACATTGTAAATGACAAAGGAAAGTTCTATAGAGTATTTGAAATTCGACGAGAGAATTAATTCTAGTGGACTTGAGTTCAGCTCAAATTGTACAAATATCCACTTTTCCCAAAATGCTGACTTTTTTTGTAATTCGCTTTTGCGTGGATTCAGCAAAATGACTCTATATGGAGCCATAAAGGGCCATTAAAAATGCAAAAGTATACAATAAAACATTGCACACATGTGCATAAGAACTGACCATACATATTGTTAGGCGTCAGTCTTGAGCTGGATTTGAAATGGGTCCAGGACCTTCTGTGGTCTCCCATTTTGGTCCAGCCAGGGCTGATGCTGCTCTGCATCACCATCAGCCTCAATGCCTAGCTGGTCCACAAGCACTGTTTATCTCCCAGGTAGTTGTGCCTAGCAATGTTAAGCCTGGGTTGCAGAGGGAGACAGGGCTTGTGGAATCTAAACCCAGGATTTGCCGTACTGAGCATGTCCGTGACCTGGCGAATCATGATTGGTGGGTTGGCACCTACCTGACCCGGTGACCTGGCACTGCCTGATTGGTCCACGGGTAACGTCACCAATGGCACGTCGGTGGGCAGGGCTTAGTCTTTAAAAGACCCGCCCACAAACATGGCGACGCGCTCTGATCATTTGAGCAAGTGATGTCGTTGTGTGGACAACTCTGTTCCTCGTGCTCCCTAGCTGTTCACTCCGTGACCTGCCGATGCCAGAGTTCGCTTGGCTAATAAGCACAGGTCGCTTAGGCAGGTTAGCTCCATAGAGGCAGGTTAGCTCTATAGAGGCAGGTAGCTTCGTCTAGCAGCCTGGCTCAACCAAAGGGGTCGCCTATCACCCCGAGCAGCCTGCAGATGTCCTGTGCACGGCTAACACCTGCCCATCACGTGGAGTTGAACCCTTCAGTCAGGTAGCACGCCGGCTGGGGGCATGTGTACCCGTTGGCGTAGTCACTCACGCATCCTAGCTCCGCCACAGTAGTCCCTGTGCTGTAACAGGACTACAGATAGTTTTTCTCTGCCTATCTCTCGTGAAGCTAACGGAGATAGAGCGTACCGCTATACCCATTCCTGTGTGGAGAAACACGGAAGGGTTTAATATTTAAGTTGGTTACTTTACTTTCCACCCGGAAAGTGTTCGGCAGCAGTCCTCCAGGCTGCATCTCGGACCCCGGGGTCGGTTGTGTTCCATTTTAATAAAGTTGTCTGCAACCGCCCTCCTAACACATATACAGAACAAAAGGAAAAGTTTGTGTTGCAATAGTTCAGAAGACCAGACAGGTTTTTCTTCCTTCCTATCTGTAAATGTCATAACTTTTTATATTTTTCTATAAGCTTCACTCTATGAGGGCTTGTTTATTAGGACACTAGTTATACATTTTTAATTCAAATTTTACCAAACACTTCTTTAAAAGTAACATCAGTGTTAACATTTTATAGGTTTAATGGAGAATATAAAACAATCACATCATTTGTTTCTGCTGTTTACCGATTTCCATAAATACTTTGCTCACTACATTCTATAGTTGTTATGAAAACAGAGATATCTAATGTGAATGTCATATTTGCTGACTTTTAGATTTTTTTAAGTGCATTAAAATGAGATTATTGTAATTATTTTTCATTAGAATCAGGCAGAGTAGGGAGAAGTGCTGCTGCGTCAGGGAGAGATTTTCTTGTTCATACTTAGTATAGGTATTCCACAACATATATCTACTCACGTGGTGAAAATTGTTGGTACCACTCGTTTAATGAAAGAAAAACCCACAATGGTAGCGGTCTACCCCAGAAACAGGCAGCATAGCGAGAGATGCTGCTGAGCTAGAGAGAGATATGCTTGTTTATTAGTTAGTGTAGGTATTCCACAACATATATTTATATATATATATATATACACTGCTCCAAAAAATAAAGAGAACGCTCAAATAAGCCATCCTAGATCTGAATGAATGAAATATTCTCATTGAATACTTTGTTCTGTACAAAGTTGAATGTGCTGACAACAAAATCACACAAAAATCATCAATGGAAATCAAATTTATTAACCAATGGAGGCCTGGATTTGGAGTCACCCCCAAAATTAAAGTGGAAAAACACACTGCAGGCTGATCCAACTTTGATGTAATGTCCTTAAAACAAGTCAAAATGAGGCTCAGTATTGTGTGTGGCCTCCACGTGCCTGTATGACCTCCCTACAATGCCTGGGCATGCTCCTGATGAGGTTGCGGATGGTCTTCTGTTGGATCTCCTCCCAGACCTGGACAAAAGCATCCGCCAACTCCTGGACAGTCTGTGGTGCAACGTGACGTTGGTGGATGGAGCGAGACATGATGTCCCAGATGTGCTCAATCGGATTCAGGTTTGGGGAACAAGCGGGCCAGTCCATAGCTTCAATGCCTTCATCTTGCAGGAACTGCTGACTAGTGTTGAGCCACCCCCGTAGTGTTCGAGTTCGGTTCGGTTCGTCGAACACCCGTATGTTCGACGAACTGTTCGTCAAACTGTTCGACGAACACCTTAGAACACCATTAAAACCAATGACAGGCAAACAAAAACACATAGCAACACATAGAAAACACATAGAAAACACTTCAAAGGTGTCCAAAAGCTGACAAACTGCTCAGGAGACACACCTAACACATGGAAAAGTGACAAGTACATATAGTCATGCGAAAAGAAAAGAGGTGGAGGAGTGAAAGGAGGGGGAGACACATATATAGGCATGTTATGCCCTTCTAAAACCCAAAATTTGCGAAGCTGACACTGCCAGTCCGTTCCTGCCCGTGCCACCTCCGTGTCGACGGGTTTGTGCCAGAGCCACGGTGGACACTGACGGCCAGCCCCTCTCTCCCAATACTGGTGCCTGTCCGCTGGTGGGTCGAGCCCCCCCATGGTGGGGGGGGGAGTAACATCTGCAGAAGAAAGACCATCTTCCAGCCAAACTAAGATGTCTACTTCTTTTCGTGGACAATGTGATATGATCCCTTTCTTACGGACACGCCCATCACTACAAATTCCAGATGAGGCACAAAAACAGCAGGTGCTTCAACGGATATCAAGTGCTTCTTCAAGTGGGCTCTCCTCCACCTCAACTTCGACATCACAAATACTCCAGTCCTCTGAGGTGTCACCCCAATCGCACTTGCTTCCGCACAGCTCCCAAGTCTCCAGCTGCCCGTCTGAGTATGGGGTAACACAGATGGTTAAGTCTGCACAGCTGTTTACTCATACTATAGCCTGGGAAACGGAGGTCTGCTCCAGAGCTTCTGTAAGTCCTGACGAGGAAATGATCTGCACTGATGCCCAGAATCTTTATAAGTCGGATCCAGGACCAGTTGAAGAAGGTTCTGAGCATAATGTAGACCCTCATTCCCAAACTGTAACTCCTGTTGGTGGAGACAATGATGAAGATGATGATGAGACTCAAATTCCTGATTGGAGCGACAACTTGACTTTTCGGTAAGGGCAGGAAGAGGTTGGCTCTGAGGACGACGGGTGTGAGAACACACAGGGTGATGATGAAGAGGTTGGAGATCCCACTTACTGTCAACCCACAGTCAGCCAGTCGATGAGGTCACCAGAGGAGGTGGAGGAGGATGTGACTAGCCCAGGGGATGGGGATGACTCGGTACCCGGGCCTTTGCCTGGCCTTGGGGATGTCGCGGTGGTCGGCTCCCGGGCCCGTACCCTGGGGTCACTCTGGATAATTGTTAATTTTATGAGTTCGTGACGCCACCTGTGGTATCTGGTGAGAAGCACCAGCACTGCAGCACTCCACTGAGGCCGGTGATAAGCTCGATGGTATAGCTCCCCACAGGTGGAGCTAGGCCTTAGGACAGCGTATGCAGGGGGAATGCAGGACAGGCGAGACCCAGCTGGGTCAGAGCAAAAACGGGAACGGACACGGTAGTCACTTCAGTACCCTTTACTGGTGGAAATTCAGGCACATCCTGGAGCAAAGTAGGGTGAAGGGTGCATATCAGGATCCTCCCCAATAAGCGGTTGTAAGGCCTCCTGTTTCTTGCCTCTGCGCAGTAAGTTTCTCACCTGCCTGGAGCTAGGCCTAACGTTGTCTCTGTCCTGCGCTGGCTGACCTTGTGGTAGGGCCTTTTCTTGGAGTTCATGATCCCAGTATGTGTGGCCTAAGCATCTCTTGGCTTTATTACGTATCAGCACCTTAGCGAACCTGTCACTTGTAGTTCTCCAGGGATTCCGGTTATGCCTTACTGGGTCATAGAGATCCCAGTAAGCTCAGATACGGTGTCTGGTAAATGCTTCGGGGTGAGCTGGTTAAGCTCCTCTGCCCCTTATGTAATAATTCGCCACTCGCGTTCGGCCTACTCGGGTCCTTACTAGGCTATACACACTAACAGCAGCTTGCCGCGCTTCACTGATCTTATGGCGCAGGCACACCTTAACTCTAACTGGGCTCCCTGATTCTAGCTAGCAGGAGCCTCGTGCTCCACTGCTGAACTATTAACTGAGTTCTCTAGACTAGACTGAGCTCCACTGCAGACTGACATCTCTTAGGCTTCTCTACTGCAGGAACTCTTCAGAGGAACTGAACTGCCTAGCTCCACCTTCCCTATTTATATCCCTAACGGACTCCCTCTGCTGGTCTGAGGTGGAAGGTGGAGATATGGGAGTCTTTATGGGGGCCTCTTGTGGAGGATTCCATCAATGCACTCTTCTAGGATCTGTGATACCAAGCGCAGCGGGGCGACACAGATGCTATTGACGACGAGGTTAGGTTGCTCCTTCCTGGACAGAGACGGAGTACTGGAAGCACGTCAACAACAGCATCCTCAACCACAACTCTGCCTCTGACCTCAAGTCGTAGTGGCTCTTCAGGTCGCATGGGCTCTAAGCCTTGCATAGCCTGGGCATTTTTTCAGATCAATAAGGATGACCCAACTCGTGTTCTCTTTAATATTTGTCGCCAAAAGATAAGTAGAGGCCAAAAAATCTGTTGCAGTGGGATGCTCACTGTGCTACAATTCTGCCTAGCGGGCCGGGCCAACCACCGTCTGCCCCATATTGTGCATCCACAGCCTCTTCATCCCCTGTGACTGGGAGGACAGCAGTCACACATGTTTTTGGATGCAGACCTGTCACCTCTTTACGCGCAACAGCCAGTGTGATTGGCAGGTCATCAGTTCATTTGGAAGTGGAAACACCTGCTGGTGTTGAGCGCTTTCCAACATCGAGAGCACCACCATTGGATCAAGGTAACCTAACATGTCCGCCTGCATCTTCCTCACAGACCGGCAGTTTGCCGGGGACACCCTACTCAACCCCGTCTAAGCACAACAGCCAGCCCTCGGTCCCTCAGATGTGGACAAGTAATAGACCATTTCCTCCAAGCCATGAAAAAGCTAAGAGGTTGAATTTCACCATCTGCAAACTGTTGGCTACAGAAATGCTGCCTTTCTGCCTGGTGGACACAGAGGATTTTGGAGACCTTATGTCCGTCGCAGTGCCCCAGTACCAGTTGCCCAGTCGGCACTACTTCTCAAAGAAAGGTGTGCCTGTGCTCTACCAGCAAGTCGCACACAACATCACCGCTTCTTAGAGAAACTCTGTGTGTGACAGGGTGCATTTCACCACAGACACTTGGACGAGTAGACATGGACAGGGGCGTTACATGTCGCTGACTGGGCACTGGGTAACTATGGTGACAGCAGGACAAGGGGCTGCTGTCCAAGTCTTACCGTCCCCACGAGTTGTACGTCAATCCTCTTTATCTCGAAGTTTCTCCACTGCTTCTGCCTCTTCAACCTCCTCTTGGTCCTCCACATGCACCCAAAGCCTGTCTGTTAATGCCATCATTGTTTACTTTGAAATGTCTGGGAAATGTGAGTTACACAGCTGAGGAGTTGTGGTCAGCTCTGGAGACCCAGTTTCATGAATAGTTGTCTCCACTGGACCTGCAACCAGGGAAGTCCGTGTGCGACAATGCTGCAAACCTGGGTGCGGCCCTTCGCCAGGGCAATGTCACACACGTGCCTTGTATGGCTCACATGTTGAACCTGGTTGTCCATCAATTTTTATTCCACTATCCCTGACTAGATGGCCTTCTGCAGAGGGCACGGTCGCTGTGTGCTCACTTCCGCCATTCGCATCATGCAGCTCAACGACTTACATCTCTACAGAAGTCGTTGGGCCTGCCAGTTCACCAGCTGAAATGCGATGTGCCGACACGGTGGAATTCAACTCTGCACATGTTGCAGCGACTGTGGCAACACCGACAAGCCCTGGTGCAATACGTTCTGACGTATAGCCTGGGCCAACGAGATCCAGAGGTGGGGCAAATCATGCTGCAGGAGTGGTCTCAGATTAGGGACCTATGAAGTTGACGCGCCCCCTGGGCCGTGGGGTACCCGGAGCCGGGCCGGTAGACGCTGGGGGTTGTAGTCACTGCAGCGGTGACCCAGGGCGGTCAATCCAAGGGTAATTTGTATATATGGGTTTTGTAATGTTCGACTACGCCACCTGTGGAGTGCGGGCAAAGGGGCCACCGTTGCGGAACAGTCCTCTGAAGCTGGTGGTTTTGCAGCAATGGTATTATTACTCCCCACAGGAAGAGTGTAGCTGCAGGGCAGTGTGTGTGCATGATGGTGGTTGTAGTGCAGGGAGTCAGTAATGAACACAGAGTCCGTGTGATGCAGTCCCAAGATCTTTACTCACAGTTGTTGCAGTCCAGATTACAGGTACCAGAGCAATCTCCCCCGTCTTGCTGTGCGTACTTAGTGAGGGGCTCAGTCCACCCCCAGATAGCTCAGGAGTACTTAGCAGGACCCCCTTCTGTGTGTCCTTTCTCTGGCCTTCTCACTGCACCTCACACCCAGTGACACTTCTATCCGGTATCCTCGGGCCTTGGCGGGCGACGTGTGTTCCGTCCCCTGGGTCCTATGTGGCTACCTTCTTAGTGAGACTGGTGAGGACTTTAGCCTGCAGTACGTGAAATGCTGCAGCCTCCGGTATCTAGTTGAGCCTTGCTGTTTCTCCGCTAGTTGATGGACCGGTTCCCCTTATCTGGCCTGACCCCTCTACCTACTGGTAGCAGCGGGCATACGGGTGGCCTTCTGCACGGCCTGTACCCCTAGGGTCCCTTCGGTTCCTGGAGCCTTCCTGCTCCCACTTCTGTCTTCTCTCCTTCAGTCCTGGGCCACCCAGGCTAGGCCCGCCTCCGGAGCAGAGCTCATGCAGAGCCTCTGCTCCTGTCACTTCTCCTCCTCTGACTGGCTTGCTCTTTCTAAGATGGCTTCCTATTTATACTCTCCCTGTCATGTGCTCCCCTAAGCTGCTCCCCTTCGCACCCACTGCATAGGATCCTCCCGCCAGCTAGGCACCTGGGACTATGCTCTCCCTACCCCCACTGTGGGTATGTGTTGGATGCAGGTGTTAGGGTCCCGAGCCATACTCCTTCCTTACCTGAGGGTGAGATACCACACCTCTGGGTGAGATGCAGTATCTCTGTGGCGACTGAACCCTCAGGGGCGCCACACACCCTTCTGCACAGTTTTGAAATGGCGACGAAGATGTTTAGTGCTGACGACGATGCCATTATCAGCATGACTATTCCGGTGATTTACATGATGGAGCACACGTTAAACAGAATTCAGAGTCAGGTGGTGGGACAAGAGGAGGTGGAGGAAGTAGAGGAGGAATCATATGCGGAAGGGATAACATCTCCAAGGTCCAGATGGTCGGCAGTACAAAGGCGGCAGGCATGGGAGGGTGGGGGAGAGGGATTAACCAGGGCGCATGGTAGCAGCCAAACTGTTGAGGAAGGTGCAGGTGCCAAGGAAGAAGGGGAGGATAAACTGGCGATGGGCGTGTAAGACTCATCAGATGAGGGAGACCTTGATCATATTTCTGTTGTGCGAGGTTGGGGGGAGAGGGCAGAGGAAGGAAGCATGATTCTTACCTCGCTACCAACAAACAAGGACTTAGTCCTCCTGGATGCGCAAGACACATGAGTGCCTTCTTGCTGCACTACCTGCAACATGACACTCGGATTGTCAGAATTCGAAGTAATCCCGACTACAGGGTTGCCACACTCTTAGATACCCGGTACAAAAGTAAATTTGCCGAAATAATTCCTGCCATAGAAAGGGATTCATGCATGCACGAGTATCAGCAGAGGCTGTTGCAGAAACTTACATGTGCTCTTCCTCAAACCACCAGGGGTGCACGTAGTGAATCTCACAGTTCTAACTTGCCAACCGTGGGACTGTCGAGTCTTCATCACTCAAACTGTAACAGTAACACAGTATCTGCTGGTAACAGCAATTTTGTGTAATCGTTTCATCACTTTTTTAGACCATCCTTTGCAAGGCCACAGGAGACAAGAAGTCTGACACATAGTCAACGCCTAGAGAGGATGGTACAGGAGTATCTCCAAGTAAACATCGAAGCTATGACTGTGTCACTGGACCCTTGCTCATTTTGGGCTTCCAATCTGGAAAAATGACAGGAGCTCGCCACTCACGCCTTGGAGATCTTGTCATGCCCTGCAGCCAGCATTCTCTCTGAACGTGTGTTCAGCACTGCTGGTGTTGTGCTGACAGATAAGCGCATGCGGCTGTCCACTGAGAATGTAGACAGACTTACGTACACAAAGATGAACAAATCATGGATCCGCAAGTACTTTTCTACCCCTGTGTCATCCTGGGGAGAATAAAAGCTTGAGGATTTGGTAAAATCACCTCACCGACCGTTTTAAGCAACTCTGGGGCAATTGATGCCACTTAAGTGGTTGTCTGTGCCACAATTTTTGGAAAAAATGGAGACTCTTTTTGGAGTCCCCTTGCTGTGTTTTACGTGACATTGGCATTGGCAATTCCAGGTGGGTTTCGTCGCTCTCCCCCCCTTTTAACTGTAAGAAACTACATACACTATGGCTTGGGGTAACACAGATGGTTGAGTCTAAAGAGCTGTTTACTCAAAGTTCTGCTCCAAAGCTTCAGTGTCTGCTAGTCAGCGTAGAATTTTTAACGGCATCTAGCCTAGGCAATACTTTGGGCATAGTAGCCCAGCGGCGAAGCAAGCTGCACCGCCTGTGTATCTAATAAGAATTTTTAAATGCATCTAGCCTAGGAAGATTGTGGGGACCCCCAACGAAACCCAGGCGCTCAGCTCCCCTACCGCCCCCCTTTACTTGACAATACAATAATGTAACTCTTACAACTGGATGGGTGAGGATCGGTCACAGCTTTATTAACTCTTTATACTCATTCCATTAGAAAGGTATTTTATTTCTAAAATAATTCAGCTTGTTGCAGCATGCCCTTGGTCTCCACACCAGCAAGTTGGCCAACAAGTGTAACTCTCCAATATGTCCTTTCTAATTCCAGGCCACGGAGGATCCTGCGTACTCGTATGCAGAACTCTGACCCCCATCCATCACTCTTAACTCTTGTTCCACTCCATCCTGGAGTCCTGACAGGAATATGTCCAGTCCAATATCCATTAAGTGAACACCGTCGAGCCGTAAGAGGCCTGCTTTATCTTCTTCCAGTTGTCGGTGTTGTATCACTACACCGCCTCTGTCTCTTCTAAATTTTGCCATCTGAATATCTAATACCCGCCTTGTCCGTTCGATGGCCGTAATGTCTCGCGCACCTTGCCATACCGCTGTCGCACAATCTCTGACCATACTATAGTTAGTTTTGTGAAAAATTGTCTGAAGCGCTCAGTGTCTAGTTTCATTATTGCCATTAGTTATGCGCTCTTGTGATGACCTAGGTCATTTCCCCGGGTCTGTATAACTAAGATGACTGGACCTCTTGCCTCTCTCCCTACCTTGATTACCTCCATTAGTACCTGTGGCCATAGCAGGCCTCTAATACCTCTCCAGTTGAAATATGTGTTATGAAACTCTAATTTCCTCCCGCCTTTCGCAATTTTTTCTGCCCAATATATATAAGACTGGCCTATTACCCACACTGTTGGCTTAGCGTCACCTGTAAACGAAACAAACCACGTTAGGATAACATGTCCGGTCTTATGTATCTCGCCAAACACGTGGATCGCCATGTCCCTATCCTCTGGACTTCCGTTTCTGACAGACCTGCTCTTGCTGCTTCCGTGGCCGCGCCTATGCGGAATGAGTGTGTCCCGTAATCTTTGGGGTGGTTCCCTGCCGATGTAATGGATTTATTAAATATAGCTTGGAACTGGTATCTTGATAATGGCGTTCCATCAATGTGTGATAAGAAGAAATTACTTTGTGATCTGATGGTTATAAATGTTTTTACTATTGTTACCCGACTCAGTGTACCGTTTGTGGGTTGTAGAAGTACCCAAGTGCCCCTGCCCGCTGGAACCGTTTTCGATTTGTGTATGCGTAGACGTATTGCATTATTGGCTATGACTACGTCCTGGTGTAATAAACCTCCACTGGTGGTAATTTTGGATTGAGGGACTAATTCGCTTATGCATAGCGCCCTGAAGAAGTCGATCGCAAATGCAGTAGACAGTAGTGTTGCTTCAAATTGTGAGTGTCATGTTAATGGTGTTAGGGATATGATGTGAGAAATCAGTTTTAGTGACACGGGACGGGACGTCTACACTCCTGACTTGGCTGACCCCTTTTCCACCCTTTTATGTATTGCCTGATGATGAATCTCTTTGTCACATCTCCCCAATTCAGTAGTTGGAAGTGAAATGCTACTCCGGTCAGACACCGCTGCGCTGACTCCCCTGATATGCCCCTCATCATTAGCTGGTGGAGAAATTCTATGGTGACTTGTAATCTGGCTTGTTCACATTGGTCAACCCGTCTTCCTGCTACTAGTCATGTCTACTCTTCCCTTGCCTTAACGTATGCTTGCCACGTCGACGGGGCAACTGACGCTCTGATTAATGGCATCAACTATCCGCCACTAGATCCCATAGGGAGGGTGGGCAACTGTTGCCCGATGGGTGGGCGTTGGGGAGGAGCTCTGTGAAAATCTTCCATTTGAATTGTGATAAAGCGTTAGCAGCAGCTTTAGACCCCTCAGCATCGTGGCTTGCGCGGACCCATGCCTTGTGCTTTAGGCACAGGGATGCTAGCTGGCATAGACGGGAGAGACGATGATGCCATCTTATTAATGCAGTGTTCTAGGCTGGTGTTTTTTGTTATGAAGCGTATGTTTTTGTTAGCCAGGAGCGCGCCCCATATTTCTATTGCTACCACTTTTGGGAATAAAATTATTTTCAGGGCTAGATGCAGCAAAAAATTATTAATAATTTCAAAGCTGGTGGAGCTTAGTATAGATGGCCTAATAGAATGAGCAACACACACTGCTAATAAGCCCAAAATTAGTTTACAGGCAAGATGCAGCTAAAAATTATTATTAATTTCAAAGCTGGTGGAGCTTGGTATAGATGGCCTAATACAATGAGTCCCACACACTGCTACTAAGCCCAAAATTATTTTCCGGGCTAGATGCAGCTAAAAATTATTTTGAATTTGCAACCTGGTGGAGGTTAGTATAGATGGACTAATAGAACAAGACCCACACACTGCTACAAGCCAAAGCCCAAATATTTTTTCAGAGCTAGATGCAGATAAAAATTATAATGAATTTGCAACCTGGTGGAGGTTAGTATTGATGGACTAATAGAACAAGTCCCACACACTGCTACAAGCCGAAATATTCTTTCAGAGCTAGATGCAGATAAAAATTATTTTGAATTTGCAACCTGGTGGAGGTCAGTATAGATGGACTAATAGAACAAGTCCCACACACTGCTTCAAGCCAAAATATTTTTTCAGAGCTAGATGCAGATAAAAATTATATTGAATTTGTAACCTGGTGGAGTTTAGTATAGCTGGAGTAATAGAACAAATCCCACACACTGCTACAAGCCGAAATATTTTTTCAGAGCTAGATGCAGATAGAAATTATATTGAATTTGCAACCTGGTGGAGGTCAGTATAGATGGACTAATAGAACCAGTCCCACACACTACTACAAGCCGAAGCCCAAATATTTTTTCAGAGCTAGATGCAGATAAAAATTATATTGAATTTGCATCCTGGTGGAGGTTAGTATAGATGGACTAATAGAACAAGTCCCACACACTGCTACAAGCTGAAATATTTTTTCAGAGCTAGATGCAGATAAAAATTATTTTGAATTTGCAACCTGGTGGAGGTCAGTATAGATAGACTAATAGAACAAGTCCCACACACTGCTACAAGCCGAAATATTTTTTCAGAGCTAGATGCAGATAAAAATTATATTGAATTTGCAACCTGGTGGAGGTTAGTATAGATGGACTAATAGAACAAGTCCCACACATTGCTACAAGACGAAATATTTTTTCAGAGCTAGATGCAGATAAAAATTATTTTGAATTTGCAACCTGGTGGAGGTCAGTATAGATGGACTAATAGAACAAGTTCCACACACTGCTACGAGCCGAAGTATTTTTTCAGAGCTAGATGCAAATAAAAATTATTTTGAGTTTGCAACCTGGTGGAGGTTAGTATAGATGGACTAATATAATGATGCTATGCCCAAAAGGTTTTACTTCACTAGGTGCAGTAAAAAAATTTGTATTCTATACACAGGTGGTGTAGCTTGCAACACAGATAGGCTACTCCACTGACTAACACACACTGCAAGAGACCAAAAAAGGATTTGCTTTGCTAGATTTAGCCAACTGCTGGGAAAAAAACTTGCACAGCACTGGCACAGATCTGCCTTGCAAAAAGTGATAGGAACTGATGTAACCTAGCCCTCAAAAGGACTGCAATTGCAATTAGTCTTTACTCCCAACCTATCTATTTAACCACTTCGCAACAGAGCCTGTTTTTGCCTTCGTGACCAGGCCAATTTTTTCAATTCTGACCACTGTCAATTTATGAAGCAATTACTCTGGAATGCTTCAACGGATCCCCCTGATTCTGAGATTGTTTTTTCGTGACATATTGTCCTTCATGATATTCATAAAATTTCTTTGATTTCCCATGCGTTTATTTGTGAAAAAATCATAAATTTGGCGAAAATTTAGAAAATTTTGCAATTTTCAAACTTTGAATTTTCATGCCCTTAAATCAGAGAGATATGTCACACAAAATACTTAATAAATAACATTTCCCACATGTCTACTTTACATCAGCACAATTTTGGAACCAAAATTTTTTTTTATTAGGGAGCTATAAGGGTTAAAATTTGACCAGCGATTTCTCATTTTTCCAACAAAATTTACAAAAACTCTTTTTTATGGACCACATCATATTTGAAGTCACTTTGAGAAGTCTTTATGACAGAAAATACCCAAAAGTGACACCGTTCTAAAAACTGCACCCCTCAAGGTGCTCAAAACCACATTGAAAAACTTTATTAACCCTTCAGGTGCTTCACAGGAATTTTTGGAATGTGGAAGAAAAAAATTAACATTTAAGTTTTTTCACAAAAATGTTACTTTTGACCCAATTTTTTTTATTTTCACATCGGTAACAGGAAAAAATGGACCCCAAAATTTTTTGTGCAATTTCTCTTGAGCGTGCTGATACTGCATATGTGAGGGAAAACCACTGTTTGGGCGCACGGCAGGGCTCGTAAAGGAAGGAGTGCCATTAGACTTTTTGAATGTAAAATTTGTCTGAATAATTAGCAGACACCATGTTGCTTTTGGAGAGCTCCTGATGTGACTAAACAGTGGAAACCCCCACAAGTGACACCATTTTGGAAACTAGACCCCTTAGGGAACATATCTAGATGTGTGGTGAGCACCTTGAACCCCAAGGTGCTTCACAGAAGTTTATAATATTGAGCTGTAAAAATAAAATTTTCACATTTTTCCCACAAAAACGTTTTTCATCCCTTAATTTTCCATTATCATAATGGTAATAGGATAAATTGCACCATGAAATTTGTTGTGCAATTTCTCCTGAACACGCCGATACCCCATATGTGGAGGCAAACCACTGTTTGGGCGCACGGCAGGGTTTGGAAGGGAAGGAGCGCCATTTGACTTTTTGAATGTAAAATTTGTCTGAATAATTAGCAGACGCCATGTTGCGTTTGGAGAGCCCCTGATGTTCCTAAACAGTGGAAACCCCCCACAAGTGACACCATTTTGGAAACTAGACCCCTTAGGGAACTTATCTAGATGTGTGGTGAGCACCTTGAACCCCAACGTGCTTCACAGAAGTTTATAATAATCAGCTGTAAAAATAAAATTTTCACATTTTTCCCGCAAAAACGTTTTTCATCCCTTAATTTTTGATTATCATAAGGATAATAGGATAAATTGCACCTTGAAATTTGTTTTGCAATTTCTCCTGAACATGCCGATACCCCATATGTGGAGGCAAACCACTGTTTGGGCGCACGGCAGGGCTCGGAAGGGAAGGAGCGCCATTAGACTTTTTGAATGTAAAATTTGTCTGAATAATTAGGAGACACCATGTTGCGTTTGGAGAGCCCCTGATGTTCCTAAACAGTGGAAACCCCCCACAAGTGACAACATTTTGGAAACTAGACCCCTTAGGGAACATATCTAGATGTGTGGTGAGCACCTTGAACCCCAAGGTGCTTCACAGAAGTTTATAATATTGAGCTGTAAAAATAAAATTTTCACATTTTTCCCACAAAAACGTTTTTCATCCCTTAATTTTCCATTATCATAATGGTAATAGGATAAATTGCACCATGAAATTTGTTGTGCAATTTCTCCTGAACACGCCGATACCCCATATGTGGGGGAAAACCACTGCTTTGGTGTACGGCAGGGTTCGGAAGAGAAAGGAGTGCTATGTTGGCTGGGATAGGCAGCAGACACCATGTCACATTTGAAGAGTCGCTGACATGCCGAAACAGCAGAAACCCCCACAAGTGACCCCATTTTGTAAACTACACCTCTCAAGGAATTCATCTAGGGAAGTAGTGAGTATTTTTTAATTTTTAAATTTATACCATTGGGCAGTGAAAAAAGCATAATTATATTTTTACCACAAAAAATGTCCTACCCTCAGATTTTACATTCTCACACAGGGCAATGGGAAAAAATGGTGCCGAAATGTGTCACACAATTTCTTCTAAAAGTGTCAATACCCCATATGTGGCTGTACCGTACCGCTCAGCCATATGGCGAGATCTGGGGGGGACGGAGCAATATTTTACAATTGGAGAACAAATTATTGTATAATAGGCATTTGGATTTGGGAGCACAAAATTTTTTGAATTTCTTTTGGGGGGCAAGGGCCATTTCGCTTTTCCAGAGCCTTTCTGCTACCAGTAACTTGGAAGTCCCTTATATTTTTAACAGATGACGGACCTGAGTGGGGACTAGCTTTTTTTGAGGACTGAGTTGAAGCTTTTATTGGGAACATTTTACGTAACATTTATCCGGCGCTCTAGGCTGAGCACTTACATCGGGGTTTCCATCTAAATTTCCAAGTGATGTAATTCAGATGAAACCCCTGCGGGATCCATTCACTGTAATGAGGCAGCAGAGTTACTCTGGACTCCGTCTGGCCTCTGTTTAGCGGTGTCCTTTTTTTCAGAAGTGCACAAAACTGTGGCAAACCGCACTTTTATGCACGCCTAAAACAAATGACACCGTGGGATCACAGGCCAGACGGCATCCACAGTGGCCTATATCTGCCTCATTACAGGGAATCTTCCGTCATGGGTTCCGGCTGAATCACATATTTCAGAGATTTACATGGAAACTCTGGTGTAAGTGCTCAGCGCAGAGCACAGGATAAATGTGAGCAGAGCCTTACTGGGATCTTTGGGAGACATAATAAACAAATCAGTAGCAGGTGAAGAATTGGTTTTATTTATTTTTTACGCCGTTCCTAGTGTGAAATAACTGATTAGATTACTTTATTCTTCAGGTCGGTGCGATTACAGAGATACCAGATTTATATCGGGTTTTTATGACTGACAGCTGTCACACACTAAGATACGCTTTTTTTTTTTGCAAAATCTAGTTTTTGCATCGCCATATTTTGAGAGCTATAATTTTTCCATATTTCGGCCGACAGAGTCATGTGATGCCTTGTTTTTTGCGGGACAAGTTGACATTTTTATTGGTACCATTTGTGGGTACGTAACATTTTTTGATCGCTTTCTATTCCGTTTTTTGTGAGGTAAAATTAACAAAAACCAACAATTCAGGAATTGTTTTTTGAGATTTTTTTTTATGCCGTTCTGCGTGTGGTAAAAGTGATCAGGCAGCGTTATTCTTCGGGTCAGTACGTTTACAGCGATACTACACTTACTGTATTTTTTTTTATGTTTTGGCGCTTTTACACAATAAAACAATTTTATAGAAAAAATATTTTTTTTGCATTGCTTTATTCTGAGAGGTATAACTTTTTTATTTTTTGGCTGATGGAGCTGTATAGTGGCATGATTTTTGCGGAACAAGATGACGTTTTCAGCGGTACCATTTCTATTTCCATTTTGCTTTTTGATCGCATTTTTTTCCACTTTTTGTTTGGCGATATGAGGAAAAAATATAGTTTTTTGCTCCGTTTTTTATTTATTTTTATTACGGTGTACACATAAGGAGTTAATTAGTGTGACAGTTTTATAGCTCGGGTTGTTTCGGACGCGGCAATACCAAATATGTGTACTTTTTTTATTTTTGCATAAATATATGGATTTATCGGTTTAATATTTTATTTATTTATTTTTATTTATTTTGTATTTTTTTTTTAACAGTTTCAAAACATTTTTTTTTACTTTTTTTTACATTTTTACTTAGTCCCTGTATGGGACATTAATTTTTATTTTTATGATCCCTGATCTCATGTAATGTAATAGACATGTATTACATTATATGAGATCTTCACTGACTGTTTCACAGTCTGCTGTCTGGCATCAGCTACAGGCTGAAGCCAAACAGGAAGGACACCATATATGGCAGAGCTGGAGGCGGTCATGTGACCTCCAGCTGCCATAGCAACGCCAGGTCCTGAAAGCAATCAAGGGGTCGTCGGAGAGGTAAGTGGACGACCCCCTCTCCTCCTGTTGTCTTCTATATGCCGCGATCACTATAGATCGCGGCATATAGGAGACAGCAAAGGGATAACATCACTGGGACCTGATCTAATCAGGTCCCTATGATGTTCCCTGTCAGAGCTAACGCTCTGCACCGCTCTTACAGCGCTTCCAGGACCCTGGGGGTCCTGAGCACTGCGAGACCACCCACCATTTTTAAACGTCCGCGCTGCACTGAGCCCAGGCAGCGTGGACGTTTATCTACAGTGGGCGGTCGGGAAGCAGTTAAGAGCATAGACCTGCCTGATAAAAGTCGTAGGAAATGATGTAACCTAGTCCTCAAAAGGACTGCAATCACAACTCTTCCCTACTCCCAAGCTATCTGTAGATTTGTGCGAAAATTGGCTTGAAATTAACACTGAAAGCATAGTACACACAGCAACAGCGGTGCCGTCTAACACGCAGCTGCAGCAGTGAGAAAATGGTGGCGACGGGGAAAATGACTGGGTCTTATAGGGCAAGGACATGTGACATACACTGCCAATGACACATGCCCATGCTTGTGTGAAAAAAAGCAGTTCGCTCCGTGTGTGCGCTGCTGATAGGCTGACAGATTGCACCTCCCCACTGTTTATGCGGGAAAGAGAAAAAAAAAATGAGATCTTCATTATTTCTGCAGAGATCCATCCCCTGCCCCTCCCCCCTCCCCGCTGTACACTCAAGCTGCGTATTAACATTAATTTTCAGCATTACTGAGAAAAAATCCAGTTATGATTTTTGTGCACGAACAGTTATCGAACATAACCTCGAACAGCCGAATTTTTTTCCAATTGTTCGTGTTCGCCGAACGTGATTATGGTTTGGTAATGTAAAGTCACTCTGCCTAAAGTTTTCTGATTTTCTTCCACTAATTCCTTATCTGCATTTGTTGCCCCATTCCCTTAAAATGTTCACTGCAGAAGCGCAGGGAGAATTGTTTTAAGTCTTAACCCCAACTTCACTTGGCTTACCATTGGTCTGGGATACCCCAGTGATAATGACAGTGTTCATCTTGCAAAGTTTTAGTTGCAGTAATGGACCTAAAGGCAAGGTCAAAATGGTGTACCTGATCATAACGTTCTACGAGGGATCATTTCTGCACAGTTTTTTTTTTTAGTTTGAAAACTCATGAAAAGCTTGTCTGTACTTTGTTTTATTAAAAAAGCTGTTGGATATCATCAGCTGCAATCCATACTGCCCTAGCCAGATATGTTAGGTCACATGCACACGTTGAGAATTTGGTGAGTTTTTTACCTTAATATTTGTAAGTCAAAATCAGGGGTGGAACAAGTAGACACACGTCACAACTTCTGCATTTTTCAACCGATCCTGGTTTTTGCTTACAAGTAGTGATGAGCGAGCATGTTCGCTACTGCTCAGTGCTAGCCAGAGTATCTCACTGCTTGAGATGCTCAGCGCTCGCCGAGTATTTCCGGGGTTGCTCGGCAGGAGCTCAGGTCTCCTCCCTGCATGTTTGGAGCTCTTTATAGAGCCAATGAACATGCAGGGATTGCTTGCCATGCATTGTAATGATGTAGCCATGTTGGTTGTGAGCATTACAGTGATTGGCTGGCCACACAGCGTCATCAGGTCTATATCAGACCTGGCGTCGCCATACTCATCACAGTCTACTCTATAATCAAGCAGTATAGGGAGAGGTGCTGCTGAGCTAGGGAGAGATTTGCTTGTTTCTAGTTAGTGTAGGTGTACCAAACTATATTAGAGACACATATCCATCTCAACAAACAGTCCTTCTAAGGACTAATCCATCTGCAGAGATTTCAAGCAGGCAGTGTATATAGGCAGGCAGGCAGGGTATATAGAAGACTGCAGTGCAAATAGCACAAGAGGCTCCATTCCAGTTCTGTCTGTTGCTGCAGTTAGATATTTCTAGACAAAGTCCCAGGTCTCAGGGGCCAGGAATATTATTTTTTGTATCTTAATCATCATTATTTGCTTAAAAAGCAATCCAGAGAACTCAGTTTTTCTGCGCCCTTTGCTTGTTGGCACTGCAGAATACAGCCAGGTCCTTTCCATATTACAGGGCTAAAAATACAGCTATTTAAAACTGTGGTTTGTGTGTCACAAGGATCACATATACATTTTCAGAAAATACTGCCATTTCTGGCCTCAATTAATTTTTTTTTTCAGTGTGTCAGTGAAGTTTTTGACACCGGTTAGTTGTTCAAAATAGTTATCTAATGGCCAGGTGTTTAAAACTGTGTTTTCTCCGTCACAGAGATCACATATACATTTTCAGAAAATACTGCCATTTCTGACTTCCATTAAAAATTTGTTTCAGTGTGTCAGTGAAGCATTTGACACCAGTTTGCTGCTCAAACTACTTACCTACAGACCAGGTATTTAAAACTGTGTTTTCTTCGTCACACGGATCACATATAAGTTCACTCCAAATTCAGTCATTTGTAATGAGCATGGAAGATATTGTCCTCCATTTAAAATGGGCAAGGCACGTGGCAAGGGACGGGGAATAGGACATGATGGTGATGATGGTGCATTCAGAGGCCGAGGCAGTGGGCAAGCTGAAATTGTGCCACAACAAACACCCACACCTACTCGCTCGACCTTCCTGTCCCAATTAATAGGGGATTCCAGCACACCACTATTGAACACAGAGAAGTGTGAAAATGTTATTCGTTGGATAGCAGATAATGCTTCCAGTCACTTAGCCACCACCACCACCACCTTGTCTTCCACACGGTCAAGTCTCTGTAGCTGTGAGTCTGGACCTCATATTCCTCACCGTGAAACTTCTTCCTAAACACCATGCCGAATGCCCAGAGACAACTGATCCCACACTTGGACACTCTGAAGAGCTGTTCACTTTTCAATGTATAGATTTGGTCCTCTCGCCTGGTCCACTTTAAGCGGGGCAAGAGGAGATCGCATGTAGCAGTGCCCAAATATTTGAGCAACCATGGTCACTCAAAGGTGACGGTGGGAAAGTGTCACAAGAGGTGGACGAAGATGAGACACAATTGCCAGAAAGTCAGGAGGAGGACCAGAGTGCGAAAGTGGAAGATGAGGTGGTGGATGATATAGCAACTGACCCAACCTGGCAGGAGCACATGCAGAGCGAGGACAGCAGCACACAGGGTGAGGGAGGCAGAGTACCCCAACAGGCAGGAAGAAGCAGTGTGGTGGCCGCAGACAGAAGGCAGACAACCAGTTCCCATAACACCAACACGAAGGAAGTTGCCAGTACTACTGTTAGGTCTTACCGAGTCTGGTTGTTTTTAAAGACTCTGCCGATAACCCCAAAAAGGTCATTTGCACCACCTGCCAGGACAGCATCAGCAGGGGTGGCAAAAGACCAGCTGTTATGATCTGCAACATAAACTAAGGAAAGAATGGGAAAAGCTGTCCCTACAGTAAGACTAAGCTGAATCCCTACGTTGTAGCGGGTGACCGGTTCCTTTTGAACAGACGCGCCTTCGTACTCGGCTAGTCTGAACGGAGACCGGATCAGGATCGTCATATAATAGCCCCATACCAGAAAAAAAATCTTCAACAGAACTTAAACACGGATCATTAGGCTGGAGAGAAAAGGCCCAACCCTGTGGTACTTTGCGCAAAAGTGACATAATAAAAGAAATGAGCTGTGATTCATTCCCAGAGGATCTTGGTCTCAAACGAAAATATAAAAAACAAGCATTTTTAAAGGAATAAAAATCTTGCTGTTTACCATAAAAAACATCAGGCAGTCCTACCTTTGGTTCCACAAAATGTGCTCCAGGACAGCTACTCACGTGTTGCTGAAGCTCGGCCACTTCCAGAGACAATCCCTGCAGGCGTTGAGCCAAATCCTGGACAGAAACCATACTGATCCCCGAATTTCTTTCCTTTTAGTTTTTTTTTTTGGGCTGGACTTACTGTTATGATCTGCAACATAAACTAAGGAAATAATGGGAAAAGCTGTCCCTACAGTAAGACTTAGCTGAATCCCTATGACGTAGCGGGAAGCCTGTTCCTTGAGAACAGACCCGCCTTCGTCCTCGGCTAGTCTGAACGGAGACCTATAGAATAAAAGGAGGGGTCACTAAAAGAACTAAGGACTGGGGAAAAAATGGGACACCTCCTAACAGAAGTTGTTGCAGAGCAAAAAGACAAACTGACAAAAAGTACTAGAGGTCCCAGAGGACCAAGCAAACTAGACAGAGATAGGCACTGAAGCACCTGGCTAGAGAGACAGGCAAAAAATACTGAAGTCCAGCAAAGCCAGAAGGGCAGAGCTGGAATATATAGGCAGCTGGTCACGTGACAGCAAAACAAAAGAAAGCAAAAACTAACAGGAGGGTTCTAACAGTACCCCCTCTTCTATGAGGATCCTCCGGATCCTCCAGGCCCAGGCCTATCAGGAAACCTCCTGTGGAAAGCTTTAACAAGCCTAGGAGCAGAGACATCATCTGTCCTTACCCAGGAGTTGTCTTCGGGACTAAAACCATTCCAGGAGTCAAGATACTGTAATTTCCCTCTATGCCATCTTGTATTCAAAATACGAGAAATTTCATATTCACCATCTTCCACCACAGGAGGAACTGTGACAGTGGCGTCCCTATTAGAAATGTCAGCCTTTTTCCACAAGGAAACATGAAACACAGGATTAATCTTCCAGGAAGTAGGGACATCCAACCTGACAGCAGATGGGTTAACAACCTGGAGCACTTTAAAAGGACCCACAAACTTAGGACTCAGTTTTTTAGAGGGAATCCTCAACCACAAGTTTTTCGAGGACAACTAAACCATGTCACCCACAGTAAACAAAACCTCCTTACGTTTTCTGTCAAAATACTTCTTGGACTTCTTGTTAGCCTCTTGCAGGTTACAACGTACATTAGTCCAAATCACTGGAAAAATTCTCCTCCTCCGGCACCGCCGACCCCAATTTGGCGAACGAACCAAAAGACGGATGTCTCCCAGTGCAACAAAAAAAAGAGAACACCCAGCAGAGGAGGATGTATGATTGTTAAGAGCAAATTCTGCGAGAGGCAGAAACTCAGACCACACCTCTTGATTGCCTGCCACAAAACAACGCAAAAACTGTTCAACATCGTGGTTCTTTCTTTCAGTCTGTCCATTAGACTCAGGATGATAACCAGACGAAAATGACAAATGAACTCCCAACCTGTCACAAAAAGCACGCCAAAAGCGAGCCACAAACTGAGGTCCTCTATCAGAAACAATATCCGTGGGAACGCCATGGAGCTTGACAAACTCCTTAACAAATGCCTTAGCGAGTGTCTTGGCGCAGGGCAACTTAATGAAGGGAACCAAGTGACACATCTTGCTAGAACGGTCTACGACCACCGAGATGACAGTAAAACCCTCAGACACAGGAAGATCAGTAATACAATCCATAGAGAGATGCGTCCAAGGCGCACTAGGAACCTCCAGAGGGCAAAACAACCCCGCAGCAGGAGTATGTGAAGCCTTTGACCTAGCACACAAAGTACACTGATGCACCCACTTGATGACTTCCTTCTGCCATCCAGGCCACCAAAATCTGCGACTGATAAGTCTCATAGTCTCTGAAACTCCTGGATGACCTGCCAACCGAGACTCATGACACTCCACAAACAAATCTATCCTAAAGGCTCTAGGCACGAACAACCTCCCATGGGGAGTGTTAGATGGAGCATCATCTTGAGCATTCAGATTCCCATTCTCCAAATCGGAGTCCAATGACGCCACCCCAACTCCTTTCTGCAAAATGCTCTCCTCCTCCTCGGCACCGACCGTAGGAGAGAAGCTGCGAGATAAAGCATCGGCTTTAACGTTCTTAGTACCAGGGATATAGGTAAAAGAAAAATGAAACCGAGAAAAAAGAAGTGCCCTCCTAGCTTGACGGGCATTCAAGTGCTTTGCAGCATCCAGATATATCAAATTCTTATGATCTGTGAAAACCTGAATAGGAAATCTGGCGCCTTCCAAAAAATGAAGCCAATGTTCAAACGCGAGTTTAATAGCCAGCAACTCCCGATTTCCAACATCTTAATTCTGTTCGGCTTCCGAAAATTTTTTCGAAAAGAAGGCACAAGGATGTACTCCACCCTTGTTCTCCTGAGACAAAACTGCTCCGACCCCCACCGAAGAAGCATTAACCTCGACCAAAAAAGGTTTGGTCTCATCAGGCTGTGTAAGGATAGGGAAAGAACTGAACCTCTCTTTGAGATACTCAAATGCTTCAATGGCTTCAGTAGTCCACTGGGTCGTATTCGCACCTTTCCTGGTGAGATCATTTAGAGGTTTAACAATTACAGAAAATTTCTTAATGAATTTCCTGTAATAATTGGCAAAACCCAAAAACCTCTGTATAGATTTCAAACCAATAGGCCTAGGCCATAACTGCACAGCCTGAACCTTCACAGGGTCCATCTCAAAGCCCTCGCTGGAGACAATGTAGCCCAAAAAACTAATTTTCTGCACAGCGAACTCACATTTCTCCAGCTTAGCAAAGAGTGAATTATCACTCAATAACTGCAAAACTTCACGTACACTCTGCCAATGAGACTCCAGATCTGGTGAACAAATCAAAATGTCATCCAAATACACAACCACATTCTTACCAATCAAAGGTCTCAGGATGTCATTAACCCCTTTACCCCCAAGGGTGGTTTGCACGTTAATGACCTGGACAATTTTTACAATTCTGACCACTGTCATTTTATGAAGCAATTACTCTGGAACTCTTCAACAGATCCCCCTGATTCTGAGACTGTTTTTTCATGACATATTGTACTTCATGACTGTGGTAAAATTTCTTTGATATCACTTGTGTTTATTTGTGAAAAAAATGGAAATTTGGCGAAAATTTTGAAAATTTTGCAATTTTCAAAATTTTAATTTTTATGCCCTTAAATCAGAGCGATATGTCACACAAAAGAGTTAAAAAATAACATTTCCCACATGTCTACTTTACATCAGCACAATTTTGAAACCAAAATTTTTTTTTGTTAGGGAGCTATAAGGGTTAAAATTGACCAGCGATTTCTCATTTTTCCAACAAAATTTACAAAACCATTTTTTTAGGGACCACATCACATTTGAAGTCACTTTGAGAAGTCTTTATGACAGAAAATACCCAAAAGTGAAACCATTCTAAAAACTGCACCCCTCAAGGTGCTCAAAACCACATTCAAGAACTTTATTAACCCTTCAGGTGCTTCACAGGAATTTTTGGAATGTGGAAGAAAAAAATGAACATTTAACTTTTTTCACAAAAATGTTACTTTAGACCCAATTTTTTTTATTTTTGCAGGGGTAACAGGAAAAAATGGACCCCAAAATTTGTTATGCAAATTCCCCTGGGCACGCAGATACCTCATATGTGGGGAAAAAACACTGTTTGGGTGCACGGCAGGGCTCAGAAGGGAAGGAGCGCCATTTGACTTTTTGATTGTAAAATTTGCTTGAATAATTAGCGGACGCCATGTTGCGTTTGGAGAGCCCCTGATGTGCCTAAACAGTGGAAACCCCTCACAAGTGACCCCATTTTGGAAACTAGACCCCCCAAGGCACTTATCTAGATGCATAATGAGAACTTGGAACCCCTAGGTGGTTCAAAAATTGATTCATAAGAATGAAAAAGTATTTTTTTTTCCACTTTTTCATTTTTGCGAATCAATTTGTGAAGCACCTGAGGGTTCCAAAATGGGGTCACTTGTGGGGGAGCTCCAATGTTTAGGCACACAGGGGCTCTCCAAATGCAACATGGTGTCCGCTAACAATTTGAGCCGATTTTCCATTCAATTTGTTAGCGAACACCATGTCGCGTTTGGAGAGCCCCTGATGTGCCTAAACAGTGGAGTTCCCCCATAAGTGACCCCTTTTGGAAACTAGACCCCCCAAGGCACCTATCTAGATGCATAGTGAGCACTTGGATCCCCCAGGTGCTTCACAAATTGATTCGTAAAATTGAAAAAGTGGAAAAAAAAACACTTTTTCATTTTTACGAATCAATTTGTGAAGCACCTGGGGGTTCCAAGTGCTCACTATGCATCTAGATAGGTGACTTGGGTGGTCTAGTTTCTAAAATGGGGTCACTTGTGGGGGAGCTCCAATGTTTAGGCACACAGGGGCTCTCCAAACGCAACATGGTGTCAGCTAACAATTTGAGCCGATTTTCCATTCAATTTGTTAGCGGACACCATGTCGCGTTTGGAGAGCCCCTGATGTGCCTAAACAGTGGAGCTCCCCCACAAGTGACCCCATTTTGGAAACTATACCCCCCAAGGATTTTATTAAGGGGTATAGTGAACATTTTGAACCCAGAGGTACGACACAGAATTTGATAACTTTAGGTCATCATATTTAATAAGTTGTCATTACTCTTGAGCGCAAGTGCTCGCTACTTGAGCTTGCATCGGGTACTCAGGTATGCACCATGTATCACGGATGCTCAAGTGAAATGCTCGAGTCCCCGCCCGCATGTTTCACGGTTATTAGACACCCCAAAAAAAACATGCGGGGATCGCTCATGCATGGCAGGCAATCCCCGCGAGTTTTTTTTTGCCGCAAAGCATATGGGGCGGAGACTCGAGCACCCGCGATACTCAGTGCATACCCGAGCACCCGATGCAAACTCAAGTAGCGAGCACTTGGGCTCAACACTAGTCACCATATCGTCATTTTTTTTTTTTTTTTTTTACTTTTGAAAAAAACAACCCCAACCCTAACATTAGCACAACCCCAACCTCAGCCCTAGCGTTTATATTTTATGCCTTTCCTCGTGCGGTATAAGTGATGAGATTACTTTATTCTTCGGGTCAGTGCGATTACAGCAATACCAGAATCATATCGGGTTTTTATGATTGACAGCTGTCACACGCTAAAAGACACATATTTTATAAAATCTAGTTTTTGCATCGCCATATTTTGGCCGACAGTCATGTGACGGCTTGTTTTTTGCGGGATGAGTTGACATTTTTATTAGTGCCATTTTCAGGCATGTGACATTTTTTGATCGCTTTCTATTCCAGCTTTTGGGAGGCAGAATAAACAAAAACCAACAATTCAGGAATTGTTTTTTTTTACATTTTTTTATTCTGCTTCGTGTGTAGTAAAATTGATGAGGCAGCTTTATTCTTCGTGTCAGTACGTTTACAGCGGTACCACATTTATATCGTTTTTTATGTTTTGGCACTTTTACACAGTAAAAGCTATTTTATAGAAAAAATTATTCTTTTGCATTGCTTTATTCTGAGAGCTGTAACTTTTTGATTTTTCGGATGATGGAGCTGTGTGGTGGCTTGTTTTTTGCGGGACAAGATTATGTTTTCAGCGGTACAATTTTTATTTATATTCGTCTTTTTGATCGCATGTTATTCCATTTTTTGTTTGGCGGTATGATGATAAAGCATTGTTTTTAGCTTTTTTTTTTTTTTTTTTTTTTACCGTGTTTAATGAAGACGTTAACTAGTGGAACAGTTTCATAGGCCAGGTCATTACGGAAGTGGCGATATCAAATATGTGTACTTTTATTGTTTGTTGTTTTTTTTTCTCATAATAATATTTATTGATGGGTACATTATATTTTTATTTTTAGTGGATTAATTTTTTTATTTTTTTTTAAATATTTTTACAATTTTTTTTTATTTTTTTTTTCACTTTTTGGGAGTTTTTTTACGTTTGGACTTTGTCCCACTATGTGACTTTCACTTTTTTTATTCTGATCGCCTGTACAGCATTATGATGGAGCTCCATCCCTGTGCTATGCAGGCAGTCAGCGCTTGACAGGGAGAAGATAGTTTGGAGATGCACTGCGCATGTCCAAACAATTTTCCTGCTGTCTGGTGACCCACATGTTGTCATGACGACATCGGGTCATCATGGCAACACCCGGGAAGCCGCGGCAGACAGCGCTGGAGGCCGGAAGAGGAGGTGAGTATACCGATCACCTCCCCTTGCCACCGCAATGCTGCGATCGACTTCGATAGCAGAATTGCGGGGGTTAATGTGCTGGGGGTGGTGCAGGACCGCTCCCTGCACATAGTATCGGGTGTCAGCTGTGACAATCAGCTGACACCGGCGGCGATCGCGCCCACACATCCTGTGTGCGCACGCGATCGCGATGACGTACTAATACGGGTCAGGCTCTTAAAGCCCAGGGCACTGACACGTGTTAGTACATCATGGGCTTTAAAGGGGTTAATAAGGTTCTGAAAAAATGGAGGTGCATTGGTAAGACCGAAGGGCATCACCAGATTCTCAAAATGACCTATCGAAGTGTTAAAAGCAGTTTTCCATTCATCACCCTCCTTCACACGTAATAAATTGTATTCCCCTCGGAGATCAATTTTTGAGAACCACTTGGCTCCCACTAACTGGTTAAACAAGTCAGGAATTAACGGCAATGGGTAGGAATTGCATACGGTAATCTTATTAATTTCACGAAAATCCAGACATGGACGTAAACCGCCGTCTTTTTTTTAACCTTCGTCAGGCTGCATAATTTTACAACGTTATCAGGCTGCAGAGGTACAATTGTACCTTCATATATACCTCCACTGTGGGAAGACTTTCTCCTTTACTTGGTTTCAGAAACTAAAGTTCATTCAGCTACAAATGTTATGCTGATATCTATTGGCCAGTGTTGTTACTGCTCACTTATGTTGCTGTCAATTAAGTTGATTCAAATTGGGAGTGGCTTCTACTTCTCTTCCTGCCTCCCTCCTCTCAGTAGCCATTTTGCTGTTCATCTCATTGCTGTGAGCACACACATTTCTAGGCTTGTGAAGTCTTCAATTTCTTGGATACGAAGGTAGGAAAGTCTCACAGCATCTAACAGCCAGTTATACCTTCATTCGCCTTATGTGGGGACAGAACAGTCAGAAATTGTCTTTGTGAATATGAACAGGGGTACCAGAGCGCCAATAACAGGGCAAAAATATTAAAAGGACTGATTTATTAATACACACAACGTGTTTCGGTGGACACAGCCACCTTCATCAGGTGTGAGAAGCAGCAAACAATTGATCCTTATATACATTTGACTAGGTATACAATTACTTAAAAGGGGCGGGGCCAGATACAGAGTAATACCTCTATATTAACCCCTTGAGTTCATATATGCTCAATAAAGTAAAAAGGATTGTTATAAATTAATGCCTAATGAAGCATATAGGGTTCTTATAAAAAGGATTCGCTGTATAAAAACTTGTGAATCCTATAATCATGAATAATAATTTTTACATACAACATAAAACAATGTATAAATATAAAGTTATAAAATTACAATCAGTTTCTATCATTATAATTAGGGAAAAGTAGACGAAGAAAGGAAAGAGAAAAAAAAAAAAAAAAAAAAAAAGCAAAAAAACCTCTTAAAACTTTTTTATCCAAAAAAAAAAAAAAAAATTTTTCTTCTTTTCCCTCTTTTTTTTCCCTTTTTTCTCTTTTTTTTTTTTTTTCCTCTCCCTCCTGGTTTTATGTGGTTTATACCACTTGTTTTATCAGAAGGTCTCCCTTGATTTAAAATATTCAGTGTATCCGCTATCGGAATCTGTCCAGATGACTCCCCAGCAATAGGAGTCTGTATTGCACTAGAAAGCTCTGAGATATTAGATCCACTATGGGATATCTCCTGTGTATTAATATGTAATGTCAAGTTCAGTTCATCAATATCTGCTACTTGTGTGGAAATAGTAGACGGATTAGCAATAAATTCTACATCTGCTGCTTGTGTGGATAAAATAGGTGGATCAGTAATCAATATGGAGGGAGGAGTAATTTCCATACACATTCCCTCTATTATAAGGTCATTATTTTTTTCCAAATTAGAATTAAATGCAGTATTTTTCTTGTAATTATTGTTAATGGATAACTTCTTTTTATGAGTCTCATATATTGCTTGTTGTTTTTTATTCATAAAAAACTGTTTTTGAAAACTATTCACATGTTTTGTATGGTTATCAGGATCATTGCTTAGAATAGGGGATGATGGATTATCCCTAGTTGTTCTCCGCATAGGGATGATGGGAACAGGTGAAATTTGAAGTGGTGATTGGATTTTTTCTTTTTTAGAGTCTTTTATATCTTTCATATTTTTTTGCTTTTTTATTTATTAAATCATTTTCAAACTTAGCCAGTCTTAGTTTTACCTCATTATCTGTGGCAAAATATTCCGCAGATGAAGAAAAGAACTCCAAATCCCCTTTAATTTTAGCTATTGTTTCTAAAGCATGCATATCCAGAGTATTCCTTTTATCAATCAACAATCTGATCAGTGTTGTTGAGCAATCAGAAATACACCTGTCCCATCTTTCAGTAAAAACAATATCCTGTGGAAAGGATGAATTGAAATTCATTCTCAATCCCTTGGGTATTATGTTATCCTTAATCCAATGTTCTAAAAACATCATGTCTACGTGATTAGTTTTTTCTATTTTGCTGTTGTTTTCTAAGTTCAAAAACAGTCCACGTAACCTTTTTTGATCTGTATCATTCAGCATAGTTGGATTATTATATATGCATCTGTCACCATCTTTAGAGTCTTTACTAAGGGCTGTAATGATCAGAGATAATCTAAATTTCTCTCTATTGGTCACATAAAAGTCCATAATGATCCAGCAATTTAGATTTTAAAGTCTTAAACACAGTTCTTATCTGTTGACGATTCTGCAAGGTTTTTCCGTCTCTCGATGTGTTGAATAATCTGAGTCGCCCAATTTGCAGCTCCTGGTCTTGAGGCTAAGCCCCCAGCAATAGCAGACTCAATATGTAAAGAAAGGAGAGAACAAGGCGCAATGGGTGGCTCAGTATTGCAATTGTTAGAGGGGTGTGATTATGGCTACTAACCTTATGAAGTTGTGCACCTCTGCACAACCCCAGTGTAAAGCTCCACAAGCTCCGCTCTGTTGGTGGCTGTCATCTAATTCCAGCGGCGTTCACAGATCCTGATCTCTCGGTGGTATATCATGTGGTCAGGTTAGTTGCATGTAACGCCGAGATGGGCGCCCAGCTTCACCAACATCCCCGGCAGCGCAGCTTGGAAAACCTGGGTAGTGATTCTAATTAAATTCCTCCCACAGGTGAAAGAGCAATAAATTAAAGGCAGCTCTACCGCACCCCAACAGGGGGAAAGGGACAATCAGTGAATATGAAGAGCGGTACCAGAGCGCCAATAACAGGGCAAAAATATTAAAAGGACTGATTTATTAATATACACACAACGCGTTTCGGTGGACACAGCCACCTTCATCAGGTGTGACAAGCAGCAAACAATTGATCCTTATATACATTTGACTAGGTATACAATTACTTAAAATGGGCGGGGCCAGATACAGAGTAATACCTCTATATTAACCCCTTGAGTTCATATATGCTCAATAAAGTAAAAAGGATTGTTATAAATTAATGCCTAATGAAGCATATAGGGTTCTTATAAAAAGGATTCACTATATAAAAACTTGTGAATCCTATAATCATAATCAGCTGTGTATCCACCAGACTTCTGCACAACACAACTGATGGTCCCAACCCCATTTATAAGGCAAGGAATCCCACTTATTAAAACTGACAGGGCACACCTGTGAAATGAAAACCATTTCCGGTGACAAGATCTTGAAGATCATCAAGAGAATGCCAAGAGTGTGCAAAGCAGTCATCGAAGCAAAAGGTGGCTACTTTGAAGAATCTAGAATATAAGACATATTTTCAGTTGTTTCACACTTTTTTGTTAAGTATATAATTCCACATGTGTTATTTCATAGTTTTGATGCCTTCAGTGTGAATGTACAATTTTTAAAGTCATGAAAATACAGAAAAATCTTTTAATGAGAAGGTGTGTCCAAACTTTTGGTCTGTACAGTATTTTGTAAAGTTTGAAATTCAGCAGTCGGCCCTCGCAATTTATGGATTTCCAGCAGGCGGCCCTCCCAATTTATAGAGTGCCAATAGGCGCCCTCCACTATCTTTAAAGGGCCAGCAGGCACCTTGGGGACAGATGTGACAAAGATAGATCTTTTAGGCAATGCACATCATTCAACTGTTTACTGTAAATGAAATGAGGCTTGCAAATAAAAGAACACAGTACTACTAGTCAAATATGGTAGAGGTTCATAAATATTTAGGGGTTGTTCCGCTGACTCTGGCACAGGGTGCCTTGACTGTGTGCAAGCAATAATTAAATGTGAAGATTCCCAAAGGATTTTGGTTTGCAATGTAGTGCCCAGTGTCATAAAGTTGGCTTTGCATCGTAGGTCATGGGTCTTCCAGCAAGACAATACCCCCAAACCTAATTCAAGAAGCACCCGGAAATGAATGGAAACAAATCACTGGAGAGTTCATAAGTGGTAATTCAAGCTTCATTAGCATCAAGTCTCTCATCACTACCTTTTGCATACAAAAGCTACCAAAAAAATGCAAATGGACAAATTAAATCAGGATTTTTTTTTAAATTTGATTAATTTCTGTCAAAATTGAAAAATTTCTGCCAACTTCAATGAATTTTTGTCAACTATGATAAATTTCTGTCAACCTTGATTAATTTAAGAGTACAGATCACTGTAAAAATTATGAATCGGTCAATAAGTACATGGAAATCATCAATCAAGTTATGCACTGTGGAAGATATGTATGCGACCAGAATGAACACTCCTTTCCTGCTGATAGTACCATCTAGCACCTGTCCCTATTCTAAAAGCAGCTAACAGCGTTATCCATAAGGAAAAGTATTTTTTTTTCAGCACGGAGTATAATACAATAATCCCTGACTAGATGCCTGTAAGACGCTTTTCCAATTGCTATAGGTCACCCATAAACAAATCTCAGATAAGAGTGGTAATATAGTACAATAAAAAATAGAATTTAATCCGCTATGAAGAGGTTTTTTGGTACATTGCACCACCAAAGTGTGAAGGTAAGCAAGCAGCCCAGATTGCTTTCCTCAATTTCTACTTACAGATTACTGTTAAAATTATGTATCAGTCAACGATTGCAAGGAAAAAATCAATCAAGTTATGGATTGTTCTAGGGATGTATGTGACCATAATGAGCACTCCTTTCCAGATGATGGTACCATCTAGCACCGGTCCCTATTCTAAAAGCAGATAACAGCGTTATCAACAGGGAATAACATTTTCTTTTAGCACAGAGTATAATACAATAATCCCTGACTAGATGCCTGTTAGATGCTATCCCAACTGTTACATGTCACCCGTACACGAATCTCAGAGAAGAGAGTTACTACAATAAAATAAAAAATAGAAATTAATGGGCTCCAAAGAGGTTTTTTTTGGTAAGCTGCACCACCAAACTGTGAATGCATGCAAGCAACCTTGTTGCTTTCATCAAATTCTAATTACAGTTCACTGTTAAAAATTATGAATCGGTCAACGAGTGCATGGAGAAAGTCAATCAAGTTATGGATTGTTCTAGGGATGTATGCAACCAGAATGAACACTTTTTCAGCTAATGGTACCACCTAGCACCAGTCCCTATTCTAAAAGCAGCTGACAGTGGTATCAATAGGGAATAGATTTTCTTTTTCTGCACGGAGTATAATACAATAATCCCTGACTAGATGCCTGTAAGACGCAATCCCAACCCCTATAGGTTACCTGTACAGGAATCTCACATAAGAGAGCTAATATAATGCAATAAAAAATAGAATTTAACGGGCTCCAAAGAAGGTTGCTTGGTACCTTGCACCACTAAACTGTGAAGGAACGCAAGCAACCCTGTCTGCTTTTATCAATATCTAATTACAGATCACCGTAAAAAATTATTAACCGGTTAACGAGTGCATGGAAAAAAATCAATCAAGTTATGCACTGTGGAAGATATGTATGTGACCAGAATATAAACACTCATTTCCAGCTGATGATACCTAACACTTGTCCCTATTCTAAAAGCAGCTAATAGTGGTATCATTAGAAAATAAAAAATATTTTGATTGCTTGCAGCAGCGAGAGTATAAGGCAATAATCCCTCTCTAGATACGAGTAATATGCTATCCATAGTGAGATAGCTCACCTGCACACAAATTTCAGATTAGAGTTAATATTGTAGAATATAAAATCAATTTGAATTGGCCTATCCATTATTTAGGAGTGAGTCTCCTATACTATTATTACGTATGCAGTAAGTGGAAGGGCTGTCAAAAATTAGGACACACTCCAATGCCAATTTGAAGAGGGCATCAGTCAAAAAAAAATTTCCCATTACTATACTGTGTGCAGAATTATTTGGCAAGTTGTATTTTAAAGGATTATTTTTATTATTGATCAACAACTATGTTCTCAATCAACCCAAAAGACTCATAAATATCCAAGCTTTATATTTTTATAAGTTGGAGTGTTTTTTTTTTAGATTTGGCTATCTTAGGAGGATATCTGTTTGTGCAGTTAACTATTACTGTGCAGAATTATTAGGCAACTTAATAAAAACCAAATATTATCCCATCTTGTTTATTTTCACCAGGTAAACCAATATCAGTGCACAAAATTTAGAAATAAACAGTTCCGACATGCAAAAATAAAAAAAATAGTGATCAATAAAGCCACCTTTCTTTATGATGACACTCAACAGCCTTCCATCCATAGATTCTGTCAGTTGCTTGATATGTTTTCAATCAACATTGCGTGCAGCAGCCACCACAGCCTCCCAGACACTGCTCCGAGAGGTGTACTCTTTTCCCTCCCGGTAGATTTCACATTTTATGATGGACAACAGGTTCTCTATGGGGTTCAGATCAGGTGAACAAAAGGGCCATGTCATTATTTTTTCTTCTTTTAGACCTTTTACTGGCCAGCCACGCTGTGGAGTAGTTGGATGCATGTGATGGACCATTGTCCTGCATGAAAATCAAGTTTTTCTTGAACGATAGCGACTTCTTCCTGTATCTCTGCTTGAAGAAGTTGTCTTCCAGAAACTGGCAGTAGGTCTCGGAGTTGAACTTCACTGCATCCTCAACCCGAAAAGGTCCCACAAGTTCATCTTTGATGATACCAGCCCATACCAGTACCCCACCTTTCTGGCGTCTGAGTCAGAGTGGAGCTCTCTGCCCTTTATTGATCCAGCCTCTGGCCCATCCATCTGGCCCATCAAGAGTCACTCTCATTTCATCAGTCCATAAAACCTTTGAAAAATCAGTCTTTAGATACTTCTTGGCCCATTCTTTGACGTTTTATTTTATGTTTCTTGTTCAAAGGTGGTCGTTTTTCAGCCTTCCATACCTTGGCCATGTCCCTGAGTATCGCACACCTTGTGCTTTTTGATACTCCAGTAACGTTGCAGCAATGAAACATGGCAAAACTGGTGGCGAATGGCATCTTGGCAGCTTCATGCTTGATTTTCCTTAATTCATGGGCAGTTTTTCGCACCTTTTTTAGCCAACTTTCTTCTTGCGACCCTGTTGGCTATTTGCCTTGAAACGCTTGATTGTTCAGTGATCACTCTTCAAAAGTTTGGAAATTTCAAGACTGCTGCATCCCTCTGCAAGACATCTCACAATTTTGGACTTTTCAGAGCCCGTCAAATCTCTCTTCTGACCCATTTTGCCAAAGGAGAGGAAGTTGCCTAATAATTAAGCAGACCTTATATAGGGTGTTGATGTCATTAGACAACACCCCTCCTCATTAAAGAGATGCACATCACCAGATTTACTTAATTGTTAGTTGGCTCTCAAGCCTATGCAGCTTGGAGTAGGACAACATGTATAAAAAGTATCAAAGTGATCAAAATACGCATTTGCCTAATAATTCTGCACGCGGTGTAAGTAGTGGGACTCCTAGATTGTTATTGCGTATGCAGCAAGTTAAAGCGCTGCCAAAAATTAGGATGCACCCCAATAACAATTTGAAGAGACATAGTGGAGGGTTTCTGTAACAAAATAATTTTCCATTATTAAGGAGTGGGCTTCTAAAACTGGGAGGTATAGATATACATTGTATGTAATGTTAGAGGTAGGTCTCTAAAAATATTTCCTTAGGCATAATAAACACCTTTAAAAAAATTATGTGGGTGTTGCACGATGGTCACCCTGGTGATTTGGCGGTGGAGGATAAGGAGAAGGATAAGGAAGAGAACAAAATTAAATAGATGAAATTCTGAAGTGTATACCCATGTGTGGGTGTGAAGAGGTGCATGGTAACAGACCCTCCAAAAAAAAACACTGGATTTGAGTTTATGTACCGCTGCTATAATCCTGTGGTGTTGAGAAGTCTGACCCAATCCAGCCCTTGCTCATTTTGATAAGAGTCAGCCTGTCAGCATTTTCAGTTGACAGGCAGATGCACCTATCATTTATAATACCCCTGGCGGCAGTAAAAACCCACTCTGACAAAATGCTAGTGGCAGTGCAGGCCAGGATGTTGAAGATGTAGAGAGCCAGTTCATGCCACATGCCCAGCTTGGATACCCAATAGCTGTAAGGCACAGAAGAATCACGGAGGACGCTGGTATTGTCACCAAGGTACTCCTTCAGCATCTTCCAAAACTTTTCCCTCCTTGTCAGAGTACCCCACGCATGGTAGGGTCTGATAAAACTGTCCCAGACCTTTGACAGTGTTCACCTGCCTCTGCTGCATCTGGTTTGTGTCTCCCTCGCCTGTTTTCCTTCTGGTACTGCAACATTTTATTAAACCTGTCTGCCATGGGAGGGAGAGATAAAAAGTTCTCTTTGTAACATGGGTCTAGAAGTGTGACAACAAATAATTACTGTTGCCCGAAATGAGTACAATGCGAGGTTGAAGGGAAAGGCAGCAGAGCATAAACTCAGCCATATGCTCTGGCCCCCTGCTCTTGTGTAATGAGAGATATCAATTAGATAGATGGGGGCTTGTTTGCAAATCAGATAGTGTAGATAAGTCCTCTACTGTGTACCTGCGAAATCGACCTTGCAGCAAATTTATTTTTACTTGTGCAATTACTGAGATTCAGAGAGAAACAGCAGGGCCCAGGGTATAGAGCTGTGTTTTTTACTGCTCGTATTGTGCTCAATGCACCAGTATACCTTCAATCAATTTTTTCACTTGCTAATGTGATAAAGCAAGCAAGCCCTTGTAGTCCACCTTTTGATTTTGTGGGGTGGAAATTCAGCTGTATGCAGACTCTGCAGAGCTTCTCAGTGCAGAGCACAAAAACCTTTTTTTTCATTTGCTAATGTGATAGTCCACTTTGTCATTTTTTGTGGATGAAATTCAGCTGTATGCAAAGCAAAAACAAATATATTATTTCTGTTTCTAGGCAGAGTACACAAAGTATTTTTTTTTTGTCACAAATGTGTTACACTCTGCTATAAGCCAAACTAGTCCTTTAGTGGCGGTGAAATTTAGCTGTATGCAGAGCTTATGCAGAGTAAAAAAATCAGTTTTTTGCTGTGACAAATGTGATACAGCACACTAGATCTGAATTTGAAATATAATGGAGCATTTATTCCATGTTATACAAGCCTCATCCACAGTCAAAAAATACTTTCTTCGATTCCTAACAGACGGACATTTCAGTTTGAAATAGTTTGGAGAATATCACGTATGTTATACAGGCCTCATCCACAATAAAAAAAATACTTTCTTCTGCTACTAATGTAATACAGTACGAGACATCTCAGTTTGAAATTGTTCATAGCATATCTCCTATGTTATACAGGCCTCATCCACACTAAAAAATTTATTTCTTCTGTTACTAACGTCATACACTAGGGGACATCTCAGGGTGCCAAGGGACAGTGGTTCACTGTGATCGAGGGGAGTTGGTGATACCTGAAAAACTGTTAGTGAAGGTGCAAGAGGCGAGGAACAAATGGAAGAGGAAAAGGTGATGGGCAAGCAACAGTGAGAAGATGAAGAGGATAAAAACACCCTCTCTGTTCGTGTTTGGCGGGAGGGGACGGAGGAAACAAGCATCAGAATTATCCAGCCACCAACACAGCATGGGCTTAAACCTCATGGAAGAGCCTGACATACAGTGGGTACGGAAAGTATTCAGACCCCTTTAAATTTTCCACTCTTTGTTTCATTGCAGACATTTGGTAAATTGTAAAAAGTTCATTTTTTCTCATTAAAGTAAACTCTGCACCCCATCTTGACTGAAAAAAACAGAAATGTAGAAATTTTTGCAAATTTATTAAAAAAGAAAAACTGAAATTATGCCCTTACTATTTTTAAAGGGCCAGCAGTCAGCTATGCTTTGTTGTTGCAATTATTAACGAGTGGGGTTCCTATACTGTTATTACGTATCCAGTGACTGCAAGAGCTGACAAAAATTTGGACGCAACCCAATACCCCTTTGAAGAGACATAGAGGAGAGTGTCAGTAAAAAAATGTTCCCATTATAAAAGAGCGGGTCTCCTATAGTGGTAATGCCCATGCTGTGACTGCAAGGGCTGCCAAAATTTCGGAAAAACCCCAACTAAAAATTTAAAGACACATACAGCTGGGCCACAGTGACAACATGTTCCCATCAGAAAGGAGCAGGTCTGCAATACAGTTATAGGGTATGCAGTGAGTGCAACGGCTGCCAAAATTTGGGAAAAACCCTACTAACAATTTAAGGACACATAGAGCTGGGACGGTAATGGCATGTTCCCATTAGAAAGGAGAGAGTCTGCTATACAGTTAAAGAATATGCAGTGAGTCCAATGGCAGCCAAAATGTAGGAAAAGCCGCACAAACAATTTAAAGACACATAGTGCAGGGCCACAGTAACGAGTATGACATGTTCACATCAGAAAGCAGAGGGTCTGCTATACAGTTATAGGGTATGCAGTGAGTCCAACAGCTGCCAAAATTTAGGAAAAATCCCACGAACAATTTAAAGTCACATAGCGGTGGGCCTCAATAATGACATATTCCCATTAGAAAGGAGAGGGTCTCCCATACAGTTTGCCTATCCAGTGGGTGCAATGGCTGTGAAAAATTGGGAGGCTCTCCAATGCCCCTTGCACGAGACGTAGAGGTTGGAGGGCCTCCTAAAAACAATGTTCCCATTATTAGGAAGTGGGTCTCCCATGCTGTTTGCCTTTGAGGAGAAGCAATAGCTGCCAAATATTTCACTGCCACTAAAAGCACTAGGTGGCTTATAGCAGAGTGTAACACATCTGCGACACAAAAAAATCTTTGGTGGACTGTGGCTAGCAACAAAAAAAAATCTATTTTTTTTACTCTTAAAAGAGTTGAATTTCACCATCACTAAAAGCACTATTTTGCTTATAGCACAGTGTAACATGTCTGCGACACAAAAAAATCTTTGTGGACTATGGTTAGCAACAGCAAAAAAAAATAAATATATATATATATTTGCTTTACTGTGCATAAAGCTGAAGTTCATCCACCAAAAAATGGACAAACTGGGCTAACACAGCCTTGCACTATCATATTAGCAAATGAAAAAAAAATGTTTGTGCTCTGTACTCAGAAGCTCTGCACTTACAAGCTCTGCCGATAGCTGAATTTCAACCCCACAAAAACAAAAAGTGGCCTACAAGGGCTTACTTGCTTTATCACATTAGCAAGTGCAAAAATAGTTTGAAGGTCTGCATGGAGCACAGACAGTACAACCGGTGCACAACACTGCTCTATGCCATAGGCCCTGCTCTTTCTGTCAGAATCTTAGTAATTGCACAAGAAAAAAAAAAGTGCTGCAAGATCGATTAAACAGGTACAGAGCACAGGACTTACCTATACTATCTGACTTCCAAAGAAGAGCCCATCTATCTAGCAAATATCTCTCATTACACAGGAGCTGGGGGCAGGAGCAGTGTCTAACACAAGTGACATGCATAAAATGGCGCTGAGGGAACATTGGCCAGTTTTTATAGCCCTTGTGTCTGGGACACTTTGGATGCTTCCTGCGCTCTGATTGGCTAGCTGCGCTTTCCTGACAAAGTTACCGCCTACAGGAAGGGAAAAAAAAAAAAAACAGCGAGCTGCTGATCTGACCTGTTTTGAGCTATCACCAGCCCCCCCACTCATCTACCACGTCTCCCAGTTCATCAAATGCAAGCACTATGGTAGCAAAATTGAGAAAAATGCAGTAGCTGCTCTGCAATCAAGGAACCACGTAAATTCGCCGAACGATACCGATTTTCCCGAATTTAACAAATTTTGTTTGCCTGTCCTATCACGAATCTGAATGTGCCACATTCGTGTCAAACTTAACATTTGAGATCTGATTTCGAACGTATTCACTCATCACTAATCTTCAGCTTTCTTTTCAAGGATTCTGTGGTAGGCGAGAGTATGTTGTGTTGGGGTACAGCATTACACAGTAGGGGAGATGCACGGGACAAATCTGCTGAGAGCCTAAGTCACGGTAAGCTTCCAGGAGCTCACAAATGAGCAGATTAACCCCTGTACCGATTAATATGAAGGCAAAAGGCTTCTAATGACTGCAGGAGTGGGAGGATCAGACGCCGTAGTCTTCTGGCTCCTATCTTTCCCGGTAAAACTGTTACACCTTGCAAGTTTTAACAGAATGTTCACAAGGTAGACAGCAGCGGTGGTCTGTCTCCTAGACAATGAGCTAACTCCTTTATGATGATAGAGGCCACCATCTCCTTTGCTTGCTGCTGGTACTTTTCTTTGGGAATGAACTCTTCTCCAACCAGCCTGGAATATTTGAAGTGAATTATGTCATTCCATGGTATTAGCAGTGCACCCAGTACCAGAAATGAAGCCACCCACAATTTCCTTCTCAGGAATTTTATTTGGTAGACTGCATGCCTGCCAAGCATTAGTTTCTTACAAAGGATCTGAAGACACTTAGTGGTAGTAGGTGCAAGTTTCTCCAGCATGTTAGATATCAGAGCCAGGAGAACAAAAAGAGCAGCATGGTGGCTCAGTGGTTAGCACTGCAAGCAGTGCTTGAGTCCTGGGTTCAAATCCCACCAGGGACAACATCTGCAGTAGTTTATATGCTCTCCCCGTGTTTGGGGGGGTTTCACCCAGGTTCTCCAGTTTCCTCCTCAGTGAAAAAGCAGCCATACAGGAGTGTTCACAGGTAAAAAAATTAGGGCCTGACACTACCATTTCCGTGACCCACAGATTGGAGATGGTGGAATTTGTCCTCTTAGCTTTGTCATGTGTAGACGGAAACAATCTTTTACGTGACCATAACTGTGGTGCTGTGAAACCATGAGTGAGGCACAGGTGCAGATGTTTCGGTGGATTGAGAAACATGTGGTGTGCTCAGTGAAACTAACACAGAAGGCATGTCCGCTTCCGATGCAGCTGATGGGTTCTTACTCAGCCTGACTGGAGCAGGTAGAGAACCAGAGATTCTGTCGTGGGAGACATGCGTACCAATACTTGGCATTGTAACAGAGGAGGAAGAAGCAGCAGATGTGATTGATTGGGCAGCTGATGGTTGCTGAGGTTTGCTTGGCTTGTCCACATTTCAGAGTGGTGAGATTCCCAGCATAACGCATGTTGTTTGTACATGTGAAGGTTCATGCATCCTTTGCGGTCTCAAAAAAGGCCCAGGCTAGGCTACCCTTTCCACCCCTGAGAGCTGCTGACTCATAACCTCTGCTTGTCACTGCCATGGTTGTGAGTAAGAATGCAGTGTTCCTCGTGCTTGCATTACTGTGAGTGCATCATAGGACGCAATGTAACCTCGTCTTCCTCCTTTTCCACCTCCTCAGATGAGCTACTCAGCTGCATGCCTCTGGGTTCACACCAAGTTGGATGTATAATCTCATCATCATCCAAAGTGTTATCCCATTCTTCACCCTCAGAGTCACTCTCCTCCTCTTCTTTCCCTGACAGGACTGTACAGTCGAGGGTCAGGAAGCTGCTCAGACCCAATCTATTTTTCCCCCCGTATGGAGGACAATATTTGCCCCAAAGAATATTAATCGGAGATGTAGCCTGCTTTATAAACCAATCTTGAGTTTATCATGTCTGTGTACTCCTGTGTGGAGAACAATATCTACACCAAAAAATTTTAAGCGGTGATGTAACCTGCTTTATATACCAATTTTGAGTTTAAAATATCTGTGTACCCTTGTATGGAGAACAATATCTGCTCCAAACAATTTTAAGTGGAGGTGTAGTCTGCTTTATATACCAATTTTGAGTTTATCATGTCTTTGTACCCCTGTGTGGAGAACGATATCTGCACCAAAAAATTAATTTCACTAAAGTATAACTATTATACAGGAGACAAAAACCTATTCCACTACAGCCAACCCAGTAGATGGAGACCCAATCAGGACTGCTCACATTTAAAAAAATTAAGGCCTAACACCAACGAAGTGGTATCAATTTTACTAGAGTATAAGTAGTATAATGGAGACCGACACCTCTTCCACTACAGCCAACCTCAGTAGATGGAGACCCAATCAGGATTCTCCACATTTCAAAAAATTTGTTGCAGACACCAGCAAAGTGGTACCAATTTCAGTACAGCAGAAATTGTAGAATTAGGAATGACACCTTTTCCACAAAAGCCATCCCAATAGATGGGCACACAATCAGGATTCTCCACATTTCAGAAAATTAGGGCCTAAAACCTGCAGCAGCAGCAAGAGCAGGCTCAAAAGCCATATCACATACTGCAATTCCACAAGATCAATGCAGCACACTAAAAACTACAACATTGACTACTCTGTACAGTCTGCGATTGTTGTGCAAAAGTCCTTTGGCTTTGTTCATCTTGATAAAAATTAGGCGGTCTACACTTTCATGGGACAGCCAGCTGTGATTATCTGCCAGAACACCACCAGCAGCGCTGAACACTAGAGATGAGCGTTGTTCGACTCGAACTGTTCGCCAATCTCAAATTCGAGCTGTTTTTGGCGGTTTTCGAGCCGTTCAGCGAACACGAATGATTTGAAAATAATCCGGCTGTTCGAGGTTATGTTCGATAACTGTTCGTGCACCAAAATCATAACTGGATTTTTTCACACTAATGCTGTTAATCAATGTTAATACGCAGTTTGAGTGAACAGAGGGGCGGGGGGAGGGGCAGGGGATGGATCTCTGCAGAAATAATGAAGATCTCCATTTTTTTTTCTCTTTCCCGCATTTCCAGTGGGGAGGTGCAATCTGTCAGCCTATCAGCAGCGCACACACGGAGCGAACTGCTTTTTTTCACACAAGCAAGGGCATGTGTCATTGGCTGTTTATGTCCCATGTACTTGCCCTATAAGACCCAGCCATTTTCCCCATCGCCACCATTTTCTCACTGCTGCAGCTGCGTGTTAGACGGCACCGCTGTTGCTGTGTGCGCTATACATTCAGTGTTAATTTCAAGCCAATTTTCTCTGAAATATACAGATAGCTTGAGAGTAGGGAATAGTTGTGATTGCAGTCCTTTTGAGGACTAGGTTACAGCATTTCCTACGACTTAGCAGGCAGGTCTGTGATCTGAAATAGATTGGTTGGGAGTAGGGACTAATTGTAATTGCAGTCCTTTTGAGGACTATTTTACAGCATTTCCTAGGACTTTTTGCCAGGCAGGTCTGTTTTAGTGCTGTGCCAGTGTTTTTCACAGCATTTGGCTAAATCTAGCTAACCAAATCCTTTTTGGCCTCTTGCAGTGTGTGTTAGTCACTGGAGTAGCCTATCTTTATTGCAAGCTACACCACCTGTGTATAGAATACAATTTTTTTTACTGCACCTAGCCAAGTAAAACCTTTTGGGCATAGCATCATTCTATTAGGCCATCTATACTAAGCTCCACCAGCTTGCAAATTAGTAATTTTTTTTCTCTGCATTTAGCTCGGAAAATAATTTTGGGCTTGTAGCAGTGTGTGGGACTTATTCTTAGTCCATCTATACTAAGCTCCTCCAGCTTGCAAATTACAAATAATTTTTATCTGCATCTAGCTCAGAAAATAATTTTGGGCATAGTAGTAGTGTGTGGTACTCATTGTATTAGGCCATCTTTACCAAGCTCCACCAGCTTTGAAATTAATAATAATTTTTAGCTGCATCTTGCCTGTAAAATAATTTTGGGCATATTAGCAGTGTGTGGTACTCATTCTATTAGGCCATCTATACTAAGCTCCACTAGCTTTCAAATTACTAATAATTTTTAGCTGCATCTTGCCTGTAAAATAATTTTGGGCATAGTAGCAGTGTGTGGTACTCATTCTATTAGGCCATATATACTAAGCTCCACCAGCTTTCAAATTACTAATAATTTTTAGCTGTATCTTGCCTGTAAAATAATTTTGGGCATAGTAGTAGTGTGCGGTACTCATTCTATTAGGCCATCTATACTAAGCTCCACCAGCTTTCAGATTACTTATAGTTTTTATCTGCATCTTGCCTGTAAAATAATTTTGGGCATAGTAGTAGTGTGTGGTACAAATTCTATTAGGCCATCTATACTTAGCTCCACCAGCTTTCAAATTAATAATAATTTTTAGCTGCATCTTGCCTGGAAAATAATTTTGGGCAAAGTAGTAGTGTGTGGTACTCATTGTATTAGGCCATCTATACCAAGCTCCACCAGCTTTGAAATTAATAATAATTTTTAGCTGCATCTAGCCCGGAAAATAATTTTTCTGCCCAATAGTGGTAGCAATAGAAATATGGGGCGCACGCCTGGCTAACAAAAATATACGCTTCATAACAAAAAACACCAGCCTAGTGCACTGCATTAATAAGATGGCATCATCGTCTCTCCCAGTGCTAGGCCTACTACGATGGCTAGCATTCCTGTGCCTAAAACACAATGTATGTTTCCGCGCTAGCCACGATGCTGAGGGGTCTAAAGCTGCTGCTGACGCTTTATCATATTTCTATTGGCAGATTTTCAAAGAGCTCCTCCCCAACGCCCACCCATCGGGCAACAGTTGCCCACCCTCTCTATGGGATCTAGTGGCGAATAGTTGATGCCATTAATCAGAGCGTCAGTTGCCCCGTCGACGTGGCAAGCGTACAGTAAGGCATGGGAAGAGTGGACACGACTAGTAGCAGGCAGACGGGTTGACCAATGTGAACAAGCCAGATTACAAGTCACCATAGAATTTCTCTACCAGCTAATGATGAGGGGCATATCAGGGGCGTCAGCGCAGCGGTGACTGACCGGAGTAGCATTTCACTTCCAACTACTGAATTGGGGAGATGTGACAAAGAGATTCATCATCAGACAATCCATAAAAGGGTGGAAAAGAGGCCAGCCAAGTCAGGAGTGTAGACGTCCCGTCCCGTGTCACTAAAACTGATTTCTCACATCATACCCCTAACACCATTAACATGACACTCACCATTTGAAGCAACACTACTGTCTACTGCATTTGCGATTGCCTTCTTCGGGCGCTATGCATAAGCGAATTAGTCCCTCAATCCAAAATTACCACCAGTGGAGGCTTATTACACCAGGACGTAGTCATAGCCAATAATGCAATACGTCTACACATATGCCAATTGAAAATGGTTTCAGCGGGCAGGGGCACTTGGGTACTTCTACAACACACAAACGGTACACTGAGTCGGGTAACAATAGTAAAAACATATATAACCATCAGATCACAAATTAATTTCTTCCTATCACACATTGATGGAATGCCATGATCAAGATACCAGTTCCAAGCTATATTTAATAAATGCATAACATCGGCAGGGAACCACCTCAAAGATTACGGTACACACTCATTCCGCATAGGTGCGGCCATGGAAGCAGCAAGAGCAGGACTGTCAGAAACGGAAGTTCAGAGGATAGGGAGATGGCGATACACTTGTTTGGCAAGATACATAAGACCGGACTTGTTTTCCTAACGTGGTTTGTTTCCTTTACTGGTGACGCTAAGTCAACAGTGTCGGTGATAGGCCATTCGTATATATATTGGGCAGAAAAAAGGGTGAAAGTCCGCCCTGGTGGGAGAAAATTAGAGCTTCATAACACATATTTCAAATGGAGAGGTATTTGAGGACTGCTATGGCCACAGGTACTAAAGGAGGTAATCAAGGTAGTGAGAGAGGCAAGAGGTCCGGTGATCTTAGTTATATAGGCCGGGGGAAATGACCTAGGTCATCACAAGAGCGCATAACTAATGGCAATAATGAAACTAGACACTGAGCGCTTCAGAGAATTTTTCACAAAACTAACTATAGTATGGTCAGAGATTATGCCGATAGCGGTATGGCAAGGTGCGCGAGACTTCACGGCCATCGAACGGACAAGTCGGGTTATAAATATCCGGATGGCAAAATTTAGAAGAGACTGAGGCGGTGTAGTGATACAACACCGACAACTGGAACGAGATAAAGCAGGCCTCATACGGCCCGACGGTGTTCACTTAATGGATATTGGACTGGACATATTCCTGTCTGGACTCGAGGACGGATTGGAGCAAGCATTAAGAGTGATGGATGGGGGTCAGAGTCCTGCATACGAGTACGCAGGATCCTCCGTGGTCTGGAAATAGAAAGGACATGTTGGAGAGTTACACTTGTTGGCCAACTTGGCGGTGTGGAGACCCAGGGCATGCTGCAACAAGCTGAATTATTTTAGAAATAAAATGCCTTTCTAATGGAATGAGTATAAAGAGTTAATAAAGCTGTGACCGATCCTCACCCATCCAGTTGTAAGAGTTACATTATTGTATTGTCAAGGAAAGGGGGGCGGTAGGGGGGCTGAGCGTCTGGGTTTGGATGGAGGTCCCCACAGTCTGCCTAGGCTAGATGCATTTAAAAATTCTTATTAGATACACAGGCGGTGCAGCTTGCTTCTCAGCTGGGCTACTGCGCCCAAAGTATTGCCTAGGCTAGATGCAGTTAAAAATTCTACGCTGACTAGCAGACACTGAAGCTTTGGAGCAGACCTCTGAGTAAACAACTCTTCAGACTCAACCATCTGTGTTACCCCAAGCCATAGTGTATGTAGTTTCATACAGTTAAAAGGGGGGGGGGGAGCGACCCAACCCACCTGGAATTGACAATGCCAACGTCACGTAAAGCACAGCAAGGGGACTCCAAAAAAGTCTCCACTTTTTCCAAAAATTGTGCAAAGACACCACTTAAGTGGCACCAATTGCCCCAGAGTAGCTTAAATCGGTTGGTGAGGTGATTTTACCAAATCCTCAAGATTTCAGTCTCCCCAGGATGACACAAGGGTAGAAAAGTCCTTTCGGATCCATTATTTGTTCATCTTTATGAACGTGAGTTTGTCTACATTCTCAGTGGACAGCCGCGTGCGCTTATCTGTCAGCACACCACCAGCAGCGCTGAACATTCTCTCAGAGAGAATGCTGGCTGCAGGGCATGACAAGATCTCCAAGGCGTGAGTGGCGAGCTCCAGACATTTTTCCAGATTGGAATCCCAAAATGAGCAAGGGTCCAGTGACACAGTCATGGCTTCTATGTTCACTTGGAGAAACTCCTGTACCATCCTCTCTAGGCGTTGACTATGTGTCAGACGTCTCGTCTCCTGTGGCCTTGCAAAGGATGGTCTAAAAAAATCGTGAAACGATTCCACAAAATTGCTGTTACCAGCAGATACTGTGTTACTGTTACGGTTTGAGTGATGAAGACTCGACAGTCCCACGGTTTGTAAGTTAGAACTGTGAGATTCACTTCGTGCACCACTGGGGTTTTGTGGAAAAGCGCATGTAAGATTCTGCAACAGCCTCTGCTGATACTCCTGCATGCATGAATCGCTTTCTATGGCAGGAATTTCGACAAATTTACGTTTGTACCGGTGATCTAAGAGTGTGGCAACCCAGTAGTCGGGATTATTACGAATTCTGACAATCCTAGGGTCATGTTGCAGGTAGTGCAGCAAGAAGGCACTCATGTGTCTTGCACATCCAGGAGGACCAAGTCCTTGTTGTGTTGGTAGCGAGGTAAGAATCATGCTTCCTTCCTCTGTCCTCTCCCCCCAACCTCACACAACAGAAATGTGATCAAGGTCTCCCTCATCTGATGAGTCTTACATGCCCATCGCCAGTTCAATCCTCCACTTCTTCCTCGGCTCCTGCACCTTCCTCAACAGTTTGGCTGCTACCATGTGCCCTGATTAATACCTCTCCCCCACCCTCCCATGCCTGCCGCCTTGGTGCTGCCGACCGTCTGGACCTTGGAGATGTTATCCCTTCCGCATATGACTCCTCCTCTACTACCTCCACCTCCTCTTGTCCCACCACCTGACTCTGAACTCTGTTTAACGTGTGCTCCAGCATGTAAATCACCGGAATAGTCATGCTGATAATGGCATCGTCAGCACAAAACATCTTCGTCGCCATTTCAAAACTGTGCAGAAGGGTGTGTGGCGCCCCTGAGGGTTCAGTCGCCACAGAGGTACTGCATCTCACCCAGAGGTGTGGTATCTCACCCTCAGGTATGGAAGGAGTATGGCTCGGGACCCTAACACCTGCATCCAACACATACCCGCAGTGGGGGTAGGGCGAGATTGCTCCTAAGGGAGAGCACAGTCCCAGGTCCCTAGCTGGTGGGAGGGTCCTATGTAGTGGGTGTGGGTGCAGAAAGCAGCTTAGGGGAGCACAGGGAGAGTATAAATAGGAAGCCATCTTCGAAAGAGCAAGCCAGTCAGAGGAGGAGAAGTGACAGGAGCAGAGGCTCTGCATGAGCTCTGTTTCGGAGGCGGGCCTAGCCTGGGAGGCCCAGGACTGAAGGAGAGAATAGAGGAGTGGGAGCAGGAAGTCTCCTGGAACCGAAGTGACCCTAGGGGTACGGGCCGTGCAGAATGCCACCCGTACGCCCGCTGCTTCCAGGAGGTAGAGGGGTCAGGCCAGATAAGGAGAACCGGTCCCTCAACTAGCGGAGAAACAGCAAGGCTCAATTAGAAACCGGACACTGCAGCATTTCATGTACTGCAGGCCAAAGTCCACACCAGTCTCACTAAGAAGGTAGCCACATAGGACCCAGGGGACGGAACACACTTCGCCCACCAAGGCCCGAAGATACCGGATAGAAGTGTCACTGGGTGTGAGGTGCAGGGAGAAGGCCAGAGAAAGGACACACAGAAGGGGGTCCTGCTAAGTACTCCGGAGCTATCTGGGGGTGGACTGAGCCCCTCACTGAGTACGCACAGCACGACGGGGGAGATTGCTCTGGTACCTGTAATCTGGACTGCAACAACTGTGAGTAAATATCTTGAGACTGCATCACACGGACTCTGTGTTCATTACTGACTCCCTGCACTACAACCACCATCATCCACCCACACTGCCCTGAAACTACACTCTTCCTGTGGGGAGTAATAATACCATTGGTGCAAAACCACCAGCTTCAGAGGACTGTTCCGCTGTGGCGGCCCCTTTGGCCGCACTCCATAGGTGGCGTAGTCGGACATTATAAAACCCATATATACAAATTACCCTTGGATTGACCGCCCAGGGTCACGGACAGGGTCACTGCCACAGTGACTACAACCCCTAGCGTCTACCGGCCAGACTCTGGGTACCCCACGGCACAGGGGGCACGTCAACTTCATAGGTCCCTGATCTGAGTCCACTCTTGCAGCTTGATTTGCCCCACCTCTGGATCTTGTTTGCCTAGGCTATACGTCAGAACGTATTGCACCAGGGCTTGTCGGTGCTGCCACAGTCGCTGCAACATGTGCAGAATTGAATTCCACCGTGTCGGCACATTGCATTATAGCCGGTGAGCTGGCAGGTCCAATGACTTCTGTAGAGATGTAAGTCGTTGAGCTGCGGGATGCAAACGGCGGAAGTGAGCACACAGTGACCTTGCCCTCTGCAGAGGGCCATCTAGTCCGGGATAGTGGGCTAAAAATTGCTGTACAAACAGGTTCAACACGTGAGCCATACAAGGCACGTGTGTGACATTGCCACGGTGAAAGGCCGCACCCAGGTTTGCAGCATTGTCGCACACGGCCTCCCCTGGTTGCAGGTCCAGTGGAGACAACCATTCATGAAACTGGGTCTCCAGAGCTGACCAAAACTCCTCAGCTGTGTGACTCACATTTCCCAGACATTTCAAAGTAAACACCGCCTGATGCAGTTGAGCCATGCTGCCAGCATAGTAATGAGGTGTGCAAGATTCCTTCTGCGCAGTTAGAAAGCGGATGGCATTACCAGACAGGCTTTGGGTGATGCACAACTCGTGGGGACGGCAAGACTTGGACAGCTGCCCCTTGTCCTGCTGTCACCATAGTTACCCTGTGCCCAGTCAGTGACATGTAACGCCCCTCTCCATGCCTACTCGTCCAGGTTTCTGTGGTGAAATGCACCCTGTCGCACACAGAGTTTATCAAAGAAGCGGTGATGTTGTGTGCGACATGCTGGTGTAGCGCAGGCACACCTTTCTTTGAGAAGTAGTGTAGACTGGGCATCTGGTACTGGGGCACTGCGACGGACATAAGGTCTCGAAAATCCTCTGTGTCCACCAGGCAGAAAGGCAGCATTTCTGTAGCCAACAGCTTGCAGATGGTGAAATTAAACCTCAGCTTTGTCATGGCTAGGAGGAAATGGTCTTTTACTTGTCCACATCTGAGGGACCGAGGGCTGGCTGTTGTGCTTAGACGGGGTTGATAAGGGTGTCCCCGGCAAACTGCCGGTCTGTGAGGAAGATGCAATCCGGAAAAGTTAGATTGCCTTGATCCAAAGGGGGTGCTCTCGATTTCGGAGAGCGCTCAACACCAGCTGGTGTTTCCACTTCCAAATGAAATGATGACCTGCCAATCACACTGGCTGTTGCGGGTAAAGAGGTGGCAGGTCTGCGTCCAAAAACTTGTATGACTGCTGTCCCCCCAGTCACAGAGGATGAAGAGGCCGCGGATGCACAAGATGGGGCAGACAGTGGTTGGCCGGCCCGCTAGGGCACATTGTAGCACAGTGAGCTTCCCACTGCAACTTATGCTTCATATCCATGTGACGGTTCAGCATGAAGTACTCAAACTATTGATTTTTTGGCCTCTACCTAGCTTTTGGTGACAAATATTACTGATAACACGAGTTGGGTCATCCTTATCGATCTGAAAAAATGCCCAGGCTATGCAAGGCTTAGAGCCTATGCGTCCTGAAGAGCCACTATGACTTGTGGTCAGAGGCAGAGTTGTGGTTGAGTATGCAGTTGTTGACATGCTTCCATTACTCCATCTCTGTCCAGGAAGGCGCAACTTAACCTCGTCGTCAATAGCATCTGTGACGCCCAGCTGAGCTTGGTATCACAGATCCTAGAAGAGTGCATTTATGAAATCCTCCACAAGAGGCCCCCATAAACATTCACACATCTCCACCTTCCACCTCAGACCAGCAGAGGGAGCCCGTTAGGGATATAAATAGGGAAGGTGGAGCTAGGCAGTTCAGTTCCTCTGAAGAGTTCCTGCAGTAGAGAAGCCTAAGAGAGGTCAGTCTGCAGTGGAGCTCAGTCTAGTCTAGAGAACTCAGTTAATAGTTCAGCAGTGGAGCACGAGGATCCTGCTAGCTAGATTCAGGGAGCCCAGTTAGAGCTTAAGGTGTGCCGGCGCCATAAGATCGGTGAAGCGCGGCAAGCAGCCGTTAGTGTGTATAGCCTAGTGAGGGCCCGAGTAGGCCGAAGGCGAGTGGAGAGTTAGTACATAGGGGGCAGAGGAGCTTAACCAGCTCACCCCGAAACATTTACCAGACACCGGAGCTGAGCTTACCGGGATCTCTATGACCCAGTAAGGCATAACCGGAATCAATAGAGAACTACAAGTCACAGGATCGCTAAGGTGCTGATACATAACAGAGCCAAGAGACGCTTAGACCCCGCATACTGGGAGCATGAACTCCAAGACAAGGCCCTACCACAAGGTCAGCCAGCGCAGGACAGAGAGAAAGTTAGGCCTAGCTCCAGGCAGGTCAGAAACTTACAACGCAGAGGCAAGAAACAGGAGGCCTTACACGCGCTCATTGGGGAGGATCCTGATATGCACCCTTAAAGCTACAGTGCTCCGGGGTGTGCCTGATTTTCCACCAGTAAAAGGTACTGAAGTGACTACCGTGTCCGTTCCCATTCTTGCTCTGACCCAGCTGAGTCTCTCCTGTCCAGCATTCCCCCTGCATATGCTTTTCTGAGGCCTAGCTCCACCTGTGGGGAGCTATACCATCGAGTTGCCTTATCACCGGCCTCAGTGGACTGCTGCAGCACTGGTGCTTCTCACCAGATACCACAGGTGGCGTCACGAACTCTTATAAAATTAACAATTATCCACCCTTTTAAAGAGTGACCCCAGGGTACGGGCCAGGCAGCCGACCACCGTGACATCCCCAAGGCCAGGCAAAGGCCTGGGTACCGAGTAATCCACATCCCCTGGGCTAGTCACACCCTCCTCCACCTCCTCTGCTGACCTCATCGACTGGCTGACTGTGGATTGACAGTAAGTGTGATCTCCAACCTCGTCTTCATCACCCTGTGTGTTCTCACACCCGTCGTCCTCAGAGCCAACATTATCCTGCCCTGACCGAAAAGTCGAGTTGTCGCTCCAATCAGGTATTTGAGTCTCATCATCGTCTTCATCATTTTCTCCACCAACAGGAGTTACAGTTTGGGAACGAGGGTCTACATTATGCTCAGAACCTTCTTCATCTGGTCCTGTATCCGACTCATAAAGATTCTGGGCATCAGTGCAGATCATTTCCTCATCTGGATTAACAGAAGCTCTGGAGCAGACCTCCGTTTCACAGGCTATAGTATTAGTAAACAGCTGTGCACACTCAACCATCTGTTCTACCCCATACTCAGACGAGCAGCTGGAGACTTGGGAGCTGTGAGGAAGCAAGTGCGATTGGGGTGACACCTCTGAGGACTGGAGTATTTGTGATGTTGAAGTTGAGGTGGAGGAGAGCCCACTTGAAGAAGCACTTGATATCCGTTGAAGCATCTGCTCTTTTTGTGCCTCATCTGGATTTTGTAGTGATGAGCTTGTCCGTAAGAAAGGGATCGTATCACATCGTCCAAGAAAAGAAGTAGACATCTTAGTTTGAAGATGGTCTGTCTTCTGCAGATGTTACCCCCCCACCGTGGAGGGGCTCGACCCACCAGTGGACAGGCACCAGTATTGGGAGAGGGGGGCTGGCCGTCAGGGTCCACCGCGGCTCTGGGACAAACCCGGCGACACGGAGGACGCACGGGCAGGAACGGACTGGCCGTGTCGGCTTGGCACTCCAGCGTAGTCCCTCTGCCCGCTTGCGCCCGTAACCTCAAAGGGATGTGCAAGTGGCTTTTCTTCCCAGAGCTGTTCCCCGCCAAGCAGGAACGTGGGTGAGCTCATTTCGGCCTTCCACTGTACTCCCTTACCTCCCTTGCCCTCTTTCCTTCTTCTGTTCTCCATCTAACCCCTCAGCTCTGTGGTGTCCGCTCTCCATCCAGCTCTCTCCTTCTCACAGGTGGACTACCGCGTGTATTCACACTGTGGCGATTTTTTTGGGCCCAGGCATAAGAAGTTGTCGAGGTAATGGATAATATGTGCCCCCTTAGAAACGTCCATTACAACCCATTCGAGGAAGCAACTAAACGCCTCAAACTGTGAGCAGGATCTGGAGCACCCCATGGGCAAACAGCGATCTATGTAATATGCTCCTTCCCAGAAGCAGCCCAATAGGTGGACACTATTCGGAGGCACAGGTAGTAAGTAACCGGAACGCCGCATCAATGTCTGTTTTGGCCATTAGGGTGACCCTTCCCAACTTCTTGGTCCGCCTGATTGCCTTGTCAAAGGATGTACAGTATATACTACTGTACTTGGTTCCGCGTCGATGTTGTCGTTTACTGACCTGCCCCTTGGATATGACAAATGGTGGATTAGTCCGAATGTATTGGGTTCTGTTTTTGCACATCTCACAACGGGGATACCACTACGTCTTGTAAGGAATGTTTTCTGAATGGAACCGCCATTCTACCTAAAGATATTTATTTTTTTAATTTTCTTGTCACGATGTCTGGGTGTTGGTAGGCTGATTTTAGATTTTTACTCCAGCCTTTCTTGATTTTAGAAGGACATGACATGCCTATATCTGTGTCTCCCCCTCCTTTTACTCCTCCACCTCTTTTCTTTTCACATGACTATATGTACTTGTCACTTTTCCATGTGTTAGTTGTGTCTTCTGAGCAGTTTGTCAGCTTTTGGACACGTTTGAAGTGTTTTCTATGTGTTTTCTATGGGTTTCTTTGTGTTTTTGTTTGCCTGCCATTGGTTTTAACGGTGTTCGAAGGTGTTCGACGAACAGTTCGGCGAACATATGGGTGTGCAATGAACCGAACCGAACTCGAACACTATGGGGGTGGCTCAACACTACTGAACACATGTTCTGAGAGAACGCTGGCTGCCGGGCATGATAAAACCATCAATGCGTGACAGGCGAGCTTAAACCATTCATAAATTTTTGAAGACCAAAATGTAAAAGGATCCAAATCCTCCCTGATGGTATTCACATTGAGCTCTAGATACTCCAGCACCATCCTCTCCAGTAATTCACCACGTGTCAGACTTGTACTCTGTTGTGCTGGTGCACAAGCTGTTGTAAAAAATGTGTGTTTGGACAGAAATTGCTTCTGCCATTACTCTGCTGCTGCTAATGTTTTGGTGTTGACAAACTGACATGCCGTAGATTGAAAGACTACAGCTGCAATGCACACTGTGTGACTCACTGCTATCCTGGAGAAAAGCTCAATTATGGTTGGTTAAAAGCTTGTTTCTATACTGCAACATTAGCGGGTCCCTTTCCAGGGTGGGAAGTATCTAGCAAAATGTACTCTTGTAGCGTGGATCTAACAGAGTGGCAACCCAGTATTCATCATTATTTTGAATCCTAACTATACGGGGATCATGTTGCAGAAGACACTCGTATGTCACCAGTGCTATGTCATGGGAGAATCTGTGTGAGGGTCTGAGTGCTAAAACAGTGTCATTCCATTAACTAATTACCTGGCAGAAAAGCACAGCCCAAAAGGAGGGGGGATAAGGATGGTCAGAAGAGCCCAATGCGCGTTTTGCGGTGTATCCAAGCCGCTTTCTCAAGGGCAGGTGATGTCATTATAGTGACCAATGATGCATGTTATATATGCATCATACATCCAGTAAATTGCCCCCGAATGTCAGCAGCTGCAGAGCGGGGCACGCACCCAGAAGTGGCCAGCTATGCCGGGGTTGTGCCCCGCAGGTCACATGACGTGGGGCCAGTGCCATAACGGCGCATGCGTGCGGGTCAGAGAGCGCGCCGTGCGCGCCCCAGCCGTCAAGCGGCCACCGCGCATACGCGGACCCCGAGGATCCCGTGCAGGCGCAGGGCTGCTGACGGCTGGTGTTTCTAGCCTGGGAGGGGGCCAATATTCATGGCACCCTTCCTGGGCTATTAATATCAGCCCCCAGCCGTCTGCCTAGCCTTTGGTAGCTATTAAAATAGGGGGGACCCTTTGTCATTTTTTTGATGGGTCCCCCATTTTAATGGATAGTAAAGGCTAGGTATTCAGCACACTTTCTATGACATACAAGCCTTTGTTTCAGTACTTTTTTCAGTGGCAAAATTAGGACAGATGGGTAATAAACTGTCTCCCTTGTTTGCAGATATCACAGATCATTCAATTTACTTCACACTCACACAGAATCTGTAGGTTCAGCACCTCCCTATCACCTGAATCTTTGGATTATTATGTGTAGACTGAAATTATCATTGCCATTTCAGTATTTAAAAACACTGGACAAGTACACCACAAACACAATTAACTTTATAAATATCTATCTGAAAACACGAGCTTTCTGATAATTTTCCAAGACTGTAAAATCCTATAATAGCTGCGGTGTGCTGGATTACGAGCCACACAACTTAGCACTGCTTTAAAATGTCCTTTGTGCTGCTACTGCTTCTGAGCATATTTTACACAATTAAATATGTGTGGGATTTAGTGATGAGCGTGCACTAAAATTCTTGGGTGCTCGTTGCTCGGGTTGAACAAATCATAATACTACCCATTATTAAGGAGTGGGTCTCCTATACAGTTATTGCGTATGCAGTAAGTGCAAGGGCTATTAAAAATTAGGATGCACTAGAATATCACTTTGAAGAGACATAGAGGAGAGCCTCATTAAAAAAAAGTTCCCATTATTAAAAGTGGGTCTCCAATACTGTTATTACATATGCAGCAAGTTCAAGGGCTGCTCCACATTAGGACGCACTCCAGTACCACTTTGAAAAAATGTAGTGAAGGGCATCAGTACTCTTTTTCCCTTCTTATGGAGTGGGTCTCCTATACTGTTTTTGAATATGCAGCAAGTTCAAGGGCAACCAAAAATTAGGACGCGCTCTAATACCATTTTGAAGGGACGTAGTGGAGGGCCTCAGTTAAAAATGTATTATTATTAAGGAGTAGGTCTCTTATACTGTTATTGCATATGCAGCAAGTTCAAGGGTTGCCAAAAATTAGAACGCGCTCCAATACCCCTTTGAAGAGAAATAGTGGTGGGCCTCATTAAAAAAATGTTCCCATTAAAAAGGAGTGGGTCTCCTTTACTGTTATTGCGTATGAAGTTACTGCATGGGCTGCCAAAAATTAGGTTGCACTCCAATACCCCTTTGAAATGACATAAAGGAAGGACTCATTAAAAAAAAATTGCCATTATAAAGGAGTCGATCTTCTATACTGTTATTGCGGATGCAGTGACTGCAACGGCTGCCAAAGATTAGGATGCTCTCCATTACCCCTTTGAAGAGACATAGAGGAGGTCCTCATTTAAAAAATTCTTCCCAATATTAAGCAGTGGGTCTCCTATACTGGGAATGCCCATGCACTATGTGCTTGGACTGAACAACATTTATCCCTGGGGGGTATACATGAACATATTGTATACATGAACATACTGTATAACATACAGAATGTCAGAGGTAGGCCTCTAAAAATATTTCCTACAAGGCATCATAAACACCCTTAAAAAATTATGTGGGTGTTTCATGATGTTCACTCTGTTGATATGGTTGTGGAGGATGAGGAGAAAGAGGAGGGTGACATAAAATAGACAAAATCAGGAAGCATGTTTCCATTTCTGGGTGTGAAGAGATGCATGGGAATAGACCCCCCTCAAAAAAAACACTGGATTTGACTTTATGTTCTGCTGCTATAATCCTGTGGTGTTAAGAAGTTTGGTTCAATCCAACCCTTTTTCATATTGAGAAGAGTCAGCCTGTCAGCATTTTCAGTTGACAGGCAGATGCAACTATCAGTTATAATACCCACGGAGGCACTAAAAACATGCCCTGACAAAATGCTAGCGACAGAGCAGGCCAGGACCTCCATGGTGTAGAGAGCAAGTTCATGACACATGTCCAGCTTGAAAAACCAATAGTTATAAGGCAAAGAGGAATCACGGAGGATGTTTGTACGGTCAGCAAAGTAAACCTTCAGCATCTTCCAAAATGTTTCCCCTCTTGTCAGAGTACCCCGCGCATCAGGGCTTGGGCACTGAAAGGGTCAGAGAAAACTGTCCCAGACCTTTGACAGTGTTCCTCTGCATCTGCTGCATCATATTTGTGTCTCCCTCGCCTTTACTCCTTGGTTGTCCAACAAAGGAATTTTTTAATAATTCTTCAACAAGGGCCTACTGGCACTGCAGAATTTTATTATACCTCTCTGCCACAGGAATGGGGGATAGAAAGAGGAGCGTGGGTCGAGAAGTGTGACCAACCAGTAGCTACAATGGGAGGGTCACGGGAAACGGAGCAGAACATTAAGTCAGCCATGTCTGCCAGACTACCAATAGACAAGACTTCCCTGTCCTGACAAAAAGGTTGACTGCCCATGCTCTCCTCCTCCTCATCCTCCTACTGTACCTCCTCCTCATTTTCCCTCTCCTCAGGACACCCACGCTGAACAGATGGTATGAATGTTGTTTGTGTAGTACCATCTGTAGTGCAGGAAACCAGCTCCTGTTCCTCTTCCTCCAACTCCTCATTATCACCCAATCTGTGTTGAGATGAAATGAGGCTGGGCTTTGTGGCATCCCCCTGCATAGTTCCTTGCTCCATCTCATTGTATTCTGCTTGCAATGCCTCCTCTTTAATTGTGAGCAGAGAGCATTTCAGTAGAGAAGCACGATGGTGATGCTAATTATGGCATCACCTTCACCCACCATCCTGGTGAAGTCCTCAAAGTTTTGTAGGACGGCACAGATGTCAGACATCCATGTCCATTCATCAGCTGTTATGTTCGGAGGCTGACCTGAATACCGGTGGGCGTGTTGAAGCTGGTAATCAGCAACTGCCCTCTGCTGCTCACAAATCCTTCCCAACATAGGCAAAGTTGAGTTCCAATGCGTGGGTACACCGCACACCAGTCGGTGAGCTGGAAGCTGCAAGCGCTGCTGAAGCACGGCGAGGGCGGTAGAAGCTGTAGCTGACTATCTGAAATGGGGACACATGCAACGTACTTTCATAAGCAGCTCAGGCAGATCCGGGTTTGGTTTAAGAAACCGCTGAACCACATGGGCCGGGCATGGTATGTGTGCGAGGTTGCCTCGCCTCAGAGCCGCCACCAGCTTTCGGCCATTGTCTCACATGACCATGCCTGGCTGTAGGTTCAGCATTGAAAGCCACAGATCTGCCTGCCATGTTACTGCTTTCAAAAACTCTGCAGCGTTGTGCGGTTTGTCACGTAAGCATATTAGACAGTGCTGCAGTGCTTCCAGCTTCCAACTGATGTGTTCATTTCGGAGATGGAGTCTGAAGAGGATGAGGACAAGGTGCAGCCACTGTAGAAAGTGGGGGCAACCCTGATTGACCCTGAGCCTACAATCCGCGGCATCGGGAGGACGTGTTCCATCTCAGGGTCCGACTGGGTCCCAGCTTCAACAATATTAACCCCTTGTGTCATTAGTGAGATGTACCATCCCTGGCCACAAGCACTTGTCCACATGTCCAAGGTTGGGTGGACCTTCCCAGTAACTGCATTGGTGAAGGCATGGCTAATGTTCTGGGACAAGTGCTTGTGTAAGGCGGGTATGGCACACCGGGAGAAATAGAGGCGGCTGGTGACTAATTGCTGAGGGACGGCCACCGCCATGATGTTTCAGAGAGGTTTTGTCTCCACCATCCTAAAAGGCAACATTTCCAGTGCAAACAGTTGAGAAATGTGGCAGCTTAGTATTATGGACTATGGGTGGTTGGCTACGTATTTGCACTTGCAGTCAAAGGACGGCGGTAGGAACAACTGAATGCTGGATGTGATTGCTGATGGTGGTGGTTGTAAGTGTGCAAAGACAGGTGCAGGGTGGGAGTCATCTTCGCCTCTGCCATGGACAGGTGATTGACGTGCACGCATAACAGAGGGACAGGCAGTGGAGTCACCCATAGACACTGTTTCTGGACCCTGTTGTTCAGCCCAACTAGTCGGGTGCTTTGCTGTCGCGCTCCTGAGCCGTTTTGCTGCCCCTGTTTATGCTGGCATGGCAGAGGTTGCAACTGGCCTTTTTGGTCTAACTGGACAGTCTTTAAAAAAGAGCCAGACTCTGGAAGACCTAACAATTGGACTGGAAACTTCCCTAGTGTTGCTGTTTTGGGGAACAGTTGCCCGCCTTGTGTCTGTGGTCACCTCACTGCTTGTTCCTGCCTTTTGTGGTGCTACCCCTCCCTGCCCCTTTGCACTGCCGTCCTCGCTTTGCATGTCACCTTGCCTGGTTTGCTCAGTGACTTTACCGTCCGCCACCTCGTCTTCCACATACTCACCCTGGGTCTCCTCCTGTCTTGCTGGCAACTCTGTCTCATCATAATCATCCACCTCTTGTGACTGTAATTGCACTTTCCCACCATCGCCTTCATGTGACCATGGCTGCTGAAATATTTGGGCATCACTACATGCGATCTCCTCTTTTCCCGCTTGAAGCGGGCTGAGCGAGAGGCCAGAATCAATAAATGGAAATGTGAACAGCATTTCGGAGTGTCCAAGTGTGGGATTACTTGTCTCTGGGAACTCGACATGGTGGGAGGAAGGAAGATCAGGGTGAGGAATATTTTGCCCAAACTCACAGCTAATGACACTGGACTATGTGGAAGACAGGGTGATGGTATTGGTGGTGGCAAACTGACTAGAAGCATTATCTGCTATCCAACCAACAACCTTTTCACACTGTTCTGGCTTCAAAAGTGGTGTTCCGCTGCCCCCTAGAAAGTAGGACAGGAAAGTAGGGCGACTTAATGTGGGTGGTTGTTTTGCTCTTTCAGCGGGCACAATTTCAGCTTGCCCATGGCCTCTGCCTCTGCATGCACCATCACCATCACATCCACTTCCCCATCCCTTGCCAGGCGCCTTGCCCATTTTAAATGGAGTATAATATTTGTCACATGGCCAAAAATGTCAGGATTATTACTGCAGTAATATAGGATCACGTCTGATTACCACGGTTTAAGGCAGTGGATTAATAGATATAGTATTGGTCAGCGACCAAGTCTAAATAGGTTTCAACACACAACTGGCAGACTTTAAATCGAGTAGAATATTTGTCATGTTCCCAAAAATGTCAGGATTATTACCCCAGTAATATAGGATCACTTCTGATGACAAAAGTTTTAGGCAGTGGCCTAATTCATATGGAATTGGTCAGTGACCAAGTGTGAATAGTTTTCAACACACAACTGGCGTACTTTAAATGAACTATAATATTTGTCATGTTCCCAAAAATGACAGGATTATTACCCCAGTAAAATAGGATCACGTCTGATGAGCACAGTTTTAGGAAGTGGCCTAATAGAAATGGTATTGGTCTGCGATCAAGTGTGAAAAGGTTTCAACACACAACTGGCAGACTTTAAATAGAGTAGAATATTTGTCACGTTCCCAAAAATGTCAAGATTATTACCACAGTAACCACTGATGATGCACAAGTTTCTCTGCTTCCACAAAACAGCAATGCAAATAAAATCAACCAAATCTGGCTGTATGCTGCTAACAAGCAAATGGAGCTGTGAAAATGGTGTATTATATGGCTTTTCAACAAAATGATCAGGATTAAGAGCAAAAGTTTATTAGCCATGATTAGAGATGAGCGTTGTTCTACTCGAACTGTTCGCCAATCTCAAATTCGAGCTGTTTTGGGCGGTGTTCGAGCCGTTCGGCGAACACGAACAATTTGAGAAAAATTCGGCTGTTCGAGGTTATGTTCGATAACTGTTCGTGCACCAAAATCATAACTGGATTTTTTCGCAGTAATGATGAAAATTAATGTTAATACGCAGTTTGAGTGTACAGCGGGGTGGGGGGAGGGGCAGGGGATGGATCTCTGCAGGAACAATGAAGATCTCCATTTTTTTTTTCTCTTTCCCGCATTTGCAGTGGGGAGGTGCAATCTGTCAGCCTATCAGCAGCGCACACACGGAGCGAAGTGCTTTTTTTCACACAAGCAAGGGCATGTGTCATTGGCAGTGTATGTCACATGTCCTTGCCCTATAAGACCCAGCCATTTTCCCCGTCGCCACCATTTTCTCACTGCTGCAGCTGCGTGTTAGACGGCACCACTGTTGCTGTGTGCGCTATACCTTGTTAATTTCAAGCCAATTTTCGCACAAATCTACAGATAGCTTGGGAGTAGGGAATAGTTGTGATTGCAGTCCTTTTAAGGACTAGGTTACAGCATTTCCTATGACTTTTATCAGGCAGGTCTGTGCTCTTAAATAGATAGATTGTGGGAGTAAAGACTATTGTAATTGGAGTCCTTTTCAGGACTAGGTTACATCAGTTCCTATCAGTTTTTGCCAGGCAGGTCTGTGCCAGTGCTGTGCAAGTTTTTTTCACAGCATTTGGCTGAATCTAGCAAAGCTAATCCTTTTTGGCCTATTGCAGAGTGTGTTAGTCAGTGGAGTAGCCTATCTGTGTTGCAAGATATACCACCTGTGTATAGAATACCAATTTTTTTACTGCACCTAGTGAAATAAAATCTTTTGGGCATAGCATCATTCTATTAGTCCATCTATACTGACCTCCATCAGGTTGCAAATTGAATATAATTTTTTTCTGCATCTACCTCTGAAAAAATATTGGGCTTCTAGCTGTGTGTGGGACTTGTTCTATTAATCCATCTATACAGACCTCCATCAGGTTGCAAACTGAATATATTTTTTTCTGCATCTACCTCTGAAAAAATATTGGGCTTCTAGCTGTGTGTGGGACTTGTTCTATTAGTCCATCTATACTGATCTCCATCAGGTTGCAAATTGAATATAATTTTTATCTGCATCTAGCTCTGAAAAAATATTTGGCCTTCTAGCAGTGTGTGGGACTTTCTCTATTAGTCCATCTATACTGACCTCCATCAGGTTGCAAATTGAATATAATTTTTATCTGCATCTACCTCTGAAAAAATATTTGGACTTCTAGCTGTGTGTGGGACTTGTTCTATTAATCCATCTATATAGACCCCCATCAGGTTGCAAACTGAATATATTTTTTTCTGCATCTACCTCTGAAAAAATATGTGGCCTTCTAGCAGTGTGTGGGACTTTCTCTATTAGTCCATCTAAACTGACCTCCATCAGGTTGCAAACTGAATATAATTTTTTTCTGCATCTAGCTCTGAAAAAATATTTGGCCTTCTAGCAGTGTGTGGGACTTTCTCTATTAGTCCATCTATACTGACCTCCATCAGGTTGCAAATTCAAAATAATTTTTTGTCTGCATCTAGCTCTGAAAAAATATTGGGCTTCTAGCTGTGTGTGGGACTTGTTGTATTAGTCCATCTATACTGACCTCCATCAGGTTGCAAACTGAATATATTTTTTTCTGCATCTACCTCTGAAAAAATATTGGGCTTCTAGCTGTGTGTGGGACTTGTTCTATTAATCCATCTATACAGACCTCCATCAGGTTGCAAACTGAATATATTTTTTTCTGCATCTACCTCTGAAAAAATATTGGGCTTCTAGCTGTGTGTGGGACTTGTTCTATTAATCCATCTATACAGACCTCCATCAGGTTGCAAACTGAATATATTTTTTTCTGCATCTACCTCTGAAAAAATATTGGGCCTTCTAGCAGTGTGTGGGACTTTCTCTATTAGTCCATCTATACTGACCTCCATCAGGTTGCAAATTCAAAATAATTTTTTGTCTGCATCTAGCTCTGAAAAAATATTGGGCTTCTAGCTGTGTGTGGGACTTGTATTAGTCCATCTATACTGACCTCCATCAGGTTGCAAATTAAAAATAATTTTTATCTGCATCTACAGTACCTCTGAAAAAATATTTGGGCTTCTAGCTGTGTGTGGGACTTGTTCTATTAGTCCATCTATACTGACCTCCATCAGGTTGCAAATTGAATATAATTTTTATCTGCATCTAGCTCTGAAAAAATATTTGGCCTTCTAGCAGTGTGTGGGACTTTCTCTATTAGTCCATCTATACTGACCTCCATCAGGTTGCAAATTGAATATAATTTTTATCTGCATCTAGCTCTGAAAAAATATTTGGCCTTCTAGCAGTGTGTGGGACTTTCTCTATTAGTCCATCTATACTGACCTCCATCAGGTTGCAAATTAAAAATAATTTTTATCTGCATCTACCTCTGAAAAAATATTTGGGCTTCTAGCAGTGTGTGGGACTCATTGTATTAGGCCATCTATACCAATCTCCACCAGCTTTGAAATTAATAATAATTTTTAGCTGCATCTAGCCCTGAAAATAATTTTTCCCAATAGTGGTAGCAATAGAAATATGGGGCGCGCGCCTGGCTAACAAAAATATACGCTTCATAACACAAAACACCAGCCTAGCGCACTGCATTAATAAGATGGCATCATTGTCTCTCCCAGTGCTAGGCCTACTACGCAGGCTAGTATTCCTGTGCCTAAAACACAATGTATGGGTCCGCGCTAGCCACTATGCTGAGGGGTATAAAGCTGCTGCTAACGCTTTATAACAATTCAATTGGCAGATTTTCACAGAGCTCTTCCACAACGCCCACCCATCGGGCAACAGTTGCCCACCCTCCCTATGGGATCTAGTGGCGAATAGTTGAAGCCATTAATCAAAGCGTCAGTTGCCCCGTCAACATGGCAAGCATACGGTAACGCATGGGAAGAGTGGACACGACTAGTAGCAGGCAGACGGGTTGACCAATGTGAACAAGCCAGATCACAAGTCACCATAGAATTTCTCCACCAGCTAATGATGAGGGGCATATCAGGGGCGTCAGCGCAGCGGTGTCTGACCGGAGTAGCATTTCACTTCCAACTACTGAATTGGGGAGATGTGACAAAGATTCATCATCAGACAATCCATAAAAGGGTGGAAAAGGGGTCAGCCAAGTCAGGAATGTAGACGTCCCATCCCGTGTCACTAAAACTGATTTCTCACATCTTGTCCCTAACACCATTAACATGACACTCACAATTTGAAGCAACACTAATGTCTACTGCATTTGTGATCGCCTTCTTCGGGGCGCTATGTATAAGCGAATTAGTCCCTCAATCCAAAATTACCACCAGTGTACGCTTATTACACCAGGAAGTAGTCATAGCCAATAATGCAATACGTGTACGCATACACCAATCGAAAACGGTTCCAGCGGGCAGGGGTACTTGGGTACTTCTACAACCCACAAACGGTACACTGAGTCGGGTAACAATAGTAAAAACATATCTAACCATCAGATCACAAAGTAATTTCTTCGTATCACACATTGATGGAACGCCATTATCAAGATACCTGTTCCAAGCTATATTTAATAAATGCATAACATCGGCAGGGAACCACCCCAAAGATTACGGGACACACTCATTCCGCATAGGTGCGGCCACGGAAGCAGCAAGAGCAGGACTGTCAGAAACGGAAGTTCAGAGGATAGGGAGATGGCGATCCACGTGTTTGGCGAGATACATAAGACCGGACTTGTTATCCTAACGTGGTTTGTTTCTTTTACAGGTGATGCTAAGCCAAAAGTGTGAGTGATAGGCCACTCGTATATATATTGGGCTCAAAAAAGGGCGAAAGTCCACCCAGTCGAGAGGAAATTAGAGTTTCATAACATATATTTCAACTGGAGAGGTATTAGAGGCCTGCTATGGCCACAGGTACTAATGGAGGTAATCAAGGTAGGGAGAGAGGCAAGAGGTCCGGTCATCTTAGTTATACAGGCCGGGGGAAACAACCTAGGTCATCACAAGAGCGCATAACTAATGGCAATAATGAAACTAGACACTGAGCGCTTCAGAGAATTTTTCACAAAATTAGCTATAGTATGGTCAGAAATTGTGCCGATAGCGGTATGGCAAGGTGCGCGAGACATCACGGCCATCGAATGGACAAGGCGGGTAATAAATATTCGGATGGCAAAATTTAGAAGAGACAGAGGCGGTGTAGTGATACGACACCGACAACTGGAAGGAGATAAAGCAGGCCTCATACGGCCCGACGGTGTTCACTTAATAGATATTGGACTGGACATATTCCTGTCAGGACTCCAGGACGGAGTGGAACAAGCGTTAAGAGTGATGGGTGCGGGTCAGAGTCTTGCATTCCTCCGTGGCCTGGAAATAGAAAGGACATGTTGGAGAGTTACACTTGTTGGCCAACTTGCCGGAGTGGGGACCCAGGGCATGCTGCAACAAGCTGAATTATTTTAGAAATAAAATGCCTTTCTAATGGAATGAGTATAAAGAGTTAATAAAGCTGTGACCGATCCTCACCCATCCAGTTGTAAGAGATACATTATTGGGTTGTCCATGAAAGAGGGGCGGTAGGGGGGCTGAGCATCTGGGTTTGGTTGGGGGTCCCCACAGTCTGCCTAGGCTAGATTATTTTAAAAATTCTTATTAGATACACAGGTGGTGCAGCTTGCTTCGCAGCTGGGCTACTATGCCCAAAGTATTGCCTAGGCTAGATGCAGTTAAAAATTCTACGCTGACTAGCAGACACTGAAGATTTGGAGCAGACCTCTGAGTAAACAGCTCTTCAGACTCAACCATCTGTGTTACCCCAAGCCATAGTGTATGTAGTTTCTTACAGTTAAAAGGGGGGGGTGCGACCCAACCCACCTGGAATTGAAGATGCCAACGTCACGTAAGACACAGCAAGGGGACTCCCAAAATTGTGGCACAGACACCACTTAAACCTAGAACGCATACCTGTGGCCTTGCAGGCCCGCCCAGTTAATTGTTTTCTATTTTCTGCAAGATTGCTTTAGTTAGAATTTTGAAACTCTAGGTATTCTTCATGTATATAGTTGTTTGTCATTTGAGTTTGAGTTATTCCATGTTATTTGCACACGGGCCTAAAGGGCCCCAGGTATGTGAAAGTGTAGATTTTTATGGTCATACGTTCTAGGGTTAAGTGGCATCAATTGCCCCACTGTTGCTTAAAACGGTTGGTGAGGTGATTTTACCAAATCCCCAAGCTTTTAGTCTCCCAAGGATGACACAGGGGTAGAAATGTGCTTGAGAATCCATGATTTGATCATCTTTATGAACGTGAGTCTGTCTACATTCTCAGTGGACAGCCGCGTGCGCTTATCTGTCAGCACACCACCAGCAGCGCTGAACACACGTTCAGAGAGAACGCTGGCTGCATGGCATGACAAGATCTCCAAGGCGTGAGTGGCGAGCTCCGGCGATTTTTCAAGATTGGAATACCAAAATGAGCAAGGGTCCAGTGACACAGTCATGGCTTCGATGTTCACTTGGAGATTCTCCTGTACCATCCTCTCTAGGCATTGACTATGTGTCAGACTTCTTGTCTCCTGTGGCCTTGCAAAGGATGGTCTAAAAAAGTGGTGAAATTATTCCACAAAATTGCTGTTACCAGCAGATACTGTGTTACTGTTACTGTTTGAGTGATGAAGACTCGACAGTCCCACCGTTGGCAAGTTAGAACTGTGAGATTCACTACGTGCACCACTGGTGTTTTGTGGAAAAGCACATGTAAGATTCTGCAACAGATACTCCTGCATTCGTCAATACCTTTTTATGGCAGGAATTATTTCGGCAAATATACTTTTGTACCGGGGATCTAAGAGTGTGGCAACCCAGTAGTCGGGATTACTTCGAATTCTGACAATCCGGGGGTCATGTTGCAGGTAGTGCAGCAAGAAGGCACTCATGTGTCTTGCGCATCCAGAAGGACCAAGTCCTTGTTGTGTTGGTAGCGAGGTAAGAATCATGTTTCCTTCCTCTGCCCTCTCCCTCCAACCTCGCACAACAGAAATGTGATCAAGGTCTCCCTCATCTGATGAGTCTTCCATGCCCATTGCCAGTTCGTCCTCCACTTCTTCCTCGGCTCCTGCACCTTCCTCAACAGTTTGGCTGCTACCATGCGCCCTGGTTAATCCCTCTCCCCCACCCTCCCATGCCTGCCGCCTTGGTGCTGCCAACCGTCTGGACCTTGGAGATGTTATCCCTTTCCTCATACGACTCCTCCTCTACTTCCTCCACCTCCTCTTGTCCCACCACCTGACTCCGAATTCTGTTTAACATGTGTTCCAGCATGTAAATCACCATAATAGTCATGCTGATAATGGCATCGTCAGCACTAAACATCTTCGTCGCCATTTCAAGACTGTGCAGAAGGGTGCATAGGTCCCTGATCTGAGACCACTCCTCCAGCGTGATTTGCCCCACCTCTGGATCTCGTTGGCCCAGGCTATACGTCAGAACGTATTGCACCAGGGCTTGTCGGTGCTGCCACAGTCGCTGCAACATGTGCAGAGTTGAATTCCACCGTGTCGGCACATCGCATTTCAGCCGGTGAACTGGCAGGCCCAACGACTTCTGTAGACATGTAAGTCGTTGAACTGCGGGATGCGAACGGCGGAAGTGAGCACACAGCGACCGTGCACTCTGCAGAAGGCCATCTAGTCCGGGATAGTGGGCTAAAATTTGCTGGACAACCAGGTTCAACATGTGAGCCATACAAGGCACGTGTGTGACATTGCCCCGGCAAAGTGCCGCACCCAGGTTTGCAGCATTGTCGCACATGGCCTTCCCTGGTTGCAGGTCCAGTGGAGACAACCTTTCATGAAACTGGGTCTTCAGAGCTGACCAAAACTCCTCAGCTGTGTGACTCACATTTCCCAGACATTTCAAAGTAAACACTGATGCGTTGAGCCCTGCTGCCAGCATAGTAAGGAGGTGTGCAGGATTCCTTCTGCGCAGTTAGAAAGCAGGTGGCATTACCAGACAGACTTTGGGTGCAGGTGGAGGACCGAGAGGAGGTTGAGGAGGCAGAAGCAGTGGAGGAAGTTCGAGATAAAGAGGATTAACACACAACTCGTGGGGACGGTAAGACTTGGACAGCAGCCCCTTGTCCTGCTGTCACCATAGTTACCCAGTGCCCAGTCAGCGACATGTAACGCCCCTGTCCATGCCTTCTTGTCCAAGTGTCTGTGGTGAAGTGCACCCTGTCACACACAGAGTTTCTCAAAGAAGCGGTGATGTTGTGTGCGACATGCTAGTGGAGCGCAGGCACACCTTTCTTTGAGAAGTAGTGCCGACTGGGCATCTGGTACTGGGGCACTGTGACGGACATAAGGTCTCGAAAATCCTCTGTGTCCTCCAGGTGGAAAGGCAGCATTTCTGTAGCCAACAGCTTGCAGATGGTGAAATTCAACCTCTTAGCTTTCTCATGGCTAGGAGGAAATGGTCTTTTACTTTTCCGCATCTGAGGGACCGAGGGCTGGCTGTTGTGCTTAGACGGTGTTGAGTAGGTTGTCCCCGGCAACTGCCGGTCTGTGAGGAAGATGCAGGCCGACATGTTAGGTTGCATTGATCCAAAGGTGGTGCTCTCGATGTCGGAGAGCGCTCAACACTAGCAGGTGTTTCCACTTCCCAATGAACTGACGACCTGCCAATCACACTGGCTGTTGCGGGTAAAGAGGTGGCAGGTCTGCGTCCAAAAACATGTGTGACTGCTGTCCCCCCAGTCACAGAGGATGAAGAGGCTGCGGATGCACAAGATGGGGCAGACGGTGGTTGGCCCAGCCGGCTAGGCCTCATTGTAGCACAGTGAGCTTCCCACTGCAACTTATGCTTCATATCCATGAGACGGTACATGCATGAAGTACTCAAACTATGTATTTTTTGGCCTCTACTTAGCTTTTGCTGACAAATATTACAGATAACACGAGTTGGGTCATCCTTATCGATCTGAATAAATGCCCAGGCTATGCAAGGCTTAGAGCCCATGTGACCTGAAGAGCCACTATGACTTGTGGTCAGAGGCAGAGTTGTGGTTGAGGATGCAGTTGTTGACGTGCTTCCAGTACTCCGTCTCTGTTCAGGAAGGCGCAACCTAACCTCGTCGTCAATAGCATCTGTGATGCCCCGCTGCGCTTGGTATCACAGATCCTACAAGAGTGCATTGATGGAATCCTCCACAAGAGGCCCCCATAAACATTCACACATCTCCACCTTCCACCTCAGACCAGCAGAGGGAGCCCGTTAGGGATATAAATAGGGAAGGTGGAGCTAGGCAGTTCAGTTCCTCTGAAGAGTTCCTGCAGTAGAGAAGCCTAAGAGAGGTCAGTCTGCAGTGGAGCTCAGTCTAGTCTAGAGAACGCAGTTAATAGTTCAGCATTGGAGCACGAGGCTCCTGCTTGCTAGATTCAGGGAGCCCAGATAGAGCTTAAGGTGTGCCGGTGCCGTAAGATCAGTGAAGCGCGGCAAGCTGCCATTAGTGTGTATAGCCTAGTGAGGGCCCGAGTAGGCCAAAGGCGAGTGGCGAGTTAGTACATAAGGGGCAGAGAAGCTTAACCAGCTCACCCCGAAGCATTTACCGGACACAGGATCCGAGCTTACCGGTATCTCTATGACCCAGTAAGGCATAACCGGAATCCCTGGAGAACTACAAGTCCCAGGATCGCTAAGGTGCTGATATGTAACAGAGCCAGGAGACGCTTAGGCCCCGCATACTGGGAGCGTGAACTCCAAGAGAAGGCCCTACCACAAGGTCAGCCAGCGCAGGACAGAGACAAAGTTAGGCCTAGCTCCAGGCAGGTCAGAAACTTACAACGCAGAGGCAAGAACAGGAGGCCCTACACCCGCTCATTGGGGAGGATCCTGATATGCACCCTTCACCCTACAGTGCTCCGGGATGTGCCTGAATTTCCACCAGTAAAAGCTACTGAAGTGACCACCGTGTCCGTTCCCGTTCTTGCTCTGACCCAGCTGGGTCTCGCCTGTCCTGCATTCCCCCTGCATACGCTGCCCTGAGACCTAGCTCCACCTGTGGAGAGCTATACCATCGAGCTGCCTGATCACCGGCCTCAGTGGACTGCTGCAGCGCTGGTGCTTGTCACCAGATACCACAGGTGGCGTCATGAATTCTTATAAAATTAACAATTATCCACCCTTTTAAAGAGAGACCCCAGGGTACGGGCCCGGGAGCCGACCACCGCGACATCCCCAAGGCCAGGCAAATGCCCAGGTACCGAGTCATCCCCATCCCCAGGGCTAGTCACATCCTCCTCCACCTCCTCTGCTGACCTCATCGACTGGCTGACTGTGGGTTGACAGTAAGTGGGATCTCCAACCTCGTCATCATCACCCTGTGTGTTATCACACCCGTCGCCCTCAGAGCCAACCTCTTCCTGCCCTGACCGAAAAGTCAAGTTGTCGCTCCAATCAGGTATTTGAGTCTCATCATCGTCTTCATCATTGTCTCCACCAACAGGAGTTACAGTTTGTGAACAAGGGTCTACATTATGCTCAGAACCTTCTTCATCTGGTCCTGGATCCAACTTATAAAGATTCTGGGCATCGGATCAGATCATTTCCTCATCTGGATTAACAGAAGCTCTGGAGCAGACCTCCGTTTCCCAGGCTATAGTATGAGTAAACAGCTGGGCAGACTCAGCCATCTGTGTTACCCCATACTCAGACGGGCAGCTGGAGACTTGGGAGCTGTGAGGAAGCAAGTGCGATTGGGGTGACACCTCTGAGGACTGGAGTATTTGTGATGTTGAAATTGAGGTGATGGAGAGCCCACTTGAAGGAGAACTTGATATCCGTTGAAGCACCTGCTGTTTTTGTGCCTCATCTAGAATTTGTAGCGAAGGGCTTGTCCGTAAGAATGGGAACGTATCACATTGTCCACGAAAAGAAGTCGACATCTTAGTTTGGCTGGAAGATGGTCTTTCTTCTGCAGATGTTACTCCCCCCCACCGTGGGGGGCCTCGACCCACCGGCGGACAGGCACCAGTATTGGGATAGGGGGGCTGGCCGTCAGGGTCCACCGCGGCTCTGGCACAAACCCGGCGACACAGAGGTGGCACAGGCAGGATCGGACTGGCCGTGTCGGCTTCTCACTTTTTGGATTTTAGAAGGGCATGACATGCCTATATCTGTGTCTCCCCCTCCTTTTACTCCTCCACCTCTTTTCTTTTCGCATGACTATATGTACTTGTCACTTTTCCATGTGTTAGTTGTGTCTTCTGAGCAGTTTGTCAGCTTTTGGACACCTTTGAAGGTGTTTTCTATGTGTTTCTATGTGTTTTTGTTTGCCTGCCATTGGTTTTAACGGTGTTCGAAGGTGTTTGACAAACAGTTCGACGAACAGTTCGGCGAACACACGGGTGTTCGACGAACCGAACCGAACTCGAACACTACGGGGGTGGCTCAACACTAGCCATGATCTCTAGGGCTATGGATATGAGTGACAACAGCAGAAAGAACATGCATTGGACCCTATTATAGCGCCGGCATCTCTGACTCCTGCCCGGCAGAGACGCCGATCCCCTTATCGCCACGGCCCGGGTCCGGCTTCCTCTGCTCCACTGGCCGCGGGGTGCTCGCACTGTGCGCAGATACCTGGGTACTGTACTTAAGGCGCTTCCTGCTTCTTAATGGAGCTGCGCATGCCATCCTAATATGTCCCTGGCCAGAGGATAGCAGATATTTAAGGCACTTCCTCCAAAATGGAGGTGTCTGTTCAATGGTCATGTTTATTTGCATTAAACTGCCCCTCCAGTTCTCAGGTCCCCGTGCTGCCCACCAGCCTGTCTACCAGCCGTGCCCGCCAGTCTGTCTACCAGCCGTGCCCGCCAGTCTGACTACCAGCCGTGCCCTCCTGCCGGACTACCTGCTGTTACCGCCTGTCTGTCTTCCTGCACTGCCAGTCCACCACCGTGCCTGTCAGCTTCGGCTGTCCGCTCTGTGGTAGTCACCTGCTCTTGCACGAGGTCAGTCCCATAGTGGCACCTGGTCCACCCTTCCGGTCCCTCCTTGGTTCATGGAGTTGACTAAGCCACCGTGTAGCCAGGGTCGATCCCGGTGGACACTTAGTTACGCCCCTCTGGTCCCTCCTTGTACCATGGCACAGTGGTTCCACCATCCGGACTCGTAACATCTATTCTGTTGTATACACTCTCCACAAACTCTTCCTTCCTAACTAGTGCTGTCATTAGGATTGATATGCATCAGAATTAGTCCTTAGAAGGACTGTAGTTTGTGGAGTGTAGATTTGTAATGCTGTGGAATACCTCACTAAAACAATTGCCAATTCAGTCCCTCACTCAGCAGCACCTCTCCCTACTCTGTCAGTCTGATGGGGAGACTGTGATGAGCATAGGGTCCCGGGTCTTATATAGACCCGATGACGCTATGCGGCCAGCCAATCACTGTAATGCACACAACAATCATGGCTACGACATTACAGTGACTGGTAGGAAATCCCCACATGTTAATTTGCTGTTTAAACAGTGCCAAACAAGGACTCGAGCTCCTGCTCAAGCATTTCAAAATTACTCTCCGAGCACCGAACATCTCGAGCACTGAGATGCTCAGGCGAGTAACGAATAGCGGCGAGCATGCTCACTCATCACTAGAAAGATTCCCTCATCAGCTCAGAGTGAACTGAAAATTAGAGATAGAGCCTGCATAAATGAAAAATATTGAAGATTGTAAGATGCAAGTCATACAAAGACCAGAAATGGTATTATTCTAATGTACATAGACATTACATCTGATTATGAAAACTCTCCTGAAATGTTAGCCACTTTTTAAAGTGGAATACTTTTCATCAAGTTTCACTTTTTAAACTTTTATAATCTTTTAAGAACATCAATCATTAGAAGTTCACATCTTCAGTGATTTAGGACACAAGAGACACATGATGTAATGGAAAAATATTTCCTTGTGTTTTTTACAGCCCTTTCCATTACTGTGCTTATATAAACTCTGGGAATAACTCTGCCTGATCTCACAGATGATCACTACATTGGAAAATGCTGCATCATGATCGAAATCTATTTCACTATCTATGATTATTTCTACTCACAAGAATAGTTTAAAGTAACGAGAGAACTCAGCAAAATCAGTAATAGAGAATTGATTATGCAGGAAGATGGAAGAATCTGCTGTAAGTACAATTTCATTGTAAAAACCCTCAGAGAGCTCATGAACATTTATAATATAGAAATGTTAATGTTTATTTGCTTGTTATCATTGGCTTGTTAATAGTTATTATTATTAATATTATTATTACTATTATTGTAAAAGAAAGGTTTCATATGGTCTAACTGAGAGGCGAAGGAGCTGCAGCATGTGTGGCAGAGAAGATAGGTGGTGAAAGATTTACAACATAGGTCATAAAATAGTTGGAGGACAGAGTAAGTGAGACCAACTGGCCAGAGGTGTATATAGAGGGGAACAGGCTGACAGGGGGGCACAGTCGGGCTGCCTTATGACAGGGTGCCTACTCCTGTGGTTGCATTCTGCTGCCCCCCAAGATGGCCCCAGTCGGCTGTTCTCTGAGCTGGCTGTCAAGCTGACAGATTTCTCAAAGAAGATGCAGTGTGCTGGCTACCAGTGTTCAAATTTACTTGCATCCATCAGACGCGAGTACAATTGAATCTCAACACAACACCATTAGCGTGATCAGGAAATGTGATTACGCTGCTCACATCAGTCGCCGGCGCAGCAGACAGAGGCACAGACGGGTGGTAAGTGCTTCACTTTAGTGGAGCCAAAGACAATGAAGCTGGAGGGGATATTTACTGCATGTGGGAGTGCATTTACTGCTTGAGGGGGTTTACTGCCTGACAGAGTATTTACTTTGGGGGGGCGTTTACTGCTTTAGCGGGTATTTACTACGTGTGTGGGTGTATTTATTGTGTGGGGGTGTATTTACTGTGTGGAGGAGAGATTTACTGTGTGTGGGGGAGATTTACTATATGGGGATGTATTTACTGTGTGTGGGGGAGATTTACTGTGTGGGAGGGAGATTTACTGTGTGGGAGGGAGATTTACTGTGTGTGGGAGAGATTTACTGTATGGGGATATATTTACTGTGTGTGGGGGAGATTCAGTGTAATGGGAGGATGATTTGAGGACACAAGTTTGGGAAGCAAAGAAGAGACAAATGCAGCCACAATATGGGGACCGGAATAAATTTGAAGACACAATATGAGGAGCAAGGGGTGAGATGGGGGCATGTATGGGGGGATGGGTGCAGACACAGTATAAGGAGAGAGGGAAAAATGTATGTGGACGCAGTATGGGGAGTGAGGGTAATATGTTGGGTGTGGACACAGTATGGGCATTCGGGAGATATGTGAGGGGGCAGTACTGAAAATGAGAGGATAAATGTGTGAGGAGAGAGGGGGAAACATGTGAGGAGACTATTGAGGGGAATATAGGGGAATAGTGCGAGGAGACAGTATGGGGGACAAAAGTGTGAGTGGGCACAAAACAGAAACTGAGTAGTGTGGGGGATAGCATGGGGCAAAAATGTAAGGGCACAGCCAGGAGGGGACAGTATACCAAAGAGGGGATAAGGAGTGTGATGAGGATGCACAGTATAGAGACTGCGCCCTATAGGGGGGACACAGTATGAGCGGACAGTGTGAAGTGGAGGCCCAGTATAAAAAGGAGAGGGCAGTGTGGAGAGCATGTACGATAAGAGTGACAGTGTGCGGGTCATATTTTGTGCAGGAAATATATTGAGGGGCAATTATATCTACAGGGGCTCAGCGTAGGGCAGATATTTTTATTCAGGAGCATAATAATGACACTGCTATCTTTAAGGGCATTGTGTGGGGATGTGCTGCAGAAGATGGGAGAAGATGTAAGTCTCCAGAGACGAGCTGTGGATGAGAAAACTCATCATGGCATCTGGACAAGAGGAAGAAGAAAGTGAACGACTCCAGAAACAAAGTCAAATATAAGGTGCCTGGATGTAAATGTTTTTTGTTACACCGACTACTCATATTTGTATTTATGTTAGGAGCATTAAAAGGGTTGTCTAAGTTTGTGATGAGTCTGCAGTAGTGATGAGCGAACGTGCTCGCTACTGCTCGGTTCTCGCCAGAGCATCACTGTGCTCTACATGCTCGGCGAGTATTTTCGGGTTGCTCGGGCGGGAACTCAAGTCCCCTCCCTGCATGTTTGGCGCTCTTTAGAGGGCTAATGAACATGCAGGGATTGCCTCCGACGCACTGTAATGACGTAGCCATGTTGGTTGTGGGCATTACAGTGATTGGCTGACCGCACAGCATCATCAGGTGTATATAAGACCGGGTGCCACCATGCTCTTCACAGTCACTCCGGAATCAGGCAGAGTAGGCAGAGCTGCTGCTGTGTCAGGGAGAGATTTGCTTCTTGATAGTTAGTATAGGTATTCCACAACATATATATATATACATCTGAACTAAAAGTCCTTCAAAGGATTAATCTAGCTGCATATAATCAGTGCCAGGCAGGCAGGCAATGTATGTGGCAGACTGCAGTTTATGATACAGCACAAGAGGGTCCATTGAACGTCCTGTCTGCTGCTTCTGTAACAATTACAGATATTTGTAGATATAGTCCTTGATATCAGGAGCCAGGGAATTTTTTTTTTTTATCGTAATCCTGGTTATTTGCTTAAAAAGCAATCCAGAGTACACCATTTTTCTGCTCCATTTGCTTGTTCTCACTGCATAATAAAGCCAGATGTGTTCAATATTTTAGCGATAAAAATCCAGAAATTTAAACTGAACATGGAAAATATTGGCCTCCTTTTCCATTCTGTTGCAGTGTGTAGGGCAAGCTATTCACAATAGGTCTCTTTGTAGAATAGTTTTAGTAAATTACAGGCCTACAATTTAAAACCGTGGTTCTCTGTCAGACATAACACCTATAAGAGTGTTCCAAAATCAGCCATTTCTTCCATTTTTATTCCTTTGCACTGTGTCGGTCAAGCTATTCACACTAGGTGTCTGTGAAGGATAGTATTAGTAAATTCCAGGCCTGTTATTTAAAACCGTGGTTCTCTGTCAGACATAACACCAATAAGAGTGTTCCAAAATCAGCCATTTCTTCCATTTTCATTCCCTTGCACTGTGTCGGTCAAGCTATTCACACTAGGTGTCTGTGAAGGATAGTATTAGTAAATTCCAGGCCTCCTATTTAAAACCGTGGTTCTCTGTCAGACATGACACCTATAAGAGTGTTCCAAAATAAGCCATTTCTTCCATTTTCATTCCGTTGCAGTGTGTCGGTCAAGCTATTCACACTAGGTGTCTGTGAAGGATAGTATTAATAAATTCCAGGCCTGCTATTTAAAACCGTGGTTCTCTCTCAGACATAACACCTATAAGAGTGTTCCAAAATCAGCCATTCCTTCCATTTTCATTCCGTTGCAGTGTGTCGGTCAAGCTATTCACACTAGGTGTCTGTGAAGGATAGTATTAGCAAATTACAGGCCTGCTATTTAAAATTGTGGTTCTCTGTCAGACGTATCACATATAACTGAGTACAAAAATCTGTCATTTCTCGTGAACGTGGAAAATATTGTCCTTAAAAGTGGGCAAGGTGCATGGCAAGGGATGGGGAAGTGGACGTGATGGTAATGGTGCATGCAGAGGCCCTGGACATGGCCGTGGGCAAGCTGAAATTGTGCCACAACAAACACCCACTCGACCTTCCTGTCCCAATTACTAGGGGACCGCAGAACACAACTATTGAACACAGAGCAATGTCAAAAGGTTGTTTGTTGGAGACCAGATAATGCTTCCAGTCACTTTGCCAATACCACCACCACCCTGTCTTCCACAAGGTCAAGTCTCAGTAGCCGTGAGTCTGGACCGCATATTCCTCACCCTGATCCTGCTTCCTCCCACCATGCCGAGTGCCCGGAGACCACTGATCCCAACACTTGGACACTAAGAAGAGCTGTTCACTTTTCCATTTGTAGATTCGGGCCTCTTGCCTGGCCAGCTTCAAGCGAGTCAAGAAGAGATCGCTTGCAGCGATGCCCAAATATTGGAGCAGCTACGTTCACACGAAGGCGATGGTGGGAAAGTGCAATTACTGTTGCAAGAGGTGGATGATGATGAGACACAATTACCAGAAAGTCAGGAGTACCAGGGTGGGGAAGTGGAAGACAAGGTGGTGGTGGATGATATAGTAACTGACCCAACCTGGCAGGGGGACATACAGAACGAGGACAGCAGCACACAGGGGGCGGGACGTGTAGCACCGCAACAGGCTGGAAGAAGCAGTGTGGTGGCGGCAGACTCAAGTCGGGAAAGCGTTCCTTGTAATGCCAACACAGCGGAAGTTGCAAGTACAACTGTTAGATTTTCCAGAGTCTGGTTATTTTATAAAGACTCTGCAGAAAACCCTAAAAAGGCCATTTGCACCACCTGCCAGGCCAGCATCAGCAGGAGTAGCAAAACTAGCAGCCTGACCACTACCAGCAAGATCAGGCACATGGCGGCAAAGCACTGGACTGAGTGGGCCAAACCACAGGGTCTAGCAACAATGTCTGCGGGTGACACCACTGCTTGTTCTGCTGTTGGGCGTGCACGCCAATCCCCTGTCAATGGCGCATGCCAAGATGCATCCTGCCCTGCACCTGTCATTGAACACTCTCAACTAGCACCATCAGCAAGCACATCAACATCCTTGTCCCAGCGCAGCGTTCAGTTGGTCCTACCCCAGTCCTTGGAAAGCAAGCGCAAATACGCAGCCAACGCCCCACAGACAACACTACTAAATTCACACATTTCGCGAATGCTTGCGCTCAAAATGTTGTCTTTTAGGCTCGTGGAGACAGAAGCATTCTACAACCTGTTGGCATCAGCCATCCCTCAGTACTCAGTCCCTAGCCACCAATATTTCTCCTGGTGCACTGTACCCTCATGACACAAGCACGTGTCCCACAACATTAGACGTGCCCTAAACAATGCAGTTACTGGGAAAGTCCATATAACCACGGACACGAGGACAAGTGCTTGTGGGTTGGGATGGTGCATCTTGCTGATGGCACTCTGGGTTAATATAGTAGAAGCCTGGACCCAGTCGGACCTTGGGATGGAACACTTCCTCCCGACGCCGAGCATTGCAGACCCTGGGTCAATCAGGGTTGCCCCCACATTCTACAGCTCCTGCACCTCATCCTCCCCCTCCTCTTCAGCCTCGGTCTTTGAAATTACCACATTAGTTGGAAGCTGGAAGCACTGCAGCACTTCCTCAGCCAAGCGGCAACAGGCTGTGCTCAAGGTAATATGCTTGAGTGACAAAAAGCACAATGCTGAAGAGTTATGGACAGATCTGAAAGAGCAGGCAGATCTGTGGCTGACACCACTGAATCTACAGCCAGGCATGGTCATGTGTGACAATGGCCGGAACCTGGTGGCGGCTCTAAGGTGATGAAAGCTCACACATGTACCATGCCTGGCCCATGTGCTTAAGCATGTGGTTCAGCAGTTTCTCAAAACCTACCCCGATCTGTCGGATCTGCTTTCAAAATACGTGGCCTGTGTGCCCATATTAGAGAGTCAGCTACAGCTTCCGCCACCCTTTCCGTGCTTCAGCAGCATTTGCAGCTTCCAGCTCAAAAACTGATCTGCGATGTCCCCATGCATTGGAACTCTACATTGCAGATGCTGGGAAGGATTTGTAGTTGAAGAGGGCAGTTGTTGAGTACCAGCAAAAACAAGGCCGTGGGTATTCAGGTCAGTCTCCACACATAAAACCTCTGGAGTGGACATTGATGTCAGACATATGTACCATCCTCCAAAACTTTGAGGACTCCATCAAAAGCAGCAATGATGCCATAATTAGCATCACCATCCCATTTCTCTGTCTTCTGAAACGCTCTCTGCTCACAATCAAAGAGGATGCATTGCAGGCAGAGCACAATGAGATGGTGCAAGGAACAATGCAGGGTGGTTCCACACAGTGCAGCCTCAACTCATCCCAACATGGATTGGGTGACAATGAGGAAGATGAGGAAGAACAGGAGATAGTTTCCTGCGTTATAGATGGTACTACCTGCACAACTGTCATACCATCTGTTCAACATGGATGGCCTGAGGACAAGAAGGATGAGGAGGAGAGCATGGTCAGTCATCCTCTTGGTGAGGACATGGAAGTCTTGCCTGTTAGCAGTCTGGCACACATGGCTGAGTTTATGTTTCGCTGCCTTTCCCGTGACCCTCGCGTTGTTCAAATTTTAGGTGACAGTTATTACTGTTTGGTGACATTTCTAGACCCATGCTACAAGGAGAACTTTCTGTCTCTTATTCCCTTGCTAGACAGGCCTAATAAAATGGTGCAGTAAGAGAAAGCCCTTGTAGCGTAATTATTTAAAAAATTCCCATTTGAAAACGCTGGCGGCTGAGGTCACAGTTCGTTGGACAACCAAGGAGTACAGGTGAGAGAGACACAAATGCAATCCAGCAGAGGCAGGGGAACACTTTCAAAGTTCTGGGACAGTTTTCTCAGTCCTTCCCATCGCACAAGCCCTGAGGTGCAGAGTACTCTCCCACTTTCCTAAGGAGGGAAAAGTTTTGGAAGATGGTGGTACCTTGCCGACCGTATCAGCTTCCTCCGTGATTCCTCTGAGCCTTATAATTATTCGGTATAAAGTTGTACACGTGGCATGAACTTGCTCTCTAAACCTTGGAGGTCCTAGCCCTCCCTGCTGCTAGCGTTTTGCCAGAGCGGTTTCTTAGTGCCGCCGGTGGAAATATAACCGATAGGTGCATCTGCCTGTCAACTGAAAATGCTGACAGGCTGACTCTTATAAAAATGAACAAGGGCTGGATTGGGCCAGACTTCTCAACACCACTGAATGATAGCAGCATAACATAAACTCAAATACAGTGTCTTTTTTTTGGGAGGTCTAACTCTATTCCCATGCAACTCTGTCTTTGCACCCACTCATGGGTGTACACTTCCTGATTTTGTCTATTTGCTCTTGTCCTCCTCCTTCTCCGCATCCTTATCCTACACCACCATATCACTACCATATGAACCATATCAACATATCTACGTCTCTTACAAGGGACATTAGAGTACCTCCATATTTTTGGCAGCCGTTGTTTCACTGCATAGTTAAACAGTATAGAAGACCCACTTCCTAATAATGGGAACATTGTTTTCAGGAGACCCTCCGACCTCTACGTCCCTTGCAAGAGGCATTGGTGTTCCTCCAAATTTTTGGCAGCCGTTGCTTCACTGCATAGGCAAACAGTATGGGAGACACACTTCCTAATAATGGGAACATTGTTTTCAGGAGGCCCTCCGACCTCTACATCTCTTGTATAGGGCACAGGAGTTCCTCCAAAATTTTGGCAGCCGTTGCTTCACTGCATAGGCAAACAGTATGGGAGACACACTTCCTAATAATGGGAAAATTGTTTCAGGATTCCCACCGACCTCTCTGTCTCTTGCAAAGGGCAATGGAGTTCCTACAAATTTTTGGCAGCCGCTGCGTCACTGCATAGGCAAACAGTATGGGAAACACACTTTCTAATAATGGGCACATTGTTTTCAGGAGACGCTCTGACCTCCACGTGTCTTGCAAGGGGCATTAGAGTTCCTCCAAAATTTTGTCAGCCGTTGCTTCACTGCATAGACAAACAGTATGGGAGACCCACTTCCTAATAATGGGAATGTTGTTTTCAGGAGGCCCTCCGACCTCTACGTCTCTTGTAAAGGGCACAGGAGTTCCTCCAAAATTTTTGCAGCATTAGCTTCACTGCATATGCAAACAGTATGGGAGACACACTTCCTAATAACAGAAACATTGTTTTAGGATTCCCACCGACCTCTCTGTCTCTTGCAAGGGGCAACAGAGTTCCCACAAATTTTTGGCAGCCGCTGCATCACTGCATAGGCAAACAGTGTGGAAAACACACTTTCTAATAATGGGAACATTGTTTTTTGGAGGCTCTCCGAACTCTAAGTCTCTTGCATGGGGCATTGGAGTGACTCCAAATTTTTGACAGCCATTGCAGTCACTGCATAGGCAAACAGTATGGGAGACACTCTCCTTTCTATGGGAATATGTCATTACTGAGACCCACCTCTATGTGTCTTTAAATTGTTAGCGGGTTTTCTCCTAATTTTTAGCAGCCGTTGGATTCACTGCATACCCTATAACTGAATAGCAGACTCTCTCCTTTCTAATGGGAACATGTCGAACTCATTACTGTGGCCCAGCTCTATGTGTCTTTAAATTGTTAGTGGGGTTTTCCCTAAATTTTGGCAGTTGTTGGACTCACTTCATACCCTATAACTGTATAGCAGACCCTCTCCTTTCTAATGGGAACATGTCGTTACTGTGGCCCAGCTCCATATGTCTTTAAATTGTTAGTAGAGTTTTTCTTAAATTTTGGCAGCCATTGTACTCACTGCATAACCTATAACTGATTAGCAGACTCTCTGCTTTCTAATGTGAACATGTCATACTCGTTACTGTGGCCGAGCTCTTTGTGTCTTTAAATTGAAAGTGGGGTTTTTCCTAAATTTTGGCAGCAGTTGGACTCACTGCATACCCTATAACTGTATAACGGACCCTCTTCTTTCTAATGGGAACATGTCATTACTGTGGCCCAGCTGTATGTGTCTTTAAATTGTTATTGAGGTTTTTCCTAAATTTTGGCAGCCGTTGCACTCACTGCATACCCTATAACTGTATAACAGACCCTCTCCTTTCTAATGTGAACATGTCGTTATTGTGACCCAGCTGTATGTGTCTTTAAATTTATAGTTGGTGTTTTTCCCAAATTTTGGCAGCCCTTGCAGTCACAGCATTGGCATTACCACTGTAAGAGACGCTCTCCTTTTTAATGGGAACATTATTTTTTTACTGAGAACCTCCTCTATCTCTCTTCAAAGGGGTATTGAATTGCGTCCACATTTTTGGCAGCCCTTGCAGTCACTGAATACGCAATAACAGTATAGGAGACCCACTTGTTAATAATGGAAACAAGACAGCATAGCCGGCTGATGGCTTTCTAACAATAGTGATGACCGACTGCAGGCCTTTTAAAAATAGTAAGGGTCGTCTGATGGCCTTTTAAAAATAGGCTTTGTGACTAGTGTGGAGCCACCCCCGTAGTGTTCGAGTTCGGTTCGGTTCGTCGAACACCCGTGTGTTCGCCGAACTGTTCGTCGAACTGTTCGTCGAACACCTTCGAACACCGTTTAAACCAATGGCAGGCAGACAAAAACACATAGAAACACATAGAAAACACCTTCAAAGGTGTCCAAAAGCTGACAAACTGCTCAGAAGACACAACTAACACATGGAAAAGTGACAAGTACATATAGTCATGCGAAAAGAAAAGAGGTGGAGGAGTAAAAGGAGGGGGAGACACAGATATAGGCATGTCATGCCCTTCTAAAATCCAAAAAAGTGCGAAGCCGACATGGCCAGTCCGTTCCTGCCCGTGCGACCTCCGTGTCACCGGCTTTGTGCCAGAGCTGCGGTGGACCCTGACGGCCAGCCCCCCTCTCCCAATACTGGTGCCTGTCCGCTGGTGGGTCGAGCGAGCCGCCCTGTGGTGGAGGAAGGTCTAAGATTTTTAATTTAAATTGTCTCTCTAATTTGAATGAATACACTTTAAATCCTTTTACAAGGATCTATTGGAGAGCAAGTCTCATGCCAGCAGCCCCGTAGATCCAGCTCCAGTAGCATCCACTAAAGCTGCTGCAGTTAAAATGCTTTTATAACGATCGAGCTCGGCGGTCCACCGCAAGGCGTCCTACCGCCAGTCCCAGTCCCTATGCCTTGGAGTGCCTCCTGATGCTCTTCACTGAGTATCCGGGGTCCCAAAGCATTTCCTTTAAGTGTCCAAACTACAGGTAGTGTAGCTTGCTTAACAGCTGGGATAATCCGCTGACTAGCAGACACTGCTACTAGGCACAAAGTATTTCCTGGGCTAGATGGAGTTAAAAATTTGTAATTAGATACTCTAGTTGGATGTTGAGAAAGCATTCCATAGAGTCTCCTGGCATGCCATATAATATTCTCTTAAAAAGCTTGAGGTAGGGGTCTAGGGGACCCTTTTATAGCCAAAATCATGGACCTGTATCGCAATACGTCACCTAGGCTGAAGATAAATGGAACTGTAGCACCCCGAGGGCTCGGTTGCTACAGAGGTATTGCACCTCACCCAGAGGTGTGATATCTCACTCTCAGGTAAGGATGGAGTGTGGATCAGGACCCTGACACCTGCATGCATTACACCACATTGCCGTGGGGCAGGGAGACAAATATGCCCCTGAGATGGGCACGACAGTCCCTGTCCCTGGCTGGAGTGGGGGGAGGGAACACTGAGGAAGGGGAACCCTGTAGTGCAGGAGCAGGGAGGAAGCAGTTCCTGGGTGCATTGAGAAGGGAGTATAAAAGGTGGGCACTATCTTAGTTCAGTGCAGAGAAGTCTGAGCAGAAGTGACAGGGAGCAGGGGCTCTGCTTGAGCTCTGCTCCGGAGGCGGGCCTAGTAACAGAGGCCCAGGCCTGGAGGAGGGAGAAGGAAGGAAGAGGAGCGGAGAAGGCTCAAGGAATGAGGAATGAAGTGATCCCAGGGGTGCGGACGGGAGGGTCGCCACAGCACGCCCGAATCCACCTGCGTGGAGGGGTCAGGCCAAAGGGGAAGACCGGTCCCCGAAACTAGTGGAGGCGGGAAACGACCCTCAGCTAGAAACCAGAGGCTGTGACATTTTATGTGGCGCAGCCCATAGCTACAAATGCTAGGAAGGCACCACGTAGGGTAAGGGAAACTGGCACCAAGTTTACCAAGAGGAGGCCCGAGGCAGCCGGACAGAAGCGTTGGTAAGAAAGGCCAGACAAAGGACACACAAAGGGGGTCATGTGAAGCGCTCCAAAGTTATCTGGGAGTTGTCTGAGCCCCTCACCTGGTGACCACAGTACGACGTTGGCAGCCGTTACCTGCATAAGTGGTCTGGATAATAAGAACTGTGAGTAAAGGCCCTGGACTGCATCACTGACTCCGTGTCGTTACTGCTGCTGCCCTGCACCCTCACCCCCATCCTCCGCATACACTGCCCTGAGGCTATACTCCTCCCGTGTGGAGTTATACTACGCTCTGCTGCACCCACAACACCAGCCTCAGCAGTCTGCCATGCAGCGGCGGTTCACTCTGACCGCAATCCACGGGTGGCGTAGTCGGACATTTAAACATCAAAACCACATAAATATTTCCGCCACTGGTTTGACCGGCCTGAGCCACGGAACCGGGTCGCCGCCACGGAGACTACAACCACCAGCATCCACCAAAAAGGGACCGGCTCCGGGTGTCCCAAGGCCCAGGGGGTGCGTCAGAACATTTTCAGCACCTTTCATAATCACCAATGGGACAAGGCAGGGATGTCCTCTGTCCCCTCTCTTATACATCCTAGTGACAGAGCACCTGCTCTCATCAATTCGCCATAACCCCAATATTAGGTGGATTGAGGTGGGAGGCACCGAGTACAAGTGCTCTGCATTTGCTGATGATGTCCTAGTATATATCACTCAATGACATATATCCATCCCTGCTGTTATGGCTGAAATAGATCACTTTGTTACATGGTCAAATTTTAAAATCAATGCAGCGAAGTCTGAGGCCCTCGATGTCTCCCTCCCCAAGTCCATACAGGATTCCATCCAGTACAACTTTCCCTTTGCCTGGCCCTCACAGGGTATCAAATACTTAGGAATTCCTATTCATAGAGACCTCTCCAGTCTATGTTATCTTAATTTTGGGCCCTTTATTGAACAACTCCATACAGACCACGGTTGGCAAGTTAGAACTGTAAGATTCACTACGTGAACCACTGGTGTTTTGTGGAAAAGCACATGTACACTGTGCTCCAAATTATTATGCAAAAAGTGTTTAGGAGTGATAAGGTAAGAATTTTTTTGCCTGTCAGTTAAACTCATTGATGGTGATGTGTGTCAGGGCTCTTTATATCACTATAAGCAATTGCAGACACCTGTGCTAATTAGTTTGGCAGGTGTGTCCAATGAAAGGCAAGACTACTTAAGAATGCTGTCCCACATTATTAAGCAGCCTACATTTTCTGCCAAAATGGGTAAGAAAAAGGATGTGTCGGCTGTTGAGAAGCAACAAATTGTGGAGTGTTTAGGTCAAGGCATGACTACAATCAACATTGCCCAGACACTTCATCCTGATCATCGCACAATCAAGAAGTATGTATCTGATTCACAGTACACACGTGTGCGTGCTGATAAGGTAAAATTGAGGACTCTTTCCTACAGGCAATTATGTCAGGTTAAAAGAGCAGCCGCAAAAATGCCTTGTCATAGCAGCAGATAAGTTTTTGAAGCTGCTGGTGCCTCCAACGTGCCCCAAACAACAAGATGCAGAGACCTTCAGAGGTTTGCAGCTGTGGGTAAGCCATCCTGTCGACCTCTTCTATCCACTGCACACAAGCAGAAACGGCTCCAGTGGGCCAAACAGTACATCAAGACTGACTTCAAAACTGTGTTGTTCACCGATGAGTGCCATGCATCGCTCGATGGTCCAGATGGATGGAGTGGAGGATGGCTGGTTGATGGGCACCACACGCAAACACGGCTACAGCGCCAACAAGGAAGAGGTGGAGTAATGTTTTGGGCTGGAATCATGGGGAGAGAGATTGTTGGCCCCTTTAGGATCCCTGAAGGGGTAAAGATGAACTCCATAATGTATGTGGAGTTTCTCAAACAGCAATTCCTGCCATGGTTCAAGAAGAAGAACCGTGCATTCCACAGCAAGATCATTTTCATGCATGATAATGCACTGTCTCATGATGCACATAACAAATCTGCATCTCTGGCTGATATGGGCATAAAAGGGGACAAACTTATGGTGTGACCCCCATGCTCCCCTGACCTCAACCCCATTCAGAACCTCTGGAGCATCATCAAAACGAGTGTCTATGATGGCGGGAGGCAGTTCACATCTAAGCAACAGCTCTGGGAAGGTATTCTGTCCTCATGCAAAACAATTGAAGCAGAAACCATCCAAAACCTGACAAATTCAATGGACGAGACAGTTCAGAAGCTCTTTTCGAACAAGGGGTCCTATGTGCAAATGTAACATCACCTAGAATAAAGTTTTGAGTTGAAAACTGTTTGATTTCAGTTTCTAATAACCTGCTAATGCTTATAATTTCAAAAATGACCATTTTTTTGTTCTTTATTAAAATGAAAAGGTTGATCGAAGAGTGTGGGGGATCTAAGAGTGTGGCAACCCAGTAGTCAGGATTACTTCGAATTCTGACAATCTGAGGGTCATGTTGCAGGTAGTGCAGCAAGAAGGCACTCATGTGTCTTGCGCATCTAGGAGACCCAAAATTATTTTCTTGGCTAGATGCAGCTAAAAATTATTATTAATTTGAAAGCTGGTGGAGCTTAGTATAGATGGCCTAATAGAATCAGTACTGCACACTGCTACAAAGCCCAAAATATTTTCCAACCAAGATACAGATAAACATGATTAGTAATTTTAAATCTGGTGGAGCTTTGTATTGATGGCCTAATAGAATCAGTACTGCACACTGATACAAAGCTCAAATTATTTTCCAGCCTAATACAGATAAACATGATTAGTAATTTTAAAGCTTAAAATGGTTGGTGAGGTGATTTTAACAAATCATCAAGCTTTTACTCTCCCCAGGATGACATAGGGGTAAAAAAGTCGTTTCGGATCCATGGTTTGTTCATCTTTATGAACGTGAGTCTGTCTACATTATCAGTGGAGAGTCGCGTGCGCTTATCTGTCAGCACACCACCAGCAGCGCTGAACACACGATCAGACAGAACGCTGGCTGCGGGGCATGACAAGATCTCCAAGGCGTAAGTGGCGAGCTCCGGCCATTTATCCAGATTGGAAGCCCATAAAGAGCAATGGTCTAGTGACACAGTCATGGCTTCAATGTTTACTTGGAGATACTCCTGTACCATCGTCTCTAGGCGTTGACTATGTGTCAGACTTCTTGTCTCCTGTGGCCTTGCAAAGGATGGGAAAAAAAGTGGTGAAATGATTCCGCAAAATTGCTGTTACCAGCAGAAACTGTGTTTCTGTTATGGTTTGAGTGCTGAACACTCGTCGGTCCCACGGTTGGCAAGTTGGAACTGTGAGATTCACTACGTGCACCACGGGTGTTTTGTGGAAAAGGACATGTAAGATTCTGCAACAGTCTCTGCTGATACTCCTGCATGCGTGCATCCCTTTCTATGGCAGGAATAATTTCTGCAAATTTACTTTTGTACCGGGGATCTAACAGTGTGGCAACCCAGTAGTCAGGATTATTTCTAATTCTCACAATTCGAGGGTCATGTTGCAGGTAGTGCAGCAAGAAGGCACTCATGTGTCTTGCGCATCCAGGAGCACCAAGTCCCTGTTGTGTTGGTGGCGAGGTAACAATCATGCTTCCTTCCTCTGTCCTCTCCCCCCAACCTCGCACAACAGAAATGAGATCAAGGTCTCCCTCATCTGATGAGTCTTCCATCAGTTCGTCCTCCACTTCTTCCTGCGCTCCTGCACCTTTCTCACTAGTTTGACTGCTACCATGTGCCCTGGTAAAACCATCTCCCCCACCCTCACATGCCTGCCGCCTTGGTGCTGCCGACCGTCTGGACCTTGCAGATGTTAGCCCTTCCACATACATCTCCTCCTCCTCTACTTCCTCCACCTCCTCTTGTGCCACCACCTGACTCCGAATTCTGTTTAACATGTGTTCCAGCATGTAAGTCACTGGTATATTCATGCTGATAATTGCATCGTCAGCGCTAAACATCTTCGTCGCCATTTCAAAACTGTCCAGAAGGGTGCATAGGTCCCAGATCTGAGACCACTCCTCCAGCGTGATTTGCCCCACCTCTGGATCTCGTTGGCCCTGGCTATACATCAGAACATATTGCACCAGGACTTGTCGGTGCTGCCACAGTCACTGCAACATGTGCAGAATTGAATTCCACCGGGTAGGCACATTGCATTTTAGCCGGTGAAGTGGCAGGCCCAACGACTTCTGTAGAGATGTAAGTCGCTGAGCTGTGGGATGCGAATGGCGGAAGTGAGCACACAGCGACCGTGCTCTCTGCAGAAGGCCATCTAGTCCGGGATAGTGGGCTAAAAATTGCTGGACAACCAGGTTCAACACGTGAGCCATACAAGACACGTGTGTGACATTGCCCTGGTGAAGGGCCGCACCCTTGTTTCAGCATTGTCGCACACGGCCTTCCCTGGTTTCAGGTCCAGTGGAGACAACCATTCATGAAACTGGTTCTCCAGAGCTGACCAAAACTCCTCAGCTGTGTGACTCACATTTCCCAGACATTTCAAAGTAAAAACAGCCTGATGACGTTGAGCCCTGCTGCCAGCATAGTAAGGAGGTGTGCAGGATCCCTTCTGCACAGTTAGAAAGCTTGTGGCATGACCAGACAGGCTTTGGGTGCAGGTGGAGGACCGAGAGGAGGTTGAGGAGGAAGAAGCAGTGGAGGAACTTTGAGATAAAGAGAATTGACGCACAACTTGTGGGGACGGCAAGACTTGGACAGCAGCCCCTTGTCCTGCTGTCACCATAGTCACCCAGTGCGCAGTCAGCGTCATGTAACGCCCCTGTCCATGCCTACTCATCCTAGAGTCTGTGGTGAAATGCACCCTGTCACACACAGAGTTTCTCAAAGAAGTGGTGATGTTGTGTGCAACATGCTGGTGGAGCGCAGGCACACCTTCTTTGTGAAGTAGTGCTGACTGGGCATCTGGTACTGGGGCACTGTGATGGACATAAGGTCTCGAAAATACTCTGTGTCCACCAGGCGGAAAGGCAGCATTTCTGTAGCCAAGAGGTTGCAGATGGTGAAATTCAACCTCTTAGCTTTCTCATGGCTAGGAGGAAATGGTCTTTTACTTGTCCACATCTGAGGGACCGAGGGCTGGCTGTTGTGCTTAGACGGGGTTGAGAAGGGTGTCCCCGACAAACTGCTGGTCTGTGAGGAAGATGCAGGCGGACATGTTAGGTTGCCTTGATCCAAAGGTGGTGCTATCGATGTCGGACAGCGCTCAACACCAGCTGGTGTTACCACCTCCAAAGAAAATGATGACCTGCCAATAACGCTGGCTGTTGCGGGTAAAGAGGTGGCAGGTCTGCGTCCTAAAACAGGTGTGACTGTTGTCCCCCCAGTCACAGAGGATGAAGAGGCCGCGGATGCACAAGATGTGGCAGACTGTGGTTTTCCCGGCCGGCTAGGCCGCATTGTAGCACAGTGAGCTTCACACTGCAACTTATGCTTCATGTCCATTTGCCGGTTCATGCATGAAGTACTCAAACTATGTATTTTTTGGCCTCTACTTAGCTTTTGCTGACAAATGTTACAGATAACACGAGTTGGGTCATCGTTATCGATCTGAAAAAATGCCCAGGCTATGCAAGGCTTAGCACCCATGCGACCTGAAGAGCCACTACGACTTGTGGTCAGAGGCAGAGTTGTGTTTGAGGATGCAGTTGTTGACGTGCTTCCAGTACTACGTCTCTGTCCAGGAAGGCGCAACCTTACCTCGTCGTCACTAGCATCCTCTTCCACCTCCTCTGCTGACCTCATCTCTTGGCTGACTGTGGGTTGACAGTAAGTGGGATCTCCAACCTCATCATCATCACCCTGTGTTTTATCACACCCGTTGTCCTCAGAGCCAACCTGTTCCTGCCCTGACAAAAAAACAAAGTTGTCGCTCCAATCAGATATTTGAGTCTCATCATCGTCTTCCTCTTTGTCTCCACCAACAGGAGTTACAGTTTGGGAACGAGGGTCTACATTATGGTCAGAACCTTCTGCGTCTGGTCCTGGATCCGACTCATAAAGATTCTGGGCATCAGTGCAGATCATTTCCTCGTCTGGATTCACAGAAGCTCTGGAGCCGACCTCTGATTCCCAGGCTATAGTATGAGTTAACAGCTCAGCAGACTCAACCATCTGTTCTACCCCATACTCAGACGGGCAGCTGGAGACTTGGGAGCTGTGAGGAAGCAAGTGCGATTGGGGTGACACCTTTGAGGACTGGATTATTTGTGATGTTGAAGTTGAGGTGGAGGAGAGCCCACTTAAAGGAGCACTTGATATCCGTTGAAGCACCTGCTGTTTTTGTGCCTCATCTGGAATTGGTAGCGATGGGCGTGGCCGTAAGAAAGGGATCTTATCACATTGTCCGCTAAAAGAAGTAGACATTTTAGTTTGGCTGGAAGATGGTCTTTCTTCTGCAGATGTTGCTGTTTCTTTAACACCTGCCCCACGGACACAACCTTTTTTCCCCTTCTCACCATGCCTATTCCCCTTTCCACCAGCAGCACGCCTTTTTCCTCTCATTTTGGTGGTTAACTAATTCACAACTCTGGAGTTGTTTGCACAAAAAAACAATGGATGGGAACCGAGCAGAGCTGAGTGGCCAAACTGTGGTATTAGGCCATAAGTATTGGCTGGGTTAGATGCAGATAAAAATTATATTGAATTTGCAACCTGATGGAGGTTAGTATAGATGAACTAAGAGAACAAGTCCCACACACTGCTTGAAGCCTAAATATTTTTTCAGAGCTAGATGCAGAAAAAAATTATATTGAATTTGCAACCTGATGGAGGTCAGTATAGATGGACTAATAGAACAAGTCCCACACACTGCTAGAAGCCTAAATATTTTTTCAGAGCAAGATGCAGAAAAAAATTATATTGAATTTGCAACCTGATGGAGGTTAGTATAGATAGACAAATATAACAAGTCCCACACTCTGCTACAAGCTGAAATATTTTTTCAGAGGTAGATGCAGAAAAAAATTATATTGAATTTGCAACCTGATGGATGTCCGTATAGATGGACTAATAGAACAAGTCCCACACACTGCTAGAAGCCTATATATTTTTTCAGAGGTAGATGCAGAAAAAAATTATATTGATTTTGCAACCTGATGGAGGTCAGTTTAGATGGACTAATAGAACAAGTCCCACACACTGCTAGAAGCCTAAATATTTTTTCAGAGCTCGATGCAGAAAAAAGTTATATTGAATTTGCAACCTGGTGGAGGTTAGTATAGATGGACTAATAGAATGAAGCTATGCCCAAAAGGTTTTACTTCACTAGGTGCAGTAAAAAAAATTGTATTCTATACACAGGTGGTGTAGCTTGCAACACAGATAGGTTACTCCACTGACTAACTTGCACAGCACTGGCACAGACCTGCCTGGCAAAAAGTGATAGGAACTGATGTAACCTAGCCATGAAAAGGACTGCAATTACAATTAGTCTTTACTCCCAACCAATATATTTAAGAGCTCAGACCTGCCTGATAAAAGTCGTATGAAATGATGTTACCTAGCCCTTAAAAGGACTGAAATCATAACTCTTCCCTAATCCCAAGCTATCTGTAGATCTGTGCGAAAATTGGCTTGAAATTACCAAAGTATAGCGCACACAGCAACAGTGGTGCCGTCTAACATGCAGCTGCAGCAGTGAGAAAATGGTGGCGACGGGGAAAATGGCTGGGTCTTATAGGGCAAGGACATGTGACATACACTGCCAATGACACATGCCCTTGCTTGTGTGAAAAAAAGCAGTTCGCTCCATGTGTGCGCTGCTGATAGGCTGACAGACAGCACCTCCCCCACTGTAAATGCGGGAAAGAGAAAAAAAAATGGAGATCTTCATTATTCCTGCAGAGATCCATCCCCTGCCCCTCCCCCCTCCCCGCTGTACACTCAAACTGCGAATTAACATTAATTTTCAGCATTACTGAGAAAAAATCCAGTTATGATTTTGGTGCATGAACAGTTATCGAACATAACCTCGAACTGCCGAATTTTTTTCAAATCATTCGAGTTCGCAGAAAGTCTCGAACACCGCCCAAAACAGCTCGAATTTGAGATTGGCGAACAGTTCGAGTTGAACACCGCTCATCTCTATTTGTGACTTCAGAGTCCCTCCATCATAAATGAAACAAGATGTGTCTGATGAGATGACCACAGTTTTAGGCAGTGACCTGGGAGTCAGAGATGCTTCCAGGGGTCTTCCACATGCTGTTCCCATGTCTTTTCAGCACTGTATGCATGTGTCTGATGATGTGCCACACACCACATGGCCAGATAAGGTTGTAAAATATTAAAATGACATTTCCTGGTGAATGTATTTGTCACGGTTGAAAGCAATGCAGAAGTGCAAATACGCATCAAACAACACTATATATGAACATAACCCAAGGTGTTGAGGAGCTTTTTTGTCTTTGTACATTTATTTTGCCATATTTCCAAGGAAAATCCATTTTTGTTTCGTTTTTTATGTTTTATTCCTTAAAAGTGGCGTAATACTCAGACAACATTGTTGACAGCAGTGACTTGGGAGTCAGAAATGCTTCCAGGGGTCTTCCCCATGCTGTTCCCATGTCATTTTAGCACGGTTCCCACCGATTTGGCCAATTTATAGGCCCTCTGCAGACCGCCGGGGGGAGCCGCATGAAAAATGCTCGAGTTTCCCATAGACTTACATTGGGCTCATTGCTCGGGTCCAGCACCCGAGTATTACAATTTGCTCGACTTGAACAACAAGTACCCAAGCATTTTAGCGCTCGCTCATCACTAGTTTTTACTTAAAATCAGCAAAATTTGGTAAAAGTACGGGAAATGATTGCGTTTCCACTACATTATTTTTATCCCTTTGACAAGGATAGTGGTGCTATATGATGAGCAGGGTGGGACTTGTTTGATGAGATGAGGGTCTGTTATCTAATTATTTATTTTTTTCTTAATGTGTGCAAATTCTGGATAGTCAATCAGGGCGCAGGAACCATTCACAATTTCCAGACACAAGGGCTTGTGCCATTGGCTGCGGAAGTCACATGTCGCTCTCCATATAAAGAGCGGACTTGTTGTTTAAGCACCATTTTGTAAGTGTAACAGAGCAGTAAGGCTGCTCCAGACTAATGATGAGCAAATATGTTCAAAATCAGATCTCAAAAGTTAAATTCGGCAAAAATGTGGCACATACGAATTCGTGATCGGAAAGGCGAGCGTTTTTACTTAAATTCTGGAAAATCAGCAATGTTTGGCGCATAAGTGCGGGAACGTGATTGCGGGGCAACTACAGCATTTTTATCAGTTTGGCTCGAATAGTGCTTGTGTATGATGAACGGGGAGACATGTTAGATGAGTGGTGGGGCTGGTGAGAGCTCAGAAGAGGTCAGGGCAGTGGCATGTTTGTAATCTTTTTTTTTTCCTGTAATTTCAAGAGAGGAAAGCGCTGCTAGCCAATCACAGCGCAAGAAGCATTCACACTGTCCAGACACAAGGGCTTCTGCCATTGGCTGCTGAAATCACATGTCCTCTCTATACAAAGTGCTGCCATGTTCCCTGAGCGCCATTTTATGCATGTCATTGCTGACAGATGCAGCTCAGTGTTCTCCTGTGTAATGAGAGATATTAGCTAGATAGATGGGCGCTTCTGTGGAAGTCAGATAGTGTAGATAAGCCCTCTGCTGCGTACCTATGAAATCGACCTTGCTGCACATTTTTTTTTTTCTTGTGCAATTACTGAGATTCAGACAGAAAGACCAGGGCCCATGCCGAGGAACTGTGGTGTGCACTACTTGTATTGTGCTGTATGCACTAGTATCCTTTCAATCTATTTTTTCACTTGCTAATGTGATAAAGCAAGCAAGCCCTTGCAGCCCACCTTTTGATTTTGTGGGGTTGAAATTCCGCTGTCTGCAGACTCTGCAGAGCTTCTCAGTGCAGAGCACAAAAAACTTTTTTTTCATTTGCTAATGTGATAGTGCAAATTATAGTAGCCCAATTTGACATTTTTTTGGTGGGTGAAATTCAGCTGCATTAACAGTAAAAAAAAATATATTTTTTCAGTTGATAGGCAGAGTCCAAAAAATAATTTTATTTTGACAAACGTTATGCACTCTGCTATAAGCCAGCTATTACTTTCGTGGCGTTGAACATCAGCTCTTTTCAGAGAAAAACAATAGATTTTTTCTGTTGCTAGCTAGAGTCCAAAAAAAATTATTTTTTCTCGCAAACGCGGTACACTCTGCTATAAGCCACCTGGCCATCTATTTTTTGTTGTTCCTAATGTGATACAGCATACTAGATATGAGTTTGAAATATCTTGGAGCATATATTCTATGCTATACAGGCCTCATTCACAGTAAAAAAATACTTTCTTCTGTTCCTAAAGTTTAACATCAGGGACATCTCAGTTTGAAATAGTTTGGAAAATATCTTGTATGCTATACAGGCCACATCCATAGTAAAAATAATACTTTGCTCGGTTCTTAACGTTAGATCAACGTTACAAGAGTAAAATTTTGCCAGATGTTTATCCCCCTGGAAAGAGACCCGCACATGCTGGATTATTGAAACACACTTTTACACAACTTTAAGAGAGATTTTCCCCAGGACAGCAGTATGGCTGTAGACTTCCGACCTCAGGACCGTCATTTCGTTAACACAAAAATATTAGCAGCAGCGTAAGTGGTGCAGGATTATCTAGAGCTCAATATCAATACCATCATGGAGGGTTTGGACCTTTTTACATTTTGGTCTTCAAAAATGGAAGAGTGGCCAGAGCTCACCTGTCACGCCAAGGAGGTTTTATCATGAACGGCAGCCTGCGTTCTCTCAGAACGAGTCATCAGCGCTACTGGTGGTGTCCTGATGGATAAGATGGATAAGCGCAGCCGGCTGTCACCTGAAAGTGTAGACCGCTTAACATTCATCAAGATGAACAAGTCATGGTTCTCCAAGAAGATTTGCACTCCAATCGCAGACTGTGCAGAAAAGGCAATAGTGTAGTTTTTAGTGTGCTGCATTGATCTCGCATAATTGCAGTCAGTGATACCTTTGTCGTGGCTTCTGTGCCTGCTGTTGCTGATGTTAACAATAATTTTTTGGAATGGAGACTCCTGGTTGGTTCTCCATATGTTGGCTTGGCTGTATTGAAAGGGTGTCTGTCCCCATTAAACTAGTTCTACTCTGGTGAAATTTATGCCACGTTGCTGGTGTCTGCCTCTAATTTTTTGAAATGTTGAGACTCCTAATTGGGTCTCCATCTTCTGGGTTGGCTGTAGTGGCAGGGCCGGCTCCAGGTTTTTCTGGGCCCCGGGCGAAAGAGTCTCAGTGGGCCCCTTTAACACATACCACGATTCATGATGCAGAGATACAGCGGAGAAATAAATATATATTATATATATATATATATATATATATATATATATATATATATATATATATATATATATAGTACAATGCAAAGATTTCACTTCTTACATTACATGAGTGATATCTATTGTAAATTCCACAATAGCTCAGAAACCGGTGAATCGCTCCACATAGAATACTGGCCCCCATATAAGGCTCCATACGGAATACTGGCCCCCATATAACGCTTCATACAGGATACTGGCCCCCATATAACGCTCCACACAGAATACTGGCCCCCATATAATGCTCCATACAGGATACTGGCCCCCATATAACACTCCACACAGAATACTGGCCCCCATATAAGGCTCCATACGGAATGCTGGCCCCCATATAACGCTTCATACGGAATACTGGCCCCCATATAAGGCTCCATACGGAATACTGGCCTCCATATAAGGCTACATATGGAATACTGGCCCCCATATAAGGCTCCATACAGAATACTGGCCCCCATATAACGCTCCATACAGGATACTGGTCCCCTTATAAACCTCCATACAGGATACTGGCCCCCATATAACGCTCCATACAGGATACTGGTCACCTTATAAAACTCCATACAGGATACTGGCCCCCATATAACGCTCCATACAGGATACCGGTCCCCTTATAACGCTCCATACAGGATACCGGTCCCCTTATAACTCTCCATACAGGATACTGGCCCCCATATAATGCTGCATGCAGGCTGTTACCCCCCACATAATGCCCCATACAGGCTGTCCCCCCCTTATAATGCTCCATGCAGGCTGTTACCCCCCACATAATGCCCCATACAGCCCCCCCCTTTTAATGCTCCATGCAGGCTGTTACCCCCCACATAATGCCCCATACAGGCCCCCCCTTTTAATGCTTTATGCAGGCTGTTACCCCCCATATAATGCCCCATACAGGCTGCCCCCCCTTATAATGCTCCATGCAGGCTGTTCCCCCCCACATAATGCACTATGCAGGCTGCCCCCCCCTTTATAATGCCCCATGCAGGATGTCCCCCCCTTTATAATGCCCCATGCAGGATGTCACCCCCTTCTTTATAATGCCCCATGCAGGCTGCCCCCCCCTTTATAATGCCCCATGCAGGATGCCCCCCCCTTTATAATACCCCATGCAGGATGCCCCCCCTTCTCTTTATAATGCCCCATGCAGGCTGTCCCCCCCTCTATATAATGCCCCATGCAGGATGTCCCCCCCCTTTTAAAATGCCCCATGCAGGATGCCCCCCCCCTCTCTCTTTATAATGCCCCATGCAGGCTGTCACCCCTCCTCTTTATAATGCCCCATGCAGGATGTCCCCCCCTTCTCTTTATAATGCCCCATGCAGGCTGTCACCCCTCCTCTTTATAATGCCCCATGCAGGATGTCACCCCCCCTCTCTTTATAATGCCCCATGCAGGATGTCACCCCTCCTCTTTATAATGCCCCATGCAGGCTGTCACCCCTCCTCTTTATAATGCCCCATGCAGGCTGTCACCCCTCCTCTTTATAATGCCCCATGCAGGCTGTCACCCCTCCTCTTTATAATGCCCCATGCAGGATGCCCCCCCCTCTCTTTATAATGCCCCATGCAGGATGTCACCCCCCCTTCTCTTTATAATGCCCCATGCAGGGTGTCCCCCCCTTCTCTTTATACTGCCCCATGCAGGATGTCACCCCCCCTTCTCTTTATAATGCCCCATGCAGGGTGTCCCCCCCTTCTCTTTATACTGCCCCATGCCTCCATACATTAATAAAAAAAAAATCAAATACTCACCTCCCTTCTCCTCACCTGCTACCTGCTACATGCTGCCCGCTGCCTGCTGCCCGCCGCTCGCTGCTCGGGTCCGGACTCCAGCGTCTCCGGCGTTGTCCCGCTCAGTGCTCCCTGTGACGGCTCAGGGGAGGGCGCGGTGAAAATACGTCACCGCGCCCTCTGACCTGAGACGTCACAGGGACCGCAGAGCAGGAAGACAGCGGATCTGCGGAGGCACGGGGAGAGGTAAGTATCCGGCTGCCGGGGCCCTGAGCAAGCGGCGGAGAAGGGAGAGCGCTGACACCGCTCTCCTCCGCCCATAGCCCAGCGGGGTGCGCGACCGCCAGTGGGCCCCTCTGCCTGCTCAGGGCCCCGGCATTTGCCCGGGTGCGCCGGGTGCTGACGCCGGCCCTGTGTAGTGGAATATGTGTCGGTCCCCCTTATACTCTTTCTACCCTGATACCTCATGCATGGCCCATGGCTGACTGCTGCTGTGCCATTATAAAATTTGTACTGTGGGTCAATTGGTGCCAATTTTCATGGTGTCTGGCCCTAATTTGAGCTGTTTTGGTAGTTTTTAGGCCCCTTTAAAGGTGTTGTGTATGTGTTTTGCTTTGCCTCTCATTGAGTGCAATGGAATTCTGATTCGTTCGACTAACTGTTCAACGAATTGTTTGGAGAACATCGCGAAGTTAACCGATATGAAAAGAATCGAACCTTGAGAGGTTCACTCATCTCTACTGATGATGGTATCGTCATTGCTAACCATCTTAATAGAAATTTGTAAAATGTGCAGAAGGGTGCAAACGTCCTTCATCTGTGTCCACTCTGCGTGTGTGAGTCGCACCACAACCGTACTGTGTTAATACAAGCTATACGACATGAGATACTATGTCAGGGCTTGTTGTTGCTACCACAGTCGCTGCAACATGTTCAGAGTTGAATTACACCACATCGGCACATCGCAAATCAACCAGTTAACCAGTAGACCGAAATATCTCTGTAGCGATGGAAATCGTTGACCCGCTGGGATAGAGGCACAGAAATTGCTGTACCATGAGGTTGAGGATGTGAGCCATGCAAGGCACATGTGTGAGGTTGCCTCGGCATAGGGTCTCCACCAGGTTTGCAGTGTTATCGCACACGACCTTCCCTGGCTCCAGGCCCAGTGGAAACAGCCATTGCTCAAACTCAGCATGGATAGCTGTCCACAACTCATGATATGTATGACTGCGATCTCCAAGGCATATTAATTTAAACACTGTCTGATTGCGGTGAGCTCTGGCTGTGAAGTATAGAAGTCGGGTGGATTCTCTCTGCACTGTTGGAACACGTGTGTCATTAAGGCAGAGGTTGAGGGTGCAGGTGGAGGCCCTAGAATAGGTGGACGAGGCAAAAGCAATGGAGGAATTATTAGATTCAATGATTTGTCCCTCAAGCATTGGGAATTCCAAGACTTAGTGTCTAGTGGTTTAGCTTCCCATCCCCTGGTGTTTTGTGGTTTAGTTATCCAACCCTAGCTGTTTACTAGTTTAGCTCTCCAACCCCTGTTGTCTAGAAGTTTAGTTCTCCATCTTTTGGTGGGTTATGGTTTAGTTATCCATCTCCAAGTGCCCTGCAAGCCTTGAGGATGCCAAGTCTTGAGGAGCAGCCCATTTCCTGCCTGCCCCCACAGCCACCAGAGTTCTCCAGCGCCCAGTCAGCTAGATATAACGCCCCTGAACATGCTTGCTGGTCTAGATGTCAGTGGTGAAATGCATCCTGGCAGACATAGATTATTTAAAGGAATAGGTGATGTTGTATGCAACATGATGGTGAAGCGCAGGCACATCTTTCTTAGAGAAGTAATGGTGAGATGAAAACTGGTTCAAGGGGACTGCGACAGCTTTCAGCTTTTGGAAAGTGTCTGTATCCACCATGTGGAAAGACAGCTTTTCCAAGGCCATTAGATTCAAAATCGTGAAGCTCAAGTTCTTTCCTTTGGCATGTGCAGGAGGAAACAATCTTTCATGTAACTTCAGAACAGAGGGCTGGCTACTGTTCTGAGAGAGGGTGGAGTAGGGTGAACATGAAAAACCTGTGTGAGAGCACTTTCCACAGTGACGGAGGAGAAAAAAGCAGCAGTTGCAGTTGATGGGGCGGCTGGTGGTTGGCAAGGCCCGCTAGAGTACATTTTAGCGCAGTGAGATTCCCAGTATAACGCATGTTGATCGCGCATGTACCTATTCATACATGTAGTAGTCAAATTGTTGCAATTTTTGTCTCTACTCAGTCATTTTTAGCAAAATTGGCAGATAATTTGAGTTGTGTCATCCTTTGCAGTCTCCAAAAAGACCCAGGCTAGACAAACCTTGCTGCCCCAGCGAACTGCAGAGCCACCACTGACACTGGCCACAGCGACAGTTGAGGCTGTGGATGCAGTGCTTGTTGTAGTTGATTCACTCAGTGTCTGTGATGGAAGTCCCAATGTAACCTCCTCGTCTTCCTCCTCTTCCTTTTCCACCTCCTCTGCTGAGCTACTCAGCTGCGTGCTTCTAGGTTCACACCAAGTGGGATCTACAACCTCATCATCATCCTCTCTGTCCTCCCACTCTTCACCCTGAGAGTCACCCTCCTCCTTTTCCTGCCCTAACAGCACAGTATAGTCCGTTTGCAAGTCAGGTATCTTAGTGTCATCAGTATCACCAAATTCATAATATTTCCACCGTCTCATTCAATGCCCCCAACTGACCTATCCATGAAAGTCAATGGTGGCCCGCTCACCCAAGTCCCACAAGCTTGACTCTGATCTCTCCTTCAAACCTGAGATCCAAGCCCTTTCCTCTTCCTGCCAACTCCGACTCAAAAATATCTCCGGGATCCGCATACTCCTAAACCATGAATCTCCAAAAACACTAGTGCAAGCCCTCATCATCTCCCGCCTCGACTACTGCAACCTCCTGCTCTGTGGCCTCCATTCTAACACTATTGCACCCCTACAAGCTATCCTAAACGCTGCTGCCTGACTAATCCACCTGTCACCCCACTATTCCCCAGCCTTTCCCCTCTGTCAATCCCTGCACTGGCTCTTTGTTGCCCAGAGACTCCGATCCTCACAAGATCTTCTTCTCTACTTCCCTACTATCTCCTCTTCCCAAAATCACATACAAGATTTGTCCCATGCACCTCCCCTACTCTGAAACTCTCTACTCCAACACATTAGATTCTCACCTACTGTGGAAAGCTTCAAAAGCTACATAAAGACCTACCTCTTCCGACAAGCGTGCATCCTGCAGTAACCCTAGCTCTACCATACCGCTTAATGATAAGCTCTAATCTCATCTATTGTATACTCACCCATCCATTGTAGATTGTTTGTGAGCCCTCTCAGGCAGGGTTCTCTCTTCTCCTCTACCAGTTGGTGACCCCTTTTCACATGTAAAGCACCATGGAATAAATGGCACTGTAAAGCTAAATAATGATAATAATTTACTATTTGTACAGTGGTCAATTGATACCACTTTTCCTGGTGTCTACCTACATATTGAGCTGTTTTGGCAGCTTTTGGGTGCCTTTGAAGGCGTTGTGCATGCGTTTGGTTTTGCCCCCATTGTTTGCAATGGGATTCGAATATGTTCGGGTAACCATTCGACAAATTGTTCAGATAACATCAGGAAGTTCACCTATCTGAATCAGATCAAACCTTGAGAGGTTCACTTATCTCTACTAATGAGGGCTGAACCCGCCAAAGCTGTAAAAAGTTGCCCAGCACTGATAATCTAGACCCGATTCTCAGCTGTCTAAGAACAACCTCGATTCTGCCTTAATGACCAAAACACAGTAAAAAATCACTGCTATTTAGGCCTCATCCTGATATTTGTGATTTTTCTCATACATTACATACATTGAAACATGTACTGAGGTTCACCAGTGTTTTAGATCCGAGTATCATGAGTCAGCTTTTACTCTCAATGTTCCACCAATGATCGTCATGTATGTAACAATAAATTTATAAGTTACAAAGCTTTTCCTATTCACTGCAGTGTTACTCCTTGGAGAGAACCTGGATAGCACACTGATGTCATCCTTTAGTTCTTTGTGATTTTCGTGTACTCATAACATTCTGTGAGTAATTTTCATCCAAGACGCGGCTCAAAAAACGGACATCACTTTATTTTTATTTTATTTTGCGGACACAAGGTCTGCAAAAAGTAATAGGGCCATGTAGAATGCTTTATAGATCATAATGGCTACCTTTTCTAGCTGTAAAAAAAGACAGATAGATCGCATACATAAAATAACCTAAATCAAAACCAGGCCTAAGTCCCCTCTCTTTCTTTAGGCAAGAGTAGAAACCAAGAAAAAACCCTTTTTGTTTGGTGCAATGGGCGTCGAAACACTACAATCACGGATTAAGGAAACTCTGGGCTTTAAGTCCTTGAGACTGAGTTAAAAGGGGGCTTCAGGGGTATTCCTGGTCTTGCACTATATTATATTATAGCTACATTTGTTTGAATTAATGTTTTTACTTATTTACTTTTCTGTTTTTGCTTTTTCTTCAGGTGAACAATCTGACTGCAGAAACAATTTTTTTCCTTTTAGGATTTCAAAGCAACAATCATCCAACTATTTTCCTCTTCTGTCTTCTACTGGTGGCTTTCTGTGGGACAATATGTGGAAATCTTCTGTTCATCACCCTGGTGTCCACCAGCAAGAACCTTCACACTCCAATGTACTTCTTCATCTACCACCTCTCCATCAGTGACCTTTTGGTATCCATTGATATTGTCCCCAGTTTGCTCAATATTCTACTGAAAAATGGAGAGCCCATTAGTTTTACTGGTTGCATGACTCAGTTATATTTTTTTTGTGTCTCAGAAGTATTTGACTGTTTTCTTCTTGCTGTGATGTCCTATGACAGATATGTGGCCATTTGTAATCCCCTTCGTTACACCTCTATTATGACAAGGGACCATTGTGTTATATTGTCCACCATTTGCTGGGCGATGGGTTTTTCTGTTTCTTTGATTTACTCTGTAACAATATCGATGCTGACCTTCTGTGGACCAAATATCATTGACCATTTTTTCTGTGATTATGGGCCTTTAATTGAAAATTCCTGTTCTAGTACTTACACTCTTGAGTTAGAGATCTTTGTAATGTGTTTCATCGTACTTTTCATGCCTCCCACAGTAATTATTGTATCTTATGCTAAAATAATTGTCACCATCTTGAGGTTTCAGTCCAATGTCAGTAGACAGAAAGCCTTCTCCACCTGTAGTGCCCACCTCATTGTGGTCTCCATTTTCTTCAGTACGTTATTGAGTGTTTATCTTTTCCCAAAAGGAGAGGAGACTGTAAACATCAGTAAAATCCTATCATTGCTATTTACTGTATTCACTCCGTTGGTCAATCCCATTATATACAGCCTGAGAAATAAGGACATAAAGAAATCTCTGAAGGAAATGATCAATAAATGTGTAATATATTACAGTAATAAAATAAACCGTTGATAAAGTTTGATCGTAAAAAGAATTTTTCCAGACTTTGGGAGCAGATGGATTTTTTTGTTTCTAATATTCATCATTTGACTTGAGTAATAAGATTTGCAGGCTCCTGGTCCAGTGGTCATATCAGTAGTCAGTAGACAGTAGTCCATGTCTGGCAAACCAGAGCTGTCACAGGTGTGTCAGTTGTGACAGACAGTCGCTCTGGAGCCAGATGTAGAATGTCAGTGTTTTTGGAATTGCAGACGCCTTCTTGATCCTCTCATCCCTGTAGTATAGTTTTATCCTTCTTCCTTTAGGACCCAGTAGCAACCTCCACCTTCTGCTGCTGATTGAGACACCCTTGCTTGGCTGTTAAAAGCTTTCAGTTTCTTCAGAGAGTCGCCAGTTATAGTTCTATGTACCTCTGTGCAGGCTTGGAGCACTAGCAGTAGACAAGTTTCTTTTTTGGTGCCCTTGGAGGACAGTTGGTGTTACCTCTCTGGTATCTGCTCAAGCTAAGTGTATCCCCTTTGTTTGTTTACCTTCTTGTCTTTAGTTTGTAATGGGGCCTCAGTAGTGCTCATCCTGTCCCCTCCCTATCTAGGACAAAGCTCTGGGCACATCCAGGGCATAGGTTCCTGCTCGGCGATAGGTGTGGAACCTATATAGGGATGATAGGGTAGGCAGGGTGAAATTAGACCTGCGTTATGGTCTCTACTAGAGATGAGCGGTGTTCGACTAGAACTGTTCGCCAATCTCAAATTCGAGCTGTTTTGGGCGGTGTTCGAGTTGTTCGACGAACCCGAACGATTTGCAAAAAATTCGGCTGTTCGAGGTTATGTTCGATAACTGTTCGTGCACCAAAAGCGTGTCCTGCATGTCTGGCGCTATTTAGAGCACCAATCATGCAGGGATTGTCTGCCACTCACTGTAATGCCACAGCCATGGTGGTTGTGGCATTACAGTGATTGCCCAAATCGATGGGAACAGTGACAACAGTGAAACATGAAAAGCCGGCAATTCAGCAGCGGCGTACACCTGTACCCGACAATTTAGAACCGAAAGAATAGAGCTTCACACATAGATTAGATAGATATAAACATGTCAGCCACATATATACGAAGTACAGTGAAAGTGCTGCTTACTGTACTTGTCATTTAGCGTAAAGGATTTATCAAAAAAAATATTAGTGTTTTCATGCACCGTCTCTTTAAAAAAGCCGGCCGGCAATTCAGCATCTGTACCCGACAATTTATAACAGACAGAATAGAGCTTCACACATAGATTAGATAGATAGAAACATGTCAGCCACATATATACGAAGTACAGTGACAGTGTTGCTTACTGTACTTGTCATTTAGCGTAAAGGATTTATCAAAAAAAATAATAGTGTTTTCATGCACCGTCTCTTTAAAAAAGCCGGCCGGCAATTCAGCATCTGTACCCGACAATTTATAACAGACAGAATAGAGCTTCACACATAGATTAGATAGATAGAAACATGTCAGCCACATATATACGAAGTACAGTGACAGTGTTGCTTACTGTACTTGTCATTTAGCGTAAAGGATTTATCAAAAAAAATAATAGTGTTTTCATGCACCGTCTCTTTAAAAAAGCCGGCCGGCAATTCAGCAGCGGTACCCGACAATTTATAACAGACAGAATAGAGCTTCACACATAGATTAGATAGATAGAAACATGTCAGTCACATATATATGAAGTACAGTGATAGTGTTGGTTACTGTACTTGTCATTTAGTATTAAAATAAAGGATTTATTATTAAAAAAATTGGCGTGGGGTTCCCCTTAATTTTAGGCTCTAGCGGAGGTTAAGCAGACGGCTGGGGAAGATGTTTGAGACCTGGGAAGGGGGTAATACCCACAGAGCTTCCCAGGCTACTAATATCAGCCCCCAGCTGAATACATAGCCTTTACTAGCTATTAAAATGGGGGACCCCCCCAAAAAAATGACGTGGGGTCCCCCCTAATTTAATAGCTAGCAAAGGCTAGGCAGACAGCTGGGGGCTGATATTAATAGCCCAGGAAGGGAGCCATGAATATTGGCCCCCTCCCAGGCTAGAAACACCAGCCGTCAGCCGCCCCAGAAATGGCGCATTCATAGGATGCGCCAATTCTGGCACTTAGCCTCGCTCTTCCACGCTGCCCTGGTGCGGTGGCAGGGGGTAATAGGGTTGGGGTTGATGTCAGCTTATAATGCCAGCTGACATCAAGCCCAGGTTAGTAATGGAGAGGCGTCTATAAGACACCCCCATTACTAACCCCATAGTCAAAGTTAAAAAAAACACAAACACCCAGAATAAAGTCCTTTAATTGAAATAAAGACACAATCCTTTATTGTTCTAAATTAAACCATACTTACCGTCACGCCCATTCCAGCTGAAGCCAACGATCTCCTGCAATAAAAGAAAAATAATAAAGCAACCTCATCCTTACCTTTCCATGGTTCCCACGACAGCTTCAGCTCTGCTACATCGAGATGACAGGCTGGACCGCAGCAGAACGCTGCCATCCAGCCTCTCATCCCGTAGACACTGTGAAAATATTTGGGCTTCTAGCAGTGTGTGGGACTTGGTCTATTAGTCCATCTATACTGACCTCCATCAGGTTGCAAATTAAAAATAATTTTTTTCTTCATTTAGCTCTGAAAAAATATTTGGGCTTCTAGCAGTGTGTGGGACTTGTTCTATTAGTCCTTCTATACTGACCTCCAGCAGGTTGCAAATTGAATATAATTTTTTTCTGCATCTAGCTCTGAAAAAATATTTGGGCTTCTAGCGGTGTGTGGGACTTGGTCTATTAGTCCATCTATACTGACCTCCATCAGGTTGCAAATTAAAAATAATTTTTTTCTGCATCTAGCTCTGAAAAAATATTTGGGCTTCTAGCAGTGTGTGGGACTTGGTCTATTAGTCCATCTATACTGACCTCCATCAGGTTGCAAATTAAAAATAATTTTTTTCTTCATTTATCTCTGAAAAAATATTTGGGCTTCTAGCAGCGTGTGGGACTTGTTCTATTAGTCCATCTATACTGACCTCCATCAGGTTGCAAATTAAAAATAATTTTTTTCTGCATCTAGCTCTGAAAAAATATTTGGGCTTCTAGCAGTGTGTGGGACTTGGTCTATTAGTCCATCTATACTGACCTCCATCAGGTTGCAAATTAAAAATAATTTTTTTCTGCATCTAGCTCTGAAAAAATATTTGGGCTTCTAGCAGTGTGTGGGACTTGGTCTATTAGTCCATCTATACTGACCTCCATCAGGTTGCAAATTGAATAAAAAAATTTTCTGCATCTAGCTCTGAAAAAATATTTGGGCTTCTAGCGGTGTGTGGGACTTGGTCTATTAGTCCATCTATACTGACCTCCATCAGGTTGCAAATTAAAAATAATTTTTTTCTGCATCTAGCTCTGAAAAAATATTTGGGCTTCTAGCAGTGTGTGGGACTTGGTCTATTAGTCCATCTATACTGACCTCCATCAGGTTGCAAATTAAAAATATTTTTTTTCTGCATCTAGCTCTGAAAAAATATTTGGGCTTCTAGCAGTGTGTGGGACTTGGTCTATTAGTCCATCTATACTGACCTCCATCAGGTTGCAAATTAAAAATAATTTTTTTCTTCATTTATCTCTGAAAAAATATTTGGGCTTCTAGCAGCGTGTGGGACTTGTTCTATTAGTCCATCTATACTGACCTCCATCAGGTTGCAAATTAAAAATAATTTTTTTCTGCATCTAGCTCTGAAAAAATATTTGGGCTTCTAGCAGTGTGTGGGACTTGGTCTATTAGTCCATCTATACTGACCTCCATCAGGTTGCAAATTAAAAATAATTTTTTTCTGCATCTAGCTCTGAAAAAATATTTGGGCTTCTAGCAGTGTGTGGGACTTGGTCTATTAGTCCATCTATACTGACCTCCATCAGGTTGCAAATTGAATAAAAAAAATTTCTGCATCTAGCTCTGAAAAAATATTTGGGCTTCTAGCGGTGTGTGGGACTTGGTCTATTAGTCCATCTATACTGACCTCCATCAGGTTGCAAATTAAAAATAATTTTTTTCTGCATCTAGCTCTGAAAAAATATTTGGGCTTCTAGCAGTGTGTGGGACTTGGTCTATTAGTCCATCTATACTGACCTCCATCAGGTTGCAAATTGAATAAAAAAATTTTCTGCATCTAGCTCTGAAAAAATATTTGGGCTTCTAGTGGTGTGTGGGACTTGGTCTATTAGTCCATCTATACTGACCTCCATCAGGTTGCAAATTAAAAATAATTTTTTTCTGCATCTAGCTCTGAAAAAATATTTGGGTTTCTAGCAGTGTGTGGGACTTGGTCTATTAGTCCATCTATACTGACCTCCATCAGGTTGCAAATTAAAAATAATTTTTTTCATCATTTAGCTCTGAAAAAATATTTGGGCTTCTAGCAGTGTGTGGGACTTGTTCTATTAGTCCTTCTATACTGACCTCCAGCAGGTTGCAAATTGAATATAATTTTTTTCTGCATCTAGCTCTGAAAAAATATTTGGGCTTCTAGCGGTGTGTGGGACTTGGTCTATTAGTCCATCTATACTGACCTCCATCAGGTTGCAAATTAAAAATAATTTTTTTCTGCATCTAACCCAGCCAATAGTTTTGGCCTAATACCACAGTTTGGCCACTCAGCTCTGCTCGGTTACCATCCATTGTTTTTTTGTGCAAACAACTCCAGAGTTGTGAATTAGTTAACCACCAAAATGAGTGGAAAAAGGCCTGCTGCTGGTGGAAAGGGGAATAGGCGTGTTGGGAAGGGGAAAAAAGGTTGTGTCCGTGGGGTAGGTGCAGAAGAAAGACCATCTTCCAGCCAAACTAAAATGTCTACTTCTATTAGCGGACAATGTGATAAGATCCCTTTCTTACGGCCACGCCAATAGCTACAAATTCCAGATGAGGCACAAAAACAGCAGGTGCTTCAACGGATATCAAGTGCAACTTTAAGTGGGCTCTCCTCCACATCAACTTCAACATCACAAATACTCCAGTCCTCAAAGGTGTCACCCAAATCGCACTTGCTTCCTCACAGCTCCCAAATCTCCAGCTGCCCGTCTGAGTATGAGGTAGAACAGATGGTTGAGTCTGCAGAGCTGTTTACTCATACTATAGCCTGGGAATCAGAGGTCGACTCCAGCGCTTCTGTGAATCCAGACGAGGAAATGATCTGCACTGATGCCCAGAATCTTTATTAGTCGGATCCAGGACCAGACGCAGAAGGTTCTGACCATAATGTAGACCCTCATTCCCAAACTGTAACTCCTGTTGGTGGAGACAATGAGGAAGACGATAATAAGACTCAAATACCTGATTGGAGCGACAACTTTAGTTTTTTGTCAGGGCAGGAACAGGTTGGCTCTGAGGACGACGGGTGTGATAACGCACAGGGTGATGATGATGAGGTCGGAGATCCCACTTACTGTCAACCCACAGTCAGCCAAGAGATGAGGTCAGCAGAGGAGGTGGAGGAAGATGCTAGTGACGACGAGGTCAGGTTGCGCCTTCCTGGACAGAGACGTAGTACTGGAAGCACGTCAACAACTGCATCCTCAAACACAACTCTGCCTCTCACCACAAGTCGTGGTGGCTCTTCAGGTCGCATGGGTGCTAAGCCTTGCATAGCCTGGGCATTTTTTCAGATCGATAAAGATCACCCAACTCGTGTTATCTGTAACATTTGTCAGCAAAAGCTAAGTAGAGGCCAAAAAATACATAGTTTGAGTACTTCATGCATGAACCGGCACATGGACATGAAGCGTAAGTTGCAGTGGGAAGCTCACTGTGCTACAATGCGGCCTAGCCGGCCGGGCCAACCACCGTCTGCCATATCTTGTGCATCCGCGGCCTCTTCATCCTCTGTGACTGGGGGGACAGCAGTCACACCTGTTTTGGGGCGCAGACCTGCCACCTCTTTACCCGCAACAGCCAGCGTGATTGGCAGGTCATCATTTTCTTTGGAGGTGGTAACACCAGCTGGTCTTGAGCACTGTCCGACATCGATAGCACCACCTTTGGATCAAGGCAACCTAACATGTCCGCCTGCATCTTCCTCACAGACCGGCAGTTTGCCGGGGACACCCTTATCAACCCCGTCTAAGCACAATAGCCAGCCCTCGGTCCCTCAGATGTGGACAAGTAAAAGACCATTTCCTCCTAGCCATGAGAAAGCTAAGAGGTTGAATTTCACCATCTGCAAGCTCTTGGCTACAGAAATGCTGCCTTTCCGCCTGGTGGACACAGAGGATTTTCGAGACCTTATGTCCGTCGCAGTGCCCCAGTACCAGATGCCCAGTCGGCACTACTTCTCAAAGAAAGGTGTGCCTGCGCTCCACCAGCATGTCGCACACAACATCACCGCTTCTTTGAGAAACTCTGTGTGTGACAGGGTGCATTTCACCACAGACACTTGGACGAGTAGGCATGGACAGGGGCGTTACATGTCGCTGACTGGGCACTGGGTAACTATGGTGACAGCAGGACAAGGGGCTGCTGTCCAAGTCTTGCCGTCCCCACGAGTTGTGCGTCAATCCTCTTTATGTCAAAGTTCCTCCACTGCTTCTGCCTCCTCAACCTCCTCTCGGTCTTCCACCTGCACCCAAAGCCTGTCTGGTCATGCCACAAGCTTTCTAACTGCGCAGAAGGGATCCTGCACACCTCCTTACTATGCTGGCAGTAGGGCTCAACGTCATCAGGCGGTTTTTACTTTGAAATGTCTGATAAATGTGAGTCACACAGCTGAGGAGTTGTGGTCAGCTCTGGAGAACCAATTTCATGAATGGTTGTCTCCACTGGACCTGAAACCAGGGAAGGCCGTGTGCGACAATGCTGCAAACCTGGGTGCGGCCCTTCGCCGGGGCAATGTCACACACGTGCCTTGTATGGCTCACGTGTTGAACCTGGTTGTCCAGCAATTTTTAGCCCACTATCCCAGACTAGATGGCCTTCTGCAGAGGGCACGGTCGCTGTGTGCTCACTTCCGCCGTTCGCATCCCGCAGCTCAGCGACTTACATCTCTACAGAAGTCGTTGGGCCTGCCACTTCACCGGCTAAAATGCGATGTGCCTACCCGGTGGAATTCAACTCTGCACATGTTGCAGCGACTGTGGCAGCACCGACAAGCCCTGGTGCAATACGTTCTGACGTATAGCCTGGGCCAACGAGATTCAGAGGTGGGGCAAATCACGCTGGAGGAGTGGTCTCAGATCAGGGACCTATGCACCCTTCTGCACAGTTTTGAAATGGCGACGAAGATGTTTAGTGCTGACGATGCCATTATCAGCATGACTATTCCGGTGATTTACATGCTGGAGCACATGTGAAACAGAATTCGGAGTCAGGTGGTGGCACAAGAGGAGGTGGAGGAAGTAGAGGAGGAGGAGTTGTATGCGGAAGGGCTAACATCTGCAAGGTCCAGACGGTCGGCAGCACCAAGGCGGCAGGCATGTGAGGGTGGGGGAGATGATTTTACCAGGGCGCATGGTAGCAGCCAAACTAGTGAGGAAGGTGCAGGAGCCCAGGAAGAAGTGGAGGACGAACTGATGGAAGACTCATCAGATGAGGGAGACCTTGATCACATTTCTGTTGTGCGAGGTTGGGGGGAGAGGACAGAGGAAGGAAGCATGATTGTTACCTCGCCACCAACACAACAGGGACTTGGTGCTCCTGGATGCGCAACACACATGAGTGCCTTCTTGCTGCACTACCTGCAACATGACCCTCGAATTGTGAGAATTAGAAATAATCCTGACTACTGGGTTGCCACACTGTTAGATCCCCGGTACAAAAGTAAATTTGCAGAAATTATTCCTGCCATAGAAAGGGATGCACGCATGCAGGAGTATCAGCAGAGACTGTTGCAGAATCTTACATGTGCTTTTCCACAAAATACCAGTGGTGCACGTAGTGAATCCCACAGTTCCAACTTGCCAACCGTGGGACCGTCAAGTGTTCAGCACTCAAACCGTAACAGAACCACAGTATCTGCTGGTAACATCAATTTTGCGGAATCATTTCACCACTTTTTTAGCCCATCCTTTGCAAGGCCACAGGAGACAAGAAGTCTGACACATAGTCAACGCCTAGAGACGATGGTACAGGAGTATCTCCAAGTAAACATTGAAGCCACGACTGTGTCACTGGACCCTTGCTCTTTTTGGGCTTCCAATCTGGATAAATGGCCGGAGCTAGCCACTTACGCCTTGGAGATCTTGTCATGCCCCGCAGCCACCGTTCTGTCTGAACGTGTGTTCAGCGCTGCTGGTGGTGTGCTGACAGATAAGCGCACGCGGCTCTCCACTGATAATGTAGACAGACTCACGTTCATAAAGATGAACAAATCATGGATCCGAAACGACTTTTCTACCCCTGTGTCATCCTGGGGAGAGTAAAAGCTTGATGATTGGTTAAAATCACCCTACCAACCGTTTTAAGCTTTCAAATTACTAATCATGTTTATCTGTATCTTGACTGGAAAATAATTTGGGCTTTGTAGCAGTGTGCAGCACTGATCCTATTAGGCCATCTATAATAAGCTTCACCAGATTTAAAATTAAAAATAATTTTTAGCTGCATCTAGCCCGGAAAATAATTTTGGGGCCCGAGATGCGCAAGACACATAAGTGCCTTCTTGCTGCACTACCTGCAGCATGACCCTCATATTGTCAGAATTCGAAGTAATCATGACTACTGGGTTGCCACACTCTTAGATCCCCCAAACTTTTCGATCAACCTTTTCATTTTAATAAAGACCAAAAAAATGGTCATTTTTGAAATTATAAGCATTAGCAGGTTGTTAGAAACTGAAATCAAACAGTTTTCAATTCAAAACTTTATTCTAGGTGATGTTACATTTTCACATAGGACCCCTTGTTCTAAAGGAGCTTCTGAACTCTCTCGTCCATTGAATTTGTCAGGTTTTGGATGGTTTCTGCTTCAATTGTTTTGCATGAGGACAGAATACCCTCCCAGAGCTGTTGCTTAGATGTGAACTGCCTCCCGCCATCATAGACACTCCTTTTAATGATGCTCCAAAGGTTCTGAATGGGGTAGAGGTCAGGGGAGCATGTGGGTCACACCATAAGTTTGTCCCCTTTTATGCCCATATCAGCCAGAGATGCAGATGTTTTATGTGCAGCATGAGATGGTGCATTATCATGCAGAAAAATGATCTTGCTGTGAAATACACGGTTCTTCTTCTTGAACCATGGCAGGAAGTGCTGTTTGAGAAAATCCACATACATTATGGAGTTCATCTTTAGCACCTTCAGGGATCCTAAAGGGGCCGACAATCTCTCTCCCCATGATTCCAGCCCAAAACATTACTCCACCTCCTCCTTGTTGGCGCTGTAGCCGTGTTTGCGTGGGGTGTCCATCAACCAGCCATCCTCCACTCCATTCATCTGGACCATCGAGCGCTGCACGGCACTCATCCGTGAACAAAACAGTTTTGAAATCAGTCTTCATGTAATGTTTGGCCCACTGGAGCCGTTTCTGCTTGTGTGAAGTGGATAGAGGAGGTCGACAGGATGGCGTATGCACAGCTGCAAACCTCTGAAGGACCCTGCATCTTGTTGTTCGGGGGACGTTGGAGGCACAAGCAGCTTCAAAAACTTGTCTGCTGCTATGACAAGGCTTTTTTGCCGCTGCTCTTTCAACCTGACGTAATTGCCTGTAGGAAAGAGTCCTCAATTTGCCCTTATCAGCACGCACACGTGTGTACTGTGAATCAGCTACATACTTCTTGATTGCCAAGACACTTCATCCTGATCATCGCACAATGTTGATTGTAGTCATGCCTTGACCTAAACACTCCACAATTTGTTGCTTCTCAGCAGCCGACACATCCTTTTTCTTTCCCATTTTGGCAGAAAATGTAGGCTGCTTAAGAATGTGAGAGAGCCTTCTTAAGTAGTCTTGCCTTTCATTGGACACACCTGCCAAACTAATTAGCACAGGTGTCTGCAATTGCTTACAGTGATATAAAGAGCCCTGACACACATCACCATCAATGAGTTTAACTGACAAACAAACAAATTCTTCCCTTATCACTCCTAAACACTTTTTGCATAATATTTTGGAACGCGGTGTACATGTGCTTTTCCACAAAACACCAGTGGTTCACGTAGTGAATCTTACAGTTCTAACTTGCCAACCGTGGTCTGTATGGAATTGTTCAATAAAGGGCCCAAAATTAAGATAACATAGATGGGAGAGGTCTCTATGAATAGGAATTCCTAAGTATTTGATACCCTGTGAGGGCCAGGCAAAGGGAAAGTTGGACTGGATGGAATCCTATATGGATTTAGGGAGGGAGACATCGAGGGCCTCAGACTTCGCTGCATTGATTTTAAAATTTTACCATGTAACAAAGTGATCTATTTCAGCCATAACAGCAGGGATGGATATATGTGATTGAGTGATATATACTAGGACATCATCAGCAAATAGAGAGCACTTGTACTCGGTGCCTCCCACCTCAATCCACCTAATATTGGGGTTATGGCGAATTGATGAGAGCAGGTGCTCCGTCACTAGGATGTATAAGAGAGGGGACAGAGGACATCCCTGCCTTGTCCCATTGGTGATTGTGAAAGGTGATGAAAATGTTCTGACGCACCCCCTGGGCCTTGGGACACCCGGAGCCGGACCCTTTTTGGTGGATGCTGGTGGTTGTAGTCTTCGTGGCGGCGATCCGGTTCCGTGGCTCAGGGCGGTCAAACCAGTGGCGGAACTATTTATGTGGTTTTGATGTTTAAATGTCCGACTACGCCACCCGTGGATTGCGGTCAGAGTGAACCGCCGCTACAGGGCAGACCGCTAAGGCTGGTGTTGTGGGTGCAGCAGAGCGTAGCATAACTCCCCACGGGAGGAGTATAGCCTCAGGGCAGTGTATGCGGAGGATGGGGGTGATGGTGCAGGGCAGCAGCAGTAACGACACGGAGTCAGTGATGCAGTTCAGGGCCTTTACTCACAGTTCTTATTATCCAGACCACGTCTGCAGGTAACGGCTGCCCACGTCGTACTGTGCTCACCAGGTGAGGGGCTCAGACAACTCCCAGATAACTTTGGAGCGCTTCACAGGACCCCCTTTGTGTGTCCTTTGTCTGGCCTTTCTTACCAACACTTCTGTCCGGCTGCCTCGGGCCTCCTCTTGGTAAACTTGGCGCCAGTTTCCCTGACCCTATGTGGTGCCTTCCTAGCGGGTGGAGCAAGGGGCTGCGCCACATAAAATGTCAGAGCCTCCGGTTTCTAGCTGAGGGTCGTTTCCTGCCTCCACTAGTTCGGGGACCGGTCTCCCCCTTTGGCCTGACCCCTCCACGCAGGTGGATTCGGGCGTGCGGTGGCGACTCGCCCGTCCGCACCCCTGGGATCCCTTCATTCCTCGTTCCTGGAGCCTTCTCCGCTCCTCTTCCTTCCTTCTCCCTCTTGCAGGCCTGGGCCTCTGTTACTAGGCCCGCCTCCGGAGCAGAGCTCATGCAGAGCCCCTGCTCCCTGCCACTTCTGCTCAGACTTCTCTGCACTGAACTAAGATGGTGCCCACCTTTTATACTCCCTTCTCAATGCACCCAGGAACTGCTTCCTCCCTGCTCCTGCACTGCAGGGTTCCCCTTCCTCAGTGTTCCCTCCCCCCACTCCAGCCAGGGACAGGGACTGTCGTGCCCATCTCAGGGGCATATTGGTCGCCCTGCCCCACGGCAATGTGGTGTAATGCATGCAGGTGTCGGGTCCTGATCCACACTCCATCCTTATCTGAGAGTGAGATATCACACCTCTGGGTGAGGTGCAATACGTCTGTAGCAACCGAGCCCTCGGTGCTACAGTTCCATTTATCTTCAGCCTAGGTGACGTATTGTGATACAGGGCCGTGATTTTGGCTATAAAAGGGTCCCCTAGACCCCTACCCCAAGCTTTTTAAGAGAATCATATATGGCGTGCCAGGAGACTCTATGGAATGCTTTCTCAGCATCCAACGAGAGTATCTACTTACAAATTTTTAACTGCATCTAGCCCAGGAAATACTTTGTGCCTAGTAGCAGTGTCTGCTAGTCAGCGGATTATCCCGGCTGTTAAGCAAGCTACACCACCTGTAGTTTGGACACTTAATTTTTTCAAAGGAAATGCTTCGGGACCACGGGATACTCAGTGAAGAGCATCAGGAGGCACCCCAAGGCATAGGGGCTGGGACTGGCACTAGGATGCCTTGCGGTGGACAGCCGAGCTCGATCCTTATAAAAGCTTTTTAACTGCAGCAGCTTTAGTGGAAGCTACTGGAGCTGGAATTACGCGGCTGCTGGCATGAGACTTGCCCTCCAATAGATCCTTGTAAATGGATTTAAAGTGTATTCATTCAAATTAGAGGGACAATTTAAATTAAAAAGCTTAGAGCTGCCTCCACCACAGGGGGGCTCTCTCGACCCACCAGCGGACAGGCACCAGTATTGGGAGAGGGGGGCTGGCCGTCAGGGTTCACCGCGGCTCTGGCACAAACCCGGCGACACGGAGGTGGCACGGGCAGGAGCGGACTGGCCGTCTCGGCTTCTCACTTTTTGGATTTTAGAAGGGCATGACATGCCTATATCTGTGTCTCACCCTCCTTTTACTCCTCCACCTCTTTTCTTTTCGCATGACTATATGTACTTGTCACTTTTCCATGTGTTAGTTGTGTCTTCTGAGCAGTTTGTCAGCTTTTGGACACCTTTGAAGGTGTTTTCTATGTGTTTCTATGTGTTTTTGTTTGCCTGCCACTGGTTTTAACGGTGTTCGAAGGTGTTCGACGAACAGTTCGACGAACAGTTCGGCGAACACACGGGTGTTCGACGAACCGAACCGAACTCGAACACTACGGGGGTGGCTCAACACTACTCATAAAGCCTCCGTGCATCATACCGGAAATCTTACCCCTGTCTTAGACTGGAGTAAGATTTATGGCTTTATGGCATAGGGAACAAAGCAGCTGATCATTAATTAGGTGAACTGTGGAGTCATTCCCCCATAGAGCCCCTGTCCCAATCCAGCTCTGCTATTTTGGCATAGTTAGTAAAAATTGGCATGAAAATACCAAAAGACATAAAATTTTTGATCCAAAATTTTATGACTTTTCAAAGGAATTTATGACAAAATTCTGTTGAAATCTCTTTAATGAATCAGGGCCATTCTGGAATAAAAAATTACCAGGTCAGTACAATTATGTTGATGCTAAACTTGTATACACCAGTTCAGAAGATTTTTAGGCATATTATTACATGGCTTCCCATTCTATCCGATCATAGTGGAAACCCCACTTGGATTTTTTTCCACAAAGTTTATTGTAAAAATGTAGAACTGTGGAATAAAAAGCCTTTTAATGGCAAATAAGTTTAGAGGTTTTCCAGTTTAGCAATATTGATGGACTTTATATAATGTAGGTCATCAATATTCAATTGGACGAGATCTGACTCTCAACACCTCCACTGATTTTTAGAAGTCATTGTCCAAATAATACTGAAAATAGTGATTATTGTGAAATAAATACTAAAATATTAAACAGAAGAATAAGATATATTCTTGCTTTAGTTCCACTTTTTTCATCTAATCATGCAAACAAAAAAATCAATACATTTTTTTTTAGAAAAAAAGCACAATGACAATATTAATAATTACTATAATAAAATAAACAATTCCTAATATTTTTTTCATAACATTTTAATTAATAAATGTAAATACACCCTATCGCTAAAAGTTCTGATTCATCTAAGAAATTTACAAAAATACTTACAAGTTCCATTCTTCTGTATAATCCTATATCATTTCTATGAAGTTTTACATTATTATAAACCAAAATAAAACTTTTACAAGACCAAAAAAAAAAATATTCAATTCACACAATATGAAGAATTATTATTAATCAGTGAAAAATGAGACTAAAGAAAAATACTTTGCAGTTTTTCCATTTATGTCTTCGCAACATTTTCACCTCCAAATGATGAAACAAGACAAATCAACTCTAGCTTTGAATTACCAAATGAAAGATTGACAAACTAATAATCTCTTATTAGAGGTATGAAAATGACAGAGCGATGAATAAACCTGAAACGGAGGAAAATGATACAAGAAAAGGCTTCACTGCTGATTGTCCTGTGTATATGGAAGAGATTTAAATATAATTCTTTGTTCAATAGGTAATCAGGGAAGATTATTGAGCAATTCACAGACTGGGGAGAAACGGAGTTTATTTAAAACAAGACTTGCTGGAGAATTAATGATCAATTGAACGCAGGGAAGATATTTTTAGGCAAAGCGAGGATGCCAATGCTTTAATCAATTTTATTAATGCCGGGGAGGGAATAAGAAACTTTTGTCTCGTCATTGCTTAATTAATGTGCAACTGATAATGATAGAATCCAACAAAACAATAATTATAATATTACCAACATTGGGATTGGGAGTGGTATGGAGTTGATTGTGAAGATTAGCCAGAAGGAAATGCTTAAAAATGTAAGGTTTGAGTGGAATCGGAACAAGAATATAGTAAAATGTGAAACATTCAATGTGTGTGATATCATTTTTACATTATTTGCATAATTTCCAATTTGGATATTGTTGATCAGTGTCAGACTGGAGTTTTTTGGGTTTACAAAGAAATCATTTTGGTAGTCCAACCTCCATTCAGAACACATATGTCAAACTCTGGTCTGCAGGCCAAATCAGGCCTGCAGGTTGAATATATTTAGGCCACAATGCCGAGCGGATCCCCCGAGTATATTTGGCCAGCAATGCTCCCGCACAGCATTGCACTTTCAAGTATATCAGCATCCTGGAGTTAGGAATCGTGGCTCTCTGCTCCCACCAGGGAATGGAGCATGTCCGCTGCTACGCTACTCCGGTCGCAGGCCCCGCCATTGTACTGATCCTGGAGGCGTGCACAGAGACTGTCCCTATCTTATGGAACATCACGTTCTTGTGTTGTAGGATGTGTGAGGACGCGGTGTTTCTCACTGATTTCTCTGGTTGCCAGGCAATGCAGGACGCTGCTGTGTCTGGTACTATACAATGGTGGGATGCTGTCCATTCTGCTGCTCAAAATAGCAGGGAGTGGGTGTCTGCGGATGACTGGGAGGTATTCAGCACCTGATCATTAGGCGGGCTATTTAATCCTGCTCCCCTGCTCAGTCCTTCACTGTTTATTGCAGTTCCTATGTGCTTGGTGGAGAATGGTGCTAGCATTAGTGTTGCTATCTTTTCAGGGGTTTTCTCATTTTCTCTTCTGGTTACACTTCCTGGGTTTCTTGCAGAGGTATTCACCTAGTTCTTGACTAGGCACCGACCGCGTCACCAGTCACCAGCTGTCCGGCGACAGTGGGCCTGGGAAGGGTTCTGTCACAGTCCCACTTCCATTTACAGGGAGCAGGGTGAAGAGTATTCCCGGCCCTCACGGGCTTGCTTAGCTGGGCATCTTGTGCCAAATGCATCTGTGGATGCGCCTTTGCTGGTTTGGTGTCAGTCTCGCTTGTTGCACAACACATAACAGTTAAAAGCAATGATGGAGGTGGGAACCGTCAGCTGACGCGCCCTCTCCCATCATTCCTCCTCTCCATCTGATGTCTCAGTGCAGCTGGTTCGATGACGTAATTACAACACGCTCACTATACCTAGGCTCACTATACCGACATATGAGCTAAAGACACCATGAAAAGATCGGAGCAGAGGAGGAACGGGCAGAGTTATTTGTTTTTTGCATTTGCCATTGCACAGGCATAAGGCTTATATAGGGCGCCAGTCAAACAGAGAAGAGTTTCTTGTGTCCACAAAGTAAAAATTTTGGTAGTCCAATTTCCATCGAGAAAATATCAGCAGCATGATCTAATTAGTTATTTGTAGAGTTGGTTTGAATTGACGTGTAAGACCCAGTCCAGCAGTCAGGTCAGTAATCTCTGGTCACTGGATTGGAGCCCTGAAAGCTTCCTACCACTCGGCATCAGCAGCTCTTCTTTTGTTTAGCCAGCCTGGCATGACATTGATTGCGCATCGTGCCTCAACAATGACATCGCAACAGGCTGGCTAATCAAAACAAGAGCCGCAGATGTTGGGAAGTACAAGGTGGTTTTCATGGCTCCCATCCAAAGTCCATAGATTACCACTAATGTGGCTGCTGGAGTGGGTCCTGCAGATCTCATTATTTGCAAATCATCATATGAGGTAAAACCGATATGTCTTGGAATGGAACGTTGTTATAATCCAACATTATGTCATGGTTTCTGTTGTGAAGCAACAGTTTTCAGCCCCCAGCAATCCATTGTTTTCCTCATAAATAATATATACAGGTGCATCTCACTAAATTAGAATATCATCAAAAAGTTCATTTATTTCAGTTCTTCAATACAAAAAGTGAAACTCATATATTATATAGAGTCATTACAAACAGAGTGATCTATTTCAAGTGTTTATTTCTGTGAATGTTGATGATTATGGCTTACAGCCAATGAAAACACAAAAGTCATTATCTCAGTAAATTAAAATAATTAACAAAAAACACCTGCAAAGGCTTCCTAAGCATTTAAAAAGGTCTCTTAGTCTGTTTCAGTAGGCTCCACAATCATGGGGAAGACTCCTGACTTGACAGATGTCCAGAAGGCAGTCATTGACACACTCCACAAGGTCACAGAGTTCCAATTTTCATTTGGAAATCAAGGTCCCAGATTCTGGAGGAAGAGTGGAGAGGCACTGAGAAGAACTGAAATAAATTAACTTTTTGATGATATTTTAATTTAGTGAGATGCACCTGTACTGTATGTTCTGTTATAAATTAACCTGTTGGAGGGGGAGCATCTAGCTAATTCATGTGATCCAGCATAATCTATTAAAGTGTGTTATTGTTCTGAATGTGGACCATTCATGTATACTTATTAAAGATGTCCAGTATCCTATTCTAACTTACCTCTTAAATTTAGATGTACTGTGCCTCACTGATTTAACTTCTTTATTCCATTTAGCTGATCATCTCTGAGCTTCTGAGCTTCAAGATTCACTATGCATGAAACAGCTGCGTAAACGCACTTACAACGCTTGTGCTTTTTTCTTAACTGCGGATTTACCGCATCTGATGCTAGTCTATGGGGAAATTCCGCACAGAAGACTAAGCGTTCCTGCAAGAGAAATTGAAATGCTGCGGCTCAGATACCTGAACAGTGTATAAAAAAGCACAGTGGGCATGGGATTTCAATTAATCTCATCCACTGTGCTTGTCCTGTACAATGCAGAATTTTGGAACAGTGAAAATACGCTGCATCCAGAACGCTAGCATTTCTGATGCCGGGATTGGCTGCCATACACGGTAATGCCATAGTCACGTTGGCTATTGGCATTACTATGATTGGCTGGATGTATCACGTCATCGAGTCTTATATAGACCCGGTGATGTGATGCCTGGTACACTCTCTTCTGGAAGGCTCTACCAGTCTAGGAGTTCCACTCCTTAAAAATGGTAACAAATGTTTTCGGAGGCCTCCCTCTACGTGTCTTCCAGAGTGTATTGCAGCCCCTCCATCTAATTTTTGACAGCCCTTGCACTTAGTGCACAGACTTTATGAATCTACGAGTCCCACTACCAAACTATTTTAACAGAATGTATATGAGGGCCTCCTTTATGTCTAATACAGGGTGTATCAGAGTCCCCCTTCCTTTTCCAGTTCTTGCATTGTCCGCATAGGCTTTTTGAGTTTGAGAGTCCCTCCTTCATAAATTAAACAGGATGTGTCTGATCATGTTACAGACACCACATGCCCAGATAATGTTAAAATTACATTTACCGCTGATTACTGGTGGGTGTAATTTTATTTCCCCCTCTACTATGTCATCTACTGTAGTCATAGGCGATGGGGAAATATGTTGAGAGATGGCCCGGCTATTAAGAGGTGGAGAAGGTTTTTTTTCTCCTTTTAATTTTGCCTTATATAAAAGTCATTATACAGGAAGCAATCTTTCCTAACATTTTTTCCTGTAAAATCCATTTCATCTTCAGTTTTGTATGTTTTATTTTCAGTCCGAAAAAGTAGCTTAATACTCTGACAAAATTGTTCCCAGCAGTGACCTGGGAGTCAGAGATGCATCCATGTGTCTTCCTCATGCTGTTCCCATTCCATTTGAGCGCTGTTTCCATCTACTTCAGCAATATTCCTGCCTCCCCCGCCCTCCTGTTAGGGTTTTTCAGAAAAATGCTCGAGTTTCTCATTATACTTGGTACTCGAGTTGAGCCCATCCGAGAGTCCGACCTGCTCGATTCGAGTACCGAGCACTAGAGCATTTTAGTGCTCGAACATCACTGTGACTTATCCTAAGAAAAGTTTATAAAGATCAAAAGTCTGGGCATACCCTTTAATAATTGATCAAAGGGAAAGAAGCAAAACTGGATTGGAACTAGCGGCAAAACCTAAATTCCTTGTACCTGATGCAAAATCTGCAAAAGGATCCCCCAATATGACATGTTTTAACTGTCCTAGTCCTGTTATATGGTTTGAAGATCTTTCTGGGCTTCTTTAGGTTTCATAGCCCGGAGGCAACCACAAAATTTGCAGCAACTGAAGCAACAAGGTACAACACAGTAGGCTAAAGAAAGAGTAATAACTTAACTGAGGAATGTTCCCATCATATTTTGAAAGTTATGTAATATTTATATGATATGCCACTGCATTATGATTAGTAGTGACCCCACTTCTTGTACCTCCATTCCTCCCCACCACTTGATCCCTTTGGCATTATTACTACGCATTGACTCTCCCATTCACCCATAGAGGAGGGAATTGTGACATGTCTTCTATTATATGCCCAGTCAGTGGTTGGAAGTATCGCTAAGCAGAGAAATCAGTGAATGACCTACATCATTCAATCACTGGATCAATCAGATCTCCATTGATCAGTAAGTAATGCCGTCAATTCATTTACTGGGAAGACTTGTTCAAGCTTACATTTGCATTGCAATAGCATCTGGTATTTTTTTTATCTCCGTAAAATAAACCTTTTCTTCAACCAATAAAGTTTTTTTTCACCCCAGAATTAATTTATGATAAGGCTGTCATCTACATATCTAGGCAGGAGTTAAAAGCACATGTAAGTTTGTTCCTACAGGGGATTATTACCTACTAATTATTTTACTTAGATCTTACTGTTTGGCTGCTTTTTACATATATATTGGGACAGAGCTGTGATCTGTGACTTTAATTTAGGTAAAGTGCCTACAGGAGCGCCGAGGTGGTCTGAGACACACCTCCTGTGTAATTATTATTGGTTTATTGCAGCATTGCCTCCAATGATTAGCTGCTGGGTATAAGCACGGACCCAACAGAAGTTCACTAGAAAATCAGTGCATTGAAAGCATATGGCATAAAATACTAAACCACAAATAAAAAAGGAAACTAACTGTTACATATTGTACAGTGCAGACCAAAAGTTTGGACACACCTTCTCATTTAAAGATTTTTCTGTATTTTCATCACTATGAAAATTGTACATTCACACTGAAGGCATCAAAACTATGAATTACCACATGTGTAATTATATACTTAACAAAAAAGTGTGAAACAACTGAAAATATGTCTTATATTCTAGGCTCTTCAAAGTAGCCACCTTTTGCTTTGATGACTGCTTTGCACACTCTTGGCATTCTCTTGATGAGCTTCAAGAGGTAGTCACCGGAAATGGTCTTCCAACAATCTTGAAGGAGTTCCCAGAGATGCTTAGCACTTGTTGGCCCTTTTGCCTTCACTCCGCGGTCCAGCTCACCCCAAACCATCTTAATTGGGTTCAGGTCTGGTGTCTGTGGAGGCCAGGTCATCTGGCGTAGCCCCCCATCACTCTCCTTCTTGGTCAAATAGCCCTTACACAGCCTGGAGGTGTGTTTGGGGTCATTGTCCTGTTGAAAAATAAATGATGGTCCAACTAAACGCAAGCCGCATGGAATAGCATGCCGCTGCAAGATGCTGTGGTAGCCATGCTGGTTCAGTATGCCTTCAGTTTTGAATAAATCCTCAACAGTGTCACCAGCAAAGCCTCCCCACACCATCACACCTCCTCCTCCATGCTTCACGGTGGGAACCAGGCATGTAGAGTCCATCCGTTCACCTTTTCTGCGTCGCACAAAGACACGGTGGTTGGAACCAAAGATCTCAAATTTGGACTCATCAGACCAAAGCACAGATTTCCACTGGTCTAATGTCCATTCCTTGTGTTCTTTAGCCCAAACAAGTCTCTTCTACTTGTTGCCTGTCCTTAGCAGTGGTTTCCTAGCAGCTATTTTACCATGAAGGCTGGCTGCACAAAGTCTCCTCTTAACAGTTGTTGTAGAGATGTGTCTGCTGCTAGAACTCTGTGTGGCATTGACCTGGTCTCTAATCTGAGCTGCTGTTAACCTGCGATTTCTGAGGCTGGTGACTCGGATAAACTTATCCTCAGAAGCAGAGGTGACTCTTGGTCTTCCTTTCCTGGGGCGGTCCTCATGTGAGCCAGTTTCTTTGTAGCGCTTGATGGTTTTTGCAACTGCACTTGGGGACACTTTCAAAGTTTGCTCAATTTTTCGGACTGACTGACCTGCATTTCTTAAAGTAATGATGGCCACTCGTTTTTCTTTACTTAGCTGCTTTTTTCTTGCCATAATACAAATTCTAACAGTCTATTCAGTAGGACTATCAGCTGTGTATCCACCAGACTTCTGCACAACACAACTGATGGTCCCAACCCCATTTATAAGGCAAGAAATCCCACTTATTAAACTTGACAGGGCACACCTGTGAAGTGAAGACCATTTCCGGTGACTACCTCTTGAAGCTCATCAAGACAATGCCAAGAGTGTGCAAAGCAGTCATCAAAGCAAAAGGTGGCTACTGTGAAGACCCTAGAATATAAGACATATTTTCAGTTGTTTCACACTGTTTTGTTAAGTATATAATTCCACATGTGTTAATTCATAGTTTTGATGCCTTCAGTGTAAATGTACAATTTTCATAGTCAAGAAAATATAGAAAAATCTTTAAATGAGAAGGTGTGTCCAAACTTTTGGTCTGTACTGTATATACTGAGAATGTTGAGCCTTAAAAGGGATGATCCCACACACTTACCAACAATTACAATGAACAATTTTGGACATTTATGTTCTGCTGCCAAAATCACCTGAAAACGCCCCCACGTTGTCCTGAAACACTAGCAAATTGATACTTTTGGGTGTAGTTTTGGTAGGTCCTACCCCTTTTTGCGGGAACGAAAGAAAAATTGATTTGACAAGCACCTCCTATTTAAATATTAAAATGAAATAAGTGTACTAGTGAAAGATGCTGCCACCACATTGTAGAAGCAAATAAATACTACTGCACGCTCAACGCGTTTGGTATAGTATATCTGAACATTGAATATACAAATTTAAAACTGCATTATTGCTATATAGACAATAGATATAAATATGCAGCACTTAGCGCACAGCTTATCAAATGCACATTGATTTAATTTTTTTGTGACTGCCTCCAAGTAGCTGAGTTCCCGTCTCATCTGTCCAAGACTGGTTTTAAATAGAGATGGATAATACATTCATCCTTTATGGGACTGTCGGAGATAGCTAAGTACTTTATGTGCTATAGGCAATGAATTGAGCGCCAATGCATATGGCTGACCAAGACAGAGCCCCAGTCTACCAATCACTGGGATTTCTTTCAGCCCCTTTAAACTATGACAAATCTAATTAGAGGTTTCAATTACAATCTGTACTTAAAGGAAATCTGTCAGTAAGATCAACTCCTCCAAAACCACATTTCTGGACCTGTCGGTCTTTGAAATATAAGTCCATCGACACCTGTAAATCTTCTATCTGTTGCTGCATTCCTGAGAAATCAGTTTTTAAATTGAAATGAGGCATTAAGTGCTCCGGTTGTGACAGATCCTCTGCCTACCATTGCTGTTTCCTTGCCCAGCACCAGCCACTTTAGTTTAATTCATAGCTCACTGTCTGTGTCACATCAGGCACCAGGTAAGGAAACCGGAAAGTGAGCCATCAATCAAACTAAAAAGACTGATGCTGGCAGGAAACAATTTCAGCAGACAGATGCTCTAAAAGTGCTCTGTCACGCCCAGAGCATTTAATGTCTCATTTTCATATGGTTTAGAACACTAATTTCTTGGGAATGCAGCAACAGATAAAATATATAAAAGTGTTACTTGATTTAGATTTCAAAGACCTGTATGCCCATATGTTGGGGATTGGGCAGATTGATTTTACTGGTGTTTTATAGAAGTCTCCTATTCAGAAATACAAGGCAAGGATGCAGATCATTTCATGACTTTGGATCTGTAACTTTGAAAAGGTTGAAATTTGGGAGAACCAATTACAAATAACAGATCGACTAATTTCATATGGATAATTTCACTTTGTGCTGGAGTTCTCTTTTATATTTGACTACAAGATGCATGAGGCCCTATTTTTCTCAGCGTTTAGTGAAGAGATCCATTGTATTCATTATAAATTGGGTCACCACCCTCGGATCGTCTCCTGATGTCTCAGCCTGGAATATAGCACTCGGCAAATGTTGTGCATGGTAAATGTGCAATGAAATGTTAATCCATGTAACTCGTATTTTTTAGGTTAAACAACTCATTTCAATCTGCCAAGTATATATGCAAGTGTCTCGTGATATCAGCTGCGGGTAGCATTGGGGTCAAACATCTATTTCAAAGCAAACAGAGCAAAATGTATAAGTTGTACACAGAGATACTGAATAGATGTTCCAATTCACGGATACAATACATCTGTAATTAAGGGAATGGCAGGTGACAAGTGTTATTGTCTGAGAGAAGCATACAGAAGCTTTTAGAAAATCACGGCTCCTTTGTGAAATATTTTGAGAGACTGCAAGAAGCAATATAGAGAAGGAGGGGAGGACATTTCAGCTCAAGTGTGCTATTTAGACTTATTTTTAGATATTTTATATGTTTGTTAATAATAACATTTTTAAATAATCACGGTGGCTCAGTGGTTAGCACTGCAGCTTTGCAGCTCTGGGTTCAAGTACCATCAAGGACAACATCTGCAAGCAGTTTGTATGTTCTCCCTGTGTTTGCGTGGGTTTCCTCCGGGTTCTCCAGTTTTATTCCACACTCTAAAGACATACTGATAGGGAATGTAGATTGTGAGTCCCAATGGGAACAGTGATGGCAAGTCTGTAAAGCGCTATGGAATTAACGGCATTATATAAGTGAGTAAAGTAAAAAAAAAAAAATAACTCAATAGTGTAAGGATATACAGATTTTAAAAGGATTGGTTCACCTTGAGAAGTCAGTGGCAGTGAGAGATGTAGCTGAGGTGAATGAATCATCAGGCTGTTTTTTTGGGGGTTTCTATAATGTGACATAATCAGAAAGACAATTTTGTGTAATAGGTCGCACCGATAGGGCTATCAGAGCATTGGACCACCCCATTCATTGTGTCTAACCCATTGACGACCTATGACGTATTTATACATCGCTTCCCCCTCTTTGATGCGGCCTCTGACGCTGAGCCCACATGTTTTCAGGCACATGACAGCTGATCTGATCATAGTGTGGCACCCCAGGGGTCTGGTTGCCACAGTGATAGAAATATCACGTCTGAGAGCAAGAGGGAGGTTTCCTGGTCAGGAGCCCTTAAACATGCAACACCTCCTGTCCCAGGCCAGATAGGGGAGGAACGTTCCCTATATAAACTGGATCTGGGGCGGGGTTAGTCAGTCAGAGCCTGGAGAGAAAGACACAGGGAAAGCAACAGCTAGGAGCTCTGTAGGAGCAGGAGCTGAAGACCAGGGGCTGGAGCTAAGCAGAGCTCGCCCTAGCAGAAGAATCTAATAACCGGACACCGGAGTCCGAGGCTGCAAGGATCTTTAAGTCCAGCAGCAGAAACCAGCCGGCAGGGGATTCCAGGTCCTCTGGCCATAGAAGCCCGGAGGCTCAGTCACAAGGAAGGGACCAGCACCGCCATTGAGGAGCGGAGGCTATCAGAAGGCCCCAAGTCACCAGCCATACGGGTGAGCACCACACTGTATACTCAGGGACGTGGGCTACTTCTACCCGCTTACAGCAAGGTAGCCAGGAAGAGTGCAGATAGACGGGGAGGCCTACAACTTCACCTGGCCAGCGGGACTCCTGTTTGCTCACGGACTGACCAGGCCCCTTATGCTAGCCAGTACTCCTGGGAGGGTCTGCCTTATTGTCACCAGTAAAGACCCTGAACTGCACTGCAAAGACTCTGAGTCATTTCTGCTTTCTCACCGCATACAGCACTACTAGTACTGGGATGCCAGTGCACCTTCACTCCCATCATCTACATTCCCTGCCCTGAGGCTATACTCTTCCCGTGGGGAGTTATCCCATCCTTTACTGCGCATACCACACCAGCCTCAGCGGTCTGCCTCGCAGCGGCGGTACACCATGACCGCCATCCACGGTTGGCGTAGTCGGACATTAAATCATAAAAGCCCCCACAAAAGACCGCCATTGGCCTGACCACCCTGAGACACGGGACCGGGTCACTGCCACGGAGACTACAACCCCCAGAAGCCCGGTTCCGGGTGCCCCTCGGCCCAGGGGGCGAGTCAGCTTTGGCGTAGTCAGCAGGATTTCGTGCCCGCAACCAACGGGTACTGCGCGCCTTCAAAAGACATTCATACCTGCCGCGGTGAAGGTCCCCGCCATCCGGAGCCGTTTCCCGCCATCTTCAGTCGGTTCCCGCCATCTGCAGCCATTTCCCGCCCTACGGAGCCATTTCCCGCCATCTACAGTCGGTTCCTGCCATCTGCAGTCGTTTTCCTGCCATCGGACGCCATCTTTAGGACGCCGCGCGGGAAGAAGAGGGGCGTGGATGCCGAAAGCGCGTGAGACCTGAAGCTCCGCCCTACGCACCGACACTGTGCAAGGTTCTGGAAGGGAGAGAGAGCGACGCTGACGTCACCAGAGCGCGACGCAAGGTCCTCCACCCTGACGATCGTCTGTGGAGCCGCTGCCTATGGAGAAGAAGCAACAGAAGGTAGGCCTCACTTAACTAGGGGGGAGGAAGATGACGGATACGGAGGGACCCTCTACCACCAGCGCGGCCGCTGCTGCAGTAATGCAATTCACGATGCCTTATATCCCCGGAGCGGCCTGACTGCCCCAGCACTCAGGGGAGTCGTATACCCTAAGCGACTTTAAAGAGAGACTGTACAGCCTGTTTAAAGTATACCCCCTGACGGAGGGACAAAAAGTGAGCATATTGGTAGGCCAGCTAACCGGCGCAGCCCAACGTGAAGTAAAGTCCTGGTCAGTCAGGGACAAGGAGACCGTGGAGGAGATCTTAGCCCGTCTCAGGGACACGTTTGATACCCGCACCTCAGCAGAGATAAAAATGAAATTTTATGGGTGCAAGCAGCGGGCCCAAGACAGTATAAGAGACTATGCTTTGAATTTGCAAGAGGCCCTGGGAGCCATTAAACAGGCAGACCCTGACAGTGTGCGGAATGCAGATGAACTGTTAACTGAACAATTCATTGAGGGTCTGCTGTCCAACGCCCACCGAACCCAGTTACGTGCAATGGCCTTGCAGAACCCTGGTTTAGACTTTGCAAAGTTCAAAGACAGGGCCATCCGGGTGCTCCGAGAACCGGCACCGGGTAGCGCTGTAACCCACCGGCGCCCTGCTATTACCTATCACCAGGAGGCGGCACCCTTGTCTACAGAGTCTGTAGGAGCTGGTGCGCAGGCTTTGGATAGCAACCCGGCTACAGACCTGCACCATCAGGTCCGAGAGCTAACTCAAAGCGTAGCCGCGCTAACCAGAACAGTGCAGTCTTTACAGGTCTCTCCTCCAGGAAAGATCCAGCTGGCATCCGGACCAGAGGACGCCCCGTGGCGCCGACAGAGGAGGATCCCAACTTCCAGAGGAAGACCCAGCGACAGATACAATGAGGACGGACAACCCATCTGCCGCCGCTGCAATGAACCCGGACACATGGCAAGGTACTGTCATTTAAACGGGCACAACCTGGGGTAGAGGGCCAACCCCCAGGCATAAGATCATCAGGCCCCTCAAACTGGCGTGATAAATATGTAGGGGGACGTTCGGTCTTGCCTGTGGTACTGGATGGCATTCCTATGAGTGCCCTACTAGACACTGGGTCACAGGTGACTACCATCCCGTACGTGCTCTTTAAGCGGTACTGGAATGACTCAGACATAACCCGCTACCCAGATGACGACCTGAGTATCATCGCCAGCAATGGTCAGCCCGTGCCGCAGGTGGGATTCAAGGAGGTGACCATTAAGATCGGTAAAGTCGATCTGGCGGCACAAGGACTGATTATTGTGGACATTGACTGTCATGAGAGTCACCCTAAAATAATCTTCAGGACTAACGTGATTGAAAATTGTCTTGCAGAGGTGATTCTCATTTTACAGCAGGTTGCCAAGAACGCCAGTTCCAGCCAGCAGTGTGTTCTCCAAAAAGAGATCCGGGCACTGATGAAGCGGCAACAAGTGGAACTATCTGGTGGTGAGATAGGTAGCATGAGAATGTGTGACCCGTTCCCTATCGCCATGCCCCCGAAAAGTGAGATGATGATCTGGTGCCGGGCAGCTATTGGTCTGAGAGGTAGAGACTACCAAGCAATGGCGGAACCCGTTTACTCAGACAGTAGGCCCACCATTTTGACAGCACGGGGGGTGGTCGATGTACGCCATGGGAGGGTACCTGTCCGCATCGTAAATATTGGGGAGAGAGAAGTATACCTTCCCCGGTATGCCACGCTAGCCAAATTGTTCACCATAAACCAAAATTCTGTAAAGGCTGTAGAACCCTTGCCTCCATCTCAACCAGAGGAAGGTAACGGCTCTAAGAAACAAATGGAGGACTGGTGTCAGCAACTGCATTTGGGTACTGACTCCACTCCCTCACACCAAAAACAGGGAGTCTACCGGGTGGTCCAGGAGTACGAAAGAGTCTTTAGTATGGTTGAGCGAACATGCTCGACACTGCTCGGTACTCGCCCGAGCATCACGCTACTCGGGATGTTCGGCGAGCACCGAGCATTTCCGGGTTACTCGGGCGGGAGCTCAGGTCTCCGCCCTGCATGTTTGGCGCTCTTTACAGAGCCAATGAACATACAGGGATTGCCAGCCAGTCACTGTAATGCTGCAGCCATGTTGGTTGTGGGCATTACAGTGATTGGCTGGCCGCACAGCGTCACCTCGAGTATTTAAAATGGGGCGCCGCCATCTTGGACACAGTCGCTCCTTATTAGACAGTGTAGGGACAGCGCTACTGATTTAGGGAGAGATATAAACTGCGAAATAGTTAGCGTAGGGTCTGTAAAGGCTGCCAGAACAAACAAACAGTCCTTTTCAGGACTAATATCCATCCCAGATACCAGGCAGGCAGGCTGTATAGGAGACACAGTGGTTATACCAGCAAACGCTGCATTACAGTCCTGTGTGCTCCTGTTGCTGAAATTGCTGGACTTAGAACCAGGTGTCGGGGGCCAGGAAAAATCCTTTTTTTTTCATCTAAATCCTCCTTTTTTTTTCCTCCTTCACACTGTACAAATACCCGTCTTATTAACTTTTTGGTGTGTCCCCCACCCCCCCCCAAAAACAAGCGTGTCTATGATTTTTCAGACACAAATATAACAGTTGAAAATAGTCTGGTGTAGGCTAGAGAAACAGAAGTGTTGTTTTGCACTTCCACGGTTCAAACCTCTGTATTATCCATTTTGGGCCATTTGTATCTAAAAAAAAAAACAGTTTGAGTGTGTCGCTCACTGTTCAGCCGCAAATATTTCTATTTAAAAAAGTGTGGTATACCCCAGTAAACAATAACTGTGGTTTTGCCATCCCACGGTAAAAAATCTCTATTATTCAGGTTTTGGTATTTTTTTCCATAAAGAAAGACAGTAGTGTCTCCTGACTGTTGTGACACAAAAATATATCTGTTGAAAATAGTCTTGTGTAGGCCCGACATCCCAGTGTGGTTTCGCAGTTCCACGGGTCAAATCGCTGTACTATCCAGTTTTGGGCCTTTGGTATCTAAAAAAAAAGCAGTTTGAGTGTGTCGCTCACTGTTCAGCCGCAAATATCTCTATTTAAGAAAGTGTGGTATACCCCAGTAAACAATAACTGTGGTTTTGCCATCCCACGGTAGAAAATCTCTATTATTCAGCTTTTGGTAGTTTTTTCCGTAAAGAAAAACAGTAGTGTCTCCTGACTGTTGTGACACAAAAATATATCTGTTGAAAATAGTCTTGTGTAGGACCGACATCCCAGTGTGGTTTCGCAGTTCCACAGGTCAAATCGCTGTACTATCCAGTTTTGGACCTTTGGTATCTAAAAAAAAAGCAGTTTGAGTGTGTCGCTCACTGTTCAGCCGCAAATATCTCTATTTAAAAAAGTGTGGTATACCCCAGTAAACAATAACTGTGGTTTTGCCATCCCACGGTAAAAAATCTCTATTATTCAGGTCTTGGCAGTTTTTTCCGTAAAGAAAAACAGTAGTGTCTCCTGACTGTTGTGACACAAAAATATATCTGTTGAAAATAGTCTTGTGTAGGCCCGACATCCCAGTGTGGTTTCGCTGTTCCACGGATCAAATCGCTGTACTATCCAGTTTTGGGCCTTTGGTATCTAAAAAAAAAGCAGTTTGTGTCGCTCACTGTTCAGCCGCAAATATCTCTATTTAAAAAAGTGTGGTAAAACAATAACTGTGGTTTTCCTCTTCCACGGTTCTAATCTACTCTTTATTACCCTTTTTCCATTGATAGTGCAAGTGTAAGCTATTTTACTTCATTTATAATGGGCAAAGCGCGTGACAAGGGACGTGGAAGTGGACGTTCTGGTGATGGTTCGTGCAGAGGACGGGGCCGTGGCCAAGGTGAAAATGTGCCACAACCAACAGCCACATCTTCTCGCTCCCACTTCTTGACCGAATTACTAGGGAAGCACAGAACAACACCAGTATTGAGAACTGATCAGTGTGAACAGATTATTAATTGGATAGCAGATAATACTTCCAGTTACCAGGGCACCACCACCTCCGGTCTGTCTTCCACACGGTCAACCCTTAGTAGCCGTGAGTCTCGACCGCTTACTCCTCCTCACCCTGATGCTCCTTCCTCCCACCATGCCGAGTGTCGTCAGACAGCAAGTGATCCCACACTTGGACACTCTGAAGAGCTGTTCACTGGTCCATTTCCATATTTGGGCCCCTCGCCTGATACGCTTGAAGTAATGGAAGAGGAGATCCCATGTTGCGATGCCCAAATATTTGAACAGCCACGGCCACAGGAAGTCGACGTTGGCAATCTGTCTCAAGAGGTGGACGATGATGAGACACAATTGCCAGGAAGTGAGGAGGAGGATCGTGGTGCGCAAGTGGAAGAGGAGGAGGTGGTGGATGATCTAGTAACTGACCCAACGTGGAAGGAGGACATGCAGAGTGAGGCCAGCAGCACACAGAGCGAGGGAGGCAGAGTACCCCAACAGGCAGGAAGAAGCAGTGTGGTGGCCGCAGACAGAAGGCAGGCAACCGTTCTCCGTAACACCAACACGAGGGACATTGATAGTACAAGCGGTAGGTCTTCCCGAGTCTGGAATTTTTTTAAAGACTCTGCTGATAACCCCAAAAAGGCCATATGTTCCACCTGCCATGCCAGCATCAGCAGGGGTGACAAAACTACCAGCCTGAAGACCACCAGCATGATCAGGCACATGGCAGCAAAGCACCCGACTTTGTGGGGTGAAACCCAGGGTCCACGACCAGTGTCAGCGGGTGTCACCACTGCTTCTTCCACTGTTGTGCGTGCAGTAGAACCCCCTGTTGTGTGTGCAAGGCAATCCCCTGTCCATACTGCATGTAAAGATGCCCCCTCCTCTCAGTCTTCACTTGTTATGGCAGTTTCTCAAGAAACAGCATCAACGTCCACGTCCACGTCCCACCGCAGCGTTCAATGTCCATATCCCAGACCTTTGATCGAAAGCGGAAATTCGCAGCTAACGCCGATCAGGCCACAGTCCTAAATTCGCACATTTCACGACTGCTTGCATTGGAAATGCTGCCTTTTAGGCTGGTGGAGACGGAATCCTTCCGCAATCTTATGGCGGTGGCCGTCCCTCGGTACTCGGTCCCCAGCCGACACTATTTTGCCCGGTGTGCCATCCCCGCACTACACAAGCACGTGTCCCAAAGCATCTGCCGTGCCCTCAACAACGCAGTTACTGGGAAATTCCACCTGACAACGGACACGTGGACAAGTGCTTGTGGCCAGGGATGGTACATCTCTCTGACGGCACACTGGGTAAACATAGTGGAAGCCGGGACCCAGTCGGACCTTGGGACGGAACACATCCTCACCACACCGAGGATTGCGGGCCCTATGTCAGTCAGAGTTGCCCCCACAGTGTACAGCTCCTGCGCATCCTCCTCCTCTTCCTCATGTACAGCCTCCATCTCAGATATCACCACATCAGTTACAAGCTGGAAGCATTGCAGTACTGCCTCCGCCAAGCGGCAACAGGCTGTGCTGAAACTCATAAGCTTAAGTGATAAACCTCACACTGCTTGTGAGTTGTGGACAGCTGTGAAAGAGCAGGCAGATCTGTGGCTGAGACCGCTGAATCTACATCCCGGCATGGTCGTGTGTGACAATGGCTCATGTACTTAACCTCGTGGTTCAGCGGTTTCTTAAATCGTACCCCGAGTTGCCAGATCTGCTCGTGAAAGTACGCCGCCTGTCAGCTCATTTTCGCAAGTCGGCTACAGCTTCCGCCGCCCTTGCTGTGTTGCAGCAGTGTTTGCAGCTTCCGGCACACCGACTGGTGTGTGATGTCCCCACACGTTGGAACTCTACCCTCCACATGTTGCAAAGGATTTGTGAGCAGAAGAGAGCAGTTGTGGAGTACCAGCTGCAACAAGGCCGTCGATATTCAGGTCAGACTCCACACATAAGACCTCAGGAGTGGACCTGGATGTCTGACATATGTACCATCCTGACAAACTTTGAGGAGGCCACCAAGATGGTGAGTGGCGATGACGCCATCATTAATGTCAGCATCCCACTTGTCTGTCTTTTGCAGCGCTCTCTGCAGAGAATTAAAGAGGAGGCATTGCAGCCAGAGTATGATGAGATGGATCAAGAAGCCTTAGCGGGCGATTACACACAGCCCAGCCTCATCTCTTCCCAACGTGCATTGTGGGACAATGAGGGAGAGGAGGAGGAGGAGGAGGAGGAGGAAGAACAGGAGCTGCTATCATGCGTTGTAGACGGTAGTACCTGCACAAGTGTCATACCGTCGGTTCAGCATGGGTGGCCTGAGGACAGGGGGGAGGAGGAAGAGGAGGAGGAGGAGAGCATGGTCAGTCGTCATCTTGGTGAGGACACGGAAATCTTGCCCGTTACCAGTCTGGCACGCATGGCTGACTTTATGTTACGCTGCCTTAACCGTGACCCTCGCGTTGTCAAAATGTTGGGTGACAGTCATTACTGGTTGGTGACACTTGTAGACCCCCGCTACAAGGAGAACTTTCACTCTCTTATTCCTGAGGTGGAGAGGTCTACAAAAATGGGGCAATACCAGAAGGCCCTTGCTGCAGAACTCTTAAAAAAATTCCCATCTGAACACGCTAGCGGCAGAGGTCACAGTTCGTTGCCCAACCAAGGCGTACAGGCGAGAGAGATGCAACTCGAATCCAGCAGAGGCAGGGGAACACTGTCAACGTTGTGGGACAGTTTTCTGACACCCGCCCAGCTTACAGGCCCTGAGGCGCGGGGTACTCTCACAAGGAGTGGAAAGTTTCAAAAGATGGTGAGGGAGTACCTTGCCGATCGTACCAGCATCCTCCGTGATTCCTCTGTGCCTTTTAATTATTGGGTATCCAAGCTGGACACTTGGAATGAACTCGCTCTGTACGCCTTGGAGGTCCTGGCCTGCTCTGCCGCTAGTGTGTTATCGGAGCGTGTTTTTAGTGCCGCTGGGGGAATTATAACTGATAAGGGCACTCGCCTGTCAACTGACAATGCTGACAAGCTGACCCTTATCAAAATGAACAAGGGCTGGATTGGGCCAGACTTCTCATCACCACCAAATGACAGCAGAGTAACATAAAGTCAAATCCACTGTGTTATTTCGGGAGGTGTATTCAAATGCACCGTTTCACACCCACATATGGGTATACGCTTCCTCGTTTCGGCTGTTTAATCTTCTTCTCCTTATCCTCAGCCTCCACCACCACTATACCACCAGGGTGCCAGCATTGCAAGTTCCTCCGTCCTTATTTTTGGCAGCTTTTGCTTGCAAGGCATAAGCAAATACTATGGGACACCCACTCCCCAATAATGGGACTTATGTTTGTAATATGCTGTACTGCATGGCTCTTGTAAGGGGCATTGCAAGTTGCTCCGTCCTAATTTTTGTCAGCTTTTGCTGGGAAAGCATAAGCAAATACTATGGGACACCCACTCCCCAATAATGGGACTGACTGTATGTTTGTAATATGCCGTACTGCATGGCTCTTGTAAGGGGCATTGCAAGTTGCTCCGCCCTAATTTTTGGCAGCTTTTGCTGGGAAAGCATAAGCAAATACTATGGGACACCCACTCCCCAATAATGGGACTTATGTTTGTAATATGCTGTACTGCATGGCTCTTGTAAGGGGCATTGCAAGTTGCTCCGTCCTAATTTTTGGCAGCTTTTGCTGGGAAAGCATAAGCAAATACTATGGGACACCCACTCCCCAATAATGGGACTTATGTTTGTAATATGCTGTACTGCATGGCTCTTGTAAGGGGCACTGCAAGTTGGTCCATCCTAATTTTTGGCAGCTTTTGCTGGGAAAGCATAAGCAAATACTATGGGACACCCACTCCCAAAAAATGGGACTTATGTTTGTAATATGCTGTACTGCATGGCTCTTGTAAGGGGCATTGCAAGTTGCTCCGTCCTAATTTTTGGCAGCTTTTGCTGGGAAAGCATAAGAAAATACTATGGGACACCCACTCCCCAATAATGGGACTTATGTTTGTAATATGTTGTACTGCATGGCTCTTGTAAGGGGCATTGCAAGTTGCTCCGCCCTAATTTTGGGCAGCTTTTGCTTGGAAAGCATAAGCAAATACTATGGGACACCCACTCCCCAATAATGGGACTTATGTTTGTAATATGCTGTACTGCATGGCTCTTGTAAGGGGCATTGCAAGTTGCTCCATCCTAATTTTTGGCAGCTTTTGCTGGGAAAGCATAAGCAAATACTATGGGAAACCGACTCCCCAATAATGGGACTTATGTTTGTAATATGCTGTACTGCATGGCTCTTGTAAGGGGCATTGCAAGTTGCTCCGTCCTAATTTTTGGCAGCTTTTGCTTGGAAAGCATAAGCAAATACTATGGGACACCCACTCCCCAATAATGGGACTTATGTTTATAATATGCTGTACTGCATGGCTCTTGTAAGGGGCATTGCAAGTTGCTCCGTCCTAATTTTTGGCAGCTTTTGCTGGGAAAGCATAAGCAAATACTATGGGACACCCACTCCCCAATAATGGGACCTATGTTTGTAATATGCTGTACAGCATGGCTCTTGTAAGGGGCATTGCAAGTTGCTCCGTCCTAATTTTTGGCAGCTTTTGCTGGGAAAGCATAAGCAAATACTATGGGACACCCACTTCCAATAATGGGACTTATGTTTGTAATATGCTGTACTGCATGGCTCTTGTAAGGGGCATTGCAATTTGCTCCGTCATAATTTTTGGCAGCTTTTGCTGGGAAAGCATAAGCAAATACTATGGGACACCCACTCCCCAATAATGGGACTTATGTTTGTAATATGCTGTACTGCATGGCTCTTGTAAGGGGCATTGCAAGTTGTTCCGTCCCAATTTTTGGCAGCTTTTGCTGGGAAAGCATAAGCAAATACTATGGGACACCCACTCCCCAATAATGGGACTTATGTTTGTAATATGCTCTACTGCATGGCTCTTGTAAGGGGCATTGCAAGTTGCTCCATCCTAATTTTTGGCAGCTTTAGCTGGGAAAGCATAAGCAAATACTATGGGACACCCACTCCCCAATAATGGGACTTATGTTTGTAATATGCTGTACTGCATGGCTCTTGTAAGGGGCATTGCAAGTTGCTCCGTCCTAATTTTTGGCAGCTTTTGCTGGGAAAGCATAAGCAAATACTATGGGACACCCACTCCCCAATAATGGGACTTATGTTTGTAATATGCTGTACTGCATGGCTCTTGTAAGGGGCACTGCAAGTTGGTCCATCCTAATTTTTGGCAGCTTTTGCTGGGAAAGCATAAGCAAATACTATGGGACACCCACTCCCAAAAAATGGGACTTATGTTTGTAATATGCTGTACTGCATGGCTCTTGTAAGGGGCATTGCAAGTTGCTCCGTCCTAATTTTTGGCAGCTTTTGCTGGGAAAGCATAAGCAAATACTATGGGACACCCACTCCCCAATAATGGGACTTATGTTTGTAATATGTTGTACTGCATGGCTCTTGTAAGGGGCATTGCAAGTTGCTCCGCCCTAATTTTGGGCAGCTTTTGCTTGGAAAGCATAAGCAAATACTATGGGACACCCACTCCCCAATAATGGGACTTATGTTTGTAATATGCTGTACTGCATGGCTCTTGTAAGGGGCATTGCAAGTTGCTCCATCCTAATTTTTGGCAGCTTTTGCTGGGAAAGCATAAGCAAATACTATGGGAAACCGACTCCCCAATAATGGGACTTATGTTTGTAATATGCTGTACTGCATGGCTCTTGTAAGGGGCATTGCAAGTTGCTCCGTCCTAATTTTTGGCAGCTTTTGCTTGGAAAGCATAAGCAAATACTATGGGACACCCACTCCCCAATAATGGGACTTATGTTTATAATATGCTGTACTGCATGGCTCTTGTAAGGGGCATTGCAAGTTGCTCCGTCCTAATTTTTGGCAGCTTTTGCTGGGAAAGCATAAGCAAATACTATGGGACACCCACTCCCCAATAATGGGACCTATGTTTGTAATATGCTGTACTGCATGGCTCTTGTAAGGGGCATTGCAAGTTGCTCCGTCCTAATTTTTGGCAGCTTTTGCTGGGAAAGCATAAGCAAATACTATGGGACACCCACTTCCAATAATGGGACTTATGTTTGTAATATGCTGTACTGCATGGCTCTTGTAAGGGGCATTGCAATTTGCTCCGTCATAATTTTTGGCAGCTTTTGCTGGGAAAGCATAAGCAAATACTATGGGACACCCACTCCCCAATAATGGGACTTATGTTTGTAATATGCTGTACTGCATGGCTCTTGTAAGGGGCATTGCAAGTTGTTCCGTCCCAATTTTTGGCAGCTTTTGCTGGGAAAGCATAAGCAAATACTATGGGACACCCACTCCCCAATAATGGGACTTATGTTTGTAATATGCTCTACTGCATGGCTCTTGTAAGGGGCATTGCAAGTTGCTCCATCCTAATTTTTGGCAGCTTTAGCTGGGAAAGCATAAGCAAATACTATGGGACACCCACTCCCCAATAATGGGACTTATGTTTGTAATATGCTGTACTGCATGGCTCTTGTAAGGGGCATTGCAAGTTGCTCCGTCCTAATTTTTGGCAGCTTTTGCTGGGAAAGCATAAGCAAATACTATGGGACAGCCACTCCCCATTAATGGGACTTATGTTTGTAATATGCTGTACTGCATGTGACGCGCCCCCTGGGCCGTGTGTACACGTGTGTGGGATACCCGGTGCCGGGTCTCTGGGGTCTGTATTCTCTGTGGTGGTGACCCAGTCTCGTGGCTCAGGCTGGTCAAACCAGTGGCAGTCTTTCTTAGGTTTTGAGGTTAATTGTCCCACTGCGCCACCCGAAGATTGCGGTCAGGGAATACCACCGCTGCGAGGCAGACCGCTGAGGCTGGTGTTGTGTGCGCAGCATAGCATGGGATAACTCCCCTCGGGAGAAGTATAGCCTCAGGGCAGTGAGTGTGGATGATGGGGGTGATGGTGCACGAGCGCAGCAGGAATGACTCAGAGTCTTTGCAGTGCAGTTCAGGGTCTTTACTGATGATTATAAGGTAGACCCTCCCGGGAGTACTGGCTAGCATAAGAGGCCTGGTCAGTCTGTGAGCAAGCAGAAGTTCCCCTGGCCAGGTGGAGTTGTAGGCCTCCCCGTCTGTCTGCACTCTTCCTGGCTACCTTGCTGTAAGCGGGTAGAAGTAGCCCACGTCCCGGAGTGTACCGTGTAGTGCTCACCCGTATGCCTGGTGACTTGGGGCCTTCTGTTAGCCTCCGCTCCACGACGGCGGTGCTGGTTCCTTGCTTGTGACTGAGCCTCCGGGCTTCTATGGCCAGAGGACCTGAAATCCCCTGCCGGCTGGTTTCTGCTGCAGGACTTAAAGATCCTTGCAGCCTCGGACTCCGGTGTCCGGGTATTAGATTCTTCTGCCAGGGCGAGCTCTGCTTAGCTCCAGCCCCTGGCCATAGTCAGGGTATGCCAGGATTTCATCCCCCGTGAGGGCCATCTTCAGCTGGCTGAAGGACTCCTCTTCCAGCTTTTCCCACCTGAGGGGCGGCTTCTGGTTTTTGGCCTTCCTGGATTGACCTATCAGGAGGTCCTGCATAGGGGCTGCCATTTTGGTGAAACCGGGGATGAATCTTCGGTAGTAGCCTACCAACCCGAGGAACTGCTGCACTTCCTTTATGTTGGAGGGTCTTGGCCAGTCTTTAATCACGGTGATCTTATTGGGGTCGGGAGCCACTCCGTCAGCACTCACCACGTGTCCCAGGTACTGCACCTTTGGTTTCAGGAGGTGACACTTGGAGGGTTTCACCTTTAGGCCGTAGCTTGGCAGGGCGTCAAATACTTCTGCCAGGTGTTTCAGATGGTCCTCGTAGATTTTGGAATAAACTATGACATCGTCCAGGTATAACAGGACCATCTCGAAATTCCGGTGTCCCAGACAGCATTCCATCAACCGCTGGAAGGTTCCTGGTGCGTTGCAGGGCCCGAATGGCATACAGTTGAATTCGCTGAGACCCATCGGGGTGGTGAATGCAGTCTTCTCCTTGTCTGCCTCTGCTACAGGAACCTGCCAGTACCCGCTAGTAAGATCCAAAGTGGAGAAGAAGTTAGCAGATTTTAATGCAGCTAAAGATTCTTCTATTCTAGGTAACGGGTACGCATCTTTGTGTGTGATACGGTTGACCTTTCTGTAGTCTACACACCGCCGCGGAGACTACAACACCCAGAAGTCAGGTTCCGGGTGCCCCTCGGCCCAGGGGGCGAGTCAATAGCAATTGAGCATTTCTGTTACACAAAGCAGGGCTGAAACCCTCAGACGATCGCAGCTTCAAGTCTCCTATGGAGACTTTTGAAGCATGTAAAAGTATGGAGACTATTGAAGCATGTAAAAGTATGGAGACTATTGAAGCATGTAAAGGTAAAAAATATGTTTTTAAAAATATAAAAAATAAACCCTTTTGCCCCATTCAAAATAATAATAAAAAAAATTACACATATTTGGTGTCGCCGCGTTCAGAAACATCCGGCTGTGCTCATCCCTGCTGTGTCCCTCCATGCGAGCTGTGCTTTGTGAGATCTGCACAGTGACAGCGTCCACTCTGTTGTCGGCTCAGATCAGCATCAGACAGCAACAGAGCAGTGTCAGAATACCCAACGTGCAGGAGACTAGCACCACCCCTACAAGTGATGTCACGTCTCCTCCATGCCGGATATTCTGACACCGCTATGTTGCTGGCTGAGTATTACTGATCTGAGCCGACAACAGAGCAGACGTTGTAACTGTGCAGATCGCACAGGGAGCGGGTTACATTAGAGACCGCAGCCTCTTCCCCCTGCGATGATGGCGCCGTGAGTAATCACAGCATGCACTGGAATACAAGTATATTGGAAAATAGTTTAGATTACAGCACCAAATAGACAGGGATTTAGGATGAAATTTATTTTGACTTCAGACCACCTCTTTAAGCTGATCACTCTCAGTAATGTAGGCATTTTCATTATGTCATGGTGCCACGTTATAACGTTATGTTATGAATGTGTTCTGTTTAGTTATCTCAATTTATGAAGGGATAGTTATCAACGGCAATCTACACTGTGGACCTGATCTGAATTGCACTGATCTACCCTGTACACAGGGAAGATCAGTTTGTTTTTCTATAACTAAAAGAAGGAAAACCCTATAATTCTTGAGTAGTAGAAAATGTATGTTAATAGAAAAAATAGAAATGCTAGACATAATATTGAATAAAAAAACATACCACGCAATCTGGCAATAAGAACATGGGAGCCAAAAGCAGCAGTACCATCACCAGCAAGTGTACTAGTGAGGAGGAAGTGAAGGATGTTACAGACTATGTGGCACATCATTCATCCTAGTCAAAGCAGGATGTTGTTACATCTGACAGTGACAATGTCAGCTTGAGCCAATGTTCTGCACATTCCTTATTCCCCATCACCGTAACAGTTAATATTTTCAATTGCAAACTTTCAATTCCATCAATGACATCTCTTTCTTCTTTGACCCCCTATCCACTAAACCAGGGCACTCCAGATGTTGAGGAAGATGTAGCAAAACTTCTTCCAGTTAATGTGTTGGATGAAAACAGTCAGTGATACGGATGAGATGGAGCTGAGGAGGAAGACATGACTCAAATGCTTAGCTCTGTTGGAGGTGGTGGTAGTGGCACTGCCAGCTGTAGTGGTAGCAAAATTAGAAGTGGCTGGTAGTGGAACTTTGAGTTATGGCAAATCTAGATGTTGAAATTAAGAGGGCAATCAGGGACATTAGTGCATTTCCAAAACTGAGATTACTCTCAGCTGATGCAGTGATAACAATGATGATTTTGTGGTAGACAAGTCCTGGGAACCAGATTGAGTAGACAAGGAGGTAATGTTATTAGAGGTCATTAGACAAGGAGCATGATAGCATGGACAATAAACAGCAGAATCAACATCTAGCCAAAAGGTCTTCATGGGGCAGATCTGATTCTTCTACAGTCAGCTAAGGAGCAAGGGATACCATTACTGCTGTTGATAGAGCAAGGTCAACAGCACCTGAAAAGTCTAGTCAGGGTCATGGTGGTTCCACATTGCCGGCGAACAAATCTTTTGCAATGTGTAGGTTGCTCGAGGAAAATGAACAGGGACATCCCAGTTCAAGTAAACTTGGAATTGCAGCTCTCCATTAGTACAAGAAGTGGCAACATCTGCTTACATGATAAAAATAATGCTGCCGGTCAATCAGAGGCTAGCAGCTGATGTCGGCATGCACATAACTGCAGGCACATGGCAGTGATGTCATGCACTCCCGTTGCTTGCACGCTGAAGTCAGCAGGTAGAGCAGAGGGAAGGTGATTAGAATCATTTATTTTTTATCTATATTTTAAAGAACAGCGGCAGAATGGGGGACATATATACCAGGAGGGGGTGCATACATGCCACGATGGGGGATATAAATACCAGGATAGGGCCCAGGGTAAGGGACATATATAACAGGATGGGGGGACATATACAGTGGGGAAAAAAAGTATTTAGTCAGCCACCAATTGTGCAAGTTCTCCCACTTAAAAAGATGAGAGAGGCCAGTAATTGACATCATAGGTAGACCTCAACTATGAGAGACAAAATGAGAAAACAAATCCTGAAAATCACATTGTCTGATTTGGCAAGAATTTTTTTTTAAATTTTGGTGGAAAATACGTATTTGGTCAATTACAAACAAGCAAAATTTCTGGCTCTCACAGACCTGTAACTTCTTTTTTAAGATGCTCCTCTGTCCTCCACTCATTACCTGTAGTACTGCCACCTGTTTGAACTTGTTATCAGTATAAAAGACACCTGTCTGCAACCTCAAACAGTCACACTCCAAACTCCACTATGGTGAAGACCAAAGAGCTGTCGAAGGACACTAGAAACAAAATTGTAGCCCTGCACCAGGCTTGGAAGACTGAATCTGCAATAGGCAAGTAGCATGGTGCGAAGAAATCAACTGTGGGTTCAATAATTAGAAAATAGAAGACATACAAGACCACTGATAATCTCCCTCGATCTGGGGCTCCACACAAGATCTCACCCCGTGGGGTCAAAATGATCTCAAGAATGGTGAGCAAAAATCCCAGAATCACACAGGGGGACCTAGTGAATGACCTGCAGAGAGCTGAGACCAATGTTACACAGGCTACCATCAGTAACACACTACGCTGCCAGGGACTCAAATCCTGCAGTGCCAGATATGTCTCCCTGCTTAAGCCATTACATGTCTGGGCCCATCTGAAGTTTGCTAGAGATGATTTGGATGATCCAGAAGAGTATTGGGATAATGTCATATGGTCAGATGGAACCAAAGTAGAACTGTTTGGTAGAAACATAACTCGTCGTGTTTGGAGGAGAAAGAAATCTGAGTTGCATCCAAAGAACACCATACCTACAGTGAAGCATGGGGATGGCAACATCATGCTTTGGGGCTGTTTCTCTGCCAAGGGACCAGAATGACTGATCCATGTACATGGAAGAATGAATGGGGCCATGTATCGTGAGATTTTGAGTGCAAACCTCCTTCCATCACCAAGGGCATTGAAGATGAAATGTGACTTTGTCTTTTAGCATGACAATGATCCCAAGCACACCGCCAGGACAATGAAGGAGTGGCTTCGTAAGAAGCATTTCAAGGTCCTGGAGTGGCCTAGCCAGTCTCCAGATCTAAACCCTATAGAAAACCTTTGGAGGGAGTTGAAAGTCCGTGTTGCCCAGCGACAGCCCCAAAACATCACTGTTCTAGAGCAGATCTGCATGGATGAATGGGCCAACATACCAGCAACAGTGTGTGCCAACCTTTTGAAGACTTACAGAAAATGTTTGACCTCTGTCACTGCCAACAAAGGATATATAACAAAGCATTGAGATGAACTTTTGTAATTGACCAAATACTTATTTTCCACCAAAATTTGAAAAAAAAATCTTTCCAAATCAGACAATGTGATTTTCAGTATTTTTTTTCTCATTTTGTCTCTCATAGTTGAGGTCTACCTATGATGTCAATTACAGGCCTCGCTCATCTTTTTACGTGGGAGAACTTGCACAATTGGTGGCTGACTAAATACTTTTTTCCCCACTGTATACCAGGATGGGGCCAGGAAGGGGAACATACAATCATGGATGAAAGTGTTGGCACCTTTGAAACTGTTCCAGAAAATTAAGTATTTCTTCCAGAAAATGATTGCAATTATACATGTTTTGTTAAACACATGTTTATTTCCTTTGTGTGTATTGCAATAGCGAAAAAAAACTGATAAAAAAGGCAAATTGTATATCATTTAGCACAAAACCACAAAAATGTGCTGTACAAAATGTTACTGCAGCTAATCTCCCTGGAGGTGGACAGCAAAGAAAAATTGATGAAAGGCTGCAATGCAGGATTGTCCGGATGGTGGATAAACAGCCCCAATCAAGTTCCAAAGAAATTCAAGCTGTCCTGCAGGCTCAGGGTGCTTTAGTCTCAGTGCGAATTATCCATCGACATTTGAATGAAATTAAACACTATGACAGGAAACCCAGGAGGACCCTATTGAAACAGAGGCATAAAAAAGCTATTTTTGATAAATCACATCATTCTACTGTTTACTGAAATGGAATGAGGCCTACAAAGAAAAAAACACAGTACCTACAGTAAAATATGGTGGAAGTTCAAAGCTGTTTTGAGGTTGTTTTGCTGCCTCTGGCACTGGGTGCCTTGGTTGTGTGCAAGGCATCATGAAATCTGAAGATTACCAAAAGGTTTTGGATTGCAATGTATGCCTAGTGTCAGGATGCTTGGTTTGCATCCTAGGTCATGGGTCTTCCAGCAGGACAATGAACCCAAACATACTTCAAGAAGCATCCAGGAATGGATGGAAGCAAAGCATTGGAGAGTACTGAAGTGGCCAGCAATTAGGATCTAAATCCCATTGAACACTTGTGGAGAGATCTTAAAATTGCTGTTGGGAGAAGGCACCTTCAAATATTAGAGACCTTGAACAGTTTGCAAAAGAAAAGTGGTCAAAAATTCCAGTTGGGAGGTGTAAGAAGCTTGTTGATGGTTATAGGAATCGATTGATTGCAGTTATTTATTTCAAAGGGTGTGCAACCAAATGTTAAGTTGAGGGTGCCAACAATTTTGTCTGGCCCATTTTGGGTATTTTGTATGAAATTATGTCCAATTTGCCTTTTTTTCTCTGTTTTTTTGTGTTGGTCCAATACACACAAAGGAAATATACATGTGTATAACAAAACATGTGTAACTGCAATAATGTTCTGAGAGAATTATTTCATTTTCTGGAACAATTTCAAGGGTGAAAACACTTTCAGACATTACTGTATATACCAGAATGGAGGACATATATATATACCGGGATGGGGCCAGGATGAGAATATATTTACGAGTATGGGGAACATATATAATAAGATGGGCCCAGGATGGGGGACATACAGTTATATTAAAAAGTTTGGGCACCCCTATTAATCTTAAGCTTAATGTTTTATAAAAATTGGTGTTTTTGCAACAGCTATTTCAGTTTGATATATGTAATAACTGTTGGACACAGTAATGTTTCTGCCTTGAAATGAGGTTTATTGTACTAACAGAAAATGTGCAATCTGCATTCAAACAAAATTTGACAGGTGCATAAGTATGGGCACCCTTATCAATTTCTTGTTTTAAATACTCCTACCTACTTTTTACTGGCTTACTAAAGCATTATTTTTTGTTTTGTAACCTCATTGAGCTTTGAACTTCATAGCCAGGTGTATGCAATCATGAGAAAAGCTACTTAAAGTGGCCACTTGCAAGTTGTTCTCCTGTTTGAATCTCCTCTGAAGAGTGGCATCATGGGCTCCTCAAAACAACTGTTAAATTATCTGAAAACAAAGATTATTCAACATAGTTGTTCAGGGGAAGTATACAAAAAGCTGTCTCAGAGATTTAACCTGTCAGTTTCCACTGTGAGGAACATAGTAAGGAAATGGAAGAACACAGGGACAGTTCTTGTTAAGGCCAGAAGTGGCAGGCCAAGAAAAACATCAGAAAGGCAGAGAAGAAGAATGGTGAGATCAGTCAAGAACAATCCTCAGACCACCTCCAGAGAGCTGCAGCATTAACTTGCAGCAGATCGTGTCACTGTGCATCGGTCAACTATACAACGCACCTTGCACAAGGAGAAGCTGTATGAGAGAGTGATGCGAAAGAAGCCGTTTCTGCAAGGATGCCACAAACAGAGTCGGCTGAGGTATGCAAAAGCACATTTGGAGAAGCCAATTTCTTTTTGGAAGAAGGTCCTGTGGACTGATGAAACCAAGATTGAGTTGTTTGGTCATACAAAAAGGCGTTATACATGGCGGCAAAAAACACAGCATTCCAAGAAAAACACTTGCTATCCACAGTAAAATTTGGTGGAGGTTCCATCATGCTTTGGGGCTGTGTGGCCAATGCCGGCACCGTGAATCTTGTTAAAGTTGAGGGATGCATGGATTCCACTCAGTATCAGCAGATTCTTGACAATAATGTTCAAGAATCAGTGACAAACTTGAAGTTACGCAGGGGATGGATCTTTCAGCAAGACAATGATCCAAAACACCGCTCCAAAGGAACAATTACAATGTTCTGGAATGGCCATCCCAGTCCCCAGACTTGTATATCATTGAACATCTGTGGGATCATTTGAAGAGGGCTGTCCATGCTCGGCGACCATCAAACTTAACTGAACTGGAATTGTTTTGTAAAGAGGAATGGTCAAAAATACCTTCATCCAGGATCCAGGAAATCATTAAAAGCTACAGGAAGCGACTAGAGGCTGTTATTTTTGCAAAAGGAGGATCTACTAAATATTAATGTCACTTTTCTGGTAAGGTGCCCATACTTATGCACCTGTCAAATTTAGTTTGAATGCAGATTGCACATTTTCTGTTAGTACAATAAACCTCATTTCAAGGCAGAAACATTACTGTGTCCAACAGTTATTGCATATATCAAACTGAAATAGCTGTTGCAAAAACACCAATTTTTATAAAACATTAAGCTTAAGATTAATAGGGGTGCCCAAACTTTTTCATATAACTGTATATACCAAGAAGGAGCACAAAATAGGGGGCATTACTGCATAATGGGGGAGGAGGTGCAACTTGTATGTCCTTGTATATAGGATTTAGAATGCTACAAGGGCCCATACATCTGACCAACATGCAGGGGGAGGGATTTAGGTCCAAAACTTGCAATGGGGCCCATTGGACTTTAGTTACGCTACTGGACATCACCCATCTTTAATAGCAGCAGATACCCAGATATCACTCGAGTATCTGGGTGTTCGGATGTGCTCATTACTTGGTGAGCATTGGGTGGTGCTCAATTTCAAACTTGAATCCCTGCTCCACATGTTTATCACCTGTTACACAGTCAATAAGCATGCAGGGATTGCCTGTGAGTCACTGTAATGAGATGTAGCCATCTTGGTAGTGGAATAACTGTGATTGGCTGGCTGGCTGACATCATCAGGGATTATAAAAGAACAGGCGCCCCCCGGCTCGCCACACTGACGCCATTGCACAGCTCTGTGACAGTTGTTATTGGAGAGAGAGAGTGCTTGTCCTGGTCTGTCTGTGCACAGTATAACAAATCAGAGTTCTGTACTATTGATACTGGTGCTGAAGCTGAACCATCATATTAACAGTCCTTGTCAGGGCTAATCCATTGCTTTGCTGTTTGTATTACATACATTCTGCATTTAGTGTAGGGAGGGAAAGAGTCACAGGAGCAAGGAGAGTGACAGAATACAGTCTGTAGACAGGGATTACGGCTGTGCAGTCCATTGGCAAATATATAGCTGCAGGTTTTTTTTTTGGGGGGTGGGGGGAATGTAATATATTTTGATTCAGCAAGTATTACTTGCTTTGAGGTACTTTTTTGGGTTATATAACACTCCCAAAAATCATTGAAACAATTCCTGGGTTAAATTTCTCACCCATACACTATTCTGTGGTGTGGGGTACATTTCTTGGATCAATAAAACTGAAAAAGTGTTAAAAGGTTTTTCAGGTTTAAATTTATCAGCCATATAGTATTGCATGATCTGGGGTATATTTCTGTGATATCTAACACTATAAAAAAGCATTAAAAAAAATTGCTGGATTGCTCACCCATAGAGTATTACGTGGTTTGTGGTACATTTCAGTGGCATATAACACTCAAAAAAACGCTGAAACATTTTTCTAGATTAAATTTGATGGTCATCAATACTCTTTTGTGTTCTTTCTGTTACATTAAACTCACTTTTCTGCTACATAAACTCACAAAAACCACTTTGGTTGATGCAGGTGAGCAATTTTTTTCTTTTAAAAATAAACTTGGTTTCAAGAGACCTAGCAATTGCAAAATGCATAAGGCATGCATTAAGGGAAGGGGAAGTGCTGATGATGATGCACGCAGATGCTGAGGACAAGGGGCACGTGTGACTACACCTGTTGCTGAAGCACAAGAAACGCACCCATCCAAGACACATAGGTTCCTGTCCCACTTTGCAGGGAGGCACGGTACAACACTTTTGAAGCCAGAGCAGTGCGAACAGGTGGTCAGTTGGATAGCAGATAATGCTTCCAGCAGGCTTGGCAGCACCACCCAGTTTTCCATACGGTCCAGTCTCATCGGCCTACAGTCTGGATCGCTTATTTCCCACTCTGATCTTCCTTCCTCCCACCATGTTGAGTCCGAGAAGACTGGTGATCCCACACTAGGACACTCCAAGGATCTCTTTACAACATTATTTCTTGATTGTGGCCTCTCAACCTGTATCCTCCAAGAGGGACAGGATGACATGCTGTTTAGTGATGCACAAAACTTAGAGCACCCACAGCCACAAGAAGATGATGGTGGGGAATGGCAAATTTTGGATAAGGAGGAAGATGATGATGAGACACAGTTGCCACTAAGTCTTGTTGCTGTTAAGTCACAAAAGTCAGGAGGATCAGGGTGCGGGGGTGGAAGACGAGGTGGTGGATGATGAAGTCACCCACCCAACCTGGGAAGCTGGCAGGCAGAGTGAGGCCAGCAGCGCTGAGAGGGAGAGATCGGCAGCACTGAAACAGACAGTAAGAGGCAGTGGCCTGACCAGAGTGAGAAAGCGGGAAACTGCACCAACTCTAGTCAATTTCTCCATCAAAGAGTTAGGTGTTCCCCAATTCCTGGACTTTTTTAAAGAGAGTCCTGAGACTAACAACATGGCCAGTTGCAACTGTGCCATGCTTAGATCACCACTAAGAGCCTAACCACCATCAACATGACCAGGCACATATTATCTAAGCAACTGACTCGGTGAGCCGAACACCTGGGTCCCCTGTCCTAGACACTGGCACATAAGCCTCTCACCCTGCACCTGTCCTTGCAAATTCTGAGTCATTATCATCAGGCACTTCAAAATCCTTGTCCCAGCACAGCATTCAGCTGTTTCTACCCCAGGTCTTGGAAAGAAAAAGAAAGTTTCCAGCCACCCACCCACAGGCCTAAACGCTAAGTGGGCACATTTCCAGGCTACTTGCCATGGAAATGTTTCCATTTAGGCTGGTAGACACGGAGGATTTTAGCCGACTCATGGCGGCAGCCATCCCTTGGTACTCGGTCCCCAGCCGCCACTTTTTCTCCCGGTGTGGCTTCTCCACCTTGTATCAGCATGTGTTCTGGAACAACATCAGTGCCCTTACTAATGTACTCACTGGCATTGTCCACTTAATGACCGACACGTGGACAAGCGCTTGTGGACCACACTGCCTCAGCAAAGCGGCAAAAGACTTTGCTGAAGCTAATTTGCCTAGGTGACAAACACCATGGCAGAGTTACTTAAAGGAATAACAGACCAAACAGAGTGCCAGCTCACCGACTGGTGTGCGACATGCCCACCCACTGGAACTCTACACTGAACATGCTGGCAAGGCTTTGTGAGCAGCAGACGCCAGTCGTTGACTACCAGGTGCAACAAACCAGTCGGTATTCTAGTAAGCCTCCACACATAACACCTAAATAGTGGGCAAGGATGTCTGACATTTGTGCAGTTCTCCAAGACTTTGAGAACTCCAAAAATATGGTGAGCAGTGATGACGCCATAGTCAGCGCAACGATCCTGCTTCTGTGCCTACTTAAACATTCACTGCTAACAATTAAACATGAAGGTATGCATGCAAACCAGGTGGAGATGGAGGAAGACATAAGTCAGAGAGATTCTACCCAGCCCAGCCTCATCTGCTCAGGGCAGATTGTGTAACAATGAGGAAGTGGGCACTATGGAGAAGGAAGAGGAGGAAAAGGAGCTAGTGGCTAGGGCAACAGAGGTTAGTACCCACACAACCTTCGTCCCGTCTCTCTGACATGGATGGTCTGAGCATGGGAATGAGAAGGAAAAGAGGGCGGAGGATGAGGAGGAGATAGAGAGTCAACAACTTGGTGGGAAGTGTTGACTGTAGGGAGCTTGGCACATATGGCTGACTTTATGTACTGCTGCCTTTCCCGTGATCCTCGTGTTACATTCATGTTGGACAAAAAAGAATACTGGTTGTTCACCCTGCTACATCTATGCTACAAGGAGAACTTGACATCTCTTCTTCCTGAGGTGATGAGGTCTTCTAAAATGGTGCTATACCAGAAGGTCATTGTTGTGGAAAATATTTTGAAAAAATTCCCATCAGACAACGCTAGCGGCAGTAGGAAAGCTTACTTGCTAAACCAAGGAGGAGAGGCCAGGGAGACAGTAGCAGAGGCAGGTGTACACTGTCAAAGGCGTGGGCCAATTTCATGACTCCAATCCAGTGCCCAGTGCCTGATGACTGGGTATTTTTGACAAGCAGGGAAACATTTTTTTTTTAAAGATGGTCAAGCAATATCTAGCCGACCAAACCAGCGAACTCCCAAATTCCTCTGCAACTTTCAACTATTGGGTCTCAAAGTTGGACACCTGGCATGAGCTGTCCTTCTATGCCTTGGAGGTGCTGTGCTGCCCTGCCGCTAACGTCTTGTCTGAGCAGATTTTTAGTGCTGCTGTCATAACAGACAGGTGCTTTCGGCTGTCAACAGAGAATGCTGACAGGCTCACTCTCCTAAAAATGAACAAAGCCTGGAGTAGCCCACACTTTTCCACACCACCAGATGACAGCAGCACATAAAGTGTTTTTAATATTCAATATTTGAAAGTAGGCCTCCAGTTGTTGCCTTTCAGGGGCCTATGGATGACCATCCATATAATTTATGCCTGGCTTTGCACTTTCTGCAAAACCTTTATGAGTGTAGAAGTACATACATAAACTACTTTCAGAATATGTAACGTGGTTATTGGTACATTACAGTGGCATGTAAAAATCCAAGCGTTAAAAAATTTGGCTGGGTTAAATTTCTAACTCATACAGTATTAAGTGGTTTGTTGTTGTAACCCCAGCGCCTCTGTCTTCTGCCTCCCTGCCCCGGTAGAAACGCCGACTCTTTCACCACCGCAGCCGACGGCCGGAGTTTCCAGATCCTCCTTTCTCCTCTGTCTGTGATGCAGCCCGGGGTACGAGCACGGCATGCAGATCCCCGGCTCTGTGCTTAGGGTGCACATACTCCCCACCTCTTAAAGGGGCCACACGCACTGTCCTAAAGTGTCCTCGGCCAATGGCGGAAGGACACTGACAATTTAAGACACCTCCTCCAACATGGAGGTGCCTGTGCGACGTTGTAAGTTTGTTTCCTAACACTATTGTTAGGTCTCAGGTCCTAGTGCTTATATTACCATATATCTGCCTGTCTACCAGCCGTGCCCACCCGCTTGCCTGTCTATCAGCCGTGCCTGCCTGCCTATCAACTGTGCCCACCGGCCTGTCTACCAGACGTGCCCGCCTGCCTGTCTACCAGCCGTGCCCACCTGCCACTCCATCAGCCATGACCGCCTGCCTGTCCATCAGCCGTGCCAGTCTGTAAGTTCCTTACTCCTGTCACTTGGGGGTCAGCTGCCACCCATCCGAAGTCAGTCCCGGAGTAGCACCTGGTCCACATTCCTCGTCCCTCCTTGGATCATGGAGCCGTCGTACGTCTGAGGTCAGACTTGGCGAGGTCCCTAGTTATGCCCCTCCAGGCTCTCCTCGGACGACAGCACAGTGGTTCCACCACTCTGTCCATTAAAGTAGTCCATTTCTGTGGCAGATAACACTCCAAAAAAGCGTTAAAATTTGGCTGGATTATTTTCTCACCCATACACAATTCAGCGATCTGGGGTACATTTCTGTGATATATAACACTCCAAAAAAGTGTAAATTATTTTTGCTGGGTTAAATTTGTCACCCATACACTATTCCATGGTCTGAGGTACATTTTTGATATATATATATATATATATATATATATATATATATATATATACAAATATATATACAGTGCAGACCAAAGGGTTGGACACACCTTCTCATTTAAAGATTTTTCTGTATTTTCATGACTATAAAAATTGTACATTCACTCTGAAGGCATCAAAACTATGAATTAACACATGTGGAATTATATACTTAACAAAAAAGTGTGAAACAACTGAAAATATGTCTTATATTCTAGGTTCTTCAAATTAGCCACCTTTTGCTTTGATGACTGCTTTGCACACTCTTGGCTTTTTCTTCATAAGCTTCAAGAGGTAGTCACCGGAAATGGTTTTCACTTCACAGGTGTGCCCTGTCAGGTTTAATAAGTGGGATTTCTTGCCTTATACTGTAAATGGGGTTGGGACCATCAGATGTGTTGTGCAGAATGGGGTTGGGACCATCAGTTGTGTTGTGCAGAAGTCAGGTGTATACACAGCTGATAGTCCTACTGAATAGACTGTTAGAATTTGTATTATGGCAAGAAAAAAGCAGCTAAGTAAAGAAAAACGAGTGGCCATCATTACTTTAAGAAATGAAGGTCAGTCAGTCCAAAAAATTGGGCAAACTTTGAAAGTGTCCCCAATAGTGTTGAGCCACCCCCGTAGTGTTCGGCTCGGTTCGTCGAACACCGGGATGTTCGTGGAAATATTCGTCGAACACCTTAGAACACTGTCGAACACCGTTAAAACCAATGGCAGGCAAACAAAAACACATAGAAAACACCTTCAAAGGTGTTCAAAAGCTGACAAACTGCTCAGAAGACACTCTCTTTAAAAAAGCCGGCCGGCAATTCAGCATCGGTACGCGACAATTTAGAACAGAAAGAATAGAGCATCACACATAGATTAGATAGATAGAAACATGTCAGTCACATACATAAGAAGTACAGTGACAGTGTTCGTTACTGTATTTGTCGTTTAGTGTTAAAGGATTTATTAAAAAAAATAATAGTGTTTTCATGCCCTGTCTCTTTAACCCCTTAATAACATCTGACGTACTAATACGCGTCTGTGCCCTGGGACTTAAGAGCCAGACCCGTATTAGTACGTCATCGCGATCGCGCGCGCACACAGGCTGTGCGGGCGCGATCGCCGTCGGGTGTCAGCTGTCACAGCTGACACCCGGTACTATGTGCAGGGAGCGGTCCTGCACCGCTCCCAGGACATTAACCCCTGCGATGCTGCGATCGAAGTCGATCGCAGCCGATCGCAGCATTGCGGGGGCAAGGGGAGGTGATCGCAGATACTCACTTCCTCTTCCGGCTTCCAGCGCTGTCTGCAAAGGCTTCCCGGGTGTTGCCATGACGACCCGATGTCGTCATGACAACATCCGGGTCACCAGACAGCAGGAAGATTGTTTGGACATGCGCAGTGCATCTTCAAACAATCTTCTCACTGTGCAGCGCTGATAGCCTGTATGACACAGGGATGGTGCTGCATTCCTGTGCCATTCAGGCGATCAGAGAAAAAAAAGTGAAAGTCCCAGAGTGGGACAAAGTAATAAAGTATAAAAACTGTCAGTAAGTGAAAAAAATAAAAATAAAAAAAAAATAAAAAAAAATAAAATAAAATAATCCACCAAAAATAAAAATATAATATACCCATCAATAAATATTATTATAAAAAAAAACAATAAAAGTACACATATTTGGTATCGCCGCGTCCGGAACAACCTGACCTATAAAACTGTCCCACTAGTTAACCCCTTCAGTGAACACGGTAAAAAAAAAAACGAAGCAAAAAACAATGCTTTATCACCATACCGCCAAATAAAAAATGGAATAACACGCGATCAAAAAGACGAATATAAATAAAAATGGTACCGCTGAAAACGTCATCTCGTCCCGCAAAAAACAAGCTGACATACAGCTCCATCAGCCGAAAAATAAAAAAGTTATAGCTCTCAGAATAAAGCTATGCTAAAAAATATTTTTTTCTATAAAATTGCTTTTATTATGTAAAACTGCAAAACCTAGAAAAACGATATAAATGTGGTACCGCTGTAAACGTACTGACCCGAAGAATAAAGCTGCCTTATCACTTTTACCACACGCGGAACAGAATAAAAAAAAAAAAAACAATTCCTGAATTGTTGGTTTTTGTTTATTCTGCCTCCCAAAAATCGGAATAGAAAGCGATCAAAAAATGTCACGTGCCTGAAAATGGCACCAATAACAACGTCAACTCATCCCGCAAAAAACGAGCCGTCACTTGACTGTTTGCCAAAATCTGGAAAAATTATAGCTCTCAAAATATGGCGATGCAAAAACTAGATTTTACAAAAAATGCGTCTTTTTGTGTGTGACTGCTGTCAGTCAAAAAAACCCGATATGATTCTGGTATCACTGTAATCGCACCGACCTGAAGAATAAAGTTATCTAATCACTTATACCGCACGAGGAAAGGGGAAAAAAATAAACTCTTGGGTTAGGATTGGGCTAGGGTTAGGGCTGGGTTTGGGGTTAGGGTTGTGCTAGGGTTAGGGTTGTGCTAGGGTTAGGGTTGTGCTACGGTTAGGGTTGTGCTACGGTTAGGGCTGGGGTTGGGGTTAGGGTTGTGATGGGGTTGGGATTTTTTTCAAAAGTAAGAAAAAAGATGACGATATGGCGACTAGTGTTGAGCGCAAGTGCTCGCTACTTGAGTTTGCATCGGGTGCTCTGGTATGCATTGAGTATCGTGGGTATTTGAGTGACATGCTCGAGTCTCTGCCCCATATGCTTCGCGGCCAAAAAAACTTTACGGGGATTGCCTGCCATGCACGAGCTTTCCCCGCATGGTTTTTTTTGGGTGTCTAATAACCGTGAAACATGCGGAGCAGGGACTCGAGCATGTCACTCGAGCACACGCTGTACATGGTGCATACCTGAGTACCTGATGCAAACTTAAGTAGCGAGCACTTGCGCTCAAGACTAATGACAACTTATTCAATATGATGACCTAATGTAAACAAATTCTGTGTCGTACCTCTGGGTTCAAAATGTTCACTATATAGTTTCCAAAATGGGGTCACTTGTGGGGGAGCTCCACTGTTTAGGCACATCACGGGCTCTCCAAACGCGACATGGTATCCGCTAACAAATTGAATGGAAAATCGGCTCAAATTGTTAGCGGACGCCATGTTGCGTTTGGAGAGCTACTGCGTGCACAAACATTGGAGCTCCCCCACAAGTGACCCCATTTTGGAAACTAGACCCCAAAGGCACCCATCTAGATGCATAGTGAGCACTTGGAACCCCCAGGTGCTTCACAAATTGATTCGTAAAAATGAAAAAGTGAAAAAAAAACACTTTTTCATATTTATGAATCAATTTGTGATACACCTGGGGGTTCCAATTGCTCACTATGCATCTAGATAGGTGCCTTGGGGGGTCTAGTTTCCAAAATGGGGTCAATTGTGGGGGAGCTCCAATGTTTGGGCACACAGGGACTCTCCAAATGTAACATGGTATACGCTAACAAATTGTCGGCTCAAATTGTTAGTGGACATCATGCTGCGTTTGGAGAGACCCTGTGTGCCCAAACATTGGATCTCCCCCACAAGTGACCCCATTTTGGAAACTAGACCCCCCAAGGCACCTATCTAGATGCATAGTGAGCACTTGGAACCCCCAGGTGTTTCACAAATTGATTCATAAATATGAAAAAGTGTTTTTTTTTTCACTTTTTCATTTTTACGAATCAATTTGTGAAGCACCTGGGGGTTCCAAGTGCTCACTATGCATCTAGATAGGTGCCTTTGGGGGTCTAGTTTCCAAAATGGAGTCACTTGTGGGGGAGCTCCAAAGTTTGGGCACACAGGGGCTCTCCAAACGCAACTTGGTGTCCGCTAACAATTTGAGCCGATTTTCCATTCAATTTGTTAGCGGATACCACGTTGCATTTGGAGAGTCCCTGTGTGCCCAAACATTGGAGCTCTCCCACAAGTGACCCCACTTTGGAAACTAGACCCCCCAATGCACCTATCTAGATGCATAGTGAGCACTTGGAACCCCCAGGTGCTTCACAAATTGATTCATAAAAATGAAAAAGTGTTTTTTTTTTCACTTTTTCATTTTTACGAATCAATTTGTGAAGCACCTGGGGGTTCCAAGTGCTTACTATGCATCTAGATAGGTGCCTTGGGGGGTTTAGTTTCCAAAATGGGGTCACTTGTGGGGGAGCTCCAATGTTTGGGCACACAGGGGCTCTCCAAACACAACATGGCATACGCTAATTATTCAAGCAAATTTTACAATCAAAAAGTCAAATGGCGCTCCTTCCCTTCCGAGCCCTGACGTGCGCCCAAACAGTGTTTTTTCCCCACATATTGGGTATCTGCGTGCCCAGGGGAAATTGCACAACAAATTTTAGGGTCCATTTTTTCTTGTTACCTCTGTGAAAATAAAAAAAATTGGGTCTAAAGTAACATTTTTGTGAAAAAAGTTAAATGTTCATTTTTTTCTTCCACATTCAAAAAATTCCTGTGAAGCACCTGAAGGGTTAATAAAGTTCTTGAATGTGGTTTTGAGCACCTTGAGGAGTGCAGTTTTTAGAATAGTGTCACTTTTGGGTATTTTCTGTCATAAAGACCTCTCAAAGTGACTTCAAATGTGATGTGGTCCCTAAAAAAATAGTTTTGTAAATTTTGTTGGAAAAATGAGAAATCGCTGGTCAATTTTAACCCTTATAGCTCCCTACCAAAAAAAATTTTGATTCCAAAATTGTGCTGATGTAAAGTAGACATGTGGGAAATGTTATTTATTAACTATTTTGTGTGACATATCTCTCTGATTTAAGGGCATAAAAAATCAAATTTTGAAAATTGCAAAATTTTCTAAATTTTCGCCAAATTTCTGTTTTTTTCACAAATAAACGCAAGTGATATTGAAGAAATTTTACCACAATCATGAAGTACAATATGTCACGAAAAAACAGTCTCAGAATCAGGGGGATCCGTTGAAGCGTTCCAGAGTAATTACCTCATAAAGTGACAGTGGTCAGAATTGTAAAAATTGGCCTGGTCATTAACGTGCAAACCACCCTCGGGGCTTAAGGGGTTAAAAAAGCCGGCCGGCAATTCAGCATCGGTACCCGACAATTTAGAACAGAAAGAATAGAGCATCACACATAGATTAGATAGATAGAAACATGTCAGTCACATATATATGAAGTACAGTGATAGTGTTGATTACTGTACTTGTCATTTAGTGTTAAAATAAAGGATTTATTAAAAAAAAAATTGGCGTGGGTTTCCCCGTAATTTTAGTCTCTAGGGGAGGTTAAGCAGATGGCTGAGGCAGATGTTTGAAGCCTGGGAAGGGGGTAAAACCCACAGAGCTTCCAGGCTACTAATATCAGCCCCCAGCTGAATACCTAGCCTTTACTAGCTATTAAAATGGGGGACCCCAAAAAAAATGACGTGGGGTCCCTCCTATTTTAATAGCTAGCAAAGGCTAGGCAGACAGCTGGGAGCTGATATTAATAGCCCAGGAAGGGTGCCATGAATATTCGCCCCCTCCCAGGCTAGAAACACCAGCCATCAGCCGCCCCAGAAATGGCGCATCCATAGGATGCGCCAATTCTGGCACTTAGCCTCGCTCTTCCCACTGCTCTGTAGTGGTGGCAGTGGGGTAATAGGGCTGGGGTTGATGTCAGCATATAATGCCAGCTGACATCAAGCCCAGGTTAGTAATGGAGAGGTGTCTATAAGACACCCCAATTACTAACCCCATAGTCAAAGTTAAAAAAAAACACAAACACCCGGAATAAAGTCCTTTAATTGAAATAAACACACAATTCTTTAATGTTCTAAATTAAACCCTACTTACCATCACGCCCATTCCAGCTGAAGCCAACGATCTCCTGCAATAAAAGTAAAATAATAAACCAACCAAGCTTGGGCCTCCCTGCGCTGCGGATTCCAGCCCTCAGCTGCTTAGTTGTACCTGGCTGGAGACAAAAATAGGGCGAAACCCCACGTATTTTTTTTTTAAATTATTTCATGAAATTCATGAAATAATAAAAAAAAGGGCTTCCCTATATTGTTGTGTCCGGCCAGGTACAAATAGTCAGCTGGTGGTTGGGGTTGCCCGTTCCTGCCTGCTGTACCTGGCTGGACACAAAAATAGGGCGAAGCCCCACGTCTTCATGAAATAATAAAAAAAAAATTGACGTGGGGCTTCGCCCTATTTTTGTGTCCAGCCAGGTACAGCAGGCAGGAACGGGCAACCCCAACCACCAGCTGACTATTTGTACCTGGCCGGACACAACAATATAGGGAAGCCCTTTTTTTTATTATTTCATGAAATTCATGAAATAATTAAAAAAAGGACTTCCCTGTATTTTTGTTTCCAGCCAGGTACAAATAGGCATCTGGGGGTTGGGGGCAGCCCGTTCCTGCCTGCTGTATCTGGCTGGACACAAAAATAGGGCGAAGCCCATGTCAATTTTTTTTTAATTATTTCATGAAATTCATGAAATAATTAAAAATAAAAATACGTGGGGCTTCGCCCTGTTTTTGTGTCCAGCCAGGTACAGCAATGGGGGGTAAGATTGGCGTGCACTCTGTCACAGGTTGACGTGCACATGTAATGGGCCTTTAAGCCCAAGTTGAGTATAGTAGAGTTAATACATCGCACTCTTGAAAAGATGCAAAGTGTGGTTTATTAAAACAGCATAAGTAGAAATACTTAAACCAGACCAGTGGTAGAAGGCGACAATACAAAGAATATAGCGAACAGTGAAGACGTTTTGGCCCACTCGGCCTTATTCAATTCAGTCGCTACTAAAAGACAAAATAAGGTGTATCAATACAGGTTGGTATATACAAGTATATATTCATGGAATGGTGCATACAGAATATATACGGAAATTATAAACAAATATACAAAGAAAAAATTCCATAATAAAAGGTGGGGGGGGGGGGTGAATTCCAGGAACAAGAAGAAAGAGGGGTAGGGGATGATATGGAGGTGAAGGGAAGAGGAGAGGTTTAAGGAAGGTGGGAGACAGGCACAGCAGGCAGGAACGGGCTGCCCCCAACCCCCAGATGCCTATTTGTACCTGGCTGAAAACAAAAATACAGGGAAGCCCTTTTTTTAATTATTTCATGAATTTCATGAAATAATTTAAAAAAATTGACATGGGGCTTCGCCCTATTTTTGTGTCCAGCCAGGTACTGCTAAGCAGCTGGGGGCTGGAATCCGCAGAGCAGGGAGGCCCAAGATTTCTGGCCCCCCGCTGCAAATTGCAGTCCGCAGCCACCCCAGGAAATGGCGCGCTCATAGAAGTGCCATCTTCTGGCGCTGTACCCAACTCATCCAGGGCCCTGGTGCGGTGGCTCAATAGGTAATAAGGGGGTTAGAGCCAGCTTGGTATTATTAGCTTGCCCTAAGCCCGAAATTCATGGGGTCACGCCAATATTAGACATGACCGCCATGAATTTCTAGTAAAGTATTTAAAAAAAACACAACACCCAGAATAAAGCCATTTAATTGAAATAAGCACACAATTCTTTAATGTTCTAAATTAAACCATACTTACCATCACACCCATTCCAGCTGAAGCCAATGTCTTCTGCAATAAAAGTAAAATAATAAACCAACCTCATCCTTACCTTTCCATGGTTCCCAGGATGGCTCCAGCTCTGCTACATTCACATGACAGGCTGGATCGCAGCCGAAAGCTGCCATCCAGCTTGCCATGCCGCAGACACTGAAAAGCGCAGGCATGCTTGCACTCCTCAGTGTCTGGCTGTGACGGCATCCAGATGAGAAGAATTCATGTCCAATGAACTCAGCTCACCTCATGCACGTCACTGACAGCGTGGGAAAATTCTCCTGCGCTTGCGGTGAGCGTGAGAGAATTCTCCTGCGCTCACGGCAAGCACAGGAGAATTTTCCCACGCTGTCAGGGATGTGCATAAGGTGAGTTGAGTTCATTGGACATGAACTCGGCTCATCTGGATGCCGTCACAGCCAGACACTGAGGAGCGCAAGCATGCCTGCGCTTCTCAGTGTCTGCAGCATGGCAAGCTGGATGGCAGCTTTCGGCTGCGATCCACCCTGTCTTCTGAATGTAGCAGAGCTGGAGCGGTCCTGGGAACCATGGAAAGGTAAGGATGAAGTTGGTTTATTATTTTACTTTTATTGCAGGAGATCGTTGGCTTCAGCTGGAATGGGTGTGATGGTAAGTATGGTTTAATTTAGAACATTAAAGAATTGTGTGTTTATTTTAATTAAAGGACTTTATTCCGGGTGTTTGTGTTTTTTTTTAACTTTGACTATGGGGTTAGTAAAGGGAGTGACTTATAGACGCCTCTCCATTACTAACCTTGGCTTGATGTCAGCTGGCATTATAAGCTGACATCAACCCCAGCCTTATTACCCCCTGCCAACACAACAGGGCAGTGGGAAGAGCGAGGCTAAGTGCCAGAATTGGCGCATCCAATGAATGCGCCATTTCTGGGGCGGCTGACGGCTGGTGTTTCTAGCTTGGGAGGGGGCCAATATTCATGTACAATTTTCATAATCATGAAAATACAGAAAAATCTTTAAATGAGAAGGTGTGTCCAAACTTGGTCTGTACTGTATATATACATGTACAGTATATATATATACAGTATATATACATATATATATGTATTTACATATACACTACAGGCCAAAAGTTTGGACACACCTTCTCATTTAAAGATTTTTCTGTATTTTCATGACTATGAAAATTGTACATTCACACTGAAGACATCAAAGCTATGAATTAACACATGAGGAATTATATACTTAACAAAAAAGTGTGAAACAACTGAAAATATGTCTTATATTCTAGGTTCTTCAAAATAGCCACCTTTTGCTTTGATGACTGCTTTGCACACTCTTGGCATTCTCTTGATGAGCTTCAAGAGATAGTCACCGGAAATGGTTTTCACTTCACAGGTGTGCCCTGTCAGGTTTAATAAGTGGGATTTCTTGCCTTATAAATGGGGTAGGGACCATCAGTTGTGTTGTGCAGAAGTCTGGTGGATACACAGCTGATAGTCCTACTGAATAGACTGTTAGAATTTGTATTATGGCAAGAAAAAAGCAGCTAAGTAAAGAAAAACGAGTGACCATCATTACTTTAAGAAATGAAGGTCTGTCAGTCCGAAAAATTGGGCAAACTTTGAAAGTGTCTCCAAGTGCAGTTGCAAAAACCATCAAGCGCTACAAAGAAACTGGCTCACATGTGGACAGCCCCAGGAAAGGAAGACCAAGAGTCACCTCTGCTTCTGAGGATAAGTTTATCCGAGTCACCAGCCTCAGAAATCGCAGGTTAACAGCAGCTCAGATTAGAGACCAGGTCAATGCCACACAGAGTTCTTGCAGCAGACACATCTCTTCAACAACTGTTATGAGGAGACTTTGTGCAGCAGGCCTTTATGGTAAAATAGCTGCTAGAAAACCACTGCTAAGGACAGGCAACAAGCAGAAGAGACTTGTTTGGGCTAAAGAACACAAGGAATGGACATTAGACCAGTGGAAATCTGTGTTTTGGTCTGATGAGTCCAAATTTGAGATCTTTGGTTCCAACCACCGTGTCTTTGTGCGATGCAGAAAAGGTGAACGGATGGACTCTACATGCCTGGTTCCCACCGTGAAGCATGGAGGAGGAGGTGTGATGGTGTGGGGGTGCTTTGCTGGTGACACTGTTGGGGATTTATTCAAAATTGAAGGCATACTGAACCAGCACGGCTAGCAAAGCATCTTGCAGCGGCATGCTATTCCATCCGGTTTGCGTTTACTTGCACCTTCATTTATTTTTCAACAGGACAATGACCCCAAACACACCTCCAGGCTGTGTAAGGGCTATTTGACCAAGAAGGAGAGTGATGGGGTGCTACGCCAGATGACCTGGCCTCCACAGTCACCAGACCTGAACCCAATCGAGATGGTTTGGGGTGAGCTGGACCGCAGAGTGAAGGTAAAAGGGCCAACAACTCCTTCAAGATTGTTGGAAGACCATTTCCAGTGACTACCTCTTGAAGCTCATCAAGAGAATGCCAAGAGTGAACAAAGCAGTAATCAAAGCAGAAGGTGGCTACTTTGAAGAACCTAGAATATAAGACATATTTTCAGTTGTTTCACACTTTTTTGCTAAGTGTATAATTCCACATGTGTTAATTCATGGTTCTGATGCCTTCAGTGTGAATGTACAATTTTCATAGTCATGAAAATACAGAAAAATCTTTAAATGAGAAGGTGTGTCCAAACTTTTGGTCTGTACTGTATATCACACTCAAAAAAGCATTAAAATTTGCTTTGTTAAATTTATCACCCGTGCCCTATTCCGTGGTCTGGAGTATATTTCGTTGGTATATAACCCTTAAAAATACTTGATCAAAAATTTATTGGTATTATATTGCTCTTCCCTAGAATATTCCGTGGTTTAGAGTACATTTCGTTGGTATATAGACCTCAAAAATCTTGTTCAAAAATTTATCATTATTATATTGCTCATCCATAGACTATTCTGTGGTCTGGAGTACATTTTGTTGGTATATAACCCTCAAAAAAATTGTTTAAAAATTTATTCATATTACATTGCTCATCCATACAGTAAAACGTGTTCTGGGGTATGCTTCATTGGAATATAACACTCCGAAAAAGCATTTCAAGACAACAAAGATGGCTGAATCCCGCAAGACTCCCGAGAGAGCAAACGGAGGAATATTGGAGCCAGACCAAGCTGGTGCGACATCGGATGTGGCAGGAGTCTGTGGTCTGGAACCGGACGCTTAACCAGAGCTACTAAGGCCTGAACCCAGGAAGCAGCCTTCACCCCTGGGGCTTTTGTGAACTGCAGACAGGAGATCGAGGAACAAGAAACTAGTGAGCAGACTGCAGGGCCTAGGCTAGTTGGAAGAGAGATGTAGGTGAGCCAGGAACAGGCATGGCTGGAGAAATGCTAACAGGCCTATTAGCCACATGGTACCGACAGTTGGCATCCTGGTAGAAGGTTGTTACGTACAACCAGCAGCAGACAAGGGGGTCCATCGAAGAGTTTGGGAGCTGTCATCACATCTCGTTTAACCAGCAGGCAGCAGAGGCATAAAACTTGCCTCGATCAGTGCAAGAGCTGATGGCTGGAAACAGGGTCACGTTCCTCACAATGGGGTATCAACATCATTGGTATGCAGTATGGTTGACGCCAGAAGGAAGGGAGCAGGATGAACCCTTCTTGAGAAATGAATGGGCCTGGGAGAGACTCCTTGAGGTGGCTGGAGAAGGGACTACCACCTTTTGAGAGATTGTACTGTCCTTATGGTTCCCCACCTCCTATGTGGGAGCAGGTGATGGTGCAGGTGACACAGGGAGCTGTCGCCCATTTCTACATGTCGGGGGCTTCAGCACAACCCAAACCCAGGTCACTTATAGCCCAGGCACCTAGGAATTTGGCTTCAAGAGCCAGGTTGAGGCAGTCCCGGCAGCCTCCCAAGGAAGAAGAATGAGAAGAGTACACAAGAAGAGGATTACTGAATTACCCTCCTTTCATTTTTTATTGGCTTTGCACTTTCAAAATATTTATGTTTAAATGCAGAAATTTTTTTTTATTAGTCATCCATACAGTTTAACGTGCTTTGTGTAAAATTACAGTGGCTTAAAATTTTTAAAAAACGCTTGTCCTGGCACAATTTGTGCCAAAAAATGACTATACTCAAAAACTTTGTTGGTGTGAAATTTTGTTGGTTTAAAAAAAAAAAATAGCCTGGTACAGGTGTAGAAATTTGGTTGTTTAAAAATTGAATATTGTCACATGTACTGTTGAACTTGGTTTATGTGACATTTCGTTGATTTGAAAAAAAAATTCCCTGGCTACAAGTGCACAAATTTGGTCCCTCGGTACTCAGTCTCCAGCCGCCACTATTTCTCCAGTTGTGACATCCCTGTCTTCTACCAGCATGTGTCCAGGAACATCACCCGTGCCCTTACCAAAGTACTTACATTGTCCACTTAACGACAGACACGTGGTCAAGTGCTTGTGTCCAGGGGTGCTACATTTCCCTGACTGCACACTGGGCGAACATTGTGGAGATTAAGGCTGAGTCAAACACTGGCACGGCACATGTGCTCTCGACGCCGAGAATTGCTGGCCCTACTTCTTTCAGGGTTTACTCCACCTCCTACACCAATTCTTGCACCCCATCCTGCTCCTCCTCATCCTCTATCTTTGATGTGCTATCTCAAAGAACGTTATTCACATCAGCCAGAAGCTGGAAGCTCTGCAGCACTGCCTCAGCAAAGCACCAACAGGCTCTGCTGAATATAAGTTGTCTAGGAGACAAACCGCACACCACAGCAGAGTTACTTAAAGGAATAAAAGACCAAGCAGATCTGGGGTTTTTGCTGCTGAACCTCCAACCAGGCATTGTCGTGTGTGATAATGGGCATAACCTGGTGGCAGCTGTGAAGCTTGGCAAGCTCACACACGTACCATGCTTCACACACGTACTCAACTTGGTAGTTCAGCATATTCAGAAAACACACCCAGATTTGCCGGAGCATATGGTCAAGGTACGTCACATCAGGGCCCATTTACGCTGCATAAGCTGGAGCTGCCACCACTCTGGCAGTGCTGCAGCAGCACATGAAAGTGCCAGCTCACAGACTCCACACTGCACATGCTAGCAAGGTTTTGTTAGCAGCAGAAGGCAGTTGTGTATAACCAGCTTCAACAGGCCCATTGGTATTCTGGTCAGCCTCCACACATAACAACTGAAGAGTGGGCATTGTAGTGCGGAGGTGTTCACACTGTGCATTAATGAGTCAGTGACCCAAGAAAAGTCCAACATAAATGGCTTTATTTGCCAAAAACTCACAACTCAAAAGCAAAAGTTGTTCTCCGGATCACAGCCGGGATATCCACACAGTTCATGTAAACCTGTTGCCGTGGGAGACGGCCGCGCTTCTCACTTAGCGTGCATCAGATACGTTGTTTTCACAGGCCTGTGTTCAGCTTCACACAAGCTTACAGAGCTTCCTGCTATGCTGTTAGCAATCCCAACACTGACACGCCCAAACCTTTGATGCAGGTTTTTAAAATGAATCTGTGGTCATGAGCCACTTGTAAGACCCAGGCTGGAGGGAGTGGACCACCCAACTGCCATCCTGTAGTCCACTCCAAGAATAAAAGCCCATGCCAGGTTTTCTTAAATCCAACTTAGCCAAATAGCTTGACCAAGTCCAAACTTTACTTTTATTCTGCACTGCAATCTGTTACGGATCCGGGTGGTGGAACCTCTGTGCTGCGGTGCAAGGAGGGACCAGAGGGGCATAACTAGGTATCAACTCGGACTGACCAACGTCGCATGGCGGCTCAATCAACTCTGTGAACCAGGGAAGAACCGAGCAGAGGGACCAGGTGCTATTCTGGGCCTGTCCTTGTATGAGAGCAGGTGACTCCCACGGGTAACTGACAGGAGCCTCCGGGTAGGCACGGCAGGTAACTGGTAGGAGCCTTCAGGTAGGCTGACTGACAGGCACGGCAAGTAACTGGTAGGAGTCTCCAGGTAGGCTGGCTGATAGGCACGGCAGGTAACTGGTACGTTCTCCGGGTAGGCAGGCAAGCCAGGCCCATAGACAGACTGGCAGGTTTGGATCATAGGCAGACCATTGGGCTTGAAGTACACTTGGCTGGCGGAGACAGGTGGTCAGGCGGGCGGACAGGACTGGTAGTCAGGCTGGCGGACTGGACTGGTAGTCAGGCTGGCGGACTGGACTGGTAGACAGGCTGGCGGACTGGACTGGTAGTCAGGCTGGTGGACTGGACTGGTAGTCAGGCTGGCGGACTGGACTGGTAGTCAGGCTGGTGGACTAGACTGGTAGTCAGGCTGGCGGACTGGACTGGTAGACAGGCTGGCGGACTGGACTGGTAGTCTGGCTGGCGGACTGGACTGGTAGTCAGGCTGGCGGACTGGACTGGTAGTCAGGCTAGCAACGGGACCTGAGGGCTGAAGCAGAGTTTAGGACACAAAGCTACAAGCTTGCACAGGCACCTCCATTTTGGAGGAGGTGCCTTTTATATGAGAGGTCCTCCGGCCATTGGCCGGGGACTCCTTAGGATGGCGCGCACGGCCCCTTTAAGAGGGAGGGAGCGCGCGCCCTAAGCACAGTGCCCGGGAAGCTGCGCATGCCGGCAGGAGAGCCGCAAGGCGCCGGGCCGGGAGCGCGGCGGTAAGGGGGACGGCGCCTGTGATAGTGATGCACTCCAGGGGGTTCAATATGCCTCTATGCACATACTAGGAGACACATATCGTCCCTTGCATATGATCCCTCTCACTGCCTCACAGCATGTATGCCTGACATTTATGCGGTTCTCCAAAACTTTGAGGACTCCACTAAGATGGTGAGCGACGATGACACCATCATCAGCACAACGATCCCGCTTCAGTGTCTATTTAAACATTCGCTGTTGACAATTAAACATGAAGCTTTGCATGCGGACCAGGTGGAGACAGAGAAAGACACAAGACAGGGAGATACTATCCAGCCCAGCCTTATCTCATCTGCTCAGCATGAATTGGTTAACAATTAGGATGTGGAGACTGAGGAGGAGCAAGGTATTTTTGACAAGGAAGGAAAGGTTTTAAAAGATGGTCAAGCAATAAATGGCCGACCAAACCAGCGTACTCCCTAATTCTTCTGTGACCTTCAGCTATTAGGTCTAAAAGCTGGACACCTGGCATTAGCTGTCCCTCTATGCCCTGGAGGTGTGGTGCTGCCCTGCTGCTAGCATCTTGTCTGAGTGGATTTTTAGTGCCACAAGGGGGTCATAACAGACAGGCACTTTCGCCTATCAATAGAAAGTGCTGACAGGCTGGCTCTGATAACAATGAACAAAGCATGGCTTAAACCTGACTTTTACACACCAGCAGCACATAAAGTGTTTTTATGTTCTATATTTGAATGAGGCCCACAAGTTCTTGCCTTCTAGGGTCTATGGATGACCCTACTTATAATTGTTTTCCTGCCTTTGCACTTTGCGCAAAGCCTTTATGAGTGTAGGAGTACCACAACTACACTTTGTTCACAATATTTGAATGAAGCATTACAGTTGGTGCCTTCAAGGGTATATGAATGACTCTGCTTGTAATTTTTGGCAGGATTTACACTTAGTGCATAGCCTTTATGAATCTAGGAATACCACTACATGACGATTTGAACAGAATGCAAATGAAATCCTCTTTTATGTCTAATACAGGGTGTATCTGAGTCTCTAATTTTTGGAAGTTCTTCATAAATTACGCTGAAATTTCCTATTTTTTCATAAAAAATTCAATTTTGGTTTACTTTAATTAAAAAATTTTAAATTCTTTTTACATTTTGCCTTATATACAAATCATTATACAGGAAAAATGTTTCATAACATTTTTTTTTCATGCAAAATGCAATGTCTTGTCAATTTGGAATGTTTTATTGTCAGTCCTTAAAGTGGAGTAAAAGTGTGACAGCATTATTTTCAGCAGCAATGTGGGAGTCAGAGATATGTCCATGTGTCTTCCCCATGCTGTTCTCTCCTTCCATTCAGCAACTTTTCCATCCATTTGAACATTTTCACTGCCCCAGATGCCTCCTTGTAGGGTCTGCCGGAAAAAAGCTTGGCTTTCCCATGGACTCTTATTATACTCACTAGATGGTGGCCCGATTCAAACGCATCGGGTATTCTAGAATATGTATGCGGTACACCGGGCGCAATCAGCAGAGCGGTGTTTAAATTTGGCGCCAATATCGCTGATTGGTCGTGGCCGGCGGCCGTGACCAATCAGCACAGCGGTTTTTAAATTTGGCGCCAATATCGCTGAATGGTCCGTGTTAGTGAGGGACGGAGAGCCTGTTTAAATTTGGGGCCAATATCGCTGATTGGTCGTGGCCGGCGGCCGCGACCAATCAGCACAACGGTTTTTAAATTTGGCGCCAATATCGCTGATTGGTCGCCGGTGGCCGCGACCAATCAGCACAGCTGTGTTTAAATTTGGTGCCAATATCGCTGATTGGTCGCGGCCGGCGTCGTATTAGTGTGGGCCCGGGAGCGGCACTGCTTGTGCGGGTACTTCCGCTGCGAGCAGCTGGGAGATGACCGGCTGCTCGCAGCAGAAGCATCCCGACCGGTGGCACCGCTCCCCGGTCCTCCCTTCACACTTACCGTCGCGAGATCAGCGGTCCTAGCCGCTGATCTCCCGACGTTAGCCACATGGAGGTCAGCAGCGCCGCCGGTCGGGGTAGTTCTGCTGTGATCAGCCGGGAGATGTTTTATTGTCAGTCCTTAAAGTGGAGTAAAAGTGTGACAGCATTATTTTCAGCAGCAATGTGGGAGTCAGAGATATGTCCAGGTGTCTTCCCCATGCTGTTCTCTCCTTCCATTCAGCAACTTTTCCATCCATTTGAACATTTTCACTGCCCCCGATGCCTCCTTGTGGGGTCTGCCGGAAAAAAGCTTGGCTTTCCCATGGACTCTTATTATACTCACTAGATGGTTGCCCGATTCAAACGCATCGGGTATTCTAGAATATGTATGCGGTACACCGGGCGCAATCAGCAGAGCGGTGTTTAAATTTGGTGCCAATATCGCTGATTGGTCGTGGCCGGCGGCCGTGACCAATCAGCACAGCGGTTTAAAAATTTGGCGCCAATATCGCTGATTGGTCGCGGCAAGTGAACCGTGTTAGTGAGGGACGGAGAGCCTGTTTAAATTTGACGCCAATCAGCACAGCGGTGTTTAAATTTGGCGCCAATATCGCTGATTGGTCGTGGCCGGAGGCCGCGACCAATCAGCACAGCGATTTTTAAATTTGGCGCCAATATCGCTGATTGGTTGGGGCCGGCGTCCGTGACCAATCAGCACAGCGGTTTTTAAATTTGGCGTCAATATCGCTGAATGGTCCGTGTTAGTGAGGGACGGAGAGCCTGTTTAAATTTGGGGCCAATATCGCTGATTGGTCGTGGCCGGCGGCCGCGACCAATCAGCACAGCGGTTTTTAAATTTGGCGCCAATATCGCTGATTGGTCGCCGGTGGCCGCGACCAATCAGCACAGCTGTGTTTAAATTTGGTGCTAATATCGCTGATTGGTTGCGGCCGGCGTCGTATTAGTGTGGGCCCGGGAGCGGCGCTGCTAGTGCGGGTACTTCCGCTGCGAGCAGCTGGGAGATGACCAGCTGCTCGCAGCAGAAGCATCCCGACCGGTGGCACCGCTCCCCGGTCCTCCCTTCACACTTACCGTCGCGAGATCAGCGGTCCTAGCAGCTGATCTCCCGACGTTAGCCGCATGGAGGTCAGCAGCGCCGCCGGTCGTGGTAGTTCTGCTGTGATCAGCCGGGAGATGACCGGCTGGTGCCGGTCATCTCCTGGTTGCATCGCCACTGACCTCCGTGCGGCAGATGAGCCGCTAACTTCCGCCATCTTTTTTCTGAAATCCCGCATCGCTGATTGGCCGCGGCCGGACCAATCAGTGACTCGGGATTTCCTGGACAGACAGACAGACAGACGGGATAAGACAATTATATATATTAGATTACTCAAAATGAGCATGGATGCGGACTTTGATTTATCCCAAGTACAGACAGGGGATGAGGCTGAAAGTCAGTGTGAAATTGATGCTGATGACAATAAAGGCTTAGATGACTAACTTTTGCAGTAGAGGCCAGAAAGCGAACAATTGGTGACCTTGGTTGTGCTCTTGAACATGCTTAATTTCTCTTGGCTATCAAGGGTATTGTTAATACAGTCAGACATTTTCTGTCCATCGTGCTCTACTGCCAATGCCAAAAGACAGCTACACACCTGCTGCCTGCCCATTGTTTGATATATCTATAATGTACTGCTGCTGCGAATTCTATACTGCAAGGATGAATATAAGAAATCTGAAACGACACCCCAAAAAAGTTTAATTTTTGGATGGCTTTAATGCCATTTCTTCCTCACTTTCCAAACAGTAAATCTGTTGTGTTTCCCAAAAAACAGGATCATTTTTGGAAGGCTTGTAAAAAAAGACATTGCTTATTCATTTTATAACTAACAAACCTGTGCTCATCTCAAAAAGGTGTAACATTTTTCAATGGATTGTTAGAAGTCCTTGCTTCTTCACATGCCGTGCTGTCTTTGTACAGTAGGCCATAACTACTGCAAGTTGTGCAATAAAAATGTCATTGTGGGATTAAAAATGTTGCTGTTTGTTATCACGACTGAAAGAAGCCATGGCTTCTCCTTCGACTTCTTTCACTCAACAAAACCACTTTTACTATTTTTTGCAACGCTTACTGCAATTGCTGTGGAAAAAGAAGTAAATAAATTGTCACAGGCCAATTAACATGAGTTTTATGCTATATGGATTCTGGTGCTTTCCCACTGTTTATTCAGTTTCTGAACAAATACTAGGATAAAGGATAAACAATATTTTTCTGGAAGGCAAAACTAAGCCAAGACATTGCTTCTTCAGTTGGGAAACACCAAACCTAGCACTATTCGCCAAAAAGGGATAATTTTTGGACCAGCACTTATCAAAAATACATGGGGCCCGATTCATAAGGACCAGAATTGTTCACCCTGGTCTTGATGAAGGGGCATGCAGGAGTCATACGCCTCTTCATCAATCAGGAGCGCCGGATGAGCGGTGTACAAATCCATATGCGCCTCACCACAAAGTCTACTCCAGTCCCCTTTGGATAAGATTTGTTGCATAGCGAACACCATCACTCATCATCAATTTGATGGGCAGTGGTCGCCATGCCCCCTTCCCGCCCCATTTCATGGGGGTACAAGAAACTGGCATGAAGATGCCAGAAATTTGCAAAATTTAGTCACAGCTCTGAGTTGTGCTTAAATTTTGTGACTTTTCAAAGCTTTATCGCCAAAATTCTGATATGAATGCTTTGATGCATCAGGCCCAATCGTTTTTTCCGTGTACATCACCTATATATAAACACAAGCATCGCAGATATCTGCCCCCACAAAGGGACATTTGGAATCCTCTTTTTTTAAGTTTAAAAACCATCAAAAAGTCTGTCAGTGCAGTGTGTTATTAAACAGGTTGTCGGGTACCACCATTATCCATTTCAATGTATGCTGAGGTCACTTTGACATTACTAAGGCTCAATTTGGATTATAGAGCTTGAAAGGGGTTGGATACAGTCCTAGGAGATCTCAGAGTGTTACACATTTTTTTTTTTCAAAATAATACCTAAGATAAAAACAAAATAAGTAAATACCCTGTAGTAAGTAAATAAATAAATAGCACTATTTTGATCAAAAAAGTGTAAAAGCCATTCCATCACAAAAAGGTATACCCAATCGAGACAGTCCTATCTCTAGTATTAAACCTCTCTGTGTCACAGACCTCAATATAGATGGGTTCAGAGCAGGACCCAGACTTCACTGTTCAGATACCTACTGTGAGAACTCTCCTGTTAGGTTTTTTCTATTTTGCTGGTCACATGACCTTTTTGCCTATTTAATCCTGCTCCGCCCTTCTGGCCATGCTGGACTTCATTGTAATTTCTACTCTTAAGCTAGCCAGGTGCTTTGTAACCTTTCTCAGTCAGTTTAGCTAGGTCTCTTGTATGTTCTATGTTGTGTGTTTGTCTTTTTATTGCTACAATTTCTGCTAGGAGGTGTCCATCTTTCTCCCAGTCCCTAGTTCTTGTAGGTATCCCTCCCTCACATCTATAGGTCTTCGTTCAGACTAGCTGAGGACTTTAGCGGGTCTGATCGCAGGATCAGGTTTCCCGTTACATCGTAGGGATCTAGCTTAGTTCTATTGTAGGGACAGATCTCCTGTCTTTCCTTAGTGCTTGTAGCCTATCATAACACCTACCTGTGGAAGGCTACAGTATATAAACAAAATGGCAGCCTAAAAAGGGGGAGCCACACATCTGTATGTACAAGTGCAGTGCAGTGATGTAGAATTGTAGTTCCAATGATGACTCATAGAGCGGAGTTCAAGTATGCGCAGTATTCACAATGAGGTTCTGCAGATTCTCAGGATTCTAAAACCCTGTTCTTGGGATCTTTTGGAGGTCCCAGCAGTCATAACCCCAGCAATCAGCAAGTTATACCCTATTATATCAATAGACGATAAATTGTTTTTTTGGAAGTAATCCTTTAAAGGGGTGACACGTAGTGCCAAGGGAGTGTGGGCGCCTACTCGATCCCTCAAATTAGGGGCAACCTAGTTTATCCCTGTCCCTGGAATTCTCCTGAAGGTGGAGACGCTGGGTTCTCGTACCTATCTAGGCTCCTAACTTAACATTTATCTGATACCTCCTCCAACCAGGGAGGTCAGGGGCTGAGGTGTATAGGAAAACTCTAACCAGACAGACAGGGGTAAACAGACAGGGATAAAAGAAAACTACAAAGATACAAATATTCTCACAAAACAATAGAGTGGGAAACAGAGGAGGTATAGGAAGAGGAAACTAAATGGGAGAAGATAAGCGAAAAACCAACTCCACGCAGCAATCTCCAGAAAAACTCTCCAACCGCCAACTCCAAACACTGAACTTTCTCCTTCACCAGCAAACCAGGAAGTAGAGCTATCACTGGCAACTCCCAAGTGCCAGTGGTGAGAATATATACCAGAGGGAAGTGGCCAACACTGAACAGCTGAGACAATTCAGGATGGAGGGCTCCAGGAGATCAACTGAACAGATTAACCCTTGCCATGACAACAAGGAAACCTGCACTGTTTAATAGGATGGTGAAGCAGTTCTAATAAGTGCAGGAGTTCATGTAACCTGACACCACGAGCTTCTAGCCCCTTTCTGTCGCGGTATCCCTGTGACAGGTTGTCTATATTGAGGAACATGTTTTTTACTTAAAAGCATGTGATTGAGGCTAAAAAAAACATTTAAAAATTGGGCACTGCCTTTTTCTGAGCTCCTCTCAGCTATTATATGACCAAAGTTGAATGTGCTGAGAAGCAAACACTCTGTAACACCAAAACGGTGCAACATTTTTAATAAGACCCAATTGCAAAAATTATTTTTAGCCTCAAATAAATGCATTTAAGAAAATAAAAGAAATAATAATGATTGACCCCTCCCAAGGTAAACAACCTATTTAACTCTATGAGTAATTATACATGTTCACACATTTAGAGGGGTGGGGGTCCGCTCCTGCACGGCGCCACATTGGGAGATTCATCTGTTCCGGTCCATAGATGGCTGGCAGCATGTGTACCGGCGGCTGCTACATTGTCACTATTAACCCTTTAAATGTTGTGCTTATGTTTACATGAGTGTGAATACATTTGTGACACTGACAATCTGACTTAGGTGAGTTTTCTCAGTATAAGAGATTCTGAAGCCACTTTTATAGGAGTTAAGAACAGTTGCCTTTTCTTCGGAGGCAGTTTTTCTACTGCATATATCAATGAGTTGTTTATCTTACAAAACAAGGATGCAAGTCAGCAGCAGGGGAATGTGAGATTCTGTAGGAAATGGTATGCTTCACTTAACACAATGTTTCAGTCTAGCTAGATATTTTAGCTTAGCTGGTCATCTCTCATAAGAAAGCACTGTGAAGATGAAATTGTACACTTTCCAGTTAGTTACAGTAGATCTGTGTGCCAGTAGCAAATGCATTTTCTGCATCAGCTCTTTCAGGTTGATTGACTGAGGATTGTCTGCCATCTAGTGGCCACAAGGCGGAACTTTGGTAATAATCTGGAAAGCAAAAATAGAAAATGATATACAAAAATGGTGAAAATAGGCAAAAAAATAATATTATTATACTGTAAAAAGATACTGTTATACACTCTGTATGGAGATGTAACAGAGTTGAGTCCGTACTGTGACTGGTTCTTTGATTACAATGCAAACTGATTGATTTTAGCGAAATCTCTGATAACTTATACATATATATATATATATATACGATATATATATTGTTGTGAATGCAGATTTAGAAGAGCTGAACTGGTGATGTAACGGTTCCTTTTGTGCATAATGTTAAATCACAGATTTAGAGAAAACCTGTAACAAGGTAACATCTGTCATACTGTGCTGAAGACACAGAGGAGTGTCCCTTTTTTTCTCTTTACTTTCAACATATTTTTCAACATATCCCAAGATATTTGGTAAAAGATGATCTCCTTTAAAAAAAAAATATATATATAAAGAAAAAATAAAAAAATTAAAAAAAATAAAAAAGGATTGTTCCGATACTCTGTAGAGAGATGTTTCTTCGTGTTTCTATATGCGGCCACCCGGTGGTTGTGATGTGAATTGCAGGTTTTTTTTTAATTATGTAATAAATTTATTATATTTGTTTCATGACAATTGTGAAGTCTATATCCAAATTCCAGAAGGGGTGAAGGGTACACATAAATGTGTGTACTATAGAGGGAACTTATGTAGCTGCTATGAGGTCCATGGAGAAAGGAAGCGCTTACTAATTGAATGCATGCTGAGAGCACCGAGGTTGTAGTAACGCCCTCTATACCCATTTTATGTTATGAGCTTTACATATTCAAGTAATCACTCATGCCCATGGCCATATTATGGTGTGAATCCGATATATGATGACTATAAAGACCTACACATGTTATAGAGACTGTGCCAGATATTGTGCTTAAATGTGATAGAGCTGCAGTACCAGTCACAACCACCACGACTGTACAGCGCTGTGCCTGGTAAACAATGAAGAGGCTGAACAATGAAGAAAGCTCAGTTAGCAAATCAGTAGAGGGTGGTGGGAGTCGGACACCATAAACGTATAAGGCTACACAATGATTTAGCCATTCGTTCAGCCAACAGTAATCTAAGCCGATGCTCTCATATACAGTAGCACTCGATCGGTCCGACAAGCGTTCCTGTGTTCTCTTTGAAAAAGCCACAGGCTAACACATTGGCCAGCAGCTTATCTCAGGGAAAACAGTGCAATCAGCAGTCCAAAATCGGACATAATATAGCATAGTTCTTCTGATTCGCTATGTCGCTTACCCCATGTGCAGGGCATTGCAGTAGCTTAGATGTCCATGGTTACGCCAACTAACAACTAACTACCTAACTGTCACTATATGAGTGGCCGTAACCATGGATACTTAGGCTACTGCAATGCCCTGCACATGGGGTAAGCGACATGGCGAATCAGAAGAACTATACTACATTTCTAATTGGAGATATTTGCTAGTATTATTATTATTACACCTTCTACATATTGGGATAGGGTCTTGGAGATGGGAATACCCCTGTTATGTAATTTTGCCCTCTTTGCCAGATAGCAACAGTGATTCTGAATAGTCCAAATGGCACCTTGACCATGGAAACGGCAGCAGAAAACAGAGGTAGATGGTAAAAGAACCAGTCAGGAGTTTTAGTAACAGTAATCTAACACAAGTAGGGTGTTTTTTATAAATTTTTTAAATGGAAGGAACATTTTGTTGCACCCATATCAATATGACCGAATGCAAACCATGATGTCTGGAACAGATGCAGAACTCCTGACCTGAACTCAACAGCTTCATATGTGATAGCCTCATATGTGCTAGCCTCATATGTGCTAGCCTCATATGTGCTAGCCTCATATGTGATAGCCTCATATGTGATAGCCTCATATGTGCTAGCCTCATATGTGCTAGCCTCATACAGTATGTGCTAGCCTCATATGTAATAGCCTCATATGTGTATGTGCTAGCCTCATATGTAATAGCCTCATATGTGTATGTGCTAGCCTCATATGTGATAGCCTCATATGTGTATGTGCTAGCCTCATATGTGATAGCCTCATATGTGTTTGTGTTAGCCTCATATGTGATAGCCTCATACAGGATGTGCTAGCCTCATATGTAACAGCCTCATATGTGTATGTGCTAGCCTCATACAGTATGTGATGGCCTCATACATTATAGCCTCCTATGTGATGACCTCATATGTGTATGTTATAGCCTCATATGTGATAGCCTCATATGTGTATGTTATAGCCTCATGTTATAGCCTCACATGTTATAGCCTCACATGTTATAGCCTCATGTTATAGCCTCACATGTTATAGCCTCACATGTTATAGCCTCGTGTTATAGCCTCACATGTTATAGCCTCACATGTTATAGCCTCACATGTTATAGCCTCATGTTATAGCCTCACATGTGATAGCCTCATGTTATAGCCTCACATGTTATAGCCTCATGTTATAGCCTCATGTTATAGCCTCACATGTTATAGCCTCACATGTTATAGCCTCATGTTATAGCCTCACATATTATAGCCTCATGTTATAGCCTCTTATGTGATAGCCTAATGTGATAGCCTCATGTTATAGCCTCACATGTGATAGCCTCATGTTATAGCCTCACATGTGATAGCCTCATGTTATAGCCTCACATGTGATAGCCTCATGTTATAGCCTCACATGTGATAGCCTCATGTTATAGCCTCATGTGATAGCCTCATGTTATAGCCTCTTATGTTATAGCCTCACATGTTATAGCCTCACATGTTATAGCCTCATGTTATAGCCTCATGTGATAGCCGCATATGAGTTTGGGTCAGTAGTAGCCGGTCCGGACATTGCGGTTTGTACTCGGACATTGGCACCAGCCTAACTCAAAGCAAACTTTCCACTGCGCTGAGTGCGGTGCGAGAAGACTTTGGCTTATTCTGACTTTTTTTTTTGCATGGTAACTATAACTTTTATAAGAATTAGTGTTGAGCCACCCCCGTAGTGTTCGAGTTCGGTTCGGTTCGTCGCGTCGAACACCCGTGTGTTCGCCGAACTGTTCGTCGAACACCTTCGAACACCGTTAAAACCAATGGCAGGCAACAAAAACACATAGAAACACATAGAAAACACCTTCAAAGGTGTCCAAAAGCTGACAAACTGCTCAGAAGACACAACTAACACATGGAAAAGTGACAAGTACATATAGTCATGCGAAAAGAAAAGAGGTGGAGGAGTAAAAGGAGGGGGAGACACAGATATAGGCATGTCATGCCCTTCTAAAATCCAAAAAGTGAGAAGCCGAGACGGCCAGTCCGCTCCTGCCCGTGCCACCTCCGTGTCGCCGGGTTTGTGCCAGAGCCGCGGTGAACCCTGACGGCCAGCCCCCCTCTCCCAATACTGGTGCCTGTCCGCTGGTGGGTCGAGAGAGCCCCCCTGTGGTGGAGGCAGCTCTAAGCTTTTTAATTTAAATTGTCCCTCTAATTTGAATGAATACACTTTAAATCCATTTACAAGGATCTATTGGAGGGCAAGTCTCATGCCAGCAGCCGCGTAATTCCAGCTCCAGTAGCGTCCACTAAAGCTGCTGCAGTTAAAAAGCTTTTATAAGGATCGAGCTCGGCTGTACACCGCAAGGCATCCTAGTGCCAGTCCCAGCCCCTATGCCTTGGGGTGCCTCCTGATGCTCTTCACTGAGTATCCCGTGGTCCCGAAGCATTTCCTTTGAAAAAATTAAGTGTCCAAACTACAGGTGGTGTAGCTTGCTTAACAGCCGGGATAATCCGCTGACTAGCAGACACTGCTACTAGGCACAAAGTATTTCCTGGGCTAGATGCAGTTAAAAATTTGTAAGTAGATACTCTCGTTGGATGCTGAGAAAGCATTCCATAGAGTCTCCTGGCACGCCATATATGATTCTCTTAAAAAGCTTGGGGTAGGGGTCTAGGGGACCCTTTTATAGCCAAAATCACGGCCCTGTATCACAATACGTCACCTAGGCTGAAGATAAATGGAACTGTAGCACCGAGGGCTCGGTTGCTACAGACGTATTGCACCTCACCCAGAGGTGTGATATCTCACTCTCAGATAAGGATGGAGTGTGGATCAGGACCCGACACCTGCATGCATTACACCACATTGCCGTGGGGCAGGGCGACCAATATGCCCCTGAGATGGGCACGACAGTCCCTGTCCCTGGCTGGAGTGGGGGGAGGGAACACTGAGGAAGGGGAACCCTGCAGTGCAGGAGCAGGGAGGAAGCAGTTCCTGGGTGCATTGAGAAGGGAGTATAAAAGGTGGGCACCATCTTAGTTCAGTGCAGAGAAGTCTGAGCAGAAGTGGCAGGGAGCAGGGGCTCTGCATGAGCTCTGCTCCGGAGGCGGGCCTAGTAACAGAGGCCCAGGCCTGCAAGAGGGAGAAGGAAGGAAGAGGAGCGGAGAAGGCTCCAGGAACGAGGAATGAAGGGATCCCAGGGGTGCGGACGGGCGAGTCGCCACCGCACGCCCGAATCCACCTGCGTGGAGGGGTCAGGCCAAAGGGGGAGACCGGTCCCCGAACTAGTGGAGGCAGGAAACGACCCTCAGCTAGAAACCGGAGGCTCTGACATTTTATGTGGCGCAGCCCCTTGCTCCACCCGCTAGGAAGGCACCACATAGGGTCAGGGAAACTGGCGCCAAGTTTACCAAGAGGAGGCCCGAGGCAGCCGGACAGAAGTGTTGGTAAGAAAGGCCAGACAAAGGACACACAAAGTGGGTCCTGTGAAGCGCTCCAAAGTTATCTGGGAGTTGTCTGAGCCCCTCACCTGGTGAGCACAGTACGACGTGGGCAGCCGTTACCTGCAGACGTGGTCTGGATAATAAGAACTGTGAGTAAAGGCCCTGAACTGCATCACTGACTCCGTGTCGTTACTGCTGCTGCCCTGCACCATCACCCCCATCCTCCGCATACACTGCCCTGAGGCTATACTCCTCCCGTGGGGAGTTATGCTACGCTCTGCTGCACCCACAACACCAGCCTTAGCGGTCTGCCCTGTAGCGGCGGTTCACTCTGACCGCAATCCACGGGTGGCGTAGTCGGACATTTAAACATCAAAACCACATAAATAGTTCCGCCACTGGTTTGACCGCCCTGAGCCACGGAACCGGATCGCCGCCACGAAGACTACAACCACCAGCATCCACCAAAAAGGGTCCGGCTCCGGGTGTCCCAAGGCCCAGGGGGTGCGTCAGAACATTTTCATCACCTTTCACAATCACCAATGGGACAAGGCAGGGATGTCCTCTGTCCCCTCTCTTATACATCCTAGTGACGGAGCACCTGCTCTCATCAATTCGCCATAACCCCAATATTAGGTGGATTGAGGTGGGAGGCACCGAGTACAAGTGCTCTCTATTTGCTGATGATGTCCTAGTATATATCACTCAATCACATATATCCATCCCTGCTGTTATGGCTGAAATAGATCACTTTGTTACATGGTAAAATTTTAAAATCAATGCAGCGAAGTCTGAGGCCCTCGATGTCTCCCTCCCTAAATCCATATAGGATTCCATCCAGTCCAACTTTCCCTTTGCCTGGCCCTCACAGGGTATCAAATACTTAGGAATTCCTATTCATAGAGACCTCTCCCATCTATGTTATCTTAATTTTGGGCCCTTTATTGAACAATTCCATACAGACCACGGTTGGCAAGTTAGAACTGTAAGATTCACTACGTGAACCACTGGTGTTTTGTGGAAAAGCACATGTACACCACGTTCCAAATTATTATGCAAAAAGTGTTTAGGAGTGATAAGGGAAGAATTTGTTTGTTTGTCAGTTAAACTCATTGATGGTGATGTGTGTCAGGGCTCTTTATATCACTGTAAGCAATTGCAGACACCTGTGCTAATTAGTTTGGCAGGTGTGTCCAATGAAAGGCAAGACTACTTAAGAAGGCTCTCTCACATTATTAAGCAGCCTACATTTTCTGCCAAAATGGGAAAGAAAAAGGATGTGTCGGCTGCTGAGAAGCAACAAATTGTGGAGTGTTTAGGTCAAGGCATGACTACAATCAACATTGTGCGATGATCAGGATGAAGTGTCTTGGCAATCAAGAAGTATGTAGCTGATTCACAGTACACACGTGTGCGTGCTGATAAGGGCAAATTGAGGACTCTTTCCTACAGGCAATTACGTCAGGTTGAAAGAGCAGCGGCAAAAAAGCCTTGTCATAGCAGCAGACAAGTTTTTGAAGCTGCTTGTGCCTCCAACGTCCCCCGAACAACAAGATGCAGGGTCCTTCAGAGGTTTGCAGCTGTGCATACGCCATCCTGTCGACCTCCTCTATCCACTTCACACAAGCAGAAACGGCTCCAGTGGGCCAAACATTACATGAAGACTGATTTCAAAACTGTTTTGTTCACGGATGAGTGCCGTGCAGCGCTCGATGGTCCAGATGAATGGAGTGGAGGATGGCTGGTTGATGGACACCCCACGCAAACACGGCTACAGCGCCAACAAGGAGGAGGTGGAGTAATGTTTTGGGCTGGAATCATGGGGAGAGAGATTGTCGGCCCCTTTAGGATCCCTGAAGGCGCTAAAGATGAACTCCATAATGTATGTGGATTTTCTCAAACAGCACTTCCTGCCATGGTTCAAGAAGAAGAACCGTGTTTTTCACAGCAAGATCATTTTTCTGCATGATAATGCACCATCTCATGCTGCACATAAAACATCTGCATCTCTGGCTGATATGGGCATAAAAGGGGACAAACTTATGGTGTGACCCCCATGCTCCCCTGACCTCTACCCCATTCAGAACCTTTGGAGCATCATTAAAAGGAGTGTCTATGATGACGGGAGGCAGTTCACATCTAAGCAACAGCTCTGGGAGGGTATTCTGTCCTCATGCAAAACAATTGAAGCAGAAACCATCCAAAACCTGACAAATTCAATGGACGAGAGAGTTCAGAAGCTCCTTTCGAACAAGGGGTCCTATGTGAAAATGTAACATCACCTAGAATAAAGTTTTGAGTTGAAAACTGTTTGATTTCAGTTTCTAACAACCTGCTAATGCTTATAATTTCAAAAATGACCATTTTTTTGGTCTTTATTTAAATGAAAAGGTTGATCGAAAAGTTTGGGGGATCTAAGAGTGTGGCAACCCAGTAGTCATGATTACTTCGAATTCTGACAATATGAGGGTCATGCTGCAGGTAGTGCAGCAAGAAGGCACTTATGTGTCTTGCGCATCTCGGAGCCCCAAAATTATTTTCCGGGCTAGATGCAGCTAAAAATTATTTTTAATTTTAAATCTGGTGAAGCTTATTATAGATGGCCTAATAGGATCAGTGCTGCACACTGCTACAAAGCCCAAATTATTTTCCAGTCAAGATACAGATAAACATGATTAGTAATTTGAAAGCTTAAAACGGTTGGTAGGGTGATTTTAACAAATCATCAAGCTTTTACTCTCCCCAGGATGACACAGGGGTAGAAAAGTCGTTTCGGATCCATGATTTGTTCATCTTTATGAACGTGAGTCTGTCTACATTATCAGTGGAGAGCCGCGTGCGCTTATCTGTCAGCACACCACCAGCAGCGCTGAACACACGTTCAGACAGAACGCTGGCTGCGGGGCATGACAAGATCTCCAAGGCGTAAGTGGCTAGCTCCGGCCATTTATCCAGATTGGAAGCCCAAAAAGAGCAAGGGTCCAGTGACACAGTCGTGGCTTCAATGTTTACTTGGAGATACTCCTGTACCATCGTCTCTAGGCGTTGACTATGTGTCAGACTTCTTGTCTCCTGTGGCCTTGCAAAGGATGGGCTAAAAAAGTGGTGAAATGATTCCGCAAAATTGATGTTACCAGCAGATACTGTGGTTCTGTTACGGTTTGAGTGCTGAACACTTGACGGTCCCACGGTTGGCAAGTTGGAACTGTGAGATTCACTACGTGCACCACTGGTATTTTGTGGAAAAGCACATGTAAGATTCTGCAACAGTCTCTGCTGATACTCCTGCATGCGTGCATCCCTTTCTATGGCAGGAATAATTTCTGCAAATTTACTTTTGTACCGGGGATCTAACAGTGTGGCAACCCAGTAGTCAGGATTATTTCTAATTCTCACAATTCGAGGGTCATGTTGCAGGTAGTGCAGCAAGAAGGCACTCATGTGTGTTGCGCATCCAGGAGCACCAAGTCCCTGTTGTGTTGGTGGCGAGGTAACAATCATGCTTCCTTCCTCTGTCCTCTCCCCCCAACCTCGCACAACAGAAATGTGATCAAGGTCTCCCTCATCTGATGAGTCTTCCATCAGTTCGTCCTCCACTTCTTCCTGGGCTCCTGCACCTTCCTCACTAGTTTGGCTGCTACCATGCGCCCTGGTAAAATCATCTCCCCCACCCTCACATGCCTGCCGCCTTGCTGCTGCCGACCGTCTGGACCTTGCAGATGTTAGCCCTTCCGCATACAACTCCTCCTCCTCTACTTCCTCCACCTCCTCTTGTGCCACCACCTGACTCCGAATTCTGTTTAACATGTGCTCCAGCATGTAAATCACCGGAATAGTCATGCTGATAATGGCATCGTCAGCACTAAACATCTTCGTCGCCATTTCAAAACTGTGCAGAAGGGTGCATAGGTCCCTGATCTGAGACCACTCCTCCAGCGTGATTTGCCCCACCTCTGAATCTCGTTGGCCCAGGCTATACGTCAGAACGTATTGCACCAGGGCTTGTCGGCGCTGCCACAGTCGCTGCAACATGTGCAGAGTTGAATTCCACCGGGTAGGCACATTGAATTTTAGCCGGTGAAGTGGCAGGCCCAACGACTTCTGTAGAGATGTAAGTCGCTGAGCTGCGGGATGCGAACGGCGGAAGTGAGCACACAGCGACCGTGCCCTCTGCAGAAGGCCATCTAGTCTGGGATAGTGGGCTAAAAATTGCTGGACAACCAGGTTCAACACGTGAGCCATACAAGGCACGTGTGTGACATTGCCCCGGCGAAGGGCCGCACCCAGGTTTGCAGCATTGTCGCACACGGCCTTCCCTGGTTTCAGGTCCAGTGGAGACAACCATTCATGAAATTGGTTCTCCAGAGCTGACCACAACTCCTCAGCTGTGTGACTCACATTTCCCAGACATTTCAATGTAAAAACCGCCTGATGACGTTGAGCCCTACTGCCAGCATAGTAAGGAGGTGTGCAGGATCCCTTCTGCGCAGTTAGAAAGCTTGTGGCATGACCAGACAGGCTTTGGGTGCAGGTGGAAGACCGAGAGGAGGTTGAGGAGGCAGAAGCAGTAGAGGAACTTTGACATAAAGAGGATTGACGCACAACTCATGGGGACGGCAAGACTTGGACAGCAGCCCCTTGTCCTGCTGTCACCATAGTTACCCAGTGCCCAGTCAGCGACATGTAACGCCCCTGTCCATGCCTACTCGTCCAAGTGTCTGTGGTGAAATGCACCCTGTCACACACAGAGTTTCTCAAAGAAGCGGTGATGTTGTGTGCGACATGCTGGTGGAGCGCAGGCACACCTTTCTTTGAGAAATAGTGCCGACTGGGCATCTGGTACTGGGGCACTGCGACGGACATAAGGTCTCGAAAATCCTCTGTGTCCACCAGGCGGAAAGGCAGCATTTCTGTAGCCAAGAGCTTGCAGATGGTGAAATTCAACCTCTTAGCTTTCTCATGGCTAGGAGGAAATGGTTTTTTACTTGTCCACATCTGAGGGACCGAGGGCTGGCTATTGTGCTTAGACGGGGTTGATAAGGGTGTCCCCGGCAAACTGCCGGTCTGTGAGGAAGATGCAGGCAGACATGTTAGGTTGCCTTGATCCAAAGGTGGTGCTATCGATGTCGGACAGCGCTCAAGACCAGCTGGTGTTACCACCTCCAAAGAAAATGATGACCTGCCAATCACGCTGGCTGTTGCGGGTAAAGAGGTGGCAGGTCTGCGCCCCAAAACAGGTGTGACTGCTGTCCCCCCAGTCACAGAGGATGAAGAGGCCGCGGATGCACAAGATATGGCAGACGGTGGTTGGCCCGGCCGGCTAGGCCGCATTGTAGCACACTGAGCTTCCCACTGCAACTTATGCTTCATGTCCATGTGCCGGTTCATGCATGAAGTACTCAAACTATGTATTTTTTGGCCTCTACTTAGCTTTTGCTGACAAATGTTACAGATAACACGAGTTGGGTGATCTTTATCGATCTGAAAAAATGCCCAGGCTATGCAAGGCTTAGCACCCATGCGACCTGAAGAGCCACCACGACTTGTGGTGAGAGGCAGAGTTGTGTTTGAGGATGCAGTTGTTGACGTGCTTCCAGTACTACGTCTCTGTCCAGGAAGGCGCAACCTGACCTCGTCGTCACTAGCATCTTCCTCCACCTCCTCTGCTGACCTCATCTCTTGGCTGACTGTGGGTTGACAGTAAGTGGGATCTCCGACCTCATCATCATCACCCTGTGCGTTATCACACCCGTCGTCCTCAGTGCCAACCTGTTGCTGCCCTGACAAAAAACTAAAGTTGTCGCTCCAATCGCTTCTGCGTCTGGTCCTGGATCCGACTCATAAAGATTCTGGGCATCAGTGCAGATCATTTCCTCTGATTCCCAGGCTATAGTATGAGTAAACAGCTCTGCAGACTCAACCATCTGTTCTACCTCATACTCAGACGGGCAGCTGGAGATTTGGGAGCTGTGAGGAAGCAAGTGCGATTTGGGTGACACCTTTGAGGACTGGAGTATTTGTGATGTTGAAGTTGATGTGGAGGAGAGCCCACTTAAAGGAGCACTTGATATCCGTTGAAGCACCTGCTGTTTTTGTGCCTCATCTGGAATTTGTAGCGATTGGCGTGGCCGTAAGAAAGGGATCTTATCACATTGTCCGCTAAAAGAAGTAGACATTTTAGTTTGGCTGGAAGATGGTCTTTCTTCTGCACCTACCCCACGGACACAACCTTTTTTCCCCTTCCCAACACGCCTATTCCCCTTTCCACCAGCAGCAGGCCTTTTTCCACTCATTTTGGTGGTTAACTAATTCACAACTCTGGAGTTGTTTGCACAAAAAAACAATGGATGGTAACCGAGCAGAGCTGAGTGGCCAAACTGTGGTATTAGGCCAAAACTATTGGCTGGGTTAGATGCAGAAGAAAATTATTTTTAATTTGCAACCTGATGGAGGTCAGTATAGATGGACTAATAGACCAAGTCCCACACACCGCTAGAAGCCCAAATATTTTTTCAGAGCTAGATGCAGAAATTTTTTTTATTCAATTTGCAACCTGATGGAGGTCAGTATAGAAGGACTAATAGAACAAGTCCCACACACTGCTAGAAGCCCAAATATTTTTTCAGAGCTAAATGAAGAAAAAAATTATTTTTAATTTGCAACCTGATGGAGGTCAGTATAGATGGACTAATAGACCAAGTCCCACACACTGCTAGAAGCCCAAATATTTTTTCAGAGCTAGATGCAGAAAAAAATTATTTTTAATTTGCAACCTGATGGAGGTCAGTATAGATGGACTAATAGACCAAGTCCCACACACCGCTAGAAGCCCAAATATTTTTTCAGAGCTAGATGCAGAAATTTTTTTTATTCAATTTGCAACCTGATGGAGGTCAGTATAGATGGACTAATAGACCAAGTCCCACACACTGCTAGAAGCCCAAATATTTTTTCAGAGCTGGATGCAGAAAAAAATTATTTTTAATTTGCAACCTGATGGAGGTCAGTATAGATGGACTAATAGACCAAGTCCCACACACCGCTAGAAGCCCAAATATTTTTTCAGAGCTAGATGCAGAAAAAAATTATATTCAGTTTGCAACCTGATGGAGGTCAGTATAGATGGACTAATAGAATGATGCTATGCCCAAAAGATTTTACTTCACTAGGTGCAGTAAAAAAATTGGTATTCTATACACAGGTGGTATATCTTGCAACACAGATAGGCTACTCCACTGACTAACACACTCTGCAATAGGCCAAAAAGGATTAGCTTTGCTAGATTCAGCCAAATGCTGTGAAAAAAACTTGCACAGCACTGGCACAGACCTGCCTGGCAAAAACTGATAGGAACTGATGTAACCTAGTCCTGAAAAGGACTCCAATTACAATTAGTCTTTACTCCCACAATCTATCTATTTAAGAGCACAGACCTGCCTGATAAAAGTCGTAGGAAATGCGGTAACATAGTCCTTAAAAGGACTGCAATCACAACTATTCCCTACTCCCAAGCTATCTGTATATTTGTGCGAAAATTGGCTTGAAATTAACAAGGTATAGCGCACACAGCAACATCGGTGCCGTCTAACACGCAGCTGCAGCAGTGAGAAAATGGTGGCGACGGGGAAAATGGCTTGGTCTTATAGGGCAAGGACATGTGACATACACTGCCAATCACACATGCCCTTGCTTGTGTGAAAAAAAGCACTTCGCTCCTTGTGTGCACTACTGATAGGCTGACAGATTGCACCTCCCCACTGCAAATGCGGGAAAGAGAAAAAAAAATGGAGATCTTCATTGTTCCTGCAGAGATCCATCCCCTGCCCCTCCCCCCACCCCGCTGTACACTCAAACTGCGTATTAACATTAATTTTCATCATTACTGAGAAAAAATCCAGTTATGATTTTGGTGCACGAACAGTTATCGAACGTAACCTCGAACAGCCGAATTTTTCTCAAATTGTTCGTGTTCGCCGACCGGCTCGAACACCACTCAAAACAGCTCGAATTTGAGATTGGCGAACAGTTCGAGTAGAACAACGCTCATCTCTAATAAGAATACATTAGACTCCAGAAGTTCTTTTACATTTCCACCGCTTCTGTAAGCCCAGCATATAAATTCTGTGCAGTAAAATTGATACGACTGCGTTATGATAAGTAATACATAATCTAATGCTAAGGAGAAAAATCTAACCTCATCGTTTTTTCATTCTAACATCACATCATAATTATATAGCGGGGATTGATCGTGTACTGATTGTAATTACAACCCTAGCCTTTTGAAAATCCTATTATAAATTATGGTTTGAGACTGCAGCTCAGTCGTTTTGTATATCCAAGAAAAAAAAAACCCGATCCTTCCTGCTGCAGCTTTGCCAAATGTCAACCGGTTTTCAATTCTTTTAAATGTTGCGTTTATGTTCTCGGATCTCGGTGTTACATTGAGATTCAATAGTCGTAGAGAACCGCAGATACGGCACAAACTGTAATGGTATTGGCTCTGGGCAGTGGGATGTATACCAGAAAGAGTTTTATTTTCCAACTTGAGACTTAAAAAAAAAGAGATAAAACATGTAGGTCTCGATTCACTATTATATTTGCACTTTTTTAAAAAAATTTTTGGTGTTTTTAGCCCGTTTTTTGATCTGCGCCAAATCTTTTTTTCTAATTTTCGCTTTTATTTTATGTGATCGCTTCTTTGTTTTGTTTGCCAATGCGGACATGGTTTACGTTTTTCAGATATTTTCGACCGATTCGTCAATTGCGAGGTTTTAAAACATCCCAACATTTTTGCACAAATACTTTAGTGCACCCCTTGAATAATTAATGTATGTCTTGAATTTTTGCACAAATTATGAGACGTTTTAGCAGAACATGTGACATTTCACCCTAAAAATGCACAGCAAAGTTAAAAGTGAATAATTAAAGGGAATCCGTCGGCAGGTTTTTGCTATATAATCTGACAGCTGTGTAACGTAAGGGAAGAGACCCTGATTCCAGTGATGTATCACTTAGTGTACTGGATGCAGCAATTGTGATAGAGTTACAGTTTTCTCTGCTGCAGATCTAGCAGAGCTCTGAATGCTGAGCTGTGTATAACTCCGCCCACATCACTGATTGGCTGCTTTCTGTGTACATTGTATAGCAACAGAAAGCTGCCAATCAGTAGTGACGGTGTGGTTGGGCCAGGAGACAGGAGGCAACTAGTTGTCTAGTGATAATCTCTTGTTGAAAATACACTGATTTTATTGAAACTGCAGCACACAGCCTAGTAAGTAACACATCTCTAGAATCAGGCTCTCTGTCCCTACGTCATGCTGCTCTCAGATTATATAGCAAAAACCTGCTGACATACTCCCCGTAAGAGCATTTTTGATTCTCCATAAAATTTATGAAAGCACTATTTTGAAGAATTTGGTACAAAAACAGCAAAAAATACCACAAGACAAAAAAAAAAAGAAAAATGTAAATCTGTAAATGCAAATCTCTCCCATCATCTTTAGAAAACTAATTTTAGAGGAAAAAAAATACAATTTGCGGATTCTTACCATTGTGAGGCAGTGACCGGGATCGTATACGAGGGCCGTTATATATCCCCCAGAATGTGTACAGAGACCTATTAAATCCATTGGAGTGCATTGCAGTCACAAACTCACCTGCGGCTGCAATGCACTCCAATGGATTTAATAGGTCTCTGTACACATTCTGGGGGATATATAACGTCCCTCGTATACGATCCCAATCACTGCCTCACATCATACAGAGAAATAAACTGATATTTAGAAGTCAGTGCTACAAAAATTACAGGCCAAGTAAAAAGATGGCGCTATCGAATGTAAAGGGTGATTTTCCATGGTTTGGAGCACCAGATGTTCGAGCTTTTGTGGACACTCTGTCATGAAGCTCAGTTACAAGAAAGTCCCATCAAGATAGGAATGTGAAATTTATATATAGAGATATATCGTTTTTGGGTTGCAAACAAAGTTTACCAAGTTTTATAAAGTACTTACAAACCCATATTTATCCAAAGAAAGGCAAAAAACAAAGCTTAAAGGAAACCTGTCACTCCATTCGTGTTGTCTAAACCACGGGCAGCAGGAATCAGGTCCTAGCTATGTAATTGCAGCCATTTATGTGTTTCTCAGAAACCCTCCAGCTTTTCAGACAAAAAATAGTTTGAAGAGCCCCCTGTCGTGCTCTAGGTGATTAACAGTTCTATGTACACATAGGAGAGACACCTGTCAATCAACTAGGGCGAAGGAGGAGAAACGGGCCGGACGTGGCTCTGGATTAATCTCGTCTCTCACTATGGTCACCGGACCAGTTCCTCAAACTGTATTTTTCTGAATCGTTGGAGGATTTCAGAGGAAAATATACCTGGCTACATTTGTGCAGGCAGTGTCTGATTGATGGTGCCTGTGGTTTGTGCAGCATGAATGGAGTGACAGGTTCCCTTTAAATGAACATAATTAAACCACCATATTAAAATATTTTACTCACCAGCCCCGATTCCAGACCTGTGTGGGGCTGGATACTCCCGTCTTTTCTTTCTGTGGTAACCCAAAGATTTCTGATGACATTTTACATCCTGGTTATGTAAACCCAGTTCACATGGCAGGATGCCGCCTATGTATTGAGTAAATAGGTTTCTTGAGACTTCCAGCTCACACACAGAGGGCAGCGTTATCCTGAGAGTCTGAATCGATGCCTCGTGAATAAGAAGTGGAGAGGAGCTGCGCTGGATACAGGAGAAGACGGCGATCTGTGATTATATTAAGAAACTGACTACAGATGAGCAGATCTTTTGAAATTTGAATTTGTCGAATTTTCCCCAAAACAATCGATTTGCGGCGATTAAATTTGCGCAAATCTCAATACTGCAAACTATGTAATGTCTTGGAAAATACACATAAATGAGAGAAAAGAGAGAGAGAGAGAACACCCCACCGAACTTAAGACATGGATATACAGTGGGGAAAACAAGTATTGATACTCCTGCCGATTTTTCAAGATTTCCCACCTACAAAGAACGGAGAGGTCTGTAATTTTTATCGTAGCTACACTTTAACTCTGAGAACAGGATCTTGAAAAAAAAAAAAAGAAAATCACATTGTATGATTTTTACATATTTTATGCAATAAAATGCAAATTAATTAAGTATTTGATACAATAGAAAAACAGAACTTAATATTTGGTACAAAATCCTTTGTTTGAAATTACAGAGGTCAGATGTTTCCTGAGGTTCTTGACTAAGTTTGCACACACTGCACAAGTTTTGCCAGGGATTTTGGCCCATTCCTTCATACAGATCTTTTCCAGATCTTTCAGGTTGCGGAGTTGTCGCTGCTCAATATTGAGTTTCAGCTCCTTCCAAAGATTTTCTATTGGGTTCAGGTCTGGAGACTGGCTAGGCCACTCCAGGACCTTGAAATTCTTCTTAAAGAGCCACTCCTTAGTTGCCCTGACTGTGTATTTTGGGTCATTGTCATACTGGAAGACCCAGCCACGACCAATCTTCAATGCTTTTACTGAGAGAAGGAGCTTGTTGGCCAAAATCTCGTGATACATAACCCCATTCATCCTCCCTTCAATACAGTGCAGTTTTCTTGTCTACTCTTCAGAAAAGCACCCCCAAAGTATGATGTTCCCCCCACCATGCTTCCCGGTTGGGACACTGTTCTTGTAGTTGAACTCATCCTTCTTCTTCCTCCAAACACGGTGAGTAGAGTTGATACCAAATGGAGCCCCGGACCGAGGAAGACTGACAGTCATCTTGTGTTGCTTCCATTTTCTAATAATTGTGCCAACAGTTGTTGCCTTCTCACCAAGCTGCTTGCCTATTGTCCTGTAGCCCATCTCAGCCTTGTACAGGTCTACAATTTTGTCCCTGGTGTCCTTAGACAGCTCTTTGGTCTTGGCCATAGTGGAGAGGTTGCAGTGTTATTGAGTGTGTGGACTGGTGTCTTTTATAAAGGTAACTAGTTCAAACAGGTGCAGTTAATACAGGTAATGAGTGCAGAGTAGGAGGGCTTTTTAAAGAAAAACTAACAGGTCTGTGAGAGCCAGAATTATTGCTGGTTGTTAGGTGATCAAATGCTTACAGTATTTCTTGCAATAAAATGCAATTTAATTATTTAAAAATCATACAATGAGATTTTCTGGTTTTTATTTTAGATTATGTCTCTCACAGTTGAAGTGCACCTACACTAAAAATTACAGACCTCTCCATTCTTTGTAGGTGGGAAAACGTGCCAAATCGGCATTGTATCAAATACTTATTTTACCAACTTTATTTCTTTAGGTCTCTCCAGCCGAACATGCTAGCCTCATGTGCTTATAAGTCTCCACGTGTGGGTCAGGAGACCTGGGGCTAGTGCTGGCACTGTAGTCCATATAGTGACTAGAGATGAGCGGTGTTCGACTAGAACTGTTCGCCAATCTCAAATTCGAGCTGTTTTGGGCGGTGTTCGAGTTGTTCGACGAACCCGAACGATTTGCAAAAAATTCGGCTGTTCGAGGTTATGTTCGATAACTGTTCGTGCACCAAAAGCGTGTCCTGCATGTCTGGCGCTATTTAGAGCACCAATCATGCAGGGATTGTCTGCCACTCACTGTAATGCCACAGCCATGGTGGTTGTGGCATTACAGTGATTGCCCAAATCGATGGGAACAGTGCCAACAGTGAAACATGAAAAGCCGGCAATTCAGCAGCGGCATACACCGGTACCCGACAATTTAGAACCGAAAGAATAGAGCTTCACACATAGATTAGATAGATATAAACATGTCAGCCACATATATACGAAGTACAGTGAAAGTGCTGCTTACTGTACTTGTCATTTAGCGTAAAGGATTTATCAAAAAAAATAATAGTGTTTTCATGCACCGTCTCTTTAAAAAAGCCGGCCGGCAATTCAGCAGCGGTACCCGACAATTTATAACAGACAGAATAGAGCTTCACACATAGATTAGATAGATAGAAACATGTCAGCCACATATATACGAAGTACAGTGACAGTGTTGCTTACTGTACTTGTCATTTAGCGTAAAGGATTTATCAAAAAAAATAATAGTGTTTTCATGCACCGTCTCTTTAAAAAAGCCGGCCGGCAATTCAGCATCTGTACCCGACAATTTATAACAGACAGAATAGAGCTTCACACATAGATTAGATAGATAGAAACATGTCAGTCACATATATATGAAGTACAGTGATAGTGTTGGTTACTGTACTTGTCATTTAGTGTAAAGGATTTATTAAAAAATATAATAGTGTTTTCGTGCACCGTCTCTTTAAAAAAGCCGGCCGGCAATTCAGCAGCGGTACCCGACAATTTATAACAGACAGAATAGAGCTTCACACATAGATTAGATAGATAGAAACATGTCAGTCACATATATAATAAGTACAGTGACAGTGTTGGTTACTGTACTTGTAATTTAGTATTAAAATAAAGGATTTATTATTAAAAAAAATTGGCGTGGGGTTCCCCGTAATTTTAGTCTCTAGCGGAGGTTAAGCAGACAGCTGGGGCAGATGTTTGAAGCCTGGGAAGGGGGTAATACCCACGGAGCTTCCCAGACTACTAATATCAGCCCCCAGCTGAATACCTAGCCTTTACTAGCTATTAAAATGGAGGACCCCCCAAAAAAATGACGTGGGGTCCCCCCTAATTTAATAGCTAGCAAAGGCTAGGCAGACAGCTGGGGGCTGATATTAATAGCCCAGGAAGGGAACCATGAATATTGGCCCCCTCCCAGGCTAGAAACACCAGCCGTCAGCCGCCCCAGAAATGGCGCATCCATAGGATGCGCCAATTATGGCACTTAGCCTCGCTCTTCCACGCTGCCCTGGTGCGGTGGCAGGGGGTAATAGGGTTGGGGTTGATGTCAGCTTATAATGCCAGCTGACATCAAGCCCAGGTTAGTAATGGAGAGGCGTCTATAAGACACCCCCATTACTAACCCCATAGTCAAAGTTAAAAGAAAACACAAACACCCAGAATAAAGTCCTTTAATTGAAATAAAGACACATTCCTTTATTGTTCTAAATTAAACCATACTTACCATCACGCCCATTCCAGCTGAAGCCAACGATCTCCTGCAATAAAAGAAAAATAATAAAGCAACCTCATCCTTACCTTTCCATGGTTCCCAGGACAGCTCCAGCTCTGCTACATCGAGATGACAGGCTGGACCGCAGCAGAACGCTGCCATCCAGCTTGCCATGCCGCACACACTGAGAAGCGCACTGTACTTATTATATATGTGACTGACATGTTTCTATCTATCTAATCTATGTGTGAAGCTCTATTCTGTCTGTTATAAATTGTCGGGTACAGATGCTGAATTGCCTGCCGGCTTTTTTAAAGAGACGGTGCATGAAAACACTATTATTTTTTTAAATAAATTCTTTGCAGTAAATGACAAGTACAGTAAGCAACACTGTCACAGTACTTCATATATATGTGACTGACATGTTTCTATCTATCTAATCTATGTGTGAAGCTCTATTCTGTCTGTTATAAATTGTCGGGTACCGCTGCTGAATTGCCGGCCGGCTTTTTTAAAGAGACGGTGCACGAAAACACTATTATATTTTTTAATAAATCCTTTACACTAAATGACAAGTACAGTAAGCAACACTGTCACTGTACTTCATATATATGTGACTGACATGTTTCTATCTATCTAATCTATGTGTGATGCTCTATTCCTTCATGTCTAAATTGTCGGGTACCGGTGTATGCCGCTGCTGAATTGCCGGCCGGCTTTTTTAAAGAAAGCGTCTTCTGAGCAGTTTGTCAGCTTTTGGACACCTTTGAAGGTGTTTTCTATGTGTTCCTATGTGTTTTTGTTTGCCTGCCATTGGTTTTAACGGTGTTCGACGGTGTTCTAAGGTGTTCGACGAACAGTTCGACGAACAGTTCCTCGAACATCCCGGTGTTCGACGAACCGAACCGAACCCGAACACTACGGGGGTGGCTCAACACTAGTCTCTACTCCCCCTTTCCCTACCTGTTGGGCTGACTTCCCCTTCCCATCTTTGCACACTTGTGCCTTCCTCCACCTTGCATGACATTATCACCGGCCGTGCATACAAAAGAAAAAAAAACTGACACGTGGGTTTATTTGTGTGTGTTTTTTTCGGATGTGTGTTTTTTTTCTTTCACCCTTGGTTCATGGATCCCGTTGCAATGCTGGCACAAGCTGTATCTGGAGGTGACTGACCTTCACTCTAAGGTTCAGCAGCACTGGCAGTGGCTGCAGACTCCTAATGTCAGGGTCTCTGCAGGTAGGCCCGTCCAGCTTGAACCTAAATTTGCCCTCCTGGACAGATTTTCAGGATGTATGGACAAGTTTTTTGTGTTCAAGGAAGCTTGCAAGGTATATTTTAACCCCTTACCAACATTAGACGTACAAATACGCGTCTGTGCCCTGGGACTTAAGAGCCAGACCCGTATTAGTACGTCATCGCGATCGCGCGCGCCCACAGGCTGTGCCGGCGTGATCGCCGCCGGGTGTCAGCTGATTGTCACAGCTGACACCCGGTACTATGTGCAGGGAGCAGTCCCGCACCGCTCACAGCACATTAACCCCCGCAATGCTGCGATCTAAGTCGATGGCAGCATTGCGGTGGCAAGGGGAGGTGATCGCAGATACTCACCTCCTCTTCCGGCCTCCAGCGCTGTCTGCCGTGGCTTCCAGGATGTTGCCATGTTGACCCGATGTCGTCATGACAACAACCGGGTCACCAGACAACAGTAAGATTGTTTGGACATGCGCAGTGCATCTCCAAACTATCTTCTCCCTGTCCAGCACTGACAGCCTGCATGGCACAGGGATGGTGCTGCATTCCTGTGCCATGCAGGCGATCAGAATAAACAAAGTGAAAGTCCCAGAGTGGGACAGAGTAAAAAAGTGTAAAAACTGTCAGAAAGTGAAAAAAAAAATATTTTTTATTTTTTAAATATTTAAAAAAAAATAAATAAATAATCCACCAAAAATAAAAATATAATGTACCCATCAATAAATATTATTATAAAAATAAACAAAAAAAACAATAAAAGTACACATATTTGGTATCGCCGCATCTGGAACAACCTGACCTATAAAACTGTCCCACTAGTTAACCCCTTCAGTGAACACGGTAAAGAAAAAAAAAAAAAAACAAAGCAAAAAACAATGCTTTATCATCATACCGTCAAACAAAAAATGGAATAACACGCGATCAAAAAGACGAATATAAATAAAAATGGTACCCCTGAAAACATCATCTCGTCCCGCAAAAAACAAGTGACATACAGCTCCATCAGCCGAAAATTAAAAAAGTTATAGCTCTCAGAATAAAGCTATGCTAAAAAATAATTTTTTCTATAAAATTGCTGTTATTATGTAAAAGTTAAAAACATAGAAAAACACTATAAATGTGGTACCGCTGTAAACGTACTGACCCGAAGAATAAAGCTGCCTTATCAATTTTACCACACTCGGAACAGAATAAAAAAAAACAGAAAAACAATTCCTGAATTGTTGGTTTTGTTTATTCTGCCTCCCAAAAATCGGAATAGAAAGCGATCAAAAAATGTCACGTGCCTGAAAATGGCACCAATAGCAACGTCAGCTCATCCCGCAAAAAACAAGCCGCCACATGACTGTCTGCCAAAATCTGGAAAAATTATAACTCTCAAAAGATGGCGATGCAAAAACTAGATTTTACAAAAAATGCTTCTTTTAGTGTGTGACAGCTGTCAGTCATAAAAACCCCATATGATTCTGGTATCGCTGTAGTCTCACCGACCCGAAGAATAAGGTCGTCTAATCACTTATACCGCACGAGGAACAGCGTAAAAAATAAACTCTAGGGTTAGGCTTGGGCTAGGTTTAGGGCTGGGTTTGGGGTTAGGGCTGTGATGGGGTTGGGATTTTTTTCAAAAGTAAGAAAAAAAGATGACGATATGGCGACTAGTGTTGACCAAAAGTGCTGTCTACTTGAGTTTGCATCGGGTGCTCGGGTATGCATTGAGTATCGTGGGTATTTGAGTGACATGCTCGAGTCTACGCCCCATATGCTTCGCGGCCAAAAAAACTTTGCGGGGATTGCCTGCCATGCACGAGCGATCCCCGCATGTTTTTTTTTGGGTGTCTAATAACCGTGAAACATGCGGGGCAGGGACTCGAGCATGTCACTCGAGCACACGCAGTACATGGTGCATACCTGAGTACCCGATGCAAACTCAAGTAGCGAGTACTTGCGCTCAAGACTTATGACAACTTATTCAGTATGATGACCTAATGCTATCAAATTCTGTGTCGTACCTCTGGGTTCAAAATGTTCACTATACACCTTAATAAAATCCTTGAGGGGTATAATTTCAAAAATGGGGTCTCTTGTGGGGGAGCTCCACTGTTTAGGCACATCAGGGGCTCTCCAAACGCGACATGGTGTCCGCTAACAAATTGAATGGAAAATCGGCTCAAATTGTTAGCGGACGCCATGTTGCGTTTGGAGAGCCCCTGCGTGCCTAAACATTGGAGCTCCCCCACAAGTGACCCCATTTTGGAAACTAGACCCCCAAGGCACCTATCTAGATGCATAGTGAGTAGAGATGAGCGTTGTTCTACTCGAACTGTTCGCCAATCTCAAATTCGAGCTGTTTTGGGTGGTGTTCGAGCCGTTCGGCGAACACGAACAATTTGAGAAAAATTCGGCTGTTTGAGGTTATGTTCGATAACTGTTCGTGCACCAAAATCATAACTGGATTTTTTCTCAGTAATGATGAAAATTAATGTTAATACGCAGTTTGAGTGTACAGCGGGGTGGGGGGAGGGGCAGGGGATGGATCTCTGCAGGAACAATGAAGATCTCCATTTTTTTTTCTCTTTCCCGCATTTGCAGTGGGGAGGTGCAATCTGTCAGCCTATCAGCAGCGCACACACGGAGCGAAGTGCTTTTTTTCACACAAGCAAGGGCATGTGTCATTGGCAGTGTATGTCACATGTCCTTGCCCTATAAGACCAAGCCATTTTCCCCGTCGCCACCATTTTCTCACTGCTGCAGCTGCGTGTTAGACGGCACCGCTGTTGCTGTGTGCGCTATACCTTGTTAATTTCAAGCCAGTTTTCGCACAAATATACAGATAGCTTGGGAGTAGGGAATAGTTGTGATTGCAGTCCTTTTAAGGACTAGGTTACAGCATTTCCTACGACTTTTATCAGGGAGGTCTGTGCTCTTAAATAGATAGGTTGTGGGAGTAAAGACTAATTGTAATTGGAGTCCTTTTCAGGACTAGGTTACATGAGTTCCTATCAGTTTTTGCCAGGCAGGTCTGTGCCAGTGCTGTGCAAGTTTTTTTCACAACATTTGGCTGAATCTAGCAAAGCTAATCCTTTTTGGCCTATTGCAGAGTGTGTTAGTCAGTGGAGTAGCCTATCTGTGTTGCAAGATATACCACCTGTGTATAGAATACCAATTTTTTTACTGCACCTAGTGAAGTAAAATCTTTTGGGCATAGCATCATTCTATTAGTCCATCTATACTGACCTCCATCAGGTTGCAAACTGAATATAATTTTTTTCTGCATCTAGCTCTGAAAAAATATTTGGGCTTCTAGCAGTGTGTGGGACTTGGTCTATTAGTCCATCTATACTGACCTCCATCAGGTTGCAAATTAAAAATAATTTTTTTCTTCATTTAGCTCTGAAAAAATATTTGGGCTTCTAGCAGTGTGTGGGACTTGTTCTATTAGTCCTTCTATACTGACCTCCAGCAGGTTGCAAATTGAATATAATTTTTTTCTGCATCTAGCTCTGAAAAAATAGTTGGGCTTCTAGCGGTGTGTGGGACTTGGTCTATTAGTCCATCTATACTGACCTCCATCAGGTTGCAAATTAAAAATAATTTTTTTCTGCATCTAGCTCTGAAAAAATATTTGGGCTTCTAGCAGTGTGTGGGACTTGGTCTATTAGTCCATCTATACTGACCTCCATCAGGTTGCAAATTAAAAATAATTTTTTTCTTCATTTATCTCTGAAAAAATATTTGGGCTTCTAGCAGCGTGTGGGACTTGTTCTATTAGTCCATCTATACTGACCTCCATCAGGTTGCAAATTAAAAATAATTTTTTTCTGCATCTAGCTCTGAAAAAATATTTGGGCTTCTAGCAGTGTGTGGGACTTGGTCTATTAGTCCATCTATACTGACCTCCATCAGGTTGCAAATTAAAAATAATTTTTTTCTGCATCTAGCTCTGAAAAAATATTTGGGCTTCTAGCAGTGTGTGGGACTTGGTCTATTAGTCCATCTATACTGATCTCCATCAGGTTGCAAATTGAATAAAAAAATTTTCTGCATCTAGCTCTGAAAAAATATTTGGGCTTCTAGCGGTGTGTGGGACTTGGTCTATTAGTCCATCTATACTGACCTCCATCAGGTTGCAAATTAAAAATAATTTTTTTCTTCATCTAGCTCTGAAAAAATATTTGGGCTTCTAGCAGTGTGTGGGACTTGGTCTATTAGTCCATCTATACTGACCTCCATCAGGTTGCAAATTAAAAATAATTTTTTTCTTCATTTAGCTCTGAAAAAATATTTGGGCCTCTAGCAGTGTGTGGGACTTGTTCTATTAGTCCTTCTATACTGACCTCCAGCAGGTTGCAAATTGAATATAATTTTTTTCTGCATCTAGCTCTGAAAAAATATTTGGGCTTCTAGCGGTGTGTGGGACTTGGTCTATTAGTCCATCTATACTGACCTCCATCAGGTTGCAAATTAAAAATAATTTTTTTCTGCATCTAGCTCTGAAAAAATATTTGGGCATCTAGCAGTGTGTGGGACTTGGTCTATTAGTCCATCTATACTGATCTCCATCAGGTTGCAAATTGAATAAAAAAATTTTCTGCATCTAGCTCTGAAAAAATATTTGGGCTTCTAGCGGTGTGTGGGACTTGGTCTATTAGTCCATCTATACTGACCTCCATCAGGTTGCAAATTAAAAATAATTTTTTTCTGCATCTAGCTCTGAAAAAATATTTGGGCTTCTAGCAGTGTGTGGGACTTGGTCTATTAGTCCATCTATACTGACCTCCATCAGGTTGCAAATTAAAAATAATTTTTTTCTTCATTTAGCTCTGAAAAAATATTTGGGCCTCTAGCAGTGTGTGGGACTTGTTCTATTAGTCCTTCTATACTGACCTCCAGCAGGTTGCAAATTGAATATAATTTTTTTCTGCATCTAGCTCTGAAAAAATATTTGGGCTTCTAGCGGTGTGTGGGACTTGGTCTATTAGTCCATCTATACTGACCTCCATCAGGTTGCAAATTAAAAATAATTTTTTTCTGCATCTAGCTCTGAAAAAATATTTGGGCTTCTAGCAGTTTGTGGGACTTGGTCTATTAGTCCATCTATACTGACCTCCATCAGGTTGCAAATTGAATAAAAAAATTTTCTGCATCTAGCTCTGAAAAAATATTTGGGCTTCTAGCGGTGTGTGGGACTTGGTCTATTAGTCCATCTATACTGACCTCCATCAGGTTGCAAATTAAAAATAATTTTTTTCTGCATCTAAGCTAGCCAATAGTTTTGGCCTGATACCACAGTTTGGCCACTCAGCTCTGCTCGGTTACCATCCATTGTTTTTTTTGTGCAAACAACTCCAGAGTTGTGAATTAGTTAACCACCAAAATGAGTGGAAAAAGGCCTGATGCTGGTGGAAAGGGGAATAGGCGTGTTGGGAAGGGGAAAAAAGGTTGTGTCCGTGGGGTAGGTGCAGAAGAAAGACCATCTTCCAGCCAAACTAAAATGTCTACTTCTTTTAGCGGACAATGTGATAATATCCCTTTCTTACGGCCACGCCAATCGCTACAAATTCCAGATGAGGCACAAAAACAGCAGGTGCTTCAACGGATATCAAGTGCTCCTTTAAGTGGGCTCTCCTCCACATCAACTTCAACATCACAAATACTCCAGTCCTCAAAGGTGTCACCCAAATCGCACTTGCTTCCTCACAGCTCCCAAATCTCCAGCTGCCCGTCTGAGTATGAGGTAGAACAGATGGTTGAGTCTGCAGAGCTGTTTACTCATACTATAGCCTGGGAATCAGAGGTCGACTCCAGCGCTTCTGTGAATCCAGACGAGGAAATGATCTGCACTGATGCCCAGAATCTTTATGAGTCGGATCCAGGACCAGACGCAGAAGGTTCTGACCATAATGTAGACCCTCATTCCCAAACTGTAACTCCTGTTGGTGGAGACAATGAGGAAGACGATGATAAGACTCAAATACCTGATTGGAGCGACAACTTTAGTTTTTTGTCAGGGCAGGAACAGGTTGGCTCTGAGGACGACGGGTGTGATAACGCACAGGGTGATGATGATGAGGTCGGAGATCCCACTTACTGTCAACCCACAGTCAGCCAAGAGATGAGGTCAGCAGAGGAGGTGGAGGAAGATGCTAGTGACGACGAGGTCAGGTTGCGCCTTCCTGGACAGAGACGTAGTACTGGAAGCACGTCAACAACTGCATCCTCAAACACAACTCTGCCTCTCACCACAAGTCGTGGTGGCTCTTCAGGTCGCATGGGTGCTAAGCCTTGCATAGCCTGGGCATTTTTTCAGATCGATAAAGATGACCCAACTCGTGTTATCTGTAACATTTGTCAGCAAAAGCTAAGTAGAGGCCAAAAAATACATAGTTTGAGTACTTCATGCATGAACCGGCACATGGACATGAAGCATAAGTTGCAGTGGGAAGCTCAGTGTGCTACAATGCGGCCTAGCCGGCCGGGCCAACCACCGTCTGCCGTATCTTGTGCATCCGCGGCCTCTTCATCCTCTGTGACTGGGGGGACAGCAGTCACACCTGTTTTGGGGCGCAGACCTGCCACCTCTTTACCCGCAACAGCCAGCGTGATTGGCAGGTCATCATTTTCTTTGGAGGTGGTAACACCAGCTGGTCTTGAGCGCTGTCCGACATCGATAGCACCACCTTTGGATCAAGGCAACCTAACATGTCCGCCTGCATCTTCCTCACAGACCGGCAGTTTGCCGGGGACACCCTTATCAACCCCGTCTAAGCACAATAGCCAGCCCTCGGTCCCTCAGATGTGGACAAGTAAAAGACCATTTCCTCCTAGCCATGAGAAAGCTAAGAGGTTGAATTTCACCATCTGCAAGCTCTTGGCTACAGAAATGCTGCCTTTCCGCCTGGTGGACACAGAGGATTTTCGAGACCTTATGTCCGTCGCAGTTAGTGTTGAGCCACCCCCGTAGTGTTCGAGTTCGGTTCGGTTCGTCGAACACCCGTGTGTTCACCGAACTGTTCGTCGAACTGTTCGTCGAACACCTTCGAACACCGTTAAAACCAATGGCAGGCAAACAAAAACACATAGAAACACATAGAAAACACCTTCAAAGGTGTCCAAAAGCTGACAAACTGCTCAGAAGACACAACTAACACATGGAAAAGTGACAAGTACATATAGTCATGCGAAAAGAAAAGAGGTGAAGGAGTAAAAGGAGGGGGAGACACAGATATAGGCATGTCATGCCCTTCTAAAATCCAAAAAGTGAGAAGCCGAGACGGCCAGTCCGCTCCTGCCCGTGCCACCTCCGTGTCGCCGGGTTTGTGCCAGAGCCGCGGTGAACCCTGACGGCCAGCCCCCCTCTGCCAATACTGGTGCCTGTCCGCTGGTGGGTCGAGAGAGCCCCCCTGTGGTGGAGGCAGCTCTAAGCTTTTTAATTTAAATTGTCCCTCTAATTTGAATGAATACACTTTAAATCCATTTACAAGGATCTATTGGAGGGCAAGTCTCATGCCAGCAGCCGCGTAATTCCAGCTCCAGTAGCGTCCACTAAAGCTGCTGCAGTTAAAAAGCTTTTATAAGGATCGAACTCGGCTGTCCACCGCAAGGCATCCTAGTGCCAGTCCCAGCCCCTATGCCTTGGGGTGCCTCCTGATGCTCTTCACTAAGTATCCCGTGGTCCCGAAGCATTTCCTTTGAAAAAATTAATTGTCCAAACTACAGGTGGTGTAGCTTGCTTAACAGCCGGGATAATCCGCTGACTAGCAGACACTGCTACTAGGCACAAAGTATTTCCTGGGCTAGATGCAGTTAAAAATTTGTAAGTAGATACTCTCGTTGGATGCTGAGAAAGCATTCCATAGAGTCTCCTGGCACGCCATATATGATTCTCTTAAAAAGCTTGGGGTAGGGGTCTAGGGGACCCTTTTATAGCCAAAATCACGGCCCTGTATCACAATACGTCACCTAGGCTGAAGATAAATGGAACTGTAGCACCGAGGGCTCGGTTGCTACAGACGTATTGCACCTCACCCAGAGGTGTGATATCTCACTCTCAGATAAGGATGGAGTGTGGATCAGGACCCGACACCTGCATGCATTACACCACATTGCCGTGGGGCAGGGCGACCAATATGCCCCTGAGATGGGCACGACAGTCCCTGTCCCTGGCTGGAGTGGGGGGAGGGAACACTGAGGAAGGGGAACCCTGCAGTGCAGGAGCAGGGAGGAAGCAGTTCCTGGGTGCATTGAGAAGGGAGTATAAAAGGTGGGCACCATCTTAGTTCAGTGCAGAGAAGTCTGAGCAGAAGTGGCAGGGAGCAGGGGCTCTGCATGAGCTCTGCTCCGGAGGCGGGCCTAGTAACAGAGGCCCAGGCCTGCAAGAGGGAGAAGGAAGGAAGAGGAGCGGAGAAGGCTCCAGGAACGAGGAATGAAGGGATCCCAGGGGTGCGGACGGGCGAGTCGCCACCGCACGCCCGAATCCACCTGCGTGGAGGGGTCAGGCCAAAGGGGAAGACTGTTCCCCGAACTAGTGGAGGCAGGAAACGACCCTCAGCTAGAAACCGGAGGCTCTGACATTTTATGTGGCGCAGCCCCTTGCTCCACCCGCTAGGAAGGCACCACATAGGGTCAGGGAAACTGGCGCCAAGTTTACCAAGAGGAGGCCCGAGGCAGCCGGACAGAAGTGTTGGTAAGAAAGGCCAGACAAAGGACACACAAAGGGGGTCCTGTGAAGCGCTCCAAAGTTATCTGGGAGTTGTCTGAGCCCCTCACCTGGTGAGCACAGTACGACGTGGGCAGCCGTTACCTGCAGACGTGGTCTGGATAATAAGAACTGTGAGTAAAGGCCCTGAACTGCATCACTGACTCCGTGTCGTTACTGCTGCTGCCCTGCACCATCACCCCCATCCTCTGCATACACTGCCCTGAGGCTATACTCCTCCCGTGGGGAGTTATGCTACGCTCTGCTGCACCCACAACACCAGCCTTAGCGGTCTGCCCTGTAGCGGCGGTTCACTCTGACCGCAATCCACGGGTGGCGTAGTCGGACATTTAAACATCAAAACCACATAAATAGTTCCGCCACTGGTTTGACCGCCCTGAGCCACGGAACCGGATCGCCGCCACGAAGACTACAACCACCAGCATCCACCAAAAAGGGTCCGGCTCCGGGTGTCCCAAGGCCCAGGGGGTGCGTCAGAACATTTTCATCACCTTTCACAATCACCAATGGGACAAGGCAGGGATGTCCTCTATCCCCTCTCTTATACATCCTAGTGACGGAGCACCTGCTCTCATCAATTCGCCATAATCCCAATATTAGGTGGATTGAGGTGGGAGGCACCGAGTACAAGTGCTCTCTATTTGCTGATGATGTCCTAGTATATATCACTCAATCACATATATCCATCCCTGCTGTTATGGCTGAAATAGATCACTTTGTTACATGGTAAAATTTTAAAATCAATGCAGCGAAGTCTGAGGCCCTCGATGTCTCCCTCCCTAAATCCATATAGGATTCCATCCAGTCCAACTTTCCCTTTGCCTGGCCCTCACAGGGTATCAAATACTTAGGAATTCCTATTCATAGAGACCACTCCCATCTATGTTATCTTAATTTTGGGCCCTTTATTGAACAATTCCATACAGACCACGGTTGGCAAGTTAGAACTGTACGATTCACTACGTGAACCACTGGTGTTTTGTGGAAAAGCACATGTACACCGCGTTCCAAATTATTATGCAAAAAGTGTTTAGGAGTGATAAGGGAAGAATTTGTTTGTTTGTCAGTTAAACTCATTGATGGTGATGTGTGTCAGGGCTCTTTATATCACTGTAAGCAATTGCAGACACCTGTGCTAATTAGTTTGGCAGGTGTGTCCAATGAAAGGCAAGACTACTTAAGAAGGCTCTCTCACATTATTAAGCAGCCTACATTTTCTGCCAAAATGGGAAAGAAAAAGGATGTGTCGGCTGCTGAGAAGCAACAAATTGTGGAGTGTTTAGGTCAAGGCATGACTACAATCAACATTGTGCGATGATCAGGATGAAGTGTCTTGGCAATCAAGAAGTATGTAGCTGATTCACAGTACACACGTGTGCGTGCTGATAAGGGCAAATTGAGGACTCTTTCCTACAGGCAATTACGTCAGGTTGAAAGAGCAGCGGCAAAAAAGCCTTGTCATAGCAGCAGACAAGTTTTTGAAGCTGCTTGTGCCTCCAACGTCCCCCGAACAACAAGATGCAGGGTCCTTCAGAGGTTTGCAGCTGTGCATACGCCATCCTGTCGACCTCCTCTATCCACTTCACACAAGCAGAAACGGCTCCAGTGGGCCAAACATTACATGAAGACTGATTTCAAAACTGTTTTGTTCACGGATGAGTGCCGTGCAGCGCTCGATGGTCCAGATGAATGGAGTGGAGGATGGCTGGTTGATGGACACCCCACGCAAACACGGCTACAGCGCCAACAAGGAGGAGGTGGAGTAATGTTTTGGGCTGGAATCATGGGGAGAGAGATTGTCGGCCCCTTTAGGATCCCTGAAGGCGCTAAAGATGAACTCCATAATGTATGTGGATTTTCTCAAACAGCACTTCCTGCCATGGTTCAAGAAGAAGAACCGTGTATTTCACAGCAATATTATTTTTCTGCATGATAATGCACCATCTCATGATGCACATAAAACATCTGCATCTCTGGCTGATATGGGCATAAAAGGGGACAAACTTATGGTGTGACCCCCATGCTCCCCTGACCTCTACCCCATTCAGAACCTTTGGAGCATCATTAAAAGGAGTGTCTATGATGGCGGGAGGCAGTTCACATCTAAGCAACAGCTCTGGGAGGGTATTCTGTCCTCATGCAAAACAATTGAAGCAGAAACCATCCAAAACCTGACAAATTCAATGGACGAGAGAGTTCAGAAGCTCCTTTCGAACAAGGGGTCCTATGTGAAAATGTAACATCACCTAGAATAAAGTTTTGAGTTGAAAACTGTTTGATTTCAGTTTCTAACAACCTGCTAATGCTTATAATTTCAAAAATGACCATTTTTTTGGTCTTTATTAAAATGAAAAGGTTGATCGAAAAGTTTGGGGGATCTAAGAGTGTGGCAACCCAGTAGTCATGATTACTTCGAATTCTGACAATATGAGGGTCATGCTGCAGGTAGTGCAGCAAGAAGGCACTTATGTGTCTTGCGCATCTCGGAGCCCCATAATTATTTTCCGGGCTAGATGCAGCTAAAAATTATTTTTAATTTTAAATCTGGTGAAGCTTATTATAGATGGCCTAATAGGATCAGTGCTGCACACTGCTACAAAGCCCAAATTATTTTCCAGTCAAGATACAGATAAACATGATTAGTAATTTGAAAGCTTAAAACGGTTGGTAGGGTGATTTTAACCAATCATCAAGCTTTTACTCTCCCCAGGATGACACAGGGGTAGAAAAGTCGTTTCGGATCCATGATTTGTTCATCTTTATGAACGTGAGTCTGTCTACATTATCAGTGGAGAGCCGCGTGCGCTTATCTGTCAGCACACCACCAGCAGCGCTGAACACACGTTCAGACAGAACGCTGGCTGCGGGGCATGACAAGATCTCCAAGGCGTAAGTGGCTAGCTCCGGCCATTTATCCAGATTGGAAGCCCAAAAAGAGCAAGGGTCCAGTGACACAGTCGTGGCTTCAATGTTTACTTGGAGATACTCCTGTACCATCGTCTCTAGGCGTTGACTATGTGTCAGACTTCTTGTCTCCTGTGGCCTTGCAAAGGATGGGCTAAAAAAGTGGTGAAATGATTCTGCAAAATTGATGTTACCAGCAGATACTGTGGTTCTGTTACGGTTTGAGTGCTGAACACTTGACGGTCCCACGGTTGGCAAGTTGGAACTGTGAGATTCACTACGTGCACCACTGGTATTTTGTGGAAAAGCACATGTAAGATTCGGCAACAGTCTCTGCTGATACTCCTGCATGCGTGCATCCCTTTCTATGGCAGGAATAATTTCTGCAAATTTACTTTTGTACCGGGGATCTAACAGTGTGGCAACCCAGTAGTCAGGATTATTTCTAATTCTCACAATTCGAGGGTCATGTTGCAGGTAGTGCAGCAAGAAGGCACTCATGTGTGTTGCGCATCCAGGAGCACCAAGTCCCTGTTGTGTTGGTGGCGAGGTAACAATCATGCTTCCTTCCTCTGTCCTCTCCCCCCAACCTCGCACAACAGAAATGTGATCAAGGTCTCCCTCATCTGATGAGTCTTCCATCAGTTCGTCCTCCACTTCTTCCTGGGCTCCTGCACCTTCCTCACTAGTTTGGCTGCTACCATGCGCCCTGGTAAAATCATCTCCCCCACCCTCACATGCCTGCCGCCCTGGTGCTGCCGACCGTCTGGACCTTGCAGATGTTAGCCCTTCCGCATACAACTCCTCCTCCTCTACTTCCTCCACCTCCTCTTGTGCCACCACCTGACTCCGAATTCTGTTTAACATGTGCTCCAGCATGTAAATCACCGGAATAGTCATGCTGATAATGGCATCGTCAGCACTAAACATCTTCGTCGCCATTTCAAAACTGTGCAGAAGGGTGCATAGGTCCCTGATCTGAGACCACTCCTCCAGCGTGATTTGCCCCACCTCTGAATCTCGTTGGCTCAGGCTATACGTCAGAACGTATTGCACCAGGGCTTGTCGGTGCTGCCACAGTCGCTGCAACATGTGCAGAGTTGAATTCCACCGGGTAGGCACATCGCATTTTAGCCGGTGAAGTGGCAGGCCCAACGACTTCTGTAGAGATGTAAGTCGCTGAGCTGCGGGATGCGAACGGCGGAAGTGAGCACACAGTGACCGTGCCCTCTGCAGAAGGCCATCTAGTCTGGGATAGTGGGCTAAAAATTGCTGGACAACCAGGTTCAACACGTGAGCCATACAAGGCACGTGTGTGACATTGCCCCGGCGAAGGGCCGCACCCAGGTTTGCAGCATTGTCGCACACGGCCTTCCCTGGTTTCAGGTCCAGTGGAGACAACCATTCATGAAATTGGTTCTCCAGAGCTGACCACAACTCCTCAGCTGTGTGACTCACATTTCCCAGACATTTCAATGTAAAAACCGCCTGATGACGTTGAGCCCTACTGCCAGCATAGTAAGGAGGTGTGCAGGATCCCTTCTGCGCAGTTAGAAAGCTTGTGGCATGACCAGACAGGCTTTGGGTGCAGGTGGAAGACCGAGAGGAGGTTGAGGAGGCAGAAGCAGTGGAGGAAAAATGACATAAAGAGGATTGACACACAACTCGTGGGGACGGCAAGACTTGGACAGCAGCCCCTTGTCCTGCTGTCACCATAGTTACCCAGTGCCCAGTCAGCGACATGTAACGCCCCTGTCCATGCCTACTCGTCCAAGTGTCTGTGGTGAAATGCACCCTGTCACACACAGAGTTTCTCAAAGAAGCGGTGATGTTGTGTGCGACATGCTGGTGGAGCGCAGGCACACCTTTCTTTGAGAAGTAGTGCCGACTGGGCATCTAGTACTGGGGCACTGCGATGGACATAAGGTCTCGAAAATCCTCTGTGTCCACCAGGCGGAAAGGCAGCATTTCTGTAGCCAAGAGCTTGCAGATGGTGAAATTCAACCTCTTAGCTTTCTCATGGCTAGGAGGAAATGGTCTTTTACTTGTCCACATCTGAGGGACCGAGGGCTGGCTATTGTGCTTAGACGGGGTTGATAAGGGTGTCCCCGGCAAGCTGCCGGTCTGTGAGGAAGATGCAGGCGGACATGTTAGGTGTTATGTTCTGCTACCAAAGCTAAGGAAAGAGAGGAGATCTGTCCCTACTATAAGACTCAGCTGAATCCCTACGATGTAACAGGGAACCTGATCCTGCGATCAGACCTGCTAAAGTCCTAATCTAGTCTGTACGGAGACCTATAGATTTGGGGAGGGAATCCCTACAAGTACTAAGGACTGGGAGGAATATGGGACACCTCCTAACAGAAATAGCAGCAGACAGACGAACAAACAAAATAGATAGAACCTAGAGGTCCGTAGACCAAGCAAACTAACAGAGTTAGATACAGAGCACAGGCTAGCTAGAAAGTAGATATACAATGAAGTCCAGCAAAGCCAGAAGGGCGGAGCAGGATTAAATAGGCCAACAAGGTCATGTGACCAGCAAAGGAAAAAAAACCTAACAGCAAGGTTCTAACAGTACCCCCCCTTCTAAGAGGATCCTCCGGATCCCCTAGGACCAGGCTTATCAGGAAATCTCCTGTGAAACGCTCTGATAAGTCTGGACGCGGAAACATCATCTGACCTCACCCAAGAGTTATCCTCGGGTCCGAAACCTTTCCAGGCCACAAGATACTGCAAACTACCTCTATACCGTCTAGAGTCAAGGATGCGAGAAATTTCATATTCCCCGTCCTCCACCACCGGAGGAACAGAGGCAGAGGCGTCACCATCCGACACAACAGCTTTTTTTAACAGAGAGACATGAAAGACCGGATTAATTCTCCAGGAGGTAGGAACCTCCAACCTAACAGCAGATTGGTTGACAACCTGAAGCACCTTAAAGGGCCCTACAAACTTGGGACCCAATTTCTTAGAATGAATCCTCAACCGCAGATTCCTAGAGGACAACCAAACCATGTCACCAACAGCGAACAAAACCTCCTGTCGTTTCCTATCAAAGTAGTCTTTAGATTTTCTGTTGGCCTCCTGAAGATTACAACGCACATCCGTCCAAACTCTTTCCAAATCACCGGAAAAATTCTCCTCCTCAGGCACGGCAGATCCCAACTTGGAGAACGACCCAAACGACGGATGTCTCCCAGAACAACAAAAAAAAGGCGAACAACCAGCAGAAGAAGATGTATGATTGTTCAGAGCAAATTCGGCAAGTGGCAGAAACTCAGACCACCCCTCTTGATTGTCTGCCACAAAACAACGCAAGAACTGCTCAACATCCTGGTTTTTCCTTTCTGTCTGGCCATTAGATTCAGGATGATATCCGGACGAAAACGACAAATGAATTCCCAACCTGTCACAAAAGGCACGCCAAAAACGAGCCACGAACTGAGGACCCCTATCAGAAACAATGTCAGTAGGAACGCCATGAAGTCTGACAATTTCCTTGACAAAGGCCTTAGCGAGAGTTTTAGCGCAGGGCAGTTTGACGAAGGGAACCAAGTGACACATCTTGCTAAAACGGTCCACGACCACCCAGATGACAGTAAAACCCTCAGAGGGAGGAAGGTCAGTTATAAAGTCCATAGCCAAATGTGTCCAAGGAGCACTGGGGACCTCCAAAGGACAAAGCAACCCCGCAGCAGGAGTATGTGAGGACTTAGATCTAGCACATATAGTACATTGGCGCACCCACTTAATGACTTCCTTCTGCCATCCAGGCCACCAAAAACTGCGACCCACCAGTCTCTTGGTCTCAGAGATTCCGGGATGACCTGCCAACCGAGATTCGTGACACTCAACAAACAAATCTCTCCTAAAGGTCCCAGGCACAAACAACCTCCCATGAGGAGTGTTAGATGGGGCATTCTCCTGAGCTTTAAGAATCTCATCTTCCAAAACGGAGTCTAAAGCAGCTAAAAATATACCCTTGGAATTTAAACAGGCAATACGGGCGTGACTGACCATTTTTTTTTCTTTCTTCATACGAAGCTCACAGCCTTTAATCAAATGACCAGATTTTCCACAATAGAAACACAAGCCTTCTGAAAAACGACGGTGTTTTTCTTGAGAGCGAGGTGCCACCGATCCAATCTCCATCGGTTCACCACTGTTAGTACACACATTATCATAACCAGAAACTGACATAGCAGAGGATTTGCTCTCATTAACCCTAGCACGCAGTCTTCTGTCCACCCGTATAGCTAATTGCATAGCCTGTTGCAAATCCTCAGGTGTAGGATAAGCAATTAGCAGGTCTTTAACCTTTTCACTGAGCCCAGCAAGAAATAGACTTTTCAGAGCAGAATCGTTCCACCCTGTTTGAGTGGACCAACGACGAAAATGTGTACAATATTTTTCCATATTACCTGATCCTTGTTTTAAACGTCTCAACTCAGTCTCAGCTGATGCCACACGGTCAGGATCATCATATAATAGTCCTAAAGCAGAAAAAAAACTATCCACTGATCTGAAGCATGTATCACTAGGTTGCAAAGAAAAGGCCCACTCCTGAGGCTCTTTGCGCAAAAGTGACATTATGAACCCTACGCGCTGGGATTCATCCCCAGAGGACTTGGGTCTCAAACGAAAATACAATAAGCAAGCATTTTTAAATGAAAAAAATTCTCGATGTTCACCAAAAAATAAATCCGGCAAACATACCTTAGGCTCCAAGAAATATGCTCCAGGACAGTTACTCACGTGCTGACGGAGCTCGGCCACTTCCAGAGAGAGTCCCTGCAGGTGTTTAGCCAAATCCTGAACCGACACCATGATGGAACAAAAAAAAATCTTTCCTTAGAGAATTTACAGGCTGGACTTACTGTTATGTTCTGCTACCAAAGCTAAGGAAAGAGAGGAGATCTGTCCCTACTATAAGACTCAGCTGAATCCCTACGATGTAACAGGGAACCTGATCCTGCGATCAGACCTGCTAAAGTCCTAATCTAGTCTGTACGGAGACCTATAGATTTGGGGAGGGAATCCCTACAAGTACTAAGGACTGGGAGGAATATGGGACACCTCCTAACAGAAATAGCAGCAGACAGACGAACAAACAAAATAGATAGAACCTAGAGGTCCGTAGACCAAGCAAACTAACAGAGTTAGATACAGAGCACAGGCTAGCTAGAAAGTAGATATACAATGAAGTCCAGCAAAGCCAGAAGGGCGGAGCAGGATTAAATAGGCCAACAAGGTCATGTGACCAGCAAAGGAAAAAAAACCTAACAGCAAGGTTCTAACATTAGGTTGCCTTGATCCAAAGGTGGTGCTATCGATGTCGGACAGCGCTCAAGACCAGCTGGTGTTACCACCTCCAAAGAAAATGATGACCTGCCAATCACGCTGGCTGTTGCGGGTAAAGAGGTGGCAGGTCTGCGCCCCAAAACAGGTGTGACTGCTGTCCCCCCAGTCACAGAGGATGAAGAGGCCGCGGATGCACAAGATATGGCAGACGGTGGTTGGCCCGGCCGGCTAGGCCGCATTGTAGCACACTGAGCTTCCCACTGCAACTTATGCTTCATGTCCATGTGCCGGTTCATGCATGAAGTACTCAAACTATGTATTTTTTGGCCTCTACTTAGCTTTTGCTGACAAATGTTACAGATAACACGAGTTGGGCCATCTTTATCGATCTGAAAAAATGCCCAGGCTATGCAAGGCTTAGCACCCATGCGACCTGAAGAGCCACCACGACTTGTGGTGAGAGGCAGAGTTGTGTTTGAGGATGCAGTTGTTGACGTGCTTCCAGTACTACGTCTCTGTCCAGGAAGGCGCAACCTGACCTCGTCGTCACTAGCATCTTCCTCCACCTACTCTGCTGACCTCATCTCTTGGCTGACTGTGGGTTGACAGTAAGTGGGATCTCCGACCTCATCATCATCACCCTGTGCGTTATCACACCCGTCGTCCTCAGAGCCAACCTGTTCCTGCCCTGACAAAAAACTAAAGTTGTCGCTCCAATCAGGTATTTGAGTCTTATCATCGTCTTCCTCATTGTCTCCACCAACAGGAGTTACAGTTTGGGAATGAGGGTCTACATTATGGTCAGAACCTTCTGCGTCTGGTCCTGGATCCGACTCATAAATATTCTGGGCATCAGTGCAGATCATTTCCTCGTCTGGATTCACAGAAGCGCTGGAGTCGACCTCTGATTCCCAGGCTATAGTATGAGTAAACAGCTATGCAGACTCAACCATCTGTTCTACCTCATACTCAGACGGGCAGCTGGAGATTTGGTAGCTGTGAGGAAGCAAGTGCGATTTGGGTGACACCTTTGAGGACTGGAGTATTTGTGATGTTGAAGTTGATGTGGAGGAGAGCCCACTTAAAGGAGCACTTGATATCCGTTGAAGCACCTGCTGTTTTTGTGCCTCATCTGGAATTTGTAGCGATTGGCGTGGCCGTAAGAAAGGGATCTTATCACATTGTCCGCTAAAAGAAGTAGACATTTTAGTTTGGCTGGAAGATGGTCTTTCTTCTGCACCTACCCCACGGACACAACCTTTTTTCCCCTTCCCAACACGCCTATTCCCCTTTCCACCAGCAGCAGGCCTTTTTCCACTCATTTTGGTGGTTAACTAATTCACAACTCTGGAGTTGTTTGCACAAAAAAACAATGGATGGTAACCGAGCAGAGCTGAGTGGCCAAACTGTGGTATTAGGCCAAAACTATTGGCTGGGTTAGATGCAGAAAAAAATTATTTTTAATTTGCAACCTGATGGAGGTCAGTATAGATGGACTAATAGACCAAGTCCCACACACTGCTAGAAGCCCAAATATTTTTTCAGAGCTAGATGCAGAAAAAAATTATTTTTAATTTGCAACCTGATGGAGGTCAGTATAGATGGACTAATAGACCAAGTCCCACACACTGCTAGAAGCCCAAATATTTTTTCAGAGCTAGATGCAGAAAAAAATTATTTTTAATTTGCAACCTGATGGAGGTCAGTATAGATGGACTAATAGAACAAGTCCCACACGCTGCTAGAAGCCCAAATATTTTTTCAGAGATAAATGAAGAAAAAAATTATTTTTAATTTGCAACCTGATGGAGGTCAGTATAGATGGACTAATAGACCAAGTCCCACACACTGCTAGAAGCCCAAATATTTTTTCAGAGCTAGATGCAGAAAAAAATTATTTTTAATTTGCAACCTGATGGAGGTCAGTATAGATGGACTAATAGACCAAGTCCCACACACCGCTAGAAGCCCAAATATTTTTTCAGAGCTAGATGCAGAAAAAAATTATATTCAATTTGCAACCTGCTGGAGGTCAGTATAGAAGGACTAATAGAACAAGTCCCACACACTGCTAGAAGCCCAAATATTTTTTCAGAGCTAAATGAAGAAAAAAATTATTTTTAATTTGCAACCTGATGGAGGTCAGTATAGATGGACTAATAGACCAAGTCCCACACACTGCTAGAAGCCCAAATATTTTTTCAGAGCTAGATGCAGAAAAAAATTATATTCAGTTTGCAACCTGATGGAGGTCAGTATAGATGGACTAATAGAATGATGCTATGCCCAAAAGATTTTACTTCACTAGGTGCAGTAAAAAAATTGGTATTCTATACACAGGTGGTATATCTTGCAACACAGATAGGCTACTCCACTGACTAACACACTCTGCAATAGGCCAAAAAGGATTAGCTTTGCTAGATTCAGCCAAATGCTGTGAAAAAAACTTGCACAGCACTGGCACAGACCTGCCTGGCAAAAACTGATAGGAACTGATGTAACCTAGTCCTGAAAAGGACTCCAATTACAATTAGTCTTTACTCCCACAATCTATCTATTTAAGAGCACAGACCTGCCTGATAAAAGTCGTAGGAAATGCTTTAACCTAGTCCTTAAAAGGACTGCAATCACAACTATTCCCTATTCCCAAGCTATCTGTATATTTGTGCGAAAATTGGCTTGAAATTAACAAGGTATAGCGCACACAGCAACAGCGGTGCCGTCTAACACGCAGCTGCAGCAGTGAGAAAATGGTGGCGACGGGGAAAATGGCTTGGTCTTATAGGGCAAGGACATGTGACATACACTGCCAATCACACATGCCCTTGCTTGTGTGAAAAAAAGCACTTCGCTCCGTGTGTGCGCTGCTGATAGGCTGACAGATTGCACCTCCCCACTGCAAATGCGGGAAAGAGAAAAAAAAATGGAGATCTTCATTGTTCCTGCAGAGATCCATCCCCTGCCCCTCCCCCCGCCCCGCTGTACACTCAAACTGCGTATTAACATTAATTTTCATCATTACTGAGAAAAAATCCAGTTATGATTTTGGTGCACGAAAAGTTATCGAACATAACCTCGAACAGCCGAATTTTTCTCAAATTGTTCGTGTTCGCCGACCGGCTCGAACACCGCCCAAAACAGCTCGAATTTGAGATTGGCGAACAGTTCGAGTAGAACAACGCTCATCTCTAGTCGCAGTGCCCCAGTACCAGATGCCCAGTCGGCACTACTTCTCAAAGAAAGGTGTGCCTGCGCTCCACCAGCATGTCGCACACAACATCACCGCTTCTTTGAGAAACTCTGTGTGTGACAGGGTGCATTTCACCACAGACACTTGGACGAGTAGGCATGGACAGGGGCGTTACATGTCGCTGACTGGGCACTGGGTAACTATGGTGACAGCAGGACAAGGGGCTGCTGTCCAAGTCTTGCCGTCCCCACGAGTTGTGCGTCAATCCTCTTTATGTCAAAGTTCCTCCACTGCTTCTGCCTCCTCAACCTCCTCTCGGTCTTCCACCTGCACCCAAAGCCTGTCTGGTCATGCCACAAGCTTTCTAACTGCGCAGAAGGGATCCTGCACACCTCCTTACTATGCTGGCAGTAGGGCTCAACGTCATCAGGCGGTTTTTACATTGAAATGTCTGGGAAATGTGAGTCACACAGCTGAGGAGTTGTGGTCAGCTCTGGAGAACCAATTTCATGAATGGTTGTCTCCACTGGACCTGAAACCAGGGAAGGCCGTGTGCGACAATGCTGCAAACCTGGGTGCGGCCCTTCGCCGGGGCAATGTCACACACGTGCCTTGTATGGCTCACGTGTTGAACCTGGTTGTCCAGCAATTTTTAGCCCACTATCCCAGACTAGATGGCCTTCTGCAGAGGGCACGGTCGCTGTGTGCTCACTTCCGCCGTTCGCATCCCGCAGCTCAGCGACTTACATCTCTACAGAAGTCGTTGGGCCTGCCACTTCACCGGCTAAAATGCAATGTGCCTACCCGGTGGAATTCAACTCTGCACATGTTGCAGCGACTGTGGCAGCACCGACAAGCCCTGGTGCAATACGTTCTGACGTATAGCCTGGGCCAACGAGATTCAGAGGTGGGGCAAATCACGCTGGAGGAGTGGTCTCAGATCAGGGACCTATGCACCCTTCTGCACAGTTTTGAAATGGCGACGAAGATGTTTAGTGCTGACGATGCCATTATCAGCATGACTATTCCGGTGATTTACATGCTGGAGCACATGTTAAACAGAATTCGGAGTCAGGTGGTGGCACAAGAGGAGGTGGAGGAAGTAGAGGAGGAGGAGTTGTATGCGGAAGGGCTAACATCTGCAAGGTCCAGACGTTCGGCAGCACCAAGGCGGCAGGCATGTGAGGGTGGGGGAGATGATTTTACCAGGGCGCATGGTAGCAGCCAAACTAGTGAGGAAGGTGCAGGAGCCCAGGAAGAAGTGGAGGACGAACTGATGGAAGACTCATCAGATGAGGGAGACCTTGATCACATTTCTGTTGTGCGAGGTTGGGGGGAGAGGACAGAGGAAGGAAGCATGATTGTTACCTCGCCACCAACACAACAGGGACTTGGTGCTCCTGGATGCGCAACACACATGAGTGCCTTCTTGCTGCACTACCTGCAACATGACCCTCGAATTGTGAGAATTAGAAATAATCCTGACTACTGGGTTGCCACACTGTTAGATCCCCGGTACAAAAGTAAATTTGCAGAAATTATTCCTGCCATAGAAAGGGATGCACGCATGCAGGAGTATCAGCAGAGACTGTTGCAGAATCTTACATGTGCTTTTCCACAAAATACCAGTGGTGCACGTAGTGAATCTCACAGTTCCAACTTGCCAACCGTGGGACCGTCAAGTGTTCAGCACTCAAACCGTAACAGAACCACAGTATCTGCTGGTAACATCAATTTTGCGGAATCATTTCACCACTTTTTTAGCCCATCCTTTGCAAGGCCACAGGAGACAAGAAGTCTGACACATAGTCAACGCCTAGAGACGATGGTACAGGAGTATCTCCAAGTAAACATTGAAGCCACGACTGTGTCACTGGACCCTTGCTCTTTTTGGGCTTCCAATCTGGATAAATGGCCGGAGCTAGCCACTTACGCCTTGGAGATCTTGTCATGCCCCGCAGCCAGCGTTCTGTCTGAACGTGTGTTCAGCGCTGCTGGTGGTGTGCTGACAGATAAGCGCACGCGGCTCTCCACTGATAATGTAGACAGACTCACGTTCATAAAGATGAACAAATCATGGATCCGAAACGACTTTTCTACCCCTGTGTCATCCTGGGGAGAGTAAAAGCTTGATGATTGGTTAAAATCACCCTACCAACCGTTTTAAGCTTTCAAATTACTAATCATGTTTATCTGTATCTTAACTGGAAAATAATTTGGGCTTTGTAGCAATGTGCAGCACTGATCCTATTAGGCCATCTATAATAAGCTTCACCAGATTTAAAATTAAAAATAATTTTTAGCTGCATCTAGCCCGGAAAATAATTTTGGGGCTCCGAGATGCGCAAGTCACATAAGTGCCTTCTTGCTGCACTACCTGCAGCATGACCCTCATATTGTCAGAATTCGAAGTAATCATGACTACTGGGTTGCCACACTCTTAGATCCCCCAAACTTTTCGATCAACCTTTTCATTTTAATAAAGACCAAAAAAATGGTCATTTTTGAAATTATAAGCATTAGCAGGTTGTTAGAAACTGAAATCAAACAGTTTTCAACTCAAAACTTTATTCTAGGTGATGTTACATTTTCACATAGGACCCCTTGTTCGAAAGGAGCTTATGAACTCTCTCGTCCATTGAATTTGTCAGGTTTTGGATGGTTTCTGCTTCAATTGTTTTGCATGAGGACAGAATACCCTCCCAGAGCTGTTGCTTAGATGTGAACTGCCTCCCGCCATCATAGACACTCCTTTTAATGATGCTCCAAAGGTTCTGAATGGGGTAGAGGTCAGGGGAGCATGGGGGTCACACCATAAGTTTGTCCCCTTTTATGCCCATATCAGCCAGAGATGCAGATGTGTTATGTGCAGCATGAGACGGTGCATTATCATGCATGAAAATGATGTTGCTGTGGAATACACGGTTCTTCTTCTTGAACCATGGCAGGAAGTGCTGTTTGAGAAACTCCACATACATTATGGAGTTCATCTTTACCCCTTCAGGGATCCTAAAGGGGCCGACAATCTCTCTCCCCATGATTCCAGCCCAAAAACATTACTCCACCTCCTCCTTGTTGGCACTGTAGCCGTGTTTGCGTGGGGTGTCCATCAACCAGCCATCCTCCACTCCATCCATCTGGACCATCGAGCGTTGCACGGCACTCATCCATGAACAAAACAGTTTTGAAATCAGTCTTCATGTAATGTTTAGCCCACTGGGCCGTTTCTGCTTGTGTGAAGTGGATAGAGGAGGTCGAAAGGATGGCGTACGCACAGCTGCTAACCTCTGAAGGACCCTGCATCTTGTTGTTCGGGTGACGTTGGAGGCACCAGCAGCTTCAAAATCTTGTCTGCTGCTATGACAAGGCTTTTTTGCCGCTGCTCTTTTAACCTGATGTAATTGCCTGTAGGAAAGAGTCCTCAATTTGCCCTTATCAGCACGCACACGTGTGTACTGTGAATCAGCTACATACTTCTTGATTGCCAAGACACTTCATCCTGATCATCGCACAATGTTGATTTTAGTCATGCCTTGACCTAAACACTCCACAATTTGTTGCTTCTCAGCAGCCGACACATCCTTTTTCTTTCCCATTTTGGCAGAAAATGTAGGCTGCTTAATAATGTGGGACAGCCTTCTTAAGTAGTCTTGCCGTTCATTGGACACTCCTGCCAAACTAATTAGCACAGGTGTCTGCAATTGCTTACAGTGATATAAAGAGCCCTGTCACACATCACCATCAATGAGTTTAACTGACAAACAAACAAATTCTCCCCTTATCACTCCTAAACACTTTTTGCATAATAATTTGGAACACAGTGTACATGTGCTTTTCCACGAAACACCGGTAGTTCACGTCGTGAATCTTACAGTTCTAACTTGCCAACCATGGTCTGTATGGAGTTGTTCAATAAAGGGCGCAAAATTAAGATAACATAGACGGGAGAGGTCTCTATGAATAGGAATTCCTAACAATTTGATACCCTGTGAGGGCCAGGCAAAGGGAAAGTTGGACTGGATGAAATCCTGTATGGATTTGGGGAGGGAGACATCGAGGACCTCAGACTTCACTGTATTGATTTTAAAATTTGACCATGTAACAAAGTGATCTATTTCAGCCATAACAGCAGGGATGGATATATGTGATTGAGTGATATATACTAGGACATCATCAGCAAATAGAGAGCACTTGTACTCGGTGCCTCCCACCTCAATCCACCTAATATTGGGGTTATGGCGAATTGATGAGAGCAGGTGCTCCGTCGCTAGGAGGTATAAGATAGGGGACAGAGAACATCCCTGCCTTGTCCCATTGGTGATTATGAAAGGTGATGAAAATGTTCTGACGCGCCCCCTGGGCCTTGGGACATCCGGAGCCGGATCCTTTTTGGTGGATGCTGGTGGTTGTAGTCTCCGTGGCGGCGACCCGGTTCCGTGGCTCAGGGCGGTCAAACCAGTGGCGGAACTATTTATGTGGTTTTGATGTTTAAATGTCCGACTACGCCACCCGTGGATTGCGGTCAGAGTGAACCGCCGCTGCAGGGCAGACCGCTGAGGCTGGTGTTGTGGGTGCAGTAGAGCGTAGAATAACTCCCCACGGGAGGAGCATAGCCTCAAGGCAGTGTATGCGGAGGATGGGGGTGATGGTGCAGTGCAGCAGCAGTAACGACACGGAGTCAGTGATGCAGTCCAGGGCCTTTACTCACAGTTCTTATTATCCAGACCACTTCTGCAGGTAACGGCTGCCCACGTCGTACTGTGCTCACCAGGTGAGGGGCTCAGACAACTCCCAGATAACTTTGGAGCACTTCACAGGACCCCCTTTGTGTGTCCTTTGTCTGGCCTTTCTTACCAACCCTTCTGTCCGGCTGCCTCGGGCCTCCTCTTGGTAAACTTTGCGCCAGTTTCCCTGACCCTATGTGCTGCCCTCCTAGCGGGTGTAGCGAGGGGCTGTGCCACATAAAATGTCACAGCCTCCGGTTTCTAGCTGAGGGTCGTTTCCCACCTCCACTAGTTTCGGGGACCGGTCACCCCCTTTGGCCTGACCCCTCCACGCAGGTGGATTCGGGCGTGCGGTGGCGACTCGCCCGTCCACACCCTTGGGATACCTTCATTCATCGTTCCTGGAGCCTTCTCCGCTCCTCTTCCTTCCTTCTCCCTCTTCCAGGCCTAGGCCTCTGTTACTAGGCCCGCCTCCGGAGCTGAGCTCATGCAGAGCCCCTGCTCCCTGTCACTTCCGCTCAGACTTATCTGCACTGAACTAAGATGGTGCCCACCTTTTATACTCCCTTCTCAATGCATCCAGGAACTGCTTCCTCCCTGCTCCTGTACTACTGGGTTCCCCTTCCTCAGTGTTCCCTCCCCCCACTCCAGCCAGGGAAAAGAACTGTCGTGCCCATCTCAGGGGCATATTGGTCGCCCTGCCCCACGGCAATGTGGTGTAATGCATGCAGGTGTCGGGTCCTGATCCACACTCCATCCTTACCTGAGAGTGAGATATCACACCTCTGGGTGAGGTGCAATACCTCTGTAGCAACCGAGCCCTCGGGGTGCGACAGTTCCATTTATCTTCAGCCTAGGTGACGTATTGCGATACAGGGCCGAGATTTTGGCTATAAAAGGGTCCCCTAGACCCCTGCCCCAAGCTTTTTAAGAGAATAATATATGGCGTGCCAGGAGACTCTATGGAATGCTTTCTCAGCATCCAACGAGAGTATCTAATTACAAATTTTTAACTGCATTTAGCCCAGGAAATACTTTGTGCCTAGTAGCAGTGTCTGCTAGTCAGCGGATTATCCCGGCTGTTAAGCAAGCTACACCACCTGTAGTTTGGACACTTAATTTTTTCAAAGGAAATTCTTCGGACCCACGGGATACTCAGTGAAGAGCATCAGGAGGCACCCCAAGGCATAGGGGCTGGGACTGGCGGTAGGACGCCTTGCGGTGGACTTCCGAGCTCGATCCTTATAAAAGCTTTTTAACTGCAGCAGCTTTAGTGGATGCTACTGGAGCTGGAATTACGCGGCTGCTGGCATGAGACTTGCTCTTCAATAGATCCTTGTAAAAGGATTTAAAGTGTATTCATTCAAATTAGTGGGACAATTTAAATTAAAAAGCTTAGAGCTGCCTCCACCACAGGGGGGCTTGCTCGACCCACCAGCGGACAGGCACCAGTATTGGGAGAGGGGGGCTGGCCGTCAGGGTCCACCGCGGCTCTGGCACAAACACGGCGACACGGAGGTGGCACGGGCAGGAACGGACTGGCCGTGTCGGCTTCTCACTTTTTGGATTTTAGAAGGGCATGACATGCCTATATCTGTGTCTCCCCCTCCTTTTACTCCTCCACCTCTTTTCTTTTCTCATGACTATATGTACTTGTCACTTTTCCATGTGTTAGTTATGTCTTCTGAGCAGTTTGTCAGCTTTTGGACACCTTTGAAGGTGTTTTCTATGTGTTTCTATGTGTTTTTGTTTGCCTGCCATTGGCTTTAACGGTGTTCGAAGGTGTTCGACGAACAGTTCGACGAACAGTTCGGCAAACACAAGGGTGTTCGATGAACCGAACCGAACTCGAACACTACGGGGGTGGCTCAACACTTGTCAAGAGGAGAACGCGTGTAGCGATGCCCAAATATTGGACCAGCCACGGTCACGCGAAGGCAACGGTGGGAAAGTGCAATTACTGTCGCAAGAGGTGGGTGACGATGATGAGACACAATTGCCAGAAAGTAAGGAGGATGACCAGGGTGCGGAAATGCAAGACGAGGTGGTGGATGATATAGTAACTGACCCAACCTGGCAGGGGGACATACAGAGTGACGACAGCAGCACACATGGGGAGGGAGGTGTAGCACCACATCAAGCAGGAACAAGCAGTGTGGTGGCCTCAGACATAAGCCGGGAAAGCGATATTCGTAACGCCAACACGACGGAAGTTGCCAGTACAACTGTTCTTCCCGAGTCTGGTTATTTTTTAAAGATTCTGCAGATAACCCCAAAAAGGCCATTTGCACCACCTGCCAGGCCAGCATCAGCAGGGGTAGCAAAACTAGCAGCCTGACCACCACCAGCATTATCAGGCACATGGCAGAAAAGCACCCTACTAAGTGGGCCGAACCTCAGAGTCTAGCAACAGTGTCTGTGGGTAACATCACTGCTTCTTCCGCTGTTGTGCGTGAACGCCAATCCCCTGTCCATGGCGTGTGCCAAGATGCTTCCCGCCCTGCACCTGTCATTGCACACTCTCAACTAGCATAGCACCATCAGCAAGCACGTCCATGTCCTTGTCCCAATGCAGCGTTCAGTTGTCCCTACTCCAGTCCTTGAAACTCAAGCGCAAATACATAGCCAACGCCCCACAGGCCACACGACTAAATTCACACATTTCGCGAATGCTTGCGCTCGAAATGTTGCCTTTTAGACTCTTGGAGACGGAAGCTTTCCGCAACCTGATGGCGGCGGCTGTCCCTTTGTAGTTGGTCCCCAGCCGCCAATATTTCTCCCGGAGTGCCGTCCCTGACTTACACGAGCACGTGTCCCACAACATTAGCTGTGCTCTCAACAATGCAGTTACTGGGAAAGTCCACCTAACCACGGACATGTGGACAAGTGCTTGTGGGCAGGGACGGTACATCTCGCTGACAGCACACTGGGTTAATATAGTGGAAGAGGGGACCCAGTAGGACATTGAAACGGAACACGTCCTCCCCAAGCCAAGGATTGCGGGCCCTGGGTCAATCAGGGTTAACCCCACATTCTAACGCTCCTGGACCTCCTCCTCCTCTTCAGCCTCCATCTCCGAAATTACCACATCAGTTGCAAGCTGGAAGCACTGCAGCACTGACTCGGCCAAGCAGAAACAGGCTGTGCTGAAGCTAATATGCTTAGGTGACAAACTGCACAACGCTGAAGAGTTGTGGACAGCTCTGAAAGAGCAGGAAGATCTCTGGCTGACACCGCTGACCTTACAGCCAGGCATGGTCATGTGTGACAATGGCCGGAACCTGGTAGCGTCTCTGAGGTGAGGTGAGCTCACGCACGTACCATGCCTGGCCCATGTGCTTAACCTTGTGGTTCAGCGGTTTCTCAAAACCTACCCGGATCTATCGGATCTGCTTGTCAAAGTACGATGCCTGTGTGCCCATTTAGGAAAGTCAGCTACAGCTTCTGCTGCCTTTGCCGTGTTTCAGCAGCATTTGCAGCTTCCAGCTCACTGACTGATCTGCGATGTCCCCACGCGTTGGAACTCTACATTGCTGATGTTGGGAAGGATTTGTGAACAGAAGAGGGAAGTTGTTGAGTACCAGCGTCAACAAGGCCATCGGTATTCAGTTCAGACTCCACACAAAAGACCTCTGGAGTAGACACGGATTTCAAACATATGTACCATCCTCCAAAATTTTAAGGACTCCACCAAGATGGTGAGCGGCGATGACGCCATAATTAGCATCACCATCCCGCTTCTCTGTCTTCTGAAATACTCTCTGCTCAAAATTAAAGAGGATGCATTGCAGGTGTAGAACGATGAGTTTGAGCAAGGAACCTTACAGTGTGATTCCACACAGCCCAGCCTCATCTCATCCCAACGTGGATTGGGTGACAATGAGGAAGAGGACGAGGAGGAAGAACAGGAGCTAGTTTCCTGCGCTATAGATGGCACTACCTACACAACTGTCATACTGTCTGTCCAGCGTGGATGGCCTGAGGACAGGGAGGAGGAGGAAGAGGAGGATAGCATGGTCATTCGTCCTCTTGGTGAGGACACGGAAGTCTTGCCTCTTCGCAGTCTGGCACAAATGGCTGAGTTTATGTTATGCTGCCTTTCCCATGACCCTCGCGTTATCCAAATTTTGGGTGACAATCATTATTGGTTGGTAACACTTCTAGACCCATGCTACAAGGAGTACTTTCTGTCTCTTATTCCTGCGCAGGACAGGCCTAAAAAAATGGGGCAGTACAAGAAGGCCCTTGTTGCGGAATTATTTAAAAAATTCCCATCTGAAAACGCTGGCGGCAGAAGTCACAGTTCATTGGAAAACCAAGAAGTACAGGCGAGAGAGACACAAATGCAATCGAGCAGAGGGAGGGAAACACAGTCAAAGTTCTAGGACTGTTTTCTCAGCCTCTCCCATCGCACAAGCCCTGATGTACGCGGTACTCTCACAAGGAGGGAAAAGTTTAGGAGGATGTTAAGGGAATACCTTGCCAACCGTACCAAAGTCCTCCGTGAGTCCTCTGTGCCTTATAATTATTGGGTGTCCAAGCTGGACACATGGCATGAACTGGCTCTCTATGCCTTGGAGGTCCTGGCCTGCCCTGCCACTGTCATTTTGTCAAAACGGGTTTTTAGTGCCGCTGGTGGAATTATGATGTATAGGCGCATCCGCCTGTCATCTGAAAATGCTGACAGGCTGAGTCTTATAAAAATGAACAAGGGCTGGATTGGGCCAGACTTCTCAACACCACTGAATGATAGCAACGTAACATAAACTCAAATTCACTGTCTTTTTTTGGGAGGTGTATTCCCAATCACCTCTTCACACCCACACATGGGTATACGCTTCCTGATTTTGTCTTTTTGCTCTTGTCCTCCTCCTTCTCCCCATCCTCAACATCCACTACCATATCACCGCCATATGTTCCATATCAACATATCTACGTCTCTTTCAAGGGACATTGGAGTTCCTCCAAATTTTTGGCAGCCGTTACATTCACTACCTAGGCAAACAGAATGAGAGATCCACTTCCTAATAATGGGAACGTTTTTTTCAAGAGGCCCTCCGACCTGTACGTGTCTAGCAGGGAACGTTGGAGTTCCTCACATTTTTGGCAGCCGTTGCCTTCACTGCATAGGCAAACAGTATGGGAGACCCACTTTCTATTAATGGGAGCATTTTTTTCAGGAGGCACTCCAACTTCTACGTCCCTTGTAAGGGCCATTGGAGTTCCTCCAAATTTTTGGCTGCCGTTGCTTCACTGCATAGGCAAACAGTATAGGAGACCCACTTCCTAATAATGGAAACTTTGTTTTCAGGAGCCCTTCGACCTCTATGTCTCTTGCAAGGGGCATTGGAGTGTCCCCAAATTTTTGACAGCCATTGGAGTCATTGCATAGTCAAACAGTATGGGAGACCCTCTCCTTTCTAATGGGAATATGTCGTTACTGAGGCCCACCTCTATGTGTCTTTAATTTGTTAGTGGGGTTTTTCCTAAATTTTGGCAGCCATTGGACTCACTGCATAACCTATAACTCCATAGCAGACGCACTCCTTTCTAATGAGAACATGTCGTACTCATTACAATGGCCAGCTCTATGTGTCTTTAAATTATTAGGTGGGTTTTTCCCAAATTTTGGCAGCCATTGGACTCATTGCATACCCTATAACTGTATAGCAGACCCACTCCTTTTTAATAGAAAGATGTCGTTACTGCGACCCTTTTCTATGTGTTTTTAAATTGTTATTGAGGTTTTCCTAAATTTTGGAAGTCGTAGGACTCACTGCATACCCTATAACTGGATAGCAGAACCGCTCCTTTCTAATGGGAACATGTTGTTACTTTGGCCGAGCTCTGTGTGTCTTTAAATTGTTAGTGGGGTTTTTCCAAAATTTTGGCAGCACTTCCAGTCACAGCATGGGCATTACCACTATAAGAGACCAGCTCCTTTATAATGGTAACATTTTTTTTACTGAGACACTCATTTATGTCTCTTCAAAGGGGTATTGGAGTGCGTCCAAATTTTTGGCAACCCTTGCAGTCACTGCATATGCAATAACAGTATAGGAGACCCACTCGCTAATAATGGGAACAATAAAGCATAGCCGGCTGATGGCTCTCCAACAATAGTGAGGGCCAACTGCTGGCCCTTTAAGAATAGTAAGAGTTGCCTGATGGCCTTATAAAAATAGGCTTTGTGACTTTCAGAGTCCCTCCATCATAAATGAAACAGGATGTGTCAGATGATGTGTCACACACCACATGGCCAGATATGGTTGTAAAATGTTAAAATGACATTTCCCGGTGAATGCATTTATCACGGTTGAAAGCAATACAAAAGTGCAAAAATGCTTCACAAAACACTACGTGCGAACATAACCCAAGGCGTGGAGGAGCATTTTTATTTTTATATATTTATTTTGCCTTGCAAGTCATTACCTTGGAAAGAATGTTCCTTAACATATTTCCCAGGAAAATCCATATTGGTTTCATTTTTGTATGTTTTATTGTGAGTCCATAACAGTGGCATAATACCTCTGACAACATTGCTGACAGCAGTGATCTGTGAGTCAGAAATGCTTCCAGGGGTCTTCCCCAAGCTTTTCCCATGTCATTTGAGCACTATTTCCATCGATTTGGGCAATTTTTATGCCCCCTGCAGACCGCCGGGGGGTTCCCAAAAATCAGGCTGGTTTATCCCTGAGATGAATCGTATCCTCATAACTCTGTGTTGAATTGTTGTATTTTACACAAAAAGCTCATGGCTTGGGGAAGGGCCTGCCTGCTGCTGGTGGGGGCTTTTGTCACTCACTGTGTCTCTCAGCCCCCCCCCCCTCTGCTTGAGCTGCAGTGGTGTCAGATTTGCATATGTAGAGCTCTGTAAAACCCGCCTGGCAGTGCACAGTGATCGACAGGGGATTACTTTGAATTTCTTCACAGTTACTAACAGAAGAAAGTATTTTTTTAGTGTGTATGAGGCCTGTATAACATACGAGATATTCTCCAAATTATTTCAAACTGAGATGTCCCTGCTGTATAACGTTAGGATTCGAAGAATTATTTTTTTTTACTGTGGATGAGGCTTGTATAACATAGGAGATATGCTATGAAAAAAATCAAACTGAGATGTCACCTGCTGCATGACTTTAGGAAAAGAAGAAAGTATTTTTTTAGTGTGGATGAGGCCTGTATAGCAAACAAGATATTCTCCAAACTATTTCAAACTGAGATGTCCCCTGTTGTATAATGTTAAGAATCAAAGAAAGTATTTTTTACTGTGGATGAAACCTGTATAACATGAGATATGCTACGGAAAATTTCATACTGCGATGTCCCCAGCTGAATAACGTTAGGAACAGAAGAAAGTATTTTTGTTATTGAGGATGAGGCCTTTATAACAAACAAGATATTCTCCAAACTATTTCAAACTGAGATCTCCCTTGCTGTATAACGTTAGGAATAGAAAAAAGTATTTTTTGTGTGTGGATGAGGCCTGTATAACATAGGAGATATGCTAAAAACAATTTCAAACTGAGATTTCCCCTACTGTATCACATTAGTAACAGAAGAAAGAAATATTTTAATGTGGATGAGGCCTGTATAAATTAGAATATATGCTCCAAGATATTCCAAACGCAGATCTAGCCTGCTGTATCACGTTAGTCACAGCAAAAAATAGATTTTTTACTCTGCATAAGCTTTGCATACAGTTGAATTTCACCCCCACTAAAGGACTAGGTGGCTTATAGCAGAGTGTAACACGTTTGCAACAGAAAAAAAAAATTTTTTGTAGTCTGGCTAGCAACAGAAAAAATATACTTTTGTACTCTGAAAACAGCTGAGGCTCAACGCCACTGTGCATACTGCTGAATTTCACCAGCAAAAAAATGACAAAATGGGCTACTATAATTTGCAATATCACATTAGCAAATGAAAAAAAAAGTTTTATGCTCTGCACTCAGGAGCTCTGCAGAGTCTGCATACAGCTGAATTTCATCTCCACTAAATGAACAGGTGGCTAGTAGGGCTTGCTTGCGGTATCACATTAGCAAGTGAAAAATTAGATTGAAGGGATACTGGTGCATTGAGCACAATACAAGCAGTGCACAAAACAGTTCTATGCCATGGGCCCTGCTGTTTTAGTCTGAACCTGAGTAATTGCACAAGAAAAAAAAATGTGCTGCAAGGTCAATTTCACAGGTACGCAGCAGAGGACTTATCGACACTATTTGACTTCCAAACAAGCGCTCATCAATCTAGCTAATATCTCTCATTAAACAGGAGCTGGGTGCAGGAGCAGCGTCTATCACCAGTGACATGGATAAAATGGTGCTGAGGGAACATAGCCGCTCTTTATATAAAGAGGACATGTGATTTCCGCAGCCAATGGCAGAAGCCCTTGAGTCTGGACAGTGTGGATGCTTCCTGCTCTATGATTGCCTATCCCCGCTTTGCTCACTTAAAGTTACAGGGAAAAAAATAAAAGATTACAAGTTTGTCGCTTCTCTGACCTCTCTTGAGCTCTCACCAGCCCCTGCACTCATCACACACAAGCGCTATGCTAGCCAAACTGTTAAAAACACTGTAGTTGCCCCACAATAATTTTCCAGCCCTTATTCGCTGAACGTTACCGATTTTCCCGAATGTAAGTAAAAATGCTCGCTTTTCCAATCATGAATCCGAATGTGCGATATTTATGTCGAATTTAACTTTGGAGATTGGATTTCGAAAATATTCACTCATCACTAATCACCATATCACCATGACAGTTGAAGTATATCTCTATGAATATCACAGGGGAACATCTTCAAGATGTCAATGCCACAAATGTGACCTGATATATACACAGATATACATCTCATGAGGCAGTGCTACTTCGGCCAATCTCATTGGTACATAGCAGTGAAATGTATGTTGTGTTAAGCCTAGCATGTGACTGGCACCTATTCCTTCCACATATTACTGAGTACTTAAGTAATGAATAGTGATGGGCGAGCGATAAAATGATCGGGTGCTCAATACTCCGGTCGAGCAAATTGGAATACTTGGGTGCTCGACCCGTGCAACGAGGCCAATGTAAGTCTATGGGAAACTCGAGCATTTTTCAGGTGGCTCCCCACGGCGGTCTGCAGAGGGCCTAAAATTGCCCAAATCGATGGGATCAGTTCTCAAATGACATGGGAACAGCGTGGGGAAGATCCCTGGAAGCATTTCTCACTCCCAGGTCACTGCTGTCAACAACGTTGTCAGAGGTATTACGCCACTTTTACGGACTCACAATAAAACATGCAAAAATGAATCCATGATGGATTTTCCTGGGAAATATGTTAAGGACCATCCTTTCCAGGATAATGACTTGTAGATAAGGCAAAATAAATAACCAAAGCCAAAAATACTCCATCACACCTTGGGCTATATTCACACTTAGCGTTTTTGATGCATTTTTGCACTTTTGTATTGCTTTCAACCAAGACAAATGCATTCACTGGGAATTGTCATTTTTACATTTTACAACCTTATCTGGCCATGTGCTGTGTGACACATGCATACAGTGCTGAAAAGACATGGGAACAGCATGTGGAAGACCTCTGGAAGCATCTCTGACTACCAGGTCACTGCCTAAAAGTATGTCCATCATAAGTTATCCTTGGCACATGCGAACATGCCTCCCGCCATACACCTGTCATTACAGACTTGCAACAATCACAGTCCACATCCTTGTCCCAGTTCAGAGTTCATTTGTCCCTACCTCATTCTTTGGAATGCATGCGCAAGTATGCAGCCAGCCACCCACCCACCCACAGGCTGCAATACTATACTGCCAAATTATTGACAGCTGCTTGCCCTTGAAATGTGGCGTTTTAGGCTCGTGGAGGCGGCAGCAGTCCACAATCTTATGGCTGCGGCGACCGGGTATCCATACTAGATCCCCAGCCATCACTATTTCTCCCGTATCATCTCCGCCTTCCACAAGCATGGGTCTCACAATATTACCCGTTCCCTCCCCAGTGCACTTACTGGAAAGGACCGCCAACCCTCAAACACGTGGTCAAGTGAATGTGGCCAGGGACAGTGCGGAGCCAGTCCACAGCTCTTTTTGCTGAGTTGTATTTCACCACAGCCATATTGTATAGCTTGGTAAAATGAGTTGGGAAACCATATCTACTCCAGCTGTCATTTCTCCCAGGAAGTCCTCTAAAGCTGCTTTCACTTGAAATGTGGAATTTTAGGTTCATGGAGGTGGATGCTTTTCATAATCTCATGCCGGCGGTGGCCGGGTGTCCATACTCGGTTCCCAGCCTCCGTTGTTTCTCCCGGTATCGCCTTCCCCAGTGCACTTACTGGGAAGCACCGCCTAACCACAAACATGTAGACAGGTGAATATGGCTAGGGACTGTACGTAGCCAGTCCATAGCTTTTTTTTGCTGAGAGTTGTATTTCACCACAGCCATATTCTTTTAGTGAAAGGACTGGCATAGAGGGAAACAGTATCTTCTCTGGGTGTCATTTCTCCCAGGAAGTCCTCTAATGCAGCTTGTTGCAAAAGCAATGGCAGCCCATCCAACATCAATTCGCACTTGTCGGTGGTGCTTTGACACACAAACATCTTTCTTTGCGTATTTAATTTCATGACTACAGAGTTGGGCATTGGCCTGATTTGCAATGCAATTTGAGAAATAACATACATAAGCATGTCTGATCCACATTAAAAAAGCAGCCATAGAGTGTCCGGAAACCTTCCCCCCACACTTTTCTTAGCCAGGGCTGATTCTCGGCAGGGATTAACGGGCCAACCAGAAAACAGGAGACTGGGCCCTGGCTTCTCCTTCAGGAGAGTTCATAGTGCCGAGGTGAGGCCATGATGATGATAGAGGCCACCATCTGCTTAGTTTTCTGTTACTTGGAATGCAAGTGCAAGCATGCAGCCAGCCACCCACCCACTTACCCACAGGCCGCAATACTAAACTGCCAGATTTCTGAGCAGCTGATTGCACTTGAAATGTGGCCTTTTAGGCTCGTGGAGGGGGAAGCTTTTCACAACTACATGCCTCATGCCTCGTGTGCATACTCAGTTCCCAGCCGCCAATATCTCTCCCGGTTTTGTCTCCACCTTCTACAAGCGCTGGTCCCTGAACATTACTGCTGGTACTTTTCTGTGGTAATCTGCTTGCCTCCTGCCAGCCTGGAATATTTCCAGTAAACTATGGTACGACACCATGGTATTATCACTGTCCCCAGTACCAGTAGCGAAGCCATCCCCAATTTCCTTCTCAGGAATATTATTTGGTAAACTAAGTGGCTGCCCAAAAACATTAATTTCTCACAAAGGAGCTTAAGATAGAGTGGCAGTAGGTGCAAGTTTCTCCAGCCTGTTAGATATTAGAGGGTGAACGGCAGCACATTGGATTAGTGGTTAGTAAAGAAGCCTTGCAGTGCTGGGATCCTGGGTTCAAATCCCAGCAAGGACAAATTCTGCAAGGATTTTGTATGTTCTCCATGTGTTTGTAGGGGTTTCCACCTCAGTAAAAAAGCAGCCATAGAGTATCTGGGAACCTTCCCACACTCTTTTCTTAACCAGGACTGCTTCTCGGCAGGGTTGGACAGTCCCACCTGAGAATTCTATGGTGTGCCCTGGCTTCTACCTCAGGAGAGCTCATGATAGCGCTAGTTTTGCAGCTGCTATGGGGCTCTTGAGCGGGGGAGAAAGGTGAGCCCTCAGAATCAAATCCTCTGGTGGGCACAATGAATTTCAATCTGAAACAGCTTCTTAGTGGGAGTTGTATTTCACCACAGCCATATTCTTTAGCTCAGTGAAAGGACTGGCATAGAGGGAAACCGTATGTACTCCAGCTATCATCTCTCCGTCACCAGGTTCCGCCAATTGTCACACACGACCATGCCTGGCTGTATGCTCAACAGTGAGAGCCACAGATCAGGCTGCTGTATTATAGCTTTCAACAACTCTGCAGCGCTGGGTAGTTTGTCACCTAAGCATTAAGCATGTTATCTCCAGCACAGCCTGTTGCCGCTTGGCCAAGGCAGTGCTGCAGTGCTGTCAGCTTGTAACTGATGTGGTCATTTCCAAGATGGAGGAGGAGGTGCAGGAGCTGAACAATGTGATTACATTGAGGTGACATTGGCGACTCTGTTTTTTATACTAAAGAAAGATCCTACTGTTTGTTTTTTTTACGTTATTTTTTAAGACAAATGCATTCACCGGAAAATGTCATTTTAACATTTTACAACCTTATCTTACCATGTGGTGTTTGACACATCATTAGAAACCTCCTTTTTCAGTTATAATGGAGGTACTCTGAAAGTCACAAAGCCTATTTTTATAGGGACATCAGACGGCCCTTACTATTCTTAAAAGTCCAGCAGTCGGCCCTCGGTATTGTTAGAGAGCCATCAGCCGGCTATGCTATGTTGTTACATTATTAACAAGTGGGTCTCCAATACTGTTATTGCATATGCAGTGACTGCAAGGGCTGCCAAAAATTCGGACGCAACCCAATACCCCTTTGAAGAGACAGAGGAGGATACCAGTAAAAAAATTGTACCCATTATAAAGGAGCAGGTCTCCTATAGTGGTAATGCCCATGCTGTGACTGAAAGGGCTGACCAAAATTTGGGAAAAAACCCACTAAGAAGTTAAAAGACACAGAGAGCAAGGCCACAGTAATGAGTATGAAATGTTCCCATTAGAAAGGAGAGGGTCTGCTATACAGTTATAGGGTTTGCAGTGAGTCCAAAGGCTGACCAAATTCAGAAAAAACCCCACTAACTATTTAAAGACACATAGAGCAGGGCCACAGTAACGACAAATTCCCATTAGAAAGGAGAGGGTCTCCTATAGTGTTGGCCTATGCAGTGAATGCAAAGGCTGCCAAAAATTGGGAGGCACTCCAATGCCCCATGGAAGAGAAGTACAGGGCCTCATGAAAAAATGTTCCCATTATTAGGAAGTGGGTCTACCATAGTGTTGGCCTATGCAGTGAATGCAAGGGCTGCCAAAAATTGGGATGCACTCCAATTCCCCTTGGAAGAGACTTAGAGGGCCTCATAAAAAAATGTTCCCATTAGAAAGGAACGGGTCTCCTATACTTGTAATGCCCATGCACTAAGTGTATGGGCTGACAAACATTTACCCCTGGGGGGCATACATGAGCATACTGTATAAATTTATTTTTTTACGGGCATCATAAACACCCTTTAAAATATATATGTGGGTGTTGCACAAAGGACAACGGTCACCCTGGTGATATTGTGGTGGAGGATGAGGATGAGGAGAAGGAGGATGACAAGAGCAAATAGGCAAAATCAGGAGGCGTATACCCATGTGTGGGTGTGAAGAGGTGCATGGGAATAAACCTCCCAAAAAAAGACACTCGATTTGAGTTAATGTTATGCTGCTGTCATTCGATGGTTTTGAGAAGTCTGGCTCAATCCAGCCCTTGTTAATTTTTATAAGAGTCAGCCTGTCAGCATTTCCTGTTGTCAGGCTGATGCGCTTATCAGTTATAATTCCACCCGCGGCACTAAAAACCCACTCTGATAAAACGCTAGCGGCAGGGCTCCACAGCACCTCCAAAGTGTAGAGAGCCAGTTCATTCCACGTATCCAGCATGGAAACCCAATAATTATAAGCCACAGAGGAATCACGGAGGACATTGGTACGGTCGGCAAGTTACTCACTCAGCATCTTCCCAAACTTTGCAATCATTGTGAGAGTACCCCGTGCCTCAGGGACTGTGTGATGGGAGCGGCTGAGAAAATTCTTCCAAAACTTTGACAGTGTTCCCCTGCCTCTGCAAAATTGAAGTTGTGTCTCTCTCGCCTGTACTCCTTGGTTGTCCAACGAGCTGTGACCTCTGCTGCCAGCGTTTTCAGATGGGAATTTTTTTAATAGTTCAGCAACAACGGCCTTCTGGTACTGCCCCATTTATGTAGACCTGTCCACCTCAGGCATAAGTTATAAAGTTCTCCTTGTAGCATGGGTTTAGACATGTCATCAACCAATAATGACTGTCACCCAAAATTTTGAGAACACGAGAGTCATGGGAAAGGAGCGTAACATAAACTCAGCCATGCGTGCCAGACTGCTAACAAGCAAGACTTCCGTGTTCTCACCAAGAGGATGACTGACCATGCTCTCCTCCTCTCTATCCTCTGGCCATCCACTCTGAACAGACGGTATGACAGTTGTGCAGGTAGTACCGTCTATAGAGCAGGAAACTAGCTCCTGTACTTCCTCCTCCTTCTCTTCCTTATTGTCACCCAATCCACATTGTGATGAGATGAGGCTGGGCTGTGTGTAATCACCCTGTATGGTTCCTTGCTCCATCTCATCATGCTCCGCCTGCAATGCATCCTCATTGATTGTGAGCAGAGAGCGTTTCATAAGACAGAGACACAGGATGGTGATGCTAATTATGGCATCATCGCCGCTCACCAACTTGGTGGAGTCCTCAAAGTTTTGGAGGATGGTACATATGTCTGACATCCATGTCCACTTCTGAGGTCTTATGTGTGGAGTCTGAACAGAATACCGATGGCCTTGTTGATGCTCGCACTCAACAACTGCCCTCTTCTGCTCACAAATCCTCCCCAACATCTGCAGTGTAGAGTTCCAATGCATGGGGACATCACATACCAGTCTGTGAGCCGAAAGCTGCAAACACTGCTGAAACATGGCAAAGGCGGCGGAAGCTGTAGGTGACTTTCTAAAATGGACACACAGGCGGCATATTTTAACAAGCAGATCCCGCAGATCTGGGTAGGAAATGAGAAACCGATGAACCTCGAGGTTAGGCAAATGGGCAAGGCATGAAACTTGTGTGAGCTTGCCTCGCCTCAGAGCCACCACCAGGTTCCGGCCATTGTCACACATGACCATGCCTGGCTGTAGGTTCATTGGTGTGAGCCACAGATCTGCCTGCTCTTTCAGAGCTGTCCACAACTCTTCAGCATTGTGCGGTTTGTGATCTAAGCATATGAGCTTCCGCACAGCCTGTTGCCGCTTGGCCAAGGCAGTGGTGCAGTTATTCCAGTGCTTCTTGTGACTGATGTGGTCATTTCATTGATGGAGGCTGAAGACGAGGAGGAGGCTGAGGAGGATGAGGTGCAGGAGCTGTAGACTGTGGGGGCAACCCTGATTGACCTAGGGACTGCAATCCTTGGCGTCGGGAGGACGTGTTCCGTCCCAAGGTCCCACTGTGTCCCGTCTTCTACTATGTTACCCCAGTGTGCCGTCAGCGAGATGTACCATCCCTGCCCACAAGCACATGTCCACGTGTCCGTGGTTAGGTGGACTTTCCCGCTAACTGCATTGTTGAGAGCACGGCTAATGTTTTGGGACACATGCTTGTGTAATGCGGGGACGGCACACCGGGAGAAATAGTGGCGGCTGGGGACCAAGTACCGAGGAACGGCCACCGCCATCAGGTTGCAGTATGTTTCCGTCTCCACGAGCCTAAAATGCAACATTACTAGCACAAGCAGTCGCAAAATGTGAGAATTTAGTATTGTTGCTTGTGGGCCGTTGGCTGCATGTTTGCGCTTGCGTTCAAAGGACTGAACGCTGCGCTAGGACAAGGACGTGGACGTGCTTCCTGATGCTGCTACTTGAGAGTGTGCAATGACAGGTGCAAGGCAGGAGGCATCGTCGCATGCACTAAGGACAGGGGATTGGCTTCTATGCACAACAGCGGAAGAAGCAGTGGTGCCACACGCAGACACTGTTCCTGGACCCTGGGATTCGGCCCACAAAGTCCAGTGCTTTGCTGCAATGTGCCTGATCATGCTGGTGGTGGTCAGGCTGGTCGTTTTGCCACCCCTGCTGATGCTGGCCTGTCACTTGGTGCAAATGGTCTTTTTGGGTTTATCGACAGAGTCTTTAAAAACTGCAAGACTCGGGAAGACCTAACAGTTGTACTGGAAACTTCCTTCGTGTTGGTGTTACGGGAAGCGGTTGCCTGCCTTCTTTCTGCGGCCACCACACTGCTTCTTCCTGCCAGTTGGGGTGCTCTGCCTCCCTCCCGCTTTGTGCTGCTGTCCTCGATCTGCATGTCCTCCTGCCAGGTTGAGTCAGTTACTATATCATCCACCACCTCGTCTTCCACTTCTGCACTCTGGTCCTCCTCCTGACTTTCTGGCAATTGTGTCTCATAAATGTCCAACTCTTGTGACACTTTCCCACCGTCTCCTTCGTGTGACCATGGCTGCTCAAATATTTGGGCATCCCTACATGTGATTTCCTCTTGCACCGCTTCAAGCGGACCGGGCGACAGGCCCGAATCTATAAATGGAAAAGTGAACAGCTTTTCAGAGTGTCTAAGTGTGGGATCAGTTGTCTGGGCACTCGGCATGGTGGGAGGAAGGAGGTTCAGGCTGACAGCTACTGAGACTTGACCGTGTGGAAGTCAAGGTGGTGGTGGCTAAGTGACTGGAAGCATTATCTGCTATCCAACCAATAATCTTTTCACACTGCTCTGTGTTCAATATTGGTGTTCTGCGGTCCACTATTAATTGGGACAGGAAGGTCGAGCGTGAAGTTTGTGGTGCACAATTTCAACTTGCCCACGGCCTCGTCCTCTGCATGCTCCATCATCACCATCACATCTAGTTCTCCGTCCCTTGCCACGTGCCTTGCCCATTTTAAATGGAGGACAAAATCTTCCACGCTCACTACAAATGACTGAATTTGGATCGAACTTATGTTTGATCCGTGTGACAGAGAAACCACAGTTTTAAAAACCTGACCTGTAGGTAACTAGTTTGAACAGCAAACTGGTGTGAATTGCTTCACTGACACACTGAAACACATTTTTAATGGAAGTTTGAAATGGCAGTATTTTCTGAAAACGTATATGTGATCCGTGTGATGGAGAAAACACAGTTTTTAATGCCGGGCCTGTAGTTAACTATTTTGAACAGCAAACTGCTATGAATTGCTTCACTGACACACTGAAACAAATTTTTAGTGGAGGTTAGAAATGGCAGTATTTTCTGAAAACGTATATGTGATCCATGTGTTGGGAAAACACAGTTTTAAATAGTTGGATTTTTAGCGCGTTAATATGGAAAAGACCTGGCTGTATTCTGCAGTGCCAACAAGCAAATGGGACAGAAAAATGGTGTTCTCTGGATTGCTTTTTAAGCAAATAATGAGGATTAAGATCCAAAGAAAAGTATTCCTGGTCCCTGAGACCTGGGCCTTTGTCTAGAAATATCTAACAGCAGCAGAAGGCAGTGCTGGAATGCAGCCTCTTGTGCTATATGCACTGCAGTCTGCTATATACACTGCCTGCCTATATACACTGCCTGCCTGATATCTCTGCAGATGGATTAGTCCTCAGAAGGACTGTTTGTTAAGATGGATATGTGTAATGTATAGGATTTCTCCCTACACTACCTAATACACAAGCAATTCTCTCCCTAGATCAGCAGCATCTCTCCCTACACTGTCTGATCTGGAGTGACTGTGACGAGCATGGCGGCGCCCGGTCTGATATAGACCTGATGACGCTGTGCGGCCAGCCAATCACTGCAATGCCACAACCAACATGGCTACGGCATTACAGTGAGTGGCAGGCAATCCCTGCATGTTGATTGTCTCTTTAAAGAGCGCCAAACATGCAGGGAGGGGACCCGAGCATCCGCCCAAGCATCTCGCAAGTACTCGGCGAGCTCCGAGCATCTTGAGTACTGAGATACTCGGGTGAGTACCGAGTACTTGCGAGTATGCTCGCTCATCACTACACATAACCCTTCTGTTGCCATGACATCTTCATCTCCCTCCACCCTCCTTCATACACACTTTGTCAATAAACTGACCAGCACCTAGGAACAGAATATAGCTAGTGTGAACAGGTGCAAGCTACTATTACTGCATTATAAAAAACCAAGCAATGTGAACTGAGGTCTAAGATGGTAGACATGCAAGATATAAGAGCATGTTCACACTAGCAAAAAGAAGCAAAACCTACAAAAGACAAAAATATATCTCATACCCTACCATCATTATATATAAATGTAAAGCAAAGTTGCATAATAAATATAGGGTACTTAGTGAACTATTTTTGATCAAAAAAAGTATACAAGCCGTCCCACCAGCGGCAAGGTGACCCTAAATTGGGACGGTACCTATACTGCCTATATTAAAAACCTTACTGTATATCAAAGTTGAAGTAATGCATATAAAAGGGTAGACAAATAGGACCGGGTCCCAACTCCAGACCACCCAGGCCCGTGGTAAGCTACATATATACTAATCAGCTCAACAAAGGGGATGCCACACCCTTAAATTGCACAGGCTGGTGACTCGGATAAACTTATCCTCAGAAGCAGAGGTGACTCTTGGTCTTCCTTTCCTGGGGCGGCCCTCATGTGAGCCAGTTTCTTTGTAGCGCTTGATGGTTTTTGCAACTGCACTTGGGAACACTTTCAAAGTTTTCCCAATTTTTCGGACTGACTGACCTTCATTTCTTAAAGTAATGATGGCCACTCGTTTCTCTTTACTTAGCTGCTTTTTTCTTGCCATAATACTAATTCTAACAGTCTATTCAGTAGGACTATCAGCTGTGTATGTACCTGACTTCTGCACAACACAACTAATGGTCCAAACCCCATTTATAAGTCAAGAAATCCCACTTATTAAACCTGACAGGGGACACCTGTGAAGTGAAAACCATTTCCGGTGACTACCTCTTGAAGCTCATCAAGAGAATGGCAAGAGTGTGCAAAGCAGTCATCAAAGCAAAAGGTGGCTACTTTGAAGAACCTAGAATATAAGACATTTTTTCAGTTGTTTCACACTTTTTTGTTAAGTATATAATTCCACATGTGTTATTTCATAGCTTTGATGCCTTCAATGTGAATGTACAATTTTCAAAGTCATGAAAATACAGAAAAATCTTTAAATGAGAAGGTGTGTCCAAATTTTTGGTCTGTACTGTATCTGTATAATTTTGCTTGCACATCTCTAAAATGTAAAGATTTTTCTTTAGTGTTTAAAAAATATATATAAAATAAAGGTAAAAGAAAGGCAATAAAATATTATTTATGGTTTGTCTTTGTCACAAGTCAGGATTCACACTTTCTGTGACACACAAGCCTTGCTATCAGTATTTTTCTTTCAGTGATAAAATTAGGACAGAGGAGTAATAAACTGCCTCCCTTGTTTTCAGTGTTTCAAGAACTAAAAGAAACAAATTGTGTCACAAAGGTGCTGTTACTGCAGCATATCACAGATCAATCAATTTCCATCACACTCACACAGACTCTGCAGGTTCAGCACCTTCCTATCACATGAATCTTTGTATTATTATTTGCAGACTGAAATTATCATTCCTATTTCAGTGTTTTAAAGAACTGAACAAGTACATCACAAACACATTTAGCTCTTTAAATATCTATCTGTAATGATGAGTTTTCTAACCTCCGGTTCCAAGGCTATAAAATCCCAGAATGGCTGCTGTGCGCTGGATTCCCAGCTGCACAGCTTAGCACTGATTTAAAATGTCCTTTGTGCTACTTCTGAACATGTTTTACACAAAGGAATATGTGTTGAATTCCCTCTTTGTGTTCTGTGCATTTGAGACACTGTAGCAGCTATTGTCCCCTCGTCAACTTAGAGAGAACTTAAAATTAGAGATAGAGCCTGCATAAATGGAAGCTATTGAAGATTGTAAGATACAAGTCATATAAAGACCAGAAATGGTATTATTCCTAATGTACATAGACATTACAGCTGATTGTGAAAACTCTCCTGAAATGTTGGGTACTTTTTAAAGTGAAACACTATTCATAAAGTTTCACTTTTTAAATTTTTATGATCTTTTAAGAACATTTATCATTGGAAGTTCACATCTTCAGTGATTTAGGACACAAGAGACACATGATGTAATGGAAAAATGTTTCCTACTGTTTTTCACAGCCCTTTCCCTTACTGTGCTTATATAAACTCTGGGAGTTACTCTGCCTGATCTCACAGAAGATCACTATGTTGGAAAAATCTGCGTCATGATCGAAATCTAATCGACTATGTATGATTATTTCTACTCACAAGAATAGTTTTACACAGCGAGAGAACTCGGCATAATCAGTAATAGAGAATTGATTATGCAGGAAAATGGAAGAATCTGATGTAAGTACAATTTCATTGTGAAAACCCTCAGAGAGCTCATGAACATTTATGATATAGAAATCTTAATGTTTGTTTTCTTGTTATCATTGGTTTATTATTAATTATTATTATTAGTGTAAAAGAAAGGTTTCATACGATCTAAATAAGAGGTTAAGGAGCCACAGCATGTGTGTCGGGGGAGATAGGTGGTGAAAGATTTACATCGTAGGTCATAAAATAATTGAAGGAGAGTGTATGTGAGATCAGTTGCTCAGTTGCGTATCTAAGGGAGAAAGCCGGGGCATGTGACCGAGGCTCAAAGTGTCTACCCCGGCAGCAGCATTCTGCCGCCCACTGGACTGAGTGTTGGCCGTTCTCTAATTTGTGAGTACAGATCACCGTAAAAATTAAGAATCAGTCAATGAGTGCATGGAATAAATCAATCAAGTTATGCACTGTTGAAGATATGCATGTGACCTGAATGAACCATCATTTCCAGCTGATGATACCTAGCACCTGTCACTATTGTGAATGTAGCTAACAGCGGAATTAATAGGGAATAGAATATATATATATTTTTTTGCAGCAGCAGGAGTGCGAAGTAAAAGGAAATAATCTCTGTCTGAATCCGTGTAATACGCTATCCATAGTGTGATAGCTCACCGATACACAAATTTCAGATAAGAGAGGTAATAATGTAGAATATAGAATACATTTTTACCGTTCCCGAAGAGTATTTTTTGGACATAGTAGTAACAAACTGTGAAGGAACGCAAGAAATCCTGCCTGCTTTCATGAATTTGTGAGTAAAGATCACCGTTAAAAATTATGAATTGGTCAATGAGTGCATGGAAAAAAATCAATCAAGTTATGCACTGTGGTATCAATAGGGAATAGAATTAATTTTTTTTACAGCACGGAGTATAATGCAATAATCCTTGACTAGATGCCTGTTATACGTTATCTCTACTGCTATAGCTCACCCATACACGAATTGCAGATAAGAGAGGCATTATTGTAGAATATAATATAGTTTGTAACTGGCTACATAGAGTTTTTTCTGGTATTTTGCAGGCCCAAACTGTAAAGGAACGCAAGCAACCATGGATTGATGAATTTCTGAGTGTAGATTGAATTAAAAAAACATGAATCTGTCAATGATTTTTGGAAAAAAACAAACAACTTATAGACAGTGTAAAAGAGTTATATGACCAGAATGAACACTTATTTCAAGTTGATGATACCTAGAACCTGTCCTTATTTTAAAACCAGCTAAGAGCAGTATCAATAGGGAATAGATTTTTTTTTGTTTGCTTGCAGCAGTAAAAGTATGAGGTAATAGTCCCTGTCTGGATGCATGTAATATGCTATCCATAGTGCGATAGCTCACCCGTACACGCATTTCAGATAAGAGTTAATATTGTGGAATACAGTATCGATTTGAATTGCCCTTCCCATTATTAAGGAGTGGATTTCGTATACTGTTATTGCCTATGCAGTAAGTGAAAGGGCAGCCAAAAATTAGGACTCACTCAAATACCAATTTGAAGAGATGGAGTGAAGGACCTCAGAAAAATTGTATTAAAAATAATTAAGGAGTGTGACTCCTATACTGTTACTGCATACGCAGCAAGTGCAAGGGCTGCCAAAAATTAGGACGCACTCCAATACCAATTTGAAGAGATGTAGTGGAGGGCCTCAGTAAAAACATTATTTTCAATTATTACGGAGTGGGTCTCCTATACTGGTATTGCATATGCAGTAAGCGCAAGGGCCAAAAATTAGGACGCACTGCACTTCCCCTTTGAAGAGACGTAGTGGAAGGCCTCAGTCAAATTTTATTTCCCCTTATTAAGGAATTGGTCACCGAGACTGGTAATGACACTGAAAAACATTTAACCCTGGGGGTTATATATATATATTTTTCTGGATGTTAGAGTTAGGTCTCTAAAAATATTTCCTACGGGCATCATAAACACTAGTGATGAGCGAGCATGTTCGCTACTGCTCGGTGCTCGCCCAAGCATCTCACTGCTCGACATGCTTGGCGCTCACCGAATATTTCTGGGGTTGCTCGGCGGGAGCTCAGGTCTCCTCCCTGCATGTTTGGCGATCTTTAGAGCACCAAAGAACATGCAGGGATTGCCTGCCACTCACTATATTGCTGTAGCCATGTTGGTTGTGGCATTACAGTGATAGGCTGGCCTCACAGAGTCATCAGGTGTATATCAGACCTGGCTCCGACATGCTCGTCACAGTCACTCCGGAATCAGACAGTGTAGGGAGAGGTGCTGCTGAGCTAGGGAGAGATTTGCTTGTTTCTAGTTAGTGTAGGTGTATCAGACTATATTAGAGACACATATCCATTACAACAAACAGTCCTTCTGAGGACTAATCCATCTGCAGAGATATTAGGCAGGCAGTCTATATAGGCAGGCAGGGAGGGTATTGTTAGAACTCTCCTGTTAGGTTTTTTTTAGTTTGCTGGTCACATGACCATTTTTGCCTATTTAATCCGGCTCCGCCCTCCTGGCCTTGCTGGACTTCATTGTATTTACTACTCTTGAGCTAGCTTGGTGCTCTGTTGCCGTCCTCTGTTAGTTTTGCTAGGTCTTCTGACCTCTATGCTTTTTGTTGTGTGTTTGTCTTTGACTGTTACTATTTCTGCTAGGAGGTGTCCAACTTATCCCAGTCCCTAGTTCTTGTAGGGATCCCTCCCTCACATCTATAGGTCTTCGTACAGACTAGCCGAGGACATTAGCGGGTCTGATCGCAGGATCAGGTTCCCCGTTACATCGTAGGGATCTAGTTTACTTCTATTGTAAGGACAGATCTCCTGTCTTTCCTTAGTCCCTGTAGCAGATCATAACAGTAAGTCCTGCCCAAATAGAAAAAAAAAAAAAATTTCTTTAAGGAAAGACCTCCAGTTTTCCATCATGGTCTCGGTTCAAGATTTGGCTCAACGCTTGCAGGGACTCTCTCTGGAGGTGGTCAAGCTCCAACAACACGTGAGTAGCTGTTCTGGAGCACATTTTGTGGAACCTAAAGTACGTCTGCCTGATCTATTTTTTGGTGAACAACAAGATTTTTTTTCTTTTAAAAATGCTTGTTTATTGTATTTTCGTTTGAGACCCGGATCCTCTGGTGATGAATCACAGCGCATAGGGTTCATAATGTCACTTTTGCGCAAAGATCCTCAGGGATGGGCCTTCTCCCTCCAACCTAGTGATCCGTGCTTTAGATCAGTGGATAGTTTTTTTTCTGCTTTGGGTTTGTTGTACGTTGATCCTGATCGTGTCTCATCTGCTGAGTCTGAATTGAGACATCTGAGGCAGGGATCAGGTAATGTGGAAAAATATTGTTCTCACTTCCGTCGGTGGTCTGCCCAGGTGGGGTGGAACGATTCAGCTTTGAAAAGCTTGTTTCTTGCAGGGCTAGGTGAAAGGGTTAACGATTTACTGATTGCTTATCCCACACCTGGAAACTTGCAGGAGGCAATGCAATTAGCTATAAGGGTGGACAGGAGACTGCTTGCAAGGGTTAATGAGAGCAAATCCTCTGCTATGTCAGCTCCGAGTCCTGAGAGGGTCTGTGCTGACAATGGAGAGCCGATGGAGATTGGGGTGATGGCACCGCGCTCTCAGGAAAAAGACCGCAGGCTTTCTGAAGGCTTGTGCTTCTATTGCGGAAATTCTGGTCATTTTATTAAGAACTGTGTGCTTCGTATGAAGAAAGAAAAAAAAATGGTCAGTCAAGCACGTATAGCCTGTTTAAATTCTAAGGGTGTATTCCTATATGCCACTACTGCTGCTCAGGATGCATTAATTGAATTTCGGGTGTTTGTGGATTGTGGTTCTACTCTGAATGTGATTGATGGGGGATTCTTGGAAAAACTTAGATTAGAACCTAAAACTTTGTCATCCCCTATTGCTGTGGTTTATGTTGATGGCTCTCCCTTGAAGAGTGTTACTCATAAGGTCTGTGAATTTCCCCTCACTATTAATGGTATTCATCAAGAGAATTTGGATTTGGTGGTATTGGATAATTTGCCTTCTCCAGTAATATTGGGGTTACCCTGGTTAAAATTGCACAATAATGTACTGGATTGGTCTACCAATGAAATTAAGTTCTGGAGCCCTAAGTGTTATGACAAGTGTTGTAACGGGCGTATTGCTGCGGTGGAAAAAGGGGAATTACCTGTACCTATTCAGGATTTTTGGAGAGTTTTTTCTCAGGAGGAGTCACAAATTTTGCCTCCCCATAGAGACTATGATTGTACCATTGAATTTGTCCCTGGAGCGACTCTTCCTAAAAGTCGTTTATTTAATCTTACTATTCCTGAGAGAAAGGCTTTGGAGGAATACATACAGACAAGCTTGGCCGCCGGTCACATTAGGCCTTCCAAGTCTCCTGTGGCTGTTGGATTTTTTTTTGTAAAAAAAAAAGATGGCGGTTTACGTCCTTGTCTGGACTTTCGTGATATTAATAAAATTACTGTACGCAATCCTTACCCACTGCCATTGATTCCTGATTTATTTAACCAGTTAGTGGGGGCCAAGTGGTTCTCTAAAATTGATCTCCGGGGGGCATACAATTTGTTGCGCATGAAGGAGGGTGATGAATGATGGAAGACTGCTTTTAACACTCCTGTGGGTCATTTTGAGAATCTGGTGATGCCTTTTGATCTTACCAATGCTCCAGCATTTTTTCAGAATCTTACTAATGACATCCTTAGACCTTTAATCGGCAAAAACGTGGTTGTGTATTTGGATGACATTCTGATTTATTCGCCTGATCTGGAGTCTCATTGGCGGAGCGTACGTGAGGTATTACAGTTATTAATGGACAATTCGCTTTTTGCTAAGCTGGAGAAATGTGAGTTCGCTGTACAGAGAATTAGTTTTTTGGGCTACATTATCTCCAGTGAAGGTTTTGAGATGGACCCGGTTAAAGTTCATGCTGTGCAGGAATGGCCTAGGCCTATTGGTTTGAAATCGATACAGAGGGTTTTGGGTTTTGCCAATTATTACAGAAAATTCATAACAATTTTTTCTATTATTGTCAAACCGCTGACCGATCTCACCAGGAAAGGTGCTAATGCGGTTCAGTGGACTTCTGATGCCATTGAAGCTTTTGTGTTTCTAAAGGAGAGGTTCACCTCTGCTCCCATCCTTCTGAAGCCTGATGTGACTAAGCCGTTTTTGGTTGAGGTTGATGCTTCTTCGGTAGGGTTCGGTGCGGTGTTGTCTCAGGAAAACCAGGATGGAGTACATCCCTGTGCCTTTTTTTCAAAAAAATTTTCTGAGACTTAACTTAATTACGATATTGGTAATCGGGAATTGCTGCCGATTAAACTCGCATTTGAACACTGGCGTCACCTCTTGGAAGGTGCTGAATTTCCCATTCAGGTTTTCACTGATCATAAAAATCTGATCTATCTTGATGCTGCCAAGCGCTTGAATGCCCATCAGGCTAGGTGGGCACTTTTTTTCTTGCGGTTTAATTTTTCCGTTATTACATCCCGGGTACCAAGAATGTTAAAGCGGATGCTTTGTCTCGCAGCTTTTCTCCCATGGTCGGTGTTGAGGAGGAAGAGGAGAGCATTTTACAAGAAGGTGTTGTGATTGCTGCTTTGGACTCCGTTTTGGAGGATGAGATTCTTAAAGCTCAGGAGAATGCCCCATCTAACACTCCCCATGGGAGGTTGTTTGTGCCTAGGACCTTTAGGAGAGATTTGTTTGTTGAGTGTCATGAGTCTCGGTTGGCAGGTCATCCAGGAATTTCTGAGACCAAGAGACTTGTGGGTCACAGTTTTTGGAGGCCTGGATGGCAGAAGGAAGTCATTAAGTGGGTGTGCCAATGTACTGTGTGTGCTAGATCCAAGACTTCGCATGCTCCTGCTGCGGTGTTGCTTTGCCCTCTGGAGGTTCCTAGTGTACCTTGGACACATCTGGCTATGGACTTTTTTACTGACCTTCCCCCATCTGAAGGTTTCACGGTCATCTGGGTGGTCGTGGACCGTTTTATCAAGATGTGTCACTTGGTTCCCTTCATCAAACTGCCTTGCGCTAAGACACTCGCTAAGGCCTTTGTCAAGGAAATTGTCAGACTACATGGTGTTCCTACTGACATTGTTTCTGATAGGGGACCTCAGTTCGTGGCTCGTTTTTGGCGTGCCTTTTGTGACAGGTTGAGAGTTCATTTGTCGTTTTCATCCGGATATCATCCTGAGTCTAATGGCCAGACAGAAAGGAAGAACCAGGATGTTGAGCAGTTCTTGCGTTGTTTTGTGGCAGACAATCAAGAGGGGTGGTCTGAGTTTCTGCCACTTGCTGAATTTGCTCTTAACAACCATACATCCTCTTCTGCTGGGTGTTCGCCTTTTTTTTGTTGTTCTGTGAGACATCCGTCTTTTGGGTCATTCTCCAAATTGGTATCGGCTGTGCCTGAGGAGGAGAGTTTTTCCGGTGATTTGGAGAGAGTTTGGACGGATGTGCGTGATAATATTCAGGGTGCTAACAAAAAATCTAAGAGGTACTTTGATAGGAAACGGCAAGAGGTTTTGTTTGCTGTTGGTGACATGGTTTGGTTGTCCTCTAAGAATCTGCGATTGAGGATTCCTTCTAAAAAATTGGGTCCCAAGTTCGTAGGGCCCTTTAAGGTGCTTCAGATAGTTAACCAATCTGCTGTTAGGTTGGAGGTTCCTAAGTCCTGGAAGATTAACCCGGTGTTTCATGTTTCTCTGTTGAAAAAAGCTGATGTGTCGGATGGTGATGCCTCTGCCACTGTTCCTCCGGTGGTGGAGGACGGGGAATATGAAATTTCCCGCATCCTAAATTCTAGACGGTATAGAGGGAGTTTGCAGTATCTCGTCGCTTGGAAGGGTTTCGGACCTGAGGATAACTCATGGGTGAGGGCAGATGATGTTTCTGCTTCCAGACTTGTCAGAGCATTTCACAGGAGGTTTCCTGACAAGCCTGGGCCTAGGGGATCCGGAGGATCCTCTTAGAAGAGGGGGTACTGTTAGAACTCTCCTGTTAGTTTTTTTTTAGTTTGCTGGTCACATGACCATTTTTGCCTATTTAATCCGGCTCCGCCCTCCTGGCCTTGCTGGACTTCATTGTATTTACTACTCTTGAGCTAGCTTGGTGCTCTGTTGCCGTTCTCTGTTAGTTTTGCTAGGTCTTCTGACCTCTATGCTTTTTGTTGTGTGTTTGTCTTTGACTGCTACTATTTCTGCTAGGAGGTGTCCAACTTATCCCAGTCCCTAGTTCTTGTAGGGATCCCTCCCTCACATCTATAGGTCTTCGTACAGACTAGCCGAGGACTTTAGCGGGTCTGATCGCAGGATCAGGTCCCCCGTTACATCGTAGGGATCTAGTTTAGTTCTATTGTAGGGACAGATCTCCTGTCTTTCCTTAGTCCCTGTAGCAGATCATAACAGGTATATAGCAGACTGCAGTGCACATAGCACAAGAAGCTCCATTCAAGTTTTGTCTGCTGCTGCTGTTAGATATTTCTAGAAATAGGCCACGTCTCAGGGGCCAGGAATAATTTTTTTTTGGATCTTAAGCCTCATTATTTGCATAAAAAGCAATCCAGAGAACTCAGTTTTTCTGCAGCATTTGCTTGTTGGCACTGCAGAATACAGCCAGGTCCTTTCCATATTAACATGCTAAAAATCCAGCTATTTAAAACTGTGTTTTCTCCATCACACGGATCACATATCTGTTTTCAGAAAATACTGCCATTTCTGACCTCCATTAAAAATTTGTTTCTGTGTGTCAGTGAAGCAATTGAAACCAGATTGCTGTTCAAACCACTTACCTACAGGCCAGGTATTTAAAACTGTGGTTTCTCCGTCAAACGGATCCCATATAAGTTCGCTCCAAATTCAGTCATTTGTAGTGAGCGTGGATGATATTGTCCTCCATTTAAAATGGGCAAGGCACGTGGCAAGGGATGGGGAACTGGACGTGATGGTGATGATGGTGCATAATTAGCAAATACGTGGGAGTGTACAGCTGCCACTCAAAACCAATTTTATCACAGTATAGGAGATAATTAGACAGCAAAAATTGTGAATTCTAATAACTAACTTTTAATACGACAAAATATAAAATATGCCACTTACAAACAAATATGGAGCGAGTCACCCGGCCAACCTGATAATTACCAGAAATATGGCACAGAGACCGCCCCAATATATCTAAAAAATCAGTTTTCTGATCAACCCTGCACTATGGAGATCAAAACAACTTATTTGGATAGATTTCTATAGCAGAGGGACAGTAGAAAGACAGGGCTAAGCATAACAGCCCTGTATCGAACAGATATCTTCTAACATATAGATTTTTCATAGATATAATAATCAAGATAATCACTCAACATGAACTCATGGACTACATATTTACCCAGTGTCCAAGAGTATATGAAGATCAAAATAACATAAGTATTTGATTGTATATTATGTAGTCTGAGTGCAGAACAGCCATAAAAATCACAATTCAATTATGTAAAAGAGGAAAATGGAATTTTCTCACCCATTCGTCGTTGTTATCAAGGGAGGAGACTGTTGTCCAGAGGTACTTTCTGGATACGATGTGGGGACATGAGCTGACCCTGTTTAGTCCCTGTCAACTCACAATATTACTGACCCCACAAACTCCTGCCCTTACAAGGGCAGTCCACAGCTAGCCCTGTATAGAGACCCTGCACTTTCCCTTTTTTCATGTCCCCACACGTTTCATCCCCTGAGGATTTCTTGGATGAAACGCGTAGGGACATGACAAAATTCTTTTACATTATTGAATTGTGATTTTTATGGCTGTTCTGCACTCAGACTACCTAATATACAATCAAATACTTATGTTCTTTTGATCTTCATATACTCTTGGACACTGGGGAAATATGTGGTCCATGAGTTCATGTTGAGTGATTATCTTGATTATTATATCTATGAAAAATCTATATGTTAGAAGGTATCTGTTCGATACAGGGCTGTTATGTTTAGCCCTGTCTTTCTACTGTCCCTCTGCTATAGAAATCTATCCAAATTAGTTGTTTTGATCTCCATAGTGCAGGGTTGATCAGAAAACTGATTTTTTAGATATATTGGGGCAGTCTCTGTGCCATATTTCTGGTAATTATCAGGTTGGCCGGATGACTCCCTCCATAATTGTTTGTAAGTGGCATATTTTATATTTTTTCATATTAAAAGTTACGTTTTAGAATTCACAATTTTTGCTGTCCAATTAATGATGATGGTGCACGCAGAGGCCGAGGCCTTGGATAAGCTGAAATTGTGCCACAACAAAAACCCACATCTTCTTGGTCAACCTTCCTGTCCCAATTAATAGGGGACCGCAGAACACCACTATTGAACACAGAGCAGTGTCAAAAGGTTATTGGTTAAATAGCAGATAATGCTTCCAGTCACTTAGCGACCACCACCACTACCTTGTCTTCCACACGGTCAAGTCTCAGTAGCTGTGAGTCTGGACCGCATATTCCTCACCCTGAACCTCCTTCTTCCCGCCATGCCGATTGCTCGGAGACAACTAATCCTACACTTGGACACTCCGAAGAGCTGTTTACTTTTCCATTTATAGATTCGGGCCTCTCGCTCGGTCCACTTGAAGCGGGGCAAGAGAAGATCGCATGTAGAAATGCCCAAATATTTGAGCAGCCACGGTCACAAGAAGGCGATGGTGGGAAAGTGTCACTAGAGGTGGACGATGATGAGACACAATTGCCAGAAAGTCAGGAGGAGGACCTGAGTGTGGAAGTGGAAGACGAGGTGGTGGATGATATAGTTACTGACCCAACCTGGCAGGAGGACATGCAGAGCGAGGACAGCAGCACACAGGGGGAGGGAGGCAGAGCACCCAAACAGACAGGAAGAAGCAGTGTGGTGGCCGCAGAAAGAAGGCAGGCAACTATTCCCCGTAGCACCAACAGGAAGGAAGTTGCCAGTACAACTGTTAGGTCTTCCTGAGTCTTGTTGGTTTTTAAAGACTCTGCCAATAACCCCAAAAAGGCCATTTGCACCACCTTTCAGGACAGCATCAGTAGGGGTGGCAAAACGACCAGCCTGACCACAATCAGCATGCTCAGGCACATGGCAGCAAAGCACCCGACTAAATGGGCCGAACCCCAAGGTTCAGGAACAGTGTCTGCGGGTTGCACCATTGCTTCTTCCACTGTTGAGCCTGCAAGTCAATCCCCTGTCCATGGTGCATACAAAGATACCTCCTGCCCTGCACCTGTCGTTGCACACTCTAAAGTAGCGGCATTAGGAAGCACGACAACGTCCTTGTCCCAGCGCAGCATTCAGTTGTCCATAAACCAGTCCTTGGAATGGAAGTGCAAATACGCAGCCAATGCCCCACAGGCCACAGTACTAAATTACCACATTTCACGACTGCTTGCGCTTGAAATGTTGTCTTTCAGGCTTGTGGAGACGGAAGCATTACGGAACATGATGGCGGCGGCTGTTTCTCGGTACTCGATCCCCAGCCGCCACTATTTCTCCTGGTGTGCCGCCCCCGCATTACACAAGCACGTGTCCCAAAACATTAGCCGTGCCCTCAACAACGCAGTTACCGGGAAAGTCCACCTAACCACGGATACGTGGACAAGTGCTTGTGGGCAGGAAAGGTACATCTCGCTGATGGCACACTGGAAGACGGGACCCAGTCGGACCTTGGGACAGAACACGTCCGCCCAACGCCAAGGATTGAGGTCCCTAGGTCAATCAGGGTTGCCCCCACAGTCTACAGCTCCTGCACCTCATCCTCCTCAGCCTCCTCCTCCTGTTCTGCCTCCATCTCCGAAATGAAAACATCAGTCACAAGCTGGAAGCACTGCAGCACTGCCTCGGCCAAGGGGCAACAGGCTGTGCTGAAGCTAATATGCTTAGGTGAAAAACTGCACAATGCTGAAGAGTTGTGGAGAGCTGTGAAAGAGCAGGCAGATCTGTGGCTCACACCGCTGAACCTACAAACAGGCATGATCTTGTGTGACAATGGCCGGAACATGGTTGTGGCTCTGAGGCGAGGCGAGCTCACACATGTGATATGCCTGGCCCAGGTGCTTAACCTCGTGGTACAGCGGTTTCTAAAATCCTACCCGGAGCTGCCGGATCTGCTTTTTAAAGTATGCCGCCTGTGTGCCCATTTTAGAAAATCAGCTACAACTTCCGCTGCCCTTGCCGTGTTTCAGCAGCGTTTGCAGCTTCCGGCTCACAGACTGGTATGTGATGTCCCCATGCATTGGAACTCTACACTGCAGATGTTGGGAAGGATTTGTGAGCAGAAGAGGGCAGTTATTGAGTACCAGCATCAAGAAGGCCGTCGGTATTCAGTTCAGAGTCTACACATAAGACCTCTGGAGTGGACATGGATGTCAGACATATGTACCATCCTCCAAAACATTGAGAACTTCACCAAGATGGTGAGCGGCGTTGACGCCATAATTGGCGTCACCATCCCACTTCCCTGTCTTCTGAAATGCTCTCTGCTCACAATCAAAGAGGATGCAATGTAGGCGGAGCACGATGAGATGGTGCAACAAAACCATGCAGGGTGATTACACACAGCCCAGCCTCATCTCAACCCAACATGGATTGGGTGACAATGAGGTAGAAGAGGAGGACGAGGAAGAACAGGAGCTAGTTTCAAGCGTTATAGATGGTACTACCTGCATAACTGTCATACCGTCTGTTCAGAGTGGGTGGCCAGAGGACAGAGAGGAGGAGGAGGAGAGCATGGTCAGTCATCCTCTTGGTTAGGACACGGAAGTCTTGCCTGTTAGCAGTCTGGCACGCATGGCTGAGTTTATGTTACGCTGCCTATCCCATGACCCTCGCGTTCTCAAAATTTGGGTGACAGTCATTACTGGTTGGTGACACTTCTTAACCCACGCTACAAGGAGAACTTTATATCTCAAATTCCTGAGGCAGACAGGTCTACAAAAATGGGGCAGTACCAGAAGGCCCTTGTTGCGGCACTATTAAAAAAATTCCCACCTGAAAACGCTGGCGGCAGAGGTCACACTACGTTGGACAACCAAGGAGTACAGGCGAAGAGAAACACAACTTCAATCCAGCAGAGGCAGGGGAACACTGTCAAAGTTCTGGGAGAATTTTCTCAACCCCTCCCATTGCACAGGCCCTGAGGTGCGCGGTAATCTCAGAGGAAGATGCTGAGAGAGTACCTTGCCGACCGTACCAACGTCCTCTGTGTTTCCTCTGTGCCTTATAATTATTGGGTATCCAAGCAGGATACGTGGAATGAACTGGCTTTCTATGCCTTGGAGGTCCTGGCCTGCCCTGCCGCCAGCGTTTAATCAGAGCGTTTTTTTAGTGCCGCTGGTGGAATTATAACTGATAAGCAAAACCGCCTCTCACCTGAAAATGCTGACAGGCTGACTCTTATAAAAATGAACAAGAGCTGGATTGGGCCAGACTTCTCAACACCACTGAATGATAGCAGCGAAACATAAATTCAAATCCAGTGTCTTTACTTGGGAGGTGTATTACCGTGCACTTTTTCACACCCAGACACGGGTATAAGCTTCCTGATTTTGGCTATTTGCTCTTGTCCTCCTCCTTCTCCTCATCCTCATCCTCCACCACCATATCACCAGGGTGACCATGGTCCGTCATGTAACACCCACATCATTTTTTTAAAGGGTGTTTATGATGCCCGTAAAAGAAAAAATTATAACGTATGTTCATGTATACCCCCCAAGGGTAAATGTTTGTTAGCTCGTACACTTAGTGCATGGGCATTACAAGTATAGGAGACCTGCTCCTTTCTAATGGGAACATTTTTTTATGAGGCCCTCTAAGTCTCTTCCAAGGGGCATTGGAGTGCCTCCCAATTTTTGGCAGCTCTTGCATTCACTGCATAGGCCAACACTATGGGAGACCCTCTCCTTTCTAATGTAAATTTGTCGTTAATGTGGCCCTGCTCTATGTGTCTTTAAATTCTTAGTGCAGTTTTTCCTAAATTTGGTCAGCCGTTGGACTCACTGCATACCCTATAACTGTATAGCAGACTCTCTCCTTTCTAATGGGAACATCTCGTACTTGTTACTGTGTCCCTGCTTTATGTGTCTTTAAATTCTTAGTGGGGTTTTTCCTAAATTTGCTCAGCCGTTGGACTCACTGCATACCCTATAACTGTATAGCAGACTGTCTCCTTTCTAATGGGAATTTGTTGTTACTGTGGCCCTGCTCTATGTGTCTTTAAATTCTTAAATTCTTAGTGGGGTTTTTCCCAAATTGTGGCAGCCCTTGCAGTCATAGCATGGGCATTACCACAATTAGAGTCCCGCTCCTTTATAATGGGAGCATTTTTTTACTGAGACCCTCCTCTATGTCTCTTCAAAGGGGTATTGGGTTGCTTCCACATTTTAGGCAGCCCTTGCAGTTACTGCATACGCAATAACATTATAGGAGACCCACTTGTTAATAATGGGAACAACAAAGCATAACCGGCTGATGGCTGATGGCTCTCTAACAATAGCGTGGGCTGACTGCTGGCATTTGAAAAATAGCAAGGGCCATCTGATGTCCCTATAAAAATAGGCTTTATGACTTTCAGAGTCCCTCCATCATAAATGAAACAGGGTGTGTCTGATTATGTGTCACACACCACATTGCCAGATAGCGCTGCAGAGTTGTTGAAAGCTGTAACACAGCATCCTGATCTATGGCTCTCACCGCTGAACATACAGTCAGGCATGGTCGTGTGTGACAATGGAACCTGGTGACGGAGAAATGACAGCCGGAGTAGATACGGTTTCCCTCTATACCTGTCCTTTCACCGAGCTAAATGCAACTCTCAGAAAAAAAAGCTGTGGACTGGCTACGTACCGTCCCTGGCCACATTCACCAGTCCACGTGTTTGTGGTTAGGCAGTCCTTCCCAGTAAGTGCACTGGGGAGGGCACGGGTAATGTTGTGTGACTCGTGCTTGTGGAAGGCGGAGACGATACCGGGAGAAAAAGTGGCGGCTGGGAACCGAGTACGGACACCTGGCCGCCACCGGCATGAGGTTATGAAAAGTTTCTGCCTCCGCGAGCCTAAAAGGCCACATTTCAAGTGAAAGCAGCTTTAGAGGACTTCCTGGGGGAAATGACAGCTGGGTAGATATGGTTTCCCAAGTTCTTTCACCAAGCTAAACAATATGGCTGTGGTAAAATACAACTCAGCGAAAAAAGCTGTGGACTGGCTCTGTACCATCCCTGGCCACATTCACTTGACCAGGTGTTAGTGGTTAGGCAGTCCGTCCTAGTAAGTGTACTGGAGAGGGCACGGGTAATGTTGTGGGACCCCTGCTTGTGGAAGGCGGAGACGAAACCGGGAGAAATAGTGGTGGCTGGGGATGAAGTATGGATACCCGGTCGCCGCTGCCATAAGATTGTGGGAAGCTGCCGCCTCCATGAGCCTAAAAGGCCACATTTCAAGTGCAAGCAGCTGTCAAAAATTTGGCAGCACAGTTTTGCAGCCTGTGGGTGGCTGGCTGGCTGTACTGGACATGGATGGTGATTGTTGCAAGTCTGCAATGAGAGGTGCATGGCGGGAGTCATTTTCACATGCACCAAGGATCACTTATGATGGGCACACTTTTAGGCAGTGACCTGGGAGTCAGAGATGATTCCAGAGGTCTTCCCCATGCTGTTTCCATGTCTTTTCAGAACTGTATGCATGTGTCTGATGATGTGTCACACACCACATGGCCAGATAAGGTTGTAAAATGTTAAAATGACATTTCCAGGTGAATGCATTTGTTTTGGTTGAAATCAATGCAAAAGTTCAAAATCGCATCAAAAACGTTATGTGTGAACATAGCCCAAGGTGTGGAGGATAGTGTTGAGCGAACATGCTCGACACTGCTCGCTACTCGCCCAAGCATCACGCTATTCGGGATGTTCGGCGAGCACCGAGCATTTCTGGGTTACTCGGGCGGGAGCTCAGGTCTCCACCCTGCATGTTTGGCGCTCTTTACAGAGCCAATGAATATGCTGGGATTGCCAGACAGTCACTGTAATGCCGCAGCCATGTTGGTTGTGGGCATTACATTGATTGGCTGGACGCACAGCGTCACCTTGAGTATTTAAAACGGGCGCCGCCATCTTGGACACAGACGGCTGGGATTAGACATTGTAGGGACAGCGCTGCTGATTTAGGGAAAGATATATACTGTAAAATAGTTATTGTAGGGTATGTAAAGGCTGCCAGATCAGACAAACAGTCCTTCTCAGGACTAATATCCATCCCAGATATCAGGCAGGCAGGCTGTATAGGAGACGCAGTGGTTATACCAGCAAACGCTGCATTACAGTCCTCTGTGCTCCTGTTGCTCAAATTGCTGGACTTAGCTCCAGGTCTCGGGGACAAGGAAAAATCATTTTTTTTAATCTAAATCCTCTTTTTTTTTCCTCCTTCACACTGTACAAATACCCGTGTTATTAACCTTTTGGTGTCCCCCCCCCCCCCCCAAAAAAAAAAGTGTGTCTCTGATTTTTCAGACAAAAATATATCTGTTAAAAATAGTCTGGTGTAGGCTAGAGAAACAAAAGTGTGGTTTTGCAGTTCCACGGTTCAAACCTCTGTATTATCCACTTTTGGGCCATTTGTATCTAAAAAAAAACAGTTTGAGTGTGTCACTCACTGTTCAGCCACAAATATATCTATTTAAAAATTCTGGTATACACCAGTAAATTATAACTGTGGTTTTGCTGTTCCACGGTAAAAAATCTCTATTATCCTGCTTTTGGCATTTTTTGCAGTACAAAACTAATAGTGTCTCCCTGATTTTTCAGACACAAATAAATCTGTTGAAAATAGTCTCGTGTAGGCCCGAGAAATAGAAGTGTGGTTTTGCAGCTCCATGGGTCAAATCTCTGTATTATCCTGCTTTTGCCATTTTTTGCCGTAAAGAAAAACAGTAATAGTGTCTCCTGATTGTTCAGACACAAATATATCTGTTGAAAATAGTCTGTGTAGGCCCGAGAAATAGAAGTGTGGTTTTGCAGTTCCACGGTTAAAATCTCTGTATTATTCAGCTTTTGCCATTTTTTGCCGTAAAGTAAAACAGTAATAGTGTCTACGGATTGTTCAGACACATATACATCTTTTGAAAATAGTCTGTTGTAGGCCCAAGAAATAGAAGTGTGGTTTTGCAGTTCCATGGGTCAAATCTCTGTATTATCCAGCTTTTGCCATTTTTTGCCATAAAGAAAATCAGTAATAGTGTCTCCTGATTGTTCAAACGCAAATATATCTGTTGAAAATAGTCTGATGTATGCCCGAGAAATAGAAGTGTGGTATTTCTGTTCCACGGGTCAAATCTCTCTATTATCCTGCTTTTGCCATTTTTTGCCGTAAAGAAAAACAGTAATAGTGTCTCCTGATTGTTCAGACACAAATATATCTGTTGAAAATAGTCTGGTGTAGGCCCGAGAAATAGAAGTGTGGATTGGCAGTTCCACGGGTCAAATCTCTGTATTATCCTGTGTTTGCCATTTTTTGCAATAAAGAAAAACAGTAATAGTGTCTCCTGATTGTTCAGACACAAATATATCTGTTGAAAATAGTATGGTGTAGGCCCGAGAAATAGAAGTGTGGTTTTGCTGTTCCACGGGTCAAATCTCTGTATTATCCAATTTTGGGCCATTTTTGCCTAAAAAAAACAGTTTGAGTATGTCGCTCACTGTTCAGCCACAAATATATCTATTTAAAATTGTCTGGTATACCCCAGTAAACAATAACTGTGGTTTTGCCATTCCACGGTAAAAAATCTCTATTATTCAGCTTTTGGTATTTTTTCCGTAAAGAAAAACAGTAATAGTGTCTCCCTGATTTTTCAGATTGTTTAAAAGAGTCAGGTGTAGGCCAGAGAAATAGAACTGTGTTTTCCCTCTTCCACGGTTCTAATCTACTTTTTATTACCCTTTTTCCATTGATAATGTGAGTGTAAGCTATTTAACTTCCTTTACAATGGGCAAGGCGCGTGGCAAGGGACATGGAACTTGATGTTCTGGTGATGGTGCGTGCAGAGGACGGGTCCGTGGCAAAGTGAAAATGTGCCACAACCAACAGCCACATCTTTTCGCTCCTACTTCTTGACCAAATTACTAGGAAAGCACACTACAACACCAGTACTGCGAACATATCAGTGTGAACAGGTTATTAATTGGATAGCAGATAATACTTCCAGTTACCTGTGCACCACCACCTCCGGTCTGTCTTCCACATGGTCAACTCTTAGTAGCCATGAGTCTCGACCGCATACTCCTCCTCACCCTTATGCTCCTTCCTCCCACCATGCCGAGTGTCGTCAGAGAGCAACTGATCCCACACTTGGACACTCTGAAGAGCTGTTCACTGGTCAATTTCCAGATTTGTGCCCCTCGCCTGCTCCGCTTGAAGTGGTGGAAGAGGAGATCCCATGCAGCGATGCCCAAATATTTGAACAGCCACGGCCACAGGAAGTTGACGCTGGCAATTTGTCACAAGAGGTGGACGATGACGATGCACAATTGCCAGGAAGTGAGGAGGAGGATCGTGGTGCGCAAGTGGAAGAGGAGGAGGTGGTGGATGATCTAGTAACTGACCCAATGTGGCAGGAGGACATGCAGAGCGAGGCCAGCAGCACACAAGGTGAGGGAGGCAGAGTACCACAACAGGCAGGAAGAAGCAGCGTGGTGGCTGCACACAGAAGGCAGACAACAGTTACCCGTAACACCAACCCGAGGGACGTTGCCAGTACAACCTGTAGGTCTTCCAGAGTCTGTAATTTTTTTAAAGACTCTGCTGATAACCCCAAAAAGGCCATTTGTACCACCCGCCATGCCAGCATCAGCAGGGGTGACAAAACTACCAGCCTGACCACCACCAGCATGATTAGGCACATGGCAGCAAAGCACCCGACTTTGTGGTGTGAACCCCAGGGTCCACGACCAGTGTCAGCATGTATCACTACTGCTTCTTCCACTGTTGCACCTGCAATAGAACCCCCTGTTGTGTGTGCAAGGCAATCCCCTGTCCATACTGCATGCAAAGATGCCCCCTCCTCTCAGTCTTCCCTTGTTATGCCAGTTTCTCAAGAAACAGCATCAACGTCCACGTCCATGTCCCACCGCAGTGTTCAATTTGTCCATATCCAAGACCTTTGAACGAAAGCGGAAATTCACAGCCAATGCCTCACAGGCCACAGTCCTAAATTCGCACATTTCACGACTGCTTTCGTTGGAAATCCTTCCTTTGAGGCTGTTGGAGACGGAATCCTTACACAACCTTAAGTCAGTGGCCGTCACTCGGTACTCAGTCCCCAGCCGACACTATTTTGCCTGGTGTGCCATCCCCGCACTACACAAGCACGTGTCCCAAAACATCTGCCGTGCCCTCAACAACACAGTTACTTGGAGAGTCCACCTGACAACGGACTCGTGGAAAAGTGCTTGTGGCCAGGGACGGTACATCTCCCTGACGGCACACTGGGTAAACATAGTGGAAGCCGGGACCCAGTCGGACCTTGGGACGGAACACATCCTCCCCAAACCGAGGATTGCGGGCCCTATGTCAGTCAGAGTTGCCCCCACAGTGTACAGCTCCTGTGCATCATCCTCCTCCACCTCCTCCTCATGTTCAGCCTCCTTCTCAGATATCACCACATCAGTTACAAGCTGGAAGCACTGCAGTCCTGCCTCCGGCAAGCGGCAACAGGCTGTGCTGAAACTCATAAGCTTAGGTGAGAAACCTCACGCTGCTTGTGAGTTGTGGACAGCTGTGAAAGAGCAGGCAGGTCTGTGGCTGAGACCGCTGAGCCTACATTCAGGCACGGTCGTGTGTGACAATGGCCATAACCTGGTGACGGCTCTGAGGCGAGGCGAGATCACACACGTACCATGCCTGGCTCAAGTGCTTAAACTCGTGGTTCAGCAGTTTCTTAAATCAAACCCCGAGTTGCCAGATCTGCTCGTCAAAGTACGCCGCCTGTCAGTTCATTTTCGCAAGTTGGCTACAGCTTCCGCCGCCCTTGCTGTGATGCAGCAGCGTTTGCAGCTTCCGTCACACCGACTGGAGTGTGATGTCCCCACATGTTGGAACTCTACCCTCCACATGTTGCAAAGGGTTTGTGAGCTGAAGAGAGCAGTTGTGGAGTACCAGCTGCAACAAGGCCGTCGATATTCAGGTCAGACTCCACACATAAGACCTCAGGAGTGGTCCTGGATGTGTGACATATGTACCATCTTGACAAACTTTGAGGAGTCCACCAAGATGGTGAGTGGCGATGACTTCATCATTAGCATCAGCATTCCACTTGTCTGTCTTTTGCAAAGCTCTCTGCAGAGAAAAGAAGAGGAGGCATTGCAGCCAGAGTATGATGAGATGGATCAAGAAGCCATAGCGGTCGATTACACACAGCCCAGCCTCATCTCATCCCAACGAGCATTGGTGGTCAATGAGGGAGTGGAGGAGGAGGAAGAACAGGAGCTTTTATCATGCGCTGTAGAAGGTAGTACATGTACATCTGTCATACCGGCGGTTCAGCTTGGGTGTCCTAAGGACAGAGGGTAGGAGGAGGAGGAGAGCATGGTCAGTCGTCATCTTGGTGAGGACACAGAAGTCTTGCCCGTTACCAGTCTGGCATGCATGGCTGACTTTATGTTACACTGCCTTAACCGTGACCCTCGCGCTGTCAAAATATTGGGTGACAGTCATTACTGGTTGGTGACTCTTTTAGACCCCCGCTACAAGGAGAACTTTCACTCTCTTATTCCTGAGGTGGAGAGGTCTACAAAAATGGGGCAGTACCAGAAGACCCTTGCTGCAAAACTGTTAAAAAAATTCCCTTCTGAACATGCTAGCGGCAGAGGTCACAGTTCGTTGCCCAACCAAGGCGTACATGCGAGAGAGATTCAACTCCAATCCAGCAGAGGCAGTGGAACACTGTCAACGTTCTGGGACAGTTTTCTCAGACCCCCCCTTCGGACAGACCCTGAGGCGCTGGTTACTCTCACAAGGAGTGGAATGTTTCAAAACATGGTGAGGGAGAACCTTGCCGACAGCACCAGCGTCCTCCGTGATTCCTCTGTGCCTTTTGTTTATTGGGTATCCAAGCTGGACAATTGGAATGAACTCGCTCTGTATGCCTTGGAGGTCCTGGCATGCCCTGCGGCTAGCGTGTTATTGGAGCATGTTTTTAGTGCCGCTGGGGGAATTATAACTGATAAGTGCACTCGCCTGTCAACTGACAATGCTGACAAGCTGACCCTTATCAAAATGAACAAGGGCTGGATTGGGCCAGACTTCTCATCACCACCAAATGACAGCAGAGTAACATAAAGTCAGATCCACTGTGTTTTTTCGGGAGGTGTATTCCCATGCACTGTTTCACACCCACACATGGGTATGCGCTTCCTCATTTCAGCTGTTTTATGTTCTTCTCCTTATCCTTAGCCTCCACCACCACTATACCACCAGGGTGAACGTGGTCCGTCTTGTTATTATTGAAAGTTCCTCCGTCCTTATTTTTGTCAGCTTTTGCTTGGAAGGCATAAGCAAAGACTGTGGGAGATCCACTCCCCAATAAAGGGAAAAATATTTTTAAGATGCTGTACTGTATAGCTCATGTAAGGGGCATTAAAACCATCTTGTTAAGCTACTGTGACCTCCACCACTTTTCCAAAGGGCATTAAAACCGTCTTGTTAAGCTTCTGGGACCTCCACGTCTCTTCTGAGGGGCATTAAAAGCATATTGTTAAGCTACTGCAACCTCCACCACTTTTCCGAGTGGCATTAAAACCATCTTGTTAAGCTACTGGGACCTCCACGTCTTTTCCAAGGGGCATTCAAAATGTCTTGTTAAGCTACTGTGACCTCCACCACTTTTCCAAGGGGCATTCAAACCGTCTTGTTAAGCTACTGTCACCTCCACCACTTTTCCGAGGGGCATTAAAACCAACTTGTTAAGCTACTGCGACCTTCTTGTCTCTTCCAAGGGGCATTCAAACAGTCTTGTTAAGCTACTGGGACCTCCACGTCTCTTCTTAGGGGCATTCAAACCATCTTGTTTAGCTACTGCAACCTCCACGTCTCTTCCAAGGGGCATTCAAACCGTCATGCTAAGCTACTGTGACCTCCACCACTTTTCCAAGGGGCATTAAAACCATCTTGTTGAGCTACTGGGACCTCCACGTCTCTTCCGATGGGCATTAAAACCGTCTTGTTAAGCTACTGGGACCACCACGTCTCTTCTGAGGGGCATTATAAGCATCTTGTTAAACCACTCTGAACTCCACAGCTCTTCCAAGGGGCATTGAAATGTTGTTTTTAAGTAACTCTAACCTCCACGACTATTCGATTGGGCATTGCATTTCCTCCTAATTTTTGACAGCTTTTGCTTGGAAGGCAGCCTGGTGTCCATGAATGGGATGTTCAGCGAGCACCGAGCATTTCCGGGTTACTCGGGCGGGAGCTCCGGTTTCCGCCCAGCACATTTGGCGCTCTTTATAGAGCCAATGAACATGAAGGGATTGCCAGCCAGTCACTGTAATGCCGCAGCCATGTTGTTTGTCGGCATTACAGTGATTGGCTGGCCGCACAGCATCACCTCGAGTATTTAAAACTGGGCGCCGCCATCTTGGACACAGTCGCTCCGGATCAGACAGTGTAGGGAGAATGCTGCTGAGTTAGAGAGAGATATATCGTGCACAATAGCTAGTGTACGGTCTCTAAAGCCTGCCAAATTAAACAAACAGTCCTTCTCAGGATTAATATCCATTCCAGATATCAGGCAGGCAGGCAGGTAGGCTGTATAGGAGACGCAGTGGTTATACCAGCAAATGCTGCATTACAGTCCTGTGTGCTACTGTTGGTCAAATTGCTAGACTTATTCCCCGCTCTCAGGGGCCAGGAAAAATCCATTTTTTTTTATCTAAATCGAAATAGAACTGTGGTTTTGCAGTTCCCCGGGTCAAATCTCTGTATTATCCTGCTTTTGGCATTTTTGCCGTAAAAAAAAAACTGTAATAGTGTCTGCCTGACTGTTCAGAAACCAATATATCTGTTTAAAAGAGTCTGGTGTAGGACAGAGAATTAGAACTGTGGTTTTGCAGTTCCACAGGTCAAATCTCTGTATTATTCTGCTTTTGGCATTTTTTGCCGTAAAAAAAACAGTAATAGTGTCTCCCTGGGGCATTAAAACTGTCTTGTTAAGCTACTGGGACCTCCACCACTTTTCCGAGGGACATTAAAACTGTCTTGTTAAGCTACTGGGACATCCACGTCTCTTCCAAGGGTCAATCAAACCATCTTATTAAACTACTGGGACCTCCACGTCTCTTCCAAGGGGCATTAAAACCGTCATGTTAACCTACTGCGACCTCCACCACTTCTTCCAAGGGGCATTAAAACCATCTTGTTAAGCTACTGGGACCTCCACGTCTTTTCCGAGGGGCATTAAAACCATCTTGTTAAGCTACTGTGACCTCCACCACTTTTCCAAGGGGCATTAAAACCGTCTTGTTAAGCTACTGGGACCTCCACCTCTTTTCCAAGGGGCATTAAAACCATTTTGCTAAGCTACTGGTACCTCCACGTCTCTTCTGAGGGGCATTAAAAGCATCTTGTTAAACCACTCTGAACTCCACAGCTCTTCCAAGGGGCATTGAAATGTTGTTTTTAATTACCTCTAACCTCCACGACTCTTCCAACAGGCATTGCATTTCCTCCTAATTTTAGACAGCTTTTGCTTTTCAATGCAAAGGCGAAAACTAGGGGAGACCCACTCCCCAATAATGGGTAGAAGGTTTATAGTACGCTGTTATCCACGTCTGTTTCCATGGGCATTGCAGTTCCTCATCATTTTTGGAAAGCCTTCCATTCACTGCTTAGGCCAACAGTGTACAGGAGACCCAGTTGCTGTAAATGGAAAAAAAGGTTTAGTTAAGGCCCTCTGACCTCCATGTCATTTCCAAGGGGCATTGGAGTGCCTCTAAATTTTTGGTAGGCATTGCACTCACTGTATGCCCTTTAACTGTGTAGCCGAACCGCTCCTTTTGTTACAGAAACATATCCTACAAGATATATGTGGTTGACTGGCCTGATATTGATGTGAATGGTCCCAGTTCCTCCTGCTCTTTCTCCTTTGCCACCACCTCATCCATCATTTATCACCTGAAGCTTTGTTTTAATGGGAGTCATAGAACTGGAATAGTAGCAGGAAAACATCCATCAATCCTCGGAGGAGGTAGGATATGCGCCAAAACGCAGACCACCTCAGGCCTAGCCGCTTCTACATACATGCGCTTGCATTCCAAGAAAACAAAGCAGATGCTAACTTCTATCATCATCATCATTCTCCTCACCTTGGCACTCTCAACTCCCCTGATGGTGAAGCCAGGGCCCACTGGAGGAGTTTGGATCTCTGGTGGGCTTGTCCAATGCTGCCCTAAAGCAGGCCGGGCTAAGAAAAGTGTGTGGGGGGAAGCTGACAGGAAAAATAGTGGTGGCTGGGGACCGCTTATGGACACCCGGCTGCCCCCAGGTGGCTGGGGACCGTGTGTGGACAACCCGCCGCGCGGCGGCTGGGGACCGTTTATGGACACCCGGCTGCCCACAGGCGACTGGGGACCGAGTGTGCACACCCGGCCGCCGTGTGGCTAGGGACTGAGTATGGATACCAGGCCGCCAACGCAGCCATGACGTGGTGGCCAGATTCCACCTACACATGCCTAAAAGGCCCAATTTCAAGTGCAAGCAAGCATTATGGTATTGCAGCCTGGGGGTGGGTGGGTGGTAGGCTGCATACTTGCGCTTGCATTGCAAGGAATGGGAGAGGTACAATTGAACACTGCCCTGTGACAAGGACTTGAACGGGGATAGTTGCAAGTCTGCAATGACAGGTGCAGGGTGGGAGGCATCTTTGCATGTACCTTGAACAGGGGTTTGGCATGCATGCACTACAGCGGAATAGGCTGTCCTTCCCACTAAATGTACTGGGGAGGGCACAAGTAATGTGTTGGTATGCATGCTTAATCTTATGTATAAGGCACACCGGTACAAATAGGGGCGGCTGGGGACTTAGTATGGATACCTCGCTGACGAAGCAGCTATGAGGTAGTGGCCAGCTTCGGCCTCCTCCAAACTAAAAGGCCCCATTTCAAGTGCAAGCTAGCAGAATGGTATTGCAGCCTGGGGGTGGGTGGGTGGCAGGTTGCACACTTATGCTTGCATTCCAAGAAAACAAAGCAGCTGCTAACTTCTTTTATCATCATCATGCTCCTCACCTTGGCACTCTCAACTCCCCTCATGGAGAAGCCAGGGCCCACTGGAGGAGTCTGATTCTCTGGTGGTCTCGTCCAATGCTGCACTAAAGCAGGCCAGGCAAAGAAAAGTGTGTGGGAAGGTGACAGGAGAAATAAGGGTGGATGGGGCCCGTTTACGGACACCGGGCTGCCCCCAGGCGGCTGGGGACCGTATGTGGACACCCGGCCGCGGGATGGCTAGGGACCGAGTATGGACATTCAGCCGCCCCCTGGCAGCTGGGGACTGAGTATGGATACCTCGCTGCCGAAGCAGCCATGAGGTAGTGGCCAGCTTTGGCCTCCTCCAAACTAAAAGGCCCCATTTCAAGTGCAAGCTAGCAGTATAGTATTGCAGCCTGCGGGTGGGTGGTTGGCTGCATATTTGCGCTTGTATTTCAAGGAATGGTGGAGGTACAATTGAACACTGCCCTGGGACAAGGACTTGCATGGGTATAGTTGCAAGTCTGCATCTTCTGATGCGGCAAGGATCACTTCTGATGGGCACACTTTTAGGCAGTGACCTGGGTGTCAGAGATGCTTCCAGGGGTCTTCTCCATGCTGTTCCCATGTCTTTTCAGCACTCTATGCATGTGTCACACAGCACATGGCCAGATAAGGATGTAAAATGTTAAAATGACATTTCCCGGTGAATGCATTTGTCACGGTTGAAAGCAGTACAAAAGTGCAAAAACGCATAAGAAATGCTACTTGTGAACATAGCCCAAGGTGTGGAGGAGTATTTTTTTGGGGGTTATTTATTTTACCTTATGCACAAGTCTTTACCCTGGAAAGGAACTTCCTTAACATATTTCACAGGAAAGCAGTTTCAGTTTCGTTTTTGAACGTTCTATTGTGAGCCCTTAAAGGTGGCGTAATACCTCTTACAACGTTGTTGACAGCAGTGACCTGGGAGTGGGAAATGCATCCAGGGGTCTTCCCCATGCTGTCCCCATGTCATTTGAGCACTGTTCCCATCGATTTGGGCAATTTTTAGGCCCTCTGTAGTGTTGAACGAGCATGCTCGACACTGCTCGGTACTCGCACGAGCATCTCACTTCTCGGTATGTTCAGGAGCACCGAGCATTTCCGGGTTACTTGGGCGGGAGCTCGGGTTTCCGTCCAGCAGATTTGGAGCTCAATACAGAGCCAATGAACATGAAGGGATTGCCAGCCAGTCAATGTAATTCCGCAGCCATGTTGTTTGTCGGCATTACAGTGATTGACTGGCCACACAGCATCACCTCGAGTATTTAAAACCGGGCGCCGCCATCTTGGACACAGTCGCTCCGGATCAGACAGTGTAGGGAGAGTGCTGCTGAGTTAGAGAGAGATATATCATGCAAAATAGCTAGCGTAGGGTGTCTAAAGCCTGCCAAATCAAACAAACAGTCCTTCTCAGGACTAATATCCATCCCAGATATCAGGCAGGCAGGCTGTATAGGAGACGCAGTGGTTATACCAGCAAACGCTGAATTACAGTCCTGTGTGCTACTGTTGGTCAAATTGCTAGACTTATTCCCCGTTCTCAGGGGCCAGGAAAAATCCTTTTTTTTTTTCTAAATCCTGTATTCTTTATTTTTCCTCAGTCAGACTGTACAAATACGCATCTTATCAACATTTTGGTATTCCCCCCCACACAAAAAAAAAAAATTGAAAGAGTCTGTGGCTGTTCAGACACCAATACATCTGTTTAAAAGAGTCTGGTGTAGGCCAGAGAAATAGAACTGTGGTTTTGCAGTTCCCCCGGGTCAAATCTCTGTATTATCCTGCTTTTGGCATTATTTTCCTGTAAAAAAAAACTGTAATATTATCTCCCTGACTGTTCAGACACCAATATATCTGTTTAAAAGAGTCTGGTGTAGGACAGAGAAATAGAACTGTGGTTTTGCAGTTCCACGGGTCAAATCTCTGTATTATCCTGCTTTTGGCATTTTTTTCCGTAAAAAAAAAACAGTAATAGTGTCTCCCTGACTGTTCAGACAGCAATATATCTTTTTAAAAGAGTCTGGTGTAGACCAGAGAAATAGAACTGTGGTTTTGAACTTCCACGGGTCAAATCACTGTATATCCTGCTTTTGGCATTTTTTGCCGTAAAAAAAAACTGTAATATTTTCTCCCTGTCTGTTCAGACACCAATATATCTGTTTAAAAGAGTCTGGTGTAGGCCATTGAAATAGAACTGTGGTTTTTCTGTTCCACGTGTCAAATCTCTGTGTTATCCTGCTTTTGGCATTTTTTGGCGTAAAAAAAAATCTGTAATAGTGTCTCCCTGACTGTTCAGACACAAATATATCTGTTTAACAGAGTCTGGTGTAGGCAAAAGAAATAGAACTGTGGTTTTGCAGTTCCACGGGTCAAATCTCTCTATTATCCTGCTTTTGGCATTTTTTTCTGTAAAAAAAAAACAGTAATAGTGTCTCCCTGACTGTTCAGACACCAATATATCAGTTTAAAAGAGTCTGGTGTAGGACAGAGAAATAGAACTGTGCTTTTGCAGTTCCACGGGTCAAATCTCTGTATTATCCTGCTTTTGGCATTTTTTGCCCAAAAAAAACTGTAATAGTGTCTCCCTGACTGTTCAGACACCAATATATCTGTTCAAAAGAATCTGGTGTAGGCCAGAGAAATATAATTGTGGTTTTGCAGTACCACGGGTCAAATCTCTGTATTATCCTGCTTTTGGCATTTTTTGCCGTAAAAAAAACAGTAATAGTGTCTCCCTGTCTGTTCAGACACCAATATATCTTTTTAAAAGAGTCTGGTGTAGACCAGAGTAATAGAACTGTGGTTATGCAGTTCCTCGGTTCTAATCTCCTTTTTTTACCCTTTTTCTATTGATAGTGCGAGTGTAAGCTATTTTACTTCATTTTCAATGGGCAAGGCGCGTGGCAAGGGACGTGGAACTGGACGCTCTGGTGATGGTGCGTGGAGAGGACGGGGCCGTGGCCAAGGTGAAAATGTGCCACAACCAACAGCCACATCTTATCGCTCCCTCTTCTTGACCCAATTACTAGGGAAGCACACTACAACACCAGTATTGCAAACTGATCAGTGTGAACAGGTTATTAATTGGATAGCCGATAATACTTCCAGTTACCTGGGCACCACCACCTCCGGTCTGTCTTCGACACGGTCAAGTTTTAGTAGCCATGAGTCTCAACCGCATACTCCTCCTCATCTTGATGCTCCTTCCTCCCACCATGCCAAGTGTCATCAGAGGAGGAGGATCGTGGTGCGCAAGTGGAAGAAGAGGAGGTGGTGGACGATCTAGTAACTGACCCAACGTGGCCGGAGGACACTCAGAGCAGGGCAAGCAGCACACAGGTGGAGGGAGGCAGAGTACCCCAACAGGCAGGAAGAAGCAGTGTGGTGGCCGCACACAGAAGACGGGTAACAGTTCCCCGTAACACCAACACGAGGGACATTGCCAGTACAACTGGTAGGTCTTCCAGAGTCTGGAATTTTTTTAAAGACTGTGCTGATAACCCCAAAAAGGCCATTTGTATCACCTGCCATGCCAGCATCAGCAGGGGTGACAAAACTACCAGCCTGACCACCACCAGCATGATCAGGCACATGTCAGCAAAGCCTCCACTTTGTGGGGCAAACCCCAGGGTCCACGACCAGTGTCAGCGGGTGTCACCGCAGCTTCTTCCGCTGTTGTGCGTGTAATAGAACCCCCTGTTGTGTGTGCAAGGCAATCCCCTGTCCATACTGCATGCAAAGATACCCCCCCATCTCAGTCTCTACTTATTATGGCATTTTCTCAAGAAACAGCTTCAACGTCCACGACACACCGCAGTGTTCAATTGTCCATATCCCAGACCTTTGAACGAAAGTGCAAATTCGCAGCCAACGTGCCACAGGCCACAGTCCTAAATTTGCACATTTCACGACAGCTTGCGTTGGAAGTTCTGCCTTTTAGGCTGGTGGAGATGGAATCCTTCCGCAACCTTAAGGCGGTGGCCGTCCCTCGGTACTCGGTCCCCAGCCGACACTGTTTTGCCCTGTGTGCCATCCCCACACTACGCAAGCACGTGTCCCAAAACATCTGCTGTGTACTCAACAACACAGTTACTGGGAGAGTCCACCAGACAACGGACACGTGGACAAGTGCTTGTGGCCAGGGACTGTATATCTCCCTGATGGCACACAGGGTAAACTTAGTGGAAGCCAGGGCCCAGTCGGACCTTGGGACCGAACACATCCTCCCCATACAGAGGATTGCGGGCCCTATGTCAGTCAGAGTTGCCCCCACAGTGTGCAGCTCCTGCGCATCATCCTCCTCCTCCTCCTCATGTTCAGCCTCCATCTCAGATATCACCACATCAGTTACAAGCTGGAAGCACTGCAGTACAGCCTCAGCCAAGCGACAACAGGCTGTGCTGAAACTCATAAGCTTAAGGTGATAAACCTCACACTGCTTGTGAGTTGTGGACAGCTGTGAAAGAGCAGGCAGATCTGTGGCTGAGACCGCTGAACCTACATCTAGGCTTGGTCGTGTGTGACAATGGCAGTAACCTCGGGGCGGCTGTGAGGCGAGGCGAGGCGAGATCACACACGTACCATGCCGGGCTCATGTGCTTAACCTCGTGGTTCAGTGGTTTCTTAAATCGTACCCCCAGTTGCCAGATCTGCTCGTGAAAGTACGCCGCCTGTCAGCTCATTTTCGGAAGTCGGCTACAGCTTGCTTCTGCCACCCTTGCTGTGTTGCAGTAGCGTTTGCAGCTTCCTCCACACCGACTGGTGTGTGAGGTACCCACAAATTGGAACTCTACCCTCCACATGTTGCAAAGGATTTGTGAGCAGAAGAGAGCAGTTGTGGAGTTCCAGCTGCCACAAGGCAGTCGATATTCAGGTCAGACTCCACACATAAGACCTCAGGAGTGGACCTGGATGTCTGACATATGTACCATCCTGACAAACTTTGAGGAGTCCACCAAGTTGGTGAGTGGCGATGACGCCATCATTAGCATCAGCATCCCACTTGTCTGTCTTTTGCAACGCTCTCTGCAGAGAAAAGAAGAGGAGGCATTGCAGCCAGAGTATGATGAGATCGATCAAGAAGCCTTAATGGGCGATTACACACAGCCGAGCCTCATCTCATCCCAATGTGTATTGGGGGACAATGAGGGAGACTAGGAGGAGGAGGAAGAACAGGAGCTGGTATCATGCACTGTAGATGGTAGTACATGTACAACTGTCATACAGTCGGTTCAGCGTGGGTGGCCTGAGGACAGGGGGGAGGAGCTGGAGAAGGAGAGCATGGTCAGTCGTCATCTTGGTGAGGACACAAAAGTCTTGCCCGTTACCAGTCTAGCACGCATGGCTGACTTTATGTTACGCTGCCTTAACCGTGACCCTCGCGTTGTCAAAAATTTGGGAGACAGTCATTACTGGTTGTTGACACTTTTAGACCCCCGCTACAAGGAGAACTTTCACTCTCATATTCCAGAGGTGGAGATGTCTACAAAAATGTGGCAGTACCAGAAGGCCCTTGCTGTAGAACTGTTAAAAAAAATCCCATCTGAACATGCTAGCGGCAGAGGTCACAGTTCGTTGCCCAACCAAGGCGTACAGGTGAGAGAGAAGCAACTCCAATCCAGCAGAGGCAGGGGAACACTGTCAACATTCTGGGACAGTTTTCTGAGACCCGCCCAGCCTACCGGCCCTGAGGCATGGGGTACTCTCACATGGAGTGGAAAGTTTCAAAACATGGTGAGGGAGTACCTTGCCGACCGTACAAGCGACCTCCGTGATTCCTCTGTGCCTTTTAATTATTGGGTATCCAAGCTGGACACTTGGAATGAACTCACTCTGTACGCCTTGGAGGTCCTGGCATGCCCTGCCGCTAGCGTGTTATCGGAGCGTGTTTTTAGTTCCGCTGGGGGAATAATAACTAATAAGCGCACTCGCCTGTCAACTGACAATGCTGACAAGCTGACCCTTATCAAAATGAACAAGGGCTGGATTGGGCCAGACTTCTCATCACCACCAAATGACAGCAGAGTAACATAAAATCAAATCCACTATGTTATTTCGGGAGGTGTATTCCCATGAACCACTTCACACCCACACATGGGTACACGCTTCCTCATTTCGGCTGTATTTTGCTCTTCTTTTCCTCAGCCTCCACCACCACTATATCTCCAGGGTGACCGTGGTCCATGTTGCCAGCATTGCAAGTTCCTTCGTCCTAACTTTTGTCAGCTATTGCTTGGAAGGCATAGGCAAAGACTATGGGAGACCCACTCCCCAATAATGGGAATAATGTTTTAATATGCTGTACTGCATGGATATTGTTTGCCAGCATTGCAAGTTCCTCCGTCCTAATTTTTTGCAGCTTTTGCTTGGAAGGCATAGGCAAAGACTATGGGAGACCCACTCCCCATTAATGGGAATAATGTTTTTAATATGCTGTACTGCGTGGCTCTTGTAAGGGGCATGAAAACCATCTTGTTAAGCTACTGCGACCTCCACCACTTTTCCAAGGACATTATAACCATCTTGTTAAGCTACTGCGACCTCCACCACTTTACCAAGGAGCATAAAAACCGTCTAGTTAAGCTACTGTGACCTCCAGCACTTTTCCAAGGGGCATTGATATTGTCTTTTTATTCCACTGCGACATCCACCATTCTTCCAGCGTGCATTGCATTTCCTCCTAATTTTAGTCAGCTTTTGCTTTTCAATACATAGGTGAACACTAAGGGAGACCCACTCCCTAATAAAGGGTTGAAGGTTTTAGGTAATAATAATAATTATTTTTTGGAAAGCCTTCCATTCACTGCTTAGACCAACAATGCACAGGAGACCCAGTTGCTATAAATGGAAAAAACGGTTTAGTTAAGGCCTTCTGACCTCCATGTCACTTCCAAGGGGCATTGGAGAGCATCAAAATTTTTGGTAGGCATTGCACTCACTGCATGCCCTATAACTGTGTAGCCGAAAAGCTCCTTTTGGTACAGAAACATATCCTACGAGACATGTGTGGTTAACTGGGTTGATATTGATGTGAATGGTCCCTGTTCCTCCTGCTCTTTCTCCTTTGCCACCACCTCATCCATCATTCATAACCTGAAGCTTTGCTTTAACAGGATTCATAGAACTGGGATAGTAGCAGGTAAACATCCAACAATCCTCGGAGGAGGTAGGATATGCGCCAAAACGCTGACCACCTCAGGCCTAGCCGCTACTACAAACATGCGATTGCATTCCAAGAAAACAAAGCAGATGCTAACTTCTATCATCATCATCACGCTCCTCACCTTGGCACTCTCAACTCCCCTGATGGAGAAGCCAGGGCCCACCGGAGGAGTCTGGCTCTCTGGTGGGCTCGTCAAATGCTGCCCTAAAGCAGGCCAGGCTAAGAAAAGTGTGTGGGGGGAAGTTCCCAGGAGAAATAGGCTGCTGGGGACCATGTGTGGACACCCGGCCATGGGGCGGCTGTGGACCGAATATGGACACCCGGCCGCCCCCTGGAGGCTGGGGAGCGAGCGTGGACTTCCGGCCGCCGGGCGGCTGGGGACTGAGTATGGATACCTCACTGCCGAAGCAGCCATGAATTAGTGGCCAGCTTCGGACTCCTCCAAACTAAAAGGCCCCATTTCAAGTGCAAGCTAGCAGTAAGGTATTGCAGCCTGGGGGTGAGTGGGTGGCAGATTGCAAACTTATGCTTGCATTCCAAGAAAACAAAGCAGATGCTAACTTCTATCATCATCATCATGCTCCTCACCTTGCCACTCTCAATTCCCCTGATTGAGAAGCCAGGGCCCATCAGAGGAGTCTGGTTCTCTGGTGGGCTCGTCTAATGCTGCCCTAAAGCACGACAGTCTAAGAAAAGTGTATGGGATGTTCCCAGGAGATATAGGGGTGGCTGGGGACCATTTACGGACACCCGGCCATCCCCAGGTGGCTGGGGACCGTATGTGGACACCTGGCCGCGCGATGCCTGGGAACGAAGAATGGATACCCGGCCGCCCCCTGGCGGCTGGAAACCGAGCGTGGACACCCAGCCGCCGGGCGGCTGGGGACTGAGTATGGATACCAGGCCGCCGACGCAGCCATGACATGGTGGCTGGCGTCTTCCACCACATGCCTAAAAGGCCCAATTTCAAGTGCAAGCAAGCTAACAGTATGTTATTGCAGCCAGGAGGTGGGTGGGTGGGTGGCAGGTTGCACACTTACGCTTGCATTCCAAGAAAAAAAGCAGATGTTAACTTCTATCATCATCATCATCATGCTCCTCACCTTGGCACTCTCAACTCCCCTGATGGAGAAGCCAGGGCCCACCGGAGGAGTCTGGTTCTCTGGTGGGCTTGTACAATGCTGACCTAAAGCAAGCCAGGCTAAGAATTGTGTGGGGGAAGATCCCAGGAGAAATAGGGGTGGATGAAGACCGTGTGTGGACACCCGGCTGTGGGGCAGCTGGGGACCGAGTATGGACACCAGGCCGCTAACTGGCGGCTGGGGAGACTGAGGTTTGACACCCGGCGCCGGGCAGCTGGGGCCTGAGTAAGGAAACTAGGCCGCCGACGCAGCCATGACATGGTGGCCGGTGTCTGCCTTCACATGACTAAAAGGCCCAATTTCAAGTGCAAGCAAGCTAGCAGTATGGTATTGCAGCCTGGGGGTGGGTGGGAGGCAGGTTGCACACTTACGCATGCATTCCAAGAAAACAAAGCAGATGCTTACTTCTATCATCATCATCATTCTCCTCACTTTGGCACTCTCAACTCCCCTGATGGAGAAGCCAGGGCCCACCGCAGGAATCTGGTTCTCTGGTGGGCTGATCCAATGCTGCCCTAAAGCATTCCAGGCTAAGAAAAGTGTGGGGGAAGTTCAAAGGAGAAATAGGGATGGCTGGGGACCATTTATGGACATCCGGCCGCCCCAAGGCGGCTGGGGACCGTGTTTGGACACCCGGCTGCGGGGCGGCTGGGGACCGAGTATGGACACTCGGCCGCCCCCTGGCGGATGGGGACCGAGCGTGGACACCTGGCCGCCGGGCGGCTGGGTACTGAGTATGGACACCTCACTGCCGAAGCATCCATGAGGTAGTGGCCAGCTTAGTCCTCCTCCAAACTTAAAGGCCCCATTTCAAGTGCAAGCTAGCAGTATGGTATTGCAGCCTGGGGGTGGGTGGTGGCAGGTTGCACACTTACGCTTGTACTCCAAGAAAATAAAGCAGATGCTAACTTCTATCATCATCATTATGCTCCTCACCTTAGCACTTTCAACTCTCCTGATGGAGAAGCCATGGCCCACTGGAGGGGTCTGGTTCTCTGGTGGGCTCGTCAAATGCTGCCCTAAAGCAGGCCAGGCTAAGAAAAGTGTGGAGGAACTTCCCAGGAGATATAGGGGCAGCTGGGGACCGAGTATGGACACCCGGCCGCCCACTGGTGGCTGGGGACCGTGTGTGGACACCCGGCCGCGGGGCAGCTGGGACCAAGTATGAACACCCGGCCGCCCACTGGTGGCTGGGGACCGAGTGTGGACACCCGGCCGCTGGGCGACTGGGAACTGAGTATGGATACCTCGCTGCCGTAGCAGCCATGAGGCAGTGGCCAGCTTTGGCCTCCTCCAAACTTAAAGGCCCCATTTCAAGTGCAAGCTAGCCATAAGGTATTGCAGCCTGGGGGTTAGTGGGTGACAGATTGCAAACTTATGCTTGCATTCCAAGAAAACAAAGCAGATGCTAACTTCTGTCATCATCATCATGCTCCTCACCTTGCCACTCTCAATTCCCCTGATGGAGAAGCCAGGGCCCATCGGAGGAGTCTGGTTCTTTAGTGGGCTAGTCCAATGCTGACATTAAGCAGGCCAGGCTAAGAAAAGTTTAGGGGAAGTTCCCAGGAGAAATAGGGGTGGCTGGGGATCATTTACGGACACCCGGCCGTCCCCAGGTGGCTGGGGATGGTGTGTGGACACCTGGCCGCAGGGCGCCTGGGAACCGGGAATGGTCACCCGGCCGCCCCTAGGCGGCTTGGGACCGTGTGTGGACACCCTGACACGGGGCAGCTGGGGACCGAGTATAGATACCCGGCGATTCCCTGGTGGCTGGGGACTGAGTGTGGACACCCGGCCGCCGGGCGGCTGGGGGCTGAGTTTGGATACTAGGCGGCCGATGAAGCCATGACATGGTGCCCGGAGTCTGCCTCCACATGCCTAAGAGGCCCAATTTCAAGTGCATGCAAGCTAGCAGTATGGTATTGCAGCCTGTGGGTGGGTGGGTGGCAGGTTGCACAATTACGCTTGCATTCTAAGAAAAGAAAGTAGATGCTAACTTCTATCATCATCATCATGTTCCTCACCTTGGCACTCTCAACTCCCCTGATTGAGAAGCCAGGGCCCACCGGAGGAGTCTGGTTCTCTGGTGGGCTCGTCTAATGCTGTACTAAAGCAGGCAAGGCAAATAAAAGTATGGGGGAAGTTCCCAGGAGAAATAGGGGCTGCTGGGGATGGTTTATGGACACTCGGCCGCCCCTAGGCAGCTGGGGACCGTGTGTGGACACACGGCCGCAGGTCAGCTTGGTACCGAGTATGGACACCCCGCCGTTCCCTGGCGGCTGGGGACTGGGTGTGGACACCCGGCCGGCGGGCGGCTGGGGAATGAGTATGGATACCAGGCCGCCGACGCATCCATGATATTGTGGCCGGCGTCTGCCTCCACATGCCTAAAAGGTCCAATTTCAAGTGCAAGCAAGCTAGCAGTATGGTATTGCAGCCTGGAGGTGGGTGGGTGGGTGGCAGGTTGCACACTTACGCTTGCATTCCAAGAAAAAAAGCAGATGTTAACTTCTATCATCATCATCATCATGCTCCTCACCTTGGCACTCTCAACTCCCCTGATGGAGAAGCCAGGGCCCACTGGAAGAGTCTGATTCTCTGGTGGGCTCGTCCAATGCTGCCCTAAAGCAGGCCAGTCAAAGAAAAGTGTGGGGTAAGTTCCCAGTAAAATAGGGGCGGCTGGGGACCTTTAATGGACACCTGGCCGCACCCAGGCGTTTGGGGACCGTGTGTGGACACCCGGCCATGGGGCGGCTGTGGACCGAGTATGGACATCCGTCCGCCCCCTGGTGGCTGGGGACCGAGCGTGGAAACCCGGCCTCCGGGCGGCTGGGGACTGAGTATGGATACCTCGCTGCCGAAGCAGCCATGAGGTAGTGGCCAGCTTCGGCCTCCTCCAAACTAAAAGGCCCCATTTCAAGTGCAAGCTAGCAGCATGGTATTGCAGCCTGGGGGTGGGTGGGTGGCAGATTGCAAACTTACGCTTGCATTCCAAGAAAACAAAGTAGATGCTAACTTCTATCATCATCATCATGCTCCTCACCTTGCCACTTTCAATTCCCCTGATGAAGAAGCCAGGGCCCATCGGAGGAGTCTGGATCTCTGGTGGGCTCGTCCAATGCTGCCCTAAAGCAGGCCATGCTAAGAAAAGTGTGGGGCAAGGAGAAAGGAGAAATAGGGGTGGCTGGGGACCGCTTATGGACAGCCGGCCGCGGGGCGGATGGGGACCGAGAATGGACACCCGGCCTCCCCCTGGTGGATGGGGAAAGAGCGTGGACACCTGGCCACCGAGCGGCTGGGGACTGAGTATGGATACTAGTCCGTCGACGCAGCCATGACATGGTGGCCTCCGTCTGCCTCCACATGCCTAAAAGGCCCAATTTTAATAGCAAGCAAGCTAGCAGTATGGCATTGAAGCCTGGGGGTGGGTGGGTGGCAGATTGCACACTTACGCTTGCTTTCCAAGAAAACAAAGCAGATGCTAACTTCTATCATCATCATCATGCTCCTCACCTTGGCACTCTCAACTCCCCTGATGGAGAAGCCAGGGCCCACCGGAGCAGTCTGGTTCTCTGGTGGGCTCGTGCAATGCTGCTCTAAAGCAGGCCAGGCTAAGAAAAACGTGGAGGAATTTACCAGGAGAAAGAGGGTCAGCTGGGGACCATGTGTGGACACCCAGCCGCGGGGCAGCAGGGGACCGAGTATGGACACCCGGCTGCCCATTGGCCACTGGGGACCGAGCGTGGACACCCGGCCGCGGGGCGACTGGGGGCTGAGTATGGATACCTCGCTGCCGAAGCAGCCATGAGGTAGTGGCCAGCTTCTGCCTCCTCCAAACTAAAAGGCCCCATTTCAAGTGCAAGCTAGCAGTATGGTATTGCAGCCTTGGGGTGGGTCGGTGGCAGGTTGCACAATTACGCTTGCATTCCAAGAAAACAAAGCAGATGCTAACTTCTATCATCATCATCATGCTCCTCACCTTGGCACTCTCAACTCACCTGATGGAGAAGCCAGGGCCCACCGGAGGAGTCTGGTTCTCGGGTGGGCTAGTCCAATGATGCCCTAAAGCATGCCAGGCTAATAAAAATGTGGGGGAAGTTCCCAGGAGAAATAGGGGCTGCTGGGGACCGCTTATGGACACCCGGCCGCCCCCAGGCAGCTGGGGACCGTGTGTGTACACCCGGCCACAGGGCGGCTGGGGATAGAGTTTGGACACCCGACCGTCCCCTGGCAGATGGGGACACCCGGCCGCTGGGCGACTGGGGACTGAGCATGGATACCTCGCTGCCGATGCAGCCATGAGGTAGAGGCCAGCTTCGGCCTCCTCCAAACTAAAAGGCCCCATTTCAAGTGCAAGCCAGCAGTATGGTATTGCAGCCTGGGGGTGGGTGGGTGGCAGGCTGCATAACTGCGCTTGCATTGCAAGGAATGGGGGAGATACAATTGAACACTGCCCTGGGACAAGGACTTGCACGTGGATAGTTGCAAGTCTGCATCTTCTGATGCGGCAAGGATCACTTATGATGGGCACACTTTTAGGCAGTTACCTGGGTGTCAGAGATACTTCCAGGGGTCTTCCCCTTGCTGTTACCATGTCTTTTTAGCAATGTATGCATGTGTCACACAGCAAATGGCCAGATAAGATTGTAAAATGTTAAAATGACATTTCTGGATGAATAAGTTTGTCATGGTTGAAAGCAATACAAAAGTGCAAAAACGCATAAAAAATGTTACTTGTGAACATCGCCCAAGGTGTGGAGGAGTATTTTTGTTTTTGGTTATAAATTACCTTATACACAAGTCTTTACCCTGGAAAGGATGTTCCTTAACATATTTCACAGGAAAACCGTTTCAGATTAGTTTTTGAACGTTTTATTGTGAGCCCGTAAAAGTGGCTTAATTCCTGTGACCACGTTGTTGACAGCAGTGACCTGGGGGTCAGAAATGCTTCCAGGTGCGATCCCCATGCTGTCCCCATGTCTTTTGAGCACTGTCACTATCGTTTTGGGCACTTTTTAGGCTTTCTATAGACTGCCGGTTGGTGCCGCCGCAAAAATGCTCTCGTTTCCCATAGACTTACATTGGGCTTGTTGCTCTGGTCGAGCACCCCAGTATCACGGTGAGCTTGGCCCAGCTTCGAGCACCTGAGCATTTTAGTGCTCGCTCAACACTAGCCCTCTGCAGACCGCCGGGGGCAGCCGCGTGAAAAAATGCCCGAGTTTCCCATAGACTTACATTGGGCTCGTTGCTTGGGTCGAGCACCCAAGTATTCCAATTTGCTCGACCCGAGTATCGAGTACCGGAGCATTTTAGTGCTCGCTCATCACTAATAAACACCTTTAATTAAATGATGTGGGTGTTGTATGCAGGGGTGGATTGAGAGCAGCCAGGGCCCCGGGCAGTTCAGAAGGCGTGGGCTCCCCCGCTGACAGAAATAGCAGTGAGCGTATCACAGCGCGTGCATTTTCCTATTTATGTACAGAACTCTAGATAACATAGCGCCATACATAATAATTCAGGGGTGAGAGATTCATTTTCAGAAGGGGCCACATGAGAGACCGTGACTGTTGTGGAGGCCGAACAATAGGCTGAAATTAATTCTGCTCAATATTAACATATTAATTATAATTATTTTTAATTTTATTTGTATCACTTAATATTGAGCTGAATTAATATGCTGACATAACCTTTCTACAGTACGAGCCCCCACATAGCCCCCTCATTCATCAACCAAAGCAATCAACTTATGGGGCCTTCATACATGTAAACCATTAAAAAAAAAAGAAAAAATTCTCTTTTTTTAAAAAAAACTTAATTCATAAAAACATTAGTGATAGGCGAACGTGCTCAGATGACTTGTTATCCCTGCACGATTGGGAGTTATCCAAGTATCTTGTAGAGCTTGGATAATATATTCGAGTCCCTGTGGCTGCATGTTTTGTTTTTGTCTGTTAGACAACCACAACACTTAACAAACAGGCAATCCCTGCATGTGTTGCATCTGTCTGACAGCAGATACAACACTATATATATAGACCCGATAGGGCCTGAACAGTTGTGTACTTAGCTTAATGGCGTCTTCGTCCGACACTTTTTTTCCTCTTTTGGTCATTCAGGGATTCGTCAGGGAATTCCTTCAATCAGGACAAGAAAAGGAGACTATAAGCCGCACTGCAATGAGGATAACAGCTCGCAGGTCCAGGCAATATTCCCCCTCAAAGCCCCCTACATACAATATGAGCCCACACAAAGCCCCCTACATACAGTATGAGTCCCCCATAGCCCTGTACATACAGTAGGAGCCCACACACAGCCCCCTACATACAGTATGAGCCCCCACACAGCCCTCCATATACAGTATGAACCCACACACAGCCCCCTACATATAGTATGAACCCCTACCTAGCTACCTAGATACGGTAAGAGCTCATCAAGAGAATGCCAAGAGTGTGCAAAGCAGTCATCAAAGCAAAAGGTGGCTACTTTGAAGAACCTAGAATATAAGACATATTTTCAGTTGTTTCACACTTTTTTGTTAAGTATATAATTCCACATGTGTAAATTCATAGTTTTGATGCCTTCAGTGTGAATGTACAATTTTCATAGTCATGAAAATACAGAAAAATCTTTAAATGAGAAGGTGTGTCCAAACTTTTGGTCTGTACTGTATGCAACGTTGAGTTCCAATGTGTGGTGACATCACACACCAGTCTGTGAGCTGGAAGCTGCAAACTCTGCTGAAGCACTGCCAGGGCAGCGGAAGATATAGCTTACTTTCGGAAATGGGCACACACGTGGCGTACCTTCACAAGCAGTTCAGGCAGATATGGGTAGGTTTTGAGAAACTGCTGAAACACTAAGTTGAGCACATGGCCAGGCATGGTACATGTGCGTTGTTGCCAAGCTTCGGAGCCGCCACCAGGTACCGGCCATTGTCACACATGACCATGCCTGGCTGTAGATTCAGTGGTGAGAGCCACAGTTCTGCCTGCTCTGTTACAGCTTTCAAAACTCTGCAGCGGTGTGCAGTTTGTCACCTAAGCAGATCAGCTTCAGCACAGCTTGTTGCCGCTTGGCTGAGGAAGTGCTGCAGTGCTTCCAGCTTGTGACTGATGTGGTCATTTCAAAGATGGAGGCTGAAGAGGAGTAGGAGGTGCAGGAGCTGTAGAATATGGGGGCAACCCTGACTTACCCAGGGCCTGCAATCCTCGGCGTCGGGAGGACGTATTCCATTCCAGGGTAAAAAACTGCATCCTGGTTTACACAATGTTCACCCAGTGTGCTGTCAATGAAATGTACCATCCTTGGCCACATGCCCTTGTCCATGTGTCCATGGATAGATGGACCTTCCTTGTAACTGCTTTGGTGAGGGCATGAGTAATGTTCTGGGACACATGCTTGTGTAAGGCAGGGCACACCAGGAGAAAAAGTAGCGGAGGGGGAATGAGCATCGAGGGACGTCCGCCGCCATGAGGTTGAAGAAACCTTCCGTTTCCACGAGCCAAAAAGGCATTTCCAATGCAAGCAGTCTAGAAATGTGGCAATTTAGTATTGTGGCCTGTGGGTGGGTGGCTGTGTATTTGCGCTTGCGTTCATAGGACTGGGGTAGGGACAACTGAATGCTGCACTGGGACAAGGATGTGGAAGTGGTTGCTGACGGTGATGGTTGCATGTGTGCAATGACAGGTTCAGGGTGGGAGGCATATTCGCTTGCATCAGGGGTTTGACGTGAATAGTAGAACAGGCAGTGATGTCACTCGCAGACACCGTCTCTGGACCCTGGTGTTTGGCCCAACTAGTTGAGTGATTTGCTGTCAGATGCCTGAGCATGCTGGTGGTGGTCAGGCTGGTAGTTTTGCTGATCCTGCTGATGCTGGCATGGAGATGTTGCAAATGGCGTTTTTTGAGTTAACTGGACAGTCCTTAAAAAAGAGCCAGACTCAAGAAGACCTAACAGTTGGACTGGCAACTAGCCTCATATTGATGTTTTGGGGAACAGTTGCCCTCTTTGTGTTTGTGGCCACCCCACTGCTTCTTCCTGCCTGCTGTGGTGCAATGCCTCCCTTCCCCTGTGTGCTGCTGTCCTTGCTATGCATGTCACATACCCAGTTTGGGTCGGTGACTACATCGTTCATCAACTCCTCTTCCACGTACGCAACCTTTGCCTCCTCCCGACTTGCTAGCAATTGTGTCTTATTATAATCCACCTCTTGCAACAGCAATTGCACTTTCCCACCATCGCCTTCTGTAATCGTGGCTGCTCAAATATTTGGGCATCTCTACATGCGATCTCCTCATATCCTGCTTGAAGCGGACCAAGCGAGAGGCCCGTATCTATAAATGGAAATGTGAACAGCTCTTCGGAGTGTCCAAGTGTGGGATCAGTTGTCTCCAGGCACTCGGCATGGTGGGAGGAAGGAAGATCAGGGTGAAGAATAAGTGGTTCAGACTCACGGCTACTGAGACTGGAGCATGTGGAAGACAGGGTGGTGGTGGTGGTAAACTTACTGGAAGCATTATCTGCTATCCAACTAACAACCTTTTCACACTGGTCTGGCTTCAAGAGTGGTGTTTTGCAGCCCCCTAGAAAGTGGGACAGGAAGCTAGGTAGACATGATGTGGGTGCTTGTTTTGCTCCCTCAGCAGGCACAGTTTCAACTTGCCCATGTCCTCAGCCTCTGCCTGCACCATCAGCATCACATCCACTTCCCTGTCCCTTACCATGTGCCTTGCCCATTTTAAATGGAGGACAATATTTTGCAGCTTTCAAAAAAAGTCTGTTTTAAACTGGGAGTAATATTTGATCATGTCTGATGACCAATTTTCTTATGCAATGCCGGTATAGCAATGCTATTAGTCAGTGACCAAATGTGGATATGTTTTAGACACACAAGTAGCAGACTTTAAATGGAGTATAATATTTTGCAGCTTTCAAAAAATGTCAGGATTAATACTGCAGTAATATTTGACCTCCTTAGTTGATGGACAAGTATCTTTGCTTGTACAGTACAGCAATGCTATTCAAATGAACCAAATCTGGCTGTATGCTGCTAACAAGCAAATGGGGCAGTAAAAATGGTGTATTATATTGCTTTTCATCAAAATTCTCAGGATTAAAAGCAAAAAGAATATTATTAACCCAGCTATCTGCGGCTATTGATAGGCGTTCCAGCAGTAGAAAGAACGTGCAATGGACCCTATTCTGTACTACACTAGCTTTCCACAAACTCTATCAGCAGGATTAATATTCATCAGAATAAGCCGCTACAAGGACTGTTACTATAGATTAATGAAATACAACAAAGAAGGTAGTCGGTACAATGGTACCTGTGCCTTCAGCAGTTGCACAATCGCTGTGGATCTCGAAGATTGCACTCAAGTCCAGAGTGATCAGGTGCATACCAATTGTAGTAAAAATCAATCCAAATGCCAAAAGAGAGAAAGAAAGGTAGCACTCACCGATCCTGTGAAAATGTCATATCTTTATGACATGTTTAAAAATCCATTGTGGGGGAGGTTGTGGATCACCTGTCGGTGATTCAGGTGATCCACAACCTCCCCCGCAATGGATTTTTAAACCTGAAATAATGATATGACATTTTCACAGGATCGGTGAGTGCTACCTTTCTTTCTCTCTTTTTGTATCTAGTGTAGATTAACAATAGTGGTGCGGAATCACTGCTTAAAATAAGCACCAATTCTCTCCCTCGCAAAGCTGCAGATCTCCCTACTTTGCTTGTTTGACCGGTAGACTGAGACTAGCGTAGGATCCAGGGTCTTATATAGACCCCATGATGCTATGCGGCCAGTCAATCACTGTAATGCCACAATCAACATGGATACAGCATTACAGTGACTGTCAGGCAATACCTGCATGGTAAATGTCAGCCTAATAAACGAAAAAACATGCAGGGAAAGAACTCGAGCTCCCGTCCGAACATTCAAAAAATACTCGCTGAGTAACGAATATTCCGAGCGCAGTGATGCTCAGTAGTGTTGAGCGAGCACTAAAATGCTCGGGTGCTCGAAGCTCGGGCCGAGCTCGCCGTGATACTCGGGTGCTCGACCCGAGCAACGAGCCCAATGTTAGTCTATGGGAGTCTCGAGCATTTTTGCGGTGGCACCCCCGGCAGTCTTTTAAAAGCCTAACAAGTGCCCAAAATGATAGTGACAGTGCTCAAATGACATGGGTACAGCATGGGGATCGCCCCAGGAAGCATTTCTGACCCCCAGGTCACTGCTGTCAACAACGTGGTCAGAGGTATTAAGCCACTTTTACGGGCTCACAATAAAACGTTCAAAAACTAAAGTGAAACCTTTTTCCTGTGAAATATGTTAAGGAACATCCTTTCCAGGGAAAAGACTTGTGTATAAGTTAAAATAAATGACCAAAAACAAAAATACTCCTCCACACCTTCGGCTATGTTCACAAGTAGCATTTTTTATGCGTTTTTGCACTTTTGTATTGCTTTCAACTATGACAAATGCATTCACCGGGAAATGTCATTTTAACATTTTACAACCTTATCTGGCCATGTGAGGTGTGACACATGCATAAAGTGCTGAAAAGACATGGGAACAGCATGGGGAAGACCCCTGGAAGCATCTCTGACTCCCAGGTCACTGTCTAAAAGTGTGTCCATCATAAGTGATCCTTGCCGCATCAGAAGATGCAGACTTGCAACTATCCCCATGCAAGTTCTAGTCCCAGGGCAGTGTTCAATTGTACCTCCCCCATTCCTTAAAATACAAGCGCAAGTATGCAGCCTGCCCCCCAACCACCCCCAGGCTGCAATACCATACTGCTTGCTTGCTTGAACTTGAAATTGGGCCTTTTAGGCATGTGGAGGCGGAATCTAGCCACCATTTCATGGCTGTGTTGGCGGCCTGGAATCCATACTCAGTCCCCAGCCGCCCGGCGGCCGGTTGTCCATACTCGGTCCCCAGCCGCCCCGCGGCCGGGTGTCCACACACGATCCCCAGCCACCTGGGGGCAGGCCCGTGTCCATAAACAGTCCCCAGCCACCATTATTTCTCCTTGGAACATCCCCCCACACACTTTTCCTAGCCCGGCCTGCTTTAGCCAGCATTGGACGAGCCCACCAGAGAACCAGACTCCTCCGGTGGGCCCTGACTTCTCCATCGGTGGAGTTGAGAGTGCCAAGGTGAGGAGCATGATGATGATGATGACAGAAGTTAGCATCTGCTATGTTTTCTTTTAATGCAAGTGTAAGTGTGCAGCCTGCCACCCACCCACCCCCAGACTGCAATTCCATACTGCTAGCTTGCACTTGAAATGGGGCCTTTTAGTTTGGAGGAGGCCGAAGCTGGCCACTACCTCATGGCTGCTTCGGCAGAGAGGTATCCATACTCAGTCCCCAGCCGCCCCTATTTGTCCTGGTGTGCCTTATACATAAGATTAAGCGTGAATACCAAAATATTACCTGTGCCCTCCCCAGTGCATTTAGTGGGAAGGAGAGCCTATTCCGCTGTAGTGTGTGCATGCCAAACCCCTGTTGATGCTACATGCGAAGATGCCTCCCACCTTGCACCTGTCGTTGCAGACTTGCAACTATCCCCATTGAAGTCCTTGTCCCAGTGCAGTGTTCAATTGTACCTCCCCCATTCCTTGAAATACAAGCGCTAGTATGCAGCCTGCCACCCACCCACCCCCAGGCTGCAATACCATACTGCTTGCTTGCTTGAACTTGAAATTGGGCCTTTTAGGCATGTGGAGGCGGAATCTAGCCACCAAGTCATGGCTGTGTTGGCGGCCTGGAATCCATACTCAGTCCCCAGCTGCCCGGCGGCCTTGTGTTCATACTCGGTCCCCAGCCGCCCCGCGGCCAGGTGTCCACACACGGTCCAAAGCCGCCTGGGGGCAGTCGGGTGTCCATAAACGGTCCCCAGCCGCCCCTATTTCTCCTTGGAACATCCCCCCACATACTTTTCTTAGCCTGGCCTGCTTTAGGCAGCATTGGACGAGCCCACCAGAGAACCAGACTCCTCCGGTGGGCCCTGACTTCTCCATCGGTGGAGTTGAGAGTGCCAAGGTGAGGAGCATGATGATGATGATGATGACAGAAGTTAGCATCTGCTATGTTTTCTTTTAATGCAAGTGTAAGTGTGCAGCCTGCCACCCACCCACCCCCAGACTGCAATTCCATACTGCTAGCTTGCACTTGAAATGGGGCCTTTTAGTTTGGAGGAGGCCTAAGCTGGCCACTACCTCATGGCTGATTCGGCAGCGAGGTATCCATACTCAGTCCCCAGCCGCCCTATTTGTCCTGGTGTGCCTTATACATAAGATTAAACGCGTATACCAAAACATTACCTGTGCCCTCCCCAGTGCATTTAGTGGGAAGGAGAGCCTATTCCGCTGTAGTGTGTGCATGCCAAACCCCTGTTCATGGTACATGCGAAGATGCCTCCCACCTTGCACCTGTCATTGCAGACTTGCAACTATCCCTATTCAAGTCCTTGTCCCAGGGCAGTGTTCAATTGTACCTCTCCCATTCCTTGCAATGCAAGCACAAGTATGCAGCCTGCCACCCACCCGCCCCCAGGCTGCAATACCATACTGCTTGCTTGCTTGCACTTTAAATTGGGCGTTTTAGGCATGTGGAGGCGGAATCTGGCCACCACGCCATGGCTGTGTAGGCGGCCTGGTATCCATACTCAGTCCCCAGCCGTCTGGTGGCCGGGTGTCCCCGCTTGCTCCCCAGCCTCCAGGGGGTGGCCGGGTGTCCATACTCGGTCCCCAGCCACCCCTATTTGTTCCGGTAACCTTTCCCACACTTTTCTTAGCCTGGTCTGCTTTAGGGCAGCATTGGCCGAGCCCACCGGACTATCAGACTCCTCCGGTGGGCCCTGGCTTCTCCATCAGGGGAGTTGAGAGTGCCAAGGTGAGGAGCATGATGAGGATGATAGAAGTTAGCATCTGCTTTGTTTTGTTGTAATGCAAGCGCATGTATGTAGTAGCGACTAGGCCTGAGGTGGTCAGCGTTTTGGCGCATATCCTACCTCCTCCGAGGATTCCTGGATGTTTTCCTGCTACTATCCAAGTTCTATGACTCCCGTTAAAACAAAGCTTCAGGTGATAAATGATGGATGAGGTAGTGGCAAAGGAGAAAGAGCAGGAGGAACAGGGACCATTCACATCAATATCAGGCCAGTCAACCAGATATGTCTTGTAGGATATGTTTCTGTAACAAAAGGAGCGGTTCGGCTACACAGTTGTAGGGCATACAGTGAGTGCAATGCCTACCAAAAATTTCGAGGCACTCCAATGCCCCTTGGAAATGACATGGAGGTCAGAGGGCGTTAACTAAACCTTTTTTTCCATTTATAGCAACTGGGTCTCCGGTGCACTGTTGGCCTAAGCAGTGAATGGAAGGCTTTCCAAAAATTATGAGGAACTGCAATGCCACTTACAAGAGACATGTGTGACTCCCCAGGGGTCTGGTCACCACAGTAATAGAGATATTACGTCAGAGAGCAAGTGGGAGGTTTCCTGGTCAGGATCCCTTAAACATGCAACATCCTCCTGCCCCAGTCCTGGGAGGGGAGAATTCTGCCCTTATAAACTGGATCTGGGGCGGGGTTGAGTGAATCAGAGAACAGAGAACAGTCAGAGTCAGAGTGAGAGCAAGGGAAAGTAACAGCAAGGAGCTCTGTAGGAGCTAGGAGCTAAAGACCAGGGGCTGGAAGCTGAGCAGAGCTCGCCCTGGCAGAAGACAATAGGAACTGGACACAGGAGTCCGAGGCTGTGAGGACTTTTATATCCAGCAGCAGAAACCAGCCGGCAGGGGATTTCAGGTCCTCTGGCCATAGAAGCCCGGAGGCTCAGTCACAAGCAAGGGACCAGCACCGCCGTCGTGGAGCGGAGGCTAACAGAAGGCCCCAAGTCACTAGCCATACTGGTGAGCACTACACGGTACACTCAGGGACGTGGGCTACTTCTACCCGCTTACAGCAAGGTAGCCAGGAGGAGTGCAGACAGACGGGGAGGCCTACAACTCCACCTGGCCAGGGGAACCCCTGCTTGCTCACAGTCTGACCAGGCCTCTCATGCTAGCCAGTACTCCCGGGAGGGTCTACCTTATAATCATCAGTAAAGACCCTGAACTGCACTGCAAAGACTCTGAGTCATTCCTGCTGCGCTCGTGCACCATCACCCCCATCATCCACACTCACTGCCCTGAGGCTATACTCGTCCCGTGGGGAGTTATCCCATTCTCTGCTGCACACACAACACCAGCCTCAGTGGTCTGCCTTGCAGTGGTGGTACTCCCTTACCGCAATCCACGGGTGGCGCAGTCAGACAATTAACCTCAAAACCTAAGAAAGACTGCCACTGGTTTGACCAGCCTGAGCCACGGGACCGGGTCACCGCCACAGAGACTACAGACCCCAGAGACCCGGCACCAGGTATCCCACACACGTGCACACATGGCCCAGGGGGCGCGTCACATGCAGTACAGCATATTACAAACATAAGTCCCATTATTGGGGAGTGGGTCTCCCATAGTATTTGCTTTTGCCTTGCAAGCAAAAGCTGCCAAAAATTAGGACGGAGCAACTTGCAATGCCCCTTACAAGAGCCATGCAGTACAGCATATTATAAACATAAGTCCCATTATTGGGGAGTGGGTCTGCCATAGTATTTGCTTATGCCTTGCAAGCAAAAGCTGTCAAAAATTAGGACGGAGCAACTTGCAATGCCCCTTCCAAGAGCCATGCAGTACAGCATATTACAAACATAAGTCCCATTATTGGGGAGTGGGTGTCCCATAGTATTTGCTTATGCCTTGCAAGCAAAAGCTGTCAAAAATTAGGACGGAGCAACTTGCAAAGCCCCTTACAAGAGCCATGCAGTACAGCATATTACAAACATAAGTCCCATTATTGCGGAGTGGGTCTCCTATAGTATTTGCTTATGCCTTGCAAGCAAAAGCTGCCAAAAATTAGGATGGAGCAACTTGCAATGCCCCTTACAAGAGCCATGCAGTACAGCATATTACAAACATAAGTCCCATTATTGGGGAGTGGGTCTGCCATAGTATTTGCTTATGCCTTGCAAGCAAAAGCTGCCAAAAATTAGGACGGAGCAACTTGCAATGCCCCTTCCAAGAGCCATGCAGTACAGCATATTACAAACATAAGTCCCATTATTGGGGAGTGGGTGTCCCATAGTATTTGCTTATGCCTTGCAAGCAAAAGCTGTCAAAAATTAGGACGGAGCAACTTGCAAAGCCCTTTACAAGAGCCATGCAGTACAGCATATTAGAAATATAAGTCCCATTATTGGGGAGTGGGTCTCCCATAATATTTGCTTATCCTTTCCAAGCAAAAGCTGCCAAAAATTAGGATGGAACAACTTGCAATGCCCCTTACAAGAGCCATGCAGTACAGCATATTACAAACATAAGTCCCATTATTGGGGAGTGGGTGTCCCATAGTATTTGCTTATGCCTTGCAAGCAAAAGCTGCCAAAAATTAGAACAGAGCAACTTGCAATGCACCTTACAAGAGCCATGCAGTACAGCATATTACAAACATAATTCCCATTATTGGGGAGTGGGTGTCCCATAGTATTTGCTTATGCCTTGCAAGCAAAAGCTGTCAAAAATTAGGATGGAGCACCTTGCAATGCCCCTTACAAGAGCCATGCAGTACAGCATATTACAAACATAAGTCCCAATATTGGGGAGTGGGTCTCCCATAGTATTTGCTTATGCTTTCCAAGCAAAAGCTGACAAAAAATAGGACAGAGCAACTTGCAATGCCCCTTACAAGAGCCATGCAGTACAGCATATTACAAACTTAAGTCCCATTATTGGGGTGTGGGTATCCGATAGTATTTACTTATGCCTTGCAAGCAAAAGCTGCTAAAAATTAGTACGGAGGAACTTGCAATGCCCCTTACAAGAGCCATGCAGTACAGCATATTACAAACATAAGTCCCATTATTGGGGAGTGGGTGTCCCATAGTATTTGCTTATGCCTTGCAAGCAAAAGCTGCCAAAAATTAGGACGGAGCAACTTGCAATGCCCCTTACAAGAGCCATGCAGTACAGCATATTACAAACATAAGTCCCGTTATTGGGGAGTGGGTGTCCCATAGTATTTGCTTATGCCTTTCAAGCAAAAGCTGCCAAAAATTAGGACGGAGCAACTTGCAATGCCCCTTACAAGAGCCATGCAGTACAGCATATTACAAACATAATTCCCATTATTGGGGAGTGGGTGTCCCATAGTATTTGGTTATGCCTTGCAAGCAAAAGCTGCCAAAAATTAGGACGGAGCAAGTTGCAATGCCCCTTACAAGAGCCATGCAGTACAGCATATCACAAACATAAGTCCCATTATTGGGGATTGGGTGTCCCATAGTATTTGCTTATGCCTTGCAAGCAAAAGCTGCCAAAAATTAGGACGGAGCAACTTGCAATGCCCCTTCCAAGAGCCATGCAGTACAGCATATTACAAACATAAGTCCCATTAATGGGGAGTGGGTGTCCCATAGTATTTGCTTATGCTTTCCAGGCAAAAGCTGCCAAAAATTTGGATGGAATAACTTGCAATGTCCTTTACAAGAGCCATGCAGTACAGCATATTACAAACATAAGTCCCATTATTGGGGAGTGGGTCTCCCATAGTATTTGCTTATGCTTTCCAAGCAAAAGCTGCCAAAAATTAGGATGGAGCAACTTGCAATGCCCCTTACAAGAGCCATGCAGTACAGCATATTAGAAACATAAGTCCCATTATTGGGGAGTGGGTGTCCCATAGTATTTGCTTATGCCTTGCAAGCAAAAGCTGCCAAAAATTAGGATGGAGCAACTTGCAATGCCCCTTACAAGAGCCATGCAGTACAGCATATTACAAACATAAGTCCCATTATTGGGGAGAGGGTGTCCCATAGTATTTGCTTATGCCTTGCAAGCAAAAGCTGCCAAAATTTAGGACGGAGCAACTTGCAATGCCGCTTACAAGAGCCATGCAGTACAGCATATTACAAACATAAGTCCCATTATTGGGGAGTGGGTGTCCCATAGTATTTGCTTAGGCCTTGCAAGCAAAAGCTGCCAAAAATTATGATGGAGTAACTTGCAATGCCCCTTACAAGAGCCATGCAGTACAGCATATTACAAACATAAGTCCCATTATTGGGGAGTGGGTGTCCCATAGTATTTGCTTATGCCTTGCAAGCAAAAGCTGCCAAAAATTAGGATAGAGCAACTTGCAATGCCCCTTACAAGAGCCATGCAGTACAGCATATTACAAACATAGTTCCCATTATTGGGGAATGGGTGTCCCATAGTATTTGCTTATGCCTTGCAAGCAAAAGCTGCCAAAAATTAGGACAGAGCAACTTGCAATGCCCCTTACAAGAGCCATGCAGTACAGTATATTACAAACATAAGTCCCATTATTGGGGAGTGGGTGTCACATAGAATTTGCTTATGTCTTGCAAGCAAAAGCTGTCAAAAATTAGGACGGAGCAACTTGCAAAGCCCATTACAAGAGCCATGCAGTACAGCATATTAGAAATATAATTCACATTATTGGGGAGTGGGTGTCCCATAGTATTTGCTTATGCCTTGCAAGCAAAAGCTGTCAAAAATTAGGATGGAGCACCTTGCAATGCCCCTTACAAGAGCCATGCAGTACAGCATATTACAAACATAAGTCCCAATATTGGGGAGTGGGTCTCCCATAGTATTTGCTTATGCTTTCCAAGCAAAAGCTGACAAAAAATAGGACAGAGCAACTTGCAATGCCCCTTACAAGAGCCATGCAGTACAGCATATTACAAGCATAAGTCCCATTATTGGGGAGTGGGTATCCGATAGTATTTACTTATGCCTTGCAAGCAAAATCTGCCAAAAATTAGGACGGAGGAACTTGCAATGCCCCTTACAAGAGCCATGCAGTACAGCATATTAGAAACATAAGTCCCATTATTGGGGAGTGGGTGTCCCATAGTATTTGCTTATGCCTTGCAAGCAAAAGCTGCCAAAAATTAGGATGGAGCACCTTGCAATGCCCCTTACAAGAGCCATGCAGTACAGCATATTACAAACAGAAGTCCCATTATTGAGGACTGGGTCTCCCATAGTATTTGCTTATGCTTTCCAAGCAAAAGCTGCCAAAAATTAGGACGGAGCAACTTGCAATGCCCCTTACAAGAGCCATGCAGTACAGCATATTACAAACATAAGTCCCATTATTGTGGAGTGGGTGTCCCATAGAATTTGCTTATGCCTTGCAAGCAAAAGCTGCCAAAAATTAGGACGGAGCAACTTGCAATGCCCCTTCCAAGAGCCATGCAGTACAGCATATTACAAACATAAGTCCCATTATTGGGGAGTGGGTGTCCCATAGTATTTACTTATGCTTTCCAGGCAAAAGCTGCCAAAAATTTGGATGGAATAACTTGCAATGCCCCTTACAAGAGCCATGCAGTACAGCATATTACAAACATAAGTCCCATTATTGGGGAGTGGGTGTCCCATAGTATTTGCTTATGCCTTGCAAGCAAAAGCTGCCAAAAATTAGGACGGAGCAAGTTGCAATGCCCCATACAAGAGCCATGCAGTACAGCATATTACAAACATAAGTCCCATTATTGGGGAGTGGGTGTCCCATAGTATTTGCTTATGCCTTGCAAGCAAAAGCTGCCAAAAATTAGGACGGAGCAACCTGCAATGCCCCTTACAAGAGCCATGCAGTACAGCATATTACAAACATAAGTCCCATTATTGGGGAGTGGGTGTCCCATAGTATTTGCTTATGCCTTGCAAGCAAAAGCTGCCAAAAATTAGAACGGAGCAACTTGCAATGCCCCTTACAAGAGCCATGCAGTACAGCATATTACAAACATAATTCCCATTATTGGGGAGTGGGTGTCCCATAGTATTTGCTTATGCCTTGCAAGCAAAAGCTGTCAAAAATTATTATGGAGCACCTTGCAATGCCCCTTACAAGAGCCATGCAGTACCGCATATTACAAACATAAGTCCCAATATTGGGGAGTGGGTCTCCCATAGTATTTGCTTATGCTTTCCAAGCAAAAGCTGACAAAAAATAGGACAGAGCAACTTGCAATACCCCTTACAAGAGCCATGCAGTACAGCATATTACAAACATAAGTCCCATTATTGGGGCGTGGGTATCCGATAGTATTTACTTATGCCTTGCAAGCAAAAGCTGCCAAAAATTAGGACGGAGGAACTTGCAATGCCCCTTACAAGAGCCATGCAGTACAGCATATTACAAACATAAGTCCCATTATTGGGGAGTGGGTGTCCCATAGTATTTGCTTATGCCTTGCAAGCAAAAGCTGCCAAAAATTAGGATGGAGCACCTTGCAATGCCCCTTACAAGAGCCATGCAGTACAGCATATTACAAACAGAAGTCCCATTATTGGGGAGTGGGTCTCCCATAGTATTTGCTTATGCTTTCCAAGCAAAAGCTGTCAAAAATTAGGACGGAGCAACTTGCAATGCCCCTTACAAGAGCCATGCAGTACAGCATATTACAAACATAAGTCCCATTATTGTGGAGTGGGTGTCCCATAGTATTGGCTTATGCCTTGCAAGCAAAAGCTGCCAAAAATTAGGACGGAGCAACTTGCAATGCCCCTTCCAAGAGCCATGCAGTACAGCATATTACAAACATAAGTCCCATTATTGGGGAGTGGGTGTCCCATAGTATTTACTTATGCTTTCCAGGCAAAAGCTGCCAAAAATTTGGATGGAATAACTTGCAATGCCCCTTACAAGAGCCATGCAGTACAGCATATTACAAACATAAGTCCCATTATTGGGGAGTGGGTGTCCCATAGTATTTGCTTATGCCTTGCAAGCAAAAGCTGCCAAAAATTAGGACGGAGCAAGTTGCAATGCCCCATACAAGAGCCATGCAGTACAGCATATTACAAACATAAGTCCCATTATTGGGGAGTGGGTGTCCCATAGTATTTGCTTATGCCTTGCAAGCAAAAGCTGCCAAAAATTAGGACGGAGCAACCTGCAATGCCCCTTACAAGAGCCATGCAGTACAGCATATTACAAACATAAGTCCCATTATTGGGGAGTGGGTGTCCCATAGTATTTGCTTATGCCTTGCAAGCAAAAGCTGCCAAAAATTAGAACGGAGCAACTTGCAATGCCCCTTACAAGAGCCATGCAGTACAGCATATTACAAACATAATTCCCATTATTGGGGAGTGGGTGTCCCATAGTATTTGCTTATGCCTTGCAAGCAAAAGCTGTCAAAAATTATTATGGAGCACCTTGCAATGCCCCTTACAAGAGCCATGCAGTACAGCATATTACAAACATAAGTCCCAATATTGGGGAGTGGGTCTCCCATAGTATTTGCTTATGCTTTCCAAGCAAAAGCTGACAAAAAATAGGACAGAGCAACTTGCAATACCCCTTACAAGAGCCATGCAGTACAGCATATTACAAACATAAGTCCCATTATTGGGGCGTGGGTATCCGATAGTATTTACTTATGCCTTGCAAGCAAAAGCTGCCAAAAATTAGGACGGAGGAACTTGCAATGCCCCTTACAAGAGCCATGCAGTACAGCATATTACAAACATAAGTCCCATTATTGGGGAGTGGGTGTCCCATAGTATTTGCTTATGCCTTGCAAGCAAAAGCTGCCAAAAATTAGGATGGAGCACCTTGCAATGCCCCTTACAAGAGCCATGCAGTACAGCATATTACAAACAGAAGTCCCATTATTGGGGAGTGGGTCTCCCATAGTATTTGCTTATGCTTTCCAAGCAAAAGCTGTCAAAAATTAGGACGGAGCAACTTGCAATGCCCCTTACAAGAGCCATGCAGTACAGCATATTACAAACATAAGTCCCATTATTGTGGAGTGGGTGTCCCATAGTATTGGCTTATGCCTTGCAAGCAAAAGCTGCCAAAAATTAGGACGGAGCAACTTGCAATGCCCCTTACAAGAGCCATGCAGTACAGCATATTACAAACATAAGTCCCGTTATTGGGGTGTGGGTGTCCCATAGTATTTGCTTATGCCTTGCAAGCAAAAGCTGCCAAAAATTAGGACGGAGCAAATTGCAATGCCCCTTACAAGAGCCATGCAGTACAGCATATTACAAACATAAGTCCCATTATTGGGGAGTGGGTGTCCCATAGTATTTGCTTATGCTTTCCAGGCAAAAGCTGCCAAAAATTTGGATGGAATAACTTGCAATGCCCCTTACAAGAGCCATGCAGTACAGCATATTACAAACATAAGTCCCATTATTGGGGAGTGGGTGTCCCATAGTATTTGCTTATGCCTTGCAAGCAAAAGCTGCCAAAAATTAGGACGGAGCAAGTTGCAATGCCCCTTACAAGAGCCATGCAGTACAGCATATTACAAACATAAGTCCCATTATTGGGGAGTGGGTGTCCCATTGTATTTACTAATGCCTTGCAAGCAAAAGCTGCCAAAAATTAGGATGGAGCAACTTGCAATGCCCCTTACAAGAGCCATGCAGTACAGCATATTACAAATATAAGTCCCATTATTGGGGAGTTGGTCTCCCATAGTATTTGCTTATGCTTTCCAAGCAAAAGCTGCCAAAAATTAGGATGGAGCAACTTGCAATGCCCCTTTCAAGAGCCATACAGTACAGCATATTCAAACATAAGTCCCATTATTGGGGAGTGGTTCTCCCATAGTATTTGCTTATGCTTTCCAAGCCAAAGCTGCCAAAAAATAGGATGGAGCAACTTGCAATGCCCCTTACAAGAGCCATGCAGTACAGCATATTACAAACATAAGTCCCATTATTGCGGAGTGGGTGTCCCATAGTATTTGCTTATGCCTTGCAAGCAAAAGCTGCCAAAAATTAGGATGAAGCAACTTGCAATGCCCCTTACAAGAGCCATGCAGTACAGCATATTACAAACATAAGTCCCATTATTTCGGAGAGGGTGTCCCATAGTATTTGCTTATGCCTTGCAAGCAAAAGCTGCCAAAAGTTAGGACGGAGCAACTTGCAATGACCCTTACAAGAGCCATGCAGTACAGCATATTACAAACATAAGTCCTATTATTGGGGAGTGGGTGTCCCATAGTATTTGCTTATGCTTTCCAGCAAAAGCTGCCAAAAATTAGGACGGAGCAACTTGCAATGCCCCTTACAAGAGCCATGCAGTACAGAATATTACAAACATAAGTCCCGTTATTGGGGAGTGGGTGTCCCATAGTATTTGCTTATGCCTTGCAAGCAAAAGCTGCCAAAAATTAGGACGGAGCAACTTGCAATGGCCCTTACAAGAGCCATGCAGTACAGCATATTACAAACATAAGTCCCATTATTGGGGAGTGGGTGTCCCATAGTATTTGCTTATGCTTTCCAGGCAAAAGCTGCCAAAAATTTGGATGGAATAACTTGCAATGCCCCTTACAAGAGCCATGCAGTACAGCATATTACAAACATAAGTCCCATTATTGGGGAGTGGGTGTCCCATAGTATTTGCTTATGCCTTGCAAGCAAAAGCTGCCAAAAATTAGAATGGAGCAACTTACAATGCCCCTTACAAGAGCCATGCAGTACAGCATATTACAAACATAATTCCCATTATTGGGGAGTCGGTGTCCCATAGTATTTGCTTATGCCTTGCAAGCAAAAGCTGTCAAAAATTAGGATGGAGCACCTTGCAATGCCCCTTACAAGAGCCATGCAGTACAGCATAATACAAACATAAGTCCCAATATTGGGGAGTGGGTCTCCCATAGTATTTGCTTATGCTTTCCAAGCAAAAGCTGCCAAAAATTAGGATGGAGCAACTTGCAATGCCCCTTTCAAGAGCCATACAGTACAGCATATTCAAACATAAGTCCCATTATTGGGGAGTGGTTCTCCCATAGTATTTGCTTATGCTTTCCAAGCCAAAGCTGCCAAAAAATAGGATGGAGCAACTTGCAATGCCCCTTACAAGAGCCATGCAGTACAGCATATTACAAACATAAGTCCCATTATTGCGGAGTGGGTGTCCCATAGTATTTGCTTATGCCTTGCAAGCAAAAGCTGCCAAAAATTAGGATGAAGCAACTTGCAATGCCCCTTACAAGAGCCATGCAGTACAGCATATTACAAACATAAGTCCCATTATTTCGGAGAGGGTGTCCCATAGTATTTGCTTATGCCTTGCAAGCAAAAGCTGCCAAAAGTTAGGACGGAGCAACTTGCAATGACCCTTACAAGAGCCATGCAGTACAGCATATTACAAACATAAGTCCTATTATTGGGGAGTGGGTGTCCCATAGTATTTGCTTATGCTTTCCAGCAAAAGCTGCCAAAAATTAGGACGGAGCAACTTGCAATGCCCCTTACAAGAGCCATGCAGTACAGAATATTACAAACATAAGTCCCGTTATTGGGGAGTGGGTGTCCCATAGTATTTGCTTATGCCTTGCAAGCAAAAGCTGCCAAAAATTAGGACGGAGCAACTTGCAATGCCCCTTACAAGAGCCATGCAGTACAGCATATTACAAACATAAGTCCCATTATTGGGGAGTGGGTGTCCCATAGTATTTGCTTACGCTTTCCAGGCAAAAGCTGCCAAAAATTTGGATGGAATAACTTGCAATGCCCCTTACAAGAGCCATGCAGTACAGCATATTACAAACATAAGTCCCATTATTGGGGAGTGGGTGTCCCATAGTATTTGCTTATGCCTTGCAAGCAAAAGCTGCCAAAAATTAGAATGGAGCAACTTGCAATGCCCCTTACAAGAGCCATGCAGTACAGCATATTACAAACATAATTCCCATTATTCGGGAGTCGGTGTCCCATAGTATTTGCTTATGCCTTGCAAGCAAAAGCTGTCAAAAATTAGGATGGAGCACCTTGCAATGCCCCTTACAAGAGCCATGCAGTACAGCATATTACAAACATAAGTCCCAATATTGGGGAGTGGGTCTCCCATAGTATTTGCTTATGCTTTCCAAGCAAAAGCTGCCAAAAATTAGGACGGAGCAACTTGCAATGCCCCTTACAAGAGCCATGCAGTACAGCATATTACAAACATAAGTCCCGTTATTGGGGAGTGGGTGTCCCATAGTATTTGCTTATGCCTTGCAAGCAAAAGCTGCCAAAAATTAGGACGGAGCAACTTGCAATGCCCCTTACAAGAGCCATGCAGTACAGCATATTACAAACATAAGTCCCATTAATGGGGAGTGGGTGTCCCATAGTATTTGCTTATGCTTTCCAAGCAAAAGCTGCCAAAAATTTGGATGGAATAACTTGCAATGCCCCTTACAAGAGCCATGCAGTACAGCATATTACAAACATAAGTCCCATTATTGGGGAGTGGGTGTCTCATAGTATTTGCTTATGCCTTGCAAGCAAAAGCTGCCAAAAATTAGGACGCAGCAAGTTGCAATGCCCCTTACAAGAGCCATGCAGTACAGCATATTACAAACATAAGTCCCATTATTGGGGAGTGGGTGTCCCATAGTATTTACTAATGCCTTGCAAGCAAAAGCTGCCAAAAATTAGGACGGAGCAACTTGCAATGCCCCTTACAAGAGCCATGCAGTACAGCATATTACAAATATAAGTCCCATTATTGGGGAGTTGGTCTCCCATAGTATTTGCTTATGCTTTCCAAGCAAAAGCTGCAAAAAAATTAGGATGAAGCAACTTGCAATGCCCCTTTCAAGAGCCATGCAGTACAGCATATTACAAACATAAGTCCCATTATTGGGAGTGGGTGTCCCATAGTATTTGCTTATGCCTTGCAAGCAAAAGCTGCCAAAAATTAGGATGGAGCAAGTTGCAATGCCCTTTACAAGAGCCATACAGTACAGCATATTACAAACATAAGTCCCATTATTGGGGAGTGGTTCTCCCCTAGTATTTGCTTATGCTTTCCAAGCCAAAGCTGCCAAAAAATAGGATGGAGCAACTTGCAATGCCCCTTACAAGAGCCATGCAGTACAGCATATTACAAACATAAGTCCCATTATTGGGGAGTGGGTGTCCCATAGTATTTGCTTATGCCTTGCAAGCAAAAGCTGCCAAAAATTAGGATGAAGCAACTTGCAATGCCCCTTACAAGAGCCATGCAGTACAGCATATTACAAACATAAGTCCCATTATTGGGGAGTGGTTCTCCCATAGTATTTGCTTACGCTTTCCAAGCCAAAGCTGCCAAAAAATAGGATGGAGCAAATTGCAATGCCCCTTACAAGAGCCATGCAGTACAGCATATTACAATCATAAGTCCCATTATTGGGGAGAGGGTTTCCCATAGTATTTGCTTATGCCATGCAAGCAAAAGCTGCCAAAAGTTAGGACGGAGCAACTTGCAATGACCCTTACAAGAGCCATGCAGTACAGCATATTACAAACATAAGTCTCATTATTTGGGAGAGGGTTTCCCATAGTATTTGCTTATGCCATGCAAGCAAAAGCTGCCAAAAGTTAGGACGGAGCAACTTGCAATGACCCTTACAAGAGCCATGCAGTACAGCATATTACAAACATAAGTCTCATTATTGGGGAGTGGGTGTCCCATAGTATTTGCTTATGCTTTCCAGGCAAAAGCTGCCAAAAATTTGGATGGAATAACTTGCAATGCCCCTTACAAGAGCCATGCAGTACAGCATATTACAAACATAAGTCCCATTATTGGGGTGTGGGTGTCCCATAGTATTTGCTTATGCCTTGCAAGCAAAAGCTGCCAAAAATTAGGACGGAGCAACTTGCAATGCCCCTTACAAGAGCCATGCAGTACAGCATATTACAAACATAAGTCCCATTATTGGGGAGTGGGTGTCCCATAGTATTTGCTTATGCTTTCCAGGCAAAAGCTGCCAAAAATTTGGATGGAATAACTTGCAATGCCCCTTACAAGAGCCATGCAGTACAGCATATTACAAACATAAGTCCCATTATTGGGGAGTGGGTGTCCCATAGTATTTGCTTATGCCTTGCAAGCAAAAGCTGCCAAAAATTAGAATGGAGCAACTTGCAATGCCCCTTACAAGAGCCATGCAGTACAGCATATTACAAACATAATTCCCATTATTGGGGAGTCGGTGTCCCATAGTATTTGCTTATGCCTTGCAAGCAAAAGCTGTCAAAAATTAGGATGGAGCACCTTGCAATGCCCCTTACAAGAGCCATGCAGTACAGCATATTACAAACATAAGTCCCAATATTGGGGAGTGGGTCTCCCATAGTATTTGCTTATGCTTTCCAAGCAAAAGCTGCCAAAAATTAGGACGGAGCAACTTGCAATGCCCCTTACAAGAGCCATGCAGTACAGCATATTACAAACATAAGTCCCGTTATTGGGGAGTGGGTGTCCCATAGTATTTGCTTATGCCTTGCAAGCAAAAGCTGCCAAAAATTAGGACGGAGCAACTTGCAATGCCCCTTACAAGAGCCATGCAGTACAGCATATTACAAACATAAGTCCCATTAATGGGGAGTGGGTGTCCCATAGTATTTGCTTATGCTTTCCAAGCAAAAGCTGCCAAAAATTTGGATGGAATAACTTGCAATGCCCCTTACAAGAGCCATGCAGTACAGCATATTACAAACATAAGTCCCATTATTGGGGAGTGGGTGTCCCATAGTATTTGCTTATGCCTTGCAAGCAAAAGCTGCCAAAAATTAGGACGGAGCAAGTTGCAATGCCCCTTACAAGAGCCATGCAGTACAGCATATTACAAACATAAGTCCCATTATTGGGGAGTGGGTGTCCCATAGTATTTGCTTATGCTTTCCAGGCAAAAGCTGCCAAAAATTTGGATGGAATAACTTGCAATGCCCCTTACAAGAGCCATGCAGTACAGCATATTACAAACATAAGTCCCATTATTGGGGAGTGGGTGTCCCATAGTATTTGCTTATGCCTTGCAAGCAAAAGCTGCCAAAAATTAGAATGGAGCAACTTGCAATGCCCCTTACAAGAGCCATGCAGTACAGCATATTACAAACATAATTCCCATTATTGGGGAGTCGGTGTCCCATAGTATTTGCTTATGCCTTGCAAGCAAAAGCTGTCAAAAATTAGGATGGAGCACCTTGCAATGCCCCTTACAAGAGCCATGCAGTACAGCATATTACAAACATAAGTCCCAATATTGGGGAGTGGGTCTCCCATAGTATTTGCTTATGCTTTCCAAGCAAAAGCTGCCAAAAATTAGGACGGAGCAACTTGCAATGCCCCTTACAAGAGCCATGCAGTACAGCATATTACAAACATAAGTCCCGTTATTGGGGAGTGGGTGTCCCATAGTATTTGCTTATGCCTTGCAAGCAAAAGCTGCCAAAAATTAGGACGGAGCAACTTGCAATGCCCCTTACAAGAGCCATGCAGTACAGCATATTACAAACATAAGTCCCATTAATGGGGAGTGGGTGTCCCATAGTATTTGCTTATGCTTTCCAAGCAAAAGCTGCCAAAAATTTGGATGGAATAACTTGCAATGCCCCTTACAAGAGCCATGCAGTACAGCATATTACAAACATAAGTCCCATTATTGGGGAGTGGGTGTCCCATAGTATTTGCTTATGCCTTGCAAGCAAAAGCTGCCAAAAATTAGGACGGAGCAAGTTGCAATGCCCCTTACAAGAGCCATGCAGTACAGCATATTACAAACATAAGTCCCATTATTGGGGAGTGGGTGTCCCATAGTATTTACTAATGCCTTGCAAGCAAAAGCTGCCAAAAATTAGGACGGAGCAACTTGCAATGCCCCTTACAAGAGCCATGCAGTACAGCATATTACAAATATAAGTCCCATTATTGGGGAGTTGGTCTCCCATAGTATTTGCTTATGCTTTCCAAGCAAAAGCTGCAAAAAAATTAGGATGAAGCAACTTGCAATGCCCCTTTCAAGAGCCATGCAGTACAGCATATTACAAACATAAGTCCCATTATTGGGAGTGGGTGTCCCATAGTATTTGCTTATGCCTTGCAAGCAAAAGCTGCCAAAAATTAGGATGGAGCAAGTTGCAATGCCCTTTACAAGAGCCATACAGTACAGCATATTACAAACATAAGTCCCATTATTGGGGAGTGGTTCTCCCCTAGTATTTGCTTATGCTTTCCAAGCCAAAGCTGCCAAAAAATAGGATGGAGCAACTTGCAATGCCCCTTACAAGAGCCATGCAGTACAGCATATTACAAACATAAGTCCCATTATTGGGGAGTGGGTGTCCCATAGTATTTGCTTATGCCTTGCAAGCCAAAGCTGCCAAAAAATAGGATGGAGCAACTTGCAATGCCCCTTACAAGAGCCATGCAGTACAGCATATTACAATCATAAGTCCCATTATTGGGGAGAGGGTTTCCCATAGTATTTGCTTATGCCATGCAAGCAAAAGCTGCCAAAAGTTAGGACGGAGCAACTTGCAATGACCCTTACAAGAGCCATGCAGTACAGCATATTACAAACATAAGTCTCATTATTTGGGAGAGGGTTTCCCATAGTATTTGCTTATGCCATGCAAGCAAAAGCTGCCAAAAGTTAGGACGGAGCAACTTGCAATGACCCTTACAAGAGCCATGCAGTACAGCATATTACAAACATAAGTCTCATTATTGGGGAGTGGGTGTCCCATAGTATTTGCTTATGCTTTCCAGGCAAAAGCTGCCAAAAATTTGGATGGAATAACTTGCAATGCCCCTTACAAGAGCCATGCAGTACAGCATATTACAAACATAAGTCCCATTATTGGGGTGTGGGTGTCCCATAGTATTTGCTTATGCCTTGCAAGCAAAAGCTGCCAAAAATTAGGATGGAGCAACTTGCAATGCCCCTTACAAGAGCCATGCAGTACAGCATATTACAAACATAAGTCCCATTATTGGGGACTGGGTGTCCCATAGTATTTGCTTATGCCTTGCAAGCAAAAGCTGCCAAAAATTTGGACGGAGCAACTTGCAATGCCCCTTACAAGAGCCATGTAGTACAGCATATTACAAACATAAGTCCCATTATTGTGGAGTGGGTGTCCCATAGTATTTGCTTATGCCTTGCAAGCAAAAGCTGCCAAAAATTAGAACGGAGCAACTTGCAATGCCCCTTACAAGAGCCATGCAGTACAGCATATTACAAACATAATTCCCATTATTGGGGAGTGGGTGTCCCATAGTATTTGCTTATGCCTTGCAAGCAAAAGCTGTCAAAAATTAGGATGTAGCAACTTGCAATTAGAGATGAGCGTTGTTCTACTCAAACTGTTCGCCAATCTCAAATTCGAGCTGTTTTGGGCGGTGTTTGAGCCGGTCGGCGAACACGAACAATTTGAGAAAAATTCAGCTGTTCGAGGTTATGTTCGATAATTGTTCGTGCACCAAAATCATAACTGGATTTTTTCTCAGTAATGATGAAAATTAATGTTAATACGCAGTTTGAGTGTACAGCGGGGCGGGGGGAGGGGCAGGGGATGGATCTCTGCAGGAACAATGAAGATCTCCATTTTTTTTTCTCTTTCCCGCATTTGCAGTGGGGTGGTGCAATCTGTCAGCCTATCAGCAGCGCACACACGGAGCGAAGTGCTTTTTTTCACACAAGCAAGGGCATGTGTGATTGGCAGTGTATGTCACATGTCCTTGCCCTATAAGACCAAGCCATTTTCCCCGTCGCCACCATTTTCTCACTGCTGCAGCTGCGTGTTAGACGGCACCGCTGTTGCTGTGTGCGCTATACCTTGTTAATTTCAAGCCAATTTTCGCACAAATATACAGATAGCTTGGGAGTAGGGAATAGTTGTGATTGCAGTCCTTTTAAGGACTAGGTTACAGCATTTCCTACGACTTTTATCAGGCAGGTCTGTGCTCTTAAATAGATAGATTGTGGGAGTAAAGACTAATTGTAATTGGAGTCCTTTTCAGGACTAGGTTACATCAGTTCCTATCAGTTTTTGCCAGGCAGGTCTGTGCCAGTGCTGTGCAAGTTTTTTTCACAGCATTTGACTGAATCTAGCAAAGCTAATCCTTTTTGGCCTATTGCAGAGTGTGTTAGTCAGTGGAGTAGCCTATCTGTGTTGCAAGATATACCACCTGTGTATAGAATACCAATTTTTTTACTGCACCTAGTGAAGTAAAATCTTTTGGGCATAGCATCATTCTATTAGTCCATCTATACTGACCTCCATCAGGTTGCAAACTGAATATAATTTTTTTCTGCATCTAGCTCTGAAAAAATATTTGGGCTTCTAGCGGTGTGTGGGACTTGGTCTATTAGTCCATCTATACTGACCTCCATCAGGTTGCAAATTAAAAATAATTTTTTTCTGCATCTAGCTCTGAAAAAATTTTTGGGCTTCTAGCAGTGTGTGGGACTTGGTCTATTAGTCCATCTATACTGACCTCCATCAGGTTGCAAATTAAAAATAATTTTTTTCTTCATTTATCTCTGAAAAAATATTTGGGCTTCTAGCAGCGTGTGGGACTTGTTCTATTAGTCCATCTATACTGACCTCCATCAGGTTGCAAATTAAAAATAATTTTTTTCTGCATCTAGCTCTGAAAAAATATTTGGGCTTCTAGCAGTGTGTGGGACTTGGTCTATTAGTCCATCTATACTGACCTCCATCAGGTTGCAAATTAAAAATAATTTTTTTCTGCATCTAGCTCTGAAAAAATATTTGGGCTTCTAGCAGTGTGTGGGACTTGGTCTATTAGTCCATCTATACTGACCTCCATCAGGTTGCAAATTAAAAATAATTTTTTTCTGCATCTAGCTCTGAAAAAATATTTGGGCTTCTAGCAGTGTGTGGGACTTGGTCTATTAGTCCATCTATACTGACCTCCATCAGGTTGCAAATTAAAAATAATTTTTTTCTTCATTTATCTCTGAAAAAATATTTGGGCTTCTAGCAGCGTGTGGGACTTGTTCTATTAGTCCATCTATACTGACCTCCATCAGGTTGCAAATTAAAAATAATTTTTTTCTGCATCTAGCTCTGAAAAAATATTTGGGCTTCTAGCAGTGTGTGGGACTTGGTCTATTAGTCCATCTATACTGACCTCCATCAGGTTGCAAATTAAAAATAATTTTTTTCTGCATCTAGCTCTGAAAAAATATTTGGGCTTCTAGCGGTGTGTGGGACTTGGTCTATTAGTCCATCTATACTGACCTCCATCAGGTTGCAAATTAAAAATAATTTTTTTCTGCATCTAGCTCTGAAAAAATATTTGGGCTTCTAGCAGTGTGTGAGACTTGGTCTATTAGTCCATCTATACTGACCTCCATCAGGTTGCAAATTAAAAATAATTTTTTTCTGCATCTAGCTCTGAAAAAATATTTGGGCTTCTAGCAGTGTGTGGGACTTGGTCTATTAGTCCATCTATACTGACCTCCATCAGGTTGCAAATTAAAAATAATTTTTTTCTTCATTTATCTCTGAAAAAATATTTGGGCTTCTAGCAGCGTGTGGGACTTGTTCTATTAGTCCATCTATACTGACCTCCATCAGGTTGCAAATTAAAAATAATTTTTTTCTGCATCTAGCCCAGCCAATAGTTTTGGCCTAATACCACAGTTTGGCCACTCAGCTCTGCTCGGTTACCATCCATTGTTTTTTTGTGCAAACAACTCCAGAGTTGTGAATTAGTTAACCACCAAAATGAGTGGAAAAAGGCCTGCTGCTGGTGGAAAGCGGAATAGGCGTGTTGGGAAGGGGAAAAAAGGTTGTGTCCGTGGGGTAGGTGCAGAAGAAAGACCATCTTCCAGCCAAACTAAAATGTCTACTTCTTTTAGCGGACAATGTGATAAGATCCCTTTCTTACGGCCACGCCAATCGCTACAAATTCCAGATGAGGCACAAAAACAGTAGGTGCTTCAACGGATATCAAGTGCTCCTTTAAGTGGGCTCTCCTCCACATCAACTTCAACATCACAAATACTCCAGTCCTCAAAGGTGTCACCCAAATCGCACTTGCTTCCTCACAGCTCCCAAATCTCCAGCTGCCCGTCTGAGTATGAGGTTGAACAGATGGTTGAGTCTGCAGAGCTGTTTACTCATACTATAGCCTGGGAATCAGAGGTCGACTCCAGCGCTTCTGTGAATCCAGACGAGGAAATGATCTGCACTGATGCCCAGAATCTTTATGAGTCGGATCCAGGACCAGACGCAGAAGGTTCTGACCATAATGTAGACCCTCATTCCCAAACTGTAACTCCTGTTGGTGGAGACAATGAGGAAGACGATGATAAGACTCAAATACCTGATTGGAGCGACAACTTTAGTTTTTTGTCAGGGCAGGAACAGGTTGGCTCTGAGGACGACGGGTGTGATAACGCACAGGGTGATGATGATGAGGTCGGAGATCCCACTTACTGTCAACCCACAGTCAGCCAAGAGATGAGGTCAGCAGAGGAGGTGGAGGAAGATGCTAGTGACGACGAGGTCAGGTTGCGCCTTCCTGGACAGAGACGTAGTACTGGAAGCACGTCAACAACTGCATCCTCAAACACAACTCTGCCTCTCACCACAAGTCGTGGTGGCTCTTCAGGTCGCATGGGTGCTAAGCCTTGCATAGCCTGGGCATTTTTTCAGATCGATAAAGATGACCCAACTCGTGTTATCTGTAACATTTGTCAGCAAAAGCTAAATAGAGGCCAAAAAATACATAGTTTGAGTACTTCATGCATGAACCGGCACATGGACATGAAGCATAAGTTGCAGTGGGAAGCTCAGTGTGCTACAATGCGGCCTAGCCGGCCGGGCCAATCATCGTCTGCCATATCTTGTGCATCCGCGGCCTCTTCATCCTCTGTGACTGGGGGGACAGCAGTCACACCTGTTTTGGGGCGCAGACCTGCCACCTCTTTACCCGCAACAGCCAGCGTGATTGGCAGGTCATCATTTTCTTTGGAGGTGGTAACACCAGCTGGTCTTGAGCGCTGTCCGACATCGATAGCACCACCTTTGGATCAAGGCAACCTAACATGTCCGCCTGCATCTTCCTCACAGACCGGCAGTTTGCCGGGGACACCCTTATCAACCCCGTCTAAGCACAATAGCCAGCCCTCGGTCCCTCAGATGTGGACAAGTAAAAGACCATTTCCTCCTAGCCATGAGAAAGCTAAGAGGTTGAATTTCACCATCTGCAAGCTCTTGGCTACAGAAATGCTGCCTTTCCGCCTGGTGGACACAGAGGATTTTCGAGACCTTATGTCCGTCGCAGTGCCCCAGTACCAGATGCCCAGTCGGCACTACTTCTCAAAGAAAGGTGTGCCTGCGCTCCACCAGCATGTCGCACACAACATCACCGCTTCTTTGAGAAACTCTGTGTGTGACAGGGTGCATTTCACCACAGACACTTGGACGAGTAGGCATGGACAGGGGCGTTACATGTCGCTGACTGGGCACTGGGTAACTATGGTGACAGCAGGACAAGGGGCTGCTGTCCAAGTCTTGCCGTCCCCACGAGTTGTGCGTCAATCCTCTTTATGTCAAAGTTCCTCCACTGCTTCTGCCTCCTCAACCTCCTCTCGGTCTTCCACCTGCACCCAAAGCCTGTCTGGTCATGCCACAAGCTTTCTAACTGCGCAGAAGGGATTCTGCACACCTCCTTACTATGCTGGCAGTAGGGCTCAACGTCATCAGGCGGTTTTTACATTGAAATGTCTGGGAAATGTGAGTCACACAGCTGAGGAGTTGTGGTCAGCTCTGGAGAACCAATTTCATGAATGGTTGTCTCCACTGGACCTGAAACCAGGGAAGGCCGTGTGCGACAATGCTGCAAACCTGGGTGCGGCCCTTCGCCGGGGCAATGTCACACACGTGCCTTGTATGGCTCACGTGTTGAACCTGGTTGTCCAGCAATTTTTAGCCCACTATCCCAGACTAGATGGCCTTCTGCAGAGGGCACGGTCGCTGTGTGCTCACTTCCGCCGTTCGCATCCCGCAGCTCAGCGACTTACATCTCTACAGAAGTCGTTGGGCCTGCCACTTCACCGGCTAAAATGCGATGTGCCTACCCGGTGGAATTCAACTCTGCACATGTTGCAGCGACTGTGGCAGCACCGACAAGCCCTGGTGCAATACGTTCTGACGTATAGCCTGGGCCAACGAGATTCAGAGGTGGGGCAAATCACGCTGGAGGAGTGGTCTCAGATCAGGAACCTATGCACCCTTCTGCACAGTTTTGAAATGGCGACGAAGATGTTTAGTGCTGACGATGCCATTATCAGCATGACTATTCCGGTGATTTACATGCTGGAGCACATGTTAAACAGAATTCGGAGTCAGGTGGTGGCACAAGAGGAGGTGGAGGAAGTAGAGGAGGAGGAGTTGTATGCGGAAGGGCTAACATCTGCAAGGTCCAGACGGTCGGCAGCACCAAGGCGGCAGGCATGTGAGGGTGGGGGAGATGGTTTTACCAGGGCGCATGGTAGCAGCCAAACTAGTGAGGAAGGTGCAGGAGCCCAGGAAGAAGTGGAGGACGAACTGATGGAAGACTCATCAGATGAGGGAGACCTTGATCACATTTCTGTTGTGCGAGGTTGGGGGGAGAGGACAGAGGAAGGAAGCATGATTGTTACCTCGCCACCAACACAACAGGGACTTGGTGCTCCTGGATGCGCAACACACATGAGTGCCTTCTTGCTGCACTACCTGCAACATGACCCTCGAATTGTGAGAATTAGAAATAATCCTGACTACTGGGTTGCCACACTGTTAGATCCCCGGTACAAAAGTAAATTTGCAGAAATTATTCCTGCCATAGAAAGGGATGCACGCATGCAGGAGTATCAGCAGAGACTGTTGCAGAATCTTACATGTGCTTTTCCACAAAATACCAGTGGTGCACGTAGTGAATCTCACAGTTCCAACTTGCCAACCGTGGGACCGTCAAGTGTTCAGCACTCAAACCGTAACAGAACCACAGTATCTGCTGGTAACATCAATTTTGCGGAATCATTTCACCACTTTTTTAGCCCATCCTTTGCAAGGCCACAGGAGACAAGAAGTCTGACACATAGTCAACGCCTAGAGACGATGGTACAGGAGTATCTCCAAGTAAACATTGAAGCCACGACTGTGTCACTGGACCCTTGCTCTTTTTGGGCTTCCAATCTGGATAAATGGCCGGAGCTAGCCACTTACGCCTTGGAGATCTTGTCATGCCCCGCAGCCAGCGTTCTGTCTGAACGTGTGTTCAGCGCTGCTGGTGGTGTGCTGACAGATAAGCGCACGCGGCTCTCCACTGATAATGTAGACAGACTCACGTTCATAAAGATGAACAAATCATGGATCCGAAACGACTTTTCTACCCCTGTGTCATCCTGGGGAGAGTAAAAGCTTGATGATTGGTTAAAATCACCCTACCAACCGTTTTAAGCTTTCAAATTACTAATCATGTTTATCTGTATCTTGACTGGAAAATAATTTGGGCTTTGTAGCAGTGTGCAGCACTGATCCTATTAGGCCATCTATACTAAAGCTTCACCAGATTTAAAATTAAAAATAATTTTTAGCTGCATCTAGCCCGGAAAATAATTTTGGGGCTCCGAGATGCGCAAGACACATAAGTGCCTTCTTGCTGCACTACCTGCAGCATGACCCTCATATTGTCAGAATTCGAAGTAATCATGACTACTGGGTTGCCACACTCTTAGATCCCCCAAACTTTTCGATCAACCTTTTCATTTTAATAAAGACCAAAAAAATGGTCATTTTTGAAATTATAAGCATTAGCAGGTTGTTAGAAACTGAAATCAAACAGTTTTCAACTCAAAACTTTATTCTAGGTGATGTTACATTTTCACATAGGACCCCTTGTTCGAAAGGAGCTTCTGAACTCTCTCGTCCATTGAATTTGTCAGGTTTTGGATGGTTTCTGCTTCAATTGTTTTGCATGAGGACAGAATACCCTCCCAGAGCTGTTGCTTAGATGTGAACTGCCTCCCGCCATCATAGACACTCCTTTTAATGATGCTCCAAAGGTTCTGAATGGGGTAGAGGTCAGGGGAGCATGGGGGTCACACCATAAGTTTGTCCCCTTTTATGCCCATATCAGCCAGAGATGCAGATGTTTTATGTGCAGCATGAGATGGTGCATTATCATGCAGAAAAATGATCTTGCTGTGAAATACACGGGTCTTCTTCTTGAACCATGGCAGGAAGTGCTGTTTGAGAAAATCCACATACATTATGGAGTTCATCTTTAGCGCCTTCAGGGATCCTAAAGGGGCCGACAATCTCTCTCCCCATGATTCCAGCCCAAAACATTACTCCACCTCCTCCTTGTTGGCGCTGTAGCCGTGTTTGCGTGGGGTGTCCATCAACCAGCCATCCTCCACTCCATTCATCTGGACCATCGAGCGCTGCACGGCACTCATCCGTGAACAAAACAGTTTTGAAATCAGTCTTCATGTAATGTTTGGCCCACTGGAGCCGTTTCTGCTTGTGTGAAGTGGATAGAGGAGGTCGACAGGATGGCATATGCACAGCTGCAAACCTCTGAAGGACCCTGCATCTTGTTGTTCGGGGGCCGTTGGAGGCACAAGCAGCTTCAAAAACTTGTCTGCTGCTATGACAAGGCTTTTTTGCCGCTGCTGTTTCAACCTGACGTAATTGCCTGTAGGAAAGAGTCCTCAATTTGCCCTTATCAGCACGCACACGTGTGTACTGTGAATCAGCTACATACTTCTTGATTGCCAAGACACTTCATCCTGATCATCGCACAATGTTGATTGTAGTCATGCCTTGACCTAAACACTCCACAATTTGTTGCTTCTCAGCAGCCGACACATCCTTTTTCTTTCCCATTTTGGCAGAAAATGTAGGCTGCTTAATAATGTGAGAGAGCCTTCTTAAGTAGTCTTGCCTTTCATTGGACACACCTGCCAAACTAATTAGCACAGGTGTCTGCAATTGCTTACAGTGATATAAAGAGCCCTGACACACATCACCATCAATGAGTTTAACTGACAAACAAACAAATTCTTCCCTTATCACTCCTAAACACTTTTTGCATAATAATTTGGAACGCGGTGTACATGTGCTTTTCCACAAAACACCAGTGGTTCACGTAGTGAATCTTACAGTTCTAACTTGCCAACCGTGGTCTGTATGGAATTGTTCAATAAAGGGCCCAAAATTAAGATAACATAGATGGGAGAGGTCTCTATGAATAGGAATTCCTAAGTATTTGATACCCTGTGAGGGCCAGGCAAAGGGAAAGTTGGACTGGATGGAATCCTATATGGATTTAGGGAGGGAGACATCGAGGGCCTCAGACTTCGCTGCATTGATTTTAAAATTTTACCATGTAACAAAGTGATCTATTTCAGCCATAACAGCAGGGATGGATATATGTGATTGAGTGATATATACTAGGACATCATCAGCAAATAGAGAGCACTTGTACTCGGTGCCTCCCACCTCAATCCACCTAATATTGGGGTTATGGCGAATTGATGAGAGCAGGTGCTCCGTCACTAGGATGTATAAGAGAGGGGACAGAGGACATCCCTGCCTTGTCCCATTGGTGATTGTGAAAGGTGATGAAAATGTTCTGACGCACCCCCTGGGCCTTGGGACACCCGGAGCCGGACCCTTTTTGGTGGATGCTGGTGGTTGTAGTCTTCGTGGCGGCGATCCGGTTCCGTGGCTCAGGGCGGTCAAACCAGTGGCGGAACTATTTATGTGGTTTTGATGTTTAAATGTCCGACTACGCCACCCGTGGATTGCGGTCAGAGTGAACCGCCGCTACAGGGCAGACCGCTAAGGCTGGTGTTGTGGGTGCAGCAGAGCGTAGCATAACTCCCCACGGGAGGAGTATAGCCTCAGGGCAGTGTATGCGGAGGATGGGGGTGATGGTGCAGGGCAGCAGCAGTAACGACACGGAGTCAGTGATGCAGTTCAGGGCCTTTACTCACAGTTCTTATTATCCAGACCACGTCTGCAGGTAACGGCTGCCCACGTCGTACTGTGCTCACCAGGTGAGGGGCTCAGACAACTCCCAGATAACTTTGCAGCGCTTCACAGGACCCCCTTTGTGTGTCCTTTGTCTGGCCTTTCTTACCAACACTTCTGTCCGGCTGCCTCGGGCCTCCTCTTGGTAAACTTGGCGCCAGTTTCCCTGACCCTATGTGGTGCCTTCCTAGCGGGTGGAGCAAGGGGCTGCGCCACATAAAATGTCAGAGCCTCCGGTTTCTAGCTGAGGGTCGTTTCCTGCCTCCACTAGTTCGGGGACCGGTCTCCCCCTTTGGCCTGACCCCTCCACGCAGGTGGATTCGGGCGTGCGGTGGCGACTCGCTCGTCCGCACCCCTGGGATCCCTTCATTCCTCGTTCCTGGAGCCTTCTCCGCTCCTCTTCCTTCCTTCTCCCTCTTGCAGGCCTGGGCCTCTGTTACTAGGCCCGCCTCCGGAGCAGAGCTCATGCAGAGCCCCTGCTCCCTGCCACTTCTGCTCAGACTTCTCTGCACTGAACTAAGATGGTGCCCACCTTTTATACTCCCTTCTCAATGCACCCAGGAACTGCTTCCTCCCTGCTCCTGCACTGCAGGGTTCCCCTTCCTCAGTGTTCCCTGCCCCCACTCCAGCCAGGGACAGGGACTGTCGTGCCCATCTCAGGGGCATATTGGTCGCCCTGCCCCACGGCAATGTGGTGTAATGCATGCAGGTGTCGGGTCCTGATCCACACTCCATCCTTATCTGAGAGTGAGATATCACACCTCTGGGTGAGGTGCAATACGTCTGTAGCAACCGAGCCCTCGGTGCTACAGTTCCATTTATCTTCAGCCTAGGTGACGTATTGTGATACAGGGCCGTGATTTTGGCTATAAAAGGGTCCCCTAGACCCCTACCCCAAGCTTTTTAAGAGAATCATATATGGCGTGCCAGGAGACTCTATGGAATGCTTTCTCAGCATCCAACGAGAGTATCTACTTACAAATTTTTAACTGCATCTAGCCCAGGAAATACTTTGTGCCTAGTAGCAGTGTCTGCTAGTCAGCGGATTATCCCGGCTGTTAAGCAAGCTACACCACCTGTAGTTTGGACACTTAATTTTTTCAAAGGAAATGCTTCGGGACCACGGGATACTTAGTGAAGAACATCAGGAGGCACCCCAAGGCATAGGGGCTGGGACTGGCACTAGGATGCCTTGCGGTGGACAGCCGAGCTCGATCCTTATAAAAGCTTTTTAACTGCAGCAGCTTTAGTGGACGCTACTGGAGCTGGAATTACGCGGCTGCTGGCATGAGACTTGCCCTCCAATAGATCCTTGTAAATGGATTTAAAGTGTATTCATTCAAATTAGAGGGACAATTTAAATTAAAAAGCTTAGAGCTGCCTCCACCACAGGGGGGCTCTCTCGACCCACCAGCGGACAGGCACCAGTATTGGGAGAGGGGGGCTGGCCGTCAGGGTTCACCGCGGCTCTGGCACAAACCCGGCGACACGGAGGTGGCACGGGCAGGAGCGGACTGGCCGTCTCGGCTTCTCACTTTTTGGATTTTAGAAGGGCATGACATGCCTATATCTGTGTCTCCCCCTCCTTTTACTCCTCCACCTCTTTTCTTTTCGCATGACTATATGTACTTGTCACTTTTCCATGTGTTAGTTGTGTCTTCTGAGCAGTTTGTCAGCTTTTGGACACCTTTGAAGGTGTTTTCTATGTGTTTCTATGTGTTTTTGTTTGCCTGCCATTGGTTTTAACGGTGTTCGAAGGTGTTCGACGAACAGTTCGACGAACAGTTCGGCGAACACACGGGTGTTCGACGAACCGAACCGAACTCGAACACTACGGGGGTGGCTCAACACTACTTGCAATGCCCCTTACAAGAGCCATGCAGTACAGCATATTACAAACATAAGTCCCAATATTGGGGAGTGGGTCTCCCATAGTATTTGCTTATGCTTTCCAAGCAAAAGCTGACAAAAAATAGGACAGAGCAACTTGCAATACCCCTTACAAGAGCCATGCAGTACAGCATATTACAAACATAAGTCCCATTATTGGGGAGTGGGTATCCGATAGTATTTACTTATGCCTTGCAAGCAAAAGCTGCCAAAAATTAGGACGGAGGAACTTGCAATGCCCCTTACAAGAGCCATGCAGTACAGCATTTTACAAACAGAAGACCCATTATTGGGGAGTGGGTCTCCCATAGTATTTGCTTATGCTTTCCAAGCAAAAGCTGCCAAAAATTAGGACGGAGCAACTTGCAATGCCCCTTACAAGAGCCATGCAGTACAGCATATTACAAACATAAGTCCCGTTATTGGGGAGTGGGTGTCCCATAGTATTTGCTTATGCCTTGCAAGCAAAAGCTGCCAAAAATTAGGACGGAGCAACTTGCAATGCCCCTTACAAGAGCCATGCAGTACAGCATATTACAAACATAAGTCCCATTATTGGGGAGTGGGTGTCCCATAGTATTTGCTTATGCTTTCCAGGCAAAAGCTGCCAAAAATTTGGATGGAATAACTTGCAATGCCCCTTACAAGAGCCATGCAGTACAGCATATAACAAACATAAGTCCCATTATTGGGGAATGGGTGTCCCATAGTATTTGCTTATGCCTTGCAAGCAAAAGCTGCCAAAGATTAGGACGGAGCAAGTTGCAATGCCCCTTACAAGAGCCATGCAGTACAGCATATTACAAACATAAGTCCCATTATTGGGGAGTGGGTGTCCCATAGTATTTACTAATGCCTTGCAAGCAAAAGCTGCCAAAAATTAGGACGGAGCAACTTGCAATGCCCCTTACAAGAGCCATGCAGTACAGCATATTACAAATATAAGTCCCATTATTGGGGAGTTGGTCTCCCATAGTATTTGCTTATGCTTTCCAAGCAAAAGCTGCCAAAAATTAGGATGGAGCAACTTGCAATGCCCCTTTCAAGAGCCATGCAGTACAGCATATTATAAACATAAGTCCCATTATTGGGGAGTGGGTGTCCCATAGTATTTGCTTATGCCTTGCAAGCAAAAGCTGCCAAAAATTAGGATGGAGCAAGTTGCAATGCCCCTTACAAGAGCCATACAGTACAGCATATTACAAACATAAGTCCCATTATTGGGGAGTGGTTCTCCCATAGTATTTGCTTATGCTTTCCAAGCCAAAGCTGCCAAAAAATAGGATGGAGCAACTTGCAATGCCCCTTACAAGAGCCATGCAGTACAGCATATTACAAACCTAAGTCCCATTATTGGGGAGTGGGTGTCCCATAGTATTTGCTTATACCTTGCAAGCAAAAGCTGTCAAAAATTAGGATGGAGCACCTTGCAATGCCCCTTACAAGAGCCATGCAGTACAGCATATTACAAAACATAAGTCCCATTATTGGGGAGAGGGTGTCCCATAGTATTTGCTTATGCCTTGCAAGCAAAAGCTGCCAAAAGTTAGGACGGAGCAACTTGCAATGCCGCTTACAAGAGCCATGCAGTACAGCATATTACAAACATAAGTCCCATTATTGGGGAGTGGGTGTCCCATAGTATTTGCTTAGGCCTTGCAAGCAAAAGCTGTCAAAAATTAGGATGGAGCAACTTGCAATGCCCCTTACAAAAGCCATGCAGTACAGCATATTAGAAATATAAGTCCCATTATTGGGGAGTGGGTCTCCCATAATATTTGCTTATGCTTTCCAAGCAAAAGCTGCCAAAAATTAGGATGGAACAACTTGCAATGCCCCTTACAAGAGCCACGCAGTACAGCATATTACAAACATAAGTCCCATTATTGGGGAGTGGGTGTCCCATAGTATTTGCTTATGCCTTGCAAGCAAAAGCTGCCAAAAATTAGGACGGAACAACTTGCAATGCCCCTTACAAGAGCCATGCAGTACAGCATATTACAAACATAAGTCCCATTATTGGGGAGTGGGTGTCCCATAGTATTTGCTTATGCCTTGCAAGCAAAAGCTGCCAAAAATTAGAACGGAGCAACTTGCAATGCCCCTTACAAGAGCCATGCAGTACAGCATATTACAAACAGAAGTCCCATTATTGGGGAGTGGGTGTCCCATATTATTTGCTGATGCCTTGCAAGCAAAAGCTGCCAAAAATTAGAATGGAGCAACTTGCAATGCCCCTTACAAGAGCCATGCAGTACAGCATATTACAAACATAATTCCCATTATTGGGGAGTGGGTGTCCCATAGTATTTGCTTATGCCTTGCAAGCAAAAGCTGTCAAAAATTAGGATGGAGCACCTTGCAATGCCCGTTACAAGAGCCATGCAGTACAGCATATTACAAACATAAGTCCCAATATTGGGGAGTGGGTCTCCCATAGTATTTGCTTATGCTTTCCAAGCAAAAGCTGACAAAAAATAGGACAGAGCAACTTGCAATACCCCTTACAAGAGCCATGCAGTACAGCATATTACAAACATAAGTCCCATTATTGGGGAGTGGGTATCCGATAGTATTTACTTATGCCTTGCAAGCAAAAGCTGCCAATAATTAGGACGGAGGAACTTGCAATGCCCCTTACAAGAGCCATGCAGTACAGCATATTACAAACATAAGTCCCATTATTGGGGAGTGGGTGTCCCATAGTATTTGCTTATGCCTTGCAAGCAAAAGCTGCCAAAAATTAGGATGGAGCAAGTTGCAATGCCCCTTACAAGAGCCATACAGTACAGCATATTACAAACATAAGTCCCATTATTGGGGAGTGGTTCTCCCATAGTATTTGCTTATGCTTTCCAAGCCAAAGCTGCCAAAAAATAGGATGGAGCAACTTGCAATGCCCCTTACAAGAGCCATGCAGTACAGCATATTACAAACATAAGTCCCATTATTGGGGAGTGGGTGTCCCATAGTATTTGCTTATGCCTTGCAAGCAAAAGCTGCCAAAAATTAGGATGAAGCAACTTGCAATGCCCCTTACAAGAGCCATGCAGTACAGCATATTACAAACATAAGTCCCATTATTGGGGAGAGGGTGTCCCATAATATTTGCTTATGCCTTGCAAGCAAAAGCTGCCAAAATTTAGGACGGAGCAACTTGCAATGACCCTTACAAGAGCCATGCAGTACAGAATATTACAAACATAAGTCCCATTATTGGGGAGTGGGTGTCCCATAGTATTTGCTTATGCTTTCCAGGCAAAAGCTGCCAAAAATTTGGATGGAATAACTTGCAATGCCCCTTACAAGAGCCATGCAGTACAGCATATTACAAACATAAGTCCCATTATTGGGTAGTGGGTGTCCCATAGTATTTGCTTATGCCTTGCAAGCAAAAGCTGCCAAAAATTAGGACGGAGCAACTTGCAATGCCCCTTACAAGAGCCATGCAGTACAGCATATTACAAACATAAGTCCCATTATTGGGGAGTGGGTGTCCCATAGTATTTGCTTATGCCTTGCAAGCAAAAGCTGCCAAAAATTAGGACGGAGCAACTTGCAATGCCCCTTACAAGAGCCATGCAGTACAGCATATTACAAACATAAGTCCCATTATTGGGGAGTGGGTGTCCCATAGTATTTGCTTATGCCTTGCAAGCAAAAGCTGCCAAAAATTAGAACGGAGCAACTTGCAATGCCCCTTACAAGAGCCATGCAGTACAGCATATTACAAACGTAATTCTCATTATTGGGGAGTGGGTGTCCCATAGTATTTGCTTATGCCTTGCAAGCAAAAGCTGTCAAAAATTAGGATGTAGCACCTTGCAATGCCCCTTACAAGAGCCATGCAGTACAGCATATTACAAACATAAGTCCCAATATTGGGGAGTGGGTCTCCCATAGTATTTGCTTATGCTTTCCAAGCAAAAGCTGACAAAAAATAGGACAGAGCAACTTGCAATACCCCTTACAAGAGCCATGCAGTACAGCATATTACAAACATAAGTAACATTATTGGGGAGTGGGTATCCGATAGTATTTACTTATGCCTTGCAAGCAAAAGCTGCCAAAAATAAGGACGGAGGAACTTGCAATGCCCCTTACAAGAGCCATGCAGTACAGCATATTACAAACATAAGTCCCATTATTGGGGAGTGGGTGTCCCATAGTATTTGCTTATGCCTTGCAAGCAAAAGCTGCCAAAAATTAGGATGGAGCACCTTGCAATGCCCCTTACAAGAGCCATGCAGTACAGCATATTACAAACAGAAGCACCATTATTGGGGAGTGGGTCTCCCTTAGTATTTGCTTATGATTTCCAAGCAAAAGCTGCCAAAAATTAGGACGGAGCAACTTGCAATGCCCCTTACAAGAGCCATGCAGTACAGCATATTACAAACATAAGTCCCATTATTGGGGAGTGGGTGTCCCATAGTATTTTCTTATGCCTTGCAAGCAAAAGCTGCCAAAAATTAGGACGGAGCAACTTGCAATGCCCCTTACAAGAGCCATGCAGTACAGCATATTACAAACATAAGTGCCATTATTGGGGAGTGGGTGTCCCATAGTATTTGCTTATGCTTTCCAGGCAAAATCTGCCAAAAATTTGGATGGAATAACTTGCAATGCCCCTTACAAGAGCCATGCAGTACAGCATATTACAAACATAAGTCCCATTATTGGGGTGTGGGTGTCCCATAGTATTTGCTTATACCTTGCAAGCAAAAGCTGCCAAAAATTAGGACGGAGCAAGTTGCAATGCCCCTTACAAGAGCCATGCAGTACAGCATATTACAAACATAAGTCCCATTATTGGGGAGTGGGTGTCCCATAGTATTTACTAATGCCTTGCAAGCAAAAGCTGCCAAAAATTAGGACGGAGCAACTTGCAATGCCCCTTACAAGAGCCATGCAGTACAGCATAATACAAACATAAGTCCCATTATTGGGGAGTTGGTCTCCCATAGTATTTGTTTATGCTTTCCAAGCAAAAGCTGCCAAAAATTAGGATGGAGCAACTTGCAATGCCCCTTTCAAGAGCCATGCAGTACAGCATATTACAAACATAAGTCCCATTATTGGGGAGTGGGTGTCCCATAGTATTTGCTTATGCCTTGCAAGCAAAAGCTGCCAAAAATTAGGATGGAGCAAGTTGAAATGCCCCTTACAAGAGCCATACAGTACAGCATATTACCAACATAAGTCCCATTATTGGGGAGTGGTTCTCCCATAGTATTTGCTTATGCTTTCCAAGCCAAAGCTGCCAAAAAATAGGATGGAGCAACTTGCAATGCCCCTTACAAGAGCCATGCAGTACAGCATATTACAAACATAAGTCCCATTATTGGGGAGTGGGTGTCCCATAGTATTTGCTTGTGCCTTGCAAGCAAAAGCTGCCAAAAATTAGGATGGAGCAAGTTGCAATGCCCCTTACAAGAGCCATACAGTACAGCATATTACAAACATAAGTCCCATTATTGGGGAGTGGGTCTCCCATAGTATTTGCTTATGCTTTCCAAGCAAAAGCTGCCAAAAATTAGGATGGAGCAACTTGCAATGCCCCATACAAGAGCCATGCAGTACAGCATATTACAAACCTAAGTCCCATTATTGGGGAGTGGGTGTCCCATAGTTTTTGCTTATGCCTTGCAAGCAAAAGCTGCCAAAAATTAGGATGGAGCACCTTGCAATGCCCCTTACAAGAGCCATGCAGTACAGCATATTTCAAAACATAAGTCCCATTATTGGGGAGAGGGTGTCCCATAGTATTTGCTTATGCCTTGCAAGCAAAAGCTGCCAAAAGTTAGGACGGAGCAACTTGCAATGCCGCTTACAAGAGCCATGCAGTACAGCATATTACAAACATAAGTCCCATTATTGGGGAGTGGGTGTCCCATAGTATTTGCTTAGGCCTTGCAAGCAAAAGCTGCCAAAAATTAGGATGGAGCAACTTGCAATGCCCCTTACAAGAGCCATGCAGTACAGCATATTACAAACATAAGTCCCATTATTGGGGAGTGGGTGTCCCATAGTATTTGCTTATGCCTTGCAAGCAAAAGCTGTCAAAAATTAGGATGTAGCACCTTGCAATGCCCCTTACAAGAGCCATGCAGTACAGCATATTACAAACATAAGTCCCAATATTGGGGAGTGGGTCTCCCATAGTATTTGCTTATGCTTTCCAAGCAAAAGCTGACAAAAAATAGGACAGAGCAACTTGCAATACCCCTTACAAGAGCCATGCAGTACAGCATATTACAAACATAAGTAACATTATTGGGGAGTGGGTATCCGATAGTATTTACTTATGCCTTGCAAGCAAAAGCTGCCAAAAATAAGGACGGAGGAACTTGCAATGCCCCTTACAAGAGCCATGCAGTACAGCATATTACAAACATAAGTCCCATTATTGGGGAGTGGGTGTCCCATAGTATTTGCTTATGCCTTGCAAGCAAAAGCTGCCAAAAATTAGGATGGAGCACCTTGCAATGCCCCTTACAAGAGCCATGCAGTACAGCATATTACAAACAGAAGCACCATTATTGGGGAGTGGGTCTCCCTTAGTATTTGCTTATGATTTCCAAGCAAAAGCTGCCAAAAATTAGGACGGAGCAACTTGCAATGCCCCTTACAAGAGCCATGCAGTACAGCATATTACAAACATAAGTCCCATTATTGGGGAGTGGGTGTCCCATAGTATTTTCTTATGCCTTGCAAGCAAAAGAGGCCAAAAATTAGGACGGAGCAACTTGCAATGCCCCTTACAAGAGCCATGCAGTACAGCATATTACAAACATAAGTGCCATTATTGGGGAGTGGGTGTCCCATAGTATTTGCTTATGCTTTCCAGGCAAAATCTGCCAAAAATTTGGATGGAATAACTTGCAATGCCCCTTACAAGAGCCATGCAGTACAGCATATTACAAACATAAGTCCCATTATTGGGGAGTGGGTGTCCCATAGTATTTGCTTATACCTTGCAAGCAAAAGCTGCCAAAAATTAGGACGGAGCAAGTTGCAATGCCCCTTACAAGAGCCATGCAGTACAGCATATTACAAACATAAGTCCCATTATTGGGGAGTGGGTGTCCCATAGTATTTACTAATGCTTTGCAAGCAAAAGCTGCCAAAAATTAGGACGGAACAACTTGCAATGCCCCTTACAAGAGCCATGCAGTACAGCATAATACAAACATAAGTCCCATTATTGGGGAGTTGGTCTCCCATAGTATTTGTTTATGCTTTCCAAGCAAAAGCTGCCAAAAATTAGGATGGAGCAACTTGCAATGCCCCTTTCAAGAGCCATGCAGTACAGCATATTACAAACATAAGTCCCATTATTGGGGAGTGGGTGTCCCATAGTATTTGCCTATGCCTTGCAAGCAAAAGCTGCCAAAAATTAGGATGGAGCAAGTTGAAATGCCCCTTACAAGAGCCATACAGTACAGCATATTACCAACATAAGTCCCATTATTGGGGAGTGGTTCTCCCATAGTATTTGCTTATGCTTTCCAAGCCAAAGCTGCCAAAAAATAGGATGGAGCAACTTGCAATGCCCCTTACAAGAGCCATGCAGTACAGCATATTACAAACATAAGTCCCATTATTGGGGAGTTGGTGTCCCATAGTATTTGCTTATGCCTTGCAAGCAAAAGCTGCCAAAAATTAGGATGAAGCAACTTGCAATGCCCCTTACAAGAGCCATGCAGTACAGCATATTACAAACATAAGTACCATTATTGGGGAGAGGGTGTCCTATAGTATTTGCTTATGCCTTGCAAGCAAAAGCTGCCAAAAGTTAGGATGGAGCAACTTGCAATGACCCTTACAAGAGCCATGCAGTACAGCATATTACAAACATAAGTCCAATTATTGGGGAGTGGGTGTCCCATAGTATTTGCTTATGCTTTCCAGGCAAAAGCTGCCAAAAATTTGGATGGAATAACTTGCAATGCCCCTTACAAGAGCCATGCAGTACAGCATATTACAAACATAAGTCCCATTATTGGGGAGTGGGTGTCCCATAGTATTTGCTTGTGCCTTGCAAGCAAAAGCTGCCAAAAATTAGGATGGAGCAAGTTGCAATGCCCCTTACAAGAGCCATACAGTACAGCATATTACAAACATAAGTCCCATTATTGGGGAGTGGGTCTCCCATAGTATTTGCTTATGCTTTCCAAGCAAAAGCTGCCAAAAATTAGGATGGAGCAACTTGCAATGCCCCATACAAGAGCCATGCAGTACAGCATATTACAAACCTAAGTCCCATTATTGGGGAGTGGGTGTCCCATAGTATTTGCTTATGCCTTGCAAGCAAAAGCTGCCAAAAATTAGGATGGAGCACCTTGCAATGCCCCTTACAAGAGCCATGCAGTACAGCATATTACAAAACATAAGTCCCAATATTGGGGAGTGGGTCTCCCATAGTATTTGCTTATGCTTTCCAAGCAAAAGCTGACAAAAAATAGGACAGAGCAACTTGCAATACCCCTTACAAGAGCCATGCAGTACAGCATATTACAAACATAAGTCCCATTATTGGGGAGTGGGTATCCGATAGTATTTACTTATGCCTTGCAAGCAAAAGCTGCCAATAATTAGGACGGAGGAACTTGCAATGCCCCTTACAAGAGCCATGCAGTACAGCATATTACAAACATAAGTCCCATTATTGGGGAGTGGGTGTCCCATAGTATTTGCTTATGCCTTGCAAGCAAAAGCTGCCAAAAATTAGGATGGAGCAAGTTGCAATGCCCCTTACAAAAGCCATACAGTACAGCATATTACAAACATAAGTCCCATTATTGGGGAGTGGTTCTCCCATAGTATTTGCTTATGCTTTCCAAGCCAAAGCTGCCAAAAAATAGGATGGAGCAACTTGCAATGCCCCTTACAAGAGCCATGCAGTACAGCATATTACAAACATAAGTCCCATTATTGGGGAGTGGGTGTCCCATAGTATTTGCTTATGCCTTGCAAGCAAAAGCTGCCAAAAATTAGGATGAAGCAACTTGCAATGCCCCTTACAAGAGCCATGCAGTACAGCATATTACAAACATAAGTCCCATTATTGGGGAGAGGGTGTCCCATAATATTTGCTTATGCCTTGCAAGCAAAAGCTGCCAAAATTTAGGACGGAGCAACTTGCAATGACCCTTACAAGAGCCATGCAGTACAGAATATTACAAACATAAGTCCCATTATTGGGGAGTGGGTGTCCCATAGTATTTGCTTATGCTTTCCAGGCAAAAGCTGCCAAAAATTTGGATGGAATAACTTGCAATGCCCCTTACAAGAGCCATGCAGTACAGCATATTACAAACATAAGTCCCATTATTGGGTAGTGGGTGTCCCATAGTATTTGCTTATGCCTTGCAAGCAAAAGCTGCCAAAAATTAGGACGGAGCAACTTGCAATGCCCCTTACAAGAGCCATGCAGTACAGCATATTACAAACATAAGTCCCATTATTGGGGAGTGGGTGTCCCATAGTATTTGCTTATGCCTTGCAAGCAAAAGCTGCCAAAAATTAGGACGGAGCAACTTGCAATGCCCCTTACAAGAGCCATGCAGTACAGCATATTACAAACATAAGTCCCATTATTGGGGAGAGGGTGTCCCATAGTATTTGCTTATGCCTTGCAAGCAAAACTGCCAAAAGTTAGGACGGAGCAACTTGCAATGCCGCTTACAAGAGCCATGCAGTACAGCATATTACAAACATAAGTCCCATTATTGGGGAGTGGGTGTCCCATAGTATTTGCTTAGGCCTTGCAAGCAAAAGCTGCCAAAAATTAGGATGGAGCAACTTGCAATGCCCCTTACAAGAGCCATGCAGTACAGCATATTACAAACATAAGTCCCATTATTGGGGAGTGGGTGTCCAATAGTATTTGCTTATGCCTTGCAAGCAAAAGCTGCCAAAAATTAGGACAGAGCAACTTGCAATGCCCCTTACAAGAGCCATGCAGTACAGTATATTACAAACATAAGTCCCATTATTGGGGAGTGGGTGTCACATAGTATTTGCTTATGCCTTGCAAGCAAAAGCTGTCAAAAATTAGGACGGAGCAACTTGCAAAGCCCCTTACAAGAGCCATGCAGTACAGCATATTAGAAATATAAGTCACATTATTGGGGAGTGGGTCTCCCATAATATTTGCTTATGCTTTCCAAGCAAAAGCTGCCAAAAATTAGGATGGAACAACTTGCAATGCCCCTTACAAGAGCCATGCAGTACAGCATATTACAATCATAAGTCTCATTATTTGGGAGTGGGTGTCCCATAGTATTTGCTTAAGCCTTGCAAGCAAAAGCTGCCAAAAATTAGGACGGAGCAACTTGCAATGCCCCTTACAAGAGCCATGCAGTACAGCATATTACAAACATAAGTCCCATTATTGGGGAGTGGGTGTCCCATAGTATTTGCTTATGCCTTGCAAGCAAAAGCTGCCAAAAATTAGAATGGAGCAACTTGCAATGCCCCTTACAAGAGCCATGCAGTACAGCATATTACAATTATAATTCCCATTATTGGGGAGTGGGTGTCCCATAGTATTTGCTTATGCCTTGCAAGCAAAAGCTGTCAAAAATTAGGATGGAGCACCTTGCAATGCCCCTTACAAGAGCCATGCAGTACAGCATATTACAAACATAAGTCCCAATATTGGGGAGTGGGTCTCCCATAGTATTTGCTTATGCTTTCCAAGCAAAAGCTGACAAAACATAGGACAGGGCAACTTGCAATACCCCTTACAAGAGCCATGCAGTACAGCATATTACAAACATAAGTCCCATTATTGGGGAGTGGGTATCCGATAGTATTTACTTATGCCTTGCAAGCAAAAGCTGCCAAAAATTAGGACGGAGGAACTTGCAATGCCCCTTACAAGAGCCATGCAGTACAGCATATTACAAACATAAGTCCCATTATTGGGGAGTGGGTGTCCCATAGTATTTGCTTATGCCTTGCAAGCAAAAGCTGCCAAAAATTAGGATGGAGCACCTTGCAATGCCCCTTACAAGAGCCATGCAGTACAGCATATTACAAACAGAAGTCCCATTATTGGGGAGTGGGTCTCCCATAGTATTTGCTTATGCTTTCCAAGCAAAAGCTGCCAAAAATTAGGACGGAGCAACTTGCAATGCCCCTTACAAGAGCCATGCAGTACAGCATATTACAAACATAAGTCCCATTATTGGGGAGTGGTTGTCCCATATTATTTGCTTATGCTTTCCAGGCAAAAGCTGCCAAAAATTTGGATGGAATAACTTGCAATGCCCCTTATAAGAGCCATGCAGTACAGCATATTACAGACATAAGTCCCATTATTGGGGAGTGGGTGTCCCATAGTATTTGCTTATGCCTTGCAAGCAAAAGCTGCCAAAAATTAGGACGGAGCAAGTTGCAATGCCCCTTACAAGAGCCATGCAGTACAGCATATTACAAACATAAGTCCCATTATTGGGGAGTGGGTGTCCCATAGTATTTACTAATGCCTTGCAAGCAAAAGCTGCCAAAAATTAGGACGGAGCAACTTGCAATGCCCCTTACAAGAGCCATGCAGTACAGCATATTACAAATATAATTCCCATTATTGGGGAGTTGGTCTCCCATAGTATTTGCTTATGCTTTCCAAGCAAAAGCTGCCAAAAATTAGGATGGAGCAACTTGAAATGCCCCTTTCAAGAGCCATGCAGTACAGCATATTACAAACATAAGTCCCATTATTGGGGAGTGGGTGTCCCATAGTATTTGCTTATGCCTTGCAAGCAAAATCTGCCAAAAATTAGGATGGAGCAAGTTGCAATGCCCCTTACAAGAGCCATACAGTACAGCATATTAGAAACATAAGTCCCATTATTGGGGAGTGGTTCTCCCATAGTATTTGCTTATGCTTTCCAAGCCAAAGCTGCCAAAAAATAGGATGGAGCAACTTGCAATGCCCCTTACAAGAGCCATGCAGTACAGCATATTACAAACATAAGTCCCATTATTGGGGAGTGGGTGTCCCATAGTATTTGCTTATGCCTTGCAAGCAAAAGCTGCCAAAAATTAGGATGAAGCAACTTGCAATGCCCCTTACAAGAGCCATGCAGTACAGCATATTACAAACATAAGTCCCATTATTGGGGAGAGGGTGTCCCATAGTATTTGCTTATGCCTTGCAAGCAAAAGCTGACAAAAGTTAGGACGGAGCAACTTGCAATGACCCTTACAAGAGCCATGCAGTACAGCATATTACAAACATAAGTCCCATTATTGGGGAGTGGGTGTCACATAGTATTTGCTTATGCTTTCCAGGCAAAAGCTGCCAAAAATTTGGATGGAATAACTTGCAATGCCCCTTACAAGAGCCATGCAGTACAGCATATTACAAACATAAGTCCCATTATTGGGGAGTGGGTGTCCCATAGTATTTGCTTATGCCTTGCAAGCAAAAGCTGCCAAAAATTTGGATGGAGCAACTTGCAATGCCCCTTACAAGAGCCATGCAGTACAGCATATTACAAACATAAGTCCCATTATTGGGGAGTGGGTGTCCCATAGTATTTGCTTATGCCTTGCAAGCAAAAGCTGCCAAAAATTAGGATGGAGCAAGTTGCAATGCCCCTTACAAGAGCCATACAGTACAGCATATTACAAACATAAGTCCCATTATTGGGGAGTGGGTGTCCCATAGCAGTTGCTTATGCCTTGCAAGCAAAAGCTGCCAAAAATTAGAACGGAGCAACTTGCAATGCCCCTCACAAGAGCCATGCAGTACAGCATATTACAAACATAATTCCCATTATTGGGGAGTGGGTGTCCCATAGTATTTGCTTATGCCTTGCAAGCAAAAGCTGCCAAAAATTAGGACGGAGCAAGTTGCCATGCCCCTTACAAGAGCCATGCAGTACAGCATATTACAAACATAAGTCCCATTATTGGGGAGTGGGTGTCCCATAGTATTTGCTTATGCCTTGCAAGCAAAAGCTGCCAAAAATTAGGACGGAGCAACTTGCAATGCCCCTTACAAGAGCCATGCAGTACAGCATATTACAAACATAAGTCCCATTATTGGGGAGTGGGTGTCCCATAGTATTTGCTTATGCCTTGCAAGCAAAAGCTGCCAAAAATTAGAACGGAGCAACTTGCAATGCCCCTTACAAGAGCCATGCAGTACAGCATATTACAAACATAATTCCCATTATTGGGGAGTGGGTGTCCCATAGTATTTGCTTATGCCTTGCAAGCAAAAGCTGTCAAAAATTAGGACGGAGCAACTTGCAATGCCCCTTACAAGAGCCATGCAGTACAGCATATTACAAACATAAGTGCCATTATTGGGGAGTGGGTGTCCCATAGTATTTGCTTATGCTTTCCAGGCAAAATCTGCCAAAAATTTGGATGGAATAACTTGCAATGCCCCTTACAAGAGCCATGCAGTACAGCATATTACAAACATAAGTCCCATTATTGGGGAGTGGGTGTCCCGTAGTATTTGCTTATACCTTGCAAGCAAAAGCTGCCAAAAATTAGGACGGAGCAAGTTGCAATGCCCCTTACAAGAGCCATGCAGTACAGCATATTACAAACATAAGTCCCATTATTGGGGAGTGGGTGTCCCATAGTATTTACTAATGCCTTGCAAGCAAAAGCTGCCAAAAATTAGGATGGAGCAACTTGCAATGCCCCTTTCAAGAGCCATGCAGTACAGCATATTACAAACATAAGTCCCATTATTGGGGAGAGGGTGTCCCATAGTATTTGCTTATGCCTTGCAAGCAAAAGCTGCCAAAAGTTAGGATGGAGCAAGTTGCAATGACCCTTACAAGAGCCATGCAGTACAGCATATTACAAACATAAGTCCAATTATTGGGGAGTGGGTGTCCCATAGTATTTGCTTATGCTTTCCAGGCAAAAGCTGCCAAAAATTTGGATGGAATAACTTGCAATGCCCCTTACAAGAGCCATGCAGTACAGCATATTACAAACATAAGTCCCATTATTGGGGAGTGGGTGTCCCATAGTATTTGCTTATGCCTTGCAAGCAAAAGCTGCCAAAAATTAGGATGGAGCAAGTTGCAATGCCCCTTACAAGAGCCATACAGTACAGCATATTACAAACATAAGTCCCATTATTGGGGAGTGGGTCTCCCATAGTATTTGCTTATGCTTTCCAAGCAAAAGCTGCCAAAAATTAGGATGGAGCAACTTGCAATGCCCCATACAAGAGCCATGCAGTACAGCATATTACAAACCTAAGTCCCATTATTGGGGAGTGGGTGTCCCATAGTATTTGCTTATGCCTTGCAAGCAAAAGCTGCCAAAAATTAGGATGGAGCACCTTGCAATGCCCCTTACAAGAGCCATGCAGTACAGCATATTACAAAACATAAGTCCCATTATTGGGGAGAGGGTGTCCCATAGTATTTGCTTATGCCTTGCAAGCAAAAGCTGCCAAAAGTTAGGACGGAGCAACTTGCAATGCCGCTTACAAGAGCCATGCAGTACAGCATATTACAAACATAAGTCCCATTATTGGGGAGTGGGTGTCCCATAGTATTTGCTTAGGCCTTGCAAGCAAAAGCTGCCAAAAATTAGGATGGAGCAACTTGCAATGCCCCTTACAAGAGCCATGCAGTACAGCATATTACAAACATAAGTCCCATTATTGGGGAGTGGGTGTCCCATAGTATTTGCTTATGCCTTGCAAGCAAAAGCTGCCAAAATGAATGAATGGATGAATGTCTCAAGTGGGGTACCACAGGGCTCCGTCCTGGGACCTGTATTGTTCAACATCTTTATCAATGATTTAGATGAAGGAATTGAGGGTAAACTGATTAAATTTGCTGATGACACAAAGCTAGGAGGGATAGCTAATACTAGAGAAGAGAGAGAGAGGATTCAAAAAGACCTAAATAAACTGGAGCAGTGGGCAGCAACCAACAGAATGGTTTTTAACAGGGAAAAATGCAAAGTACTACATCTGGGCAATAAAAATGAAAAAAGCATATACAGAATGGGAGGAATAGAGCTAAGCAACAGTACATGTGAAAAAGACTTAGGTATACTAATAGATCATAGACTGAACATGAGTCAACAGTGTGATGCAGCAGCAAAAAAGGCAAATACAATTCTGGGATGTATTAACAGAAGCATACAGTCTAGATCACGTGAAGTCATTATCGGTCTTTACTCCTCTTTGGTCAGACCTCATCTGGAATACTGTGTACAGTTTTGGGCACCACATTTTAAAAAAGACATAGACAAACTGGAGCAAGTTCAGAGAAGAGCGACCAGAATGGTGACTGGTCTGCAAACCATGTCCTATGAGGAACGGTTGCAGGATTTGGGAATGTTTAGCTTGCAAAAAAGAAGACTGAGAGGAGACTTAATAGCTGTCTACAAATATGTCAAGGGCTGTCACATTGTAGAAGGATCATCTTTATTCTCATTTGCACAAGGAAAGACTAGAAGCAATGGGATGAAACTAAATGGGAGGAGACACAGATTAGATATTAGAAAAAACTTTTTGACAGTTAGGGTGATTAATGAGTGGAACAGGCTGCCACGAGAGGTGGTGAGTTCCCCTTCAATGGACGTCTTCAAACAGAGGCTGGACAGACATCTGTCTGAGATGATCTAGTGAATCCTGCTTTGAGCAGGGGGTTGGACCAGATGACCCAGGAGGTCCCTTCCAACTCTACCATTCTATGATCCTATGATTCTATGAAAAATTAGGATGGAGCACCTTGCAATGCCCCTTACAAGAGCCATGCAGTACAGCATATTACAAAACATAAGTCCCATTATTGGGGAGAGGGTGTCCCATAGTATTTGCTTATGCCTTGCAAGCAAAACTGCCAAAAGTTAGGACGGAGCAACTTGCAATGCCGCTTACAAGAGCCATGCAGTACAGCATATTACAAACATAAGTCCCATTATTGGGGAGTGGGTGTCCCATAGTGTTTGCTTAGGCCTTGCAAGCAAAAGCTGCCAAAAATTAGGATGGAGCAACTTGCATTGCCCCTTACAAGAGCCATGCAGTACAGCATATTACAAACATAAGTCCCATTATTGGGGAGTGGGTGTCCAATAGTATTTGCTTATGCCTTGCAAGCAAAAGCTGCCAAAAATTAGGACAGAGCAACTTGCAATGCCCCTTACAAGAGCCATGCAGTACAGTATATTACAAACATAAGTCCCATTATTGGGGAGTGGGTGTCACATAGTATTTGCTTATGCCTTGCAAGCAAAAGCTGTCAAAAATTAGGACGGAGCAACTTGCAAAGCCCCTTACAAGAGCCATACAGTACAGCATATTAGAAATATAAGTCACATTATTGGGGAGTGGGTCTCCCATAATATTTGCTTATGCTTTCCAAGCAAAAGCTGCCAAAAATTAGGATGGAACAACTTGCAATGCCCCTTACAAGAGCCATGCAGTACAGCATATTACAAACATAAGTCCCATTATTGGGGAGTGGGTGTCCCATAGTATTTGCTTATGCCTTGCAAGCAAAAGCTGCCAAAAATTAGAACGGAGCAACTTGCAATGCCCCTTACAAGAGCCATGCAGTACAGCATATTACAAACATAATTCCCATTATTGGGGAGTGGGTGTCCCATAGTATTTGCTTATGCCTTGCAAGCAAAAGCTGCCAAAAATTAGGACGGAGCAAGTTGCCATACCCCTTACAAGAGCCATGCAGTACAGCATATTACAAACATAAGTCCCATTATTGGGGAGTGGGTGTCCCATAGTATTTGCTTATGCCTTGCAAGCAAAAGCTGCCAAAAATTAGGACGGAGCAACTTGCAATGCCCCTTACAAGAGCCATGCAGTACAGCATATTACAAACATAAGTCCCATTATTGGGGAGTGGGTGTCCCATAGTATTTGCTTATGCCTTGCAAGCAAAAGCTGCCAAAAATTAGAACGGAGCAACTTGCAATGCCCCTTACAAGAGCCATGCAGTACAGCATATTACAAACATAATTCCCATTATTGGGGAGTGGGTGTCCCATAGTATTTGCTTATGCCTTGCAAGCAAAAGCTGTCAAAAATTAGGATGGAGCACCATGCAATGCCCCTTACAAGAGCCATGCAGTACAGCATATTACAAACATAAGTCCCAATATTGGGGAGTGGGTCTCCCATAGTATTTGCTTATGCTTTCCAAGCAAAAGCTGACAAAACATAGGACAGAGCAACTTGCAATACCCCTTACAAGAGCCATGCAGTACAGCATATTACAAACATAAGTCCCATTATTGGGGAGTGGGTATCCGATAGTATTTACTTATGCCTTGCAAGCAAAAGCTGCCAAAAATTAGGACGGAGGAACTTGCAATGCCCCTTACAAGAGCCATGCAGTACAGCATATTACAAACATAAGTCCCATTATTGGGGAGTGGGTGTCCCATAGTATTTGCTTATGCCTTGCAAGCAAAAGCTGCCAAAAATTAGGATGGAGCACCTTGCAATGCCCCTTACAAGAGCCATGCAGTACAGCATATTACAAACAGAAGTCCCATTATTGGGGAGTGGGTCTCCCATAGTATTTGCTTATGCTTTCCAAGCAAAAGCTGCCAAAAATTAGGACGGAGCAACTTGCAATGCCCCTTACAAGAGCCATGCAGTACAGCATATTACAAACATAAGTCCCATTATTGTGGAGTGGGTGTCCCATAGTATTGGCTTATGCCTTGCAAGCAAAAGCTGCCAAAAATTAGGACGTAGAAACTTGCAATGCCCCTTACAAGAGCCATGCAGTACAGCATATTACAAACATAAGTCCCGTTATTGGGGAGTGGGTGTCCCATAGTATTTGCTTATGCCTTGCAAGCAAAAGCTGCCAAAAATTAGGACGGAGCAACTTGCAATGCCCCTTACAAGAGCCATGCAGTACAGCATATTACAAACATAAGTCCCATTATTGGGGAGTGGTTGTCCCATATTATTTGCTTATGCTTTCCAGGCAAAAGCTGCCAAAAATTTGGATGGAATAACTTGCAATGCCCCTTATAAGAGCCATGCAGTACAGCATATTACAGACATAAGTCCCATTATTGGGGAGTGGGTGTCCCATAGTATTTGCTTATGCCTTGCAAGCAAAAGCTGCCAAAAATTAGGACGGAGCAAGTTGCAATGCCCCTTACAAGAGCCATGCAGTACAGCATATTACAAACATAAGTCCCATTATTGGGGAGTGGGTGTCCCATAGTATTTACTAATGCCTTGCAAGCAAAAGCTGCCAAAAATTAGGACGGAGCAACTTGCAATGCCCCTTACAAGAGCCATGCAGTACAGCATATTACAAATATAATTCCCATTATTGGGGAGTTGGTCTCCCATAGTATTTGCTTATGCTTTCCAAGCAAAAGCTGCCAAAAATTAGGATGGAGCAACTTGAAATGCCCCTTTCAAGAGCCATGCAGTACAGCATATTACAAACATAAGTCCCATTATTGGGGAGTGGGTGTCCCATAGTATTTGCTTATGCCTTGCAAGCAAAATCTGCCAAAAATTAGGATGGAGCAAGTTGCAATGCCCCTTACAAGAGCCATACAGTACAGCATATTACAAACATAAGTCCCATTATTGGGGAGTGGTTCTCCCATAGTATTTGCTTATGCTTTCCAAGCCAAAGCTGCCAAAAAATAGGATGGAGCAACTTGCAATGCCCCTTACAAGAGCCATGCAGTACAGCATATTACAAACATAAGTCCCATTATTGGGGAGTGGGTGTCCCATAGTATTTGCTTATGCCTTGCAAGCAAAAGCTGCCAAAAATTAGGATGAAGCAACTTGCAATGCCCCTTACAAGAGCCATGCAGTACAGCATATTACAAACATAAGTCCCATTATTGGGGAGAGGGTGTCCCATAGTATTTGCTTATGCCTTGCAAGCAAAAGCTGCCAAAAGTTAGGACGGAGCAACTTGCAATGACCCTTACAAGAGCCATGCAGTACAGCATATTACAAACATAAGTCCCATTATTGGGGAGTGGGTGTCCCATAGTATTTGCTTATGCTTTCCAGGCAAAAGCTGCCAAAAATTAGGATGGAGCAAGTTGCAATGCCCCTTACAAGAGCCATACAGTACAGCATATTACAAACATAAGTCCCATTATTGGGGAGTGGGTCTCCCATAGTATTTGCTTATGCTTTCCAAGCAAAAGCTGCCAAAAATTAGGATGGAGCAACTTGCAATGCCCCATACAAGAGCCATGCAGTACAGCATATTACAAACCTAAGTCCCATTATTGGGGAGTGGGTGTCCCATAGTATTTGCTTATGCCTTGCAAGCAAAAGCTGCCAAAAATTAGGATGGAGCACCTTGCAATGCCCCTTACAAGAGCCATGCAGTACAGCATATTACAAAACATAAGTCCCATTATTGGGGAGAGGGTGTCCCATAGTATTTGCTTATGCCTTGCAAGCAAAAGCTGCCAAAAGTTAGGACGGAGCAACTTGCAATGCCGCTTACAAGAGCCATGCAGTACAGCATATTACAAACATAAGTCCCATTATTGGGGGGTGGGTGTCCCATAGTATTTGCTTAGGCCTTGCAAGCAAAAGCTGCCAAAAATTAGGATGGAGCAACTTGCAATGCCCCTTACAAGAGCCATGCAGTACAGCATATTACAAACATAAGTCCCATTTTTGGGGAGTGGGTGTCCCATAGTATTTGCTTATGCCTTGCAAGCAAAAGCTGCCAAAAATTAGGATGGAGCACCTTGCAATGCCCCTTACAAGAGCCATGCAGAACAGCATATTACAAAACATAAGTCCCATTATTGGGGAGAGGGTGTCCCATAGTATTTGCTTAAGCCTTGCAAGCAAAACTGCCAAAAGTTAAGACGGAGCAACTTGCAATGCCGCTTACAAGAGCCATGCAGTACAGCATATTACAAACATAAGTCCCATTATTGGGGAGTGGGTGTCCCATAGTATTTGCTTAGGCCTTGCAAGCAAAAGCTGCCAAAAATTAGGATGGAGCATCTTGCAATGCCCCTTACAAGAGCCATGCAGTACAGCATATTACAAACATAAGTCCCATTATTGGGGAGTGGGTGTCCAATAGTATTTGCTTATGCCTTGCAAGCAAAAGCTGCCAAAAATTAGGACAGAGCAACTTGCAATGCCCCTTACAAGAGCCATGCAGTACAGTATATTACAAACATAAGTCCCATTATTGGGGAGTGGGTGTCACATAGTATTTGCTTATGCCTTGCAAGCAAAAGCTGTCAAAAATTAGGACGGAGCAACTTGCAAAGCCCCTTACAAGAGCCATGCAGTACAGCATATTAGAAATATAAGTCACATTATTGGGGAGTGGGTCTCCCATAATATTTGCTTTTGCTTTCCAAGCAAAAGCTGCCAAAAATTAGGATGGAACAACTTGCAATGCCCCTTACAAGAGCCATGCAGTACAGCATATTACAAACATAAGTCCCATTATTGGGGAGTGGGTGTCCCATAGTATTTGCTTATGCCTTGCAAGCAAAAGCTGCCAAAAATTAGAACGGAGCAACTTGCAATGCCCCTTACAAGAGCCATGCAGTACAGCATATTACAAACATAATTCCCATTATTGGGGAGTGGGTGTCCCATAGTATTTGCTTATGCCTTGCAAGCAAAAGCTGCCAAAAATTAGGACGGAGCAAGTTGCCATACCCCTTACAAGAGCCATGCAGTACAGCATATTACAAACATAAGTCCCATTATTGGGGAGTGGGTGTCCCATAGTATTTGCTTATGCCTTGCAAGCAAAAGCTGCCAAAAATTAGGACGGAGCAACTTGCAATGCCCCTTACAAGAGCCATGCAGTACAGCATATTACAAACATAAGTCCCATTATTGGGGAGTGGGTGTCCCATAGTATTTGCTTATGCCTTGCAAGCAAAAGCTGCCAAAAATTAGAACGGAGCAACTTGCAATGCCCCTTACAAGAGCCATGCAGTACAGCATATTACAAACATAATTCCCATTATTGGGGAGTGGGTGTCCCATAGTATTTGCTTATGCCTTGCAAGCAAAAGCTGTCAAAAATTAGGATGGAGCACCATGCAATGCCCCTTACAAGAGCCATGCAGTACAGCATATTACAAACATAAGTCCCAATATTGGGGAGTGGGTCTCCCATAGTATTTGCTTATGCTTTCCAAGCAAAAGCTGACAAAACATAGGACAGAGCAACTTGCAATACCCCTTACAAGAGCCATGCAGTACAGCATATTACAAACATAAGTCCCATTATTGTGGAGTGGGTGTCCCATAGTATTGGCTTATGCCTTGCAAGCAAAAGCTGCCAAAAATTAGGACGTAGAAACTTGCAATGCCCCTTACAAGAGCCATGCAGTACAGCATATTACAAACATAAGTCCCGTTATTGGGGAGTGGGTGTCCCATAGTATTTGCTTATGCCTTGCAAGCAAAAGCTGCCAAAAATTAGGACGGAGCAACTTGCAATGCCCCTTACAAGAGCCATGCAGTACAGCATATTACAAACATAAGTCCCATTATTGGGGAGTGGTTGTCCCATATTATTTGCTTATGCTTTCCAGGCAAAAGCTGCCAAAAATTTGGATGGAATAACTTGCAATGCCACTTATAAGAGCCATGCAGTACAGCATATTACAGACATAAGTCCCATTATTGGGGAGTGGGTGTCCCATAGTATTTGCTTATGCCTTGCAAGCAAAAGCTGCCAAAAATTAGGACGGAGCAAGTTGCAATGCCCCTTACAAGAGCCATGCAGTACAGCATATTACAAACATAAGTCCCATTATTGGGGAGTGGGTGTCCCATAGTATTTACTAATGCCTTGCAAGCAAAAGCTGCCAAAAATTAGGACGGAGCAACTTGCAATGCCCCTTACAAGAGCCATGCAGTACAGCATATTACAAATATAATTCCCATTATTGGGGAGTTGGTCTCCCATAGTATTTGCTTATGCTTTCCAAGCAAAAGCTGCCAAAAATTAGGATGGAGCAACTTGAAATGCCCCTTTCAAGAGCCATGCAGTACAGCATATTACAAACATAAGTCCCATTATTGGGGAGTGGGTGTCCCATAGTATTTGCTTATGCCTTGCAAGCAAAATCTGCCAAAAATTAGGATGGAGCAAGTTGCAATGCCCCTTACAAGAGCCATACAGTACAGCATATTACAAACATAAGTCCCATTATTGGGGAGTGGTTCTCCCATAGTATTTGCTTATGCTTTCCAAGCCAAAGCTGCCAAAAAATAGGATGGAGCAACTTGCAATGCCCCTTACAAGAGCCATGCAGTACAGCATATTACAAACATAAGTCCCATTATTGGGGAGTGGGTGTCCCATAGTATTTGCTTATGCCTTGCAAGCAAAAGCTGCCAAAAATTAGGATGAAGCAACTTGCAATGCCCCTTACAAGAGCCATGCAGTACAGCATATTACAAACATAAGTCCCATTATTGGGGAGAGGGTGTCCCATAGTATTTGCTTATGCCTTGCAAGCAAAAGCTGCCAAAAGTTAGGATGGAGCAACTTGCAATGACCCTTACAAGAGCCATGCAGTACAGCATATTACAAACATAAGTCCCATTATTGGGGAGTGGGTGTCCCATAGTATTTGCTTATGCTTTCCAGGCAAAAGCTGCCAAAAATTTGGATGGAATAACTTGCAATGCCCCTTACAAGAGCCATGCAGTACAGCATATTACAAACATAAGTCCCATTATTGGGGAGTGGGTGTCCCATAGTATTTGCTTATGCCTTGCAAGCAAAAGCTGCCAAAAATTTGGATGGAGCAACTTGCAATGCCCCTTACAAGAGCCATGCAGTACAGCATATTACAAACATAAGTCCCATTATTGGGGAGTGGGTGTCCCATAGTATTTGCTTATGCCTTGCAAGCAAAAGCTGCCAAAAATTAGGATGGAGCAACTTGCAATGCCCCTTACAAGAGCCATACAGTACAGCATATTACAAACATAAGTCCCATTATTGGGGAGTGGGTGTCCCATAGTATTTGCTTATGCCTTGCAAGCAAAAGTTGCCAAAAATTAGGACGGAGCAACTTGCAATGCCCCTTACAAGAGCCATGCAGTACAGCATATTACAAACATAAGTCCCATTATTGGGGAGTGGGTGTCCAATAGTATTTGCTTATGCCTTGCAAGCAAAAGCTGCCAAAAATTAGAACGGAGCAACTTGCAATGCCCCTTACAAGAGCCATGCAGTACAGCATATTACAAACATAATTCCCATTATTGGGGAGTGGGTGTCCCATAGTATTTGCTTATGCCTTGCAAGCAAATGCTGCCAAAAATTAGGACGGAGCAAGTTGCCATACCCCTTACAAGAGCCATGCAGTACAGCATATTACAAACATAAGTCCCATTATTGGGGAGTGGGTGTCCCATAGTATTTGCTTATGCCTTGCAAGCAAAAGCTGCCAAAAATTAGGACGGAGCAACTTGCAATGCCCCTTACAAGAGCCATGCAGTACAGCATATTACAAACATAAGTCCCATTATTGGGGAGTGGGTGTCCCATAGTATTTGCTTATGCCTTGCAAGCAAAAGCTGCCAAAAATTAGAACGGAGCAACTTGCAATGCCCCTTACAAGAGCCATGCAGTACAGCATATTACAAACATAATTCCCATTATTGGGGAGTGGGTGTCCCATAGTATTTGCTTATGCCTTGCAAGCAAAAGCTGTCAAAAATTAGGATGGAGCACCATGCAATGCCCCTTACAAGAGCCATGCAGTACAGCATATTACAAACATAAGTCCCAATATTGGGGAGTGGGTCTCCCATAGTATTTGCTTATGCTTTCCAAGCAAAAGCTGACAAAAAATAGGACAGAGCAACTTGCAATACCCCTTACAAGAGCCATGCAGTACAGCATATTACAAACATAAGTCCCATTATTGGGGAGTGGGTATCCGATAGTATTTACTTATGCCTTGCAAGCAAAAGCTGCCAAAAATTAGGACAGAGCAACTTGCAATTCCCCTTACAAGAGCCATGCAGTACAGCATATTACAAACATAAGTCCCATTATTGGGGAGTGGGTGTCCCATAGTATTTGCTTATGCTTTCCAGGCAAAAGCTGCCAAAAATTTGGATGGAATAACTTGCAATGCCCCTTACAAGAGCCATGCAGTACAGCATATTACAAACATAAGTCCCATTATTGGGGAGTGGGTGTCCCATAGTATTTGCTTATGCCTTGCAAGCAAAAGCTGCCAAAAATTAGGACGGAGCAAGTTGCAATGCCCCTTACAAGAGCCATACAGTACAGCATATTACAAACAAAAGTCCCATTATTGGGGAGTGGGTGTCCCATAGTATTTGCTTATGCCTTGCAAGCAAAAGCTGCCAAAAATTAGAACGGAGCAACTTGCAATGCCCCTTACAAGAGCCATGCAGTACAGCATATTACAAACATAATTCCCATTATTGGGGAGTGGGTGACCCACAGTATTTGCTTATGCCTTGCAAGCAAAAGCTGCCAAAAATTAGGACGGAGCAAGTTGCAATGCCCCTTACAAGAGCCATGCAGTACAGCATATTACAAACATAAGTCCCATTATTGGGGAGTGGGTGTCCCATAGTATTTGCTTATGCCTTGCAAGCAAAAGCTGCCAAAAATTAGGACGGAGCAACTTGCAATGCAGCTTACAAGAGCCATGCAGTACAGCATATTACAAACATAAGTCCCATTATTGGGGAGTGGGTGTCCCATAGTATTTGCTTATGCCTTGCAAGCAAAAGCTGCCAAAAATTACAACGGAGCAACTTGCAATGCCCCTTACAAGAGCCATGCAGTACAGCATATTACAAACATAAGTCCCATTATTGGGGAGTGGGTGTCCCATAGTATTTGCTTATGCCATGCAAGCAAAAGCTGCCAAAAATTAGGACGGAGCAACTTGCAATGCCCCTTACAAGAGCCATGCAGTACAGCATATTACAAACATAAGTCCCATTATTGTGGAGTGGGTGTCCCATAGTCTTTGCTTATGCCTTGCAAGCAAAAGCTGTCAAAAATTAGGATGGAGCACCATGCAATGCCCCTTACAAGAGCCATGCAGTACAGCATATTACAAACATAATTCCCATTATTGGGGAGTGGGTGTCCCATAGTATTTGCTTATGCCTTGCAAGCAAAAGCTGTCAAAAAATAGGATGGAGCACCATGCAATGCCCCTTACAAGAGCCATGCAGTACAGCATATTACAAACATAAGTCCCAATATTGGGGAGTGGGTGTACCATAGTATTTGCTTATGCTTTCCAAGCAAAAGCTGACAAAAAATAGGACAGAGCAACTTGCAATACCCCTTACAAGAGCCATGCAGTACAGCATATTACAAACATAAGTCCCATTATTGGGGAGTGGGTATCCGATAGTTTTTACTTATGCCTTGCAAGCAAAAGCTGCCAAAAATTAGGATGGAGCACCTTGCAATGCCCCTTACAAGAGCCATGCAGTACAGCATATTACAAACAGAAGTCCCATTATTGGGGAGTGGGTCTCCCATAGTATTTCCTTATGCTTTCCAAGCAAAAGCTGCCAAAAATTAGGACGGAGCAACTTGCAATGCCCCTTACAAGAGCCATGCAGTACAGAATATCACAAACATAAGTCCCGTTATTGGGGAGTGGGTGTCCCATAGTATTTGCTTATGCATTGCAAGCAAAAGCTGCCAAAAATTAGGACGGAGCAACTTGCAATGCCCCTTACAAGAGCCATGCAGTACAGCATATTACAAACATAAGTCCCATTATTGGGGAGTGGGTGTCCCATAGTATTTGCTTATGCTTTCCAGGCAAAAGCTGCCAAAAATTTGGATGGAATAACTTGCAATGCCCCTTACAAGAGCCATGCAGTACAGCATATTACAAACATAAGTCCCATTATTGGGGAGTGGGTGTTCCATAGTATTTGCTTATGCCTTGCAAGCAAAAGCTGCCAAAAATTAGGACGGAGCAAGTTGCAATGCCCCTTACAAGAGCCATGCAGTACAGCATATTACAAACATAAGTCCCATTATTGGGGAGTGGGTGTCCCATAGTATTTACTAATGCCTTGCAAGCAAAAGCTGCCAAAAATTAGGACGGAGCAACTTGCAATGCCCCTTACAAGAGCCATGCAGTACAGCATATTACAAATATAAGTCCCATTATTGGGGAGTGCGTCTCCCATAGTATTTGCTTATGCTTTCCAAGCAAAAGCTGCCAAAAATTAGGATGGAGCAACTTGCAATGACCCTTTCAAGAGCCATGCAGTACAGCATATTACAAACATAAGTCCCATTATTGGGGAGTGGGTGGCCCATAGTATTTGCTTATGCCTTGCCAGCAAAAGCTGCCAAAAATTAGGATGGAGCAAGTTGCAATGCCCCTTACAAGAGCCATACAGTACAGCATATTACAAACATAAGTCCCATTATTGGGGAGTGGTTCTCCCATAGTATTTGCTTATGCTTTCCAAGCCAAAGCTGCCAAAAAATAGGATGGAGCAACTTGCAATGCCCATTACAAGAGCCATGCAGTACAGCATATTACAAACATAAGTCCCATTATTGGGGAGTGGGTGTCCCATAGTATTTGCTTATGCCTTGCAAGCAAAAGCTGCCAAAAATTAGGATGAAGCAACTTGCAATGCCCCTTACAAGAGCCATGCAGTACAGCATATTACAAACATAAGTCCCATTATTGGGGAGAGGGTGTCCCATAGTATTTGCTTATGCCTTGCAAGCAAAAGCTGCCAAAAGTTAGGACGGAGCAACTTGCAATGACCCTTACAAGAGCCATGCAGTACAGCATATTACAAACATAAGTCCCATTATTGGGGAGTGGGTGTCCCATAGTATTTGCTTATGCTTTCCAGGCAAAAGCTGCCAAAAATGTGGATGGAATAACTTGCAATGCCCCTTACAAGAGCCATGCAGTACAGCATATTACAAACATAAGTCCCATTATTGGGGAGTGGGTGTCCCATAGTATTTGCTTATGCCTTGCAAGCAAAAGCTGCCAAAAATTTGGATGGAGCAACTTGCAATGCCCCTTACAAGAGCCATGCAGTACAGCATATTACAAACATAAGTCCCATTATTGGGGAGTGGGTGTCCCATAGTATTTGCTTATGCCTTGCAAGCAAAAGCTGACAAAAATTAGGATGGAGCAAGTTGCAATGCCCCTTACAAGAGCCATACAGTACAGCATATTACAAACATAAGTCCCATTATTGGGGAGTGGGTCTCCCATAGTATTTGCTTATGCTTTCCAAGCAAAAGCTGCCAAAAATTAGGATGGAGCAACTTGCAATGCCCCTTACAAGAGCCATGCAGTACAGCATATTACAAACCTAAGTCCCATTATTGGGGAGTGGGTGTCCCATAGTATTTGCTTATGCCTTGCAAGCAAAAGCTGCCAAAAATTAGGATGGAGCAACTTGCAATGCCCCTTACAAGAGCCATGCAGCACAGCATATTACAAACATAAGTCCCATTATTGGGGAGAGGGTGTCCCATAGTATTTGCTTATGCCTTGCAAGCAAAAGCTGCCAAAAGTTAGGACGGAGCAACTTGCAATGCCGCTTACAAGAGCCATGCAGTACAGCATATTACAAACATAAGTCCCATTATTGGGGAGTGGGTGTCCCATAGTATTTGCTTAGGCCTTGCAAGCAAAAGCTGCCAAAAATTAGGATGGAGCAACTTGCAATGCCCCTTACAAGAGCCATGCAGTACAGCATATTACAAACATAAGTCCCATTATTGGGGAGTGGGTGTCCCATAGTATTTGCTTATGCCTTGCAAGCAAAAGCTGCCAAAAATTAGGATGGAGCAACTTGCAATGCCCCTTACAAGAGCCATGCAGTACAGCATATTACAAACATAGTTCCCATTATTGGGGAATGGGTGTCCCATAATATTTGCTCATGCCTTGCAAGCAAAAGCTGCCAAAAATTAGGACAGAGCAACTTGCAATGCCCCTTACAAGAGCCATGCAGTACAGTATATTACAAACATAAGTCCCATTATTGGGGAGTGGGTGTCACATAGTATTTGCTTATGCCTTGCAAGCAAAAGCTGTCAAAAATTAGGACGGAGCAACTTGCAAAGCCCCTTACAAGAGCCATGCAGTACAGGATATTAGAAATATAAGTCCCATTATTGGGGAGTGGGTCTCCCATAATATTTGCTTATGTTTTCCAAGCAAAAGCTGCCAAAAATTAGTATGGAACAACTTGCAATGCCCCTTACAAGAGCCATGCAGTACAGCATATTACAAACATAAGTCCCATTATTGGGGAGTGGGTGTCCCATAGTATTTGCTTATGCCTTGCAAGCAAAAGCTGCCAAAAATTAGAACGGAGCAACTTGCAAAGCCCCTTACAAGAGCCATGCAGTACAGCATATTACAAACATAATTCCCATTATTGGGGAGTGGGTGTCCCATAGTATTTGCTTATGCCTTGCAAGCAAAAGCTGTCAAAAATTAGGATGGAGCACCTTGCAATGCCCCTTACAAGAGCCATGCAGTACAGCATATTACAAACATAAGTCCCAATATTGGGGAGTGGGTCTCCCATAGTATTTGCTTATGCTTTCCAAGCAAAGGCGGACAAAAAATAGGACAGAGCAACTTGCAATGCCCCTTACAAGAGCCATGCAGTACAGCATATTACAAACATAAGTCCCATTATTGGGGAGTGGGTGTCCCATAGTATTTGCTTATGCTTTCCAGGCAAAAGCTGCCAAAAATTTGGATGGAATAACTTGCAATGCCCCTTACAAGAGCCATGCAGTACAGCATATTACAAACATAAGTCCCATTATTGGGGAGTGGGTATCCGATAGTATTTACTTATGCCTTGCAAGCAAAAGCTGCCAAAAATTAGGACGGAGGAACTTGCAATGCCCCTTACAAGAGCCATGCAGTACAGCATATTACAAACATAAGTCCCATTATTGGGGAGTGGGTGTCCCATAGTATTTGCTTATGCCTTGCAAGCAAAAGCTGCCAAAAATTAGGACGGAGCAACTTGCAATGCCCCTTACAAGATCCATGCAGTACAGCATATTACAAACATAAGTCCCATTATTGGGGAGTGGGTGTCCCATAGTATTTGCTTATGCTTTCCAAGCAAAAGCTGACAAAAATTAGGACGGAGCAACTTGCAATGCCCCTTACAAGAGCCATGCAGTACAGCATATTACAAACATAAGTCCCATTATTTGGGCGTGGGTGTCCCATAGTATTTGCTTATGCCTTGCAAGCAAAAGCTGCCAAAAATTAGGATGGAGCACCTTGCAATGCCCCTTACAAGAGCCATGCAGTACAGCATATTACAAACAGAAGTCCCATTATTGGGGAGTGGGCTCCCATAGTATTTGCTTATGCTTTCCAAGCAAAAGCTGCCAAAAATTAGGACGGAGCAACTTGCAATGCCCCTTACAAGAGCCATGCAGTACAGAATATTACAAACATAAGTCCCGTTATTGGGGAGTGGGTGTCCCATAGTATTTGCATATGCATTGCAAGCAAAAGCTGCCAAAAATTAGGACAGAGCAACTTGCAATGCCCCTTACAAGAGCCATGCAGTACAGCATATTACAAACATAAGTCCCATTATTGGGGAGTGGGTGTCCCATAGTATTTGCTTATGCTTTCCAGGCAAAAGCTGCCAAAAATTTGGATGGAATAACTTGCAATGCCCCTTACAAGAGCCATGCAGTACAGCATATTACAAACATAAGTCCCATTATTGGGGAGTGGGTGTTCCATAGTATTTGCTTATGCCTTGCAAGCAAAAGCTGCCAAAAATTAGGACGGAGCAAGTTGCAATGCCCCTTACAAGAGCCATGCAGTACAGCATATTACAAACATAAGTCCCATTATTGGGGAGTGGGTGTCCCATAGTATTTACTAATGCCTTGCAAGCAAAAGCTGCCAAAAATTAGGACGGAGCAACTTGCAATGCCCCTTACAGGAGCCATGCAGTACAGCATATTACAAATATAAGTCCCCTTATTGGGGAGTGGGTCTCCCATAGTATTTGCTTATGCCTTGCAAGCAAAAGCTGCCAAAAATTAGGATGGAGCAAGTTGCAATGCCCCTTACAAGAGCCATACAGTACAGCATATTACAAACATAAGTCCCATTATTGGGGAGTGGTTCTCCCATAGTATTTGCTTATGCTTTCCAAGCCAAAGCTGCCAAAAAATAGGATGGAGCAACTTGCAATGCCCATTACAAGAGCCATGCAGTACAGCATATTACAAACATAAGTCCCATTATTGGGGAGTGGGTGTCCCATAGTATTTGCTTATGCCTTGCAAGCAAAAGCTGCCAAAAATTAGGATGAAGCAACTTGCAATGCCCCTTACAAGAGCCATGCAGTACAGCATATTACAAACATAAGTCCCATTATTGGGGAGAGGGTGTCTCATAGTATTTGCTTATGCCTTGCAAGCAAAAGCTGCCAAAAGTTAGGACGGAGCAACTTGCAATGACCCTTACAAGAGCCATGCAGTACAGCATATTACAAACATAAGTCCCATTATTGGGGAGTGGGTGTCCCATAGTATTTGCTTATGCTTTCCAGGCAAAAGCTGCCAAAAATGTGGATGGAATAACTTGCAATGCCCCTTACAAGAGCCATGCAGTACAGCATATTACAAACATAAGTCCCATTATTGGGGAGTGGGTGTCCCATAGTATTTGCTTATGCCTTGCAAGCAAAAACTGCCAAAAATTTGGATGGAGCAACTTGCAATGCCCCTTACAAGAGCCATGCAGTACAGCATATTACAAACATAAGTCCCATTATTGGGGAGTGGGTGTCCCATAGTATTTGCTTATGCCTTGCATGCAAAAGCTGACAAAAATTAGGATGGAGCAAGTTGCAATGCCCCTTACAAGAGCCATACAGTACAGCATATTACAAACATAAGTCCCATTATTGGGGAGTGGGTCTCCCATAGTATTTGCTTATGCTTTCCAAGCAAAAGCTGCCAAAAATTAGGATGGAGCAACTTGCAATGCCCCTTATAAGAGCCATGCAGTACAGCATATTACAAACCTAAGTCCCATTATTGGGGAGTGGGTGTCCCATAGTATTTGATTATGCCTTGCAAGCAAAAGCTGCCAAAAATTAGGATGGAGCAACTTGCAATGCCCCTTACAAGAACCATGCAGCACAGCATATTACAAACATAAGTCCCATTATTGGGGAGAGGGTGTCCCATAGTATTTGCTTATGCCTTGCAAGCAAAAGCTGCCAAAAGTTAGGACGGAGCAACTTGCAATGCCGCTTACAAGAGCCATGCAGTACAGCATATTACAAACATAAGTCCCATTATTGGGGAGTGGGTGTCCCATAGTATTTGCTTATGCCTTGCAAGCAAGAGCTGCCAAAAATTAGGATGGAGCAACTTGCAATGCCCCTTACAAGAGCCATGCAGTACAGCATATTACAAACATAGTTCCCATTATTGGGGAATGGGTGTCCCATAGTATTTGCTCATGCCTTGCAAGCAAAAGCTGCCAAAAATTAGGACAGAGCAACTTGCAATGCCCCTTACAAGAGCCATGCAGTACAGTATATTACAAACATAAGTCCCATTATTGGGGAGTGGGTGTCACATAGTATTTGCTTATGCCTTGCAATCAAAAGCTGTCAAAAATTAGGACGGAGCAACTTGCAAAGCCCCTTACAAGAGCCATGCAGTACAGCATATTAGAAATATAAGTCCCATTATTGGGGAGTGGGTCTCCCATAATATTTGCTTATGCTTTCCAAGCAAAAGCTGCCAAAAATTAGTATGGAACAACTTGCAATGCCCCTTACAAGAGCCATGCAGTACAGCATATTACAAACATAAGTCCCATTATTGGGGAGTGGGTGTCCCATAGTATTTGCTTATGCCTTGCAAGCAAAAGCTGCCAAAAATTAGGACGGAGAAACTTGCAATGCCCCTTACAAGAGCCATGCAGTACAGCATATTACAAACATAAGTCCCATTATTGGGGAGTGGGTGTCCCATAGTATTTGCTTATGCCTTGCAAGCAAAAGCTGCCAAAAATTAGAACGGAGCAACTTGCAATGCCCCTTACAAGAGCCATGCAGTACAGCATATTACAAACATAATTCCCATTATTGGGGAGTGGGTGTCCCATAGTATTTGCTTATGCCTTGCAAGCAAAAGCTGTCAAAAATTAGGATGGAGCACCTTGCAATGCCCCTTACAAGAGCCATGCAGTACAGCATATTACAAACATAAGTCCCAATATTGGGGAGTGGGTCTCCCATAGTATTTGCTTATGCTTTCCAAGCAAAAGCTGACAAAAATCAGGACGGAGCAACTTGCAATGCCCCTTACAAGAGCCATGCAGTACAGCATATTACAAACATAAGTCCCATTATTGGGGAGTGGGTGTCCCATAGTATTTGCTTATGCTTTCCAGGCAAAAGCTGCCAAAAATTTGGATGGAATAACTTGCAATGCCCCTTACAAGAGCCATTCAGTACAGCATATTACAAACATAAGTCCCATTATTGGGGAGTGGGTGTCCCATAGTATTTGCTTATGCCTTGCAAGCAAAAGCTGCCAAAAATTAGGACGGAGCAACTTGCAATGCCCCTTACAAGAGCCATGCAGTACAGCATATTACAAACATAAGTCCCATTATTGGGGAGTGAGTGTCCCATAGTATTTACTAATGCCTTGCAAGCAAAAGCTGCCAAAAATTAGGACATAGCAACTTGCAATGCCCCTTACAAGAGCCATGCAGTACAGCATATTACAAATATAAGTCCCATTATTGGGGAGTTGGTCTCCCATAGTATTTGCTTATGCTTTCCAAGCAAAAGCTGCCAAAAATTAGGATGGAGCAACTTGCAATGCCCCTTTCAAGAGCCATGCAGTACAGCATATTACAAACATAAGTCCCATTATTGGGGAGTGGGTGGCCCATAGTATTTGCTTATGCCTTGCAAGCAAAAGCTGCCAAAAATTAGGATGGAGCAACTTGCAATGACCCTTACAAGAGCCATGCAGTACAGCATATTACAAACATAAGTCCCATTATTGGGGAGAGGGTGTCCCATAGTATTTGCTTATGCCTTGCAAGCAAAAGCTGCCAAAAGTTAGGACGGAGCAACTTGCAATGACCCTTACAAGAGCCATGCAGTACAGCATATTACAAACATAAGTCCCATTATTGGGGAGTGGGTGTCCCATAGTATTTGCTTATGCTTTCCAGGCAAAAGCTGCCAAAAATTTGGATGGAATAACTTGCAATGCCCCTTACAAGAGCCATGCAGTACAGCATATTACAAACATAAGTCCCATTATTGGGGAGTGGGTGTCCCATAGTATTTGCTTATGCCTTGCAAGCAAAAGCTGACAAAATTTAGGATGGAGCAAGTTGCAATGCCCCTTACCAGAGCCATACAGTACAGCATATTACAAACATAAGTCCCATTATTGGGGATTGGGTCTCCCATAGTATTTGCTTATGCTTTCCTAGCAAAAGCTGCCAAAAATTAGGATGGAGCAACTTGCAATGCCCCTTACAAGAGCCATGCAGTACAGCATATTACAAACCTAAGTCCCATTATTGGGGAGTGGGTCTCCCATAGTATTTGCTTATGCCTTGCAAGCAAAAGCTGCCAAAAATTAGGATGGAGCAACTTGCAATGCCCCTTACAAGAGCCATGCAGCACAGCATATTACAAACATAAGTCCCATTATTGGGGAGAGGGTGTCCCATAGTATTTGCTTATGCCTTGCAAGCAAAAGCTGCCAAAAGTTAGGACGGAGCAACTTGCAATGCCGCTTACAAGAGCCATGCAGTACAGCATATTACAAACATAAGTCCCATTATTGGGGAGTGGGTGTCCCATGGTATTTGCTTAGGCCTTGCAATCAAAAGCTGCCAAAAATTAGGATGGAGCAACTTGCAATGCCCCTTACAAGAGCCATGCAGTACAGCATATTACAAACATAAGTCCCATTATTGGGGAGTGGGTGTCCCATAGTATTTGCTTATGCCTTGCAAGCAAAGGCTGCCAAAAATTAGGATGGAGCAACTTGCAATGCCCCTTACAAGAGCCATGCAGTACAGCATATTACAAACATAGTTCCCATTATTGGGGAATGGGTGTCCCATAGTATTTGCTCATGCCTTGCAAGCAAAAGCTGCCAAAAATTAGGACAGAGCAACTTGCAATGCCCCTTACAAGAGCCATGCAGTACAGTATATTACAAACATAAGTCCCATTATTGGGGAGTGGGTGTCACATAGTATTTGCTTATGCCTTGCAAGCAAAAGCTGTCAAAAATTAGGACGGAGCAACTTGCAAAGCCCCTTACAAGAGCCATGCAGTACAGAATATTAGAAATATAAGTCCCATTATTGGGGAGTGGGTCTCCCATAATATTTGCTTATACTTTCCAAGCAAAAGCTGCCAAAAATTAGTATGGAACAACTTGCAATGCCCCTTACAAGAGCCATGCAGTACAGCATATTACAAACATAAGTCCCATTATTGGGGAGTGGGTGTCCCATAGTATTTGCTTATGCCTTGCAAGCAAAAGCTGCCAAAAATTAGGACGGAGCAAATTGCAATGCCCCTTACAAGAGCCATGCAGTACAGCATATTACAAACATAAGTCCCATTATTGGGGAGTGGGTGTACCATAGTATTTGCTTATGCCTTGCAAGCAAAAGCTGCCAAAAATTAGAACGGAGCAACTTGCAATGCACCTTACAAGAGTCATGCAGTACAGCATATTACAAACATAATTCCCATTATTGGGGAGTGGGTGTCCCATAGTATTTGCTTATGCCTTGCAAGCAAAAGCTGTCAAAAATTAGGATGGAGCACCTTGCAATGCCCCTTACAAGAGCCATGCAGTACAGCATATTATAAACATAAGTCCCAATATTGGGGAGTGGGTCTCCCATAGTATTTGCTTATGCTTTCCAAGCAAAAGCTGACAAAAAATAGGACAGAGCAACTTGCAATGCCCCTTACAAGAGCCATGCAGTACAGCATATTACAAACATAAGTCCTATTATTGGGGAGTGGGTGTCCCATAGTATTTGCTTATGCTTTCCAGGCAAAAGCTGCCAAAAATTTGGATGGAATAACTTGCAATGCCCCTTACAAGAGCCATGCAGTACAGCATATTACAAACATAAGTCCCATTATTGGGGAGTGGGTATCCGATAGTATTTACTTATGCCTTGCAAGCAAAAGCTGCCAAAAATTAGGACGGAGGAACTTGCAATGCCCCTTACAAGAGGCATGCAGTACAGCATATTACAAACATAAGTCCCATTATTGGGGAGTGGGTGTCCCATAGTATTTGCTTATGCCTTGCAAGCAAAAGCTGCCAAAAATTAGGACGGAGCAACTTGCAATGCCCCTTACAAGAGCCATGCAGTACAGCATATTACAAACATAAGTCCCATTATTGGGGAGTGGGTGTCCCATAGTATTTGCTTATGCCTTGCAAGCAAAAGCTGCCAAAAATTAGAACGGAGCAACTTGCAATGCCCCTTACAAGAGCCATGCAGTACAGCATATTACAAACATAATTCCCATTATTGGGGAGTGGGTGTCCCATAGTATTTGCTTATGCCTTGCAAGCAAAAGCTGTCAAAAATTAGGATGGAGCACCTTGCAATGCCCCTTACAAGAGCCATGCAGTACAGCATATTACAAACATAAGTCCCAATATTGGGGAGTGGGTCTCCCATAGTATTTGCTTATGCTTTCCAAGCAAAAGCTGACAAAAAATAGGAAAGAGCAACTTGCAATGCCCCTTACAAGAGTCATGCAGTACAGCATATTACAAACATAAGTCCCATTATTGGGGAGTGGGTGTCCCATAGTATTTGCTTATGCTTTCCAGGCCAAAGCTGCCAAAAATTTGGATGGAATAACTTGCAATGCCCCTTACAAGAGCCATGCAGTACAGCATATTACAAACATAATTCCCATTATTGGGGAGTGGGTGTCCCATAGTATTTGCTTATGCCTTGCAAACAAAAGCTGCCACAAATTAGGACGGAGCAACTTGCAATGCCCCTTACAAGAGCCATGCAGTACAGCATATTACAAACATAAGTCCCATTATTGGGGAGTGGGTGTCCCATAGTATTTGCTTATGCCTTGCAAGCAAAAGCTGCCAAAAATTAGAACGGAGCAACTTGCAATGCCCCTTACAAGAGCCATGCAGTACAGCATATTACAAACATAATTCCCATTATTGGGGAGTGGGTGTCCCATAGTATTTGCTTATGCCTTGCAAGCAAAAGCTGTCAAAAATTAGGATGGAGCACCTTGCAATGCCCCTTACAAGAGCCATGCAGTACAGCATATTACAAACATAAGTCCCAATATTGGGGAGTGGGTCTCCCATAGTATTTGCTTATGCTTTCCAAGCAAAAGCTGACAAAAATTAGGACGGAGCAACTTGCAATGCCCCTTACAAGAGCCATGAAGTACAGCATATTACAAACATAAGTCCCATTATTGGGGAGTGGGTGTCCCATAGTATTTGCTTATGCTTTCCAGGCAAAAGCTGCCAAAAATTTGGATGGAATAACTTGCAATGCCCCTTACAAGAGCCATGCAGTACAGCATATTACAAACATAAGTCCCATTATTGGGGAGTGGGTGTCCCATAGTATTTGCTTATGCCTTGCAAGCAAAAGCTGCCAAAAATTAGGACGGAGCAAGTTGCAATGCCCCTTACAAGAGCCATGCAGTACAGCATATTACAAACATAAGTCCCATTATTGGGGAGTGGGTGTCCCATAGTATTTACTAATGCCTTGCAAGCAAAAGCTGCCAAAAATTAGGACAGAGCAACTTGCAATGCCCCTTACAAGAGCCATGCAGTACAGCATATTACAAATATAAGTCCCATTATTGGGGAGTTGGTCTCCCATAGTATTTGCTTATGCTTTCCAAGCAAAAGCTGCCAAAAATTAGGATGGAGCAACTTGTAATGCCCCTTTCAAGAGCCATGCAGTACAGCATATTACAAACATAAGTCCCATTATTGGGGAGTGGGTGGCCCATAGTATTTGCTTATGCCTTGCAAGCAAAAGCTGCCAAAAATTAGGATGGAGCAAGTTGCAATGCCCTTTAAAAGAGCCATACAGTACAGCATATTACAAACATAATTCCCATTATTGGGGAGTGGGTGTCCCATAGTATTTGCTTATGCCTTGCAAGCAAAAGCTGTCAAAAATTAGGATGGAGCACCTTGCAATGCCCCTTACAAGAGCCATGCAGTACAGCATATTACAAACATAAGTCCCAATATTGGGGAGTGGGTCTCCCATAGTATTTGCTTATGCTTTCCAAGCAAAAGCTGACAAAAAATAGGAAAGAGCAACTTGCAATGCCCCTTACAAGAGTCATGCAGTACAGCATATTACAAACATAAGTCCCATTATTGGGGAGTGGGTGTCCCATAGTATTTGCTTATGCTTTCCAGGCAAAAGCTGCCAAAAATTTGGATGGAATAACTTGCAATGCCCCTTACAAGAGCCATGCAGTACAGCATATTACAAACATAATTCCCATTATTGGGGAGTGGGTGTCCCATAGTATTTGCTTATGCCTTGCAAACAAAAGCTGCCACAAATTAGGACGGAGCAACTTGCAATGCCCCTTACAAGAGCCATGCAGTACAGCATATTACAAACATAAGTCCCATTATTGGGGAGTGGGTGTCCCATAGTATTTGCTTATGCCTTGCAAGCAAAAGCTGCCAAAAATTAGAACGGAGCAACTTGCAATGCCCCTTACAAGAGCCATGCAGTACAGCATATTACAAACATAATTCCCATTATTGGGGAGTGGGTGTCCCATAGTATTTGCTTATGCCTTGCAAGCAAAAGCTGTCAAAAATTAGGATGGAGCACCTTGCAATGCCCCTTACAAGAGCCATGCAGTACAGCATATTACAAACATAAGTCCCAATATTGGGGAGTGGGTCTCCCATAGTATTTGCTTATGCTTTCCAAGCAAAAGCTGACAAAAATTAGGACGGAGCAACTTGCAATGCCCCTTACAAGAGCCATGAAGTACAGCATATTACAAACATAAGTCCCATTATTGGGGAGTGGGTGTCCCATAGTATTTGCTTATGCTTTCCAGGCAAAAGCTGCCAAAAATTTGGATGGAATAACTTGCAATGCCCCTTACAAGAGCCATGCAGTACAGCATATTACAAACATAAGTCCCATTATTGGGGAGTGGGTGTCCCATAGTATTTGCTTATGCCTTGCAAGCAAAAGCTGCCAAAAATTAGGACGGAGCAAGTTGCAATGCCCCTTACAAGAGCCATGCAGTACAGCATATTACAAACATAAGTCCCATTATTGGGGAGTGGGTGTCCCATAGTATTTACTAATGCCTTGCAAGCAAAAGCTGCCAAAAATTAGGACAGAGCAACTTGCAATGCCCCTTACAAGAGCCATGCAGTACAGCATATTACAAATATAAGTCCCATTATTGGGGAGTTGGTCTCCCATAGTATTTGCTTATGCTTTCCAAGCAAAAGCTGCCAAAAATTAGGATGGAGCAACTTGTAATGCCCCTTTCAAGAGCCATGCAGTACAGCATATTACAAACATAAGTCCCATTATTGGGGAGTGGGTGGCCCATAGTATTTGCTTATGCCTTGCAAGCAAAAGCTGCCAAAAATTAGGATGGAGCAAGTTGCAATGCCCTTTAAAAGAGCCATACAGTACAGCATATTACAAACATAAGTCCCATTATTGGGGAGTGGTTCTCCCATAGTATTTGCTTATGCTTTCCAAGCCAAAGCTGCCAAAAAATAGGATGGAGCAACTTGCAATGCCCATTACAAGAACCATGCAGTACAGCATATTACAAACATAAGTCCCATTATTGGGGAGTGGGTGTCCCATAGTATTTGCTTATGCCTTGCAAGCAAAAGCTGCCAAAAATTAGGATGAAGCAACTTGCAATGCCCCTTACAAGAGCCATGCAGTACAGCATATTACAAACATAAGTCCCATTATTGGGGAGAGGGTGTCCCATAGTATTTGCTTATGCCTTGCAAGCAAAAGCTGCCAAAAGTTAGGATGGAGCAACTTGCAATGACCCTTACAAGAGCCATGCAGTACAGCATATTACAAACATAAGTCCCATTATTGGGGAGTGGGTGTCCCATAGTATTTGCTTATGCTTTCCAGGCAAAAGCTGCCAAAAATTTGGATGGAATAACTTGCAATGCCCCTTACAAGAGCCATGCAGTACAGCATATTACAAACATAAGTCCCATTATTGGGGAGTGGGTGTCCCATAGTATTTGCTTATGCCTTGCAAGCAAAAGCTGCCAAAAATTTGGATGGAGCAACTTGCAATGCCCCTTACAAGAGCCATGCAGTACAGCATATTACAAACATAAGTCCCATTATTGGGGAGTGGGTGTCCCATAGTATTTGCTTATGCCTTGCAAGCAAAAGCTGACAAAAATTAGGATGGAGCAAGTTGCAATGCCCCTTACCAGAGCCATACAGTACAGCATATTACAAACATAAGTCCCATTATTGGGGAGTGGGTCTCCCATAGTATTTGCTTATGCTTTCCTAGCAAAAGCTGCCAAAAATTAGGATGGAGCAACTTGCAATGCCCCTTACAAGAGCCATGCAGTACAGCATATTACAAACCTAAGTCACATTATTGGGGAGTGGGTGTCCCATAGTATTTGTTATGCCTTGCAAGCAAAAGCTGCCAAAAATTAGGATTGAGCAACTTGCAATGCCCCTTACAAGAGCCATGCAGCACAGCATATTACAAACATAAGTCCCATTATTGGGGAGAGGGTGTCCCATAGTATTTGCTTATGCCTTGCAATCAAAAGCTGCCAAAAGTTAGGACGGAGCAACTTGCAATGCCGCTTACAAGAGCCATGCAGTACAGCATATTACAAACATAAGTCCCATTATTGGGGAGTGGGTGTCCCATAGTATTTGCTTAGGCCTTGCAAGCAAAAGCTGCCAAAAATTAGGATGGAGCAACTTGCAATGCCCCTTACAAGAGCCATGCAGTACAGCATATTACAAACATAAGTCCCATTATTGGGGAGTGGGTGTCCCATAGTATTTGCTTATGCCTTGCAAGCAAAGGCTGCCAAAAATTAGGATGGAGCAACTTGCAATGCCCCTTACAAGAGCCATGCAGTACAGCATATTACAAACATAGTTCCCATTATTGGGGAATGGGTGTCCCATAGTATTTGCTCATGCCTTGCAAGCAAAAGCTGCCAAAAATTAGGACAGAGCAACTTGCAATGCCACTTACAAGAGCCATGCAGTACAGTATATTACAAACATAAGTCCCATTATTGGGGAGTGGGTGTCACATAGTATTTGCTTATGCCTTGCAAGCAAAAGCTGTCAAAAATTAGGACGGAGCAACTTGCAAAGCCCCTTACAAGAGCCATGCAGTACAGCATATTAGAAATATAAGTCCCATTATTGGGGAGTGGGTCTCCCATAATATTTGCTTATGCTTTCCAAGCAAAAGCTGCCAAAAATTAGTATGGAACAACTTGCAATGCCCCTTACAAGAGCCATGCAGTACAGCATATTACAAACATAAGTCCCATTATTGGGGAGTGGGTGTCCCATAGTATTTGCTTATGCCTTGCAAGCAAAAGCTGCCAAAAATTAGGACGGAGCAAATTGCAATGCCCCTTACAAGAGCCATGCAGTACAGCATATTACAAACATAAGTCCCATTATTGGGGAGTGGGTGTACCATAGTATTTGCTTATGCCTTGCAAGCAAAAGCTGCCAAAAATTAGAACGGAGCAACTTGCAATGCCCCTTACAAGAGCCATGCAGTACAGCATATTACAAACATAATTCCCATTATTGGGGAGTGGGTGTCCCATAGTATTTGCTTATGCCTTGCAAGCAAAAGCTGTCAAAAATTAGGATGGAGCACCTTGCAATGCCCCTTACAAGAGCCATGCAGTACAGCATATTACAAACATAAGTCCCAATATTGGGGAATGGGTCTCCCATAGTATTTGCTTATGCTTTCCAAGCAAAAGCTGACAAAAAATAGGACAGAGCAACTTGCAATGCCCCTTACAAGAGCCATGCAGTACAGCATATTACAAACATAAGTCCTATTATTGGGGAGTGGGTGTCCCATAGTATTTGCTTATGCTTTCCAGGCAAAAGCTGCCAACAATTTGGATGGAATAACTTGCAATGCCCCTTACAAGAGCCATGCAGTACAGCATATTACAAACATAAGTCCCATTATTGGGGAGTGGGTATCCGATAGTATTTACTTATGCCTTGCAAGCAAAAGCTGCCAAAAATTAGGACGGAGGAACTTGCAATGCCCCTTACAAGAGCCATGCAGTACAGCATATTACAAACATAAGTCCCATTATTGGGGAGTGGGTGTCCCATAGTATTTGCTTATGCCTTGCAAGCAAAAGCTGCCAAAAATTAGGACGGAGCAACTTGCAATGCCCCTTACAAGAGCCATGCAGTACAGCATATTACAAACATAAGTCCCATTATTGGGGAGTGGGTGTCCCATAGTATTTGCTTATGCCTTGCAAGCAAAAGCTGCCAAAAATTTGGATGGAGCAACTTGCAATGCCCCTTACAAGAGCCATGCAGTACAGCATATTACAAACATAAGTCCCATTATTGGGGAGTGGGTGTCCCATAGTATTTGCTTATGCCTTGCAAGCAAAAGCTGACAAAAATTAGGATGGAGCAAGTTGCAATGCCCCTTACCAGAGCCATACAGTACAGCATATTACAAACATAAGTCCCATTATTGGGGAGTGGGTCTCCCATAGTATTTGCTTATGCTTTCCTAGCAAAAGCTGCCAAAAATTAGGATGGAACAACTTGCAATGCCCCTTACAAGAGCCATGCAGTACAGCATATTAAAAACCTAAGTCCCATTATTGGGGAGTGGGTGTCCCACAGTATTTGCTTATGCCTTGCAAGCAAAAGCTGCCAAAAATTAGGATGGAGCACCTTGCAATGCCCCTTACAAGAGCCATGCAGTACAGCATATTACAAACATAAGTCCCAATATTGGGGAGTGGGTCTCCCATAGTATTTGCTTATGCTTTCCAAGCAAAAGCTGACAAAAATTAGGACGGAGCAACTTGCAATGCCCCTTACAAGAGCCATGAAGTACAGCATATTACAAACATAAGTCCCATTATTGGGGAGTGGGTGTCCCATAGTATTTGCTTATGCTTTCCAGGCAAAAGCTGCCAAAAATTTGGATGGAATAACTTGCAATGCCCCTTACAAGAGCCATGCAGTACAGCATATTACAAACATAAGTCCCATTATTGGGGAGTGGGTGTCCCATAGTATTTGCTTATGCCTTGCAAGCAAAAGCTGCCAAAAATTAGGACGGAGCAAGTTGCAATGCCCCTTACAAGAGCCATGCAGTACAGCATATTACAAACATAAGTCCCATTATTGGGGAGTGGGTGTCCCATAGTATTTACTAATGCCTTGCAAGCAAAAGCTGCCAAAAATTAGGACAGAGCAACTTGCAATGCCAATTACAAGAGCCATGCAGTACAGCATATTACAAATATAAGTCCCATTATTGGGGAGTTGGTCTCCCATAGTATTTGCTTATGCTTTCCAAACAAAAGCTGCCAAAAATTAGGATGGAGCAACTTGTAATGCCCCTTTCAAGAGCCATGCAGTACAGCATATTACAAACATAAGTCCCATTATTGGGGAGTGGGTGGCCCATAGTATTTGCTTATGCCTTGCAAGCAAAAGCTGCCAAAAATTAGGATGGAGCAAGTTGCAATGCCCTTTAAAAGAGCCATACAGTACAGCATATTACAAACATAAGTCCCATTATTGGGGAGTGGTTCTCCCATAGAATTTGCTTATGCTTTCCAAGCCAAAGCTGCCAAAAAATAGGATGGAGCAACTTGCAATGCCCATTACAAGAACCATGCAGTACAGCATATTACAAACATAAGTCCCATTATTGGGGAGTGGGTGTCCCATAGTATTTGCTTATGCCTTGCAAGCAAAAGCTGCCAAAAATTAGGATGAAGCAACTTGCAATGCCCCTTACAAGAGCCATGCAGTACAGCATATTACAAACATAAGTCCCATTATTGGGGAGAGGGTGTCCCATAGTATTTGCTTATGCCTTGCAAGCAAAAGCTGCCAAAAGTTAGGATGGAGCAACTTGCAATGACCCTTACAAGAGCCATGCAGTACAGCATATTACAAACATAAGTCCCATTATTGGGGAGTGGGTGTCCCATAGTATTTGCTTATGCTTTCCAGGCAAAAGCTGCCAAAAATTTGGATGGAATAACTTGCAATGCCCCTTACAAGAGCCATGCAGTACAGCATATTACAAACATAAGTCCCATTATTGGGGAGTGGGTGTCCCATAGTATTTGCTTATGCCTTGCAAGCAAAAGCTGCCAAAAATTTGGATGGAGCAACTTGCAATGCCCCTTACAAGAGCCATGCAGTACAGCATATTACAAACATAAGTCCCATTATTGGGGAGTGGGTGTCCCATAGTATTTGCTTATGCCTTGCAAGCAAAAGCTGACAAAAATTAGGATGGAGCAAGTTGCAATGCCCCTTACCAGAGCCATACAGTACAGCATATTACAAACATAAGTCCCATTATTGGGGAGTGGGTCTCCCATAGTATTTGCTTATGCTTTCCTAGCAAAAGCTGCCAAAAATTAGGATGGAGCAACTTGCAATGCCCCTTACAAGAGCCATGCAGTACAGCATATTACAAACCTAAGTCACATTATTGGGGAGTGGGTGTCCCATAGTATTTGTTATGCCTTGCAAGCAAAAGCTGCCAAAAATTAGGATGGAGCAACTTGCAATGCCCCTTACAAGAGCCATGCAGCACAGCATATTACAAACATAAGTCCCATTATTGGGGAGAGGGTGTCCCATAGTATTTGCTTATGCCTTGCAATCAAAAGCTGCCAAAAGTTAGGACGGAGCAACTTGCAATGCCGCTTACAAGAGCCATGCAGTACAGCATATTACAAACATAAGTCCCATTATTGGGGAGTGGGTGTCCCATAGTATTTGCTTAGGCCTTGCAAGCAAAAGCTGCCAAAAATTAGGATGGAGCAACTTGCAATGCCCCTTACAAGAGCCATGCAGTACAGCATATTACAAACATAAGTCCCATTATTGGGGAGTGGGTGTCCCATAGTATTTGCTTATGCCTTGCAAGCAAAGGCTGCCAAAAATTAGGATGGAGCAACTTGCAATGCCCCTTACAAGAGCCATGCAGTACAGCATATTACAAACATAGTTCCCATTATTGGGGAATGGGTGTCCCATAGTATTTGCTCATGCCTTGCAAGCAAAAGCTGCCAAAAATTAGGACAGAGCAACTTGCAATGCCACTTACAAGAGCCATGCAGTACAGTATATTACAAACATAAGTCCCATTATTGGGGAGTGGGTGTCACATAGTATTTGCTTATGCCTTGCAAGCAAAAGCTGTCAAAAATTAGGACGGAGCAACTTGCAAAGCCCCTTACAAGAGCCATGCAGTACAGCATATTAGAAATATAAGTCCCATTATTGGGGAGTGGGTCTCCCATAATATTTGCTTATGCTTTCCAAGCAAAAGCTGCCAAAAATTAGTATGGAACAACTTGCAATGCCCCTTACAAGAGCCATGCAGTACAGCATATTACAAACATAAGTCCCATTATTGGGGAGTGGGTGTCCCATAGTATTTGCTTATGCCTTGCAAGCAAAAGCTGCCAAAAATTAGGACGGAGCAAATTGCAATGCCCCTTACAAGAGCCATGCAGTACAGCATATTACAAACATAAGTCCCATTATTGGGGAGTGGGTGTACCATAGTATTTGCTTATGCCTTGCAAGCAAAAGCTGCCAAAAATTAGAACGGAGCAACTTGCAATGCCCCTTACAAGAGCCATGCAGTACAGCATATTACAAACATAATTCCCATTATTGGGGAGTGGGTGTCCCATAGTATTTGCTTATGCCTTGCAAGCAAAAGCTGTCAAAAATTAGGATGGAGCACCTTGCAATGCCCCTTACAAGAGCCATGCAGTACAGCATATTACAAACATAAGTCCCAATATTGGGGAATGGGTCTCCCATAGTATTTGCTTATGCTTTCCAAGCAAAAGCTGACAAAAAATAGGACAGAGCAACTTGCAATGCCCCTTACAAGAGCCATGCAGTACAGCATATTACAAACATAAGTCCTATTATTGGGGAGTGGGTGTCCCATAGTATTTGCTTATGCTTTCCAGGCAAAAGCTGCCAACAATTTGGATGGAATAACTTGCAATGCCCCTTACAAGAGCCATGCAGTACAGCATATTACAAACATAAGTCCCATTATTGGGGAGTGGGTATCCGATAGTATTTACTTATGCCTTGCAAGCAAAAGCTGCCAAAAATTAGGACGGAGGAACTTGCAATGCCCCTTACAAGAGCCATGCAGTACAGCATATTACAAACATAAGTCCCATTATTGGGGAGTGGGTGTCCCATAGTATTTGCTTATGCCTTGCAAGCAAAAGCTGCCAAAAATTAGGACGGAGCAACTTGCAATGCCCCTTACAAGAGCCATGCAGTACAGCATATTACAAACATAAGTCCCATTATTGGGGAGTGGGTGTCCCATAGTATTTGCTTATGCCTTGCAAGCAAAAGCTGCCAAAAATTTGGATGGAGCAACTTGCAATGCCCCTTACAAGAGCCATGCAGTACAGCATATTACAAACATAAGTCCCATTATTGGGGAGTGGGTGTCCCATAATATTTGCTTATGCCTTGCAAGCAAAAGCTGACAAAAATTAGGATGGAGCAAGTTGCAATGCCCCTTACCAGAGCCATACAGTACAGCATATTACAAACATAAGTCCCATTATTGGGGAGTGGGTCTCCCATAGTATTTGCTTATGCTTTCCTAGCAAAAGCTGCCAAAAATTAGGATGGAACAACTTGCAATGCCCCTTACAAGAGCCATGCAGTACAGCATATTACAAACCTAAGTCCCATTATTGGGGAGTGGGTGTCCCACAGTATTTGCTTATGCCTTGCAAGCAAAAGCTGCCAAAAATTAGGATGGAGCAACTTGCAATGCCCCTTACAAGAGCCATGCAGCACAGCATATTACAAACATAAGTCCCATTATTGGGGAGAGGGTGTCCCATAGTATTTGCTTATGCCTTGCAAGCAAAAGCTGCCAAAAGTTAGGACGGAGCAACTTGCAATGCCGCTTACAAGAGCCATGCAGTACAGCATATTACAAACATAAGTCCCATTATTGGGGAGTGGGTGTCCCATAGTATTTGCTTAGGCCTTGCAAGCAAAAGCTGCCAAAAATTAGGATGGAGCAACTTGCAATGCCCCTTACAAGAGCCATGCAGTACAGCATATTACAAACATGAGTCCCATTATTGGGGAGTGGGTGTCCCATAGTATTTGCTTATGCCTTGCAAGCAAAAGCTGCCAAAAATTAGGACGGAGCAAATTGCAATGCCCCTTACAAGAGCCATGCAGTACAGCATATTACAAACATAAGTCCCATTATTGGGGAGTGGGTGTACCATAGTATTTGCTTATGCCTTGCAAGCAAAAGCTGCCAAAAATTAGAACGGAGCAACTTGCAATGCCCCTTACAAGAGCCATGCAGTACAGCATATTACAAACATAATTCCCATTATTGGGGAGTGGGTGTCCCATAGTATTTGCTTATGCCTTGCAAGCAAAAGCTGTCAAAAATTAGGATGGAGCACCTTGCAATGCCCCTTACAAGAGCCATGCAGTACAGCATATTACAAACATAAGTCCCAATATTGGGGAATGGGTCTCCCATAGTATTTGCTTATGCTTTCCAAGCAAAAGCTGACAAAAAATAGGACAGAGCAACTTGCAATGCCCCTTACAAGAGCCATGCAGTACAGCATATTACAAACATAAGTCCTATTATTGGGGAGTGGGTGTCCCATAGTATTTGCTTATGCTTTCCAGGCAAAAGCTGCCAAAAATTTGGATGGAATAACTTGCAATGCCCCTTACAAGAGCCATGCAGTACAGCATATTACAAACATAAGTCCCATTATTGGGGAGTGGGTATCCGATAGTATTTACTTATGCCTTGCAAGCAAAAGCTGCCAAAAATTAGGACGGAGGAACTTGCAATGCCCCTTACAAGAGCCATGCAGTACAGCATATTACAAACATAAGTCCCATTATTGGGGAGTGGGTGTCCCATAGTATTTTCTTATGCCTTGCAAGCAAAAGCTGCCAAAAATTAGGACGGAGCAACTTGCAATGCCCCTTACAAGAGCCATGCAGTACAGCATATTACAAACATAAGTCCCAATATTGGGGAGTGGGTCTCCCATAGTATTTGCTTATGCTTTCCAAGCAAAAGCTGACAAAAAATAGGACAGAGCAACTTGCAATGCCCCTTACAAGAGTCATGCAGTACAGCATATTACAAACATAAGTCCCATTATTGGGGAGTGGGTGTCCCATAGTATTTGCTTATGCTTTCCAGGGAAAAGCTGCCAAAAATTTGGATGGAATAACTTGCAATGCCCCTTACAAGAGCCATGCAGTACAGCATATTACAAACATAAGTCCCCTTATTGGGGAGTGGGTATCCGATAGTATTTACTTATGCTTTGCAAGCAAAAGCTGCCAAAAATTAGGATGGAGCACCTTGCAATGCCCCTTACAAGAGCCATGCAGTACAGCATATTACAAACATAAGTCCCGTTATTGGGGAGTGGGTGTCCCATAGTATTTGCTTATGCTTTCCAAGCAAAAGCTGCCAAAAATTAGGACGGAGCAACTTGCAATGCCCCTTACAAGAGCCATGCAGTACAGCATATTACAAACATAAGTCCCATTATTGGGGAGTGGGTCTCCCATAGTATTTGCTTATGCTTTCCAAGCAAAAGCTGACAAAAAATAGGACAGAGCAACTTGCAATGCCCCTTACAAGAGCCATGCAGTACAGCATATTACAAACATAAGTCCTATTATTGGGGAGTGGGTGTCCCATAGTATTTGCTTCTGCTTTCCAGGCAAAAGCTGCCAACAATTTGGATGGAATAACTTGCAATGCCCCTTACAAGAGCCATGCAGTACAGCATATTACAAACATAAGTCCCATTATTGGGGAGTGGGTATCCGATAGTATTTACTTATGCCTTGCAAGCAAAAGCTGCCAAAAATTAGGACGGAGGAACTTGCAATGCCCCTTACAAGAGCCATGCAGTACAGCATATTACAAACATAAGTCCCATTATTGGGGAGTGGGTGTCCCATAGTATTTGCTTATGCCTTGCAAGCAAAAGCTGCCAAAAATTAGGACGGAGCAACTTGCAATGCCCCTTACAAGAGCCATGCAGTACAGCATATTACAAACATAAGTCCCATTATTGGGGAGTGGGTGTCCCATAGTATTTGCTTATGCCTTGCAAGCAAAAGCTGCCAAAAATTTGGATGGAGCAACTTGCAATGCCCCTTACAAGAGCCATGCAGTACAGCATATTACAAACATAAGTCCCATTATTGGGGAGTGGGTGTCCCATAGTATTTGCTTATGCCTTGCAAGCAAAAGCTGACAAAAATTAGGATGGAGCAAGTTGCAATGCCCCTTACCAGAGCCATACAGTACAGCATATTACAAACATAAGTCCCATTATTGGGGAGTGGGTCTCCCATAGTATTTGCTTATGCTTTCCCAGCAAAAGCTGCCAAAAATTAGGATGGAACAACTTGCAATGCCCCTTACAAGAGCCATGCAGTACAGCATATTACAAACCTAAGTCCCATTATTGGGGAGTGGGTGTCCCACAGTATTTGCTTATGCCTTGCAAGCAAAAGCTGCCAAAAATTAGGATGGAGCAACTTGCAATGCCCCTTACAAGAGCCATGCAGCACAGCATATTACAAACATAAGTCCCATTATTGGGGAGAGGGTGTCCCATAGTATTTGCTTATGCCTTGCAAGCAAAAGCTGCCAAAAGTTAGGACGGAGCAACTTGCAATGCCGCTTACAAGAGCCATGCAGTACAGCATATTACAAACATAAGTCCCATTATTGGGGAGTGGGTGTCCCATAGTATTTGCTTAGGCCTTGCAAGCAAAAGCTGCCAAAAATTAGGATGGAGCAACTTGCAATGCCCCTTACAAGAGCCATGCAGTACAGCATATTACAAACATAAGTCCCATTATTGGGGAGTGGGTGTCCCATAATATTTGCTTATGCCTTGCAAGCAAAAGCTGCCAAAAATTAGGACGGAGCAAATTGCAATGCCCCTTACAAGAGCCATGCAGTACAGCATATTACAAACATAAGTCCCATTATTGGGGAGTGGGTGTACCATAGTATTTGCTTATGCCTTGAAAGCAAAAGCTGCCAAAAATTAGAACGGAGCAACTTGCAATGCCCCTTACAAGAGCCATGCAGTACAGCATATTACAAACATAATTCCCATTATTGGGGAGTGGGTGTCCCATAGTATTTGCTTATGCCTTGCAAGCAAAAGCTGTCAAAAATTAGGATGGAGCACCTTGCAATGCCCCTTACAAGAGCCATGCAGTACAGCATATTACAAACATAAGTCCCAATATTGGGGAATGGGTCTCCCATAGTATTTGCTTATGCTTTCCAAGCAAAAGCTGACAAAAAATAGGACAGAGCAACTTGCAATGCCCCTTACAAGAGCCATGCAGTACAGCATATTACAAACATAAGTCCCAATATTGGGGAGTGGGTCTCCCATAGTATTTGCTTATGCTTTCCAAGCAAAAGCTGACAAAAAATAGGACAGAGCAACTTGCAATGCCCCTTACAAGAGTCATGCAGTACAGCATATTACAAACATAAGTCCCATTATTGGGGAGTGGGTGTCCCATAGTATTTGCTTATGCTTTCCAGGCAAAAGCTGCCAAAAATTTGGATGGAATAACGTGCAATGCCCCTTACAAGAGCCATGCAGTACAGCATATTACAAACATAAGTCCCATTATTGGGGAGTGGGTGTCCCATAGTATTTGCTTATGCCTTGCAAGCAAAAGCTGCCAAAAATTAGGATGGAGCACCTTGCAATGCCCCTTACAAGAGCCATGCAGTACAGCATATTACAAACATAAGTCCCGTTATTGGGGAGTGGGTGTCCCATAGTATTTGCTTATGCTTTCCAAGCAAAAGCTGCCAAAAATTAGGACGGAGCAACTTGCAATGCCCCTTACAAGAGCCATGCAGTACAGCATATTACAAACATAAGTCCCATTATTGGGGAGTGGGTGTCCCATAGTATTTGCTTATGCCTTGCAAGCAAAAGCTGCCAAAAATTAGGATGGAGCAACTTGCAATGCCCCTTACAAGAGCCATGCAGTACAGCATATTACAAACATAGTTCCCATTATTGGGGAATGGGTGTCCCATAGTATTTGCTTATGCCTTGCAAGCAAAAGCTGCCAAAAATTGGGACAGAGCAACTTGCAATGCCCCTTACAAGAGCCATGCAGTACAGTATATTACAAACATAAGTCCCATTATTGGGGAGTGGGTGTCACATAGTATTTGCTTATGCCTTGCAAGCAAAAGCTGTCAAAAATTAGGATGGAGCAACTTGCAAAGCCCCTTACAAGAGCCATGCAGTACAGAATATTAGAAATATAAGTCCCATTATTGGGGAGTGGGTCTCCCATAATATTTGCTTATGCTTTCCAAGCAAAAGCTGCCAAAAATTACGATGGAACAACTTGCAATGCCCCTTACAATAGCCATGCAGTACAGCATATTACAAACATAAGTCCCATTATTGGGGAGTGGGTGTCCCATAGTATTTGCTTATGCCTTGCAAGCAAAAGCTGCCAAAAATTAGGATGGAGCAAGTTGCAATGCCCTTTAAAAGAGCGATACAGTACAGCATATTACAAACATAAGTCCCATTATTGGGGAGTGGTTCTCCCATAGTATTTGCTTATGCTTTCCAAGCCAAAGCTGCCAAAAAATAGGATGGAGCAACTTGCAATGCCCATTACAAGAACCATGCAGTACAGCATATTACAAACATAAGTCCCATTATTGGGGAGTGGGTGTCCCATAGTATTTGCTTATGCCTTGCAAGCAAAAGCTGCCAAAAATTAGGATGAAGCAACTTGCAATGCCCCTTACAAGAGCCATGCAGTACAGCATATTACAAACATAAGTCCCATTATTGGGGAGAGGGTGTCCCATAGTATTTGCTTATGCCTTGCAAGCAAAAGCTGCCAAAAGTTAGGACGGAGCAACTTGCAATGACCCTTACAAGAGCCATGCAGTACAGCATATTACAAACATAAGTCCCATTATTGGGGAGTGGGTGTCCCATAGTATTTGCTTATGCTTTCCAGGCAAAAGCTGCCAAAAATTTGGATGGAATAACTTGCAATGCCCCTTACAAGAGCCATGCAGTACAGCATATTACAAACATAAGTCCCATTATTGGGGAGTGGGTGTCCCATAGTATTTGCTTATGCCTTGCAAGCAAAAGCTGCCAAAAATTTGGATGGAGCAACTTGCAATGCCCCTTACAAGAGCCATGCAGTACAGCATATTACAAACATAAGTCCCATTATTGGGGAGTGGGTGTCCCATAGTATTTGCTTATGCCTTGCAAGCAAAAGCTGACAAAAATTAGGATGGAGCAAGTTGCAATGCCCCTTACCAGAGCCATACAGTACAGCATATTACAAACATAAGTCCCATTATTGGGGAGTGGGTCTCCCATAGTATTTGCTTATGCTTTCCTAGCAAAAGCTGCCAAAAATTAGGATGGAGCAACTTGCAATGCCCCTTACAAGAGCCATGCAGTACAGCATATTACAAACCTAAGTCACATTATTGGGGAGTGGGTGTCCCATAGTATTTGTTATGCCTTGCAAGCAAAAGCTGCCAAAAATTAGGATGGAGCAACTTGCAATGCCCCTTACAAGAGCCATGCAGCACAGCATATTACAAACATAAGTCCCATTATTGGGGAGAGGGTGTCCCATAGTATTTGCTTATGCCTTGCAAGCAAAAGCTGCCAAAAGTTAGGACGGAGCAACTTGCAATGCCGCTTACAAGAGCCATGCAGTACAGCATATTACAAACATAAGTCCCATTATTGGGGAGTGGGTGTCCCATAGTATTTGCTTAGGCCTTGCAAGCAAAAGCTGCCAAAAATTAGGATGGAGCAACTTGCAATGCCCCTTACAAGAGCCATGCAGTACAGCATATTACAAACATAAGTCCCATTATTGGGGAGTGGGTGTCCCATAGTATTTGCTTATGCCTTGCAAGCAAAGGCTGCCAAAAATTAGGATGGAGCAACTTGCAATGCCCCTTACAAGAGCCATGCAGTACAGCATATTACAAACATAGTTCCCATTATTGGGGAATGGGTGTCCCATAGTATTTGCTCATGCCTTGCAAGCAAAAGCTGCCAAAAATTAGGACAGAGCAACTTGCAATGCCCCTTACAAGAGCCATGCAGTACAGTATATTACAAACATAAGTCCCATTATTGGGGAGTGGGTGTCACATAGTATTTGCTTATGCCTTGCAAGCAAAAGCTGTCAAAAATTAGGACGGAGCAACTTGCAAAGCCCCTTACAAGAGCCATGCAGTACAGCATATTAGAAATATAAGTCCCATTATTGGGGAGTGGGTCTCCCATAATATTTGCTTATGCTTTCCAAGCAAAAGCTGCCAAAAATTAGTATGGAACAACTTGCAATGCCCCTTACAAGAGCCATGCAGTACAGCATATTACAAACATAAGTCCCATTATTGGGGAGTGGGTGTCCCATAGTATTTGCTTATGCCTTGCAAGCAAAAGCTGCCAAAAATTAGGACGGAGCAAATTGCAATGCCCCTTACAAGAGCCATGCAGTACAGCATATTACAAACATAAGTCCCATTATTGGGGAGTGGGTGTACCATAGTATTTGCTTATGCCTTGCAAGCAAAAGCTGCCAAAAATTAGAATGGAGCAACTTGCAATGCCCCTTACAAGAGCCATGCAGTACAGCATATTACAAACATAATTCCCATTATTGGGGAGTGGGTGTCCCATAGTATTTGCTTATGCCTTGCAAGCAAAAGCTGTCAAAAATTAGGATGGAGCACCTTGCAATGCCCCTTACAAGAGCCATGCAGTACAGCATATTACAAACATAAGTCCCAATATTGGGGAATGGGTCTCCCATAGTATTTGCTTATGCTTTCCAAGCAAAAGCTGACAAAAAATAGGACAGAGCAACTTGCAATGCCCCTTACAAGAGCCATGCAGTACAGCATATTACAAACATAAGTCCTATTATTGGGGAGTGGGTGTCCCATAGTATTTGCTTATGCTTTCCAGGCAAAAGCTGCCAACAATTTGGATGGAATAACTTGCAATGCCCCTTACAAGAGCCATGCAGTACAGCATATTACAAACATAAGTCCCATTATTGGGGAGTGGGTATCCGATAGTATTTACTTATGCCTTGCAAGCAAAAGCTGCCAAAAATTAGGACGGAGGAACTTGCAATGCCCCTTACAAGAGCCATGCAGTACAGCATATTACAAACATAAGTCCCATTATTGGGGAGTGGGTGTCCCATAGTATTTGCTTATGCCTTGCAAGCAAAAGCTGCCAAAAATTAGGACGGAGCAACTTGCAATGCCCCTTACAAGAGCCATGCAGTACAGCATATTACAAACATAAGTCCCATTATTGGGGAGTGGGTGTCCCATAGTATTTGCTTATGCCTTGCAAGCAAAAGCTGCCAAAAATTTGGATGGAGCAACTTGCAATGCCCCTTACAAGAGCCATGCAGTACAGCATATTACAAACATAAGTCCCATTATTGGGGAGTGGGTGTCCCATAGTATTTGCTTATGCCTTGCAAGCAAAAGCTGACAAAAATTAGGATGGAGCAAGTTGCAATGCCCCTTACCAGAGCCATACAGTACAGCATATTACAAACATAAGTCCCATTATTGGGGAGTGGGTCTCCCATAGTATTTGCTTATGCTTTCCTAGCAAAAGCTGCCAAAAATTAGGATGGAGCAACTTGCAATGCCCCTTACAAGAGCCATGCAGTACAGCATATTACAAACCTAAGTCCCATTATTGGGGAGTGGGTGTCCCATAGTATTTGCTTATGCCTTGCAAGCAAAAGCTGCCAAAAATTAGGATGGAGCAACTTGCAATGCCCCTTACAAGAGCCATGCAGCACAGCATATTACAAACATAAGTCCCATTATTGGGGAGAGGGTGTCCCATAGTATTTGCTTATGCCTTGCAAGCAAAAGCTGCCAAAAGTTAGGACGGAGCAACTTGCAATGCCGCTTACAAGAGCCATGCAGTACAGCATATTACAAACATAAGTCCCATTATTGGGGAGTGGGTGTCCCATAGTATTTGCTTAGGCCTTGCAAGCAAAAGCTGCCAAAAATTAGGACGGAGGAACTTGCAATGCCCCTTACAAGAGCCATGCAGTACAGCATATTACAAACATAAGTCCCATTATTGGGGAGTGGGTGTCCCATAGTATTTGCTTATGCCTTGCAAGCAAAAGCTGCCAAAAATTAGGACGGAGCAACTTGCAATGCCCCTTACAAGAGCCATGCAGTACAGCATATTACAAACATAAATCCCATTATTGGGGAGTGGGTGTCCCATAGTATTTGCTTATGCTTTCCAGGCAAAAGCTGCCAAAAATTTGGATGGAATAACTTGCAATGCCCCTTACAAGAGCCATGCAGTACAGCATATTACAAACATAAGTCCCCTTATTGGGGAGTGGGTATCCGATAGTATTTACTTATGCTTTGCAAGCAAAAGCTGCCAAAAATTAGGACGGAGGAACTTGCAATGCCCCTTACAAGAGCCATGCAGTACAGCATATTACAAACATAAGTCCCATTATTGGGGAGTTGGTGTCCCATAGTATTTGCTTATGCCTTGCAAGCAAAAGCTGCCAAAAATTAGGATGGAGCACCTTGCAATGCCCCTTACAACAGCCATGCAGTACAGCATATTACAAACATAAGTCCCGTTATTGGGGAGTGGGTGTCCCATAGTATTTGCTTATGCTTTCCAAGCAAAAGCTGCCAAAAATTAGGACGGAGCAACTTGCAATGCCCCTTACAAGAGCCATGCAGTACAGCATATTACAAACATAAGTCCCATTATTGGGGAGTGGGTGTCCCATAGTATTTGCTTATGCCTTGCAAGCAAAAGCTGCCAAAAATTAGGATGGAGCAACTTGCAATGCCCCTTACAAGAGCCATGCAGTACAGCATATTACAAACATAGTTCCCATTATTGGGGAATGGGTGTCCCATAGTATTTGCTTATGCCTTGCAAGCAAAAGCTGCCAAAAATTGGGACAGAGCAACTTGCAATGCCCCTTACAAGAGCCATGCAGTACAGTATATTAGAAACATAAGTCCCATTATTGGGGAGTGGGTGTCACATAGTATTTGCTTATGCCTTGCAAGCAAAAGCTGTCAAAAATTAGGATGGAGCAACTTGCAAAGCCCCTTACAAGAGCCATGCAGTACAGAATATTAGAAATATAAGTCCCATTATTGGGGAGTGGGTCTCCCATAATATTTGCTTATGCTTTCCAAGCAAAAGCTGCCAAAAATTAGGATGGAACAACTTGCAATGCCCCTTACAATAGCCATGCAGTACAGCATATTACAAACATAAGTCCCATTATTGGGGAGTGGGTGTCCCATAGTATTTGCTTATGCCTTGCAAGCAAAAGCTGCCAAAAATTAGGACGGAGCAACTTGCAATGCCCCTTACAAGAGCCATGCAGTACAGCATATTACAAACATAAGTCCCATTATTGGGGAGTGGGTGTCTCATAGTATTTGCTTATGCCTTGCAAGCAAAAGCTGCCAAAAATTAGAACGGAGCAACTTGCAATGCCCCTTACAAGAGCCATGCAGTACAGCATATTACAAACATAATTCCCATTATTGGGGAGTGGGTGTCCCATAGTATTTGCTTATGCCTTGCAAGCAAAAGCTGTCAAAAATTAGGATGGAGCACCTTGCAATGCCCCTTACAAGAGCCATGCAGTACAGCATATTACAAACATAAGTCCCAATATTGGGGAGTGGGTCTCCCATAGTATTTGCTTATGCTTTCCAAGCAAAAGCTGACAAAAAATAGGACAGAGCAACTTGCAATGCCCCTTACAAGAGCCATGCAGTACAGCATATTACAAACATAAGTCCCATTATTGGGGAGTGGGTGTCCCATAGTATTTGCTTATGCTTTCCAGGCAAAAGCTGCCAAAAATTTGGATGGAATAACTTGCAATGCCCCTTACAAGAGCCATGCAGTACAGCATATTACAAACATAAGTCCCATTATTGGGGAGTGTGTGTCCCATAGTATTTGCTTATGCCTTGCAAGCAAAAGCTGCCAGAAATTAGGACGGAGCAAGTTGCAATGCCCCTTACAAGAGCCATGCAGTACAGCATATTACAAACATAAGTCCCATTATTGGGGAGTGGGTGTCCCATAGTATTTACTTACGCCTTGCAAGCAAAAGCTGCCAAAAACTAGGAGGGAGCAACTTGCAATGCCCCTTACAAGAGCCATGCAGTACAGCATATTACAAATATAAGTCCCATTATTGGGGAGTTGGTCTCCCATAGTATTTGCTTATGCTTTCCAAGCAAAAGCTGCCAAAAATTAGGATGGAGCAACTTGCAATGCCCCTTTCAAGAGCCATGCAGTACAGCATATTACAAACATAAGTCCCATTATTGGGGAGTGGGTGTCCCATAGTATTTGCTTATGCCTTGCAAGCAAAAGCTGCCAAAAATTAGGATGGAGCAAGTTGCAATGCCCCTTACAAGAGCCATACAGTACAGCATATTACAAACATAAGTCCCATTATTGGGGAGTGGTTCTCCCATAGTATTTGCTTATGCTTTCCAAGCAAAAGCTGCCAAAAATTAGGATGGAGCAACTTGCAATGCCCCTTACAAGAGCCATGCAGTACAGCATATTACAAACATAAGTCCCATTATTGGGGAGTGGGTGTCCCATAGTATTTGCTTATGCCTTGCAAGCAAAAGCTGCCAAAAATTAGGATGAAGCAACTTGCAATACCCCTTACAAGAGCCATGCAGTACAGCATATTACAAACATAAGTCCCATTATTTGGGAGAGGGTGTCCCATAGTATTTGCTTATGCCTTGCAAGCAAAAGCTGCCAAAAGTTAGGACGGAGCAACTTGCAATGCCCCTTACAAGAGCCATGCAGTACAGCATATTACAAACATAAGTCTCATTATTGGGGAGTGGGTGTCCCATAGTATTTGCTTAAGCCTTGCAAGCAAAAGATGCCAAAAATAAGGACGGAGGAACTGGCAATGCTGGCACCCTGGTGGTATAGTGGTGGTGGAGGCTGAGGATAAGGAGAAGAAGAAAAAACAGCCGAAACGAGGAAACGTATACCCATGTGTGGGTGTGAAGCGGTGCATGTGAATATACCTCCCGAAATAACACAGTGGATTTGACTTTATGTTACTCTGCTGTCATTTGGTGGTGATGAGAAGTCTGGCCCAATCCAGCCCTTGTTCGTTTTGATAAGGGTCAGCTTGTCAGCATTGTCAGTTGACAGGCGAGTGCGGTTATCAGTTATAATTCCCCCAGCGGCACTAAAAACACGCTCCGATAACACGCTAGCGGCAGGGCAGGCCAGGACCTCCAAGGCCTTCATTCCAAGTCTCCAGCTTGGATACCCAATAATTAAAAGGCACAGAGGAATCACGGAGGACGCTGGTACGGTCGTCAAGGTACTCCCTCACCATCTTTTGAATCTTTCCACTCCTTGTGAGTGTACCCCGCGCCTCAGGGCCTGTGAGCTGGGCAGGTGTGAGAAAACTGTCCCAGAACGTTGACAGTGTTCCCCTGCCACTGCTGGATTGGAGTTGCATCTCTCTCGCCTGTACGCCTTGGTTGGGCAACGAACTGTGACCTCTGCTGCTAGCGTGTTCATATGGGAATTTTTTTAAGAGTTCTGCAGCAAAGGCCTTCTGGTACTGCCCCATTTTTGTAGACCTCTCCACCTTAGGAATAAGAGAGTTAAAGTTCTCCTTGTAGCGGGGGTCTACAAGTGTCACCAACCAGTAATGACTGTCACCCAACATTTTGACAACGCGAGGGTCACGGTTAAGGCAGCGTAAAATAAAGTCAGCCATGCGTGCCAGACTGGTAACGGGCAACATTTCCGTGTCCTCACCAAGATGACGACTGACCATGCTCTCTTCCTCCTCCTCCTCTTCCTCCTCCCCCCTGTCCTCAGGCCACCCACGCTGAACTGACTGTATGACACTTGTACAGGTACTACCGTCTACAACGCATGATAGCAGCTCCTGTTCTTCCTCCTCCTCCTCCTCCTCCTCCTCTCCCTCATTGTCCCCCAATGCACGTTGGGATGAGATGAGGCTGGGCTGTGTGTAATCGCCCGCTATGGCTTCTTGATCCATCTCATCATACTCTGGCTGCAATGCCTCCTCTTTAATTCTCTGCAGAGAGCGTTGCAAAAGACAGACAAGTGGGATGCTGACACTAATGATGGCGTCATCGCCACTCACCATCTTGGTGGCCTCCTCAAAGTTTGTCAGGATGGTACATATGTCAGACATCCAGGTCCACTCCTGAGGTCTTATGTGTGGAGTCTGACCTGAATATCGACGGCCTTATTGCAGCTGGTACTCCACAACTGCTCTCTTCTGCTCACAAATCCTTTGCAACATGTGGAGGGTAGAGTTCCAATGTGTGGGGACATCACACACCAGTCGGTGTGCCGGAATCTGCAAACGCTGCTGCAACACAGCAAGGGCGGCGGAAGCTGTAGCCGACTTGCGAAAATGAGCTGACAGGCGGGGTACTTTCATGAGCAGATCTGGCAACTCGGGGTACGATTTAAGAAACCGCTGAACCACGAGGCTAAGCACATGAGCCAGGCATGGTACGTGTTTGATCTCACCTCGCCTCAGAGCCGCCACCAGGTTACGGCCATTGTCACACACGACCATGCCGTGATGTAGGCTCAGCGGTCTCAGCCACAGATCTGCCTGCTCTTTCACAGCTGTCCACAACTCACAAGCAGTTTGAGGTTTATCACCTAAGCTTATGAGTTTCAGCACAGCCTGTTGCCGCTTTGCAGAGGCAGTACTGCAATGCTTCCAGCTTGTAACTGATGTGGTGATATCTGAGATGGAGGGTGAACATGAGGAGGAGGAGGATGCGCAGAAGCTGTACACTGTGAGGGCAACTCTGACTGACATAGGGCCTGCAATCCTCGGTTTGGGGAGGATGTGTTACGTCCCAAGGTCCGACTGGGTCCCGGCTTCCACTATGTTTACCCAGTGTGCCGTCAGAGAGCTGTACCGTCCCTGGCCACAAGCACTTGTCCACGTGTCCGTTGTCAGGTGGACACTCCCAGTAACTGCGTTGTTGAGGGCATGGAAGATGGGACACATGCTTGTGTAGTGTGGGGATGGCACACCGGACAAAATAGTGTCGGCTGGGGACCGAGTACCGAGGGACGGCCACCGTCATAAGATTGCGGAAGGATTCCGTCTCCACTAGAGATGAGCGTTGTTCTACTCGAACTGTTCGCCAATCTCAAATTCGAGCTGTTTTGGGCGGTGTTCGAGCCGGTCGGCGAACACGAACAATTTGAGAAAAATTCGGCTGTTCGAGGTTATGTTCGATAACTGTTCGTGCACCAAAATCATAACTGGATTTTTTCTCAGTAATGATGAAAATTAATGTTAATACGCAGTTTAAGTGTACAGCGGGGCGGGGGGAGGGGCAGGGGATGGATCTCTGCAGGAACAATGAAGATCTCCATTTTTTTTTCTCTTTCCCGCATTTGCAGTGGGGAGGTGCAATCTGTCAGCCTATCAGCAGCGCACACACGGAGCGAAGTGCTTTTTTTCACACAAGCAAGGGCATGTGTGATTGGCAGTGTATGTCACATGTCCTTGCCCTATAAGACCAAACCATTTTCCCCGTCGCCACCATTTTCTCACTGCTGCAGCTGCGTGTTAGACGGCACCGCTGTTGCTGTGTGCGCTATACCTTGTTAATTTCAAGCCAATTTTCGCACAAATATACAGATAGCTTGGGAGTAGGGAATAGTTGTGATTGCAGTCCTTTTAAGGACTAGGTTACAGCATTTCCTACGACTTTTATCAGGCAGGTCTGTGCTCTTAAATAGATAGATTGTGGGAGTAAAGACTAATTGTAATTGGAGTCCTTTTCAGGACTAGGTTACATCAGTTCCTATCAGTTTTTGCCAGGCAGGTCGGTGCCAGTGCTGTGCAAGTTTTTTTCACAGCATTTGGCTGAATCTAGCAAAGCTAATCCTTTTTGGCCTATTGCAGAGTGTGTTAGTCAGTGGAGTAGCCTATCTGTGTTGCAAGATATACCACCTGTGTATAGAATACCAATTTTTTTACTGCACCTAGTGAAGTAAAATCTTTTGGGCATAGCATCATTCTATTAGTCCATCTATACTGACCTCCATCAGGTTGCAAACTGAATATAATTTTTTTCTGCATCTAGCTCTGAAAAAATATTTGGGCTTCTAGCGGTGTGTGGGACTTGGTCTATTAGTCCATCTATACTGACCTCCATCAGGTTGCAAATTAAAAATAATTTTTTTCTGCATCTAGCTCTGAAAAAATATTTGGGCTTCTAGCAGTGTGTGGGACTTGGTCTATTAGTCCATCTATACTGACCTCCATCAGGTTGCAAATTAAAAATAATTTTTTTCTTCATTTATCTCTGAAAAAATATTTGGGCTTCTAGCAGCGTGTGGGACTTGTTCTATTAGTCCATCTATACTGACCTCCATCAGGTTGCAAATTAAAAATATTTTTTTTCTGCATCTAGCTCTGAAAAAATATTTGGGCTTCTAGCAGTGTGTGGGACTTGGTCTATTAATCCATCTATACTGACCTCCATCAGGTTGCAAATTAAAAATAATTTTTTTCTGCATCTAGCTGTGAAAAAATATTTGGGCTTCTAGCAGTGTGTGGGACTTGGTCTATTAGTCCATCTATACTGACCTCCATCAGGTTGCAAATTGAATAAAAAAATTTTCTGCATCTAGCTCTGAAAAAATATTTGGGCTTCTAGCGGTGTGTGGGACTTGGTCTATTAGTCCATCTATACTGACCTCCATCAGGTTGCAAATTAAAAATATTTTTTTTCTGCATCTAGCTCTGAAAAAATATTTGGGCTTCTAGCAGTGTGTGGGACTTGGTCTATTAGTCCATCTATACTGACCTCCATCAGGTTGCAAATTAAAAATAATTTTTTTCTTCATTTAGCTCTGAAAAAATATTTGGGCTTCTAGCAGTGTGTGGGACTTGTTCTATTAGTCCTTCTATACTGACGTCCAGCAGGTTGCAAATTGAATATAATTTTTTTCTGCATCTAGCTCTGAAAAAATATTTGGGCTTCTAGCAGTGTGTGGGACTTGGTCTATTAGTCCATCTATACTGACCTCCATCAGGTTGCAAATTAAAAATATTTTTTTTCTTCATTTATCTCTGAAAAAATATTTGGGCTTCTAGCAGCGTGTGGGACTTGTTCTATTAGTCCATCTATACTGACCTCCATCAGGTTGCAAATTAAAAATAATTTTTTTCTGCATCTAGCTCTGAAAAAATATTTGGGCTTCTAGCAGTGTGTGGGACTTGGTCTATTAGTCCATCTATACTGACCTCCATCAGGTTGCAAATTAAAAATAATTTTTTTCTGCATCTAGCTCTGAAAAAATATTTGGGCTTCTAGCAGTGTGTGGGACTTGGCCTATTAGTCCATCTATACTGACCTCCATCAGGTTGCAAATTAAAAATAATTTTTTCCTTCATTTATCTCTGAAAAAATATTTGGGCTTCTAGCAGTGTGTGGGACTTGGTCTATTAGTCCATCTATACTGACCTCCATCAGGTTGCAAATTAAAAATAATTTTTTTCTGCATCTAGCTCTGAAAAAATATTTGGGCTTCTAGCAGTGTGTGGGACTTGGCCTATTAGTCCATCTATACTGACCTCCATCAGGTTGCAAATTAAAAATAATTTTTTTCTTCATTTATCTCTGAAAAAATATTTGGGCTTCTAGCAGCGTGTGGGACTTGTTCTATTAGTCCATCTATACTGACCTCCATCAGGTTGCAAATTAAAAATAATTTTTTTCTGCATCTAGCTCTGAAAAAATATTTGGGCTTCTAGCAGTGTGTGGGACTTGGTCTATTAGTCCATCTATACTGACCTCCATCAGGTTGCAAATTAAAAATAATTTTTTTCTGCATCTAGCTCTGAAAAAATATTTGGGCTTCTAGCGGTGTGTGGGACTTGGTCTATTAGTCCATCTATACTGACCTCCATCAGGTTGCAAATTAAAAATAATTTTTTTCTGCATCTAGCTCTGAAAAAATATTTGGGCTTCTAGCAGTGTGTGGGACTTGGTCTATTAGTCCATCTATACTGACCTCCATCAGGTTGCAAATTAAAAATAATTTTTTTCTGCATCTAGCTCTGAAAAAATATTTGGGCTTCTAGCAGTGTGTGGGACTTGGTCTATTAGTACATCTATACTGACCTCCATCAGGTTGCAAATTAAAAATAATTTTTTTCTTCATTTATCTCTGAAAAAATATTTGGGCTTCTAGCAGCGTGTGGGACTTGTTCTATTAGTCCATCTATACTGACCTCCATCAGGTTGCAAATTAAAAATAATTTTTTTCTGCATCTAGCTCTGAAAAAATATTTGGGCTTCTAGCAGTGTGTGGGACTTGGTCTATTAGTCCATCTATACTGACCTCCATCAGGTTGCAAATTAAAAATAATTTTTTTCTGCATCTAGCTCTGAAAAAATATTTGGGCTTCTAGCGGTGTGTGGGACTTGGTCTATTAGTCCATCTATACTGACCTCCATCAGGTTGCAAATTAAAAATAATTTTTTTCTGCATCTAGCTCTGAAAAAATATTTGGGCTTCTAGCAGTGTGTGGGACTTGGTCTATTAGTCCATCTATACTGACCTCCATCAGGTTGCAAATTAAAAATAATTTTTTTCTGCATCTAGCTCTGAAAAAATATTTGGGCTTCTAGCAGTGTGTGGGACTTGGTCTATTAGTCCATCTATACTGACCTCCATCAGGTTGCAAATTAAAAATAATTTTTTTCTTCATTTATCTCTGAAAAAATATTTGGGCTTCTAGCAGCGTGTGGGACTTGTTCTATTAGTCCATCTATACTGACCTCCATCAGGTTGCAAATTAAAAATAATTTTTTTCTGCATCTAGCCCAGCCAATAGTTTTGGCCTAATACCACAGTTTGGCCACTCAGCTCTGCTCGGTTACCATCCATTGTTTTTTTGTGCAAACAACTCCAGAGTTGTGAATTAGTTAACCACCAAAATGAGTGGAAAAAGGCCTGCTGCTGGTGGAAAGGGGAATAGGCGTGTTGGGAAGGGGAAAAAAGGTTGTATCCGTGGGGTAGGTGCAGAAGAAAGACCATCTTCCAGCCAAACTAAAATGTCTACTTCTTTTAGCGGACAATGTGATAAGATCCCTTTCTTACGGCCACGCCAATCGCTACAAATTCCAGATGAGGCACAAAAACAGCAGGTGCTTCAACGGATATCAAGTGCTCCTTTAAGTGGGCTCTCCTCCACATCAACTTCAACATCACAAATACTCCAGTCCTCAAAGGTGTCACCCAAATCGCACTTGCTTCCTCACAGCTCCCAAATCTCCAGCTGCCCGTCTGAGTATGAGGTAGAACAGATGGTTGAGTCTGCAGAGCTGTTTACTCATACTATAGCCTGGGAATCAGAGGTCGACTCCAGCGCTTCTGTGAATCCAGACGAGGAAATGATCTGCACTGATGCCCAGAATCTTTATGAGTCGGATCCAGGACCAGACGCAGAAGGTTCTGACCATAATGTAGACCCTCATTCCCAAACTGTAACTCCTGTTGGTGGAGACAATGAGGAAGACGATGATAAGACTCAAATACCTGATTGGAGCGACAACTTTAGTTTTTTGTCAGGGCAGGAACAGGTTGGCTCTGAGGACGACGGGTGTGATAACGCACAGGGTGATGATGATGAGGTCGGAGATCCCACTTACTGTCAACCCACAGTCAGCCAAGAGATGAGGTCAGCAGAGGAGGTGGAGGAAGATGCTAGTGACGACGAGGTCAGGTTGCGCCTTCCTGGACAGAGACGTAGTACTGGAAGCACGTCAACAACTGCATCCTCAAACACAACTCTGCCTCTCACCACAAGTCGTGGTGGCTCTTCAAGTCGCATGGGTGCTAAGCCTTGCATAGCCTGGGCATTTTTTCAGATCGATAAAGATGACCCAACTCGTGTTATCTGTAACATTTGTCAGCAAAAGCTAAGTAGAGGCCAAAAAATACATAGTTTGAGTACTTCATGCATGAACCGGCACATGGACATGAAGCATAAGTTGCAGTGGGAAGCTCAGTGTGCTACAATGCGGTCTAGCCGGCCGGGCCAACCACCGTCTGCCATATCTTGTGCATCCGCGGCCTCTTCATCCTCTGTGACTGGGGGGACAGCAGTCACACCTGTTTTGGGGCGCAGACCTGCCACCTCTTTACCCGCAACAGCCAGCGTGATTGGCAGGTCATCATTTTCTTTGGAGGTGGTAACACCAGCTGGTCTTGAGCGCTGTCCGACATCGATAGCACCACCTTTGGATCAAGGCAACCTAACATGTCCGCCTGCATCTTCCTGACAGACCGGCAGTTTGCCGGGGACACCCTTATCAACCCCGTCTAAGCACAATAGCCAGCCCTCGGTCCCTCAGATGTGGACAAGTAAAAGACCATTTCCTCCTAGCCATGAGAAAGCTAAGAGGTTGAATTTCACCATCTGCAAGCTCTTGGCTACAGAAATGCTGCCTTTCCGCCTGGTGGACACAGAGGATTTTCGAGACCTTATGTCCGTCGCAGTGCCCCAGTACCAGATGCCCAGTCGGCACTACTTCTCAAAGAAAGGTGTGCCTGCGCTCCACCAGCATGTCGCACACAACATCACCGCTTCTTTGAGAAACTCTGTGTGTGACAGGGTGCATTTCACCACAGACACTTGGACGAGTAGGCATGGACAGGGGCGTTACATGTCGCTGACTGGGCACTGGGTAACTATGGTGACAGCAGGACAAGGGGCTGCTGTCCAAGTCTTGCCGTCCCCACGAGTTGTGCGTCAATCCTCTTTATGTCAAAGTTCCTCCACTGCTTCTGCCTCCTCAACCTCCTCTCGGTCTTCCACCTGCACCCAAAGCCTGTCTGGTCATGCCACAAGCTTTCTAACTGCGCAGAAGGGATCCTGCACACCTCCTTACTATGCTGGCAGTAGGGCTCAACGTCATCAGGCGGTTTTTACATTGAAATGTCTGGGAAATGTGAGTCACACAGCTGAGGAGTTGTGGTCAGCTCTGGAGAACCAATTTCATGAATGGTTGTCTCCACTGGACCTGAAACCAGGGAAGGCCGTGTGCGACAATGCTGCAAACCTGGGTGCGGCCCTTCGCCGGGGCAATGTCACACACGTGCCTTGTATGGCTCATGTGTTGAACCTGGTTGTCCAGCAATTTTTAGCCCACTATCCCAGACTAAATGGCCTTCTGTGAGGGCACGGTCGCTGTGTGCTCACTTCCGCCGTTCGCATCCCGCAGCTCAGCGACTTACATCTCTACAGAAGTCGTTGGGCCTGCCACTTCACCGGCTAAAATGCGATGTGCCTACCCGGTGGAATTCAACTCTGCACATGTTGCAGCGACTGTGGCAGCACCGACAAGCCCTGGTGCAATACGTTCTGACGTATAGCCTGGGCCAACGAGATTCAGAGGTGGGGCAAATCACGCTGGAGGAGTGGTCTCAGATCAGGGACCTATGCACCCTTCTGCACAGTTTTGAAATGGCGACGAAGATGTTTAGTGCTGACGATGCCATTATCAGCATGACTATTCCGGTGATTTACATGCTGGAGCACATGTTAAACAGAATTCGGAGTCAGGTGGTGGCACAAGAGGAGGTGGAGGAAGTAGAGGAGGAGGAGTTTTATGCGGAAGGGCTAACATCTGCAAGGTCCAGACGGTCGGCAGCACCAAGGCGGCAGGCATGTGAGGGTGGGGGAGATGATTTTACCAGGGCGCATGGTAGCAGCCAAACTAGTGAGGAAGGTGCAGGAGCCCAGGAAGAAGTGGAGGACGAACTGATGGAAGACTCATCAGATGAGGGAGACCTTGATCACATTTCTGTTGTGCGAGGTTGGGGGGAGAGGACAGAGGAAGGAAACATGATTGTTACCTCGCCACCAACACAACAGGGACTTGGTGCTCATGGATGCGCAACACACATGAGTGCCTTCTTGCTGCACTACCTGCAACATGACCCTCGAATTGTGAGAATTAGAAATAATCCTGACTACTGGGTTGCCACACTGTTAGATCCCCGGTACAAAAGTAAATTTGCAGAAATTATTCCTGCCATAGAAAGGGATGCACGCATGCAGGAGTATCAGCAGAGACTGTTGCAGAATCTTACATGTGCTTTTCCACAAAATACCAGTGGTGCACGTAGTGAATCTCACAGTTCCAACTTGCCAACCGTGGGACCGTCAAGTGTTCAGCACTCAAACCGTAACAGAACCACAGTATCTGCTGGTAACATCAATTTTGCGGAATCATTTCACCACTTTTTTAGCCCATCCTTTGCAAGGCCACAGGAGACAAGAAGTCTGACACATAGTCAACGCCTAGAGACGATGGTACAGGAGTATCTCCAAGTAAACATTGAAGCCACGACTGTGTCACTGGACCCTTGCTCTTTTTGGGCTTCCAATCTGGATAAATGGCCGGAGCTAGCCACTTACGCCTTGGAGATCTTGTCATGCCCCGCAGCCAGCGTTCTGTCTGAACGTGTGTTCAGCGCTGCTGGTGGTGTGCTGACAGATAAGCGCACGCGGCTCTCCACTGATAATGTAGACAGACTCACGTTCATAAAGATGAACAAATCATGGATCCGAAACGACTTTTCTACCCCTGTGTCATCCTGGGGAGAGTAAAAGCTTGATGATTGGTTAAAATCACCCTACCAACCGTTTTAAGCTTTCAAATTACTAATCATGTTTATCTGTATCTTGACTGGAAAATAATTTGGGCTTTGTAGCAGTGTGCAGCACTGATCCTATTAGACCATCTATAATAAGCTTCACCAGATTTAAAATTAAAAATAATTTTTAGCTGCATCTAGCCCGGAAAATAATTTTGGGGCTCCGAGATGCGCAAGACACATAAGTGCCTTCTTGCTGCACTACCTGCAGCATGACCCTCATATTGTCAGAATTCGAAGTAATCATGACTACTGGGTTGCCACACTCTTAGATCCCCCAAACTTTTCGATCAACCTTTTCATTTTAATAAAGACCAAAAAAATGGCCATTTTTGAAATTATAAGCATTAGCAGGTTGTTAGAAACTGAAATCAAACAGTTTTCAACTCAAAACTTTATTCTAGGTGATGTTACATTTTCACATAGGACCCCTTGTTCGAAAGGAGCTTCTGAACTCTCTCGTCCATTGAATTTGTCAGGTTTTGGATGGTTTCTGCTTCAATTGTTTTGCATGAGGACAGAATACCCTCCCAGAGCTGTTGCTTAGATGTGAACTGCCTCCCGCCATCATAGACACTCCTTTTAATGATGCTCCAAAGGTTCTGAATGGGGTAGAGGTCAGGGGAGCATGGGGGTCACACCATAAGTTTGTCCCCTTTTATGCCCATATCAGCCAGAGATGCAGATGTTTTATGTGCAGCATGAGATGGTGCATTATCATGCAGTAAAATGATCTTGCTGTGAAATACACGGTTCTTCTTCTTGAACCATGGCAGGAAGTGCTGTTTGAGAAAATCCACATACATTATGGAGTTCATCTTTAGCGCCTTCAGGGATCCTAAAGGGGCCGACAATCTCTCTCCCCATGATTCCAGCCCAAAACATTACTCCACCTCCTCCTTGTTGGCGCTGTAGCCGTGTTTGCGTGGGGTGTCCATCAACCAGCCATCCTCCACTCCATTCATCTGGACCATCGAGCGCTGCACGGCACTCATCCGTGAACAAAACAGTTTTGAAATCAGTCTTCATGTAATGTTTGGCCCACTGGAGCCGTTTCTTTTGTGTGAAGTGGATAGAGGAGGTCGACAGGATGGCGTATGCACAGCTGCAAACCTCTGAAGGACCCTGCATCTTGTTGTTCGGGGGACGTTGGAGGCACAAGCAGCTTCAAAAACTTGTCTGCTGCTATGACAAGGCTTTTTTGCCGCTGCTCTTTCAACCTGACGTAATTGCCTGTAGGAAAGAGTCCTCAATTTGCCCTTATCAGCACGCACACGTGTGTACTGTGAATCAGCTACATACTTCTTGATTGCCAAGACACTTCATCCTGATCATCGCACAATGTTGATTGTAGTCATGCCTTGACCTAAACACTCCACAATTTGTTGCTTCTCAGCAGCCGACACATCCTTTTTCTTTCCCATTTTGGCAGAAAATGTAGGCTGCTTAATAATGTGAGAGAGCCTTCTTAAGTAGTCTTGCCTTTCATTGGACACACCTGCCAAACTAATTAGCACAGGTGTCTGCAATTGCTTACAGTGATATAAAGAGCCCTGACACACATCACCATCAATGAGTTTAACTGACAAACAAACAAATTCTTCCCTTATCACTCCTAAACACTTTTTGCATAATAATTTGGAACGCTGTGTACATGTGCTTTTCCACAAAACACCAGTGGTTCACGTAGTGAATCTTACAGTTCTAACTTGCCAACCGTGGTCTGTATGGAATTGTTCAATAAAGGGCCCAAAATTAAGATAACATAGATGGGAGAGGTCTCTATGAATAGGAATTCCTAAGTATTTGATACCCTGTGAGGGCCAGGCAAAGGGAAAGTTGGACTGGATGGAATCCTATATGGATTTAGGGAGGGAGACATCGAGGGCCTCAGACTTCGCTGCATTGATTTTAAAATTTTACCATGTAACAAAGTGATCTATTTCAGCCATAACAGCAGGGATGGATATATGTGATTGAGTGATATATACTAGGACATCATCAGCATATAGAGAGCACTTGTACTCGGTGCCTCCCACCTCAATCCACCTAATATTGGGGTTATGGCGAATTGATGAGAGCAGGTGCTCCGTCACTAGGATGTATAAGAGAGGGGACAGAGGACATCCCTGCCTTGTCCCATTGGTGATTGTGAAAGGTGATGAAAATGTTCTGACGCACCCCCTGGGCCTTGGGACACCCGGAGCTGGACCCTTTTTGGTGGATGCTGGTGGTTGTAGTCTTCGTGGCGGCGATCCGGTTCCGTGGTTCAGGGCGGTCAAACCAGTGGCGGAACTATTTATGTGGTTTTGATGTTTAAATGTCCGACTACGCCACCCGTGGATTGCGGTCAGAGTGAACCGCCGCTACAGGGCAGACCGCTAAGGCTGGTGTTGTGGGTGCAGCAGAGCGTAGCATAACTCCCCACGGGAGGAGTATAGCCTCAGGGCAGTGTATGCGGAGGATGGGGGTGATGGTGCAGGGCAGCAGCAGTAACGACACGGAGTCAGTGATGCAGTTCAGGGCCTTTACTCACAGTTCTTATTATCCAGACCACGTCTGCAGGTAACGGCTGCCCACGTCGTACTGTGCTCACCAGGTGAGGGGCTCAGACAACTCCCAGATAACTTTGCAGCGCTTCACAGGACCCCCTTTGTGTGTCCTTTGTCTGGCCTTTCTTACCAACACTTCTGTCCGGCTGCCTCGGGCCTCCTCTTGGTAAACTTGGCGCCAGTTTCCCTGACCCTATGTGGTGCCTTCCTAGCGGGTGGAGCAAGGGGCTGCGCCACATAAAATGTCAGAGCCTCCGGTTTCTAGCTGAGGGTCGTTTCCTGCCTCCACTAGTTCGGGGACCGGTCTCCCCCTTTGGCCTGACCCCTCCACGCAGGTGGATTCGGGCGTGCGATGGCGACTCGCCCGTCCGCACCCCTGGGATCCCTTCATTCCTCGTTCCTGGAGCCTTCTCCGCTCCTCTTCCTTCCTTCTCCCTCTTGCAGGCCTGGGCCTCTGTTACTAGGCCCGCCTCCGGAGCAGAGCTCATGCAGAGCCCCTGCTCCCTGCCACTTCTGCTCAGACTTCTCTGCACTGAACTAAGATGGTGCCCACCTTTTATACTCCCTTCTCAATGCACCCAGGAACTGCTTCCTCCCTGCTCCTGCACTGCAGGGTTCCCCTTCCTCAGTGTTCCCTCCCCCCACTCCAGCCAGGGACAGGGACTGTCGTGCCCATCTCAGGGGCATATTGGTCGCCCTGCCCCACGGCAATGTGGTGTAATGCATGCAGGTGTCGGGTCCTGATCCACACTCCATCCTTATCTGAGAGTGAGATATCACACCTCTGGGTGAGGTGCAATACGTCTGTAGCAACCGAGCCCTCGGTGCTACAGTTCCATTTATCTTCAGCCTAGGTGACGTATTGTGATACAGGGCCGTGATTTTGGCTATAAAAGGGTCCCCTAGACCCCTACCCCAAGCTTTTTAAGAGAATCATATATGGCGTGCCAGGAGACTCTATGGAATGCTTTCTCAGCATCCAACGAGAGTATCTACTTACAAATTTTTAACTGCATCTAGCCCAGGAAATACTTTGTGCCTAGTAGCAGTGTCTGCTAGTCAGCGGATTATCCCGGCTGTTAAGCAAGCTACACCACCTGTAGTTTGGACACTTAATTTTTTCAAAGGAAATGCTTCGGGACCACGGGATACTTAGTGAAGAGCATCAGGAGGCACCCCAAGGCATAGGGGCTGGGACTGGCACTAGGATGCCTTGCGGTGGACAGCCGAGCTCGATCCTTATAAAAGCTTTTTAACTGCAGCAGCTTTAGTGGACGCTACTGGAGCTGGAATTACGCGGCTGCTGGCATGAGACTTGCCCTCCAATAGATCCTTGTAAATGGATTTAAAGTGTATTCATTCAAATTAGAGGGACAATTTAAATAAAAAAGCTTAGAGCTGCCTCCACCACAGGGGGGCTCTCTCGACCCACCAGCGGACAGGCACCAGTATTGGGAGAGGGGGGCTGGCCGTCAGGGTTCACCGCGGCTCTGGCACAAACCCGGCGACACGGAGGTGGCACGGGCAGGAGCGGACTGGCCGTCTCGGCTTCTCACTTTTTGGATTTTAGAAGGGCATGACATGCCTATATCTGTGTCTCCCCCTCCTTTTACTCCTCCACCTCTTTTCTTTTCGCATGACTATATGTACTTGTCACTTTTCCATGTGTTAGTTGTGTCTTCTGAGCAGTTTGTCAGCTTTTGGACACCTTTGAAGGTGTTTTCTATGTGTTTCTATGTGTTTTTGTATGCCTGCCATTGGTTTTAACGGTGTTCGAAGGTGTTCGACGAACAGTTCGACGAACAGTTCGGCGAACACACGGGTGTTCGACGAACCGAACCGAACTCGAACACTACGGGGGTGGCTCAACACTAGTCTCCACCAGCCTAAAAGGCAGCATTTCCAACGCAAGCAGTCATGAAATGTGTGAATTTAGGACTGTGGCCTGTGGGGCGTTAGCTGCGAATTTCCGCTTTCGTTCAAAGGTCTGGGATATGGACAATTGAATGCTGCGGTGGGACGTGGACGTGGACGTTGATGCTGTTTCTTGAGAAACTGCCAAAACAAGTGAAGACTGAGAGGAGGGGGCATCTTTACATGCAGTATGGACAGGGGATTGCCTTGCTCACACAACAGGGGGTTCTATTTCATGCACAACAGTGGAAGAAGCAGTGGTGACTCCCGCTGACACTGGTCGGGGACCCTGGGTTTCGCCCCACAAAGTCGGGTGCTTTGCTGCCATGTGCCTGATCATGCTGGTGGTGGTCAGGCTGGTAGTTTTGTAACCCCTGCTGATGCTGGCATGGCAGGAGGAACATATGGCCTTTTTGGGGTTATCAGCAGAGTATTTAAAAAAATTCCAGACTCTGGAAGACCTACCGCTTGTACTGACAACGTCCCTCGTGTTGGTGTAACGGGGAACGGTTGCCTGCCTTCTGTCTGCGGCCACCACACTGCATCTTCCTGCCTGTTGGGGTACTCTGCCTCCCTCCCCCTGTGTGCTGCTGGCCTCACTCTGCATGTCCTCCTTCCACGTTTGGTCAGTTACTAGATCATCCACCACCTCCTCCTCTTCCACATGCGCACCAAGATCCTCCTCCTCCCTTCCTGGCACTTGTGTCTCGTCATCGTCCACCTCTTGTGACAGATTGCCAACGTCGACTTCCTGTGGCCGTGGCTGTTCAAATATTTGGGCATCGCAACATGGGATCTCCTCTTCCACCACTTCAAACGTATCAGGTGAGGGGCCCAAATATGGAAATGGACCAGTGAACAGCTCTTCAGAGTGTCCAAGTGTGGGATCACTTGCTGTCTGACGACACTCGGCATGGTGGGAGGAAGGAGCATCAGGGTGAGGAGGAGTATGCGGTCGAGACTCACGGCTACTAAGAGTTGACCATGTGGAAGAAAGACCGGAGTTGGTGGTGCCCAGGTAACTGGAAGCATTATCTGCTATCCAATTAATAACCTGTTCACACTGATCAGTTCTCAATCCTGGTGTTGTTCTGTGCTTCCCTAGTAATTTCATCAAGAAGTGGGAGCGAGAAGATCTGGCTGTTGGATGTGGCAGATTTCCACCTTGGCCACGGCCCCATCCTCTGCACGAACCATCACCAGAACGTCCACTTTCACGTCCCTTGCCACGCGCCTTGCCCATGGTAAATGAGGTAAAATAGCTTACACTTGCACTATCAATGGAAAAAGGTTAATAAAAAGGAGATTAGAACTGTGGAAGAGGAAAACCACAGTTATTGTTTACTGGGGTATACCACACTTTTTTAAATAGAGATATTTGCGGCTGAACAGTGAGCGACACACTCAAACTGCTTTTTTTTAGATACCAAAGGCCGAAAACTGGATAGTACAGCGATTTGACCCGTGGAACTGCGAAACCACACTGGGATGTCGGGCCTACACAAGACTATTTTCAACAGATATATTTTGGTGTCACAACAGTCAGGAGACACTACTGTTTTTCTTTACGGAAAAAACTACCAAAAGCTGAATAATAGAGATTTTTTACCGTGGGATGGCAAAACCACAGTTATTGTTTACTGGCGTATACCAGACTTTTTTAAATATATAGATTTGCAGCTGAACAGTGAGCGACACACTCAAACTGTTTTTTTTTTTTAGATACAAATGGCCCAAAATGGATAATACAGAGGTTTGAACCGTGGAAGTGCAAAACAACAATTCTGTTTCTCTAGCCTACACCAGACTATTTTCAACAGTTATATTTGTGTCTGAAAAATCAGAGACACGCTTTTTTTGGGGGGGGGGGGGGGACACACCAAAAGGTTAATAAGACGGGTATTTGTACACTGTGAAGGAGGAAAAAAAAAGGAGGATTTAGATGAAAAAAAAAGGATTTTTCCTGGCCCCCGACACCTGGTGCTAAGTCCAGCAATTTCAGCAACAGAAGCACACAGGACTGTAATGCAGCGTTTGCTGGTATAACCACTGTGTCTCCTATACAGCCTGTCTGCCTGCCTGGTATCTGGGATGGATATTGGTCCTGATAACGACTGTTTGTTTGTTCTGGCAGCCTTTACAAACCCTACACTAACTATTTCGCAGTTTATATCTCTCCCTAAATCAGCAGCGCTGTCCCTACACTGTCTAATCCGGAGCGACTGTGTCCAAGATGGCGGCGCCCGGTTTTAAATACACGAGGTGACGTTGTGCGGCCAGCCAATCACTGTAATGCCCACAACCAACATGGCTGCAGCATTACAGTGACTGGCTGGCAATCCCTGCATGTTCATTGGCTCTGTAAAGAGCTTCAAACATGCAGGGCGGAGACCCGAGCTCCCGCCCGAGTAACCCGGAAATGCTCGGTGCTCGCCGAATATCCCGAGTAGCGTGATGCTCGGGCCAGTACCGAGCAGTGTCGAGCATGTTCGCTCAACACTAATGCTCAGGCGTGTACCGAATTGTGGCGAGCATGCTCGCTCATCAATAATTACTAGTTCATTTAGGCAACAATTGACAATGAAGGACCCGGTGCCCCTTTTCTCTGGTATACACCATCTGCACATTCAGACACAGATACACATACATATAAATTATGCTAATACATATGCATCTACAGATTAGGCTTATACAAGCTTATACATTACTCTGGAACTTACACATTACACACACATACTGTATTACACACCAGTATACATAAAGAGACAGGCTTATATAAAACATGCACATTCACATAAGACTTGCGTATCTCATTATGCACACATATACTTTGTTCATGCATAAGATTTTTTTTTGTTTATTATTCTATCATATCTTTTTGGACTTCTATCATTTAATGTTGCACCGGCCATAACATTTTGCTTTTATGGAAACATTTGCACATGAGGTCTCTTGTTTACTAAAAGATTAGCTGCAAGTATTTTTGCGCAATTACATGATACACACACAAGTGTCGCAGTAACATTAACCTTTATTGTGGGTTAAATGCAAGAAAAAAAATGGACTGATATTTATTTTCACCATTTATCAATCACCCTTTGCCATATGTTCACTGTAATTATGGGCTATTATATTTGTATGTATCAGTATATTATTTACTTAAAAGAATACTACTTAGGTTATTACATAGTAACATAGTAACATCGTTTTTAAAGTTGAAGGAAGACTAAGTCCATCTCGTTCACCCCATAGCCTAACATGTTGATCCAGAGTGTAACATACCTGGTGGCGTCCTTGCATAGTGGTCCATCTCCCACTGTGCAAGAGCGCGCACTTGATTTCCAGTCCAGACTGCCACTCTGGCTTCTTTCCATACTGTCTGCTTTGCTCTGCTCTGGCTGCTTATGGTGACGCCCGCCGAACTTCCTGCTTCTTGTAGCTGCTGCAGACACACCCCTGATGCTTCCACAGCCTATTGCTGTCTGTCACCTGGTATTTAACCCAGCTCCTCCTTGGAATCCATGCCTGAGCATCTTGTTCTGTCAGTTGGCTTCTAGTCACTGATGTGCCAGGTCCTGTCTATGTTTCCTGCCTTGCGGTATCAGTTCCCGTGTCTGAACTGTGTCCTGTCTGTGTACTCTAGCCAGCTGTCTTTCTGCCTTTCCTGGAGGCTGTATTTCCAGGCCCGTGTGAACACGCTCTTAGCCTGTTCCTTCTGCCCTCTAGGGGCCGCATACATAGATTTGTTGTCTGTGTCTTTTCCCAGTGTCTGTTCCTGCCCTAACTATCTTCCAGCCTGTTTCCCGTCTCTCTCTACGCCCATTTCTTCCCTTTGTCTGCAGAGTCTGAACTCACACCTAACTCCTGCTCTTTGTCACTGTACTTCCGTTTGTGAGTTTGTGGTCCACTCGCTACTTCACTGCAAGTACCCTGTGGGTATCTGGTTCTGCCTTTCCCTTCCTATCTGTTCCATGTGAATAGAGCCCTGTCCCCTCTGCCCTGCCTTGCTCGCCGCTCCGGCGGTTTCTGCCTGCTCTGCCTTGTTCACTGCTCCGGCGGATCTTGCCTGCTCTGCCTTGCTCACCGCTCTGGCGGTTAATGATTGCTCTGCCTTGCTCACCGCTCCGGTTCCTCTTGCCTGCTCTGCCTTTGCTCACCGCTCCAGGCGGTCTCTTTCTGCTCTGACCCTTTGCTCACCGCTCCAGGCGGTCTCGCTCTGCTCTGCCTTTGCTTACAGCTCCAGGCGGTTTTGCTCTGCTCTGACCCTTTGCTCACTGCTCCGGCAGTCTCGCTCTGCTCTGACCCTTTGCTCACTGCTCCGGCAGTCTCGCTCTGCTCTGACTCTTTGCTCACTGCTCCGGCAGTCTCACTCTGCTCTGACCCTTTGCTCACTGCTCCGGCAGTCTCGCTCTGCTTTGACCGTTTGCTCACTGCTCCGGCAGTCTCGCTCTGCTCTGACCCTTTGCTCACTGCTCCGGCAGTCTCGCTCTGCTCTGACCGTTTGCTCACTGCTCCGGCAGTCTCGCTCTGTTCTGACCCTTTGCTCACTGCTCCGGCAGTCTCGTTCTGCTCTGACCCTTTGCTCACTGCTCCGGCAGCCTCGCTCTGCTCTGACCGTTTGCTGACTGCTCCGGCAGTTTCGTTCTGCTCTGACCGTTTGCTCACTGCTCCGGCAGCCTCGCTCTGCTCTGACCCTTTGCTCACTGCTCCGGCAGTCTCGCTCTGCTCTGACCCTTTGCTCACTGCTCCGGCAGTCTCGCTCTGCTCTGACCCTTTGCTCACTGCTCCGGAAGTCTCGTTCTGCTCTGACCCTTTGCTCACTGCTCCGGCAGCCTCGCTCTGCTCTGACCATTTGCTCACTGCTCCGGAAGTTTCGTCCTGCTCTGACCCTTTGCTCACTGCTCCGGTTGTCTCGCTCTGCTCTGACCGTTTGCTCACTGCTCCGGCAGTCTCGCTCTGCTCTGACCCTTTGCTCACTGCTCCGGCAGTCTCGCTCTGCTCTGACCCTTTGCTCACTGCTCCGGCAGTCTCGCTCTGCTCTAACCCTTTGCTCACTGCTCCAGCAGTCTCGCTCTGCTCTGACCCTTTGCTCACTGCTCCGGCAGTCTCGCTCTGCTCTGACCCTTTGCTCACTGCTCCGGCAGTCTCGCTCTGCTCTGACCCTTTGCTCACTGCTCCGGCAGTCTCGCTCTGCTCTGACCCTTTGCTCACTGCTCCGGCAGTCTCGCTCTGCTCTGACCCTTTGCTCACTCCTCCGTCAGTCTCGCTCTGCTCTGACCCTTTGCTCACTGCTCCGGCAGTCTCGCTCTGCTCTGACCCTTTGCTCACTGCTCCGGCAGTCTCGCTCTGCTCTGACCCTTTGCTCACTGCTCCGACAGTCTCGCTCTGCTCTGACCCTTTGCTCACTGCTCCGGCAGTCTCGCTCTGCTCTGACCCTTTGCTCACTGCTCTGGCAGTCTCGCTCTGCTCTGACCCTTTGCTCACTGCTCTGGCAGTCTCGCTCTGCTCTGACCCTTTGCTCACTGCTCCGGCAGTCTCGCTCTGCTCTGACCATTTGCTCACTGCTCTGGCAGTCTCGCTCTGCTCTGACCCTTTGCTCACTGCTCCGGCAGTCTCGTTCTGCTCTGACCCTTTGCTCACTGCTCCGGGAGCCTCGCTCTGCTCTGACCCTTTGCTCACTGCTCCGGAAGTCTCGTTCTGCTCTGACCCTTTGCTCACTGCTCCGGCAGCCTCGCTCTGCTCTGACCGTTTGCTCACTGCTCCGGCAGTTTCGTTCTGCTCTGACCCTTTGCTCACTGCTCCGGCTGTCTCGCTCTGCTCTGACCGTTTGCTCACTGCTCCGGCAGTCTCATCCTGCTCCACTCTTGCTCACTGCTCCGACAGTCTCATCCTGCTCCACTCTTGCTCACCGCTCCAGGCAGTCTTGTCTTGCTCTGCTCTTGCTCGCCGCTCCAGGCGGCCTCACTCTACTGTGTTTGTCCACCGCATCTGCGGTTCTGTTCCTGAGTCCCCATCTGTACTGGGACCTATCCACTCTGTGCTCCAACCTGTCGGACCTGCCAGTACCTCCCTGCCTGCCTACCAGTCATGCTTACCAGCATCCACCTGCCTGCATACCGGCCGTACCTGTCAGTACCTCCCTGTTTGCATACCAGTCGTGCTTGCCAGCAGCCACCTGTCTGTGTGCCAGCCTAACCTGCCTGTTCCTGTATTCCCCGGTGTGGGTCAACAGCCGTGTCCGGGGTCTGACCTGGAGTAGCCCCTGGTCCCTCTGCTCGGTTCCTCCTTGGTGCACTGGCGTCGTATGCCGTCGTGCGACCTTGGTCGGATCGGGTGGATACTTAGTTATGCCCCTCCAGGCATTCACTCTCCGGTACGGTCCAGTGCAATCACTACAAATACATGCACACGCCAGTCAGTCCGGGCGTGTGCATTACACAGAGGAAGGCAAAAAAGACCCAAGTGGCAAACACTAAGCTCCACATTAGGGAAAATAATTCCTTCCCGACTCCATACGACAATCAGACTAGTTCCCTGGATCAATGCCCTATAAAGGAATTTAGTATATATAACCTGTAATATTATACTTTTCAAGAAAGGCATCCATGCCCTTCTTAAATATTAGTAGTGAATCCCTCATTACAACATCTTGCGGCAGAGAGCTCCATGGTCTCACTGCTCTTACAGTAAAGAATCCCCATCTGTGATTATGATTAAACCTTCTTTCCTCCAGATGTAGAAGATGCCCCCTTGTCCCCGTCTCAGGCCTCAGAGTAAAAAGATCAGTAGAAAGGTCTTTGTACTGTCCCCTCATATACTTGTACATAGTAATAAGATCACCCCTAAGCCTTTGTTTTTCCAAAGTAAATAACCCCAAGTGTAATAACCTGTCTTGGTTTTGCAGACCCCTCGTCCTCTAATAACCTTGGTCGCTCTTCTCTGCACCCGCTCTAGTTCAGCTATGTCTTTCTTATACACAGGAGACCAGAACAGTACACAGTATTCTAAGTGTGGTCGCACTAATGACTTGTATAGAGGTAAAATTATCTTCTCCTCATCAGCATCTATGCCTCTTTTAATGCATCCCATTATTTTATTTGCCTTTGCAGCAGCTGCCTTACACGGGCCACTAAACGTGAGCTTGTCGCCAACCAATACACCCAGGTCTTTTTCAGTTACAGTTTTGCCCAGTGTTTTACAATTAAGCATATAATTATACATTTTATTTCCTCTGCCCAAGTGCATTACCTTACATTTATCCCCATTAAAGCTCATTTGATATTTATCAGCCCAAGCTTCTAATTTACATTGATCCTCCTGTAATATAAAATTGTCCTCCTCTGTATTGATTACCCTGCAGAGTTTAGAGTCATCTACAAATATTGAAATATTACTCTGTATGCCCCCTACAAGGTCATTAATAAATATGTTAAAAAGAAGAGGGCCCAATACTGACCCCTGTGGTACCCCACTGTTTACTGAGACCCAGTCTGAGTGTTTTCCATTAATAACCACCCTTTGTTTCCTATCACTGAGCCAATTCTTAACCCACATACATATATTTTCCCGTATCCCCATTGCTTTTATTTTATGTATTAACCTTTTGTGTGGAACCGTATCAAAACCTTTTGAAAAGTCCATATACACAACATCCACTGCATTTCCTTGGTCCAGTCCAGAACTTGCCTCCTCATAAAAACTGATCAGATTAGTTTGACAGGAACGGTCCCTCGTAAACCCATGTTGATATTGGGTCATGAGGTTATTCTTCTTCAGATACTCTAGTATAGCATCTCTTAGGAAACCCTCCAGGATTTTACCCACAGTAGAGGTTAAGCTTACCAGCCTATAATTTCCAAGTTCAGTTTTTGTTCCCTTTTTGAATATTGGCACCACATTTGCTATACGCCAGTCCTGTGGTACAGACCCTGTTATTATGGAATCTTTAAAGATTAAAAATAATGGTCTATCTATGACGTTACTTAATTCCTGCAGTACTCGCGGGTGTATCCCATCCGGGCCTGGGGATTTGTCAACTTTAGTGATTTTTAGACGCCGCTATACTTCCTGCTGGGTTAAGCAAGTGACATTTAATGGAGAATTTTTGTCATCACTAATCATGTTTTCTGTCATGCAATTTTCTTGTGTAAATACTGTTGAAAAAAAAATCATTCAGCATTTTGGCTTTTTCCTCATTCTCATCCACCATTTCACTCAGACTATTTCTAAGGGGGCCAACACTATCATTTTTTATTAGGCAGAGTAAATTCTCTTTTACTCCGCAGTCCAGCCTGGTTTTCAATCTTTGAGTTATTGCTTTCCATAGTAGTTATTCTGAGTTTAAGTTTCTGAAAAGACCAGCTCTAAGACAAAGCAAAGAGTTAAGCTAGCCATACACATTAATGTTATGTAGAGCTCATTCACAGAAAAAAAAATCAATTTTTTTCTGTTACTAACATGATAGAGCATGCCACATCTCAGCTTGAAATTTTTTGGTGGGTATATTTTGCTATATACAGGCCTTCCCCACAGTAAAAAATCTAATTTCTTCTGAAAATAGTGTGATACAGAAGGCCACATCTCAACTTGTAATTTTCTGTCTGGCGGTGAAATTCAGCTGTATGCAGAGCTCATTCAAGGCAAAAAAAAATCTAATTTTTTCTGTAACTAATGTGATATAGCATGCCAAATCTCAGCTTGAAATTTTTTGGTGCATATATTTTGATATATACAGGGCTCGTCCACAGTAAAAAATCTAATTTCTTCAGTTACTAATGTGATAGAGCAGGCCATTTCTCAGCTTTTAATTTTCTGGCGGTGAAATTCAGCTGCGTACAGAGCTCATTCACAGTTAAAAAATTCTAATTTCTTCTGGTACTAACATGATACAGCAGGCCACATCCAGCTTGTAATTTTTGCCACATATATTTTACTGTATCCAGTAGTGAACCAACACTGTCACGTCCTATCCAAAGACAACTGACAGCTTATGTTACGGGATGGGCTACTCCACTCCTTGCTTACACAGTCGCACAGCGGTACGCCTTGAAAATGAGGGCCAGAAAGAGCATGTGGTCCAGTGGATGGCAAGTTCTGCATCAAGTGGCCTCTCCTCCTCTTCCTCCACCTCAACATCACACATAGTACAGTGCACAGAGGTGGCACCCCAATTACTCTTGTTTTCCCCAACGTCACAACTCTCCAACAGATGGGGAACCACAGATGGACAAGTCTGCAGAGCTGTGTTCACACATTCTATGCCATGGGCAACAGAGGTCTGCTCCAAAGATTCACAAACTTAGGCCATGGCCCCACTATCAGTAATTGATAAGTATTCGGTCAGTATTTTTTCTCAGCAGTGGGAGCCAAAACCAGGAGTGGGTGATAAATGCAGAATTGGTGACTTGTTTCTATTATACCTTTTCTCTGATTGCTCATCATCTGGTTTTTGCTCCCACTCCTGCGAAAAAATACTGACCAAATAATGAAAAATACTGATAGTGGGGCCACGGCCTCAAAAGGAGCAAATCATCTGCACCGATGCCCAAAATTTTTTTATGTTGGATTCGGGGCAGGACGAAGTAGGGTACGTGCAGAATTCTGACCCTTGTCTCTAAACGTTAACCACCATGGGGAGAGTTGATTCTGATGAGACTCAGATACCTGAGGCGCACGCACACTGTACTGTGCTGTCAGGGCAAGAAGAGGAGGAGAGTGACTTTCAGGACGAGGAATAGGAGAACAGAGAAGATGATGATGAGGTTGTAGATCACTATTGGTATGAACCCAGAGGCACGCAACTGAGTAGCTCATCTGAGGAGGTGGAGGAAGAGGAAGACGAGGAGTTTTCATTGTGTCTCAGACATGGAGTGATGCACCCACGACGAGCACTGCATCCTCAGGAACAACTGTGGCTGGGGCCAGCAGAGGTCGCGGGTCTGCAGCTCGCAGGGGCGGTTGCCTAGCCTGGGCCATTTTTCACAACACAAAGATGAGCCAACTCCCATTATCTGGCAGCTTTTGCAGAAAAAAAGATCCAGTAGAGGTAAAAACTGCAATAATTTGACTACTACATGCATGAATTGTCACATGCCCGTGTAGCAAAGGCGAGAGAGCTTGTAAGGGAACTCCTACATGATGTTTCAAAGACTGAGAGAGGCTGCCATCTGCTGGCCAGACACAGTCAAGTGGAACCAAGATATGCAAGGGAAGTTGAAGGGAGAGCAGATTTAGACGCTGGACCCAATCAGGTGACTTCCAGCGCGCCAAACCAAAGGGGTCTTTGGCGCCAGGCAGCAGAAAGGAGCAGACGTGTTCCCTGCATGCTGGGAAGCCCCGCGTGACAGGCCTAAGCCAGAGGTGTCACAGCCGGGCACCAGTAGAACAGCTCCGGATCCCTCACAGATGTGACCCGAGTGCTGTGCCTGCTGAGGAGACTCGGAACCTGCTGGCGGTACTGAGTGAGTTCGCGGAAACAGACGTCGCCCGCCGACAGACGAGGTCTGGACCCCCCTACCCAATGCTCAAGAGATTGCCTCCAATGGCCAATCGGAGAGGACTTCAGAGACGGCTGCCCCAGAAAAGTCAAGCCAGCGAAAGCAGAGGAGCTGCATACGTGAACAGGGCCATCACTTCTACTGTTCACCCACGGTATCGGGGACAATTGGGTTTAGGTACTCAGGTTGGGTTGGGAACGGTTGGGGCTAAAGAAGCTCAACTTGATCTAATTGAATTTATCCGGAAAAAGACTCACGGCCTACCGGGAATAACCGGTGACCCCCGCTAGAGCCATATGCACAGTTAAGGAACTCACGTGGTGTCTCCCATGATCGAGGGCACCACATTACCTTGAGAGACTTCGCATTTTGCTAATACTTCAAATTACTGTTTATTACCCTTGTTGCAATCCATTGTTCAGCGTACCAGTTATATAAATATATATATAAACTGTTTATATTCAACTTTAACTGTTTACGCCTTGTGTCTCTGTGCGTTGCATCCCGGCACCTGCATTGCACCCGTTCAACATGCGTTACTCTGGCAATCTCACTGTGATAAAATGCGGATTTGCGGCCCTCACCAACTAATTGTTGCCCCATTAACCTCATCTGCTGCTTCTTCCTCTTCCTTTTTTCACCGTGCCAAGTGTTCTCATGCAGGTCTCCGACCGCAGAACCTCCACTTGTTTACCTGCTCCAGTCAGGCTGAATGAGAGGCCGTCAGCTGTAACGGAAGTGGACATGTCTGCTGTTTTTGCTTCAACAAGCACACCACATCTTTCTCAATCCACCGTGACATCTCAGTCTGTACCCCACTCATGTTCCAGCAGTTTGTTGTGTTCACTAGTGATGAGCAACAGTGCTCACTTCTGTTCTGTACTAGCCCGAGCATCTCACTGCTCAAGATGATTGACGAGTACTTCCAGGATGCTCGGGCGGGATAATTGGAACTGTTTTAACAGCAAATAAACACGCGGGGATTGGCTGCCACTCACTGTAATTCCACAGCCATGTTGGTTGTGGCATTACAGTGATTGGCTAGACGCAGAGCGTCATCGGGTCTATATCTGACCCGGTGACCCTATGCTCGTCACAGTCTACCCTTCAGACAGGCAGGGTAGGGAGAAATGCTGCTGAGCTGGCGAGAGAATTGGCGGTTTATTAGTTAGGTATTGGTATTCCACATCCAAAGCAATATATATACACATCTGAACTAACAGTCCTTCTAAGGACTAATCCAGCTGTATATATTATTATTGGTGATAGCAGGAGTTAGGCAGGCAGAGTTTGTGGAGAGTGTATAGAGCAGAATATGGTCCATTGCACATGCTGTCGCCTGCTGTTACTGATATCCATAGCCCTAGATATGAGGGCTAATTTTTTTTTTGCTCTTAATCCTGATTATTTGCTTAAAAAGCAAAATATTACACCATTCTTACTGCTCCTTTTGCTTGTTAGCAGAATACAGCCAGATTTGGTTGATTTTATTTGCATTGCTTTATTGTGGAAGCAGAGAAACTTGTCCATCATCAGATATAATCTGATATTACTGCTGCAATAATCGTGGCATTTTTTGGAGTGTGCCAAATATTACACTCCAATTAAAGTCTGCCAGTTGTGTGTTGTTCAACCTATTCACACTTAATAGCTGACCAATACCATATCTCTAACGCCACTGCCTTAAACTGTGGTCATCAGACGTGATCCGATATTACTGCGGCAATAATTGTCACATTTTTGGAGCGTGCCCAATATTACACTCTAGTTAAAATGGGTAAGGCGTGTGGCAAGGGACAGGGAAGTGGACGTGATGCTGATGGTGAACGCAAAGTCCATGACTATGGGCAAGATGAAACTGTGCCTGCTGAGGGAGCACATCAAACACACACATCATGTCGAAATACCTTCCGGTCCCAATTTATATGGGGCCACGGAACATCACTCCTGATGCCAGAGCAGTGTGAAAAAGGTTGTTGGTTGGATAGCAGATATTGCTTCGAGTCAGTTTACCAACATCACCACCCTGTCTTCCACACAGTCCAGTGTCAGTAGCAGTTAGTCGGGACCACATATTCCTCTTCCTGACCCTCCTTCCTCACCCCACCATGTCAAGTGCCCGGAGACAAATGAATTTAATTATAACAATTTTTTTTTAATAGCGCCAACATATTCCGCAGCACTTTACAAATTTTAGGGGGCACTTATACAGACAATACAGAATAAGCATATTTCATATCGAAAGGAGTGAGAGCCCTGCTCACAAGCTTACAGTCTATGAGGAAATGGGGGAGGCACAAAAGGTAGAATGAACATATATTGTATAATGCAGCCTTGATATACTATATAAGATAAATAATACATGGACTGGTCGCCTGCCAGTATGTGTGCTGTCCTGACCGAGGCTATTATATGCATGTTTGGTATGAACCTGAAAATGAAGAAGATTTTAATATGGGTGAAAACTGGGATGGACAGATAGTGTGTGGAGGCCTTACGCCAGTCTAAAGAAATGGGTCTTTAGGGTCCACTTGAAACTGTGGATATTGGGAATTAATCGAACTGTCCTGGGTAGTGCATTCCAAAGAATTGGCGCAGCAAGCGAGAAATCTTGGAGACGGGAGTGGGAAGTTCGGATAATGGAGGATTTTAGTTTTAAGTCACTGGCAAACGGAGGGCACGCGTAGGGTGGTAGACTGAAACAAGGGAGGAGATGTAGATGGGTACTGAAGCATCGAGTGCTTTGTGGGTAACCGTGATAAGTTTAAATTGAACTCTGTATTGGATGGGTAACCAATGCAATGACTGGCACACGGAAGAGGCATCGGTGTAGCGGTTGGTAAGGAATATGATCCTGGCTGCTGCGTTAAGGACGGATTGGAAAGGGGAGAGTTTAGTAAGAGGGAGCCCGATAAGTAGAGAGTTGCAGTAGTCCAGACGGGTATGAATAAGAGCTACAGTAAGAGTTTTTGCCGAGTCATAGGTGAGTAAAGTCTTGATTCTTGAGATGTTTTTGAGGTGTAGATGACATGAACGAGAGAGTGTTTTGATGTGAGGAGTGAAGGAATGATCTGAGTCAAAAATGACCCCAAGACAGCGGGCTTGTTGCTGGGTAGTAATGGTTGAGCCACAAACGGAAATGGCAATTTCGGGCACAGGTAGGTTAGTGGGGGGAGGAAATATGAGTAGTTCAGTTTTTGACAGATTCAGTTTTAGACAGAGGGAGGACATAATGTTAGGCACAGCAGAAAGACAATCAATGGTCTTTTGTAATAATGCAGGGGTGATGTCCGGAGCAGAGGTGTATAATTATGTGTCATCAGTAGTGTTGAGCCACCCCCGTAGTGTTCGAGTTCGGTTCGGTTCGTCGAACACCCGTGTGTTCGCCGAACTGTTCGTCGAACTGTTCGTCGAACACCTTCGAACACCGTTAAAACCAATGGCAGGCAAACAAAAACACATAGAAACACATAGAAAACACCTTCAAAGGTGTCCAAAAGCTGACAAACTGCTCAGAAGACACAACTAACACATGGAAAAGTGACAAGTACATATAGTCATGCGAAAAGAAAAGAGGTGGAGGAGTAAAAGGAGGGGGAGACACAGATATAGGCATGTCATGCCCTTCTAAAATCCAAAAAGTGAGAAGCCGAGACGGCCAGTCCGCTCCTGCCCGTGCCACCTCCGTGTCGCCGGGTTTGTGCCAGAGCCGCGGTGAACCCTGACGGCCAGCCCCCCTCTCCCAATACTGGTGCCTGTCCGCTGATGGGTCGAGAGAGCCCCCCTGTGGTGGAGGCAGCTCTAAGCTTTTTAATTTAAATTGTCCCTCTAATTTGAATGAATACACTTTAAATCCATTTACAAGGATCTATTGGAGGGCAAGTCTCATGCCAGCAGCCGCGTAATTCCAGCTCCAGTAGCGTCCACTAAAGCTGCTGCAGTTAAAAAGCTTTTATAAGGATCGAGCTCGGCTGTCCACCGCAAGGCATCCTAGTGCCAGTCCCAGCCCCTATGCCTTGGGGTGCCTCCTGATGCTCTTCACTGAGTATCCCGTGGTCCCGAAGCATTTCCTTTGAAAAAATTAAGTGTCCAAATTACAGGTGGTGTAGCTTGCTTAACAGCCGGGATAATCCGCTGACTAGCAGACACTGCTACTAGGCACAAAGTATTTCCTGGGCTAGATGCAGTTAAAAATTTGTAAGTAGATACTCTCGTTGGATGCTGAGAAAGCATTCCATAGAGTCTCCTGGCACGCCATATATGATTCTCTTAAAAAGCTTGGGGTAGGGGTCTAGGGGACCCTTTTATAGCCAAAATCACGGCCCTGTATCACAATACGTCACCTAGGCTGAAGATAAATGGAACTGTAGCACCGAGGGCTCGGTTGCTACAGACGTATTGCACCTCACCCAGAGGTGTGATATCTCACTCTCAGATAAGGATGGAGTGTGGATCAGGACCCGACACCTGCATGCATTACACCACATTGCCGTGGGGCAGGGCGACCAATATGCCCCTGAGATGGGCACGACAGTCCCTGTCCCTGGCTGGAGTGGGGGGAGGGAACACTGAGGAAGGGGAACCCTGCAGTGCAGGAGCAGGGAGGAAGCAGTTCCTGGGTGCATTGAGAAGGGAGTATAAAAGGTGGGCACCATCTTAGTTCAGTGCAGAGAAGTCTGAGCAGAAGTGGCAGGGAGCAGGGGCTCTGCATGAGCTCTGCTCCGGAGGCGGGCCTAGTAACAGAGGCCCAGGCCTGCAAGAGGGAGAAGGAAGGAAGAGGAGCGGAGAAGGCTCCAGGAACGAGGAATGAAGGGATCCCAGGGGTGCGGACGGGCGAGTCGCCACCGCACGCCCGAATCCACCTGCGTGGAGGGGTCAGGCCAAGGGGGGAGACCGGTCCCCGAACTAGTGGAGGCAGGAAACGACCCTCAGCTAGAAACCGGAGGCTCTGACATTTTATGTGGCGCAGCCCCTTGCTCCACCCGCTAGGAAGGCACCACATAGGGTCAGGGAAACTGGCGCCAAGTTTACCAAGAGGAGGCCCGAGGCAGCCGGACAGAAGTGTTGGTAAGAAAGGCCAGACAAAGGACACACAAAGGGGGTCCTGTGAAGCGCTCCAAAGTTATCTGGGAGTTGTCTGAGCCCCTCACCTGGTGAGCACAGTACGACGTGGGCAGCCGTTACCTGCAGACGTGGTCTGGATAATAAGAACTGTGAGTAAAGGCCCTGACCTGCATTACTGACTCCGTGTCGTTACTGCTGCTGCCCTGCACCATCACCCCCATCCTCCGCATACACTGCCCTGAGGCTATACTCCTCCCGTGGGGAGTTATGCTACGCTCTGCTGCACCCACAACACCAGCCTTAGCGGTCTGCCCTGTAGCGGCGGTTCACTCAGACCGCAATCCACGGGTGGCGTAGTCGGACATTTAAACATCAAAACCACATAAATAGTTCCGATACTGGTTTGACCGCCCTGAGCCACGGAACCGGATCGCCGCCACGAAGACTACAACCACCAGCATCCACCAAAAAGGGTCCGGCTCCGGGTGTCCCAAGGCCCAGGGGGTGCGTCAGAACATTTTCATCACCTTTCACAATCACCAATGGGACAAGGCAGGGATGTCCTCTGTCCCCTCTCTTATACATCCTAGTGACGGAGCACCTGCTCTCATCAATTCGCCATAACCCCAATATTAGGTGGATTGAGGTGGGAGGCACCGAGTACAAGTGCTCTCTATTTGCTGATGATGTCCTAGTATATATCACTCAATCACATATATCCATCCCTGCTGTTATGGCTGAAATAGATCACTTTGTTACATGGTAAAATTTTAAAATCAATGCAGCGAAGTCTGAGGCCCTCGATGTCTCCCTCCCTAAATCCATATAGGATTCCATCCAGTCCACTTTTCCATTTGCCTGGCCCTCACAGGGTATTAAATACTTAGGAATTCCTATTCATAGAGACCTCTCCCATCTATGTTATCTTAATTTTGGGCCCTTTATTGAACAACTCCATACAGACCACGGTTGGCAAGTTAGAACTGTAAGATTCACTACGTGAACCACTGGTGTTTTGTGGAAAAGCACATGTACACCGCGTTCCAAATTATTATGCAAAAAGTGTTTAGGAGTGATAAGGGAAGAATTTGTTTGTTTGTCAGTTAAACTCATTGATGGTGATGTGTGTCAGGGCTCTTTATATCACTGTAAGCAATTGCAGACACCTGTGCTAATTAGTTTGGCAGGTGTGTCCAATGAAAGGCAAGACTACTTAAGAAGGCTCTCTCACATTATTAAGCAGCCTACATTTTCTGCCAAAATGGGAAAGAAAAAGGATGTGTCGGCTGCTGAGAAGCAACAAATTGTGGAGTGTTTAGGTCAAGGCATGACTACAATCAACATTGTGCGATGATCAGGATGAAGTGTCTTGGCAATCAAGAAGTATGTAGCTGATTCACAGTACACACGTGTGCGTGCTGATAAGGGCAAATTGAGGACTCTTTCCTACAGGCAATTACGTCAGGTTGAAAGAGCAGCGGCAAAAAAGCCTTGTCATAGCAGCAGAAAAGTTTTTGAAGCTGCTTGTGCCTCCAACGTCCCCCGAACAACAAGATGCAGGGTCCTTCAGAGGTTTGCAGCTGTGCATACGCCATCCTGTCGACCTCCTCTATCCACTTCACACAAGCAGAAACGGCTCCTGTGGGCCAAACATTACATGAAGACTGATTTCAAAACTGTTTTGTTCACGGATGAGTGCCGTGCAGCGCTCGATGGTCCAGATGAATGGAGTGGAGGATGGCTGGTTGATGGACACCCCACGCAAACACGGCTACAGCGCCAACAAGGAGGAGGTGGAGTAATGTTTTGGGCTGGAATCATGGGGAGAGAGATTGTCGGCCCCTTTAGGATCCCTGAAGGCGCTAAAGATGAACTCCATAATGTATGTGGATTTTCTCAAACAGCACTTCCTGCCATGGTTCAAGAAGAAGAACCGTGTATTTCACAGCAAGATCATTTTTCTGCATGATAATGCACCATCTCATGCTGCACATAAAACATCTGCATCTCTGGCTGATATGGGCATAAAAGGGGACAAACTTATGGTGTGACCCCCATGCTCCCCTGACCTCTACCCCATTCAGAACCTTTGGAGCATCATTAAAAGGAGTGTCTATGATGGCGGGAGGCAGTTCACATCTAAGCAACAGCTCTGGGAGGGTATTCTGTCCTCATGCAAAACAATTGAAGCAGAAACCATCCAAAACCTGACAAATTCAATGGACGAGAGAGTTCAGAAGCTCCTTTCGAACAAGGGGTCCTATGTGAAAATGTAACATCACCTAGAATAAAGTTTTGAGTTGAAAACTGTTTGATTTCAGTTTCTAACAACCTGCTAATGCTTATAATTTCAAAAATGACCATTTTTTTGGTCTTTATTAAAATGAAAAGGTTGATCGAAAAGTTTGGGGGATCTAAGAGTGTGGCAACCCAGTAGTCATGATTACTTCGAATTCTGACAATATGAGGGTCATGCTGCAGGTAGTGCAGCAAGAAGGCACTTATGTGTCTTGCGCATCTCGGAGCCCCAAAATTATTTTCCGGGCTAGATGCAGCTAAAAATTATTTTTAATTTTAAATCTAGTGAAGCTTATTATAGATGGCCTAATAGGATCAGTGCTGCACACTGCTACAAAGCCCAAATTATTTTCCAGTCAAGATACAGATAAACATGATTAGTAATTTGAAAGCTTAAAACGGTTGGTAGGGTGATTTTAACCAATCATCAAGCTTTTACTCTCCCCAGGATGACACAGGGGTAGAAAAGTCGTTTCGGATCCATGATTTGTTCATCTTTATGAACGTGAGTCTGTCTACATTATCAGTGGAGAGCCGCGTGCGCTTATCTGTCAGCACACCACCAGCAGCGCTGAACACACGTTCAGACAGAACGCTGGCTGCGGGGCATGACAAGATCTCCAAGGCGTAAGGGCTAGCTCCGGCCATTTATCCAGATTGGAAGCCCAAAAAGAGCAAGGGTCCAGTGACACAGTCGTGGCTTCAATGTTTACTTGGAGATACTCCTGTACCATCGTCTCTAGGCGTTGACTATGTGTCAGACTTCTTGTCTCCTGTGGCCTTGCAAAGGATGGGCTAAAAAAGTGGTGAAATGATTCCGCAAAATTGATGTTACCAGCAGATACTGTGGTTCTGTTACGGTTTGAGTGCTGAACACTTGACGGTCCCACGGTTGGCAAGTTGGAACTGTGAGATTCACTACGTGCACCACTGGTATTTTGTGGAAAAGCACATGTAAGATTCTGCAACAGTCTCTGCTGATACTCCTGCATGCGTGCATCCCTTTCTATGGCAGGAATAATTTCTGCAAATTTACTTTTGTACCGGGGATCTAACAGTGTGGCAACCCAGTAGTCAGGATTATTTCTAATTCTCACAATTCGAGGGTCATGTTGCAGGTAGTGCAGTAAGAAGGCACTCATGTGTGTTGCGCATCCAGGAGCACCAAGTCCCTGTTGTGTTGGTGGCGAGGTAACAATCATGCTTCCTTCCTCTGTCCTCTCCCCCCAACCTCGCACAACAGAAATGTGATCAAGGTCTCCCTCATCTGATGAGTCTTCCATCAGTTCGTCCTCCACTTCTTCCTGGGCTCCTGCACCTTCCTCACTAGTTTGGCTGCTACCATGCGCCCTGGTAAAATCATCTCCCCCACCCTCACATGCCTGCCGCCTTGGTGCTGCCGACCGTCTGGACCTTGCAGATGTTAGCCCTTCCGCATACAACTCCTCCTCCTCTACTTCCTCCACCTCCTCTTGTGCCACCACCTGACTCCGAATTCTGTTTAACATGTGCTCCAGCATGTAAATCACCGGAATAGTCATGCTGATAATGGCATCGTCAGCACTAAACATCTTCGTCGCCATTTCAAAACTGTGCAGAAGGGTGCATAGGTCCCTGATCTGAGACCACTCCTCCAGCGTGATTTGCCCCACCTCTGAATCTCGTTGGCCCAGGCTATACGTCAGAACGTATTGCACCAGGGCTTGTCGGTGCTGCCACAGTCGCTGCAACATGTGCAGAGTTGAATTCCACCGGGTAGGCACATCGCATTTTAGCCGGTGAAGTGGCAGGCCCAACGACTTCTGTAGAGATGTAAGTCGCTGAGCTGCGGGATGCGAACGGCGGAAGTGAGCACACAGCGACCGTGCCCTCTGCAGAAGGCCATCTAGTCTGGGATAGTGGGCTAAAAATTGCTGGACAACCAGGTTCAACACGTGAGCCATACAAGGCACGTGTGTGACATTGCCCCGGCGAAGGGCCGCACCCAGGTTTGCAGCATTGTCGCACACGGCCTTCCCTGGTTTCAGGTCCAGTGGAGACAACCATTCATGAAATTGGTTCTCCAGAGCTGACCACAACTCCTCAGCTGTGTGACTCACATTTCCCAGACATTTCAATGTAAAAACCACCTGATGACGTTGAGCCCTACTGCCAGCATAGTAAGGAGGTGTGCAGGATCCCTTCTGCGCAGTTAGAAAGCTTGTGGCATGACCAGACAGGCTTTGGGTGCAGGTGGAAGACCGAGAGGAGGTTGAGGAGGCAGAAGCAGTGGAGGAACTTTGACATAAAGAGGATTGACGCACAACTCGTGGGGACGGCAAGACTTGGACAGCAGCCCCTTGTCCTGCTGTCACCATAGTTACCCAGTGCCCAGTCAGCGACATGTAACGCCCCTGTCCATGCCTACTCGTCCAAGTGTCTGTGGTGAAATGCACCCTGTCACACACAGAGTTTCTCAAAGAAGCGGTGATGTTGTGTGCGACATGCTGGTGGAGCGCAGGCACACCTTTCTTTGAGAAGTAGTGCCGACTGGGCATCTGGTACTGGGGCACTGCGACGGACATAAGGTCTCGAAAATCCTCTGTGTCCACCAGGCGGAAAGGCAGCATTTCTGTAGCCAAGAGCTTGCAGATGGTGAAATTCAACCTCTTAGCTTTCTCATGGCTAGGAGGAAATGGTCTTTTACTTGTCCACATCTGAGGGACCGAGGGCTGGCTATTGTGCTTAGACGGGGTTGATAAGGGTGTCCCCGGCAAACTGCCGGTCTGTGAGGAAGATGCAGGCGGACATGTTAGGTTGCCTTGATCCAAAGGTGGTGCTATCGATGTCGGACAGCGCTCAAGACCAGCTGGTGTTACCACCTCCAAAGAAAATGATGACCTGCCAATCACGCTGGCTGTTGCGGGTAAAGAGGTGGCAGGTCTGCGCCCCAAAACAGGTGTGACTGCTGTCCCCCCAGTCACAGAGGATGAAGAGGCCGCGGATGCACAAGATATGGCAGACGGTGGTTGGCCCGGCCGGCTAGGCCACATTGTAGCACACTGAGCTTCCCACTGCAACTTATGCTTCATGTCCATGTGCCGGTTCATGCATGAAGTACTCAAACTATGTATTTTTTGGCCTCTACTTAGCTTTTGCTGACAAATGTTACAGATAACACGAGTTGGGTCATCTTTATCGATCTGAAAAAATGCCCAGGCTATGCAAGGCTTAGCACCCATGCGACCTGAAGAGCCACCACGACTTGTGGTGAGAGGCAGAGTTGTGTTTGAGGATGCAGTTGTTGACGTGCTTCCAGTACTACGTCTCTGTCCAGGAAGGCGCAACCTGACCTCGTCGTCACTAGCATCTTCCTCCACCTCCTCTGCTGACCTCATCTCTTGGCTGACTGTGGGTTGACAGTAAGTGGGATCTCCGACCTCATCATCATCACCCTGTGCGTTATCACACCCGTCGTCCTCAGAGCCAACCTGTTCCTGCCCTGACAAAAAACTAAAGTTGTCGCTCCAATCAGGTATTTGAGTCTTATCATCGTCTTCCTCATTGTCTCCACCAACAGGAGTTACAGTTTGGGAATGAGGGTCTACATTATGGTCAGAACCTTCTGCGTCTGGTCCTGGATCCGACTCATAAAGATTCTGGGCATCAGTGCAGATCATTTCCTCGTCTGGATTCACAGAAGCGCTGGAGTCGACCTCTGATTCCCAGGCTATAGTATGAGTAGACAGCTCTGCAGACTCAACCATCTGTTCTACCTCATACTCAGACGGGCAGCTGGAGATTTGGGAGCTGTGAGGAAGCAAGTGCGATTTGGGTGACACCTTTGAGGACTGGAGTATTTGTGATGTTGAAGTTGATGTGGAGGAGAGCCCACTTAAAGGAGCACTTGATATCCGTTGAAGCACCTGCTGTTTTTGTGCCTCATCTGGAATTTGTAGCGATTGGCGTGGCCGTAAGAAAGGGATCTTATCACATTGTCCGCTAAAAGAAGTAGACATTTTAGTTTGGCTGGAAGATGGTCTTTCTTCTGCACCTAACCCACGGACACAACCTTTTTTCCCCTTCCCAACACGCCTATTCCCCTTTCCACCAGCAGCAGGCCTTTTTCCACTCATTTTGGTGGTTAACTAATTCACAACTCTGGAGTTGTTTGCACAAAAAAACAATGGATGGTAACCGAGCAGAGCTGAGTGGCCAAACTGTGGTATTAGGCCAAAACTATTGGCTGGGTTAGATGCAGAAAAAAATTATTTTGAATTTGCAACCTGATGGAGGTCAGTATAGATGGACTAATAGACCAAGTCCCACACACCGCTAGAAGCCCAAATATTTTTTCAGAGCTAGATGCAGAAAAAAATTATATTCAATTTGCAACCTGCTGGAGGTCAGTATAGAAGGACTAATAGAACAAGTCCCACACACTGCTAGAAGCCCAAATATTTTTTCAGAGCTAAATGAAGAAAAAAATTATTTTTAATTTGCAACATGATGGAGGTCAGTATAGATGGACTAATAGACCAAGTCCTACACGCTGCTAGAAGCCCAAATATTTTTTCAGAGCTAGATGCAGAAAAAAATTATTTTTAATTTGCAACCTGATGGAGGTCAGTATAGATGGACTAATAGAACAAGTCCCACACGCTGCTAGAAGCCCAAATATTTTTTCAGAGATAAATGAAGAAAAAAATTATTTTTAATTTGCAACCTGATGGAGGTCAGTATAGATGGACTAATAGACCAAGTCCCACACACTGCTAGAAGCCCAAATATTTTTTCAGAGCTAGATGCAGAAAAAAATTATTTTTAATTTGCAACCTGATGGAGGTCAGTATAGATGGACTAATAGAACAAGTCCCACACGCTGCTAGAAGCCCAAATATTTTTTCAGAGATAAATGAAGAAAAAAATTATTTTTAATTTGCAACCTGATGGAGGTCAGTATAGATGGACTAATAGACCAAGTCCCACACACTGCTAGAAGCTCAAATATTTTTTCAGAGCTAGATGCAGAAAAAAATTATTTTTAATTTGCAACCTGATGGAGGTCAGTATAGATGGACTAATAGAATGATGCTATGCCCAAAAGATTTTATTTCACTAGGTGCAGTAAAAAAATTGGTATTCTATACACAGGTGGTATATCTTGCAACACAGATAGGCTACTCCACTGACTAACACACTCTGCAATAGGCCAAAAAGGATTAGCTTTGCTAGATTCAGCCAAATGCTGTGAAAAAAACTTGCACAGCACTGGCACAGACCTGCCTGGCCAAAACTGATAGGAACTGATGTAACCTAGTCCTGAAAAGGACTCCAATTACAATTAGTCTTTACTCCCACAATCTATCTATTTAAGAGCACAGACCTGCTTGATAAAAGTCGTAGGAAATGCTGTAACCTAGTCCTTAAAAGGACTGCAATCACAACTATTCCCTACTCCCAAGCTATCTGTATATTTGTGCGAAAATTGGCTTGAAATTAACAAGGTATAGCGCACACAGCAACAGCGGTGCCATCTAACACGCAGCTGCAGCAGTGAGAAAATGGTGGCGACGGGGAAAATGGCTTGGTCTTATAGGGCAAGGACATGTGACATACACTGCCAATCACACATGCCCTTGCTTGTGTGAAAAAAAGCACTTCGCTCCGTGTGTGCGCTGCTGATAGGCTGACAGATTGCACCTCCCCACTGCAAATGCGGGAAAGAGAAAAAAAAATGGAGATCTTCATTGTTCCTGCAGAGATCCATCCCCTGCCCCTCCCCCCGCCCCGCTCTACACTCAAACTGCGTATTAACATTAATTTTCATCATTACTGAGAAAAAATCCAGTTATGATTTTGGTGCACGAACAGTTATCGAACATAACCTCGAACAGCCGAATTTTTCTCAAATTGTTCGTGTTCGCCGACCGGCTCGAACACCGCCCAAAACAGCTCGAATTTGAGATTGGCGAACAGTTCGAGTAGAACAACGCTCATCTCTAGTCATCAGCATAGAGATGGTACTGAAAACCGAAACTGCTGATTGTTTGTCCAATGGGAGCAGTGTATAAGGAGAAAAGAAAGGGGCCTAGGACTGATCTTTGAGGAACCCCGACAGTAAGGGGAAAGAGAGAGGAGGAGGAATGGGTGAAAGACACAGAGAAGGAGCAGTCAGAGAGATAGGATGAGAACCACGAGAGAACAGTGTACTTGAGGCCTATAGAGTGGAGCATAGTGAGGAGGAGCTGATGATCCACAATGTCGAATGCTGCAGAGAGATCCAGGAGAATCAGCAGGGAGTCGTGACCATTAGATTTAACTGTTAGTAGTTCATTAGAGATTTTAGTGAGGGCAGTTTTTCAGTAGAATGTAAAGAACAGAAACCAGATTGCAAAGGGTAAAAAAGAGAGTTGTCCCAGAGATAGCGGATTAGACGGGAATGGACCAGGCATACCAGGAGTTTAGAGATAAAGGGAAGATTGGAAACTGGTCTGTAGTTGGCCATCCAGTTCTGGTCAAGGGATTTTTTTTAAGTAATGGATGTATGCTGGCATGTTTAAAAGAAGAGGGAAAGATACCAGATGAGAGGGAGAGGTTGAAAATTTTAGTTAGGTGAGTAGTGACAGCTGGAGCAAGGGACTGAAGGAGATGTGAGGGAATAGGGTCACTGGTGCAGGGGCTAGGGCAAGAAGATGCAAGGTGCCTGATCACTTCCTCTTCCGTGACTGGTTTGAAGTCAGAAAGTGAGCAAAATACAATGTGGCGGGCGAGAGCATGCATAACGTTTGGAGATTGGGAGAAAATTTCCTGACGGATATGGTCAATTTTTTCTTTGAAATAATTTGCCAGATATTCTGCGCTGAGGTTGGTGATCGGGGCCTGTGCTGTTTGATTGAGGAGAGAATAAAACGTGTCAAAGAGTCGTTTAGGATAATTGGAAAGTGAGATTATGAGGTTGTTAAAGTATGTCTGTTTGGAGAGGTGAAGCACGGAGTTATATGTTTTCAGCATAAATTTATAATGGAGGAAATCTTCGGGCAGATTTGATTTACTCCACAGCCGTTCAGGGCACCAGGAACACCGCTGGAGAAGACGTGTTTGAGGTGTGTACCAGGGTTGTCGCCGTCTATGCTGAATTGTTCTCTGCGTAGGAGGTGCGGCTTCATCCAGGGCACATTGCAATGTTTCGTTATAAAGCTTCAGTGCAGAGTCAGGACATGAGAGGGAGGAGATTGGGGCCAATGATGATTGCAACTTTTTCATAAATTTCTGAGTGTTAATGGCGCACATATTTCTTTAAGTGTGGAAAGTGTGGGGGGTCTTGAGTAGAGTCACAGTTCTTGACAGAGAATCAAAGAAGATTATGGTCAGACAGTGGAAGGGGAGCGTTAGTAAAGTCATGTACTGAGAAAAGCCGGTAGAAGATCAAGTCCAATGTGTTCCCGTCCTCATGTGTAGGAGAATTAGCAAGCTGTGAAAGGCCGAAGAAGGAGGTTAGTGATAAAAGGTGATCGGCAGAAGGGGAAAGAGGATCGTCAATTGGGATGTTAAAATCTCCAATGATTATCGTGGGGATGTCGCAGGATAGAAAATTTGGAAGCCAGGCAGCACAGTGATCCAGAAACTAACGGAAGGGACCTGGAGGGCACAAGACAATGGCCACTCGGAGGAAGAAGGGCCGGTAGAGTCTGACTGTGTGGGCCTCAAAAGAAGGGGATACAAGTGAGGGTACTGGGGAGATTACCTGAAAAGTACATTTTGTTGAAAGAAGCAGACCAACACCTCCACCTGATCTGTTGTCAGGTGTCAGATTATGAGAGAAGTGTAGGCCACCATAGGAGAGAGCTGCAGCGGCGGTGGTGTCCGACTGCTGGATCCAGGTTTCCGTGAGAGCCAGAAGGTTGAGGGAATTAGAGAGGAAAAATTCATGGATGAAAGAGCTTATTACATGCTGAGCGCGCATTCCAAAGGGCACAGTTTAATGAGACAGAAGATATGCAGGGAATATTAATGAGATTAGAAGGGTTACTGAATGTAATGGGAAAAGAGTTGGTGTTATTACTGGAGGGTCATGGATTAGGAGAAATATCACCTGCGACTAAGAGAAGGAAGATACAGAGAGTGAGCAGATGGTTGAGTGATTTGTGAGAGTGTTTCCGGTGTTGTATGGTGGGAGTGAAACCGCACATTGCTGCAGAGTTGTTGACATCTGTCACAGAGCAGGCAGAACTGTGGCAGGCACCACTGAACCAACAGCCAGGCATGGTCATGTGTGACAATGGCCGGAACCTGGTGGCGGCTCTGAAGCTTGGTAACCTCACACACATTCCATGCCTGGCCCATGTGCTCAACCTAGTGGCTCAGCTGTTTCTCAAAACCTACCAAGATCTGCCTGAGCTGCTTGGCAAAGTACGCCATTTGTCTGCCCATTTCAGAAAGTAAGGTACAGTTTCCGCCGTCCTCGCCGTGCTTCAGCAGCATTTGCAGCTTCTAGCTCACCGATTGGTGTGCTATGTCACCACGCATTGGAACTCACTGTTGCATATGTTGGGAAGCATTAGTGAGCAGCGGAGGGTAGTTATTAGTTATTGAGTACTAGTTTCAACACAGCTGTTGGAATTTAGAGAAGCCTCCATACATAAGAGCTGATGAGTGAACATGGATGTCTGACATCTGTGCCATCCTCCAAAACATTGCGGACTCCACCAAGATGGTGAGAGGCGATGATGTCATAATTAGTGTCACAATCCCGCTTTTCTATCTACTGAAATGCTTGCTGCTTACAATTAAAGAGGAGGCATTGCAGGCAGAGCACAATGAAATGGAGCAAGGAACTATGCAGGGTGATGCCACAAAGCCCAGCCACATCTCATCTCAACGCGGATTGAGTGATAACGAGGAGGAGGAGGAGGAAGAGGAGGAGGAAAAGGAGATGTTTTCCTGTGCTACAGATGGTACTACGCACACAGTCATACCTTTTTTTCAGCATGGATGGCTTGAGGAGAGGGAGGATGAGGAGTAGGACCTGGAGGAGGATGATGAGGAGGAGAGCATGGACAGTCAGCCTTTTGGTAAGGACAGGGAAATCTTGGCTGTGGGCAGTCTGGCACACATGACTGACTTTATATTCCACTGACTTTCCTGTGACCCTAGCATTGTGTGCATTTTGGGCAACAGTAATTACTGGTAGGTCACACTTTTAGACCCACACTACAAGGAGTACTTTGTATCTTCTCGTGGCGGAGAGATCTAATAAAATGTTTTAATACAAGAAGGCCCTTGATGAGGAATTATTAAAAAATTCCCATCTGAAAACGATGGCGGCAGAGGTCACAGTTCGCTGGGCAAGCAAGGAGTAAAGGCGAGGGAAGCACAAATATGATGCAGCAGTGGCAGAGAACACTGTCAACTGATGTGGGACAGTTTTCACAGACCCTGATGCATGGGGTACTCCACGAGGTGAAAAAGTTTTGGAAGACGCTGAAGGAGAACCTTGCCGACCGTAACAATGTCCTCCTTTATTCTTCTGTGCCTTACAACTATTGGGTATCCAAGCTGGACACGTGGCATGAACTGCCTCTCTATGCCTTGGAAGTCCTGGCCTGCCCTGCAGCAAGCATTTTGTCAGAGTGGGGTTTTAGTGCCACCGGGAGTATTATAACTGATAGGCACATTCACCTGTTAACTGAAAACGCTGACAGGCTGACGCTTATAAAATGAACAAGGGCTAGATTTGGCCAGACTTCTCAACAGCACCGGATGATAGCAGTGGAACATAAAGTCAAATCCAGTGTTTTTTTGGGGGGAGTCTATTCCCATCCACCTCTTCACACCCAGACAAGGGTATACGCTTCCTGATTTTGTCTATTTTCTGTTGTCCTCCTCCTTCTGCTCATCCCCCACCACCATATTACGAGGGTGACCGTGATGCTGACTAGCCCAGGGGATGGGGATGACTCGGTACCCGGGCCTTTGCCTGGCCTTGGGAATGTCGCGGTGGTCGCCTCCCGGGCCCGTACCCTGGGGTCACTCCTTAAAAGTGTTCATAGTTGTTAATTTTATTAAAGTTCGTGACGCCACCTGTGGCTTCTGGTAAGAATCACCAGCGCTGCACACTCCACAGAGGCCAATGATAAGGCAGCTTGATGTTATAGCTCCCCACAGGTGGAGCTAGGCCTCAGGGCAGCGTATCAAGAGGGGGATGCAGGACAGGTGAGACCCAGCCGGGTCAGAGCAAGAAGAGGGACAGACACAATCGTCACTTCAGTACCTTTTACTGATGGAAATTCAGGCACGTCCCGGAGCACTGTAGGGTGAAGGGTGCATGTCAGGATCCTCCCCAATGAGCGGGTGTAGGGCCTCCTGTTACTTGCTTCTGCGTAGTAAGTTTCTGACCTGCCTGGAGCTAGGCCTACCTTTGTCTCTGTCCTGCGCTGGCTGACCTTGTGGTAGAGCCTTCTCTTGGAATACACGCTCCTCAGCTTGCGGGGCCTATGTGCTTCCCGGCTCTGTTACGTATCAGCACTTTAGCGATCCTGGTACTTGTAGTTCTTCAGGGATTCCGGTTATGCCTTACTGGGTGTAGAGATCCCGGTAAGCTTTGGACCCAGTGTCCGGTAAATGCTTTGGGGTGAGCTAGTTAAGCTCCTCTGCCACCTATGTACTAACTCTCCACTCACCTTCGGCCTACTCGGACCCTCACTAGGCTATACACACTAGCGGCAGCTTCCCGCGCTTCACCGATCTTATGGCGCCGGCACACCTAAAGCTCTAACTGAGCTACCACTGAGTCTAGACTGGCTTACCTCTGCAGACAGACTTCTGCAGGCAACAAACTGAGAACTTTGTCCCTCTCTGACTGCGAGCTGGAACCCTGTTCTGGCTAGACTGCCAACTGACACTAGACTCCAAACTAGACTAAACTGCCTGGCTCCATCTTCCCTATTTATATCCCTAATGGGCTCCCTCTGCTGATCTGATGTGGAAGGTGGAGATGTGTGAATGTTTATGGGGGCCTCTTGTGGAGGAATCCATCAATGCACACTTCTAGGATCTGTGATACCAAGCGCAGCTGGGCGTCACAATGAAACACCCAGATAATTTTTTTAAGGGTAATTATGATGCCCCTAGGACATTTTTTTAGAGGCCTGCCTACAACATTCTGTATGTTATACAGTATGTTCATGTTTATTCCTCAGAGGCAAATGTTTTTCATCCCATGCACTTGGTGCATGGGCATTACCACTATCTATAGGAGACCTGCTCCTTAACAATTGGAACCATTTTTTTTTCTGAGGCCCTTCTCTACGTCTCTTCAAAGGGGTATTGGAGTGCATCCAATTTTTTGGCAGCCCTTGCAGTCACTGCATGGGCATTACCACTGTAGGAAACCCATTACTTAACAATGGAAACAATTTTTTTTACTGAGGCTCTCTTCTCCATCTCTGCAAAGGGGTATTGGAATGCGTTCAAATTTTTGGCATCCCTTGCAGTCACTGCATGGGCATTACCACTATTGGAGACCCACTCCTTAATAATGGGAACAATTTTTTAATGAGGCCCTCCTCTTCATCTCTTCAAAGGGGTATTGGAATGCATTATATATTTTTGGCAGCCCTTGCTATCACTGCATATGCAATAACAGTATAGGAGACCCACTCCTTAATAATTAGAACAACAATGCATAGCCGGCTGATGGTCCTCTAACAATAGTGAGGGATGACTGCTGGCCCTCTAACAATACTAAGGGCAGCCTGATGGTCTTTTAAAAATAGACATTGTGACTTTCACAATCCCTCCTTCATAAATTAAACAGGATGTGTCTGATCATATTTCACACACCACATGATCAAATGTTACATGTGAACATAGCCCAAGGTGTGGAGGAGCATTTTTGTTTTTGGTCATTTATTTTGCCTTATATACTAGTCATACCCTGGTAAGAATGTTTCTTAACATCTTTTCCAGGAAAATCCATGTTGGAGTCCAAACATTGTTCACAGCAGTAACTTGGGAGTCAGAGATGCTCCCAGGGGTCTTTCCCATATAATTTGAGCACTTTTCCCATAGATTTGGCCAATTATTAAGTCCCCTCCAGACCTCCGGGGGGTCTGCCAGAAAAATGCTCGAGTTTCCCTTTGACTTACATTGGGCTTGTTGCTCGGGTCGAGCACCCGAGCATTACGATTTCCTCGACCCGAGCAACGAGCACCCGAGCATTTCAGAGCTCGCTCATCACTATCGTTCACCCTACTCAGCCATCTCTCAGCAATGCAACCAGCCCTCAGTCCCACAGTTGTGATCATGGTAAAAATTGTTTCCTCTTACACATGACAAAGCAAAGAGGTTGAACTCCACCATCTCCAATCTGTTGGCCACGGAAATGCTGCCTTTCCGCCTGGAGGATACAGATGGTTTCCAAAAGCTAATGGCCCCCACAGTCCCCCAGTATCAGTTGCCCACTCGCCATTACTTCTCTAAGAAAAGTGTGCCTGCGCTAAACCTACATGTCGAAGACAAAATCACCAGTGATGAGCGAATGTACTCGCCACTGTTTGGTACTTGCCCGATTATCACGTTGCTCAACAAGCTTGGTGCTCGGCGAATATTTCTGGGTTGCTCGGGCAGGAACTCGGGTCTCTGCCCTGCATGTTTGGCACTCTTTAGAGAGCTGTGAGGTTCAGCAGAGGTAAAAGGCCGCCATTGTGGGGGTCTCTGCAGGTAGGCCTGTCCAGCCTGAACCCAAGGTTGCCCTCCTGTACAGGTTTTCAGAAGGTAGGGACAAGTTTTTTGTGTTTAAGGAGGCATGCAAACTGTACTTCAAACTTCGTCCCTACTCCTGTAATGAGGAGCAATGGGTTGGTATTGTGATCTCTCTACTGCAGGGCGATGGGCGTCATGGGCATTTTCGTTACCGCAGGACTCAGTTTGTCTCCAATCTGTGGAGGTTTTTTTTTGAGCTCTTGCCCTCATCTATGATGACCCTGACCGAGTCACCTTGACTGAGTCTAAGCTACGTTGCCTTCAGCAGGGGATTTGGTCAGTGTAAACGTACAGTTCGTAATTCCGTAGATGTGCAACGGATTCCAAATGGAATGACTCAGCCCTTAAAAGTCAATTTTGTGAGGGGCTTACTGAAAGGTTGAAAGATGCCTTGGTTGTATATGATACCCCTCAGTCCTTGGAGGCTGCCATGTCTTTGGCCATACGTCTGGATAGGTGCCTTCGGGATAGACAGGTGCAACCTTCTTCTCCGGGGCCTTCTTGTCGGGGTTGTGTACCTTTGTCAAGGGAGCGATCTGGGGGTGAACCAGTACTGGGGGAGGTGGGGAAACCTATGCAGTTAGGGGATGTCTCTACTTCATACATCTCCCCGGAGACTCACAAGAAAAGAGGCGTATGTTTTTTTTAAGGGAAAAGGGGACACTTTGTTGAGACCTGTCCTTCAATTTCTAAGCAAATGGAGACTCGCTTAACTCTCGGTAGTCTTGAGTTGAATAAACAAGGGGTGCATTTGTGGCCAAACTGCAGTTTACAATTTGTCCTGACAGTAGAGGTGGTGCTAGAGAGCAAAACCGAAAAAATGTCTGTGTTTGTTGACAGTGGGGCCGGGGTCAGCATGGTTGAAGCTGAGTTTGTGAAAACTCATGGTCTTGCTTGCTGGGCTTTAGCTGAACCTATTTCCATCTTCGCCATCAACTCGGTGCCACTTGCACAGAAAGCATTTACTCAGATTGTACATATTGTAAAACTGAGGGTGGGATCAGTTCATTGTGAAATCATTCCTTGCCATGTTTTGGAAAATCTCCCTACTCCAATTGATTTAGGTATCCCCTGGCTTGTTAAACATAATCCGTTGGTGGATTGGCAAACCGGGGAGATTACTGAATGGGGAGATTACTGAATGGGGAGATTACTGCTATGAGAACTGTCTGAATGTTTCTATTGCTGCTGTCTCTACGGGTATACTTCCTGCTTTTCTGAGGACGTTTTTTCTGAAAAGGGGTGTCAGGATTTGCCTCCTCATCGTGCTTATGACAGTCCTTTTAACCTGACCCCTGGATAACCAAAGTCCAAACTATATAATCTTTCTTGTCCTGAGAGACAAGCCACAAAGGTTTTCATTGCAGAAAATCTGGAGAAGGGACATATCAGACCCTCATCTTCGCCCGTGGCGTCAGGGTTCTTCTTTGTGAAGAAAAAAGATGGCAGTCAATGTCCCTGTTTAGATTTCCGGGAATTAAATCAAATTACCATCCGTGATCCATACCCTCTTCCTCTAAATCCTGATTTGTTCAGCCAGGTTGTGGGAGCTAAGGTATTCTCCAAGTTGGATTTAAGGGGAGCCTACAATATGGTTAAAATCAGAGAGGGGGGAGAATGAAAGACAGTGTTCAATACCCTAGAAGGACATTTCGAGAGTCTGGTTATGCCTTTTGGTTTGAACAATGCACCTGCGGTATTCCAGAATTTCATAATTGATATTTTCCATCATTTAGTCGGGAGGTTTGTGGTGGTTTATCTGGACGATATTTTGGTTTATTCACCTGATTTTGAGACCCATCTGGGGCATGTTATGCAGTTACTCCAGATATTAAGGGAAAACAAACTTTATGCCAAACTAGCAAAATGTGTTTTTGCTGTTCAAGAGGTGCAGTTTTTGGGGTATTTGTTGTCATCTTCAGGTTTTTGGATGGATCCGGAGAAGATCCCTGCAGTCCTTGACTGGGAGCATCCCGAGAGCCTGAAGGCCCTACAGCGTTTTCTGGGCTTTACTAATTTTTACTGGAAATTCATCCAAAATTACTCGGTGGTAGTGAAGCCCCTTACTGACATGACTACAAAGGGGTCTGATTTTTTCAACTGGTCAGAGGCTTCCCTCCAGGCTTTTTCTTCCTTAAAAAATCATTTTGCCACTGTACCTATTTTCAGTAAACCCTATGTTTCTCTACACTTTATTGTGGAGGTTGATGCTTCAGATGTCAGGGTTGGGGCTGTGTTGTCTCAGGGTTCATCCCCTAATAAAGGGCGTCCATGCGCCTTCTTTTCTAAAAAATTGTCTTCGGCTAAGAGAAATTATGACGTGGTTAATAGGGAACTTTTGGCGATCAAATTGGCATTCGAGGAATGGCGACACTGGTTGGAGGGGGCTGTCCATCCTATTTCTGTTATTTCTTACCATAAGAACTGTCATATCTCCAGTCAGCTAAACGTCTCAACCCTAGGCAAGCCTGATGGTCCCTGTTTTTAACTAGATACAATTTTGTTGTCACTTTTCGTCCAGGGGTTAAAAACATCAAGGCTGATGCTTTGTCCCGGAGCTTTGCTGGTGGTGGTGACCATGAGAACCCTGCCCCGATATTACAGAAACGGGTAGTTATTTCGGTTCTTTCTCCTGAACTGGAGGGTGAGGTGCTGGAGGCTCAGGCTGATGCCACCTGCCTCCTGCCTTCAGGAAAGTTATTTGAACCACATGATCTGCGCCATTAAGTAATCAAGGAACATCATAACTCTGTGCTTGCTTGGCATCCAGGTGGTAAGGAAACCGTGGACCTCCTCTCTCGTCATTTTTGGTGGCGGGGGTTGCATCGGGATGTAATTGAACATGTAGCTGCTTGTAGTATTTGCTCGCATTCAAAGGTTTCGCACACCCGTCCGTCTCGTACTCTTATTCCGCTACCTATCCCTAGCAGGCCATGGACAAACTTGTCTATGGATTTTATTACTGACCTACTGGTTTCTGCAGGCGAAACGGTGGTTTTCATAGTAGTCAGTAAAATGATTCACTTTGTCGCTTTACCTGCACTTTTCAATGCTGAGACACTTTCTCAGGTGTTCATAAATGAGATTGTGAAGCTTCACTGGGTTCCCTCCGATGTGGTGTCTGATCATGAGACCCAGTTTGTTTCCAAGTTCTGGAAGGCATTCTGTTCTCGACTGGGGGTTCAGCTGTCCTTTTCCTCTGCCTTTCACTCTCAGTCGAATTGTCAGACCGAGCGGGTCACTCAGAACTTGGAGACATATCTCTGGTGTTTCACCTCTGAAGGATTGGGCATCCTACTTACCGCTGGCAGAATTCGCCATCAATACTCACCATCAAGAATCCACTGGCAGGTCACCGTTTTTAGGTCCATACGGTTATCATCCACAGTTTTGTACTTTCAGAGGGGGAGGAGCTTCAGGAGTTCCTGAAGAGGAATGCTTTGATTCGTCGCTCTCCTCATGTGGCAGTGTGTTCTGTGTAATTTGAAGACCATGGGTGACAGGTATAAATGTATGGCTGACAGAAAGTGCTTGCCTGGTCCGGACCTGAATGTGAATGACTTTGTGTGGTTGTCTACCAAGAATATAAGATTGAAAGTTCCTTCTTGGAAACTGGGACCTAGGTTTATTGGTACCTACAAAATTACCCCCGTCATTAACCCAGCAGCATTTTGTCTTGAACTTCCTTGGCCCTTAAGGTTCACAATGTGTTCCACAGGTCCTTAATCAAAAGGTACGTAGATCCTCTTGAGCCCCAACCTCTACCACCGCCCCCAGTCATGGTTGATGGTAATTTGGAGTTCGAGATTTCGGGGATAGTAGATTCTCGTCACCAATGTCATTCTCTGCAATACTTGGTGCACTGGAAAGGCTATGGTCCAGAGGAGAGGACGTGGGCTTCAGCATCAGAGGTGAATGATCCCAGATTGGTTCGCTCTTTTCACACCTCTTTTCCTGAGAAACCCAGCCCTGAGTGTCTGGAGGCCACTCATAGAGGGGGGGAGGGGTACATTCACGGGTGTGTCAGAAGTGACAGACAGGAGCCCTGAAATGGTTTGCAGGAGATCTCCACTTTGGCAATGGAGACAGCTGCCTAGATAGTAGGCTGTGTTTAGTACTCAGCGACTACCTCCCTTTAGTCTGGGTGTATATATACCTGGTGTGTCTAGGTGGGCGTCGCTGGTTATACTCATTTCTACTTGGAACTTGGCTGAAGCAGCATCACGTCCTCTCTGGAGTCTTTAGGCCGTGTGCCCTGCTGGAGTTCTTCTAAAGCTGAGTTGTTGTTCCCCTGTGTTGTATTCCCCTTTTGTCTTTAGACTACTAGCGGAGGTTGACTAGTGCTCATCTCCTTCCTCCCCCAGCTATAGCCTTATGCCAGGGATAGTAGGGTGAGGCACGTGTTCTGCGACAGCAACAGAGGCTCTGTAGGGACGTTAGGGGGAGAGAGGGTGATTCTAGTCTAGATTAGGAGGTCACCTCTTCCCTCTTTCCCTAGTGTCTGGGCTAACTCTCCCTTTCCCCTCTGTGCTGCACTCATACCTGGCGTGACTCACTGTTTTGCACTCACACCTGGCATGACACATGGAGATGGAAGCCTTCCGCAACCTGATGGCGGCGGCCATCTCTCAGTACTCAGTCCCCAGCCGCCATTTTTTCTCCCAGAGTGCCGTCCCCGCATTACACAAGCACGTGTCCCACAAAATTAGCCGTGCCCTCAACAATGCAGTTACTGGGAAAGTCCACCTAATCACGGACACATGGACAAGTGCTTGTGGGCAGAGATGGTACATCTCGCTGACGGCACACTGGGTTAATATAGTGGAAGCCGGGATTAAGTCGGACCTTAGGATGGTACATATCCTCCCAAAGCCGAGTATTGCGGTCCCTGGTTCAATCAGGGTTGCCCCCACATTCTACAGATCTTTCACCTCCTACTCCTCTTCAGCCTCCATCTCCCAAATGACCACATCAGTTGCAAGCTGGAAGCACTGCAGCACTGCCTCGACCAAGCGACAACAGGCTGTGCTGAAGCTAATATGCTTAGGTGACAAACCACACAACGCTGAAGAGTTCTGGACAGCTCTGAAAGACCATGCCTGTCCACGTGTCCGTGGTTAGGTGAACTTTCCCAGTAACTGTGTTGTTGAGGGCACTTCTAATATTGTGGGACTCATGATCGTGTAATGCGGGGACGGCACACCGGGAGAAATAGTGACGGCTGGGGAGTGAGTACCGAGGGATGGCCGCCATCAGGTTGGGGAAAGTTTCCGTCTCCATGAGCCTAAAAGGCGAAATGTGTGAATTTAGTAGTGTGGCCTGTGGGGTGCTAGCTGCATATTTGCGCTTGCTCTCGAAGGGCTGGGATAGGGACAACTGAACGCTGCGCCGGGACAAGGAGGTGCTTGCTGATGATGCTACTTTTGAGTGTGCAACGACAGTTGCAGGGTGGGAGACATCTTGACATGCGCCATTAACAGGGGATTTGTGTGCACGTACAACAGCGGATTAAGCAGTGGTGTCACCCGCAGACACTGCTGCTGGACCCTGGGGTTCAGCCCACTTAGTTGGGTGCTTTGCTGCCATGTGCCTGATCATGCTGGTGGTGATCAGGCTAGTAGTTTTGCTACTCGTGCTGATGCTGGCCTGGCAGGTGGTGCAAATGGCCTTTTTGGGGTTATCTGCAAAGTTTTTAAAAAATAACGAGACTCTGGAAGACCTAACAGTTTTACTGGCAACTTCCGTTGTGTTGGCATTACGAAGAATGCTTTCCCGCTTTGTGTCTGCATCCCACCACACTGCTTCTTCCTGCCTGTTGTGGTGCTACGCCTCCCTCCCCCTGTTTGCTGCTTTCCTCGATCTATGTATCCCCCTGCCACGTTGAATCAGTTAGTATGTCATCCACCACCTCGTCTTCCACTTCCGCATCCTAGTCCAACTCCTGACTTTCTGGCAATTGTGTTTCATCATGATCATCCACCTCTTGCGACACTAATTGCACTTTACCACCATTGCCTTCTTGTGACCCTGGCTGCTCCAATATTTGGGCATCGCTACACGAGTTCTCCTCTTGACTTGCTTGAAGCTGGCCGGGCAAAAGGCCTGAATCTACAAATGGAAAAGTGAACTGCTCTTCGGAGTGTCCAAGTGTGGGATCAGTTGTGTCTGGGCACTTGGCATGGTGGGAGGAAGGAGGATCACGGTGAGGAATTTGCTATCCAGACTCACGGCTACTCAGACTTGACTGTGTGGAAGACAGGATGGAGGTGGTGGTGGCCAAGTGACTGGGAGCATTATCTGCTATCCAACCAATAACCTTTTGACACTGCTCTGTGTTCCATAGTGGTGTTATGCGGTCCACTAGTAATTGGGACAGGAAGGTCAAGAGAGATAATGTGGGTGTTTGTTGTGGCACAATTTCACCTTGCCCACGGCTACGTCCTCGGCCTCTGTATGCACCATCACAATCACGTCCACTTCCCCGTCCCTTTCCAGGCACCTTGCACTTTTTTTTAATGGAGGACAATATTTTCTACATTCACGAGAAATTGCTGATTTTGGAATGCAGTTGTATGTGATATGTTTGACAGAGAACCACGATTTTAAATATCAGGTCTGTAATTTACTAATATTATTCTACACAGAGACCTAGTGTGAATAGCTTGACCGACATACTGCAACAAAATGAAAATGGAAGAAAATGCATGATTTTAGAAGTCTTTTCTGTGTTATGTCTGACAGAGAACCACGGCTTTAAATTGTAGGCCTGTAATTTACTAATATTATTCTACATAGAGACCTAGTGTAAATAGCTTCACCGACACACTGCAACAGAATGGAAAAGGAGGCCAATATTTTCCAAGTTCAGTTCAAATTTCTGGATTTTTATCGCTGTAATATGGAACAGATCTCTCTGTAGTCTGAAATGAGCAGAAAAATGGTGTACTCTAGATTGCTTTTTAAGCAAATAACCAGGATTAAGATAAAAAAAAAAATTGCCTTGGCCCCTGATATCTCGGGCTGTCTAGAAATATCTGTAATTATTACAGCAGCAGCAGACAGAACATTCAATGGACCCTCTTGTGCTGTATTATACACTGTAGTCTGCCACATACACTGCCTGCCTGCCTAGCACTGATTTTATGCCGCTGGATTAGTCCTCAGAAGGACTGTTGGTTCAGACGAATAAAGATATAAGTTGTGGAATACCTATGCTAACTATGAACAAGCAAATCTCTCCCTGACGCAGCAGCAGCTCTCCCTACTCTGCCTGATTCAAGGGTACACTGTGATGAGCATGGCGGCACCCGGACTTATATACACCTGATGACGCAGTGAGGCCAGCCAATCACTGTAATGTCACAACCAAATGGCTACGGCATTACAGTGCGTGGCAGGCAATTCCTGCATGTTCATTTTCTTTCTAAAGAGCGCCAAACATGCAGGAAGGGGACCCGAGTTCCCCCCCGAGCAACCCGGAAATATTCTCCTAGCTCGTCGAGCACAGTGATGCTCGGGCGAGTACTGAGCAGTGGCGATCGCGTTTGCTCATCTCTAGTGTTGTTCCTAATTCTACAATTTCTACTGTAGTAAAATTGATGCCACTTTGCTGGTGTCCGCCACTAATTTTTGGAAATCTTGAGAATCCTGATTATGTCTCCATCTATTGGGTTTGGTTGTACTGGAAAAGTTGTCACAATTATACTAGTTCTACTCTAGTGAAATTAATTCTTTTGTGCGGATATTTTGTCACAGGGGTACACAACATATAATCTAAATTGGTTTTCTTAGTACCGTGATATATAAAGCAGGCTATATTTAATCTTTGAGAAACCAAAGACAAGAAAAATACCCAAATGACTGAAAGTAAATGTATAGATCGCACACTGCAAAAATAATAATAAATAATAAAGGGTATTTAGTTAACATTTTTTAAAAAAATAATGTAAAAGCCATTTCGCCACTTCACGGCAACCCTTATGGGACAGTCCTAACTCTAATATTATGTTAACTAAATACGCTTTATTATTTATTATTATTTTTGCACTGTGCGATCTATTCATTTACTTTCAGTTATTTGGGTATTTTTCTTGTCTTTGGTTTCTCCCTGTTTAATAGCCTTGTGAACATGCATTTACATTTTGCATGCACATCAACTTACTTTTCAGTTCAGACCTTCAGGTATTTTTTTTTGTTGTTTTTTTTTTTTTTTATATACATTTAATCTTTTAATTTTTCAGTACTGATATTGTTCTCCATACAGGGGTTCACATTAGTAATGAAAGAGCACTAAATATGCTCAACTTAGTGATTCAGCGGTTTCTCAAAACCTACCCTGACCTGCCAGAGCTGCTTGTGAAAGTATAACGCCTGTGTGCCCATTTCAGAAAGTCAGGTATAGCTTCCGCCACCCTGGCAGTGCTTCAGCAGTATTTGCAGCTTCCAGCTCACTGACTGTTGTGCGATTGCACCACATGTTGGAAATCAACATTGCAGATGTTGGGAATGATTTGTGAGCAGCAGAGGGCAGTTGTTGAGTACCAGCTTCAATATGCCCATCGGTTCTCAGGTCAGCCTCCGCACATAAGAACTGATGAGTGGCCATGGATGTCTGCCATTTGTGCCATCCTCCTAAACTTTGAGGACTCCACCAAGATGGCGAGCTGCAATGAGGCCATAATTAGCGTCACCATCCCGCTGCTCTGTCTACTTAAACACTCGGTGCTCACAATTAAAGAGGAGGCATTGCAGGTGGAGCAAGGAACTCTGCAGCCCAGCCTCATCTCATCTCAATGCCGATTGGGTGATAATGAGGAGGAGAACATGGACAGTCGTTCTCTTGGGGAGGACAGGGAAGTCTTGACAGCCTTGGAAGTCTTGATACCCCTCTTTCAGTCTATGGGAAAGCTGTTTGAGTTTCGCTTAATGACCTTCAGTAGCATAAACCGTGGCTTTGCTTATGCATGTTATTTCTCAAAACGCATTGCAGATCAGGCCATTGTCCAATGCTTTAGTGATTAAATTCATGGCGTAGAGAAAGATCTTTGTCTGTGGCTAAGCACCAACGAGAAGTGTGAGCTGCTGTTGGAAGAACTGCCATTGGATATGCAAGAAGCTGCATTAGAGGACTTCCTGGGAGAAATGACAACTGGAGTAGGTATGGTTTCCCAAGTCCTTTCACCGAGCTAAAGAATATGGCTGTGGTGAAATACAACTCTCACCGAGAAGCAGTGTCAGACTGAAGAACGTTGTGCCCACCAGAGGATTTGATTCTGAGGGACCAACTTCCCCCCCCCCCTAAATTTCCCCATAGCAGCTGCAAGGTTTGCACTATTAACTCTTCTATAGGAGAAGCCAGGGCCCACTGGAGGAGTCCCCGGTTCTATGGTGTGTTCGCCCAACAGTGCCGAGAAGCATCCCTGACTAAGAAAAGTGTGTGGGAAGGTTCCCAGACACTCTATGGCTGCTTTTTTAATGTGGATTTGCTCCGTACAGTCCCTGGCCACATTCACTTGTCCACGTATTTGTGGTTAGGTGGTCCTTCCCAGTAAGTGCACTAGGGAGGGCACGTATAATGTTCCGGGACCTGTGCTTGTGGAAGGCAGGGACAACACTGGGAGAAATAGTGGCGGCTGGGGACCGAGTAAGGAGACCCGGCCGTCGCCGCCATGAGGTTGTGAAAATCTTCCATCTCTATGAGCCTAAAAGGCAACATTTCAATAAAAGCAGCAGTCCAGAAATGTTGCAGTTTAGTATTGCGGCATGTTGGTTGGTGGGTGTGTGTATGGCTGCATACTTGCGCTTGCATTCCAAGTAACAGAAAACTAAGGAGATGGATGGCCTCATCATCATCACAGCCTGAAAAATTTTGCTCTATGAACTCTCCTGAAGGAGAAGCCAGGGTCCACCGGAGGAGTCCCCTGTTCTCTGGTGGGCCCGTCCTAGCCTGGCGAGACGCATGCCTTGCTAAGAAAATTGTGTGGGAAGGTTCCCAGACACTCTATGGCTGCTTTTTTAATGTGGACTGGCTCCCTACTATCCCTGGCCATATTCACTTGTCCACGTGTTTGTGGTTAGGTGGTCTTTCCCAGTTTGTGCATTGGGGAGGGCACGGGTAATGTTGTAGGACCCATGCTTGTGGAAGGCGGGGATGACACTGGGAGAAATAGTGGCGGCTGGGGACCAAGTATGGAGACCCGGTCGCCGCTATGAGGTTGTGAAACGCTTCCACCTCCATGAGCCTAAAAGGCAACACTTCAAGTGCAAGCAGCTGTCCAGAAATGTGGCAGTTTAGTATTGCGGTCTGTAGGTGGGTGTCTGGCTGCATACTTGCATTCCAAGTAGCAGAAAACTAAGGAGATGGATGGCCTTATCATCATCACAATCAGAAAGGTTTGTGCTCTGAACTCTTCTGATGGAGAGGCCAGGGCCTACAGGAGGAGTCTCCGGTTCTCTGCTGGGCCCATCCAACCCTGCCGAGAAGCATCCCTGGCTAAGAAAAGTGTGTGGGAAGGTTCCCGGACACTCTATGGCTGCTTTTTTTTTACTGTTGACTGGCTCCAGCAATCCATAAGATTACAATTTACAATCTATAAGATCATTTCACTGGCTCCCAATTGCCCAGCGTATCCAGTTCAAACTATTAACACTGACGTACAAAGCCACCCACAACTTTTCTTCACCATACATCACTGAACTAATCTCCCGATATATTCCCTTATGTAATCCTCGGTCCTCCCAAGACCTCCTTCTTACCACACTTAGTTGTTCCTCACCCAATCACCTCTAATACTTCTACCAAATATCCCCTATCCTCTGGAATTCTGTACCTCAACACGTCCGATTAGCCACCATATTCAGATCCTTCAGGTACGGAAATTGTGGATGGCTTTGCTTTTGGTACTGTGTGGTAATTCCAATCCATGGCATGCCATTCACTGGATATTCCTGGCTGGTTAGAGACAAGCTCATTCCCACAGAAAAGTACCAGCAAGCTAAGGAGATGGTGATCTCGGTCATCATGAAACAGTTTGCTCGTTGTCTAGTAGTCTGACTTTTATACTAAAGATCCTGCTAATTTTTATAGTTTTAAGTGAGCACGCAGAGACCATGATTTCTGCAGCAGCGCATCCAGGCCGGGATACTGGTGGAGAAATTGCTGTACCATTAGGTTGCGGATGCGAGCCATGCAGGGAACATGTCTATGGTTGCCCCGGCATAGGGCCGCCACCGGGTTTGCACCATTATCACAAGCGGCCTTCCCTTTCTCCGGGTTCAATGGAGACAGTTGTGGCGCTCATGCGGGTCCAGTTGCCACAGAGGTATTGCATCTCCATCAGAGGTGTGGTACCCCACTCTCAGGTAAGGAAGGTGAACTACCCGGGACCCAACCACTCACATCCAACACTACACCACTTCATAAGGGAAGGTCCAGATAGCTCCTAAGGGAGAGCACAGGCTGGTCCCTGTTAGGAAGGTGGAACTAAGTAGAGGAGGTGGGTGGAGGAAGTAGTTTAGGGGAGCACTGACAGAAGAGTATAAAAAGAAGGGTAGAAACATCTAGAGAGTTCCAGTTCAGTGGAGAGTTCAGTCTGAGGGGATTCCTGTTCCAGTGTTTGGAGCAGGAGTTCAGGGAGTGAGGAGCAGGACCCAGTCAGAAAGGCCCAGGAGGAGAGTGAGGAGAGAACACTGGAGCAGTGAGAAAGGCTCCAGACATTGAAGGGATCCTAGGGGCACGGTGAGTGCAGGATGCCACCCGTGCGCCCGATTTCACACTGTCCGTGAAAGGATCAGGTTGCAGAAGGGGACCGGCCCCAGACTAGTGGAGGACTGCAAGACTCAGCTAGCAAACCGGAGGTTGTGGTATCTTCATGTACCATAGCCAAACACCACACACATTCGCTGAAAAGGTGGCCTTATAGGACAAAAGGGGACAGACAGGATGTCGCCCAACAAGTCCTGCTGCCACTGGTTCGGGACACTGTGTGTGAGGTGCAGGGCAGGAGGGTGAGAGCCAGCGCAGAGAGATGACCTGGGAAGGTACACAAGAAGGGGGTCCCTACCAAGTGCACCCAAATTATCTGAGAGTTGGCTGGATCACTTCCCTGGAGGACACAGGACGACGTGGGCAGATATAATCTGGCCGTTGTAACCTGGAGCAACTTAACAACTGTGAGTAAAATCTTGAAGATTGCACCCCGCTGTGTCCTTCACTTAATTGCTGCATCACCTGCCTTGCACAGCACCAACATCTCAGTTCATTTATTTAACTGCCCTGAGGCCTAGCTCTACCCATGGAGAGCTGAACCATCTTTACTGCCTCACCAACAGCCTCAGAGGATCTGAACAGCAGTGGTGGTCATCTATAGCTGCATACCACGGGTAGCGTCACACATTTTTATTCCCCAAAACTTTATTTCCCCTATTGACTTTTCATTGATTGACCGCCCTGGGCCACGGACCGGGTCACTGCCACCGTGGCTCCCCCAAAAATGAACCGACTGGCCTGGCTACCGAGTACCCCATGGCCACAGGGGGCACATCACAGTCATTACTCAAACTCGGCCTGGAGATCAGTCCACAACTCTTCAGCTGTATGACTGCGATCTTCAAGGCATATTAATTTGAACACTGCCTGATTGTGGTGAGACCTGACGGCGCAGTACGGAGGTGGGGGGATTCTCTCTGCACTGTTGGAACATGAGTCTTACTAAGGCAGAGTTTGAGGGCACAAGTGGAGGCCCTAGAGGAGTTGGAGGATGCAGAAGCACTGGAGGTGCTAGATACAAAGGTTTGTCCCGCAAGCCTTGGGGATTCCAACACTTGCTGTCCAGTGACACCTTGGTGTCTCGTGGCTTAGTTCTCCAACCCCTGGGGTGTAGTGGTTTAGTTCTCCAACCCTAGCTGTTTGATAGGTTAGTTTTTTAACCCCTATTGTCTTATTAATTTAGTTCCCCAAAACCTGTTTTCTATTAGTTTAGTTCTCCATTTTCTGGTGTGTATTTGTTTCATTCTCCAACCTTAGGTGTTTGAAATAAGATCGGATTGTAGGGAGAGAAAATAGGAAGCGCAGGCTTCTAAGTGTAGTAGTTAAATTCCAAGGGTATATACTCAGTATAAATCCACTCACCTATTTGGTATCTTGAGGTAAAGCATGTAAATCCAATCAGTGGATCACTCCATTCCTCTTTCCATTCAGTTTGCTGCAGAAATCTGGGAGCTGATGAGAGCACTGGACAGAGCTTTCATAGGCAATACCACTTTGTAAATGTTTTTTCCCAGCAATATGCGCTCCTGAAGGATGATGATGGAACTTGATATTCGGATTCAAAGAATTTTTATTTCAAACTAAAATACAACCGGTTTCGACTTCTTTGAGTCTTCCTCAGGTATAACATCATGCATATAAACAGATCTATCTACACACATTTTATAGCAGATATCCTTGCTTGTCATTTTGGGTGGAGACTGAAAGATCTGTTTTTCAGACACACCCAGATACTCAGATATGCAGGATTTTGCACTCTGAGGAATCTAACAAAACCCATATACTAAATGACTTTCATACAGTTTAAAAAAAAAAAAAAAAAAAATTTTTACACACAAATTTTTTCTTTTTTTTCTCCTTTCCTTCCTTCCTTCACACAGAAAGTATTTACTTTTCTAAAAACACTATAAATATAATTATAATTTTACCATATATAAAATGTCTTCTAAAATGTTATTGAACATACTAAAAGTTTGATTTCATACAGAAATGTAAAATCCTGCAAAAATGTACATTATGACAAAATTTAAAACCTTTTCTTTCTTCATATTAAAACCATTATCAAATACAATTTAGTAGAAAAAAAAAATAAAAAATATATATATATATATATATATATATATATATACACATATATATATACATACATACACATATGTACACATACATGCACATATGCATATATACACACGAAAAAATATATATATATATGCATGCACATGCATACCTGTCGACATTTGCATGTCAAATACCCTCTATAATATCATTTAATCCATCTGGGTATAATGTACCCAGACGGAAGATCCAATATGATTCTTTCCGGTTTAAATTTTGTACCCTATTAGTACAATTCTCAGGTATTTGCTCCAACGGGGTCACGGAAATATTAAATATTTTATTATGCTTCAAACATAAGTGCCGAGATAAGCTCTGTTTTAAAAACCCATTTTTGGTATTGTGCCTGTGGCCATTCATACGGGATCGTAGGGACTGGATGGTCCGACCCACGTATTGCAGGCCACAGGTACAGGTAATGACATATATTACAAAATCACTATCACATGTTAATTTTTGTGTGATTGCTATAGTTTCACCCGTACTGTACGATGTAATGTACTGAGTAATATGATTGATGATTTTGCAGGTACAACATTTTCGGGAGCCACATCGATGGACCCCCGATTTGAAAGCATCCGTTTTATTTGTCCTAGTTTTTTCTTTTTCCTTAATACATTCCTGTTCCCCATCTTTGGTCATTCTGAGATTACTAGGGGCAATTATACCCTTCACTGTTTGGCCCCTACGAAAGGTAATATAGGGTCTATCTGGTAGAAGTTTTTTCAAAAATGTATCCTTTTTCAACAAGTACCAGTATTTATTTAAAATGTTTCTTATCTCCGTATTACTACGATTGAAAGCGGTAATAAAGTTATACTGCCACCCATCTTTTTTTCTTTCCTTATTCTTATTAATTATCTGCTTGGGCTTTTCTCCTCCTTCCTTCGTTATCCCCTCCTCCACATCCTTATTTTTGTTATTCTCTCTAGATAAGCACTCCTGCTGAGTTCTTGCTAGATTAGTTCTGTATGCTGCCATAATTAATCATTTTGGATATTTCTTATCTGTAAACCTATTGATCAGAATTTTTGATTGTTCCACATAATCTTCCTTATTTGTATTATTTCTCCTAATTCGACGAAATTGGCTATAAGGAATGTTTTGCTTCCATTTTTGATGGTGTGCGCTCCGAAAATCAAGGAAGCCATTAGTATCAGTTTTCTTAAAGTACGTTTTAGTGCTGATTTTTTTATTTTTATGGGATATTTCTAAATCGAGGAAATTTATTTTTTCTTTATTGACCTGTGCAGAAAACGTGATCCCCCAGTCAAACTGTATGAAAGTCATTTAGTATATGGGTTTTGTTAGATTCCTCAGAGTGCAAAATCCTGCATATCTGAGTATCTGGGTGTGTCTGAAAAACAGATCTTTCAGTCTCCACCCAAAATGACAAGCAAGGATATCTACTATAAAATGTGTGTAGATAGATCTGTTTATATGCATGATGTTATACCTGAGGAAGACTCAAAGAAGTCGAAACTGGTTGTATTTTAGTTTGAAATAATAATTCTTTGAATCCGAATATCAAGTTCCATCATCATCCTTCAGGAGCGCATATTGCTGGGAAAAAACATTTACAACCTTAGGTGTTTAGTAGTTTAGTTCTCCAACCCCTGTTGTCTTATTAGTTTAGTTATCCAAGCCCTGTTGTATATCAGTTTAGCTCTCCATATTCTGGCGTGTGTTTATTTCTTTCTACAACCAATCCTTGTTCACCCTCAGGGGTTAACATCTGTTGATGAGGGTTTGAATTCTTCTCGGACTCTATTTTGTCCTGGCCCGGATCAACTGAAAAAAATTTTCGGCATCGCTACACATGCTTTCCTCCTCTTGAGTCTGTGAAGCTTTGGATCTGACTTTGGATGCCCCAAAATAGAATGTGTGAACAGCTCTGCAGACTCGCTCATCTGTGCTTCCCAATAGTCAGCTGGCCAGTTGGAGAGCTGTAATGCGGGTGAAAACAAGTGTAATTGGGGTGCCACCTCTGAGGACTTTACTGTGTGTGATGTTAAGGTGGAGGAAGAGGAGCATAGGCCACTTGATGCAGCGCTTGTCATCTACTGGAGCACATGTTCTTCCTGCCTCTCATTTATAAGGTGTACCGCTGTGCGACTACTAAAGAAAGGGAGTGGAGTCCAGTAATAGAAGTTTTAAAAATGCTGCACAATGCTCACTAAAGCAAAACAAACCTACTTTTGATCTCTCATATCATACGTGTCTCACAACCCTAAACAGCTATTCAGTATTTTCAAGTCCCTCCTCTGTCCAACAGATCCCCCTCCCTCTCCTCTCCTTTCATCTCAGTTGAAGACTTAGCCCCATTCTTCAAGCAGAAGATTGAAAACATAGGGGGAAGCTTTTGCTTAAAGTCCCAACAGCCCCTTCTCTCTCATAATGACTCAAATTTCCTCCTCCAAAACCAGCTTCTCCGCCATCAAGGAAGATCATCTTTACTCTTTAAATCATGTCTCACCACCTGTGAAATTGACTTAATACCATCCCACCTCATTCCAAACTGTACCACAGTCTTCATCCCAAGCCTAATCCTCCTCTTCTACCTGTCACTAACAACTGGAATCTTCCCATTATGATTAAAACATACCTCGATCACACCCATCCTCCAAAAGCCCTCACTTGACCCATCCTATGTTTAGATATCACCCCATCTCACTTCTCCACTATGCCTCAAAACAACTGGATCAACACATCTATTTTGAACTGTCCTCCCACCTCTCCACCTAGTCCCTCTTTGACCACTTAAAATCAGGCTTTCAGCATCACCATTCCACTGAAACTGCCCTGACTAAAGTCATCAATGACCTACTAAATGCTAAATCCAAGCCAGACTACTCTGTCTTCCTCCTCATAGACCTGTCATCTGCCTTCGACACAGTAGACCATACCCTGTTACAACAGACTCTCATCTCTCAGCATCACCAGACTTGGCCCTGTCTTGAATCTTTTCATACCTAACCGACAGGACATTCAATGTTTCCCACTCACACACCACCTCCTCATCTCACCCCCTATGTGTCAGTGTCCCCTAAGGTTCAGTTGTAGGACCCAGGCTTTTCTCCATCTACACCTTCAGCCTGGGTCAGCTCATGGTCTCACGGCTTTCAGTATCACCTCTATGCTGATGACACACAGATCTACCTCTCTGGACCTGATATCACCTCCTTACTAACCAAAATCACACAATGTGTGTCCTTTATTTCATCTTTCTTCTCTCCTAGATTTGTAAAAATTAACATGGATAAAACAGAATGCGTCATCTTTCCACCCAGGGCCGGCTCCAGGTTTTTCTGGGCTCTGGGCGAAAGAGTCTCAGTGGGTACATTTAACACATACCACGATTCATGGTGCACAGATACCGAAGAGAAATATATATATATATAGTACAATGCAAAGATGTCACTTCTTACATTACATGAGTGATATCTGTTGTAAATTCCACAATAGCTCAGAAACCGGCGAATCGCTCCACACAGTATACTGGCCCCTATAAAATGCTCCATACGGAATACTGGCCCCCATAAAATGCTCCATATGGAATACTGGCCCCCATATAAAGCTCCATACAGAATACTGGCCTCCATATAACGCTCCATACAGAATACTGGCCTCCATATAACGCTCTATATAGAATACTGGCCCCCATATAATGCTCCATACAGAATACTGGACCCCATAAAATGCTCCGTACAGGATAATGGTCCCCTTATAAAGCTCTATACAGGATACTGGCCCCCATATAATGCTCCATGCAGGCTGTTCCCCCCACATAATGCCCTATGCAAGCTGTTCCCCCCATTATAATGCCCCATGCAGGATGTCACCCCCATATAATGCCACATGCAGGATGTCACCCCCCCATATAATACCCCATGCCTCCATACATTAAAAAAAAAATCAAATACTCACCTCACTCCTCCTCACCTGCTGCCACTGCTCAGGTCCGGACTCCAGCATCGCTGGCGTCTTCCCGCTCTGCGCTGCCTGTGATGGCTCAGGGGAGGGCGCGGTGGAAAGACATCACCGCGCCCTCTGACCAGAGATGTCACAGGAAGCGCACAGCAGGAAGACAGCGGATCTGCCAAGGCACGGGGAGAGGTAAGTATTCGGCTGCTGGGGCCCTGAGCAAGCGAGGGAGAAGGGCAGGTTCTGGCACCACTCTCCTCCGCCCATAGCCCGGCGGGGTGCCCGACCGAGAGTGGGCCTCCCACCTGCTCAGTGCCCCGGCACTTGCCCGGGTGCGTCGGGTGCTGACGTCGGCCCTGTTTCCACCATCTCATTCACTCCCCCACCAACTGACCTATCCATCAAAGTGAATGGATGCCCACTCTCCCCAGTCCCGCAAGCTTGACTCTGATTTGTCCTTCAAACGTCAGATCCAAGTTCTTTCCACTTGCTGTTTACTCCAACTCCAAAGTATCTCAGGGATCTGCATATTCCTCAACCATGAATGTAGTAAAACACCTGTGCACGCCCTCATCATCTCCCTCCTCGACTACTACAAGCTCCTTCTCTACTTCCCTCTTACCTCTTCTTGTCACGATCGCATACAAGATTTGTCCTGTGCATCTCCACTACTGTGTAACTCTGTGCCCCAACACATCAGACTCTCACCTATCGTGCAAACCTTGAAAAGAAAGCTGAAGACCCACTTCTTGTGGCAAACGTACAATCTGCGGTAACCCTCACTCCAGCATACCGCTGCACGACTAGCTACACCCTGACCTACTGTATCCTCACCCATCCCTTGTAGATTGTTTGTAAGCCCTCACATGCAGGGTACTCTCTCCTCTTGTACCAGCTGATGAGTCATCGATGATGACTGCTATTGACATGTAAAGAGCCAGGGAATAAATGTTGCTGTAATAGTTATGATAATTATAGTACTTTTACTCTGGGTCAAATGATGGCACTTTCCAGGTGTCTACCCCTAATTTGATGTGTTTTGGCATCTTTTAAGCCCATTTGAAGGTGTTGTGTATGAGGTTTTTTTGTCCCACCTCTGAATCCAAGGGCGTTCGACGAACATTCGACAAATAAATCGGCGAATATTGCAAATTCGGCGATCGTAATCCGAATCGAATATTGAAATATTCGCTCATCTCTACTCTCTACGCCAACACATCAGACTCTCGATTACCGCGGAAACTTTTAAAAGATGCCTGAATACCCACTCCTTCTGACAAGTGTACAATCTGCAGTAACCCTCGCTCCACCATACCGCTGCACAACCATCTCTACCCTCAACTATTGTATCCTCACCCATACCTTGTAGATAGTTTGTGAGCCCTAACGGGCAGGTTTCTCTCTTCTCTTGTACCATTCGGTGACCCTTTTTCACATGTAATGTGCCATGGAATTAATGGCACTATAATAATAAATAATAATAATAATTATACTATTTGTACTGTTGGTCAATTGATGCCACTTTTCATAGTGTCTGCCCCTAATTTGAGCTGTTTGGGTAGTTTTTGGGTCCCTTTGAAGGCATTGTGTATGCGTTTCATTTTGCCTCCTATTGATTGCAATGGGATTCAGATATGTTCGACTAACCATTTGATGAATTGTTCGGCGAACATAAAGAAGTTCGCTGATCGGAATCTAATTAAACCTTAAGAGGTTTGCTCATCTCTACTTATGAGGGCTGAACCTACCAGAGCTGTAAAAGGTTGCCCAGTACTGATATGCTGTGCTACTCTAGACTAGATTCTCAGCTGTCTAAGAACAATTTGTTTGAATTAATGTTTTGACTTATTTACTTTTCTGTTTTTGCTTTTTCTTCAGGTGAACAATCTGACTGCAGAAACAATTTTTTACCTTTTAGGATTTCAAAGCAACAGTCATTCAACTATTTTCCTCTTCTGTCTTCTACTGGTGGCTTTCTGTGGGACATTATTTGGAAATCTTCTGATTATCACCCTGGTGTCCACCAGCAAGAACCTCCACACTCCAATGTACTTCTTCATCTCACACCTTTCCATCAGTGACCTTTTGCTGTCCATTGATATTGTCCCTAATATGCTCAATATTCTGCTGAAAAATGGGGAGTCCATTTCTTTTATTGGTTGCATGACTCAGTTATATTTTTTTAGTGTCTCGGAAGTATTTGACTGTCTTCTTCTTGCTGTGATGTCCTATGACAGATATGTGGCCATTTGTAATCCCCTTCGTTACACCTCTATTATGACAAAGGACCGGTGTGTTATATTGTCCACCATTTGTTGGGCGATGGGTTTTTCTGTTGCATTGATGTACTCTGTAACAATATCGATGCTGACATTCTGTGGACCAAATATCATTGACCACTTTTTCTGTGATTATGTTCCTTTGTTTGAAAATTCCTGTTCTAGTACTTACACTCTTGAGTTAGAGATCTTTGTAATGTGTTTCATCGTACTGTTCATGCCTCTCGCAGTAATTATTGTATCTTATGCTAAAATAATTGTCACCATCTTGAGGTTTCAGTCCAATGTCAGTAGACAGAAAGCCTTCTCCACCTGTAGTGCCCACTTCATTGTGGTCTCCATTTTCTACAGCACATTATTGAGTGTTTATCTTTTCCCAAAAGGAGAGCAGACTGTAAACATCAGTAAAATCCTATCATTGCTATATACTGTATTCACCCCATTGGTCAACCCCATTATATACAGCCTGAGAAATAAAGACATAAAGAAATCTCTGAAGGAAATGATCAATAAATGTGTAATGTATAACAGTAAAAAAATAAACCGTTGATAATGTTTGATCGTAAAAAGTATTTTTCCAGACTTTGAAGCAGATGGATTTTTTTGATTCTAATATTCATCATTTGAGTTGAGTAATAAGATTTGCAGCCTCCTGGTCCAGTGGTCTCATCAGTAGTCTGTTGTCCGTGACTGCCAGACCAGAGCACTGTGAACTTTTTTTACCAGCTGCATCTCTGTTGCTTTTTTGATTAGGTTGCATTTCTGACTTCATCCGTGATTTCCACCACATATTAATGACATTGCTAATCAGAAAAGGCAACGTGAATGCCGAAGTGAGAAGGAGGTTCACAGTGCTCTGGTCTGGAAGTCAAAGACTATTGATGTGGCTGTATGACCAAAAATAATTTTGCTCAACTCTACTAATTAATTATATGCTTAGATCCTTTACATGTTCTTTTTCCTATAATGTAGCCATGTGACACATGTTTTCAAATTATCTATAGATATCTTCTACATGATGCATGGAACAAGGTAAAATTTGAGGGAATGGTAAAAAGTTTTGAAACAGTTTGTGATTCATTTCTCCTTGAGATGTTTTACTGCATATAGATGAATGGGAACGTACAAGAGCTGGAAGTGCATATAATACAGATGTGTCCTCGTTTACTTTGCTCTTAGCTCAGCATTTCCTGCTATACTCATATGCTTCATACAATATATTTGATCATTTCACGAAAGATGAGGTTCGAGGCAAATTTCATGAAATTCGTGGTTTCTCGCACATTTTGAACACGTTGAGATTCAATTCGAGGTTCGGAAAATAAAAACTTGCCCAAATCTTGAAACTTCAGAGAGTGGGCAAATGTATTTTTTGTGTTTCTGCATGGGCCTCCCCATAATGCCCTGCGGCTATGACATATAATGGATCATCAGCAAACTTGGAGATGAAAGTGGATGTAAAACTGTGTTGTCGAAAATCCAATATACAATAGGAGACCAGATGCACTATGGTTGGGGGTCTATTCGTCAACAAGTTTTGAGGTCATCATACCTCTTAATCAGGACAAACCACAACTTGCAAAAATGCAGGAATATGCAGACAATACATTCAAAACAGAGGTGTGCAAAAAACACCATTGTCATATGACCAGCATATCATGTTATCTTACAGACATAATACATGGTGTCACAACTGCACAAACTTGGAAATTAAATAGAAAAATAAATTTGAGATAAGCAACTTATATATACGGAGAATAAAAATATTAGTGTATAGCGATGAAACGAAGAAGAAATAAAGGAGGATTGTGGTGTTAGTCAAAAATAACAAAAAGGAGAGAGGGTCGAACTAACTATTGCTGTAAATGTTCTGGGAATGAGTTTTAGAGGTGTGAGCCACTAGATATGGAGCAACTGAGTCTGAAAGATAAAGATGTTGGAAAGAAAAACAGAAAGAGGGATGGAAATGGAAAAATCTTATGTTAGATTATATTCATTGTGGATATTTTCAGAATAAAAATTATTTTTGTGAAATTGTCTTTTTTTTGCTGAAGGTCTTTGATTTTTTATATTTTTTATTATTATTATTATTATTATTATTATTTTTATTATTATTATTATTATCTATTGCAGTCATATTTGGTAACATCCTATTACAGGGTAGTTTCTGATTTTTGTATAAACTTTCACTTGACATTTCCTGGCAACATATCAATCAATTAAGGTACAGAGAGGAGAGATGGTGGAGCAGCTGAAGTATAGATGGCAGAAAAGTTAGAAGATAGACTAAATGAGGCAAAATCAAGGAGCTGCAGTAAAATTGATTACATTTATACATTTGGAGATGAGTAGTGTTGAGCGAGCATGCTCGACACTGCTCGGTACTCGACCGAGCATCTCACTACTCGGGATGTTCGGCGAGCACCGAGAATTTCCGGGTTACTCGGGCGGGAGCTCGGGTCTTCGCCCTGCAGGTTTGGTGCTTTTTACAGAGCCAATGAACATGAAGGGATTGCCAACCAGTCACTGTAATGCCGCAGCCATGTTGGTGGTGGGCATTACAGTGATTGGCTGGCCGCACAGCATCACCTCGAGTATTTCAAACCGGGTGAAGCCATCTTGGACACAGTCGCCCGGGATCAGACAGTGTAGGGTCAGAGCTGCTGAGTTAGGGAGAGATACAGTGGTGGCCAAAAGTATTGGCACCCCTGCAATTCTGTCAGATAATACTCAGTTTCTTCCTGAAAATGATTGCAATCACAAATTCTTTGGTATTATTATCTTCATTTAATTTGTCTTCAATGAAAAAACACAAAAAGAATTGTCCTAAAGCCAAATTGGATATAATACCACACCAAACCTATAAAAGGGGGTGGACAAAAGTATTGGCACTGTTTGAAAAATCATGTGATGCTTCTCTAATTCGTGTAATTAACAGCACCTGTAACTTACCTGTGGCACCTAACAGGTGTTGGCAATAACAAAATCACACTTGCAGCCAGTTAACATGGATTAAAGTTGACTCAACCTCTGTCCTGTGTCCTTGTGTGTACCACATTGAGCATGGAGAAAAGAAAGAAGACCAAAGAACTGTCTGAGGACTTAAGAAAACAAATTGTGAGGAAGCATGAGCAATCTCAAGGCTACAAGTCCATCTCCAAAGACCTGAATGTTCCTGTGTCTTCCGTGAGCAGTGTCATCAAGAAGTTTAAAGCCCATGGCACTGTGGCTAACCTCCCTAGATGTGGACGGAAAAGAAAAATTGACGAGAGATTTCAATGCAAGATTGTGCGGATGGTGGATAAAGAACCTCGACTAACATCCAAACAAGTTCAAGCTGCCCTGCAGTCCGAGGGTGCAACAGTGTCAACCAGTACTATCCATTGGCGTTTGAATGAAAAGGGACTGTATGGTAGGATACCCAGCAAGACCCCACTTCTTACCCCGAGACATAAAAAAGCCAGGCTGGAGTTTGCCAAAACTTGCCTGAGAAAGCCTAAAATGTTTTGGAAGAATGTTCTCTGGTCAGATGAGACAAAAGTAGAGCTTTTTGGGCAAAAGCATCAACATAGAGTGTACAGGAAAAAAAAAGAGGCATTCAAAGAAAAGAACACGGTCCCTTCAGTCAAACATGGCGAAGGTTCCCTGATGTTTTGGGGTTGCTTTGCTGCCTCTGGCACTGGACTGCTTGACCGTGTGCATGGCATTATGAAGACTACCAACAAATTTTGCAGCATAATGTAGGGCCCAGTGTGAGAAAGCTGGGTCTCCCTCAGAGGTCATGGGTCTTCCAGCAGGACAATGACCCAAAACACACTTCCAAAAGCACTATAAAATGGTTTGAGAGAAAGCACTGGAGACTTCTAAGGTGGCCAGCAATGAGTCCAGACCTGAATCCCATACAACACCTGTGGAGAGATCTCAAAATGGCAGTTTGGAGAAGGCACCCTTCAATTATCAGGGACCAGGAGCAGGTTGCCAAAGAAGAATGGTCTACAATTCCAGGAGAGCATTGTAAGAAACTCATTGATGGTTACGGGAAGCAGTTGTTCGCAGTTATTTTGGCTAAAGGTTGTGCAACCAAGTATTAGGCTGAGGGTGCCAATACTTTTGTATGGCCCATTTTTGGAGGTTTGTGTGAAATGATCAATGATTTGATTTTTGCTTCATTCTCTTTTGTGTTTTTTCCTTGCATGCAAATTAAATGAAGATAAAAAGACCAAAGAATTTGTGATTGCAATCATTTTCAGGAAGAAACTGAGTATTTGCTGACAGAATTGCAGTGGTGCCAATACTTTTGGCCACCACTGTATATAGTGCAAAATAGGTAGTGTAGGGTCTCTAAAGCCTTCCAAATCAAACAAACAGTCTTTCTCAGGACTAATATCCATCCCAGATATCAGGCAGGCAGGATGTATATGAGACGCAGCGGTTATACCAACAAACACTGCATTACAGTCCTGTGTGCTCCTGCTGATCAAATTGATAGTCTTATCCCCCAGTCTCAGGGGCCAGGAAAAATCCTTTTTTTTTCATCTAAATCCTGTATTTTTTTTTCCTCAGTCAGACTGTACAAATACACATCTTATTACCCTTTAGCTATCCCCCCCCCAAAAAAAAAAAAACTGAGTCTGTCTGTAACTGTTCAGACACCAATATATCTGTTTAAAAGAGTATGGTGCAGGCCAGATAACTAGAACTTTGGTTTTGCAGTTCCACGGTTCAAATCACTGTATTATACCGCTTTTGGCCGTTTTTCCATAAAAAAAAAATAGTAATAGTGTCTTGCTGACTGTTCAGACACAAATATATCTGTTTAAAAGATTCTGGTTTAGGCCTGATAACTTGAACTGTGGTTTTGCTGTTCCACGGTTCAAATCTCTGTATTATCCACACTTTTGACTTTTTTACATAAAAAATAAAAAAATTGAGTGTCTCGCTCAGTGTTCAGACACAAATATATCTGTTTAAAAGATTCTGGTGTAGGCCAGAGAAATAGAACTGTGGTTTTCCTCTTTCACGGTTAAAATATCCTTTTTATTACCCTTTTTCCATTGATAGTGCGAGTGTAAGCTATTTAACTTCAGCTAAAATAGACAAGGCGCGTGGCAAGGGATGTGGAACTGGACGTTCTGGTGATGGTGCGTGTAAAGGACGGGGCTGTGACAAACGTGAAAATGTGCCACAACCAACAGCCACATCTTCTCGCTCCCACTTCTTGACCGAATTACTAGGGAAGCACACTACAACACCAGTATTGCGAACTGATCAGTGTGAACAGGTTATTAATTGGATAGCAGATAATACTTCCAGTTACCTGGGCACCACCTCCTCCGGTCTGTCTTCCACACGGCCAAGTTTTAGTAGCCGTGAGTCTCGACTGCATATTCCTCACCCTGATGCTCCTTCATCCCACCATGCCGAGTGTCGTCAGACAGCAACTGATTCCACACTTGGACACTCTGAAGAGCTGTTCACTGGTCCATTTCCATATTTGTGCCCCTCGCCTCCTCCGCTTGAAGTAATGGAAGAGGAGATCCCATATAGCGATGCCCAAATATTTGAACAGCCACGGCCACAGGAAGTCGACGCTGGCAATTTGTCACAAGAGGTGGACGATGACGAGAAACAATTGCCACGAAGTGAGGATAAGGATCGTGGAGTGCAAGTGGAAGAGGAGGAGGTGGTGGATGAAAAAGTTACTGACCCAACGTGGCAGGAGGACCTGCAGAGCAAGGCCAGCAGCGCACAGGGGGAGGGAGGCAGAGTACCCCAACAGGCAGGAAGTAGCAGTGTGATGGCCACACACAGAAGGCAGGCAACAGTTCCCCATAACACCAACACGAGGGACGTTGCCAGTACAACCAGTAGGTCTTTCCGAGTATGGAATTTGTTTAAAGACTCTGCTGATAACCCCAAAAAGGCCATTTATACCACCTGCCTTTCCAGCTTCAGCAGGGGTGACAAAACTACCAGCCTGACCACCACCAGCATGATCAGGCACATGTCAGCAAAGCACCCGACTTTGTGGGGCGAACCCCAGGGACCATGACCAGTGTCAGCGGGTGTCACAACTGCTTCTTCCGCTGTTGTGCATGTAAGAGAACCCCCTGTTGTACGTGCAAGGCAATTCCCTGTCCATACTGCATGCAAAGATGGCCCCTCCTCTCAGTCTTCACTTGTTATGGCAGTTTCTCAAGAAACAGCATCAACTTCTACGTCCCACCGCAGCATTCAATTGTCCATATCCCAGACCTTAGAATGAAAGCGCAAATTCGCAGCCAATGCCCCTCAGGCCGCAGTCCAAAATTTGCACATTTCACGACTGCTTGCGTTGGAAATGCTGCATTTTAAGCTGGTGGAGACGGAATCCTACTGCAACCTTATGGCGGTGGCAGTCCCTTGGTACTCGGTCCCCAGCCAATGCTATTTTGCCCGGTGTGCCATCCCCGCACTACACAAGCACGTGTCCCAAAACATCTGCTGTGCCCTCAACAACGCAGATACTGGGAGAGTCCATCTGACAATGGACACGTGGACAAGTGCTTTGGCCAGGGATGGTACATCTCCCTGAAGGCACACTGGGTAAACAAAGTGGAAGCCGGGACCCATTCGGACCTTGGGATGGAACACATCCTCCCTACACTGAGAATTGCGGGTCCTATGTCAGTCAGAGTTGCCCCCACAGTGTACAGCTCCTGCGCATCATCCTCCTCCTCCTCCTCATGTTCAGCCTCCATCTCAGATATCACCACATCAGTTACAAGCTGGAAGCACTGCAGTACTGCCTCAGCCAAGCGGCAACAGGCTGTGCTGAAACTCATAATCTCAGGTGATAAACCTCACACTGCTTGTGAGTTGTGGACTGCTGTGAAAGAGCAGGCAGATCTGTGGCTTAGACCGTTGAACCTACATCCAGGCAAGCTCGTGTGTGACAATGGCAGGAACCTGGTGGCGGCTCTGAGGCATAGCGAGATCACACACGTACCATGCCTGGCTCATGTGCTTAAGCTCGTGGTTCAGCGGTTTCTTAAAGGGTACCCCGAGTTGCCAGATCTGTTCGTCAAAGTACGCCGCCTGTCAGCTCATTTTCGGAAGTCGGCTACAGCTTCCGCAGCCCTTGCTGTGTTGCAGCAGCGTTTGCAGCTTCCAGCACACTGACTGGTATGTGATGTCCCCACACATTGGAACTCTACCCTCCACATGTTGCAAAGGATTTGTGATCAGAAGAGAGCCATTGTGGAGTACCAACTGCAACAAGGCCGTCGATATTCAGGTCAGACTCCACACATAATACCTCAGGAGTGGACCTGGATGTCTGACATATGTACCATCCTGACAAACTTTGAACAGTCCACCCAGATGGTGAGTGGCGATGACGCCATCATTAGCATCAGCATCTCACTTGTCTGTGTTTTACAACGCTATCTGCAGAGAATTAAAGAGGAGGCATTGAAGCCAGAGTATGATGAGATGGATCAAGAAGCCGTAATGGACGATTACACACAGCCCAGCCTCATCTTATCCCAACGTGTATTGGGGGACAATGAGGAGGAAGAACAGGAGCTGGTATCATGCGCTGTAGATGATAGTACCTGTACATCTGTCATACCGTCGGTTCAGCGTGGGTGGCCTGAGGACAGGGGGGAGGAGGAGGAGGAGGAGAGCATGGTCAGTCATCATCTTGGTGAGGACACGGAAATCTTACCCGTTACCAGTCTGGCCCGCATGGCTGACTTTATGTTACGCTGCCTTAACCGTCACCCTCGCGTTGTCAAAATGTTGGGTGACAGTCATTACTAGTTGGTGGCACTTTTAGACCCCCGCTACAAGTAGAACTTTCACTCTCTTATTCCTGAGGTGGAGAGGTCTACAAAATGTGGCAGTACCAGAAGGCCCATGCTGAAGAACTGTTAAAAAAATTCCCATCTGAACACTAGCAGCAGAGGTCACAGTTTGTTGACCAACCAAGGCGTACAGGCGAGAGAGAAGCAACTCCAATCCAGCAGAGAAAGGGGAATACTGTCAACATTCTGGTACCGTTTTCTGAGACCCGCCCAGCTTACAGGCCCTGAGGCACAGGGTACTCTCACAAGGAGTGGACAGTTTTAAAAGGTGGTGAGGGAGTTCCTTGCCGACCATACCAGCGTCCTCCGTGATTCCTCTGTGCCTTTTAATTATTGAGTATCCAAGCTGAACACTTGGATTGGGCTCGCTCTGTATGACTTGGAGGTCCTGGCCTGCCCTGCCACTAGCGTGTTATCGGAGCGTGTTTTTAGTGTCGCTGGGGGAATTATAACTGATAAGCGCACTCTCCTGTCAACTGACAATGCTGACAAGATGACCCTTATCAAAATGAACAAGGGCTGGATTGGGCCAGACTTCTCATCACCACCAAATGACAGCAGAGTAACATAAAGCCAAATCCACTGTGTTATTTCGGGAGGTGTGTTCCCATGCACCGCTTCACACCCACACATGGGTATACGCTTCCTCATTCGGGCTGTATTTTGCTCTTCTACTTATCCTCAGCCTTCACCACCACTATACCACCAGGGTGACCGTGGTCCATGTTGCCAGCATTGCAAGTTCCTCCATCCTAATTTTTGGCAGCTTTTGCTTGGAAGCCATAGGCAAAGACTATAGGAGACCCACTCCCCAATAATGGGAATAATGTTTTGAATATGCTGTACTGCATGGCTCTTTTTTGCCAGCATTTCAAGTTCCTCCGTCATAATTTTTGGCAGCATTTGCTTGGAAGGCATAGGCAAAGACTATGGGAGACCCACTCCCCTATAATGGGAATAATGTTTTGAATATGCTGTACTGCATGGCTCTTGTAGGGGGCATTAAAATATTCTTGTTAAGCTACTGCGACCTCCACCACTCTTCCAAGGGGCATTAAAACAGTCTTGTTAAACCATTCTGAACTCCACAGCTCTTCCAAGGGGCATTGAAATGTTGTTTTTAATTAACTCTAACCTCCATGACTCTTCCAACGGGCATTGCATTTCCTCCTAATTTTAGTCAGCTTTTGCTTTTCAATGCATAGGCGAACACTAAGGGAGACCCACTCCCCAATAATGGATATAAGGATTTTAGTATGCTGTAATCCACGTCTGTTTCAAGGGGCATTGCAGTTCCTCATAATTTTTGGAAATCCTTCCATTCACTGCTTAGGCCAACAGTGTACAGGAGACCCAGTTGCTATAAATAGAAAAAATGGTTTAGTTTAGATCAGCTGTGCATATAATCATATTCGGCTGAGAAGAGGCTATAAAATATCTTTATTAACCTCTTATTCTTCATTTTTTAATATTCATATCATGCATTCTCTGTTTCTCTTCTTTTTCTACATTTTCCTTGCATCTGATTAGAGAGAATAGAATTCATGAGACCCTCCACCCTCTATAGTAAATGTGATTATGAATTGGAAATGTAAAGTCACTCTACCTAACGTTCCCTGATTTTCTTCCACTCATTCTCTATCTGCAATTGGTGCCCCATTTCCTTAAAAATGGCCACTGCAGAAGCGCAGGGAAAACTGTTGTGTTAACCCCGACCTTCCTTGGCTTACCATTGGTCTGGATATGCAAGCGACAATTACGTTGTTCATCTTAGAAAAGAGAGACGGGAGGTATGAGTCAGACTTATTCCACCGCTATCTTTGACTCTGCATCAGTCATTTTGAATATGAACAGAAAAGTCCTCTGTTTGCAGATATTGGAGGAGCAGTGGCAGAATTGAGCTCTTTTCGCAAAGTGACTAAGGATTTGAACTGTATAGTCACATAAAGGCTATGTTCACACGATGAGTTTTTGGTGAGTTTATTTTACTGCATATTTTTAATAAAATGTTCACTGATGGCCCCAAATACATCATAATTTACAATATCCAACCTTGTATCTATCAAGCTCGAACAATGTTTTGAACTTTTACATTCGCCAATCAATTTTTGGTCAAAACAAGCAAATATTTGTTTTACTAATCTAGTCTAGCCTATGATAGTTTATTGTTAAACTCTCCCGTTTTCTTTAATTTTTATTTACTATGATTTGGCTATTGAAGTGTCCCCCGAAAAGTTGTTCTTTATTGTTATATAATTATCTCTTTCTAAGGTGGCCACCACCCACCTCCTTATTTTTACGAGTCCGGGTGGTGGAACCTCTTTGCTTCGATGCAAGGAGGGACCAGAGGGGCATGAATAAGTGCCTACTTGGCCTGACCAAGGTCGCACGGCGGCTCAATCGACTCCGTGAAAAAGGGAGGGACCGAGCAGGGGGACCAGGTGCCACTCTGAGATCGACCTTGTGTAAGAGCAGGTGACTCCCAAGGGTCAGATGACAGGAACTGACCGGTACAGTGGATGAGCATGGCAGAAAGGCTGACGGGTGGTCCGGGTAGGCAGGCTGGCAGGCACGGTGGGTTACAGGCAGGTTCTCCAGGTAGGCAGGCTGGCAGGCACGGTGGGTTACAGGCAGGTTCTCCAGGTAGGCAGGCTGGCGGGTACAACAGGTAACAGACAGGTGCTTCCAGGAAAGCAGGCTGGTGGACATGACAGGTAACTGGCAGATGCTTCCAGGTAAGCAGGCTGGTGGGCACAATTATAGACAGACTGGCAGGCTGGACTGCAGACAGACTGGTGGGCAGGACTGATTAGAGACTGGCAGGCAGGACTGACAGGCAGCGGGACCTGAGGGCTGAAGCAAGTGTTAGCACAAGGAACAACAACCTTGCACAGGCACCTCCATATTGGAGGAGATGATATAAATAAGTATTTCCTCTGGCCATTGGCTGGTGACTTTTTAGGACGGCTCGTGTGGCCCTTTTAAGAAGGAGGGAGCGCGTGGGCGTGCCCTAAGTACAGTGCCCGAGAAGCTGCGCGCAGTGAGCGCAACAGTAGCAGCAGGACAGGAGCTGGAAGACGCCAGACCAGGGCCGTGGCGGTGAGGGGAATGGCGTCTCTGCCCGGCAGGAGGCAGAGACGCCGATGCTACATTTATTATCAGCTAGTTTATAACCTTATCATTTATTCTGGCCAAAACTCTTAAGACTCTATTAATATTATGTGTTTAGTAGACTTCACAAAAAATGATAACATTTTTGGACAACAAAATTGCCACAAAGTCAAAAATATTTTTTTTGACAAATTACAAAAACAATTAACACTAAGATAATTAAAAAATGGACACACTTGATATAGTTTATATTCTGACCTGGAGAATAATATTGCCAGGATACACTGAAATACATAAAAACAAAATCCAAAAAAAACATAGAAATATTTTTTTTCTGCAATTTTACCACACTTGAACATTTCTATCGTTTTTAAGTACATTAAATGGTGTAATGAATGGTTTCATTCGAAAGTACAAATAGTCCTGTGAAATAAGCCCTCATATATCTTTCACATATCTTTGTGAACAGAAAAATAAAGCTCTGGGCCTTGAAGGAATGGTTGGAAAATATAAAAATGCAAAAACAAAAATTGGCTCTGTGAGGAAGGGTTAAAAAATGCACTTCGGTAACAGAAATTTTAAGCTGCTAAAAAAGTAGAAATGGTCCAAAATTAATACTTTAAGGGAGCTGATGCATGCCTTACTGGAGTTTATACATAGTGCAAATGTAGGAAGCAATGCCTTTTTTACACAGGATGGTTAAAAATCATCTCTGTTTGGGATGAATAAAGAGGTTTTTTTTTGCTAAATGAAGAAGCATACGTTATTTCAAAAACTGACCAAAGCTTATCCTTTTTAAAAGGAGCAGGAACAGCTTAGCTGTTTTGAAAGTAACGAAGTAATAGCTCCTCAATAGTGTTGAGCCACCCCCGTAGTGTTCAAGTTCTGTTTGGTTCATCGAACACCCGTGTGTTCGCCGAACACCTTCGAACACCGTTAAAACCAATGGCAGGCAAACAAAAACACATAGAAACACTTAGAAAACACCTTCAAAGGTGTCCAAAAGCTGACAAACTGCTCAGAAGACACAACTAACACATGGAAAAGGGACAAGTACATATAGTCATGCGAAAAGAAAAGAGGTGGAGGAGTAAAAGGAGGGGGAGACACAGATATAGGCATGTCATGCCCTTCTAAAATCCAAAAAGTGAGAAGCCGACACGGCCAGTCCGTTCCTGCCCGTGCCTCCTCCGTGTCGCCGGGTTTGTGCCAGAGCCGCGGTGGACGCTGACGGCCAGCCCCCCTCTCCCAATACTGGTGCCTGTCCGCTGGTGGGTCGAGCGAGCCCCCCTGTGGTGGAGGAAGCTCTAAGCTTTTTCATTTAAATTGTCTCTCTAAATTGAATGAATACACTTTAAATCCATTTACAAGGATCTATTGGAGGGCAAGTCTCATACCAGCAGCCGCGTAATTCCAGCTTCAGCAGCGTCCACTAAAGCTGCTGCAGTTAAAAAGCTTTTATAAGGATCGAGCTCGGCTGTCCACCGCAAGTCATTCTACCGCCAGTCCCAGCCCCTATGCCTTGGGGTGCCTCCTGATGCTCTTCACTGAGTATCCCGTGGTCCCGAAGCATTTCCTTTGAAAAAATTAAGTGTCCAAACTGCAGGTGGTGTAGCTTGCTTAACAGCAATACGTCGCCTAGGCTGAGGATAAATGGAACTGTAGCACCCTGAGGGCTCGGTTGCTATAGAGCTATTGCACCTCACCCAGAGATGTGATATCTCACTCTCAGGTAAGGATGGAGTGTGGATCAGGACCCGACACCTGCATGCATTACACCACATTGTCGTGGGGCAGGGCGACCAATATGCCCCTGAGATGGGCACGACTGTCCCTGTCCCTGGCTGGAGTGGGGGGAGGGAACACTGAGGAATGGGAAACCTGTAGTGCAGGAGCAGGGAGGAAGCAGTTCCTGGGTGCATTGAGAAGGGAGTATAAAAGGTGGCCACCATCTTAGTTCAGTGCAGAGAAGTCTGAGCAGAAGTGACAGGGAGCAGGGGCTCTGCGTGAGCTCTGCTCCGGAGGTGGGCCTAGTAACAGAGGCCCAGGCCTGGAAGAGGGAGAAAGAAGGAAGAGGAGCGGAGAAGGCTCCAGGAACGAGGAACAAAGGGATCCCAGGGGTGTGGACGGGCGAGTCGCCACCGCACGCCCGAATCCGCCTGCGTGGAGGGGTCAGGCCAAAGGGGGAGACCGGTCCCCGAAACTAGTGGAGGTGGGAAACGACCCTCAGCTAGAAACCGGAGGCTGTGACATTTTATGTGGCGCAGCCCCTCGCTACACCCGCTAGGAAGGCACCACATAGGGTCAGGGAAACTGGCGCCAAGTTTACCAAGAGGAGGCCTGAGGCAGCCTGACAGAAGGGTTGGTAAGAAAGGCCAGGCAAAGGACATACAAAGGGGGTCCTGTGAAGCGCTCCAAAGTTATCTGGGAGTTGTCTGAGCCCCTCACCTGGTGAGCACAGAACAATGTGGGCAGCCGTTACCTGCAGAAGTGGTCTGGATAATAAAAACTGTGAGTGAAGGCCCTGGACTGCATCACTGACTCCGTGTCGTTACTGCTGCTGCCCTGCACCTTCACCCCCATCCTCCGCATACACTGCCCTGAGGCTATACTCCTCCAGTGGGGAGTTATGCTACGTTTTGCTGCACCCACAACACCAGCCTAAGCGGTCTGCCCTGCAGCGGCGGTTCACTCTGACCGCAATCCACGGGTGGCGTAGTCGGACGTTTAAACATCAAAACCGCATAAATAGTTCCGCCACTGGTTTGACCGCCCTGAGCCACGGAACTGGGTCTCCGCCACGGAGACTACAACCACCAGCATCCACCAAAAAGGGTCTGGCTCCGGGTGTCCCAAGGCCCAGGGGGTGCATCAGAACATTTTCATCACCTTTCATAATCACCAATGGGACAAGGCAGGGATGTCCTCTGTCCCCTCTCTTATACATCCTAGTGATGGAGCAAATGCTCTCATCAATTCGCCATAACCACAATATTAGGTGGATTGAGGTGGGAGGCACCGAGTACAAGTGCTCTCTATTTGCTGATGATGTCCTAGTATATATCACTCAATCACATATATCCATCCCTGCTGTTATGGCTGAAATAGATCACTTTGTTACATGGTCAAATTTTAAAATCAATGCAGCGAAGTCTGAGGCCCTCGATGTCTCCCTCCCCAAATGCATGCAGGATTTCATCCAGTCCAACTTTCCCTTTGCCTGGCCCTCACAGGGTATCAAATACTTAGGAATTCCTATTCATAGAGACCTCTCCCGTCTATGTTATCTTAATTTTGGGCCCTTTATTGAACAACTCCATACAGACCACGGTTGGCAAGTTAAAACTGTAAGATTCACTATGTGAACCACTGGTATTTTGTGGAAAAGCACATGTACACTGTGTTCCAAATTATTATGCAAAAAGTGTTTAGGAGTGATAAGGGAAGAATTTGTTTGTTTGTCAGTTAAACTCATTGATGGTGATGTGTGACAGGGCTCTTTATATCACTATAAGCAATTGCAGACACCTGTGCTAATTAGTTTGGCAGGTGTGTCCAATGAAAGGCAAGACTACTTAAGAAGGCTCTCCCACATTATTAAGCAGCCTACATTTTCTGCCAAAATGGGAAAGAAAAAGGATGTGTCGGCTGCTGAGAAGCAACAAATTGTGGAGTGTTTAGGTCAAGGTATGACTACAATCAACATTGTGCGATGATCAGGATGAAGTGTCTTGGCAATCAAGAAGTATGTAGCTGATTCACGGTACACACATGTGCGTGCTGATAAGGGCAAATTGAGGACTCTTTCCTACAGGCAATTATGTCAGGTTAAAAGAGCAGCGGCAAAAAAGCCTTGTCATAGCAGCAGACAAGTTTTTGAAGATGCTGGTGCCTCCAACGTCCCCCGAACAACAAGACGCAGGGTCCTTCAGAGGTTTGCAGGTGTGCATACGCCATCCTGTCGACCTCCTCTATCCACTGCACACAAGCAGAAATGGCTCCAGTGGGCCAGACAATACATGAAGACTGATTTCAAAACTGTTTTGTTCACGGATGAGTGCCGTGCAACGCTCGATGGTCCAGATGGATGGAGTGGAGGATGGCTGGTTGATGGACACCCCACGCAAACACGGCTACAGCGCCAACATGGAGGAGGTGGAGTAATGTTTTGGGCTGGAATCATGGGGAGAGAGATTGTCAGCCCCTTTAGGATCCCTGAAGGGGTAAAGATGAACACCATAATGTATGTGGAGTTTCTCAAACAGCACTTCCTGCCATGGTTCAAGAAGAAGAACCGTGTATTCCACAGCAAGATCATTTTCATGCATGATAATGCACCGTCTCATGCTGCACATAACACATCTGCATCTCTGGCTGATATGGGCATAAAAGGGGACAAACTTATGGTGTGAACCCCATGCTCCCCTGACCTCTACCCCATTCAGAACCTCTGGATCATCATCAAAAGGAGTGTCTATGATGGCGGGAGGCAGTTCACATCTATGCAACAGCTCTGGGAGGGTATTCTGTCCTCATGCAAAACAATTGAAGCAGACACCATTCAAAACCTGAAAAATTCAATGGACGAGAGAGTTCAGAAGCTCCTTTCGAACAAGGGGTCCTATGTGCAAATGGAACATCACCTAGAATAAAGTTTTGAGTTGAAAACTGTTTGATTTAAGTTTCTAATAACCTGCTAATGCTTATAATTTCAAAAATGACCATTTTTTTGGTCTTTATTAAATTTAAAAGGTTGATCCAAGAGTGTGGGGGATCTAAGAGTGTGGCAACCCAGTAGTCATGATTACTTCGAATTCTGACAATATGAGGGTCATGTTGCAGGTAATGCATCAAGAAGGCACTTATGTTTCTTGCACATCTCGGAGCCCCAAAATTATTTTCCGGGCTAGATGCAGATAAAAATTATTATTAATTTTAAATCTGGTGGAGCTTAGAATAGATGGCCTAAAAGAATCAGTACTGCAAACTGCTACAAAGCCCAAATTATTTTCCAGCCAAGATACAGATAAACATGAAAGCTTAATTTGAAAGTTTAAAACGGTTGGTGAGGTTATTTTAACCAATCATCAAGCTTTTACTCTCCCCAGGATGACACAGGGGTAGAAAAGTCATTTCTGATCCATGATTTGTTCATCTTTATGAACGTGATTCTGTCTACATTATCAGTGGAGAGCCACGTGGGCTGATCTGTCAGCACACCACCAGCAGCGCTGAACACACGTTCAGACAGAACGCTGGCTGCGGGGCATGACAAGATCTCCAAGGCGTAAGTGGCTAGCTCCGGCCATTTACACAGATTGGAAGCCCAAAAAGAGCAAGGGTCCAGTGACACAGTCATGGCTTCAATGTTTACTTGGAGATACTCCTGTACCATCGTCTCTAGGCGTCAGACTTCTTGTCTCCTGTGGCCTTGCAAGGGATGGGCTAAAAAAGTGGTGAAATGATTCCGCAAAATTGATGTTTCCAGCAGATACTGTGTTTCTGTTATGGTTTGAGTGCTGAACAATCGACGGTATCACGGTTGGCAAGTTGGAACTGTGAGATTCACTACGTGCACCACTGGTGTTTTGTGGAAAAGCACATGTAATATTCTGCAACAGTCTCTGCTGATACTCCTGCATGCGTGCATCCCTTTCTATGGCAGGAATAATTTCTGCAAATTTACTTTTGTACCGGGGATCTAACAGTGTGGCAACCCAGTAGTCAGGATTATTTCTAATTCTCACAATTCGAGGGTAATGTTGCAGGTAGTGCAGCAAGAAGGCACTCATGTGTCTTGCGCATCCAGGAGCACCAAGTCCCTGTTGTGTTGGTAGCGAGGTAACAATCAAGCTTCCTTCCTCTGTTCTCTCCCCCCAACCTCGCACAACAGAAATGTGATCAAGGTCTCCCTCATCTGTGCAGAAGGGTGCATAGGTCCCTGATCTGAGACCACTCCTCCAGCATGATTTTCCCCACCTCTGGATCTCGTTGGCCCAGGCTATACGTCAGAACGTATTGCACCAGGGCTTGTCGGTGCTGCCACAGTTGCTGCAACATGCGCAGAGTTGAACTCCACCGGGTAGGCACATCGCATTTTAGAAGGTGAAGTGGCAGGCCCAACGACTTCTGTAGAGATGTAAGTCGCTGAGCTGCGGGATGCGAATGGCGGAAGTGAGCACACAGCGACCATGCCATCTACAGAAGCCCATTTAGTCCGGGATAGTGGGCTAAAAATTGCTGGACAACCAGGTTCAACACGTGAGCCATACAAGGCACGTGTGTGACATTGCCCCGGCGAAGGGCCGCACCCAGGTTTACAGCATTTTTGCACACGGCCTTCCCTGGTTTCAGGTCCAGTGGAGACAACCATTCATGAAATTGGTTCTCCAGAGCTGACCGCAACTCCTCAGCTGTGTGACTCACATTTCCCAGACATTTCAAAGTAAAAACCACCTGATGACGTTGAGACCTACTGCCAGCATAGTAAGGAGGTGTGCAGGGTCCCTTCTGCGCAGATAGAAAGCTTGTGGCATGACCAGACAGGTTTTGGGAGCAGGTGGAGGACCGAGAGGAGGTTGAGGAGGGAGTAGCAGTGGAGCAACTTTGAGATAAAGAGGATTGACGCACAACTCGTGGGGACGGCAAGACTTGGACAGCAGCCCCTTGTCCTGCTGTCACCATAGTTACCCAGTGCCCAGTGAGCGACATTTAACGCCCCTGTCCACGCCTACTCATCCAAGTGTCTGTGGTGAAATGCACCCTGTCACTCACAGAGTTTCTCAAAGAAGCGGTGATGTTGTGTGCGACATGCTGGTGGAGCGCAGGCACACCTTTCTTTGAGAAGTAGTGTCGACTGGGCATCTGGTACTGGGGCACTGCGATGGACATAAGGTCTCGAAAATCCTCTTTGTCCACCAGGCAGAAAGGCAGCATTTCTGTAGCCAAGAGCTTGCAGATGGTGAAATTCAACCTCTTAGCTTTCTCATGGCTAGGAGGAAATGGTCTTTTACTTGTCCACATCTGAGGGACCGAGGGCTGGCTGTTGTGCTTAGACGGGGTTGATAAGGGTGTCCCCGGCAAACTGCCGGTCTGTGAGGAAGATGCAGGTGGACATGTTAGGTTGCCTTGATCCAAAGGTGGTGCTATCAATGTCGGACAGCGCTCAACACCAGCTGGTGTTACCAACTCCAAAGAAAATGATGACCTGCCAATCACGCTGGCTGTTGCGGGTAAAGAGGTGGCAGGTCTGCGTCCCAAAACATGTGTGACTGCTGTCCCCCCAGTCACAGAGGATGAAGAGGCCGCGGATGCACAAGATGTGGCAGACGGTGGTTGGCCCGGCCGGCTAGACCGCATTGTAGCACAGTGAGCTTCCCACTGCAACTTATGCTTCATGTCCATCTGCTGATTCATGCATGAAGTACTCAAACTATGTATTTTTTGGCCTCTACTTAGCTTTTGCTGACAAATGTTACAGATAACGCGTTGGGTCATCTTTATCGATCAGTAAAAATGCCCAGGCTATGCAAGGCTTAGCACCCATGCGACCTGAAGAGCCACCACAACTTATGGTGAGAGGCAGAGTTGTGTTTGAGGATGCAGTTGTTGACGTGCTTCCAGTACTACGTCTCAGTCCAGGAAGGTGCAACCTGACCTCGTCGTCACTAGCATTCTCCTCCACCTCCTCTGCTGACCTCATCTCTTGGCTGACTGTGGGTTGACAGTAAGTGGGATCTCCAACCTCGTCATCATCACCCTGTGTGTTATCACACCCGTCGTCCTCAGAACCAACCTGTTCCTGCCGTGACAAAAAACTAAAGTTGTCGCTCCAATCAGGTATTTGAGTCTCATCATCATCTTCCTCTTTGTCTCCACCAACAGGAGTTACAGTTTGGGAATGAGGGTCTACATTATGGTCAGAATCTTCTGCGTCTGGTCCTGGATCTGACTCAAAGTTTCTGGGCATCAGTGCAGATCATTTCCTCGTCTGGATTCACAGAAGCGCTGGAGCCGACCTCTGATTCCCAGGCTATAGTATGAGTAAACAGCTCTGCAGACTCAACCATCTGTTCTACCTCATACTCAGACAGGCAGCTGGAGATTTGGGAGCTGTGAGGAAGCAAGTGCAATTGGGGTGACACCTCTGAGGACTGGAGTATTTGTGATGTTGAAGTTGATGTGGAGGAGAGCCCACTTAAAGGAGCACTTGATATCCGTTGAAGCACCTGCTGTTTTTGTGCCTCATCTGGAATTTGTAACGATTGGCGTGGCCGTAAGAAAGGGATCTTATCACATTGTCTACTTCTTTTAGCGGATATTTTAGTTTGGCTGGAAGATGGTCTTTCTTCTGCAGATGTTACTGTTGCTTTAACACCTACCCCACGGACACAACCTTTTTTCCCCTTCCCAACACGCCTATTCCCCTTTCCACCAGCAGCAGGCCTTTTTCCACTCATTTTGGTGGTTAACTAATTCACAACTCTGGAGTTGTTTGCACAAAAAAACAATGAATGGGAACCGAGCAGAGCTGAGTGGCCAAACTGTGGTATTAGGCAAAAACTATTGGCTGGGTTAGATGCAGATAAAAATTATATTCAATTTGCAACCTGATGGAGGTCAGTATAGATGGACTAATAGACCAAGTCCCATTCACTGTTAGAAGCCCAAATATTTTTTCAGAGCTAGATGCAGAAAAAAATTATATTCAGTTTGCAACCTGATGGAGGTCTGTATAGATGGACTAATAGAATGATGCTATGCCCAAAAGGTTTTACTTCACTAGGTGCAGTAAAAAAATTGGTATTCTATACACAGGTGGTATATCTTGCAACACAGATAGGCTACTCCACTGACTAACACACTCTGCAATAGGCCAAAAAGGATTAGCTTTGCTAGATTCAGCCAAATGCTGTGAAAAAATCTTGCACAGCACTGGCACAGACCTGCCTGGCAAAAACTGATAGGAACTGATGTAACTTAGTCCTGAAAAGGACTGCAATTACAATTAGTCTTTACTCCCAACCTATCTATTTAAGAGCACAGACCTGCCTGATAAAAGTCGTAGGAAATGCTGTAACCTAGTCCTTAAAAGGACTGCAATCACAACTATTCCCTACTCCTAAGCTATCTGTAGATTTGTGCAAAAATTGGCTTGAAATTAACAAGGTATAGCGCACACAGCAACAGCAGTGCCGTCTAACATGCAGCTGCAGCAGTGAGAAAATGGTGGTGACGGGGAAAATGGGTGGGTCTTATAGGGCAAGGACATGTGACATACACTGCCAATGACACATGCCCTTGCTTGTGTGAAAAAAAACACTTCGCTCAGTGTGTGCGCTGCTGATAGGCTGACAGATTGCACCTCCCCACTGTAAATGCGGGAAAGAAAAAAAAAATGGAGATCTTCATTATTCCTGCAGAGATTCATCCCCTGCCCCTCCCCCCGCCCCGCGGTACACTCAAACTGCGTATTAACATTAATTTTCATCATTACTGAGAAAAAAATCCAGTTATGATTTTGGTGCACGAACAGTTATCGAACATAACCTCGAACAGCCAAATTTTAATAAAATCATTCGTATTCGCCGAACGGCTCGAACACCGCACAAAACAGCTCGAATTTGAGATTGGCGAACAGTTCGAGTCGAACAACGCTCATCTCTACTCCTCAATTATCCCTTTTTTGAGTGATCAACTGAAAAGACTTTTTATTAAGCTGTCCAAAACTTATCAGAGTATCTGTTTTGAAAATGAAAAAGTGATGGATTGTCTCCAAGCCAGAAAAAAGTTAGCTTTATTTTCAGAGCTGTTTTATGATTTCAGACTCTCAAAATAGTACATTTTACAGAGGCAATAAATTATTGATATATAGTACCAAAACTGGACAAGTGCAGGAGATTGATGTTGGCGTCTAGCTTCAGTAGCAGAAGCAACGTGGTATAAAAAAACGATGGGTAAGGAAAAGAAATTTGTGGCAATGTAGGGTCAGCAACAGCAGCCACGAAAGCAGAAGTCCAGCACAGCACTATAAAACAGTGTTAGTGTGCAGTCTGTTAGTGGCTTATCTGTCCAATTGCAGTGACAGTAGCAGATAATGTAATATCTGAGGGCAGGTAATGTAATATCTGAAAGTATGTAGCCAGTAAATGCAGCCCTACACTGCCACAAATCTTTTTGTTTGTTGCATCAAAATTTTATACTGTGCGGCTTTTGTCACTATAACTGTCACTACACCGTCACATAGCTACTGGCTGTCTTAATGTGTTAAACATTGCTGGGCTGTGCAGTGACAGTTAGAGTGAAGGAGATTACACAGTATAAAACTTTGACGCTTCTCCCAAAACAAGGACAACCAGGATACAACTATACAAAAGCCTGATATAGTTGGATCCTGGTTGTCCTTGTTTGGGGGATGCCCACCCTTTTTCCTTGATCCCTTTGACTTATAAGCAGCAATTATAGCCTACACATCTAAGGAAGGGTTTTATACCCTACACATTACATACTACTGCACTTATCGTGATATTTTATAGGGGGATATGGAGTACTGTTAATAAACCCTATCTAGGTGCCTGAGGTGTGCAGTTCCTTCCATCTACTGCTGCTTAAAGCAGTCATCCAGCGGGCAGAGAAACTGATTTATTGTTCCTGTTCATAGTGGTTGTTCCAGGTTTCTAAGGTATAGTGCATTTTGGAACTCAACGACAAGTTGAGAGAGCAGCCTCATATCTCCTGTTGGTGAAAGCAATGAGCAGGCACCCCTTTATGTAAAGAAAAATGGCGTCTGGGTCTCATCCAGTGAAGCTGTGCACATGTCATCATTTATCAAACGACAGACTCTACAAGGACTAGTACAGTAACTGCACCACCAACAACTTGACTAGTTTAGACTTTACTTAGCACACAAGCGAATGACTGGGAGAATATGCCTGTTACTTTGACTCACAATCAGGGATGGATATCTACCAGTGAAATAGTGAAAGCAGAGGAGTCATACTCAAAGCATTGTTTTTTTTAGGTTGAAGGTACACATAAGTTCATCAAGTTCAACTTATAGCCTAATGGTGAATGATGATGGTGTTGATGATGAAACCGACCATGTACTGCTTGAAGGTGCTGCTTGACAAACTGAAAAATGAGTGTGATAAGTAGAGATGAGTGGTGTTCGACTAGAACTGTTCGCCAATCTCAAATTCGAGCTGTTTTGGGCGGTGTTCGAGTTGTTCGACGAACCCGAACGATTTGCAAAAAATTCGGCTGTTCGAGGTTATGTTCGATAACTGTTTGTGCACCAAAAGCATGTCCTGCATGTCTGGCGCTATTTAGAGCACCAATCATGCAGGGATTGTCTGCCACTCACTGTAATGCCACAGCCATGGTGGTTGTGGCATTAGAGTGATTGCCCAAATCGATGGGAACAGTGAAAACAGTGAAACATGAAAAGCCGGCAATTCAGCAGCGGCATACACCGGTACCCGACAATTTAGAACCGAAAGAATAGATCATCACACATAGATTAGATAGATAGAAACATGTCAGTCACATATATAAGAAGTACAGTGACAGTGTTGATTACTGTACTTGTCATTTAGTGTAAAGGATTTATAAAAAAAAATATTAGTGTTTTCATGCACCGTCTCTTTAAAAAAGCCGGCGGCAATTCAGCAGCGGCATACACCGGTACACGACAATTTAGAATGGAAGGAATAGAGCATCACACATAGATTAGATAGATAGAAACATGTCAGTCACATATATAAGAAGTACAGTGACAGTGTTGATTACTGTACTTGCCATTTAGTGTGAAGGATTTATTAAAAAAAATATTAGTGTTTTCATGCACTGTCTCTTTAAAAAAGCCGGCTGGCAATTCAGCAGCGGTACCCGACAATTTAGAATGGAAGGAATAGAGCATCACACATAGATTAGATAGATAGAAACATGTCAGTCACATATATATGAAGTACAGTGACAGTGTTGATTACTGTACTTGTCATTTAGTGTTAAAATAAAGGATTTATTTTAAAAAAAATTAGCGTGGGGTTCCCTGTAATTTTAGGCTCTAGCGGAGGTTAAGCAGACGGCAGGGGCAGATGTTTGAAGCCTGGGAAGGGGGTAATACCCATGGAGCTTCCCAGGCTACTAATATCAGCCCCCAGCTGAATGCCTTGCCTTTATTAGCTATTAAAATGGGGGACCCCCCAAAAAATTGACGTGGGGTCCCCCCTATTTCAATAGCTAGCAAAGGCTAGGCAGACAGCTGGGGGCTAATATTAATAGCCCAGGAAGGGTGCCATGAATATTGGCCCCCTCCCAGGCTAGAAACACCAGCCGTCAGCTGCCCCAGAAATGGCACATCCATAGGATGCGCCAATTCTGGCACTTAGCCTCGCTCTTCCCACTGCCCTGTAGCGGTGGCAGTGGGGTAATAGGGCTGGGGTTGATGTCAGCTTATAATGCCAGCTGACATCAAGCCCAGGTTAGTAATGGAGAGGCGTCTATAAGACACCCCCATTACTAACCCCATAGTCAAAGTTAAAAAAAAACACAAACACCCAGAATAAAGTCATTTAATTGAAATAAAGACACAATTCTTTATTGTTCTAAATTAAACCATACTTACCGTCACGCCCATTCCAGCTGAAGCTAACGATCCCCTGCAATAAAAGAAAAATAATAAAGCAACATCATCCTTACCTTTCCATGGTTCCCACGACAGAATGCTGCCATCCAGCCTGTCATCCCGCGGACACTGAGAAGCGCAGGCATGCTTGCGCTCCTCAGCGTCTCTCTGTGACGGCATCCAGATGAGCCGAGCTCATGTCCAATGAACTCGGCTCACCTCATGCACGTCACTGACAGCGTGGGAAAATTCTCACGCTGAAGCGCTGAGTGCAGGAGAATTCTCCCACGCTGTCAGTGACGTGCATAAGGTGAGCTTATGTCCAATGAACTCAGCTCACCTCATGCACGTCACTGACAGCGTGGGAAAATTCTCCTGCACTCAGCGCTTCAGCGTGAGAATTCTCCCACGCTGAAGCGCTGAGTGCAGGAGAATTTTCCCACGCTGTCAGTGACGAGCATGAGGTGAGCCGAGTTCATTGGACAGTAACTCGGCTCATCTGGATGCCCTCACAGAGAGACACTGTGGAGCGCAAGCATGCCTGCGCTTCTCAGTGTCTGCGGGATGACAGGCTGGATGGCAGCGTTCTGCAGGTCCAGCCTGTCATCTCGATGTAGCAGAGCTGGAGCCGTCCTGGGAACCATGGAAAGGTAAGGATGATGTTGCTTTATTATTTTTCTTTTATTTCAGGAGATCGTTGGCTTCAGCTGGAATGGGCGTGACGGTAAGTATGGTTTAATTTAGAACAATAAAGAATTGTGTGTTTATTTCAATTAAAGGTCTTTTTTCTGGGTGTTTGTGTTTTTTTTAAATATTTTACTAGAAATTCATGGTTGTCATGTCTAATATTGGCGTGACCCCATGAATTTCGGGCTTAGGGCCAGCTGATAATGCCAAGCTGGCCCTAACCCCTTTATTACCCAGTGAGCCAACGCATCAGGGCCCTGGATGAGTTGGGTACAGCGCCAGAAGATGGCGCTTCTATGAACGCGCCATTTTCCGGGGTGGCTGCGGACTGCAATTTGCAGCGGGGGTGGCCCAGAAAGCTTGGGCCTCCCTGCGCTGCGGATTCCAGCCCCCAGCTGCCTAGTTGTACCTGGCTGGACTCAAAAACAGCGCGAAGCCCCACGTCAATTTTCTTTAAATTATTTCATGGAATAATTAAGAAAAAAAGGGCTTCCCTATATTGTTGTGTCCGGCCAGGTACAAATAGGCAGCTGGTGGTTGGGGGCAGCCCGTTCCTGCCTGCTGCACCTGACTGGACACAAATATAGTGCGAAGCCCCACGTCAATTTTTTTTAAATTATTTCATGAATTTCCTGAAATAATTTAAAAAAATTGAAGTGGGGCTTCGCACTATATTTGTGTCCAGCCAGGTGCAGCAGGCAGGAACGGGCTGCCCCCAACCACCAGCTGCCTATTTGTACCTGGCCGGACACAACAATATAGGGAAGGCCTTTTTTTCTTAATTATTTCATGAATTTCATGAAATAATAAAAAAAAATTGAAGTGGGGCTTCGCACTATATTTGTGTCCAGCCAGGTACAGAAGGCAGGAACGGGCTGCCCCCAACCACCAGCTGCCTATTTGTACCTGGCCGGACACAACAATATAGGGAAGGCCTTTCTTTCTTAATTATTTCATGAATTTCATGAAATAATAAAAAAAAATTGAAGTGGGGCTTCGCACTACATTTGTGTCCAGCCAGGTACAGCAGGCAGGAACGGGCTGCCCCCAACCAACAGCTGCCTATTTGTACCTGGCCGGACACAACAATATAGGGAAGGCCTTTTTTTCTTAATTATTTCATGAATTTCATGAAATAATGAAAAAAAATTGAAGTGGGGCTTCGCACTATATTTGTGTCCAGACAGGTACAGCAGGCAGGAACGGGCTGCCACCAACCACCAGCTGCCTATTTGTACCTGGCCGAACACAACAATATAGGGAAGTCCTTTTTTTCTTAATTATTTCATGAATTTCATGAAATAATTAAAAAAAAAATACGTGGGGCTTCGCCCTATTTTTGTGTCCAGCCAGGTACAACTAGGCAGCTGGGGGCTGGAATCTGCAGCGCAGGGAGGCCCAAGCTTTCTGGCCTCCCTCTGCTGCAAATTGCAGTCCGCAGCCACCCCGGAAAATGGCGCGTTCATAGAAGCGCCATCTTCTGGCGCTGTACCCAACTCATCCAGGGCCCTGGTGCGGTGGCTCACTGGGTAATAAAGGGGTTAGGGCCAGCTTGGTATTATCAGCTGGCCCTAAGCCCAAAATTCATGGGGTCACGCCAGTATTAGACATGACCGCCATGAATTTCTAGTAAAGTATTTAAAAAAAACACAACACCCAGAATAAAGTCCTTTAATTGAAATAAACACACAATTCTTTATTGTTCTAAATTAAACCATACTTACCATCACACCCATTCCAGCTGAAGCCAACGATCTCCTGCAATAAAAGAAAAATAATAAACCAACCTCATCCTTACCTTTCCATGGTTCCCAGGACGGCTCCAGCTCTGCTATATCGAGATGACAGGCTGGACCGCAGCAGAACGCTGCAATCCAGCCTGTCATCCCGCAAACACTGAGAAGCGCAGGCATGCTTGCGCTCCTCAGTGTCTCGCTGTGACGGCATAAAGATGAGCCGAGGTCATGTCCAATGAACTCAGCTCACCTCATGCACGTCACTGACAGCGTGGGAAAATTCTCACGCTGAAGTGCTGAGTGCAGGAGAATTCTCCCACGCTGTAAGTGACGTGCATGAGGTGAGCAGTGATCATTGGACATGAACTCACCTCATGCACGTCACTGACAGCGCTTCAGCGTGAGAATTTTCCCACGCTGTCAGTGACGTGCATGAGGTGAGTTCATGTCCAATGATCTCTGCTCACCTCATGCACGTCACTGACAGCGTGGGAAAATTCTCCTGCACTCAGCGCTTCAGCGTGAGAATTCTCCCACGCTGTCAGTGACGTGCATGAGGTGCGCCGATTTCATTTGACATGACCTCGGCTCATCTGGATGCCGTCACAGCGAGACACTGAGGAGCGCAAGCATGCCTGCGCTTCTCAGTGTCCGCGGGATGACAGGCTGGATGGCAGCTTTCTCCTGCGGTCCAGCCTGTCATCTCGATGTAGCAGAGCTGAAGCTGTCCTGGGAACCATCGAAAAGTAAGGATGATGTTGGTTTAATATTTTATTTTTATTACAGGAGATCGTTGGCTTCAGCTGGAATGGGCGTGATGGTAAGTATGGTTTAATTTAGAACAATAAAGAATTGTGTGTTTATTTAAATTAAAGGACTTTATTCTGGGTGTTTGTGTTTTTTTTAACTTTTACTATGGGGTTAGTAATGGGGGTGTTTTATAGACGCCTCTCCATTACTAACCTGGGCTTGATGTCAGCAGGCGTTATAAGCTGACATCAACCCCAACCCTATTACCCCACTGCCACCGCTACAGGGCAGTGGGAAGAGCGAGGCTAAGTGTCAGAATTGGCGCATCCTATGGATGCGCCATTTCTGGGGCGGCTGACGGCTGGTGTTTCTAGCCTGGGAGGGGGCCAATATTCATGGCACCCTTCCTGGGCTATTAATATCAGCCCCCAGCTGTCTGCCTAGCCTTTGCTAGCTATTAACATAGGGGGGACCCCACGTCATTTTTTTTGAGGGGTCCCCCATTTTAATAGCTAGTAAAGGCTAGGTATTCAGCTGGGGGCTGATATTAGTAGCATGGGAAGCTCCGTGGGTATTACCCCTTCCCAGGCTTCAAACCTCTGCCCCAGCCATCTGCTTAACCTCCGTTAGAGACTAAAATTACGGGGAACCCCACGCCAATTTTTATTTTAATAAATCCTTTATTTTAACACTAAATGACAAGTACAGTAACCAACACTGTCGCTGTACTTATTATAAATGTGACTGACATGTTTCTATCTATCTAATCTATGTGTGATGCTCTATTCTTTCTGTCATAAATTGTCGGGTACCGCTGCTGAATTGCCGGTCGGCTTTTTTAAAGAGACGGTGCATGAAAACACTAATATTTTTTTTACTAAATCCTTTACACTAAATGACAAGTGCAGTAACCAACACTGTCATTGTACTTCATATATATGTGACTGACATGTTTCTATCTATCTAATCTATGTGTGAAGCTCTATTCTTTCTGTTCTAAATTGTTGGGTACAGATGCTGAATTGCCGGCCGGCTTTTTTAAAGAGACGGTGCATGAAAACACTAATATTTTTTTTACTAAATCCTTTACAGTAAATGACAAGTGCAGTAACCAACACTGTCACTGTGCTTCTTATATGTGTGACTGACATGTTTCTATCTATCTAATCTATGTGTGATGCTCTATTCCTTCTTGTCTAAATTGTCGGGTACCGGTGTATGCCGCTGCTGAATTTGCCGGCCGGCTTTTTTAAAGAGAGTGTCTTCTGAGCAGTTTGTCAGCTTTTGGACACCTTTGCAGGTGTTTTCTATGTGTTTCTATGTGTTTTTGTTTGCCTGCCATTGGTTTTAACGGTGTTCGACGGTGTTCTAAGGTGTTCGACGAACAGTTCGACGAACAGTTCCTCGAACATCCTGGTGTTCGACGAACCGAACCGAACCCGAACACTATGGGGGTGGCTCAACACTAGTGATAAGAAGTGGAAGTGGAATTTTTTTTACTACAGTGATGGAAATAAGTATTTGATCCCTTGCTGTTTTTGTAAGTTTGTCCACTGACAAAAACATGAGCAGTCTATAATTTTAATGGTAGGTTAATTTTAACATTGAGATATAGAATAACCCAAGAAAAGAAAGAAAATCCCATTGTACAAATTAAATAAATGTATTTGCATTTTGCAGTGAGAAATAAGTATTTGATCCTCTACAAACCATTATGAGTTCTGGCTCCTACAGACCAGTTAGACAGCTGTCTTACATAGTCACCTGTATAAAAGACTCCTGTCCACAGACTCAATTAATCAGTCACACCCTAACCTCTACAACATGGGCAAGACGAAAAAGATTTCTAAGGATGTCAGGGACAAAATCATAGACCTGCACAAAGCTGGAATGGGCTACAAAACCATAAGTAAGACGCTGGGTGAGAAGGAGACAACTGTTGGTGCAATAGTAAGAAAATGGAAGAAATAAAAAATGACTGTCAATTGAAATGGATCTGGGGCACCGTGCAAAATCTCTCCTCGTGGGATATCCTTGATCATGAGGAAGGTGATAGATAAGCCTAAAACTACACGGGGGGAACGTGTTAATGATCTCAAGGCAGCTAGGACCACAGTCACCAAGAAAACCATTGGTAACACATAAAAACTTAAAGGTTTCAAGTTCTGCAGTGCCCGCAAGGTTCCGGTGCTCAAGAAAGCTCATGTGCATGCCCGTCTGAAGTTTGCCAATGAACACCTGGATGATTCTGTGAGTTATTGGGAGATGGTGCTGTGGTCAGATGAGACAAAAATTGAGCTATTTGGCATTAACTCAACTCGCCGTGTTTGGAGGAAGAAGAAGGATGAGTGCAACCCTAAAAACATTGTCCCAACTGTGAAGCATGGTGGGGGAAACATTATAATTTTGGGGGTGCTTTTCTCCAAAGGGGACATGACTACTGCATCGTACAGAAGGGAAGATAGATGGGGTCATGTATCGAGAGATTTTGGCCAGTAACCTCCTTCCCTCAGTAAGAGCATTGAAGATGGGTCTTGGGCTGGGTCTTCCAGCAAGACAATGACACAAAACATACAGCCAAGGCAACAAAGGAGTGGCTCAAAAAGAAGCACAGTAAGGTCATGGAGTGGCCTAGCCAGTCTCCAGACCTTAATCCTATACAAAATTTATGTAGAGAGTTGAAGCTCTGAGTTGCCAAGCGACAGACTCAAAATCTGAATGATTTAGAGATGATCTGCAAAGAGGAGTGGACCAAGATTCCTCCTGACATGTGCACAAACCTCATCATCAACTACAAAAAACATATGACTGCTGTGCTTGCCAACAAGGGTTTTACCACCAAGTATTAAGTGTTGTTTGTCAGAGGTATCAAATACTTATTTCTCACTGCAAAATGCAAATAAATTTATCTAATTTATATAATGTGATTTTCTTAATTTTGGGGGGATATTATATCTCTCAATGTTAAAATTAACATACCCTTAAAATTATAGACTGTTCATGTCAATGTCAGTGGACAAACTTACAAAAACAGCAAGGGATCAAATGATTGTTTCCTTCACTTTATATACACATTTAGTGTATATGTTCAAAAAACTAGAAACGGACCTGCTCTTTGGAACAGAATATAGCAAGTTTGAACAGGTGCAAACTACTATGTCTGCATAATGTACAATCAAAAGAATATCAAAACACTCTGTAAGCCCGGGAAAGACATGTTTTATAAATATTAGGCTTAACCCCTTAATGACCGGAGATTTTTCCATTTTTTGTGTTTTCGTTTTTTGCTCCCATTGTTCCCAGAGCCATAACTTTATTATTTTTCAGTCAATATGGCCATGTGAGAGCTTTTTTTTGCAGGACGATTGGTACTTTTTAACGACATTACTGGTTTTAACATATCGATTACTGGAAAACGGGAAAAAAATTCCAAGTGCGGTGAAATTGCAAAAAAAGTGCAATACTTTTTTTTTACCACATTCACTGAATGCTATAACTGACCTGCCATTACGATTCTCAAGGTCATTGTGAGTTTGTGGATTCCAAACATGTATAGGTTCTTTTTCATTTAAGTGGTTAAAACTAAATCCAAAGTTTGCTTAAAAAAAAAAGTTGCCATTTTCCGAGACCTGTGGCGCCTCCATGTTTGGGATCTATGGCCGGGTGAGGGCTTATTTTTTGCGTGCTGAGATGAAGTTTTTATTGATACCATTTTGGGGTAGATTTGATGTTTTGATCGCCAGTTATTGCATTTTATTGCAATGTTGCAATGAACAAAAAAAAACGTAATTCTGGCGTCTATAATATTTTCCCGTTTCGTCATTTACCGATTGGATTAATTCTTTTTTTATATTGATAGATCGGGCGATTCTGAACGCGGCGATACCAAATATGTGTATGTGATTTTTTTTATTGTTTTATTTAGAATGGGGCAAAAGGGGGCTGATTTCAACTTTTATATATTTTTTATTTTTTTAATATTTTTAAAAACATGTTTTTACACTTTCTGCTTGCTTCAATAGTCTCCATGAGAGACTAGAAGTAGCACTTATCTGATTGTTTCTGTTACATACTGGCGATGAGCAGATCGCCTTTGTGTAGCAGAAATGCTCACTTGCTATGAGAGCTGACCACTTGGTGGCGCTCATAGCAATCTAGACCAGAAAACCACAGGGTTCTGCTGCAGACCTCGGGTGGTCATGCCAACCCATCGATGACCCACGATCATGTGACTTGGTGACCGATGGGTGGAGTCATTGACGTGCTTCCCGGAAGCGCGAGTTAAATACCGCTGTCAGAAATTGACAGCAGCATCTAGCTAGTTAACGGATGGAATTGCGATCCACCTGCGGCACTTGCGGGTACATGTCAGCTGCATAAATCAGCTGACATGTGCCCTGTTCAGTGCAAGCTCAGCGCTGGATCCCACGAACCACGTCGGAAAGGGGTTAATGTCCCATCAAAGAAAGACACCCTTGTCATGTCTAATGTGCTCTCATGTATTGGCCAATTCATCTGCTAAGTACCTTTTTTATAAGTATATTCTTAATAGCAGTAATGCAGTTCACATTTCATTTATTCAATGTTTTCATATATGTTAGCGCTTACAGAATGCTGCTGTATTCTTTTGCTTTCAGGGTAACAGATTAAATTTATTGAATGTAAATATTTTTGTTTAGTCTTTAAAAAAGTAAAATAAAGGTAAAAAACAGGCAAAAAAATATTACTTATAGTTTTTCTTTCCCAAAAGTCAGGATGCACACTTTCTGTGAAACCACACAAGCTTTGATTTCAGTATTTTTTTCAGTGGCAAAATTAGGACAGATGGGTAATAAACAGCCTTACTTGTTTGCAGTGTTTCAAGAAATAAAAGAAAAAAAATGTGTCATAAATGTGCTGTTACTGCAGCATATCACAGATCAATCAATTTACTTCTCACTAACATAGACTCTACAGGTTCAGCACCTCCCTATCATACGAAGTTTTGTGTTATAATTTACAGAGCGAAATTATCATTCCCATTTCGGTGTTTTAAAGCACTGGACAAGTATATCACAAAAACATTTTGCTCTTTAAATATCTGTCGGTAAATATGAGCTTTCTGATCTCATTTTCCAAGACTGTAAAATTCAATACTAGCTGCTTTGTGCTGGATTCCCAGCCGCACAGCTCAGTACTGCTTTAAGATGTCCTTTGTGTTGCTTCTGCTTCTTAATATTTTTTAATCAAAGAAATATACGGGATTTCCTCCTTGTGCTCTGTGTATGGGAGAAACTATAGCAGCTAGTGTCTCCTCATCAGCTCAGAGTGAACTGAAAATTAGAGATAGAGCCTGCATAAATGAAAACTATTGAAGATTGTAAGATACGAGGCATATAAAGACCAGAAATAGTATTATTCCTAATGTTCATACACATTACAGCTGATTGTGAAAACTCTCCTGAAATGTTAGCCACTTATTAAAGTGGAATACTTTTCCTAAAGTTTCACTTTTTAAACTTTTATAATCTTTTAAGAACATCAATCATTAGAAGTTCACCTCTTCAGTGATTTAGGACACAAGAGACACATGATGTAATGGAAAAATATTTTCTTGTGTTTTTCACAGCCCTTTCCATTACTGTGCTTATATAAACTCTGGGAGTAACTCTGCCTGATATCACAGAAGATCACTACATTGGAAAAAGCTGCATCATGATCGAAATCTAATCGACTATGTATGATTATTTCTACTCACAAGAATAGTTTTAAGCAACAAGAGACCTCGGCATAATCGGTAATAGAGAATTGATTATACAGGAAGATGGAAGAATCTGATGTAAGTACAATTTCAGTGTGAAAACCCTCAGAGAGCTCATGAGCATTTATGATAACAAGCAAACAAACATTAAGATTTCTTTATCATTGGCTTGTTAATAATTATTATTATTATTATTGTAAAAGAAAGGTTTCATATAGTGATTGTCGAGCAATAAAATGCTCGGGTACTCGTTGCTCGGGCCAAGCACATTGGAATTCTCGGGTGCTCGACCCGAGCAACAAGCCCAATGAAAGTCTATGGGAAACTCGAGCATTTTTCCAGCGGCTCCCCCTGGCTGTCTGCACAGAGCCTAAAAATTGCCCAAATTGATGGAAACAGTGCTAAAATGACATGGGAACAGCATGGGAAAGACCCCTGTAAGCTTTTCTGACTCCCAGATCACTGATGTCAGCAAAGTTGTCAGAGGTATTACACCACTTATACGGACTCACAATAAAACATACCAAAACTAATCCAAAATGGATTTTCATGGGAAATATGTTAAGAAACATCCTTTCCAGGGTAAAGACTTGTATATAAGGCAAAATAAATAACCAAAACCAAAAATACTCCTGTATACCTTGGGCTATGTTCACACATAGCGTTTTTGATGCATTTTTGCACTTTTGCATTGCTTTCAACGAAGACCAATGCATTCACCAGGAAATGTAATTTTAACATTTTACAACCTTATTTGGCCATGTGGTGTGTGACACATCATCAGATACATACATGCAGTACTGAAAAGACATGTAAATAGCATGTGGAAGACCTCTGGAACTATCTCTGACTCCCAGGTCACTGCCTAAAAGTGTGCCCATCATAAGTGATCCTTGACGCATGCGAAGATGCCTCCCACCTGTTGTTGCAGACTTTCAACAATCACTATCCACGTCCATGTCCCAGTACAGCATTCAGCTGTCCATACTCCATTCCTTGGAATGCAAGCGCAAGTATGCAGCCAGCCACCCACCCACAGGCTGAAATACTATACAGCCAAATTTTTGACAGTTGATTGCACTTGAAATGTGGCTTTTAGGCTCCTTGAGGCGGAAGCTGTCCACAATCTTATGGCTGTGACTTGGTATCCATACTCCTTCCCCAGCAACCAGTATTTGTCCCGGAGTCGTCTCTGCCTCCGATTGTGGCCAGGGCTGGTACGGAGCCAGTCCACAGCTTTTTTTGCTGAGAGTTGTATTTCACCTCAGCCGTATTCTTTAGCTCGGTGAAAGGACTGGCATAGAGGGAAACTGCATCTACTCTGGGTGTCATTTCTCCCAAGAAGTCCTCTAATGCAGCCTGTTGCAGAAGCAATTGCAGCCCATCCAACATCAGCTCACACTTGTCGGTGGTGCTTTGACACAAACATCTTTCTTTGCGCATTTAATTTCATGAATACAGAGTTGGGCTATGGCCTGATATGCAATGCGGTTTGAGAAATAACATGCATATCCGATCAACATTAAAAAAGCAGCCATAGAGTGTCCGGGAAACTTCCCCCACACTTTTCATAGCCAGGGCTGCTTCTCGGCAGAGTTGGACTGGCCCACCAGAAAACCGGATACTCCTCCGGTGGGCACTGGCTTCTCCTTCAGGAGAGTTCAAAGTGCAGAGGTGAAGCCATGATGATGATAGAGGCCACCAGTTGCTTAGTTTTCTGTTACTTGGAATGCAAGCGTAAGTATACAGCCAGCCACCCACCCACTTAACCACAGGCCACAATACTAAACTGCCAGATTTCTGGGCAGCTGCTTGCACTTGAAATGTGGACTTTTAGGCTCATGGAGGCAGAAGCTTTTCACAACCTCATGCCTCTTGTCCATACTCGGACCCCACACACTATTTCTCCCGGTGTTGTCTCTACCTTCTACAAGCGCAGGTCCCTGAACATTACTGCTGGTACTTTTCTGTGGGAATCAACTTGCCTCCTACCAGCATGGAATATTTCCAGTAAACTATGGTACGATGCCATGGTATTAGCACTACCTCCAGTACCAGTAGCGAAGCCTTCCTCAATTTCCTTGTCATGAATTTAATTTGGTAGACTGATTGACTGCCCAAATACGTTACTTGCTCACAAAGGAGCTGAAGATAGAGTGGTAGTAGGTGCAAGTTTCTCCAGCCTGTTAGATATCAGAGGGTGAACGGCAGCACATTGGATCAGTGGTTAACTCTGAAGCCTCACAGCGCAGGGATCCTGAGTTTAAATCCCAGCAAGGACAACATCTGCAAGGATTTTGAATGTTCTCCCCGTGTTTGCGTGGGTTTCCGTATATATATATATATATATATACACACATGGTAAAATTGTTGGTACCCCTCGTTTAATGAAAGAAAAACCCACAATAGTCACAGAAATAACTTCAATCTGACAAAAGAAATAATAAATTAAATAATCTCTGACAATTAACAAATGAAAGTCAGACATTGCTTTTCTGCTTTCACAGAATTTTTAAAAAAATTAAACTCATGAAATAGGCCTGGACAGAAATGATAGTACCCCTGAAAATAATGTGACAAACGGGACATGTTAAATCAAGTTGTGTCCACTAATTAGCATCACAGGTGTCTACAATCTTGCAATCAGTCAGTGGGCCGGTATATAGGGCTACAGATACTCACTGTGCTGTTTGATGACATTGTGTGTACCACACTCAACATGGACCAGAGGAAGCAAAGGAAAGAGTTGTCTCAGGAGATTAGAAAGAAAATTATAGACAAGCATGTTAACGGTAAAGGTTATAAGACCATCTCCAAACAGCTTTATGTTTCTGTGACAATAGTTGCACATATTATTCAGAAATTTAAAATCCATTGGACTGTAGCCAACCTCCCTGGACGTGGTTGCAGGAGGAAAATTGATAACAAATCAAAGAAACAGATAATGCGAATGGCAACTAAAGAGCCCAGGATAACTTCTAAAGAGATTAAAGGTGAATTTCAAGCTCAAGGAACATTAGTGTCAAATTGCACCATCTGTCGTTGTTTGATCCAAAATGGACTTCATGGGAGGTAACCAAGGAGAACACCATTGTTGAAAAAAAATCATAAAAAGCCAGACTGCAAGTTGCCAAACTACACATTGACAAGCCACAAAGCTTCTGGGAGTATGTCCTTTGGACAGATGAGACAAAAATTGAAGTTTTGGCAAGGCACATCAGCTCTATGTTCACAGATGGAAAAATGAAGCATATCAAGAAAAGAACACTCTCCCTACTGTGAAGCATGGAGGAGGCTCTGTTATGTTCTGGGGCTACTTTGCTGTTTCTGGCACAGGGTGTCTTGAATCTGTGCAGGTTACAATGAAATCTCAAGACTATCAAGGGATTCTAGAGAGAGATGTGCTGCCCAGTGTCAGAAAGCTTGGTCTCAGTCGCAGGTCATGGGTCTTGCAACAGGAAAATGACCCAAAACACACAGCTAAGAACACCAAAGAATGTCTAAGAGGAAAACATTGGACTATTCTAAAGTGGCCTTCTATGAGCACTGACCTAAATCTTATTGAGCATCTTTGAAAAGAGCTGAAACATGCCGTCTGGAAAAGGCAACCTTCAAATATGAGATAACTGGAGCAGTTTGCTGATGAGGAGTGGGTCAAAATACCAGTCGAGAGGTGCAGTAGTTTCAATGACAGTTCCAGGAATCGTTTGATTGTAGTGATTGCCTCAAAAGGTTCAACAAAATATTAAGTTAAGAGTACAATCATTTCTGTCCAGACCTATTTCATGATATTTTTTTTTTAATTCTGTGGAAGCAGGGTTGAAAAGCAATGTCTGACTTTCATTTGTTCATTTTCATAATTTTTTAATTGATTATTACTTTTGTCAGATTCAAGTTATTTCTGTGACCATTGTGGGCTTTTCTTTCATTAAACGAGGGGTACCAAAAATTTTGACTACATGTTTATGCAGCTGGATAGGTCCGCAGAAGGACTAATAGTTCAGATGTGTGTATATATACACTACCGTTCAAAAGTTTGAGGTCATTTAGAAATTTCATTATTTTGAAAGAAAAGCAAATTTTTTTTCAATGACGCTAACATTAAATGAATCAGAAATACACTCTAGACATTGTTAATATGGTTAAAGACTATTCCAGCTGCAAACATCTTGTTTTAATTGCAATATCTACATAGGTGTATAAAGACCCATTTCCAACAACCATCACTCCAGTGTTTTAATGGTATATTGTGCTTGCTAAATGTGTAAGAAGGCTAATGGATGTTTAGAAAACCCTAGAAAACCCTTGCACAAGTATGTTAGCCCTGCTGAAAATGGTTTGGCTGATTTGAGAGGCTATAAAATTGACCTTCCTTTGAGCTAGTTGAGAATCTGGAGCATTACATTTGTTTGTTCTATGAAACTCTCAAAATGGCCAGAAAAAGAGAACTTTCATGAGAAACTTGACAGTCTATTCTTGTTCTTAGAAATGAAGGGTTTCCATGCGAGAAATTGCCAAGAAACTGAAGATTTCCTACAATGGTGTGTACTATTCCCTTCAGAGGAGAACACAAACAGGCTCTAACCAGAGTAGAAAGAGAAGTGGGAGGCCCCGCTGCACAACTGAGCAACAAGACGAGTACATTAGAGTCTCTAGTGTGAGAAATCGATGCCTCACAGTTCCTCAACTGGCAGCTTCATTAAATAGTGCACGCAAAACGCCAGTGTCAACATCTACAGTGAAGAGGCGACCCCCGGATGCTAGCCTTCAGGGCAAAGTGGCAATAAAAAAGCCATAACTGGGACTGGCTAATAAAAGGAAAAGATTAATATGGTCAAAAGAACACAGACATTGGACAGAGGATGATTGGAAAAAAGGTTTATGGACAGACGAATCAAAGTTTGAGGTGTTTAGATCACACAGAAGAACATTTGTGAGATGCAGAACAACTAAAGAGGCTTGAAGAGTGCCTGACTCCATCTGTCAAGCATGGTGGAGGTAATGTGATGGTCTGGAGTTGCTTTGATGCTGGTAAAGTGGGAGACTTGAACAAGGTAAATGGGATTTTGCATAATGAAGGTTATCACTCCATTTTGCAACGCCATGCCATACCCTGTGGACAGCGCTTGATTGGAGCCAATTTCATCCTACAACAGGACAATGACCCAAAGCACACCTCCAAATTATGCATGAACTATTTAGGGAAGAAGCAGGCAGCTGGTATTCTATCTTTAATGGAGCGGCCAGTGCGGTCACCAGATCTCAACCCCATTGAGCTGTTGTGGGAGCAGCTTGAGCCTATGGTACGCAAAAAGTGCCCATCAAGCTAATCCAACAAGTGGGAGGGGCTTCAGGAAGCATGGGGTGAAATTTCTCAAGAATATCTCAGCAAATTAACAGCTAGAATGCCAAAGGTCTGCAATGCTGTAATTGCTGCAAAGGAGCATTCTGTGACCAAAGCAAAGTGGAAGGAGAAAATTATTCTTTCTAATAAAAATAATTATTTATAACCTTGTCAATGTCTGGACTATATTTTCTATTCATTTTGCAATTCATTCGATAAATGAAAGTATGGAAAACACAAAATCGTCTCGGTGACCCCAAACTTTTGAACCGTAGTGTGTATATATATATATATATATATATATATATATATATATATATATATGCTGTAAATATGGAAAAGGTGCAGCACAGGTTAGCTATATTAATCACGGGTGCAGAGCCTTACAGGCACAACCAAACCTCAATATAGTCCACAGAAACAAAGGCAGCACTCCAGCAAAACAAGCTGTGATTTCTTGACACATAGTCATAGTGGCAGTAGCACTACAACAGTGTGTCAATAAATCACAGCTTGTTTTGAAGACTGGAGTGCTGCCTTTATTTTCTATATAATAAACCACCAATTCTCTCCCTCACTCAGCAACACTTCTCCCTACTCTGCCGGTCTGAAGGGTAAACTGTGTCGAGCATAGGGTCACCAGGTCTTCTATAGACCCAATTACGTTATAATAATATATAATAATTTTACTATTTGTACTGTGGACAATTGATGCTTCTTTTTCTGGTGTTTACCCTCAATTTGAGCTGTTTTGGCAGCTTTTGTGTCCGTTTGAAGGCGTTGTGTATGCGTTTGGTTTTGCCTCCAATGGGATTCAATATGTTCGGCGAACCATTCGACAAATTGTTTGCAGAACATCAGGAAGTTTGCTGATCTGAATCAAATCGAACCTTGAGAGGTTCGCTCATCTCTACTCATGAGGACTGAACCTGCCAGAGCTGTCAAAAGTTGCCCAGTACTGATATGCTGTGCTACTCTAGACCCGATTCTCAGCTGTCTAAGAACAACCTCGATTCTGCCTTAATTACCAGAAAATAGTAAAAAATCACTGCTATTTAGGCCTCATTCAGATAACTGTGATTTTTCTCATACGTTAAAACATGGACTGAGGTTCACCAGTGTTATAGATCCTAGTTTCATAAATTAGCTTTTACCATCCATGTTTTGTCAGTGACCTTCATGTATGAAACAATAAATTTGAGTTACAAGCTTTTCTTGTCCATTGCAGTGTTACTACTTGGAGAGAACATGGATAGCACACTGATGTCATCATTCAGTTCATTGTGATTTTCGTGTACTCATAGCATTCTGTGAGTAATTTCCATCCTAGACGCAGCTCAAAAATGGACATCAGTCTATGATTATTTTATTTTGCGGACACAAGGTCTGCAAAAAGTAACACGGCCATGTGGAAAGCTCAATAGATCATAATGACTATATTTTCTATTATTAAAAAAAGACAGATCGATCACATACATAAAATAACAGAAATCCAAATCAGACCTAAGTCAACTCTCTTTTTTAGGCAAGAATAGAAAACCAAGAGAAATTTCTCTTAGTTTGGTGCAATGGGCGTCGAAACATTACAATCACGGATTAAGGAAACCCTGGGCTTTAAGTCCTTGAGACTGAGTTAAAAAGGGGCATCAAGGGTATTCCTGGGTTTGCATTATATTATGTTATTACTACATTTGTTTGATTTAATATTTTTTAGTGTTGAGCGAGCACTAAAATGTTCGGGTGCTCGAAGCTCGGGCCGAGCTCACCGTGATACTCGGGTGCTCGACCCGAGCAACGAGCCCAATGTTAGTCTATGGAAGACCCGAGCATTTTTGCGGCAGCACCCCCGACAGTCTTTTAAAAGCCTAACAAGTGCCCAAAACGATAGTGACAGTGCTCAAATGACATGGGGACAGCATGGGGATCGCCCCAGGAAGCATTTCTGACCCCCAGGTCACTGCTGTCAACAACGTGGTCAGAGGTATTAAGCCACTTTTACGGGCTCACAATAAAACGTTCAAAAACTAAACTGACACGGTTTTCCTGTGAAATATGTTAAGGAAGTTCCTTTCCAGGGTAAAGACTTGTGTATAAGGTAAAATAAATAACCAAAAAGAAAAATACTCCTCCACACCTTGGGCTATGTTCACAAGCAGCATTTTTTATGTGTTTTTGCACTTTTGTATTGCTTTCAACCGTGACAAATGCATTCACCGGGAAATGTCATTTTAACATTTTACAATCTTATCTGGCCATGTGCTGTGTGACACATGCATACAGTGGTGATAAGACATGGGAACAGCATAGGGAAGACCCCTGGAAGCATCTCTGACACCTAGGTCACTGCCTAAAAGTGTGCCCATCAGAAGTGATCCTTGCCGCATCAGAAGATGCAGACATGCACCTATCCCCGTGCAAGTCCTTGTCCCAGGGCAGTGTTCAATTGTACCTCCCCCATTCCTTGCAATGCAAGCGCAAATATGCAGCCAGCCAACCACCCACCCACCTGCAGGCTGCATTACCATACTGCTAGCTTTCTCTTGAAATGGGGCCTTTTAGTTTGGAGGAGGCCGAAGCTGGCCACTACCTGATGACTGCTTCGGCAGCGAGGTATCCATACTCAGTCCCTAGCCGCCCGCGTCCTGGTGTCCACGCTCGGTCCCCAGCTGCCTGGGGGCGGCCGGGTATCCATAAATGGTTCCCAGCCGCCCCTATTTCTCCTGTTACCTTCCAACACACTTTTCTTAGCCTGGCCTGCTTTAGGGAAGCATTGGACGAGCCCGCCAGAGAACCAGATTCCTCCAGTGGGCCCTGGCTTCTCCATCAGGGGAGTTGAGAGTGCCAAGGTGAGGAGCATGATGATGATAGAAGTTAGCATCTTCTTTGTTTTCTTGGAATGCAAGAGTAAGTGTGCAACCTGAGACCCAACAACCCCCAGGCTGCAATACCATACTGCTTGCTTGCTTGCACTTGAAATTGGGCCTTTTAGGCATGTGGAGGCAGACGCCACCACCATGTCATGTCTGCGTCGGCGGCCTGGTATCCATTCTCAGGGGGTGGCCGGGTGTCCATACTCGGCCCACGGCTGCGTGTCCACACACGGTCCCCAGCCGCCTGGGGGCTGCCGGGTGTCCATAAACGGTCCCCAGTCACCCCTATTTCTCCTGTTTCCTTCCCACACACTTTTCTTAGCCTGGCCTGCTTTAGGGCAGCATTGGACGAGCCCACCAGAGAACCAGACTCCTCCAGTGGGCCCTGGCTTCTCCATCAGGGGAGTTGAGAGTGCCAAGGTGAGGAGCATGATGATGATAGAAGTTAGCATCTGCTTTGTTTTCTTGGAATGCAAGAGCATGTATGTAGTAGCAGCTAGGCCTGAGGTGGTCAGCATTTTGGCGCATATCCTACCTCCTCCAAGGATTGCTGGATGTTTTCCTGCTACTATCCCAGTTCTATGACTACCGTTAAAACATAGCTTCAGGTGATAAATGATGTATGAGTTGGTGGCAAAGGAGAAAGAGGAGGAGGAACAGGGACCATTTACATCAATATCAGGCCAGTCAACCACACATGTCTTGTAGAATATGCTTCTGTACCAAAAGGAGGGTTTTGGCTACACAGTTATAGGGCATACAGAGAGTGCATTGCCTACCAAAAATTTTGAGGCACTTCAATGCCCCTTGGAAGTGACATGGAGGTCAGAGGGCCTTAACTAAACCATTTTTTCCATTTATAGCAACTGGGTCTCCTGTGCACTGTTGGCCTAAGCAGTGAATGAAAGGCTTTCCAAAAATTATGAGGAACTGCAATGCCCCTTGAAACAGACGTGGATTACAGCGTACTAAAAACCTTCTGCCAATTATTGGGGAGTGGGTCTCCCTTACTGTTCGCCTATGCATTGACAAGCAAATGCTGACTAAAATTAGGAGGAAATGCAATGCCCGTTGGAAGAGTCGAGGAGGTCACAGTAGCTTAACAAGACAGTTTTAATGCCCCTTACAAGAGCCATGCAGTACAGCATCTTAAAAACATTATTCCCATTATTGGGGAGTGGGTCTCCCATAGTCTTTGCTTATGCCTTCCAAGCAAAAGCTGCCAAAAATTAGGACGGAGGAACTTGCAATGTTGGCAAACGAGAGCCATGCAGTATAGCACATTAAAAACATTATTCCCGCTATTGGGGAGTGGGTCTCCCATTGACTTTGCCTATGCCTTCCAAGCAAAAGCTGCCAAAAATTAGGATGGAGGAACTTGCAATGCCCCTTACAAGAGCCATGCAGTACAGCATATTGCAAACATTATTCCCATTATTGGGGAGTGGGTCTCCCATTGACTTTGCCAATGCCTTCCAAGAAAAAGCTGCCAAAAATTAGGACGGAGGAACTTGCAATGCCCCTTGCAAGAGTCATGCAGTACAGCATATTACAAACATTATTCACATTATTAGGGAGTGGGTCTCCCATAGTCTTTGCTTATGCCTTCCAAGCAACAGCTGCCAAAAAATAGGAGGAAATGCAATGCCCGTTCGAAGAGTCATGGAGGTTAGAGTTAATTAAAAATAACATTTCAATGCCCCTTGGAAGAGCTGTGGAGTTCAGAGTGGTTTAACAAGATGCTTTTAATGCCCCTCGGAAGAGTCTTGGAGGTCCCAGTTGCTTAACAAGACAATTTTAATGCCCCTCGAAAGAGACGTGGAGGTCGCAGTAGCTTAACAAGACGGTTTTAATGCCCCTTGGAAAAGTGGTGGAGGTCGCAGTAGCTTAACAAGACGGTTTTAATGCCCCTTGGAAGAGACGTGGAGGTCGCAGTAGCTTAACAAGTCAGTTTTAATGCCCCTTGGAAAAGTGGTGGTAGTCACAGTAGCTTAACAAGATGGTTTAAATGCCCCTTGGAAATGTGGTGAAGGTCGCAGTAGCTTAACAAGACGGTTTTAATGCCCCTTGGAAGAGACATGGAGGTCCCAGTAGCTTAACAAGACGGTTTTAATGCCCCTCGGAAGAGACGTGGAGGTTGCAGTAGCTTAACAAGACGGTTTTAATGCCCCTTGGAAAATGGTGGAGGTCACAGTAGCTTAACAGGATGGTTTTGATGCCCCTCAGAAGAGACGTGGATGTCGCAGTAGCTTAACAAGATGGTTTTAATGCCCCTTGGAAAAGTGGTTGATGTCACAGTAGCTTAACAAGACGGTTTTAATGCCCCTCGGAAGAGACGTGGAGGTCGCAGTAGCTTAACAAGATGGTTTTAATGCCCCTTGGAAAAGTGGTGAAGGTCACAGTAGCTTAATAAGATGGTTTTAATGCCCCTCGGAAGAGATGTGGAGGTCACAGTATCTTAAAAAGACAGTTTTAATGCCCCTCGGAAGAGACGTGGATGTCGCAGTAGCTTAAAAAGACGGTTTGAATGCCCCTTGGAAAAGTAATGGAGGTCCCAGAAGCTTAACAAGACAGTTTTAATGCCTGTTGGATAAGTGGTGGAGGTCGCAATAGCTTAACAATACGGTTTTAATGCCCCTCGGAAGAGACGTGGACATCCCAGTAGCTTAACAAGACGGTTTTAAGGCCTCTCGGAAGAGACGTGGAGGTCGCAGTAGCTTAAAAAGACAGTTTGAATGCCCCTTGGATAAGTAATGGAGGTCCCAGAAGCTTAACAAGACAGTTTTAATGCCTGTTGGATAAGTGGTGGTGGTCGCAATAGCTTAACAATACTGTTTTAATGCCCCTCGGAAGAGACGTGGACATCCCAGTAGCTTAACAAGACGGTTTTAAGGCCTCTCGGAAGAGACGTGGAGGTCGCAGTAGCTTAAAAAGACAGTTTGAATGCCCCTTGGAAAAGTGGTGGAGGTCGTAGTAGCTTCACAAGACAGTTTTAATAAACCTTGGGAAAGTGGTGGAGGTCACAGTAGCTTAGCAAGACGGTTTTAATGCCGCTCGGAAGAGACGTGGAGGTCGCAGTAGCTTAACAAGATGGTTTGAATGCCCCTTGGAAAAGTGGTGGAGGTCACAGTAGCTTAACAAGACGGTTTTAATGACCCTTACAAGAGCCATACAGTACAGCATCTTAAAAATATTATTCCCATTATTGGGGAGTGGGACTCCCTTAGTCTTTGCTTATGCCTTCCAAGCAAAAGCTGACAAAAATAAGGACGGAGGAACTTTCAATAATGGCAACCCAGACCATGGTCATCCTGGTGGTATAGTCGTGGTGTAGGCTGATGGTAAGGAGAAGTACATAAAACAGCCGAAATGAGGAAGTGTATACCCATGTGTGGGTGTGAAGCGGTACATTTGAATACACCTCCCAAAATAACACAGTGGATTTGACTTTATGTTACTTTGCTGTCATTTGGTCATGATGAGAAGTCTGGCCTAATCCATACCTTGTTCATTTTCATAAGGGTCAGCTTGTCAGCATTGTCAGTTGACAGGCGAGTGCACTTATCAGTTATAATTCCCCCAGCAGCACTAAAAACACGCTCCAATAAGATGCTAGCCGCAGGGCATGCCAGGACCTCCAAGGCATACAGAGCGAGTTCATTCCAATTGTCCAGCTTGGATACCCAATAAACAAAAGGCACAGAGGAATCACGGAGGATGCTGGTACGGTCGGCAAGGTACTCCCTCACCATCTTTTGAAACTGTCCACTCATTGAGAGATTACCCCGCACCTCAGGGTCTGTCCAAAGGGAGAGTCTGAGAAAACTGTCCCAGAATGTTGACAGTGTTCCCCTGCCTCTGCTGGATTGGAGTTGCATCTCTCATGCATGTACGCCTTGGCTGGGCAACGACCTGTGACCTCTGCCGCTAGCGTGTTCAGATGGGAATTTTTTTAATAGTTCTGCAGCAAGGGCCTTCTGGTACTGCCCCATTTTTGCAGACCTCTCCACCTCAGGAATAAGAGAGTGAAAGTTCTCCTTGTAGTGGGGGTCTAAAAGGGTCACCAACCAGTAATGACTGTCACCCAACATTTTGACAACGCGAGGGTCACGGTTAAGGCAGTGTAACAAAGTCAGCCATGCGTGCCAGACTGGTAAAGGGCAAGACTTCCGTGTCCTCACCAAGATGACGACTGACCATGCTCTCCTCCTCCTCCTCTTCCTCCCCCCTGTTCTCAGGCCACCCATGCTGAACCGACTGTATGACAGTTGTACAGGTACTACCGTCTACAGCGCTTGATACAAGCTTCTGTTCTTCCTCCTCCTCCTCCTCCTCTCCCTCATTGTCCCCCAATTCACATTGGGATGAGATGAGGCTGGGCTGTGTGTAATTGACTGCTACGGTTTCTTGATCCATCTCATCAAACTCTGGCTGCAATGCCTCCTCTTTAATTCTCTGCAGAGGGCATAGCAAAAGACAGACAAGTGGGATGCTGACGCTAATGATGACGTCATCGCCGCTCACTATCTTGGTGGACTTCTCAAAGTTTGTCTAGATGGTACATATGTCAGACATCCATGTCCACTCCTGAGGTCTTATGTGTGGAGTCTGACCTGAATATAGACGGCCTTGTTGCAGCTGGTACTCTAGAACTGTTCTCTTCTGCACACAAATGCTTTGCAACATTTGGAGGGTAGAGTTCCAACGTGTGGGGACATCACACACCAGTCGGTGTGGCAGAAGCTGTAAACGCTGCTGCAATACAGCAAGGGCGGTGGAAGCTGTAGCCAACTTGTGAAAATAAGCTGACAGGCGGCGCACTTTGACGAGCAGATCTGGAAACTCGGGGTACGATTTAAGAAACCGCTGAATCACGAGGTTAAGCACATGAGCCAGGCATGTTACGTGTGTGATCTCGCCTTGCATCAGAGCCGCCACCATGCTACGGCCATTGTCACACACGACCATGCCTGGATATAGATTCAGCGGTCTCAGCCACAGATCTGCCTGCTCTTTCACAGCTGTCCACAACTCGCAAGCAGTGTGAGGTTTCTCACCTAAGCGTATGAGTTTCAGCACAGCCTGTTGCCGCTTGGCGGAGGCAGTACTGCAGTGCATCCAGCTTGTAACTGATGTGGTGACATCTGAGATGGAGGCTGAACAAGAGGAGGATGAGGAGGAGGATGCGCAAGAGCTGTACACTGTGGGGGCAACTATGACTGACATAGGGCCCGCAATCCTCGGTGTGGGAAGGATGTGTTCCGTCCCAATATCCGACTGGATCCCGGCATCCACTATGTTTACCCAGTGTGCCGTCAGGGAGATGTACCGTCCCTGGCCGCAAGCACTTGTCTACGTGTCCGTTGTCAGGTGGACTCTCCCAGTAACTGCGTTGTTGAGGGCACGGCAGATGTTTTGGGACATGTGCGTGTGTAGTGGGGGGATGGCACACTGGGTAAAATAGTGTTGGCTGGGGACCGAGTACCGAGGGACAGCCACCGCCATAAGGTTGCGGAAGGATTCCATCTCCACCAGCCTAAAAGGCAGCATTTCCAACGCAAACAGTTGTGAAATGTGCGAGTTTAGGACTTTGGCCTGTTCGGCGTTGGCTGCGAATTTCCGCTCTCGTTCAAAGGTCTGGTATATGGACAATTTAACACTGCGGTGGGACGTGGACGTTAATGCTATTTCTTGAGAAACTACAACAACAAGTGAAGACTGAGAGGAGGGGGCATCTTTGCATGCAGTATGGACAGGGGATTGCATTGCACACACAACAGGGGGTTCTATTGCATGCACAACAGCGGAAGAAGCAGTGGTGACACCCGCTGACACTGGTCATGGACCCTGTGGTTCACCCCACAAAGTCGGATGCTTTCCTGCTATGTGCTTGATCATGCTGGTGGTGGTCAGGCTGGTAGTTTTGTCATCCCTGCTGATGCTGGCATGGCAGGTGGTACAAATGGCCTTTTTGGGGTTATCAGCAGAGTCTTTAAAAAAATTCCAGACTCTGGAAGACCTACTGGTTGTACTGGCAAAGTGCCTCGTGTTGATGTTATGGGGAACTGTTGCCTGCCTTCTGTGTGCGGCCACCACACTGCTTCTTTCTGCCTGTTGGGGTACTCTGCCTCCCTCACCCTGTGTGCTGCTGGCCTCGCTCTGCATGTCCTCCTGCCATGTTGGGTCAGTTACTAGATCATCCACCACCTCCTCCTCTTCCACTTGTGCACCACAATCCTCCTCCTCACTTCCTGGCAATTGTGCCTCGTCATCGTCCACCTCTTGTGACAAATTGCCAGTGTCGACTTCCTGTGGCCTTGGCTGTTCAAATATTTGGGCATCACTACATGGGAACTCCTCTTCCACCACTTCAAGCGGAGCAGGCGAGGGGCACAAATCTGGAAATGGACCACTGAACAGTAGTGTTGAGCCACCCCCGTAGTGTTCGAGTTCAGTTCGGTTCGTCGAACACCCGTGTGTTCGCCGAACACCGTTAAAACCAATGGCAGGCAAACAAAAACACATAGAAACACATAGAAAACACCTTCAAAGGTGTCCAAAAGCTGACAAACTGCTCAGAAGACATAACTAACACATGGAAAAGTGACAAGTACATATAGTCATGCGAAAATAAAAGAGGTGGAGGAGTAAAAGGAGGGGGAGACACAGATATAGGCATGTCATGCCCTTCTAAAATCGAAAAAGTGAGAAGCTGACACGGCCAGTCCGCTCCTGCCCGTGCCACCTCCGTGTCGCCGGGTTTGTGCCAGAGCCGCGGTGAACCTTGATGGCCAGCCCCCCTCTCCCAATACTGGTGCCTGTCCGCTGGTGGGTCGAGCGAGCCCCCCTGTGGTGGAGGCAGCTCTAAGCTTTTTAATTTAAATTGTCTCTCTAATTTGAATGAATACACTTTAAATCCATTTACAAGGATCTATTGGAGGGCAAGTCTCATGCCAGCAGCCGCGTAATTCCAGCTCCAGTAGAATCCACTAAAGCTGCTGCAGTTAAAAAGCTTTTATAAGGATCGAGCTCGTCTGTCCACCGCAAGGCATCCTACTGCCAGTCCCAGCCCCTATGCCTTGGGGTGCCTCCTGATGCTCTTCACTGAGTATCCCATGGTCCCGAAGCATTTCCTTTGAAAAAATTAAGTGTCTATACTACAGGTGGTGTAGCTTGCTTAACAGCCGGGATAATCCGCTGACTAGCAGACACTGCTACTAGGCACAAAGTATTTCCTGGGCTAGATGCAGTTAAAAATTTGTAATTAGATACTCTCGTTGGATGCTGAGAAAGCATTCCATAGAGTCTCCTGGCACGCCATATATGATTCTCTTAAAAAGCTTGGGGTAGGGGTCTAGGGGACCCTTTTATAGCCAAAATCACGGCCCTGTATCACAATACGTCACCTAGGCTGAAGATAAATGGAACTGTAGCGCCCTGAGGGCTCGGTTGCTACAGAGGTATTGCACCTCACCCAGAGGTGTGATATCTCACTCTCAGGTAAGGATGGAGTGTGGATCAGGACCCGACACCTGCATGCATTACACCACATTGCCGTGGGGCAGGGCGACCAATATGCCTCTGAGATGGGCACGACAGTGCTTGTCCCTGGCTGGAGTGGGGGGAGGGAACACTGAGGAAGGGGAACCCTGTAGTGCAGGAGCAGGGAGGAAGCAGTTCCTGGGTGCATTGAGAAGGGAGTATAAAAGGTGGGCACCATCTTAGTTCAGTGCAGAGAAGTCTGAGCAGAAGTGGCAGGGAGCAGGGGCTCTGCATGAGCTCTGCTCTGGAGGCGGGCTTAGTAACAGAGGCCCAGGCCTGGAAGAGGGAGAAGGAAGGAAGAAGAGCGGAGAAGGCTCCAGGAACGAGGAATGAAGGGATCCCAGGGGTGCGGACGGGCGAGTCGCCACCGCACGCCCGAATCCACCTGCGTGGAGCGGTCAGGCCAAAGTTGGAGACCGGTCCCCGAAACTAGTGGAGGCAGCAAACGACCCTCAGCTAGAAACCGGAGGCTCTGACATTTTATGTGGCGCAGCCCCTCGCTACACCCGCTAGGAAGGCACCACATAGGGTCAGGGAAACTGGCGCCAAGTTTACCAAGAGGAGGCCCGAGGCAGCCGGACAGAAGGGTTGGTAAGAAAGGCCAGACAAAGGACACACAAAGGGGGTCCTGTGAAGCGCTCCAAAGTTATCTGGGAGTTATTTGAGCCCCTCACCTGGTGAGCACAGTACGATGTGGGCAGCCGTTACCTGCAGACGTGGTCTGGATAATAAGAACTGTGAGTAAAGGCCCTGGACTGCATCACTGACTCCGTGTCGTTACTGCTGCTGCCCTGCACCATCACCCCCATCCTCCGCATACACTGCCCTGAGGCTATACTCCTCCCGTGGGGAGTTATGCTACGCTCTGCTGCACCCACAACACCAGCCTCAGCGGTCTGCCCTGCAGCGGCGGTTCACTCTGACCGCAATCCACGGGTGGCGTAGTCGGACATTTAAACATCAAAACCACATAAATAGTTCCGCCACTGGTTTGACCACCCTGAGCCACGGAATCGGGTCGCCACCACGAAGACTACAACCACCAGCATCCACCAAAAAGGGTCCGGCTCCGGGTGTCCCAAGGCCCAGGGGGTGCATCAGAACATTTTCATCACCTTTCACAATCACCAATGGGACAAGGCAGGGATGTCCTCTGTCCCCTCTCTTATACATCCTAGTGACAGAGCACCTGCTCTCATCAATTCGCCATAACCCCAATATTAGGTGGATTGAGGTGGGAGGCACCGAGTACAAGTGCTCTCTATTTGCTGATGATGTCCTAGTATATATCACTCAATCACATATATCCATCCATGCTGTTATGGCTGAAATAGATCACTTTGTTACATGGTCAAATTTTAAAATCAATGCAGCGAAGTCTGAGGCCCTCGATGTCTCCCTCCCTAAATCCATATAGGATTCCATCCAGTCCAACTTTCCCTTTGCCTGGCCCTCACAGGGTATCAAATACTTAGGAATTCCTATTCATAGAGACCTCTCCCATCTATGTTATCTTAATTTTGGGCCCTTTATTGAACAACTCCATACAGACCACGGTTGGCAAGTTAGAAGTGTAAGATTCACTACGTGAACCACTGGTGTTTTGTGGAAAAGCACATGTACACTGCGTTCCAAATTATTATGCAAAAAGTGTTTAGGAGTGATAAGGGAAGAATTTGTTTGTTTGTCAGTTAAACTCATTGATGGTGATGTGTGTCAGGGCTCTTTATATCACTGTAAGCAATTGCAGACACCTGTGCTAATTAGTTTGGCAGGTGTGTCCAATGAAAGGCAAGACTACTTAAGAAAGCTGTCTCACATTATTAAGCAGCCTACATTTTCTGCCAAAATGGGAAAGAAAAAGGATGTGTCGGCTGCTGAGAAGCAACAAATTGTGGAGTGTTTAGGTCAAGGCATGACTACAATCAACATTGTGCGATGATCAGGATGAAGTGTCTTGGCAATCAAGAAGTATGTAGCTGATTCACAGTACACACGTGTGCGTGCTGATAAGGGCAAATTGAGGACTCTTTCCTACAGGCAATTACGTCAGGTTGAAAGAGCAGCGGCAAAAAAGCCTTGTCATAGCAGCAGACAAGTTTTTGAAGCTGCTTGTGCCTCCAACGTCCCCCGAACAACAAGATGCAGGGTCCTTCAGAGGTTTGCAGCTGTGCATACGCCATCCTGTCGACCTCCTCTATCCACTTCAGACAAGCAGAAACGGCTCCAGTGGGCCAAACATTACATGAAGACTGATTTCAAAACTGTTTTGTTCACGGATGAGTGCCGTGCAGCGCTCGATGGTCCAGATGGATGGAGTGGAGGATGGCTGGTTGATGGACACCCCACGCAAACACGGCTACAGCGCCAACAAGCAGGAGGTGGAGTAATGTTTTGGGCTGGAATCATGGGGAGAGAGATTGTCGGCCCCTTTAGGATCCCTGAAGGCGCTAAAGATGAACTCCATAATGTATGTGGATTTTCTCAAACAGCACTTCCTGCCATGGTTCAAGAAGAAGAACCGTGTATTTCACAGCAAGATCATTTTTCTGCATGATAATGCACCATCTCATGCTGCACATAAAACATCTGCATCTCTGGCTGATATGGGCATAAAAGGGGACAAACTTATGGTGTGACCCCCATGCTCCCCTGACCTGTACCCCATTCAGAACCTTTGGAGCATCATTAAAAGGAGTGTCTATGATGGTGGGAGGCAGTTCACATCTAAGCAACAGCTCTGGGAGGGTATTCTGTCCAAATGCAAAACAATTGAAGCAGAAACCATCCAAAACCTGACAAATTCAATGGACGAGAGAGTTCAGAAGCTCCTTTCGAACAAGGGGTCCTATGTGAAAATGTAACATCACCTAGAATAAAGTTTTGAGTTGAAAACTGTTTGATTTCAGTTTCTAACAACCTGCTAATGCTTATAATTTCAAAAATGACCATTTTTTTGGTCTTTATTAAAATGAAAAGGTTGATCGAAAAGTTTGGGGGATCTAAGAGTGTGGCAACCCAGTAGTCATGATTACTTCGAATTCTGACAATATGAGGGTCATGCTGCAGGTAGTGCAGCAAGAAGGCACTTATGTGTCTTGCGAATCTCGGAGCCCCAAAATTATTTTCCGGGCTAGATGCAGCTAAAAATTATTATTAATTTTAAATCTGGTGAAGCTTTAGTATAGATGGCCTAATAGGATCAGTGCTGCACACTGCTACAAAGCCCAAATTATTTTCCAGTCAAGATACAGATAAACATGATTAGTAATTTTAAATCTGGTGGAGCTTATTATAGATGGCCTAATAGAATCAGTGCTGCACACTGCTACAAAGCCCAAATTATTTTCCAGCCAAGATACAGATAAACATGATTAGTAATTTGAAAGCTTAAAACGGTTGGTAGGGTGATTTTAACCAATCATCAAGCTTTTACTCTCCCCAGGATGACACAGGGGTAGAAAAGTCATTTCGGATCCATGATTTGTTCATCTTTATGAACGTGAGTCTGTCTACATTATCAGTGGAGAGCCGCATGCGCTTATCTGTCAGCACACCACCAGCAGCGCTGAACACACGTTCAGACAGAACGCTGGCTGCGGGGCATGACAAGATCTCCAAGGCGTAAGTGGCTAGCTCCGGCCATTTATCCAGATTGGAAGCCCAAAAAGAGCAATGGTCCAGTGACACAGTCGTGGCTTCAATGTTTACTTGGAGATACTCCTGTACCATCGGCTCTAGGCGTTGACTATGTGTCAGACTTCTTGTCTCCTGTGGCCTTGCAAAGGATGGGCTAAAAAAGTGGTGAAATGGTTCCGCAAAATTGATGTTACCAGCAGATACTGTGGTTCTGTTACGGTTTGAGTGCTGAACACTTGACGGTCCCACGGTTGGCAAGTTGGAACTGTGAGATTCACTACGTACACCACTGGTATTTTGTGGAAAAGCACATGTAAGATTCTGCAACAGTCTCTGCTGATACTCCTGCATGCGTGCATCCCTTTCTATGGCAGGAATAATTTCTGCAAATTTACTTTTGTACCGGGGATCTAACAGTGTGGCAACCCAGTAGTCAGGATTATTTCTAATTCTCACAATTCGAGGGTCATGTTGCAGGTAGTGCAGCAAGAAGGCACTCATGTGTGTTGCGCATCCAGGAGCACCAAGTCCCTGTTGTGTTGGTGGCGAGGTAACAATCATGCTTCCTTCCTCTGTCCTCTCCCCCCAACCTCGCACAACAGAAATGTGATCAAGGTCTCCCTCATCTGATGAGTCTTCCATCAGTTCGTCCTCCACTTCTTCCTGGGCTCCTGCACCTTCCTCACTAGTTTGGCTGCTACCATGCGCCCTGGTAAAACCATCTCCCCCACCCTCACATGCCTGCCGCCTTGGTGCTGCCGACCGTCTGGACCTTGCAGATGTTAGCCCTTCCGCATACAACTCCTCCTCCTCTACTTCCTCCACCTCCTCTTGTGCCACCACCTGACTCCGAATTCTGTTTAACATGTGCTCCAGCATGTAAATCACCGGAATAGTTATGCTGATAATGGCATCGTCAGCACTAAACATCTACGTCGCCATTTCAAAACTGTGCAGAAGGGTGCATAGGTCCCTGATCTGAGACCACTCCTCCAGCGTGATTTGCCCCACCTCTGAATCTCGTTGGCCCAGGCTATACGTCAGAACGTATTGCACCAGGGCTTGTCGGTGCTGCCACAGTCGCTGCAACATGTGCAGAGTTGAATTCCACCGGGTAGGCACATCGCATTTTAGCCGGTGAAGTGGCAGGCCCAACGACTTCTGTAGAGATGTAAGTCGCTGAGCTGCGGGATGCGAACGGCGGAAGTGAGCACACAGCGACCGTGCCCTCTGCAGAAGGCCATCTAGTCTGGGATAGTGGGCTAAAAATTGCTGGACAACCAGGTTCAACACGTGAGCCATACAAGGCACGTGTGTGACATTGCCCCGGCGAAGGGCCGCACCCAGGTTTGCAGCATTGTCGCACACGGCCTTCCCTGGTTTCAGGTCCAGTGGAGACAACCATTCATGAAATTGGTTCTCCAGAGCTGACCACAACTCCTCAGCTTTGTGACTCACATTTCCCAGACATTTCAATGTAAAAACTGCCTGATGACGTTGAGCCCTACTGCCAGCATAGTAAGGAGGTGTGCAGGATCCCTTCTGCGCAGTTAGAAAGCTTGTGGCATGACCAGACAGGCTTTGGGTGCAGGTGGAAGACCGAGAGGAGGTTGAGGAGGCAGAAGCAGTGGAGGAACTTTGACATAAAGAGGATTGACGCACAACTCGTGGGGACGGCAAGACTTGGACAGCAGCCCCTTGTCCTGCTGTCACCATAGTTACCCAGTGCCCAGTCAGCGACATGTAACGCCCCTGTCCATGCCTACTCGTCCAAGTGTCTGTGGTGAAATGCACCCTGTCACACACAGAGTTTCTCAAAGAAGCGGTGATGTTGTGTGCGACATGCTGGTGGAGCGCAGGCACACCTTTCTTTGAGAAGTAGTGCCGACTGGGCATCTGGTACTGGGGCACTGCGACGGACATAGGGTCTCGAAAATCCTCTGTGTCCACCAGGCGGAAAAGCAGCATTTCTGTAGCCAAGAGCTTGCAGATGGTGAAATTCAACCTCTTAGCTTTCTCATGGCTAGGAGGAAATGGTCTTTTACTTGTCCACATCTGAGGGACCGAGGGCTGGCTATTGTGCTTAGACGGGGTTGATAAGGGTGTCCCCGGCAAACTGCCGGTCTGTGAGGAAGATGCAGGCGGACATGTTAGGTTGCCTTGATCCAAAGGTGGTGCTATCGATGTCGGACAGCGCTCAACACCAGCTGCTGTTACCACCTCCAAAGAAAATGATGACCTGCCAATCACGCTGGCTGTTGCGGGTAAAGAGGTGGCAGGTCTGTGCCCCAAAACAGGTGTGACTGCTGTCCCCCCAGTCACAGAGGATGAAGAGGCCGCGGATGCACAAGATATGGCAGACGGCGGTTGGCCCGGCCGGCTAGGCCGCATTGTATCACACTGAGCTTCCCACTGCAACTTATGCTTCATGTCCATGTGCCGGTTCATGCATGAAGTACTCAAACTATGTATTTTTTGGCCTCTACTTAGCTTTTGCTGACAAATGTTACAGATAACACGAGTTGGGTCATCTTTATTGATCTGAAAAAATGCCCAGGCTATGCAAGGCTTAGCACCCATGCGACCTGAAGAGCCACCACGAATTGTGGTGAGAGGCAGAGTTGTGTTTGAGGATGCAGTTGTTGACGTGCTTCCAGTACTACGTCTCTGTCCAGGAAGGCACAACCTGACCTCGTCGTCACTAGCATCTTCCTCCACCTCCTCTGCTGACCTCATCTCTTGGCTGACTGTGGGTTGACAGTAAGTGGGATCTCCAACCTCATCATCATCACCCTGTCTGTTATCACACCCGTCGTCCTCAGAGCCAACCTGTTCCTGCCCTGACAAAAAACTAAAGTTGTCGCTCCAATCAGGTATTTGAGTCTTATCATCGTCTTCCTCATTGTCTCCACCAACAGGAGTTACAGTTTGGGAATGAGGGTCTACATTATGGTCAGAACCTTCTGCGTCTGGTCCTGGATCCGACTCATAAAGATTCTGGGCATCAGTGCAGATCATTTCCTCGTCTGGATTCACAGAAGCGCTGGAGTCGACCTCTGATTCCCAGGCTATAGTATGAGTAAACAGCTCTGCAGACTCAACCATCTGTTCTACCTTAAAGATGCATAGAGGTGGGCCTCAGTAATGACACGTTCCCATTAGAAAGGAGCGGCTCTGCTATAGAGTTATAGAGTATAGAGTGAGTCGAGCGGCTGCTAAAATTATGGAAAAACCCCAATGACAGTTTAAAAACACAGAGGTTGGCTTCAGTAACGACATGTTCCCATTAGAAAGGAGCGGTTCTGCTATACAGCAATAAGGAATGCAGTTAGTTCAACGGCTGCCAAAATTTGTGATAAACCACAATGAAAATTTAAAATCACATAGAAGTGAGTCTTAGGAATGACATGTTCCCATTAGAAGGAGTGGCTGCCGCATACTATTCTTGCGCATGCAGTGACTACAATGTCTGCAAAAAGTTTGGAGGCACTCCAATGCCCCTTTCAAGAAACGTTGAGGAGGGCCACCTGAAAAAAATGTTTCCAATATTAGGAAGTGAGTCTCCCATACTGTTTGCCTATGTAGTAAAGCAACGGCTACCAAAAATTTGGACGCATTCCAATGTCCCTTGCAAGAGACGTAGAAGGAGGCCTCCTGAACAAAATGTTCCCATTATTAGGAAGTGGGCCTCCCATACTGTTTGCCTATGAAGTGAATGCAACGGCTGCCAAATATTTGCAGGCACTCCAATGCCCCTTGCAAGAGACGTAGCGCAAGTGATATGGTAGATATGGTGGAGAATGATATGGCGGTGGAGTATGAGGAGAAGGAGGAGGACAAGAGCACATAGACAAAATCAGGGAATGTATACCCATGTCAGAGTTTGAAGAGGTGCATGGGATTAGACCTCCCAAAAAAAGACACTGGATTTGAGTTTGTTACACTGCTATCATTCGGTGGTGTTGAGAAGTCTGGCCCAATTCAGCCCTTGTTCATTTTTAGATGAGTCAGCCTGTCAGCATTTTCAATTGACAGGCGGATACACCTATCAGTTATAATTCCCCCGGCGGCACTAAAAGCCATTGACAAAACGCTAGCGGCAAGGCAGTCCAGGACCTCCAAAGCGTAGAGAGCCAATACATACTTGGATACCCAATAATGATAAGGCACAGAAGAATCATGGAGGATGTTGGTACGGTCGGAAAGGTACTCCTTAAGCATCTTCCCAAACTTTCAACTCATTGAGAGAGTACCCTACGCATCAGGGCCTGTGCAATGGTAGGGTATGAGAAAACTGTCCCAGAACTCTGACAGTGTTTCCCTGCCTCTGCTTTATTGGATTTTTGTCTCTCTCGCCTGTACTCCTTGGTTGCTAACAGGCAAGGCTTCCATGTCCTAACAAAGAGGATGACTGACCATGCTATCCTTCTCATCCTCCTCCTTCTACTCCCTGTCTTCAGGCCATCCACGTTGAACAGACGGTATGGCAGTTGTGCAGGTAGTACTGTCTATAGCGCAGGAAATTAGCTCCTGTTCTTCCTCCTCCTCCTCTTCCTCATTGTCATCCAATCCACATTGGGATGAGATGAGGCTGGGCTGGGTGGAATCACGCTGTATAGTTCCTTGCTCCATATCAACATGCTCCGCCTGCAATGCATCCTCCTTAATTGTGAGAAGCAAGTGTTTCAAAAGACAGAGAAGTGGGATGGTGATGCTAATTATGGCATCATTGCCGCTCACCATCTTGGTGAAGTCCTCAAAGTTTTGGAGAATGGTAACGATGTCTGACATCCATGTCTACTTATGAGGTCTTATGTGTGGAGTCTGAACTGAATACCGACGGCCATGTTGATGCTGATAGTAAACAACTGCCATCTTCTGCTCACAAATCCATCTCAACATCTGCAATGTAGAGTTCCAATGCGTGGGAACATCGCACACCGGTCGGTGAGCTGGAAGCTGCAAACACTGCTGAAGTACGGCAAGGACAGCAGAAGCTGTACCTGACTTTCTAAAATGGGCACACTCATGGCGTACTTTGACAAGCAGATCCAGCATATCTGGGTTTTGAGAAACTTCTGAACCATGAGGTTAAGCACATGGGCCAGGCATGGTACGTGTGTGAGCTCGCCTCGCTTCCGAGCTGCCACAAGGTTCGGGCCATTGTCACACACAACCATGCCTGGCTGTAAGTACAGCGGTGTCAGCCACAGATGTGCCTGCTCTTTCAGTGCTGTCCACAACTATTCATCGTTGTGCGGTTTGTTACCTAAGCATATTAGCTTCAGCATAGCCTGTTGCCGCTTGGCAGAGGCAGTGCTGCAGTGCTTCTAGCTTCTGACTGATGTGGTAATTTTGGAGATAGAAACTGAAGTGGAGGAGGAGGCAAAGGAGCTGTAGAATGTGGGGGCAATCCTGTTTGACCCAGGGCCCGCAATCCTTGGCGTCGAGAGGACGTGTTCTTTGCCAAGGTCCAGCTTCCACTATATTAACCAAGTGGGCCATCCCTGCCCACAAACACTTGTCCACGTGGACTTTAGGTGGACTTTCCCAGTAACTGCATTGTTAAGGGCACCGCTAATGTTGTGGGACACGTGCTTGTGTAATGTGGGGACGGCACACCGGGAAAAATAGTGGTGGCTGAGGACTAGTGTTGAGCCACCCCCGTTGTGTTCGAGTTCGGTTCGGTTCGTCGAACACCCGTGTGTTCGCCGAACTGTTCGTCGAACTGTTCGTCGAACACCTTCGAACACCGTTAAAACCAATGGCAGGCAAACAAAAACACATAGAGACACATAGAAAACACCTTCAAAGGTGTCCAAAAGCTGACAAACTGCTCAGAAGACATAACTAACACATGGAAAAGTGATAAGTACATATAGTCATGCGAAAATAAAAGAGGTGGAGGAGTAAAAGGAGGGGGAGACACAGATATAGGCATGTCATGCCCTTCTAAAATCCAAAAAGTGAGAAGCCGACACGGCCAGTCCGCTCCTGCCCGTGCCACCTCCATGTCGCCGGGTTTGTGCCAGAGCCGCGGTGAACCCTGACGGCCAGCCCCCCTCTCCCAATACTGGTGCCTGTCCGCTGGTGGGTCGAGCGAGCCCCCCTGTGGTGGAGGCAGCTCTAAGCTTTTTAATTTAAATTGTCTCTCTAATTTGAATGAATACACTTTAAATCCATTTACAAGGATCTATTGGAGGGCAAGTCTCATGCCAGCAGCCACGGTAATTCCAGCTCCAGTAGCGTCCACTAAAGCTGCTGCAGTTAAAAAGCTTTTATAAGGATCGAGCTCGGCTGTCCACCACAAGGCATCCTACTGCCAGTCCCAGCCCCTATGCCTTGGGGTGCCTCCTGATGCTCTTCACTAAGTATCCCATGGTCCCGAAGCATTTCCTTTGAAAAAATTAAGTGTCTAAACTACAGGTGGTGCAGCTTGCTTAACAGCCGGGATAATCCGCTCACTAGCAGACACTGCTACTTGTCACAAAGTATTTCCTGGGCTAGATGCAGTTAAAAATTTGTAATTAGATACTCTCGTTGGATGCTGAGAAAGCATTCCATAGAGTCTCCTGGCACGCCATATATGATTCTCTTAAAAAGCTTGGGGTAGGGGTCTAGGGGACCCTTTTATAGCCAAAATCACGGCCCTGTATCGCAATACGTCACCTAGGCTGAAGATAAATGGAACTGTAGCACCCTGAGGGCTCGGTTGCTACAGACGTATTGCACCTCACCCAGAGGTGTGATATCTCACTCTCAGGTAAGGATGGAGTGTGGATCAGGACCCGACACCTGCATGCATTACACCACATTGCCGTGGGGCAGGGCGACCAATATGCCCCTGAGATGGGCACGACAGTCCCTGTCCCTGGCTGGAGTGGGGGGAGGGAACACTGAGGAAGGGGAACCATGTAGTGCAGGAGCAGGGAGGAAGCAGTTCCTGGGTGCATTGAGAAGGGAGTATAAAAGGTGGGCACCATCTTAGTTCAGTGCAGAGAAGTCTGAGCAGAAGTGGCAGGGAGCAGGGGCTCTGCATGAGCTCTGCTCCGGAGGCGGGCCTAGTAACAGAGGCCCAGGCCTGGAAGAGGGAGAAGGAAGGAAGAGGAGCGGAGAAGGCTCCAGGAACGAGGAATGAAGGGATCCCAGGGGTGCGGACGGGCGAGTCGCCACCGCACGCCCGAATCCACCTGCGTGGAGGGGTCAGGCCAAAGGGGGAGACTGGTCCCCGAACTAGTGGAGGCAGGAAACGACCCTCAGCTAGAAACCGGAGGCTCTGACATTTTATGTGGCGCAGCCCCTCGCTACACCCGTTAGGAAGGCACCACATAGGGTCAGGGAAACTGGCGCCAAGTTTACCAAGAGGAGGCCCGAGGCAGCCGGACAGAAGTGTTGGTAAGAAAGGCCAGACAAAGGACACACAAAGGGGGTCCTGTGAAGTGCTCCAAAGTTATCTGGGAGTTGTCTGAGCCCCTCACCTGGTGAGCACAGTACGACGTGGGCAGCCGTTACCTGCAGACGTGGTCTTTATAATAAGAACTGTGAGTAAAGGCCCTGAACTGCATCACTGACTCCGTGTCGTTACTGCTGCTGCCCTGCACCATCACCCCCATCCTCCGCATACACTGCCCTGAGGCTATACTCCTCCCGTGGGGAGTTATGCTACGCTCTGCTGCACCCACAACACCAGCCTCAGTTGTCTGCCCTGTAGCGGCGGTTCACTCTGACCGCAATCCACGGGTGGCGTAGTCGGACATTTAAACATGAAAACCACATAAATAGTTCCGCCACTGGTTTGACCGCCCTGAGCCACGGAACTGGGTCGCCGCCACGAAGACTACAACCACCAGCATCCACCAAAAAGGGTCCGGCTCCGGGTGTCCCAAGGCCCAGGGGGTGCGTCAGAACATTTTCATCACCTTTCACAATCACCAATGGGACAAGGCAGTGATGTCCTCTGTCCCCTCTCTTATACATCCTAGTGACGGAGCACCTGCTCTCATCAATTCGCCATAACCCCAATATTAGGTGGATTGAGGTGGGAGGCACCGAGTACAAGTGCTCTCTATTTGCTGATGATGTCCTAGTATATATCACTCAATCACATATATCCATCCATGCTGTTATGGCTGAAATAGATCACTTTGTTACATGGTAAAATTTTAAAATCAATGCAGCGAAGTCTGAGGCCCTCGATGTCTCCCTCCCCAAATCTATATAGGATTCCATCCAGTCCAACTTTCCCTTTGCCTGGCCCTCACAGGGTATCAAATACTTAGGAATTCCTATTCATAGAGACCTCTCCCATCTATGTTATCTTAATTTTGGGCCCTTTATTGAACAACTCCATACAGACCACGGTTGGCAAGTTAGAACTGTAAGATTCACTACGTGAACCACTGGTGTTTTGTGGAAAAGCACATGTACACTGCGTTCCAAATTATTATACAAAAAGTGTTTAGGAGTGATAAGGGAAGAATTTGTTTGTCAGTTAAACTCATTGATGGTGATGTGTGTCAGGGCTCTTTATATCACTGTAAGCAATTGCAGACACCTGTGCTAATTAGTTTGGCAGGTGTGTCCAATGAAAGGCAAGACTACTTAAGAAGGCTCTCTCACATTATTAAGCAGCCTACATTTTCTGCCAAAATGGGAAAGAAAAAGGATGTGTCGGCTGCTGAGAAGCAACAAATTGTGGAGTGTTTAGGTCAAGGCATGACTACAATCAACATTGTGCGATGATCAGGATGAAGTGTCTTGGCAATCAAGAAGTATTTAGCTGATTCACAGTACACACGTGTGCGTGCTGATAAGGGCAAATTGAGGACTCTTTCCTACAGGCAATTACGTCAGGTTGAAAGAGCAGCGGCAAAAAAGCCTTGTCATAGCAGCAGACAAGTTTTTGAAGCTGCTTGTGCCTCCAACGTCCCCCGAACAACAAGATGCAGGGTCCTTCAGAGGTTTGCAGCTGTGCATGCGCCATCCTGTCGACCTCCTCTATCCACTTCACACAAGCAGAAACGGCTCCAGTGGGCCAAACATTACATGAAGACTGATTTCAAAACTGTTTTGTTCACGGATGAGTGCCGTGCAGCGCTCGATGGTCCAGATGGATGGAGTGGAGGATGGCTGGTTGATGGACACCCCACGCAAACACGGCTACAGCGCCAACAAGGAGGAGGTGGAGTAATGTTTTGGGCTGGAATCATGGGGAGAGAGATTGTCGGCCCCTTTAGGATCCCTGAAGGCGCTAAAGATGAACTCCATAATGTATGTGGATTTTCTCAAACAGCACTTCCTGCTATGGTTCAAGAAGAAGAACCGTGTATTTCACAGCAAGATCATTTTTCTGCATGATAATGCACCATCTCATGCTGCACATAAAACATCTGCATCTCTGGCTGATATGGGCATAAAAGGGGACAAACTTATGGTGTGACCCCCATGCTCCCCTGACCTCTACCCCATTCAGAACCTTTGGAGCATCATTAAAAGGAGTGTCTATGATGGTGGGAGGCAGTTCACATCTAAGCAACAGCTCTGGGAGGGTATTATGTCCTCATGCAAAACAATTGAAGCAGAAACCATCCAAAACCTGACAAATTCAATGGACGAAAGAGTTCAGAAGCTCCTTTCGAACAAGGGGTCCTATGTGAAAATGTAACCACCTAGAATAAAGTTTTGAGTTGAAAACTGTTTGATTTCAGTTTCTAACAACCTGCTAATGCTTATAATTTCAAAAATGACCATTTTTTTGGTCTTTATTAAAATGAAAAGGTTGATCGAAAAGTTTGGGGGATCTAAGAGTGTGGTAACCCAGTAGTCATGATTACTTCGAATTCTGACAATATGAGGGTCATGCTGCAGGTAGTGCAGCAAGAAGGCACTTATGTGCCTTGCGCATCTCGGAGCCCCAAAATTATTTTCCGGGCTAGATGCAGCTAAAAATTATTTTTAATTTTAAATCTGGTGAAGCTTTAGTATAGATGGCCTAATAGGATCAGTGCTGCACACTGCTACAAAGCCCAAATTATTTTCCAGTCAAGATACAGATAAACATGATTAGTAATTTGAAAGCTTAAAACGGTTGGTAGGGTGATTTTAACCAAACATCAAGCTTTTACTCTCCCCAGGATGACACAGGGGTAGAAAAGTCGTTTCGGATCCATGATTTGTTCATCTTTATGAACGTGAGTCTGTCTACATTATCAGTGGAGAGCCGCGTGCGCTTATCTGTCAGCACACCACCAGCAGCGCTGAACACACGTTCAGACAGAACGCTGGCTGCGGGGCATGACAAGATCTCCAAGGCGTAAGTGGCTAGCTCCGGCCATTTATCCATATTGGAAGCCCAAAAAGAGCAAGGGTCCAGTGACACAGTCGTGGCTTCAATGTTTACTTGGAGATAATCCTGTACCATCGTCTCTAGGCGTTGACTATGTGTCAGACTTCTTGTCTCCTGTGGCCTTGCAAAGGATGGGCTAAAAAAGTGGTGAAATGATTCCGCAAAATTGATGTTACCAGCAGATACTGTGGTTCTGTTACGGTTTGAGTGCTGAACACTTGACGGTCCCACGGTTGGCAAGTTGGAACTGTGAGATTCACTACGTGCACCACTGGTATTTTGTGGAAAAGCACATGTAAGATTCTGCAACAGTCTCTGCTGATACTCCTGCATGCGTGCATCCCTTTCTATGGCAGGAATAATTTCTGCAAATTTACTTTTGTACCGGGGATCTAACAGTGTGGCAACCCAGTAGTCAGGATTATTTCTAATTCTCACAATTCGAGGGTCATGTTGCAGGTAGTGCAGCAAGAAGGCACTCATGTGTGTTGCGCATCCAGGAGCACCAAGTCCCTGTTGTGTTGGTGGGGAGTTAACAATCATGCTTCCTTCCTCTGTCCTCTCCCCCCAACCTCGCACAACAGAAATGTGATCAAGGTCTCCCTCATCTGATGAGTCTTCCATCAGTTCGTCCTCCACTTCTTCCTGGGCTCCTGCACCTTCCTCACTAGTTTGGCTGCTACCATGCGCCCTGGTAAAACCATCTCCCCCACCCTCACATGCTTGCCGCCTTGGTGCTGCCGACCGTCTGGACCTTGCAGATGTTAGCCCTTCCGCATACAACTCCTCCTCCTCTACTTCCTCCACCTCCTCTTGTGCCACCACCTGACTCCGAATTCTGTTTAACATGTGCTCCAGCATGTAAATCACCGGAATAGTCATGCTGATAATGGCATCGTCAGCACTAAACATCTTCGTCGCCATTTCAAAACTGTGCAGAAGGGTGCATAGGTCCCTGATCTGAGACCACTCCTCCAGCGTGATTTGCCCCACCTCTGAATCTCGTTGGCCCAGGCTATACGTCAGAACGTATTGCACCAGGGCTTGTCGGTGCTGCCACAGTCGCTGCAACATGTGCAGAGTTGAATTCCACCGGGTAGGCACATCGCATTTTAGCCGGTGAAGTGGCAGGCCCAACGACTTCTGTAGAGATGTAAGTCGCTGAGCTGCGGGATGCGAACGGCGGAAGTGAGCACACAGCGACCGTGCCCTCTGCAGAAGGCCATCTAGTCTGGGATAGTGGGCTAAAAATTGCTGGACAACCAGGTTCAACACGTGAGCCATACAAGGCACGTGTGTGACATTGCCCCGGCGAAGGGCCGCACCCAGGTTTGCAGCATTGTCGCACACGGCCTTCCCTGGTTTCAGGTCCAGTGGAGACAACCATTCATGAAATTGGTTCTCCAGAGCTGACCACAACTCCTCAGCTGTGTGACTCACATTTCCCAGACATTTCAATGTAAAAACCGCCTGATGACGTTGAGCCCTACTGCCAGCATAGTAAGGAGGTGTGCAGGATCCCTTCTGCGCAGTTAGAAAGCTTGTGGCATGACCAGACAGGCTTTGGGTGCAGGTGGAAGACCGAGAGGAGGTTGAGGAGGCAGAAGCAGTGGAGGAACTTTGACATAAAGAGGATTGACGCACAACTCGTGGGGACGGCAAGACTTGGACAGCAGCCCCTTGTCCTGCTGTCACCATAGTTACCCAGTGCCCAGTCAGCGACATGTAACGCCCCTGTCCATGCCTACTCGTCCAAGTGTCTGTGGTGAAATGCACCCTGTCACACACAGAGTTTCTCAAAGAAGCGGTGATGTTGTGTGCGACATGCTGGTGGAGCGCAGGCACACCTTTCTTTGAGAAGTAGTGCCGACTGGGCATCTGGTACTGGGGCACTGCGACGGACATAAGGACATTTCTGTAGCCAAGAGCTTGCAGATGGTGAAATTCAACCTCTTAGCTTTCTCATGGCTAGGAGGAAATGGTCTTTTACTTGACCACATCTGAGGGACCGAGGGCTGGCTACTGTGCTTAGACGGGGTTGATAAGGGTGTCCCCGGCAAACTGCCGGTCTGTGAGGAAGATGCAGGCGGACATGTTAGGTTGCCTTGATCCAAAGGTGGTGCTATCGATGTCGGACAGCGCTCAACACCAGCTGGTGTTACCACCTCCAAAGAAAATGATGACCTGCCAATCACGCTGGCTGTTGCGGGTAAAGAGGTGGCAGGTCTGCGCCCCAAAACAGGTGTGACTGCTGTCCCCCCAGTCACAGAGGATGAAGAGGCCGCGGATGCACAAGATATGGCAGACGGTGATTGGCCCGGCCGGCTAGGCCGCATTGTAGCACACTGAGCTTCCCACTGCAACTTATGCTTCATGTCCAAATGCCGGTTCATGCATGAAGTACTCAAACTATGTATTTTTTGGCCTCTACTTAGCTTTTGCTGACAAATGTTACAGATAACACGAGTTGGGTCATCTTTATCGATCTGAAAAAATGCCCAGGCTATGCAAGGCTTAGCACCCATGCGACCTGAAGAGCCACCACGACTTGTGGTGAGAGGCAGAGTTGTGTTTGAGGATGCAGTTGTTGACGTGCTTCCAGTACTACGTCTCTGTCCAGGAAGGCGCAACCTGACCTCGTCGTCACTAGCATCTTCCTCCACCTCCTCTGCTGACCTCATCTCTTGGCTGACTGTGGGTTGACAGTAAGTGGGATCTCCGACCTCATCATCATCACCCTGTGCATTATCACACCCGTCGTCCTCAGAGCCAACCTGTTCCTGCCCTGACAAAAAACTAAAGTTGTCGCTCCAATCAGGTATTTGAGTCTTATCATCGTCTTCCTCATTGTCTCCACCAACAGGAGTTACAGTTTGGGAATGAGGGTCTACATTATGGTCAGAACCTTCTGCGTCTGGTCCTGGATCCGACTCATAAAGATTCTGGGCATCAGTGCAGATCATTTCCTCGTCTGGATTCACAGAAGCGCTGGAGTCGACCTCTGATTCCCAGGCTATAGTATGAGTAAACAGCTCTGCAGACTCAACCATCTGTTCTACCTCATACTCAGACGGGCAGCTGGAGATTTGGGAGCTGTGAGGAAGCAAGTGCGATTTGGGTGACACCTTTGAGGACTGGAGTATTTGTGATGTTGAAGTTGATGTGGAGGAGAGCCCACTTAAAGGAGCACTTGATATCCGTTGAAGCACCTGCTGTTTTTGTGCCTCATCTGGAATTTGTAGCGATTGGCGTGGCCGTAAGAAAGGGATCTTATCACATTGTCCGCTAAAAGAAGTAGACATTTTAGTTTGGCTGGAAGATGGTCTTTCTTCTGCAGATGTTACTGTTGCTTTAACACCTACCCCACGGACACAACCTTTTTTCCCCTTCCCAACACGCCTATTCCCCTTTCCACCAGCAGCAGGCCTTTTTCCACTCATTTTGGTGGTTAACTAATTCACAACTCTGGAGTTATTTGCACAAAAAAACAATGGATGGTAACCGAGCAGAGCTGAGTGGCCAAACTGTGGTATTAGGCCAAAACTATTGGCTGGGTTAGATGCAGAAAAAAATTATTTTGAATTTGCAACCTGATGGAGGTCAGTATAGATGGACTAATACAAATAGTCCCACACACTGCTAGAAGCCCAAATATTTTTTCAGAGGTACTGTAGATGCAGATAAAAATTATTTTTAATTTGCAACCTGATGGAGGTCAGTATAGATTGACTAATAGACCAAGTCCCACACACTGCTAGAAGCCCAAATATTTTTTCAGAGCTAGATGCAGAAAAAAATTATTTTTAATTTGCAACCTGATGGAGGTCAGTATAGATGGACTAATAGACCAAGTCCCACACACCGCTAGAAGCCCAACTATTTTTTCAGAGCTAGATGCAGAAAAAAATTATATCCAATTTGCAACCTGCTGGAGGTCAGTATAGATGGACTAATAGAACAAGTCCCACACACTGCTAGAAGCCCAAATATTTTTTCAGAGCTAAATGAAGAAAAAAATTATTTTTAATTTGCAACCTGATGGAGGTCAGTATAGATGGACTAATAGACCAAGTCCCACACACCGCTAGAAGCCCAAATATTTTTTCAGAGCTAGATGCAGAAAAAAATTATTTTTAATTTGCAACCTGATGGAGGTCAGTATAGATGGACTAATAGACCAAGTCCCACACACCACTAGAAGCCCAAATATTTTTTCAGAGCTAGATGCAGAAAAAAATTATTTTTAATTTGCAACCTGATGGAGGTCAGTATAGATGGACTAATAGACCAAGTCCCACACACTGCTAGAAGCCCAAATATTTTTTCAGAGCTAGATGCAGAAAAAAATTATTTTTAATTTGCAACCTGATGGAGGTCAGTATAGATGGACTAATAGACCAAGTCCCACACACCGCTAGAAGCCCAACTATTTTTTCAGAGCTAGATGCAGAAAAAAATTATATTCAATTTGCAACCTGCTGGAGGTCAGTATAGAAGGACTAATAGAACAAGTCCCACACACTGCTAGAAGCCCAAATATTTTTTCAGAGCTAAATGAAGAAAAAAATTATTTTTAATTTGCAACCTGATGGAGGTCAGTATAGATGGACTAATAGACCAAGTCCCACACACTGCTAGAAGCCCAAATATTTTTTCAGAGCTAGATGCAGAAAAAAATTATTTTTAATTTGCAACCTGATGGAGGTCAGTATAGATGGACTAATAGACCAAGTCCCACACACTGCTAGAAGCCCAAATATTTTTTCAGAGCTAGATGCAGAAAAAAAATATTTTTAATTTGCAACCTGATGGAGGTCAGTATAGATGGACTAATAGACCAAGTCCCACACACTGCTAGAAGCCCAAATATTTTTTCAGAGCTAGATGCAGAAAAAAATTATTTTTAATTTGCAACCTGATGGAGGTCAGTATAGATGGACTAATAGACCAAGTCCCACACACTGCTAGAAGCCCAACTATTTTTTCAGAGCTAGATGCAGAAAAAAATTATATTCAATTTGCAACCTGCTGGAGGTCAGTATAGAAGGACTAATAGAACAAGTCCCACACACTGCTAGAAGCCCAAATATTTTTTCAGAGCTAAATGAAGAAAAAAATTATTTTTAATTTGCAACCTGATGGAGGTCAGTATAGATGGACTAATAGACCAAGTCCCACACACTGCTAGAAGCCCAAATATTTTTTCAGAGCTAGATGCAGAAAAAAATTATATTCAGTTTGCAACCTGATGGAGGTCAGTATAGATGGACTAATAGAATGATGCTATGCCCAAAAGATTTTACTTCACTAGGTGCAGTAAAAAAATTGGTATTCTATACACAGGTGTTATATCTTGCAACACAGATAGGCTACTCCACTGACTAACACACTCTGCAATAGGCCAAAAAGGATTAGCTTTGCTAGATTCAGCCAAATGCTGTGAAAAAAACTTGCACAGCACTGGCACAGACCTGCCTGGCAAAAACTGATAGGAACTCATGTAACCTAGTCCTGAAAAGGACTCCAATTACAATTAGTCTTTACTCCCACAACCTATCTATTTAAGAGCACAGACCTCCCTGATAAAAGTCGTAGGAAATGCTGTAACCTAGTCCTTAAAAGGACTGCAATCACAACTATTCCCTACTCCCAAGCTATCTGTATATTTGTGCGAAAATTGGCTTGAAATTAACAAGGTATAGCGCACACAGCAACATCGGTGCCGTCTAACACGCAGCTCCAGCAGTGAGAAAATGGTGGCGACGGGGAAAATGGCTTGGTCTTATAGGGCAAGGACATGTGACATACACTGCCAATGACACATGCCCTTGCTTGTGTGAAAAAAAGCACTTCGCTCCGTGTGTGCGCTGCTGATAGGCTGACAGATTGCACCTCCCCACTGCAAATGCAGGAAAGAGAAAAAAAAATGGAGATCTTCATTGTTCCTGCAGAGATCCATCCCCTGCCCCTCCCCCCACCCCGCTGTACACTCAAACTGCGTATTAACAGTAATTTTCATCATTACTGAGAAAAAATCCAGTTATGATTTTGGTGCACGAACAGTTATCGAACATAACCTCGAACAGCCGAATTTTTCTCAAATTGTTCGTGTTCGCCGAACGGCTCGAACACCGCCCAAAACAGCTCGAATTTGAGATTGGCGAACAGTTCGAGTAGAACAACGCTCATCTCTACTGAGGACCTAAAAAGCAACATTTTGAGTGCAAGCATTCGTGAAATGTGTGAATTTAGTAGTGTGGCCTGTGGGGCGGTGCTGCGTACTTGCGCTTGCGTTCCAAGGACTCGGGTAGGGACAACTGAACACTGCGCTAGGACAAGAACGTGTATGTGCTTGCTGATGTGCTAGTTGAGAGTTTGCAATGACAGGTGCAGGGCGGGAGGCATCTTCACATGCGCTATGGACTGGGTATTGCCGTGCACGCACATCAGCGGAGGAAGCGTTGGTGTTATCCGCAGACACTGTTTCTGGACCCTGGAGTTTGGCTCACCTAGTCGGGGGCTTTGCTGATTATGCTGGTGGTGGTCAGGCTGCTAGTTTTGCTACCCTTGCTGATGCTGGCCTGAAAGATGGTGCAAATGGACTTTTTGAGGTTACCTGCAGAGTATTTAAAAAACAACCAGACTCGGGAAGACCAAACAGTTATATTGGCAACTTCTGTCGTGTTGATGTTAAGGGGAACGCTTTCTTTCCTTGTGTCTGCGGCCACCACACTGCTTCGTCCTGCCTGTTGTGGTGCTACACCTCCCTCCCCCTGTGTGCTGCTGTCCTCGTTCTGTATGTCGCCCTGACAGTTTGGGTCAGTTACTATATCATCCACCACCTTGTCTTCCACTTCCGCACCCTTGTCCTCCTCCTGACTTTCTGGCAATTGTGTTTCATCATCATCCACCTCTTGCGACAGGATTTGCTCTTCCCCACCATTGCCTTCATGTGACTGTGGCTGCTCAAATATTTGGGCATCGCTACACGCATTCTCCTTTTGCCCCCCTTGAAGCTAGCCAGACATGAGGCCCGCATCTATAAAAGGAACAGTGAAAAGCTCTTCAGAGTGTCCAATTGTGGGACCAGTTGTCTCCGGGCACTCACATTGTGGGAGGAAGGAGGATCAGGGTGAGGAATATGCGGTCCAGACTCACGGCTACTGAGACTTGACCATGTGGAAGACATGGTGATGGTGGTGGTGGCAATGTGACTGGAAGCATTATCTGCTATCCAACCAACAACCTATTGACACTGCTCTGTGTTCAATAGTGGTGTTCTGCGGTCCCCTATTAATTGGGAAAGGAGGTCGAGCGACAAGATATGGGTGTTTGTTGTGGCAAAATTTCAGCTTGCCCATGGCCTCGGCCTAGACCTCTGCATGCACTATAACCATTATGTCCACTTCTCCTTCCCTTGCCACGCACTTTGCCCATTTTAAATGTAGAACAATATTTTACACGTTCACTACAAATGGTTGGGTTTGAACCGCAGTTATATGTGATACGTCCGTCGGACAACAACGGTTTTTAACAGCGGGCCTGTAGTTTATTATTCTTCACAGCAAGCACGAATAGGTTCACTTACACACTGTAACAAACTGTAAATGGAAGAAAGAAATGGCTGAACTTGGACCGCAGTTATATGTCATACTTTTGATGGACAACCACGGTTTTAAATAGCGGGCCTGTAGTTTGCAATTCTTCACTGCGACCTCATGTGAATAGCTTCACTGACAAACTGAAACAAAATGGAAATGGAGGCCAATATTTTCCACATTCGCTACAAATTTCTGGATTTTTATTGCAGTAATATGGAAAAGATCTGGCTGTATTCTGCAGTGCTAGCAAGCAAATGGAGCAGAAAAATGGTGTACTCTGGATTGCTTTTTAAGCAAATAATCAGGATTAAGATAAAAAAAATATTAGCCCTGTCCCCTGATATCTGGAGCTATGTCTACAAATATCTGTAACAGCAGGATCAGTCAGAACATGCAATGGATCCTCTTACACTGTATGCACTGCAGTCTGCCATAAACCCTACCTACCTGCCTAGCTCCTGCTATCACCACTGAACATATGCAGCTGGATTAGTCCTCAGAAGGACTTTTAGTTCAATAGATATATAAATATGCTGTGGAATACCTATGCTAACTATATACAAGCAAATATCTCCCTGACTCAGCAGCAGCTCTTCCTACTCTGCCTGTTTCCGGGGTAGACTGTGACCAGCATAGCGGCGCAGGAGCCGTCAATGACCGGCGCCAGGTACAACAGACAGGTAGTTGTCTCTGTTAGCAACTATATGCCTTTTCTTTTAATGTTTCGGATATCCCCTTTTAGGCAAAGCCTAGAGGAGAATCAAAACACAACACCTGTCTTAGGGATAAAACAGATATGTGACTACCATTGATGTCTTGGAGCAATTGTATACGTTTTAATATGGACTGAATAAACTTCGGATTTTATTTTCAAGGAGCTGGATCATCTATTCTCTTTTTCTATTATTCCTAATGTACATAGACATTACAACTGATTGTGAAAAGTCTCCTGAATTGTTAGCCACTTTTTAAAGTGGAATACTTTTCCTAAAGTTTCACTTTTTAAACTTTTAGAATCTTTTAAGAACATTAATCATTAGAAGTTCACCTCTTCAGTGATTTAGGACACAAGAGACACATGATGTAATGGAAAAACTTTTCCTAGTGTTTTTCACAGCCCTTTCCTTTACTGTGCTTATATAAACTCTGGGAGTAACTCTGCCTGATCTCACAGATGATCACTACGTTGGTAAATGATACACCATGATCGAAATCTAATTGACTATTTATGATTATTTTTTATTCACAAGCAACGAGAGAAATCGGCAAAATCAGTGACAGAGAATTGATTATGCAGGAAAATGGAAGAATCTGATGTAAGTCCAATTTCATTGTAAAACCCCTCAGAGAGCTCATGAACATTAAATCAATGACCACAATCCAACAAACAGTAACATTTCTATTTCATAAATGTTCATGAGCATTCATGAAATAGAAATGTTAATGTTTGTTTGATTGTGGTCATTGATTGAATATTATTATTATTACTTTTATTAGTGTAAGAAAAAGTTTTTATATTGTTTAAATAAGAGGTGAAGGAGCCGCAGCATGTGTGGCGGGAAAGATAAGTGGTAAAAGATTTATATCGTAGGTTATAAAACAGTAGGAGGAGAGAGTATGTGAGACCAAATGGTGATCAGTTTGGTGCATCAGTCTGATTTATACAAGCGGCACACATAAGGCATTACTAGTCCAACTAGGCAGATACTGACAGTGAAGGACCCGGTGCCCCTTTTCTCTGGTATACGCCACCTGCACATACAGACACAGAAACACATACATATAAAATATGCTCATACATATGCGTCTACAAATTAGGCATATGTATATAAAATATGTACAATCTTATACATTACTCTGGAACTTACACATTACACACACATACTGTATTACACACCAGTATACATAAAGAGACAGGCTTATATAAAACATGCACATTCACATAAGACTTGCGTATCTCATTATGCACACATACACTTTGCTCATGCATAAGTTTTTTATTTTTGTTTATTATTCTATCATATCTTTTCGGACTTCTATCATTTAATGTTGCACCGGCCATAACATTTTGCTTTTACGAAAACATTTACACATGAGGTCTCTTGTTTTCTAAAAGATCAGCTGCAGTTTTAACGCACAATTACATTATACACACACAAGTGTCGCAGTAACATTAACCTTTATTGTGGGTTAAATGCAAGAAAAAAAAATGGACTAATATTTATTTTCACCGTTTATCGATCACCCTTAGCAATATGTTCACTGTAATTATGGGCTGTAAGGATTACGAGGATAACAAGTATATCTTTATTAGTTACTGGTTTGTAGCAATTACTCAAAAAAGTGTTCTTCAAAAAATGTGATTATTATGTTTTTTGACAATATTTTCTGGGGAGAAAATCTCAGATTTATACTTTAATTGTATTACACCATATTGACCTAATATATAAAGGTATATTTGTATGTATCAGTACATTATTCACTTAGAAGAATACTATTTTGGTTATTAGGCAGAGTAGATTCTCTCTTACTCCACAGTCCAGCCTGGTGTTCAATCTTTGAGTTATTACTTTCCGTAGTAGTCGTTCTGAGTTTAAGTTTCTGCAAAGAACAGATCTAAGACAAAGCAGAGAGTTAAACTAACCATGTACATTATTGTTATGAGCGCTGATCTCGCCAGAGCTGTAAAAAGTTGACCAGCCTGGATGTGTTGTGCTACTCTAGACCAGATTCTCAGCTGTCTAAGAACAACCTCGATTCTGCCTTAATGACCATAAAAATAAAAAAAATCATTGCCATTTAGGCCTCATTCAGATATCTGTGATTTTTCTGATACGTTGAAACATGGACGGAGGTTCACCAGTGTTATAGATCCGAGTTTCTTGAGTGTTTGGTTAGTGAGTACGTTTTTACCCTCAATGTTCATTCAATGATCTTCATGTAACAATACATTTATGAGTTACAAAGCTTTTCCTATTCACTGCAGTTTTACTCCTTGGAGAGAACCTGGATAGCACAGTGATGTCATCCTTTAGTTCTTTGTGATTTTCGTGTACTGATAACATTCTGTGAGTAATTTTATTCCAAGATGCGGCTCAAAAATGGACATCACTCTATGATTATATTATTTTGTGAACATAAGGTCTGCAAAAAAAAACACGGTCATGTAGAAAGCTCAATAGATCATAATGGTTACGTTTTCTATCTGTGAAAAAGACAGATAGATCACATACATAAAATAACAGAAATCCAAACCAGGTCTAAGTCCCCTCTTTTTTTAGGCAAGAGTAGAAACCAAGAGAAATCCCTCTTAATTTGGTGCAATTGACTTTGAAATGTTGCACGGATTAAGGAAACTCTGGGCTTTAAGTCCTTGAGACTGAGTTAAAAGGGGGCTTCAGGGGTATTCCTGGTCTTGCACTATATTATATTATAGCTACATTTGTTTGAATTAATGTTTTTACTTATTTACTTTTCTGTTTTTGCATTTTCTTCAGGTGAACAATCTGACTGCAGAAACAAATTTTTTCCTTTTAGGATTTCAAAGCAACAATCATTCAACTATTTTCCTCTTCTGTCTTCTACTGGTGGCTTTCTGTGGGACATTATGTGGAAATCTTCTGATCATCACCCTGGTGTCCACCAGCAAGAACCTCCACACCCCAATGTACTTCTTCATCTCACATCTTTCCATCAGTGACCTTTTGTTGTCCATTGATATTGTCCCCAGTTTGCTCAATATTCTACTGAAAAATGGGTTGTCGATTACTTTTACTCGCTGCATGACTCAGTTATATTTTTTTAGCGTCTCGGAAGTATTTGACTGTCTTCTTCTTGCTGTGATGTCCTATGACAGATATGTGGCCATTTGTAATCCCCTTCGATACACCTCTATTATGACAAAGGACCGTTGTGTTATATTGTCCACCATTTGCTGGGTGATGGGTTTTTCTGTTGCATTGATGTACTCTGTAACAATATCGATGCTGACCTTCTGTGGACCAAACATCATTGACCACTTTTTCTGTGATTATGTTCCTTTATTTGAAAATTCCTGTTCTAGTACTTACACTCTTGAGTTAGAGATCTTTGTAATGTGTTTCATCGTACTGTTCATGCCTCTCGCAGTAATTATTGTATCTTATGCTAAAATAATTGTCACCATCTTGAGGTTTCAGTCCAATGTCAGTAGACAGAAAGCCTTCTCCACCTGTAGTGCCCACCTCATTGTGGTCTCCATTTTCTTCAGTACGTTATTGAGTGTTTATCTGTTCCCAAAAGGAATGCAGACTGTAGACATCAGTAAAATCTTATCATTGCTATATACTGTATTCACCCCATTGGTCAACCCCATTATATACAGCCTGAGAAATAAAGACATAAAGAAATCTCTGAAGGAAATGATCAATAAATGTGTAATGTATAACAGTAAAAAAATAAACCGTTGATAATGTTTGATCGTAAAAAGTATTTTTCCAGACTTTGAAGCAGATGGATTTTTTTGATTCTAATATTCATCATTTGAGTTGAGTAATAAGATTTGCAGCCTCCTGGTCCAGTGGTCTCATCAGTAGTCTGTTTTCCGTGACTGCCAGACCAGAGCACTGTGAACTTTTTTTACCAGCTGCATCTCTGTTGCTTTTTTGATTAGGTTGCATTTCTGACTTCATCCGTGATTTCCACCACATATTAATGACATTGCTAATCAGAAAAGGCAACGTGAATGCCGAAGTGAGAAGGAGGTTCACAGTGCTCTGGTCTGGAAGTCAAAGACTATTGATGTGGCTGTATGACCAAAAATAATTTTGCTCAACTCTACTAATTAATTATATGCTTAGATCCTTTACATGTTCTTTTTCCTATAATGTAGCCATGTGACACATGTTTTCAAATTATCTATAGATATCTTCTACATGATGCATGGAACAAGGTAAAATTTGAGGGAATGGTAAAAAGTTTTGAAACAGTTTGTGATTCATTTCTCCTTGAGATGTTTTACTGCATATAGATGAATGGGAACGTACAAGAGCTGGAAGTGCATATAATACAGATGTGTCCTCGTTTACTTTGCTCTTAGCTCAGCATTTCCTGCTATACTCATATGCTTCATACAATATATTTGATCATTTCACGAAAGATGAGGTTCGAGGCAAATTTCATGAAATTCGTGGTTTCTCGCACATTTTGAACACGTTGAGATTCAATTCGAGGTTCGGAAAATAAAAACTTGCCCAAATCTTGAAACTTCAGAGAGTGGGCAAATGTATTTTTTGTGTTTCTGCATGGGCCTCCCCATAATGCCCTGCGGCTATGACATATAATGGATCATCAGCAAACTTGGAGATGAAAGTGGATGTAAAACTGTGTTGTCGAAAATCCAATATACAATAGGAGACCAGATGCACTATGGTTGGGGGTCTATTCGTCAACAAGTTTTGAGGTCATCATACCTCTTAATCAGGACAAACCACAACTTGCAAAAATGCAGGAATATGCAGACAATACATTCAAAACAGAGGTGTGCAAAAAACACCATTGTCATATGACCAGCATATCATGTTATCTTACAGACATAATACATGGTGTCACAACTGCACAAACTTGGAAATTAAATAGAAAAATAAATTTGAGATAAGCAACTTATATATACGGAGAATAAAAATATTAGTGTATAGCGATGAAACGAAGAAGAAATAAAGGAGGATTGTGGTGTTAGTCAAAAATAACAAAAAGGAGAGAGGGTCGAACTAACTATTGCTGTAAATGTTCTGGGAATGAGTTTTAGAGGTGTGAGCCACTAGATATGGAGCAACTGAGTCTGAAAGATAAAGATGTTGGAAAGAAAAACAGAAAGAGGGATGGAAATGGAAAAATCTTATGTTAGATTATATTCATTGTGGATATTTTCAGAATAAAAATTATTTTTGTGAAATTGTCTTTTTTTTGCTGAAGATCTTTGATTTTTTATATTTTTTATTATTATTATTATTATTATTATTATTATTATTATTATTATTATTATCTATTGCAGTCATATTTGGTAACATCCTATTACAGGGTAGTTTCTGATTTTTGTATAAACTTTCACTTGACATTTCCTGGCAACATATCAATCAATTAAGGTACAGAGAGGAGAGATGGTGGAGCAGCTGAAGTATAGATGGCAGAAAAGTTAGAAGATAGACTAAATGAGGCAAAATCAAGGAGCTGCAGTAAAATTGATTACATTTATACATTTGGAGATGAGTAGTGTTGAGCGAGCATGCTCGACACTGCTCGGTACTCGACCGAGCATCTCACTACTCGGGATGTTCGGCGAGCACCGAGAATTTCCGGGTTACTCGGGCGGGAGCTCGGGTCTTCGCCCTGCACGTTTGGTGCTTTTTACAGAGCCAATGAACATGAAGGGATTGCCAACCAGTCACTGTAATGCCGCAGCCATGTTGGTAGTGGGCATTACAGTGATTGGCTGGCCGCACAGCATCACCTCGAGTATTTCAAACCGGGTGAAGCCATCTTGGACACAGTCGCCCGGGATCAGACAGTGTAGGGTCAGAGCTGCTGAGTTAGGGAGAGATACAGTGGTGGCCAAAAGTATTGGCACCCCTGCAATTCTGTCAGATAATATTCAGTTTCTTCCTGAAAATGATTGCAATCACAAATTCTTTGGTATTATTATCTTCATTTAATTTGTCTTCAATGAAAAAACACAAAAAGAATTGTCCTAAAGCCAAATTGGATATAATACCACACCAAACCTATAAAAGGGGGTGGACAAAAGTATTGGCACTGTTTGAAAAATCATGTGATGCTTCTCTAATTCGTGTAATTAACAGCACCTGTAACTTACCTGTGGCACCTAACAGGTGTTGGCAATAACAAAATCACACTTGCAGCCAGTTAACATGGATTAAAGTTGACTCAACCTCTGTCCTGTGTCCTTGTGTGTACCACATTGAGCATGGAGAAAAGAAAGAAGACCAAAGAACTGTCTGAGGACTTAAGAAAACAAATTGTGAGGAAGCATGAGCAATCTCAAGGCTACAACTCCATCTCCAAAGACCTGAATGTTCCTGTGTCTTCCGTGAGCAGTGTCATCAAGAAGTTTAAAGCCCATGGCACTGTGGCTAACCTCCCTAGATGTGGACGGAAAAGAAAAATTGACGAGAGATTTCAATGCAAGATTGTGCGGATGGTGGATAAAGAACCTCGACTAACATCCAAACAAGTTCAAGCTGCCCTGCAGTCCGAGGGTGCAACAGTGTCAACCAGTACTATCCATTGGCGTCTGAATGAAAAGGGACTGTATTGTAGGATACCCAGCAAGACCCCACTTCTTACCCCGAGACATAAAAAAGCCAGGCTGGAGTTTGCCAAAACTTGCCTGAGAAAGCCTAAAATGTTTTGGAAGAATGTTCTCTGGTCAGATGAGACAAAAGTAGAGCTTTTTGGGCAAAAGCATCAACATAGAGTGTACAGGAAAAAAAAGAGGCATTCAAAGAAAAGAACACGGTCCCTTCAGTCAAACATGGCGAAGGTTCCCTGATGTTTTGGGGTTGCTTTGCTGCCTCTGGCACTGGACTGCTTGACCGTGTGCATGGCATTATGAAGACTACCAACAAATTTTGTAGCATAATGTAGGGCCCAGTGTGAGAAAGCTGGGTCTCCCTCAGAGGTCATGGGTCTTCCAGCAGGACAATGACCCAAAACACACTTCCAAAAGCACTATAAAATGGTTTGAGAGAAAGCACTGGAGACTTCTAAGGTGGCCAGCAATGAGTCCAGACCTGAATCCCATACAACACCTGTGGAGAGATCTCAAAATGGCAGTTTGGAGAAGGCACCCTTCAATTATCAGGGACCAGGAGCAGGTTGCCAAAGAAGAATGGTCTACAATTCCAGGAGAGCATTGTAAGAAACTCATTGATGGTTATGGGAAGCAGTTGTTCGCAGTTATTTTGGCTAAAGGTTGTGCAACCAAGTATTAGGCTGAGGGTGCCAATACTTTTGTATGGCCCATTTTTGGAGGTTTGTGTGAAATGATCAATGATTTGATTTTTGCTTCATTCTCTTTTGTGTTTTTTCCTTGCAAGCAAATTAAATGAAGATAAAAAGACCAAAGAATTTGTGATTGCAATCATTTTCACGAAGAAACTGAGTATTTGCTGACAGAATTGCAGTGGTGCCAATACTTTTGGCCACCACTGTATATAGTGCAAAATAGGTAGTGTAGGGTCTCTAAAGCCTTCCAAATCAAACAAACAGTCTTTCTCAGGACTAATATCCATCCCAGATATCAGGCAGGCAGGATGTATATGAGACGCAGCGGTTATACCAACAAACACTGCATTACAGTCCTGTGTGCTCCTGCTGATCAAATTGATAGTCTTATCCCCCAGTCTCAGGGGCCAGGAAAAATCCTTTTTTTTTCATCTAAATCCTGTATTTTTTTTTCCTCAGTCAGACTGTACAAATACACATCTTATTACCCTTTAGCTATCCCCCCCCCAAAAAAAAAAAAACTGAGTCTGTCTGTAACTGTTCAGACACCAATATATCTGTTTAAAAGAGTATGGTGCAGGCCAGATAACTAGAACTTTGGTTTTGCAGTTCCACGGTTCAAATCACTGTATTATACCGCTTTTGGCCGTTTTTCCATAAAAAAAAAATAGTAATAGTGTCTTGCTGACTGTTCAGACACAAATATATCTGTTTAAAAGATTCTGGTTTAGGCCTGATAACTTGAACTGTGGTTTTGCTGTTCCACGGTTCAAATCTCTGTATTATCCACACTTTTGACTTTTTTACATAAAAAATAAAAAAATTGAGTGTCTCGCTCAGTGTTCAGACACAAATATATCTGTTTAAAAGATTCTGGTGTAGGCCAGAGAAATAGAACTGTGGTTTTCCTCTTTCACGGTTAAAATATCCTTTTTATTACCCTTTTTCCATTGATAGTGCGAGTGTAAGCTATTTAACTTCAGCTAAAATAGACAAGGCGCGTGGCAAGGGATGTGGAACTGGACGTTCTGGTGATGGTGCGTGTAAAGGACGGGGCTGTGACAAACGTGAAAATGTGCCACAACCAACAGCCACATCTTCTCGCTCCCACTTCTTGACCGAATTACTAGGGAAGCACACTACAACACCAGTATTGCGAACTGATCAGTGTGAACAGGTTATTAATTGGATAGCAGATAATACTTTCAGTTACCTGGGCACCACCTCCTCCGGTCTGTCTTCCACACGGCCAAGTTTTAGTAGCCGTGAGTCTCGACTGCATATTCCTCACCCTGATGCTCCTTCATCCCACCATGCCGAGTGTCGTCAGACAGCAACTGATTCCACACTTGGACACTCTGAAGAGCTGTTCACTGGTCCATTTCCATATTTGTGCCCCTCGCCTCCTCCGCTTGAAGTAATGGAAGAGGAGATCCCATATAGCGATGCCGAAATATTTGAACAGCCACGGCCACAGGAAGTCGACGCTGGCAATTTGTCACAAGAGGTGGACGATGACGAGAAACAATTGCCACGAAGTGAGGATAAGGATCGTGGAGTGCAAGTGGAAGAGGAGGAGGTGGTGGATGAAAAAGTAACTGACCCAACGTGGCAGGAGGACCTGCAGAGCAAGGCCAGCAGCGCACAGGGGGAGGGAGGCAGAGTACCCCAACAGGCAGGAAGTAGCAGTGTGATGGCCACACACAGAAGGCAGGCAACAGTTCCCCATAACACCAACACGAGGGACGTTGCCAGTACAACCAGTAGGTCTTTCCGAGTATGGAATTTGTTTAAAGACTCTGCTGATAACCCCAAAAAGGCCATTTGTACCACCTGCCTTTCCAGCTTCAGCAGGGGTGACAAAACTACCAGCCTGACCACCACCAGCATGATCAGGCACATGTCAGCAAAGCACCCGACTTTGTGGGGTGAACCCCAGGGACCATGACCAGTGTCAGCGGGTGTCACAACTGCTTCTTCCGCTGTTGTGCATGTAAGAGAACCCCCTGTTGTACGTGCAAGGCAATTCCCTGTCCATACTGCATGCAAAGATGGCCCCTCCTCTCAGTCTTCACTTGTTATGGCAGTTTCTCAAGAAACAGCATCAACTTCTACGTCCCACCGCAGCATTCAATTGTCCATATCCCAGACCTTAGAATGAAAGCGCAAATTCGCAGCCAATGCCCCTCAGGCCACAGTCCAAAATTTGCACATTTCACGACTGCTTGCGTTGGAAATGCTGCATTTTAAGCTGGTGGAGACGGAATCCTACTGCAACCTTATGGCGGTGGCAGTCCCTCGGTACTCGGTCCCCAGCCAATGCTATTTTGCCCGGTGTGCCATCCCCGCACTACACAAGCACGTGTCCCAAAACATCTGCTGTGCCCTCAACAACGCAGATACTGGGAGAGTCCATCTGACAATGGACACGTGGACAAGTGCTTTGGCCAGGGATGGTACATCTCCCTGAAGGCACACTGGGTAAACAAAGTGGAAGCCGGGACCCATTCGGACCTTGGGATGGAACACATCCTCCCTACACTGAGAATTGCGGGTCCTATGTCAGTCAGAGTTGCCCCCACAGTGTACAGCTCCTGCGCATCATCCTCCTCCTCCTCCTCATGTTCAGCCTCCATCTCAGATATCACCATATCAGTTACAAGCTGGAAGCACTGCAGTACTGCCTCAGCCAAGCGGCAACAGGCTGTGCTGAAACTCATAATCTCAGGTGATAAACCTCACACTGCTTGTGAGTTGTGGACTGCTGTGAAAGAGCAGGCAGATCTGTGGCTTAGACCGTTGAACCTACATCCAGGCAAGCTCGTGTGTGACAATGGCAGGAACCTGGTGGCGGCTCTGAGGCATAGCGAGATCACACACGTACCATGCCTGGCTCATGTGCTTAAGCTCGTGGTTCAGCGGTTTCTTAAAGGGTACCCCGAGTTGCCAGATCTGTTCGTCAAAGTACGCCACCTGTCAGCTCATTTTCGGAAGTCGGCTACAGCTTCCGCAGCCCTTGCTGTGTTGCAGCAGCGTTTGCAGCTTCCAGCACACTGACTGGTATGTGATGTCCCCACACATTGGAACTCTACCCTCCACATGTTGCAAAGGATTTGTGATCAGAAGAGAGCCATTGTGGAGTACCAACTGCAACAAGGCCGTCGATATTCAGGTCAGACTCCACACATAATACCTCAGGAGTGGACCTGGATGTCTGACATATGTACCATCCTGACAAACTTTGAACAGTCCACCCAGATGGTGAGTGGCGATGACGCCATCATTAGCATCAGCATCTCACTTGTCTGTGTTTTACAACGCTATCTGCAGAGAATTAAAGAGGAGGCATTGAAGCCAGAGTATGATGAGATGGATCAAGAAGCCGTAATGGACGATTACACACAGCCCAGCCTCATCTTATCCCAACGTGTATTGGGGGACAATGAGGAGGAAGAACAGGAGCTGGTATCATGCGCTGTAGATGATAGTACCTGTACATCTGTCATACCGTCGGTTCAGCGTGGGTGGCCTGAGGACAGGGGGGAGGAGGAGGAGGAGGAGAGCATGGTCAGTCGTCATCTTGGTGAGGACACGGAAATCTTACCCGTTACCAGTCTGGCCCGCATGGCTGACTTTATGTTACGCTGCCTTAACCGTCACCCTCGCGTTGTCAAAATGTTGGGTGACAGTCATTACTAGTTGGTGGCACTTTTAGACCCCCGCTACAAGTAGAACTTTCACTCTCTTATTCCTGAGGTGGAGAGGTCTACAAAATGTGGCAGTACCAGAAGGCCCATGCTGAAGAACTGTTAAAAAAATTCCCATCTGAACACTAGCAGCAGAGGTCACAGTTTGTTGACCAACCAAGGCGTACAGGCGAGAGAGAAGCAACTCCAATCCAGCAGAGAAAGGGGAATACTGTCAACATTCTGGTACCGTTTTCTGAGACCCGCCCAGCTTACAGGCCCTGAGGCACAGGGTACTCTCACAAGGAGTGGACAGTTTTAAAAGGTGGTGAGGGAGTTCCTTGCCGACCATACCAGCGTCCTCCGTGATTCCTCTGTGCCTTTTAATTATTGAGTATCCAAGCTGAACACTTGGATTGGGCTCGCTCTGTATGACTTGGAGGTCCTGGCCTGCCCTGCCACTAGCGTGTTATCGGAGCGTGTTTTTAGTGTCGCTGGGGGAATTATAACTGATAAGCGCACTCTCCTGTCAACTGACAATGCTGACAAGATGACCCTTATCAAAATGAACAAGGGCTGGATTGGGCCAGACTTCTCATCACCACCAAATGACAGCAGAGTAACATAAAGCCAAATCCACTGTGTTATTTCGGGAGGTGTGTTCCCATGCACCGCTTCACACCCACACATGGGTATACGCTTCCTCATTCGGGCTGTATTTTGCTCTTCTACTTATCCTCAGCCTTCACCACCACTATACCACCAGGGTGACCGTGGTCCATGTTGCCAGCATTGCAAGTTCCTCCATCCTAATTTTTGGCAGCTTTTGCTTGGAAGCCATAGGCAAAGACTATAGGAGACCCACTCCCCAATAATGGGAATAATGTTTTGAATATGCTGTACTGCATGGCTCTTTTTTGCCAGCATTTCAAGTTCCTCCGTCATAATTTTTGGCAGCATTTGCTTGGAAGGCATAGGCAAAGACTATGGGAGACCCACTCCCCTATAATGGGAATAATGTTTTGAATATGCTGTACTGCATGGCTCTTGTAGGGGGCATTAAAATATTCTTGTTAAGCTACTGCGACCTCCACCACTCTTCCAAGGGGCATTAAAACAGTCTTGTTAAACCATTCTGAACTCCACAGCTCTTCCAAGGGGCATTGAAATGTTGTTTTTAATTAACTCTAACCTCCATGACTCTTCCAACGGGCATTGCATTTCCTCCTAATTTTAGTCAGCTTTTGCTTTTCAATGCATAGGCGAACACTAAGGGAGACCCACTCCCCAATAATGGATATAAGGATTTTAGTATGCTGTAATCCACGTCTGTTTCAAGGGGCATTGCAGTTCCTCATAATTTTTGGAAATCCTTCCATTCACTGCTTAGGCCAACAGTGTACAGGAGACCCAGTTGCTATAAATAGAAAAAATGGTTTAGTTTAGATCAGCTGTGCATATAATCATATTCGGCTGAGAAGAGGCTATAAAATATCTTTATTAACCTCTTATTCTTCATTTTTTAATATTCATATCATGCATTCTCTGTTTCTCTTACATTTTCCTTGCATCTGATTAGAGAGAATAGAATTCATGAGACCCTCCACCCTCTATAGTAAATGTGATTATGAATTGGAAATGTAAAGTCACTCTACCTAACGTTCCCTGATTTTCTTCCACTCATTCTCTATCTGCAATTGGTGCCCCATTTCCTTAAAAATGGCAACTGCAGAAGCGCAGGGAAAACTGTTGTGTTAACCCCGACCTTCCTTGGCTTACCATTGGTCTGGATATGCAAGCGACAATTACGTTGTTCATCTTAGAAAAGAGAGACGGGAGGTATGAGTCAGACTTATTCCACCGCTATCTTTGACTCTGCATCAGTCATTTTGAATATGAACAGAAAAGTCCTCTGTTTGCAGATATTGGAGGAGCAGTGGCAGAATTGAGCTCTTTTCGCAAAGTGACTAAGGATTTGAACTGTATAGTCACATAAAGGCTATGTTCACACGATGAGTTTTTGGTGAGTTTATTTTACTGCATATTTTTAATAAAATGTTCACTGATGGCCCCAAATACATCATAATTTACAATATCCAACCTTGTATCTATCAAGCTCGAACAATGTTTTGAACTTTTACATTCGCCAATCAATTTTTGGTCAAAACAAGCAAATATTTGTTTTACTGATCTAGTCTAGCCTATGATAGTTTATTGTTAAACTCTCCCGTTTTCTTTAATTTTTATTTACTATGATTTGGCTATTGAAGTGTCCCCCGAAAAGTTGTTCTTTATTGTTATATAATTATCTCTTTCTAAGGTGGCCACCACCCACCTCCTTATTTTTACGAGTCCGGGTGGTGGAACCTCTTTGCTTCGATGCAAGGAAGGACCAGAGGGGCATGAATAAGTGCCTACTTGGCCTGACCAAGGTCGCACGGCGGCTCAATCGACTCCGTGAAAAAGGGAGGGACCGAGCAGGGGGACCAGGTGCCACTCTGAGATCGACCTTGTGTAAGAGCAGGTGACTCCCAAGGGTCAGATGACAGGAACTGACCGGTACAGTGGATGAGCATGGCAGAAAGGCTGACGGGTGGTCCGGGTAGGCAGGCTGGCAGGCACGGTGGGTTACAGGCAGGTTCTCCAGGTAGGCAGGCTGGCAGGCACGGTGGGTTACAGGCAGGTTCTCCAGGTAGGCAGGCTGGCGGGTACAACAGGTAACAGACAGGTGCTTCCAGGAAAGCAGGCTGGTGGACATGACAGGTAACTGGCAGATGCTTCCTGGTAAGCAGGCTGGTGGGCACAATTATAGACAGACTGGCAGGCTGGACTGCAGACAGACTGGTGGGCAGGACTGATTAGAGACTGGCGGGCAGGACTGACAGGCAGCGGGACCTGAGGGCTGAAGCAAGTGTTAGCACAAGGAACAACAACCTTGCACAGGCACCTCCATATTGGAGGAGATGATATAAATAAGTATTTCCTCTGGCCATTGGCTGGTGACTTTTTAGGACGGCTCGTGTGGCCCTTTTAAGAAGGAGGGAGCGCGTGGGCGTGCCCTAAGTACAGTGCCCGAGAAGCTGCGCGCAGTGAGCGCAACAGTAGCAGCAGGACAGGAGCTGGAAGACGCCAGACCAGGGCCGTGGCGGTGAGGGGAATGGCGTCTCTGCCCGGCAGGAGGCAGAGACGCCGATGCTACATTTATTATCAGCTAGTTTATAACCTTATCATTTATTCTGGCCAAAACTCTTAAGACTCTATTAATATTATGTGTTTAGTAGACTTCACAAAAAATGATAACATTTTTGGACAACAAAATTGCCACAAAGTCAAAAATATTTTTTTTGACAAATTACAAAAACAATTAACACTAAGATAATTAAAAAATGGACACACTTGATATAGTTTATATTCTGACCTGGAGAATAATATTGCCAGGATACACTGAAATACATAAAAACAAAATCCAAAAAAAACATAGAAATATTTTTTTTCTGCAATTTTACCACACTTGAACATTTCTATCGTTTTTAAGTACATTAAATGGTGTAATGAATGGTTTCATTCGAAAGTACAAATAGTCCTGTGAAATAAGCCCTCATATATCTTTCACATATCTTTGTGAACAGAAAAATAAAGCTCTGGGCCTTGAAGGAATGGTTGGAAAATATAAAAATGCAAAAACAAAAATTGGCTCTGTGAGGAAGGGTTAAAAAATGCACTTCGGTAACAGAAATTTTAAGCTGCTAAAAAAGTAGAAATGGTCCAAAATTAATACTTTAAGGGAGCTGATGCATGCCTTACTGGAGTTTATACATAGTGCAAATGTAGGAAGCAATGCCTTTTTTACACAGGATGGTTAAAAATCATCTCTGTTTGGGATGAATAAAGAGGTTTTTTTTGCTAAATGAAGAAGCATACGTTATTTCAAAAACTGACCAAAGCTTATCCTTTTTAAAAGGAGCAGGAACAGCTTAGCTGTTTTGAAAGTAACGAAGTAATAGCTCCTCAATAGTGTTGAGCCACCCCCGTAGTGTTCAAGTTCGGTTTGGTTCATCGAACACCCGTGTGTTCGCCGAACACCTTCGAACACCGTTAAAACCAAAGGCAGGCAAACAAAAACACATAGAAACACTTAGAAAACACCTTCAAAGGTGTCCAAAAGCTGACAAACTGCTCAGAAGACACAACTAACACATGGAAAAGGGACAAGTACATATAGTCATGCGAAAAGAAAAGAGGTGGAGGAGTAAAAGGAGGGGGAGACACAGATATAGGCATGTCATGCCCTTCTAAAATCCAAAAAGTGAGAAGCCGACACGGCCAGTCCGTTCCTGCCCGTGCCTCCTCCGTGTCGCCGGGTTTGTGCCAGAGCCGCGGTGGACGCTGACGGCCAGCCCCCCTCTCCCAATACTGGTGCCTGTCCGCTGGTGGGTCGAGCGAGCCCCCCTGTGGTGGAGGAAGCTCTAAGCTTTTTCATTTAAATTGTCTCTCTAAATTGAATGAATACACTTTAAATCCATTTACAAGGATCTATTGGAGGGCAAGTCTCATACCAGCAGCCGCGTAATTCCAGCTTCAGCAGCGTCCACTAAAGCTGCTGCAGTTAAAAAGCTTTTATAAGGATCGAGCTCGGCTGTCCACCGCAAGTCATTCTACCGCCAGTCCCAGCCCCTATGCCTTGGGGTGCCTCCTGATGCTCTTCACTGAGTATCCCGTGGTCCCGAAGCATTTCCTTTGAAAAAATTAAGTGTCCAAACTGCAGGTGGTGTAGCTTGCTTAACAGCAATACGTCGCCTAGGCTGAAGATAAATGGAACTGTAGCACCCTGAGGGCTCGGTTGCTATAGAGCTATTGCACCTCACCCAGAGATGTGATATCTCACTCTCAGGTAAGGATGGAGTGTGGATCAGGACCCGACACCTGCATGCATTACACCACATTGTCGTGGGGCAGGGCGACCAATATGCCCCTGAGATGGGCACGACTGTCCCTGTCCCTGGCTGGAGTGGGGGGAGGGAACACTGAGGAATGGGAAACCTGTAGTGCAGGAGCAGGGAGGAAGCAGTTCCTGGGTGCATTGAGAAGGGAGTATAAAAGGTGGCCACCATCTTAGTTCAGTGCAGAGAAGTCTGAGCAGAAGTGACAGGGAGCAGGGGCTCTGCGTGAGCTCTGCTCCGGAGGTGGGCCTAGTAACAGAGGCCCAGGCCTGGAAGAGGGAGAAAGAAGGAAGAGGAGCGGAGAAGGCTCCAGGAACGAGGAACAAAGGGATCCCAGGGGTGTGGACGGGCGAGTCGCCACCGCACGCCCGAATCCGCCTGCGTGGAGGGGTCAGGCCAAAGGGGGAGACCGGTCCCCGAAACTAGTGGAGGTGGGAAACGACCCTCAGCTAGAAACCGGAGGCTGTGACATTTTATGTGGCGCAGCCCCTCGCTACACCCGCTAGGAAGGCACCACATAGGGTCAGGGAAACTGGCGCCAAGTTTACCAAGAGGAGGCCTGAGGCAGCCTGACAGAAGGGTTGGTAAGAAAGGCCAGGCAAAGGACATACAAAGGGGGTCCTGTGAAGCGCTCCAAAGTTATCTGGGAGTTGTCTGAGCCCCTCACCTGGTGAGCACAGAACAATGTGGGCAGCCGTTACCTGCAGAAGTGGTCTGGATAATAAAAACTGTGAGTGAAGGCCCTGGACTGCATCACTGACTCCGTGTCGTTACTGCTGCTGCCCTGCACCTTCACCCCCATCCTCCGCATACACTGCCCTGAGGCTATACTCCTCCAGTGGGGAGTTATGCTACGTTTTGCTGCACCCACAACACCAGCCTAAGCGGTCTGCCCTGCAGCGGCGGTTCACTCTGACCGCAATCCACGGGTGGCGTAGTCGGACGTTTAAACATCAAAACCGCATAAATAGTTCCGCCACTGGTTTGACCACCCTGAGCCACGGAACTGGGTCTCCGCCACGGAGACTACAACCACCAGCATCCACCAAAAAGGGTCTGGCTCCGGGTGTCCCAAGGCCCAGGGGGTGCATCAGAACATTTTCATCACCTTTCATAATCACCAATGGGACAAGGCAGGGATGTCCTCTGTCCCCTCTCTTATACATCCTAGTGATGGAGCAAATGCTCTCATCAATTCGCCATAACCACAATATTAGGTGGATTGAGGTGGGAGGCACCGAGTACAAGTGCTCTCTATTTGCTGATGATGTCCTAGTATATATCACTCAATCACATATATCCATCCCTGCTGTTATGGCTGAAATAGATCACTTTGTTACATGGTCAAATTTTAAAATCAATGCAGCGAAGTCTGAGGCCCTCGATGTCTCCCTCCCCAAATGCATGCAGGATTTCATCCAGTCCAACTTTCCCTTTGCCTGGCCCTCACAGGGTATCAAATACTTAGGAATTCCTATTCATAGAGACCTCTCCCGTCTATGTTATCTTAATTTTGGGCCCTTTATTGAACAACTCCATACAGACCACGGTTGGCAAGTTAAAACTGTAAGATTCACTATGTGAACCACTGGTATTTTGTGGAAAAGCACATGTACACTGTGTTCCAAATTATTATGCAAAAAGTGTTTAGGAGTGATAAGGGAAGAATTTGTTTGTTTGTCAGTTAAACTCATTGATGGTGATGTGTGACAGGGCTCTTTATATCACTATAAGCAATTGCAGACACCTGTGCTAATTAGTTTGGCAGGTGTGTCCAATGAAAGGCAAGACTACTTAAGAAGGCTCTCCCACATTATTAAGCAGCCTACATTTTCTGCCAAAATGGGAAAGAAAAAGGATGTGTCGGCTGCTGAGAAGCAACAAATTGTGGAGTGTTTAGGTCAAGGTATGACTACAATCAACATTGTGCGATGATCAGGATGAAGTGTCTTGGCAATCAAGAAGTATGTAGCTGATTCACGGTACACACATGTGCGTGCTGATAAGGGCAAATTGAGGACTCTTTCCTACAGGCAATTATGTCAGGTTAAAAGAGCAGCGGCAAAAAAGCCTTGTCATAGCAGCAGACAAGTTTTTGAAGATGCTGGTGCCTCCAACGTCCCCCGAACAACAAGACGCAGGGTCCTTCAGAGGTTTGCAGGTGTGCATACGCCATCCTGTCGACCTCCTCTATCCACTGCACACAAGCAGAAATGGCTCCAGTGGGCCAGACAATACATGAAGACTGATTTCAAAACTGTTTTGTTCACGGATGAGTGCCGTGCAACGCTCGATGGTCCAGATGGATGGAGTGGAGGATGGCTGGTTGATGGACACCCCACGCAAACACGGCTACAGCGCCAACATGGAGGAGGTGGAGTAATGTTTTGGGCTGGAATCATGGGGAGAGAGATTGTCAGCCCCTTTAGGATCCCTGAAGGGGTAAAGATGAACACCATAATGTATGTGGAGTTTCTCAAACAGCACTTCCTGCCATGGTTCAAGAAGAAGAACCGTGTATTCCACAGCAAGATCATTTTCATGCATGATAATGCACCGTCTCATGCTGCACATAACACATCTGCATCTCTGGCTGATATGGGCATAAAAGGGGACAAACTTATGGTGTGAACCCCATGCTCCCCTGACCTCTACCCCATTCAGAACCTCTGGATCATCATCAAAAGGAGTGTCTATGATGGCGGGAGGCAGTTCACATCTATGCAACAGCTCTGGGAGGGTATTCTGTCCTCATGCAAAACAATTGAAGCAGACACCATTCAAAACCTGAAAAATTCAATGGACGAGAGAGTTCAGAAGCTCCTTTCGAACAAGGGGTCCTATGTGCAAATGTAACATCACCTAGAATAAAGTTTTGAGTTGAAAACTGTTTGATTTAAGTTTCTAATAACCTGCTAATGCTTATAATTTCAAAAATGACCATTTTTTTGGTCTTTATTAAATTTAAAAGGTTGATCGAAGAGTGTGGGGGATCTAAGAGTGTGGCAACCCAGTAGTCATGATTACTTCGAATTCTGACAATATGAGGGTCATGTTGCAGGTAATGCATCATGAAGGCACTTATGTTTCTTGCACATCTCGGAGCCCCAAAATTATTTTCCGGGCTAGATGCAGATAAAAATTATTATTAATTTTAAATCTGGTGGAGCTTAGAATAGATGGCCTAAAAGAATCAGTACTGCAAACTGCTACAAAGCCCAAATTATTTTCCAGCCAAGATACAGATAAACATGAAAGCTTAATTTGAAAGTTTAAAACGGTTGGTGAGGTTATTTTAACCAATCATCAAGCTTTTACTCTCCCCAGGATGACACAGGGGTAGAAAAGTCATTTCTGATCCATGATTTGTTCATCTTTATGAACGTGATTCTGTCTACATTATCAGTGGAGAGCCGCGTGGGCTGATCTGTCAGCACACCACCAGCAGCGCTGAACACACGTTCAGACAGAACGCTGGCTGCGGGGCATGACAAGATCTCAAAGGCGTAAGTGGCTAGCTCCGGCCATTTACACAGATTGGAAGCCCAAAAAGAGCAAGGGTCCAGTGACACAGTCATGGCTTCAATGTTTACTTGGAGATACTCCTGTACCATCGTCTCTAGGCGTCAGACTTCTTGTCTCCTGTGGCCTTGCAAGGGATGGGCTAAAAAAGTGGTGAAATGATTCCGCAAAATTGATGTTTCCAGCAGATACTGTGTTTCTGTTATGGTTTGAGTGCTGAACAATCGACGGTATCACGGTTGGCAAGTTGGAACTGTGAGATTCACTACGTGCACCACTGGTGTTTTGTGGAAAAGCACATGTAATATTCTGCAACAGTCTCTGCTGATACTCCTGCATGCGTGCATCCCTTTCTATGGCAGGAATAATTTCTGCAAATTTACTTTTGTACCGGGGATCTAACAGTGTGGCAACCCAGTAGTCAGGATTATTTCTAATTCTCACAATTCGAGGGTAATGTTGCAGGTAGTGCAGCAAGAAGGCACTCATGTGTCTTGCGCATCCAGGAGCACCAAGTCCCTGTTGTGTTGGTAGCGAGGTAACAATCAAGCTTCCTTCCTCTGTTCTCTCCCCCCAACCTCGCACAACAGAAATGTGATCAAGGTCTCCCTCATCTGTGCAGAAGGGTGCATAGGTCCCTGATCTGAGACCACTCCTCCAGCATGATTTTCCCCACCTCTGGATCTCGTTGGCCCAGGCTATACGTCAGAACGTATTGCACCAGGGCTTGTCGGTGCTGCCACAGTCGCTGCAACATGCGCAGAGTTGAACTCCACCGGCTAGGCACATCGCATTTTAGAAGGTGAAGTGGCAGGCCCAACGACTTCTGTAGAGATGTAAGTCGCTGAGCTGCGGGATGCGAATGGCGGAAGTGAGCACACAGCGACCATGCCATCTACAGAAGCCAATTTAGTCCGGGATAGTGGGCTAAAAATTGCTGGACAACCAGGTTCAACACGTGAGCCATACAAGGCACGTGTGTGACATTGCCCCGGCGAAGGGCCGCACCCAGGTTTACAGCATTTTTGCACACGGCCTTCCCTGGTTTCAGGTCCAGTGGAGACAACCATTCATGAAATTGGTTCTCCAGAGCTGACCGCAACTCCTCAGCTGTGTGACTCACATTTCCCAGACATTTCAAAGTAAAAACCGCCTGATGACGTTGAGACCTACTGCCAGCATAGTAAGGAGGTGTGCAGGGTCCCTTCTGCGCAGATAGAAAGCTTGTGGCATGACCAGACAGGTTTTGGGAGCAGGTGGAGGACCGAGAGGAGGTTGAGGAGGCAGTAGCAGTGGAGCAACTTTGAGATAAAGAGGATTGACGCACAACTCGTGGGGACGGCAAGACTTGGACAGCAGCCCCTTGTCCTGCTGTCACCATAGTTACCCAGTGCCCAGTGAGCGACATTTAACGCCCCTGTCCACGCCTACTCATCCAAGTGTCTGTGGTGAAATGCACCCTGTCACTCACAGAGTTTCTCAAAGAAGCGGTGATGTTGTGTGCGACATGCTGGTGGAGCGCAGGCACACCTTTCTTTGAGAAGTAGTGTCGACTGGGCATCTGGTACTGGGGCACTGCGATGGACATAAGGTCTCGAAAATCCTCTTTGTCCACCAGGCAGAAAGGCAGCATTTCTGTAGCCAAGAGCTTGCAGATGGTGAAATTCAACCTCTTAGCTTTCTCATGGCTAGGAGGAAATGGTCTTTTACTTGTCCACATCTGAGGGACCGAGGGCTGGCTGTTGTGCTTAGACGGGGTTGATAAGGGTGTCCCCGGCAAACTGCCGGTCTGTGAGGAAGATGCAGGTGGACATGTTAGGTTGCCTTGATCCAAAGGTGGTGCTATCAATGTCGGACAGCGCTCAACACCAGCTGGTGTTACCAACTCCAAAGAAAATGATGACCTGCCAATCACGCTGGCTGTTGCGGGTAAAGAGGTGGCAGGTCTGCGTCCCAAAACATGTGTGACTGCTGTCCCCCCAGTCACAGAGGATGAAGAGGCCGCGGATGCACAAGATGTGGCAGACGGTGGTTGGCCCGGCCGGCTAGACCGCATTGTAGCACAGTGAGCTTCCCACTGCAACTTATGCTTCATGTCCATCTGCTGATTCATGCATGAAGTACTCAAACTATGTATTTTTTGGCCTCTACTTAGCTTTTGCTGACAAATGTTACAGATAACGCGTTGGGTCTTCTTTATCGATCAGTAAAAATGCCCAGGCTATGCAAGGCTTAGCACCCATGCGACCTGAAGAGCCACCACAACTTATGGTGAGAGGCAGAGTTGTGTTTGAGGATGCAGTTGTTGACGTGCTTCCAGTACTACGTCTCAGTCCAGGAAGGTGCAACCTGACCTCGTCGTCACTAGCATTCTCCTCCACCTCCTCTGCTGACCTCATCTCTTGGCTGACTGTGGGTTGACAGTAAGTGGGATCTCCAACCTCGTCATCATCACCCTGTGTGTTATCACACCCGTCGTCCTCAGAACCAACCTGTTCCTGCCGTGACAAAAAACTAAAGTTGTCGCTCCAATCAGGTATTTGAGTCTCATCATCATCTTCCTCTTTGTCTCCACCAACAGGAGTTACAGTTTGGGAATGAGGGTCTACATTATGGTCAGAATCTTCTGCGTCTGGTCCTGGATCTGACTCAAAGTTTCTGGGCATCAGTGCAGATCATTTCCTCGTCTGGATTCACAGAAGCGCTGGAGCCGACCTCTGATTCCCAGGCTATAGTATGAGTAAACAGCTCTGCAGACTCAACCATCTGTTCTACCTCATACTCAGACAGGCAGCTGGAGATTTGGGAGCTGTGAGGAAGCAAGTGCAATTGGGGTGACACCTCTGAGGACTGGAGTATTTGTGATGTTGAAGTTGATGTGGAGGAGAGCCCACTTAAAGGAGCACTTGATATCCGTTGAAGCACCTGCTGTTTTTGTGCCTCATCTGGAATTTGTAACGATTGGCGTGGCCGTAAGAAAGGGATCTTATCACATTGTCTACTTCTTTTAGCGGACATTTTAGTTTGGCTGGAAGATGGTCTTTCTTCTGCAGATGTTACTGTTGCTTTAACACCTACCCCACGGACACAACCTTTTTTCCCCTTCCCAACACGCCTATTCCCCTTTCAACCAGCTGCAGGCCTTTTTCCACTCATTTTGGTGGTTAACTAATTCACAACTCTGGAGTTGTTTGCACAAAAAAACAATGAATGGGAACCGAGCAGAGCTGAGTGGCCAAACTGTGGTATTAGGCAAAAACTATTGGCTGGGTTAGATGCAGATAAAAATTATATTCAATTTGCAACCTGATGGAGGTCAGTATAGATGGACTAATAGACCAAGTCCCATTCACTGTTAGAAGCCCAAATATTTTTTCAGAGCTAGATGCAGAAAAAAATTATATTCAGTTTGCAACCTGATGGAGGTCTGTATAGATGGACTAATAGAATGATGCTATGCCCAAAAGGTTTTACTTCACTAGGTGCAGTAAAAAAATTGGTATTCTATACACAGGTGGTATATCTTGCAACACAGATAGGCTACTCCACTGACTAACACACTCTGCAATAGGCCAAAAAGGATTAGCTTTGCTAGATTCAGCCAAATGCTGTGAAAAAATCTTGCACAGCACTGGCACAGACCTGCCTGGCAAAAACTGATAGGAACTGATGTAACTTAGTCCTGAAAAGGACTGCAATTACAATTAGTCTTTACTCCCAACCTATCTATTTAAGAGCACAGACCTGCCTGATAAAAGTCGTAGGAAATGCTGTAACCTAGTCCTTAAAAGGACTGCAATCACAACTATTCCCTACTCCTAAGCTATCTGTAGATTTGTGCAAAAATTGGCTTGAAATTAACAAGGTATAGCGCACACAGCAACAGCAGTGCCGTCTAACATGCAGCTGCAGCAGTGAGAAAATGGTGGTGACGGGGAAAATGGGTGGGTCTTATAGGGCAAGGACATGTGACATACACTGCCAATGACACATGCCCTTGCTTGTGTGAAAAAAAACACTTCGCTCAGTGTGTGCGCTGCTGATAGGCTGACAGATTGCACCTCCCCACTGTAAATGCGGGAAAGAAAAAAAAAATGGAGATCTTCATTATTCCTGCAGAGATTCATCCCCTGCCCCTCCCCCCGCCCCGCGGTACACTCAAACTGCGTATTAACATTAATTTTCATCATTACTGAGAAAAAAATCCAGTTATGATTTTGGTGCACGAACAGTTATCGAACATAACCTCGAACAGCCAAATTTTAATAAAATCATTCGTATTCGCCGAACGGCTCGAACACCGCACAAAACAGCTCGAATTTGAGATTGGCGAACAGTTCGAGTCGAACAACGCTCATCTCTACTCCTCAATTATCCCTTTTTTGAGTGATCAACTGAAAAGACTTTTTATTAAGCTGTCCAAAACTTATCAGAGTATCTGTTTTGAAAATGAAAAAGTGATGGATTGTCTCCAAGCCAGAAAAAAGTTAGCTTTATTTTCAGAGCTGTTTTATGATTTCAGACTCTCAAAATAGTACATTTTACAGAGGCAATAAATTATTGATATATAGTACCAAAACTGGACAAGTGCAGGAGATTGATGTTGGCGTCTAGCTTCAGTAGCAGAAGCAACGTGGTATAAAAAAACGATGGGTAAGGAAAAGAAATTTGTGGCAATGTAGGGTCAGCAACAGCAGCCACGAAAGCAGAAGTCCAGCACAGCACTATAAAACAATGTTAGTGTGCAGTCTGTTAGTGGCTTATCTGTCCAATTGCAGTGACAGTAGCAGATAATGTAATATCTGAGGGCAGGTAATGTAATATCTGAAAGTATGTAGCCAGTAAATGCAGCCCTACACTGCCACAAATCATTTTGTTTGTTGAATCAAAATTTTATACTGTGCGGCTTTTGTCACTATAACTGTCACTACACCGTCACATAGCTACTGGCTGTCTTAATGTGTTAAACATTGCTGGGCTGTGCAGTGACAGTTAGAGTGAAGGAGATTACACAGTATAAAACTTTGACGCTTCTCCCAAAACAAGGACAACCAGGATACAACTATACAAAAGCCTGATATAGTTGGATCCTGGTTGTCCTTGTTTGGGGGATGCCCACCCTTTTTCCTTGATCCCTTTGACTTATAAGCAGCAATTATAGCCTACACATCTAAGGAAGGGTTTTATACCCTACACATTACATACTACTGCACTTATCGTGATATTTTATAGGGGGATATGGAGTACTGTTAATAAACCCTATCTAGGTGCCTGAGGTGTGCAGTTCCTTCCATCTACTGCTGCTTAAAGCAGTCATCCAGCGGGCAGAGAAACTGATTTATTGTTCCTGTTCATAGTGGTTGTTCCAGGTTTCTAAGGTATAGTGCATTTTGGAACTCAACGACAAGTTGAGAGAGCAGCCTCATATCTCCTGTTGGTGAAAGCAATGAGCAGGCACCCCTTTATGTAAAGAAAAATGGCGTCTGGGTCTCATCCAGTGAAGCTGTGCACATGTCATCATTTATCAAACGACAGACTCTACAAGGACTAGTACAGTAACTGCACCACCAACAACTTGACTAGTTTAGACTTTACTTAGCACACAAGCGAATGACTGGGAGAATATGCCTGTTACTTTGACTCACAATCAGGGATGGATATCTACCAGTGAAATAGTGAAAGCAGAGGAGTCATACTCAAAGCATTGTTTTTTTTAGGTTGAAGGTACACATAAGTTCATCAAGTTCAACTTATAGCCTAATGGTGAATGATGATGGTGTTGATGATGAAACCGACCATGTACTGCTTGAAGTTGCTGCTTGACAAACTGAAAAATGAGTGTGATAAGTAGAGATGAGTGGTGTTCGACTAGAACTGTTCGCCAATCTCAAATTCGAGCTGTTTTGGGCGGTGTTCGAGTTGTTCGACGAACCCGAACGATTTGCAAAAAATTCGGCTGTTCGAGGTTATGTTCGATAACTGTTCGTGCACCAAAAGCATGTCCTGCATGTCTGGCGCTATTTAGAGCACCAATCATGCAGGGATTGTCTGCCACTCACTGTAATGCCACAGCCATGGTGGTTGTGGCATTAGAGTGATTGCCCAAATCGATGGGAACAGTGCCAACAGTGAAACATGAAAAGCCGGCAATTCAGCAGCGACATACACCGGTACCCGACAATTTAGAACCGAAAGAATAGATCATCACACATAGATTAGATAGATAGAAACATGTCAGTCACATATATAAGAAGTACAGTGACAGTGTTGATTACTGTACTTGTCATTTAGTGTAAAGGATTTATAAAAAAAAATATTAGTGTTTTCATGCACCGTCTCTTTAAAAAAGCCGGCGGCAATTCAGCAGCGGCATACACCGGTACCCGACAATTTAGAATGGAAGGAATAGAGCATCACACATAGATTAGATAGATAGAAACATGTCAGTCACATATATAAGAAGTACAGTGACAGTGTTGATTACTGTACTTGCCATTTAGTGTGAAGGATTTATTAAAAAAAATATTAGTGTTTTCATGCACTGTCTCTTTAAAAAAGCCGGCTGGCAATTCAGCAGCGGTACCCGACAATTTAGAATGGAAGGAATAGAGCATCACACATAGATTAGATAGATAGAAACATGTCAGTCACATATATATGAAGTACAGTGACAGTGTTGATTACTGTACTTGTCATTTAGTGTTAAAATAAAGGATTTATTTTAAAAAAAATTAGCGTGGGGTTCCCCGTAATTTTAGGCTCTAGCGGAGGTTAAGCAGACGGCAGGGGCAGATGTTTGAAGCCTGGGAAGGGGGTAATACCCATGGAGCTTCCCAGGCTACTAATATCAGCCCCCAGCTGAATGCCTAGCCTTTATTAGCTATTAAAATGGGGGACCCCCCAAAAAATTGACGTGGGGTCCCCCCTATTTCAATAGCTAGCAAAGGCTAGGCAGACAGCTGGGGGCTGATATTAATAGCCCAGGAAGGGTGCCATGAATATTGGCCCCCTCCCAGGCTAGAAACACCAGCCGTCAGCTGCCCCAGAAATGGCACATCCATAGGATGCGCCAATTCTGGCACTTAGCCTCGCTCTTCCCACTGCCCTGTAGCGGTGGCAGTGGGGTAATAGGGCTGGGGTTGATGTCAGCTTATAATGCCAGCTGACATCAAGCCCAGGTTAGTAATGGAGAGGCGTCTATAAGACACACCCATTACTAACCCCATAGTCAAAGTTAAAAAAAAACACAAACACCCAGAATAAAGTCCTTTAATTGAAATAAAGACACAATTCTTTATTGTTCTAAATTAAACCATACTTACCGTCACGCCCATTCCAGCTGAAGCTAACGATCCCCTGCAATAAAAGAAAAATAATAAAGCAACATCATCCTTACCTTTCCATGGTTCCCACGACAGCTTCAGCTCTGCTACATCGAGATGACAGGCTGGACTGCAGCAGAATGCTGCCATCCAGCCTGTCATCCCGCGGACACTGAGAAGCGCAGGCATGCTTGCGCTCCTCAGCGTCTCTCTGTGACGGCATCCAGATGAGCCGAGCTCATGTCCAATGAACTCGGCTCACCTCATGCACGTCACTGACAGCGTGGGAAAATTCTCACGCTGAAGCGCTGAGTGCAGGAGAATTCTCCCACGCTGTCAGTGACGTGCATAAGATGAGCTTATGTCCAATGAACTCAGCTCACCTCATGCACGTCACTGACAGCGTGGGAAAATTCTCCTGCACTCAGCGCTTCAGCGTGAGAATTCTCCCACGCTGAAGCGCTGAGTGCAGGAGAATTTTCCCACGCTGTCAGTGACGAGCATGAGGTGAGCCGAGTTCATTGGACAGTAACTCGGTTCATCTGGATGCCCTCACAGAGAGACACTGTGGAGCGCAAGCATGCCTGCGCTTCTCAGTGTCTGCGGGATGACAGGCTGGATGGCAGCGTTCTGCAGGTCCAGCCTGTCATCTCGATGTAGCAGAGCTGGAGCCGTCCTGGGAACCATGGAAAGGTAAGGATGATGTTGCTTTATTATTTTTCTTTTATTTCAGGAGATCGTTGGCTTCAGCTGGAATGGGCGTGACGGTAAGTATGGTTTAATTTAGAACAATAAAGAATTGTGTGTTTATTTCAATTAAAGGTCTTTTTTCTGGGTGTTTGTGTTTTTTTTAAATACTTTACTAGAAATTCATGGTTGTCATGTCTAATATTGGTGTGACCCCATGAATTTCGGGCTTAGGGCCAGCTGATAATGCCAAGCTGGCCCTAACCCCTTTATTACCCAGTGAGCCAACGCATCAGGGCCCTGGATGAGTTGGGTACAGCGCCAGAAGATGGCGCTTCTATGAACGCGCCATTTTCCGGGGTGGCTGCGGACTGCAATTTGCAGCGGGGGTGGCCCAGAAAGCTTGGGACTCCCTGCGCTGCGGATTCCAGCCCCCAGCTGCCTAGTTGTACCTGGCTGGACTCAAAAACAGCGCGAAGCCCCACGTCAATTTTCTTTAAATTATTTCATGGAATAATTAAGAAAAAAAGGGCTTCCCTATATTGTTGTGTCCGGCCAGGTACAAATAGGCAGCTGGTGGTTGGGGGCAGCCCGTTCCTGCCTGCTGCACCTGACTGGACACAAATATAGTGCGAAGCCCCACGTCAATTTTTTTTAAATTATTTCATGAATTTCCTGAAATAATTTAAAAAAATTGAAGTGGGGCTTCGCACTATATTTGTGTCCAGCCAGGTGCAGCAGGCAGGAACGGGCTGCCCCCAACCACCAGCTGCCTATTTGTACCTGGCCGGACACAACAATATAGGGAAGGCCTTTTTTTCTTAATTATTTCATGAATTTCATGAAATAATAAAAAAAAATTGAAGTGGGGCTTCGCACTATATTTGTGTCCAGCCAGGTACAGCAGGCAGGAACGGGCTGCCCCCAACCACCAGCTGCCTATTTGTACCTGGCCGGACACAACAATATAGGGAAGGCCTTTCTTTCTTAATTATTTCATGAATTTCATGAAATAATAAAAAAAAATTGAAGTGGGGCTTCGCACTACATTTGTGTCCAGCCAGGTACAGCAGGCAGGAACGGGCTGCCCCCAACCAACAGCTGCCTATTTGTACCTGGCCGGACACAACAATATAGGGAAGGCCTTTTTTTCTTAATTATTTCATGAATTTCATGAAATAATGAAAAAAAATTGAAGTGGGGCTTCGCACTATATTTGTGTCCAGACAGGTACAGCAGGCAGGAACGGGCTGCCACCAACCACCAGCTGCCTATTTGTACCTGGCCGAACACAACAATATAGGGAAGTCCTTTTTTTCTTAATTATTTCATGAATTTCATGAAATAATTAAAAAAAAAATACGTGGGGCTTCGCCCTATTTTTGTGTCCAGCCAGGTACAACTAGGCAGCTGGGGGCTGGAATCTGCAGCGCAGGGAGGCCCAAGCTTTCTGGCCTCCCTCTGCTGCAAATTGCAGTCCGCAGCCACCCCGGAAAATGGCGCGTTCATAGAAGCGCCATCTTCTGGCGCTGTACCCAACTCATCCAGGGCCCTGGTGCGGTGGCTCACTGGGTAATAAAGGGGTTAGGGCCAGCTTGGTATTATCAGCTGGCCCTAAGCCCAAAATTCATGGGGTCACGCCAGTATTAGACATGACCGCCATGAATTTCTAGTAAAGTATTTAAAAAAAACACAACACCCAGAATAAAGTCCTTTAATTGAAATAAACACACAATTCTTTATTGTTCTAAATTAAACCATACTTACCATCACACCCATTCCAGCTGAAGCCAACGATCTCCTGCAATAAAAGAAAAATAATAAACCAACCTCATCCTTACCTTTCCATGGTTCCCAGGACGGCTACAGCTCTGCTATATCGAGATGACAGGCTGGACCGCAGCAGAACGCTGCAATCCAGCCTGTCATCCCGCAAACACTGAGAAGCGCAGGCATGCTTGCGCTCCTCAGTGTCTCGCTGTGACGGCATAAAGATGAGCCGAGGTCATGTCCAATGAACTCAGCTCACCTCATGCACGTCACTGACAGCGTGGGAAAATTCTCACGCTGAAGTGCTGAGTGCAGGAGAATTCTCCCACGCTGTAAGTGACGTGCATGAGGTGAGCAGTGATCATTGGACATGAACTCACCTCATGCACGTTACTGACAGCGCTTCAGCGTGAGAATTTTCCCACGCTGTCAGTGACGTGCATGAGGTGAGTTCATGTCCAATGATCTCTGCTCACCTCATGCATGTCACTGACAGCGTGGGAAAATTCTCCTGCACTCAGCGCTTCAGCGTGAGAATTCTCCCACGCTGTCAGTGACGTGCATGAGGTGCGCCGATTTCATTTGACATGACCTCGGCTCATCTGGATGCCGTCACAGCGAGACACTGAGGAGCGCAAGCATGCCTGCGCTTCTCAGTGTCCGCGGGATGACAGGCTGGATGGCAGCTTTCTCCTGCGGTCCAGCCTGTCATCTCGATGTAGCAGAGCTGAAGCTGTCCTGGGAACCATCGAAAAGTAAGGATGATGTTGGTTTAATATTTTATTTTTATTACAGGAGATCGTTGGCTTCAGCTGGAATGGGCGTGATGGTAAGTATGGTTTAATTTAGAACAATAAAGAATTGTGTGTTTATTTAAATTAAAGGACCTTATTCTGGGTGTTTGTGTTTTTTTTAACTTTTACTATGGGGTTAGTAATGGGGGTGTTTTATAGACGCCTCTCCATTACTAACCTGGGCTTGATGTCAGCAGGCGTTATAAGCTGACATCAACCCCAACCCTATTACCCCACTGCCACCGCTACAGGGCAGTGGGAAGAGCGAGGCTAAGTGTCAGAATTGGCGCATCCTATGGATGCGCCATTTCTGGGGCGGCTGACGGCTGGTGTTTCTAGCCTGGGAGGGGGCCAATATTCATGGCACCCTTCCTGGGCTATTAATATCAGCCCCCAGCTGTCTGCCTAGCCTTTGCTAGCTATTAACATAGGGGGGACCCCACGTCATTTTTTTTGAGGGGTCCCCCATTTTAATAGCTAGTAAAGGCTAGGTATTCAGCTGGGGGCTGATATTAGTAGCATGGGAAGCTCCGTGGGTATTACCCCTTCCCAGGCTTCAAACCTCTGCCCCAGCCATCTGCTTAACCTCCGTTAGAGACTAAAATTACGGGGAACCCCACGCCAATTTTTATTTTAATAAATCCTTTATTTTAACACTAAATGACAAGTACAGTAACCAACACTGTCGCTGTACTTATTATAAATGTGACTGACATGTTTCTATCTATCTAATCTATGTGTGATGCTGTATTCTTTCTGTCATAAATTGTCGGGTACCGCTGCTGAATTGCCGGCCGGCTTTTTTAAAGAGACGGTGCATGAAAACACTAATATTTTTTTTACTAAATCCTTTACACTAAATGACAAGTGCAGTAACCAACACTGTCATTGTACTTCATATATATGTGACTGACATGTTTCTATCTATCTAATCTATGTGTGAAGCTCTATTCTTTCTGTTCTAAATTGTTGGGTACAGATGCTGAATTGCCGGCCGGCTTTTTTAAAGAGACGGTGCATGAAAACACTAATATTTTTTTTACTAAATCCTTTACACTAAATGACAAGTGCAGTAACCAACACTGTCACTGTGCTTCTTATATGTGTGACTGACATGTTTCTATCTATCTAATCTATGTGTGATGCTCTATTCCTTCTTGTCTAAATTGTCGGGTACCGGTGTATGCCGCTGCTGAATTTGCCGGCCGGCTTTTTTAAAGAGAGTGTCTTCTGAGCAGTTTGTCAGCTTTTGGACACCTTTGCAGGTGTTTTCTATGTGTTTCTATGTGTTTTTGTTTGCCTGCCATTGGTTTTAACGGTGTTCGACGGTGTTCTAAGGTGTTCGACGAACAGTTCGACGAACAGTTCCTCGAACATCCTGGTGTTCGACGAACCGAACCGAACCCGAACACTATGGGGGTGGCTCAACACTAGTGATAAGAAGTGGAAGTGGAATTTTTTTTACTACAGTGATGGAAATAAGTATTTGATCCCTTGCTGTTTTTGTAAGTTTGTCCACTGACAAAAACATGAGCAGTCTATAATTTTAAGGGTAGGTTAATTTTAACATTGAGATATAGAATAACCCAAGAAAAGAAAGAAAATCCCATTGTACAAATTAAATAAATGTATTTGCATTTTGCAGTGAGAAATAAGTATTTGATCCTCTACAAACCATTATGAGTTCTGGCTCCTACAGACCAGTTAGACAGCTGTCTTACATAGTCACCTGTATAAAAGACTCCTGTCCACAGACTCAATTAATCAGTCACACCCTAACCTCTACAACATGGGCAAGACGAAAAAGATTTCTAAGGATGTCAGGGACAAAATCATAGACCTGCACAAAGCTGGAATGGGCTACAAAACCATAAGTAAGACGCTGGGTGAGAAGGAGACAACTGTTGGTGCAATAGTAAGAAAATGGAAGAAATAAAAAATGACTGTCAATTGAAATGGATCTGGGGCACCGTGCAAAATCTCTCCTCGTGGGATATCCTTGATCATGAGGAAGGTGATAGATAAGCCTAAAACTACACGGGGGGAACGTGTTAATGATCTCAAGGCAGCTAGGACCACAGTCACCAAGAAAACCATTGGTAACACATAAAAACTTAAAGGTTTCAAGTTCTGCAGTGCCCGCAAGGTTCCGGTGCTCAAGAAAGCTCATGTGCATGCCCGTCTGAAGTTTGCCAATGAACACCTGGATGATTCTGTGAGTTATTGGGAGAAGGTGCTGTGGTCAGATGAGACAAAAATTGAGCTATTTGGCATTAACTCAACTCGCCGTGTTTGGAGGAAGAAGAAGGATTAGTGCAACCCTAAAAACATTGTCCCAACTGTGAAGCATGGTGGGGGAAACATTATAATTTTTGGGGGTGCTTTTCTCCAAAGGGGACATGACTACTGCATCGTACAGAAGGGAAGATAGATGGGGTCATGTATCGAGAGATTTTGGCCAGTAACCTCCTTCCCTCAGTAAGAGCATTGAAGATGGGTCTTGGGCTGGGTCTTCCAGCAAGACAATGACACAAAACATACAGCCAAGGCAACAACGGAGTGGCTCAAAAAGAAGCACAGTAAGGTCATGGAGTGGCCTAGCCAGTCTCCAGACCTTAATCCTATACAAAATTTATGTAGAGAGTTGAAGCTCTGAGTTGCCAAGCGACAGACTCAAAATCTGAATGATTTAGAGATGATCTGCAAAGAGGAGTGGACCAAGATTCCTCCTGACATGTGCACAAACCTCATCATCAACTACAAAAAACATATGACTGCTGTGCTTGCCAACAAGGGTTTTACCACCAAGTATTAAGTGTTGTTTGTCAGAGGTATCAAATACTTATTTCTCACTGCAAAATGCAAATAAATTTATCTAATTTATATAATGTGATTTTCTTAATTTTGGGGGGATATTATATCTCTCAATGTTAAAATTAACATACCCTTAAAATTATAGACTGTTCATGTCAATGTCAGTGGACAAACTTACAAAAACAGCAAGGGATCAAATGATTGTTTCCTTCACTTTATATACACATTTAGTGTATATGTTCAAAAAACTAGAAACGGACCTGCTCTTTGGAACAGAATATAGCAAGTTTGAACAGGTGCAAACTACTATGTCTGCATAATGTACAATCAAAAGAATATCAAAACACTCTGTAAGCCCGGGAAAGACATGTTTTATAAATATTAGGCTTAACCCCTTAATGACCGGAGATTTTTCCATTTTTTGTGTTTTTGTTTTTTGCTCCCATTGTTCCCAGAGCCATAACTTTATTATTTTTCAGTCAATATGGCCATGTGAGAGCTTTTTTTTGCAGGACGATTGGTACTTTTTAACGACATTACTGGTTTTAACATATCGATTACTGGAAAACGGGAAAAAAATTCCAAGTGCGGTGAAATTGCAAAAAAAGTGCAATACTTTTTTTTTACCACATTCACTGAATGCTAAAACTGACCTGCCATTACGATTCTCAAGGTCATTGTGAGTTTGTGGATTCCAAACATGTATAGGTTCTTTTTCATTTAAGTGGTTAAAACTAAATCCAAAGTTTGCTTAAAAAAAAAAGTTGCCATTTTCCGAGACCTGTGGCGCCTCCATGTTTGGGATCTATGGCCGGGTGAGGGCTTATTTTTTGCGTGCTGAGATGAAGTTTTTATTGATACCATTTTGGGGTAGATTTGATGTTTTGATCGCCAGTTATTGCATTTTATTGCAATGTTGCAATGAACAAAAAAAAACGTAATTCTGGCGTCTATAATATTTTCCCGTTTCGTCATTTACCGATTGGATTAATTCTTTTTTTATATTGATAGATCGGGCGATTCTGAACGCGGCGATACCAAATATGTGTATGTGATTTTTTTTATTGTTTTATTTAGAATGGGGCAAAAGGGGGCTGATTTCAACTTTTATATATTTTTTATTTTTTTAATATTTTTAAAAACATGTTTTTACACTTTCTGCTTGCTTCAATAGTCTCCATGAGAGACTAGAAGTAGCACTTATCTGATTGTTTCTGTTACATACTGGCGATGAGCAGATCGCCTTTGTGTAGCAGAAATGCTCACTTGCTATGAGAGCTGACCACTTGGTGGCGCTCATAGCAATCTAGACCAGAAAACCACAGGGTTCTGCTGCAGACCTCGGGTGGTCATGCCAACCCATCGATGACCCACAATCATGTGACTTGGTGACCGATGAGTGGAGTCATTGACGTGCTTCCCGGAAGCGCGAGTTAAATACCGCTGTCAGAAATTGACAGCAGCATCTAGCTAGTTAACGGATGGAATTGCGATCCACCTGCGGCACTTGCGGGCACATGTCAGCTGCATAAATCAGCTGACATGTGCCCTGTTCAGTGCAAGCTCAGCGCTGGATCCCACGAACCACGTCGGAAAGGGGTTAATGTCCCATCAAAGAAAGACACCCTTGTCATGTCTAATGTGCTCTCATGTATTGGCCAATTCATCTGCTAAGTACCTTTTTTATAAGTATATTCTTAATAGCAGTAATGCAGTTCACATTTCATTTATTCAATGTTTTCATATATGTTAGCGCTTACAGAATGCTGCTGTATTCTTTTGCTTTCAGGGTAACAGATTAAATTTATTGAATGTAAATATTTTTGTTTAGTCTTTAAAAAAGTAAAATAAAGGTAAAAAACAGGCAAAAAAATATTACTTATAGTTTTTCTTTCCCAAAAGTCAGGATGCACACTTTCTGTGAAACCACACAAGCTTTGATTTCAGTATTTTTTTCAGTGGCAAAATTAGGACAGATGGGTAATAAACAGCCTTACTTGTTTGCAGTGTTTCAAGAAATAAAAGAAAAAAAATGTGTCATAAATGTGCTGTTACTGCAGCATATCACAGATCAATCAATTTACTTCTCACTAACATAGACTCTACAGGTTCAGCACCTCCCTATCATACGAAGTTTTGTGTTATAATTTACAGAGCGAAATTATCATTCCCATTTCGGTGTTTTAAAGCACTGGACAAGTATATCACAAAAACATTTTGCTCTTTAAATATCTGTCGGTAAATATGAGCTTTCTGATCTCATTTTCCAAGACTGTAAAATTCAATACTAGCTGCTTTGTGCTGGATTCCCAGCCGCACAGCTCAGTACTGCTTTAAGATGTCCTTTGTGTTGTTTCTGCTTCTTAATATTTTTTAATCAAAGAAATATACGGGATTTCCTCCTTGTGTTCTGTGTATGGGAGAAACTATAGCAGCTAGTGTCTCCTCATCAGCTCAGAGTGAACTGAAAATTAGAGATAGAGCCTGCATAAATGAAAACTATTGAAGATTGTAAGATACGAGGCATATAAAGACCAGAAATAGTATTATTCCTAATGTTCATACACATTACAGCTGATTGTGAAAACTCTCCTGAAATGTTAGCCACTTATTAAAGTGGAATACTTTTCCTAAAGTTTCACTTTTTAAACTTTTATAATCTTTTAAGAACATCAATCATTAGAAGTTCACCTCTTCAGTGATTTAGGACACAAGAGACACATGATGTAATGGAAAAATATTTTCTTGTGTTTTTCACAGCCCTTTCCATTACTGTGCTTATATAAACTCTGGGAGTAACTCTGCCTGATATCACAGAAGATCACTACATTGGAAAAAGCTGCATCATGATCGAAATCTAATCGACTATGTATGATTATTTCTACTCACAAGAATAGTTTTAAGCAACAAGAGACCTCGGCATAATCGGTAATAGAGAATTGATTATACAGGAAGATGGAAGAATCTGATGTAAGTACAATTTCAGTGTGAAAACCCTCAGAGAGCTCATGAGCATTTATGATAACAAGCAAACAAACATTAAGATTTCTTTATCATTGGCTTGTTAATAATTATTATTATTATTATTGTAAAAGAAAGGTTTCATATAGTGATTGTCGAGCAATAAAATGCTCGGGTACTCGTTGCTCGGGCCAAGCACATTGGAATTCTCGGGTGCTCGACCCGAGCAACAAGCCCAATGAAAGTCTATGGGAAACTCGAGCATTTTTCCAGCGGCTCCCCCTGGCTGTCTGCACAGAGCCTAAAAATTGCCCAAATTGATGGAAACAGTGCTAAAATGACATGGGAACAGCATGGGAAAGACCCCTGTAAGCTTTTCTGACTCCCAGATCACTGATGTCAGCAAAGTTGTCAGAGGTATTACACCACTTATACGGACTCACAATAAAACATACCAAAACTAATCCAAAATGGATTTTCATGGGAAATATGTTAAGAAACATCCTTTCCAGGGTAAAGACTTGTATATAAGGCAAAATAAATAACCAAAACCAAAAATACTCCTGTATACCTTGGGCTATGTTCACACATAGCGTTTTTGATGCATTTTTGCACTTTTGCATTGCTTTCAACGAAGACCAATGCATTCACCAGGAAATGTAATTTTAACATTTTACAACCTTATTTGGCCATGTGGTGTGTGACACATCATCAGATACATACATGCAGTACTGAAAAGACATGTAAATAGCATGTGGAAGACCTCTGGAACTATCTCTGACTCCCAGGTCACTGCCTAAAAGTGTGCCCATCATAAGTGATCCTTGACGCATGCGAAGATGCCTCCCACCTGTTGTTGCAGACTTTCAACAATCACTATCCACGTCCATGTCCCAGTACAGCATTCAGCTGTCCATACTCCATTCCTTGGAATGAAAGCGCAAGTATGCAGCCAGCCACCCACCCACAGGCTGAAATACTATACAGCCAAATTTTTGACAGTTGATTGCACTTGAAATGTGGCTTTTAGGCTCCTTGAGGCGGAAGCTGTCCACAATCTTATGGCTGTGACTTGGTATCCATACTCCTTCCCCAGCAACCAGTATTTGTCCCGGAGTCGTCTCTGCCTCCGATTGTGGCCAGGGCTGGTACGGAGCCAGTCCACAGCTTTTTTTGCTGAGAGTTGTATTTCACCTCAGCCGTATTCTTTAGCTCGGTGAAAGGACTGGCATAGAGGGAAACTGCATCTACTCTGGGTGTCATTTCTCCCAAGAAGTCCTCTAATGCAGCCTGTTGCAGAAGCAATTGCAGCCCATCCAACATCAGCTCACACTTGTCGGTGGTGCTTTGACACAAACATCTTTCTTTGCGCATTTAATTTCATGAATACAGAGTTGGGCTATGGCCTGATATGCAATGCGGTTTGAGAAATAACATGCATATCCGATCAACATTAAAAAAGCAGCCATAGAGTGTCCGGGAAACTTCCCCCACACTTTTCATAGCCAGGGCTGCTTCTCGGCAGAGTTGGACTGGCCCACCAGAAAACCGGATACTCCTCCGGTGGGCACTGGCTTCTCCTTCAGGAGAGTTCAAAGTGCAGAGGTGAAGCCATGATGATGATAGAGGCCACCAGTTGCTTAGTTTTCTGTTACTTGGAATGCAAGCGTAAGTATACAGCCAGCCACCCACCCACTTAACCACAGGCCACAATACTAAACTGCCAGATTTCTGGGCAGCTGCTTGCACTTGAAATGTGGACTTTTAGGCTCATGGAGGCAGAAGCTTTTCACAACCTCATGCCTCTTGTCCATACTCGGACCCCAGACACTATTTCTCCCGGTGTTGTCTCTACCTTCTACAAGCGCAGGTCCCTGAACATTACTGCTGGTACTTTTCTGTGGGAATCAACTTGCCTCCTACCAGCATGGAATATTTCCAGTAAACTATGGTACGATGCCATGGTATTAGCACTACCTCCAGTACCAGTAGCGAAGCCTTCCTCAATTTCCTTGTCATGAATTTAATTTGGTAGACTGATTGACTGCCCAAATACGTTACTTGCTCACAAAGGAGCTGAAGATAGAGTGGTAGTAGGTGCAAGTTTCTCCAGCCTGTTAGATATCAGAGGGTGAACGGCAGCACATTGGATCAGTGGTTAACTCTGAAGCCTCACAGCGCAGGGATCCTGAGTTTAAATCCCAGCAAGGACAACATCTGCAAGGATTTTGAATGTTCTCCCCGTGTTTGCGTGGGTTTCCGTATATATATATATATATATATATATATACACACATGGTAAAATTGTTGGTACCCCTCGTTTAATGAAAGAAAAACCCACAATAGTCACAGAAATAACTTCAATCTGACAAAAGAAATAATAAATTAAATAATCTCTGACAATTAACAAATGAAAGTCAGACATTGCTTTTCTGCTTTCACAGAATTTTTAAAAAAATTAAACTCATGAAATAGGCCTGGACAGAAATGATAGTACCCCTGAAAATAATGTGACAAACGGGACATGTTAAATCAAGTTGTGTCCACTAATTAGCATCACAGGTGTCTACAATCTTGCAATCAGTCAGTGGGCCGGTATATAGGGCTACAGATACTCACTGTGCTGTTTGATGACATTGTGTGTACCACACTCAACATGGACCAGAGGAAGCAAAGGAAAGAGTTGTCTCAGGAGATTAGAAAGAAAATTATAGACAAGCATGTTAACGGTAAAGGTTATAAGACCATCTCTAAACAGCTTTATGTTTCTGTGACAATAGTTGCACATATTATTCAGAAATTTAAGATCCATTGGACTGTAGCCAACCTCCCTGGACGTGGTTGCAGGAGGAAAATTGATAACAAATCAAAGAAACAGATAATGCGAATGGCAACTAAAGAGCCCAGGATAACTTCTAAAGAGATTAAAGGTGAATTTCAAGCTCAAGGAACATTAGTGTCAAATTGCACCATCTGTCGTTGTTTGATCCAAAATGGACTTCATGGGAGGTAACCAAGGAGAACACCATTGTTGAAAAAAAATCATAAAAAAGCCAGACTGCAAGTTGCCAAACTACACATTGACAAGCCACAAAGCTTCTGGGAGTATGTCCTTTGGACAGATGAGACAAAAATTGAAGTTTTGGCAAGGCACATCAGCTCTATGTTCACAGATGGAAAAATGAAGCATATCAAGAAAAGAACACTCTCCCTACTGTGAAGCATGGAGGAGGCTCTGTTATGTTCTGGGGCTACTTTGCTGTTTCTGGCACAGGGTGTCTTGAATCTGTGCAGGTTACAATGAAATCTCAAGACTATCAAGGGATTCTAGAGAGAGATGTGCTGCCCAGTGTCAGAAAGCTTGGTCTCAGTCGCAGGTCATGGGTCTTGCAACAGGAAAATGACCCAAAACACACAGCTAAGAACACCAAAGAATGTCTAAGAGGAAAACATTGGACTATTCTAAAGTGGCCTTCTATGAGCACTGACCTAAATCTTATTGAGCATCTTTGAAAAGAGCTGAAACATGCCGTCTGGAAAAGGCAACCTTCAAATATGAGATAACTGGAGCAGTTTGCTGATGAGGAGTGGGTCAAAATACCAGTCGAGAGGTGCAGTAGTTTCAATGACAGTTCCAGGAATCGTTTGATTGTAGTGATTGCCTCAAAAGGTTCAACAAAATATTAAGTTAAGAGTACAATCATTTCTGTCCAGACCTATTTCATGATATTTTTTTTTTAATTCTGTGGAAGCAGGGTTGAAAAGCAATGTCTGACTTTCATTTGTTCATTTTCATAATTTTTTAATTGATTATTACTTTTGTCAGATTCAAGTTATTTCTGTGACCATTGTGGGCTTTTCTTTCATTAAACGAGGGGTACCAAAAATTTTGACTACATGTTTATGCAGCTGGATAGGTCCGCAGAAGGACTAATAGTTCAGATGTGTGTATATATACACTACCGTTCAAAAGTTTGAGGTCATTTAGAAATTTCATTATTTTGAAAGAAAAGCAAATTTTTTTTCAATGACGCTAACATTAAATGAATCAGAAATACACTCTAGACATTGTTAATATGGTTAAAGACTATTCCAGCTGCAAACATCTTGTTTTAATTGCAATATCTACATAGGTGTATAAAGACCCATTTCCAACAACCATCACTCCAGTGTTTTAATGGTATATTGTGCTTGCTAAATGTGTAAGAAGGCTAATGGATGTTTAGAAAACCCTAGAAAACCCTTGCACAAGTATGTTAGCCCTGCTGAAAATGGTTTGGCTGATTTGAGAGGCTATAAAATTGACCTTCCTTTGAGCTAGTTGAGAATCTGGAGCATTACATTTGTTTGTTCTATGAAACTCTCAAAATGGCCAGAAAAAGAGAACTTTCATGAGAAACTTGACAGTCTATTCTTGTTCTTAGAAATGAAGGGTTTCCATGCGAGAAATTGCCAAGAAACTGAAGATTTCCTACAATGGTGTGTACTATTCCCTTCAGAGGAGAACACAAACAGGCTCTAACCAGAGTAGAAAGAGAAGTGGGAGGCCCCGCTGCACAACTGAGCAACAAGACGAGTACATTAGAGTCTCTAGTGTGAGAAATCGATGCCTCACAGTTCCTCAACTGGCAGCTTCATTAAATAGTGCACGCAAAACGCCAGTGTCAACATCTACAGTGAAGAGGCGACCCCCGGATGCTAGCCTTCAGGGCAAAGTGGCAATAAAAAAGCCATAACTGGGACTGGCTAATAAAAGGAAAAGATTAATATGGTCAAAAGAACACAGACATTGGACAGAGGATGATTGGAAAAAAGGTTTATGGACAGACGAATCAAAGTTTGAGGTGTTTAGATCACACAGAAGAACATTTGTGAGATGCAGAACAACTAAAGAGGCTTGAAGAGTGCCTGACTCCATCTGTCAAGCATGGTGGAGGTAATGTGATGGTCTGGAGTTGCTTTGATGCTGGTAAAGTGGGAGACTTGAACAAGGTAAATGGGATTTTGCATAATGAAGGTTATCACTCCATTTTGCAACGCCATGCCATACCCTGTGGACAGCGCTTGATTGGAGCCAATTTCATCCTACAACAGGACAATGACCCAAAGCACACCTCCAAATTATGCATGAACTATTTAGGGAAGAAGCAGGCAGCTGGTATTCTATCTTTAATGGAGCGGCCAGTGCAGTCACCAGATCTCAACCCCATTGAGCTGTTGTGGGAGCAGCTTGAGCCTATGGTACGCAAAAAGTGCCCATCAAGCTAATCCAACAAGTGGGAGGGGCTTCAGGAAGCATGGGGTGAAATTTCTCAAGAATATCTCAGCAAATTAACAGCTAGAATGCCAAAGGTCTGCAATGCTGTAATTGCTGCAAAGGAGCATTCTGTGACCAAAGCAAAGTGGAAGGAGAAAATTATTCTTTCTAATAAAAATAATTATTTATAACCTTGTCAATGTCTGGACTATATTTTCTATTCATTTTGCAATTCATTCGATAAATGAAAGTATGGAAAACACAAAATCGTCTCGGTGACCCCAAACTTTTGAACCGTAGTGTGTATATATATATATATATATATATATATATATATATATATATATATGCTGTAAATATGGAAAAGGTGCAGCACAGGTTAGCTATATTAATCACGGGTGCAGAGCCTTACAGGCACAACCAAACCTCAATATAGTCCACAGAAACAAAGGCAGCACTCCAGCAAAACAAGCTGTGATTTCTTGACACATAGTCATAGTGGCAGTAGCACTACAACAGTGTGTCAATAAATCACAGCTTGTTTTGAAGACTGGAGTGCTGCCTTTATTTTCTATATAATAAACCACCAATTCTCTCCCTCACTCAGCAACACTTCTCCCTACTCTGCCGGTCTGAAGGGTAAACTGTGTCGAGCATAGGGTCACCAGGTCTTCTATAGACCCAATTACGTTATAATAATATATAATAATTTTACTATTTGTACTGTGGACAATTGATGCTTCTTTTTCTGGTGTTTACCCTCAATTTGAGCTGTTTTGGCAGCTTTTGTGTCCGTTTGAAGGCGTTGTGTATGCGTTTGGTTTTGCCTCCAATGGGATTCAATATGTTCGGCGAACCATTCGACAAATTGTTTGCAGAACATCAGGAAGTTTGCTGATCTGAATCAAATCGAACCTTGAGAGGTTCGCTCATCTCTACTCATGAGGACTGAACCTGCCAGAGCTGTCAAAAGTTGCCCAGTACTGATATGCTGTGCTACTCTAGACCCGATTCTCAGCTGTCTAAGAACAACCTCGATTCTGCCTTAATTACCAGAAAAAAGTAAAAAATCACTGCTATTTAGGCCTCATTCAGATAACTGTGATTTTTCTCATACGTTAAAACATGGACTGAGGTTCACCAGTGTTATAGATCCTAGTTTCATAAATTAGCTTTTACCATCCATGTTTTGTCAGTGACCTTCATGTATGAAACAATAAATTTGAGTTACAAGCTTTTCTTGTCCATTGCAGTGTTACTCCTTGGAGAGAACATGGATAGCACACTGATGTCATCATTCAGTTCATTGTGATTTTCGTGTACTCATAGCATTCTGTGAGTAATTTCCATCCTAGACGCAGCTCAAAAATGGACATCAGTCTATGATTATTTTATTTTGCGGACACAAGGTCTGCAAAAAGTAACACGGCCATGTGGAAAGCTCAATAGATCATAATGACTATATTTTCTATCATTAAAAAAAGACAGATCGATCACATACATAAAATAACAGAAATCCAAATCAGACCTAAGTCAACTCTCTTTTTTAGGCAAGAATAGAAAACCAAGAGAAATTTCTCTTAGTTTGGTGCAATGGGCGTCGAAACATTACAATCACGGATTAAGGAAACCCTGGGCTTTAAGTCCTTGAGACTGAGTTAAAAAGGGGCATCAAGGGTATTCCTGGGTTTGCATTATATTATGTTATTACTACATTTGTTTGATTTAATATTTTTTAGTGTTGAGCGAGCACTAAAATGTTCGGGTGCTCGAAGCTCGGGCCGAGCTCACCGTGATACTCGGGTGCTCGACCCGAGCAACGAGCCCAATGTTAGTCTATGGAAGACCCGAGCATTTTTGCGGCAGCACCCCCGACAGTCTTTTAAAAGCCTAACAAGTGCCCAAAACGATAGTGACAGTGCTCAAATGACATGGGGACAGCATGGGGATCGCCCCAGGAAGCATTTCTGACCCCCAGGTCACTGCTGTCAACAACGTGGTCAGAGGTATTAAGCCACTTTTACGGGCTCACAATAAAACGTTCAAAAACTAAACTGACACGGTTTTCCTGTGAAATATGTTAAGGAAGTTCCTTTCCAGGGTAAAGACTTGTGTATAAGGTAAAATAAATAACCAAAAAGAAAAATACTCCTCCACACCTTGGGCTATGTTCACAAGCAGCATTTTTTATGTGTTTTTGCACTTTTGTATTGCTTTCAACCGTGACAAATGCATTCACCGGGAAATGTCATTTTAACATTTTACAATCTTATCTGGCCATGTGCTGTGTGACACATGCATACAGTGGTGATAAGACATGGGAACAGCATAGGGAAGACCCCTGGAAGCATCTCTGACACCTAGGTCACTGCCTAAAAGTGTGCCCATCAGAAGTGATCCTTGCCGCATCAGAAGATGCAGACATGCACCTATCCCCGTGCAAGTCCTTGTCCCAGGGCAGTGTTCAATTGTACCTCCCCCATTCCTTGCAATGCAAGCGCAAATATGCAGCCAGCCAACCACCCACCCACCTGCAGGCTGCATTACCATACTGCTAGCTTTCTCTTGAAATGGGGCCTTTTAGTTTGGAGGAGGCCGAAGCTGGCCACTACCTGATGACTGCTTCGGCAGCGAGGTATCCATACTCAGTCCCTAGCCGCCCGCGTCCTGGTGTCCACGCTCGGTCCCCAGCTGCCTGGGGGCGGCCGGGTATCCATAAATGGTTCCCAGCCGCCCCTATTTCTCCTGTTACCTTCCAACACACTTTTCTTAGCCTGGCCTGCTTTAGGGAAGCATTGGACGAGCCCGCCAGAGAACCAGATTCCTCCAGTGGGCCCTGGCTTCTCCATCAGGGGAGTTGAGAGTGCCAAGGTGAGGAGCATGATGATGATAGAAGTTAGCATCTGCTTTGTTTTCTTGGAATGCAAGAGTAAGTGTGCAACCTGAGACCCAACAACCCCCAGGCTGCAATACCATACTGCTTGCTTGCTTGCACTTGAAATTGGGCCTTTTAGGCATGTGGAGGCAGACGCCACCACCATGTCATGTCTGCGTCGGCGGCCTGGTATCCATTCTCAGGGGGTGGCCGGGTGTCCATACTCGGCCCACGGCTGCGTGTCCACACACGGTCCCCAGCCGCCTGGGGGCTGCCGGGTGTCCATAAACGGTCCCCAGTCACCCCTATTTCTCCTGTTTCCTTCCCACACACTTTTCTTAGCCTGGCCTGCTTTAGGGCAGCATTGGACGAGCCCACCAGAGAACCAGACTCCTCCAGTGGGCCCTGGCTTCTCCATCAGGGGAGTTGAGAGTGCCAAGGTGAGGAGCATGATGATGATAGAAGTTAGCATCTGCTTTGTTTTCTTGGAATGCAAGAGCATGTATGTAGTAGCAGCTAGGCCTGAGGTGGTCAGCATTTTGGCGCATATCCTACCTCCTCCAAGGATTGCTGGATGTTTTCCTGCTACTATCCCAGTTCTATGACTACCGTTAAAACATAGCTTCAGGTGATAAATGATGTATGAGTTGGTGGCAAAGGAGAAAGAGGAGGAGGAACAGGGACCATTTACATCAATATCAGGCCAGTCAACCTCACATGTCTTGTAGAATATGCTTCTGTACCAAAAGGAGGGTTTTGGCTACACAGTTATAGGGCATACAGAGAGTGCATTGCCTACCAAAAATTTTGAGGCACTTCAATGCCCCTTGGAAGTGACATGGAGGTCAGAGGGCCTTAACTAAACCATTTTTTCCATTTATAGCAACTGGGTCTCCTGTGCACTGTTGGCCTAAGCAGTGAATGAAAGGCTTTCCAAAAATTATGAGGAACTGCAATGCCCCTTGAAACAGACGTGGATTACAGCGTACTAAAAACCTTCTGCCAATTATTGGGGAGTGGGTCTCCCTTACTGTTCGCCTATGCATTGACAAGCAAATGCTGACTAAAATTAGGAGGAAATGCAATGCCCGTTGGAAGAGTCGAGGAGGTCACAGTAGCTTAACAAGACAGTTTTAATGCCCCTTACAAGAGCCATGCAGTACAGCATCTTAAAAACATTATTCCCATTATTGGGGAGTGGGTCTCCCATAGTCTTTGCTTATGCCTTCCAAGCAAAAGCTGCCAAAAATTAGGACGGAGGAACTTGCAATGTTGGCAAACGAGAGCCATGCAGTATAGCACATTAAAAACATTATTCCCGCTATTGGGGAGTGGGTCTCCCATTGACTTTGCCTATGCCTTCCAAGCAAAAGCTGCCAAAAATTAGGATGGAGGAACTTGCAATGCCCCTTACAAGAGCCATGCAGTACAGCATATTGCAAACATTATTCCCATTATTGGGGAGTGGGTCTCCCATTGACTTTGCCAATGCCTTCCAAGAAAAAGCTGCCAAAAATTAGGACGGAGGAACTTGCAATGCCCCTTGCAAGAGTCATGCAGTACAGCATATTACAAACATTATTCACATTATTAGGGAGTGGGTCTCCCATAGTCTTTGCTTATGCCTTCCAAGCAACAGCTGCCAAAAAATAGGAGGAAATGCAATGCCCGTTCGAAGAGTCATGGAGGTTAGAGTTAATTAAAAATAACATTTCAATGCCCCTTGGAAGAGCTGTGGAGTTCAGAGTGGTTTAACAAGATGCTTTTAATGCCCCTCGGAAGAGTCTTGGAGGTCCCAGTTGCTTAACAAGACAATTTTAATGCCCCTCGAAAGAGACGTGGAGGTCGCAGTAGCTTAACAAGACGGTTTTAATGCCCCTTGGAAAAGTGGTGGAGGTCGCAGTAGCTTAACAAGACGGTTTTAATGCCCCTTGGAAGAGACATGGAGGTCGCAGTAGCTTAACAAGTCAGTTTTAATGCCCCTTGGAAAAGTGGTGGTAGTCACAGTAGCTTAACAAGATGGTTTAAATGCCCCTTGGAAATGTGGTGAAGGTCGCAGTAGCTTAACAAGACGGTTTTAATGCCCCTTGGAAGAGACATGGAGGTCCCAGTAGCTTAACAAGACGGTTTTAATGCCCCTCGGAAGAGACGTGGAGGTTGCAGTAGCTTAACAAGACGGTTTTAATGCCCCTTGGAAAATGGTGGAGGTCACAGTAGCTTAACAGGATGGTTTTGATGCCCCTCAGAAGAGACGTGGATGTCGCAGTAGCTTAACAAGATGGTTTTAATGCCCCTTGGAAAAGTGGTTGATGTCACAGTAGCTTAACAAGACGGTTTTAATGCCCCTCGGAAGAGACGTGGAGGTCGCAGTAGCTTAACAAGATGGTTTTAATGCCCCTTGGAAAAGTGGTGAAGGTCACAGTAGCTTAATAAGATGGTTTTAATGCCCCTCGGAAGAGATGTGGAGGTCACAGTATCTTAAAAAGACAGTTTTAATGCCCCTCGGAAGAGACGTGGATGTCGCAGTAGCTTAAAAAGACGGTTTGAATGCCCCTTGGAAAAGTAATGGAGGTCCCAGAAGCTTAACAAGACAGTTTTAATGCCTGTTGGATAAGTGGTGGAGGTCGCAATAGCTTAACAATACGGTTTTAATGCCCCTCGGAAGAGACGTGGACATCCCAGTAGCTTAACAAGACGGTTTTAAGGCCTCTCGGAAGAGACGTGGAGGTCGCAGTAGCTTAAAAAGACAGTTTGAATGCCCCTTGGAAAAGTAATGGAGGTCCCAGAAGCTTAACAAGACAGTTTTAATGCCTGTTGGATAAGTGGTGGTGGTCGCAATAGCTTAACAATACTGTTTTAATGCCCCTCGGAAGAGACGTGGACATCCCAGTAGCTTAACAAGACGGTTTTAAGGCCTCTCGGAAGAGACGTGGAGGTCGCAGTAGCTTAAAAAGACAGTTTGAATGCCCCTTGGAAAAGTGGTGGAGGTCGTAGTAGCTTCACAAGACAGTTTTAATAAACCTTGGGAAAGTGGTGGAGGTCACAGTAGCTTAGCAAGACGGTTTTAATGCCGCTCGGAAGAGACGTGGAGGTCGCAGTAGCTTAACAAGATGGTTTGAATGCCCCTTGGAAAAGTGGTGGAGGTCACAGTAGCTTAACAAGACGGTTTTAATGACCCTTACAAGAGCCATACAGTACAGCATCTTAAAAATATTATTCCCATTATTGGGGAGTGGGACTCCCTTAGTCTTTGCTTATGCCTTCCAAGCAAAAGCTGACAAAAATAAGGACGGAGGAACTTTCAATAATGGCAACCCAGACCATGGTCATCCTGGTGGTATAGTCGTGGTGTAGGCTGATGGTAAGGAGAAGTACATAAAACAGCCGAAATGAGGAAGTGTATACCCATGTGTGGGTGTGAAGTGGTACATTTGAATACACCTCCCAAAATAACACAGTGGATTTGACTTTATGTTACTTTGCTGTCATTTGGTCATGATGAGAAGTCTGGCCTAATCCATACCTTGTTCATTTTCATAAGGGTCAGCTTGTCAGCATTGTCAGTTGACAGGCGAGTGCACTTATCAGTTATAATTCCCCCAGCAGCACTAAAAACACGCTCCAATAAGATGCTAGCCGCAGGGCATGCCAGGACCTCCAAGGCATACAGAGCGAGTTCATTCCAATTGTCCAGCTTGGATACCCAATAAACAAAAGGCACAGAGGAATCACGGAGGATGCTGGTACGGTCGGCAAGGTACTCCCTCACCATCTTTTGAAACTGTCCACTCATTGAGAGATTACCCCGCACCTCAGGGTCTGTCCAAAGGGAGAGTCTGAGAAAACTGTCCCAGAATGTTGACAGTGTTCCCCTGCCTCTGCTGGATTGGAGTTGCATCTCTCATGCATGTACGCCTTGGCTGGGCAACGACCTGTGACCTCTGCCGCTAGCGTGTTCAGATGGGAATTTTTTTAATAGTTCTGCAGCAAGGGCCTTCTGGTACTGCCCCATTTTTGCAGACCTCTCCACCTCAGGAATAAGAGAGTGAAAGTTCTCCTTGTAGTGGGGGTCTAAAAGGGTCACCAACCAGTAATGACTGTCACCCAACATTTTGACAACGCGAGGGTCACGGTTAAGGCAGTGTAACAAAGTCAGCCATGCGTGCCAGACTGGTAAAGGGCAAGACTTCCGTGTCCTCACCAAGATGACGACTGACCATGCTCTCCTCCTCCTCCTCTTCCTCCCCCCTGTTCTCAGGCCACCCATGCTGAACCGACTGTATGACAGTTGTACAGGTACTACCGTCTACAGCGCTTGATACAAGCTTCTGTTCTTCCTCCTCCTCCTCCTCCTCTCCCTCATTGTCCCCCAATTCACATTGGGATGAGATGAGGCTGGGCTGTGTGTAATTGACTGCTACGGTTTCTTGATCCATCTCATCAAACTCTGGCTGCAATGCCTCCTCTTTAATTCTCTGCAGAGGGCATAGCAAAAGACAGACAAGTGGGATGCTGACGCTAATGATGACGTCATCGCCGCTCACTATCTTGGTGGACTTCTCAAAGTTTGTCTAGATGGTACATATGTCAGACATCCATGTCCACTCCTGAGGTCTTATGTGTGGAGTCTGACCTGAATATAGACGGCCTTGTTGCAGCTGGTACTCTAGAACTGTTCTCTTCTGCACACAAATGCTTTGCAACATTTGGAGGGTAGAGTTCCAACGTGTGGGGACATCACACACCAGTCGGTGTGGCAGAAGCTGTAAACGCTGCTGCAATACAGCAAGGGCGGTGGAAGCTGTAGCCAACTTGTGAAAATAAGCTGACAGGCGGCGCACTTTGACGAGCAGATCTGGAAACTCGGGGTACGATTTAAGAAACCGCTGAATCACGAGGTTAAGCACATGAGCCAGGCATGTTACGTGTGTGATCTCGCCTTGCATCAGAGCCGCCACCATGCTACGGCCATTGTCACACACGACCATGCCTGGATATAGATTCAGCGGTCTCAGCCACAGATCTGCCTGCTCTTTCACAGCTGTCCACAACTCGCAAGCAGTGTGAGGTTTCTCACCTAAGCGTATGAGTTTCAGCACAGCCTGTTGCCGCTTGGCGGAGGCAGTACTGCAGTGCATCCAGCTTGTAACTGATGTGGTGACATCTGAGATGGAGGCTGAACAAGAGGAGGATGAGGAGGAGGATGCGCAAGAGCTGTACACTGTGGGGGCAACTATGACTGACATAGGGCCCGCAATCCTCGGTGTGGGAAGGATGTGTTCCGTCCCAATATCCGACTGGATCCCGGCATCCACTATGTTTACCCAGTGTGCCGTCAGGGAGATGTACCGTCCCTGGCCGCAAGCACTTGTCTACGTGTCCGTTGTCAGGTGGACTCTCCCAGTAACTGCGTTGTTGAGGGCACGGCAGATGTTTTGGGACATGTGCGTGTGTAGTGGGGGGATGGCACACTGGGTAAAATAGTGTTGGCTGGGGACCGAGTACCGAGGGACAGCCACCGCCATAAGGTTGCGGAAGGATTCCATCTCCACCAGCCTAAAAGGCAGCATTTCCAACGCAAACAGTTGTGAAATGTGCGAGTTTAGGACTTTGGCCTGTTCGGCGTTGGCTGCGAATTTCCGCTCTCGTTCAAAGGTCTGGTATATGGACAATTTAACACTGCGGTGGGACGTGGACGTTAATGCTATTTCTTGAGAAACTACAACAACAAGTGAAGACTGAGAGGAGGGGGCATCTTTGCATGCAGTATGGACAGGGGATTGCATTGCACACACAACAGGGGGTTCTATTGCATGCACAACAGCGGAAGAAGCAGTGGTGACACCCGCTGACACTGGTCATGGACCCTGTGGTTCACCCCACAAAGTCGGATGCTTTCCTGCTATGTGCTTGATCATGCTGGTGGTGGTCAGGCTGGTAGTTTTGTCATCCCTGCTGATGCTGGCATGGCAGGTGGTACAAATGGCCTTTTTGGGGTTATCAGCAGAGTCTTTAAAAAAATTCCAGACTCTGGAAGACCTACTGGTTGTACTGGCAAAGTGCCTCGTGTTGATGTTATGGGGAACTGTTGCCTGCCTTCTGTGTGCGGCCACCACACTGCTTCTTTCTGCCTGTTGGGGTACTCTGCCTCCCTCACCCTGTGTGCTGCTGGCCTCGCTCTGCATGTCCTCCTGCCATGTTGGGTCAGTTACTAGATCATCCACCACCTCCTCCTCTTCCACTTGTGCACCACAATCCTCCTCCTCACTTCCTGGCAATTGTGCCTCGTCATCGTCCACCTCTTGTGACAAATTGCCAGTGTCGACTTCCTGTGGCCTTGGCTGTTCAAATATTTGGGCATCACTACATGGGAACTCCTCTTCCACAACTTCAAGCGGAGCAGGCGAGGGGCACAAATCTGGAAATGGACCACTGAACAGTAGTGTTGAGCCACCCCCGTAGTGTTCGAGTTCAGTTCGGTTCGTCGAACACCCGTGTGTTCGCCGAACACCGTTAAAACCAATGGCAGGCAAACAAAAACACATAGAAACACATAGAAAACACCTTCAAAGGTGTCCAAAAGCTGACAAACTGCTCAGAAGACATAACTAACACATGGAAAAGTGACAAGTACATATAGTCATGCGAAAATAAAAGAGGTGGAGGAGTAAAAGGAGGGGGAGACACAGATATAGGCATGTCATGCCCTTCTAAAATCGAAAAAGTGAGAAGCTGACACGGCCAGTCCGCTCCTGCCCGTGCCACCTCCGTGTCGCCGGGTTTGTGCCAGAGCCGCGGTGAACCTTGATGGCCAGCCCCCCTCTCCCAATACTGGTGCCTGTCCGCTGGTGGGTCGAGCGAGCCCCCCTGTGGTGGAGGCAGCTCTAAGCTTTTTAATTTAAATTGTCTCTCTAATTTGAATGAATACACTTTAAATCCATTTACAAGGATCTATTGGAGGGCAAGTCTCATGCCAGCAGCCGCGTAATTCCAGCTCCAGTAGAATCCACTAAAGCTGCTGCAGTTAAAAAGCTTTTATAAGGATCGAGCTCGTCTGTCCACCGCAAGGCATCCTACTGCCAGTCCCAGCCCCTATGCCTTGGGGTGCCTCCTGATGCTCTTCACTGAGTATCCCATGGTCCCGAAGCATTTCCTTTGAAAAAATTAAGTGTCTATACTACAGGTGGTGTAGCTTGCTTAACAGCCGGGATAATCCGCTGACTAGCAGACACTGCTACTAGGCACAAAGTATTTCCTGGGCTAGATGCAGTTAAAAATTTGTAATTAGATACTCTCGTTGGATGCTGAGAAAGCATTCCATAGAGTCTCCTGGCACGCCATATATGATTCTCTTAAAAAGCTTGGGGTAGGGGTCTAGGGGACCCTTTTATAGCCAAAATCACGGCCCTGTATCACAATACGTCACCTAGGCTGAAGATAAATGGAACTGTAGCGCCCTGAGGGCTCGGTTGCTACAGAGGTATTGCACCTCACCCAGAGGTGTGATATCTCACTCTCAGGTAAGGATGGAGTGTGGATCAGGACCCGACACCTGCATGCATTACACCACATTGCCGTGGGGCAGGGCGACCAATATGCCTCTGAGATGGGCACGACAGTGCTTGTCCCTGGCTGGAGTGGGGGGAGGGAACACTGAGGAAGGGGAACCCTGTAGTGCAGGAGCAGGGAGGAAGCAGTTCCTGGGTGCATTGAGAAGGGAGTATAAAAGGTGGGCACCATCTTAGTTCAGTGCAGAGAAGTCTGAGCAGAAGTGGCAGGGAGCAGGGGCTCTGCATGAGCTCTGCTCTGGAGGCGGGCTTAGTAACAGAGGCCCAGGCCTGGAAGAGGGAGAAGGAAGGAAGAAGAGCGGAGAAGGCTCCAGGAACGAGGAATGAAGGGATCCCAGGGGTGCGGACGGGCGAGTCGCCACCGCACGCCCGAATCCACCTGCGTGGAGCGGTCAGGCCAAAGTTGGAGACCGGTCCCCGAAACTAGTGGAGGCAGCAAACGACCCTCAGCTAGAAACCGGAGGCTCTGACATTTTATGTGGCGCAGCCCCTCGCTACACCCGCTAGGAAGGCACCACATAGGGTCAGGGAAACTGGCGCCAAGTTTACCAAGAGGAGGCCCGAGGCAGCCGGACAGAAGGGTTGGTAAGAAAGGCCAGACAAAGGACACACAAAGGGGGTCCTGTGAAGCGCTCCAAAGTTATCTGGGAGTTATTTGAGCCCCTCACCTGGTGAGCACAGTACGATGTGGGCAGCCGTTACCTGCAGACGTGGTCTGGATAATAAGAACTGTGAGTAAAGGCCCTGGACTGCATCACTGACTCCGTGTCGTTACTGCTGCTGCCCTGCACCATCACCCCCATCCTCCGCATACACTGCCCTGAGGCTATACTCCTCCCGTGGGGAGTTATGCTACGCTCTGCTGCACCCACAACACCAGCCTCAGCGGTCTGCCCTGCAGCGGCGGTTCACTCTGACCGCAATCCACGGGTGGCGTAGTCGGACATTTAAACATCAAAACCACATAAATAGTTCCGCCACTGGTTTGACCACCCTGAGCCACGGAATCGGGTCGCCACCACGAAGACTACAACCACCAGCATCCACCAAAAAGGGTCCGGCTCCGGGTGTCCCAAGGCCCAGGGGGTGCATCAGAACATTTTCATCACCTTTCACAATCACCAATGGGACAAGGCAGGGATGTCCTCTGTCCCCTCTCTTATACATCCTAGTGACAGAGCACCTGCTCTCATCAATTCGCCATAACCCCAATATTAGGTGGATTGAGGTGGGAGGCACCGAGTACAAGTGCTCTCTATTTGCTGATGATGTCCTAGTATATATCACTCAATCACATATATCCATCCATGCTGTTATGGCTGAAATAGATCACTTTGTTACATGGTCAAATTTTAAAATCAATGCAGCGAAGTCTGAGGCCCTCGATGTCTCCCTCCCTAAATCCATATAGGATTCCATCCAGTCCAACTTTCCCTTTGCCTGGCCCTCACAGGGTATCAAATACTTAGGAATTCCTATTCATAGAGACCTCTCCCATCTATGTTATCTTAATTTTGGGCCCTTTATTGAACAACTCCATACAGACCACGGTTGGCAAGTTAGAAGTGTAAGATTCACTACGTGAACCACTGGTGTTTTGTGGAAAAGCACATGTACACTGCGTTCCAAATTATTATGCAAAAAGTGTTTAGGAGTGATAAGGGAAGAATTTGTTTGTTTGTCAGTTAAACTCATTGATGGTGATGTGTGTCAGGGCTCTTTATATCACTGTAAGCAATTGCAGACACCTGTGCTAATTAGTTTGGCAGGTGTGTCCAATGAAAGGCAAGACTACTTAAGAAAGCTGTCTCACATTATTAAGCAGCCTACATTTTCTGCCAAAATGGGAAAGAAAAAGGATGTGTCGGCTGCTGAGAAGCAACAAATTGTGGAGTGTTTAGGTCAAGGCATGACTACAATCAACATTGTGCGATGATCAGGATGAAGTGTCTTGGCAATCAAGAAGTATGTAGCTGATTCACAGTACACACGTGTGCGTGCTGATAAGGGCAAATTGAGGACTCTTTCCTACAGGCAATTACGTCAGGTTGAAAGAGCAGCGGCAAAAAAGCCTTGTCATAGCAGCAGACAAGTTTTTGAAGCTGCTTGTGCCTCCAACGTCCCCCGAACAACAAGATGCAGGGTCCTTCAGAGGTTTGCAGCTGTGCATACGCCATCCTGTCGACCTCCTCTATCCACTTCAGACAAGCAGAAACGGCTCCAGTGGGCCAAACATTACATGAAGACTGATTTCAAAACTGTTTTGTTCACGGATGAGTGCCGTGCAGCGCTCGATGGTCCAGATGGATGGAGTGGAGGATGGCTGGTTGATGGACACCCCACGCAAACACGGCTACAGCGCCAACAAGCAGGAGGTGGAGTAATGTTTTGGGCTGGAATCATGGGGAGAGAGATTGTCGGCCCCTTTAGGATCCCTGAAGGCGCTAAAGATGAACTCCATAATGTATGTGGATTTTCTCAAACAGCACTTCCTGCCATGGTTCAAGAAGAAGAACCGTGTATTTCACAGCAAGATCATTTTTCTGCATGATAATGCACCATCTCATGCTGCACATAAAACATCTGCATCTCTGGCTGATATGGGCATAAAAGGGGACAAACTTATGGTGTGACCCCCATGCTCCCCTGACCTGTACCCCATTCAGAACCTTTGGAGCATCATTAAAAGGAGTGTCTATGATGGTGGGAGGCAGTTCACATCTAAGCAACAGCTCTGGGAGGGTATTCTGTCCAAATGCAAAACAATTGAAGCAGAAACCATCCAAAACCTGACAAATTCAATGGACGAGAGAGTTCAGAAGCTCCTTTCGAACAAGGGGTCCTATGTGAAAATGTAACATCACCTAGAATAAAGTTTTGAGTTGAAAACTGTTTGATTTCAGTTTCTAACAACCTGCTAATGCTTATAATTTCAAAAATGACCATTTTTTTGGTCTTTATTAAAATGAAAAGGTTGATCGAAAAGTTTGGGGGATCTAAGAGTGTGGCAACCCAGTAGTCATGATTACTTCGAATTCTGACAATATGAGGGTCATGCTGCAGGTAGTGCAGCAAGAAGGCACTTATGTGTCTTGCGAATCTCGGAGCCCCAAAATTATTTTCCGGGCTAGATGCAGCTAAAAATTATTATTAATTTTAAATCTGGTGAAGCTTTAGTATAGATGGCCTAATAGGATCAGTGCTGCACACTGCTACAAAGCCCAAATTATTTTCCAGTCAAGATACAGATAAACATGATTAGTAATTTTAAATCTGGTGGAGCTTATTATAGATGGCCTAATAGAATCAGTGCTGCACACTGCTACAAAGCCCAAATTATTTTCCAGCCAAGATACAGATAAACATGATTAGTAATTTGAAAGCTTAAAACGGTTGGTAGGGTGATTTTAACCAATCATCAAGCTTTTACTCTCCCCAGGATGACACAGGGGTAGAAAAGTCATTTCGGATCCATGATTTGTTCATCTTTATGAACGTGAGTCTGTCTACATTATCAGTGGAGAGCCGCATGCGCTTATCTGTCAGCACACCACCAGCAGCGCTGAACACACGTTCAGACAGAACGCTGGCTGCGGGGCATGACAAGATCTCCAAGGCGTAAGTGGCTAGCTCCGGCCATTTATCCAGATTGGAAGCCCAAAAAGAGCAATGGTCCAGTGACACAGTCGTGGCTTCAATGTTTACTTGGAGATACTCCTGTACCATCGTCTCTAGGCGTTGACTATGTGTCAGACTTCTTGTCTCCTGTGGCCTTGCAAAGGATGGGCTAAAAAAGTGGTGAAATGGTTCCGCAAAATTGATGTTACCAGCAGATACTGTGGTTCTGTTACGGTTTGAGTGCTGAACACTTGACGGTCCCACGGTTGGCAAGTTGGAACTGTGAGATTCACTACGTACACCACTGGTATTTTGTGGAAAAGCACATGTAAGATTCTGCAACAGTCTCTGCTGATACTCCTGCATGCGTGCATCCCTTTCTATGGCAGGAATAATTTCTGCAAATTTACTTTTGTACCGGGGATCTAACAGTGTGGCAACCCAGTAGTCAGGATTATTTCTAATTCTCACAATTCGAGGGTCATGTTGCAGGTAGTGCAGCAAGAAGGCACTCATGTGTGTTGCGCATCCAGGAGCACCAAGTCCCTGTTGTGTTGGTGGCGAGGTAACAATCATGCTTCCTTCCTCTGTCCTCTCCCCCCAACCTCGCACAACAGAAATGTGATCAAGGTCTCCCTCATCTGATGAGTCTTCCATCAGTTCGTCCTCCACTTCTTCCTGGGCTCCTGCACCTTCCTCACTAGTTTGGCTGCTACCATGCGCCCTGGTAAAACCATCTCCCCCACCCTCACATGCCTGCCGCCTTGGTGCTGCCGACCGTCTGGACCTTGCAGATGTTAGCCCTTCCGCATACAACTCCTCCTCCTCTACTTCCTCCACCTCCTCTTGTGCCACCACCTGACTCCGAATTCTGTTTAACATGTGCTCCAGCATGTAAATCACCGGAATAGTTATGCTGATAATGGCATCGTCAGCACTAAACATCTACGTCGCCATTTCAAAACTGTGCAGAAGGGTGCATAGGTCCCTGATCTGAGACCACTCCTCCAGCGTGATTTGCCCCACCTCTGAATCTCGTTGGCCCAGGCTATACGTCAGAACGTATTGCACCAGGGCTTGTCGGTGCTGCCACAGTCGCTGCAACATGTGCAGAGTTGAATTCCACCGGGTAGGCACATCGCATTTTAGCCGGTGAAGTGGCAGGCCCAACGACTTCTGTAGAGATGTAAGTCGCTGAGCTGCGGGATGCGAACGGCGGAAGTGAGCACACAGCGACCGTGCCCTCTGCAGAAGGCCATCTAGTCTGGGATAGTGGGCTAAAAATTGCTGGACAACCAGGTTCAACACGTGAGCCATACAAGGCACGTGTGTGACATTGCCCCGGCGAAGGGCCGCACCCAGGTTTGCAGCATTGTCGCACACGGCCTTCCCTGGTTTCAGGTCCAGTGGAGACAACCATTCATGAAATTGGTTCTCCAGAGCTGACCACAACTCCTCAGCTTTGTGACTCACATTTCCCAGACATTTCAATGTAAAAACTGCCTGATGACGTTGAGCCCTACTGCCAGCATAGTAAGGAGGTGTGCAGGATCCCTTCTGCGCAGTTAGAAAGCTTGTGGCATGACCAGACAGGCTTTGGGTGCAGGTGGAAGACCGAGAGGAGGTTGAGGAGGCAGAAGCAGTGGAGGAACTTTGACATAAAGAGGATTGACGCACAACTCGTGGGGACGGCAAGACTTGGACAGCAGCCCCTTGTCCTGCTGTCACCATAGTTACCCAGTGCCCAGTCAGCGACATGTAACGCCCCTGTCCATGCCTACTCGTCCAAGTGTCTGTGGTGAAATGCACCCTGTCACACACAGAGTTTCTCAAAGAAGCGGTGATGTTGTGTGCGACATGCTGGTGGAGCGCAGGCACACCTTTCTTTGAGAAGTAGTGCCGACTGGGCATCTGGTACTGGGGCACTGCGACGGACATAGGGTCTCGAAAATCCTCTGTGTCCACCAGGCGGAAAAGCAGCATTTCTGTAGCCAAGAGCTTGCAGATGGTGAAATTCAACCTCTTAGCTTTCTCATGGCTAGGAGGAAATGGTCTTTTACTTGTCCACATCTGAGGGACCGAGGGCTGGCTATTGTGCTTAGACGGGGTTGATAAGGGTGTCCCCGGCAAACTGCCGGTCTGTGAGGAAGATGCAGGCGGACATGTTAGGTTGCCTTGATCCAAAGGTGGTGCTATCGATGTCGGACAGCGCTCAACACCAGCTGCTGTTACCACCTCCAAAGAAAATGATGACCTGCCAATCACGCTGGCTGTTGCGGGTAAAGAGGTGGCAGGTCTGTGCCCCAAAACAGGTGTGACTGCTGTCCCCCCAGTCACAGAGGATGAAGAGGCCGCGGATGCACAAGATATGGCAGACGGCGGTTGGCCCGGCCGGCTAGGCCGCATTGTATCACACTGAGCTTCCCACTGCAACTTATGCTTCATGTCCATGTGCCGGTTCATGCATGAAGTACTCAAACTATGTATTTTTTGGCCTCTACTTAGCTTTTGCTGACAAATGTTACAGATAACACGAGTTGGGTCATCTTTATTGATCTGAAAAAATGCCCAGGCTATGCAAGGCTTAGCACCCATGCGACCTGAAGAGCCACCACGAATTGTGGTGAGAGGCAGAGTTGTGTTTGAGGATGCAGTTGTTGACGTGCTTCCAGTACTACGTCTCTGTCCAGGAAGGCACAACCTGACCTCGTCGTCACTAGCATCTTCCTCCACCTCCTCTGCTGACCTCATCTCTTGGCTGACTGTGGGTTGACAGTAAGTGGGATCTCCAACCTCATCATCATCACCCTGTCTGTTATCACACCCGTCGTCCTCAGAGCCAACCTGTTCCTGCCCTGACAAAAAACTAAAGTTGTCGCTCCAATCAGGTATTTGAGTCTTATCATCGTCTTCCTCATTGTCTCCACCAACAGGAGTTACAGTTTGGGAATGAGGGTCTACATTATGGTCAGAACCTTCTGCGTCTGGTCCTGGATCCGACTCATAAAGATTCTGGGCATCAGTGCAGATCATTTCCTCGTCTGGATTCACAGAAGCGCTGGAGTCGACCTCTGATTCCCAGGCTATAGTATGAGTAAACAGCTCTGCAGACTCAACCATCTGTTCTACCTTAAAGATGCATAGAGGTGGGCCTCAGTAATGACACGTTCCCATTAGAAAGGAGCGGCTCTGCTATAGAGTTATAGAGTATAGAGTGAGTCGAGCGGCTGCTAAAATTATGGAAAAACCCCAATGACAGTTTAAAAACACAGAGGTTGGCTTCAGTAACGACATGTTCCCATTAGAAAGGAGCGGTTCTGCTATACAGCAATAAGGAATGCAGTTAGTTCAACGGCTGCCAAAATTTGTGATAAACCACAATGAAAATTTAAAATCACATAGAAGTGAGTCTTAGGAATGACATGTTCCCATTAGAAGGAGTGGCTGCCGCATACTATTCTTGCGCATGCAGTGACTACAATGTCTGCAAAAAGTTTGGAGGCACTCCAATGCCCCTTTCAAGAAACGTTGAGGAGGGCCACCTGAAAAAAATGTTTCCAATATTAGGAAGTGAGTCTCCCATACTGTTTGCCTATGTAGTAAAGCAACGGCTACCAAAAATTTGGACGCATTCCAATGTCCCTTGCAAGAGACGTAGAAGGAGGCCTCCTGAACAAAATGTTCCCATTATTAGGAAGTGGGCCTCCCATACTGTTTGCCTATGAAGTGAATGCAACGGCTGCCAAATATTTGCAGGCACTCCAATGCCCCTTGCAAGAGACGTAGCGCAAGTGATATGGTAGATATGGTGGAGAATGATATGGCGGTGGAGTATGAGGAGAAGGAGGAGGACAAGAGCACATAGACAAAATCAGGGAACGTATACCCATGTCAGAGTTTGAAGAGGTGCATGGGATTAGACCTCCCAAAAAAAGACACTGGATTTGAGTTTGTTACACTGCTATCATTCGGTGGTGTTGAGAAGTCTGGCCCAATTCAGCCCTTGTTCATTTTTAGATGAGTCAGCCTGTCAGCATTTTCAATTGACAGGCGGATACACCTATCAGTTATAATTCCCCCGGCGGCACTAAAAGCCATTGACAAAACGCTAGCGGCAAGGCAGTCCAGGACCTCCAAAGCGTAGAGAGCCAATACATACTTGGATACCCAATAATGATAAGGCACAGAAGAATCATGGAGGATGTTGGTACGGTCGGAAAGGTACTCCTTAAGCATCTTCCCAAACTTTCAACTCATTGAGAGAGTACCCTACGCATCAGGGCCTGTGCAATGGTAGGGTATGAGAAAACTGTCCCAGAACTCTGACAGTGTTTCCCTGCCTCTGCTTTATTGGATTTTTGTCTCTCTCGCCTGTACTCCTTGGTTGCTAACAGGCAAGGCTTCCATGTCCTAACAAAGAGGATGACTGACCATGCTATCCTTCTCATCCTCCTCCTTCTACTCCCTGTCTTCAGGCCATCCACGTTGAACAGACGGTATGGCAGTTGTGCAGGTAGTACTGTCTATAGCGCAGGAAATTAGCTCCTGTTCTTCCTCCTCCTCCTCTTCCTCATTGTCATCCAATCCACATTGGGATGAGATGAGGCTGGGCTGGGTGGAATCACGCTGTATAGTTCCTTGCTCCATATCAACATGCTCCGCCTGCAATGCATCCTCCTTAATTGTGAGAAGCAAGTGTTTCAAAAGACAGAGAAGTGGGATGGTGATGCTAATTATGGCATCATTGCCGCTCACCATCTTGGTGAAGTCCTCAAAGTTTTGGAGAATGGTAACGATGTCTGACATCCATGTCTACTTATGAGGTCTTATGTGTGGAGTCTGAACTGAATACCGACGGCCATGTTGATGCTGATAGTAAACAACTGCCATCTTCTGCTCACAAATCCATCTCAACATCTGCAATGTAGAGTTCCAATGCGTGGGAACATCGCACACCGGTCGGTGAGCTGGAAGCTGCAAACACTGCTGAAGTACGGCAAGGACAGCAGAAGCTGTACCTGACTTTCTAAAATGGGCACACTCATGGCGTACTTTGACAAGCAGATCCAGCATATCTGGGTTTTGAGAAACTTCTGAACCATGAGGTTAAGCACATGGGCCAGGCATGGTACGTGTGTGAGCTCGCCTCGCTTCCGAGCTGCCACAAGGTTCGGGCCATTGTCACACACAACCATGCCTGGCTGTAAGTACAGCGGTGTCAGCCACAGATGTGCCTGCTCTTTCAGTGCTGTCCACAACTATTCATCGTTGTGCGGTTTGTTACCTAAGCATATTAGCTTCAGCATAGCCTGTTGCCGCTTGGCAGAGGCAGTGCTGCAGTGCTTCTAGCTTCTGACTGATGTGGTAATTTTGGAGATAGAAACTGAAGTGGAGGAGGAGGCAAAGGAGCTGTAGAATGTGGGGGCAATCCTGTTTGACCCAGGGCCCGCAATCCTTGGCGTCGAGAGGACGTGTTCTTTGCCAAGGTCCAGCTTCCACTATATTAACCAAGTGGGCCATCCCTGCCCACAAACACTTGTCCACGTGGACTTTAGGTGGACTTTCCCAGTAACTGCATTGTTAAGGGCACCGCTAATGTTGTGGGACACGTGCTTGTGTAATGTGGGGACGGCACACCGGGAAAAATAGTGGTGGCTGAGGACTAGTGTTGAGCCACCCCCGTTGTGTTCGAGTTCGGTTCGGTTCGTCGAACACCCGTGTGTTCGCCGAACTGTTCGTCGAACTGTTCGTCGAACACCTTCGAACACCGTTAAAACCAATGGCAGGCAAACAAAAACACATAGAGACACATAGAAAACACCTTCAAAGGTGTCCAAAAGCTGACAAACTGCTCAGAAGACATAACTAACACATGGAAAAGTGATAAGTACATATAGTCATGCGAAAATAAAAGAGGTGGAGGAGTAAAAGGAGGGGGAGACACAGATATAGGCATGTCATGCCCTTCTAAAATCCAAAAAGTGAGAAGCCGACACGGCCAGTCCGCTCCTGCCCGTGCCACCTCCATGTCGCCGGGTTTGTGCCAGAGCCGCGGTGAACCCTGACGGCCAGCCCCCCTCTCCCAATACTGGTGCCTGTCCGCTGGTGGGTCGAGCGAGCCCCCCTGTGGTGGAGGCAGCTCTAAGCTTTTTAATTTAAATTGTCTCTCTAATTTGAATGAATACACTTTAAATCCATTTACAAGGATCTATTGGAGGGCAAGTCTCATGCCAGCAGCCACGGTAATTCCAGCTCCAGTAGCGTCCACTAAAGCTGCTGCAGTTAAAAAGCTTTTATAAGGATCGAGCTCGGCTGTCCACCACAAGGCATCCTACTGCCAGTCCCAGCCCCTATGCCTTGGGGTGCCTCCTGATGCTCTTCACTAAGTATCCCATGGTCCCGAAGCATTTCCTTTGAAAAAATTAAGTGTCTAAACTACAGGTGGTGCAGCTTGCTTAACAGCCGGGATAATCCGCTCACTAGCAGACACTGCTACTTGTCACAAAGTATTTCCTGGGCTAGATGCAGTTAAAAATTTGTAATTAGATACTCTCGTTGGATGCTGAGAAAGCATTCCATAGAGTCTCCTGGCACGCCATATATGATTCTCTTAAAAAGCTTGGGGTAGGGGTCTAGGGGACCCTTTTATAGCCAAAATCACGGCCCTGTATCGCAATACGTCACCTAGGCTGAAGATAAATGGAACTGTAGCACCCTGAGGGCTCGGTTGCTACAGACGTATTGCACCTCACCCAGAGGTGTGATATCTCACTCTCAGGTAAGGATGGAGTGTGGATCAGGACCCGACACCTGCATGCATTACACCACATTGCCGTGGGGCAGGGCGACCAATATGCCCCTGAGATGGGCACGACAGTCCCTGTCCCTGGCTGGAGTGGGGGGAGGGAACACTGAGGAAGGGGAACCATGTAGTGCAGGAGCAGGGAGGAAGCAGTTCCTGGGTGCATTGAGAAGGGAGTATAAAAGGTGGGCACCATCTTAGTTCAGTGCAGAGAAGTCTGAGCAGAAGTGGCAGGGAGCAGGGGCTCTGCATGAGCTCTGCTCCGGAGGCGGGCCTAGTAACAGAGGCCCAGGCCTGGAAGAGGGAGAAGGAAGGAAGAGGAGCGGAGAAGGCTCCAGGAACGAGGAATGAAGGGATCCCAGGGGTGCGGACGGGCGAGTCGCCACCGCACGCCCGAATCCACCTGCGTGGAGGGGTCAGGCCAAAGGGGGAGACTGGTCCCCGAACTAGTGGAGGCAGGAAACGACCCTCAGCTAGAAACCGGAGGCTCTGACATTTTATGTGGCGCAGCCCCTCGCTACACCCGTTAGGAAGGCACCACATAGGGTCAGGGAAACTGGCGCCAAGTTTACCAAGAGGAGGCCCGAGGCAGCCGGACAGAAGTGTTGGTAAGAAAGGCCAGACAAAGGACACACAAAGGGGGTCCTGTGAAGTGCTCCAAAGTTATCTGGGAGTTGTCTGAGCCCCTCACCTGGTGAGCACAGTACGACGTGGGCAGCCGTTACCTGCAGACGTGGTCTTTATAATAAGAACTGTGAGTAAAGGCCCTGAACTGCATCACTGACTCCGTGTCGTTACTGCTGCTGCCCTGCACCATCACCCCCATCCTCCGCATACACTGCCCTGAGGCTATACTCCTCCCGTGGGGAGTTATGCTACGCTCTGCTGCACCCACAACACCAGCCTCAGTTGTCTGCCCTGTAGCGGCGGTTCACTCTGACCGCAATCCACGGGTGGCGTAGTCGGACATTTAAACATGAAAACCACATAAATAGTTCCGCCACTGGTTTGACCGCCCTGAGCCACGGAACTGGGTCGCCGCCACGAAGACTACAACCACCAGCATCCACCAAAAAGGGTCCGGCTCCGGGTGTCCCAAGGCCCAGGGGGTGCGTCAGAACATTTTCATCACCTTTCACAATCACCAATGGGACAAGGCAGTGATGTCCTCTGTCCCCTCTCTTATACATCCTAGTGACGGAGCACCTGCTCTCATCAATTCGCCATAACCCCAATATTAGGTGGATTGAGGTGGGAGGCACCGAGTACAAGTGCTCTCTATTTGCTGATGATGTCCTAGTATATATCACTCAATCACATATATCCATCCATGCTGTTATGGCTGAAATAGATCACTTTGTTACATGGTAAAATTTTAAAATCAATGCAGCGAAGTCTGAGGCCCTCGATGTCTCCCTCCCCAAATCTATATAGGATTCCATCCAGTCCAACTTTCCCTTTGCCTGGCCCTCACAGGGTATCAAATACTTAGGAATTCCTATTCATAGAGACCTCTCCCATCTATGTTATCTTAATTTTGGGCCCTTTATTGAACAACTCCATACAGACCACGGTTGGCAAGTTAGAACTGTAAGATTCACTACGTGAACCACTGGTGTTTTGTGGAAAAGCACATGTACACTGCGTTCCAAATTATTATACAAAAAGTGTTTAGGAGTGATAAGGGAAGAATTTGTTTGTCAGTTAAACTCATTGATGGTGATGTGTGTCAGGGCTCTTTATATCACTGTAAGCAATTGCAGACACCTGTGCTAATTAGTTTGGCAGGTGTGTCCAATGAAAGGCAAGACTACTTAAGAAGGCTCTCTCACATTATTAAGCAGCCTACATTTTCTGCCAAAATGGGAAAGAAAAAGGATGTGTCGGCTGCTGAGAAGCAACAAATTGTGGAGTGTTTAGGTCAAGGCATGACTACAATCAACATTGTGCGATGATCAGGATGAAGTGTCTTGGCAATCAAGAAGTATTTAGCTGATTCACAGTACACACGTGTGCGTGCTGATAAGGGCAAATTGAGGACTCTTTCCTACAGGCAATTACGTCAGGTTGAAAGAGCAGCGGCAAAAAAGCCTTGTCATAGCAGCAGACAAGTTTTTGAAGCTGCTTGTGCCTCCAACGTCCCCCGAACAACAAGATGCAGGGTCCTTCAGAGGTTTGCAGCTGTGCATGCGCCATCCTGTCGACCTCCTCTATCCACTTCACACAAGCAGAAACGGCTCCAGTGGGCCAAACATTACATGAAGACTGATTTCAAAACTGTTTTGTTCACGGATGAGTGCCGTGCAGCGCTCGATGGTCCAGATGGATGGAGTGGAGGATGGCTGGTTGATGGACACCCCACGCAAACACGGCTACAGCGCCAACAAGGAGGAGGTGGAGTAATGTTTTGGGCTGGAATCATGGGGAGAGAGATTGTCGGCCCCTTTAGGATCCCTGAAGGCGCTAAAGATGAACTCCATAATGTATGTGGATTTTCTCAAACAGCACTTCCTGCTATGGTTCAAGAAGAAGAACCGTGTATTTCACAGCAAGATCATTTTTCTGCATGATAATGCACCATCTCATGCTGCACATAAAACATCTGCATCTCTGGCTGATATGGGCATAAAAGGGGACAAACTTATGGTGTGACCCCCATGCTCCCCTGACCTCTACCCCATTCAGAACCTTTGGAGCATCATTAAAAGGAGTGTCTATGATGGTGGGAGGCAGTTCACATCTAAGCAACAGCTCTGGGAGGGTATTATGTCCTCATGCAAAACAATTGAAGCAGAAACCATCCAAAACCTGACAAATTCAATGGACGAAAGAGTTCAGAAGCTCCTTTCGAACAAGGGGTCCTATGTGAAAATGTAACCACCTAGAATAAAGTTTTGAGTTGAAAACTGTTTGATTTCAGTTTCTAACAACCTGCTAATGCTTATAATTTCAAAAATGACCATTTTTTTGGTCTTTATTAAAATGAAAAGGTTGATCGAAAAGTTTGGGGGATCTAAGAGTGTGGCAACCCAGTAGTCATGATTACTTCGAATTCTGACAATATGAGGGTCATGCTGCAGGTAGTGCAGCAAGAAGGCACTTATGTGCCTTGCGCATCTCGGAGCCCCAAAATTATTTTCCGGGCTAGATGCAGCTAAAAATTATTTTTAATTTTAAATCTGGTGAAGCTTTAGTATAGATGGCCTAATAGGATCAGTGCTGCACACTGCTACAAAGCCCAAATTATTTTCCAGTCAAGATACAGATAAACATGATTAGTAATTTGAAAGCTTAAAACGGTTGGTAGGGTGATTTTAACCAAACATCAAGCTTTTACTCTCCCCAGGATGACACAGGGGTAGAAAAGTCGTTTCGGATCCATGATTTGTTCATCTTTATGAACGTGAGTCTGTCTACATTATCAGTGGAGAGCCGCGTGCGCTTATCTGTCAGCACACCACCAGCAGCGCTGAACACACGTTCAGACAGAACGCTGGCTGCGGGGCATGACAAGATCTCCAAGGCGTAAGTGGCTAGCTCCGGCCATTTATCCATATTGGAAGCCCAAAAAGAGCAAGGGTCCAGTGACCCAGTCGTGGCTTCAATGTTTACTTGGAGATAATCCTGTACCATCGTCTCTAGGCGTTGACTATGTGTCAGACTTCTTGTCTCCTGTGGCCTTGCAAAGGATGGGCTAAAAAAGTGGTGAAATGATTCCGCAAAATTGATGTTACCAGCAGATACTGTGGTTCTGTTACGGTTTGAGTGCTGAACACTTGACGGTCCCACGGTTGGCAAGTTGGAACTGTGAGATTCACTACGTGCACCACTGGTATTTTGTGGAAAAGCACATGTAAGATTCTGCAACAGTCTCTGCTGATACTCCTGCATGCGTGCATCCCTTTCTATGGCAGGAATAATTTCTGCAAATTTACTTTTGTACCGGGGATCTAACAGTGTGGCAACCCAGTAGTCAGGATTATTTCTAATTCTCACAATTCGAGGGTCATGTTGCAGGTAGTGCAGCAAGAAGGCACTCATGTGTGTTGCGCATCCAGGAGCACCAAGTCCCTGTTGTGTTGGTGGGGAGTTAACAATCATGCTTCCTTCCTCTGTCCTCTCCCCCCAACCTCGCACAACAGAAATGTGATCAAGGTCTCCCTCATCTGATGAGTCTTCCATCAGTTCGTCCTCCACTTCTTCCTGGGCTCCTGCACCTTCCTCACTAGTTTGGCTGCTACCATGCGCCCTGGTAAAACCATCTCCCCCACCCTCACATGCTTGCCGCCTTGGTGCTGCCGACCGTCTGGACCTTGCAGATGTTAGCCCTTCCGCATACAACTCCTCCTCCTCTACTTCCTCCACCTCCTCTTGTGCCACCACCTGACTCCGAATTCTGTTTAACATGTGCTCCAGCATGTAAATCACCGGAATAGTCATGCTGATAATGGCATCGTCAGCACTAAACATCTTCGTCGCCATTTCAAAACTGTGCAGAAGGGTGCATAGGTCCCTGATCTGAGACCACTCCTCCAGCGTGATTTGCCCCACCTCTGAATCTCGTTGGCCCAGGCTATACGTCAGAACGTATTGCACCAGGGCTTGTCGGTGCTGCCACAGTCGCTGCAACATGTGCAGAGTTGAATTCCACCGGGTAGGCACATCGCATTTTAGCCGGTGAAGTGGCAGGCCCAACGACTTCTGTAGAGATGTAAGTCGCTGAGCTGCGGGATGCGAACGGCGGAAGTGAGCACACAGCGACCGTGCCCTCTGCAGAAGGCCATCTAGTCTGGGATAGTGGGCTAAAAATTGCTGGACAACCAGGTTCAACACGTGAGCCATACAAGGCACGTGTGTGACATTGCCCCGGCGAAGGGCCGCACCCAGGTTTGCAGCATTGTCGCACACGGCCTTCCCTGGTTTCAGGTCCAGTGGAGACAACCATTCATGAAATTGGTTCTCCAGAGCTGACCACAACTCCTCAGCTGTGTGACTCACATTTCCCAGACATTTCAATGTAAAAACCGCCTGATGACGTTGAGCCCTACTGCCAGCATAGTAAGGAGGTGTGCAGGATCCCTTCTGCGCAGTTAGAAAGCTTGTGGCATGACCAGACAGGCTTTGGGTGCAGGTGGAAGACCGAGAGGAGGTTGAGGAGGCAGAAGCAGTGGAGGAACTTTGACATAAAGAGGATTGACGCACAACTCGTGGGGACGGCAAGACTTGGACAGCAGCCCCTTGTCCTGCTGTCACCATAGTTACCCAGTGCCCAGTCAGCGACATGTAACGCCCCTGTCCATGCCTACTCGTCCAAGTGTCTGTGGGGAAATGCACCCTGTCACACACAGAGTTTCTCAAAGAAGCGGTGATGTTGTGTGCGACATGCTGGTGGAGCGCAGGCACACCTTTCTTTGAGAAGTAGTGCCGACTGGGCATCTGGTACTGGGGCACTGCGACGGACATAAGGACATTTCTGTAGCCAAGAGCTTGCAGATGGTGAAATTCAACCTCTTAGCTTTCTCATGGCTAGGAGGAAATGGTCTTTTACTTGACCACATCTGAGGGACCGAGGGCTGGCTACTGTGCTTAGACGGGGTTGATAAGGGTGTCCCCGGCAAACTGCCGGTCTGTGAGGAAGATGCAGGCGGACATGTTAGGTTGCCTTGATCCAAAGGTGGTGCTATCGATGTCGGACAGCGCTCAACACCAGCTGGTGTTACCACCTCCAAAGAAAATGATGACCTGCCAATCACGCTGGCTGTTGCGGGTAAAGAGGTGGCAGGTCTGCGCCCCAAAACAGGTGTGACTGCTGTCCCCCCAGTCACAGAGGATGAAGAGGCCGCGGATGCACAAGATATGGCAGACGGTGATTGGCCCGGCCGGCTAGGCCGCATTGTAGCACACTGAGCTTCCCACTGCAACTTATGCTTCATGTCCAAATGCCGGTTCATGCATGAAGTACTCAAACTATGTATTTTTTGGCCTCTACTTAGCTTTTGCTGACAAATGTTACAGATAACACGAGTTGGGTCATCTTTATCGATCTGAAAAAATGCCCAGGCTATGCAAGGCTTAGCACCCATGCGACCTGAAGAGCCACCACGACTTGTGGTGAGAGGCAGAGTTGTGTTTGAGGATGCAGTTGTTGACGTGCTTCCAGTACTACGTCTCTGTCCAGGAAGGCGCAACCTGACCTCGTCGTCACTAGCATCTTCCTCCACCTCCTCTGCTGACCTCATCTCTTGGCTGACTGTGGGTTGACAGTAAGTGGGATCTCCGACCTCATCATCATCACCCTGTGCATTATCACACCCGTCGTCCTCAGAGCCAACCTGTTCCTGCCCTGACAAAAAACTAAAGTTGTCGCTCCAATCAGGTATTTGAGTCTTATCATCGTCTTCCTCATTGTCTCCACCAACAGGAGTTACAGTTTGGGAATGAGGGTCTACATTATGGTCAGAACCTTCTGCGTCTGGTCCTGGATCCGACTCATAAAGATTCTGGGCATCAGTGCAGATCATTTCCTCGTCTGGATTCACAGAAGCGCTGGAGTCGACCTCTGATTCCCAGGCTATAGTATGAGTAAACAGCTCTGCAGACTCAACCATCTGTTCTACCTCATACTCAGACGGGCAGCTGGAGATTTGGGAGCTGTGAGGAAGCAAGTGCGATTTGGGTGACACCTTTGAGGACTGGAGTATTTGTGATGTTGAAGTTGATGTGGAGGAGAGCCCACTTAAAGGAGCACTTGATATCCGTTGAAGCACCTGCTGTTTTTGTGCCTCATCTGGAATTTGTAGCGATTGGCGTGGCCGTAAGAAAGGGATCTTATCACATTGTCCGCTAAAAGAAGTAGACATTTTAGTTTGGCTGGAAGATGGTCTTTCTTCTGCAGATGTTACTGTTGCTTTAACACCTACCCCACGGACACAACCTTTTTTCCCCTTCCCAACACGCCTATTCCCCTTTCCACCAGCAGCAGGCCTTTTTCCACTCATTTTGGTGGTTAACTAATTCACAACTCTGGAGTTATTTGCACAAAAAAACAATGGATGGTAACCGAGCAGAGCTGAGTGGCCAAACTGTGGTATTAGGCCAAAACTATTGGCTGGGTTAGATGCAGAAAAAAATTATTTTGAATTTGCAACCTGATGGAGGTCAGTATAGATGGACTAATACAAATAGTCCCACACACTGCTAGAAGCCCAAATATTTTTTCAGAGGTACTGTAGATGCAGATAAAAATTATTTTTAATTTGCAACCTGATGGAGGTCAGTATAGATTGACTAATAGACCAAGTCCCACACACTGCTAGAAGCCCAAATATTTTTTCAGAGCTAGATGCAGAAAAAAATTATTTTTAATTTGCAACCTGATGGAGGTCAGTATAGATGGACTAATAGACCAAGTCCCACACACCGCTAGAAGCCCAACTATTTTTTCAGAGCTAGATGCAGAAAAAAATTATATCCAATTTGCAACCTGCTGTAGGTCAGTATAGATGGACTAATAGAACAAGTCCCACACACTGCTAGAAGCCCAAATATTTTTTCAGAGCTAAATGAAGAAAAAAATTATTTTTAATTTGCAACCTGATGGAGGTCAGTATAGATGGACTAATAGACCAAGTCCCACACACCGCTAGAAGCCCAAATATTTTTTCAGAGCTAGATGCAGAAAAAAATTATTTTTAATTTGCAACCTGATGGAGGTCAGTATAGATGGACTAATAGACCAAGTCCCACACACCACTAGAAGCCCAAATATTTTTTCAGAGCTAGATGCAGAAAAAAATTATTTTTAATTTGCAACCTGATGGAGGTCAGTATAGATGGACTAATAGACCAAGTCCCACACACTGCTAGAAGCCCAAATATTTTTTCAGAGCTAGATGCAGAAAAAAATTATTTTTAATTTGCAACCTGATGGAGGTCAGTATAGATGGACTAATAGACCAAGTCCCACACACCGCTAGAAGCCCAACTATTTTTTCAGAGCTAGATGCAGAAAAAAATTATATTCAATTTGCAACCTGCTGGAGGTCAGTATAGAAGGACTAATAGAACAAGTCCCACACACTGCTAGAAGCCCAAATATTTTTTCAGAGCTAAATGAAGAAAAAAATTATTTTTAATTTGCAACCTGATGGAGGTCAGTATAGATGGACTAATAGACCAAGTCCCACACACTGCTAGAAGCCCAAATATTTTTTCAGAGCTAGATGCAGAAAAAAATTATTTTTAATTTGCAACCTGATGGAGGTCAGTATAGATGGACTAATAGACCAAGTCCCACACACTGCTAGAAGCCCAAATATTTTTTCAGAGCTAGATGCAGAAAAAAAATATTTTTAATTTGCAACCTGATGGAGGTCAGTATAGATGGACTAATAGACCAAGTCCCACACACTGCTAGAAGCCCAAATATTTTTTCAGAGCTAGATGCAGAAAAAAATTATTTTTAATTTGCAACCTGATGGAGGTCAGTATAGATGGACTAATAGACCAAGTCCCACACACTGCTAGAAGCCCAACTATTTTTTCAGAGCTAGATGCAGAAAAAAATTATATTCAATTTGCAACCTGCTGGAGGTCAGTATAGAAGGACTAATAGAACAAGTCCCACACACTGCTAGAAGCCCAAATATTTTTTCAGAGCTAAATGAAGAAAAAAATTATTTTTAATTTGCAACCTGATGGAGGTCAGTATAGATGGACTAATAGACCAAGTCCCACACACTGCTAGAAGCCCAAATATTTTTTCAGAGCTAGATGCAGAAAAAAATTATATTCAGTTTGCAACCTGATGGAGGTCAGTATAGATGGACTAATAGAATGATGCTATGCCCAAAAGATTTTACTTCACTAGGTGCAGTAAAAAAATTGGTATTCTATACACAGGTGTTATATCTTGCAACACAGATAGGCTACTCCACTGACTAACACACTCTGCAATAGGCCAAAAAGGATTAGCTTTGCTAGATTCAGCCAAATGCTGTGAAAAAAACTTGCACAGCACTGGCACAGACCTGCCTGGCAAAAACTGATAGGAACTCATGTAACCTAGTCCTGAAAAGGACTCCAATTACAATTAGTCTTTACTCCCACAACCTATCTATTTAAGAGCACAGACCTCCCTGATAAAAGTCGTAGGAAATGCTGTAACCTAGTCCTTAAAAGGACTGCAATCACAACTATTCCCTACTCCCAAGCTATCTGTATATTTGTGCGAAAATTGGCTTGAAATTAACAAGGTATAGCGCACACAGCAACATCGGTGCCGTCTAACACGCAGCTCCAGCAGTGAGAAAATGGTGGCGACGGGGAAAATGGCTTGGTCTTATAGGGCAAGGACATGTGACATACACTGCCAATGACACATGCCCTTGCTTGTGTGAAAAAAAGCACTTCGCTCCGTGTGTGCGCTGCTGATAGGCTGACAGATTGCACCTCCCCACTGCAAATGCAGGAAAGAGAAAAAAAAATGGAGATCTTCATTGTTCCTGCAGAGATCCATCCCCTGCCCATCCCCCCACCCCGCTGTACACTCAAACTGCGTATTAACAGTAATTTTCATCATTACTGAGAAAAAATCCAGTTATGATTTTGGTGCACGAACAGTTATCGAACATAACCTCGAACAGCCGAATTTTTCTCAAATTGTTCGTGTTCGCCGAACGGCTCGAACACCGCCCAAAACAGCTCGAATTTGAGATTGGCGAACAGTTCGAGTAGAACAACGCTCATCTCTACTGAGGACCTAAAAAGCAACATTTTGAGTGCAAGCATTCGTGAAATGTGTGAATTTAGTAGTGTGGCCTGTGGGGCGGTGCTGCGTACTTGCGCTTGCGTTCCAAGGACTCGGGTAGGGACAACTGAACACTGCGCTAGGACAAGAACGTGTATGTGCTTGCTGATGTGCTAGTTGAGAGTTTGCAATGACAGGTGCAGGGCGGGAGGCATCTTCACATGCGCTATGGACTGGGTATTGCCGTGCACGCACATCAGCGGAGGAAGCGTTGGTGTTATCCGCAGACACTGTTTCTGGACCCTGGAGTTTGGCTCACCTAGTCGGGGGCTTTGCTGATTATGCTGGTGGTGGTCAGGCTGCTAGTTTTGCTACCCTTGCTGATGCTGGCCTGAAAGATGGTGCAAATGGACTTTTTGAGGTTACCTGCAGAGTATTTAAAAAACAACCAGACTCGGGAAGACCAAACAGTTATATTGGCAACTTCTGTCGTGTTGATGTTAAGGGGAACGCTTTCTTTCCTTGTGTCTGCGGCCACCACACTGCTTCGTCCTGCCTGTTGTGGTGCTACACCTCCCTCCCCCTGTGTGCTGCTGTCCTCGTTCTGTATGTCGCCCTGACAGTTTGGGTCAGTTACTATATCATCCACCACCTTGTCTTCCACTTCCGCACCCTTGTCCTCCTCCTGACTTTCTGGCAATTGTGTTTCATCATCATCCACCTCTTGCGACAGGATTTGCTCTTCCCCACCATTGCCTTCATGTGACTGTGGCTGCTCAAATATTTGGGCATCGCTACACGCATTCTCCTTTTGCCCCCCTTGAAGCTAGCCAGACATGAGGCCCGCATCTATAAAAGGAACAGTGAAAAGCTCTTCAGAGTGTCCAATTGTGGGACCAGTTGTCTCCGGGCACTCACATTGTGGGAGGAAGGAGGATCAGGGTGAGGAATATGCGGTCCAGACTCACGGCTACTGAGACTTGACCATGTGGAAGACATGGTGATGGTGGTGGTGGCAATGTGACTGGAAGCATTATCTGCTATCCAACCAACAACCTATTGACACTGCTCTGTGTTCAATAGTGGTGTTCTGCGGTCCCCTATTAATTGGGAAAGGAGGTCGAGCGACAAGATATGGGTGTTTGTTGTGGCAAAATTTCAGCTTGCCCATGGCCTCGGCCTAGACCTCTGCATGCACTATAACCATTATGTCCACTTCTCCTTCCCTTGCCACGCACTTTGCCCATTTTAAATGTAGAACAATATTTTACACGTTCACTACAAATGGTTGGGTTTGAACCGCAGTTATATGTGATACGTCCGTCGGACAACAACGGTTTTTAACAGCGGGCCTGTAGTTTATTATTCTTCACAGCAAGCACGAATAGGTTCACTTACACACTGTAACAAACTGTAAATGGAAGAAAGAAATGGCTGAACTTGGACCGCAGTTATATGTCATACTTTTGATGGACAACCACGGTTTTAAATAGCGGGCCTGTAGTTTGCAATTCTTCACTGCGACCTCATGTGAATAGCTTCACTGACAAACTGAAACAAAATGGAAATGGAGGCCAATATTTTCCACATTCGCTACAAATTTCTGGATTTTTATTGCAGTAATATGGAAAAGATCTGGCTGTATTCTGCAGTGCTAGCAAGCAAATGGAGCAGAAAAATGGTGTACTCTGGATTGCTTTTTAAGCAAATAATCAGGATTAAGATAAAAAAAATATTAGCCCTGTCCCCTGATATCTGGAGCTATGTCTACAAATATCTGTAACAGCAGGATCAGTCAGAACATGCAATGGATCCTCTTACACTGTATGCACTGCAGTCTGCCATAAACCCTACCTACCTGCCTAGCTCCTGCTATCACCACTGAACATATGCAGCTGGATTAGTCCTCAGAAGGACTTTTAGTTCAATAGATATATAAATATGCTGTGGAATACCTATGCTAACTATATACAAGCAAATATCTCCCTGACTCAGCAGCAGCTCTTCCTACTCTGCCTGTTTCCGGGGTAGACTGTGACCAGCATAGCGGCGCAGGAGCCGTCAATGACCGGCGCCAGGTACAACAGACAGGTAGTTGTCTCTGTTAGCAACTATATGCCTTTTCTTTTAATGTTTCGGATATCCCCTTTTAGGCAAAGCCTAGAGGAGAATCAAAACACAACACCTGTCTTAGGGATAAAACAGATATGTGACTACCATTGATGTCTTGGAGCAATTGTATACGTTTTAATATGGACTGAATAAACTTCGGATTTTATTTTCAAGGAGCTGGATCATCTATTCTCTTTTTCTATTATTCCTAATGTACATAGACATTACAACTGATTGTGAAAAGTCTCCTGAATTGTTAGCCACTTTTTAAAGTGGAATACTTTTCCTAAAGTTTCACTTTTTAAACTTTTAGAATCTTTTAAGAACATTAATCATTAGAAGTTCACCTCTTCAGTGATTTAGGACACAAGAGACACATGATGTAATGGAAAAACTTTTCCTAGTGTTTTTCACAGCCCTTTCCTTTACTGTGCTTATATAAACTCTGGGAGTAACTCTGCCTGATCTCACAGATGATCACTACGTTGGTAAATGATACACCATGATCGAAATCTAATTGACTATTTATGATTATTTTTTATTCACAAGCAACGAGAGAAATCGGCAAAATCAGTGACAGAGAATTGATTATGCAGGAAAATGGAAGAATCTGATGTAAGTCCAATTTCATTGTAAAACCCCTCAGAGAGCTCATGAACATTAAATCAATGACCACAATCCAACAAACATTAACATTTCTATTTCATAAATGTTCATGAGCATTCATGAAATAGAAATGTTAATGTTTGTTTGATTGTGGTCATTGATTGAATGTTATTATTATTACTTTTATTAGTGTAAGAAAAAGTTTTTATATTGTTTAAATAAGAGGTGAAGGAGCCGCAGCATGTGTGGCGGGAAAGATAAGTGGTAAAAGATTTATATCGTAGGTCATAAAACAGTAGGAGGAGAGAGTATGTGAGACCAAATGGTGATCAGTTTGGTGCATCAGTCTGATTTATACAAGCGGCACACATAAGGCATTACTAGTCCAACTAGGCAGATACTGACAGTGAAGGACCCGGTGCCCCTTTTCTCTGGTATACGCCACCTGCACATACAGACACAGAAACACATACATATAAAATATGCTCATACATATGCGTCTACAAATTAGGCATATGTATATAAAATATGTACAATCTTATACATTACTCTGGAACTTACACATTACACACACATACTGTATTACACACCAGTATACATAAAGAGACAGGCTTATATAAAACATGCACATTCACATAAGACTTGCGTATCTCATTATGCACACATACACTTTGCTCATGCATAAGTTTTTTATTTTTGTTTATTATTCTATCATATCTTTTCGGACTTCTATCATTTAATGTTGCACCGGCCATAACATTTTGCTTTTACGAAAACATTTACACATGAGGTCTCTTGTTTTCTAAAAGATCAGCTGCAGTTTTAACGCACAATTACATTATACACACACAAGTGTCGAAGTAACATTAACCTTTATTGTGGGTTAAATGCAAGAAAAAAAAATGGACTAATATTTATTTTCACCGTTTATCGATCACCCTTAGCAATATGTTCACTGTAATTATGGGCTGTAAGGATTACGAGGATAACAAGTATATCTTTATTAGTTACTGGTTTGTAGCAATTACTCAAAAAAGTGTTCTTCAAAAAATGTGATTATTATGTTTTTTGACAATATTTTCTGGGGAGAAAATCTCAGATTTATACTTTAATTGTATTACACCATATTGACCTAATATATAAAGGTATATTTGTATGTATCAGTACATTATTCACTTAGAAGAATACTATTTTGGTTATTAGGCAGAGTAGATTCTCTCTTACTCCACAGTCCAGCCTGGTGTTCAATCTTTGAGTTATTACTTTCCGTAGTAGTCGTTCTGAGTTTAAGTTTCTGCAAAGAACAGATCTAAGACAAAGCAGAGAGTTAAACTAACCATGTACATTATTGTTATGAGCGCTGATCTCGCCAGAGCTGTAAAAAGTTGACCAGCCTGGATGTGTTGTGCTACTCTAGACCAGATTCTCAGCTGTCTAAGAACAACCTCGATTCTGCCTTAATGACCATAAAAATAAAAAAAATCATTGCCATTTAGGCCTCATTCAGATATCTGTGATTTTTCTGATACGTTGAAACATGGACGGAGGTTCACCAGTGTTATAGATCCGAGTTTCTTGAGTGTTTGGTTAGTGAGTACGTTTTTACCCTCAATGTTCATTCAATGATCTTCATGTAACAATACATTTATGAGTTACAAAGCTTTTCCTATTCACTGCAGTTTTACTCCTTGGAGAGAACCTGGATAGCACAGTGATGTCATCCTTTAGTTCTTTGTGATTTTCGTGTACTGATAACATTCTGTGAGTAATTTTATTCCAAGATGCGGCTCAAAAATGGACATCACTCTATGATTATATTATTTTGTGAACATAAGGTCTGCAAAAAAAAACACGGTCATGTAGAAAGCTCAATAGATCATAATGGTTACGTTTTCTATCTGTGAAAAAGACAGATAGATCACATACATAAAATAACAGAAATCCAAACCAGGTCTAAGTCCCCTCTTTTTTTAGGCAAGAGTAGAAACCAAGAGAAATCCCTCTTAATTTGGTGCAATTGACTTTGAAATGTTGCACGGATTAAGGAAACTCTGGGCTTTAAGTCCTTGAGACTGAGTTAAAAGGGGGCTTCAGGGGTATTCCTGGTCTTGCACTATATTATATTATAGCTACATTTGTTTGAATTAATGTTTTTACTTATTTACTTTTCTGTTTTTGCTTTTTCTTCAGGTGAACAATCTGACTGCAGAAACAAATTTTTTCCTTTTAGGATTTCAAAGCAACAATCATTCAACTATTTTCCTCTTCTGTCTTCTACTGGTGGCTTTCTGTGGGACATTATGTGGAAATCTTCTGATCATCACCCTGGTGTCCACCAGCAAGAACCTCCACACCCCAATGTACTTCTTCATCTCACATCTTTCCATCAGTGACCTTTTGTTGTCCATTGATATTGTCCCCAGTTTGCTCAATATTCTACTGAAAAATGGGTTGTCGATTACTTTTACTCGCTGCATGACTCAGTTATATTTTTTTAGCGTCTCGGAAGTATTTGACTGTCTTCTTCTTGCTGTGATGTCCTATGACAGATATGTGGCCATTTGTAATCCCCTTCGATACACCTCTATTATGACAAAGGACCGTTGTGTTATATTGTCCACCATTTGCTGGGTGATGGGTTTTTCTGTTGCATTGATGTACTCTGTAACAATATCGATGCTGACCTTCTGTGGACCAAACATCATTGACCACTTTTTCTGTGATTATGTTCCTTTATTTGAAAATTCCTGTTCTAGTACTTACACTCTTGAGTTAGAGATCTTTGTAATGTGTTTCATCGTACTGTTCATGCCTCTCGCAGTAATTATTGTATCTTATGCTAAAATAATTGTCACCATCTTGAGGTTTCAGTCCAATGTCAGTAGACAGAAAGCCTTCTCCACCTGTAGTGCCCACCTCATTGTGGTCTCCATTTTCTTCAGTACGTTATTGAGTGTTTATCTGTTCCCAAAAGGAATGCAGACTGTAGACATCAGTAAAATCCTATCATTGCTATATACTGTATTCACCCCATTGGTCAACCCCATTATATACAGCCTGAGAAATAAAGACATAAAGAAATCTGTAAAGGAAATGATCAATAAATGTGTAATATATTACAGTAATAAAATAAACCGTTGATAAAGTTTGATCGTAAAAAGTATTTTTCCAGACTTTGGAGTGGATGGATTTTTTTTGTTTCTAATATTCATCATTTGAGTTGAGTAATAATATTTGCAGGCTCCTGGTCCAGTAGTCACATCAGTAGTCAGTTGTCCGTGTCTGTCAGACCAGAGCACTGTGAACTTTTTTTTACCAGTGGCATCTCTGGTGCTTTTTTTGATTACCTTGCCTTCATGACTTGATGCGGGAGTTCCACCACATATTATTGACATTGCTAATCAGAAAAGGCAACTTGGATGCCGAAGTGAGAAGCTGGTTCACATTGCTCTGGTATGGAAGCCATAGACTATTGATGTGGCTGCAGGACCAAAAATAATTTTGCTCAACTCTACTATATTAATTTTATGCTTAGAAACTTTTTCCTATAATGTAGCCATGTGACAATTTTTTTTTCAAATTATCTATAGATATCTTCTACATGTCACATGAAGGTGTTTCTGGGAGTTTGTGTTTTTTTTTTACTTTGACTATGGGGTTAGTAATGGGGGTGTCTTATAGATGCCTCTCCATTACTAACCTGGGCTTGATGTCAGCTGGCATTATAAGCTGACATCAACCCCAGCCCTATTACCCCACTGCCAGCGCTACAGGGCAGTGGGAAGAGCGAGGCTAAGTGATGGAATTCACGCATCCTATGGATGCGCCATTTCTGGGGCAGCAGACGGCTGGTGTTTCTAGCCTGGGAGGGGGCCAATATTCATGGCACACTTCCTGGGCTATTAATATCAGCCCCCAGCTGTCAGCCTAGCCTTTGCTAGCTATTAAAATAGGGGGGACCCCGCGTCATTTTTTGGAGGGGTCCCCGATTTTAATAGCTAGTAAAGGCTAGGTATTCAGCTAGGGGCTGATATTAGTAGCCTGAGAAGCTCCGTGGGTATTACCCCCTTCCCAGGCTTCAAACATCTGCCCCAGCTGTCTGCTTAACCTCTGCTAGAGACTAAAATTACGGGGAACCACACGCCAATTTTTTTTTAATAAATCCTTTATTTTAACACTAAATGACAAGTACAATAATCAACACTATCACTGTACTTGTTATATATGTGACTGACATGTTTCTATCTATCTAATCTATGTGTGATGCTCTATTCTTTCTGTTCTAAATTGTCTGGTACCGGAGTATGCTGCTGATGAATTGCCGGCCGGCTTTTTTAAAGAGACGGGTGCATGAAAATCCGAGGGTACTAGTGTGTTCCAAGTGCCCTGCTATGTTTTTCATGCACCCTCCTATATACCCTGCCTGCCTGTCTGCCTGTATATTCTGCCTTCCTGACGTTTAATTGAGCACCGTTCCCATCAATTTGGGCAACTTTTAACCAAAAACAAAAATACTCCTCCACACCTTGGGCAGTGTTCTCAAGTAGCATTTTTTATGCGTTTTTGCACTTTTGTATTGCTTTCAACCGTGACAAATGCATTCACTGGGAAATGTCATTTTAACATTTTACAATCTCATCTGGCCATGTGCTGTGTGACACATGCATACAGTGCTGAAAAGACATGGGAACAGCATGGGGAAGACCCCTGGAGGCATCTCTGACACCCAGGTCACTGTCTAAAAGTATGCCCATCAGAAGTGATCCTTTCCGCATCAGAAGATGCAGACTTGCAACTATCCCCATGCAAGTCCTTGTCCCAGTGCAGTGTTCAATTGTACCTCCCCCTTTCCTTGAAATGCAAGCGCAAGTATGCAGCCAACCACCCACCCACCCCCAGCTGCAATACCATACTGCTAGCTTGCACTTGAAATGGGGCCTTTCAGTTTGGAGAAGGCCGAAGCTGGCCACTACTTCATGGCTGCTTCGGCAGTGAGGTATCCATACTCAGTCCCCAGCCGCCTGGCGGCCGGGTGTACACGCTCGGTCCCCAGCCGCCAGGGGGCGGCCGGGTGTCCATACTCGGTCCCCAGCCACCCCACGGCTGGGTGTCCTCAAACGCTCTCCAGCCACCCCCATTTCTCCTTGGAACATCCCCCCACACACTTTTCTTAGCCCGGCCTGCTTTAGGGCAGCATTGGACGAGCCCACCAGAGAACCCGACTCCTCCGGTGGGCCCTGGCTTCTCCATCAGGGGAGTTGAGAGTGCCAAGATGAGCATGATGATGATGATAGAAGTTAGCATCTGCTTTGCTTTCTTGGAATGCAAGCGCATGTATGTAGTAGCGGCTAGGCCTGAGGGGTTTAGCGTTTTGGCGCATATCCTACCTCCTCCGAGGATTGCTGGATGTTTTCCTGCTACTATCCCAGTTCTATGACTCCCGTTAAAACAAAGCTTAAGGTGATGAATGATGGATGAGGTGGTGGCAAAGGAGAAAGAGCAGGAGGATCAGGGACCATTCACATCAATGTCAGGCCAGTCAACCACACATGTCTTGTAGGATATGTTTCTGTACCAAAAGGAGCGGTTCGCCTACACAGTTAAAGGGCATGAAGTGAGTGAAATGCCTACCAAAAATTTCGAGGCACTCCAATGCCCCTTGGAAGTGACATGGAGGTCAGAGGGCCTAATGAAACCTTTTATTTCATTTATAGCAACTGGGTCTCCTGTGCACTGTTGGCTTAAGCAGTGAATGGAAAGCTTTCCAAAAATTATGAGGAACTGCAATGCCCCTTGAAACAGACGTGTATTACAGCATACTAAAAATCTTCTACCCATTTTTGGGGAATGGGTCTCCCTTAGTGTTCGCCTTTGCATTGAAAAGCAAAAGCTGACTAAAATTAGGAGGAAATGCAATGCCCGTTGGAAGAATGGTGGAGGTCACAGTGGAATAAAAAGACAATATCAATGCCCCTTGGAAAAGCGGTGGAAGTCGCAGTAACGTAACTAGACGGTTTAAATGCCCCTTGGAAGAGACGTGGAGGTCGCAGTGGAATAAAAAGACAATATCAATGCCCCTTGAAAATATTGTGGAGGTTGCAGTAGCTTAACAAGACAGTTTTAATGCCCGTTGGAAGCGTGGTGGAGGTCACAGTAGCTTAAGAAGATGGTTTTAATGCCCCTTGAAAAAGTGGTGGCGGTCGCAGTAGCTTAACAAGATGGTTTTAATGCTCCTGAGGTCTTATGTGTGAAGTATGACCTGAATATCGACGGCCTTGTGCATCTGGTACTCCACAACTGCTCTCTTCTGCTCACAAATCCTTTGCAACATGTGGAGGGTAGAGTTCCAACGTGTGGGGACATCACACACCAGTAAGTGTGCCAGAATCTGCAAACGCTGCTGCAACAAAGCAAGGGCGGCAGAAGCTGTAGAAGACTTCCGAAAATGAGCTGACAGGCGGCGTACTTTGACGAGCAGATCTGGCAACTCGGGGTACAATTTAAGAAACCGCTGAACCACGAGGTTAAGCACATGAGCCAGGCATGGAACGTATGTGATCTCGCCTCGCCTCAGAGCCGCCACCAGGTTACTGCCATTGTCACACACGACCATGCCTGGATGTAGGTTCAGCGGTCTCAGCCACAGATCTGCCTGCTCTTTCACAGCTGTCCACAGCTCACAAGCAGTGTGAGGCTTATCACCTAAGCTTATGAGTTTCAGCACAGCCTGTTGCCGCTTGGCGGAGGCAGTACAGCAGTGCTTCCAGCTTGTAACTGATGTGGTGATATCTGAGATGGAGGCTGAACATGAGGAGGAGGAGGAGGATGATGTGCATTAGCTGTACACTGTGGAGGCAACTTTGACTGACATAGGGCCCGCAATCTTCGGTGTGGGGAGGATGTGTTCCGTCCCTAGGTCTGACTGGATCCCCGCTTCCACTATGTTTACCCAGTGTGCAGTCAGGGAGATGTACCGTCCCTGGCCACAAGCACTTGTCCACGTGTCCGTTGTCAGGTGGACTCTCCCACTAACTGCGTTGTTTAGGGCACGGCAGATGTTTTGGGACACGTGCTTGTGTAGTGCGGGGATGGCACACCGGGCAAAATAGTGTCGGCTGGGGACCGAGTACCAAGGGATGGCCAGCGCCATAAGGTTGCGGAAGGATTCCGTCTCCACCAGCCTAAAAGGCAGCATTTCCAACGCAAGCAGCCGTGAAATGTGCGAATTTAGGACTGTGGCCTGTGAGGCTTGGCTGCAAATTTGCGCTTTCGTTCAAGCTCTGAGATAAGGACAATTGAATGCTGCGGTGGGACGTGGACGTGGACGTTGATGCTGTTTCTTGAGAAGCTGCCATAACAAGTGAAGACTGAGAGGAGGGGGCATCTTTGCATGCAGTATGGACAGGAGAATCCCTTGCATGCAAAACAGAGGTTTCTATTACATTCACAACAGCAGAAGAAGCAGTGGTGACACCCGCTGACACTGGTCGTGGACCCTGGGGTTCGCCACACAAATTCGGGTGCTTTGCTGCCATGTGCCTGATCATGCTGGTGGTGGTCAGGCTGGTAGTTTTGTCACCCCTGCTGATGCTGGCATGGCAGGTGGTACAAATTGCCTTTTTGGGGTTATCAGCAGAGTCTTTAAAAAAATTCCAGACTCTGGAAGACCTACCGGTTGTACTGGCAACGTCCCTCGTGTTGGTGTTACGGGGAACGGTTGCCCGCCTTCTAGGTGCGGTCACCACACTGCTTCTTCCTGCCTGTTGGGGTATTCTGCCTCCCTCCCCCTGTGTGCTGCTTGTCTCGCTTTGCATGTCCTCATGCCACGTTGGGTCAGTTGCTAGATCATCCACCACCTCCTCCTCTTCCACTTGCGCACCACGATCCTCCTCCTCACTTCGTGCAAATTGTGTCTCGTCATCGTCCACCTCTTGTGACAAATTGAATGCCTCGACTTCCTCTGGCTGTGGCTGTTCAAATATTTAGGCATCGCTACATGGGATCTCCTCTTCCACCACTTCAAGCTGAGAAGGCAAGGGCCACAAATATGGAGATGGACCAGTGAACAGATCTTCAGAGTGTCCAAGTGTGGGATCAGTTGCTGTCTGACGACACTCGGCATGGTGGGAGGGAGGTGCATCATGGTGAGGCTGAGAATGCGGTCGAGGCTCACGGCTACTAAAACTTGACAGTCTGGAAGACAGACCGGAGGTGGTGGTGCCCAGGTAACTGAAAGTATTATCAGCTATCCAATTAATAACCTGTTCACACTGATCAGTTCACAATACTGGTGTTGTAGTGTGCTTCCCTAGGAATTCGGTCAAGAAGTGGAAGCGAGAAGATGTGGCTGTTGGTTGTGGCACATTTTCACCTTGGCCACGGCCCCGTCCTCTACACACACCATCACTAGAACGTCCAGTTCCATGTCCCTTGCCACGCGCCTTGCCCATTGTAAATGAAGTAAAATAGCTTACACTCGCACTATCAATGGAAAAAGGGTAATAAAAAGTAGATTAGAACCGTGGAAGAGGAAAACCACAGTTCAATTTCTCTTACCTACACTAGAATCTTTTAAACAGATATATTTGTGACTGAACAGACAGGGAGACACTATTTTTTTTTTAATGTAAATCAGGCCAAAAGCTGGATAATACAGAGATCTGACCCGTGGAACTGCAAAACCACAGTTCTATTTTTCTGGCCTACATCGGACTCTTTTAAACAGATATATTGGTGTCTGACTAGTCAGGGAGACACTATAACAGTTTTTTTTTTACGGCAAAAAATGCCAAAAACAGGATAATACAGAGATTTGATCCATTGAACTGCAAAACCACAGTTATATTTTCCTGGCCTTCACCAGACTCTTTTAAACAGATATATTGGTGTCTGACCAGTCAGGGAGACACTATTACAGTTTTTTTTTACGGCAAAAAATGCCAAAAAGAGGATAATACAGAGATTTGATCCATGGAACTGCAAAACCACAGTTATATTTTCCTGGCCTTCACCAGACTCTTTTAAACAGATATATTGGTGTCTGACCAGTCAGGGAGACACTATTACGTTTTTTTTTATGGCAAAAAATGCCAAAAACAGGATAATACAGAGATTCGACTCGTGGAACTGCAAAACCACAGTTCTATTTTTCTGATATATTGTTGTCTGAACAGACACAGACACACTCAATTTTTTTTTTGGGTGGGGGGGATACCAAAAGGTTAATAAGACGCGTATTTTGACAGTCTGACTGAGGAAAAGAAAAATACAGGATTTAGATGAAAAAAAATATACAATATTAAATACACAATAAAATATACAGCCTGCCTGATACCTGGGATGGATATTAGTGCTGAGAAGGACTGTTTGTTTGATTTGGCACTAGAGATGAGCGTTGTTCGACTCGAACTGTTCGCCAATCTCAAATTCGAGCTGTTTTGGGCGGTGTTCGAGCCGTTTGGCGAACATGAACGATTTGAGAAAAATTCGGCTGTTGGAGGTTGTGTTCGATAACTGTTCGTGCACCAAAATCATAACTGGATTTTTTCTCAGTAATGATAAAAATTAGTGTTGAGCCACCCCCGTAGTGTTTGAGTTCGGTTCGGTTCGTCGAACACCCATGTGTTCGCCGAACTGTTCGTCGAACACCTTCGAACACCGTTAAAACCAATGGCAGGCAAACAAAAACACATAGAAACGCAAAGAAAACACCTTCAAAGGTGTCCAAAAGCTGACAAACTGCTCTGAAGACACAACTAACACATGGAAAAGTGACAAGTACATATAGTCATGCGAAAAGAAAAGAGGTGGAGGAGTAAAAGGAGGGGGAGACACAGATATAGGCATGTCATGCCCTTCTAAAATCCAAAAAGTGAGACGCCGACACATTCAGTCCGCTCCTGCCCGTGCCACCTCCGTGTCGCCGGGTTTGTGCCAGAGCCGCGGTGAACCCTGACGGCCAGCCCTCCTCTCCCAATACTGGTGCATGTCCGCTTGTGGGTCGAGCGAGCCCCCCTGTGGTGGAGGCAGCTCTAAGCTTTTTAATTTAAATTGTCTCTCTAATTTGAATGAATACACTTTAAATCCATTTACAAGGATCTATTGGAGGGCAAGTCTCATGCCAGCAGCCACGTAATTCCAGCTCCAGTAGCGTCCACTAAAGCTGCAGCAGTTAAAAAGCTTTTATAAGTATCGAGCTCGGCTGTCCACCGCAAGGCATCCTACTGCCAGTCCCAGGCCCCTATGCCTTGGGGTGCCTCCTGATGCTCTTCACTGAGTATCCCGTGGTCCCGAAGCATTTCCTTTGAAAAAATTAAGTGTCAAAACTACAGGTGGTGTAGCTTGCTTAACAGCCGGGATAATCCGCTGACTAGCAGACACTGCTACTAGGCACAAAGTATTTCCTGGGCTAGATGCAGTTAAAAATTTGTAATTAGATACTCTCGTTGGATGCTGAGAAAGCATTCTATAGAGTCTCCTGGCACGCCATATATGATTCTCTTAAAAAGCTTGGGGTAGGGGACTAGGGGACCCTTTTATAGCCAAAATCACGGCCCTGTATCGCAATACGTTACCTAGGCTGAAGATAAATGGAACTGTATTACCCTGAGGGCTCGGTTGCTACAGAGGTATTGCACCTCACCCAGAGGTGTGATATCTCACTCTCAGGTAAGGATGGAGTGTGGATCAGGACCCGACACCTGCATGCATTACACCACATTGCCGTGGTGCAGGGCGACCAATATTCCCCTGAGATGGGCACGACAGTCCCTGTCCCTGGCTGGAGTGGGAGGAGGGAACACTGAGGAAGGGGAACCCTGTAGTGCAGGAGCAGGGAGGAAGCAGTTCCTGGGTGCATTGAGAAGGGAGTATAAAAGGTGGGCACCATCTTAGTTCAGTGCAGAGAAGTCTGAGCAGAAGTGGCAGGGAGCAGGGGCTCTGCATGAGCTCTGCTCCGGAGGCGGGCCTAGTAACAGAGGCCCAGGCCTGGAAGAGGGAGAAGGAAGGAAGAGGAGCGGAGAAGGCTCCAGGATCGAGGAATGAAGGGATCCCAGGGGTGCGAACGGGCGAGTCGCCACCGCACGCCCGAATCCACCTGCGTGGAGGGGTCAGGCCAAAGGGGGAGACCGGTCCCCGAAACTAGTAGAGGCAGGAAACGACCCTCAGCTAGAAACCGGTGGCTGTGACATTTTATGGGGCGCAGCCCCTCGCTACACCCGCTAGGAAGGCACCACATAGGGTCAGGGAAACTGGCGCCAAGTTTACCAAGAGGAGGCCCGAGGCAGCCGGACAGAAGTGTTGGTAATAAAGGCCAGACAAAGGACACACAAAGGGGGTCCTGTGAAGTGCTCCAAAGTTATCTGGGAGTTGTCTGAGCCCCTCACCTGGTGAGCACAGTACGACGTGGGCAGCCGTTACCTGCAGACGTGGTCTGGATAATAAGAACTGTGAGTAAAGGCCCTGGACTGCATCACTGACTCCGTGTCGTTACTGCTGCTGCCCTGCACCATCACCCCCATCCTCCGCATACACTGCCCTGAGGCTATACTCCTCCCGTGGGGAGTTATGCTACGCTCTGCTGCACCCACAACACCAGCCTCAGCGGTCTGCCCTGGAGCAGCGGTTCACTCTGACCGCAATCCACGGGTGGCATAGTCGGACATTTAAACATCAAAACCACATAAATAGTTCCGCCACTGGTTTGATCGCCCTGAGCCACGGAACCAGGTCGCCGCCTCGGAGACTACAACCACCAGCATCCACCAAAAAGGGTCCGGCTCCGGGTGTCCCAAGGCCCAGGGGGCGCGTCAGAACATTTTCATCACCTTTCACAATCACCAATGGGACAAGGCAGGGATGTTCTCTGTCCCCTCGCTTATACGTCCTAGTGACGGAGCACCTGCTCTCATCAATTCGCCATAACCCAAATATTAGGTGGATTGAGGTGGGAGGCACCGAGTACAAGTGCTCTCTATTTGCTGATGATGTCCTAGTATATATCACTCAATCACATATATCAATCCATGCTGTTATGGCTGAAATAGATCACTTTGTTACATGGTCAAATTTAAAATCAATGCAGCGAAGTCTGAGGCCCTCGATGTCTCCCTCCCTAAATCCATATAGGATTCCATCCAGTCCAACTTTCCCTTTGCCTGGCCCTCACAGGGTATCAAATACTTAGGAATTCCTATTCATAGAGACCTCTCCCATCTATGTTATCTTAATTTTGGGACCTATATTGAACAACCCCATACAGACCACGGTTGGCAAGTTAGAACTGTAAGATTCACTACGTGAACCACTGGTGTTTTGTGGAAAAGCACATGTACACTGTGTTCCAAATTATTATGCAAAAAGTGTTTAGGAGTGATAAGGGAAGAATTTGTTTGTTTGTCAGTTAAACTCATTGATGGTGATGTGTGTCAGGGCTCTTTATATCACTGTAAGCAATTGCAGACACCTGTGCTAATTAGTTTGGCAGGTGTGTCCAATGAAAGGCAAGACTACTTAAGAAGGCTGTCTCACATTATTAAGCAGCCTACATTTTCTGCCAAAATGGGAAAGAAAAAGGATGTGTCGGCTGCTGAGAAGCAACAATTTGTGGAGTGTTTAGTAGTGTTGAGCCACCCCCGTAGTGTTCGGGTTCGGTTCGGTTCGTCGAACACCGGGATGTTCGAGGAACTGTTCGTCGAACTGTTCGTCGAACACCTTAGAACACCGTCGAACACCGTTAAAACCAATGGCAGGCAAACAAAAACACATAGAAACACATAGAAAACACCTGCAAAGGTGTCCAAAAGCTGACAAACTGCTCAGAAGACACTCTGTTTAAAAAAGCCGGCCGGCAAATTCAGCAGCGGCATACACCGGTACCCGACAATTTAGACAAGAAGGAATAGAGCATCACACATAGATTAGATAGATAGAAACATGTCAGTCACTCATATAAGAAGCACAGTGACAGTGTTGGTTACTGCATTTGTCATTTAGTGTAAAGGATTTATTAAAAAAAATATTAGTGTTTTCATGCACCGTCTCTTTAAAAAAGCCGGCCGGCAATTCAGCAGCGGTACCCGACAATTTAGAACAGAAAGAATAGAGCTTCACACATAGATTAGATAGATAGAAACATGTCAGTCACATATATATGAAGTACAGTGATAGTGTTGGTTACTGTACTTGTCATTTAGTATTAAAATAAAGGATTTATTATTAAAAAAATTGGCGTGGGGTTCCCCTTAATTTTAGGCTCTAGCGGAGGTTAAGCAGACGGCTGGGGCAGATGTTTGAAGCCTGGGAAGGGGGTAATACCCACGGAGCTTCCCAGGCTACTAATATCAGCCCCCAGCTGAATACATAGCCTTTACTAGCTATTAAAATGGGGGACCCCCCAAAAAAAATGACGTGGGGTCCCCCCTAATTTAATAGCTAGCAAAGGCTAGGCAGACAGCTGGGGGCTGATATTAATAGCCCAGGAAGGGAGCCATGAATATTGGCCCCCTCCCAGGCTAGAAACACCAGCCGTCAGCCGCCCCAGAAATGGCGCATTCATAGGATGCGCCAATTCTGGCACTTAGCCTCGCTCTTCCACGCTGCCCTGGTGCGGTGGCAGTGGGGTAATAGGGTTGGGGTTGATGTCAGCTTATAATGCCAGCTGACATCAAGCCCAGGTTAGTAATGGAGAGGCGTCTATAAGACACCCCCATTACTAACCCCATAGTCAAAGTTAAAAAAAACACAAACACCCAGAATAAAGTCCTTTAATTGAAATAAAGACACAATCCTTTATTGTTCTAAATTAAACCATACTTACCATCACGCCCATTCCAGCTGAAGCCAACGATCTCCTGCAATAAAAGAAAAATAATAAAGCAACCTCATCCTTACCTTTCCATGGTTCCCACGACAGCTTCAGCTCTGCTACATCGAGATGACAGGCTGGACCGCAGCAGAACGCCGCCATCCAGCCTGTCATCCCGCAGACACTGAGAAGCGCAGGCTTGCTTGCGCTGCTCAGCGTCTCTCTGTGACGACATCCAGATGAGCCGAGTTCATGTCCAATGAACTCGGCTCACCTCATGCACGTCACTGACAGCGTGGGAAAATTCTCACGCTGAAGCGCTGATTGCAGGAGAATTTTCCCACGCTGTCAGTGACGTGCAGGAGGTGAGCTGAGTTCATTGGACATGAACTCGGCTCATCTGGATGTCGTCACAGAGAGACGCTGAGCAGCGCAAGCAAGCCTGCGCTTCTCAGTGTCTGCGGGATGACAGGCTGGATGGCGGCGTTCTGCTGCGGTCCAGCCTGTCATCTCGATGTAGCAGAGCTGAAGCTGTCGTGGGAACCATGGAAAGGTAAGGATGAGGTTGCTTTATTATTTTTCTTTTATTGCAGGAGATCGTTGGCTTCAGCTGGAATGGGTGTGATGGTAAGTATGGTTTAATTTAGAACAATAAAGAATTGTGTCTTTATTTCAATTAAAGGACTTTATTCTGGGTGTTGTGTTTTTTTTAAATACTTTACTAGAAATTCATGGCGGTCATGTCTAATACTGGCGTGACCCCATGAATTTTGGGCTTGGGGCCAGCTGATAATACCAAGCTGGCCCTAACCCCTTTATTACCCAGTGAGCCACCGCACCAGGGCCCTGGATGAGTTGGGTACAGCGCCAGAAGATGGCGCTTCTATGAACGCGCCATTTTCCGGGGTGGCTGCGGACTGCAATTTGTAGCGGGGGGGGGGGCCAGAAAGCTTGGGCCTCCCTGCGCTGCAGATTCCAGCCCCCAGCTGCCTAGTTGTACCTGGCTGGACACAAAAATAGGGCGAAGCCCCACGTACTTTTTTTTTAATTATTTCATGAATTTCATGAAATAATTAAGAAAAAAAGGCCTTCCCTATATTGTTGTGTCCGGCCAGGTACAAATAGGCAGCTGGTGGTTGGGGGCAGCCCGTTCCTGCCTGCTGTACCTGGCTGGACACAAATATAGTGCGAAGCTCCACTTCAATTTTTTTTAATTATTTCATGAAATTCATGAAATAACTAAGAAAAAAAGGGCTTCCCTATATTGTTGTGTCCGGCCAGGTACAAATAGGCAGCTGGTGGATGGGGGCAGCCCGTTCCTGCCTGCTGTACCTGGCTGGACACAAATATAGTGCGAAGCCCCACTTCAATTTTTTTAAATTATTTCAGGAAATTCATGAAATAATTTAAAAAAAATTGACGTGGGGCTTCGCACTATATTTGTGTCCAGCCAGGTACAGCAGGCAGGAACGGGCTGCCCCCAACCACCAGCTGCCTATTTGTACCTGGCCGGACACAACAATATAGGGAAGGCCTTTTTTTCTTAATTATTTCATGAAATTCATGAAATAATTAAAAAAAAAGTACGTGGGGCTTCGCCCTATTTTTGTGTCCAGCCAGGTACAACTAGGCAGCTGGGGGCTGGAATCTGCAGCGCAGGGAGACCCAAGCTTTCTGGGCCACCCCCGCTGCAAATTGCAGTCCGCAGCCACCCCGGAAAATGGCGCGTTCATAGAAGCGCCATCTTCTGGCGCTGTACCCAACTCATCCAGGGCCCTGGTGCGGTGGCTCACTGGGTAATAAAGGGGTTAGGGCCAGCTTGGCATTATCAGCTGGCCCTAAGCCCGAAATTCATGAGGTCACGCCAATATTAGACATGACCACCATGAATTTCTAGTAAAGTATTTAAAAAAAACACAACACCCAGAAAAAAGTCCTTTAATTGAAATAAACACACAATTCTTTATTGTTCTAAATTAAACCATACTTACCATCACGCCCATTCCAGCTGAAGCCAACGATCTCCTGAAATAAAAGAAAAATAATAAAGCAACCTCATCCTTACCTTTCCATGGTTCCCATGACAGCTTCAGCTCTGCTACATCGAGATGACAGGCTGGACCGCAGCAGAACGCTGCCATCCAGCCTCTCATCCCGCAGACACTGAGAAGCGCAGGCTTGCTTGCGCTCCACAGTGTCTCTCTGTGAGGACATCCAGATGAGCCGAGTTAATGTCCAATGAACTCGGCTCACCTCATGCACGTCACTGACAGCGTGGGAGAATTCTCCTGCACTCACCGCTTCAGCGTGAGAATTTTCCCACGCTGTCAGTGACGTGCATGAGGTGAGCCGAGTTCATTGGACATGAACTCGGCTCATCTGGATGTCGTCACAGAGAGACGCTGAGCAGCGCAAGCAAGCCTGCGCTTCTCAGTGTCTGCGGGATGAGAGGCTGGATGGCAGCGTTCTGCTGCGGTCCAGCCTGTCATCTCGATGTAGCAGAGCTGAAGCTGTCGTGGGAACCATGGAAAGGTAAGGATGAGGTTGCTTTATTATTTTTCTTTTATTGCAGGAGATCGTTGGCTTCAGCTGGAATGGGCGTGATGGTAAGTATGGTTTAATTTAGAACAATAAAGGATTGTGTCTTTATTTCAATTAAAGGACTTTATTCTGGGTGTTTGTGTTTTTTTTAACTTTGACTATGGGGTTAGTAATGGGGGTGTCTTATAGACGCCTCTCCATTACTAACCTGGGCTTGATGTCAGCTGACATTATAAGCTGACATCAACCCCAACCCTATTACCCCCTGCCACCGCACCAGGGCAGCGTGGAAGAGCGAGGCTAAGTGCCAGAATTGGCGCATCCTATGAATGCGCCATTTCTGGGGCGGCTGACGGCTGGTGTTTCTAGCCTGGGAGGGGGCCAATATTCATGGCTCCCTTCCTGGGCTATTAATATCAGCCCCCAGCTGTCTGCCTAGCCTTTGCTAGCTATTAAATTAGGGGGGACCCCACGTCATTTTTTTTGGGGTGTCCCCCATTTTAATAGCTAGTAAAGGCTATGTATTCAGCTGGGGGCTGATATTAGTAGCCTGGGAAGCTCCGTGGGTATTACCCCCTTCCCAGGCTTCAAACATCTGCCCCAGCCGTCTGCTTAACCTCCGCTAGAGCCTAAAATTAAGGGGAACCCCACGCCAATTTTTTTAATAATAAATCCTTTATTTTAATACTAAATGACAAGTACAGTAACCAACACTATCACTGTACTTCATATATATGTGACTGACATGTTTCTATCTATCTAATCTATGTGTGAAGCTCTATTCTGTCTGTTATAAATTGTCGGGTACCGCTGCTGAATTGCCGGCCGGCTTTTTTAAAGAGACAGTGCATGAAAACACTATTATTTTTTTTGATAAATCCTTTACGCTAAATGACAAGTACAGTAATCAACACTATCACTGCACTTATTATATATGTGGCTGACATGTTTCTATCTATCTAATCTATGTGTGAAGCTCTATTCTGTCTGTTATAAATTGTCGGGTACCGCTGCTGAATTGCCGGCCGGCTTTTTTAAAGAGACGGTGCATGAAAACACTATTATTTTTTTTGATAAATCCTTTACGCTAAATGACAAGTACAGTAAGCAACACTTTCACTGTACTTCGTATATATGTGGCTGACATGTTTCTATCTATCTAATCTATGTGTGAAGCTCTATTCTGTCTGTTATAAATTGTCGGGTACCGCTGCTGAATTGCCGGCCGGCTTTTTTAAAGAGACGGTGCATGAAAACACTATTATTTTTTTTGATAAATCCTTTACGCTAAATGACAAGTACAGTAAGCAACACTGTCACTGTACTTCGTATATATGTGGCTGACATGTTTATATCTATCTATCTAATCTATGTGTGAAGCTCTATTCTTTCGGTTCTAAATTGTCGGGTACCGGTGTATGCCGCTGCTGAATTGCCGGCTTTTCATGTTTCACTGTGAGCACTGTTCCCATCGATTTGGGCAATCACTGTAATGCCACAACCACCATGGCTGTGGCATTACAGTGAGTGGCAGACAATCCCTGCATGATTGGTGCTCTAAATAGCGCCAGACATGCAGGACACGCTTTTGGTGCACGAACAGTTATCGAACATAACCTCGAACAGCCGAATTTTTTGCAAATCGTTCGGGTTCGTGGAACAACTCGAACACCGCCCAAAACAGCTCGAATTTGAGATTGGCGAACAGTTCTAGTCGAACACCGCTCATCTCTAGTGTTTAGGTCAAGGCATGACTACAATCAACATTGTGCGATGATCAGGATGAAGTGTCTTGGCAATCAAGAAGTATGTAGCTGATTCACAGTACACACGTGTGCGTGCTGATAAGGGCAAATTGAGGACTCTTTCCTACAAGCAATTACGTCAGGTTAAAAGAGCAGCGGCAAAAAAGCCTTGTCATAGCAGCAGACAAGTTTTTGAAGCTGCTGGTGCCTCCAACGTCCCCCGAACAACAAGATGCAGGGTCCTTCAGAGGTTTGCAGCTGTGCATACGCCATCCTATCAACCTCCTCTATCCACTTCACACAAGCAGAAACGGCTCCAGTGGGCCAAACATTACATGAAGACTGATTTCAAAACTGTTTTGTTCACGGATGAGTGCCGTGCAGCGCTCGATGGTCCAGATGGATGGAGTGGAGGATGGCTGGTTGATGGACACCCCACGCAAACACGGCTACAGCGCCAACAAGGAGGAGGTGGAGTAATGTTTTGGGCTGGAATCATGGGGAGAGAGATTGTCGGCCCCTTTAGCATCCCTGAAGGCGCTAAAGATGAACTCCATAATGTATGTGGATTTTCTCAAACAGCACTTCCTGCCATGGTTCAAGAAGAAGAACCGTGTATTTCACAGCAAGATCATTTTTTTGCATGATAATGCTCCATTTCATGCTGCACATAAAACATCTGCATCTCTGGCTGATATGGGCATAAAAGGGGACAAACTTATGGTGTGACCCCCATGCTCCCCTGACCTCTACCCCATTCAGAACCTCTGGAGCATCATCAAAAGGAGTGTCTATGATGGCAGGAGGCAGTTCACATCTAAGCAACAGCTCTGGGAGGGTATTCTGTCCTCATGCAAAGCAATTGAAGCAGAAACCATCCAAAACCTGACAAATTCAAGGGACGAGAGAGTTCAGAAGCTCCTTTTGAACAAGCGGTCCTATGTGCAAATGTAACATCACCTAGAATAAAGTTTTGAGTTGAAAACTGTTTGATTTCAGTTTCTAATAACCTGCTAATGCTTATAATTTCAAAAATGACCATTTTTTTGGTCTTTATTAAAATGAAAAGGTTGATCGAAAAGTTTGGCGGATCTGAGAGTGTGGCAACCCAGTAGTCATGATTACTTCGAATTCTGACAATATGAGGGTCATGTTGCAGGTAGTGCAGCAAGAAGGCATTTATGTGTCTTGCGCATCTCGGAGCCCCAAAATTATTTTCCGGGCTAGATGCAGCTAAAAATTATTATTAATTTTAAATCTGGTGGAGCTTAGTATAGATGGCCTAATAGGATCAGTGCTGCACACTGCTACAAAGCCCAAATTATTTTCCAGCCAAGATACAGAGAAACATGATTAGTAATTTTAAATCTGGTGAAGCTTATTGTAGATGGCCTAATAGAATCAGTGCTGCACACTGCTACAAAGCCCAAATTATTTTCCAGCCAAGATACAGATAAACATGATTAGTAATTTGAAAGCTTAAAACGGTTGGTAGGGTGATTTTAACCAATCATCCATCTTTTACTCTCCCCAGGATGACACAGGGGTAGAAAAGTCGTTTCGGATCCATGATTTGTTCATCTTTATGAACGTGAGTCTGTCTACATTATCAGTGGAGAGCCGCGTGTGCTTATCTGTCAGCACACCACCAGCAGCGCTGAACACACGTTCAGACAGAACGCTGGCTGCGGGGCATGACAAGATCTCCAAGGCGTAAGTGGCTAGCTCCGGCCATTTATCCAGATTGGAAGCCCAAAAAGAGCAAGGGTCCAGTGACACAGTCATGGCTTCAATGTTTACTTGGAGATACTCCTGTACCATCGTCTCTAGGCGTTGACTATGTGTCAGACTTCTTGTCTCCTGTGGCCTTGCAAAGGATGGGCTAAAAAAGTGGTGAAATGATTGCGCAAAATTGATGTTACCAGCAGATACTGTGGTTCTGTTATGGTTTGAGTGCTGAACACTTGACGGTCCCACGGTTGGCAAGTTGGAACTGTGAGATTCACTACGTGCACCACTGGTGTTTTGTGGAAAAGCACATGTAAGGTTCTGCAACAGTCTCTGCTGATACTCCTGCATGCGTGCATCCCTTTCTATGGCAGGAATAATTTCTGCAAATTTACTTTTGTACCGGGGATCTAACAGTGTGGCAACCCAGTAGTCAGGATTATTTCTAATTCTCACAATTCGAGGGTCATGTTGCAGGTAGTGCAGCAAGAAGGCACTCATGTGTGTTGCCCATCCAGGAGCACCAAGTCCCTGTTGTGTTGGTGGCGAGGTAACAATCATGCTTCCTTCCTCTGTCCTCTCCCCCCAACCTTGCACAACAGAAATGTGATCAAGGTCTCCCTCATCTGATGAGTCTTCCATCAGTTCGTCCTCCACTTCTTCCTGGGCTCCTGCACCTTCCTCACTAGTTTGGCTTCTACCATGGGCCCTGGTAAAACCATCTCCACCACCCTCACATGCCTGCCGCCTTGGGGCTGCCGACCGTCTGGACCTTGCAGATGTTAGCCCTTCCGCATACAACTCCTCCTCCTCTACTTCCTCCACCTCCTCTTGTGCCACCACCTGACTCCGAATTCTGTTTAACATGTGCTCCAGCATGTAAATCACCGGAATAGTCATGCTGATAATGGCATCGTCAGCACTAAACATCTTCGTCGCCATTTCAAAACTGTGCAGAAGGGTGCATAGGTCCCTGATCTGAGACCACTCCTCCAGCGTGATTTGCCCCACGTCTGGATCTCGTTGGCCCAGGCTATACGTCAGAACGTATTGCACCAGGGCTTGTCGGTGCTGCCACAGTCGCTGCAACATGTGCAGAGTTGAATTCCACCGTGTAGGCACATCGCATTTTAGCCGGTGAAGTGGCAGGCCCAACGACTTCTGTAGAGATGTAAGTCGCTGAGCTGCGGGATGCGAACGGCGGAAGTGAGCACACAGCGACCGTGCCCTCTGCAGAAGGCCATCTAGTCTGGGATAGTGGGCTAAAAATTGCTGGACAACCAGGTTCAACACGTGAGCCATACAAGGCACGTGTGTGACATTGCCCTGGCGAAGGGCCGCACCCAGGTTTGCAGCATTGTCGCACACGGCCTTCCCTGGTTTCAGGTCCAGTTGAGACAACCATTCATGAAATTGGTTCTCCAGAGCTGACCACAACTCCTCAGCTGTGTGACTCACATTTCCCAGACATTTTAAAGTAAAAACCGCCTGATGACGTTGAGCCCTACTGCCAGCATAGTAAGGAGGTGTGCAGGATCCCTTCTGCGCAGTTAGAAAGCTTGTGGCATGACCAGACAGGCTTTGGGTGCAGGTGGAAGACCGAGAGGAGGTTGAGGAGGCAGAAACAGTGGAGGAACTTTGACATAAAGAGGATTGACGCACAACTCGTGGGGACGGCAAGACTTGGACAGCAGCCCCTTGTCCTGCTGTCACCATAGTTACCCAGTGCCCAGTCAGCGACATGTAACGCCCCTGTCCATGCCTACTCGTCCAAGTGTCTGTGGTGAAATGCACCCTGTCACACACAGAGTTTCTCAAAGAAGCGGTGATGTTGTGTGCGACATGCTGGTGGAGCGCAGGCACACCTTTCTTTGAGAAGTAGTGCCGACTGGGCATCTGGTACTGGGGCACTGAGACGGACATAAGGTCTCGAAAATCCTCTGTGTCCACCAGGCGGAAAGGCAGCATTTCTGTAGCCAAGAGCTTGCAGATGGTGAAATTCAACCTCTTAGCTTTCTCATGGCTAGGAGGAAATGGTCTTTTACTTGACCACATCTGAGGGACCGAGGGCTGGCTACTGTGCTTAGACGGGGTTGATAAGGGTGTCCCCGGCAAACTGCCGGTCTGTGAGGAAGATGCAGGCGGACATGTTAGGTTGCCTTGATCCAAAGGTGGTGCTATCGATGTCGGACAGCGCTCAACACCAGCTGGTGTTACCACCTCCAAAGAAAATGATGACCTGCCAATCACGCTGGCTGTTGCGGGTAAAGAGGTGGCAGGTCTGCGCCCCAAAACAGGTGTGACTGCTGTCCCCCCAGTCACAGAGGATGAAGAGGCCAAGGATGCACAAGATATGGCAGACGGTGGTTGGCCCGGCCGGCTAGGCCGCATTGTAGCACACTGAGCTTCCCACTGCAACTTATGCTTCATGTCCATGTGCCGGTTCATGCATGAAGTACTCAAACTATGTATTTTTTGGCCTCTACTTAGCTTTTGCTGACAAATGTTACAGATAACACAAGTTGGGTCATCTTTATCGATCTGAAAAAATGCCCAGGCTATGCAAGGCTTAGCACCCATGCGACCTGAAGAGCCACCACGACTTGTGGTGAGAGGCAGAGTTGTGTTTGAGGATGCATTATTGACGTGCTTCCAGTACTACGTCTCTGTCCAGGAAGGCGCAACCTGACCTCTTCGTCACTAGCATCTTCCTCCACCTCCTCTGCTGACCTCATCTCTTGGCTGACTGTGGGTTGACAGTAAGTGGGATCTCCAACCTCATCATCATCACCCTGTGCGTTATCACACCCGTCGTCCTCAGAGCCAACCTGTTCCTGCCCTGACAAAAAACTAAAGTTGTCGCTCCAATCAGGTATTTGAGTCTCATCATCGTCTTCCTCATTGTCTCCACCAACAGGAGTTACAGTTTGGGAATGAGGGTCTACATTATGGTCAGAACCTTCTGCGTCTGGTCCTGGATCCGACTCATAAAGATTCTGGGCATCAGTGCAGATCATTTCCTCGTCTGGATTCACAGAAGCGCTGGAGTCGACCTCTGATTCCCAGGCTATAGTATGAGTAAACAGCTCTGCAGACTCAACCATCTGTTCTACCTCATACTCAGACTGGCAGCTGGAGATTTGGGAGCTGTGAGGAAGCAAGTGCGATTGGGGTGACACCTTTGAGGACTGGAGTATTTGTGATGTTGAAGTTGATGTGGAGGAGAGCCCACTTAAAGGAGCACTTGATATCCGTTGAAGCACCTGCTGTTTTTGTGCCTCATCTGGAATTTGTAGCGATTGGCGTGGCCGTAAGAAAGGGATCTTATCACATTGTCCGCTAAAAGAAGTAGACATTTTAGTTTGGCTGGAAGATGGTCTTTCTTCTGCAGATGTTACTGTTGCTTTAACACCTACCCCACGGACACAACCTTTTTTCCCCTTCCCAACACTATTATTCCCCTTTCCACCAGCAGCAGGCCTTTTTCCACTCATTTTGGTGGTTAACTAATTCACAACTCTGGAGTTGTTTGCACAAAAAACAATGGATGGGAACCGAGCAGAGCTGAGTGGCCAAACTGTGGTATTAGGCCAAAACTATTGGCTGGGTTAGATGCAGAAAAAAATTATATTCAATTTGCAACCTGATGGAGGTCAGTATAGTTGGACTAATAGAACAAGTCCCACACACAGCTAGAAGCCCAAATATTTTTTCAGAGGTAGATGCAGAAAAAAAAATATTCAGTTTGCAACCTGATGGATGTCAGTATAGATGGACTAATAGAGAAAGTCCCACACACTGGTAGAAGGCCAAATATTTTTTCAGAGCTAGATGCAGAAAAAAATTATATTCAGTTTGCAACCTGATAGAGGTCTGTATAGATGGACTAATAGAGAATGTCCCACACACTGCTAGAAGGCCAAATATTTTTTCAGAGCTAGATGCAGAAAAAAATTATATTCAGTTTGCAACCTGATGGAGGTCAGTATAGATGGACTAATAGAGAAAGTCCCACACACTGCTAAAAGGCCAAATATTTTTTCAGAGCTAGATGCAGAAAAAAATTATATTCAGTTTGCAACCTGATGGAGTTCTGTATAGATGGATTAATAGAACAAGTCCCACACACAGCTAGAAGCCCAATATTTTTTCAGAGGTAGATGCAGAAAAAAATATATTCACTTTGCAACCTGATGGAGGTCAGTATAGATGGACTAATACAACAAGTCCCACACACAGCTAGAAGCCCAATATTTTTTCAGAGCTAGATGCAGAAAAAAATTATATTCAATTTGCAACCTGATGGAGGTCAGTATAGATGGAGTAATAGAACATGTCCCATACACAGCTAGAAGCCCAAATATTTTTTCAGAGGTAGATGCAGAAAAAAATTATTTTCAGTTTGCAACCTGATGGAGGTCTGTATAGATGCATTAATAGAACAAGTCCCACACACAGCTACAAGCCCAATATTTTTTCAGAGGTAGATGCAGAAAAAAATATATTCAGTTTGCTATCTGATGGAGGTCAGTATAGATGGACTAATAGAGAAAGTCCCACACACTGCTAGAAGGCCAAATATTTTTTCAGAGCTAGATGCAGAAAAAAATTATATTCAGTTTGCAACCTGATGGAGGTCAGTATAGATGGATTAATAGAACAAGTCCCACACACAGCTAGAAGCCCAATATTTTTACAGAGGTAGATGCAGAAAAAAATATATTCAGTTTGCAACCTGATGGAGGTCAGTATAGATGGACTAATACAACAAGTCCCACACACAGCTAGAAGCCCAATATTTTTTCAGAGCAAGATGCAGAAAAAAATTATATTCAATTTGCAACCTGATGGAGGTCAGTATAGATGGAGTAATAGAACATGTCCCACACACAGCTAGAAGCCCAAATATTTTTTCAGAGCTAGATGCAGATAAAAATTATATTCAATTTGCAACCTGATGGAGGTCAGTATAGATGGACTAATAGAGAAAGTCCCACACACTGCTGGAAGCCCAAATATTTTTTCGGAGCTAGATGCATAAAAAAATTATATTCAGTTTGCAACCTGATGGAGGTCAGTGTAGATGGACTAGTAGAGAAAGTCCCACACACTGCTAGAAGGCCAAATATTTTTTTAGAGCTAGATGCAGAAAAAAATTATATTCAGTTTGCAACCTGATGGAGGTCTGTATAGATGGATTAATAGAACAAGTCCCACACACAACTAGAAGCCCAATATTTTTTCAGAGGTAGATGCAGAAAAAATTATATTCAGTTTGCAACCTGATGGAGGTCAGTATAGATGGACTAATACAACAAGTCCCACACACAGCTAGAAGCCCAATATTTTTTCAGAGCTAGATGCAGAAAAAAATTATATTCAATTTGCAACCTGATGGAGGTCAGTATAGATGGAGTAATAGAACAAGTCCCACACACAGCTAGAAGCCCAAATATTTTTTCAGAGGTAGATGCAGAAAAAAATAATTTTCAGTTAGCAACCTGATGGAGGTCTGTATAGATGGATTAATAGAACAAGTCCCACACACAGCTACAAGCCCAATATTTTTCAGAGGTAGATGCAGAAAAAAATATATTCAGTTTGCAACCTGATGGAGGTCAGTATAGATGGACTAATAGAGACATTCCCACACACTGCTAGAAGGTCAAATATTTTTTCAGAGCCAGATGCAGAAAAAAATTATATTCAATTTGCAACCTGATGGAGGTCAGTATAGATGGACTAATAGAATGATGCTATGCCCAAAAGATTTTACTTCACTAGGTGCAGTAAAAAAATTGGTATTCTATACACAGGTGGTGTAGCTTGCAAGACAGATAGGCTACTCCACTGACTAACACACTCTGCAATAGGCCAAAAAGGATTAGCTTTGCTAGATTAACCCAAATGCTGTGAAAAAAACTTGCACAGCACTGGCACAGACCTGCCTGGCAAAAACTGATAGGAACTGATGTAACCTAGTCCTGAAAAGGACTCCAATTACAATTAGTCTTTACTACCACAACCTATCTATTTAAGAGCACAGACCTGCCTGATAAAAGTCGTAGGAAATCATTGTATTAGTCCATCTATACTGACCTCCATCAGGTTGCAAATTGAATATAATTTTTTTCTGCATCTATACTGACTTCCATCAGGTTGCAAATTCAAAATAATTTTTTGTCTGCATCTAGCTCTGAAAAAATATTTGGGCTTCTAGCAGTGTGTGGGACTTGTTCTATTAGTCCATCTATACTGACCTCCATCAGGTTGCAAATTAAAAATATTTTTTTGTCTGCATCTAGCTCTGAAAAAATATTTGGCCTTCTAGCAGTGTGTGGGACTTGTTCTATTAGTCCATCTATACTGACCTCCATCAGGTTGCAAATTAAATATAATTTTTTGTCTGCATCTAGCTCTGAAAAAATATTTGGCCTTCTAGCAGTGTGTGGGACTTGTTCTATTAGTCCATCTATACTGACCTCCATCAGGTTGCAAATTAAAAATAATTTTTATCTGCATCTAGCTCTGAAAAAATATTTGTGCTTCTAGCAGTGTGTGGGACTTGTTCTATTAGTCCATCTATACTGACCTCCATCAGGTTGCAAATTAAAAATAATTTTTATCTGCATCTAGCTCTGAAAAAATATTTGGCCTTCTAGCAGTGTGTGCGACTTGTTCTACTAGTCCATCTATACTGACCTCCATCAGGTTGCAAATTCAAAATAATTTTTTGTCTGCATCTAGCTCTGAAAAAATATTTGGGCTTCTAGCAGTGTGTGCGACTTGTTCTACTAGTCCATCTATACTGACCTCCATCAGTTTGCAAATTCAAAATAATTTTTTGTCTGCATCTAGCTCTGAAAAAATATTTGGGCTTCTAGCAGTGTGTGGGACTTGTTCTATTAGTCCATCTATACTGACCTCCATCAGGTTGCAAATTAAAAATAATTTTTATCTGCATCTAGCTCTGAAAAAATATTTGGCCTTCTAGCAGTGTGTGCGACTTGTTCTACTAGTACATCTATACTGACCTCCATCAGGTTGCAAATTCAAAATAATTTTTTGTCTGCATCTAGCTCTGAAAAAATATTTGGCCTTCTAGCAGTGTGTGGGACTTGTTCTATTAGTCCATCTATACTGACCTCCATCAGGTTGCAAATTAAAAATAATTTTTTGTCTGCATCTAGCTCTGAAAAAATATTTGGCCTTCTAGCAGTGTGTGGGACTTGTTCTATTAGTCCATCTATACTGACCTCCATCAGGTTGCAAATTAAAAATAATTTTTTGTCTGCATCTAGCTCTGAAAAAATATTTGGCCTTCTAGCAGTGTGTGGGACTTGTTCTATTAGTCCATCTATACTGACCTCCATCAGGTTGCAAATTAAAAATAATTTTTATCTGCATCTAGCTCTGAAAAAATATTTGTGCTTCTAGCAGTGTGTGGGACTTGTTCTATTAGTCCATCTATACTGACCTCCATCAGGTTGCAAATTAAAAATAATTTTTATCTGCATCTAGCTCTGAAAAAATATTTGGCCTTCTAGCAGTGTGTGGGACTTGTTCTATTAGTCCATCTATACTGACCTCCATCAGGTTGCAAATTAAAAATAATTTTTTGTCTGCATCTAGCTCTGAAAAAATATTTGGCCTTCTAGCAGTGTGTGGGACTTGTTCTATTAGTCCATCTATACTGACCTCCATCAGGTTGCAAATTAAAAATAATTTTTATCTGCATCTAGCTCTGAAAAAATATTTGTGCTTCTAGCAGTGTGTGGGACTTGTTCTATTAGTCCATCTATACTGACCTCCATCAGGTTGCAAATTAAAAATAATTTTTATCTGCATTTAGCTCTGAAAAAATATTTGGCCTTCTAGCAGTGTGTGGGACTTGTTCTATTAGTCCATCTATACTGACATCCATCAGGTTGCAAATTAAAAATAATTTTTTGTCTGCATCTAGCTCTGAAAAAATATTTGGCCTTCTAGCAGTGTGTGGGACTTGTTCTATTAGTCCATCTATACTGACCTCCATCAGGTGGCAAATTAAAAATAATTTTTATCTGCATCTAGCTCTGAAAAAATATTTGTGCTTCTAGCAGTGTGTGGGACTTGTTCTATTAGTCCATCTATACTGACCTCCATCAGGTTGCAAATTAAAAATAATTTTTATCTGCATCTAGCTCTGAAAAAATATTTGGCCTTCTAGCAGTGTGTGCGACTTGTTCTATTAGTCCATCTATACTGACCTCCATCAGGTTGCAAATTAAAAATAGTTTTTTGTCTGCATTTAGCTCTGAAAAAATATTTGGCCTTCTAGCAGTGTGTGGGACTTGTTCTATTAGTCCATGTATACTGACCTCCATCAGGTTGCAAATTGAATATAATTTTTTTCTGCATCTAGCTCTGAAAAAATATTTGGCCTTCTAGCAGTGTGTGGGACTTGTTCTATTAGTCCATCTATACTGACCTCCATCAGGTGGCAAATTGAATATAATTTTTTTCTGCATCTAGCTCTGAAAAAATATTTGGCCTTCTAGCAGTGTGTGGGACTTTCTCTATTAGTCCATCTATTCTGACCTCCATCAGGTTGCAAATTGAATATAATTTGTTTCTGCATCTAGCTCTGAAAAAATATTTGTCCTTCTACCAGTGTGTGGGACTTGTTCTACTAGTCCATCTATACTGACCTCCATCAGGTTGCAAACTGAATATAATTTTTTTCTGCATCTACCTCTGAAAAAATATTTGGGCTTCTAGCAGTGTGTGCGACTTGTTCTACTAGTCCATCTATACTGACCTCCATCAGGTTGCAAATTAAAAATAATTTTTATCTGCATCTAGCTCTGAAAAAATATTTGGCCTTCTAGCAGTGTGTGCGACTTGTTCTACTAGTCCATCTATACTGACCTCCATCAGGTTGCAAATTCAAAATAATTTTTTGTCTGCATCTAGCTCTGAAAAAATATATGGGCTTCTAGCAGTGTGTGGGACTTGTTCTATTAGTCCATCTATACTGACCTCCATCAGGTTGCAAATTAAAAATATTTTTTTGTCTGCATCTAGCTCTGAAAAAATATTTGGCCTTCTAGCAGTGTGTGGGACTTGTTCTATTAGTCCATCTATACTGACCTCCATCAGGTTGCAAATTAAAAATAATTTTTTGTCTGCATCTAGCTCTGAAAAAATATTTGGCCTTCTAGCAGTGTGTGCGACTTGTTCTATTAGTCCATCTATACTGACCTCCATCAGGTTGCAAATTAAAAATAATTTTTTGTCTGCATTTAGCTCTGAAAAAATATTTGGCCTTCTAGCAGTGTGTGGGACTTGTTCTATTAGTCCATGTATACTGACCTCCATCAGGTTGCAAATTGAATATAATTTTTTTCTGCATCTAGCTCTGAAAAAATATTTGGCCTTCTAGCAGTGTGTGGGACTTGTTCTATTAGTCCATCTATACTGACCTCCATCAGGTGGCAAATTGAATATAATTTTTTTCTGCATCTAGCTCTGAAAAAATATTTGGCCTTCTAGCAGTGTGTGGGACTTTCTCTATTAGTCCATCTATTCTGACCTCCATCAGGTTGCAAATTGAATATAATTTGTTTCTGCATCTAGCTCTGAAAAAATATTTGTCCTTCTACCAGTGTGTGGGACTTGTTCTACTAGTCCATCTATACTGACCTCCATCAGGTTGCAAACTGAATATAATTTTTTTCTGCATCTACCTCTGAAAAAATATTTGGGCTTCTAGCAGTGTGTGCGACTTGTTCTATTAGTCCATCTATACTGACCTCCATCAGGTTGCAAATTAAAAATAATTTTTATCTGCATCTAGCTCTGAAAAAATATTTGGCCTTCTAGCAGTGTGTGCGACTTGTTCTATTAGTCCATCTATACTGACCTCCATCAGGTTGCAAATTCAAAATAATTTTTTGTCTGCATCTAGCTCTGAAAAAATATATGGGCTTCTAGCAGTGTGTGGGACTTGTTCTATTAGTCCATCTATACTGACCTACATCAGGTTGCAAATTAAAAATATTTTTTTGTCTGCATCTAGCTCTGAAAAAATATTTGGCCTTCTAGCAGTGTGTGGGACTTGTTCTATTAGTCCATCTATACTGACCTCCATCAGGTTGCAAATTAAAAATAATTTTTTGTCTGCATCTAGCTCTGAAAAAATATTTGGCCTTCTAGCAGTGTGTGCGACTTGTTCTATTAGTCCATCTATACTGACCTCCATCAGGTTGCAAATTAAAAATAATTTTTTGTCTGCATTTAGCTCTGAAAAAATATTTGTGCTTCTAGCAGTGTGTGGGACTTGTTCTATTAGTCCATGTATACTGACCTCCATCAGGTTGCAAATTGAATATAATTTTTTTCTGCATCTAGCTCTGAAAAAATATTTGGCCTTCTAGCAGTGTGTGGGACTTGTTCTATTAGTCCATCTATACTGACCTCCATCAGGTGGCAAATTGAATATAATTTTTTTCTGCATCTAGCTCTGAAAAAATATTTGGCCTTCTAGCAGTGTGTGGGACTTTCTCTATTAGTCCATCTATTCTGACCTCCATCAGGTTGCAAATTGAATATAATTTGTTTCTGCATCTAGCTCTGAAAAAATATTTGTCCTTCTACCAGTGTGTGGGACTTGTTCTACTAGTCCATCTATACTGACCTCCATCAGGTTGCAAACTGAATATAATTTTTTTCTGCATCTACCTCTGAAAAAATATTTGGGCTTCTAGCAGTGTGTGGGACTTGTTTTATTAGTCCATCTATACTGACCTAAATCAGGTTGCAAATTAAAAATAATTTTTATCTGCATCTAGCTCTGAAAAAATATTTTGCCTTCTAGCAGTGTGTGGGACTTGTTTTATTAGTACATCTATACTGACCTCCATCAGGTTGCAAATTGAATATAATGTTTTTCTGCATCTAGCTCTGAAAAAATATTTGCCCTTCTAGCAGTGTGTGGGACTTGTTCTATTAGTCCATCTATACTGACATCCATCAGGTTGCAAACTGAATACAATTTTTTTCTGCATCTACCTCTGAAAAAATATTTGGGCTTCTAGCTGTGTGTGGGACTTGTTCTATTATTCCATCTATACTGACCTCCATCAGGTTGCAAATTGAATATAATTTTTTTCTGCATCTAACCCAGCCAATCGTTTTGGCCTAATACCACAGTTTGGCCACTCTGCTCTGCTCGGTTCCCATCCATTGTTTTTTTGTGCAAACAACTCCAGAGTTGTGAATTAGTTAACCACCAAAATGAGTGGAAAAAGGCCTGCTGCTGGTGGAAACAGGAATAGGCGTGTTGGGAAGGGGAAAAATGGTTGTGTCCGTGGGGTAGGTGTTAAAGCAACAGTAACATCTGCAGAAGAAAGACCATCTTCCAGCCAAACTAAAATGTCTACTTCTTGTAGCGGACAATGTGATAAGATCAATTTCTTACGGCCACGCCAATCGCTACAAATTCCAGATGAGGCACAAAAACAGCAGGTGCTTCAATGGATATCAAGTGTTCCTTTAAGTGGGCTCTCCTCCACATCAACTTCAACATCACAAATACTCCAGTCCTCAAAGGTGTCACCCTAATCGCACTTGCTTCCTCACAGCTCTCAAATCTCCAGCTGCCCGCCTGAGTATGAGGTAGAACAGATGGTTGAGTCTGCAGAGCTGTTTACTCATACTATAGCCTGGGAATCAGAGGTCTGCTCCAGCGCTTCTGTGAATCCAGATGAGGAAATGATCTGCACTGATGCCCAGAATCTTTATGAGTCAGATCCAGAACCAGACGCTGAAGGTTCTGACCATAATGTAGACCCTCATTCCCAAACTGTAACTCCTGTTGGTGGAGACAATGAGGAAGACGATGATGAGACTCAAATACCTGATTGGAGCGACAACTTTAGTTTTTTGTCAGGGCAGGAACCGGTTAGCGCTGAGGACGACGGGTGTGATAACACACAGGGTGATGATGATGAGGTTGGAGATCCCACTTACTGTCAACCCACAGTCAGTCAAGAGATAAGGTCAGCAGAGGAGGTGGAGGAGAATGCTAGTGACGACGAGGTCAGGTTGCGCCTTCCTGGACAGAGACGTAGTACTGGAAGCACGTCAACAACTGCATCCTCAAACACAACTCTGCCTCTCACCACAAGTCGTGGTGGCTCTTCAGGTCGCATGGGTGCTAAGCCTTGCATAGCCTGGGCATTTTTTCAGATCGATAAATATGACCCAACTCGGGTTATCTGTAACATTTGTCAGCAAAAGCTAAGTAGAGGCCAAAAAATACATAGTTTGAGTACTTCATGCATGAACCGGCACATGGACATGAAGCATAAGTTGCAGTGGGAAGCTCACTGTGCTACAATGCGGCCTAGCCGGCCGGGCCAACCACCGTCTGCCATATCTTGTGCATCCGCGGCCTCTTCATCCTCTGTGACTGGGGGGACAGCAGTCACACCTGTTTTGGGGCGCAGACCTGCCACCTCTTTACCCGCAACAGCCAGCGTGATTGGCAGGTCATCATTTTCTTTGGAGGTGGTAACACCAGCTGGTGTTGAGCGCTGTCCGACATCGATAGCACCACCTTTGGATCAAGGCAACCTAACATGTCCGCCTACATCTTCCTCACAGACTGGCAGTTTGCCGGGGACACCCTTATCAACCCTGTCTAAGCACAATAGCCAGCCCTCGGTCCCTCAGATGTGGACAAGTAAAAGACCATTTCCTCCTAGCCATGAGAAAGCTAAGAGGTTGAATTTCACCATCTGCAAGCTCTTGGCTACAGAAATGCTGCCTTTCCACCTGGTGGACACAGAGGATTTTTGAGACCTTATGTCCGTCGCAGTGCCCCAGTACCAGATGCCCAGTCGGCACTACTTCTCAAAGAAAGGTGTGCCTGCGCTCCACCAGCATGTCGCACACAACATCACCGCTTCTTTGAGAAACTCTGTGTGTGACAGGGTGCATTTCACCACAGACACTTGGACGAGTAGGCATGGACAGGGGCGTTACATGTCGCTGACTGGGCACTGGGTAACTATGGTGACAGCAGGACAAGGGGCTGCTGTCCAAGTCTTGCCGTCCCCACGAGTTGTGCGTCCATCCTCTTTATCTCAAAGTTCCTTCACTGCTTCTGCCTCCTCAACCTCCTCTCGGTCCTCCACCTGCACCCAAAGCCTGTCTGGTCATGCCACAAGCTTTCTAACTGCGCAGAAGGGATCCTGCACACCTCCTTACTATGATGGCAGTAGAGCTCAACGTCATCAGGCGGTTTTTACTTTGAAATGTCTGGGAAATGTGAGTCACACAGCTGAGGAGTTGTGGTCAGCTCTGGAGAACCAATTTCATGAATGTTTGTCTCCACTGGACCTGAAACCAGGGAAGGCCGTGTGCGACAATGCTGCAAACCTGGGTGCGGCCCTTCGCCGGGGCAATGTCACACACGTGCCTTGTATGGCTCACGTGTTGAACCTGGTTGTCCAGCAATTTTTAGCCCACTATCCCGGACTAGATGGCCTTCTGCAGAGGGCACGGTCACTGTGTGCTCACATCCGCCGTTCGCATCCCTCAGGTCAGCGACTTACATCTCTACCGAAGTCGTTGGGCCTGCCACTTCACCGGCTAAAATGCGATGTGCCTACCCGGTGGAATTCAACTCTGCACATGTTGCAGCGACTGTGGCAGCACCGTCACGCCCTGGTGCAATATGTTCTGACGTATAGCTTTGGCCAAAGAGATCCAGAGGTGGGGCAAATCACGCTGGAGGAGTGGTCTCAGATCAGGGACCTATGCACCCTTCTGCACAGCGTTGAAATGGCGACAAAGATGTTTAGTGCTGACGATGCCATTATCAGCATGACTATTCCGGTGATTTACATGCTGGAGCACATGTTAAACAGAATTCGGAGTCAGGTGGTGGCACAAGAGGAGGTGGAGGAAGTAGAGGAGGAGGAGTTGTATGCGGAAGGGCTAACATCTGCAAGGTCCAGACGGTCGGCAGCACCAAGGCGGCAAGCATGTGAGGATGGGGGAGATGGTTTCACCAGGGCGCATGGTAGCAGCCAAACTAGTGAGGAAGGTGCAGGAGCCCAGGAAGAAGTGGAGGACGAACTGATGGAAGACTCATCAGATGAGGGAGACCTTGATCACATTTCTGTTGTGCGAGGTTGAGGGGAGAGGACAGAGGAAGGAAGCATGATTGTTAACTCCCCACCAACACAACATGGACTTGGTGCTCCTGGATGCGCAACACACATGAGTGCCTTCTTGCTGCACTACCTGCAACATGACCCTCGAATTGTGAGAATTAGAAATAATCCTGACTACTGGGTTGCCACACTGTTAGATCCCCGGTACAAAAGTAAATTTGCAGAAATTATTCCTGCCATAGAAAGGGATGCACGCATGCAGGAGTATCAGCAGAGACTGTTGCAGAATCTTACATGTGCTTTTCCACAAAACACCAGTGGTGCACGTAGTGAATCTCACAGTTCCAACTTGCCAAACGTCGGACCGTCGAGTGTTCAGAACTCAAACCGTAACAGAACCACAGTATCTGCTGGTAACATCAATTTTGCGGAATCATTTCACCACTTTTTTAGCCCATCCTTTGCAAGGCCACAGGAGACAAGAAGTCTGACACTTAGTCAACGCCTAGAGGCGATGGTACAGGATTATCTCCAAGTAAACATTGAAGCCATGACTATGTCACTGGACCCTTGCTCTTTTTGGGCTTCCAATCTGGATAAATGGCCGGAGCTAGCCACTTACGCCTTGGAGATCTTGTCATGCCCCGCAGCCAGCGTTCTGTCTGAACGTGTGTTCAGCGCTGCTGGTGGTGTGCTGACAGATAAGCGCACGCGGCTCTCCACTGATAATGTAGACAGACTCACGTTTATAAAGATGAACAAATCATGGATCCGAAACGACTTTTCTACCCCTGTGTCATCCTGGGGAGAGTAAAAGCTGGATGATTGGTTAAAATCACCTCACCAACCATTTTAAGCTTTCAAATTACTAATCATGTTTATCTGTATCTTGGCTGGAAACTTATTTGGGCTTTGTAGCAGTGTGCAGTACTGATTCTATTAGGCCATCTATACTAAGCTCCACCAGATTTAAAATTACTAATCATGTTTATCTGTATCTTGGCTGGAAAATAATTTGGACTTTGTAGCAGTGTGCAGTACTGATTCTATTAGGCCATCTATACTATGCTCCACCAGATTTAAAATTAATAATTTTTAGCTGCATCTAGCCCGGAAAATAATTTTGGGGCTCCGAGATGTGCAAGACACATAAGTGCCTTCTTGCTGCACTACCTGCAACATGACTCTCAGATTGTCAGAATTCGAAGTAATCCTGACTACTGGGTTGCCACACTCTTAGATCCCCCACACTCTTCGATCAACCTTTTCATTTTAATAAAGACCAAAAAAATGGTCAATTTTAAAATTATAAGCATTAGCAGGTTATTAGAAACTGAAATCAAACAGTTTTCAACTCAAAACTTTATTCTAGGTGAAGTTACATTTGCACATAGGACCCCTTGTTCGAAAGGAGCTTCTGACCTCTCTCGTCCATTGAATTTGCTAGGTTTTGGATGTTTTCTGCTTCAATTGTTTTGCACGAGGACAGAATACCCTCCCAGAGCTGTTGCTTAGATGTGAACTGCCTCGCGCCATCATAGACATTCCTTTTGATGATGCTCCAGAGGTTCTGAATGGGGTAGAGGTCAGGGGAGCATGGGGGTCACACCATAAGTTTGTCGCCTTTTATGCCCATATCAGCCAGAGATGCAGATGTGTTATGTGCAGCATGAGACGGTGCATTATCATGCATAAAAATGATCTTGCTGTGGAATACACGGTTCTTCTTCTTGAACCATGGCAGGAAGTGCTGTTTGAGAAACTCCACATACATTATGGAGTTCATCTTTACCCCTTCAGGGATCCTAAAGGGGCCGACAATCTCTCTCCCCATGATTCCAGCCCAAAACATTACTCCACCTCCTCCTTGTTGGCGCTGTAGCCGTGTTTGCGTGGGGTGTCCATCAACCAGCCATCCTCCACTCCATCCATCTGGACCATCGAGCATTGCACAGCACTCATCCGTGAACAAAACAGTTTTGAAATCAGTCTTCATGTAATGTTTGGCCCACTGGAGCCGTTTCTGCTTGTGTGAAGTGGATAGAGGAGGTCGACAGGATGGCGTATGCACAGCTGCAAACCTCTGAAGGACCCTGCATCTTCTTGTTCGGGGACTGTTGGAGGCACCAGCAGCTTCAAAAACTTGTCTGCAGCTATTTTAACCTGACGTAATTGCCTGTAGGAAAGAGTCCTCAATTTGCCCTTATCAGCACGCACACGTGTGTACTGTGAATCAGCTACATACTTCTTGATTGCCAAGACACTTCATCCTGATCATCGCACAATGTTGATTGTAGTCATGCCTTGACCTAAACACTCCACAATTTGTTGCTTCTCAGCAGCCGACACATCCTTTTTCTTTCCCATTTTGGCAGAAAATGTAGGCTGCTTAATAATGTGGGACAGCCTTCTTAAGTAGTCTTGCCTTTCATTGGACACACCTGCCAAACTAATTAGCACTAATTAGCACAGGTGGCTGCAATTGCTTACAGTGATATAAAGAGCCCTGACACACATCACCATCAATGAATTAAACTGACAAACAAACAAATTCTTCCCTTATCACTCCTAAACACTTTTTGCATAATAATTTGGAACACAGTGCACATGTGCTTTTCCACAAAACACCAGTGGTTCACGTAGTGAATCTTACAGTTCTAACTTGCCAACCGTGGTCTGTATGGAGTTGTTCAATAAGGGGCCCAAAATTAACATAGATGGGAGAGGTCTCTATGAATAGGAATTCCTAAGTATTTGATACCCTGTGAGGGCCAGGCAAAGGGAAAGTTGGACTGGATGGTCAGAGTGAACCGCCACTGCAAAGCAGACCGCTGAGGCTGGTGTTGTGGGTGCAGCAGAGCGTAGCATAACTCCCCACGGGAGGAGTATAGCCTCTGCGCAGTGTATGCGGAGGATGGGGGTGATGGTGCAGGGCAGCAGCAGTAACGACACGGAGTCAGTGATGCAGTCCAGGGCCTTTACTCACAGTTCTTATTATCCAGACCACGTCTGCAGGTAACGGCTGCCCACGTCGTACTGTGCTCACCAGGTGAGGGGCTCAGACAAATCCCAGATAACTTAGAGCGCTTCACAGGACCCCATTTGTGCGTCCTTTGTCTGGCCTTTCTTACCAACCCTTCTGTCCGGCTGCCTCGGGCCTCCTCTTGGTAAACTTGGCGCCAGTTTCCCTGACCCTATGTGGTGCCTTCCTAGTGGATGTAGCGAGGGGCTGCGCCACATAAAATGTCACAGCCTCCGGTTTCTAGCTGAGGGTCGTTTCCCGCCTCCAATAGTTTCGGGGACCGGTCTCCCCCTCTGGCCTGACCCCTCCACGCAGGTGGATTCGGACGTGCGGTGGCGACTTGCCCGTCCGCACCCCTGAGATCCCTTCGTTCCTCGTTCCTGGAGCCTTCTCCGCTCCTCTTCCTTCCTTCTCACTTTTCCAGGCCTGGGCCTCTGTTACTAGGCCCGCCTCCGGAGCAGAGCTCATGCAGAGCCCCTGCTCCCTGTCACTTCTGCTCAGACTTATCTGCACTGAACTAAGATGGTGCCCACCTTTTATACTCCCTTCTCAATGCACCCAGTAACTGCTTCCTCCCTGCTCCTGCACTACAGGGTTCCCCTTCCTCAGTGTTCCCTCCCCCCTCTCCAGCCAGGGATAGGGACTGTCGTGCCCATCTCAGGGGCATATTGGTTGCCCTGCCCCACGGCAATGTGGTGTAATGCATGCAGGTGTCGGGTCCTGATCCACACTCCATCCTTACCTGAGAGTGAGATATCACACCTCTGGGTGAGGGGCAATACCTCTGTAGCAACCGAGCCCTCAGGGTGCTACAGTTCCATTTATCTTCAGCCTAGGTGACGTATTGCGATACAGGGCCGTGATTTTGGCTATAAAAGGGTCCCCTAGACACCTACCCCAAACTTTTTAAGAGAATAATATATGGCGTGCCAGGAGACTCTATGAAATGCTTTCTCAGCATCCAACGAGAGTATCTAATTACAAATTTTTAACTGCATCTAGCCCAGGAAATACTTTGTGCCTAGTAGCAGTGTCTGCTAGTCAGTGGATTATCCCGGCTGTTAAGCAGCTACACCACCTGTAGTTTGGACACTTAATTTTTTCAAAGGAAGTGCTTCGGGACCATGGGATACTCAGTGAAGAGCATCAGGAGGCACCCCAAGGTATAGGTTCTGGGACTGGCAGTGGGATGCCTTGCGCTGGACAGCCGAGCTCGATCCTTATAAAAGCTTTTTAACTGCAGCAGCTTTAGTGGATGCTACTGGAGCTGGAATTACGCGGCTGCTGGCATGAGACTTGCCCTCCAATAGATCCTTGTAAATGGATTTAAAGTGTATTCATTCAAATTAGAGAGACAATTTAAATTAAAATGTTTAGAGCTGCCTCCACCACAAGTGGGCTCGCTCGACCCACCAGCGGACAGGCACCAGTATTGGGAGAGGGGGGCTTAACGTCAGGGTTCACCGCAGCTCTGACACAAACCCGGCGACACGGAGGTGGCACGGGCAGGAGCGGACTGGCCGTGTCGGCTTCTCACTTTTTGGATTTTAGAAGGGCATGACATGCCTATATCTGTGTCTCCCCCTCCTTTTACTCCTCCACCTCTTTTCTTTTTGCATGACTATATGTACTTGTCACTTTTCCATGTGTTAGTTATATCTTCTCAGCATTTTGTCAGCTTTTGGACTCCTTTGAAGGTGTTTTCTATGTGTTTCTATGTGTTTTTGTTTGTCTGCCATTGGTTTTAACGGTGTTCGAAGGTGTTCGACGAACTGTTCGACGAACAGTTCGGCGAACTTACGGGTGTTCGACGAACCGAACTCGAACACTACGGGGGTGGCTCAACACTATTTGGCACGCTTTAGAGACCCTACACTAACTATTTCAGAGTATAAATCTCTCCGTAGCTTAGCAGCACTGACCTTACACTGGCTGATCCAGAGCGACTGTGTCCAAGATGGCGGCGCCCAGTTTTAAATACTCGAGGTGACGCTGTGCAGCCAGCTAATCACTGTAATGCCCACAAACAACATGGCTGCGGCATTACAGTGACTGGCTGGCAATCCCTGTATGTTCATTTGCTCTGTAAAGTGCGCCAAACGTGCAGGGCGGAGACCCGTGCTCCCACCCGAGTTACCCGGAAATGGTCGGTGCTCGCCGAACATCCCGAGTAGTGAGATGCTCTGGCGAGTACCGAGCAGTGTCGAGCATGCTCGCTCAACACTAATCATCATACTTTGTTCAGTGATGGTCAATACCTGGGTTATTACAGATCAGTGGTTCCCAGTGAAACACAGGTTGTACGGTAGAGTCGTTTTCCACCTCCAGAGTCACTGAGTAAATATCTCTTTTCTGAAGAGTGTAAGCTCTTATGGTCAGCGGGGTCCTTTCTCTCTTCTGCAGAGTGTAAGCTCTTAGGGTCAGCGGAGTCATCTCTCTCTTGTAGAGTGTAAGCTCTTATGGTCAGTTGGGTCTTCTCTCTCCTGTAGAATTTAAGCTATTATGGTCAGTAGGGTCCTCTCTCTCTTGTAGAGTGTAAGCTCTTATGGTCAGCGGGGTCCTTTCTCTCTTCTGCAGAATGTAAGCTCTTAGGGTCAGCGGAGTCCTCTCTCTCTTGTAGAGTGTAAGCTCTTATGGTCAGTTGGGTCCTCTCTCTCCTGTAGAGTGTAAGCTCTTATGGTCAGCGTGGTCCTATCTCACCTGTAGAGTGTAAGCTCTTATGGTCAGTGGGGTCCTCTCTCTCTTGAAGAGTGTAAGCTCTTATGGTCAGTGGGGTCCTCTCTTTCTTGTAGAGTATAAGCTCTTATGGTCAGTGGGGTCCTCTCCCTCTACTGTAGAGTGTAAGCTCTTATGATCACTGAGGTCCTCTCTCTCCTGTAGAGTGTTAGCTCTTATGGTCAGTGGGGTCCTCTCTCTCTCCTGTAGAGTGTAAGCTCTTATGGTCAGTGTGGTCCTCTCTCTCCTGTAGAGTGTAAGCTCTTATGGTCAGTGGGGTCCTCTTTCTCCTGTAGAGTGTAAGCTCTTATGGCTCTTATGGTCAGCGGGGTCCTCTCTCTCTGTTACCTGTATTGTGTAAACTCTTAAGGTGAGCAGGGTTCTCTCTTTCTTTCTCTCCTCTTTCTCATTTGTATTTTCCAAGCAATTTCAAGATTTCCAGTATTGGGATGCAATCACATTTATTTGCCATGAATCAAATCATCTGTGAACATTTGATGAATCTGGCAAATTTGAATTTAAAAAGATCTAGCCATTGATAATGTTTATGTGTAGTCACTCAGTGGTTGCAGTTTGCCGAGAGTTTTGGAAGTGTGCCTCAATATTGTATCAATGGAGAATGCTACATAATTCTAAATAACAGAAAATGTTGTATGCTGAAAAATGGGAAAATTTTATCTAAGATTTTATTCATTGTGGAAATTATCAGAAATTGTCTTCTGTATGCTGTGGTTCACCATGATGTGATAGAGGGCTTCATACAGTCTCATAAGAATGTTAAACTAAGAACCTCATGTTCAGCATTGTAAATTTTTGCCTAGCGGCATTAGATCAATGTATGATTTTTGCATGTGGGGTCCATGTTTTTGTCTACAGTTTCTGCAGTTGCTTATAGCTTATCTGTCTCAGAGTAGCATGCATGGCATATAAGTATCTTCACCCAGGAATGCCAGGTCTGGCTTGTCACTCTCCACAAGGAGAAACATTATCCCTTAAGTCCCAGTCTTAAGCCTCTCTCCTAGCCAAATCAGACGATCGGCAATATCCCGTAACACTGTCTGAAAATTAAGATTCTGGTTTGGCTTTTATCCTAAGTCATATTGCAAGACTCGTTAAAGACTTGATATTGACTTTTAGGATTGCAAATTCCAATAGGTGGCATTATAGTCCTCTTCATCCCTGAAGAGACAATTTGCACAAGAATGAAATAAAATTGCTATAAAGGTGCTATACTACAGTATATCATGGATCATTCAATTCACAGTCATACAGACTCTGCAGGTCCTGCACCTCCTTTTCATTTAAACCTTTGCTTTATTATTCACAAACTGAGACTGCTACTCCATTGTTCTATGTTTTTCAGTGCTGCAGTAATTTTTCCCACTGTTTTTTTTTTTTTCATATCGCTAATGATGAGCTTTGTTAGCTTTGATCCCTATCCCAAGGCTGTAAAACCGTAAAATGGCCATTTCTTTCCCTGTGGTCATAGTGGCTAGGATAATTTGCACTGGTTGGCTGCACTAAACATTGTGATGTAATAAAGTATTATATGGAGCCTTGCTCTCTGGCTGATGCAGTCTTTCGCATTGTGTGAAATGTAACACTTTTCCCTGCATGCATTATTATTATTTATTATTATAGCACCATTTATTCCATGGCGCTTTACATGTGAAAAGGGTATACAAAGCATAAGCAATTACAATAATTTTGAACAATACAAGTCAGCGACTGGTACAGGATTAGAGAGGAACATGCCCGCGAGGGCTCACAATTTACAAGGGATGGGTAAGGATACAGTAGGTCGGAGTAGAGCTGATATTGCAGCGGTATGGTGGAGCGGTGGTTACTTCAGGTTGTAGGCTTGTCGGAAGAGGTGGGTCTTCACCTTTCTTTTGAAGATATCCATGTTAGGAGAGAGTCTGATGTGTTGGGGTAGGGAGTTGCAGAGTAGGGGGGATGCATGGGAGAAATCTTGTATGCGATTGAGGGAAGAGGAGATAATAGCGGAGTAGAGAAGGAGACCTTGGGAGGATCGAAGGCTGCGTGCAGGTAAGTACCGGGAGACTAGGTCACAGATGTATGGGGGAGACAAGTTGTGGATGTCTTTGTATGCCATTGTTAGGGTTTTGAACTGGAGTCTCTGGGTAATGAGGAGCCAGTGAAGGGATTGACAGAGAAGAGAGGCTGGAGAATAGTGGGGGGAAACTTGGATTAGTCGGACAGCAGAGTTTAGGATAGATTCGAGGAGTGTGAGAGTGGTAGAGGGGAGGCCACAGAGTAGAGGCGGGAGATGATGAGGGCGTGCACTAATGTTTTTGCAGATTCATGGTTGAGGAATGTGCTGATCCAGGAGATATTTTTGAGTTGGAGATGGCAGGAAGTGGAAAGGGCTTCGGATATGTGGTTTGAAGGAGAGATTAGAGTATAGGATTACCCCGAGGCAGAGAGCTTGTGGGACTGGGGAGAGTGAGCAGCTATTGACTATGATAGATAGGTCACATGGGGGGGTTTAGTGAGACAGTGGAAAGAATTCTGTTTTATCCATGTTAAGTTTTAGAAATCTGTCAGAGAAGATAAATGAAATAGAGGACAGATATTGTGGGATTCTGGTTAATAAAGAGGTGATATATGATCCAGAGAGGTAGATCTGTGTGTCATCAGCATAGGGGTGATACTGAAAGCCATGGGACTCTATGAGCTGTCCCAGGCTGAAGGTGTAGATGCAGAAGAGGAGGGGTCCTAGGACTGAACCTTGGGGGACACCGACAGAGGGCGAGATGAGGAGGTGGTGTGTGAGTGGGAAACACTGAATGTCCAGTCTGTTAGGTATGAGGAGATCCAAGATAGGTCCAAGTCTGTGATGCCAAGGGATGAGAGAGTCTGTAGTAAAAGGCAGTGGTCCACTGTGTCAAAGGCAGATTATAGGTCCAGGAGGAGGAGGACAGAGTATTGTGGCTTGGATTTGGCTGTTAGTAGGTCCTTTGTGACCTTAGTCAGGGCAGTTTCAGTGGAGTGATGCGGTCAGAAGCCAGATTGTAAGCGGCCAAAAAGGGAGCATGAGGAGAGGTGGGAGGACAGTTCAAGGTGGACGTGTTGTTCCAGTAGTTTTGAGGCATAGCTGAGCAGTGATATGGGGTGATAGCTAGTCAGAGAGGATGGGTCAAGGGAGGGCTTTTTGATGATGGGTGTGATCGAGACATGTTTGAAGCATGAGGGGACGACACCATTTGTTAGTGACAGGTTGAAAAGTGGGTTAGGGTTGGGATGAAGACTGTGATGAGTTTAGGGATGAGGTGGGATGGGATTGGGTCAAGTTCGCAGGTGGTGAGATGTGATTTGGAGAGTAAAGAGAAAACTTGATCTTCCGTAATGGTGGAGATGCTGGTTTTGGAGGTGGATGGTTGAGTAGATATGAGAAGGGGCTGTGTGGACTTACGCAAAAGCTTTGTCTGATGGTGTCAATCTTCTGTTTGAAGAATAAGGCAAGTATTGGGCTAAGATGAGAGATGAGGGAGAGGGCACTGGGGGGCAGAGGAGAGAATTGAAAATGTTGAATAGCTGTTTAGGGCTGTGAAACAGGGAAGATATGAGAAGTATGTTTGTTTTGCTACAGTGAGTGTGGACTTGAAAATAGTCAGGGACTGTTTGAATGCGATGAAATGCTCATTGGAGTGAGACATTTTCTATCTCTGCTCAGCAACCCTGGAGGCCCTTTGCTGTTCTTTAGTCAGGTGGGTATTCCAGGGTTGCCTGTTGATTGTGCGAGCTTTGGTATGTGTGAAGGTGACCGAATTGAAAGTTGCAGCTGTTGTGTTATATAAAGTGGCTGCAGCATCTGCATCGTGTAAGGAACTTATGTCTGTAAGAGGAAGAAGGGATTCAGAGAGTGAGTGTAGATCAAGGTATTTGAAATTTCTGCAAGGGTGTGCAAGTTTGTGTAGTGGGAATTGTGCACCTGGAGAGGAGAGGGCAGAGAATGTAAGTAGGTTGCGGTCAGACTGTTGGGATGGGAAGTTAGAGAAGTTAGATAGGGAACTGAGGCAGGTGAAGATGAGGTCCAGTGTGTGGCCATCTTTGTGAGTGGGATTAGAAGACCATTGAGCAAGACCGAAGGAGGAAGTGAGGGAAAGAAGCCTAGAGACAGATGAATGGGAAGTGTCAATGGGGATGTTGAAGTCACCCATGTTGATAGTGGGGATGTCAGCGGAAAGGAAATGAAGCAGCCAGGTGGAGAAGTAGTCGAAGAAATAGGTGGCTGTTCTTTGGGGGCAGTAAATGATGGCCAGTGAGAGGTTGAAGGGAGAATAGAGGCGCAAAGAATGCACCTCAAAAGAGGGGAGGGCAACGGAGCATGGCAGTGAGATATAGTTAGGTCCATATATATTTGGACAGAGACAACATTTTTCTAATTTTGATTCTAGACATTACCACAATGAATTTTAAACAATACAATTAAGATGCAGTTGAAGTTCAGACTTTTAGCCTTCATTTGAGGTTAACCACATTAAAATTGGATGAAGGGTTTAGGAGTTTCAGCTCCTTAACATGTGCCATCATGTTTTTTAAAGGGACCAAAAGTAATTGGACAGATTAAATAATTGTAAATAAAATGTTCATTTCAAGTACTTGGTTGAAAACCCTTTGTTGGCAATGACTGCCTGAAGTCTTGAACTCATGGACATCACCAGACACTGTGTTTCCTCCTTTTTGATGCTCTGCCAGGCCTTCACTGCCGTGGTTTTAAGTTGCTCTTTGTTTGAGGGCCTTTCTGTCTAAAGTTTAGTCTTTAACAAGTGAAATGCATGCTCAATTGGGTTGAGATCAGGTGACTGACTTGGCCATTCAAGAATATTCCACTTCTTTGCTTTAATAAACTCCTGGGTTTCTTTGGCTTTATGTTTTGGGTCATTGTCCATCTGTAGTATGAAATGATGACCAGTTTGGCTGCATTTGGCTGGATCTGAGCACACAGTATGGCTCTGAATACATCAGAATTCATTCGGCTTCTTCCGTCTGTGTCACATCATCAATGAACACTAGTGATCCAGTGCCACTGGCAGCCATGCATGCCCAAGCCATCACACTGCCTCCGCCTGGTTTTACAGATGATGTGGTATGCTTTGGATCATGAGCTGTACCACACCTTCGCCATACTTTTCTCTTTCCATCATTCTGGTAGGGGTTGATCTTGGTTTCATCTGTCCAAAGAATGTTCTTCCAGAACTGTGCTGGCTTTTTTAGATGTTTTTTAGCAAAGTCAAGTCTATCCTTTTTCTTCTTGATGCTTATGATTGGCTTGCACCGCGCAGTGAACCCTTTGTATTTACTTTCATGCAGTCTTCTCTTTATGGTAGACTTGTATATTGATACTAGTGTTGAGCCACCCCCGTAGTGTTCGGGTTTGGTTCGGTTCGTCGAACACCGGGATGTTCGAGGAACTGTTCGTCGAACTGTTCGTCGAACACCTTAGAACACCGTCGAACACCGTTAAAACCAATGGCAGGCAAACAAAAACACATAGAAACACATAGAAAACACCTGCAAAGGTGTCCAAAAGCTGACAAACTGCTCAGAAGACACTCTCTTTAAAAAAGCCGGCCGGCAAATTCAGCAGCGGCATACACCGGTACCCGACAATTTAGACAAGAAGGAATAGAGCATCACACATAGATTAGATAGATAGAAACATGTCAGTCACACATATAAGAAGCACAGTGACAGTGTTGGTTACTGCACTTGTCATTTAGTGTAAAGGATTTATTAAAAAAAATATTAGTGTTTTCATGCACCGTCTCTTTAAAAAAGCCGGCCGGCAATTCAGCATCTGTACCCGACAATTTAAAACAGAAAGAATAGAGCTTCACACATAGATTAGATAGATAGAAACATGTCAGTCACATATATATGAAGTACAGTGACAGTGTTGCTTACTGTACTTGTCATTTAGTGTAAAGGATTTATTTAAAAAAATAATAGTGTTTTCATGCACTGTCTCTTTAAAAAAGCCGGCCGGCAATTCAGCAGCGGTACCCGACAATTTAGAACAGAAAGATAGAGCATCACACATAGATTAGATAGATAGAAACATGTCAGTCACATATATATGAAGTACAGTGATAGTGTTGGTTACTGTACTTGTCATTTAGTATTAAAATAAAGGATTTATTATTAAAAAAATTGGCGTGGGGTTCCCCTTAATTTTAGGCTCTAGCGGAGGTTAAGCAGACGGCTGGGGCAGATGTTTGAAGCCTGGGAAGGGGGTAATACCCACGGAGCTTCCCAGGCTACTAATATCAGCCCCCAGCTGAATACATAGCCTTTACTAGCTATTAAAATGGGGGACCCCCCAAAAAAAATGACGTGGGGTCCCCCCTAATTTAATAGCTAGCAAAGGCTAGGCAGACAGCTGGGGGCTGATATTAATAGCCCAGGAAGGGAGCCATGAATATTGGCCCCCTCCCAGGCTAGAAACACCAGTCGTCAGCCGCCCCAGAAATGACGCATTCATAGGATGCGCCAATTCTGGCACTTAGCCTCGCTCTTCCACGCTGCCCTGGTGCGGTGGCAGGGGGTAATAGGGTTGGGGTTGATGTCAGCTTATAATGCCAGCTGACATCAAGCCCAGGTTAGTAATGGAGAGGCGTCTATAAGACACCCCCATTACTAACCCCATAGTCAAAGTTAAAAAAAACACAAACACCCAGAATAAAGTCCTTTAATTGAAATAAAGACACAATCCTTTATTGTTCTAAATTAAACCATACTTACCATCACGCCCATTCCAGCTGAAGCCAACGATCTCCTGCAATAAAAGAAAAATAATAAAGCAACCTCATCCTTACCTTTCCATGGTTCCCATGACAGCTTCAGCTCTGCTACATCGAGATGACAGGCTGGACCGCAGCAGAACGCTGCCATCCAGCCTGTCATCCCGCAGACACTGAGAAGCGCAGTCTTGCTTGCGCTGCTCAGCGTCTCTCTGTGACGACATCCAGATGAGCCGAGTTCATGTCCAATGAACTCGGCTCACTTCATGCACGTCACTGACAGCGTGGGAAAATTCTCACGCTGAAGCGCTGATTGCAGGAGAATTTTCCCACGCTGTCAGTGACGTGCAGGAGGTGAGCTGAGTTCATTGGACATGAGCTCACCTCCTGCACATCACTGACAGCGTGGGAGAATTCTCCTGCACTCAGCACTTCAGCGTGAGAATTTTCCCACGCTGTCAGTGACGTGCATGAGGTGAGCCGAGTTCATTGGACATGACCTCGGCTCATCTGGATGCCGTCACAGCGAGACAGTGAGGAGCGCAAGCATGCCTGCTCTTCTCAGTGTCTGCGGGATGACAGACTGGATGGCAGCGTTCTGCTGCGGTCCAGCCTGTCATCTCGATGTAGCAGAGCTGAAGCTGTCGTGGGAACCATGGAAAGGTAAGGATGAGGTTGGTTTATTATTTTTCTTTTATTGCAGGAGATCGTTGGCTTCAGCTGGAATGGGTGTGATGGTAAGTATGGTTTAATTTAGAACAATAAAGAATTGTGTCTTTATTTCAATTAAAGGACTTTATTCTGGGTGTTGTGTTTTTTTTAAATACTTTACTAGAAATTCATGGCGGTCATGTCTAATACTGGCGTGACCCCATGAATTTTGGGCTTGGGGCCAGCTGATAATACCAAGCTGGCCCTAACCCCTTTATTACCCAGTGAGCCACCGCACCAGGGCCCTGGATGAGTTGGGTACAGCGCCAGAAGATGGCGCTTCTATGAACGCGTCATTTTCCGGGGTGGCTGCGGACTGCAATTTGTAGCGGGGGGGGGCCCAGAAAGCTTGGGCCTCCCTGCGCTGCAGATTCCAGCCCCCAGCTGCCTAGTTGTACCTGGCTGGACACAAAAATAGGGCGAAGCCCCACTTAAATTTTTTTTAATTATTTCATGAAATTCATGAAATAATTAAGAAAAAAAGGGCTTCCCTATATTGTTGTGTCCGGCCAGGTACAAATAGGCAGCTGGTGGATGGCTGCAGCCCGTTCCTGCCTGCTGTACCTGGCTGGACACAAATATAGTGCGAAGCCCAACTTCAATTTTTTTAAATTATTTCAGGAAATTCATGAAATAATTTAAAAAAAATTGACGTGGGGCTTCGCACTATATTTGTGTCCAGCCAGGTACAGCAGGCAGGAACGGGCTGCCCCCAACCACCAGCTGCCTATTTGTACCTGGCCGGACACAACAATATAGGGAAGCCCTTTTTTTCTTAATTATTTCATGAAATAATTTAAAGAAAATTGACGTGGGGCTTCGCCCTGTTTTTGTGTCCAGCCAGGTACAACTAGGCAGCTGGGGGCTGGAATCCGCAGCGCAGGGAGGCCCAAGCTTTCTGGGCCACCCCCGCTGCAAATTGCAGTCCGCAGCCACCCCGGAAAATGGCGCGTTCATAGAAGCGCCATCTTCTGGCGCTGTACCCAACTCATCCAGGGCCCTGATGCGGTGGCTCACTGGGTAATAAAGGGGTTAGGGCCAGCTTGGCATTATCAGCTGGCCCTAAGCCCGAAATTCATGGGGTCACGCCAATATTAGACATGACCACCATGAATTTCTAGTAAAGTATTTAAAAGAAACACAACACCCAGAAAAAAGTCCTTTAATTGAAATAAACACACAATTCTTTATTGTTCTAAATTAAACCATACTTACCATCACGCCCATTCAAGCTGAAGCCAACGATCTCCTGAAATAAAAGAAAAATAATAAAGCAACATCATCCTTACCTTTCCATGGTTCCTATGACAGCTTCAGCTCTGCTACATCGAGATGACAGGCTGGACCGCAGCAGAACGCTGCCATCCAGCCTGTCATCCCGCAGACACTGAGAAGCGCAGGCTTGCTTGCGCTCCACAGTGTCTCTCTGTGAGGGCATCCAGATGAGCCGAGTTCATGTCCAATGAACTAGGCTCACCTCATGCACGTCACTGACAGCGTGGCAAAATTCTCCTGCACTCAGCGCTTCAGCGTGGGAGAATTATCACACTGAAGCGCTGAGTGCAGGAGAATTCTCCCACGCTGTCAGTGACGTGCAGGAGGTGAGCTGAGTTCATTGGACATGAGCTCACCTTATGCACGTCACTGACAGCGTGGGAGAATTCTCCTGCACTCACCGCTTCAGCGTGAGAATTTTCCCACGCTGTCAGTGACGTGCATGAGGTGAGCCGAGTTCATTGGACATGAACTCGGCTCATCTGGATGTCGTCACAGAGAGACGCTGAGCAGCGCAAGCAAGCCTGCGCTTCTCAGTGTCTGCGGGATGAGAGGCTGGATGGCAGCGTTCTGCTGCGGTCCAGCCTGTCATCTCGATGTAGCAGAGCTGAAGCTGTCGTGGGAACCATGGAAAGGTAAGGATGAGGTTGCTTTATTATTTTTCTTTTATTGCAGGAGATCGTTGGCTTCAGCTGGAATGGGCGTGACGGTAAGTATGGTTTAATTTAGAACAATAAAGGATTGTGTCTTTATTTCAATTAAAGGACTTTATTCTGGGTGTTTGTGTTTTTTTTAACTTTGACTATGGGGTTAGTAATGGGGGTGTCTTATAGACGCCTCTTCATTACTAACCTGGGCTTGATGTCAGCTGGCATTATAAGCTGACATCAACCCCAACCCTATTACCCCCTGCCACCGCACCAGGGCAGCGTGGAAGAGCGAGGCTAAGTGCCAGAATTGGCGCATCCTATGAATGCGCCATTTCTGGGGCTGCTGACGGCTGGTGTTTCTAGCCTGGGAGGGGGCCAATATTCATGGCTCCCTTCCTGGGCTATTAATATCAGCCCCCAGCTGTCTGCCTAGCCTTTGCTAGCTATTAAATTAGGGGGGACCCCACGTCATTTTTTTTGGGGGGTCCCCCATTTTAATAACTAGTAAAGGCTATGTATTCAGCTGGGGGCTGATATTAGTAGCCTGGGAAGCTCCGTGGGTATTACCCCCTTCCCAGGCTTCAAACATCTGCCCCAGCCGTCTGCTTAACCTCCGCTAGAGCCTAAAATTAAGGGGAATCCCACGCCAATTTTTTTAATAATAAATCCTTTATTTTAATACTAAATGACAAGTACAGTAACCAACACTATCACTGTACTTCATATATATGTGACTGACATGTTTCTATCTATCTAATCTATGTGTGATGCTCTATTCTGTCTGTTATAAATTGTCGGGTACCGCTGCTGAATTGCCGGCCGGCTTTTTTAAAGAGACGGTGCATGAAAACACTATTATTTTTTTTGATAAATCCTTTACGCTAAATGACAAGTACAGTAAGCAACACTGTCACTGTACTTCATATATATGTGACTGACATGTTTATATCTATCTAATCTATGTGTGAAGCTCTATTCTTTCGGTTCTAAATTGTCGGGTACAGGTGTATGCCGCTGCTGAATTGCCGGCTTTTCATGTTTCACTGTTGGCACTGTTCCCATCGATTTGGGCAATCACTGTAATGCCACAACCACCATGGCTGTGGCATTACAGTGAGTGGCAGACAATCCCTGCATGATTGGTGCTCTAAATAGCGCCAGACATGCAGGACACGCTTTTGGTGCACGAACAGTTATCGAACATAACCTCGAACAGCCGAATTTTTTGCAAATCGTTCGGGTTCGTCGAACAACTCGAACACCGCCCAAAACAGCTCGAATTTGAGATTGGCGAACAGTTCTAGTCGAACACCGCTCATCTCTAATTGATACGCCTACCTCCTGGAGAGTGTTGTTCACTTGGTTGGCTGTTGTGAAGGGGTTTTTCTTCACCATGGAGATTATTCTGCGATCATCCACCATTGTTGTCTTCCGTGGGCGCCCAGGTCTTTTTGCATTGATGAGTTCACCAGTGCTTTCTTTCTTTCTCAGGATGTACCAAACTGTAGATTTTGTCACTCCTAATATTGTAGCAATTTCTCGGATGTTTTTTTCTGTTTTTTCTGCTTAAGGATGGCTTGTTTCACCTGCATGGAGAGCTCCTTTGACCGCATGTTTACTTCACAGCAAAACCTTCCAAATGCAAGCACCACACCGCAAATCAACTCCAGGCCTTTTATCTGCTTAATTGAGAACGACATAACGAAAGGATTGCCCACACTTGTCCATGAAATAGCCTTGGAGTCAATTGTCCAATTACTTTTTGTCCCTTTAAAAACAGGGTGGCACTTGTTGAGGATCTGAAACTCCTAAACCCTTCATCCAATTTTAATGTGGATACCCTCAAATGAAAGCTGAAAGTCTGAATTTCAGCTGCATCTGAATTGTTTTGTTTAAAATTCATTGTGGTAATGTCTAGAACCAAAATTAGAAAAATGTTGTCTCTGTCCAAATATATATGGACCTAACTGTATGGGTGCAGGAGCAGTTGTATGACAGGAGAAAACCTACTCCTTCACCATTCTGTGGAGTGTGTGAGAAAGATGGAGTCCACTGTATGAAAGTGCAGCTGGTTAGGCTGTGTCAGAGGGGGTGAGCCAGGTTTCAGTGATGGCGAGTTAGGAAAGATTGTTAGTAAGGAAATGATCATGGATGTAGGACAGTTTGTTGCAGACTGAGCGAGCATTCCATAGAGCTCCTGTTGGTGGGAATGGGGAAGTGGGGGCTGGGAAGAAGGGTATAAGGTTTGAAAGGTTGCAAGAGTTTGTGACAGATCGTGGATTGAAGGCGGAAGTGACTGTGGGGATGTGCTAAGGAGGGCTAGGATTTAGATAGTTATCACCTTCAGTCAGAAGGAGTAATGAAAGTGTTAGTAGGTTGGAGCAGGATAGGCCATGAGGTGGCTGTCTGTGTTTGGAGACACAGGAGTGAATATTGAGAAATAGTTCGGAGGAGGAGGTGAGATGAATGGGGAGGATGGAGGGAGAGATGAGGAGTTCCTTACTAGTTGTAGGGATGAGGGAGGTTAGTAGAAAGTGAAGGACTATAGGGGAGAGAGTGAAAACAAACAGAAACATTGTTTACTTTTCCATGGTGTCCAGTTTCCTTTGGTTCCCTTCAGGTTCAATTCAGGTCAAATTCTTCAATATGTGCCACACTTGTATGAATCACACTTTTAGAATTCACACTGGGCAGACTTTGTCAGCATACTTAGTCTTCAGAATGTATATGCTAGCAAATGCATTCAGGTTTTAAGGCGAAGCGAGAGGCCTCCAACCCATCTGCATGCATTCTGAGCATTAATGAACTAAACACATGTATCAGTTTTGCTATACCTTTATTTAACAGGTTATTACTCCGTATGAACTATATACTGTATACCCATGAATTTGAATGTTTTTTTTTTATTTACACTATTTATTTTATTGGGTATTACCTAGTTCTCAAAAAATAGGAGTATCCTTTCATGATACTGTATATATTATAGGTATTATTTAAATGTTTGTTTTTTTCAGAAATCTTACATAAAGTTGAAAAAATGTGACATAAACTCAGTTTCCTTCAATTTCATGTTTCAAAATGTTTACATATTTTTTTTTACATTTTTAGGCCTCTGGATTTTTTATATCTGTGTTCCGATTACATTTTTCCCCAATATGCTGATATTTGTATTTTTTAGTCCAGCATATGATCTAAAGTACATTGATCTATTTTACATTTAAGGCTATGTTTTTGAAAATTGGACATGGCCTGACATAATTTTGTAGACCATGGATTACATGTGAAAGCATGAATCTTTCTAAAGGATACCATTGCATTACTCCACCCTCTATTGTTGAGGCATACGGTTGAAGTTTGCCATTTGGGCGACTATTTTTTTCAGCTGTCATCCAACATAAAATTGAATTAAAAAAGAAAGAAATTATTACAGGCTAGAACAAAAGGTGCCCAAATTGCTTAAAGAAAAACAGCTTATTTGCCAAAGATAATTTTCATGAACAATTGTGTTGGATCATAAAAATAATTTTAAAACATCCCTATCAATGGTCTTCAGATGGGACTTTTTTACTTTTAAGGGGTTATCGTGTGTTTTGGCACAGTTGTCTGGCACTTTACATGACTGTATACTTGTGAATCCTCACATCATGCATGGTGCACACTGTTAGGATTCTCCAGTGTCGGCGCCGGAAGTGGGTGGTCATGTGGTCGCAAGTATGCAATATGCATACTCCCATCCACATTTTGACTAGATGTGCGCAGGCTCACTCAATACAAGTGATACTTGAATGCGCAGTCACATGACCACTCTGTCTCGCCACAAGCACCAGAGAATCCTAACAGCACTTGTTTTGCACGATGTGACATTTCACGAGTTTGCAATCTCAAAGAGTGACCACAGACTTTCCTGGCAAACCTGGACAACCTCTTCGAGGGTCTAAAAATGTCTAATATGCTTACAATCGAAAAATATTTCAATAAAAAAAGAGAAGACATCCAAGGGCTCACAACACCATAGATGTTTATTGAAAGATTTATTGATTGTAAGCTGGACTGCCATCAAGGCATTGCTGCCATTACTGATGAATGGGGCCCGGTGAGCAGAAGCAAAAAGAGGACCCGGACTGGGTGAGGAAGCACATCTGAGCCACTGTATAAACAGCCTGGAAAACTGCATGGCATGCTGGGGCCTAGGCTTATTAATATAATTTGCTTTATTAAGCCCCAAGGCCCCAGTCATTCACAGGGCAGTCACTTACATTGTATGTTCACAGCAGAGCGGGCCAGCCTCGTCTGACATCAGTGACATTAGACGCTGTTGGCATGCCCTCTGTTCCTGAGCTGCCATCATGCCCTGGGTCCCTGCTTCACAATATATGCAGGTGTGGAGTGCCCGAAAGTGATGAGGTACGCCAACTCAACCACCTCCTTACCCCTCTACTCGCCCCCCCAAACATTCGCCGGTCCGACCTCTCATTCCCAGATCCGACCTTCCATTTGCCCACCTGCTGGCCCACCTCTACTCCTCTTGTGTCCCCCTCCCTGCTTGTGCTGTGTGAATTTGGAGGCCGTCTCAGACTGCTGCCTGCCTGCAAACTACTCAGTACTACTAAGTTGAACCCTACTGACTGCTGCCTGCTGTCTATATTGTACAGTTGCCTGTCTCACAGGGAATATTCTAGTAACCTAATACTTATCCCCTAGACACAACATATGGGATGAGTATTAGGGCCAGTTCACATGACGGATCTTCAAGGAGAAGTTTGGCGCGGACAGCCATGCGGACATTCTGCTGAATATTAACGGCGGCCGCTTCCTTCATGCCTCCCATTCATCTCTATGGGAGACAGTGTTGAGGATTGCAGAACTTCAACATATTTTAGCCTGTATTTATATTTCCCATATGTCATGTTTAGTGACAAAATTCAAGAAAGGACATAGTAGTAAGTGCCTTATCATCATCTCAAACATATTGGTCAACAATAACCACAAAATGGCCAATCCTTTTAGTCAAAGTTTAAAGTTTTGGAAGAATTTACTTTAAAGTTTGTCACCCCTTATATAATAAAATAATAAATAAACAGAAACTCCTTTTGCTGTAGACTGACACGTTCAGAAGAGATCTCTTTTCAGCAGTCTCCTCATTATCATAATAAGCAGGATTATAGTGATAGATAACAGAATCCATCATTCAAAGTAGATAGTATCACAGGTCACCTTTTCCCCCTTTCTGCACAATGACATCTGCATGTTACTATTATCCGGCCATATTGACAGACATAAATGCATTTAACATTAGAGCAAGAACTAAATGAGCCTGGTGTCAATGTTTGGGGTGGTATTTCAAGTTTTGGTGTTTTAGGACCAATATTTTTTAATGGAACAGTCACAGGAGATAAGTATCTCGAATTTCTATTGAATCAAGTTTTTCCCCATTACAGCAACAGCCTAATTCAAATGACCTTTATTTCCAACAAGATGGGGCCCCTCCACATTATTCAAGAGTAGTCCGCGAGTATGTTGATGAAACATTACCTAATAAATGGATTGGCCGAAGAGGCCCACTTGATTGGCCGGCACGTTCACCAGACTTGACCCCAATGGATTTTTTCTTTTGGGGAGTACTCAAGGACAAAGTTTATAGTCGAAAACCAAAAAGTGTCAGGGACTTGAAAAATTACATAAGAGATGCATTTCAAGAAATTATTACCCAAAGAGACTTGTGCAAAAAAGTTTGTTGAAGCGTAAGAGGCGACTTCAAAGCTGTGCAAATTGTAATGGAAAAGAGTTTGAGCACCTGCGTTGATAAAATTTAAGGGCTTTTGTATTATTGTTCAGAATAAAATGTAATTGTCAATGTTATGCTTGTGTTAGTAAATATAATTTTATATATAAATCAAAATAAATATTATTATTTTCTGGCCATCTACTTTTGGACCACCCTGTATAAACACGCATATTTCCAATGTCCATATCTCCAGACAGGCAAGATGATCAGCTTCCATAAATGTACAGAAAGCAGAATTCAATAATCTGCAGTCAGAAATACAGATTATAAAAAATTATCACAGTCTGATTTCAATTAGTTTAAAAAACTATGTGTGACGCATTCACTTAAAGAAAATAAAATATGCCTAAAAAGAGCATTGGATATTTTAAGAAATGTTGAATAGGTTAGAATAGAGTATGGCCCGGCCAGAGAAGTCTACCTTGTTGTGGTGGCTTAAAAAATCTTTTGATCAAACCAAAATCGGCAGGCTATGTATCTGATATGGTACAATGGGAACTGTTAATGTGTGATTGGTGAGGACGTGGTGCAGAAGTGGAATTTTTCTAAGAGTGGGCGGTGGGATTGTGGAAGGTTCGACGGCTGGGGGTAGACCTGGGGTGGAGCCTGAGTGGAGTCTAAAGGGGACCCATAAATTTTGCCAGTATGGGGTCCTGAAATTCCTGTTGGCAGCCCTGTGGGGTATTGGTGTACTCAGGAGAAATTGCACAGCAAATTGTATGGTTCATATTCTCCTGTTACCCTTATGAAAATGCAAAATTTGGGGTTAAAGCAACATTTTGTGGGAAAAAGTACAATTTTCATTTTTTACTTCCACATTGCTTTAAATCCTGTGATGCACCCGAAAGGTTAATAAACTTTTTGTATGTTGTTTTGAGTACTCTAAGGTGTGCTGTTTTTAAAATGGTGTCACTTTGGGGTAATTTCTGTCTCATAGGCCTCTCAAAGTCACTTCAAATGAGATGTGGTCATTAAAAATATTTGTTTTGTAAATTTTGTTGAAAAAATTAAAAGTTACTGATAATTTTTTATCGCTTCCAACTTCCTAACAAAAAAAATATATGTTTCAAGAATGATGGTGATGTAACGTACACATGTGGAAAAAGTTGTTTATTAACTTTATTGTCTGGCACAATTTTCTGCTTTAAGAGTTTAAAAATTTAAATTTTGAAAATTGAGATATTTTCATAATTGTTGCCAAAATTTTAATATTTTTACAAATAAACACAAAATATTTTTACAGAAATTTAACACTAACATGAAGTACAATGTGTGTGGAAAAAGCAGTTACAGAAACACTGGGAAACGTTCAGGTGTTGAAAAATTATTGCCACATAGAGGTTAAAAGTTGCCATTTTCCACAATCTGGAGCATCTCCATTTTTCAAGATCTGGGGCTTTTGAGGGTTTATTTTTTGCACCTTGAGATGATGTTTTTATTGATACCATTTTAGGGTAGATCCAATATTTTGACCACTCTTTATTGCGTTTTACTGAAATATTATGGCGGCCAAAAAAATTTAATTCTGGAGTTTCGATTTTTTTTTTCTCGTTACGCCATTTACTATTCAGATTAATTTAGTTTACATTTTGATAAATCGGGCATTTTTGAACGCAGTGATACTAAATATGTGTATTTTTTAACTGCTTTACTTTGAATGGGGCAAAACTGGGGTGATTTGAACTCTTCAGGGTTTATTTTTTTAATATTTGTAGAAGCTTTTTTTTTTTACCTTTTACTGGTTTCAATAGTCCCCTTATGAGACTTAAAGCTGTGATCATCAGATTGTCCATGCTATATATAGCAGGGCTTCAGCTCTGCTATGTCTAGCAGAAAACATGATCACCAATGAACGCAGCATTCATAGGAGTTTTACAATGACAGGTATGGGGGTCTTATTCAAACACCTGGCTGTCTTGACAACACTTTGGCACCCGCGATCACGTGACAGAGGCGCCAATGGGTGGGTCTTGTGACGTGATTCTGTCTGGGCATGTTAAATGCTGCTGTTAGAGACTGACAACGGCATACAACTTGTTAACAGCCGTGGGTGTATCTTGGATCAGATCAGCTGTCATGTGCAGAGAAAGATGAGGGCTAAGAGCCGGAGCTCGCATCAAATGCAGGGAGGTGACATTGGATGTATCGGTACGTCCAAGGTCATTTAGGGGTTAAGCAGATATAAAGTGCATGACTGCAATAATAAATACAAATATTACAAAACAGAAGCATAGTATCCTAGAATGTTAGAGTTGGAGGGGACCTCCAGGGTCATTGTGTCCAACCCCCTGCTCAATGCAGGAGTCACTAAACCATCTCAGACAGATGTCTGTCCAGCCTTCCATTGAAGGAAAACTCACTAGCTCTCATGGCCGGCTGTTCCACTCATAATAAATGTAATATAAGGTGAAGAATCAACAATAAAGGATGAATAATAAATAATAAATCTAAAATAAAAATAAAAAAAACATTAAATATAAAACAAATAAAACATAAAGAAATATTAAATATACAAAAAATATATACAGTCCATGTGAAGTGTTTGCAAATCAATATAATAGTGAGGTAGATAAGGAGAGTGAATACAAATGTGTTAGTGAAAAACATGCAAACAAGGATACAAATTTTGGAAACGTGTGCACAAAGCAAGACCATTTGTATGCCATATACTGTATAAGTGCAAAAAAAATATATATATAGCTTTTGTTATCCTTAACATATAAGTGTATACAAATAGTGCATAATCAATACTGTGCTAAATAAAATACATATTTCAATATAGGTACTAGAGATGAGTGAATTTTTCAGGGTTCGATTCAGTTTGCATCGACGGATGTCCCGATGTTCGACGAACAATTCACCGAACAGTTCATTCAACTTATCCGTACCTTCTTGAATTAAATGGGAGGAAAATTAAAAGCAAAGACAACACCTTCAGGGTGGCCCAAAAGCTACCAAAACAGCTCGAATTAGGGTCAGCCACCAGGAAAAGTGGCATCAATTGACCCACAGTAAAAGTTTTATAATGGAACAGCAGCAGTGAGCAATAGGTCATGTATGAAGTATCGGGGTCTGGGCCAGCATTTACAGCTTTGACTTAAATTTCAAATGAAGATGAGGTGGGTGAGGGATCGGTGTAGGCCTGCTGTGCTGGGAGCCCTAATACCACATGCAACAGCTCAAGATGATTTTCTGCTCAGCCACACTTGTGTGGCACAACATCAGTTTGGTAGACTACTATTGGTAGAAAAATTTAAGGATAGTAACACGGGTAGTTAACTGAAAGTAAGTTCAGGCCTGCCAGTCTGGGAGCCCTACTGCTACAGACAACACACATGAAGGAAAAGCAACTTGGAATTTCAAGATTTCTAAAATGTATTGCCACACACCACTAAAGTGGCATCAATTTCCACAGAGTAGAAACAGTATACAGAGGTTCTGACACCCTTTCCATTACAGGAAACACACCAAATGGAGACCTAACTTGGAGTCTGCACATTTCAAAAAAATAATGCGACACACCACGAAAGTAGCATCAATTTCCCCAGAGTAGAAATAGTATAATGGGGCTCTGACATCCCATCTACTACAGCCAACCTTCCAGATGGAGACGCAACCAGGAGTCTCCACATTTGTAAAAATTATAGCCACACGCCACTAAATTGGCATCAATTTCACCAGAGTAGAAATGGTATAATGGGACTCTGACACCCCTTCCACTAAAGCCAGCCCACCAGAAGAGAGACTCAACTTGAGTCTCCACTTTTCAAAAAAATTGTTAGTAACTAGTGATGTGCGAGCATGCTCGCTACTGCTCGGTACTCGCCTAAGCATCTCACTGCTCGAGAAGCTCAGTGAGTATTTCTGGGATTGCTCGGCGGTAGCTCGGGTCTCTTCCCTGCATGTTTGGTGCTCTTTAGAGAGCCAATGAACATGCAGAGATTGTCTGCCACACACTGTAATGTCACAGCCATGTTGGTTGTGGCATTACAGTGATTGGATGGCCACATAACATCATCAGGTATATATCAGACCTGGCGCCGCCATGCTCGTCACAGTCTACTCCGGAATCAGGCAGTATAGGGAGAGGTTCTGCTGAGCTAGGGAGAGATTTGCTTTTTTCTGAGTTAATATAGGTATACTACCATATATTATTCACATATCCATCTCAACTAACAGTCCTTCTGAGGACTAATCCAGCTGCAGAGTAGTGATGAGCAAGCATACTTGCAAGTACTCGGTACTCGCCTGAGCATCTCAGTACACGAGATGCTCGGGGCTCACCGAGAACTTGAAAAATGCTCAGGTGGATGCTCGCGTCCCCTCCCTGCATGTTTGGCACTCTTTAGAGCACCAATCAACATGCAGGGATTTCCTGCCACTCACTATAATGCCGCAGCCATACACAGTAAGCCACTACTCTGCAGTGTAGGGAGAGGTGCTTCTGAGCTAGGGAGAGATTTGTTTGTGTATTAGGTAGTGTAGGGAGAAAACAAGTACATTGCACATATCCATCTCAACAAACAGTCCTTCTGAGGACTAATCCATCTGCAGAGATATCAGGCAGGCAGTTTATATAGGCAGGCAGATAGTATATATAGAAGACTGCATTGCACATAGCACAAGAGGCTACATTCCAATTCTGCCTTCTGCTGCTGTTAGATATTTCTAGACAAAGGCCCAGGTCTCAGGGGCCAGGAATAATTTTTTTTGGTTCTTAATACTCATTATTTGCTTAAAAAGCAATCCAGAGAACACCATTTTTCTGCTCCATTTGCTTGTTGGAACTGCAGAATACAGCCAGGTTTCCATATTACAGTGCTAAAAATCCAGCTATTTAAAACTGTGGTTTGTCCGTCACGCGGATCACATATAATTGCACTGAAAATATTGACATTTCTGGCCTCCATTCAAATTTTTTTTCAGTGTGTCAGCAAAGTTTTTGACACCGGTTTGCTGTTCAAAATAGTTAACTACAGGCCAGGTATTTAAAACTGTGGTTTCGCCATCACACGCATTACGTATAACTTCACTCCAAATTCAGCCGTTTGTAGTGAGCGTTTAAGATATTGTCCTCCATTTAAAATGAGCAAGGCGCGTGGCAAGGGACGGGGAACTGGACATGATGGTGATGGTCAAGGTGCATGCAGAGGCCGAGGCCACAGGCAAGCTGAAATTGTGCCACAACAAACACCCACATCTTCTCTCCCGACCTTCCTGTCCCAATTCCTAAGGGACTGCAGAACACCACTATTGAACCCAGAGCAGTGTCAAAAGGTTGTTGGTTGGATAGAGGAAAATGCTTCCAGTCACTTAGCCACCACCACCACCCTGTCTTTCACACGGTCAAGTCTCAGTAGCCGTGAGTCTGAACCGCACATTCCTCACCCTGAACCTCCTTCCTCCCACTATGCCGAAAGCCCAGAAACAACTGATCCCACACTTGGACACTCCAAGGAGCTCTTCACTTTTCCATTTATAGATTCAGGCCTCTCGCATGGTCCAATTGAAGCAGGGCAAGAGGATATCGCATGTAGCGAAGCCCAAATATTTGAGCAGCCACGGTCACATGAAGGCAATGGTGGGAAAGTATCACAAGAGGTGGACGATGATGAGACACAATTGCCAGAAAGTCAGGAGGAGGACCAGGGTGCGGAAGTGGAAGACGAAGTGGTGGATGATATAGTAACTGATCCAACCTGGCAGGAAGACATACAGAAAGAGGACAGAAGAACACAGGGGGAGGGAGGAGAAGCACCACAACAGGCAGGAAGAAGCAGTGTTGTGGCCGCAGACAGAAGGCAGGCAACCGGTCCCCGTAACATCAACCTGGCGGAAGTTGCCAGTACAACTGTTAGGTCTTCCCGAGCCTGGTTGCATTTAATGACTCTGCCGATAACCCCAAAAGGTCATTTGCACCACCTGCCAGGCCAGCATCAGCAGGGGTATCAAAACAACCAGCCTGACCACCACCAGCATGATCAGGCACATGGCAGCAAAGCACCTGACTAAGTGAGCCGAACCCGAGGGTCCAGGACCAGTGTCTGTGGATGGCACCACTGCTTCTTCCGCTGTTGTGCGTGCTAGTCAATCCTCTGTCCATGATGCATGCGAAGATGCCTTCTGCTCTGCAACTGTCGTTGCACACTGTCAAGTAGCAGCATCGGGAAGCACGTCAACGTCCTTGTCCCAGTGCATCGTTCAGTTGTCCATACCCCAGTCCTTTGAACGCAGTTGCAAATACGCAGCCAACTCCCCACAGGCCACACTATTAAATTCACACATTTCGCAACTGCTTGCATTCGAAATGTGGCCTTTTAGGCTCGTGGAGACGAGCTTCTACTATTTCTCATGATGTGCCGTCCCAGCAATACACGAGCACGTGTTCCACAACATCTGCCGTGCCCTCAACAACGCAGTTACTGGGACAGTTCACCTAACCATGGACACGTGTACAACTGCTTGTGGGCAGGGATGGTACATCTCCCTGACGGCACACTGAGTTAACATAGTGGAATATGGGACCCAGTCGGACCTTGGGAAGGAACACATCCTCCAGACGCTGAGGATTGCGGGCTCTAGGTCAATCAGGGTTGCCCCAACTTTCTACAGCTCCTGCACCTCCTCCTACACTTCAGCCTCCATCTCTGAAATGACCACATCAGTCACAAGCTGGAAGCACTGCAGCACTGCCTCGGCCAAACAGCAACATGCTGTGCTGAAGCTAATATGCTTAGGTGACAAACCACACAAGGCTGAAGAGTTGTGGACAGCTCTGAAAGAGCAGGCAGATCTGTGGCTGACACCGCTGACCCTACATCCAGGCATGTTCGTGTGTGACAATGGCCGGAAACTGGTGGCGGCTCTGAGGCGAGGCGAGCTCACACACGTACCATGCCTGACCAATGTGCTTAACCTTGTGGTTCAGTGATTTCTCAAAACCTACCCAGAGCTGCCGTTTCTGCTTGTCAAAGTATGCCGCCTTTGTTCCCATTTTAGAAAGTCACCTACAGCTTTCCCCGCCCTTGCCATGTTTCTGCAGTGTTTGCAGCTTCTTGCTCACTGACTGGTGTGTGATGTCCCCACACGTTAGAACTCTAAATTGCATATGTTGGGAAGGATTTGTGAGCAGAAGTGGGCAGTTGTTGACTACCAGCGTCAACAAGGCCATTGGTGTTCAGTTCAGACTCCACACATAAGAACTCAGGAGTGGACATGGATGTCAGACATATGTACCATCCTCCAAAACTTTGATCACTCCACCAAGATGGTGAGTGGCGAAGACGCTATAATTATTGTCACCATCCCGCTTCTCTGTCTTCTGAAATGCTGTCTGCTCACAATTAAAGAGGATGCATTGCAGGAAGAGCAAGATGAGATGGAGCAAGGAATCATGCAGGGTGATTACACACAGCCCAGCCTCATCTCATCCCAACGTGCATTGGGGGACAATGAGGGAGAGGAGGAGGAGGAGGAGGAAGAACAGGAGCTTGTATCATGCGCTGTAGATGGTAGTACCTGTACAACTGTCATACCGTCGGTTCAGCGTGGGTGGCCTGAGGACAGAGGGGAGGAGAAGGAGGAGAGCATGGTCAGTCATCATCTTGGTGAGGACACGGAAGTCTTGCCCGTTACCAGTCTGGCACGCATGGCTGACTTTATGTTACGCTGCCTTAACCGTGACCCTCGCGTTGTCAAAATGTTGGGTGACAGTCATTACTGGTTGGTGACACTTTTAGACCCCCCGCTACGTAGAGAACTTTCACTCTCTTATTCCTGAGGTGGAGAGGTCTACAAAAATGGGGCACTACCAGAAGGCCCTTGCTGCAGAACTGTTAAAAAAATTCCCATCTAATCACACTAGCGGCAGGGGTCACAGTTCGATGTCCAACCAAGGCATACATGCGAGAGAGACACAACTCCAGTCCAGCAGAGGCATGGGAACACTGTCAACATTCTGGGACAGTTTTCTCAGACCCTCCCTTCGGACAGACGCTGAGGCGCGGTTTACTCTCACAAGGAGTGAAAAGTTTCAAAAGATGGTGAGGGAGTACCTTGCCGACCGTACCACAGTCCTCCGTGATTCCTCTGAGCCTTTTAATTATTGGGTATCCAAGCTGGACTCTTGGAATGAACTCGCTCTGTGCGTCTTGGAGGTCCTGGCCTGCCCTGCCACTAGCGTGTTATCGGAGCGTGTTTTTAATACCGCTGGGGGAATTATAACTGATAAGCGCACTCGCCTGTCAACTGACAATGCTGACAAGTTGACCCTTATAAAAATGAACAAGGGCTGGATTGAGCCAGACTTCTCATCACAACCAAATGACAGCAGAGTAACATAAAGTCAAATCCACTGTGTTATTTCGGGAGGTGTATTCACATACACCGCTTCACACCCACACATGGGTATACGCTTCCTCATTTCGGCTGTTTTATGTTCTTCTCCTTATCCTCAGCCTCCACCACCACTATACCACCAGGGTGACCGTGGTCTGTGTTGCTATTATTGAAAGTTCATCCGCCCTTATTTTTGTCAGCTTTTGCTTGGAAGGCATAAGCAAAGACTGTGGGAGACCCACTCCCCAATAATGGGAATAATATTTTTAAGATGCTGTACTGTATGGCTCTTGTAAGGAGCATTAAAACCATCTTGTTAAGCTACTTCGACCTCCATGTCTCTTCCGAGGGGCATTAAAACCATCTTGTTAAGCTACTGCGTCCTCCACGTCTCTTCCGAGGGGCATTAAAACCATCTTGTTAAGCTACTGCGACCTCCACGTCTCTTCCGAGGGGCATTAAAACCATCTTGTTAAGCTACTGCGACCTCCACGTCTCTTCCGAGGGGCATTAAAACCATCTTGTTAAGCTACTGTGACCTACACCACTTTTCCAAGGGGCATTAAAACCGTCTTGTTAAGCTATTATGACCTCCACCACTTTTCCAAGGGGCATTAAACCATCTTGTTAAGCTACTGTGACCTCCATTACTTTTCTAAGGGGCATTAAAACCGTCTTGTTAAGCTACTATGACCTCCACCACTTTTCCAAGGGGCATTAAAACCGTCTTGTTAAGCTACTGTGACCTCCACCACTTTTCCAAGGGGCATTAAAACAGTCTTGTTAAGCTACTGTGACCTCCACCACTTTTCCAAGGGGCATTAACACAGTCTTGTTAAGCTACTGCGACCTACACGTCTCTTCCGAGGGGCATTAAAACCGTCTAGTTAAGCTACTGGGACCTCCACGTCTCTTCTGAGGGGCATGAAAACTGTCTTGTAAAACTACTGTAACCTCCACCACTTTTCCAAGGGGCATTAAAACTGTCTTGTTAAGCTACTGTGGCCTCCACCACTTTTCCAAGGGGCATTAAAACCGACTTGTTAAGCTACGCGACCTCCACGTCTCTTCCAAGGGGCATTAAAACCATCTTGTTAAGCTAGTGCGACCTCCACGTCTCTTCCAAGGGGCATTAAAACCATCTTGTTAAGCTACTGCGACCTCCACGACTCTTCCAATGGGCATTGCATTTCCTCCTTATTTTAGCCAGCTTTTGCTTTTCAATGCATAGGCGAACACTAAGGGAGCCTCACTCCCCAATAATGGGTAGAAGTTTTGTAGTATGCTGTAATCCACGTCTGTTTCAAAGAGCATTGCAGTTCCTCATAAGTTTTGGATGTCTTCCATTCACTGCTTAGGCCAACAGTGCGCAGGAGACCCAGTTGCTATAAATGGAAAAAATGGTTTAGTTAAGGCCCTCTGACCTCCATGTCACTTCCAAGGGGCATTGGAGTGCCTCTAAATTTTTGGTAGGCATTGCACTCACTGTATGCCCTATAACTGTGTAGCCGAACAGCTCCTTTTAGTACAGAAACATATCCTACAAGACATGTGTGGTTGTCTGGCCTGATATTGATCTGAATGGTCCCTGTTCCTCCTGCTCTTTCTCCTTTGCCACCACCTCATCCATCATTTATCACCTGAAGCTTTGTTTTAATGGGAGTCATAGAACTGGGAAAGTAGCAGGAAAACATCCAGCAAACCTCGGAGGAGGTAGGATATGCGCCAAAACGCTGAGCACCTCAGGCCTAGCCGCTACTGCAAATATGTTCTTGCATTCCATGAAAACAAAGCAGATATTAACTTCTATCATCATCATTTTCCTCACCTTGGCACTCTCATCTCCCCTGATGGAGAAGCCAGGGCCCACCGGAGGAGTCTGGTTCTCTCGTGGGCTAGTCCAATGCTGCCCTAAAGCAGGCTAGGCTAAGAAAATTGTGTGGGAAAGTAACAGGAGAAATAGGGGCGGCTGGGGACCGTTTATGGACACCCAACCGCCCACAGGCAGCTGGGGACCGTGTGTGGACACCCGGCCGCGGGGAGGCTGGGGACCGAGTATGGACACCCAGCCTCCCCCTGGCGGCTGGGTACCGAGAGTGGACACCCGGCCGGCGGGCGAATGGGGACTGAGTATGGATACCTCGCTGCAGAAGCAGCCATGAGGTAGTGGCCAGCTTTGGCCTCCTCCAAACTAAACGGCCCCATTTCAAATTAAAGCTAGCAATATGGTATTGCAGCCTGTGGGTGGGTGGGTGGTTGGTCGGCTGCATATTTGCGCTTGCATTGCAAGGAATGGGGGAGGAACAATTGAACACTGCCCTGGGACAAGGACTTGCAAGTCTGCATCTTCTGATGCGGCAAGGATCGCTTTTGATGGGCACACTTTTAGGCAGTGACCTGGGTGTCAGAGATGCTTCCAGGGGTCTTCCCTATGCTGTTCCCATGTCTTTTCAGCACTGTATGCATGTGTCACACAGCACATGGCCAGATAAGGTTGTAAAATGTTAAAATGACATTTCCCGGTGAATGCATTTGTCACGGTTGAAAGCAATACAAAAGTGCAAAAACACATAAAAAATGCTACTTGTGAACATAGCCCAAGGTGTGGAGGAGTATTTTTTTTTGGTTATTTATCTTACCTTATACACAAGTCTTTACCCTGGAAAGGAACTTCCTTAAAATATTTCACAGGAAAGCAGTTTCAGTTTCGTTTTTGAATGTTTTATTGTGAGCCCTTAAAAGTGGCTTAATACCTCTGACCATGTTGTTGACAGCAGTGACATGGGGGTCATAAATGCTTCCTGGGGCGATCCCCATGCTGTCCCCTTGTCATTTGAGCACTGTCACTATCGTTTTGGGCACTTGTTAGGCTTTTAAAAGACTGCCAGGGGTGTCGTCGCAAAAATGCTCGGGTCTCCGATAGACTAACATTGGGCTCGCTGCTCGGGTAGAGCACCCGAGTATCACGGTGAGCTCGACCCTTTTACTGCTCGCTCAACACTAATGGAGACACAATCTGAATTCTCCACATTTCCCAAAATTAGGGCCTAAAACCTGCAGCATCAGCAGCAGCAAGAGCAGGCACAGAAGCCATATCACAGACTGCAATTTCTAGAGATCAATGCAGCACACTCAAAACGACAACATCGCCTACTCTGTACAGTCTGCAATTGGGGTGCAAAAGTCCTTGGACATCCATGACTTGTTCATATTGATGAAAGTTAGGCAGTCTAAGCTTTCAGGAGACAGCTGGGTGCGCTTATCCATCAAGACACTGCCAGCAGTGCTGAAGATACATTCATAGAGAACGCTGGATGCCAGGCATAATAAAAAATCCAAGGCGTGAGAGACGAGCTAAGGCCATTCATCCATTTTTGAAGACCAAAATGTAAAAGAGTCAAAAACCTCCCTGATGGTATTCATATTAAGCTCTAGATACTCTTCCACCATCCTCTCCAGTCGTTTACCACGTGTCAGACTTCTACTCTGTTGTGCTCTTGCACGAGCTGGTCTAAAAAATGTGTGAAAAGACTCCCAAAAATTGCTTTGCCACTTACTCTGCTGTTGCTGGTAATATTTTGGCGTTGACGAACTAACGTGCAGGAGGTTGAAAGACTACAGCTGCAATGCACACTGTGTGCCTCACTGTTATTTTGGGGAAAACCTTAAGCTTAAAAGCTTGTTTTGATACTCCAACATAAGCAGGACGGGAAACATCTGGCAAAATTGACTCTTATAACTGTAGCGTCGGCGTCCCTGCCTCCTGCTAGGCAGGGACGCTGTTCCCCTCACCTCTCCGCTCTGTGCCCGGCGTCTTCCTCCCGCTCTGCTGGCAGCGCGCGCTGCTTCCCGGCCATGGTGCTTAGGGCGCGCGCGCGCTCCTCCTCTCTTAAAGGGGCCGCGCACGCCGTCCTATGGAGTCCCCGGCCAATGGCCGGAGGACTTCACCATATATAAGGCACCTCCTCCAAAATGGAGGTGCCCGAGCAATGTTGTTGCAAAGCCTTCACTCTGCTTCAGCCCTCAGGTCCTGTTTCCAGTTACCTGCCAGTCACCAGCCAGATTCCTGCCTGTTACCTGCCAGTCACCTGACAGATTCCTGCCTGTTACCTGCCAGTCACCTGCCAGATTCCTGCCTGTTACCTGCCAGTCACCTGCCAGATTCCTTCTTGATACCTGCCAGGTATCCGTTTACCTGCTTGCAAGCCTGCGGTCCGATGGTCTGCCTTCCGACACCTGTCAGTCTGTCTATGGACCAGCCTGCCCGCTCACCTAGGAGCGCTCACCTGCTACTTGCCTGCTAGCCTACCTGGAGGCTCTGCCTTCACTTGCCGTGACCACCTGCCTGTCCAGAGACTCTTGTCTGCTCACCTGGGAGCGCTCATCTGCTACCTGCCTGCTAGCCTACCTGGAGGCTCCGCCGTCACTTGCCGTGACCACCTGCCTGTCCAGAGACTCTCGCCAGCTCACCTAGGAGCGCTCACCTGCTACCTGCCTGCTAGCCTACCTGGAGGCTCTGCCGTCACTAGCCGTGACCACGTTCCTGTCCAGAGACTGTCCCTGTCACTTGCCGTGAGTACCCGTCCTTCTACCCAGAGACTGTCCCTGTCACTTGCCGTGACTACCTGCCCTTCTACCCAGAGACTGTCCCTGTCACTTGCCGTGATTTCCTGCCCGTCTTCCCTGGGAGCCACCGGCTTCCTTACAAGGACCGCCCCCTTGTATAGTTGCTCAGAGGTTACGCTTCCCAGACCCGTTACAGTTTGCTCGGGCCATGGAATCCGGTGGCACCCAAGCTCCCTCGCTCTCGGACGTATGTCATGAACTGTCCCATCAGAGGTCCCAACAGGAGTCCATCCTGAGTCACCTGCGGAGTGTCAACTCTCGCCTGGACACTCTGTCTGCTCCACCTGCAACCACCGCTAGTGTCATGACTCGCAACCCAGCAGCGCTGCTGCCCACCAATACCATGGTATCCTGTCCCGGACCCCGGTTTTCTGCACCTCCTCATTTCGGAGGTGACTCCGCTCAAGCTCGGGGCTTCATAAACCAGTGCACCCTGCACTTTGAACTCTTGTCCTACCAGTTTATCTCCGACCGGTCCAAAGTAGCCTTTATCATGTCCCACCTCACGGGGGAGGCGCTGGCTTGGCTAAATCCTCTGTGGGAGATCCCCTGGTGTCCGACCTGCCAGCCTTTCTCACGGCTTTCCGGAAAGTCTTCGACGAACCCGGACGGAAGACCTCATCCGCATCGTCTCTGCTACGCCTCCGTCAAGGAGATCTCACCGTGGGCCAATATGCCATACGGTTCCGTACCCTTGCTTCGGAGCTGGCCTGGGATAACGACGCTCTGGTGTCTGTCTTCTGGGAGGGTCTGTCCGGCCGTATTAAAGATGAACTCGCCGGTCGGGACATTCCTACCACTCTCGACGACTTAATAACACTTGCCACCCGGATTGACATCCGATTCCAGGAGCGCGCCAGAGAGGTTACCAATGAGAGGAGGCTTCCATGTCTAGTCCCCACCTTCCAGAAACCCGTCACTCCCTCCGTTACTCCCCAGGCACACTCACCTGAGCCTATGCAGGTCGACCAGGCCAAGATGGTCAAAACCCATTAAGACTTATGCCGTGCCGAGGGGAGCTGCTTCTACTGTGGCAGTAAGGAGCACCGGATCCGTTCCTGCCCAGAGAGTTTGAGAAACGCCTGTGTCTAGGATCGCTCAGAGAGGTCGCCCTAGACAAATGTAAACCCTCTCCATCTCTGATGCTGTCAGTCTCTATCACCTGCGGAGAGAACCGCTATTTCGAATTGGCTCAACTTGACTCAGGAGCTGCTGGAAATCTCATTTCTCAGTCTCTGGTAGAGAAATACCGCATTCCCACCAAACCTCTGGCTGTACCTTTATCTGTCGCCGCCGTGGATGGGGGCCTCTTACCACATCCCATCCAACTCATCACCGAATCCATAACTCTGCAGGTGGGAATGCTGCATTCTGAGAGCATCTCCTTTCATGTTCTGCCTGGACTCTCTCACGCACTCTTGTTAGGCCTACCTTGGCTCCAGAAACATGCACCCGTGCTTGACTGGCAGACCGGAGAAGTCCTTCGCTGGGGACAGGACTGCCATAGGACTTGTCTAGTTCCCGTTCATCCTGCTCGTCCTTCTCCTACCCCAGTCAGTCTACCCGGTCTACCGGTTCCCTATTGGTCTTATGCGGATGTCTTCAATAAAAAAGAAGCAGAGACATTACCCCCTCATAGACCATACGATTGTCCAATCGACCTGATTCCCGGCTCTACACCTCCCCGTGGGCGTATCTACCCTTTGTCCGCAGCGGAGACCTGGTCCATGTCTGAATATATTGAGGAGAATCTGGCCCGGGGATTTATCCGGAAATCTACCTCCCCAGCGGGAGCAGGCTTCTTCTTCGTCAAAAAGAAGGACGGCTCACTCCGTCCATGTATAGATTATAGAGGCCTTAACCAGATTACAGTGAAGAATAAATACCCCCTCCCGCTCATTCCTGAATTATTTGACCGCCTGAGGGGGGCTAGAATCTTCAGCAAACTGGATCTCCGTGGGGCGTATAACCTGGTCCGTATCCGTCAGGGGGATGAGTGGAAGACGGCATTCAACACCCGGGACGGCCACTATGAGTACCTTGTAATGCCCTTCGGTCTCTGTAACGCTCCTGCCGTCTTTCAAGAGTTGGTCAATGACATCTTCCGTGACCTTCTCTACTCCTGCGTGGTGGTGTACCTGGACGACATCTTGGTCTTCTCTCCGGACCTTCCTACTCACCGGAGGGATGTTCGTCAGGTCCTGCTCAGGCTCAGGCAGAACCACCTCTACGCTAAATATGAGAAGTGCATCTTTGAGCAGACCTCTCTTCCATTTCTGGGCTACATAATCTCTCAGACCGGCCTACAAATGGATCCTGAGAAACTGTCTGCCATCCAGAAGTGGCCCCAACCAGAGGGGTTGAAGGCTATTCAGCGGTTCCTGGGCTTCGCCAACTATTACCGCCTCTTCATGCCGCACTTCTCTTCCTGGACTGCCCCTATCTCTGCGCTCACCCGTAAGGGTACTAATCCCAGAAGATGGCCGCCTGAAGCTGAGGAGGCCTTTCTTTCCTTAAAACAGGCCTTCTCCTCCGCCCCGGTGCTGCATCGTCCGGACGGCAACAAACAATTCTTCCTAGAAGTTGACGCTTCCTCCTCCGGAGCCGGGGCGGTACTTACCCAAAAGTCATCTTCCGGGAGAATGGTAACCTGTGTTTTTTTCTCCAAACTCTTCTCCTCTTCTGAGCGCAACTATTCTATTGGAGACCGTGAATTGTTAGCCATTAAGCTGGCACTGGAGGAGTGGCGTTACCTGCTCGAGGGGGCTCTTCACCCGGTAATAATTTGCACGGACCACAAGAACTTGGCTTACCTTCAGATCGCCCAGAGACTTAACCCGCGCCAAGCCCGGTGGTCCTTGTTTTTTGCCCGCTTTGATTTTGTTCTTCATTTTTGCCCGGCAGACAAAAACATCAAAGCTGACGCCTTGTCCCGATCCTTTCTGGTGTCTGATCTAGAGGAGGAACCTAAGAACATCATTGATCCCGCCAGAGTAATGCAAGTGGCTCCCGTGAATCTAAATCGTCTCTCTCCCGGTAAGACGTTTGTAACGGTACCTGATCGGAAGAAGGTCCTACACTGGGCTCATTTGTCTAAGCTAGCTGGCCACGCTGGTCAGAAAAAGACTCTCCAGCTCATTACCCGGCATTACTGGTGGCCTACCCTGCACAAGGATGTAATAGACTTTGTTTCTGCCTGTGTGTCCTGCGCCCGCAGCAAAGTTCCGAGACACCTGCCTTCCGGTCGCCTTCTTCCTCTTCCAGTACCTGCTGCCCAATGGCAGCAAATTGCTATGGACTTTATAACGGATTTTCCTGTCTCTGCCGGTTGTACGGTCATTTGGGTGGTCGCTGATCGCTTCTCCAAGATGGCGCACTTCATTCCCCTGCCGGGTCTCCCATCTGCACCCGAACTGGCTAAAGACTTTATCCGCCACATCTTCCGTCTCCATGGCCTGCCCCTCCACATCGTGTCAGATCGTGGGGTTCAGTTCACCTCACGCTTCTGGAGAGCCACATGTAAGTTGCTTGACGTCACTCTGGACTTCTCCTCCGCTTACCATCCACAGTTCAATGGTCAAGTGGAGCGGATCAATCAGAACCTGACCAGTTACCTCCGGCACTTCGTTAATGCCCACCATTCGGACTGGGTGGATCTCCTACCATGGGCCGAGTTCTCTTACAATAATCACGAGAGCGAATCTTCCTCCAAATCCCCGTTTTTTGTAGTCTTCGGTCAGCATCCTCGGATCCCATTTCCCGTCTCCACCTCGGTGGACAATCCGGCTGCGGAATCTCTTGTTCGCGAATTCTCCTCCATTTGGGAGAGTACCCGATCCGCACTCCTTCAGTCGTCCGAACGGATGAAAAAACACGCTGACAAGAAACGCCTGGATCCTCCACAATTCCGTCCTGGAGATAAAGTCTGGCTCTCGTCCAAATATGTCCGGCTCAAGATTCCCTCCTACAAGTTAGGGCCTCGGTTCATCGGCCCACTGGAAGTTATCAAACAGAACAACCCGGTGGCCTATAAATTAAAACTCCCGGCCAACTTACGGATCCCTAACTCCTTCCATGTATCTCTCCTCAAACCCGTGGTACTTAACTCTTTTTCCAAGTCTACAGGTACGCCTCCTGCTCCGGTTTCCGCTGAGAACGAGTTTGAGGTAGAGAACATTCTGGCCACCAAAAGGGTAAGAGGAAAAAACTTTTTTCTAGTAGATTGGAAGGGGTTTGGTCCTGAGGAGAGAACGTGGGAGCCCCGGGAGAACATCCATGCCCCTCTAATCCTTGATAAATTTCTCTCTGGCCTAAAAAAGGGGGGGCCTAAAGGGGGGGTACTGTAGCGTCGGCGTCCTTGCCTCCTGCTAGGCAGGGACGCTGTTCCCCTCACCTCTCCTCTCTGTGCCGGGCGTCTTCCTCTCGCTCTGCTGGCAGCGCGCGCTGCTTCCCGGCCACGGTGCTTAGGGCGCGCGCACGCGCGCTCCTCCTCTCTTAAAGGGGCCGCTCGCGCCGTCCTAAGGAGTCCCCGGCCAATGGCCGGAGGACTTCACCATATATAAGGCACCTCCTCCAAAATGGAGGTGCCCGAGCAATGTTGTTGCAAAGCCTTCACTCTGCTTCAGCCCTCAGGTCCTGTTTCCAGTTACCTGCCAGTCACCTGCCAGATTCCTGCCTGTTACCTGCCAGATTCCTGCCTGTTACCTGCCAGTCACCTGACAGATTCCTGCCTGCTACCTGCCAGTCACCTGACAGATTCCTGCCTGTTACCTGCCAGTAACCTGCCAGATTCCTGCTTGATACCTGCCAGATATCTGTTTACCTGCTTGCAAGCCTGCGGTCCGACGGTCTGCCTTCCGACACCTGTCAGTCTGTCTATGGACCAGCCTGCCCGCTCACCTGTGAGTGATTGTCTGCTACCTGCCTGCTAGCCTACCTGGAGGCTCCGCCGTCACTTGCCGTGACCACCTGCCTGTCCAGAGACTCTCGCCTGCTCACCTAGGAGCGCTCACCTGCTACTTGCCTGCTAGCCTACCTGGAGGCTCTGCCGTCACTAGCCGTGAACACCTGCCTGTCCAGAGACTATCCCTTTCACTTGCCGTGAGTACCCGTCCTTCTACCCAGAGACTGTCCCTGTCACTTGCTGTGACTACCTGCCCTTCTACCCAGAGACTGTCCCTGTCACTTGCCGTGATTTCCTGCCCATCTTCCCTGGGAGCCACCCGCTTCCTTACAAGGACCGCCCCCTTGTATAGTTGCTCAGAGGTTCCGCCTCCCAGATCCGTTACAATAACGTGGATCTAACAGAATGGCAACCCAGTAGTCAGCATTATTTTGAATCCTAACTATACGGGAATCATGTTGCATCAAGAAGGCACTCATATGTCAGGCTCTTCCAGTAGGTCCAAAGCCAGGCTGTATTGTGGGCTGAGTAACACTGATGCTTGATTCCTCTGTCCCCTCCTGCCAACCATGTTCAAACGAGATTGGATGATTATCCTCTTCATCATCTGACAGCTGCTCGCCCATCACCTCTTCCTCCTCCTTTAGTTCCTTGGCTCTTGCACCCTCACTAACAGTTTGCCTGGTATCACAAAACCCCCTCGATCGCTGTAATCCACCGTCACTTGGCATCCGCCTGTGTGACGACAGTCTGGAAATTTGAAACATTGGTATCCCTTCCGCATCCTCTTCTTCTTCTGAGATCACCACCTCCTGCCGCAGGTTATTCAAAGTATTCTCCAGCATGTATATGACCGGAATAGTGATGCTGATGATGGCATCGTCAGCGCTAACCAGTTTAGTAGCCATTTCAAAACTGAGCAGAAGTGTGCAGAGGTCCTTAATCTGTTCCCACTCCGCAAACGTGATATGCCCCAAGTCCGCACTGCGTTGCCCCAAGCTAAACGATATTAAATACTGCATCAGAGCTCATTGCTGCTGGCACAGTCACTACAACATGTGCAGAGTGGAATTCCACAGCATCGGCACATCGCAAATCAACCTGTTAACTGTCACGGACAAAGACCTCTGTATCAATGCAAGTCGATGACATGAGGGGTGCGAACTGCGGAAGTGAGTACACAACTTCTATACTTTGTGAAGCAGCTCATCCAGGCCAGGATAGTGGCAGAGAAATCACTGTACCACCAGGTTGAGGATAGGAGCCATGCAAGGCACGAGTGCGAGCTTGCCTCAGCCTAGGGCTGCTAACAGGTTGGCACCGTTATCGCACATGACGTTCCCTGGCTCTAGGTTCAGTGGAGACAGCCATTGCTCAAACAGAGCCTGAAGACCTGCCCACAACTCTTCACTTGTATGACTGCGATCTCCAAGGCATATTAATTTGAAGACTGCCTGATTACGGTGAACCCTGACTGCGCAGTACAGAGGTGCTGTGTATTCGCTCCACACCCTTAGAATGCGTGTCTCATTAAGGCAGAGGTTGAGTGCGCAGGTGGAGGCCCAAGAGGAGGTGGAGGACACTGAAGCAGCGGAGGAAGTGGTAAATACAGAGGTTTCTTCTGCACGCATTGGTGATTCCAAGATTTGTAGAGCAGCCCCTTCTCCGCCTATTCTCACAGCTAACAGAGTCACCCAGTGACCAGTCAGCATGAAGTAACGCCCTTGGCCATGCTTACTCGTCCAGGTCCAAGTGTCTATGGTGAAATGCACTCTGGCACATGTAGATTTAGATAAGTAACGGGTGATGTTGTCTGCGACATGCTATTGTAGAGCATGCACAGTTTTCTTAGAGAAGTTAGGGCGACTGGGTAACTGGTATTGGTACATATACGTTTCCTGAAAATTCTGCCATTTCTGGCGTCCAATCTAATTTTTTTTCAGTGTGTCAGCAAAGTTTTCGACACCGGTTTGCTGCTCAAAATAATTACCCACAGGCCAGGTATTTAAAACTGTGGTTTCTCCATAACACGGATTACATATAACTTCGCTCCAAATTCAGCCATTTGTAGTGAGCGTGGAAGATATTGTCCTCCATTTAAAATGGGCAAGGCGTGTGGCAAGGGACGGGGAACTGGACGTAATAGTGATGGTGCATGCAGAGGCCGAGGCCGAGACCATGGGACAGCTGAAATTGTGCCACAACAAACACCCACATCTTCTCGCCCGACCTTCCTGTCCCAATTCCTAGGGGACCGCAGTACACCACTATTGAACCCAGAGCAGTGTCAAAAGGTTGTTGGTTGGATAGCGGATAATGCTTCCAGTCACTTAGCCACCACCACCACCCTGTCTTCGTCACAGTCAAGTCTCAGTAGCCGTGAGTCTGGACTGCATATTCCTCACTCTGATCCTTCTTCCTCCCACCATGCTGAGAGGCTGGAGACAACTGATCTGACACTTGGACCCTGTAAAGAGCTTGTTCACTTTTCCATTTATAGATTCAGGCCTCTAGCCCGGTCCACTTGAAGCAGGCAAGAGGAGATCGCATGTAGCGATACCCAAATATTTGAGCAGCCACGGTCACACAAAGACGATGGTGGGAAAGTGTCACAAGAGGTGGACAATGATGAGATACAATTGCCAGAAAGTCAGGAGGAGGACTAGGGTGCGGAAGTGGTAGATGAGGTGGAGGATGATATAGTAACTGATCCAAACTGGTAGGAGGACATGCAGCACACAGGGGGAGGGAGGCAGAGCACCCCAAGAGGCAGGAAGAAGCAGTGTTGTGGCCACAGACAGAAGTCAGGCAACTGTTCTCCGTATCACCAACACGAAGGAAGTTGCCAGTAGTGTTGAGCCACCCCCGTTGTGTTCGAGTTCGGTTCGGTTCGTTGAGCACCCGTATGTTCACCGAACTGTTCGCCAAACTGTTCGATGAACACCGTCGAACACCGTTAAAACCAATGGCAGGCAAACAAAAACACATAGAAACACATAGAAAACACCTTCAAAGGTGTCCAAAAGCAGACAAACTGCTCAGAAGACACAACTAACACATGGAAAAATGACAAGTACATATAGTCATGCGAAAAGAAAAGAGGTGGAGGAGTAAAAGGAGGGGGAGACAAAGATATAGGCATGTCATGCCCTTCTAAAACCAAAAAAGTGCGAAGCCGACACGGCCAGTCCATTCCTGCCCGTGCGACCTCCGTGTCGCCGGGTTTGTGACAGAGCCGCGGTGGACCCTGACGGCCAGCCCCCCTCTCCCAATACTGGTGCCTGTCCGCTGGTGGGTCGAGTGAGCCCCCCTGCGGTGGAAGCAGGTCTAATCTTTTTAATTTTAATTATCGCTCTAATTTGAATGAGTACACTTTAAATCCTTTTACAAGGATCTATTGGAGGGCAAATCTCATGCCAGCAGCTGCGGAAATTCCAGATCCAGTACCGTCCACTAAAACTGCTGCAGTTAAAAAGCTTTTATAAGGATCACGCTTGGCGGTCCACCGCAAGGCGTCCTACCGCCAGTCCCAGCCCCTGTGCCTTGGAATGCCTCCCCGATGCTATTCACTGAGTGTCCCGAGGGCCTGAACCATTTCCTTTGAAAAAATTAAGTGTCCAAACTACAGGTGGTGTAGCTTGCTTAACAGCTGGGATAATCCGCTGACTAGCAGACACTGCTACTAGGCACAAAGTATTTCCTGGGCTAGATGCAGTTAAAAATTTGTAATTAGATACTCTCGTTGGATGCTGAGAAAGCATTCCATAGAGTCTCCTGGCACGCCATACATTATTCTCTTAAAAAGCTTGGGGTAGGGGTCTATGGGACCCTTTCATAGGCAAAATCATGGCCCTGTATCGCATTACGTCACCTAGGCTGAAGATAAATGGAACATTTTCATCACCTTTCATAATCACCAATGGGACAAGGCAGGGATGTCCTCTGTCCCCTCTCTTATACATCCTAGTGACGGAGTACCTGCTCTCATCAATTCGGCATAGCCCCAATATTAGGAGGATTAAGGGGGGAGGCACCGAGTACAAGTGCTCTGCATTTGCTGATGATGTCCTAGTATACATCACTCAATCACATATATCAATCCCTGCTGTTATGGCTGAAATAGATCACTTTGTTACTAGAGATTAGTGTTGAGCCACCCCCGTAGTGTTCGGGTTCGGTTTGGTTCGTCGAACACCGGGATGTTCGAGGAACTGTTCGTCGAACTGTTCGTCGAACACCTTAGAACACCGTCGAACACCGTTAAAACCAATGGCAGGCAAACAAAAACACATAGGAACACATAGAAAACACCTTCAAAGGTGTCCAAAAGCTGACAAACTGCTCAGAAGACGCTTTCTTTAAAAAAGCCGGCCGGCATTTCAGCAGCGGCATACACCGGTACCCGACAATTTAGACATGAAGGAATAGAGCTTCACACATAGATTAGATAGATAGAAACATGTCAGTCACATATATATGAAGTACAGTGACAGTGTTGCTTACTGTACTTGTCATTTAGTGTAAAGGATTTATTAAAAAATATAATAGTGTTTTCGTGCACCGTCTCTTTAAAAAAGCCGGCCGGCAATTCAGCAGCGGTACCCGACAATTTATAACAGACAGAGTAGAGCTTCACACATAGATTAGATAGATAGAAACATGTCAGTCACATATATATGAAGTACTGTGACAGTGTTGCTTACTGTACTTGTCATTTACTGCAAAGAATTTATTAAAAAAAATAATAGTGTTTTCATGCACCGTCTCTTTAAAAAAGCCGGCCGGCAATTCAGCATCTGTACCCGACAATTTAGAATAGAAGGAATAGAGAATCACACAAAGATTAGATAGATAGAAACATGTCAGCCACATATATACGAAGTACAGTGACAGTGTTGCTTACTGTACTTGTCATTTAGTGTAAAGGATTTATTAAAAAATATAATAGTGTTTTCGTGCACCGTCTCTTTAAAAAAGCCGCCGGCAATTCAGCATCTGTACTCGACAATTTATAACAGACAGAATAGAGCTTCACACATAGATTAGATAGATAGAAACATGTCAGTCACATATATATGAAGTACTGTGACAGTGTTGCTTACTGTACTTGTCATTTACTGCAAAGGATTTATTAAAAAAAATAATAGTGTTTTCATGCACCGTCTCTTTAAAAAAGCCGGCCGGCAATTCAGCATCTGTACCCGACAATTTATAACAGACAGAATAGAGCTTCACACATACATTAGATAGATAGAAACATGTCAGTCACATATATAATAAGTACAGTGACAGTGTTGGTTACTGTACTTGTCATTTAGTATTAAAATAAAGGATTTATTATTAAAAAAAATTGGCGTGGGGTTCCCCGTAATTTTAGTCTCTAGCGGAGGTTAAGCAGACAGCTGGGGCAGATGTTTGAAGCCTGGGAAGGGGGTAATACCCACGGAGCTTCCCAGGCTACTAATATCAGCCCCCAGCTGAATACCTAGCCTTTACTAGCTATTAAAATGGAGGACCCCCCCAAAAAAATGACGTGGGGTCCCCCCTAATTTAATAGCTAGCAAAGGCTAGGCAGACAGCTGGGGGTTGATATTAATAGCCCAGGAAGGGAGCCATGAATATTGGCCCCCTCCCAGGCTAGAAACACCAGCCCTCAGCCGCCCCAGAAATGGCGCATGCATAGGATGCGCCAATTCTGGCACTTAGCCTCGCTCTTCCACGCTGCCCTGGTGCGGTGGCAGGGGGTAATAGGGTTGGGGTTGATGTCAGCTTATAATGCCAGCTGACATCAAGCCCAGGTTAGTAATGGAGAGGCGTCTATAAGACACCCCCATTACTAACCCCATAGTCAAAGTTAAAAAAAAAACACAAACACCCAGAATAAAGTCCTTTAATTGAAATAAAGACACAATTCTTTATTGTTCTAAATTAAACCATACTTACCATCACGCCCATTCCAGCTGAAGCCAACGATCTCCTGCAATAAAAGAAAAATAATAAAGCAACCTCATCCTTACCTTTCCATGGTTCCCAGGACAGCTCCAGCTCTGCTACATCGAGATGACAGGCTGGACCGCTGCAGAACGCTGCCATCCAGCTTGCCATGCCGCACACACTGAGAAGCGCAGGCATGCTTGCGCTCCTCAGTGTCTGACTGTGACGGCATCCAGATGAGCCGACAATGAACTCGGCTCACCTCATGTACGTCACTGACAGCGTGGGAAAATTCTCCTGCACTCAGCGCTTCAGCGTGAGAATTTTCCCACGCTGTCAGTGACGTGCATGAGGTGAGCCGAGTTCATTGGACATGACCTCGGCTCATCTGGATGCCGTCACAGCCAGACACTGAGTAGCGCAAGCATGCCTGCGCTTCTCAGTGTCTGCGGGATGACAGGCTGGATGGCAGCGTTCTGCTGCGGTCCAGCCTGTCATCTCGATGTAGCAGAGCTGAAGCTGTCGTGGGAGCCATGGAAAGGTAAGGATGATGTTGCTTTATTATTTTACTTTTATTGCAGGAGATCATTGGCTTCAGCTGGAATGGGCGTGGCGGTAAGTATGGTTTAATTTAGAGCAATAAAGAATTGTGTGTTTATTTCAATTAAAGGACTTTTTTCTGGGTGTTTGTGTTTTTTTTAAATACTTTACTAGAAATTTATGGTGGTCATGTCTAATATTGGCGTGACCCCATGAATTTCGGGCTTAGGGCCAGTTGATAATGCCAAGCTGGCCTTAACCCCTTTATTACCCAGTGAGCCACCGCACCAGGGCCCTGGATGAGTTGGGTACAGTGCCAGAAGATGGCGCTTCTATGAACGCGCCATTTTCCGGGGTGGCTGCGGACTGCAATTTGCAGCGGGTGGGGCCCAGAAAGCTTGGGCCTCCCTGCGCTGCAGATTCCAGCCCCCAGCTGCCTAGTTGTACCTGGCTGGACACAAAAATAGGGCGAAGCTCCACGTATTTTTTTTTTAAATTCATGAAATTCATGGAATAATTAAGAAAAAAAGGGCTTCCCTATATGGTTGTGTCCGGCTAGGTACAAATAGGCAGCTGGTGGTTGGGAGCAGCCCGTTCCTGCCTGCTGTACCTGACTGAACACAAATATAGGGCGAAGCCCCACATCAATTTTTTTTTCATTATTTCATGAATTTCATGAAATAATTAAAAAAAAATTGACGTTGGGCTTCGCACTATATTTGTGTCCAGCCAGGTACAGCAGGCAGGGACGGGCTGCCCCCAACCACCAGCTGCCTATTTGTACCTGGTTGGACACAACAATATAGGGAAGCCCTTTTTTTCTTAATTATTCCATGAATTTCATGAAATAATTTAAAAAATAAATGCGTGGGGCTTCGCCCTATTTTTGTGCCCAGCCAGGTACAACTAGGCAGCTGGGGGCTGGAATCTGCAGCGCAGGGAGGCCCAAGCTTTCTGGACCCCACCCGCTGCATATTGCAGTCCGCAGCCGCCCCAGAAAATGGCGCGTTCATAGAAGCGCCATCTTCTGGCGCTGTACCCAACTCATCCAGGGCCCTGGTGCGGTGGCTCACTGGGTAATAAAGGGGTTAAGGCCAGCTTGGCATTATCAGCTGGCCCTAAGCCCGAAATTCATGGGGTCACGCCAATATTAGACATGACCACCATGAATTTCTAGTAAAGTATTTAAAAAAACACAACACCCAGAATAAAGTCCTTTAATTGAAATAAACACACAATTCTTTATTGTTCTAAATTAAACCATACTTACCGTCACGCCCATTCCAGCTGAAGCCAACGATCTTCTGCAATAAAAGTAAAATAATAAGGCAACCTCATCCTTACCTTTCCATGGTTCCCACGACAGCTTCAGCTCTGCTACATCGAGATGACAGGCTGGACCGCAGCAGAACGCTGCCATCCAGCCCGTCATCCCGCGGACACTCAGAAGCGCAGGCATGCTTGCGCTCCTCAGTGTCTCGCTGTGACGGCATAAAGATGAGACAAGCTCATGTCCAATGAACTCGGCGCACCTCATGCATGTCACTGACAGCGTGGGAGAATTCTCCTGCACTCAGCACTTCAGCGTGAAAATTCTCCCACCCTGTCAGTGACGTACATGAGGTCAGCTGAGTTCATTGGACATGAATGAGCTCACCTCATGCACGTCACTGACAGCGTGGGAAAATTCTCACGCTGAAGCGCTGAGTGCAGGAGAATTTTCCCACGCTGTCAGTGACGTGCATGAGGTGAGCTCATTCATGTCCAATGATCTCAGCTCACCTCATGCACGTCACTGACAGCGTGGGAAAATTCTCCTGCACTCAGCGCTACAGCGTGAGAATTCTCCCACGCTGTCAGTGACGTGCATGAGGTGAGCTCATTCATGTCCAATGAACTCAGCTGACCTCATGCACGTCACTGACAGCGTGGGAGAATTCTCACGCTGAAGTGCTGAGTGCAGGAGAATTCTCCCACGCTGTCAGTGACGTGCATGAGGTGCGCCGAGTTCATTAGACATGAACTCGTCTCATCTTTATGCCGTCACAGCCAGACACTGCAGAGCGCAAGCATGCCTGCGCTTCTCAGTGTCTGCGGGATGACAGGCTGGATGGCAGCGTTCTGCTGCGGTCCAGCCTGTCATCTCGATGTAGCAGAGCTGAAGCTGTCGTGGGAACCATGGAAAGGTAAGGATGAGGTTGCTTTATTATTTTTCTTTTATTGCAGGAGATCGTTGGCTTCAGCTGGAATGGGCGTGATGGTAAGTATGGTTTAATTTAGAACAATAAAGAATTGTGTCTTTATTTCAATTAAAGGACTTTATTCTGGGTGTTTGTGTTTTCTTTTAACTTTGACTATGGGGTTAGTAATGGGGGTGTCTTATAGACGCCTCTCCATTACTAACCTGGGCTTGATGTCAGCTGGCATTATAAGCTGACATCAACCCCAACCCTATTACCCCCTGCCACCGCACCAGGGCAGCGTGGAAGAGCGAGGCTAAGTGCCAGAATTGGCGCATCCTATGGATGCGCCATTTCTGGGGCGGCTGACGGCTGGTGTTTCTAGCCTGGGAGGGGGCCAATATTCATGGTTCCCTTCCTGGGCTATTAATATCAGCCCCCAGCTGTCTGCCTAGCCTTTGCTAGCTATTAAATTAGGGGGGACCCCCACGTCATTTTTTTTGGGGGGGTCCTCCATTTTAATAGCTAGTAAAGGCTAGGTATTCAGCTGGGGGCTGATATTAGTAGCCTGGGAAGCTCCGTGGGTATTACCCCCTTCCCAGGCTTCAAACATCTGCCCCAGCTGTCTGCTTAACCTCCGCTAGAGACTAAAATTACGGGGAACCCCACGCCAATTTTTTTTAATAATAAATCCTTTATTTTAATACTAAATGACAAGTACAGTAACCAACACTGTCACTGTACTTATTATATATGTGACTGACATGTTTCTATCTATCTAATGTATGTGTGAAGCTCTATTCTGTCTGTTATAAATTGTCGGGTACAGATGCTGAATTGCCGGCCGGCTTTTTTAAAGAGACGGTGCATGAAAACACTATTATTTTTTTTAATAAATCCTTTGCAGTAAATGACAAGTACAGTAAGCAACACTGTCACAGTACTTCATATATATGTGACTGACATGTTTCTATCTATCTAATATATGTGTGAAGCTCTATTCTGTCTGTTATAAATTGTCGGGTACCGCTGCTGAATTGCCGGCTGGCTTTTTTAAAGAGACGGTGCACGAAAACACTATTATATTTTTTAATAAATCCTTTACACTAAATGACAAGTACAGTAAGCAACACTGTCACTGTACTTCGTATATATGTGGCTGACATGTTTCTATCTATCTAATCTATGTGTGATTCTCTATTCCTTCTATTCTAAATTGTCGGGTACAGATGCTGAATTGCCGGCCGGCTTTTTTAAAGAGACGGTGCATGAAAACACTATTATTTTTTTTGATAAATCCTTTACACTAAATGACAAGTACAGTAAGCAACACTGTCACTGTGCTTCTTATATGTGTGACTGACATGTTTCTATCTATCTAATCTATGTGTGATTCTCTATTCTTTCTGTTCTAAATTGTCGGGTACCGGTGTATGCCGCTGCTGAATTGCCGGCTTTTCATGTTTCACTGTGAGCACTGTTCCCATCGATTTGGGCAATCACTGTAATGCCACAACCACCATGGCTGTGGCATTACAGTGAGTGGCAGACAATCCCTGCATGATTGGTGCTCTAAATAGCGCCAGACATGCAGGACACGCTTTTGGTGCACGAACAGTTATCGAACATAACCTCGAACAGCCGAATTTTTTGCAAATCGTTCGGGTTCGTCGAACAACTCGAACACCGCCCAAAACAGCTCGAATTTGAGATTGTCGAACAGTTCTAGTCGAACACCGCTCATCTCTATTAGAGATGAGCGGTGTTCTACTCGAACTGTTCGCCAATCTCAAATTCGAGCTGTTTTGGGCGGTGTTCGAGCCGTTCGGCGAACACGAACGATTTGAAAAAAATTCGGCTGTTCGAGGTTATGTTCCATAACTGTTCGTGCACAAAAATCATAACTGGATTTTTTCTCAGCAATGCTGAAAATGAATGTTAATACGCAGTTTGAGTGTACAGCGGGGCGGGGGGAGGAGCACGGGATGGATCTCTGCAGGAATAATGAAGATCTCCATTTTTTTTTCTCTTTCCCGCAATAAGAGTGGGGAGTCTGTCAGCCTATCAGCAGCGCACACACAGAGCGAAGTGCTTTTTTTCACACAAGCAAGGGCATGTGTCATTGGCAGTGTATGTCACATGTCCTTTCCCTATAAGACCCAGCCATTTTCCCCGTCGCCACCATTTTCTCACTGCTGCAGCTGCGTGTTAGACGGCACCGCTGTTGCTGTGTGCTCTATACTTTGTTCATTTCAAGCCAATTTTCGCACAAATCTACGGATAGCTTGGGAGTAGGGAAGAGCTGTGATTGCAGTCCTTTTAAGGAGTAGGTTACAGCATTTCCTACGACTTTTATCAGGCAGGTCTGTGCTCTTAAATAGATAGGTTGGGAGTAAAGACTAATTGTAATTGCAGTCCTTTTCAGGACTAAGTTACATCAGTTCCTATCAGTTTTTGCCAGGCAGGTCTCTGCCAGTGCTGTGCAAGTTTTTTTCACAGCATTTGGGTAAATCTAGCAAAGCAAATCCTTTTTGGCCTATTGCAGAGTGTGTTAGTCAGTGGAGTAGCCTATCTGTGTTGCAAGATATACCACCTGTGTATAGAATACAAATTTTTTTACTGCACCTAGTGAAGTAAAACCTTTTGGGCATAGCATCATTCTATTAGTCCATCTATACTAACCTCCACCAGGGTGCAAATTAAAAATAATTTTTTTCTGCATCTAGCTCTGAAAAAATACCTCAGCTTCTAGCAGTGTGTGGGACTTGTTCTATTAGTCCATCTATACTGACCTCCATCAGGTTGCAAATTCAATATAATTTTTTTCTGCATCTACCTCTGAAAAAATATTTAGGCTTGTAGCAGTGTGTGGGACTTGTTCTATTAGTCCATCTATACTGACCTCCATCAGGTTGCAAATTCAAAATAATTTTTTTCTGCATCTAGCTCTTAAAAAATATTTAGGCTTCTAGCAGTGTGTGGGACTTGTTCTATTAATCCATCTATACTAACCTCCACCAGGTTGCAAATTCAATATAATTTTTTTCTGCAACTAGCTCTAAAAAAATATTTGGGCTTCTAGCAGTGTGTGGGACTTGGTCTATTAGTCCATCTATACTGACCTCCACCAGGTTGCAAATTAAAAATAATTTTTTTCTGCATCTAGCTCTGAAAAAATATTTAGGCTTCTAGCAGTGTGTGGGACTTGGTCTATTAGTCCATCTATACTGACCTCCATCAGGTTGCAAATTCAATATAATTTTTTTCTGCATCTAGCTCTGAAAAAATATTTTGGCTTCTAGCAGTGTGTGTTGCTCATTGTATTAGGCCATCTATACCAAGCTCCACCAGCTTTGAAATTAATAGTAATTTTTAGCTGCATCTAGCCCGGAAAATTATTTTTCTTCCCAATAGTGGTAGCAATAGAAATATGGGGTGCGCTCCTGGCTAGCAAAAATATACGCTTCATAACAAAAAACACCAGCCTATCACATTGCATTAATAAGATGGCATCATCGTCTCTCCCATTGTTAGGCCTACTACGCCGGCTAGCATTCCTGTGCCTAAAGCATAATGTATGGGTCCGTGCTAGCCACGATGCTGAGGGGTCTAAAGCTGTTGCTAACGCTTTATCACAATTCAATTGGCAGATTTTCAAAGAGCTCTTCCCCAACGCCCACCCATCAGGCAACAGTTGCCCACCCTCCCTATGGGATCTAGTGGCGAATAGTTGATGACATTAATCAGAGCGTCAGTTGCCCCGTCGACGTGGCAAGCATACGGTAAGGCATGGGAAGAGTGGACTCGACTAGTAGCAGGCAGACGGGTTGACCAATGTGAACAAGCCAGATCACAAGTCACCATAGAATTTCTCCACCAGCTAATGATGAGGGGCATATCAGGGGCGTCAGCGCAGCGGTGTCTGACTGGAGTAGCATTTCACTTCCAACTACTGAATTGGGGAGATGTGACAAAGATTCATCATCAGAAAATCCATAAAAGGGTGGAAAAGGGGTCAGCCAAGTCAGGAGTGTAGACGTCCCGTCCCGTGTCACTAAAACTGATTTCTCACATAATATCCCTAACACCATTAACATGACACTCACAATTTGAAGCAACACTACTGTTTACTGCATTTGCGATCGCCTTCTACGGGGCGCTATGCATAAGCGAATTAGTCCCTCAATCCAAAATTACCACCAGTGGAGGCTTATTACACCAGGACATAGTCATAGCCAATAATGCAATACGTCTACGCATATGCCAATCGAAAACGGTTCCAGCGGGCAGGGGCACTTGGGTACTTCTACAACCCACAAACGGTACACTGAATTGGGTAACAATAGTAAAAACATATATAACCATCAGATCACAAATTAATTTCTTCCTATCACACATTGATGGAACGCCATTATCAAGATACCAGTTCCAAGCTATATTTAATAAATGTATAACATCGGCAGGGAATCACCCCAAAGATTACGGGACACACTCATTCCGCATAGGCGCGGCCACGGAAGCAGCAAGAGCAGGACTGTCAGAAACGGAAGTTCAGAGGATAGGGATATGGCGATCCACGTGTTTGGCGAGATACATAAGACCAGACTTGTTATCCTAACGTGGTTTGTTTCTTTTACAGGTGACGCTAAACCTACAGTGTGGGTGATAGGCCACTCGTATATATATTGGGCAGAAAAAAGGGCAAAAGTCCGCCCAGGCTGGAGGAAATTAGAGTTTCATAACACATATTTCAACTGGAGAGGTATTAGAGGCCTGCTATGGCCACAGGTACTAATGGAGGTAATCAAGGTAGGGAGAGAGGCAAGAGGTCTGGTCATCTTAGTTATACAGGCCGGGGGAAACAACCTAGGTCATCACAAGAATGCACAACTAATGGCAATAATGAAACTAGACACAGAGCGCTTCAGAGAATTTTTCACAAAACTAACTATAGTATGGTGAGAGATTGTGCCGATAGCGGTATGGCAAGGTGCGCGAGACATTACGGCTATCGAACGGACAAGGCGGGTAATAAATATTCGGATGGCAAAATTTAGAAGAGACAGAGGCGGTGTAGTGATATGACACTGACAACTGGAAGGAGATAAAGCAGGCCACATACGGCCCGACGGTGTTCACTTAATGGATATTGGACTGGACATATTCCTGTCAGGACTCCAGCACGGAGTGGAACAAGCATTAAGAGTGATGGGTGGGGGTCAGAGTCCTGCATATGAGTACGCAGGATCCTCCGTGGCCTGGAAATAGAAAGGACATGTTGGAGAGTTACACTTGTTGGCCAACTTGCCGGAGTGGAGACCCAGGGCATGCTGCAACAAGCTGAATTATTTTAGAAATAAAATGCCTTTCTAATGGAATGAGTATAAAGAGTTAATAAGGCTGTGACCGATCCTCACCCATCTAGTTGTAAGAGTTACATTATTGTATTGTCAAAGAAAGGGGGGTAGTAGGGGGGCTGAGTGTCTGGGTTTGGTTGGGGGTCCCCAGTCTGCCTAGGCTAGATGCATTTAAAAATTCTTATTAGATACACAGTCGGTGCAGCTTGCTTCGCAGCTGGTCTACTACGCCCAAAGTATTGCCTAGGCTAGATGCAGTTAAAAATTCTACGCTGACTAGCAGACACTGAAGCTTTGGAGCAGACCTCTGAGTAAACAACTCTTCAGACTCAACCATCTGTGTTACCCCAAGCCATAGTGTATGTAGTTTCTTACAGTTAAAAGGGGGGGGGGGGCGACCCAACCCACCTGAAATTGACAATGCCAACGTCACATAAGACACAGCAGGGGGACTCCAAAAGAGTCTCCATTTTTTCCCAAAATTGTGGCACAGACACCACTTAACCCTAGAACGCATACCTGGGGCCTCGCAGGCCCACCGTGTTAATTGTTTTCTATTTTCTGCAAGATTACTTTAGTTAGAATTTTGAAACTCTAGGTATTCTTCATGTATATAGTTGTTTGTCATTTGAGTTTGAGTTAATCCATGTTATTTGCACACGGGCCTAAAAGGCCCCAGGTATGTGAAATTAAACCAAAAACCTGGCACTCAAATAGACTTGAAGATTTCTTTGAAGATTTTTATAAAAAATAATTGTTTAATGATAATGTAGTACAATAAGCAGACGTTTCGGTCCCACGGACCTTCATCGGTGTACTATGACAGAAAATAATACAAAATATAAATGTCACATAGACAATTGTAAACATGCAACATTCTGCATAAATAACATAAACATGGTGAAAAAAATCAAATCAAAGAAAATCAAAATAAATGGTCATGGATACATAGCTTGGGGTTAACAACAAGGGGAAACGGATGGGAGAGAGGGAGAGGATGGGGCTGGACATAAGAGGAAATAGAAATGTAATGGAACCTACCAGAAGAAGTCTAGAAGAGATGAGCTGAGGAGAAAAAAGAGAAAAAAAACAGAGAAAAAACAGAGTGTAAGCCCCTGTGGAAATAACGTAGGAAGGAAAAGAAGGGAGAGAGAGAAACTATTACCTGTGGGGTATAGTGATCAAGGGTGGCTGTGATGGAGGGAGAACGCGGTGTCCGCTGCTTGTTCAAGGCTATGGGTATATGGGGAGATAGGGGGGTATATATATGGCAAGGGGGAGGAAGTTAAGGGGCCAGGAACCAATCATTGGTGACAGTGGAGTGAATGAAAGCGATAGGAGTCGCGCCGCAGGACCTGAAGACCGGAAACGACGTCAGTCAGGTCCTTAAGCCTGTTTGCCGGTCACGTGACCGGAAATGACGCGTAGTTGCGTTCCACTGTGCGGTTCAAGGTGTTCAGGGAAAGATGCAGTGAGGAGATCCAGCGAGAGGATGCAGGAGGGGTGGGAGAAGGAATAGGAACGTCATTGGGATGGTATCTAGGGAAACAAAAACAAGTTTAAGTATATAGTAAAGTTTGGTACAACAATGTATACATTAGAATAGGAACCATTAAATCTCCAGACATGGAATTACAAAAGACATGTAACGTTATAAATCTTGGCAAAATACATGTAAGGGTGGTCAGAAAATGACCAGTCTGTATATGATGACACAGTGAAAAAAGGAGAGTATATAGTCAAATAAACATTTGGCTATTGAATCAGCAAAATTTTTTTTATATATATAATATATAAACGGTACAAGCACAAACTTGGGGTATTCAAATGAATGAGCAGAGATCATATTCTCTGTTAAGACCTTTTGGGGACAGGGACTGTAGCTCATGTATCCAGTATGCTTCTCTGAATTTCAATAAGCGAACACGATCCCCTCCACTTCTTGGGGGGTTAACTTGTTCTGTGACCTGGAATTTGAGCTGCGATATTGAGTGTCCTGCTGATGTAAAATGTGCCGGGATGGGTAGGAGTAGATTTTTACAGCGTATAGTAGACTTATGTTTTGAGATTCTATCTTTGATGGATTGGGTCGTTTCGCCAACGTATATAAGGCCACAGGGACATTTAATAACGTAAATAACATAAGAAGAGTTGCAGGTGAAGTAATCCTTGATCCTGTATTGTTTCCCTGATTGTGGATGATGCAAAGTGCTGCCTCTGATGATGTTATTACATTGGTAGCACTGGAGACATGGAAAAGTCCCCATTTTTGGTGTGGATAAGAATCTTTGTCGAGGTCTGGTGTTTGTGGTGCCAATATCGGCATGTACCAGTTGATCCCGGATGTTGGGTGCCCTTTTATAGCAAGGTAAGAAGGGGACTGTAAAACCGGGGATGGAGGGGTATGCAGTTTGGAGTATGTTCTAGTGTTGTCTGATTTTCCTGTGTAGTATGAAAATCATGGGGTGTTAGGTATGTACAAATGGAATGCGGTTATTGGAGGGGTAGCGGGGCGGAGTGGTTCCCTCCAATGTTTTAGATAGAGTGTCTATCGGGTACCCTCTATCCACAAATTTATTCTGCATCTCATGTAGTCTCTGGCTTTGAATGGCAGGGTTGCTGACTATACGCTGAACACGATGGAATTGTGACTTGGGAACTGAAGAGAATATGGATCTAGGGTGTGAGCTAGAGAAATGTAGAAGACCATTTCTGTCAGTGGGTTTGACGTAAAGGTCAGATGAGAGAAAGCCAGACTCATCTTTGATGATGGTCGTGTCTAGGAAGTTGATGGATTCTTTATTGGACGTGATGGTAAATCGAAGGCCCTCCCAGGCAGAATTAAGAGATTCAAAGAATTCTGTAAGGGTTTCAGGGGGCCCCCTCCATATGCAAAAAATATCATCAATGTAGCGTTTCCAGGCTACGGAATGGGTCTGGAAGAGTGGATGGGTGTATATCACCTCCTCCTCGAATGCAGCCATGTAGCAATTTGCATATGGGGGGGCCACATTAGATCCCATAGCGGTACCCTGTTTTTGTAAAAGGAATGTGTCCTGGAAGAGGAAATAGTTCCTTGTTAACACCAAGTTTAGAAGATCAAGACTAAGGTGGCTGACTTCAGCCGGTGTCTCTGAATTTGCTAATAATTTTTTAACACATTGAATCCCTTTTACATGTGGTATAGACGTATATAAGTTATTAACGTCCAGTGTGACCAGTAAGGAATCAGGATTTGTCTGTTTAATGTCTCGAATGGTAGTGAGAAAAGCACTAGTGTCCAGAATGAAGGATTTCGTTTTTTTGACTAACGGAGTCAGGATTTTTTCCAAAAAAATGGATAAAGGAGACAAAATCGATTCTGTGGAGGCCACGATGGGCCGGCCTGGGGGATTTTCCAGGTTCTTATGAATTTTGGGCAATGTATAAAAGACCGGGATGATAGGGAATTTTTTTGTTAGATATTCACAGGTCTTGGAATCAATCGTCCCTTTAAGGGAATGAAATTTCAGGATCTGTGAAATGGAGTCCCTAGTTGTGGATGTAGGATCTTGTGTCAGTTTTTCATAAACTGAACTATCCTCCACTTGTCATAAAATCTCATTGAGATAGGAGGTTTTGTCCATAACGACAATTGCTCCGCCCTTATCTGCCGGTTTAATAATGATGGAGGGATCAGATTCGAGACCTTTTAATGCCTGTCTATCCAAAGGAGACAGGTTGTGGTGGTAATGTATTCGACCCAAATTAATGTCAGACCGTAATTTTTGAAACGTTTGATCAATGAATTGAATGAAAGTCTCGGCTGCATGATAGTATTGTGGTGGTCGGTAAGTACTTTTATTTTTTAATCCGAGACTAGCCGCCGTGATTTTGGCTGGGTCTGTGGTAAGGGTAGTGGTGTTAACAATATTCTCCTGAGAGAAATGTGCCTTTAATCTAATGGATCGGTAAAACCTCTGTAAATCCATGTCAAGTCCAAACGTGTTACATTTATTAGACGGGCAAAAAGATAGACCTTTCTGTAACACTGATAGTTCAGCTATGCTGAGTGACCGAGAGGAAATGTTGACTACCAATGGGGTCCTACCTGGGAGCGTGTCACCCTGATAAAGTTCCTGTCGTTTCCGGTTGGAGCCGCCTCTCCTCGTCCTCCTCGTCTTTTGTTGTACTTCTGGCGAAAACCTAAAAAAATGAGCAGAGGTTGTAGGTTGGTCTCGTCTGTCCATCTCTGAGCCAGAGGAGGACAGGTCGGTAGAGGAGTGGCCGGGATAGATGGGTCCACGTCTGGTTGTGGAAGAATCGCGCCATTTGTACACACGATCTTTTTGGTAGTCTTCTGTGTCACGGATAAATTTTAATCTTTTTCTATTCTCGGTGTCACGTCGATGTTGTTCGATGTTTTGGTTGATCTTGGTCTTTAAAGAGCTGAGTTCTTCTGTAGAAAAAGTAGAAGCCAATTGAGATTCAATGCTGGAGATCTGTTCCTTGGAAGAGGTAATTTCTTTCTGTAGAGATTCAATAGTAAGAGTCATTAAATCGAATGAACATTTATTCAATATGCATTCGAATTTAGTACAATATTCTTCTTGGTCGCTAAAAAGCGTAGGGCGTAGAGGGACCCTGAGTCCACGTGGGATACGTTGGACTCTGATATATTCGGAAAGTGTAGCGCAATGTAGTTCAATATTGGTAAGGTGACGTAATTCCTTCTCCCAATCCCTACCCCTCGTCTCCTTGGGTGGTACCTTCAAGAAGTCACACGGTAGGTTTGATTTGGAGATGATGTTGGAGGTTTCCTCGGCGTTGTACGAGAATGTATTGGTGGTCATGACACCCCAGGGTGCTGGTATATAGAAACCAGATGCAAAATAGAGAAACTACCGCACTCCTGGAGTAGTGAGGTGCTCAGGTAGGGTTGCAAGCCCGACGTAATATTAAACCAAAAACCTGGCACTCAAATAGACTTGAAGATTTCTTTGAAGATTTTTATAAAAATAATTGTTTAATGATAATGTAGTACAATAAGCAGACGTTTCGGTCCCACGGACCTTCATCGGTGTACTATGACAGAAAATAATACAAAATATAAATGTCACATAGACAATTGTAAACATGCAACATTCTGCATAAATAACATAAACATGGTGAAAAAAATCAAATCAAAGAAAATCAAAATAAATGGTCATGGATACATAGCTTGGGGTTAACAACAAGGGGAAACGGATGGGAGAGAGGGAGAGGATGGGGCTGGACATAAGAGGAAATAGAAATGTAATGGAACCTACCAGAAGAAGTCTAGAAGAGATGAGCTGAGGAGAAAAAAGAGAAAAAAAACAGAGAAAAAACAGAGTGTAAGCCCCTGTGGAAATAACGTAGGAAGGAAAAGAACGGAGAGAGAGAAACTATTACCTGTGGGGTATAGTGATCAAGGGTGGCTGTGATGGAGGGAGAACGCGGTGTCCGCCGCTTGTTCAAGGCTATGGGTATATGGGGAGATAGGGGGGTATATATATGGCAAGGGGGAGGATGTTAAGGGGCCAAGAACCAATCATTGGTGACAGTGGAGTGAATGAAAGCGATAGGAGCCGCGCCGCAGGACCTGAAGACCGGAAACGACGTCAGTCAGGTCCTTAAGCCTGTTTGCCGGTCACGTGACCGGAAATGACGCGTAGTTGCGTTCCACTGTGCGGTTCAAGGTGTTCAGGGAAAGATGCAGTGAGGAGATCCAGCCAGAGGATGCAGGAGGGGTGGGAGAAGGAATAGGAACATCATTGAGTTGGTATCTAGGGAAACAAAAACAAGTTTAAGTATATAGTAAAGTTTGGTACAACAATGTATACATTAGAATAGGAACCATTAAATCTCCAGACATGGAATTACAAAAGACATGTAACATTATAAATCTTGGCAAAATACATGTAAGGGTGGTCAGAAAATGACCAGTCTGTATATGATGACACAGTGAAAAAAGGAGAGTAAATAGTCAAATAAACATTTGGCTATTGAATCAGCAAAAATTTTTTTATATATATAATATATAAACGGTACAAGCACAAACTCGGGGTATTCAAATGAATGAGCAGAGATCATATTCTCTGTTAAGACCTTTCGGGGACAGGGACTGTAGCTCATGTATCCAGTATGCTTCTCTGAATTTCAATAAGCGAACACGATCCCCTCCACTTCTTGGGGGGTTAACTTGTTCTATGACCTGGAATTTGAGCTGCGATATTGAGTGTCCTGCTGATGTAAAATGTGCCGGAATGGGTAGGAGTAGATTTTTACAGCGTATAGTAGACTTATGTTTTGAGATTCTATCTTTGATGGATTGGGTCGTTTCGCCAACGTATATAAGGCCACAGGGACATTTAATAACGTAAATAACATAAGAAGAGTAGCAGGTGAAGTAATCCTTGATCCTGTATTGTTTCCCTGATTGTGGATGATGCAAAGTGCTGCCTCTGATGATGTTATTACATTGGTAGCACTGGAGACATGGAAAAGTCCCCATTTTTGGTGTGGATAAGAATCTTTGTCGAGGTCTGGTGTTTGTGGTACCAATATCGGCATGTACTAGTTGATCCCGGATGTTGGGTGCCCTTTTATAGCAAGGTAAGAAGGGGACTGTAAAACCGGGGACGGAGGGGTATGCAGTTTGGAGTATGTTCCAGTGTTGTCTGATTTTCCTGTGTAGTATTTTGCCAAGGTCATTTTCTGACCACCCTTACATGTATTTTGCCAAGATTTATAATGTTACATGTCTTTTGTAATTCCATGTCTGGAGATTTAATGGTTCCTTTTCTAATGTATACATTGTTGTACCAAACTTTACTATATACTTAAACTTGTTTTTGTTTCCCTAGATACCATCCCAATGACGTTCCTATTCCTTCTCCCACCCCTCCTGCATCCTCTGGCTGGATCTCCTCACTGCATCTTTCCCTGAACACCTTGAACCGCACAGTGGAACGCAACTACGCGTCATTTCCGGTCACGTGACCGGCAAACAGGCTTAAGGACCTGACTGACGTCGTTTCCAGTCTTCAGGTCCTGCGGCGCGGCTCCCATCGCTTTCATTCACTCCACTGTCACCAATGATTGGTTCTTGGCCCCTTAACATCCTCCCCCTTGCCATATATATACCCCCCTATCTCCCCATATACCCATAGCCTTGAACAAGCGGCGGACACCGCGTTCTCCCTCCATCACAGCCACCCTTGATCACTATACCCCACAGGTAATAGTTTCTCTCTCTCCCTTCTTTTCCTTCCTACGTTATTTCCACAGGGGCTTACACTCTGTTTTTTCTCTGTTTTTTTTCTCTTTTTTCTCCTCAGCTCATCTCTTCTAGACTTCTTCTGGTAGGTTCCATTACATTTCTATTTCTCTTATGTCCAGCCCCATCCTCTCCCTCTCTCCCATCCGTTTCCCCTTGTTGTTAACCCCAAGCTATGTATCCATGACCATTTATTTTGATTTTCTTTGATTTGATTTTTTTCACCATGTTTATGTTATTTATGCAGAATGTTGCATGTTTACAATTGTCTATGTGACATTTATATTTTGTATTATTTTCTGTCATAGTACACCGATGAAGGTCCGTGGGACCGAAACGTCTGCTTATTGTACTACATTATCATTAAACAATTATTTTTTATAAAAATCTTCAAAGAAATCTTCAAGTCTATTTGAGTGCCAGGTTTTTGGTTTAATATTACGTCGGGCTTGCAACCCTACCTGAGCACCTCACTACTCCAGGAGTGCGGTAGTTTCTCTATTTTGCATCTGGTTTCTATATACCAGCACCCTGGGGTGTCATGACCACCAATACATTCTCGTACAACGCCGAGGAAACCTCCAACATCATCTCCAAATCAAACCTACCGTGTGACTTCTTGAAGGTACCACCCAAGGAGACGAGGGGTAGGGATTGGGAGAAGGAATTACGTCACCTTACCAATATTGAACTACATTGCGCTACACTTTCCGAATATATCAGAGTCCAACGTATCCCACGTGGACTCAGGGTCCCTCTACGCCCTACGCTTTTTAGCGACCAAGAAGAATATTGTACTAAATTCGAACGCATATTGAATAAATGTTCATTCGATTTAATGACTCTTACTATTGAATCTCTACAGAAAGAAATTACCTCTTCCAAGGAACAGATCTCCAGCATTGAATCTCAATTGGCTTCTACTTTTTCTACAGAAGAACTCAGCTCTTTAAAGACCAAGATCAACCAAAACATCGAACAACATCGACGTGACACCGAGAATAGAAAAAGATTAAAATTTATCCGCGACACAGAAGACTACCAAAAAGATCGTGTGTACAAATGGCGCGATTCTTCCACAACCAGACGTGGACCCGTCTATCCCTGCCACTCCTCTACCGACCTGTCCTCCTCTGGCTCAGAGATGGACAGACGAGACCAACCTACAACCTCTGCTCGTTTTTTTAGGTTTTCGCCAGAAGTACAACAAAAGACGAGGAGGACGAGGAGAGGCGGCTCCAACCGGAAACGACAGGAACTTTATCAGGGTGACACGCTCCCAGGTAGGACCCCATTGGTAGTCAACATTTCCTCTCGGTCACTCAGCATAGCTGAACTATCAGTGTTACAGAAAGGTCTATCTTTTTGCCCGTCTAATAAATGTAACACGTTTGGACTTGACATGGATTTACAGAGGTTTTACCGATCCATTAGATTAAAGGCACATTTCTCTCAGGAGAATATTGTTAACACCACTACCCTTACCACAGACCCAGCCAAAATCACGGCGGCTAGTCTCGGATTAAAAAATAAAAGTACTTACCGACCACCACAATACTATCATGCAGCCGAGACTTTCATTCAATTCATTGATCAAACGTTTCAAAAATTACGGTCTGACATTAATTTGGGTCGAATACATTACCACCACAACCTGTCTCCTTTGGATAGACAGGCATTAAAAGGTCTCGAATCTGATCCCTCCATCATTATTAAACCGGCAGATAAGGGCGGAGCAATTGTCGTTATGGACAAAACCTCCTATCTCAATGAGATTTTAAGACAACTGGAGGATAGTTCAGTTTATGAAAAACTGACACAAGATCCTACATCCACAACTAGGGACTCCATTTCACAGATCCTGAAATTTCATTCCCTTAAAGGGACGATTGATTCCAAGACCTGTGAATATCTAACAAAAAAATTCCCTATCATCCCGGTCTTTTATACATTGCCCAAAATTCATAAGAACCTGGAAAATCCCCCAGGCCGGCCCATCGTGGCCTCCACAGAATCGATTTTGTCTCCTTTATCCATTTTTTTGGAAAAAATCCTGACTCCGTTAGTCAAAAAAACGAAATCCTTCATTCTGGACACTAGTGCTTTTCTCACTACCATTCGAGACATTAAACAGACAAATCCTGATTCCTTACTGGTCACACTGGACGTTAATAACTTATATACGTCTATACCACATGTAAAAGGGATTCAATGTGTTAAAAAATTATTAGCAAATTCAGAGACACAGGCTGAAGTCAGCCACCTTAGTCTTGATCTTCTAAACTTGGTGTTAACAAGGAACTATTTCCTCTTCCAGGACACATTCTTTTTACAAAAACAGGGTACCGCTATGGGATCTAATGTGGCCCCCCATATGCAAATTGCTACATGGCTGCATTCGAGGAGTAGGTGATATACACCCATCCACTCTTCCAGACCCATTCCGTAGCCTGGAAACGCTACATTGATGATATTTTTTGCAATATGGAGGGGGCCCCCTGAAACCCTTACAGAATTCTTTGAATCTCTTAATTCTGCCTGAGAGGGCCTTCGATTTACCATCACGTCCAATAAAGAATCCATCAACTTCCTAGACACGACCATCATCAAAGATGAGTCTGGCTTTCTCTCATCTGACCTTTACGTCAAACCCACTGACAGAAATGGTCTTCTACATTTCTCTAGCTCACACCCTAGATCCATATTCTCTTCAGTTCCCAAGTCACAATTCCGTCGTGTTCAGCGTATAGTCAGCAACCCTGCCATTCAAAGCCAGAGACTACATGAGATGCAGAATAAATTTGTGGATAGAGGGTACCCAATAGACACTCTATCTAAAACATTGGAGGGAACCACTCCGCCCCGCTACCCCTCCAATAACCGCATCCCATTTGTACATACCTACCACCCCATGATTTTCATACTACACAGGAAAATCAGACAACACTGGAACATACTCCAAACTGCATACCCCTCCGTCCCCGGTTTTACAGTCCCCTTCTTACCTTGCTATAAAAGGGCACCCAACATCCGGGATCAACTGGTACATGCCGATATTGGCACCACAAACACCAGACCACGACAAAGATTCTTATCCACACCAAAAATGGGGACTTTTCCATGTCTCCAGTGCTACCAATGTAATAACATCATCAGAGGCAGCACTTTGCATCATCCACAATCAGGGAAACAATACAGTATCAAGGATTACTTCACCTGCAACTCTTCTTATGTTATTTACGTTATTAAATGTCCCTGTGGCCTTATATACGTTGGCGAAACGACCCAATCCATCAAAGATAGAATCTCAAAACATAAGTCTACTATACGCTGTAAAAATCTACTCCTACCCATCCCAGCACATTTTACATCAGCAGGACACTCAATATCGCAGCTCAAATTCCAGGTCATAGAACAAGTTAACCCCCCAAGACGTGGAGGGGATCGTGTTCGCTGACTGAAATTCAGAGAAGCATACTGGATACATGAGCTACAGTCCCTGTCCCCGAAAGGTCTTAACAGAGAATATGATCTCTGCTCATTCATTTGAATACCCCGAGTTTGTGCTTGTACCGTTTATATATTATATATATAAAAAAATTTTTGCTGATTCAATAGCCAAATGTTTATTTGACTATATACTCTCCTTTTTTCACTGTGTCATCATATACAGACTGGTCATTTTCTGACCACCCTTACATGTATTTTGCCAAGATTTATAATGTTACATGTCTTTTGTAATTCCATGTCTGGAGATTTAATGGTTCCTATTCTAATGTATACATTGTTGTACCAAACTTTACTATATACTTAAACTTGTTTTTGTTTCCCTAGATACCATCCCAATGACGTTCCTATTCCTTCTCCCACCCCTCCTGCATCCTCTCGCTGGATCTCCTCATTGCATCTTTCCCTGAACACCTTGAACCGCACAGTGGAACGCAACTACGCGTCATTTCCGGTCACGTGACCGGCAAACAGGCTTAAGGACCTGACTGACGTCGTTTCCGGTCTTCAGGTCCTGCGGCGCGGCTCCTATCGCTTTCATTCACTCCACTGTCACCAATGATTGGTTCTTGGCCCCTTAACATCCTCCCCCTTGCCATATATATACCCCCCTATCTCCCCATATACCCATAGCCTTGAACAAGCGGCGGACACCGCGTTCTCCCTCCATCACAGCCACCCTTGATCACTATACCCCACAGGTAATAGTTTCTCTCTCTCCCTTCTTTTCCTTCCTACGTTATTTCCACAGGGGCTTACACTCTGTTTTTTCTCTGTTTTTTTTCTCTTTTTTCTCCTCAGCTCATCTCTTCTAGACTTCTTCTGGTAGGTTCCATTACATTTCTATTTCCTCTTATGTCCAGCCCCATCCTCTCCCTCTCTCCCATCCGTTTCCCCTTGTTGCTAACCCCAAGCTATGTATCCATGACCATTTATTTTGATTTTCTTTGATTTGATTTTTTTCACCATGTTTATGTTATTTATGCAGAATGTTGCATGTTTACAATTGTCTATGCGACATTTATATTTTGTATTATTTTCTGTCATAGTACACCGATGAAGGTCCGTGGGACCGAAACGTCTGCTTATTGTACTACATTATCATTAAACAATTATTTTTTATAAAAATCTTCAAAGAAATCTTCAAGTCTATTTGAGTGCCAGGTTTTTGGTTTAATATTACGTCGGGCTTGCAACCCTACCTGAGCACCTCACTACTCCAGGAGTGCGGTAGTTTCACTATTTTGCACCAGGTATGTGAAAGTGTAGATTTTTATGGTCATGCGTTCTAGGGTTAAGTGGCATCAATTGCCACACAGTTGCTTAAAACGATTGGTGAGGTGATTTTACCAAATCCTCAAGCTTTTAGTCTCCCAAGGATGACACAGGGGTAGAAAAGTCCTTGCGAATCCATGATTTGTTCATCTTTATGAATGTGAGTCTGTCTATATTCTCAGTGGACAGCCGCATGCGCTTATATGTCAGCACACTACCAGCAGCGCTGAACACACGTTTAGAGAGAACGCTGGCTGCAGGGCACAACAAGATCTCCAAGGCGTGAGTGGCGAGCTCCGGCCATTTTTCCAGATTGGAATCCCAAAATGAGCAAGGGTCCAGTGACACAGTCATGGCTTTGATGTTCACTTGGAGATACTCCTGTACCATCCTCTCTAGGCGTTGACTATGTGTCAGACTTCTTGTCTCCTGTGGCCTTGCAAAGGATGGTCTAAAAAAGTGGTGAAACGATTCCACAAAATTGCTGTTACCAGCAGATACTGTGTTACTGTTACGGTTTGAATGATGAAGACTCGACAGTCCCAAGGTTGGCAAGTTAGAACTGTGAGATTCACTACGTGCACCACTGGTGTTTTGTGGAAAAGCACATGTAAGATTCTGCAACAGCGTCTGCAGATACTCCTGCATGCATGAATCCCTTTCTATGGCAGGAATTATTTTGGCAAATTTACTTTTGTACCGGGGATCTAAGAGTGTGGCAACCCAGTAGTTGGGATTACTTAGAAATCTGACAATCCGAGGTCATATTGCACGTAGTGCAGCAGGAAGCCACTCATGTGTCTTGCGCATCAAGGAGGACCAAGTCCTTGTTGTGTTGGTAGCGAGGTAAGAATCATGCTTCCTTCCTCTGCCCTCTCCCCCCCAACCTCGCACAACAGAAATGTGATCAAGGTCTCCCTCATAAGATGAGTCTTCCATGCCCATCGCCAGTTCGTCCTCCACTTCTTCCTCGGCTCCTGCAACTTCCTCAACAGTTTGGCTGCTACCATGCGCCCTGGTTAATCCCTCTCCCCCACCCTCCCATGCCTGCTGAGTTGGTGCTGCCGACCGTCTGGACCTTGGAGATGTTATCCCTTCCGCATACGACTCCTCCTCTACTTCCTCCACCTCCTCTTGTCCCACCACCTGACTCTGAATTCTGTTTAATGTGTGCTCCAGCATGTAAATCACCGGAATAGTCATGCTGATAATGGCATCGTCGTCAGCACTAAACATCTTCGTCGCCATTTCAAAACTGTGCAGAAGGGTATGTGGCGCCCCTGAGGGTTCAGTCGCCACAGAGTTACTGCATCTCACCCAGAGGTGTGGCATCTCACCCTCAGGTAAAGAAGGAGTATGGCTCAGGACCCTAACACCTGCATCCAACACATACCAGCAGTGGGGGTAGGGCGAGATTGCTCCTAAGGTAGAGCACAGTCCCAGGTCCCTAGCTGGTGGGAGGGTTCTATGTAGTCGGTGCTTAGGGGAGCAGCTTAGGGGAGCACATGACAGGGAGAGTATAAACAGGAAGCCATCTTAGAAAGAGCAAGCCAGTCAGAGGAGGAAAAGTGACAGGAGCAGAGGCTCTGCATGAGCTCTGCTCCGGAGGCGGGCCTAGCCTAGGAGGCCCAGGACTGAAGGAGAGAAGAGAGGAGTGGGAGCAGGAAGGCTCCAGGAACCGAAGGGACCCTAACGGTATGGGCCGTGCAGAAGGCCACCCGTACGCCCGCTGCTACCAGGAGGTAGAGGGGTCAGGCCAGATAAAGGGAACCGGTCCCTCAACTAGCAGAGAAACAGCAAGGCTCAACTAGAAACCGGAGGCTGCAGCATTTCATGTACTGCAGGCCAAAGTCCACACCAGTCTCACTAAGAAGGTAGCCACATAGGACCCAGGGGATGGAACACACGTCGCCCACCAAGGACCGAGGATACGGGATAGAAGTGTCACTGGGTGTGAGGTGCAGGGAGAAGGCCAGAGAAAGGACACACAGAAAGGGGTCCTGCTAAGTACTCCGGAGCTATCTGGGGGTGGACTGAGCCCCTCACTGAGTGCGCACAGCACGACGGGGGAGATTGCTCTGGTACCTGTAATCTAGACTGCAACAACTGTAAGTAAATATCTTGGGACTGCATCACATGGACTCTGTGTTCATTACTGACTCCCTGCACTACAACCACCATCATCCACCCACACTGCCCTGAAGCTACACTCTTCCTGTGGGAAGTAATAATACCATTGCTGCAAAACCACCAGCTTCAGAGGACTGTTCCGCAGCGGTGGACCCTTAGGATGCACTCCACAGGTGGCGTAGTCGGACATTATGAAACCCATATATACAAATTACCCTTGGATTGACTGCCCTGGGTCACGGACTGGGTCACCGCCACAGTGACTACAACCCCCAGCGCCTAGCGGCCCGGCTCTGGGTACCCCACGGCCCAGGGGGCGCATCAACTTCATAGGTTCCTGATCTGAGACCACTCCTGCAGCGTGATTTGCCCCACCTCTGGATTTTGTTGGCCCAGGCTATACGTCAGAACGTATTGCACCAGGGTTTGCCACCTTTGCTTCAACATGTGTAGAGTTTAATTCCACCATGTCGGCACATCGCATTTCTGCCGGCGAACTGGCAGGCCCAACGACTTCTGTATAGATGTAAGTCGTTGAGCTGCGGGATGCGAACGGTGGAAGTGAGCACACAGCCACCGTGCCCTCTGCAGAAAGCCATCTAGTCCGGGATAGTGGGCTAAAAATTGATGGACAACCAGGTTCAACATGTGAGCCATACAAGGCACGTGTGTGACATTGCCCCGGCGAAAGGCCGCACCCAGGTTTGCAGCATTGTCGCACACGGCCTTCCCTGGTTTCAGGTCCAGTGGAGACAGACATTCATGAAACTAGGTCTCCAGAGATGACAACTCCTCAGCTGTGTGACTCACATTTTCCAGACATTTCAAAGTAAACACTTATGCCATTGAGCCCTGCTGCCAGCATAGTAAGGAGGTGTGCAGGATTCCTTCTGCGCAGTTAGAAAGCAGGTGGCATTACCAGACAGGCTTTGGGTGCAGGTGGAGGACTGAGAGGAGGTTGAGGAGGCAGAAGCAGTGGAGGAACTTTGAGATAAAGAGGATTGACGCACAACTCGTGGGGACAGTAAGACTTGGACAGCAGCCCCTTGTCCTGCTGTCACCATAGTTACCCAGTGCTCAGTCAGTGACATGAAATGCCCCTGTCCATGCCTACTCATCCAAGTGTCTGTGGTGAAATGCACCCTGTCACAGAGTTTCTCAAAGAAGCGGTGATGTTGTGTGCGACATGCTGGTGGAGCGCAGCCACACCTTTCTTTGAGAAGTAGTGCTGACTGGGCATCTGGTACTGGGGCACTGCGATGGACATAAGGTCTCGAAAATCCTCTGTGTCCACCAGGCAGAAAGGCAAAATTTCTGTAGCCAACAGTTTGCAGATGGTGAAATTCAACCTCTTAGCTTTGTCATGGCTTGGAGGAAATGGTCTTTTAATTGTCCACATCTGAGGGACCGAGGGCTGGCTGTTGTGCTTAGACAGGGTTGAGAAGGGTGTCCCCAGCAAACTGCCGGTCTGTGAGGACGATGCAGGCGGACATGTTAGGTTGCCTTGATCCAAAGGTGGTGCTATCAATGTCGGACAGCGCTGAACACCAGCTGGTGTTTCCACCTCCAAAGAAAATGATGACCTGCAAATCATGCTGGCTGTTGCGGGTAAAGAGGTGGCAGGTCTGCGTCCCAAAACAGTTGTGACTGCTGTCCCCCCAGTCAAAGAGGATGAAGAGGCCGCGGATGCACAAGATGTGTCAGACGGCGGTTGGCCCGGCCGGCTAGGCCGCATTGTAGCACAGTGAGCTTCCCACTGCAACTTATGCTTCATATCCATGTAACGATTCATGCATGAAGTACTCAAACTATGGATTTTTTGGCCTCTACTTAGCTTTTGGTGACAAATATTACAGATAAAACGAGTTGGGTCATCCTTATCGATCTGAAAAAATGCCCAGGCAATGCAAGGCTTAGAGCCCATGCGACCTGAAGAGCCACTACGACTTGTGGTCAGAGGCAGAGTTGTGGTTGAGTATGCAGTTGTTGACGTGCTTCCAGTACTCCGCCTCTGTCCAGGAAGGCGCAACCTAACCTCGTCGTCAATAGCATCTGTGATGCCCCGCAGTGCTTGGTATCACAGATCCTAGAAGAGTGCATTGATGGAATCCTCCACAAGAGGCCCCCATAAACATTCACACATCTCCACCTTCCACCTCAGACCAGCAGAGGGAGCCCGTTAGTGATATAAATTGGGCAGGTTGAGCTAGGCAGTTCAGTTCCTCTGAAGAGTTTCTGCAGTAGAGAAGCCTAAGAGAGGTCAGTCTGCAGTGGAGCTCAGTCTAGTCTAGAGAACTCAGTTAATAGTTCAGCAGTGGAGCACGAGGCTCCTGCTAGCTAGATTCAATAAGCCCAGTTACAGCTTAAGGTGTGCCGGTGTCATAAGATTGGTGAAGCGCGGCAAGCTGCCGTTAGTGTGTATAGCCAAGTGAGGGCTCAAGGAGGCCGAAGGCGAGTGGCGAGTTAGTACATAAGGGGCAGAGGAGCTTAACCAGCTTACCCCGAAGCGTTTACCGGACACCAGATCCGAGCTTACCGGGATCTCTATGACCCAGTAAGACATAACCAGAATCCCTGGAGAACTACAAGTACCAGGATCGCTAAGGTGCTGATACTTAACAGAGCCAGGAGACGCTTAGGCCCCACATATTGGGAGCGTGAACTCCAAGACAAGGCCCTACCATAAGGTCAGCCAGCGCAGGACAGAGACAAAGTTAGGCCTAGCTCCAGGCAGGTCAGAAACTTACTACGCAGAGGCAAGAAACAGGAGGCCCTACACCTGCTCATTGGGGAGGATCCTGATATGCACCCTTCACCCTACAGTGCTCCGGGATGTGCCTGAATTTCCATCAGTAAAAGGTACTGAAGTGACTACCGTGTCCGTTCCCGTTCTTGCTCTGACCCAGCTGGGTCTCGCCTGTCCTGCATTCCCCCTGCATACGCTTTTCTGAGGCCTAGCTCCACCTGTGGGGAGCTATACCATTGAGCTGCCTTATCACTGGCCTCAGTGGACTGCTGCAGAGCTGGTGCTTCTCACCAGATACCACAGGTGGCATCACAAACTCTTATAAAATTAACAATTATCCACCCTTTTAAAGAGTGACCCCAGGGTGCGGGCCTGAGAGCCGACCACCGCGACATCCCAAAGAACAGGCAAAGGCCCGGGAACCGAGTCATCCCCATCCCCTGGGCTAGTCACATCCTCCTCCACCTCCTCTGCTGACCTCATCGACTGGCTGACTGTGGGTTGACAGTAAGTGGGATCTCCAACCCCGTCATCATCACCCTGTGTGTTATCACACCCGTCGTTCTCAGAGCAAACCACTTTCTGCCCTGACCGAAAAGTCAAATTGTAGCTCCAATCAGATATTTGAGTCTCATCATCATCTTCATCATTGTCTCCACCAACAGGAGTTACAGTTTGGGAACGAGGGTCTATATTATGCTCAGAACCTTCTTCATCTTCTCCTGGATCCGACTTATAAAGATTCTGGGCATCAGTGCAGATCATTTCCTCGGCTGGATTAACAGAAGCTCTGGAGCAGACCTCCGTTTCCCAGGCTATAGTATGAGTAAACAGCTGTGCAGACTCAACCATCTGTGTTATCCCATACTCAGAAGGATAGCTGGAGACTTGGGAGCAGTGAGGAAGCAAGTGCGATTGGAGTGACACTTCTGAGGACTGGAGTATTTGTGATGTTGAAGTTGAGGTGGAGGAGAGCCCACTTGAAGGAGCACTTGATATCCGTTGAAGCACCTGCTGTTTTAGTGCCTCATCTTGTAATTTGTAGCGATGGGCGTGTCCGTAATAAAGGGATCGCATCACATACTAATAGACATATTAGTTTGGCTGGAAGATGGTCTTTCTTCTGCAGATGTTACTCCCCCCCAACGCGGGGGGTAGCTTGACCCACCAGCGGACAGGCACCAGTATTAGGAGAGGGGGGCTGGCCGTCAGGGTCCACTGCGGTTCTGGCACAAACCCAGCGACACGTAGGTGGCACGGGCAGGAACGGACTGGCCGTGTCAGCTTCGCACTTTTTTGGTTTTAGAAGGGCATGACATGCCAATATCTGTGTCTCCCCCTCCTTTTACACCTCCACCTCTTTTCTTTTCGCATGACTATATGTACTTGTCACTTTTCCATGTGTTAGTTGTGTCTTCTGATCAGTTTGTCAGCTTTTGGACACCTTTGAAGGTGTTTTCTATGTGTTTCTATGTGTATTGTTTGCCTGCTATTGGTTTCAACGGTGTTCGAAGGAGTTCGACGAACAGTTCGACGAACAGTTCGACGAACATACGGGTGTTCGACGAACCGAACCGAACTCTAACACAACGGGGGTGGCTCAACACTATTTGTTCCATGGTCAAATTTTAAAATCAATGCAGCGAAGTCTGAGGCCCTCGATGTCTCCCTCCCCAAATCCATACAGGATTCCATCCAGTCCAACTTTCCCTTCGCCTGGCCCTCACAAGGTATCAAATACTTAGGAATTCGTATTCATAGAGACCTCTCCCGTCTATGTTATCTTAATTTTTGGCCCTTTATTGAACAACTCCATACAGACCACGGTTGGCAAGTTAGAACTGTAAGATTCCCTACGTGAACCACTGGTATTTTGTGGAAAAGCACATGTACACTGTGTTCCAAATTATTATGCAAAAAGTGTTTAGGAGTGATAAGGTAAGAATATTTTTGTTTGTCAGTTAAACTCATTGATGGTGATGTGTGTCAGGGCTCTTTATATCACTGTAAGCAATTGCAGACACCTGTGCTAATTACTTTGGCAGGTGTGTCCAATGAAAGGCAAGACTACTTAAGAAGGCAGTCCCACATTATTAAGCAGCCTACATTTTCTGCCAAAATGAGAAAGAAAAAGGATGTGTCGGCTGCTGAGAACAACAAATTGTGGAGTGTTTAGGTCAAGGCATGACTACAATCAACTTTGCCAAGACACTTCATCCTGATCATCGCACAATCAAGAAGTATGTAGCTGATTCACAGTACACACGTGTACGTGCTGATAACGGAAAATTGAGGACTCTTTCCTACAGGCAATTACGTCAGGTTAAAAGAGCAGCGGCAAAATAGCCTTGTCATAGCAGCAGACAAGATTTTGAAGCTGCTGGTGCCTCCGACGTCCCCCAAACAACAAGATGCAGGGTCCTTCAGAAGTTTGCAGCTATGCGTAAGCCATCCTGTTGACCTCCTCTATCCACTGTACACAAGCAGAAACTGCTCCAGTGGGCCAAACAATACATGAAGACTGACTTCAAAATTGTTTGTTCACCGATGAGCCACGTGCCACCATCGATGGTCCAGATGGAGTGGCGGATGGGTGGTTGATGGACACCCCATGCAAACACGGCTACGGCGCCAACAAGGAGGAGGTGGAGTAATGTTTTGTGCTGGAATCATGGGGAGAGAGATTGTCGGCCCCTTTAGGATCCCTGAAGGGGTAAAGGTGAACGCCATAATGTATGTGGAGTTTCTCAAACAGCACTTCCTGCCATGGTTCAAGAAGAAGAACTGTGTATTCCGCAGCAAGATCATTTTCATGCATGATAATGCACCATCTCATGCTGCACATAACACATCTGCATCTCTGGCTGATATGGGCATAAAAGGGGACAAACTTATGGTGTGACCCCCATGCTCCCCTGACCTCAACCCCATTGAGAACCTCTGGAGCATCATCAAAAGGAGTATCTATGATGGCAGGAGGCAGTTCACATCTAAGCAACAGCTCTGGGAGGGTATTGTGTCCTCATGCAAAACAATTGAAGTAGAAACCATCCAAAACCTGACAAATTCAATGGACAAGAGAGTTCAGAAGCTCCTTTCGAACAAGGGGTCCTATGTGCAAATGTAACATCACCTAGAATAAAGTTTTGAGCAGAAAACTGTTTGATTTCAGCTTCTAATAACCTGCTAATGCTTATAATTTCAAAAATGACCATTTTTTTGTTCTTTATTAAAATGAAACGATTGATCGAAGAGTGTGGGGGATCTAAGAGTGTGGCAACCTAGTAGTCAGGATTATTTCGAATTCTGACAATCTGAGAGTCATGTTGCAGGTAGTGCAGCAAGAAGGCACTCATGTGTCTTGCGTATCTAGGAGCCCCAAAATTATTTTCCGGGCTAGATGCAGCTAAAAATTATTATTAATTTGAAAGCTGGTGGAGCTTAGTATAGATGGCCTTATAGAATCAGAACTGCACACTGCTACAAGGCCCAAATTATTTTCCAGCCAAGATACGGATAAACATGATTAGTAATTTTAAATCTGGTAGAGTTTAGTATAGATCTCCAACCTCGTTATCATCACCCTGTGTGTTACCAAACCCGTCGTCCTCAGAGCCAACCTCTTCCTGCCCTGACAAAAAACTAAAGTTGTCGCTCCTATCAAGAATTTGAGTTTCATCATCGTCTTCCTTATTGTCTCCACCAACAGGAGTTACAGTTTGGGAATGAGGGTCTACATTATGGTCAGTAGGAAAAGAAAATCCCGGCACTCACGTGTTGATAATCAGTTGATTTATTCCACAACTCATACAAGACGTTTCAGCCTGTCCAAGGCTTTTTTCAATTGTGGTTAAATACATTCAGTCAAGACATTTATACACAGATCCACGGAAATGACATAATTCTCATTAAAATAAAAAAAGAGTAGACCAACAAGACAAAAAATATATAACAAAACTTGACAACAACATACAAAAATTAAGCAATAATACACTTGAATTTCACAATAAAAAAGAACAAGTGAATTCATATATTTAAATAATCCCCAACTAAGTATAAGAACATATAGATCGCAGATTATAAAATTTATTACATGAATGTACCACATTTCAATATCTATATTTCTCCATATTCTTTTTGCTAAATATATGTAACATTTCATAGTTTTTCCAGAAAAAAATTCCTTAATATTTTAAGATTTTTTAATATTTCCCATAGAATCCAATATATCAATAACAAATAAATACATATATCTAAATAGTCTCCATCCAAATATAAGAATATAAATCCTGAGATATGGATTCCATTTCATAAATATATCATAAATGTTCCAATCTAAATTTCTCAATGTTCTTTTTGTTAAACATATCCAACATTATATAATTTTTTGGAAAAAATTCTATCATATTTTAAGATTTTTTCAGAATATTTATTAGAACAAAACTGCTTGTTACATTAATATATGCAACTGATTCCTCATGAACAGCCTACATCAAGTGACTGAATCTATCCTTTATTTTCTTCTCCCTTGTAATCATATTAGTAAATACCTTATAAAGAGATCAATATACTGCCATATTCCCATAAATCCTAATTTACATCATAGAAAAAAATCATCATATTATTCCTATATCACTCTAAATCTCATTATAAATTGTAACTACATATAAAGCTACTGCTAAAGGAATAATCACAGACGTACGGGAATAGAGAACATCTGTATTGTAAGTGATTCTCACCTACCCCAGATCGTTATCTGAGATAAGAGAGACTTTTTAAATTCATCCTTTGTTATCATCTATCCCCTGAGCAAAACTTTATTTATTTCGTTAAAGGTGACAGTGTAATTCATTGTCTCTCCATCATTCCTAGAGTTATCGTAAATACATAGGGAAACCGTCCATCTTACATCATGTCTTATCTCAGTTCTCAACCTCATTTAACCCAACAAAATATGGCAAGTATAATATGCATCCCATTTGTTCCCATGCAGATACTTCAGGATTTCATCGCATCTGGGATGTCTAAAAAGAGAAATAGGATGCATATATTACCCATTATCGTCGTCACATAATACCACTAACATCATATTCTCGATTCAGGCCATTCGGATATAAAGTTCCCAAAGTATATATCCAAAAGGCTTCTCTACGTAAAAGGATTTTTTTGATACTACCTCCTCTTCTCGGTGTATCTATTTGTTCTAAAACCTGATATTTCATTTGGGCTATTGAATGCCCTTTTTCCTTAAAATGTAATGGAAGGGGAAGCGAAGTATCACCACACCTGATAGTAGATTTATTTTTATTGACCCGTGTTCCCACTGACTGCATGGTTTCTCCTATATATGAAAAGCCGCACGGACATTTTATCTGGTAGACCACATTTGTAGATTTACAAGTAGTGTTGAGCGATACCTTCCGATATCAGGAAATATCGTATCGGATTGGATCGGGCCGATACCCAAAAAGTATCGGATATCGCCGATTCCGATACCGGAAACCAATGCAAGTCAATGGGACACAAATATCGGAATGAAAATAAACCCTTTCTTTCCTTGTAGGTTAATTCTACATGAAGTAAAACAACTAAGAATAATGTAGAATGACATGAAAAGCCGGCAATTCATCAGCGGCATACACCGGTACCCGACAATTTACAACAGAAAGAATAGAGCATCACACATAGATTAGATAGATAGAAACATGTCAGTCACATATATATGAAGTACAGTGACAGTGTTGCTTACTGTACTTGTCATTTAGTGTAAAGGATTTATTTAAAAAAATAATAGTGTTTTCATGCACCGTCTCTTTAAGAAAGCCGGCCGGCAATTCAGCATCTGTACCCGACAATTTAGAACAGAAAGAATAGAGAATCACACATAGATTAGATAGATAGAAACATGTCAGTCACATATATATGAAGTACAGTGACAGTGTTGATTACTGTACTTGTCATTTAGTGTTAAAATAAAGGATTTATTTAAAAAAAAAATTGGCGTGGGGTTCCCCTTAATTTTAGGCTCTAGCGGAGGTTAAGCAGACAGCTGGGGCAAATGTTTGAAGCCTGGGAAGGGGGTAATACCCACGGAGCTTCCCAGGCTACTAATATCAGCCCCCAGCTGAATACCTAGCCTTTACTAGCTATTAAAATGGGGGAACCCCCCCAAAAAAATAACGTGGGGTCCCCCCTAATTTAATAGCTAGCACAGGCTAGGCAGACAGCTGGGGGCTGATATTAATAGCCCAGGAAGGGTGCCATGAATATTGGCCCCCTCCCAGGCTAGAAACACCAGCCGTCAGCCGCCCCAGAAATGGCGCATCCATAGGATGCGCCAATTCTGGCACTTAGCCTCGCTCTTCCACGCTGCCCTGGTGCGGTGGCAGGGGGTAATAGGGTTGGGGTTGATGTCAGCTTATAATGCCAGCTGACATCAAGCCCAGGTTAGTAATGGAGAGGCGTCTATAAGACACCCCCATTACTAACCCCATAGTCAAAGTTAAAAGAAAACACAAACACCCAGAGTAAAGTCCTTTAATTGAAATAAAGACACATTTCTTTATTGTTCTAAATTAAACCATACTTACCATCACGCCCATTCCAGCTGAAGCCAACGATCTCCTGCAATAAAAGAAAAATAATAAAGCAACCTCATCCTTACCTTTCGATGGTTCCCAGGACAGCTCCAGCTCTGCTACATCGAGATGACAGGATGGACCGCAGCAGAAAGCTGCCATCCAGCCTGTCATCCCGCAGACACTGAGAAGGCAGGCATGCTTGCGCTCCTCAGTGTCTCTCTGTGACGTCATCCAGATGAGCCGAGTTCATGTCCAATGAACTCAGCTCACCTCATGTACGTCACTGACAGCGTGGGAAAATTCTCCTGCACTCAGCGCTTCAGCGTGAGAATTCTCCCACGCTGTCAGTGACATACATGAGGTGAGGTCATGTCCAATGAACTCAGCTCACCTCATGCACGTCACTGACAGTGTGGGAAAATTCTCACGCTGAAGTGCTGAGTGCAGGAGAATTTTCCCACGCTGTCAGTGACGTACATGAGGTGAGCTGAGTTCATTGGACATGACCTCGGCTCATCTTTATGCCGTCACAGCCAGACATTGAGGAGCACAAGCATGCCTGTGCTTCTCAGTGTCTGCGGGATGACAGGATGGATGGCAGCGTTCTGCTGCGGTCCAGCCTGTCATCTCGATGTAGCAGAGCTGAAGCTGTCGTGGGAGCCATGGAAAGGTAAGGATGAGGTTGCTTTATTATTTTACTTTTATTGCAGGAGATCGTTGGCTTCAGCTGGAATGGGCGTGATGGTAAGTATGGTTTAATTTAGAACAATAAAGAATTGTGTGTTTATTTCAATTAAAGGACTTTTTTCTGGGTGTTGTGTTTTTTTAAATACTTTACTAGAAATTCATGGTGGTCATGTCTAATATTGGCGTGACCCCATGAATTTTGGGCTTAGGGCCAGCTGATAATACCAAGCTGGCCTTAACCCCTTTATTACCCAGTGAGCCACCGCACCAGGGCCCTGGATGAGTTGGGTACAGCGCCAGAAGATGGCGCTTCAATGAACGCGCCATTTTCTGGGGCGACTGCGGACTGCAATTTGCAGCGGGGGTGGCCCAGAAAGCTTGGGTCTCCCTGCGCTGCGGATTCCAGCCCCCAGCTGCATAGTTGTATCTGGCTGGACACAAAAATAGGGCGAAGCTCCACGTATTTTTTTTTTTTAATTATTTCATGAAATTCATGAAATAATTAAGAAAAAAAGGGCTTCCCTATATTGTTGTGTCCAACCAGGTACAAATAGGCAGCTGGTGGTTGGGGGCAGCCCGTTCCTGCCTGCTGTACCTGGCTGGACACAAATATAGTGCGAAGCCCCACGTCAATTTTTTTTAAATCATTTCAGGAAATTCATGAAATAATTAAAAAAAATTGATGTGGGGCTTCGCCCTATATTTGTGTCCAGTCAGGTACAGCAGGCAGGAACGGGCTGCCCCCAACCACCAGCTGCCTATTTGTACCTAGCCGGACACAACAATATAGGGAAGCCCTTTTTTTCTTAATTATTCCATGAATTTCATGAAATAATTAAAAAAAAAAAAACGTGGGGCTTCTCCCTATTTTTGTGTCCAGCCAGGTACAACTAGGCAGCTGGGGGATGGAATCTGCAGCGCAGGGAGGCCCAAGCTTTCTGCCCCCCCCCCCCCGCTGAAAATTGCAGTCCGCGGCCGCCCCGGAAAATGGCGCGTTCATAGAAGCTGGATGCTGTACCTGGCTGGCATACAAAAATATGGCGAAGCCCACGTCAAAAGTTTTGGGAAAAATTTATTAAAAAATAAATAATAATTTAGGGACTGCATCTTTATTAAGTCCTCAAATGTCATTTAGTGTTAAAATAAAGGATTTATTTTAAAAAAAAATGGCGTGGGATCCCCCATAATTTTAGTCTCTAGCGGAGGTTAAGCAGACGGCTGGGGCAGATGTTTGAAGCCTGGGAAGGGGGTAAAACCCACGGAGCTTCCCAGGCTACTAATATCAGCCCCCAGCTGAATACCTAGCCTTTACTAGCTATTAAAATGGGGGACCCCCCCCAAAAAAATGACGTGGGGTCCCCCCTATTTTAATAGCTAGCAAAGGCTAGGCAGACAGCTGGGGGCTGATATTAATAGCTCAGGAAGGGTGCCATGAATATTGGCCCCCTCCCAGGCTAGAAACACCAGCCGTCAGCCGCCCCAGAAATGGCGCATCCATAGGATGCGCCAATTCTGGCACTTAGCCTCGCTCTTCCACGCTGCCCTGGTGCGGTGGCAGGGGGTAATAGTGGTGGGGTTCATGTCAGCGCCAGCTGCCATGAAGCCCAGGTTAGTAATGATGGGTGTCTATAAGACACCCCCATTACTAACCTACAAAGTGTTAAAAAGAAAAAACACACTACACCCAGAAAAAAATAATTTATTTGAAATAAAACACCATTTTATTTAATTCTTAGTTTACTAAAAAAAAATAGTTACCTGTCCACGTTCCTGCGCTGATCTCCCATGCACAGCTGTCACATCTGGAGATGGTGACAGCTGTGCATGGCTGCTGTAAGCTCACGCTGCCGGGAACACGTCCGCTCCCGGCAGCGGGAGCCACTGACTGAGGTTACCGGAGTGCATTCAGGCAGCGCAGCTCCGGAGACCTCCTTTACGGCAGTGCTGTACCGTGGGAATTTCTCACGATACAGCAGTGCCGTAAAGCAGCTAACCGGAGCAGCGCTGCCTTAACTCTGGTGAACCCTTACGGCCCCGTCATTCTAGCGGCGGCAGCGGTTCAGAGCGGTCACATTCTATGTGGCTGCTCTGAACTGGAGATCTTCGTGGGACACTCGTGGACTGCTACGGAGGGGTAAGGATAAGGTTGTGGTTTATTATTTTATATTTTATTACAGGAGATCGATGGCTTCGGGGAATTAGGTGTCTAGGTGAGTATAGGTGTAGTTTTTTATTTTTTACTTTATTTTAGGTGACGATCGGCGGGGACAGGTAATGTATAAACTAATTTCTTTTAGGTAACCACTGGCCACCAATGACATGTATCTAACATTTATTGGGGACACAGTAGGGCAATTTATATAGCAGGATCAGGCTGATAGGAACTACTGCTCCCATCGAGCTGATCCTGCTGGCACGAGTGGACGGGGGACAGACATAGGCCGATGGGAGTAGTAGTGTCACATCGGCCTATGTCTGCCTGCACGCACAGACACCCCGCACACACACCCCGCACACACACACACCCCGCACACACACACCCCGCACACACACCCCGCACACACACACACCCCGCACACACACACCCCGCACACACTAATCATGACGGGTCTGGGAGGTGAGGCTGACCTGTGCGGCCGTGGGAAAGTTCATGTGAGTTCATGCAGTCAAGCATGAACTCACATGAACCCTCTGAGGGCACCGCGGCTACTTCAAATGAACAGCTGATCGGCATCACCTGATACCTCAGCTGTTCATTTGAAATAACCGGCGGGAAAGCGCAGCACAGAACGGGAAAGCCGGCGGTGAAGTCTTTTCACTGCCGGCTTCCCCGCCCGGGTCCTTCGCTCCTTGGTGCTGCGCTCCCCGCCCGGTCCTAATTTACGATTGGGATTGGAGGTGGCGAGGGGAGCGGAGGATCGGGGTGGGAGGCTGCGGGGAAGCAGTATGGGGCTGTGTGATTGTTTAAAAGCCGGCGGCTTTTTACCGCCCGCCGGCTTTTAAACAATCAGGAGAATTCTCCCACGCTGGGATGGCATTCTGATGACAAGCTGGATCGCAGCTGAGCGCTGCCATCCAGCTTGTCATCCTTCACAGACACTGCAGAGCGCAGGCATTATGGGAACTTCCGATTCCGGTATTCGATATTATAAAAGTATCGGAATTAAGTATCGGAATTCCGATACAGTGAATATCGGCCGATACCCGATATTTCAGTATCGGAATGCTCAACACTATTTACAAGTATAGAAGCCCTTAATACTAAATCTTTTACCTGTCCTAGGATGACTAAAATATTCCCCCTTAATTACATTACTACATTGAGCACAATTTAAACAGGGATACGTTCCTTTATTTTTTGTTGAAAGAAAAGTCTGTCTAGGAATTATTGCATCACTCCCAACATCAGCCCGTACTAGTTTATCCTTCACATTGGGCAATCTCTTGTTACAGATAAGGGGAGGTACATTAAATTCCATCACACTCGGATATGCCTGTCCCAGAATATACCAATATTTCTTTATAATCTGATCTACTTTTAAATTGACCGGATGATATTCCCTCACAAAGCATATACGTGTTTCATCCCTTCTACGTGTTTTCTTATCAGTAACTACCTCTCTTAATGCCCCATCCAGAATACGTTGGGGATAATCTCTCAATATAAAATTTTCACACATTTCCTTAATTCTTCTTGAACAGGTGGAGGGGTTGGTGACAATCCTAGTCACCCGCTGAAACTGTGATTTGGGGATAGCCTTTTTAACAGAATGTGGGTGTGCACTCCTAAAATGTAAGATACTATTCCTGTCCGTATCTTTTTTATATAAATCTGTCTCAAAGTCCCCTTTCTCATTCCTAATCACCATAGTATCCAGAAAATTTATCCTCTCAGTGCTATGTGAAATGGTAAATTTTAGTTCACTCCATACACTATTCAAATCATCATAGAATGTCATTAGGGTTTCTTGTGGCCCCTCCCATACGCAAAAAATGTCATCTATGAACCTAAACCAGGCTCTTCCATGCATTTTGAATAGAGGATGTACATAGACATAATGCTCCTCAAAAAATGACATATATGCATTTGCATATGGGGGGGCCACATTCGCGCCCATTGCCGATCCCCTCTTCTGTTTATAATATACATCCTGGAACAAAAAATAGTTCTCATACAATACCACCTTTAGTAACTCCATCACCATATCTCTTTGAATCCCTGGAAATTCATTTATCTCAAGAAGTCACCTCACTGCATTTAGTCCTTTTTCATGTTCTATTGATGTATATAAACTTATCACATCTATTGTAGTGATGATGGCATCTGAAGATATATTATGAATGGTTTTAATTTTTTCTAAAAAATCTCCTGTATCTAATAAAAAAGATTTATTTTTCTTCACTAGAGGGGTCAAAATGTGTTCCAATGTTATAGATAGAGGGGATAATACTGACTCTGTGGACGCCACAATTGGTCTACCCGGAGGATCAATTAAAGTTTTATGCACTTTCGGTAATATATAAAATACTGGGGTGATAGGATCATCTTTAATCAAAAAATCAGCCAATTTTGAATCAATATTACCCCTTAATTTATATCTATCTACCATTATCTCAATTTTCCTTTGTATATACTTCAATGGGTTCCCTTTTAATGGTTGATAAGTTGTAGAATCTGATAATTGTCTTATTATCTCCCCAATATATCTCTCTCTATCCATTATTACAATTGATCCCCCTTTGTCAGCGGGCTTTATCTCTATCCTCTTATCATCCTGTAGAAGTTTGAGGGCTTCCCTTTCTTTCATGGTTAAATTACTACTGTGAAAAAAACCTCCTAGTTGTATCCGATGTAATAAAGATTCAACCTCTCTTGTAACAAAGCTAATATATGTTTCTGTCGGGTGATAAATCTTGGGTGGCGTAAAACTGCTCTTGATTCTCAAATCTAAATCTGCTAACTTCAAACACTCCTCCTTATCTACAACAGATCTAATTGGTGCTAGTGGTGGTATAGTAGAAAAATGTGTTTTTAACCTTACATTTCTGAAGAAACGATTTAAGTCCAGATCTAATTGAAAACCATTAAGTTTAGACATAACACCAAAAGACAAACCTTTCTGTAGCAGTTCTATTTGTGACGGTTGTAAAGTCTTAGAGGAAATATTAATAATAGTTCCTCCTGTGGTGACGACAGGCTCTCCTCGGTTTCTTCTGAAATGTCGTCCTCTTCCTCTCCTGAAAAAATGGCGTTGTGGGTTCCAAGAGCCTGCAGTATCACTCCCAGAATCCGAAGAATATTGACTGCTGCGGAAAAAAGTTCTGGAGTATTTTTCATAACCAAAAGCCGGGTCCCGCCACTTGTAGACCTTATTCATAAGGTAATCCTCTGTGTCTCTAGCAAACTTTCGGCGTTTTCTTTCCTGTAGATATTTACGAAAATTATCCATAGAGATATTCAGAGAGTCTTTCAGGGCAGTCCATTCATCCAGTTTTAAGCAAGTACTCAATTGAGTCTCGATATTATTTATTTCAGTCCCCAAATCAGTAATAGCTTTTTGTAACCTATCAATCGTCAGGAGAATTAAGTCCAGTGAACACTTATTTATAATCTGTTCAAATCCATCGCAGAAAGCCAAATCATCTGAGAAAAGAGTTGGGCGTAGGTGCACTCTCAACCCTCGTGGTATTCGTTTCTCCTTGTAATATTCAGTTAGTGTTGCTGCATGGAGTTCATAAGAAACCAGCCTTCTCATCTCTTTTTCCAAATCTCGTCTTTTAAATTCACTTGTGGGTATCTCAGAAACTCTGTCGAGATTGTGGATAACGAAATAATCTTTGCAGCCCCCTCTTCATTAAAAGTTTTGCTTACCGCTGCCATCAGGAAAGACGTGTGCTCGTACTTCAAACGATCAGTGTCAGAAAGGAATAGTCGGCACTCCGTATAGCTAGGGTGGTGCACGTGGAAAACAATGTCTATAGGAAAAGAAAATCCCGGCACTCACATGTTGATAATCAGTTGATTTATTCCACAACTCATACAAGACGTTTCAGCCTGTCCAAGGCTTTTTTCAATTGTGGTTAAATACATTCAGTCAAGACATTTATACACAGATCCACAGAAATTGCACAATTCTCATTAAAATAAAAAAAGAGTAGACCAACAAGACAAAAAAAATATAACAAAACTTGACAACAACATACAAAAATTAAGCAATAATACACTTGAATTCCACAATAAAAAAGAACAAGTGAATTCATATATTTAAATAATCCCCAACTAAGTATAAGAACATATAGATCGCAGATTATAAAATTTATTACATGAATGTACCACATTTCAATATCTATATTTCTCCATATTCTTTTTGCTAAATATATGTAACATTTCATAGTTTTTCCAGAAAAAAATTCCTTAATATTTTAAGATTTTGTAATATTTCCCATAGAATCCAATATATCAATAACAAATAAATACATATATCTAAATAGTCTCCAACCAAATATAATAATATAAATCCTGAGATATGGATTCCATTTCATAAATATATCATAAATGTTCTAATCTAAATTTCTCAATGTTCTTTTTGTTAAACATTTCCAACATTATATAATTCTTTGGAAAAAATTCTATCATATTTTAAGATTTTTTCAGAATATTTATTAGAACAAAACTGCTTGTTACATTAATATATGCATTCAATAGCCCAACTGAAATATCAGGTTTTAGAACAAATAGATACACCGAGAAGAGGAGGTAGTATCAAAAAAATCCTTTTACGTAGAGAAGCCTTTTGGATATATACTTTGGGAACTTTATATCCAAATGGCCTGAATCGAGAATATGATGTTAGTGGTATTATGTGACCACGATAATGAGTAATATATGCATCCTATTTCTCTTTTTAGACATCCCAGATGCGATGAATTCCTGAAGTATCTGCATGGGAACAAATGGGATGCATATTATACTTGCCATATTTTGTTGGGTTAAATGAGGTTGAGAACTGGGATAAGACATGATGTAAGATGGACGGTTTCCCTATGTATTTACGATAACTCTAGGAATGATGGAGAGACAATGAATTACACTGTCACCTTTAACGAAATAAATAAAGTTTTGTTCAGGGGATAGATGATAACAAAGGATGAATTAAAAAAGTCTCTCTTATCTCAGATAACGATCTGGGGTAGGTGAGAATCACTTACAATACAGATGTTCTCTATTCCCGTACGTCTGTGATTATTCCTTTAGCAGTAGCTTTATATGTAGTTACAATTTATAATGAGATTTAGAGTGATATAGGAATAATATGATGAATTTTTTCTATGATGTAAATTAGGATTTATGGGAATATGGCAGTATATTGATCTCTTTATAAGGTATTTACTAATATGATTACAAGGGAGAAGAAAATAAAGGATAGATTCAGTCACTTGATGTAGGTTGTTCATGAGGAATCAGTTGCATATATTAATGTAACAAGCAGTTTTGTTCTAATAAATATTCTGAAAAAATCTTAAAATATGATAGAATTTTTTCCAAAAAATTATATAATGTTGGATATGTTTAACAAAAAGAACATTGAGAAATTTAGATTGGAACATTTATGATATATTTATGAAATGGAATCAATATCTCAGGATTTATATTCTTATATTTGGTTGGAGACTATTTAGATATATGTATTTATTTGTTATTGATATATTGGATTCTATGGGAAATATTAAAAAATCTTGAAATATTAAGGATTTTTTTTCTGGAAAAACTATGAAATGTTACATATATTTAGCAAAAAGAATATGGAGAAATATAGATATTAAAATGTGGTACATTCATGTAATAAATTTTATAATCTGCGATCTATATGTTCTTATACTTAGTTGGGGATTATTTAAATATATGAATTCACTTGTTCTTTTTTATTGTGGAATTCAAGTGTTTTATTGCTTAATTTTTGTATGTTGTTGTCAAGTTTTGTTATATATTTTTTGTCTTGTTGGTCTACTCTTTTTTTATTTTAATGAGAATTATGTCATTTCCGTGGATCTGTGTATAAATGTCTTGACTGAATGTATTTAACCACAATTGAAAAAAGTCTTGGACAGGCTGAAACGTCTTGAATGAGTTGTGGAATAAATCAACTGATTATCAACACGTGAGTGCCGGGATTTTTTTTCCTATAGACATTGTTTTCCACGTGCACCACCCTAGCTATTCGGAGTGCCGACTATTCCTTTCTGACACTGTACATTATGGTCAGAACATTCGGCGTCTGGTTCTGGATCTGACTCATAAAGATTCTGGGCATCAGTGCAGATCATTTCCTCATCTGGATTCACAGAAGTGCTGGAGCTGACCTCCGATGCCCAGGCTATAGTATGAGTAAACAGTTCTGCAGACTCAACCATCTTTTCTACCCCATACTCCGACGGGCACCTGGAGACTTGGGAGCTGTGAGGAAGCAAGTGCGATTGGGGTGACACCTCTGAGGACTGGAGTATTTGTGATGTTGAAGTTGAGGTGGAGGAGAGCCCACTTAAAGGAGCACTTGATATCCATTGAAGCACCTGCTGTTTTTGTGCCTCATCTGGAATTTGGCTGGAAGATGGTCTTTCTTCTGCAGATGTTACTGTAGCTTTAACACCTACCCACAGAAACAACCTTTTTTTCCCTTCCCAACACGCCTATTCCCCTTTCCACCAGCAGCAGGTCTTTTTCCACTCATTATGGTGGTTAACTAATTCACAACTCCGGAGTTGTTTGCACAAAAAACAATGGATGGAAACCGAGCAGAGCTGAGTGGCCAAACTGTGGTATTAGCCCAAAAGTATTGTCTGGGTTAGATGCAGATAAAAATTATATTGAATTTGCTACCTGGTGTAGGTTAGTATAGATGGATTCATAGAACAAGTCCCACACACTGCTACAAGCCGAAATATTTTTTCAGAGCTAGATGCAGATAAAAATTATTCTTAATTTGCAACCTGATGGAGGTCAGTATAGATGGACTAATAGAACAAGTCCCACACACTGCTACAAGCCAAAATATTTTTTCAGAGCTAGATGCAGAAAAAAATTATATTGAATTTGCAACCTGGTGGAGGTTAGTATAGATGGACTAATAGAACAAGTCCCACACACTGCTACAAGCCAAAATACTTTTTCCGAGCTAGATGCAAGTAAAAATTATTTTGAATTTGCAACCTGGTGGAGGTTAGTATAGATGGACTTATAGAATGATGCTATGCCCAAATGGTTTTACTTCACTAGGTGCAGTAAAAAAAATTGTATTCTACACAGGTGCTGTAGCTTGCAACACAGATAGGCTACTCCACTGACTAACACACACTGCAAGAGGCCAAAACGGATTTGCTTTCCTAGATTAAGCCAAATGCTGTGAAAAAAACTTGCACAGAACTAAAACAGACCTGCCTGGCAAAAAGCGATAGGAACTGATGTAACCTAGCCTTCAAAGGACTGCAATTACAATTAGTCTATACTCCCAACCTATCTATTTAAGAGCACAGACCTGCGTGATAAAAGTGATAGGAACTGATGTAACCTAGCCCTGAAAAGGACTGCAATTACAATTAGTCTTTACTCCCAACCTATCTATTTAAGAGCACAGATCTGCCTGATAAAAGTCGTAGGAAATGATGTAACCTAGTCCTTAAAAGGACTGCAATCACAACTATTCCCTACTCCCAAGCTATCTGTAGATTTGTGCGAAAATTGGCTTGAAATTAACAAAGTATAGGGCACACAGCAACAGCAGTGCCGTCTAACACGCAGCTGCAGCAGTGAGAAAATGGTGTCGACGGGAAAAATGGCTGGGTCTTATAGGGCAAGGACATGTGACATACACTGCCAATGACACATGCCCTTGCTTGTGTGAAAAAAAAGCAGTTCGCTCTGTGTGTGCGCTGCTGATAAGCTGACAGATTGCACCTCCCCACTGTAAATGCGGGAAAGAGAAAAAAAAATGAAGATCTTCATTATTTCTGCAGAGATCCATCACCTGCCCCTCCCCCCACCCCGCTGTACACTCAAGCGGCATATTAACATTAATTTTCAGCATTACTGAGAAAAAATCCGGTTATGATTTTGGTGCACGAACAGTTATCGAACATAACCTTGAACAGCCGAATTTTTTTCAAATTGTTCATGTTCGCCGATCGGCTCGAACACCGCCCAAAACAGCTCGAATTTGAGATTGACTTACAGTTCGAGTCGAACACCGCTCATCTCTACCGATAACCCCAAAAAAGCCATTTGCACCATCTGCCAGGCCAGGGTCAGCAGGAGTGGCAAAACTACCAGCCTGACCACTAACAGCATGATCAGGCACATGGTAGCAAAGCACCCGACTTTATGGCTCCGAACCCCAGGGTCCAGGAACAGTATCTGCGGGTGGCACCCTTGCTTCTCCCACTGTTGTGCATGCAAGCCAATCACCTTTCCATGGTGCATGCAAAGATGCCTCCTGCCCTGCACCTGTCGTTGCACACTCTCAAGTAGCAGCATCAGGAAGCACGTCCACATCCTTGTTCCAGCGCAGCATTCAGTTGTCCATACCCCAGTCCTTGGAATGCAGTCGCAAACACGCAGCCAATGCCCCACAGGCCACAGTACTAAATTCCCACATTTCATGACTGCTTGAGCTCAAAATGTTTCCTTTTAGGCTCGTGGAGAAGGAAGCATTCCGCAACCTGATGGCGGCAGCCATCCCTCGGTACTCGGTCCCAAGCGGCCACTATTTCTCCCGGTGTGACGTCCTCGCATTACATTAGCACGTGTCCCAAAACATTAGCCGTGCCCTCAACAACGCTGTTACTGGGAAAGTCCACCTAAACATGGACACGTGGACAAGTGCTTGTGGGCAGGGACAGTACATCTCGCTGACAGCACACTGGGTTAGCATAGTGGAAGCCGGGACCCAGTCAGACCTTGGGACGGAACACGTCCTCCCGATGCCAAGGATTGGGGGCCTTAGGTCAATCAGGGTTTCCCCAACAGTCTACAGCTCCTGCTCATCATCCTCCTCCTACTCTTCAGCCTACATCTCCGAAGTGACCACATCAGTCACAAGCTGGAAGCAATGCAGCACTGCCTCGGCCAAGAGGCAACAGGCTGTGCTGAAGCTAATATGCTTGGGTGACCAACCGCACAATGCGAAAGAGTTGTGGACAGTTCTGAAAGAGCAGGCAGATCTGTGGCTCACACCGCTGAACCTACAGCCAGGCGTGGTCATGTGTGACAACCTGGTGGCGGCTCTGAGGTAAGGCGAGCTCACACACGTACCATACCTGGCCCATATGCTTAACCTCGTGGTTCAGCGGTTTCTCAAATCCTTCCCGGAGCTGCCGTATCTGTTTGTTAAAGTACGCCGCCTGTGTGCCCATTTTAGAAAGTCAACTTTAGCTTCCGCCGCCCTTGCTGTGCAGCTTCCGGTTCACAGACTGATGTGTGATATCCCCACGCATTGGAACTCTACACTGCAAAAGTTGGGAGAGATTTGTGAGCAGAAGAGGGCAGTTGTTGAGTACCAGCACCAACAAGGCAGTAGGTATTCAGTTCAGACTCCACACATAAGACCTCACGAGTTCACATGGATGTCAGACATATGTACCATCCTCGAAAACTTTGAGGACTCCACTAAGATGGCGAGCGGCGATGACGCCATAATTAGCATCACCATCCCACTTCTCTGTCTTCTGAAAGGCTCTCTGCTCACAATCAAAGAGGATGCATTGCAGGCAGAGCACGATGTGATGGTGCAAGGAACCATAGTGGGTGATTACATACAGTCCTGCCTCATCTCATCCCAACGTGGATTGGGTGACAATGAGGAAGAGACGTAGGAGGAGGAAGAACAGGAGCTAGTTTCATGCGCTAAAGATGGTACTACCTGCACAACTGTCATAGCATCTGTTCAGCATGGATGGCCAGTTTATATTACGATGCCTTTCCCATGACTCTCGCGTTCTCAAAATTTTGGGCGACAGCCATTACTGGTTGGTGACACTTGTAGACCCACGCTACATGAATAACTTTATATCTCTTATTCCTGAGGCGGACAGGTCTACAAAAATGGGGCAGAAGCAGAAGGCTCTTTTTGCAGAACTATTAAAAAAGATCCCATCTGAAAACGCTGGCGGCAGAGGTCACAGTTCGTTGGACAACCAAGGAGTACAGACGAAAGAGACACAACTTTAATCCAGCAGAGGCAGGGGAACACTGTCAAAGTTCTTGGAGAATTTTCTCAGCCCCTCCCATCGCACAAGCCCTGAGGCGCGGGGTACTCTCATAAGGAGTGCAAAGTTTAGGAAGATTCTGAGGGAGTACCTTGCTAACCGTACCAACATCCTCCATGATTCTTCTGTGCCTTATAATTATTGGGTATCAAAGCTGCATGCGTGGAAATAACTGCCTCTCTGCGCCTTGGAGGTCCTGTCCTGCCCTGCCGCCAGCATTTTATCAGAGCGGGTTTTTAGTGCCGCTGGTGGAATTATAACTGATAAGCGCATCCGCCTGTCAACTGAAAATTCTGACAGGCTGACTCTTGTAAAAATGATCAAGGGCTGGATTGGGCCAGACTTCTCAACACCACCGAATGATTACACCGTAACATAATCTCAAATCCAGTGTCTTTTTTTGGGAGGTGTATTCCCATGCACCTCTTCACACCCACACATGGGTATATGCTTCCTGATTTTGGCTATTTGCTCTTGTCCTCGTCCTTTTCCTCATCCTCATCCTCCACCACCATATCACCAGGGTGACCGTGTTCCATGATGCAACACCCACATCATTTTTTTAAAGGGTGTCTAAGATGCACATAAAAAAAAAAAATTACGGTATTTTCATGTATATCCCCCAGGGATAAATGTTTGTCAGCCTATACACTTAGTGCATGGGCATTACAAGTCTAGGAGACCTGCTGCTTTCTAATGGGAACATTTTTTTTATGATGCCCTCCTCCACGTCTTGTCCAAGGGGCATTGGAATGCCTCTCAATATTTGGCAACCCTTGCATTCACTGCATAGGCAAACACAATGGGAAACCCACTTCCTAATAATGGGAACATTTTTTTTCTGGAGTCCCTCCTCTACGTCTCATCCAAGGGTCATTGGAGTGACTCCAAATTTTTGGCAACCCTTGCATTCACTGCATAGGCAAACACAATGAGAGACCTACTTCCTAATAATGGGAACATTGCTTTCAGGAGGTCCTCCTCTAAGTCTCTTCAAATGGGTATTGGGGTGCGTCCACATTTTCAAAGTGGTATTGGGGTGCTTCCAAATTTTGGGCAGCCCTGGCACTCACTGCATATTCAATAACAGTATAGAAGACCCACTCTTTATTAATGGGAGCAATAAAACATAGCCGGCTGATGGCTCTCTAAGAATAGTGAGGGCCGACTGCTGGCCCTTTAAGAATAGTAAAGGCAGCCTGATGGCCCTATAAAAATAGGCTTTGTGACATTGAGAGTCCCTCCTTCATAAATGAAACATAATGTGTCTGATGATGTGTCACACACCACATGGCCAGATAAGTTTGTAAAATGTTAAAATGACATTTCCTCGTGAATGCATTTGTCGCGGTTGAAAGCAATGCAAAAGTGCAAAAACGCATCAAAAGCGCTACATGTGAACATAGCCCAAGGTGTGGAGGAGCATTTTTTGTTTTTGGTTCTTTATTTTGCTTTATATACAAGTCATTAACCTGGAAAGGATGTTCCATAACATATTTCCTAGGAAAATCCATTTTGTTTTTGTTTTTGTATGTTTCATTGTGAGTCTGTAAAAGTAGCGTAATACCTCAGCCAACGTTGTTGACAGCAGTGACTTGGGAGTCATAAATGCTTCCAGGGGTCTTAATCATGCTGTTCCCATGTCATTTGAGCACTGTTCCCATCGATTTGGGCAATTTTTAGGCCCTCTGCTGACCGCCTGAAAAATGCTCGAGTTTCCCATAGACTTACATTGAGCTTGTTGCTCGGGTCGAGCACCCGAGTATTCCAATGTGCTCGACCCGAGCATCGAGCACCAGAGAATTTTATTGCTCGCCCATCATTACTGAAGAGTTCTACAGACTCGCCCATCTGTGGTTCGCTACAGTCAGTTGGCCAGTTGTGTCACGGGTGAAAGCATGGGTAATTGGGGTGCCTCCTCTGTGGACTGTACTGCGTGTGATGTTGAGGTGGAGGAAGAAGAGGAGAGGGCACTGGAAGCGGAGCTTACCATCAACTGGAGCACCTGCTCTTTCTGCGCCTGATCAACAAGGCATATCGCTGTTCGGCTGCCAAAGGAAGGGAGTGCAGTAGGCCGTCCACTAACATAAGCTGTCAGTTGTCTTTGGATAGGACCTGTTTGTGTTGGTTCACTAGCGCTTTCACTAACATTACCATGTACCCCACGTATACCTTGAGCACCAAGCCTATTCCCCTTCCCACCACGCCCTCTCTTTTTCCCATTCATGTTGGTCAGATACAGTGGTAGGAGCACGCAATTAACTAAAGAAAATTTTGTTTTTTTTCTGTGCAGTAGCTCAGCACACACCAGAATTTCAGCGACTCTAAATGACAAGGTAAGATATGGCCTGCCATATAACGTTACTAACAGACAAAAGAAATTTGTTAGTGTGCATGAGGCTGATAAAAACTACGACATATTCTCCAAACAATTTCAAACTGAGATGTCCCCTGCTGTATCCCTTTAGGAACAGAAGAATTATTTTTTTTTGAATGTGGATGAGGCCAGTATGACAGAATATATGCTCCAAAATATTTCAAACTCAGATTTAGCCAGCTGTATCACTTTACTCAGAGGAAAAATATATTTTTGGGTTGCTCTGCATAAGCTCTGCGTCCAGCGACTTTAACCGCCACTGACGTAGTAGCTGGCTTATAGCACTGTATGACTTTTGGCACAGGAAAAAATATTTTTTGGACTGGGCCTAGTAAGAGAAGTTTTTTTTTTACTGTGAAACCAGGACAAGTTCAACACCACTAAAATAGGACCTGCCATTTAGCAGTCTGGATCAACTTTGCCACAGTAAAAAAAAGACCACCGAAGCTCATCAAGAGAATGCCAAGAGAGTGAAAAGCAGTCATCAAAGCAAAAGGTGGCTACTTTGAAGAACCTAGAATATAAGACATATTTTCAGTTGTCCCACACTTTAATGTTAAGTATATAATTCCACATGTGGTAATTCATAGTTTTGATGCCTTCAGTGTGAATGTGCAATTTTCATAGTCATGAAAATACAGAAAAATCTTTAAATGAGAACGTGTGTCCAAACTTTTGGTCTGTACTGTACATAAAACACATATAACACACACATAGCACACACATAACAAAGACATAACACACACATAACACGCACATAACACACACATAACATACACATAACAGACATAACATGCACAAAACACAGACATAACATACACATAACACATATATAACAGACATAACACACAACATAAACATAACACGCACAAAATACACACATGACAGATACATAACTCACACATATTATACTCATACAATAAACATAATAGATACATAACACACACATAAGAGACTTAAAACGCACATAACACAAACACAACATAGACATAACACACAAATAACAGATACATAACACACAACATACACATTACACGGATAAAACACACACATAAGAGATACATAACACACACATAACACACACAACATACAGATAGAACGCAAATAACACACACATAACATATACATAACATGCATATTACAGATACATAACACACACATAATATGCACATACCATACACATAACAGATACATAACACACACATAACACACACATAACATAGACACAACACATAAATAACACATACATAACATATACATAACACACACATAACATACACATATCATGCACATAACACACACAATAAACATAACACGCACATAACATAGACATAAAACATACATAAATTATACATAACACACAGATAACACACACATACCATACACATAACACACACATAACACACAAAACATATACATAACACTCACATAACAAATACATAACATACAGAAAACACACACATAACACACACATAACATAGACATACACACATGACACACACAAAACATACGTAACATGTACATAATATACACATAACACAGACATAACATGCATAACACGCACATAACACACACATATCACATACATAACACGCATAACAGACATAACAAGAACATAACACATACATAGCATAGACATAACAGATACATAACACACACATAACATACAAATAACACACACAACATACACATAACTTGCACAAAACACACATTACAGATACATAACAACACATAATATACACATAACAGATACATAACACACACTTAACAGAAATAACATACACATAACACACACTTAACAAACACATAACAAATATGTAATATACAAATCACACACATGACATACACATAACACGCACATAACACACGCATAACATTGACATAACACACACATAACAAAGACAACACACACATAACACACATAACAGATCACATACACATAACACACACATAACATAGACTTAGCACACACATAAAACATACATTATACACACATAACATAAATAACATACACATAACACACACATAACATAGACATAACACACACATAACAGGTACATAACACACACAAAATACACACATAAATTAGACATAACACACACATAACCGATACATAACACACATAACATACACATAACAGACATAACACACACATAACATACACATAACACATATATAACAGACATAACATACATAACACACAACATACTGTAAACATAATATGCACAAAACACACACATAACAGATACATAAAACACACATAATATACACATAACACACACATAACATACACATAACACACACATAACATACACATAACACACATATAACATACACATAACACACAAAAAATACACATAATTCACACAAAACACACACAAAACAGTTACATAACACAAACATAACACACATAACACACACAGAACATAGACATAACACACACATAACAGGAATAACATACACATAACACACACTTAACACATACATAACATAGACATAACACACACATGACACACACATAACAAACATAACATGCACATAATATACACATAACATACACATAACAGAAAAAACAGACACATAACAGATAAAACAGACACATAACACACGCATAACAGAGTCATAATAGCACATAACACACATAACAAACATAACACGCAAATAACACAAAAAGACCATAGAAATAAAACACACATAACAGATACATAACACATACATAACATACACATAACACACATAACATATACATAACACATAACATACACAAAACACGCACAAAACACACACATAAAAGATACATAACACACATAACAAACACATAACACACATAACATACACATAACAGATACATAACATACTGTACATATTACAGATACATAACACACACACATAATATACACATAACATACACATAACACACACATTACATAGACACAACACACAAATAACACACACATAACAGATACATAACACACACATAACACACACATAAAATACACATAACATAGACATAACACACATACACACATAACGCACACATTACACACACATAACAGAAATAACATACACATAACATATACATAACATACAGATAACACGCACATAATACACATAACATAGACATAACACACACAAAGCATACACATAACACACGCATAACAGACATAACCAGCACATAACACACATATAACAGAAATAACATACACATAACGTAAACATAACATAGACATAACACACATAACATACACATAAAATAGACATAACGCACACATAACAGATACATAACACACAAAAATTACAAACATAAAACAGACATAACACACGCATAACACACACATAACAGATACATAACATACACATAACACACACATAAGACACATATAACATAGACATAATATACACATAACATAGATGTAACACACACATAACAGATAACTAATAGTGTTGAGCGAACATGCTCGACACTGCTCGGTACTCGCCCGAGCATCACGCTACTCGGGATGTTCGGTGAGCACCGAGCATTTCCGGGTTACTCGGGCGGGAGCTCGGGTCTCCGCCCTGCATGTTTAGCGCTCTTTACAGAGCCAATGAACATGCAGGGATGGCCAACCAGTCACTGTAATGCTGCAGCCATGTTGGTTGTGGGCATTACAGTGATTGGCTGGCCGCACAGCGTCACCTCGAGTATTTAAAACTGGGCGCCGCCATCTTGGACACAGTCGCTCCGGATTAGACAGTGTAGGGACAGCGCTGCTGATTTAGGGAGAGATATAAACTGCGAAATAGTTAGTGTAGGGTCTGTAAAGGCTGCCAGAACAAACAAACAGTCCTTTTCAGGACTAATATCCATCCCAGATACCAGGCAGGCAGGCTGTATAGGGGACACAGTGGTTATACCAGCAAACGCTGCATTACAGTCCTGTATGCTCCTGTTGCTCAAATTGCTGGACTTAGCACCAGGTGTCGGGGGCCAGGAAAAATCCTTTTTTTTCCATCTAAATCCTCCTTTTTTTTTCCTCCTTCACACTGTACAAATACCCGTCTTATTAACCTTTTGGTGTGTCCCCCCTCCCCCCCCCCCAAAAAAAAAGCGTGTCTCTGATTTTTCAGACACAAATATAACTGTTGAAAATAGTCTGGTGTAGGCTAGAGAAACAGAAGTGTTGTTTTGCACTTCCACGGTTCAAACCTCTGCATTATCCATTTTGGGCCATTTGTATCTAAAAAAAAAAACAGTTTGAGTGTGTCGCTCACTGTTCTGCCGCAAATCTATATATTTAAAAAAGTGTGGTATACCCCAGTAAACAATAACTGTGGTTTTGCCATCCCACGGTAAAAAATCTCTATTATTCAGCTTTTGGTAGTTTTTTCCGTAAAGAAAAACAGTAGTGTCTCCTGACTGTTGTGACACCAAAATATATCTGTTGAAAATAGTCTTGTGTAGGCCCGACATCCCAGTGTGGTTTCGCAGTTCCACGGGTCAAATCGCTGTACTATCCAGTTTTGGGCCTTTGGTATCTAAAAAAAAAGCAGTTTGAGTGTGTCGCTCACTGTTTAGCTGCAAATATCTCTATTTAAAAAAGTGTGGTATACCCCAGTAAACAATAACTGTGGTTTTGCCATCCCACGGTAAAAAATCTCTATTATTCAGCTTTTGGTAGTTTTTTCCGTAAAGAAAAACAGTAGTGTCTCCTGACTGTTGTGACACCAAAATATATCTGTTGAAAATAGTCTTGTGTAGGCCCGACATCCCAGTGTGGTTTCGCAGTTAAACGGGTCAAATCGCTGTACTATCCAGTTTTGGGCCTTTGGTATCTAAAAAAAAAGCAGTTTGAGTGTTTCGCTCACTGTTCAGCCGCAAATATCTCTATTTAAAAAAGTGTGGTATACCCCAGTAAACAATAACTGTGGTTTTGCCATCCCACGGTAAAAAATCTCTATTATTCAGCTTTTGGTAGTTTTTTCCGTAAAGAAAAACAGTAGTGTCTCCTGACTGTTGTGACACAAAAATATATCTGTTGGAAATAGTCTTGTGTAGGCCCGACATTCCAGTGTGGTTTCGCAGTTCCACGGGTCAAATCGCTGTACTATCCAGTTTTGGGCCTTTGGTATCTAAAAAAAAAGCAGTTTGAGTGTGTCGCTCACTGTTCAGCCACAAATATCTCTATTTAAAAAAGTGTGGTATACCCCAGTAAACAATAACTGTGGTTTTGCCATCCCACGGTAAAAAATCTCTATTATTCAGCTTTTGGTAGTTTTTTCCGTAAAGAAAAGCAGTAGTGTCTCCTGACTGTTGTGACACAAAAATATATCTGTTGAAAATAGTCTTGTGTAGGCCCGACATCCCAGTGTGGTTTCGCAGTTCCACTGGTCAAATCGCTGTACTATCCAGTTTTGGGCCTTTGGTATCTAAAAAAAAGCAGTTTGAGTGTGTCGCTCACTGTTTAGCTGCAAATATCTCTATTTAAAAAAGTGTGGTATACCCCAGTAAGCAATAACTGTGGTTTTGCCATCCCACGGTAAAAAATCTCTATTATTCAGCTTTTGGTAGTTTTTTCCGTAAAGAAAAACAGTAGTGTCTCCTGACTGTTGTGACACAAAAATATATCTGTTAAAAATAGTCTTGTGTAGGCCCGACATCCCAGTGTGGTTTCGCAGTTCCACGGGTCAAATCGCTGTACTATCCAATTTTGGGCCTTTGGTATCTAAAAAAAAAGCAGTTTGAGTGTGTCGCTCACTGTTCAGCCGCAAATATCTCTATTTAAAAAAGTGTGGTATACCCCAGTAAACAATAACTGTGGTTTTGCCATCCCACGGTAAAAAATCTCTATTATTCAGCTTTTGGTAGTTTTTTCCGTAAAGAAAAACAGTAGTGTCTCCTGACTGTTGTGACACAAAAATATATCTGTTGAAAATAGTCTTGTGTAGGCCCGACATCCCAGTGTGGTTTCGCAGTTCCACGGGTCAAATCGCTTTACTATCCTGTTTTGGGCCTTTTGTATCTTAAAAAAAAAGCAGTTTGAGTGTGTCGCTCACTGTTCAGCCGCAAATATGTCTATTTAAAAAAGTGTGGTATACCCCAGTAAACCATAACTGTGGTTTTCCTCTTCCACGGTTCTAATATACTCTTTATTACCCTTTTTCCATTGATAGTGCAAGTGTAAGCTATTTTACTTCATTTACAATGGGCAAGGCGCGTGGCAAGGGACGTGGAAGTGGACGTTCTGGTGATGGTTCGTGCAGAGGACGGGGCCGTGGCCAAGGTGAAGATGTGCCACAACCAACAGCCACATCTTCTCGCTCCCACTTCTTGATCGAATTACTAGGGAAGCACAGAACAACACCAGTATTGAGTACTGATCAGTGTGAACAGGTTATTAATTGGATAGCAGACAATACTTCCAATTACCTGGGCACCACCACCTCACGTCTGTCTTCCACACAGTCAACTCTTAGTAGCCGTGAGTCTCGACCGCATACTCCTCCTCACCCTGATGCTCCTTCCTCCCACCATGCCGAGTGTCGTCAGACAGCAAGTGATCCCACACTTGGACCCTCTGAAAAGCTGTTCACTGGTCCATTTCCATATTTGGGCCCCTCGCCTGATACGATTGAAGTGGTGGAAGAGGAGATCCCATGTTGCGATGCCCAAATATTTGAACAGCCACGGCCACAGGAAGTCGACGTTGGCAATCTGTCACAAGAGGTGGACGATGACGAGACACAATTGCCAGGAAGTGAGGAGGTGTATCGTGGTGCGCAAGTGGAAGAGGAGGAGGTGGTGGATGATCTAGTAACTGACCCAACGTGGAAGGAGGACATGCAGAGTGAGGCCAGCAGCACACAGGGGGAGGGAGGCAGAGTACCCCAACAGGCAGGAAGAAGCAGTGTGGTGGCCGCACACAGAAGGCAGGCAACCGTTCACCGTAACACCAACACGAGGGACGTTGCCAGTACAAGCGGTAGGTCTTCCAGAGTCTGGAATTTTTTTAAAGACTCTGCTGATATCCCCAAAAAGGCCATATGTTCCACCTGCCATGCCAGCATCAGCAGGGGTGACAAAACTACCAGCCTGACCACCACCAGCATGATCAGGCACATGTCAGCAAAGCACCCGACTTTGTGGGGCGAAACCCAGGGTCCACGACCAGTGTCAGCGGGTGTCACCACTGCTTCTTCCACTGTTGTGCGTGCAATAGAACCCCCTGTTGTGTGTACAAGGCAATCCCCTGTCCATACTGCATGTAAAGATGCCCCCTCCTCTCAGTTTTCAATTGTTATGGCAGTTTCTCAAGAAACAGCATCAACGTCCACGTCCACGTCCCACCGCAGCGTTCAATTGTCCATATCCCAGACCTTTGAATGAAAGCGGAAATTCGCAGCTAACGCCCCACAGGCCACAGTCCTAAATTCGCACATTTCACGACTGCTTGCATTGGAAATGCTGCCTTTTAGGCTGGTGGAGACGGAATCCTTCCGCAATCTTATGGCGGTGGCCGTCCCTCGGTACTCGGTCCCCAGCCGACACTATTTTGCCCGGTGTGCCATCCCTGCACTACACAAGCACGTGTCCCAAAGCATCTGCCGTGCCCTCAACAATGCAGTTACTGGGAGAGTCCACCTGACAACGGACACGTGGACAAGTGCTTGTGGCCACGGACGGTACATATCTCTGATGGCACACTGGGTAAACATAATGGAATCCGGGACCCAGTCGGACCTAGGGACGGAACACATCCAACCCACACCGAGGATTGCGGGCCCTATGTAAGTCAGAGTTGCCCCCACAGTGTACAGCTCCTGCGCATCCTCCTCCTCCTCCTCATGATTAGCCTCCTTCTCAGATATCACCACATCAGTTACAAGCTGGAAGCATTGCAGTACTGCCTCCACCAAGCGGCAACAGGCTGTGCTGAAACTCATAAGCTTAGGTGATAAACCTCACACTGCTTGTGAGTTGTGGACAGCTGTGAAAGAGCAGTCAGATCTGTGGCTGAGACCGCTGAACCTACATCCCGGCATGGTCGTGTGTGACAATGGCCGTAACCTGGTGGCGGCTCTGAGGCGAAGTGAGATCACACACGTACCATGCCTGGCTCATGTGCTTAACCTCGTGGTTCAGCGGTTTCTTAAATTGTACCCCGAGTTGCCAGATCTGCTCGTGAAAGTACGCCGCCTGTCAGCTCATTTTCACAAGTCGTCTACGGCTTCCGCCGCCCTTGCTGTGTTGCAGCAGCGTTTGCAGCTTCCGGCACACCGACTGGTTTGTGATGTCCCCACACGTTGGAACTCTACCCTCCACATGTTGCAAAGGATTTGTGAGCAGAAGAGAGCAGTTGTGGAGTACCAGCTGCAACAAGGCCGTCAATATTCAGGTCAGACTCCACACATAAGACCTCAGGAGTGGACCTGGATGTCTGACATATGTACCATCCTGACAAACTTTGAGGAGGCCACCAAGATGGTGAGTGGCGATGACGCCATCATTAGTGTCAGCATCCCACTTGTCTGTCGTTTGCAACGCTCTCTGCAGAGAATTAAAGAGGAGGCATTGCAGCCAGAGTATGATGAGATGGATCAAGAAGCCGTAGCGGGCGATTACACACAGCCCAGCCTCTTCTCATCCCAACGTGCATTGGGGGACAATGAGGGAGAGGAGGAGGAGGAGGAGGAGGAGGAGGAGGAGGAAGAACAGTTAGCTGCTATCATGCGTTGTAGACGGTAGTACCTGTACAAGTGTCATACCGTCGGTTCAGCGTGGGTGGCCTGAGGACAGGGGGGAGGAGGAAGAGGTGGAGGAGGAGGAGGAGGAGAGCATGGTCAGTCGTCATCTTGGTGAGGACACGGAAATCTTGCCCGTTACCAGTCTGGCACGCATGGCTGACTTTATGTTATGCTGCCTTAACCGTGACCCTCGCGTTGTCAAAATGTTGGGTGACAGTCATTACTGGTTGGTGACACTTGTAGGCCCCCGTTACAAGGAGAACTTTCACTCTCTTATTCCTGAGGTGGAGAGGTCTACAAAAATGGGGCAATACCAGAAGGCCCTTGCTGCAGAACTCTTAAAAAAATTCCCATCTGAACACGATAGCGACAGAGGTCACAGTTCGTTGCCCAACCAAGGCGTAGAGGTGAGAGAGATGTAACTCCAATCCAGCAGAGGCAGGGGAACACTGTCAACGTTCTGGGACAGTTTTCTGACACCCACCCAGCTTACAGGCCCTGAGGCGCGGGGTACTCTCACAAGGAGTGGAAAGTTTCAAAAGATGGTGAGGGAGTACCTTGCCAATCATACCAGTGTCCTCCGTGATTCCTCGGTGCCTTTTAATTATTGGGTATCCAAGCTGGACACTTGGAATGAAATCGCTCTGTACGCCTTGGAGGTCCTGGCCTGCCCTGCCGCTAGCGTGTTATCGGAGCGTGTTTTTAGTGCCGCTGGGGGAATTATAACTGATAAGCGCACTCGCCTGTCAACTGACAATGCTGACAAGCTGACCCTTATCAAAATGAACAAGGGCTAGATTGGGCCAGACTTCTCATCACCACCAAATGACAGCAGAGTAACATAAAGTCAAAGCCACTGTGATATTTCAGGAGGTGTATTCACATGCACCGCTTCACACCCACACATAGGTATACGCTTCCTCGTTTCGGCTGTTTAATCTTCTTCTCCTTATCCTCAGCCTCCACCACCACTATACCACCAGGGTGCCAGCATTGCAAGTTCCTCCGTCCTAATTTTTGGCAGCTTTTGCTGGGAAAGCATAAGCAATTACCATGGGACACACACTCCCCAATAATGGGACTTATGTTTGTAATATGCTGTACTGCATGGCTCTTGTAACGGGCATTGCAAGTTGCTCCGTCCTAATTTTGGGCAGCTTTTGCTGGGAAAGCATAAGCAAATACTATGGGAGACCCACTCCCCAATAATGGGACTTATGTTTGTAATATGCTGTACTGCATGGCTCTTGTAAGGGGCATTGCAAGTTGCTCCATCCTAATATTTGGCAGCTTTTGCTGGGAAAGCATAAGCAAATACTATAGGAGACCCACTCCCAAATAATGAGACTTATGTTTGTAATATGCTGTAGTGCATGGCTCTTGTAAGGGGCATTGCAAGTTGCTCCATCCTAATTTTTGGCAGCCTTTGCTGGGAAAGTATAAGCAAATACTATGGGAGACCCACTCCCCAATAATGGGACTTATGTTTGTAATATGCTGTACTGCATGGCTCTTGTAAGGGGCATTGCAAGTTGCTCCGTCCTAATTTTTGTCAGCTTTTGATTGCAAGGCATAAGCAAATACTATGGGACACCCACTCCCCAATAATGGGACTTATGTTTGTAATATGCTGTACTGCATGGCTCTTGTAAGGGGCATTGCAAGTTGCTCCATCCTAATTTTTGGCAGCTTTTGCTGGGAAAGCATAAGCAATTACTGGGGGAATTATAACTGATTAGCGCAATCGCCTGTCAACTGACAATGCTGACAAGCTGACCCTTATCAAAATGAACAAGGGCTGGATTGGGCCAGACTTCTCATCACCACCAAATGACAGCAGAGTAACATAAAGTCAAATCCACTGTTTTATTTCGGGTGGTGTATTCACATGCACCGCTTCACACCCACACATGGGTATACGCTTCCTCGTTTCGGCTGTTTAATCTTCTTCTCCTTATCCTCAGCCTCCACCACCACTATACCACCAGGGTGCCAGCATTGCAAGTTCCTCCGTCCTAATTTTTGGCAGCTTTTGCTGGGAAAGCATAAGCAAATACCATGGGACACCCACTCCCCAATAATGGGACTTATGTTTGTAATATGCTGTACTGCATAGCTCTTGTAAGGGGCATTGCAAGTTGCTCCGTCCTAATTTTTGGCAGCTTTTGCTGGGAAAGCATAAGCAAATACTATGGGAGACCCACTCCCAAAAATGGGACTTATGTTTGTAATATGCTGTACTGCATGGCTCTTGTAAGGGGCATTGGAAGTTGCTCCGACCTAATTTTTGGCAGCTTTTGCTGGGAAAGCATAAGCAAATACCATGGGACACCCACTCCCCAATAATGGGACTTAGGTTTGTAATATGCTGTACTGCATGGCTCTTGTAAGGGGCATTGCAAGTTGCTCCGTCCTAATTTTTGGCAGCTTTTGCTGGGAAAGCATAAGCAAATACTATGGGAGACCCACTCCCCAAAAATGGGACTTATGTTTGTAATATGGTGTACTGCATGGCTCTTGTAAGGGGCATTGGAAGTTGCTCCGACCTAATTTTTGGCATCTTTTGCTGGGAAACCATAAGCAAATACTATGGGAGACCCACTCCCCAATAATGGGACTTATGTTTGTAATATGCTGTACTGCATGGCTCTTGTAAGGGGCATTGCAAGTTGCACCATCCTAATTTTTGGCAGATTTTGCTTGCAAGGCATAAGCAAATACTATGGGACACCACTCCCCAATAATGGGACTTATGTTTGTAATATGCTGTACTGCATGGCTCTTGTAATGGGCATTGCAAGTTGCTCCATTCTAATTTTTGGCAGCTTTTGCTGGGAAAGCATAAGCAAATACCATGGAACACCCACTCCCCAATAATTGGACTTATGTTTGTAATATGCTGTACTGCATGGCTCTTGTAAGGGGCATTGCAAGTTGCTCCGTCCTAATTTTTGGCAGCTTTTGCTGGGAAAGCATAAGCAAATACTATGGGAGACCCACTCTCCAATAATGGGACTTATGTTTGTAATATGCTGTACTGCATGGCTCTTGTAAGGGGCATTGCAAGTTGCTCCGTCCTAATTTTTGGCAGCTTTTGCTTGCAAGGCATAAGCAAATACTATGGGACACCCACTTCCCAATAATGGGACTTATGTTTGTAATATGCTGTACTGCATGGCTCTTGTAAGGGGCATTGCAAGTTGCTCCGTCCTAATTTTTGGCAGCTTTTGCTTGCAAGGCATAAGCAAATACTATGGGACACCCACTCCCCAATAATGGGACTTATGTTTGTAATATGCTGTACTGCATGTGACGCGCCCCCTGGGCCATGTGTACACGTGTGTGGGATACCCGGTGCCGGGTCTCTGGGGTCTGTAGTCTCCGTGGAGGAGACCCGGTCCCGTGGCTCAGGCTGGTCAAACCAGTCGCAGTCTTTCTTAGGTTTTGAGGTTAATTGTCCGACTGTGCCACCCGTGGATTGCGGTCAGGGAGTACCACCGCTGCGAGGAAGACCGCTGAGGCTGGTGTTGGGTGCGCAGCATAGAATGGGATAACTCCCCTCGGGAGGAGTATAGCCTCAGGGCAGTGAGTGTGGATGATGGGGTTGATGGTGCACGAGCGCAGCAGGAAAGACTCAGAGTCTTTGCAGTGCAGTTCAGGGTCTTTACTGATGATTATAAGGTAGACCCTCCCGGGAGTACTGGCTAGCATAAGAGGCCTGGTCAATCTGTGAGCAAGCAGGAGTTCCCCTGGCCAGGTGGAGTTGTAGGCCTCCCCGTCTGTCTGCACTCTTCCTGGCTACCTTGCTGTAAGCGGGTAGAAGTAGCCCACGTCCCTGAGTGTACCGTATAGTGCTCACCCGTATGGCTGGTGACTTGGGGCCTTCTGTTAGCCTCCGCTCCACAACGGCGCTGCTGGTCCCTTGCTTGTGACTGAGCCTCCGGGCTTCTATGGCCAGAGGACCTGAAATCCCCTGCTGGCTGGTTTCTGCTGCTGGATATATAAGTCATCACAGCTTCGGACTCCTGTGTCCGGTTTCTATTGTCTTCTGCCAGGTCGAGCTCTGCTCAGCTTCCAGCCCCTGGTCTTTAGCTTCTAGCTCCTACAGAGCTCCTTGCTGTTACTTTCCCTTGCTTTCACTCTGACTCTGACTGTTCTCTGACTCACTCAACCCCGCCCCAGATCCAGTTTATAAGGGCAGAATTCTCCCCTCCCTGGACTGGGGCAGGAGGATGTTGCATGTTTAAAGGATCCTGACCAGGAAACCTCCCACTTGCTCTCCGACGTAATATCTCTATTACAGTGGTGACCAGACCCCTGGGGTGCCACACATGGCTCTTGTAAGGGGCATTGCAGTTCCTCATAATTTTTGGAAAGCCTTCCATTCACTGCTTAGGCCAACAGTGCATAGGAGACCCAGTTGCTATAAATCGAAAAAAAGGTTTAGTTAACGCCCTCTGACCTCCATATCATTTCCAAGGGGCATTGGAGTGGCTCAAAATTTTTGGTAGGCATTGCACTCACTGTATGCCCTATAACTGTGTAGCCGAACCGCTCCTTTTGTTACAGAAACATATCCTACAAGACATATCTGGTTGACTGGCCTGATATTGATGTGAATGGTCCCTGTTCCTCCTGCTCTTTCTCCTTTGCCACCACCTCATCCATCATTTATCACCTGAAGCTTTGTTTTAACGGTAGTCATAGAACTGGGATAGTAGCAGGAAAACATCCAGCAATCCTCGGAGGAGGTAGGATATGCGCCAAAACGAGGACCACCTCAGGCCTAGCCGCTACTACATACATGCGCTTGCATTCTAAGAAACAAAGCAGATGCTAACTTCTATCATCATCATCATGCTCCTCACCTAGGCACTCTCAACTCCCCTGATGGAGAAGCCAGGGCCCACCCGAGGAGTCTGGTTCTTTGGTGGGCTCGTCCAATGCTGCCCTAAAGCAGGCCAAGCTAAGAAAAGTGTGGGGGAAGGTGACAGGAGAAATCAGGGCGGCTGGGGAACGAGCGTGGACACCCGGCCGCCGGGCGGCTGGGGACAGAGTATGGATACCTCGCTGCCGAAGCAGCCAAGAGGTAGTGGCCAGCTTCGGCCTCCTCCAAACTAAAAGGCCCCATTTCAAGTGAAAGCTAGCAGTATGGTATTGCAGCCTGTGGGTGGATGGGTGGTTGGCTGCATATTTTCGCTTGCATTGCAAGGAATGGGGGAGGTACAATTGAACACTGCCCTGGGACAAGGACTTGCACGGGGATAGTTGCAAGTCTGCATCTTCTGATGCGGCAAGGATCACTTCTGATGGGCACACTTTTAGACAGTGACGTGGGGGTCAGAGATGCTTCCAGGGGTCTTCTCCATGCTGATCCCTTGTCTTTTCAGCACTGTATGCATGTGTCACACAGCACATGGCCAGATAAGGTTGTAAAATGTTAAAATGACATTTCCCGGTGAATGCATTTGTCACGGTTGAAAGCAATACAAAAGTGCAAAAACGCATGAAAAATGCTACTTGTGAACATAGCCCAAGGTGTGGAGGAGCATTTTTGTTTTTGGTTATTTATTTTAAATTATACACAAGTTTTTACCCTGGAAAGGAAATTCCTTAACATATTTCACAGGAAAACCATTTCAGTTTCGTTTTTGAACGTTTTATTGTGAGCCCGCAAAAGTGGCTTAATACCTCTGACCACGTTGTTGACAGAAGTGACCTGGGGGGCAGAAATGCTTCCAGGGGCGATCCCCATGCTGCCCCCGAGTCTTTTGAGCACTGTCACTATCGTTTTGGGCACTTTTTAGGCTTTCTACAGACTGCCGGGGGTGCTGCCGCAAAAATGCTCGGGTCTCTCATAGACTAACATTGGGCTCGTTGCTCGGGTCGAGCACCCGAGTATCACGGTAAGCTCGGCCCGAGCTTCGAGCACCCGAGCATTTTAGTGATCGCTCAACACTATCAGTCGTCATCTTGGTGAGGACACGGAAGTCTTGCCCGTTACCAGTCTGGCACCCATGGCTGACTTTATGTTACGCTGCCTTAACCGTGACCCTCGCATTGTCAAAATGTTGGGTGACAGTCATTACTGGTTGATGACACTTTTAGACCCCCTCTACAAGGAGAACTTTCACTCTCTTATTCCTGAGTTAGAGAGGTCTACAAAAATGGGGCAGTACCAGAAGGCCCTTGCTGCAGAACTATTAAAAAAATTCCCATCTGAACACGGTAGCGGCAGAGGTCACAGTTCGCTGCCCAACTAAGGCATACAGGCGAGAGAGACGCAACTCCAATGCAGCAGAGGCAGGGGAACACTGTCAATGTTCTAGGACAGTTTTCTGAGACCTGCCCAGCTTACAGGCCCTGAGGCGCAGGGTTCTCTCACAAGGAGTGGAAAGTTTCAAAAGATGGTGAGGGAGTACCAGCATCTTCTGTGATTCCTCTGTGCCTTTTAATTATTGGGTATCCAAGCTGGACACTTGGAATGAACTCACTCTGTATGCCTTGGAGATCCTGGCCTGCCCTGCCGCTAGCGTGTTATCGGAGCGTGTTTTTAGTGCCGCTGGGGGAATTATAACTGATAAGCGCACTCGCCTGTCAACTGACAATGCTGACAAGCTGACCCTTAGCAAAATGAACAAGGGCTGGACTGGGCCAGACTTCTCATCACCTCCAAATGACAGCAGAGTAACATAAAGACAAATCCACTGTGTTATTTCGGGAGGTGTATTCCCATGCACCGCTTCACACCCACACATGGGTATACGCCTCCTCATTTCGGCTGTTTTTTGCTCTTCTCCTTATCCTCAGCCTCCACGACCACTATACCTCCAGGGTGGCCGTGGTCCATGTTGCCAGCATTGCAAGTTCCTCTGTCCTAATTTTTGGCAACTTTTGTTTGGAAGGCATAGGCAAAGACTATGGGAGACCCACTCCCCAATAATGGGAATAATATTTTTAATATGCTGTACTGCATGGCTCTTGTAAGGGGCATTAAATCATCTTGTTAAGCTACTGTGACCTCCACGTCTCTTCCAAGGGTCGTTAATATTGTCTTTTTAATCCACTGTAACCTCCACCACTCTTCCAAGGGGCATTGATATTGTCTTTTTATTCCACTGCAACCTCCACCACTCTTCCAAGGGGCATTAAAACTGTCTTGTTAAGCTACTGTGACCTCCACGTCTCTTCCACGGGGCATTGATATTGTCTTTTTATTCCACTGTAACCTCCACCACTCTTCCCAGGGGCATTAAAACTGTCTTGCTAAACCACTCTGAACTCCACGTCTCTTCCAAGGGGCATTAAAACCATCTTGTTAAGCTACTGTGACCTCCACATCTCTTCCAAGGGGCATTAAAACTGTCTTGTTAAACCACTCTGAACTCCACGTCTCTTCTAAGGGGCATTAAAACTGTCTTGTTAAACCACTCTGAACTCCACAGCTCTTAAAAGGGGCATTGACATGTTGTTTTTAATTACCTCTAACCTCCACGACTCTTGCAACAGGCATTGCATTTCCTCCTAATTTTTGTCAGCTTTTGCTTTTCAATGCATAGGCGAACACTAAGGGAGACCCACTCCCCAATAATGGGTAGAAGGTTTTTAATACGCTGTAATCCACGTCTGTTTCAAGGGGCATTGCAGTGCCTAATAATTTTTGGAAAGCCTTCCATTCCCTGCTTAGGCCAACAGTGTACAGGAGACCCAGTTGCTATAAATGGAAAAAATGGTTTAGTTAAGGCCCTCTGACCTCCATGTCACTTCCAAGGGGCATTTGAGTGCCTCGAAATTTTTGGTAGGCATTGCATTCACTGTATGCCTTATAACTGTGTAGCTGAACCGCTCCTTTTGGTACGGAAACATATCCTACAAGACATGTGTGGTTGGCTGGCCTGATATTGATGTGAATGGTCCCTATTCCTCCTGCTCTTTCTCCTTTGCCACCACCTCATCCATCATTCATCACCTGAAGCTTTGTTTTAACGGGAGTCATAGAACTGGGATAGTAGCAGGAAAACATCCAGCAATCCTCGAAGGAGGTAGAATATGCGCCAAAACGCTGACCACCTCAGGCCTAGCTGCTACTACATACATGCGCTTCCATTTCAAGGAACAGAAAGCTAAGGAGGTGGATAGCCCCATGATCATGAATAATTTACTCGTTGTGTAGGAGGCCGACCACTGCTGCTGTCTACCTTCTGAACTTCGTGTTGAAGCCTGATTGACCCAGGACCCGCAATCCTCTATGTCTGGAGGACGTGTTGCATCCCAGTGTTCAACTGTGTCCCGGCTTCCACAATATTAACCCAGTGTGAAGGCGTCAGTGAGATGGACCATTCCTGGCCACATTCACTTGTCCACGTGTTTGTGGTTAGGCTGTCCTTCCCACTAAATGCACTGGGGAGGGCACAGGTAATGTTTTGGTATGCGCGCTTGTGTATAAGGCGCACCGGGACAAATAAGGGCGGCTGGGGACCGTTTATGGACACCCGGCCACCCCCACGTGGCTGGGGACTGTGTGTGGGCACCCGGCCGCGGGGCGGCTGGGGACTGAGTATGGACACCCGGCCGCCCCCTGGCGGCTGGGGACCAAGAGTGGACACCCGGCCGCCGGGCGGCTGGGGACTGAGTATGAATACCAGGCTACCGATGCAGCCATGACGTGCTGGCCAGATTCCACCTCCACATGCTTAAAAGGCCCAATTTCAAGTGCAAGCAAGCTAGCAGTATGGTATTGCAGCCTGGGGGTGGGTGGGTGGCAGGCTGCATAGTTGCGCTTGCATTGCAAGTTATGGGGGAGGTACAATTGAACACTGCCCTGGGACAAGGACTTGCATGGGGATAGTTGCAAGTCTGCATCTTCTGATGCGGCAAGGATCACTTCTGATGGGCACACTTTTAGGCAGTGACCTGGGTGTCAGAGATGCTTCCAGGGGTCTTTCCCATGCTGTTCCCATGTCTTTTTAGCACTGTATGCATGTGTCACACAGCACATGGCCAGATAAGGTTGTAAAATGTTAAAATGACATTTCCCGGTGAATGCATTTGTCACGGTTGAAAGCAATACAAACATGCAAAAACGCATAAAAAATGCTACTTGTGAACATAGCCCAAGGTGTGGAGGAGTATTTTTGTTTTTGGTTATTTATTTTACCTTATACACAAGTCTTTACCCTGGAAAGGATGTTCCTTAACCCCTTTCCGACCTGGTCAGTTATAGTACGCACCAGGTCAGGAAGGCCGTTTCAGCGGGGGCTCCGGCGGTGAGCCCGCACTGAAGCGAGCACATGTCAGCTGATTATTGGAATCGCAATCCACCCGCGGCTGTTAACATGTTAAATCTCTGACAGTGGCATTTAACTCACGCTTCCGGGAGTCCTAAGCCTCGCCTATCAGTGACCCCGTCACGTGATCGCGGGTCACCAATGGGTGGGCATGACAACTCAGGGTCTGCAGCAGACGCCTGTGGTTGTCATGTCTCAATTGCTATGAGCGCCACCTAGTGTTCAGCGCTCATAGCAAGTGAGCATTTCTCCTGCATACAAGCGATCTGCTCATCGCTTGCATGCAGTAGAAGCAATCAGACAACTGCTGCTTCTAGTCTCCTCTGGAGACTATAGAAGCAACCAAAAAGTGTAAAAAAAAAGTTTTTAAAAAAATAATAAAAATTAAATATATATAAATGTTTAAGTCACCCCCCTTTCGCCCCATTCAAAATAAAATATATATATATATATAAAAAAAAAACACATACACATATTTGGTATCGCCGCGTTCAGAATCGCCCGATCTATCAATATAAAAGAAGAATTAATACAATCAATAAACGGCATAATGAGAAAAAAATTTTAAACGCCAGAATTAAGTTTTTTTGGTCGCTACAACTTTGCAATAAAATGCAATAATGGGCGATCAAAACATCGGATCTACCCCAAAATGGTATCAATAAAAATGTCAGCCCGGCACGCAAAAAATAAGCCCTCACCTGGCCCCAGATCCCGAGAAATGGAGAAGCTAAGGGTCTCGGAAAATGGCGTCATTTTTTTTTGTTCTTTTAGCAAGCTTTGGATTTTTTTTTCACCACTTAAATAAAAAAGAACCTATATATGTTTGGTGTCTATGAACTCGTAACGACCTGGAAAATAATGATGGCAGGTCAGTTTTAGCAATCTGTGAACGTGGTAAAAAAAGGACCCAAAAAACAACTCTGGAATTGCATTTTTTTTGCAGTTTCACTGCACTTGGAATTTTTTTCCCATTTTCCAGCACACGATATGGTAAAACCAGTGAGGGTGTTCAAAAGTACAACTCGTCCCGCAAAAAATAAGCCCTCACATGGCCATATTGAACGAAAATTAAAAAAGTTCTGGCTCTGGGAATAAGGGGAGCAAAAAAGGAAAACACAAAAACAGAAAGACCCATGGTCTTTAAGGGGTTAACATATTTCACAGGAAAGCACTTTCACTTTAGTTTCTGAACGTTTTATTGTGAGCCTGTAAAAGTGGCTTAATACCCCTGACCACGTTGTTGACAGCAGTGACCTGGGGGTCAGAAATGCTTCCAGGGGCAATCCCCATGCTGTCCCCATGTCATTTGAGCACTGTCACTATCGTTTTGGGCACTTTTTAGGCTTTCTACAGACTGCCGGGGGAGCCGCCGCAAAAATGTTCGGGTCTCCCATAGACTAACATTGGGCTCATTGCTCGGGTCGAGCACCCGAGTATCACAGTGAGCTCGGCCCGAGCTTCGAGCACCCGAGCATTTTAGTGATCGCTCAACACTAATAATTAACCAACACATAAAACACACATAACACACACATAACATAGACATAATATACACATAACATACGCATAACATACACATAATGCACGCAACATATACATATCACACATAACATAAACGTAACACACATACCACACACATAACATGCACACAAAATAGACTTAACACACATAATAGATACACAACACCCACATAACATACATATAACATACAGTTAGGTCAATATATATTTGGACAAAGACAACAATTTTCTAATTTTGGTTCTACACATTACCACAATGAATTTTAAACAAAACAATTCAGATGCAGTTGAGGTTTAGACTTTCAGCTTTCATTTGAGGGCATCCACATTAACATTGGATGAAGGGTTTAGGATTTTCTGCTCCTTAACATGAGTCACCCTGTTTTTAAAGAGACCAAAAGTAATTGGACAGATTAAATAATTGTAAATAAAATGTCCATTTCTAGTACTTGGGTGAAAACCCTTTGTTGGCAATGACTGCCTGAAGTCTTGAACTCATGGACATCACCAGACGCTGGGTTTCCTCCTTCTTGATGCTCTGCCATGCCTTCACTGCAGTGGTTTTCAGTTGCTGTTTGTTTGTGGGCCTTTATGTCTGAAGTTTAGTCTTTAACAAGTGAAATGCTGGTCAATTGGGTTGAGATCAGGTGACTGACTTGCCCATTAAAGAATATTCCACTTATTTGCTTTAATAAACTCCTGGGTTGCTTTGGCTTTATATTTTGGGTCATTGTCCATCTGTAGTATGAAACGACGACCAATCAGTTTTGCTGCATTTGGCTGGATCTGAGCACACAGTATGGCTCTGAATACATCAGAATTCATTCGGCTGCTTCTGTCCTGTGTCACATCATCAATAAACACTAGTGACCAAATGCCACTGGCAGCCATGCATGCCCAAGCCATCACACTGCCTCTGCCATGTTTTACAGATGATGTGGTATGCTTTGGATCATGAGCTGTACCACACCTTCGCCATACTTTTCTCTTTCCATCCTTCTGGTAGAGGTTGATCTTGGTTTCATCTGTCCAAAGAATGTTCTTCCAGAACTGTGCTGGCTTTTTTAGATGTTTTTTTAGCAAAGTCCACTCTAGCCTTTTTATTCTTGATGCTTATGAGTGGCTTGCACCGTGCAGTGAACCCTCTGTATTTACCTTCATGCAGTCTTCTCTTTATGGTAGATTTGGATATTGATATGCCTACCTCCTGGAGAGTGTTGTTCACCTGGTTGGCTGTTGTGAAAGGGTTTCTCTTCACCATGGAGATTATTCTGCGATCATCCACCACTGTTGTCTTCTGTGGGCGCCCAGGTCTATTTGCATTGATGAGTTCACCAGTTCTTTCTTTCTTTCTCAGGATGCACCAAACTGTAGATTTTGCCACTCCTAATATTGTACAATTTCTCGGATGAGTTTTTTCTGTTTTTGCAGCTAAAGGATGGCTTGTTTCACCTGCATGGAGAGCTCCTTTGACCGCATATTTACTTCACAGCAGAACCTTCCAAATGCAAGCACCACACCTCAAATCAACTCCAGGCCTTTTATCTGCTTAATTGAGAATGACATAACGAAGGGATTGCCCACACCTGTCCATGAAATAGCCTTGGAGTCAACTGTCCAATTACTTTTGGTCCCTTTAAAAATAGGGTTGCACATGTTAAGGAGCTGAAACTCCTAAACCCTTCATCCAGTTTTAATGTGGATCCCCTCAAATGAAAGCGGAAAGTCTGAACTTCAACTGCATCTGAATTGTTTTCTTTAAAATTCATTGTGGTAATGTCTAGAACCAAAATTAGAAAAATGTTGTCTCTGTCCAAATATATATGGACCTAACTGTACACATAACATACACATAACACACACATAACAGATACAAAACACATACATAATATAGACATAACACACAACAGAAATAACAGACACATACACACTTAACACACACATAACAGAAATAACATACACATAAAACACACTTAACACACAGATAACATATACATAACATAAACATAACACACACATAACATAGACATACCAAACAAATAACATATACTTAACATACTGATAACACACACATAACACACACATAACACACACATAACACACACAATAAACATAACACACACATAACACACGCATAACATAGACATAACACATACATATCATATACATATCACACAGATAACACACATACCATACACATAACACACACATAACACACGCATAACATAGATATAACACACACATAACACACAGAAAACATACATAACATGCACATAATATACACATAACACAGACATAACATGCACATAACAGACACATAACAAACAGATAGCATACACATAATATAGACATAACACACACAAATACACACACATAAGAGATACATAACAACACATAATATACACATACAATAGACATAACAGATACATAACATACAGATAACATACGCATAACACACAAAACACACATAAAACACACACACAACACACAGATCATAGACATAATCACACAAATAACACACACACAACATACACATAACATAGACATAACACACACATAACGCACACTTAATATAGACAGACACTCATTAATAAAATATATGACTAAAAAGAAAAAAATCATTAAATCAAACAATACTATTTTGAGTAGGAACTCTCTAATCCTCCTCCTCCTCCTCCTCCTCCTCCTTCAGTCAGTCAGTGGTGCGCCTCCCCGGGTGGGGTTTCCTGCACTCACAGGAGGAAGTCCAGGAGGCTTGTGTCCTTTTTGACACTTACTTTCACTTTCAGTGTAGATACAAGTGCAGGATCTTGTAACAAGTATCTTATAGCTGAAGACCCTGCCTGGAGCAGTGATACAAGCTGACCTCCAACAGTAAAAACAATTCTGAGACCCTCACACTTAGAAACAAGGTAAGAAATTGTGGTCAGAAGTCACTGACCACATGAAACCCAAGACCTATTAGAAATGCTGCAGGAGGAATGTGGAAGATCAGGATGCACATCCCCTGCCGCCACTTCAAGAATGTGTGTTGTTAAATATTCTCTATTCTCATTGTTAAGCCTAAAAAGAACTTGTGAATCTCATCATCTACTCTCTACACTAACAATCACTCCTCCGGTGAGCCTCTCCTAGCGCAGTCTGGTTTTGCTCCATAACATAGCAGTCATCCACTGCTCCCCTTGTCATTACTTGTCTTCTCCGTCAGTGTCTTCCTTGTTACAAAGACAAAAATATCTACATATCTCTGCTCTCCATTCTGATACTGAAACTACACACACATTCTGAACCCTCCAGCCCATAACCTGTCCTCTCCATACATCTCTGCCATAATCTGCTGATACCTCCACACACATAATCTCCAGTGTATAACTTGTCCTCTCCATACATCTCTGCCATAATCTGCTGATACCTCCACACACATAATCTCCAGTGTATAACTTGTCCTCTCCATACATCTCTGCCCTAATCTCCTGATACCACTCCACACATAATCTCCAGTGTATAACCTGTCCCATCCATACATCTCTATCCTAATCTTCTGATACCTCTCCACACATAATCTCCAGTATATAACCGGTCCTCTCCTTACATCTCTGCCCTAATCTCCTGATACCTCTCCACACATAATCTCCAGTATATAACCGGTCCTCTCCTTACATCTCTGCCCTAATCTTCTGATACCTCTCCACACATAATCTCCAGTATATAACCGGTCCTCTCCTTACATCTCTGCCCTAATCTTCTGATACCACCCAGCACAGAATCTCCAGTATATAACCTGTCCTCTTCTTACATTGCTGCCCTAATCTCCTGATAACTCAACATATAATCTCCAGTATATAACCTGTCCTTTCCTAACTTCTCTGCCCGAATCTCCTGATACCACCCACACATATTCTCCAGTATATAACCTGTCCTCTCCATACATTTCTTCCCTAATCTCCTGATACCTCTCCACACATATTCTCCAGTATATATCTTGTCCTCTCCTTACATCTCTATCCTAATCTACTGATACCTCCCCACAAATATTCTCCAGTATATAACCTGTCCTCTCCATACATCTCTGTCCTAATCTCCTGATACCTCTCCACAAATATTCTCCAGTATATAACCTATACTCTACATACATCTCTACCCTAATCTCCTGATACCTCTCCACACATAATCTCAAGTATATAATTCGTCCCCTCCATATATCTCTGTCTTTATCTCCTGATATCTCTCCACACATAATCTCCAGTAAGTAACCTGTACTCTCCATACATCTCTGCCCTAATCTCCAGATATCAACCACATATAATCTCCAGTATATAACCTGTCCTCTTAAAACATCTCCGCCCTAATCTCCTGACACCTTCCACACATATTCTCCAGTATATAACCTGTCCTCTTCATATATCTCTGCCATAATCTTCTGACACCTCCACACATATTCTCCAGTATATAACCTGTCCTCTCCATTCATCTCTGCCCTAATCTACTGATAACTCACCACACATAATCTCCAGTATATATCCTGTGCCCTTCATACATCTCTGACCTAATCTACTGATAACTCTCTACACATAATCTCCAGTATATATCCTGTCCCCTCCATACATCTCTGCCATATTCTCCTGATACTTCTCCACACATAATCTCCAGTTTATAACCTGTCTTCTCCTTTCATCTTTGCCCTAATCTCCTGATACGTCGCCACAAATCTTCTCCAGTACATAACCTCTACTCTCCATACATCTCTGTCCTAATCTAATGATACCTCCCCACACATATTTTCCAGTATTTAACCTATCTTCTCCATACATCTCCGCGCTAATATCCTGATATCTCTCCACACATAATCTCCCATAAGTAACCTGTCTTCTCCATACATCTCTGCCCTAATCTCCTGATACCTACCGACACAAAATCTCCAGTATATAACCTGTACTCTCCATAGATCTTTGCCCTAATCTCCTGATACCCCCCACACATAATCTGAAGTATATAACCTGTCCTCTCCTTGCATCTCTTTCCTAATCTCCTGATACATCCACACATAATCTACAGTTTATAACTTGTCCTCTCCATATATCTCTGGCCTAATCTCCTGATACCTCCCAGTACATATTCTCCAGTTTATAACCTGTCCTCTCCGTACATCTCTGCCCTAATCTCCTGACACCACCCACACAAAACCTCCAGTATATAACCAGTCCTCTACTTACATCTGAGCCCTAATCTCCTAATACATCCCCACTAGTGATGAGCGAGCAATAAAATGCTCGGGTACTCGAGCAAACTGGAATGCTCGGGTGCTCGACCCGAGTAACGAACCCATTATAAGTCTATTGGAAACTCGAGCATTTTTCAGGCGGCTCCCCCCGGCGGTCTGCAGATGGCCTTAAAATTGCCCAAATCGATGGGAACAGTGCTCAAATGACAATGGAACAGCATGGGGAAGACCCCTGGAAGCATTTCTGACTCCCAGGTCATTGCTGTCAACAACGTTGTCAGAGGTATTACGCCACTTTTATGGACTGACAATAAAACAGACAAAAACAAAATGAAAATGGATTTTCCTGGGAAATATATTAAGGAACATCCTTTCCAGGTTAATGACTTGTATAGAAGGCAAAATAAATAACCAAAACCAAAAATACTCCCCCACACCTTGGGCTATGTTCACACATAGTGTTTTTGATGCGTTTTTGCACTTTTGCATTGCTTTCAACCAAGACAAATGCATTCACCAGATAATGTCATTTTAACATTTTACAACCTTATCTGGCCTTGCGATGTGTGACACATCATTAGACACATGCATACAGTGCTGAAAAGTCATGGAAACAGCATGGGGAAGACCTTTGGAAGCATCACTGCCTAAAAGTGTGCCCATCATAAGTGATCCTTGTCGCATGCGAAGATGCCTCCCGCCATGCACCTGTCATTGCAGACTTGCAACAATCACTGTCCACGTTCTTGTCCCACAGCAGCGTTCATTTGTCCTTACCCCTTTCCTTGGAATGCAAGTGCAAGGGAAACCGTATCAACCCTGTGTGTCATTTCTCCCAGGAAGTCCTCTAATGCATCTTGTTGCAGAAGAAATGACAGCCCGTCCAACATCAACTCGCACTTGTCGGTGGTGTTTTGACAAACACACATATCTTTCTTTGCGCATTTAATTTCTTGAATACAGAGTTGGGCAATGGCCTGATCGAAATGCTGTTTGAGAAATAACATGCATAAGCATGGCCGATCCACATTAAAAAAGCAGCCATAGAGTGTCCGGGAACCTTCCCCCACACTTTTCTTAGCCAGGGCTGCTTTTTGGCAGGGTTGGACGGGCCCACCAGAGTACCAGAGACTCCTCCGGCGTGCCCTGGCTTCTCCTTCAGGAGAGTTCATAGTGCAGAGGTGAGGCCATGATGTTGATAGAGGCCACCATTTGCTTAGCTTTCTGTTACTTGGAATGCAATTGCAAGTATGCAGCCAGCCACCCACCCACACACAGGCCGCAACACTAAACTGCCAGATTTCTGGGCATCTTTTTGCACTTGAAATATGGCCTTTTAAACTCGTGGAGGTGGAAGCTTTTCACAACCTCATACCGGCGGCGGCCGGGTGTCCATACTCGGTCCCCAGCCACCACTATATTTCCCGGTATCGCCTCCGCCTTCCACAAGCACGGGTCCCACAACATTACCCGTGCCCTCCCCAGTGTACTGACTGGGAAGGACCGCCTAACCACATACACGTGGACAGGTGAATGTGGCCAGGGACGGTATGGAGCCAGTCCACAACTTTTTTTGCTGAGAGTTGTATTTAGTTCGGTGAAAGGACTGGCATAGAGGGAAACCATTTCTACCCTGCATTTCATTTCTCCCAGGAAGTCCTCTAAAGCTGCTTGCCCTTGAAATGTGGCCTTTTTGGCCTGTGGAGGCAGAAGCTTTTCACAACCACATGCCTCATGCCTCATGCCTATACTCGGTCCCCAGCCGTCACTATTTCTCCGGGTGTTGTCTCCGTCTTCTACAAGCGCGGGTCTCTGAACATAACTGCTGGTACTATTCTGTGTGAATTTGCTTGCCTCCTACCAGCCTGGAATATTTCCAGCAAAATATGGTATGACGCCATGGTATTAGCACTGCCCCCAGTACCATTAGCAAAGCCATCCCCAATTTCCTTTTCAGGAATTTTATTTGGTAGACTGAGTTGCTGCCCAAATACATTATCTCAGAAAGGAGCTGATGATAGAGTGGCAGTAGGTGCAAGTTTCTCCAGCCTGTTAGATATTAGAGGGTGAACGGCAGCACATTGGATCAGTAGTTAGCACTGAAGACTTGCAGCACTGGGATCCTGGGTTCAAATCCCAGCAAGGACAACATCTGCAAGGACTTTGTATGTTCTCCCTGTGTTTGAGTGGGTTTCCATCTCAGTAAAAAAGAAGCCATAGAGTGTCCAGGAACCTTTCCACACACTTTTCTTAGCCAGGACTGCTTCTCGGCAGGGTTGGAGGGTCCCACCAGAGAATCCGCTGGTGTGCCTTGGTTTCTACCTAAGGAGAGTTCATGATAGCGCTAACTTTGCAGCTGATATGGGGCTCTTGAGCGGGGGAGAAAGGTTACCCCTCAGAATCAAATCCTCTGGTGGGCACAATGTTTTTCAATCTGAAACAGCTTCTCAGTGGGAGTTGTATTTCACCACAGCCATATTCTTTAGCACGGTGAAAGGACTGGCATAGAGGGAAACCGTATCTACCCCGGCTGTCATTTCTCTATCACCTGGTTCCGCCCATTGTCACACATGACCATTCCTGGCTGTATGTTCAGCGTTGAGAGCCACAGATCAGGCTGCTGTGTTACAGCTTTCATCAACTCTGCAGCGCTGGGCGGTTTGTCAATTAAGCATTAAGCATGTTATCTTCAGCACAGCCTGTTGCTGCTTGGCCAAGGCAGTGCTGCAATGCTGTCATCTTGTGACTGATGTGGTCATTTCGGAGATGGAGGAGGAGGTGCAGGAGCTGAACTATGTGATTATTACATTGTTGTTAAATTGGTGACACTGTTTATTATACTAAAGAAAAATCCTATTGTTCTTTTTTTTACGTTTTTTTTAAGACAAATGCATTCACCGGGAAATGTCATTTTAACATTTCACAACCTTATCTAGCCATGTGCTGTGTGACACATCATCATACACTTCCTGTTTTATTTATGATGTAGGGACTCTGAAAGTAATAAAGCCTATTTTTATAGGGACATCAGACGGCCCTTACTATTCTTAAAAGGCCAGCAGTCGGCCCTAGCTATTGTTAGAGAGCCATCAGCCCTCTATGCTTTGTTGTTCCAATTATTAACATGTGGGTCTCCTATACTGTTATTGCGCATCCAGTGACTGCAAGGGCTGCCAAAAATTTGGACACAACCCAATACCCCTTTGAAGAGACATAGAGGAGGGTCTCAGTAGAAAAAATGTTCCCATTATAAAGGAGCTGGTCTCCTATAGTGGTAATGCCCATGCTGTGACTGCAAGGGCTGCCAAAATTTGGGAAAAACCCCACTAAGAATTTAAAGACACATGGAGCAGGGTTACACTAAAAAGGTACGACATGTTCCCATTAGAAAGGAGAGGGTCTGCTATACAGTTATAGGGTATGCAGTGAGTCCAACGGCTGACAATTTTAGGAAAAATCCCACTAAGAATTTAAAGACACATGGAGCAGGGCCACAGTAACAGGTACGACATGTTCCCATTAGAATGGAGAGAGTCTGCTATACAGTTATAGGGTATGCAGTGAGTCCAATGGCTAACAATTTTAGGAAAAACCCCAATAAGAATTTAAATACGCACAGAGCAGGGCCACAGTAAAAAGTACAACATGTTCCCATTAGAAAGGAGAGGGTCTGATATACAGTTATAGGGTATGCAGTGAGTCCAACGGCTGACAATTTCAGGAAAAGCCCCACTAAGAATTTAAAAACGCATAGAGCAGGGCCACAGTAACGACAAATTCCCATTAGAAAGGAGATAGTCTCCCATAGTGTTGACCCATGCAGTGAATGCAAGGGCTGCCAAAAATTTTGAGGTACTTCAATGCCCCTTGGAAGAGACGTGGAGGAGGGCCTCATAAAAAAATGTTCCCATTACAAAGGAGCTGGCCTCCTATACTTGTAATGCCCATGCACTAAGTGTATGGGCTGACAAACATTTACATTGGTACACATGAAGATACTGTATAAATTTTTTTTTTTACGGGCATCATAAACAACACCCTTTAAAAAATTATGTGGCTGTTGCATCACTGACCACGGTCACCCTGGTGATATGGTGGTGGAGGATGAGGAGAAGGAGGAGGACAAAATCAAATAGCCAAAATCAAGAAGCGTATACCCATGTGTGGGTGTGAAAAGGTGCATGGGAATACACCTCCCAAGAAAAGACACTGGATTTGAGTTTAGGTTACGCTACTATCATTTGGTGGTGTTAAGAAGTCTGACCCAATCCAGCCCTTGTTCGTTTTTATAAGAGTCGGCCTGTCAGCATTTTCAGCTGACAGTCGGATGCACTTATCAGTTATAATTCCACCAGCGGCACTAAAAACCCGCTCTGATAAAACACTGGCGGCAGAGCAGGCCAGGACCTCCAAGGCATAGAGAGCCAGTTCATTCCACGTATCCTGCTTAAATACCCAATAATTATAAGGCACAGCGGAATCACGGAGGACGTTGGTACGGTCGGCAAGGTCCCAAACTTTGCACTCCTTGTGAGAGTACCTCATGCCTCAGGGCCTGTGCGATGGGAGGATCTGAGAAAATTTTCCCAGAACTTTGACAGTGTTCCCCTGCATCTGCTGGATTGAAGTTCTGTCTCTCTCACCTGTACTCCTTGGTTGTCCAGCGAAGTGTGCCCTCTGCTGCCAGCATTTTCAGATGGGAATTTTTTTTAATAGTTCTGCTACAAAGGCTTTCTGGTACTGCCCCATTTTTGTAGACCTGTCCGCCTCAGGAATAAGACATATAAAGTTCTCCTTGTAGTTTGGGTATAGAAGTGTCACCAACCAGTAATGACTGTCACCCAAAATTTTGAGAACGCGATGGTCATGGGAAAGGCAGAGTAACATAAACTCAGCCATGCATGCTAGACTACTAAAAGGCAAGACTTCCATGTCCTCGCCAAGAGGATGACAGACTATGCTCTCCTCCTCCTCCTCCTCCTCTCTGTCCTCTGGCCATCCACGCTGAACAGACGGTATGGCTGCTGTGCAGGTAGTACCATCTATAGTGCATGAAATTAACTCCTGTCCTTCCTCTTCCTCATTGTCACCCAATCCATGTTGGGATAAGATGAGGCTTGGCTGTGTGTTATCATCCTATATGGTTCCCTGCTCCATCTCAACGTGCTCCGTCTGCAATGCATCCTCTTTGATTGTGAGCAGAGAGCATTTCAGATGAGAGAGAAGTGGGATGGTGACACTGATTATGGCGTCATCGCCGCTCACCATCTTGGTGGAGTCCTCAAAGTTTTGGAGGATGGTACATATGTATGACATCCATGTCCACTCCTGAGGTCTTATGTGTGGAGTCTGAACTGAATACCGACGGCCTTGTTGATGCTGGAACTCAACAACTACCCTCTTCTGCTCACAAATCCTTCCCAACATCTGCAATGTAGACTTACAATGCGTGGGGACATCACACACCAGTCTGTGAGCCGGAAGCTGAAAACGCTGTTGAAACATTGCAAGGACTGCGGAAGCTGTAGCTGACTTTCTAAAATGGGCACACAGGTGGCATACTTTAAAAAGCAGATCCGGTAGCTCTGGGTAAGATTTTAGAAACCGCTGAACCACGAGGTTAAGCACATGGGCCAGGCATGATACGTGTTTGAGCTCGCCTCGCCTCAGAGCCGCCACCAGGTTCCGGCCATTGTCACACACGACCATGCTGGCTCAAGGTTCAGCGGTGTGAGCCACAGATCTGCCTGCTCTTTCAGAGCTGTCCACAACTCTTCAGCATTGTGCGGTTTTTCACCTAAGCATAGTAGCTTCAGCACAGCCTCTTGCCGCTTGGCAGAGGCAGAGCTGCAGTGCTTCCAGCTTGTGACTGATGTAGTCATTTTGGAGATGGAGGCTGAAGAGGATTAGGAGGCTGAGGAAGATGAGGTGCAGGAGATGTAGACCGTGGGGGCAACCCTGATTGACCTAGGGCCCGCAATCCTTGGCGTCGGTAGGATGTGTTCCGTCCCAAGGTCAGACTGGGTCCCGGCTTCCACTGTGTTAACCCAGTGTGCCGTCATTGAGATGTACCGTCTCTGCCCACAAGCACTTGTCCACGTGTTCATGGTTAGGTGGACTTTACTAGTAAATGCGTTGTTGAGAGCATGGCTAATGTTTTGGGACACATGCTTGTGTAATGCGGGGACGGCACACCGGGAGAAATAGTGGCGGCTGGGGACCGAGTACCGAGGGATGGCCGCCGCCATCAGGTTGCGGAATGCTTCCATCTCCACAAGCCTAAAAGGCAACATTTCGAATGCAAGCAGTCGTGAAATGTGAGAATTTAGTAGTGTGGCCTGTGGGGTGTTGGCTGCATATTTGCGCTTGCGTTCCAAGGACTGGGGTATGGAAACTGAAAGCTGTGGTGGGACAAGGACGTGGACATGCTTCCTGATGCTGCTACTTGAGAGTGTGCAATGACAGGTGCAGGGCAGGAGGCATCTTCGCATGCACCATGGACAGGGGATTGGCTTGCATGCACAACAGCGGAAGAAGCAATGGTGCCACCCGCAGACACTGTTCCTAGACCCTGGGGATCGGCCCACAAAGTCAGGTGCTTTGCTGCCATATGCCTGATCATGCTGGTGGTGGTCAGGCTGGTCGTTTTGCCACCCCTCCTGATGCTGGCCTGGCAGGTGGTGAAAATGGCCTTTTTGGGGTTATCGGCAGAGTTTTTAAAAAACAACCAGTCTCGGGAACACCTAACAGTTGCATTGCCAACTTCCTTCATGTTGGTGCTACAAGTAACGGTTGCCTGCCTTCTGTCTGCGGCCACCACACTGCTTCTTCCTGCCTGTTGGGTTGCTCTGCCTCCCTCCCCCTGTGTGCTGCTGTCCTCGTTCTGCATGTCCTCCTGCCAGGTTAGGTGAGTTACTATATCATCCACAACCTCGTCTTCCACTTCCGGACCCTGGTCCTCCTCCTGACTTTCTGGAAATTGTGTCTCATCATCGTCCACCTCTTGTGACTCTTTCCCACTGTCGCCTTCGTGTTACCATGGCCCCTCAAATATTTGGGCATCGCTACACGCGATCTCCTCTTGCCCCTCTTCAAGTGGACCCAGCGAGAGGCCCGAATCTATAAATGGAAAAGTGAAAAGCTCTTCAGAGTGTCCAAGTGTGGGATAAGTTGTCTCTGGGTACTTGGCATGGTGGGAGGAAGGAGGATCAGGGTGAGGAATATGCGGTCCAGACTCCGGGCTACGGAGACTTGACCGTGTGGAAGACAGGGTGGTGGTGGCTAAATGACTGGAATCATTATCCGCTATCCAACCAACAACCTTTTGACACTGCTCTGAGTTCTATAGTGGTGAGCTGCGGTCCCCTAGAAATTGGAACAGGAAGGTCATGCGAGAAGATGTGGGTGATTGTTGTGGCACAATTTCGGCTTGCCCACGGCCTTGTCCTCGGCCTATGCATGCACCATTACCATCACATCCAGTTCCCCGTCCCTTGCCACGTGCCTTGCTCATTTTAAATGGAGGACAGTATCTTCCATGCTCACAACAAATGACTGAGTTTGGAGCGAACTTATATGTGATCCATGTGATAGAGAAAACAGAATTTTAAATACCTGGCCTGTAGGTAAATAGTTTAACCAGCAAACTGCTGTGAATTGCTTCACTGACACACTGAAATTTTTAATGGAGCCCAGAAATGGCAGTATTTTCTGAAAACGTATATGTAATCCGTGTGACGGAGAAAACACAGTTTTAGATACCTGGCCTGTAGGTAACTATTTTAAACAGCAAACCAGTGTCAAAAACTTTGCCGACACACTGAAATAAAAATTCAATGGAGGCCAGAAATGGCAGCATTTTCTTACAACATATATGTGATCTGTGTGACGGAGAAACCAAACACAGTTTTAAATAGCTGTATTTCTAGCGCTGTAATATGGAAAGGACCTGGCTGTATTCTGCAGTACCAACAAGCAAATGGCGCAGAAAAACGGTGTTCTCTGGATTGCTTTTTAACCCCTTTAAAGCCCATGACGTACTAATACGCGTCTGTGCCCTGGGCTTTAAGAGCCTGACCCGTATTAGTACGACATCGCGATCGCGCGTGCACACAGGCTGTGCGGGCGTGATTGCCGCCGGGTGTCAGCTGATTGTCACAGCTGACACCCGGTACTATGTGCAGGGAGCGGTCCGGGAGTAGTGGAGGTGATCGCAATACTCACCTCCTCTTCCGGCCTCCAGCGCTGTCTGCCGCAGCTTTCTGGATGTTGCCATGATGGCCCAATGTCGTCATGACAACATCCGTGTCACCAGACAGCAAAAATATATTTTGGTCATGCGCAGTGCATGACCAAACTATCTTCTCCCTGTGCAGCGCTGACAGCCTGCATAGCACAGGGATGGTGCTCCATCCCTATGCTATGCAGGCGATCAGAAAAAAAAAGTGAAAGTCCCATAGTGGGACAAAGTAAAAAAGTAAAAAAACTCCCAGAAAGTGAAAAAAAAATAAAAAAAAATAGTAAAAATCTAAAAAAAAATAAAAAAAATAATCCACTAAAAATAAAAATATAATGTACCCATCAATAAATATTATTATGAAAAAAAACAAACAATAAAAGTACACATATTTGGTATCGCCGCGTCTGTAATGATCTGACCTATAAAACTGTTCCACTAGTTAACCCCTTCAGTGAACACGGTAAAAAAAAAAAAAAAACCGAAGCAAAAAACAATGCGTTATCGTCATACCGCCAAACAAAAAATGGAATCACACGCGATCAAAAAGACGAAAATAAATAAAAATGGTACTGCTGAAAACTTCATCTTGTCCCGCAAAAAACAAGCTGCCATACAGCTCCATCAGCTGAAAAATAAAAAAGTTATAGCTCTCAGAATAAAGCGATGCAAAAAAATTATTTTTTCTATAAAATAGCTTTTATTGTGTAAAAGCACCAAAACATAGAAAAACAATATAAATGTGGTACCACTGTAAATGTACTGACCCGAAGAATAAAGCTACCTTATCAATTTTACCACACGCGGAGTAGAATAAAAAAAATGTAAAAAAACACAATTCCTGAATTGTTGGTTTTTGAATATTCTGCCTCCCAAAAGCTGTAAAAGAAAGCGATCAAAAAATGTCACGTGCCTGAAAATGGCACCTATAAAAATGTCAACTCATCCCGCAAAAAACAAGCCATCACAAGACTCTGTCGGCCAAAATATGGAAAAATGATAGCTCTCAAAATATGGCGATGCAAAAACTAGATTTTACAAAATATGTGTCTTTTAGTGTGTGACAGCTGTCAATCATAAAAACCCGATATGAATCTGGTATCGCTGTAATCGCACCGACTCGAAGAATAAAGTCGCCTAATCACTTATATCGCACGAGGAACGGCGTAAAAGATAAACGCTAGGGCTGGGGTTGGGGTTGTGCTAATGTTAGGGTTGGGGTTGTTTTTTTTTTCAAAAGTAAAAAAAAAAAAAAAAAGATGACGATAAGGCAACTAGTGTTGAGCACACATGCTCGCTACTTGAGTTTGCATTGGGTGCTTGGGTATGCACTGAGTATCGCGGGTGCTCGAGTCTCCACCCCATATTCTTCGCAGCCAAAAAAACCTCGCTGGAATTGCCTGCCATGCACGAGCGATCCCCATATGGTTTTTTTGGGGTGTCTAATAACCGTGAAACATGTGGGCGAGGACTCTAGAATTTCACTTGAGCACCCATGATACATGGTGCATACCTGAGCACCCGATGCAAACTCAAGTAGCGAGCACTTGCGCTTAAGAGTAATGACAACTTATTCAATATGATGACCTAATGTTATCAAATTCTGTGTCGTATCTCTGGGTTGAAAATGTTCACTATACCCCTTAGTAAAATCCTTGAGGGGTATAGTTTCCAAAATGGGGTCACTTGTGGGGGAGCTCCACTGTTTAGGCACATCAGGGGCTCTCCAAACGCGACATGGTGTCCGCTAACAAATTGAATGGAAAATTGGCTCACATTGTTATCGGACACCATGTTGCGTTTGGAGAGCCCCTGTGTGCCAAAACATTGGAGCTCCCCCACAAGTGACCCCATTTTGTAAACTAGACCACCCAAGGCCCCTATCTAGATGCATAGTGAGCACTTGGAACCCCCAGGTGCTTCACAAATTGATTCGTAAAAATGAAAAAGTATTTTTTTTTTCCACTTTTTCATTTTTACAAATCAATTTGTAAAGCACCTGGGGGTTCCAAGTGCTCACTATGCATCTAGATAGGTGCCTTGGGTGGTCTAGTTTCCAAAATGGAGTCACTTGTGGGGGAGCTCCAATGTTTAGGCACACAGGGCCTCTCCAAACGCAACATGGTCTAGTTTCCAAAATGGGGTCACTTGTGGGGGGTTTCCACTGTTTAGGCACATCAGGGGCTCTCCAATACGCAACATGGCGTCCGCTAATTATTCAAGCTAATTTTACAATCAAAAAGTCAAATGGCGCTCCTTCCGTTCCGAGCCCTGCCGTGCGCCCAAACAGTGGTTTTTCCACACATAAGGGGTATATACGTGCCCAGGGGAAATTGCACAACAAATTTTGTGGTCCATTTTTTCTTTTAACCCCTGCGAAAATAAAAAAACATTGGGTCTCAAGTAACATTTTTGTGAAAAAAGTTAAATGTTAATTTTTTTCTTCCACATTCCAAAAATTCCTGTGAAGCACCTGAAGGGTTAATAAAGTTCTTGAATGTGGATTTGAGCACCATGAGGGGTGCAGTATTTAGAATGGAGTCACTTTTGGGTATTTTCTGTCATAAAGACCCCTCAAAGTGACTTCAAATGTGATGTGGTCCCTAAAAAAATGGTTTTGTAAATTTTGTTGGAAAAAATGAGAAATCGCTGGTCAACTTATAACCCTTATAGCTCCCTAATAAAAAAAAATTTTGGTTCCAAAATTGTGCTGATGTAAAGTAGACATGTGAGAAATGTTATTTATTAACTATTTTGTGTAACATATCTCTCTGATTTAAGGGCATAAAAATTCAAATTTTGAAAATTGCAAAAAAAAAAAGAAATTTTACCAAAATCATGAAGTACAATATGTCACGAAAAGACAATCTCAGAATCAGGGGGATCCGTTGAAGCGTTCCATAGTAATTACCTCATAAAGTGACAGTGGTCAGAATTGTAAAAATTGGCGTGGTCATTAAAGTGCAAACCACCCTCGGGGGTAAAGGGGTTAAGCAAATAATGAGGATTAAGATCCAAAGAATAGTATTCCTGGCCCCTGAGACCTAGGCCTTTGTATAGAAATATCTAACAGCAGCAGAAGGCAGAAGTTGAATGGAGCTTCTTGTGCTATATGCACTGCAGTCTGCTATATACACTGCCTGCCTATACACCCTGCCTGCCTGATATCTCTGCAGATAGATTAGTCCTCAGAAGGACTGTTTGTTAAGATGGATATGTGTAATGTACGGTTTTTCTCCCTACACTACCTAATACACAAGCAAATCTCTCCCTGACTCAGCAGCACTTCTTCCTACACTGCCTGATCCGGAGTGACTGACGAGCATGGAGGCGCCAGGTCTGATATAGACCTGATGACGCTGTGCGGACAGCCAAACACTGTAATGCCCGCAACCAACATGGCTACCGCACTACAGTGCATGGCAGGCAATCCCTGCATGTTCATTGTCTCTCGGCGCCAAACATGCAGGGAGGGGACCCGAGTTCCCGCCCGAGCAACCCGGAAATAATCGCCGAGCGCCGAGCTTGTCAAGCACCATGATGTTCGGGAGAGTACCGAGTAGTGGCGAGCACGTTCGTTCATCACTACTCCCCACAGATAATTTCCAGTATTTAACCTGTGCTCTCCATACATCTCTGCAATAATCTCCTGATACCTCTCCACACATAATCTCTGCTATATAACCTGTCCCCTCCATACATCTCTGCCCTAATCTCCTGATATCTCTCCACACATAATCTCCAGTATATAACCTGTCCTCTACATACATCTCTGCATTAATCTCCTGATACCTCCTCACACATAATCTAAAGTATATAACCTGTCCTCTCCATACATCTCTATCCTAATCTCCTGATACCTCCCGACACATAATCTCCATTATATAACATGTCATCTCATACATCTCTGCCCTAATCTCCTGATATCTCTCCACACATAATCTCCAGTATATCACCATTTCTCTACATACATCTCTGCCCGAATCTCCTGATACTTCCTCACATATAATCTCCAGTATATTACCTGTCCTCTCCATAGATCTCTGCACTAATATCCTGATACCTGTCCACACAAAATCTCCAGAATATAACCTGTCCTCTCCATACATCTCTGCCGTAATCTCCTGATAACTCCCCACACATAATCTCCAGTATATTACCTGTCCTCTCCATACATCTCTGCCTTAATCTCCTGATACCCCCCACACATAATCTCCAGTATATAACCTGTCCTCTCCATACATCTCTGCCCTAATCTCCTGATAACTCCCCACACATAATTGCCAGTATATAACCTACCCTCTCCATACATCTCTGCACTAATCTCCTGATTCCTCTCCACATAAACTCCAGTATATAACTTGTCCCCTCCATTCATCTCTGCACTAATATCCTGATACCTCTCCACACATAATCTCCAGTATAAAACCTGTCCTCTCCATAAATCCCTGCCCTAATCTGATAACTCCCCACACATAATCTCCAGTATATAACAGGTACTCTCCATACATCTCTGCCCTAATCTCCTGATACCACCCGACACATAATGTGCAGAATATAACATTTCCTCTCCATACATCTCTGCCCTAATCTTCTGATACCTCTCCTCACATAATCTCCAATATATAACCTTTCCTCTCCATACATTTCTGCCTTAATCTCCTGATACCTCCCCACACATATTCTCCAATATATAACCTGTCCTCTCCATACATCTCTGCCTTAATCTACTGATAACTTTCCACACATAATCTCCAGTATATATCCTGTCCTCTCCATACATATCTGCCATAATCTCCTGATACCTCTCCACACATATTCTCCAGTATATAACCGATCCTCTCCATACATCTCTGCCCTAATCTCCTGAAACCTCGACACATAATATCCAAAATATAACGTGTCCTCACCATGCATATCTGCCCTAATCTCTTGATACCACCCCACACATAATCTCCAGTATGTAACTTGTCCTCTCCTTACATTTCTGTCCAAATCTCCTTATACCTCCCCTAATCTCTGGATATCTCTCCACACAAAATCTGCAGTTTATAATCTGTCCCTTCCATTCATCTCTGTCCAAATCTCCTTATACCTCCCCAAACATATTCTCCAGTATATACCGTAACCTGTCCTCTCCATACATCTCCGCTCTAATATCCTGATATCTCTCCACACATAATCTCCAGTATATAACCTGTCCTCTCCAAACATTTCTGCCCTAATCTCCTTATACCTCCCCACACATAATCTCCAGTATATAACCTGTCCTCTCCATACATTTCTGCCCTAATCTCCTGATACCACTCTCACATGATCTCCAGTATACAAACTGTCCTCTCTGTTATGTTCTGCTACCAGAGCTAAGGAAAGAGAGGAGATCTGTCCCTACGATAGAACTCAGCTGAATCCCTACGATGTAACAGGGAACCTGATCCTGCGATCAGACCTGCTAAAGTCCTAAACTAGTCTGTACGGAGACCTATAGATGTGGGGAAGGAATCCCTACAAGTACTAAGGACTGGGAGGAAAATGGACACCTCCTAACAGAAATAGTAGCAGACAAACGAACAAACAACATATATAGAACATAGAGGTCCGTAGACCAAGCAAACTAACAGAGTTAGATACAGAGCACAGGCTAGCTAGAAAGTAGATATACAAAGAAGTCCAGCAAAGCCAGAAGGGCGGAGCAGGATTAAATAGGCCAACAAGGTCATGTGACCAGCAAAGGAAAAAAAACCTAAGAGCAAGGTTCTAACAATACCCCCCCTTCTAAGAGGATCCTCTGGATCCCCTAGGACCAGGCTTATCAGGAAATCTCCTGTGAAACGCTCTGATAAGTCTGGACGCGGAAACATCATCCGACCTCACCCAAGAGTTATCCTCGGGACCGAAACGTTTCCAGGCCACAAGATACTGCAAACTACCTCTATACCGTCTAGAGTTAAGGATGCGAGAAATTTCATATTCCCCGTCCTCCACCACCGGAGGAACAGAGGCAGAGGCGTCACAATCCGATACAACAGCTTTTTTCAACAGAGAGACATGAAATACCGGATTAATTCTCCAGGAGGTAGGAACCTCCAACCTAACAGCAGATTGGTTGACAACCTGAAGCACCTTAAAGGGCCCTACAAACTTGGGACCCAATTTCTTTGAAGGAATCCTCAACCGCAGATTCCTAGAGGACAACCAAACCATGTCACCAACAGCGAACAAAACCTCCTGTCGTTTCCTATTAAAGTAGTCTTTAGATTTTCTGTTGGCCTCCTGAAGATTACCACGCACATCCGTCCAAACTCTCTCCAAATCACCGGAAAAATTCTCCTCCTCAGGCACGGCAGATCCCAACTTGGAGAACGACCCAAACGACGGATGTCTCCCAGAACAACAAAAAAAAGGCGAACAACCAGCAGAAGAAGATGTATGATTGTTCAGAGCAAATTCAGCAAGTGGCAGAAACTCAGACCACCCCTCTTGATTGTCTGCCACAAAACAACGCAAGAACTGCTCAACATCCTGGTTTTTCCTTTCTGTCTGGCCATTAGATTCAGGATGATATCCGGACGAGAACGACAAATGAAATCCCAACCTATCACAAAAGGCACGCCAAAAACGAGCCACGAACTGAGGACCCCTATCAGAAACAATGTCAGTAGAAACGCCATGAAGTCTGACAATTTCCTTGACAAAGGCCTTAGCGAGAGTTTTAGCGCAGGGCAGTTTGACGAAAGGAACCAAGTGACACATCTTGCTAAAACGGTCCACGACCACCCAGATGACAGTAAAACCCTCAGAGGGGGGAAGGTCAGTTATAAAGTCCATAGCCAAATGTGTCCAAGGAGCACTGGGAACCTCCAAAGGACAAAGCAACCCCGCAGCAGGAGTATGTGAGGACTTAGATCTAGCACATATAGTACATTGACGCACCCACTTAATGACTTCCTTCTGCCATCCAGGCCACCAAAAACTGCGACCCACCAGTCTCTTGGTCTCAGAGATTCCGGGATGACCTGCCAACCGAGATTCGTGACACTCAACAAACAAATCTCTCCTAAAGGTCCCAGGCACAAACAACCTCCCATGAGGAGTGTTAGAAGGGGCATTCTCCTGTGCTTTAAGAATCTCATTTTCCAAAACGGAGTCCAAAGCAGCTATCACAACACCTTCTTGTAAAATGTTCTCCTCTTTCTCAGCACCGACTATGGGAGAAAAACTGCGAGACAAGGCATCCGCCTTAACATTCTTAGTACCAGGGATGTAAGTAACGGAGAAATTAAACCGCGAGAAAAACAGTGCCCACCTAGCCTGACGGGCATTCAGGCGCTTGGCAGCATCAAGATATATCAGATTTTTATGATCCGTAAGAACCTGAACGGGAAATTCCGCACCTTCCAAGAAGTGGCGCCAGTGTTCATATGCGAGTTTAATAGCCAATAATTCCCGATTACCAATATCGTAATTCAGTTCAGTCTCCGAAAAATTTTTTGAAAAAAAGGCACAGGGATGTAATCCATACCCGTTATCCTGAGACAATACTGCGCCAACCCCCACAGAGGAAGCATCAACCTCAACCAAAAACGGCCTAGTAACATCAGGCTGCATAAGGATGGGAGCAGAGGTGAACCTCTCCTTGAGATACGCAAAAGCTTCAATGGCCTCAGAAGACCACTGAACCGCATCAGCACCTTTCCTGGTGAGATCAGTCAGAGGTTTGACAATACTAGAAAAAATTTTTATGAATTTTCTGTAGTAATTGGCGAAACCCAAAAACCTCTGTATCGATTTCAAACCAATAGGCCTAGGCCATTCCTGCACCGCCTGAACCTTCACCGGGTCCATCTCAAAACCTTCGCTGGAGATAATGTAACCCATAAAACTAATTCTCTGTACAGCGAACTCACATTTCTCCAGCTTAGCAAAAAGCGAATTGTCCATTAATAACTGTAATACCTCACGCACGCTCCGCCAATGAGACTCCAGATCCGGCGAATAAATCAAAATGTCATCCAAATACACAACCACATTTTTACCGATCAAAGGTCTAAGGATGTCATTAATCAGATTCTGAAAAAATGCAGGAGCATTAGTAAGACCAAAAGGCATAACCAGATTCTCAAAATGACCCACAGGAGTGTTAAAAGCAGTCTTCCATTCGTCACCCTCCTTCATGCGCAACAGATTGTATGCCCCCTTAAGGTCAATTTTAGAGAACCACTTGGCCCCCATTAACTGGTTAAACAGATCAGGAATCAATGGCAGTGGGTAAGGATTGCGTACAGTAATTTTGTTAATCTCACGAAAATCCAGACAAGGACGTAAACCGCCGTCCTTTTTTTTTACAAAAAAAAATCCAACCGCCACAGGAGACTTAGAGGGCCTAATGTGACCGGCGGCCAAACTTGTCTGTATGTATTCCTCCAAAGCCTTCCTCTCAGGAATAGTAAGGTTAAATAAACGACTTTTAGGAAGAGTCGCTCCAGGGACAAATTCAATAGAACAATCATAGTCTCTATGGGGAGGCAAAACCTGCGATTCCTTCTCAGAAAAAACTCTCCAAAAATCCTGAATAGGAACAGGCAATTCTCCCCTATCCAAAGCTGCAATACGCCCGTTACAACACTTGTCATAACATTTATGGCTCCAGGATTTAATTTCAGTGGTAGACCAATCTTGTACAGGATTGTGAAATTTTAACCAGGGCAATCCCAATATTACTGGAGAAGGCAAGTTATTCAACACTACCAAATCCAATTTCTCATGGTGAACACCATTAATAGTGAGAGGAAATTCACAGACCTTGAGAGTAATATTCTTCAAAGGGGAACCATCCACAGAAACCACAGCAATGGGGGATGATAAAGGTTCAGGTTTTAAATTGAGTCTTTCCACGAATCCCCCATCAATTATATTCAGAGTAGACCCACAATCGACAAACACACGAAATTCCATTAATTTTTCCCGAGCAATCATGGAAGCAGCTAAAAATACACCCTTGGAATTTAAACAGGCAATACGGGCATGACTGACCATTTTTTTTTCTTTCTTCATACGAAGCTCACAGCCTTTAATCAAATGACCAGATTTTCCGCAATAGAAACACAAGCCTTCAAAAAATCGACGGTCTTTTTCTTGAGAGCGAGGTGCCACCGATCCAATCTCCATCGGTTCACCACTGTTAGTACACACATTCTCATAACCAGAAACTGACATAGCAGAGGATTTGCTCTCATTAACCCTTGCACGCAGTCTTCTATCTACCCGTATAGCTAATTGCATAGCCTGTTGCAAATCTTCAGGTGTAGGATAAGCAATTAGCAGGTCTTTAACCCTTTCACTGAGCCCAGCAAGAAATAGACTTTTCAGAGCAGAATCGTTCCACCCTGTTTGAGTAGACCAACGACGGAAATGAGTACAATATTTTTCCACATTACCTGATCCCTGTTTTAAACGTCTCAACTCAGTCTCAGCTGATGCGACACGGTCAGGATCATCATATAATAGTCCCAAAGCAGAAAAAAAACTATCCACTGATCTGAAGCATGTATCACTAGGTTGCAAAGAAAAGGCCCACTCCTGAGGCTCTTTGCGCAAAAGTGACATTATGAACCCTACGCGCTGGGATTCATCCCCAGAGGACTTAGGTCTCAAACGAAAATACAATAAGCAAGCATTTTTAAATGAAAAAAATTCTCGGTGTTCACCAAAAAATAAATCCGGCAAACATACCATAGGCTCCAAGAAATGTGCTCCAAGACAGCTACTCACGTGCTGACGGAGCTCGGCCATCTCCAGAGAGAGTCCCTGCAGGCGATGAGCCAAATCCTGAACCGACACCATGATGGAACAAAAAAATCTTTCCTTAGAGAATTTGCAGGCTGGACTTACTGTTATGTTCTGCTACCAGAGCTAAGGAAAGAGAGGAGATCTGTCCCTACGATAGAACTCAGCTGAATCCCTACGATGTAACAGGGAACCTGATCCTGCGATCAGACCTGCTAAAGTCCTAAACTAGTCTGTACGGAGACCTATAGATGTGGGGAAGGAATCCCTACAAGTACTAAGGACTGGGAGGAAAATGGACACCTCCTAACAGAAATAGTAGCAGACAGACGAACAAACAATATATATAGAACATAGAGGTCCGTAGACCAAGCAAACTAACAGAGTTAGATACAGAGCACAGGCTAGCTAGAAAGTAGATATACAAAGAAGTCCAGCAAAGCCAGAAGGGCGGAGCAGGATTAAATAGGCCAACAAGGTCATGTGACCAGCAAAAGAAAAAAAAACTAAGAGCAAGGTTCTAACACTCTCCATACGTCTCTGCCGTAATCTCCTGATACCTTTCCACACATAATTTCTAGTATATAACCTGTACTTTTCTTACATCTCTGCCCTAATCTCCTGATACCTCCCCACACATAATCTCCAGTATATAATCTGTCCCCTCCATTTATCTCTGCCCTAATCTCCAGATACCTTTTCACATATATTCTCCAGTATATAACTTGTCTTATCCATACATCTATGTCCTATTCTCCTTATACCTCTCCACACATAATCTCCAGTATGTAACCTTTCCTCTCCATACATCTATGCCCTAATCTCCTGATACCACCCACTCATAATTTCCAGTATATAACCTGTCCTCTCCAAACATCACTGTCCTAATCTCCTGATATTTCTCCACACATAATCCCCAGTATATAACCTTTCCTCTCTGTACATCTCCGCTCTAATCTCCTGATATCTCTCCACACATAATCTCCATTATATAACCTTTCCTCTCCTAACATCTCTGCCCTAATCTCCTGAAACCACCCACACATATTCTCCAGTGTATAAACTGTCCTCTCTATACAACTATGCCCTAATCTTTTGATAGCTACCCACACACAATCTCCAGTATATAACCTGTCCTCTCCATACATCTCTGCCCTAATCTCCTGATACCACCCACTCATAATTTAATTTCCAGTATATAACCTGTCCTCTCCAAACATCTCTGCCATAATCTCCTGATATGTCTCCACACATAATCTCCATTATATAACCTATCTTCTCCTTACATCTCTGCCCTAATCTCCTGATACCACCCACACATATTCTCCAGTGTATAACTTGTCATCTCCATACATCTCTGCCCTAATCTCCTGATACCACAAACACATAATCTCCAGTATATAACCTGTCCTCTCCAAACATCTCCACCCTAATCTCCTGATATCTCTCCACACATAATCCCCAGTATATAACCTTTCCTCTCTGTACATCTCCGCCCTAATCTCCTGATATCTCTCCACACATAATCTCCAGTATATAACCTGTTCTCTTCATACATCTCTTCTCTAATCTCCTGATACCTGCCCACACACAATCTCCAGTGTATAACCTGTCCTCTCCATACATCTCTGCCCTAATCTCCTGATACCACCAACACATAATCTCCAGTATATAACCTGTCCTCTCCATACATCTCTTCCCAAATCTCCTGATACCTCCCCACACATAATCTCCAGTACATAACCTGTCCTCTCCATACACCTCTACCCTAATCTCCTGATACCTCCCCACACATAATCTCCAGTATATAACCTTTCCTCTCCATACATCTCCACCCTAATATCTTGATTTCTCTCCATACATAATCTCCAGTATATAATCTGTATTCTCTACATCTGTGCCCTAATGTCCCGATTCCACGCACACATAATCTCCAGTATATCCGGTCATCTTCATACATCACTACCCTAATCTCCTGATACCTTCCCACATATAATCTCCAGTATATAATTTATCTTTTCAATACATCTCCGTCCTAATCTCCTGATACCTCTCCACAAATAATCTCCAGTATATAACCGGTCCTCTTCATACATCACTACCCTAATCTGATACCTTCCCACATATAACCTCCAGTATATAACCTGTCTTCTCAATACGTCTCCGTCCTAATCTCCTGATACCTCTTCACACATAATCTCCGGTATATAACCTGTACTCTCCATACATCTCTGTCCTAATCTCCTGATACCTCTCCATGAATAATCTCCAGTATATAACCTGTCCTTCATCAGTGCTGGACTGGGATGAAATGATAGCCCTAGAACACAAACCTCACCAGCCCACATATTATATCACTAAACACCTCTACTAAATATTGTGAACACCCCACTAGAAATTAAAAACAGAGACACATCTCCAATACTTTGCACACAAGTCCACACTTAACACTGTAATATAGTCCACATATTATTGTAGTCTGCTCATAGTATATAGTGTGGGGCTGTGTTTATAAATGTTTGTAGTTTACTGTTGTAACATACCTGGCGGCGTCCTTGCATAGTGGTCCATCTCCCACTGTGCAAGAGCGCGCACTTGATCTCCAATCCAGAATGTCTCTCTGGCTTCCCTCCATGCTGTCTGTTTGCTTCTGTGTGCTGCTGCTTAAGGGCGGCGCCCGATCACTTCCTGCTTCTTGTACCTGCTGTGGGCACACCCCTTGTGCGTCCTCAGCCTATTGCTGTCTGTCACCTGGTATTTAAACCAGCTGCTCCAATTAACCCATGCCTGAGCATTGTGTTTCATTCAGTGTGTGCTTTCACTCTGAAGGTGCCAGGTCCCGTTCTGTGTTCTCTTGTCTGCCTATCCTGGAGGCTGTATTTCCAGGCCTGTCTGAACACGCTCCTAGCCTGTTCCTCCCGCCTTCTAGGGGCCAATTAACTAGACCCGCTCCTGTATCTTGTCTGTCCTGTCTGAACACGCTCCTTTCCTGTTCGTCCCGCCTCTCTGGGGGCCGTATTCCCAGACCCGCTCCTGTATTCCGCTGCAGTGTCGGTCTCCTCCATACACTCAGTTCCAGTCTGAACTCTCTCCTATCTTTTGCCTGTTTTTTCTCTATGTCCATTCCTTTCCTTTTTCTGCAGAGTCTGAACTCGTACCTAACTCCTGCTTGTTGTCTCTGTACTCCCGTTTGTGAGTTTGTGGTCCACTCGCTACTTCACTGCAAGTACCTTGTGGGTATCTGGCTCTGCCTTTCCCTTCCTGTCTGTTCCGTGTGAACAGAGCCCTGTCCCCCCTGCTCTGCCTTGCTCATCGCTCCGGTGGTTCTAGCCTGCTCTGCCTTGCTCACTGCTCCGGCAGCCTTGCTCCGCTCTGACCCTTTTGCTCGCTGCTCCGGCAGCCTTGCTCCGCTCTGACCCTTTTGCTCGCTGCTCCGGCAGCCTTGATCCGCTCTGACCCTTTTGCTCACTGCTCCGGCAGTCTCGCTCCGCTTTTATCCCTTTGCTCACTGCTCCGGCAGTCTTGCTCTACTCTTGCTCGCCGCTCCAGGCGGCCTCGTCCAGCTCTACTCTTGCTCACCACTCCAGGGGGCCTTGTCCTGCTCTACTCTTGCTCACCACTCCAGGCGGCCTCGTCCAGCTCTACTCTTGCTCACCACTCCAGGGGGCCTTGTCCTGCTCTACTCTTGCTCACCGCTCCAGGCGGCTTTGTCCTGCTCTACTCTTGCTCACCGCTCCAGGCGGTCTCGTCCTGCTCTGCCCTTGCTCACCGCTCCAGGCGGTCTCGTCCTGCTCTGCTCTTGCTCACCGCTCCAGGCGGTCTCGTCCTGCTCTGCTCTTGCTCATCGCTCCAGGCGGTCTCGTCCTGCTCTGCTCTTGCTCACCACTCCAGGCGGTCTCGTCCTGCTCTGCTCTTGCTCACCGCTCCATGCGGTCTCGTCCTGCTCTGCTCTTGCTCACTGCTCCAGACGGTCTTGTCCTGCTCTGCTCTTGCTCACCGCTCCAGGCGGTCTCGTCCTGCTTTGCTCTTGCTCACCGCTCCAGGCGGTCTCGTCCTGCTCTGCTCTTGCTCACCGCTCCAGGCGGTCTCGTCCTGCTCTTACTCCCGCTCCAGGCGGTCTCGTCCTGCCCTGCTCTTGCTCATCGCTCCGGGCAGTCTCGTCCTGCCCTGCTCTCGCTCACCTCTCCGGTCGGCCTCACTCTGCTGTGTTTGTCCGCCACATCTGTGGTTCTGTTCCAGAGTCCCAGTGTGTACTGGGTCCTATCCCGCCTGTGTTCCTACCTGCTAGTGCCTTCCTGTCTGCACTCTAGCCGTGCTTGCCTGTACCCCCCTGCCTGCATACCCGCCTGCCTGCATACCAGTCGTGCCTGCCTATTCCCACCAGACTGTGTGCCAGCCTAACCAGTCTGTTCCTGTATTCCCCTGTGTGGGTCAACAGCCGTGTCCGGGGTCTGTCCTGGAGTAGCACCTGGTCCCTCTGCTCGGTTCCTCCTTGGTGCACTGGCGTCGTATGCCATCGTGCGACCCTGGTCGGATCGGGTGAATACCTAGTTACGCCCCTCAAGGCATTCACTTTCCGGCACGGTCCAGTGGAATCACACGCACACACCGCTCAGCCCGGGCGTGTGCATTACAGCATGCTCAGGCCATGGTTCCCGTTGAGCCCCACGGCCTTCGCTCTCTGAGACGTTTTCCAGTGAATACGTGCATTAAAAATAAATAATTTTTTTTTTTTTTCTTTAGCTGAGTTCCAGGCGAAGTACGCACCCGTCCAGATGGATCTTTCTGCACTCGTTCCTGCGGATCCGCCACGGTACTTTGGGGATCCAAAACAAAGTCGTGCATTTGTGGAGCAATGCATGCTACACTTCAAGGCCTACCCTCTCTGTTTTCCTTCCGATTGGGCTAAAGTGGCCTTTATGATTGACTACCTAGCGGGTGATGCCTTGAAATGGGTCACCCCCCTATGGGAAGCATGGGATCCTGTCGTCCTTGACCTGCAGGCCATCCTGGTGGCCTTTCGTATGGTCTTCGAGGACCCTAACCCTGAAGCCCCTGCTGAAGCTTCGCTTCCCAATATCCCGGAGCAGCCCCGACGGGTAATGTGTGTGGGTAGCGCACTAGTCCTCCTGCCTGAAGAAACTACTGCCCACCCAGAATCCACACAGGATGACTACGCTCTCCGGAATACTTCTCACAACCTCAAGAGGCAGTCCAGACGTGCTAGACGTAGAGACAAGCCGTCACGCCAGGGTCTGTCCTCCCTGAGACCTCCTGACCCCAACCTTGAAGTCCCTACTGAAGCTTCATCTCCCTGTATCCCGGAGAAGCCCCAACGGGTAATGTGCGTGGGTAGTGCACCAGTTCTCCTGCCCGAAGAGACTACTGCCCATCCAGACTCCACACAGGAGAACTTCCTGCACCCGGCATCAGATGCTTCACCCACTTTAACCAGTGTGCATGTCCAAGGATGCTCCGAAGCTGTGATTACCTCCGAGTCTGTGCACCTCTACTACTTGGCGGAGGACCCCCTGTTGCCTCCTGAATCCTCCGAGATACCACTCGATGACAAATGGAGAGAGACTTCTCTACACCCGGTACTCAATACTTTGTCCGCTCCATCTTGTGAGCCTGACAATGGGTACCCAAAAGTGGTAGTTACCCCCGAGTCTCTACACCCCTCCGACCAGGCGGAGGACCTCCAGTTGTCTCCAGAACCCTTCGGGGTGCTACCTGGTAGCGAAAGGACAGAGACTCTCCTATACTCTGTACCTGATACCTCGTTCGCTTCGTCCAGTGAGTCCAACCTAGTGTACTCCGAAGCACAGGTTACTCCCGAGTCTCTACACCCCTCCGACCAGGCGGAGGACCTCCAGTTGTCTCCAGAACCCTTCGGGGTGCTACCTGGTAGCGAAAGGACAGAGACTCTCCTATACTCTGTACCTGATACCTCGCTCACTTCGTCCAGTGAGTCCAACCTAGTGTACTCCGAAGCACAGGTTACTCCCGAGTCTCTACACCTCTCCGACCGGGCGGAGGACCTCCAGTTGTCTCCAGAACCCTTCGGGTGCCACCTGGTGGTGAATGGACAGAGACTTTCCTATATCCTGGATCTGATACCTCGCTTGCTTCGTCCAGTGAGTCCGACCTAGTGTACTCTGAAGCAGAGGTTACCCATGAGTCTCTACACCCCTCCGACCAGGCGGAGGACCTCCAGTTGTCTCCAGAACCCTTCGGGGTGCTACCTGGTAGCGAAAGGACAGAGACTCTCCTATACTCTGTACCTGATACCTCGCTCACTTCGTCCAGTGAGTCCAACCTAGTGTACTCCGAAGCACAGGTTACTCCCGAGTCTCTACACCCCTCCGACCAGGCGGAGGACCTCCAGTTGTCTCCAGAACCCTTCGGGGTGCTACCTGGTAGCGAAAGGACAGAGACTCTCCTATACTCTGTACCTGATACCTCGCTCACTTCGTCCAGTGAGTCCAACCTAGTGTACTCCGAAGCAGAGGTTACTCCCGAGTCTCTACACCTCTCAGACCGGGCAGAGGACCTCCAGTTGTCTCCAGAACCCTTTGGGGTGCCACCTGGTGGTGAATGGACAGACTTTCCAATACTCGGCACCCGATACCTCGCCTGCTTCGTCCAGTGAGTCCGACCTAGTGTACTCTGAGCAGATGTTTTCTCCGAGACTCTGCACTCTTCTGACCCGGCGGAGGACTTCCAGTTGTTTCCTGAATCCTCCGGGGTACCACCAGATAACAAAGAGACAGTGACTTTTCCTCATCCTGTACCTGATAACCCGTCTATTTCTTCCTGTGAGTTTGACAAGATGTACCTCGAATCAGAGATTACCCCCAAGTCTCTGCTCCCCTCCAACCCGGTGGAGGACTTCCAGTTGTCTCCTGTACCCTCTGGGGTGCCACCTGAAAATATGTGGAGAGAGATTTCCTTGTGTGCTGTTCCTGGTACTCCACCCGTTTCGTCTGTTGCTGAGGATGGCTGGATAGGAGGTAGCATCCTAGCTAACCAGATGAGACCAGTTTTTCCTGTGGACAGTGGAAGTGATCTCCTTGAAGTGAAGGATTGGCCCTCGAATTCCCTGCGGAAGATTCTGGCAGGCCTGAAGAAGAGGGGGCGTAAGGGGGCGGTACTGTAACATACCTGTCGGCGTCCTTGCATAGTGGTCCATCTCCCACTGTGCAAGAGCGCGCACTTGATCTTTAATCCAGAATGTCTCTCTGGCTTCCCTCCATGCTATCTGTTTGCTTCTGTGTGCTGCTGCTTAAGGGCGGCGCCCAATCACTTCCTGCTTCTTGTACCTGCTGTGGTTACACCCCTTTTGCGTCCTCAGCCTATTGCTGTCTGTCACCTGGTATTTAAACCAGCTGCTCCAATTAACCAATGCCTGAGCATTGTGTTTCATTCAGTGTGTGCTTTCACTCTGAAGGTGCCAGGTCCCGTTCTGTGTTCTCTTGTCTGCCTATCCTGGAGGCTGTATTTCCAGGCCTGTCTGAACACGCTCCTAGCCTGTTCCTCCCGCCTTCTAGGGGCCGATTGCCTAGACCCGCTCCTGTATCTTGTCTGTCCTGTCTGAACACGCTCCTTGCCTGTTCCTCCCGCCGCTCTGGGGGCCGTATTCCCAGACCCGCTCCTGTATTCCGCTGCAGTGTCGGTCTCCTCTGTACACTCAGTTCCAGTCTGAACTCTCTCCTATCTTTTACCTGTTTTTCTCTATGTCCGTTCCTTTCCTTTTTCTGCAGAGTCTGAACTCGTACCTAACTCCTGCTTGTTGTCTCTGTACTCCCGTTTGTGAGTTTGTGGTCCACTCGCTACTTCACTGCAAGTACCCTGTGGGTATCTGGCTCTGCCTTTCCCTTCCTGTCTGTTCCGTGTGAACAGAGCCCTGTCCCCCCTGCTCTGCCTTGCTCACCGCTCCGGTGGTTCTAGCCTGCTCTGCCTTGCTCACTGCTCCGGCAGCCTTGCTCTGCTCTGACCCTTTTGCTCGCTGCTCCGGCAGCCTTCCTCCGCTCTGACCCTTTTGCTCACTGCTCCGGCAGTCTCGCTCCGCTCTTATCCTTTTGCTCGCTGCTCCGGCAGTCTTGCTCCACTCTTGCTCACCGCTCCAGGCGGCCTCTTCCTGCTGTACTCTTGCTCACCGCTCCAGGCGGCCTCGTCCTGCTCTTCTCTTGCTCACCGCTCCAGGCGGTCTCGTCCTGCTCTGCTCTTGCTCACCGCTCCAGGCGTTCTCGTCCTGCTCTGCTCTTGCTCACCGCTCCAGGTGGTCTCGTCCTGCTCTGCTCTTGCTCACCGCTCCAGGCGGTCTCGTCCTGCTCTGCTCTGCTCTTGCTCACCGCTCCAGGCGGTCTCATCCTGCTCTGCTCTTGCTCACCGCTCCAGGCGGTCTCGTCCTGCTCTGCTCTTGCTCACCGCTCCAGGCGGTCTCGTCCTGCTCTGCTCTTGCTCACCACTCCAGGCGGTCTCATCCTGCTCTGCTATTGCTCACCGCTCCGGGCGGTCTCGTCCTGCCCTGCTCTCGCTCACCTCTCTGGGCGGCCTCACTCTGCTGTGTTTGTCCGCCACATCTGTGGTTCTGTTCCAGAGTCCCAGTGTGTACTGGGTCCTATCCCGCCTGTGTTCCTACCTGCTAGTGCCTTCCTGTCTGCACTCTAGCCGTGCTTGCCTGTACCCCCCTGCCTGCATACCCGCCTGCCTGCATACCAGTCGTGCCTGCCTATTCCCACCAGTCTGTGTGCCAGCCTAACCAGTCTGTTCCTGTATTCCCCTGTGTGGGTCAACAGCCGTGTCCGGGGTCTGTCCTGGAGTAGCACCTGGTCCCTCTGCTCGGTTCCTCCTTGGTGCTCTGGCGTCGTATGCCGTCGTGCGACCCTGGTCGGATCGGGTGAATACCTAGTTACGCCCCTCCAGGCATTCACTCTCCGGCACGGTCCAGTGGAATCAAACGCACACGCCGCTCAGCCCGGGCGTGTGCATTACAACTGTATATTGTGGACTGAGGGAAGACCCCATAGCATATTAATATTTAATTTGAGGCCAAAAGTTTTGAGATTGACACATTTTGGTTTTCACATTTTATTAGAAGCTCTCACGCATGAGAGGTCTCAGGATACTTTCCTGTTGGCACAGCGCAGAACTCATAGTAGCTCTCACTTTTTCTTCTCCAGAAAGTCATTCATCCTCAAGTCCCAAACAGTCTGAAAGGGCTTCATCAGATACCTCGGTTCAGGTGGCTTGAGAGGTCTGCACTGGCTCCAGAAGTGATGTCTGCACCAAGGTAAGAAGAACCGCTGCAGCCAATGATGTGACTAAGAGTACAACATCGGATGCATCTCTGATAACGTTCTCTTTTGTAGTTACCTGAAAGCTAAATTGTTAGTCATGCATTTAGTGTTATTTATTTCTCATTTCTCATATTTAATGAGAACTACTCAGGAAAGACTATTATAATCTACAGAGGTTTTATCATGTATAATACATCTAACCAAAACTGAACACGTTCCCTTCACAGCAGCTGGACCTCATTTCTTGGAGCAAGTTGTTGTAAAGATCTTGTGAAGTCAGTGGTTATGAAACAAGTGTAGAATAATCTACAAGAGGAATAACCTGCATGAACTAATGACCAACTCCATGTGAGACGAATATGGGGAGGACATTACAGGAGGCGCTGGTGAGGGCTCTGGAGAAACTGAAAGACTCAAGTTTTCAGAGATTTAGAGATAAGCTGAGTGGTTGGAAAATAAGAGAAGAATATAAAAATAATAAAGATCATGTACTGACTGGGAAAAATCCAGAAACTATTGCTCATCTGATTACAGAATTTTACAGAGATGCCTATGGGGCAGAGTTGACCCTGGCTGTTCTAGAAGACATAGATGAGGAGAATGTCCGACAGGATCTCCAGAATGACCTGAGAGAAGGTAAAGAATAATCTGTATCTCTAATATGGTTTAGAGTCAATTAAAGTAATGACGGTATAAGTCTTCTCCTCCCCTTCCATAGCATGGATGTCAAGAAGGCTGACTGCTCTTCTAGTACCTCAGGCTCAAGGGCAGCCATATCAGGTACTCCGAATAAAAGATGTGAAGAAGTCAGCTTAGGATAAAACCGTCCTCTCACCTCTGCCTAATGAATTGGGAATCTAAAAGCTTACTGTGTAGTGTAGAGGAAGGTTTCAGCCCTGCTCACAAATGAGGTGGCCTCAGCTCGAAGTCTCAGCAAATGATAGACATCACTGATGGGAGCATCCTGCACAAGATGTCAGGTTCTCTATGCCAAACGACACCCTTAAAAGGCAACAAACTACAGGATTCAACACATGAGCAAAGCAGGGGAAGCCAGTATGCCCAAATATAAAGCAGGAACAACGTTTTCTTGTTTTTGCAAACCACATTGTCCAGTTGCAAAAGATTAAGTAAAAGCAGTTGGCAACTTTATATTCGATGCAGAAGACAGAAGATCTCCCGCATTGTGTGCACATAGTGGCTCAGTGTTTGGGGCCACAGAGGTATTTGCCCTGTGCTACAAATTCTATCAGAGTACAAAATTTCACCCCCCACCTCCACTATCAAATCATCCAAGAGGATCATTGTTGGTGAGGTGGCACAATGGGGAAGTGAGACAATCTGAAGGAGTAAAACAGTGAGCGACTCCTTTGTCATCTCATCACTGACACTAATTTATATGCGGAGAATATTTGTCTAACAGTGACTGAGATAACAAAGCTGTCAATAAAATGAAGTGAGACTTTATCTCCATCACTGCACATACAGAGCGCAGCAGCCAATGATAATCTCATCTTCACTGCTGCCCTCCGCAAAAATAAAAAAGCAGAAAAAAGCAAAAAAGTGTAAGGTCTATTAAAGAATACAATTTTATTGTAAACATTATATATATATTTATATATATATATATATATATATATACATATATATATGTATATATATATATATGTATATATGTGTATATATATATATATATATATATATATATAGAGTACAGACCAAAAGTTTGGACATATCTTCTCATTAAATGATTTTTCTGTATTTTCATGACTATTAGTGTTGAGCGAGCATGCTCGACACTGCTTGTTACTTGCCCGAGCATCTCACTACTCGGGATGTTAGGCGAGCACTGAGCATTTCCGGGTTACTCGGGCGGGAGCTCGGGTCTCCGCCCTGCACATTTGGCGCTCTTTACAGAGCCAATGAACATGCAGGGCTTGCCAGCCAGTCACTGTAATGCCGCAGCCATGTTAGTTGTGGGCATTACAGTGATTGGCTGGCCGCACAGTGTTACCTCGAGTATTTAAAACCAGGCGCCGCCATCTTGAACACAGTCGCTCCAAATCAGACGGTGTAGGGAGAGTGCTGCTGAGCTAGGGAGAGATTTATGCAGTGAGATAAGTAGTGTAGGGTCTCTAAAGCATGCAAAATCAAACAAACAGTCCTTCTCAGGACTAATATCCATCCCAGATATCAGGCAGGCAGGCAGACTGTATAGGAGACGCAGTGGTTATACTAGAAAACACTGCATTACAGTCCTGTGTGCTGCTTTTCAATTTGCCAGACTTAGCCCCAGGTCTCAGGGGTCAGGAAAAATCATTTTTTTTCATCTAAATCCTCTTTTTTTTTTTCCCTCAGTCAGACTGTACAAATGCCAGTCTTATTAACCTTTTGGTATTTCCCACCCCCCCAAAAAAAATTGAGTGTCTGTGAGTGTTCAGACACAAATATATCTGTTTAAAAGATTCTGGTGTAGGCCAGAGAACTAGAACTGTGATTTTCCTCTTCCACGGTTCAAATCTGGGTGTAATCCACCTTTTTGCATAAAAAAAAAAACGTTTTGAGTGTCTCGCTGACTGTTCAGACACAAATATATCTGTTTAAAAGAATCTGGTGTAGGCCCGAGAACTAGAACTGTGGTTTTGCAGTTCCACGGTTCAAATCTCTGTATTATTCACTTTTTTGCCTTTATTCCATGAAAAAAAACATTTTGAGTGTCTCGCTGACTGTTCAGACTCAAATATATCTGTTTAAAAGATTCTAGTGTAGGCTAGATAATTAGAACTGTGGTTTTCCTCTTCCACTGTTCAAATCTGGGTGTAATCCACCTTTTTGCATAACAAAAAACATTTTGAGTGTCTTGCAGACTGTTCAGACACAAATATATCTGTTTAAAAGATTCTGGTGTAGGCTAGATAACTAGAACTGTGGTTTTCCTCTTCCAATGTTCAAATCCTCTTTCTATTACCCTTTTGCCATTGATAGTGCGAGTGTAAGCTATTTTACTTCATTTACAATGGGCAAAGCGCATGGCAAGCTACGTAGAACTGGATGTTCTGGTGATGGTGCATTCAGAGGACGGGGCCGTGGCCAAGGTGAAAATGTGCCACACCCTACAGCCACATCTTCTCGCTCCCAGTTCTTGACCGAATTACTGGGGAAGCACACAACACCAGTATTGCAAAGTGATCAGTGTGAACAGGTTATTAATTGGATAGCAGATAATACTTCCAGTCACCTTGGCACCGCCACCTCCAGTCTGTCTTCCACACGGTCAAGTGTTAGTAGCCGTGAGTCTCGACCTCATACTCCTCCTCACCCTGATGCTCCTTCCTCTCACCATGCCGAGTGTCGTCAGACAGCAACTGATTCCACATTTGGACACTCTGAAGAGCAGTTCACTGGTCTATTTCCATATTTGGGCCCCTCGCCGGCTCCGCTTGAAGTGGTGGAATTGGAGATCCAATGTAGCGATGGCCAAATATTTAAACAGCCACGGCCACAGGAAGGCGGCGCTGGCAATTTGTCACAAGAGGTGGACGATGAGGAGACACAATTGCCACGAAGTGAGGAGGAGGACCGTGGTGCGGAAGAGGATGATGTGGTGGATGATCTAATAACTGGCAGGAGGACACGCAGAACGAGGCCAGCAGCACGCAGGGGGAGGGAGGCATAGTCCTAAATTCACAAATTTGATGACTGCTTGCGTTGGAAATGCTGCCTTTTAGGCTGGTGGAGACGGAATCCTTCCTCAACCTTTTGGCGGTGGCCGTCCCTCGGTACTCGGTCCCCAGCCCACACTATTTTGCCCGGTGTGCCATCCTCGCACTACACCAGCACGTGTCCCAAAACATATGCCGTGCCCTCAACAATGCAGTTAATGGGAGTGTTCACCTGACAATGGACACGTGGACAAGTGCTTGTGGCCAGGGACGGTACAACTCCCTGACGGTACACTGTGTAAACATAGTGGAAGCCGTGACCCAGTTGGACCTTGGGATGGAACACATCCTCCCCACACCGAGGATTGCGGGCCCTATGTCAGTCAGAGCTTAGGTGAGAAACTTCACACTGCTTGTGAGTTGTGGACAGCTGTGAAAGAGCAGGCAGATCTGTGGCTGAGACCGCTAAATCTACATCCAGGCATGGTCGTGTGTGACAATGGTCGTAACCTGGTGGTGGCTCTGACGCGAGCAGAGATCACACGTACCATGCCTGGCTCATCTGCTTAGCCTCATGGTTCAGCAGTTTCTTAAATTGTACCCCGAGTTGCCAGTTCTTCTCGTCAAGGTACACCGCCTGTCAGCTCATTTTCGTAAGTCGGCTACAGCTTCCGCCGCCCTTGCTCTGTTGCAGCAGCGTTTGCAGCTTCTGACACACCGACTGGTGTGTGATGTCCCCACACATTGGAACTCTACCCTCCACATGTTGCAAAGGATTTGTGAGCACAAGAGAGCAGTTGTGGAGTATCAGCTGCATCAAGGCCGTCGATATTAAGGTCAGACTCCACACATAGTGGAGGAGTGGACCTGGAATGTCTGACATATACAGTATACCATCCTGACAAACTTTGAGGAGTCCACCAAGATGGTGAGTGACAATGACGCCATCATTAGCATCAGCATCCCACTTGTCAGTCTTTTGCAACGCTCTCTGCAGAGAATTAAAAAGGAGGCATTGCAGCCAGAGTATGATGAGATGGATCAATAAGCCATAGCAGTCGATTACACACAGCCCAGCCTCATCTCATCCCAATATGCATTGGGGGACAATGAGAGAGAGGAGGAGGAGGAGGAAGAACAGGAGCTGGTATCATGCGCTGTAGACGGTAGCACCTGTACAACTGTCATACCGTCAGTTCAGCATGGGTGGCCTGAGAACAGGGGGGAGGAGGAGGAGAGCATGGTCAGTCATCATCTTGGTGAGGACACAGAAGTCTTGCCTGATACCAGTCTGGCACGCATGGCTGACTTTATGTTACGCTGCCTTAACCATGACCCTCGTGTTGTCAAAATGTTGGGTGACTGTCATTACTGGTTGGTGACATTTTTACACCCCCACTACAAGGAGAACTTTCACTCTCTTATTTCTGAGGTGAAGAGGTCTACAAAAATGTGGCAGTATCAGAAGTCCCTTGCTGCAGAACTGTTAAAAAAATTCTCATCTGAACACACTAGCGGCAGAGGTCACAGTTCGTTGCCCGACCAAGGCGTACCGGAGAGAGAGATGCAACTCCAATCAAGCAGAGGCAGGGGAACACTGTCAACGTTCTGGGACAGTTTTCTGAGACCCACCCAGCTTACAAGCCCTGAGGCGCGGGGTACTCTCACAAAGAGTGGAAATTTTCAAAAGATGGCGAGGGAGTGCCTTGCCGACTGTACCAGTGTCCTCCGTGAATCCTCTGTGCCTTTTAATTATTGGGTATCCAAGGTGGACACTTGGAATGAACTCGCTCTGTACGCTTTGGAGGTCCTGGCCTGCCCTGCTTCTAGTGTGTTATCGGAGCGTGTTTTTAGTGCCACTGGGGCAATTATAACTGATAAGCGCACTCGCCTGTCAACTGACAATGCTGACAAGCTGACCCTTATCAAAATGAACAAGGGCTGGATTGAGCAAGACTTCTCATCACCACCAAATGACATCAGAGTAACATAAAGTCAAATCCACTGTGCTATTTCGGGAAGTGTATTCCCATGCACCGCTTCACACCCACACATGGGTATACGCTTCCTCATTTCGGCTGTTTTTTTGTTCTTCTCCTTATCATCAGCCTCTACCACCACTATACCACCAAGTTGACCGTGGTCCTTATTGCCAGCATTGCAAGTTCCTCTGTCCTTAATTTTGGCAGCTTTTGCTAGAAAGGTATAGGCAAAAACTATGGGAGACCCACTCCCCAATAATGGGAATAATGTTTTTAATATGCTGTACTGCATGGCTCTTATGAGGGGCATTAAAATCGTCTTGTTAAACCACTCTGAACTCCACATCTCTTCCAAGGGGCATCAAAACCGTCTTATTAAACCACTCTGAACTCCATGTCTCTTCCAAGGGACATTAAAACTGTATTGTTAAGCTACTGTGACCTCCACGTCTCTTTCAAGGGACATTAAAACCAACTTGTTAAGCGACTGTGACCTCCACGTCTCTTCCAAGGGGCATTGATATTGTCTTTTTATTCCACTGTAACCTCCACCACTCTTCCAAGGGGCATTGATATTGTTTTTTATTCCACTGGGACCTCCATCACTCTTACATGGGGCATCAAAACTGTCTTATTAAACCACTCTGAACTCCATTTCTCTTCCAAGGGACATTAAAACTGTATTGTTAAGCTACTGCGACCTCCACGTCTCTTTCAAGGGGCATTAAAACCGTCTTGTTAAGCGACTGTGACCTCAACGTCTCTTCCAAGGGGCATGGATATTGTCTTTTTCTTCCAATGCAACCTCCACCACTCTTCCAAGGGGCATTGATATTGTCTTTTTATTCCATTGTAACCTCCACCACTCTTCCAAGGGGCATTGATATTGTCTTTTTATTCCACTGTGACCTCCACCACTCTTCCAAGGGGCATTAAAACCATCTTGTTAAACCACTCTGATCTCCACGTCTCTTCCAAGGGGCATTAAAACCATCTTGTTAATCTACTGTGACCTCCACGTCTCTTCCAAGGGGCATTAAAACCGTCTGGTTAAACCACTCAGAACTTCACATCTCTCTTTCAAGGGGTATTAAAACCGTCTTGTTAAGCTATTGTGACCTCAACATCTCTTCCAAGGGGCATTGATATTGTCTTTTTCTTCCACTGCGACCTCCACCACTCTTCCAAGGGGCATTGATATTCTCTTTTTATTCCAATGGGACCTCCACCACTCTTCCAAGGGGCATTAAACCGTCTTGTTTAACCACTCTGAACTCCTCGTATCTTCCAAGGGGCATTAAAACCATCTTGTTAAGCTACTGTGACCTCCACGTCTCTTGAAAGGGGCATTAAAACCGTCTGGTTAAACCATTCAGAACTCCACATCTCTCTTTCAAGGGGCATTAAAACCGTCTTGTTAAGCTATTGTGACCTCAACATCTCTTCCAAGGGGCATTGATATTGTCTTTTTCTTCCATTGCGACCTCCACCACTCTTCCAAGGGGCATTGATATTGTCTTTTTATTCCATTGTAACCTCCACCACTCTTCCAAGGGGCATTGATATTGTCTTTTTATTCCACTGGGACCTCCACCACTCTTCCAAGGGGCATTAAAACCGTCTTGTTAAACCACTCTGACCTCCACGTCTCTTGCAAGGGGCATTAAAACCATCTTGTTAAACCACTCTGAACTCCACAGCTCTTCCAAGGGGCATTGAAATGTTGTTTTTAATTAACTCTAACCTCCATGACTCTTCCAACGGGCATTGCATTTCCTCCTAATTTTAGTCAGCTTTTGCTTTTCAATGCATAGGCGAACACTAAGGGAGACCCACTACCCAATAATGGGTAGAAGGTTTTTAGTATGCTGTAATCCTCATCTGTTTCAAGGGGCATTGCAGTTCCTCATAATTTTTGGAAAGCCTTCCATTCACTGCTTAGGCCAACAGTGTACATGATACCCAGTTGCTATAAATGGAAAAAACTGTTTAGTTATGGCCCTCTGACCTCCATGTCTCTTCCAAGGGGCATTGGAGTGCCTCAAAATTTTTGGTAGGCATTGCACTCACTGTATGCCCTATAACTGTGTAGCCAAATTGCTCCTTTTGGTACAGAAACATATCCTACAAGACATGTGGTTGACTGGCCTGATATTGATGTGAATGGTCCCTGTTCCTCCTGCTCTTTCTCCTTTGCCACAACCTCATCCATCATTCATCACCTGAAGCTTTATTTTAACGGGAGTCATAGAACTGGGATAGTAGCAGAAAAACAACTAGCAATCCTCGGAGGAGGTAGGATATGCGCCAAAGCGCTGACCACCTCAGGCCTAGCCTCTACTACATACATGCGCTTGTATTCCAAGGAACCTAAAGCTAAGGAGATGGATGGCCTCATGATCATGAATAACTTACTCGTTGTGTAGGAGGCCGACCACTGCTGCTGTCTACCTTCTTAACTTTGTGTTGAAGCCTGATTCACCCAGGACCCGCAATCCTCTATATCTGGAGGACGTGTTGCATCCCAGTGTCCAACTGTCCCGGCTTCCACAATATTAACCAAGTGTGAAGTTGTCAGTGAGATGGACCATCCCTGGCCACATTCACTTGTCCACGTGTTTGTGGTTAGGCTGTCCTTCCTACTAAATGCACTGGGGAGGGCACAGGTAATGTTTTGGTATGCACGCTTGTTTATAAGGCGCACTGGGACAAATAGGGGTGGCTGGGGACCGCTTATTGACACCCGGCCGCACCCAGGCGGCTGGGGACCGTGTGTAGGCACCCGGCTGCGGTGCGGCAGGGGATCAAGTATGGACACCTGACAACCTCCTGGTGGCTGGGAACCAAGCGTGGACACCCGGCCGCCGGGCAGCTGTGGACTGAGTTTGAGTACCAGGCCGCCAACAAAGCCATGACGTGGTGGCCAGATTCGCCTCGACATTCCTAAAAGGCCCAACTTCAAGTGCAAGCAAGCAGTATGGTATTGCAGCCTGGGGGTGGGAGGGTGGCAGGCTGAATACTTGTACTTGCATTTCAAGTAATGGGGGAGGTACAATGGAACACTGCCTTGGGTCAAGAACTTGCATGGGGATAGTTGCAAGTCTGCATCTTCTGATGCGGCAAGGATAACTTCTGATGGGCACACTTTTAGGCAGTGACCTGGGAGTCAGACATGCTTCCAGTGGTCTTCCCCATGCTGTTCCCATGTCTTTTCAGCACTGTATGCATGTGTCACACAGCACATGGCCAGATAAGGTTGTAAAATGATAAAAAGACATTTCCCAGTGAATGCATTTGTCACGGTTGAAAGCAATACAAAAGTGCAAAAACGCATAAAAAATGCTACTTGTGAACATAGCCCAAGTTGTGGAGGGGCACTTCACCTTACCTGTGTGCCCCCCCTCACGGGTCCCCTGGTCTCAGGCTTCCTGAATAGAACCACGTCTGTGTCCCTGGTATGTATCGATAATGAGTATGGGAATAGGATATTGAAGGGGGCTCTAGATTTACTACCCCCTTCACTACTCCAGATGGTTCATATAGGTATACTAATTGTGTAATATGAGTATTTATTGACCTTGACTGCCATTTATTGTTATTATGACTATAGTAGATTTATGCAGTGTCTTTGCTTGAGTAATACGATTACATTAAATTAACGGGGCCCCCTGGGGTGGGGACATCGCTTTGGTGAGAGGCTGTTTTAATTACCACTTTTCTCTGGTTCACTTTTCCCCCATTTTTTGTGCCTTTTATATTAAAAGCTTTTCCAAATAATAAACTTTATACATTTTTCTAAAGAAAACCTTTATGGTAGTCCCTCTTTCGTTGTATGTTTTTGTTTTTTGGTGTTAATTAAACGATGGGATTTAATTAGTCCGTTTAGGATAGTGCTTTTGTATAAGTATACATCTGATTAATATTGAGTATAATAGATCCCAGTTGGGATATATGCACTATTGTGGTCTATGAATTTCTATAGCAAGTTGTGGAGGAGTATTTTTGTTTTTTGTTATTTATTTTACCTTATACACAAATCTTTACCATGGAAAGGATGTTCCTTAACATATTTCACAGGAAAGCAGTTTTTTAGTTTCGTTTTTGAACGTTTTATTGTGAGCCCTTAAAAGTGCTTAATACCTCTGACCACTTTGTTGACAGCAGTCACCTGGGGGTCAGAAATGCTTCATGGGGCAATCACCATGATGTCCCCATGTCATTTTATGCACTTGTGATTCTATCTACAGACTGTCGGGGGTGCCGCCGCAAAAATACTCCCATAGACTAACATTGGGCTCGTTGCTCGTGTCGAGCACCTGACTATCATGGTGACCTCGGCCCGAGCTTCCAGCACCCGATCATTTTAGTGCTCGCTCAACACTAGTGACGATGAAAATTGTACATTCGACTGAAGGCATCAAAACTATGAATTAACATATGTGGAATTATATACTTAAAAAAAAAATTTGTGAAACAGCTGAAAATATGTCTTATATTCTAGGTTCTTCAAAGTAGCCACCTTTTGCTTTGATGACTGCTTTGCACACTCTTGGCATTCTCTTGATGAGCCTCAGGAGGTAGTCACCGGAAATGGTTTTCACTTCACAGGTGTGCCCTGTCAGGTATAATAATTGAGATTTCTTGTCTTATAAATGGGGTTGGACCATCAGTTGTGTTGTGCAGAAGTCAGGTGGATACACAGCTGATAGTCCTACTGAATAGACTGTTAGAATTTGTATTATGGTAAGAAAAAAGCAGCTAAGTAAAGAAAAACGAGTGGCCATCATTACTTTAAGAAATGCAGGTCATTTAGTCCGAAAAATTGGGCAAACTTTGAAAGTGTCCCCATGTGCAGTTGCAAAAATCATCAAGCGCTACAAAGAAACTGGCTCACATGAGGACCGCTCCAGGAAAGGAAGACCAAGAGTCACCTCTGCTTCTGAGGATAAGTTTATCTGAGTCACCAGCCTCAGAAATCGCAGGTTAACAGCAGCACAGATTAGAGACCAGGTCAATGCCACACAGAGTTCTAGCAGCAGACACATCTCTTCAACAACAATTTAGAGGAGACTGTGCAGCAGGCCTTCATGGTAAAATAGCTGCTAGGAAATGACTGCTAAGGACAGGCAACAAGCAGAAGAGACTTGCTTCGGCTAAAGAACACAAGGAATGGACATTAGACCAGTGGAAATCTGTGCTTTGGTCTGACGAGTCCAAATTTGAGATCTTTGATTCTAACCACTGTGTCTTTGTGCGACACAGAAAAGGTGAACGCATGGACTCTACATGCCTGGTCCCCACCGTGAAGCATGGAGGAGGAGGTGTGATGGTGTGTGGGTGCTTTGCTGGTGACACTATTTGGGATTTATTCAAAATTGAAGGCATACTGAACCAGCATGGCTACCACAGCATCTTGCAGCATCATGCTATTCCTTCCCGTTTGCGTTTAGTTGGACCATCATTTATTTTTCAACAGGACAATGACCACATACACACCTCCAGGCTGTGTAATGGCTATTTGATCAAGAAGGAGAGTGATGGGGTGCTACGCCAGATGACCTGGCCTCCACAGTCACAAGACCTGAACCTAATCGAGATGGTTTGGGGTGAGCTGGACCGCAGAGTGAAGGCAAAAGGGCCAACAAGTGCTAAGCATCTCTGGGAACTCCATCAATATTGTTTGAAGACCATTTCCAGTGACTACCTCTTGAAGCTCATCAAGAGAATGCCAAGAGTGTGCAAAGCAGTCATCAAAGCAAAAGGTGGCTACTTTGAAGAACCTAGAATATAAGACATTTTTTCAGTTTTTTCACACTTTTTTGTTAAGTATATAATTCCACATGTGTTAATTCATAGTTTTGATGCCTTCCGTGTGAATGTACAATTTTCATTGTCATGAAAATACGGAAAAATGTTTAAATGAGAAGGTGTATATCTATACTAAAGTTCAAAAGTTTTGGGTCACCCAGACAATTTTGTGTTTTCCATGAAAACTCATACTTTTATCAAATGAGATGAAAAATGATTAGATAATATAGTCCAGACATTGACAAGGTTAGAAATAATGATTTTTATTGGAAAGAATAATTTTCTCCTTCACACTTTGCTTTGGTCACAGAATTCTCCCTTTGCAGTAATTGCAGCATTGCAGACCTTTGGCATTCTAGCTGTTAATTTGCTAAGGTAATATTGAGAAATTTCACCCCATGCTTCCTGAAGCCCCTCCCACAAGTTGGATTGGCTTGATGGGTACTTTTTGCGTACCATACAATCAAGCTGCTCCCACAACAGCTTAATGGGGTTGAGATCTGGTGACTGCGCTGACCACTCCATTACAGATAGAATACCAGCTGCCTGCTTCTTCCCTAAATAGTTCATGCATAATTTGGAGGTGTGCTTTGGGTCATTGTCCTGTTGTAGGATGAAATTGGCTCCAATCAAGCTCTGTCCACAGGGTATGGCATGGCTTTGCAAAATGGAGTGATAGCCTTCCTTATTCAAAATCCCATTTACTTTGTACAAATCTCCCACTTTACCAGCATCAAAGCAACCCTAGACCATTACATTACCTCCACCATGCTTGACAGATGGCGCCAGGCACTCTTCCAGCATCTTTTCAGTTGTTCTACGTCTCACAAATGTTCTTCTGTGTGATTCAAACACCTCAAACTTTGATTCGTCTGTCCATAAAATTTTTTTCCAATCATCCTCTGTCCAATGTCTAGGTTCTTTTGCCCATATTAACCTTTTGCTTTTATTAGCCAGTCTCAGATATGGCTTTTTCTTTGCCACTTTGCCCTGGAGGCCAGCATCCGGGGGTCGCCTCTTCACTGTAGATGTTGACACTGACGTTCTGCGTGTACTATTTAATGAAGCTGCCAGTTGAGGAGCTGTGAGGCGTCGATTTCTCAAACTAGAGACTCTAATGTCCTTGTCTTGTTGCTCAGTTGTTCAGCGCGGCTCCCACTTCTCTTTCTACTCTGGTTAGAGCCTGTTTGTGCTCTCCCCCGAAGGGAGTAGTACACACCGTTGTAGGAAATCTTCCGTTTCTTGGCAATATCTCGCATGGAAAGCCTTCATTTCTAAAAACAAGAATAAACTGTTGAGTTTCACATGAAAGTTCTCTTTTTCTGGCCTTTTTGAGAGTTTCATAGAACAAACAAATGTAATGCTCCAGATTCTCAACTAGCTCAAAGGAAGGTCAATGTTATAGCTTCTCAAATCAGCCAAACCATTTTCAGCTGGGTTAACATACTTGTGCATGGGTTTTCTAGGGATTTTAAACATCCATTAGCATTCTTACACAGTTAGCAAACACAATGTACCATTAAAACACTGTAGTGGTGGTTGTTGGAAATGGGCCTCTATACACCTATGTAGATATTGCAATAAAAACAAGACGTTTGCAGCTAGAATAGACATTTACCACATTAACATTGTATAGAGTGTATTTATGATCCATTTAATGTTAGCTTCGTTGAAAAAAAATGTGCTTTTCTTTCAAAAATAGTGAAATTTCAAAATGACCCCAAACTTTTGAATGTTAGTGTGTGTATATATATATATATATATATATATACAGTACAGACCAAAAATTTGCACACACCTTCTCATTTAAAGATTTTTCTGTATTTTTATGACTATGAAAATTGTACATTCACACTGAAGTCATCAAAACTGTGAATTAACACATGTGGAATTATATAATTAACAAAAAAGTGTGAAACAACTGAAAATATGTCTTGTATTCTAGGTTCTTCAAAGTAGCCACCTTTTTCTTTGATGACTGCCTTGCACACTCTTGGCATTCTCTTGATGAGCTTCAAGAGGTAGTCACCGGAAATGGTCTTCCAACAATCTTGAAGGAGTTCCAAGAGATGCTTAGCACTTGTTGGCACTTTTGCCTTCACTCTGCGGTTCATCTCACCCCAAACCATCTTGATTGGGTTCAGGTCTGGTGACTCTGGAGGCCAGGTCATCTGGTGTAGCACCCCATCACTCTCCTTCTTGGTCAAATAGCCCTTACACAGCCTGGAGGTGTGTTTGGAGTCATTGTCCTGTTGAAAAATAAATGATGGTCCTACTAAACGCAAACCGGATGGAATAGCATGCCGCTGCAAGATGCTGTGGTAGCCATGCTGGTTCAGTATGCCTTCAATTATGAGTAAATCCCCAACAGTGTCACCAGCAAAGCCCCCCCACACCATCACACCTCCCCCTCCATGCTTCACGGTGGGAACCAGGCATGTAGAGTCAATCCGTTCACCTTTTCTGCATCGCACAAAGACACAGTGGTTGGAACCAAAGATTTCAAATTTGGACTCATCAAACCAAAGCACAGATTTCCACTGGTCTAATGTCCATTCCTTGTGTTCTTTAGCCCAAACAAGTCTCTTCTGCTTGTTGCCTGTCCTTAGCAGTGGTTTCCTAGCAGCTATTTTACCATGAATGCCTGCGGCACAAAGTCTCCTCTTAACAGTTGTTGAAGAGATGTGTCTGCTGCTAGAACTCTGTGTGGCATTGACCTGGTCTCTTATCTGAGCTGCTGTAAACCTGCGATTTCTGAGGCTGGTGACTTGGATAAACATCCTCAGAAGCAGAGGTGACTCTTGGTCTTCCTTTCCTAGGGCGGTCCTCATGTGAGCCAGTTTCTTTGTAGCGCTTGATGGTTTTTGCAACTGCACTTGGGGACACTTTCAAAGTTTTCCCGCTTTTTCGGACTGACTGACCTTCATTTCTTAAAGTAATGAGGGCCACTCGTTTTTCTTTACTTTGCTGCTTTTTTCTTGCCATAATACAAATTCTAACAGTCTATTCAGTAGGACTATCAGCTGTGTATCCACCTGACTTCTGCACAACACAACTGATGGTCCCAACCCCATTTATAAGGCAAGAAATCAGACTTATTAAACCTGACAGGGCACACCTGTGAAGTGAAAACCATTTCCGGTGACTACCTCTCGAAGCTCATCAAGAGAATGCCAAGAGTGTGCAAAGCAGTCATCAAAGCAAAAGGTGGCTACTTTGATGAATCTAGAATATAAGACATATTTTCAGTTGTTTCACACTTTTTTGTTAAGTATATAATTCCACATGTGTTAATTCATATTTTTTATTCCTTCAGTGTGAATGTACAATTTTCATAGTCATGAAAATACAGAAAAATGTTTAAATAAGAAGGTGTGTCCAAACTTTTGGTCTGTAATGTACATACACACTAGTCATGGCTGAAAGTTTTGTCACCCTTTTAATTGTTACAGAAAATTAAGTATTTCTGCCTAAAGCAATTTTGAGATCTCTCCACAGGTGTTCAGTGGGATTTAGATCCAGACTCATTGCTGGCCACTTCAGAACTCTCCAGCACTTTGTTTCCTTCCATTTCTGGGGGTTCCTTGAAGTATGGTTGGCGTCATTGTCCTGCTGGAACACAAACCCAGCTTTCTGAAACTGAGAACTACATTGCAACGCAAAATCTTTTGGTAATCTTCAGATTTAATGATGTCTTGTACACAGTCAAGGCACCCAGTGCCGGAGGCAGCAAAACAACTCCAAAATATCTTTGAACTTCCACCATATTTGACTGTAGGTACTGTGCTCTTTTATTTATAGGCCTCATTCTGTTTTCGGTAAACAGTAGATTTATGAGGTTTACTGAACAGCTCTATCTCATTTTTCCCCAAGACACTTTTCCAGAAGGATTTTGGCTTACTCATATACATTTTGGCAAACTGCAGTCTAGCTTTTTTATGTCTCTATTTGGGGTCTTCCTGAATCTCCTGTCATAGCATTTCATTTCAATCAAATGTTAACGGATAGTTTACGCTGACACTGATGCACCCTGAGCCTGCAGGACAGCTTTAATTTCTGTGGAACTTGATTGGATCTGCTTATCCACCATCTGGACTATCCTGCTTTGCAACCTTTCATCAATTTTTCTTTGATGTTCGCATTCAGAGAGCTTAGCTACAGTGTCATGGGTTGTAAACTTCTTGATTATGCTGCGCACCATGGAGAAAGAAACATCAATGTCTCTGGAGATGGACTTGTAACCTTGAGATTGTTGATATTTTTCAACAATTTTAGTTCCTAAGTCCTCAGACAGTTCTCTTCTCCTCTTTCTTTTCTCCATGCTCAGTGTGGCAAACACAGACACACAATGCAAAGATTGAAACTTCTCCCAATTTTATCTTGTTTCAGGTGTGATTTTCATATTGCCCACACCTGTTACTTTCTACAGGTGAGTTTGAATGAGCATCACATGCTTGAAATTAAGTTGTTTACCCACAATTTTGGAAAGGTACCAACAATTTTGTCTGGCCCATTTTTGGGGTTTTATGTTAAATTATGTCCAATTTGCCTTTTTTTCTCTCATTTTTGGTGTTCTACCAATAAACATATGTAACTGCAATGATTTTCTAGGAGAAATACTTCATTTTCTGGAACAATTTCAATGATGCTAACACTTTTGGCCATGACTGTATTGTGTCATCTGGAAGTGGACTTGGGGCTGACAAACTGTAGATAATGGCCAAAATGTCTTGGATATAGCTGGGTGTGTGCCTCACCAAGGGTTTCACAATGTTCTCCACCCTGCCTATGTTCTCAGTTAATGTCCCAATACCATAAATGATTAGCCTCCCAGGATTACCTTTTTTATGTATTTCAGCTAACATGTAGAAATTATCTGGTTGTGGATTGTCTAGTATTAGGTCCAGTATTGAGGATGACATAGAGTCAAACCCATTGAAGATATGTGTGAGTTCACAATATACCAGTGTAACATTTCATATACTGTATGTTGTGCTCTTGTCTCAGTAATTCAATTTTAATCCTGCCTGATGAAGCAGCCTCTGTGTTCTGAAAGCTGCAAGCATAATTCTTCTGGCTTGGTATCAGGTATCACTCCGAGAGTACTTTTGTAACTTTTGGGCATAAAAGTATTTACATTGATTTTTCAGGCTAACACGGTGCCACAGTATAATTTTTTCTTGTGCATCAGATTTATATTTTTAAAATAATTTAAAAACCTTGTATTATTTCCTTTAAATGTCAATGTAAATACTTTTATGCTCAAAAATGACACAAGTATTCTCGGAATGATACCTTTTTTGGCTAACGAAAAAAAAAATATATATCTGCAAGGTTTCAGAGCACTGAGGCTCCTTCTTCAGGCAATATTACAAATGAATTCACAAGACAAAACGCACAACATTAAAGAGATATTACATCAAGACATATGTTCATGAGGTATAAGGGGTGAAGCCTCCTAATGATAAGTCAAAGAGATCAAATTTAGGGTTTTTAGTTGCAAATGGCAAGTCTGTGGGATTGTTTAGTAATCTTGAGATCGCCTGTTGGAGGTGTGAATTGAATCCATGTAGTGAGTCATAAATTCAGGTATTAGATTGAGTCCTGTTGTTAAGGAATTGAACATTCTTATCAATTTGAATTCCCAATTTTTTTTCTCTCTGTCATCCTTGAAATAACCTTTCAGTATTAAAACTTTTAGATCTTTCATACAGTGTCCCGGGCCAGAGAATTTTTTTCCCACAGGCTTGTCCGATTCATTTGTAATTGTGAGTCTGTGTAAATTAATTCTCGTTTGCAGTTTTTGCATAGTTTCTCCAATATAAACTCCTTCTGGGCACGTTGTACATTGTATCATGTCACCACATTGGAGGATGTACATGAAAAGACATCCGTGATTTTGTAGTCCTGATTTGTGTTTGGTATGCGCATTGTATTTGATGGTAATATATGCGTACAATGTAATGTATATCTGGTTACATAGTACCAAGTCTTAGCCTAGGACGATTCTGCTCTACATTAGAAGGGCTTCCCCTCAGTGTGCTGGGGCACACTCGATAGGTGTGTGAAGCTCTTAATTGTCTGCTGCCAAAATAGGTATAAGTTGTATGTACAGGCCTATTCACATCTGTTCCCTCTCAATACGCTGTTTCACCTTTTATCTTTGAACAAATATATCACTTTTTATGGCCCTTTATTATTTTGATTATTGTCACAGATCCTAATGTTTTATCTCTGCTTTTATTGTATTTTCTGATTTTTACTTTGAACTTTTTTGTAGTATTTTTGTATTGTCCTGTTTTTAAATGAGGTCAGGGATCATAGCCCTTAGGCTATGTGCCCACATAGCATTTTTGTAGCGTTTTTGCAGCATTTTTACAGCCGCGAAAATGCTGCGAAAACGCTTGTAAAACCGTCTGCCATGCAAGGCAATGTGAATTCGGATGTGCTATGCTAATTCGCATTGCATTGTAAAACACAGCATGACCATTTCTACTGTGATTACGCTGCATATTCGCGGCCATTGAGGAACATTGAAACGCAGCAAACCCGCAGGTATATGTGGATTTGCTGCGTTTCAATTAAATTCAATGGCCGCAAATTTGCGGCATAATCGCTGGTCGTGTACTAACCCAGGATGAAGAGGAGACTACAACTCCTCTTCATCCCGGCTACCACGCGGTGAAAAAAAGAAACAAAAAGATAAAAATAAAAAAACCCTGTATACTCACCTCTCCGGTCTCCTCCCCGCCGCGTCCTCTCTCCTTGGCGTCCCGCGGTGCTCTTACAGGACCTGTGGTGAAGTCATTTAGTCAGCTGATGGTCACGCGACCGCTGACGTCAGCAGTCAGGTGATGGTCGCGTGACCATCAGCTGACTTAATGACGTCACCGCAGGTCCTGTAAGTACACCGCAGGACACCGAGGAGAGAAGATCACTGCCGGGAGCAGACCGGAGAGGTGAGTGTACAGGTTTTTTTTATTTTTAACATTTTAATTATTTTTTTTTTACTATTGATGCTGCATTTAAAGCAGCATAAGTTGGTCACACAATATAAATCCATGCCGGTTGCGTGGATTTCTATTGTGTGACCAACTTGTCAAGCACTTTTCCAAGTGATGCTCAAAATCGCTTGGAAAAGTGCTTGAAAAAACGCATGCGAAAACGCTGAAAAGTGCTTCTCTCTGGCAGAAAAAATGCATGTAAATCTCCATGTGTTTTTTTCTGCCAGAGAGAGGCAAAAACTTTCTGCATCAAATCTGCTACATGGGCACATAGCCTTAAACTTCCTCTCATCCTAGTGTATATATTGCAGCAAGTGGTTAGGTCCCTTTAAGCCTGATGGACTTTTTGACTTTGACTTTTTGAGTGTAGATTTGGCAGGTTATCTAGCGGTGTAGTGATTTCTTTAAACCCACAAATGATTCACGGAATTGTGTAACAATGGGCAGTGGAAATTAAAAAAAGGGCAAGTAGAAGAAAATGGATCCCATGATTTGTTATGTAATTTCTACATAGAACGCCCCATATGTGGTCAAAAACTGCTTTTCTGCCACAGTGCAAAGCTCAGAAGGGAAGGAACATCATATAGAAGTTCACATTTTGCCGGAATGGTTTGTGGGTGCCATATTACTTTGGAAGAGCCCATGAGGTGCCAGAACAGCAAGCAAGTCAGCTCACAAGTTACCTAAGTTAACAAACTACACCCCTTGAGTGAATTGATCTAATGGTACAGTGAGCATATTGACACGGTTGTGTCACAGAATTTTATACCATTGGGTGGTGAAGAAATAATAATTACAAGGGAAAATGGTAAAAATGGTCCCAAAATGTGTTACATTTCTCCTTGATGTAATTATATTGTCACGGGTGTGTCAGAGGTGACAGACAGTCGCCCTTCAGTTGGTTGCAGGAGAGCTCTACTTTTGGCATTACAGACATCTTCATATAGGCTGTCTCTAGGACCCAGAAGCTACCTCCCTCTGGCTAATTAACAACCTGCATGGGTGTATAAATATCTGCTGTGTTTCAGAGGGAGGTGCCGGCGATATTCATTACTACTTGTGAAAGTTTAGCAAGAGCAATACTTCATCCTCTCTGGAGCTTGAGGACGTGTGTGCATTTGCCTGGAGTTCGTCTAAAGCTAATTGTCTATAGTGTTTAGAGGAGATTGACTAGTGCTCATCTCCTCCCTTCCCTAGCCTTAGCCATATGCCAAAGAATGACAGGGTGAGGCACGCATGCAGCGATTGGTGAAGAGCCAATACAGGGACATTAGGGGAGACAGAGTGACACAACATCAACCTAGGAGGTCTCCACTCCCCCCCTTTCCCTAGAGTCTGGGCCTCGTTTCCTCTTCCCCTTGCGCTGCACTAAGTCTTTCCCACACCTTGAATGACAAATATCTCGTATGTAGCTGTATAGTACAGTGTGGTCACATGGCAGGGCTCAGGAGGGAAGGAATGGTATATGACTTTTTGGGTGAAAATTTTGCTCAAATAGTTTGTGGACTCCCTTTGTAGAGCCTCCAAATGCTTAAACATCTGAAATCCTCCTTTTCTGACCCCTTGTTTGAATTTCCATATCTTTAGGAATTGATCTACGAGTGAAGTGACAATTTTGACTCCAGGGTTGATTTGCAGAAGCAAGTACGCACTGAAAATGCAAATATGCCATTGAAATTCCAGTATATTGTAGTGTCCATTATATTGTGCCCAACTTGTGCTTCTGGAGACACAAAACTCCATAAATTCACTTTGCTCTCTTCGCTACAGTAATGCCAAACAGGTGGATGCTAACTACGGTTTAGGCATACTGGGGCTTAGAATGGAGGGGTCATGTAGATTTGACAGGCTGATTTTGCTGGATTTGTTTTGGGAGGAGCCCTGTTGCTTTTCCATAGTCTTTATGCTACCAGTAATGTGGAAACCCCTTATATTTCTGTTAATAAACTTCTTCCCGCTGCCTACTCTCTAAATGTTGTAATCAATTTCTATTGCAGCATTTGGGGGGTTAAAGTGTCGGGAGGGGTGCGGCACCGCTCCTGGCACTGAGTGCTGGGTGTCAGAATCAGCTGACACTTGACGGCGAACAAGCGCGCACAGCTCCTGTGCACGGGCGATCTCTATGACAGATCCATATGTCCAAGGTCGTTAAGTACCAGGTTACTTGGATATATGGATACATCAAAGGTCATAAAGGGGTTAATCAGAGATCATTTTATCATTTCTATACTTACCTCCTGCGATTTATTGTTTTGGTGCCATCTGCTGGTCTCCCACTTTTTAATTTTCATCTTTTAATATTAAATACTTTGTATATTGTTAGCCTCTAATAAAGCTTTATTTTTTACCATGGTTCACTCAGTACAAATAATTTTATATGATTTTGTTCTAGATTGTACTGAACCGTATTTAAAAGTTCCATGTAGATATTTTAAAACGAATATATTTCCTTTAATACTTGTATGTGTGCCACCTTTGTCTGCTCTTCTTCTTCTAAGAAAAAAACATATTTATTGTTGTAGTATCCTTAACAATTGTTTTTTGTCTTTATTTGTGTGTTTTATATTTTTATAAATAAAAATAACTAATTTTTTATATAGTCCTTCTATGGGACTTCAAAGTTTACTTCTGTGATCACTTCTCTAAGATATTGCAATACACACGCACTGCAGTGCATTACATCTGTAAGTGTTACACTGACAGAAAGTGTTTTGAACCCTGCTTGTGGCATGGTCTTACAGGCCATCTTAGCTGTCAGACCAAGTGGTCATTATTTGACCTCTAACTGACATGACAATGATCGGCTCCCCACAATTGCATTGCGGGGTGCCAATCATGTGAAAGAGGTAGTCCTCTGCCACTCACAAACCTCTAAATTCCACAATCGCCATTAATCACAACATTTAGAGGGTTAAACATCCAGGCCATTGCAGGCACCAGACCTGGCTGTTGCAACAAGAGCTCAGCTGTCACTCAAGCTGATCTTCCGGCGTCAATTGTGCAGGCACAGCTCATCGCATTATCGTCCTGACTTAACAGTATATCGATTTACAAAAACCACTTCCCGATCATAATGTAACTTTACGCTTTATGTGAGGTAGAGTTTAAAGAGAAGCTGTTACCATGAAATGCAGTCATCACCTGTTACCGTGAAATGTGCAGGCATCATGTTATTGAGCATGAGAAGCTGAGAAAATTGATTGAAATGATTCAGCATAATCTGTGTAATAATTTAATCATCTACTATTTCTGGGACTTTCTTATTGCGGCATTTATTGGATTGTGAGAGGAAGGGAAATTCCTTTTTCATTCCATCGGCACCCTTGCAATTTGAGCGTAGGGAGCCGATCATTTTCATGGCAACTAGAGATCAAATAATCACCTCAAGGTCTGCCAGCTATGGTGGCCCGTTAAACCTATTACACTCAGATCTACTCCATAGGTGGTCCCCTGGTGTTATACCTGCTCACTGTGCGACCTCTGAAGGTGCGTTTCCAATAGCAGGCGGTTAGAAAACCATTGTGAAGTTATTACGCCAGGAGGTGCCGTGTTTTCTCCTTTTTTCTTTCCGACCTGTTTCTCCGTGTGCTGGTAGCCCACATTAGCCCACTGTGTGTACGCCAAATAACAGACATCGACAGGCTTTTGTCAGGTGCATGAACTCAAAGATTTTTGTAGAAAAATATGTGACTTTTCTGGCTTTATTTCTACAGTGGATATTTCAGGACATGGACTTGGAACAATGATGTTTACAGGTAAGATCAATAGTCATAAAAATGTTCAGATTTTTGGCTAATACTTTTCCATCGGTACATTACAGACAAGTTGTGCATGTGCAGCACCAGATATTAGTGATCCACCAATCACATATTCCATCAGGGTGACTTATAATTCTGAATTTCATTGTCATGCTTTTCCACACAGTTGTCATTTACATATTGTGTATTAGATCATTCATAATGAAATGTCCATATTTTACATTAAAAAGAATTCAGGATTCTGATCGCAGTGATTACTGTGTAATCTGTATTATACAATCCTGCTTTGTAATGATACTGTGAAGTGATCTGTACAGCACAGGATACATGTGACTCTTAAGACAATTAGTAGTCACTGTAAAAACCCTACGTTTTTAGATTTTTCTCTATTATATAATTGGTAGAATTGCTGTGAATTGATTCCAACAATCCAGTCCATTTTCCGTGTCAGTATTCTGTAGTTTGGGATCCACAAGAGCCGCCTCTTACCTGACTTTAATCAGAGCTCTTAGATCAATTATTCGGCCTGGTGCAGCATCATTGTCACAGTGTAACGCACATGTCACATCGTGCCAGACCAGCTAATCAATAGAAGAGCCGCGGATGCTGTAAATTAATAGGCGGTTCTCACAACTTCTGTCTAGTGACCCCAAATTACTGACATGGCCGCTTGACCGAATAATCCAAATTGATTTTCACAAACTCTAATAGATAGTGATATGTAAAAGTAACAAAATACCAACAATTATAAAAAAATATTAATATAAAATATTTGATTTGAACATTGTCATTTTCCAGTCAAATTTTCCATTAAAGTTATGTTCTCACGATGAGCTTTTGGTGAGTTTTTGATGTTGCAGATTTTCTGCACCATTTTTGCGTGCATTATATAAAATAGGTAGCTTGCATTTTTTTGAAAATATGCAGCATAAAAAACTCACCAAGAGCTCATTGTGGGAATGTAGCCTAAAGCAGATATGGAACAATGTTAAAAGCTTCTGATTTGGGCTTCCATAGTGTACAAATGTCCTGTTCTTGAGAATTTTTTGCTGTTTTTAAGTTTTATTCTTTTGCTTCATATCACTGGTCCACTCTGGAACTTACCTACAACATAGAAGCTGATCAGAGTAGATTAACCAAACCGATCCCTCATAAAACACATCATTTCTTAGAAAACCCTCAAGGATTTTGCCCACAGCCGAGGATAAACTTACAGACTGTAGCCCTGTAAATTACCAGCCCAGTCATAGTTCTTGTCTAGTCATGTCTACGTTATCCCTATGAGTTCCTTCCATCTTGTTGGTGAGGCTTCTGGCATTAGTGTACATGCATTTTATGTCCTAATCCTTCCATCCCATGCCACCCCCAGTTTCATTACTTATACCCATGTCACTTTCTACACTATCTTCCCTTGCTGTTAAGTAATTGTCTCTAGTTTAAACAGTTCTTTAACCTTCTAGCCATTCTTTCCCCCAGCACAGCGCCCCCCACCTATTGAGGTGCAGTCCATCCTCTTGTGCACAATGACTGTTTTGCCCTAAACAGCTCCTTCTAGTAATCTGTCAAACTGATCAGCAATATGTGAAACTCGAGTGCTAGGATGACTACACAGTTTGCCGATTCCAATCACAGACAAATTTGAATTAAAATCAAGCTGAAAATGTTTACATTTATCTAGTATATAATACATGGAGAACACACGAGACATGGCATTATATGCCTTTCCTCCACATTTCTTTCCTCGTACTACAGACAGAGTAAATTTTATCGAGCACCTTGGACCAGGTCTGTTTACAACCATAGAGGAAGTTGATCCGGTCCTATGCTGTCTCCGAGAACAAAACCTGCTGACCAAGGAACAGTACTATGATGTGATGAAGAAGACAACTTCCCAGGACAAGATGGAACAACTGTGTGTCATCATCCGTTACTGGGAGGACACTGGGAAGTACATGGCTTACACATTGATCAAAAAGAACAATGAATTTTCTTTTAAACGATTAGAAGAAGAATGGATGAGAAGAAATCTTTTGGGTAAGTCTAGAATATTTCGACTTTATATTTGACACTTAGGCTGATGATGTTTCCATACTGCAAATATATATAAAACATTGTGTGGGGTCCTGACCCCATTGATCAGCAGAAACCTTCACTGCAGTCATGTACACAGCGTTCTCTATATCTGTGTCTGTGATTGCAGTTTAGACCTGTATAAGTTATAGGGGTTGTTTAACCATTGGATAAATGCAAATACAGTTATATGAAAAAGTTTGGGCACCCCTATTAATCTTAAGCTTAATGTTTTATAAAAATTGGTGTTTTTGCAACAGCTATTTCAGCTTGATATATGTAATAACTGTTGGACACAGTAATGTTTCTGCCTTGAAATGAGGTTTATTGTACTAACAGAAAATGTGCAATCTGCATTCAAACAAAATTTGACAGGTGCATAAGTATGGGCACCTCACCAGAAAAGTGACATTAATATTTAGTAGATCCTCCTTTTGCAAAAATAACAGCCTCTAGTCGCTTCCTGTAGCTTTTAATGAGTTCCTGGATCCTGGATGAAGGTATTTTTGACCATTCCTCTTTACAAAACAATTCCAGTTCAGTTAAGTTTGATGGTCGCCGAGCATGGACAGCCCTCTTCAAATGATCCCACAGATGTTCAATGATATTCACGTCTGGGGACTGGGATGGCCATTCCAGAACATTGTAATTGTTCCTCTGCATGAATGCCTGAGTAGATTTGGAGCGGTGTTTTGGATCATTGTCTTGCTGAAAGATCCATCCCCTGCGTAACTTCAACTTTGTCACTGATTCTTGAACATTATTGTCAAGAATCTGCTGATACTGAATGGAATCCATGCGTCCCTCAACTTTAACAAGATTCCCGGTGCCGGAATTGGCCACACAGCCCCAAAGCATGATGGAACCTCCACCAAATTTTACTGTGGGTAGCAAGTGTTTTTCTTGGAATGCTGTGTTTTTTTGCCGCCATGCATAGCGCCTTTTTGTATGACCAAACAACTCAATCTTGGTTTCATCAGTCCACAGGACCTTCTTCCAAAAAGAAATTGGCTTCTCCAAATGTGCTTTTGCATACCTCAGCCGACTCTGCTTGTGGCATGCTTGCAGAAACGACTTCTTTCGCATCACTCTCCCATACAGCTTCTCCTTGTGCACAGTGCGTTGTATATTTGACCGATGCACACTGACACCATCTGCAGCAAGTTGATGCTGCAGCTCTCTGGACATGGTCTGAGGATTGTCCTTGACTGATCTCACCATTCTTCTTCTCTGCCTTTCTGATGTTTTTCTTGGCCTGCAACTTCTGGCCTTAACAAGAACTGTCCCTGTGTTCTTCCATTTCCTTACTATGTTCCTCACAGTGGAAACTGACAGGTTAAATCGCTGAGACAGCTTTTTGTATCCTTCCCCTGAACAACTATGTTGAATAATCTTTGTTTTCAGATCATTTGACAGTTGTTTTGAGGAGCCCATGATGCCACTCTTCAGAGGAGATTCAAACAGGAGAACAACTTGCAAGTGGCCACTTTAAGTAGCTTTTCTCATGATTGCATACACCTGGCTATGAAGTTCAAAGCTCAATGAGGTTACAAAACCAAAAAAAGTGCTTTAGTAAGTCAGTAAAAAGTAGGTAGGAGTATTTAAAACAAGAAAATGATAAGGGTGCCCATACTTATGCACCTGTCAAATTTTGTTTGAATGCAGATTGCACATTTTCTGTTAATACAATAAACCTCATTTCAAGGCAGAAACATTACTGTGTCCAACAGTTATTACATATATCAAACTGAAATAGCTGCTGAAAAAACACCAATTTTTATAAAACATTAAGCTTAAGATTAATAGGGGTGCCCAAACTTTTTCATATAACTGTATAAATCAATAAAATTACTAATAAACTCAACACAGAAAACTGTGCCGTTCACATAATTATTACCCTAAAATGCTTCTTTTCCATTGTAATCTGTGATGTGACAACATGAAGATTCTAATAGTCCAATGTATTTGGAGAGTTTTATAGGCCTCTTAATACTGTTTTCAGTGACCCCTATAATTTTTCCGTCAATAAGTCGGACTACAGCGGGACTGTTGTCAATAATTATAACAGCATGCTTTCATCATGCCCACATTGGTGTGATTGACATCCCAGCATGTGGAGGGAGAAGGAGACAAAAAAGTCTCTCTTCACCTTCTCCTTCCTGTCTATGCACACACATGCTGCAGAGCGAGCTGTCAATCAAAGGGAAGTGTTTACTCACTGTGTGCTAAGTAGTGTTGAGCCACCCCCGTAGTGTTCGAGTTCGGTTCGGTTCGTCGAACACCCGTGTGTTCGCCGAACTGTTCGTCGAACTGTTCGTCGAACACCTTAGAACACCGTTAAAACCAATGGCAGGCAAACAAAAACACATAGAAACACATAGAAAACACCTTCAAAGGTGTCCAAAAGCTGACAAACTGCTCAGAAGACACAACTAACACATGGAAAAGTGACAAGTACATATAGTCATGCGAAAAGAAAAGAGGTGGAGGAGTAAAAGGAGGGGGAGACACAAATATAGGCATGTCATGCCCTTCTAAAATCCAAAAAGTGAGAAGTCGACACATTCAGTCCGCTCCTGCCCGTGCCTCCTCCGTGTCGCCGGGTTTGTGCCAGAGCCGCGGTGAACCCTGACGGCCAGCCCCCCTCTCCCAATACTGGTGCCTGTCCGCTGGTGGGTCGAGCGAGCCCCCCTGTGGTGGAGGCAGCACTAAGCTTTTTAATTTAAATTGTCTCTCTAATTTGAATGAATACACTTTAAATCCATTTACAAGGATCTATTGGAGGGCAAGTCTCATGCCAGCAGCCGTGTAATTCCAGCTCCAGTAGCGTCCACTAAAGCTGCTGCAGTTAAAAAGCTTTTATAAGGATCGAGCTCGGCTGTCCACCGCAAGGCATCATACTGCCAGTCCCAGCCCCTATGCCTTGGGGTGCCTCCTGATGCTCTTCACTGAGTATCCCGTGGTCCCGAAGCATTTCCTTTGAAAAAATTATGTGTCCAAACTACAGGTGGTGTAGCTTGCTTAACAGCCGGGATAATCCGCTGACTAGCAGACACTGCTACTAGGCACAAAGTATTTCCTGGGCTAGATGCAGTTAAAAATTTGTAATTAGATACTCTCGTTGGATGCTGAGAAAGCATTCCATAGAGTCTCCTGGCACGCCATATATGATTCTCTTAAAAAGCTTGGGGTAGGGGTCTAGGTGACCCTTTTATAGCCAAAATCACGGCCCTGTATCACAATACGTCACCTAGGCTGAAGATAAATGGAACTGTAGCACCCTGAGGGCTCGGTTGCTACAGAGGTATTGCACCTCACCCAGAGGTGTGATATCTCACTCTCAGGTAAGGATGGAGTGTGGATCAGGACCCGACACCTGCATGCATTACACCACATTGCCGTGGGGAAGGGCGACCAATATGCCTCTGAGATGGGCACAACAGTCCCTGTCCCTGGCTGGAGTGGGGGGAGGGAACACTGAGGAAGGGGAACCCTGTAGTGCAGGAGCAGGGAGGAAGCAGTTCCTGGGTGCATTGAGAAGGGAGTATAATAGGTGGGCACCATCTTAGTTCAGTGCAGAGAAGTCTGAGCAGAAGTGGCAGGGAGCAGGGGCTCTGCATGAGCTCTGCTCCGGAGGCGGGCCTAGTAACAGAGGCCCAGGCCTGGAAGAGGGAGAAGGAAGGAAGAGGAGCGGAGAAGGCTCCAGGAACGAGGAATGAAGGGATCCCAGGGGTGCGGACGGGCGAGTCGCCACCGCACGCCCGAATCCACCTGCGTGGAGGGGTCAGGCCAAAGGGGGAGACCGGTCCCCGAAACTAGTGGAAGCAGGAAACGACCCTCAGCTAGAAACCGGAGGCTCTGACATTTTATGTGGCGCAGCCCCTCGCTACATCCGCTAGGAAGGCACCACATAGGGTCAGGGAAACTGGCGCCAAGTTTACCAAGAGGAGGCCCGAGGCAGCCGGACAGAAGGGTTGGTAAGAAAGGCCAGACAAAGGACACACAAAGGGGGTCCTGTGAAGCATTCCAAAGTTATCTGGGAGTTGTCTGAGCCCCTCACCTGGTGAGCACAGTACGACGTGGGCAGCCGTTACCTGCAGACGTGGTCTGGATAATAAGAACTGTGAGTAAAGGCCCTGGACTGCATCACTGACTCGTGTCGTTACTGCTGCTGCCCTGCACCATCACCCCCATCCTCCGCATACACTGCCCTGAGGCTATACTCCTCCCGTGGGGAGTTATGCTACACTCTGCTGCACCCACAACACCAGCCTCAGCGGTCTGCCCTGCAGCGGCGGTTCACTCTGACCGCAATCCACGGGTGGCGTAGTCGGACACTTAAACATCAAAACCACATAAATAGTTCCGCCACTGGTTTGACCACCCTGAGCCACGGAACTGGGTCGCCGCCACGAAGACTACAACCACCAGCATCCACCAAAAAGGGTCCGGCTCCGGGTGTCCCAAGGCCCAGGGTGTGCATCAGAACATTTTCATCACCTTTCACAATCACCAATGGGACAAGGCAGGGATGTCCTCTTTCCCCTCTCTTATACATCCTAGTGACGGAGCACCTGCTCTCATCAATTCGCCATAACCCCAATATTAGGTGGATTGAGGTGGGAGGCACCGAGTACAAGTGCTCTCTATTTTCTGATGATGTCCTAGTATATATCACTCAATCACATATATCCATCCATGCTGTTATGGCTGAAATAGATCACTTTGTTACATGGTCAAATTTTAAAATCAATGCCGCGAAGTCTGAGGCCCTCGATGTCTCCCTCCCCAAATCCATATAGGATTCCATCCAGTCCAACTTTCCCTTTGCCTAGCCCTCACAGGGTATCAAATACTTAGGAATTCCTATTCATAGAGACCTCTCCCATCTATGTTATCTTAATTTTGGGCCCTTTATTGAACAACTCCATACAGACCACGGTTGGCAAGTTAGAACTGTAAGATTCACTACGTGAACCACTGGTGTTTTGTGGAAAAGCACATGTACACTGTGTTGCAAATTATTATGCAAAAAGTGTTTAGGAGTGATAAGGGAAGAATTTGTTTGTTTGTCAGTTAAACTCATTGATGGTGATGTGTGTCAGGGCTCTTTATATCACTGTAAGCAATTGCAGACACCTGTGCTAATTAGTTTGGCAGGTGTGTCCAATGAAAGGCAAGACTACTTAAGAAGGCTGTCTCACATTATTAAGCAGCCTACATTTTCTGCCAAAATGGGAAAGAAAAAGGATGTGTCGGCTGCTGAGTAGCAACAAATTGTGGAGTGTTTAGGTCAAGGCATGACTACAATCAACATTGTGCGATGATCAGGATGAAGTGTCTTGGCAATCAAGAAGTATGTAGCTGATTCACAGTACACACGTGTGCGTGCTGATAAGGGCAAATTGAGGACTCTTTCCTACAGGCAATTACGTCAGGTTAAAAGAGCAGCGACAAAAAAGCCTTGTCATAGCAGCAGACAAGTTTTTGAAGCTGCTGGTGCCTCCAACGTCCCCCGAACAACAAGATGCAGGGTCCTTCAGAGGTTTGCAGCTGTGCATACGCCATCCTGTCGACCTCCTCTATCCACTTCACACAAGCAGAAATGGCTCCAGTGGGCTAAACATTACATGAAGACTGATTTCAAAACTGTTTTGTTCACGGAAGAGTGCCGTGCAGCACTCGATGGTCCAGATGGATGGAGTGGAGGATGGCTGGTTGATGGACACCCCACGCAAACACGGCTACAGCGCCAACAAGGAGGAGGTGGAGTAATGTTTTGGGCTGAAATCATGGGGAGAGAGATTGTCGGCCCCTTTAGGATCCCTGAAGGCGCTAAAGATGATATCCATAATGTATGTGGATTTTCTCAAACAGCACTTCCTGCCATGGTTCAAGAAGAAGAACCGTGTATTTCACAGCAAGATCATTTTTTTGCATGATAATGCACCATCTCATGCTGCACATAAAACATCTGCATCTCTGGCTGATATGGTCATAAAAGGGGACAAACTTATGGTGTGACCCCCATGCTCCCCTGACCTCTACCCCATTCAGAACCTCTGGAGCATCATCAAAATGAGTGTCTATGATGGCGGGAGGCAGTTCATATCTAAGCAACACCTCTGGGAGGGTATTCTGTCCTCATGCAAAATAAATTGAAGCAGAAACCATCCAAAACCTGACAAATTCAATGGACGAGAGAGTTCAGAAGCTCCTTTCGAACAAGGGGTCCTATGTGAAAATGTAACATCACCTAGAATAAAGTTTTGAGTTGAAAACTGTTTGATTTCAGTTTCTAATAACCTGCTAATGCTTATAATTTCAAAAATGACCATTTTTGGGGACTTTATTAAAATGAAAAGGTTGATCGAAAAGTTTGGGGGATCTAAGAGTGTGGCAACCCAGTAGTCATGATTACTTCGAATTCTGACAATATGAGGGTCATGTTGCAGGTAGTGCAGCAAGAAGGCACTTATGTGTCTTGCGCATCTCGGAGCCCCAAAATTATTTTCCGGGCTAGATGCAGCTAAAAATTATTATTAATTTTAAATCTGGTGGAGCTTAGTATAGATGGCCTAATAGGATCAGTGCTGCACACTGCTACAAAGCCCAAATTATTTTCCAGCCAAGATACAGATAAACATGATTAGTAATTTTAAATCTGGTGGAGCTTATTATAGATGGCCTAATAGAATCAGTGCTGCACACTGCTACAAAGCCCAAATTATTTTCCAGCCAAGATACAGATAAACATGATTAGTAATTTGAAAGCTTAAAACGGTTGGTAGGGTGATTTTAACCAATCATCAAGCTTTTACTCTCCCCAGGATGACACAGGGGTAGAAAAGTCGTTTCGGATCCATGATTTGTTCATCTTTATGAACGTGAGTCTGTCTACATTATCAGTGGAGAGCCGCGTGCGCTTATCTGTCAGCACACCACCAGCAGCGCTGAACACACGTTCAGACAGAACGCTGGCTGCGGGGCATGACAAGATCTCCAAGGCGTAAGTGGCTAGCTCCGGCCATTTATCCAGATTGGAAGCCCAAAAAGAGCAAGGGTCCAGTGACACAGTCATGGCTTCATTGTTTACTTGGAGATACTCCTGTACCATCGTCTCTAGGCGTTGACTATGTGTCAGACTTCTTGTCTCCTGTGGCCTTGCAAAGGATGGGCTAAAAAAGTGGTGAAATGATTCTGCAAAATTGATGTTACCAGCAGATACTGTGGTTCTGTTACGGTTTGAGTGCTGAACACTTGACGGTCCCACGGTTGGCAAGTTGGAACTGTGAGATTCACTACGTGCACCATGGTGTTTTGTGGAAAAGCACATGTAAGATTCTGCAACAGTCTCTGCTGATACTCCTGCATGCGTGCATCCCTTTCTATGGCAGGAATAATTTCGGCAAATTTACTTTTGTACTGGGGATCTAAATGTGTGGCAACCCAGTAGTCAGGATTATTTCTAATTCTCACAATTCGAGGGTCATGTTGCAGGTAGTGCAGCAAGAAGGCACTCATGTGTGTTGCGCATCCAGGAGCACCAAGTCCCTGTTGTGTTGGTGGCGAGGTAACAATCATGCTTAATTCCTCTGTCCTCTACCCCCAACCTCGCACAACAGAAATGTGATCAAGGCCTCCCTCATCTGATGAGTCTTCCATCAGTTCGTCCTCCACTTCTTCCTGGGCTCCTGCACCTTCCTCACTAGTTTGGTTGCTACCATGCGCCCTGGTAAAACCATCTCCCCACCCTCACATGCCTGCCGCCTTGGTGCTGCCGACCGTCTGGACCTTGCAGATGTTAGCCCTTCCGCATACAACTCCTCCTCCTCTACTTCCTCCACCTCCTCTTGTGCCACCACCTGACTCCGAATTCTGTTTAACATGTGCTCCAGCATGTAAATCACCGGAATAGTCATGCTGATAATGGCATCGTCAGCACTAAACATCTTCGTCGCCATTTCAAAACTGTGCAGAAGGGTGCATAGGTCCCTGATCTGAGACCACTCCTCCAGCGTGATTGGCCCCACCTCTGGATCTCGTTGGCCCAGGCTATACGTCAGAACGTATTGCACCAGGGCTTGTCGGTGCTGCCACAGTCGCTGCAACATGTGCAGAGTTGAATTCCACCAGGTAGGCACATCGCATTTTAGCCGGTGAAGTGGCAGGCCCAACGACTTCTGTAGAGATGTAAGTCGCTGAGCTGCGGGATGCGAACGGCGGAAGTGAGCACACAGCGACCGTGTCCTCTGCAGAAGGCCATCTAGTCTGGGATAGTAGGCTAAAAATTGCCGGACAACCAGGTTCAACACGTGAGCCATACAAGGCACGTGTGTGACATTGCCCCGGCGAAGGGCCGCACCCAGGTTGGCAGCATTGTCGCACACGGCCTTCCCTGGTTTCAGGTCCAGTGGAGACAACCATTCATGAAATTGGTTCTCCAGAGCTGACCACAACTCCTCAGCTGTGTGACTCACATTTCCCAGACATTTCAAAGTAAAAACCGCCTGATGACGTTGAGCCCTACTGCCAGCATAGTAAGGAGGTGTGCAGGATCCCTTCTGCGCAGTTAGAAAGCTTGTGGCATGACCAGACAGGCTTTGAGTGCAGGTGGAAGACCGAGAGGAGGTTGAGGAGGCAGAAGCAGTGGAAGGAACTTTGACATAAAGAGGATTGATGCACAACTCGTGGGGACGGCAAGACTTGGACAGCAGCCCCTTGTCCTGCTGTCACCATAGTTACCCAGTGCCCAGTCAGCGACATGTAACGCCCCTGTCCATGCCTACTCGTCCAAGTGTCTTTGGTGAAATCCACCCTGTCACACACAGTGTTTCTCAAAGAAGCGGTGATGTTGTGTGCGACATGCTGGTGGAGCGCAGGCACACCTTTCTTTGAGAAGTAGTGCCGACTGGGCATCTGGTACTGGGGCACTGCGACGGAAATAAGGTATCGAAAATCCTCTGTTTCCACCAGGCGGAAAGGCAGCATTTCTGTAGCCAAGAGCTTGCAGATGGTGAAATTCAACCTCTTAGCTTTCTCATGGCTAGGAGGAAATGGTCTTTTACTTGTCCACATCTGAGGGACCGAGGGCTGGCTATTGTGCTTAGACGGGGTTGATAAGGCTGTCCCCGGCAAACTGCCGGTCTGTGAGGAAGATGCAGGCGGACATGTTAGGTTGCCTTGATCCAAAGGTGGTGCTGTCGATGTCGGACAGCGCTCAACACCAGCTGGTGTTACCACCTCCAAAGAAAATGATGACCTGCCAATCACGCTGGCTGTTGCGGGTAAAGAGGTGGCAGGTCTGCGCCCCAAAACAGGTGTGACTGCTGTCCCCCCAGTCACAGAGGATGAACAGGCCGCGGATGCACAATATATGGCAGACGGTGGTTGACCCGGCCGACTAGGCCGCATTGTAGCACACTGAGCTTCCCACTGCAACTTATGCTTCATGTCCATGTGCCGGTTCATGCATGAAGTACTCAAACTATGTATTTTTTGGCCTCTACTTAGCTTTTGCTGACAAATGTTACAGATAACACGAGTTGGGTCATCTTTATCGATCTGAAAAAATGCCCAGGCTATGCAAGGCTTAGCACCCATGCGACCTGAAGAGCCACCACGACATGTGGTGAGAGGCAGAGTTGTGTTTGAGGATGCAGTTGTTGACGTGCTTCCAGTACTACGTCTCTGTCCAGGAAGGCGCAACCTGACCTCGTCGTCACTAGCATCTTCCTCCACCTCCTCTGCTGACCTCATCTCTTGGCTGACTGTGGGTTGACAGTAAGTGGGATCTCCAACCTCATCATCATCACCCTGTGCGTTATCACACCCGTCGTCCTCAGAGCCAACCTGTTCCTGCCCTGACAAAAAACTAAAGTTGTCGCTCCAATCAGGTATTTGAGTCTCATGATCGTCTTCCTCATTGTCTCCACCAACAGGAGTTACAGTTTGGGAATGAGTGTCTACATTATGGTCAGAACCTTCTGCGTCTGGTCCTGGATCTGACTCATAAAGATTCTGGGCATCAGTGCAGATCATTTCCTCGTCTGGATTCACAGAAGTGCTGGAGTCGACCTCTGATTCCCAGGCTATAGTATGAGTAAACAGCTCTGCAGACTCAACCATCTGTTCTAACTCATTCTCAGACGGGCAGCTGGAGATTTTGGAGCTGTGAGGAAGCAAGTGCGATTGGGGTGACACCTTTGAGGACTGGAGAATTTGTGATGTTGAAGTTGATGTGGAGGAGAGCCCACTTAAAGGAGCACTTGATATCCGTTGAAGCACCTGCTGTTTTTGTGCCTCATCTGGAATTTGTCGCGATTGGCGTGGCCGTAAGAAAGGGATCTTATCACATTGTCCGCTAAAAGAAGTAGACATTTTAGTTTGGCTGGAAGATGGTCTTTCTTCTGCAGATGTTACTGTTGCTTTAACACCTACCCCACGGACACAACCTTTTTTCCCCTTCCCAACACGCCTATTCCCCTTTCCACCAGCAGCAGGCCTTTTTCCACTCATTTTGGTGGTTATCTAATTCACAACTCTGGAGTTGTTTGCACAAAAAAAACAATGGATGGGAACCGAGCAGAGCTGAGTGGCCAAAATGTGGTATTAGGCCAAAACTATTGGCTGGGTTAGATGGAGAAAAAAATTATATTCGATTTGCAACCTGATGGAGGTCAGTATAGATGGACTAATAGAACAAGTCCCACACACAGCTAGAAGCCCAAATATTTTTTCAGAGGTAGATGCAGAAAAAAATATATTCAGTTTGCAACCTGATGGAGGTCAGTATAGATGGACTAATAGAGAAAGTCCCACACACTGCTAGAAGGCCAAATATTTTTTCAGAGCTAGATGCAGACAAAAAATTATTTTGAATTTGCAACCTGATGGAGGTCAGTATAGGTGGACTAAAAGAACAAGCCCCACACACTGCTAGAAGGCCAAATATGTTTTCAGAGCTAGATGCAGAAAAAAATTATATTCAGTTTGCAACCTGATGGAGGTCTGTATAGATGGATTAATAGAACAAGTCCCACACACAGCTAGAAGCCCAATATTTTTTCAGAGGTAGATGCAGAAAAAAAATATATTCAGTTTGCAACCTGATGGAGGTCAGTATAGATGGACTAATAGAGAAAGTCCCACACACTGCTAGAAGGACAAATATTTTTTCAGAGCTAGATGAAGAAAAAAATTATATTCAGTTTGCAACCTGATGGAGGTCAGTATAGATGGACTAATAGAACAAGTCCCACACACAGCTAGAAGCCCAAATATTTTTTAAGAGGTAGATGCAGATAAAAATTATTTTTAATTTGCAACCTGATGGAGGTCAGTATAGATGGACTAATAGAGAAAGTCCCACACACTTCTAGAAGGCCAAATATTTTTTCAGAGCTAGATGCAGATAAAAATTATTTTTAATTTGCAACCTGATGGAGGTCAGTATAGATGGACTAATAGAGAAAGTCCCACACACTGCTAGAAGGCCAAATATTTTTTCAGAGCTAGATGCAGAAAAAAATTATATTCAGTTTGCAACCTGATGGAGGTCAGTATAGATGGACTAATAGAACAAGTCCCACACACAGCTAGAAGCCCAAATATATTTTCAGAGGTAGATGCAGATAAAAATTATTTTTAATTTGCAACCTGATGGAGGTCAGTATAGATGGACTAATAGAGAAAGTCCCACACACTGCTAGAAGGCCAAATATTTTTTCAGAGCTAGATGCAGATAAAAATTATTTTTAATTTGCAACCTGATGGAGGTCAGTATAGATGGACTAATAGAGAAAGTCCCACACACTACTAGAAGGCCAAATATTTTTTCAGAGCTAGATGCAGAAAAAAATTATATTCAGTTTGCAACCTGATGGAGGTCAGTATAGATGGACTAATAGAACAAGTCCCACACACAGCTAGAAGCCCAAATATTTTTTCAGAGGTAGATGCATATAAAAATTATTTTTAATTTGCGACCTGATGGAAGTCAGTATAGATGGACTAATAGAGAAAGTCCCACACACTGCTAGAAGGCCAAATATTTTTTCAGAGCTAGATGCAGATAAAAATTATTTTTAATTTGCAACCTGATGGAGGTCAGTATAGATGGACTAATAGAGAAAGTCCCACACACTGCTAGAAGGCCAACTATTTTTTCAGAGCTAGATGCAGAAAAAAATTATATTCAGTTTGCAACCTGATGGAGGTCTATATAGATGGATTAATAGAACAAGTCCCACACACAGCTAGAAGCCCAATATTTTTTCAGAGCTAGATGCAGAAAAAAAATATATTCAGTTTGCAACCTGATGGAGGTCTGTATAGATGGATTAATAGAACAAGTCCCACACACAGCTAGAAGCCCAATATTTTTTCAGAGGTAGATGCAGAAAAAAAATATATTCAGTTTGCAACCTGATGGAGGTCAGTATAGATGGACTAATAGAGAAAGTCCCACACACTGCTAGAAGGCCAAATATTTTTTCAGAGCTAGATGCAGAAAAAAATTATATTCAGTTTGCAACCTGATGGAGGTCAGTATAGATGGACTAATAGAACAAGTCCCACACACAGCTAGAAGCCCAAATATTTTTTCAGAGGCAGATGCAGATAAAAATTATTTTTAATTTGCAACCTGATGGAGGTCAGTATATATGGACTAATAGAGAAAGTCCCACACACTGCTAGAAGGCCAAATATTTTTTCAGAGCTAGATGCAGAAAAAAATTATATTCAGTTTGCATCCTGATGGAGGTCAGTATAGATGGACTAATAGAACAAGTCCCACACACTGCTAGAAGCCCAAATATTTTTTCAGAGCTAGATGCAGAAAAAAATTATATTCAATTTGCAACCTGATGGAGGTCAGTATAGATGGACTAATAGAATAATGCTATGCCCAAAAGATTTTACTTCACTAGGTGCAGTAAAAAAATTGGTATTCTATACACAGGTGGTATATCTTGCAACACAGATAGGCTGCTCCACTGACTAACACACTCTGAAATAGGCCAAAAAGGATTAGCTTTGCTATATTCAGCCAAATGCTGTGAAAAAAACTTGCACAGCACTGGCACAGACCTGCCTGGCAAAAACTGATAGGAACTGATGTAACTTAGTCCTGAAAAGGACTGCAATTACAATTAGTCTTTACTCCCACAATCTATCTATTTAAGAGCACAGACCTGCCTGTGAAAGTCGTAGGAAATGCTGTAACCTAGTCCTTAAAAGGACTGCAATCACAACTATTCCCTACTCCCAAGCTATCTGTAGATTTGTGCGAAAATTGGCTTGAAATTAACAAGGTATAGCGCACACAGCAACAGCGGTGCCGTCTAACACGCAGCTGCAGCAGTGAGAAAATGGTGGCGACGGGGAAAATGGCATGGTCTTATAGGGCAAGGACATGTGACATACACTGCCAATGACACATGCCCTTGCTTGTGTGAAAAATAGCAGTTCGCTCCGTGTGTGCGCTGCTGATAGGCTGACAGATTGCACCTCCCCACTGCAAATGCGGGAAAGAGAAAAAAAAATGGAGATCTTCATTATTCCTGCAGAGATCCATCCCCTGCCCCTCCCCCCACCCCGTTGTACACTCAAACTGCGTATTAACATTAATTTTCATCATTACTGAGAAAAAGTCCAGTTATGATTTTGGTGCACGAACAGTTATCGAACATAACCTCGAACAGCCGAATTTTTCTCAAATCGTTCGTGTTCGCCGGGATAGGAGGTAAGAGCACGGAGCTAGGGATAGAAAAAAGCCTGACCTCATTGTGTTATACCACTGTTAGTCTTGAAATAGATTAAAAATGGGAGTGATAGTCTCAGTCTGTGAAAACTAATCCAAAGATTCAGGTGATTTATAGAGAAGTGCTGGACCTGCATAGTCAGTGTGTCTGTGAACTTATTGATCTGATATATACTGTAGTTACAGCCTCCTAAAGAGAATCTATCAGCAGGTTTTATCCATGTATTTAAGAGCACAAAGATGTATACCAGAGACTCTGATTCCAGCAATGTATTTAGCTTTTTTTGAGCTGAGTTTTGCTTTTTCAATAAAATCAGTGTTTTATCAGAATGATATTTTCACTACAGGACAATTGACCTCGTGCCTGCTGGTCCACCCACACCCCCAGCACTGATTAGCAGCTGTCTGTCAATGCACAAAGAAAGCTGCCAATCAGGGGTGTGGGTGGGGTTACACAGGGATCAACAATATAAGCTCTGCTAGATCTGCAGCAGAGAAACCTGTGATTCTATCACAACTGCCATACCCAGGAATCACTGGAATCAGGGTGTTGTAGGACTCTTCCTACATCATGCTGCGATCAGATAAGATTGTAGAAAACAGTTGACCGATTCTCTTTAATAACAACATTTTGTAATCTTCACATAGTGCTAGTGCTGCTAAAAGAAAATCTTGAAACCAAGGCTTGTGTGTCTCAGAAAGTGCTTTCTGCAATATATGATGGGCAATTCATATATGTTTTTACATTGAAGAGAAATCTCACAAAGCGTGTGCATTGTAAAAATATATTTTTTGCCCACTTTATCATTGTAATAGTTCAATATTGGACCTGTAGACATGCCACTTGAATACAGTAGCCTGCTGCTGATACTTCCTAAACAAGGATTATTTCTGCACTCCCATAGCTTTTTCCACTTTCACCGCCTTTGTATAATCACCAGCAAGGCATGCATCTGTCAACCAAAAGGAATAATTTTTGGACCGTTTCTACATTGGAAATAGCCTACAATGTATGAAGTTGCCTTTTCTGTCGAAGTAGCTGCTGGTTACCATCCATTTTCCCCTAGCAGATAGGTTGACATCACTTGGATGTTAATAAGGTTGTCATTGCATTACAGAGCTCAAACTGGGTTCAATTGTCATTAATGGGAACTCAGAGTTTTGCACACTTAGTTTCAGGGCAAATAGAGGCTTTGCAGTTTGCGGCAAATGTATTTTTCCAGTTTTTTTAATTTATTTAGATGTTAATAAGCAGATATTGCTTTCAATTCAACGCTACATCATTTCTGTCATTGTGTCCTATGGATTCAGGGAGACTGCAATGATGTGATAAAATATGATGTAGAAATATGCCAGTTATAATATATAGGTCTCAGAAAATACAATTTGGAAATCATATGAGACCTATAAAATGGAAAACAAAAGGCAAGTAAATCTCCCATTATATGGGGATGCGAGGCACTTACACCATTTTATATCACATCTGCTGCTATAGGATCCACCATCTGTTCAGCCAGGAAATGATATAAGGGGATGTAAAAGCCTCATATACTGTAATAAATGATTTCTCTCTGTACAATACATTTCTGATTTCTCACAATCTGGTTGCATCTTTCTATAGTGAGCTATTATATAAGACATGGAGAACATCCTCAGGCACATGGTAATGATGAAATTCCTTTCATTTCTACTTATACTGCAAAGACAAGGAACAATTTATACTCTGGCACCAATCTGATCTCATTACAAGGATAACGGTTGTAGATCCCGTTGTACAAGATCTCCTGGACCAACACCTACTGACTGAGGAAGAATACAAAGATGTGATGAAGCAGATGACCTCCCAGGAGAAGATGAGAAAACTGTGTGATATTATCAGTCACTGGGATGGTTTGGGGATGTACAGGGCTTATAGAGTTCTCCGAGGATACAATAGAAACATCATCAGAAGTTTGGAAGTGAAGGACATGGTATGGATAAATGCATGGTCACATGTCTGGGGTAAGTCTAGAACATACTTTGAACTTTATATCTTTATATTTCATTGTCCTACATGTAATCACAGGGCTGATAAATTCTCTTCTGCATCATCTCTAAAGCAAAAAGAGAATCATTATGGAGGATTTCTGGCTATAAGTCTGAGAGCATGTTCTTCTATCCTTCTGTGATCAGCAGAACCCTTTACTTGTACTTGCAAACTTTGAAGCATCACTTTCACAAAGGCTACTAGCAACACTTCTGAGGAGCATGATCTTCAGAGAGGATAATTGAAGTGTTGAGGAGCATGGTCTTCAGAGAGGATAATTGAAGTGTTGAGGAGCATGGTCATCAGCGAGGATAATTGCAGTGTTGAGGATCATGCTCTTTAGAGAGGATAATTGCAGTGTGGAGGAGCATGGTCTTCAGAGAGGATAATTGCAATGTTGAGCATGGTCTTCAGAAAACATAACTGCAGTGCTGATGAGCATGGTCTTCAGAGAGGATAATAACTACAGAGCTGAGGAGCATGGTCTTCAGAGAGCAGAGAGGATAATTTAAATGTTGAGCATGGTCTTCAGAAACAGTTATAACTGCAGTACTGAGGAGCATGAACTTCAAAGAGGATAACTGTAGTGATGAGGAGCAATGTTTAGGAGCATGGTATTCAGAGAGGATTATATCTGCAGTGCTGAGGCTTATGGACTTTAGAGAAGATAGTAGCTGCATATATTTGGACATGTATGCCATTGAAAATTTAATGAAATGACATCTTGTTATTTGTGATATGATGTTATATTCCTGAAAAATTCACATTTTTTAAGTATATAAAGGAGCTGTTAAGATGTATGGGCCAAATATAGTTATCCCGGAGACTTTGCCTCCAGAGTTAATTTTAAATGAGCGGAGTTATAAGCAGTATAAGACATTTAATGACTGACAGTACAGCAGACCTGAGCTTTGTCTCATTACAAATACATGTTCAGCTGCAGTTGTCCTTTCATAATGTTATCAGCTCTGTTGTAGAGATATCAAGCCAGGGAGTTCAGGAATGGCCCAGATGCCTTACAAAAATGATAAAAAAATGGAAACAAAACCTCAATATTTTCAATATCAAGTATGAGGACATGCAAAAAAATCCCCTCATATACAGCCATGGCTGCTATCAATGAAGTTATGAATGGTTGTTTGAGGACCATTCTGCTATAATAAATGCATGTGGGCAAGTAATCGAGATCCATTGCTGGCAGCTCCCTTTGAAAACTTGCATTTGTTTAGTAGCAAAACTCGTTTTGGCAGTCTTTTGTGCATTTTTAGAGTTACATTTTTACAAATTTAGTACATTTTAATTTTTTTAGATCCACTAAGGGACTTGAACATTTTTTCAGTCTCATTGGTGGTTTGATAAACTGTAATATCATCAGGACACTGCAATCGAAATAAGCCCCCCTTCACAAAGGGCAGCGTGACCCAACGACTCTGATGAGCAGTAAAGTTACTGATATCACCGCTGTTCAGAGCCACCAAGATTCACACAGCATGACACGGCCTCAGACTGATGCTCCACAGACTTTATATGGAGGATTTGATTGACTTCTCTGGATTCGCTTCGACTATGTTGAATTTGGTGGACTGCGGCAGACCAGAGTGAGATTTTTTTTTTTAGTAAAATGGTGAACCAGGGAAAGTGTGTGAGAGTGTTTATATGAATTGTTTTTTGTGTGTTTTTTATTTTTTTTATTACTGGACTAGTAATGGAGGTTTCTGATAGACACCTCTCCATTACTAACACCAGCGCTTGATGACAGCTGTGTTCTTGGACAATTCACAGCTTACATCAACCCCAAATACCATACCCCGATTGTCACTGCACCAGGGCAATCGGGAAGTGCCAGACAAAATGTCAGAATTCGAGAATCTCATGTGATGCACCACTTTTGTGGAGGCTGCGAGCTGGTATTTTTAGGCTGGGAAGGGGCCAATATCAAAGGACCTTCCCAGCCAAATAATATCAGCTCTCAGCTGTCTGCTTTACCTTTGCTGGTTATCAAAAATAGGGAGGGGGACCCAATGTCATTTATTTCATTTATTTATATATTAGGTTAATACATGTACAGCAAATTTACACACGGAAGGCACTATTTACAGTTGAAACCATAAGTTTACATACACTATATAAAAAGTACTGTATCAGCATGGGCTGAAGGGCCACTCTCCCAGGAAAAAGCCATTACTCCAAAAGAAACATAAAAAAGCCAGATTAATGTTTGCAAATGCACACAGGAACAAAAACCTTAATTTTTAGACCACTATCCCAAACGTTTGACCGAAGTCATTCAGTTTAAGGGCAATGCTACCAAATACCAATGAAATGTATGTAAACATTTGTCTTTTCAGTAAGTAATAAAAATGCCTTAAAACATTCTCTCTCTCTCATTATTCTGGCATTAGGCAAATATTAAAAATGATGGTAATCCTAATTGACCAAAAATGGGAAAGGTTTATTCTGATTTCATGTCAGCTATTGAGAAAAACATGCAGATGTGTCTTTTTATATAGTGGATGGAAACTTCTGGTTTCAACTGTATACACATGTGGTCAAAATTGTTGGTCCCCCTCGTTTAATACAAGAAAAACCCACAATGGTCACAGAAATAACTTGAATCTGACAAAAGTAATAATAAATTTAAAATCAATTTTGTCTTTACATGTATGTAGATTTTGTATTCAATTTTTGTATATATACGTTTTTGCCGGAAAGACTGATGAAGGTCTTACTAACCGAAATGTCTTGAATCTGGAATTTCTATGAGCAATAAAATATTTCAGTCTATCTGAAGAAGCGAGTGCCAAGTCTTTCTAACACTGTTTAAAGGATTGGGGTCCTGCTTGTGCACTGAAGTATTCCCGGAAGTGCAGAGTTTGTTATCATAAATGGAAAAGAACTGGTCCGTATTTAGTAATGATCTTCTTAATCTCATTACACTGTAGATTGTTTGGGGTAGTGAAAACCATCATCTTATTTTTCGGGAATGTAATGTAGGCTTTTTTTTTTGGAAACATTTTTATCATGTAATAAATAATGTTGTGAAATATTCTCCACTTTACCCAATGAGCTAAGGATGTTATGTTCTTTATAACTCCTGTTCCTCAGCCCTTCTTTGATCAGTGCTTTCCCTCTTGTTTTTCCAATGAACAATAGATCAGAGCTGATAATATTGTGGGTTCTGCAGTATTATTACCATTGCCACCTTCTCTCTGTAGGTGCAGATCACTTTGTGGACAGACACAGATATCATCTGATTTATAATATACAGGACATTAATGCCGTTGTACGAGATCTCCAATGGAATAATCTGCTGCACTGGGGAGAGTGCATTAATGTAATGACAAGGACTGAGCCCGAAGAGAAGATGAAACTGTTAAGTTATATATTCAGGATTCAGACTGATCGAGAGAAGGATCAATTCTTCATCTCTCTCTGGAGATACAACTACACAGTCATCAATAACTTGGAAAAATCCGATAAGGAACCAAAACGTTCAGAATCTATACGCAGCTACAAATCAGAGGGTAAAACTCCTACAGAACTATTATATCCAGCATATTTTATTATTTCATTTACAGTGTTACAATGTCTACATTATTATAATATTAATAGTCCCCAGTATTGGCAGTGGTCGTATTAAAATGTCATGGAAGCAATATATAGTTGTCATTTTGTCATGGGAAACTACACAGCAAAAAGCACAAGTAAAGTAGAAGTTAAAAACAATCATGTAAAACATCAAGTGTCACTGATGGAAGATTTATCAAGAGTTATTTACTTTTATAAAAAAAGCCACAGAAGAGATGACCTGGCATGGATGTGTTCATAGGACTCACCGCATATACACCTTTTTGTTTATCTCCCAGGCATTAGTAGAAGCTGCCTCCCAAAATTCCACCTGAGCCACTAAGAGTTATAGGGCGCTGAATTCATTCTGATGTCCTGGGGCATAGACAGACTATCGGTAGTGATGAGTGAGCACTGAAATTCTCTATCTCTCTCCCCCTGTCCCTCACCCTCTCCTTCACCCTCTCCCTCTCCTTCACCATCTCCCTCACCCTCTCTTTCACTCTCTCCCTCTCCTTCACCATCTCCCTCCCCCTCTCTCCCTCCATCTCTCCCTCTTTACTTCTCCCTCTCTCTCTCTCCCTCCCTCTCTATCTCTCTCTCTCCCTCTATTTCTACCTCCCCCTCTCTCCCTCACATTCTCCCCCTCTCTCCCTCTCCACTTCCTTCTCACTCTCGTTTTCTCCCTCCCTCTCTCCTGCTCCTTCTTTCCTCTCCCACTCTCTCCCTCTTTCTCTCCCTCTCTCTTTCTATCTCTCCCTCTCCATCTCCCTCTATTTCTTCCTCTCCCTCACCATCTCCCCCTCTCTCCCTCTCCACTTCCCTTCTCCCCCTCTCTCCCTCTCCACTTCCCTCTCACTCTCCTTTTCTCCCTCCCTCTCTCCTGCTCCTTCTTTCCTGTCCCACTCTTTCTCTTTCTCTCCCTCTCTATCTCTCCCTCTCCATCTCCTTCTATTTCTACCTCCCCCTTTCTCCCTCACCTTCTCCCCCTCTCTCCCTCTCCACTTCCCTCTCACTCTCCTTTTCTCCCTCACTCTCTCCTGTTCCTTCATTCCTCTCCCACTCTCTCTCTTTCTCTCCCTCTCTATCTCTCCCTCTCCATCTCCTTCTATTTCTCCCTCCCCCTCTCTCCCTCACTTTCTCCCCTCTCTCCCTCTCCACTTCCCTCTCACTCTCCTTTTCTCCCTCCCTCTCTCCTGCTCCTTCTTTCCTCTCCTGCTCTCTCTCTCTTTCTCTCCCTCTCTCTCTCCCTCTCCATCTCTCTCTCCTTCTCTCTCCCTCTCTCACCTCTCTCTCTCCCTCTCTGCCTCTTTCTCCCTCTCTGCCTCTTTCTCCCACTCTCCCCCTCTCTCCCACTCTTCCCCCACAGTCCCCAACTTTCCATGCGCTCTACTTCAGTGCAGCGCATGGCTCAGATGATGAAAATTAGCTTCTTATAGAGACTCAAATACCACTCGATACTCGGCACTACTCGCTACTTGATTGAACACCTCAATGCTCATTCGAGTATCGAACAGTAATGAGCATACTCACTCATCACCATTAATTGGTCATCTCACAGCATCTTACAGGTATTAGTGGAGGATTAATTGCTTCAAAAATTGCAGCAAAGTTACTGACAGGTTACCCCTGGATTCACCGCCGTAGGCTAGTGCAACACCCCATTGTGACATCATCACAACGAACACTCCCATTTGCGTCACAGCCCTCTGAGCCAATCAGCATTAGAATGGGTCATGACATCACAGGTCCTAAGCAGCATGAATTTTCAGTATAGTAGAGCCCAGCAATGTAGCAGACTCGATTTGCCAAGAGATACAATGGAGAGAATTTCAACAGAGCTGAGCAATGTAAAATAATTGGATGAATAAAGTATTGTGGGTGTGCAAAAGAACAGAGAGATCAGTGTAACATCCCTTAAATGCTGTGGTCTGGTCTCAGTAATTCATTTGTTAACTGCCTGAAGAACGAGCCGCTGTGCTATGAAAGCTGCAAATATAGATTTTTTCTGGTTAGCCAACAGAGGTATCACTTCGAGAATACTCTTGTCTTTTTTGTCATATAAGTATATATATATATATATATATAGATGTTGTTGGCTAACACTGTAGCACAATATAATATTTTTTTTGTGTTGTAAATCAGTTTCTGTTTAGAATTAGATACTAAAAAACTTTTAGAATACGAAAAGTTAATAATCTATGCATCAAGTTGTAGAATATTCCAGAGACCTATTGCTATGATACAGCATACATTATGTAAGGATCATTTATACCTATGATCACATAGACAGCTATAGTACAGAGTACAGCCCAAGCTATGTATTACAGTATGTCTGTATTGTTTTTCATTGTATTTCTCTTCTCTATCTCGTCTCCTAACCTTCTTCTTTTTTGCATAATCACTGTATATCTTTCTACTTCTCTCTGTGTATGATCCATGTGTGCAGTAATCTTTGTTTTCTTGTCTCTACAGCTGGAAGTCACTTTATAGACCGACATAAAGAGGATCTGATTGAAAAAATAAAGATAGTTCCTTTATATGATCTGTACGATAGAGATCTGCTGACAACAGGAGAACTTGAATATACAGAACAGATACTGAATCCTAAGGAGCTGATGAGACTTCTGTATGATCTTATGAGAGAATGGGATCAACATGAAAAGGAGGAAGTTTATGAAATGTTTAAAAAATACAACCCCTGGGTCTTTAATGACCTGAAAAAGATGAGGAAATCGTCAAAATTAAAAGAATTAAGTAAGTGGGAATTTTATATGCGTCTAATTCTCCTCAAATAGGGACGTATCTATCCTTAACTCCTTAGTGATGGAGCCTCATTTTTGAAATCTGACCAGTGTCACTTTTGTGGTAATAAGTCTGGACCTTCAATATATCCCATTGATTCTGAGATTGATTTTTTTTGTGACGCGTTGCATTTTATGTTAGCAGTAAATTTAAGTCAATACGTTTTTTATTTATGAAAAAAGAAAACAATTGCTTGAACTGGTAAAAGTATTTTAAAATAAAAAGTGGCTATGGCAATAAAGGCACCACTGCCACCTACAGCGCCAGTTGATCGGATAGTAGTACTACCAAATACATGTCACAATTGGTCTCCTTTGTCTCTGTCAAGTATTTTAGAGAAAATGAATAGTATGTTAAGAAATAAATAGCACTCGACCTGTCTCATTCACAGCAGGACGATGTTACCTCTGACAGTGACACAGTCAGTTTGAGTCTGTACAATTCATCTTCTCTGCCATTGTGAGTCAGAGCAAATCTAGAGGTGAAAAATCAAAGAAGAAGCAAAGAACTCAGGACATTTATCACATTGAAACAACTCAGTCAAGTCAAGTCAAGGAATATGATTATGATGATGTTGGTTACCTAGTCAGACTGCAGGTTTGACCAGAAGACACTTCTTTTCTCCCAGCCCAGTTAATGATTGTCCCACTTTGACAGCACTGAGGCAATAATGAGTAGCTAAAGCAGCAGCAATGTTTATAATTTATATGACATAATTGATCAGATGTTTTATGTGCTGCAGCTCCAACATGACACATATTATTATTATTATTATTATTATTATTCTTTATTTATATACCGCCATTGATTCCATGGCGCTGTACATAAGAAGGGGTTACATACCATATACAGATATCACTTACAGTAAACAAACTAACAATGATAGACTGGTGCAGAGGGAAGAGGACCCTGCCCCTGTGGGCTTACATTCTACAGGAACGGGGAAGAAGACAGTAGGTTGGGGGGTTGCAGTAGCTCCGGTGTTGAGGTGGCAGCAAGCAAGGTCATGGCAGGCTGTAAGCTAGTTTTAAGAGATGGGTTTTCAGGTTCCGTCTGAAGGATCCGAGTGTGGAGGATAATAGGACATGTTGAGGCACAGAATTCCATAGGAATGGGGGATATTCGGGAGAAATCTTGGAGGCGATTGGGTGAGGAATGAATAAGTGTGGAGGAGAGAAGGAGGTCTTGGGAGGACCGGAGATTACATAAGGGAACGTATATTAGTAAATAGAAACACACTTTCTAAACTGCCAGGTTGAAACATACCTGCACTGTGTCGTTTCTCTGACAGATACCTTGAGCCCCCTCTTTAATGACTTGTGGGTCAACAGGTAGGGCCAATTCTTGCCACTGAAGATGTTTGCTATGGGCATACTGTATTGTCCAACCTCCAATGTACTGTCAAATTGTGTATACAGTGTAACAGATAATTTTGTTACGTCCAAGCAGAATAATTTGTCCCCCACAAGTGTGGAAGACCTTACATTTGTCAAAATAAATAAGGCATGGAGCAGGATACAGTTCCATTTGCCTACTGCTGATATCAAATGTTAGATAAGTTCTACACTGTTCTGCTGCCAATGACTTGACAAAGCCGGGCATCTCCAGCCTGACCATTATATTATATCTATTCTGTGCAGCTGCTGGGCTGCCATTGCTAGTTTTACACAACTGGACATCTCCTTGCCTGTCCAATTATGTTTTATACATTTTTTTTGTAAAGCCATTGCTTCATCATTTTACGAACAGCAAACATTATTGTATTGTTCTAAAACAGAAAAGATAGCTTTCAATGGTTTCTTTAAAAGCTATATCTTCATTAGAGATGAGCGTTGTTCTACTCGAACTGTTCGCCAATCTCAAATTCGAGCTGTTTTGGGCGGTGTTCGAGCCGGTCGGCGAACACGAACAATTTGAGAAAAATTCGGCTGTTCGAGGTTATGTTCGATAACTGTTCGTGCACCAAAATCATAACTGGATTTTTTCTCAGTAATGATGAAAATTAATGTTAATACGCAGTTTGAGTGTACAGCGGGGCGGGGGGAGGGGCAGGGGATGGATCTCTGCAGGAACAATGAAGATCTCCATTTTTTTTTCTCTTTCCCGCATTTGCAGTGGGGAGGTGCAATCTGTCAGCCTATCAGCAGCGCACACACGGAGCGAAGTGCTTTTTTTCACACAAGCAAGGGCATGTGTGATTGGCAGTGTATGTCACATGTCCTTGCCCTATAAGACCAAGCCATTTTCCCCGTCGCCACCATTTTCTCACTGCTGCAGCTGCGTGTTAGACGGCACCGCTGTTGCTGTGTGCGCTATACCTTGTTAATTTCAAGCCAATTTTCGCACAAATATACAGATAGCTTGGGAGTAGGGAATAGTTGTGATTGCAGTCCTTTTAAGGACTAGGTTACAGCATTTCCTACGACTTTTATCAGGCAGGTCTGTGCTCTTAAATAGATAGATTGTGGGAGTAAAGACTAATTGTAATTGGAGTCCTTTTCAGGACTAGGTTACATCAGTTCCTATCAGTTTTTGCCAGGCAGGTCTGTGCCAGTGCTGTGCAAGTTTTTTTCACAGCATTTGGCTGAATCTAGCAAAGGTAATCCTTTTTGGCCTATTGCAGAGTGTGTTAGTCAGTGGAGTAGCCTATCTGTGTTGCAAGATATACCACCTGTGTATAGAATACCAATTTTTTTACTGCACCTAGTGAAGTAAAATCTTTTGGGCATAGCATCATTCTATTAGTCCATTTATACTGACCTCCATCAGGTTGCAAACTGAATATAATTTTTTTCTGCATCTAGCTCTGAAAAAATATTTAGGCTTCTAGCGGTGTGTGGGACTTGTTCTATTAGTCCTTCTATACTGACCTCCAGCAGGTTGCAAATTGAATATAATTTTTTTCTGCATCTAGCTCTGAAAAAATATTTAGGCTTCTAGCGGTGTGTGGGACTTGGTCTATTAGTCCATCTATACTGACCTCCATCAGGTTGCAAATTAAAAATAATTTTTTTATGCATCTAGCTCTGAAAAAATATTTGGGCTTCTAGCAGTGTGTGGGACTTGGTCTATTAGTCCATCTATACTGACCTCCATCAGGTTGCAAATTAAAAATAATTTTTTTCTTCATTTATCTCTGAAAAAATATTTGGGCTTCTAGCAGCGTGTGGGACTTGTTCTATTAGTCCATCTATACTGACCTCCATCAGGTTGCAAATTAAAAATAATTTTTTTCTGCATCTAGCTCTGAAAAAATATTTGGGCTTCTAGCGGTGTGTGGGACTTGGTCTATTAGTCCATCTATACTGACCTCCATCAGGTTGCAAATTAAAAATAATTTTTTTCTGCATCTAGCTCTGAAAAAATATTTGGGCTTCTAGCAGTGTGTGGGACTTGGTCTATTAGTCCATCTATACTGACCTCCATCAGGTTGCAAATTGAATAAAAAAAATTTCTGCATCTACCTCTGAAAAAATATTTGGGCTTCTAGCGGTGTGTGGGACTTGGTCTATTAGTCCATCTATACTGACCTCCATCAGGTTGCAAACTAAAAATAATTTTTTTCTGCATCTAGCTCTGAAAAAATATTTGGGCTTCTAGCAGTGTGTGGGACTTGGTCTATTAGTCCATCTATACTGACCTCCATCAGGTTGCAAATTAAAAATAATTTTTTTCTGCATCTAGCTCTGAAAAAATATTTGGGCTTCTAGCAGTGTGTGGGACTTGGTCTATTAGTCCATCTATACTGACCTCCATCAGGTTGCAAATTAAAAATAATTTTTTTCTTCATTTAGCTCTGAAAAAATATTTGGGCTTCTAGCAGTGTGTGGGACTTGTTCTATTAGTCCTTCTATACTGACCTCCAGCAGGTTGCAAATTGAATATAATTTTTTTCTGCATCTAGCTCTGAAAAAATATTTGGGCTTCTAGCGGTGTGTGGGACTTGGTCTATTAGTCCATCTATACTGACCTCCATCAGGTTGCAAATTAAAAATAATTTTTTTCTGCATCTAGCTCTGAAAAAATATTTGGGCTTCTAGCGGTGTGTGGGACTTGGTCTATTAGTCCATCTATACTGACCTCCATCAGGTTGCAAATTAAAAATAATTTTTTTCTGCATCTAGCTCTGAAAAAATATTTGGGCTTCTAGCAGTGTGTGGGACTTGGTCTATTAGTCCATCTATACTGACCTCCATCAGGTTGCAAATTGAATAAAAAAATTTTCTGCATCTAGCTCTGAAAAAATATTTGGGCTTCTAGCGGTGTGTCGGACTTGGTCTATTAGTCCATCTATACTGACCTCCATCAGGTTGCAAATTAAAAATAATTTTTTTCTGCATCCAACCCAGCCAATAGTTTTGGCCTAATACCACAGTTTGGCCACTCAGCTCTGCTCGGTTACCATCCATTGTTTTTTTGTGCAAACAACTCCAGAGTTGTGAATTAGTTAACCACCAAAATGAGTGGAAAAAGGCCTGCTGCTGGTGGAAAGGGGAATAGGCGTGTTGGGAAGGGGAAAAAAGGTTGTGTCCGTGGGGTAGGTGCAGAAGAAAGACCATCTTCCAGCCAAACTAAAATGTCTACTTCTTTTAGCGGACAATGTGATAAGATCCCTTTCTTACGGCCACGCCAATCGCTACAAATTCCAGATGAGGCACAAAAACAGCAGGTGCTTCAACGGATATCAAGTGCTCCTTTAAGTGGGCTCTCCTCCACATCAACTTCAACATCACAAATACTCCAGTCCTCAAAGGTGTCACCCAAATCGCACTTGCTTCCTCACAGCTCCCAAATCTCCAGCTGCCCGTCTGAGTATGAGGTAGAACAGATGGTTGAGTCTGCAGAGCTGTTTACTCATACTATAGCCTGGGAATCAGAGGTCGACTCCAGCGCTTCTGTGAATCCAGACGAGGAAATGATCTGCACTGATGCCCAGAATCTTTATGAGTCGGATCCAGGACCAGACGCAGAAGGTTCTGACCATAATGTAGACCCTCATTCCCAAACTGTAACTCCTGTTGGTGGAGACAATGAGGAAGACGATGATAAGACTCAAATACCTGATTGGAGCGACAACTTTAGTTTTTTGTCAGGGCAGGAACAGGTTGGCTCTGAGGACGACGGGTGTGATAACGCACAGGGTGATGATGATGAGGTCGGAGATCCCACTTACTGTCAACCCACAGTCAGCCAAGAGATGAGGTCAGCAGAGGAGGTGGAGGAAGATGCTAGTGACGACGAGGTCAGGTTGCGCCTTCCTGGACAGAGACGTAGTACTGGAAGCACGTCAACAACTGCATCCTCAAACACAACTCTGCCTCTCACCATAAGTCGTGGTGGCTCTTCAGGTCGCATGGGTGCTAAGCCTTGCATAGCCTGGGCATTTTTTCAGATCGATAAAGATGACCCAACTCGTGTTATCTGTAACATTTGTCAGCAAAAGCTAAGTAGAGGCCAAAAAATACATAGTTTGAGTACTTCATGCATGAACCGGCACATGGACATGAAGCATAAGTTGCAGTGGGAAGCTCAGTGTGCTACAATGCGGTCTAGCCGGCCGGGCCAACCACCGTCTGCCATATCTTGTGCATCAGCGGCCTCTTCATCCTCTGTGACTGGGGGGACAGTAGTCACACCTGTTTTGGGGCGCAGACCTGCCACCTCTTTACCCGCAACAGCCAGCGTGATTGGCAGGTCATCATTTTCTTTGGAGGTGGTAACACCAGCTGGTCTTGAGCGCTGTCCGACATCGATAGCACCACCTTTGGATCAAGGCAACCTAACATGTCCGCCTGCATCTTCCTCACAGACCGGCAGTTTGCCGGGGACACCCTTATCAACCCCGTCTAAGCACAATAGCCAGCCCTCGGTCCCTCAGATGTGGACAAGTAAAAGACCATTTCCTCCTAGCCATGAGAAAGCTAAGAGGTTGAATTTCACCATCTGCAAGCTCTTGGCTACAGAAATGCTGCCTTTCCGCCTGGTGGACACAGAGGATTTTCGAGACCTTATGTCCGTCGCAGTGCCCCAGTACCAGATGCCCAGTCGGCACTACTTCTCAAAGAAAGGTGTGCCTGCGCTCCACCAGCATGTCGCACACAACATCACCGCTTCTTTGAGAAACTCTGTGTGTGACAGGGTGCATTTCACCACAGACACTTGGACGAGTAGGCATGGACAGGGGCGTTAAATGTCGCTGACTGGGCACTGGGTAACTATGGTGACAGCAGGACAAGGGGCTGCTGTCCAAGTCTTGCCGTCCCCACGAGTTGTGCGTCAATCCTCTTTATGTCATTTTTCCTCCACTGCTTCTGCCTCCTCAACCTCCTCTCGGTCTTCCACCTGCACCCAAAGCCTGTCTGGTCATGCCACAAGCTTTCTAACTGCGCAGAAGGGATCCTGCACACCTCCTTACTATGCTGGCAGTAGGGCTCAACGTCATCAGGCGGTTTTTACATTGAAATGTCTGGGAAATGTGAGTCACACAGCTGAGGAGTTGTGGTCAGCTCTGGAGAACCAATTTCATGAATGGTTGTCTCCACTGGACCTGAAACCAGGGAAGGCCGTGTGCGACAATGCTGCAAACCTGGGTGCGGCCCTTCGCCGGGGCAATGTCACACACGTGCCTTGTATGGCTCACGTGTTGAACCTGGTTGTCCAGCAATTTTTAGCCCACTATCCCAGACTAGATGGCCTTCTGCAGAGGGCACGGTCGCTGTGTGCTCACTTCCGCCGTTCGCATCCCGCAGCTCAGCGACTTACATCTCTACAGAAGTCGTTGGGCCTGCCACTTCACCGGCTAAAATGCGATGTGCCTACCTGGTGGAATTCAACTCTGCACATGTTGCAGCGACTGTGGCAGCACCGACAAGCCCTGGTGCAATACGTTCTGACGTATAGCCTGGGCCAACGAGATTCAGAGGTGGGGCAAATCACGCTGGAGGAGTGGTCTCAGATCAGGGACCTATGCACCCTTCTGCACAGTTTTGAAATGGCGACGAAGATGTTTAGTGCTGACGATGCCATTATCAGCATGACTATTCCGGTGATTTACATGCTGGAGCACATGTTAAACAGAATTCGGAGTCAGGTGGTGGCACAAGAGGAGGTGGAGGAAGTAGAGGAGGAGGAGTTGTATGCGGAAGGGCTAACATCTGCAAGGTCCAGACGGTCGGCAGCACCAGGGCGGCAGGCATGTGAGGGTGGGGGAGATGATTTTACCAGGGCGCATGGTAGCAGCCAAACTAGTGAGGAAGGTGCAGGAGCCCAGGAAGAAGTGGAGGACGAACTGATGGAAGACTCATCAGATGAGGGAGACCTTGATCACATTTCTGTTGTGCGAGGTTGGGGGGAGAGGACAGAGGAAGGAAGCATGATTGTTACCTCACCACCAACACAACAGGGACTTGGTGCTCCTGGATGCGCAACACACATGAGTGCCTTCTTGCTGCACTACCTGCAACATGACCCTCGAATTGTGAGAATTAGAAATAATCCTGACTACTGGGTTGCCACACTGTTAGATCCCCGGTTCAAAAGTAAATTTGCAGAAATTATTCCTGCCATAGAAAGGGATGCACGCATGCAGGAGTATCAGCAGAGACTGTTGCAGAATCTTACATGTGCTTTTCCACAAAATACCAGTGGTGCACGTAGTGAATCTCACAGTTCCAACTTGCCAACCGTGGTCTGTATGGAATTGTTCAATAAAGGGCCCAAAATTAAGATAACATAGATGGGAGAGGTCTCTATGAATAGGAATTCCTAAGTATTTGATACCCTGTGAGGGCCAGGCAAAGGGAAAGTTGGACTTGATGGAATCCTATATGGATTTAGGGAGGGAGACATCGAGGGCCTCAGACTTCGCTGCATTGATTTTAAAATTTGACCATGTAACAAAGTGATCTATTTCAGCTATAACAGCAGGGATGGATATATGTGATTGAGTGATATATACTAGGACATCATCAGCAAATAGAGAGCACTTGTACTCGGTGCCTCCCACCTCAATCCACCTAATATTGGGGTTATGGCGAATTGATGAGAGCAGGTGCTCCGTCACTAGGATGTATAAGAGAGGGGACAGAGGACATCCCTGCCTTGTCCCATTGGTGATTGTGAAAGGTGATGAAAATGTTCTGACGCACCCCCTGGGCCTTGGGACACCCGGAGCCGGACCCTTTTTGGTGGATGCTGGTGGTTGTAGTCTTCGTGGCGGCGATCCGGTTCCGTGGCTCAGGGCGGTCAAACCAGTGGCGGAACTATTTATGTGGTTTTGATGTTTAAATGTCCGACTACGCAACCCGTGGATTGCGGTCAGAGTGAACCGCCGCTACAGGGCAGACCGCTAAGGCTGGTGTTGTGGGTGCAGCAGAGCGTAGCATAACTCCCCACGGGAGGAGTATAGCATCAGGGCAGTGTATGCGGAGGATGGGGGTGATGGTGCAGGGCAGCAGCAGTAACGACACGGAGTCAGTGATGCAGTTCAGGGCCTTTACTCACAGTTCTTATTATCCAGACCACGTCTGCAGGTAACGGCTGCCCACGTCATACTGTGCTCACCAGGTGAGGGGCTCAGACAACTCCCAGATAACTTTGGAGCGCTTCACAGGACCCCCTTTGTGTGTCCTTTGTCTGGCCTTTCTTACCAACACTTCTGTCCGGCTGCCTCGGGCCTCCTCTTGGTAAACTTGGCGCCAGTTTCCCTGACCCTATGTGGTGCCTTCCTAGCGGGTGGAGCAAGGGGCTGCGCCACATAAAATGTCAGAGCCTCCGGTTTCTAGCTGAGGGTCGTTTCCTGCCTCCACTAGTTCGGGGACCGGTCTCCCCCTTTGGCCTGACCCCTCCACGCAGGTGGATTCGGGCGTGCGGTGGCGACTCGCCCGTCCGCACCCCTGGGATCCCTTCATTCCTTGTTCCTGGAGCCTTCTCCGCTCCTCTTCCTTCCTTCTCCCTCTTCCAGGCCTGGGCCTCTGTTACTAGGCCCGCCTCCGGAGCAGAGCTCATGCAGAGCCCCTGCTCCCTGCCACTTCTGCTCAGACTTCTCTGCACTGAACTAAGATGGTGCCCACCTTTTATACTCCCTTCTCAATGCACCCAGGAACTGCTTCCTCCCTGCACCTGCACTGCAGGGTTCCCCTTCCTCAGTGTTCCCTCCCCCCACTCCAGCCAGGGACAGGGACTGTCGTGCCCATCTCAGGGGCATATTGGTCGCCCTGCCCCACGGCAATGTGGTGTAATGCATGCAGGTGTCGGGTCCTGATCCACACTCCATCCTTATCTGAGAGTGAGATATCACACCTCTGGGTGAGGTGCAATACGTCTGTAGCAACCGAGCCCTCGGTGCTACAGTTCCATTTATCTTCAGCCTAGGTGACGTATTGTGATACAGGGCCGTGATTTTGGCTATAAAAGGGTCCCCTAGACCCCTACCCCAAGCTTTTTAAGAGAATCATATATGGCGTGCCAGGAGACTCTATGGAATGCTTTCTCAGCATCCAACGAGAGTATCTACTTACAAATTTTTAACTGCATCTAGCCCAGGAAATACTTTGTGCCTAGTAGCAGTGTCTGCTAGTCAGCGGATTATCCCGGCTGTTAAGCAAGCTACACCACCTGTAGTTTGGACACTTAATTTTTTCAAAGGAAATGCTTCGGGACCACGGGATACTTAGTGAAGAGCATCAGGAGGCACCCCAAGGCATAGGGGCTGGGACTGGCACTAGGATGCCTTGCGGTGGACAGCCGAGCTCGATCCTTATAAAAGCTTTTTAACTGCAGCAGCTTTAGTGGACGCTACTGGAGCTGTAATTACGCGGCTGCTGGCATGAGACTTGCCCTCCAATAGATCCTTGTAAATGGATTTAAAGTGTATTCATTCAAATTAGAGGGACAATTTAAATTAAAAAGCTTAGAGCTGCCTCCACCACAGGGGGGCTCTCTCGACCCACCAGCGGACAGGCACCAGTATTGGGAGAGGGGGGCTGGCCGTCAGGGTTCACCGCGGCTCTGGCACAAACCCGGTGACACGGAGGTGGCACGGGCAGGAGCGGACTGGCCGTCTCGGCTTCTCACTTTTTGGATTTTAGAAGGGCATGACATGCCTATATCTGTGTCTCCCCCTCCTTTTACTCCTCCACCTCTTTTCTTTTCGCATGACTATATGTACTTGTCACTTTTCCATGTGTTAGTTGTGTCTTCTGAGCAGTTTGTCAGCTTTTGGACACCTTTGAAGGTGTTTTCTATGTGTTTCTATGTGTTTTTGTTTGCCTGCCATTGGTTTTAACGGTGTTCGAAGGTGTTCGACGAACAGTTCGACGAACAGTTCGGCGAACACACGGGTGTTCGACGAACCGAACCGAACTCGAACCGAACTCGAACACTACGGGGGTGGCTCAACACTAATCTTCATATTTTTTTCAAAACATCAAAAATCTATTACAGCTTTGCTGTTTGTAAACACCAACAGAGAAGGCATCTGCCCCTAAAATATCTGGACCATTTTTATGTTTTAAAAAGTCTGTCACCACAGTATGTTATTACACAGGCTTTGCTGAGCACCAGTTACCATTTGTTTAGCCATTGCCAATAATGTTGGGCAAATTTGTTTGCCTGAGATTAAATTACACAGGTCTGCAAAAAAATATTTTTTTTAATCATCGCAGTTGACCTTGTACTTTACCGAATCATTTTTTTTGGTTCTGATTTCAAAAATGTATATAGTTTTTGTGTAGCAGGTATAGTTTCCACGGACCAGCATCATTATTATAAGGTATAGGAAATATACTGGCGACATTAAGAAAACAGTAATCTACATATCAGAAAAAAGTGCTCCTGCTGCTCAAATTGCTAGACTTAGTCGCAGTACTCGGGGGGCCAGGAAAAATCCTTTTTTTTTCATCTAAATCCTCTTTTTTTTTTTCCCTCCTTCAGACTGTACAAATACCCGTCTTATTAACTTTTTGGCGTCCCCCCCTCCCTCTCCCCCCCCAAAAAAAGTGTGTTTTTGTGAGTGTTCAGACACAAATATATCTGTTTAAAAGATTCTGGTGTAGGCCACATAACTATAACTGTGGTTTTGCAGTTCCACGGTTCAAATCTCTGTTTTATCCAGCTTTTGGCCTTTTTTCCATAAAAAAACAGTAATAGTGTCTCCCCGACTGTTCAGATTCTGGTGTAGGCCAGAGAAATAGAACTGTGGTTTTCCTCTTCCATGGTTCTAATCTCCTTTTTATTACTCTTTTTCCATTGATAGTGCAATTGTAAGCTATTTTACTTCATTTACAATGGGCAAGGCGCGTGACAAGGGACGTGGAACTGGACATCCTGATGCCCAAATATTTGAACAGCCACTGCCACAGGAAGGCGACGCTGGCAATTTGTCACAAGAGGTGGATGATGACGAGACACAATTGCCACGAAGTGAGGATGAGGACCGTGGTGCGCAAGTGGAAGAAGAGGAGGTTGTGAATGATGTAGCTACTGACCCAACGTGGCAGGAGGACACGCAGAGCGAGGCCAGCAGCACACAGGGGAAGGGAGGCAGAGTACCCTAACAGGCAGGAAGAAGCAGTGTGGTGGCCGCACACAAAAGGCGGGCAACCGTTCCCCATAACACCAACACGAGGGATGTTGCCAGTACAACCGATAAGTCTTCCAGAGTCTGGAAGTTTCTTAAAGACTCTGCTGATAACCCCAAAAAGGCCATTTGTACCATCTGCCATGCCAGCATCAGCAGGGGTGACAAAAATACCAGCCTGACCACCACCAGCATGATCAGGCACATGTCAGCAAAGCACCCGATTTTGTGGGGCGAACCCCAGGGTCCACCACTACTTCTTCCGCTGTTGTGCATGTAAGAGAACCCCCTGTTGTGCGTACAAAGCATTCCCCTGTCCATTCTGCATGCAAAGATGCCCCCTCCTCTCAGTCTTCACTTATTATGGCAGTTTCTCCAGAAATAGCAACAACGTCCACGTTCACGTCCCACTGCAGCGCTCAATTGTCCATAGACCAGACCTTTGAACGAAAGCGCAAATTCGCAGCCAATGCCCCACAGGCCACAGTCCTAAATTCGCACATTTCACGACTGCTTGCGTTGGAAATGCTGCCTTTCTGGCTGGTGGAGACTGAATCCTTCCACAACCTTATGGCAGTGGCCGTTCCTCGGTACTCGGTCACCAGCCTACAATATTTTGCCCAGTGTGCCATCCCCGCACTACACACGCACATGTCCCAAAACATCTGCCGTGCCCTCAACAATGCAGTTACTGGGAGAGTCCACCTGAAAACGGACACCTGGACAAGTGTTGGGGCCAGGGACGGTACATCTCCCTTACGGCAAACTGGGTAAACATAGTGGAAGCCGGGACCCAGTCGGACCTTGGGACGGATCACATCCTCCCCACACCGAGGATTGCGGGCCCTATGTCAGTCAGAGTAGCCCCCCCACAGTGTACAGCTCCTGCGCATCATCCTCCTCCTCCTCCTCATATTCAGCCTCCATCTCAGATATCACCACATCAGTTACCAGCTGGAAGCACAGCAGTACTGCCTCCGCCAAGCGGCAACAGGCTGTGCTGAAACTCATAAGCTTAGGTGATAAACCTCACACTGCTTGTGAGTTGTGGACAGCTGTGAAAGAGCAGGCAGATCTGTGGCTGAGACCGCTGAACCTACGGCCATTGTCACACAAGCATGGTTGTGTGTGACAATGGCCGTAACCTGGTGGCGGCTCTGAGGCGAGGCGAGATCACACAGGTACCATGCCTGGCTAATGTGCTTAACCTTGTGGTTCAGCGGTTTCTTAAATCGTACCATGAGTTGCCAGATCTGCTCGTCAAAGTACGCCGCCTGTCAGCTCATTTTCGGAAGTCGGCTACAGCTTCTGCTGCCCTGCTGTGTTGCAGCAGTGTTTGCAGCTTCCGGCACACCGACTGGTGTGTGATGTCCCCACACGTTGGAACTCTACCCTCCACATGTTGTGAGCAGGAAAAGAGCAGTAGTGGAGTACCAGCTGCAACAAGGCCGTCGATATTCAGGTCAGACTCCACACAAAAGACCTCAGGAGTGGACCTGGATGCCTGACATATGTACCATCTTCACAAACTTTGAGGAGTCCACAAAGATGGTGAGCGGCGATGACACCATCATTAGTGTCAGCATCCCACTTGTCTGTCTTTTGCAACTCTCTCTGCAGAGAATTAAAGAGGAGGCATTGCAGCCAGAGTATGATTGTAGCGCCGGCGTCCCTGCCCTCTGCTAGGCAGGGACGCTGTTCCCCTCACCTCTCTGCTCCGTGCCCGGCGTCCTCCTCCCACTCTGCTGGCAGCGCGCGCTCCTTCCCGGCCACTGTGCTTAGGGCGCGCGCGCGCGCTCTCCCTCCCTCTTAAAGGGGCCGCGCGTGCCGTCCTAAGGAGTCCCCGGCCAATGGCCGGAGGACTTCACCATATATAAGGCACCTCCTCCAAAATGGAGGTGCCCGAGCAATGTTGTTGCACTGTTCACTACTCTGCTTCAGCCCCCAGGTCCCGTTTCCAGTTACCTGCCAGATACCTGCCAGATTCCTGCCAGCTTGCTGTCTTATTCCTGCCTGATATTCTGCTACCTGCCTGCTAGCCTGAGGTCCGACGGTCTGCCTTACTACTCCTGTCAGTCTGTCTAAGTACCAGCTTGCCCGCTCACCTGGGAGCGCACATCAACTACCTGCCTGCTTGCCTGAGGTCCGACGGTCTGCCTTCCAACTCTTGTCAGTCTGTCTATGGACCAGCTTGCCCGCTCACCTGGGAGCGCACATCTGCTACCTGCCTGCTAGCCTACCTGGAGGCTCTGCCGTCACGTGCTGTGACCACCTGCCTGTCCAGTGACTCCTGCCCGCTCACCTGGGAGCGCTCATCTGCTGCCTGTCTGCTAGCCTACCTGGAGGCTCTGCCGTCACGTGCTGTGACCACCCGCCTGTCCAGAGACTTCTGCCCGCTCACCTGGGAGCGCTCATCTGCCGCCTGTCTGTTGGTCTTCCTGGAGGCTCCGCCGTCACATGCTGTGACCACCCGTTTATCCAGAGACTCTCGCCTGCTCACCTGGGAGCTCACGTCTACCATCAGCCGCCACAGGTCGTACCAACCCTTTACCCAGAGACTGCCCCGGTCACTTGCCGTGACCATCTGCCCGTTCACCCAGAGACTGCCCCGGTCACTTGCCGTGACCATCTGCCCGTTCACCCAGAGACTGCCCCGGTCACTTGCCGTGACCATCTGCCCGTTCATCCAGAGACTGCCCCGGTCACTTGCCGTGACCTCCTGCCCGTTCTTCTAGAGACTGTCCCGGTCACCTGCTGTGACTGCCTGCCTGGTCGCCACCCGCTCCCTTACAAGGACCGCCCCCTTGTATAGTAGCTCAGAGGTTCCGCCTCCCAGACCCGTTACAGTTTGCTCGGGCCATGGAACCCGCTGGCACCCAAGCTCCCTCGCTCTCGGACCTGTGTCATGAACTGTCCCGTCAGAGGTCCCAACAGGAGTCCATCCTGGGTCACCTGCGGAATGTCAATTCTCGCCTGGACACTCTGACTGCTCCGCCAGCAACCTCCGCCAGTGCCATGACTCGCAATCCGGCAGCTCCGCTGTCCACTAATACCATGGTATCCTACCCCGGACCCCGGCTTTCTGCACCTCCTCGCTTCGGAGGCGACTCCGCCCAGGCTCGGGGCTTCATAAATCAGTGCACCCTGCACTTTGAACTCCTGTCCCACCAGTTTAACTCCGACCAGGCCAAAATTGCCTTCATCATGTCCCATCTCACCGGGGAGGCCCTGGCCTGGCTAAATCCTCTATGGGAGAGAGGAGACCCCCTGGTGTCCGAATTGCCTGCCTTTCTCATGGCTTTCCGGAAAGTCTTCGAAGAACCCGGACGGAAGACCTCATCCGCATCATCACTGCTACGCCTCCGTCAGGGAAGTCTCACCGTGGGCCAATATGCCATACGGTTCCGTACCCTTGCCTCGGAGCTGGCCTGGGATAACGACGCTCTGGTATCCGTCTTCTGGGAGGGTCTGTCCGGCCGTATTAAAGATGAACTTGCCGGTCGGGACATTCCTACCACTCTCGATGACCTAATAACTCTTGCCACCCGGACTGACCTACGGTTCCAGGAGCATGCCAAAGAGGTCACCCGTGAGAGGAGGTTTCCACGTCTAGCTCCTACTTTTCAGAAATCCGTCTCTCCCCAGGTACACTCTCCTGAGCCTATGCAGGTCGACCAGACCAAGATGGTCAAAACCCGTCAGGACTTACGCCGTGCCGAGGGGAGCTGCTTCTACTGTGGCAGTAAGGAGCACCGGATCCGTGCCTGCCCGGAGAGGTCGGGAAACGCCTGTGTCTAGGTTCGCTCAGAGAGGTCGACCTAGACAAGAATAAATCCTCTCCATCTCTGCTGCTGTCAGTCTCAATCGTCTGGGGGGAGAACCATTATTTCGAACTAGCCCAACTTGACTCTGGAGCAGCCGGGAATCTTATTTCACAGTCCCTGGTAGAGAAATACCGCATCCCCACCAAACCTCTGGCTGTACCCTTGTCTGTTGCTGCCGTGGATGGGGGTCTCTTACCACGCCCCATCCAACTCTTCACCGAATCCATTACTCTGCAGGTGGGAATGCTGCATTCTGAGAGTATCTCCTTTCATGTTCTGCCTGGACTCTCTCACGCCCTCTTGCTAGGTCTACCTTGGCTCCAGAGACATGCACCCGTGCTTGACCGGCAGACCGGAGAAGTCCTTCGCTGGGGACAGGACTGCCATAAGACCTGTCTGGTTCCCGTCCATCCCGTCCGTCCTTCTCTTTCCCCAGCTAATCTACCTGGACTTCCGATTCCTTATTGGTCTTATGCTGATGTCTTTAATAAAAAGGAGGCAGAGACACTACCCCCTCATAGACCATACGACTGCCCTATCGACCTGTTACCTGGTACTACTCCTCCCCGTGGGCGTATTTATCCATTATCCGCTGCTGAGACCCGGTCGATGTCCGAATATATTGAGGAGAATCTGGCCAGGGTATTCATCCGGAAATCTACCTCCCCGGCGGGAGCAGGCTTCTTTTTCGTCAAAAAGAAGGACGGCTCTCTCCGTCCCTGTATAGACTATAGAGGCCTTAACCAGATCACGGTGAAGAATAAGTACCCCCTTCCGCTCATTCCAGAGTTATTTGATCGTCTGAGGGGGGCTAGAATCTTCACCAAACTGGACCTCCGTGGGACGTACAACCTGGTTCGTATCCGTCAGGGGGATGAATGGAAGACGGCATTCAACACCCGGGACGGCCACTATGAATATCTGGTAATGCCCTTTGGTCTCTGTAACGCTCCTGCTGTCTTTCAAGAGTTGGTCAATGACATCTTCCGGGACCTTCTCTACTCCTGCGTAGTGGTGTACCTGGACGACATCTTGGTCTTCTCTCCGGATCTCCAGACTCACCGGAGGGACGTTCGTCAGGTCCTGCTCAGGCTCAGGCAGAATCACCTCTTCGCTAAATACGAGAAGTGCCTCTTTGAGCAGACCTCGCTTCCGTTTTTGGGCTACATTATTTCTCAGACCGGCCTACGAATGGATCCAGAGAAACTGTCTGCCATCGAGAAATGGCCTCGACCGGAGGGGTTGAAGGCCATTCAGCGGTTCCTGGGCTTCGCCAACTACTACCGCCTCTTCATACCGCACTTCTCTTCCCGGACTGCCCCAATTTCCGCGCTCACCCATAAGGGTACTAATCCCAAAGAGTGGCCGCCCGAAGCAGAGGAGGCCTTTCTTTCCTTAAAACAGGTCTTCTCTTCCGCCCCGGTGCTGCATCGCCCGGACGGCAACAAGCAGTTCTTCCTGGAAGTTGACGCCTCCTCCTCTGGAGCCCGAGCGGTACTTACTCAAAAATCATCTTCCGGGAAGATGGTAACTTGCGGCTTCTTCTCTAAACTCTTCTCCTCCTCAGAGCGCAATTATTCCATAGGAGACCGAGAGTTATTGGCCATCAAACTGGCATTGGAGGAGTGGCGTTACCTGCTCGAGGGGGCTCTTCACCCGGTAATAATTTACACTGACCACAAGAACTTGGCTTACCTCCAGCATGCCCAGAGACTTAACCCGCGCCAAGCCCGGTGGTCCTTGTTTTTTGCTCGCTTTGATTTTGTTCTTCATTTTCGCCCGGCTGACAAAAACGTCAAGGCGGACGCCTTGTCTCGATCCTTTCTGGTGTCTGATCTCGAGGAAGATCCGAAACACATCATCGATCCCGCCAGAGTAATGCAGGTGGCTCCCGTGAGTCTAAATCGTCTCCCTCCCGGAAAGACGTTCGTATCAGTACCTGATCTGGAGACGATCCTTCACTGGGGTCACTCGTCTAAACTGGCTGGCGACGCCGGTCAGAAAAAGACCCTCCAGCTTATTACCCGGCACTACTGGTGGCCTACCCTGCACAAGGACGTAATAGACTTTGTTTCTGCCTGTGTGTCCTGCGCCCGCAACAAGGTTCCGAGACATCTGCCAGCCGGTCGCCTCCTTCCGCTTTCTTTACCTGCTGCCCCCTGGCAGCATATAGCAATGGACTTTATAACTGACCTCCCAGTCTCTGCCGGTTGTACGGTCATTTGGGTGGTCGCTGACCGCTTCTCCAAGATGGCTCATTTCGTTCCCCTGCCAGGCCTCCCGTCTGCACCCGAGCTAGCTAAAGACTTTATTCGTCACATCTTTCGTCTTCATAGCCTGCCCCTCCACATCGTGTCGGATCGTGGGGTACAGTTCACCTCACGCTTCTGGAGAGCCACTTGTAAACTGCTAGACGTCACCCTGGACTTCTCTTCCGCTTACCACCCACAGTCCAATGGTCAAGTGGAGCGGATCAATCAGAACCTGACCAGTTACCTCCGGCACTTCGTTAATGCCCATCATTCAGACTGGGTGGATCTCCTACCATGGGCCGAGTTCTCTTATAACAATCACGAGAGCGAATCCTCCTCCAAATCCCCGTTTTTTGTAGTCTTCGGTCAGCATCCTCGGATTCCTTTTCCTGTCTCCACCTCTGTGGACAACCCGGCTGCGGAATCTCTCGTTAGCAAATTTTCCTCCATTTGGGAGAGTACCCGATCCGCACTCCTTCAGTCGTCCGAATGGATGAAAAGACACGCTGACAAAAAACGCCTGGATCCTCCACAATTTCATCCTGGAGATAAAGTCTGGCTCTCATCTAAATATGTCCGACTCAAGATACCTTCTTAGAAGTTAGGGCCTCGGTTCATCGGTCCTCTGGAGGTCATCAGTCAGATCAACCCGGTGGCCTATAAATTGAAACTCCCGGCCAACTTACGGATCCCTAACTCCTTCCATGTATCTCTCCTCAAACCTGTGGTACTTAACTCTTTTTCCAAGTCTAGAGGTACGCCTCCTGCTCCGGTTTCTGCTGAGGATGAGTTTGAGGTAGAGAACATTCTTCCCACCAAAAGGGTAAGAGGAAAGACCTTTTTTCTAGTAGATTGGAAGGGGTTTGGTCCTGAGGAGAGAACGTGGGTGCCCCGGGAGAACATCCATGCCCCTCTCATCCTTGCTAAATTTCTGTCTGGCCTAAAAAAGGGGGGGCCTAAAGGGGGGGGGTACTGTAGCGCCGGCGTCCCTGCCCTCTGCTAGGCAGGGACGCTGTTCCCCTCACCTCTCTGCTCCGTGCCCGGCGTCCTCCTCCCGCTCTGCTGGCAGCGCGCGCTCCTTCCCGGCCACTGTGCTTAGGGCGCGCGCGCGCGCTCTCCCTCCCTCTTAAAGGGGCCGCGCGCGCCGTCCTAAGGAGTCCCCGGCCAATGGCTGGAGGACTTCACCATATATAAGGCACCTCCTCCAAAATGGAGGTGCCCGAGCAATGTTGTTGCACTGTTCACTACTCTGCTTCAGCCCCCAGGTCCCGTTGCCAGTTACCTGCCAGATACCTGCCAGATTGCTGTCTTATTCCTGCCTGATATTCTGCTACCTGCCTGCTAGCCTGAGGTCCGACGGTCTGCCTTACTACTCCTGTCAGTCTGTCTAAGGACCAGCTTGCCCGCTCACCTGGGAGCGCACATCAACTACCTGCCTGCTTGCCTGAGGTCCGACGGTCTGCCTTCCAACTCTTGTCAGTCTGTCTATGGACCAGCTTGCCCGCTCACCTGGGAGTGCACATCTACTACCTGCCTGCTAGCCTACCTGGAGGCTCTGCCGTCACATGCTGTGACCACCTGCCTGTCCAGTGACTCCTGCCCGCTCACCTGGGAGCGCTCATCTGCTGCCTGTCTGCTAGCCTACCTGGAGGCTCTGCCGTCACGTGCTGTGACCACCCGCCTGTCCAGAGACTTCTGCCCGCTCACCTGGGAGCGCTCATCTGCCGCCTGTCTGTTGGTCTTCCTGGAGGCTCCGCCGTCACATGCTGTGACCACCCGTTTATCCAGAGACTCTCGCCTGCTCACCTGGGAGCTCACGTCTACCATCAGCCACCACATGTCATACCAACCCTTTACCCAGAGATTGCCCCGGTCACTTGCCGTGACCATCTGCCCGTTCACCCAGAGACTGCCCCGGTCACTTGCCGTGACCATCTGCCCGTTCACCCAGAGACTGCCCCGGTCACTTGCCGTGACCATCTGCCCATTCACCCAGAGACTGCCCCGGTCACTTGCCGTGACCATCTGCCCGTTCACCCAGAGACTGCCCCGGTCACTTGCCGTGACCATCTGCCCGTTCATCCAGAGACTGCCCCGGTCACTTGCCGTGACCTCCTGCCCGTTCTTCTAGAGACTGTCCCGGTCACCTGCTGTGACTGCCTGCCTGGTCGCCACCCGCTCCCTTACAAGGACCGCCCCCTTGTATAGTAGCTCAGAGGTTCCGCCTCCCAGACCCGTTACAATGATGAGATGGATCAAGGAGCCGTAGCGGGCGATTACACACAGCCCAGCCTCATCTCATTCAAATATCCATTCGGGGACAATGAGGGAGAGGAGGAGGAGGAGGAGGAGGAACATCAAGAGCTGGTATCATGCGCTGTAGACGGTAGTACCTCTACAACTGTCATACCGTCGCTTCAGCGTGGGTGGCCTGAGGATAAAGGTAGGAGGAGGAGAAGTAGGAAGAAAGCATGGTCAGTCGACATCTTGGTGAGGACACGGAAGTCTTGCCCGTTACCAGTCTGGCACACATGGCTGACTTTATGTTACGCTGCCATAACCGTGACTCTTGCGTTGTCAAAATGTTGCATGACAGTCATTACTGGTTGGTGACACTTTTAGACCCCCGCTACATGGAAAACTTTCACTCTCTTATTCCTGAGGTGGAGAGGTCAACAAAAATGGGGCAGTAACAGAAGGCCCATGCTGCAGAACTGTTAAAAAAATTCCCATCTGAAGACGCCAGTGGCAGAGGTCACAGTTCGTTGCCCAACCAAGGCGTACAGGCAAGAGAGACGCAACTCCAATCCAGCAGAGGCAGGGGAACACTGTAAATTTTCTGGGACAGTTTTCTGAGACACGCCAAGCTTACAGGCCCTGAGGCGTGGTGTACTCTCACAAGGAATGGAAAGTTTCAAAAGATGGTGAGGGAGAACCTTGCCGACCGTACCAGCGTCCTCCATGATTCCTCTGTGCCTTTTAATTATTGGGTATCCAAGCTGGACTCTTGCAATGAATTCGCTCTCTATGCCTTGTAGGTCCTGGCCTGCCCTGCTGCTAGCATGTTATCTCAGCATGTTTTTAGTGCCACTGGGGGAATTATAACTGATAAGCGCACTCGCCTGTCAACTGACAATACTGACAAGCTGACCCTTATCAAAATGAACAAGGGCTGGATTGGGCCAGACTTCTCATCACCACCAAATGACAGCAGAGTAACATAAAGTCAAATCCACTGTGTTATTTTGGGAGGTGTATTCCCTTGCACCTCTTCACACCCACACAGGGGTATACGCTTCCTCATTTCGGCTGTATTTTGCTCTTCTCCTTATCCTCAGCCTCCACCACCCCTATACCACCTGGATGACCGTGGTCCATGTTGCCAGCATTGCAAGCTCCTCCATCCTAATTTTTGGCAGCTTTTGCTTGGAAAGCATAAGCAAAGACTATGGAAGACCCACTTCCCAATAATGGGAATAATGTTTTTAATATGCTGCACTGCATGGCTCTTGTTTGCCTGCATTGCAAGTTCCCCCTTCCTAATTTTTGGCAGATTTTGCTTGGAAGGCATAGGCAAAGACTATGGGAGACCCATTCCCCAATAATGGGAATAAGGTTTTTAATATGCTGTACTGCATGGCTCTTGTTTGCCAGCATTGCAAGTTCCTCCATCCTAATTTTTGGCAGCTTTTGCTTGGAAGGCATAGGCAAAGACTATGGGAGACCCATTCCCCAATATTGGGAATAAGGTTTTTAATATGCTGTACTGCATGGCTCTTGTTTGCCGCATTGCAATTTCCTCCGTCCTAATTTTTGGCAGCTTTTGCTTGGAAGGCATAGGCAAAGACTGTGGGAGACCCATTCCCCAATATTGGGAATAAGGTTTTTAATATGCTGTACTGCATGGCTCTAGTAAGGGGCATTAAAATTGTCTTGTTAATCTACTGTGACCTTCACGTCTCTTCCAAGGGGCATTGATTTTGTCCACTGCGATCTCCACCACTCTTCCAAGGGGTATTAAAATTGTCTTGTTAAGATACGGTGACCTCCACGTCTCTTCCAAGGGGCATTAAAACCATCTTGTTAAACAACTCTGAACTCCACAGCTTTTCCAAGGGGCATGAAAACCATCTTGTTAAGCTAGTGTGACCTCCACGTCTCTACCAAGGGGCACTGATATTGTCTTTTTATTCCACTGTAACCTCCACTACTCTTCCAAGGGGCATTGATATTGTCTTTTTATTCCACTTCGACCTCCACCAATCTTCCAAGGGGCATTGATATTGTCTTTTTATTCCACTGCGACCTCCACCAGTCTTCCAAGGGGCAGTAAAACTGTCTGGTTAAACCACTCTGAACTCCACAGCTCTTCCAAAGGGCATTAAAACCATCTTGTTAAACCACTCTCAACTCCACAGCTCTTCCAAGGGGCATGAAAACCATCTTGTTAAGCTATTGTGACCTCCACGTCTCTTCCACGGGGCATTGATATTGTCTTTTTATTCCACTGTAACCTCCACCACTCCTCCAAGGGGCATTGATATTGTCTTTTTGTTCCACTGCGACCTCCACCATTCTTCCAAGGGGCATTGATATTGTCTTTTTATTCCACTGCGACCTCCACCACTCTTCCAAGGGGCATTAAAACCGTCTTGTTAAGCTACTGTGACCTCCACGTCTCTTCCACGGAGCATTGATATTGTTTTTTATTCTACTGCGACCTCCACCACTCTTCCAAGGGGCATTGATATTGTCTTTTTATTCCACTGCGACCTCCACCACTCTTCCAAGGGGCATTGATATTGTCTTTTTATTCCACTGTGACTTCCACCACTCTTCCAAGGGGCATTAAAACCGTCTTGTTAAGCTACTGTGACCTCCACGTCTCTTCCACGGGGCATTGATATTGTATTTTTATTCTACTGCGACCTCCACCACTCTTCCAAGGGGCATTGATATTGTCTTTTTATTCCACTGCGACCTCCACCACTCTTCCAAGGGGCATTTAAACTGTCTGGTTAAACTACTTTGAACTCCACAACTCTTCCAAGGGGCATTAAAACCATCTTGTTAAACAACTCTGAATTCCACAGCTCTTCCAAGGGGCATGAAAACCGTCTTGTTAAGCTACTGTGACCTCCATGTCTCTTCTACGGGGCATTGATATTGTCTTTTTATTCCACTGTAACATACACCACACTTCTAAGGGGCATTGATATTGTCTTTTTATTCCACTTCGACCTCCACAACTCTTCCAAGGGGCATTGATGTTGTCTTTTTATTCCACTGCGTCCTCCACCACTCTTCCAAGGGGCATTGATATTGTCTTTTTATTCCACTGCGACCTCAACCACTCTTCCAAGGGTCATTAAAACTGTCTTGTTAAACGACTCTGAACTCCACAGCTCTTCCAAGGGGCATTAAAACCGTCTTGTTAAGATACTGTGACCTCCATGTCTCTTCCAAGGGGCATTAAAACTGTCTGATTAAACCACTCTGAACTCCACAGCTCTTCCAAGGGTCATTGAAGTGTTGTTTTTAATTACCTTTAACCTCCACAGCTATTCCAACGGGCATTGCATTTCCTCCTAATTTTAGTCAGCTTTTGCTTTACAATGCATTGGCAAAAACTAAGGGAGACCCACTCCCCAATAATGGGTAGAAGTTTTTTATTATGCTGGAATCCACGTTTGATTAAAGGGGCATTGCAGTTCCTCATAATTTTTGGAAAGCCTTCCATTCACTGCTTAGGCCAACAGTGCACAGGAGACCCAGTTGCTATAAATGGAAAAATCAGTTTAGTTAAGGCCCTCTGACCTCCATGTCACTTCCAAGGGGCATTGGAGTGCCTCGAAATTTTTGGTAGGCATTGCACTCTCTGTATGCCCTATAAACATATCCTACAAGACATGTGTGGTTGACTGGCCTGATATTGATGTGAATGGTCCCTGTTCCTCCTGCTCTTTCTCCTTTGCCACTGCCTCATCCATCAATCATCACCTGAAGCTTTGTTTTAACAGGAGTCATAGAACTGGGATAGTAGCAGGAAAACATCCAGCAATCCTCGGAGGAGGTAGGATATGCACCAAAACGCTGACCACCTCACGCCTAGCCGTTACTACATACATGCGCATGAATTCCAAGGAACAGAAAGCTAAGGTTTATGGATGGCCTCATGAATGATCATGAATAATTTAATTGTTGTGTAAGAGGCCGACCACTGCTGCGGTCTACCTTCTAAATTTTGTGTTGAAGCCTGTTTGACCCAGGACCCGCAATCCTCTATGTCTGGAGGACGTGTTGCATCCCAGTGTCCATCTGTGTCCCGGCTTCCACAATATGAACCCAGTGTGAAGGCGTCAGTAAGATGTACCATCCCTGGCCACATTCACTTGTCCACGTGTTTGTGGTTAGGCTGTCCTTCCCACTAAATGCACTGGGGAGGGCACAGGTAATGTTTTGGTATGCGCGCTTGTGTATAAGGCAAATAGGGGCAGCTGGGGACCGTTTATGGACCGAGCGTGGACACCCGACCGCCAGGCGGCTGGGGACTGAGTATGTATACCAGGTCGCCGACGCAGCCATGACATGGTGTCCTGCGTCTGCATCCACAAGCATAAAAGGCCTCATTTCAAGTGCAAGCAAGCTAGAAGTATGGTATTGCACAATTAAGCTTGCATTCCAAGAAAACAAAGCAGATGCTAACTTCTATCATCATCATCATGCTCCTCACCTTGGCACTCTCAACTCCCCTGATGGAGAAGCCAGGGCCCACCGGAGGACTCTGGTTCTCTGGTGGGCTCGTCCAATGCTGCCCTAATGGAGGCCAGGCTAAGAAAAGTTTGAGGAAGGTTACCGGGACAATAGGGGCGGATAAGGACTGTTTATGGACACCCTGCCACGTGGCGGCTGGGGACCGAGTATGGACACCCGGCTACCCCCTCGCAGCTGGGGACCAAACGTGGACACCCGGGGGTGGGTGACTGGCAGGCTGCATACTTGCACTTGCATTGCAAGGAATGGAGGAGGTACAATTGAACACTGCCCTGGGACAAGGACTTGCATGGGGATAGTTGCAAGTCTGCATCTTCTGATGCGGAAAGGATCTTCTGATGGGCACACTTTTTGGCAGTGACCTGGGTGTCAGAGATTCTTACAGGGGTCTTCCCCATGCTGTCCCCATGTCTTTTCAGCACTGTATACATGTGTCACACAGCACATGGCCAGATAAGGTTGTAAAATGTTAAAATGACATTTCCCGATGAATGCATTTGTCACGGTTGAAAGCAATACAAAATTGAAAAAATACATAAAAAATATTCCTCCCATGGTGTGGAGGAATATTTTTGCTTTTGGTTATTTATTTAACCTTATACACAAATCTTTACCCAGGAAAGGATGTTCCTTAAAATATTTCACAGGAAAACCATTTCTGTTTAGTTTTTGAATGTTTTATTGTGAGCCCGTAAAAGTGGCTTAATACCTCTGACCACGTTGACAGCAGTGACCTGGGGGTCAGAAATGCTTCCTGGGGCGATCCCCATGCTGTCCCCATGTCATTTGAGCACTGTCACTATTGTTTTGGGCACTAGTTATGCTTTTAAAAGACTGCCGGGGGTGCTGCCGCAAAAATGCTCGGGTCTCCCATAGACTAACATTGGGCTCATTGCTCGGGTCGAGCACCTGAGTATCAAGGTGAGCTCGGCCCGAGCTTCGAGCATCCGAGCATTTTAGTGCTCGCTCAACACTACTAACGATCCTAAAGGTGCGATTGCCTAATAGCAGAAATTCAAGTATAAAAGTTAATACCCTATTGACCCTTTTAAAGATGCCAGAGAGAAAGAGAGACCACAGTAGGACAAGCCCATAGGATCAGTATACTTAGAGCAGGAAGGAAAATGTGTTCCAAAAGCTATGGCGCTGCACCCCGACGACGACGCTTCAGCACACTTCTACCAAGGGGGCATTGAACCAACCAATGCCCCCTTGGAATAAGCGTGGTAAAACGGCATCATCGGGGAGCTAGGCACTTGCACCTTATATATTCATTGTGATATTTTGATACCATAGAAAGCAGCTTTAATTTTTTCAGTGTGATTACCACCAACCTTTTGCCATATTACTATAATTGAGGTATACAGACAGCAGGCATGAAGTTCATTTTTAGGATCTTTAGCATAAACCAGCTTTAAGTCTAATTAAACAGCATTTGCATAGATCATTTTGTATAAAGTCCTGTGTAGCTCAGATTACATTCTCCTGTTAATTTATTTTTAACTGAGATTTTTAATTCTCTTACAGTAAAATATCATAATTTGATGCCTCTTTGTCTAAGACTCCTAAATACCCACTAATTTTAATTTTGTGGGTAATCTGTTTGAAATATTGAATTCTGGAGTGACATACTTTATTTTTTGACAATGTGATAATTGAACTGTAATTTTATTGTAATATACAGTAGTTGCATACTTAATATAGTTGAAAAAAAGACAAATATCCCTAAGTTTAATTGGAGGATGGGAAAAGATAAAAAGGATTATGAATAATTACCATGCATGATTTGGTTTGCCCCAATCCTTGTGCGATTTTTGAATTTGGACTTCTGCAACTCTCTTCCTGATTGGTCTCCCTCTTACCAAACTTTCTCCTCTCCAATTCATCCTGAATGTGGTAGCCAGGGTCGTATTTCTGTTCAGCCGCTTTACCGATGCCTCCATTTTGTGCCAGTCATTACACTGGTTACCAATACAGGGTCCAATATAAACTCATCACTCTCACCTACAAAGCTCTCCACAGTTCCGCACCACCTTATATCTTCTCTCTCATCCCTGCCTATTGCCCTACACGTGCCTTTCATTCTACAAATAACCTAAGACTAACATCCCCCATAATCCGAACCTCGCATCTCCGTCTCCAAGACTTCTCTCGTGCTGCGCCAGTTCTCTGGAATGCTCTACCCCTGATGATCCGACTGATACCTAGCCCCCACGTCTTCAAGCGCGCTTTAAAAACCAATTTCTTTAAACAAGCCTACCCCAACTACTCAGTAAACTAACTTTCCCCTGTTTCCTCCTTCTAAGTATTATTCAGAATCTGCCCCTTACTATTCATCTGTCTCCACACCCTCCATGCACACGATAACTGCATTCGGTACTTGATTATTGCACTTGGCTGATGACCGGTTCATGCTGCTTTATATGAAAATCCCTACTTATTATAATTGCCAGACCTGAAATAACAAGCACTGATCACTTATTGTGTCCCCCCATTTCCTTGTAGATTGTAAGCAGCGAGCAGCCGGACCGTCACTCCTAATGTAACTGTTTAAACTGTCTTACCTTGTATTGAATTCATTGTCTGTATATGTCCCCGCTTAATTGTAAAGTGCTGCGGATTATATTGGCGCTATATAAATAAAAAATATTATTATTATTATTATAATTTCTTATCTCTACAGCTGGAAGTCAAATTATGGACTGGGGTCAACAGTATCTTATTAAAAGAATAATGTATGTCCATCCAGTTATAAATCATCTATGTCATGAAGATCTACTGATAAGTGAAGAGTTTGATTACAGATGGAATAGACCAAATTCCAAGGTCACAATGAGACTTCTGTATGATGTTATCACAGACTGGGATGACGAAGACAAGGAGAGTGTTTGTCAAATGTTCTACAGTTTCAATCCCAGTGTTATTTTTGACCTGAAAATGAGAGAGAAACCATCGAAATTTGTAAAAACAAGTAAGTGTAAACATAATAAAATCTATTTCTCCCTTCACGACATAAAGAAATTAGATATATTTTATTGATTGGAAACTTATTATAAATTAAAACCGTATTAATTTTTAATTACACCGGGAAATTAGAAAAATAAAAAACTTGCCCACCATGCCACAGATACCAGTGGACGACATGACAACTGCCAGGACAATGCTGGATCTGAAGTCCAGCTCTGGCATATAAAAGGGCACAGGTCAACAGGCTTTGTGGTGGATGTGAATTTTTTTATTTTTCTAGTTATTTCTGTCCAATAAAATATTTATTTTAAATATCACATCATTTAGTTTATATTCATCATCGTAGCTTTTTTGAATACTTCTTTTGTTTTTTGTTTTTTTTTCTGTTAAGGCTTAAATGATCTTTTGAGGAGATTAAAAAAGTAAAATAAAAAAACATATAAGTATACCCCTTTTGCAAGTTTAAAAAAAATAAATTAAGCATTTGGTGTTACAGGTTCTGTAAAAGTTGGATTTATCACTTTAAAAATGAATTAACCCTTCCTATAAAGGCTGCAAAGAGAGAGAGAAAAAAAAAGTAAATGGCAGATTATGGTTTTTCGGTCACTGCACTTACTAAAAAAAAAAAGTGATCAAAATGTTATATGTACCTCAAAAAACAAAAAAACAAGCCCTGACATTAAAAAAAATAGTTAAGCAAAGTTTAGATCACAGGAAAATTTGCCTTGAAAACTAGTCAAACTCTGAACTTTTCCACAGTTCTTCACATTACATCCACAAACTGTGATGTAAATTTCTCCATCTTTTCCATTGTGAGAGTCCTCGGAAATCAGACTGCACTGTCATTTGAGTGCAGTCTGATGTTTTACATGCATCCCCATAGACTTGAATAAGTGAGTAGCATCCGATTTCAGAGTGAAATCACAGCAGATTCTGTCCGTAAAAAAAATTGGGCATCAGTACTAATGCCAATAACATTGGTCCGCATGGTTAGACACCAAAAAATTCAATTTATTAGTTGGATAGTATTGATAATCCCAGGGTCAACTGTAAGGAGAGAATCGTCAGTCTCCTGGAATACTCGTAGATGAAACTGGAAGGCACAAATACTTTTTAGCAAGGAGTAGTGTCAGGGACTAACTCTTGATTTTTACATATCTCCTCAACAAGAACTAGAGAAACTGCAGACACCACTATACCCTCATCGAAAAAGGGGACTTGTTCTGAGTCCTCTGGTTGGAATGGGTGGAACCTTTGGGAGAGAGCATTGGCTTTCATGTTTTTTTCTACTAGGTCTAAAAGTCACAAAATCAAACCTAAAGAAAAACAAAGTCCATCTAGCTTGCCTAGGATTTCGTCTTTTCGCGGACTCAACAAATGTCAGATTTTTGTGGTCTGTGATAACAGTGATTTTATATTTGGCACCTTCAAGGAAGTAGTGCCATTCCTTGAAGGTCGATTTAATTGCCAGCAATTCACAAATGCCGACATCATAGTTGTTTTCAGCAGTTTGACTCAAGAAAATTTTCATGGAACCCACCTTGGTGCTGGTGACTCTCTAACTGCGGTTGTTTTGGGGAGGCATGCATCTGACATCCATACTCTCCACAGTTACTACTAAGATTCAGTTTTTGCTACTTTCCCCATTGTACTCGGTGGGAGTTGGTCATCCCAATCTGTACAGGTTTTGCAGTAATTGTAATAGGTGCACTAATCTTGGGTAAAGATGCATTATCAGCATTGGGCTGTTGTCTGCGTTCACGTAACTGCCTATCAAGGCAGATAGCCAACACATGGCAGAGACAAAGGAGTCAGGAGAAGGGAACTGAACTATCTTGTCCTTAAGTTGGTCAGAAAGTCCAGTTTGAAAGTGATGGTGAAGGGCCTGGTCATTCCATTGTGAGTCAGTAACCCAGTGGCAAAGTTTAGTGCAATATTCCTCAGCAGGACATTGCCCCTGATGGAGGGCTGTTAATTTACTTTCTGCCAGAGCTAAACGGTCAGGATCATCATATAGAAGACCTAAAGTTTAAAAAAACGTATCAATTGTGGAGATCTCTGGAGCATCAGGGAGTAGATAAAGAGCCCAAGCCTGGGTGTCACGAGGAGCAGGGAAATCATGAGTCCTTCCCACAGCTCTCAGAACCAGATGAATGAGGGCGAAGCCTGAAATACAGGCGACAACTCTCTGTGAAAGAAAAAAAATTACTACGGTCACCTGAAAATTGGTCAGGAAGATTAACCTTGGGTTCAGGAGTTTTCAAGGCAGGTGCTGCTGGGGTTTTTCCCTGAGAGGTTTCATGATGGCGAGTCGGCTCTGCAAGACCTTGGACTGTATGGGCCAGGTCCTTCATTTGATCCACCACTTTTTGGAGGGGATCCATAATTTGTCTGGTCATTCAATCTGTCATGAATGCACTGTTTGAAGTCATCTTGCAGCTCCAAAATGTCTATAATGAACAGGCTCGGAGAAAGCTACTTAGGTTCCTAGACCTCTGTTGTTCATTAGGCAAGGGCCACAGTGTCATCAGTGGCGCAAGTTGTCAAGGTAGTTGGATCAGATCCAGGAGGTATGAGAAGTACAAAAATGTCAGGCAGGAGAAACATCAATAAAATAGCCAAGGTCAGGAAGCAAGATAAGTGAGAGTGAAACAGCAGGTGCACAGAACTCAGTTAAAAGTCAGGTAGCATAAACATTGACTGGCAGTGGGACCTGGCTCTCAGGGGTTTATATAGCTACACACAGTACTGACAGCTGCTAGATCCCCAAATTAACAGGGTTAACCCTGGATTATCCAGATCCCCAAGTCCCGTGAATAACAAAGGATTGTTGCTGTCAAGTATCTCTCACAAAAAAGGGTGCAGCGCCGCCTAGCGGCCAAAGCAGAAGCCTTCACAGATGTTAGTTAGACTCCAACCTTTTACATATGATAGTATTCTTCTCCTTTCATGAAGACCCACATCAGAATTGAGCTCTGTACACTTGCAGGGGGACATTCTAAACTAATCCCAAACTCCACATAACTCACCATCTTAGACAAGCTGAGTACATTAATTTTCATTTTCAACATTCAGCATTTCAGACCTCACTACCGCTACTCAATGGCTCAGTGATTCCTACCCGCATATAGCACCATGTGCCATGCAACATCCTAATTACAAAGGGCATGTTAGCTTACCACCGCACAGAACACCTGCTTGAGCCAACAAGTTAATTGGTTCCTGCTGATTTATGCTTTGAAATTTACCATTTTCTGTTTTCTAACTTTGTCTTTTCATGGCTTGTTATTAAGACCTGTATATGTTTATTTGAATATTTATATATACTATTTATATACAGTACAGATCAAAAGTTTGGACACACATTCTCATTTAAAGATTTTTCTGTATTTTCATGACTTTGAAAATTGTACATTCACACTGAAGGCGTCAAAACTATGAATTACCACATGTGGAATTATATACTTAACAAAAAAGTGTGAAACAACTGAAAATATGTCTTATATTCTAGGTTCTTCAAAGTAGCCACCTTTTGCTTTGATGTCAGCTTTGCACACTCTTGCCATTCTCTTGATGAGCTTCAAGAGGTAGTCACTGGAAATGCTCTTCCAACAATCTTGAAGGAGTTCCCAGAGAAGCTTAGCACTTTTTAGCCCTTTTGCCTTCACTCTGCGGTCCAGCTCACTCCAAATCATCTTGATTGGGTTCAGGTCTGGTGACTGTGGAGGCCAGGTCACCTGGCATAGCACCCCATCACTCTCCTTTTTGGTCAAATAGCCCTTACACAGCATGGAGGTGTTTGGGGTCATTGTCCTGTTGAAAAATAAATGATGGTCCAACTAAACGCAAACTGGATGGAATAGCATGCCGCTACAAGATGCTGTGGTAGCCATGATGGTTCAGTATGTCTTCAATTTTGAATAAATCCCCAACAGTGTCACCTGCAATGCACCCCCACAGCATCACACCTCCTCCTCCATGCTTCATGGTGGGAACCAGACATGTAGAGTCCATCCGTTCACCTTTTCTGCGTCGCACAGAGACACGGTGGTTGAAGCCAAAGACATCAAATTTGGACTCATCAGACCAAAGCACAGATTTCCACTGGTCTAATGTCCATTCCTTGTGTTCTTTAGCCCAAACAAGTCTCTTCTGCTTGTTGCCAGTCCTTAGCAGTGGTTTCCTAGCAGCTATTTTACCATGAAGGCCTGCTGCACAAAGTCTCCTCTTAACAGTTATCGTAGAGATGTGTCTGCTGCTAGAACTCTGTGTGTCATTGACCTGGTCTCTAATCTGAGCTGCTGATAACCTGCGATTTCTGAGGCTGGTGACTTGGATAAATTTATCCTCAGAAGCAGAGGTGACTCTTGGTCTTCCTTTCCTGGGGCAGTCCTCATGTGAGCTGGTTTCTTTGTAGCGCTTCATGGTTTTTGCAACTGCACTTGGGGACACATTCAAAGTTTGCCAAATTTTTCAGACTGACTGACCTTCATTTCTTAAAGTAATGATGACCACTCATTTTTCTTTACTTAGCTGCTTTTTTCTTGCCATAATACAAATTTTAGCAATCTATTCAGTCTATCAGCTGTGTATCCACCTGACTTCTGCAGAACAGAACTGATGGTCCCAACCCCATTTATAATGCAAGAAATCCCACTTATTAAACCTGACAGGGCACACCTGTGAAGTGAAAACCATTTCCGGTGACTACCTCTTGAAGCTCATCAAGAGAATGCCAGGAGTGTGCAAAGCAGTCATCAAAGCAAAAGGTGGCTTCTTTGAAGAACCTAGAATATAAGACATATTTTCAGTTGTTTCAGACTTTTTTGTTAAGTATATAATTCCACATGTGTTAATTCATAGTTTTGATGCCTTCAGTGTGAATGTACAATTTTCATGGTCATGAAAATACAGAAAAATCTTTAAATGAGAAGGTGTGTCCAAACTTTTGGTCTGTACTGCATTTTTAAAGTAATAACATAACAAAAGCCCTTTGTTTGTTCCTTAGTAAAGTTTACAACAGTTTACTTTGGCAGACAAATAATATTTAAGAATATTTCAACCTGGTTCTTTTATTCGAAAAGAAATCCTTCATGTTAAACTGGGAAAAAAAGTTAAAAAAGTCCTTTTTACCGGAAGAATGGTATAACTGTCTTAGACCCACATATTCTTCTTCAATTTGTGCCTCCTTACAGGAATCATTTAATAAAATTGTATTTCACCCCAACTAAATAAGCAAAAATTTTGCCAAGTCAATTCCCATTGTGCTGGAGAGACTGGGGATTCTTTACATATTTTTTGGAAAGTATCCTCCCTCAATATTATAATTACTAGTCATAATTAGTGTTGAGCGATACCTTCCGATATCGGGAAATATCGGATCGGATTGGATCGGACCGATACGCAGAAAGTATCGGATATCTCCAATTCCAATACCGGAAACCAATGCAAGGCAATGGTACAGAAATATCAGAATAAATATAAACCCTATCTTTCCTTGTAGATTAATTCTACATGAAGGAAAACAACTAAGAATAATGTAGAATGTATTGGGGAGGTGGGGGAGGCAATAAAGGCATAGAGGTTTAGCCCAATCAAATGGAATAGCAGGAATTAATATATTTTTTTAAGACATTCGGAGTTACGGAAATATTGACTATGTTAAGCTTTTTTATATTTTGTCAGATATTTATGTTTCACCACTTCCATGCTCTTCACCTTCTTTTTTAATTCTCCCACACTTTCTCCTTCATCATCCTCAGCATCAGCATCTTTTTCATCAACTTCTTCTTCACCTTCTTCATCTTCTTCTTCTTCACCTTCTTCGTATTATTCTTTTTTTTTACATTCTTCATATTCTACTTCTTCATCTTCTTTATATTCTTCTTCTTCATCATATTCTTATTTGTGGCAGGCATTCCTGTAGTTGTTATCTATAAAAGGTTGGACATTACACCTTTCGTTCTGCCCGTCACAAAAGATTTACAACAGGATTTGTCCGCATTCAGTTTGGCCTGCAGCAGCAGGTCTTTTCCAGGGGCACCACGAGGAGGAACAGACTCACCCCCATACACTGCTTAGTCATCTTCTGCTTATAGTTTAGATAATATCTTTTGCTCTGATTTTTAGTCTTATGCTTAATGTTCTTCCGCTTTTTGTTCTGCAGCTTATTGTACTTCTGCTTCTTGGTTTTCTGTCTCTTGTTCTTCTGTATCTTGGTGGTTGTCTTCTTGTTCTTTGTCCTCTTGGTCAACTTCTTCAGGGTCATCTTCTTGGTCTACTTCGGGCTGGTCTTCAGGGTCATCGTCTTCGGGGTCGTCGTCTTCTTCGGGGTGGGCTTCAGGGTCCTCGTCTTCAGGGTCGTCATCGTCGGGGTCCTCGTCTTCTTCGGGGTGGTCTTCAGGGTCCTCGTGTTCAGGGTCGTCGTCTGCGGGGTCCTCGTCTTCTTCGGGGTGGTCTTCAGGGTCCTCGTGTTCAGGGTTGTCGTCTTCAGGGTCCTCGTCTTCGTCGGGGTGGTCTTCAGGGTCCTCGTCTTCAGGGTCGTCATCTTCGGGGTCCTCGTGTTCTTCAGGTTGGTCTTCAGAGTCCTCGTCTTCAGGGTCCTTGTCAGGGAGATCCAGAGTGATTACCAAGAACCATTTCAAAAAGCTTGAACTTGGAAATGTAGCAGAAGGTACAAGAAGGCTGAGGAATAGTGTTGAGCCACCCCCGTAGTGTTCGAGTTCAGTTCGGTTCGTCGAACACCCGTGTGTTCGCCGAACTGTTCGTCGAACTGTTCATCGAACACCTTCGAACACCATTAAAACCAATGGCAGGCAAACAAAAACACATAGAAACACATAGAAAACACCTTCAAAGGTGTCCAAAAGCTGACAAACTGCTCAGAAGACATAACTAACACATGGAAAAGTGACAAGTACATATAGTCATGCGAAAAGAAAAGAGGTGGAGGAGTAAAAGGAGGGGGAGACACAGATATAGGCATGTCATGCCCTTCTAAAATCCAAAAAGTGAGAAGCCGACACGGCCAGTCCGTTCCTGCTGTGCCACCTCCGTGTCGCCTGGTTTGTACCAGAGCCGCGGTGGACCCTGACGGCCAGTCCCCCTCTCCCAATACTGGTGCCTGTCCGCTGGTGGGTCGAGCGAGCCACCCTGTGGTGGGGGCAGCTCTAAGCTTTTTAATTTAATTTGTCTCTCTAATTTGAATGAATACACTTTAAATACTTTTACAAGGATCTATTGGAGGGCAAGTCTCATGCCAGCAGCCGCGTAATTCCAGCTCCAGTAGCGTCCACTAAAGCTGCTGCAGTTAAAAAGCCTTTATAAGGATCAAGCTCGGCTGTCCACTGCAAGGCATCCTACCGCCAGTCCCAGCCCCTATGCCTTGGGGTGCCTCCTGATGCTCTTCACTGAGTATCCCGTGGTCCCGAAGCATTTCCTTTGAAAAAATTAAGTGTCCAAACTACAGGTGGTGTAGCTTGCTTAACAGCCGGGATAATCCGCTGACTAGCAGACACTGCTGCTAGGCACAAAGTATTTCCTGGGCTAGATGCAGTTAAAAATTTGTAATTAGATACTCTCGTTGGATGCTGAGAAAGCATTCCATAGAGTCTCCTGGCACGCCATATATTATTCTCTTAAAAAGCTTGGGGTAGGGGTCTAGGGGACCCTTTTATAGCCAAAATCACGGCCCTGTACCGCAATACGTCACCTAGGCTGAAGATAAATGGAACTCTAGCACCCTGAGGGCTCGTTTGCTACAGAGGTATTGCACCTCACCCAGAGGTGTGATATCTCACTCTCAGGTAAGGATGGAGTATGGATCAGGACCCCGATACCTGCATGCATTACACCACATTGCCGTAGGGCAGGGCGACCAATATGCCCCTGAGATGGGCACGACAGTCCCTGTCCCTGGCTGGAGTGGGTGGAGGGAACACTGAGGAAGGGGAACCCTGTAGTGCAGGAGTAGGGAGGAAGCAGTTCCTGGGTGCATTGAGAAGGGAGTATAAAAGGTGGGCACCATCTTAGTTCAGTGCAGAGAAGTCTGAGCAGAAGTGGCAGGGAGCAGGGGCTCTGCATGAGCTCTGCTCCGGAGGCGGGCCTAGTAACAGAGGCCCAGGCCTGGAAGAGGGAGAAGGAAGGAAGAGGAGCGGAGAAGGCTCCAGGAACGAGGAACGAAGGGATCCCAGGGGTGCGGACGGGCGAGTCGCCACCGCACACCCGAATCCACATGCTTGGAGGGGTCAGGCCAAAGGGGGAGACCGGTCGCCGAAACTAGTGGAGGCGGGAAACGACTCTCAGCTAGAAACCGGAGGCTGTGACATTTTATGTGGCGCAGCCCCTCGCTACACCCACTAGCAAGGCACCACATAGGGTCAGGGAAACTGGCGCCAAGTTTACCAAGAGGAGGCTCGAGGCAGCCGGACAGAAGGGTTGGTAAGAAAGGCCAGACAAAGGACACACAAAGGGGGTCCTGTGAAGCGCTCCAAAGTTATCTGAGAGTTGTCTGAGCCCCTCACCTGGTGAGCACAGTACGATGTGGGCAGCCGTTACTTGCAGAAGTGGTCTGGATAATAAGAACTGTGAGTAAAGGCCCTGGACTGCATCACTGACTCCGTGTCATTACTGCTGCTTCCCTGCACCATCACCCCCATCCTCCGCATACACTGCCCTGAGGCTATAGTCCTCCCGTGGGGAGTTATGCTATGCTCTGCTGCAACCACAACACCAGCCTCAGAGGTCTGCCCTGCAGCGGCGGTTCACTCTGACCGCAATCCACGGGTGGCGTAGTCGGACATTTAAACATCAAAACCACATAAATAGTTCCACCACTGGTTTGACCGCCCTGAGCCACGGAACCGGTTCGCAGCCACGGAGACTACAACCACCAGCATCCACCAAAAAGGGTCCGGCTTCGGGTGTCTCAAGGCCCAGGGGGCGCGTCAGAACATTTTCATCACCTTTCATAATCACCAATGGGACAAGGCAGGGATGTCCTCTGTCCCCTCTCTTATACATCCTAGTGACGGAGCACCTGCTCTCATCAATTCGCCATAACCCCAATATTAGGTGGATTGAGGTGGGAGGCACCGAGTACAAGTGCTCTCTATTTGCTGATGATGTCCTAGTATAAATCACTGAATCACATATATCCATCCCTGCTGTTATGGATGAAATAGATTACTTTGTTACATGGTCAAATTTTAAAATCAATGCAGCGAAGTCTGAGGCTCTCGATGTCTCCCTCCCCAAATCCATACAGGATTCCATCCAGTCCAACTTTCCCTTTGCCTGGCCCTCACAGGGTATCAAATACTTAGGAATTCCTATTCATGGAGACCTCTCCCGTCTATGTTATCTTAATTTTGGGCCCTTTATTGAACAACTCCATACAGACCACGGTTGGCAAGTTAGAACTGTAAGATTCACTATGTGAACCACTGGTGTTTTGTGGAAAAGCACATGTACACTGTGTTCCAAATTATTATGCAAAAAGTGTTTAGGAGTGATAAGGGAAGAATTTGTTTGTTTGTCAGTTAAACTCATTGATGGTGATGTGTGTCAGGGCTCTTTATATCACTGTAAGCAATTGCAGACACCTGTGCTAATTAGTTTGGCAGGTGTGTCCAATGAAAGGCAAGACTACTTAAGAAGGCTGTCCCACATTATTAAGCAGCCTACACTTTCTGCCAAAATGGGAAAGAAAAAGGATGTGTCGGCTGCTGAGAAGCAACAAATTGTGGAGTGTTTAGGTCAAGGCATGACTACAATCAACATTGTGCGATGATCAGGATGAAGTGTCTTGGCAATCAAGAAGTTTGTAGCTGATTCACAGTACACACGTGTGCGTGCTGATAAGGGCAAATTGAGGACTCTTTCCTACAGGCAATTACGTCAGGTTAAAAGACCAGCGGCAAAAAAGCCTTGTCATAGCAGCAGACAAGTTTTTGAAGCTGCTGGTGCCTCCAAAGTCCCCCGAACAACAAGATGCAGGGTCCTTCAGAGGTTTGCAGCTGTGCGTACGCCATCCTGTCGACCTCCTCTATCCACTTCACACAAGCAGAAACGGCTCCAGTGGGCCAAACATTACATGAAGACTGATTTCAAAACTGTTTTGTTCACGGATGAGTGCTGTGCAACGCTCGATGGTCCAGATGGATGGAGTGGAGGATGGCTGGTGTAGCGCCGGCGTCCCTGCCCTCTGCTAGGCAGGGACGCTGTTCCCCTCACCTCTCTGCTCCGTGCCCGGCGTCCTCCTCCCTCTCTGCTGGCAGCGCGCGCTCCTTCCCGGCCACTGTGCTTAGGGCGCGCGCGCTCTCCCTCCCTCTTAAAGGGGCCGCGCGCGCCGTTCTAAGGAGTCCCCGGCCAATGGCTGGAGGACTTCACCCTATATAAGGCACCTCCTCCTAAATGGAGGTGCCCGAGCAATGTTGTTGCACTGTTCACTACTCTGCTTCAGCCCCCAGGTCCCGTTGCTAGTTACCTGCCAGATACCTGCCAGATTCCTGCCAGCTTGCTGTCTTATTCCTGCCTGATATTCTGCTACCTGCCTGCTAGCCTGAGGTCCGACGGTCTGCCTTACTACTCCTGTCAGTCTGTCTAAGGACCAGCTTGCCCGCTCACCTGGGAGCGCACATCAACTACCTGCCTGCTTGCCTGAGGTCCGACGGTCTGCCTTCCAACTCTTGTCAGTCTGTCTATGGACCAGCTTGCCCACTCACCTGGGAGCGCACATCTGCTACCTGCCTTCTAGCCTACCTGGAGGCTCTGCCGTCACGTGCTGTGACCACCTGCCAGTCCAGTGACTCCTGCCCGCTCACCTGGGAGCGCTCATCTGCTGCCTGTCTGCTAGCCTACCTGGAGGCTCTGCCGTCACGTGCTGTGACCACCCGCCTGTCCAGAGACTTCTGCCCGCTCACCTGGGAGCGCTCATCTGCCGCCTGTCTGTTGGTCTTCCTGGAGGCTCCGCCGTCACATGCTGTGACCACCCGTTTATCCAGAGACTCTCGCCTGCTCACCTGGGAGCTCACGTCTAACATCAGCCGCCACAGGTCGTACAAACCCTTTACCCAGAGACTGCCCCGGTCACTTGCCGTGACCATCTGCCCGTTCACCCAGAGACTGCCCCGGTCACTTGCCGTGACCATCTGCCCGTTCACCCAGAGACTGCCCCGGTCACTTGCCGTGACCATCTGCCCGTTCATCCAGAGACTGCCCCGGTCACTTGCCGTGACCATCTGCCCGTTCACCCAGAGACTGCCCCGGTCACTTGCCGTGACCATCTGCCTGTTCATCCAGAGACTGCCCCGGTCACTTGCCGTGACCTCCTGCCCGTTGTTCTAGAGACTGTCCCGGTCACCTGCTGTGACTGCCTGCCTGGTCGCCACCCGCTCCCTTACAAGGACCGCCCCCTTGTATAGTAGCTCAGAGGTTCCACCTCCCAGACCCGTTACAGCTTTTTGATGGACACCCCACGCAAACACGGCTACAGCACCAACAAGGAGGAGGTGGAGTAATGTTTTGGGCTGGAATCATGGGGAGAGAGATTGTCGGCCCCTTTAGGATACCTGAAGGGGTAAAGATGAACTCCATAATGTATGTGGAGTTTCTCAAACAGCACTTCCTGCCATGGTTCAAGAAGAAGAACCATGATAATGCACCGTATCATGCTGCACATAACACATCTGCATCTCTGGCTGATATGGGCATAAAAGGGGACAAACTTATGGTGTGACCCCCATGCTCCCCTGACCAATACTCCATTCAGAACCTCTGGACCATCATCAAAAGGAGTGTCTATGATGGCGGGAGGCAGTTCACATCTAAGCAACAGCTCTGGGAGGGTATTCAGTCCTCATGCAAAACAATTGAAGCAGAAACCATCCAAAACCTAACAAATTCAATGGACGAGAGAGTTCAGAAGCTCCTTCCGAACAAGGGGTCCTTTGTGCAAATGTAACATCACCTAGAATAAAGTTTTGAGTTGAAAACTGTTTGATTTCAGTTTCTAATAACCTGCTAATGCTTATAATTTAAAAAATGACCATTTTTTTGGTCTTTATTAAAATGAAAAGGTTGATCGAAGAGTGTGGGGGATCTAAGAGTGTGGCAACCCAGTAGTCAGGATTACTTCGAATTCTGACAATCTGAGGGTCATGTTGCAGGTAGTGCAGCAAGAAGGCACTTATGTGTCTTGCGCATCTCGGAGCCACAAAATTATTTTCCGGGCTAGTTGCAGCTAAAAATTGTTATTAATTTTGAATCTGGTGGAGTTTAGTATAGTTGGCCTAATAGTATCAGTACTGCACACTGCTACAAAGCCCAAATTATTTTCCAGCCAAGATACAGATAAACATGATTAGTAATTTGAAAGCTTAAAACGGTTGGTGAGGTGATTTTAACCAATCATCAAGCTTTTACTCTCCCCAGGATAACACAGGGGTAGAAAATTTGTTTCGGATCCATGATTTGTTCATCTTTATGAACGTGAGTCTGTCTACATTATCATTGGAGAGCCGCGTGCGCTTATCTGTCAGCACACCACCAGCAGCGCTGAACACATGTTCAGACTGAACGCTGGCTGAGGGGCATGACAAGATCTCCAAGGCATAAGTGGCTAGCTCAGGCCATTCATCCAGATTGGAAGCCCAAAAAGAGCAAGGGTCCAGTGACACAGTCATGGCTTCAATGTTTACTTGGAGATACTCCTGTACCATCGTCTCTAGGCGTTGACTATGTGTCAGACTTCTTGTCTCCTGTGGCCTTGCAAAGGATGGGCTAAAAAAGTGGTGAAATGATTCCGCAAAATTGATGTTACCAGCAGATACTGTGTTTCTGTTACGGTTTGAGTGCTGAACACTCGACTGTCCCACGGTTGGCAAGTTGGAACTGTGAGATTCACTACGTGCACCACTGGTGTTTTGTGGAAAAGCACATGTAAGATTCTGCAACAGTCTCTGCTGATACTCCTGCATGCGTGCATCCCTTTCTATGGCAGGAATAATTTCTGAAAATTTACTTTTGTACCGGGGATCTAACAGTGTGGCAACCCAGTAGTCAGGATTATTTCTAATTCTCCCAATTCAAGGGTCATGTTGCAGGTAGTGCAGCAAGAAGGCACTCATGTGTCTTGCGCATCCAGGAGCACCAAGTTCCTGTTGTGTTGGTGGCGAGGTAACAATCATGCTTCCTTCCTCTGTCCTCTCCCCCCAATCTCGCACAACAGTAATGTGATCAACGTCTCCCTCATCTGATGAGTCTTCCATCAGTTCGTCCTCCACTTCTTCCTGGGCTCCTGCACCTTCCTCACTAGTTTGGCTGCTACCATGCGCCCTGGTAAAACCATCTCCCCCACCCTTACATGCCTGCCACCTGTGTGCTGCCGAAAGTCTGGACCTTGCAGATGTTAGCCCTTCCCCATACAACTCCTCCTCCTCTAATTCCTCCACATCCTCTTGTGCCACCACCTGACTCCGAATTCTGTTTAACATGTGCTCCAGCATGTAAATCACCAGAATAGTCATGCTGATAATGGCATCGTCAGCACTAAACATCTTCGTCGCCATTTCAAAACTGTGCAGAAGGGTGCATTGGTCCCTGATCTGAGACCACTCATCCAGCGTGATTTGCCCCACCTCTGCATCTCGTTGGCCCAGGCTATACGTCAGAACGAATTGCACCAGGGCTTGTCGGTGCTGCCACAGTCGCTGCAACATATGCATAGTTGAATTCCACCGGGTAGGCACATTGCATTTTAGCCGGTGAAGTGGCAGGCCCAACGACTTCTGTAGAGATGTAAGTCGCTGAGCTGCGGGATGCGAACAGCGAAAGTGAGCACACAGCAACCGTGCCGTCAGCAGAAGGCCATCTAGTCCAGGATAGTGGGCTAAAAATTGCTGGACAACCAGGTTCAACACGTGAGCCATACAAGGCACGTGTGTGACATTGCCCCGGCGAAGGTCCGCACCCAGGTTTGCAGCATTGTCGCACACGGCCTTCCCTGGTTTCAGGTCCAGTTTAGACAACCAGTCATGAAATTGGTTCTCCAGAGCTGACCACAACTCCTCAGCTGTGTGACTCACATTTCCCAGACATTTCAAAGTAAAAACCGCCTGATGACGTTGAGCCCTGCTGTCAGCATAGTAAGGAGGTGTGCAGGATCCCTTCTGCACAGTTAGAAAGCTTGTGGCATGACCAGACAGGCTTTGGGTGCAGGTGGAGGACCGAGAGATGGTTGAGGAGGCAGAAGCAGTGGAGGAACTTTGAGATAAAGAGGATTGACGCACAACTCGTGGGGACGGCAAGACTTGGACAGCAGTCCCTTGTCCTGCTGTCACCATAGTTACCCAGTGCCCAGTCAGCGACATGTAATGCCCCTGTCCATGCCTACTCGTCCAAGTGTCTGTGGTGAAATGCACCCTGTCACACACAGAGTTTCTCAAATTAGCGGTGATGTTGTGTGCGACATGCTGGTGGAGCGCAGGCACACCTTTCTTTGAGAAGTAGTGCCAACTGGGCATCTGGTACTGGGGCACTGCGACGGACATAAGGTCTCGAAAATCCTCTGTGTCCACCAGGCGGAAAGGCAGCATTTCTGTAGCCAAGAGCTTGCAGAAGGTGAAATTCAACCTCTTAGCTTTCTCATGGCTAGGAGGAAATGGTCTTTTACTTGTCCACATCTGAGGGACCGAGGGCTGGCTATTGTGCTTAGACGGGGTTGAGGAAGATGCAGGCAGACATGTTCGATAGCACCACCTTTGGATCAAGGCAACCTATGTCGGACAGCGCTCAACACCAGCTGGTGTTACCACCTCCAAAGAAAATGATGACCTGCCAATCACTCTGGCTGTTGCGGGTAAAGAGGTGGCAGGTCTGCGTCCCAAAACAGGTGTGACTGCTGTCCCATCCGTCACAGAAGATGAAGAGGCCGCGGATGCGCAAGATATGGCAGACGGTGGTTGGCCCGGCCGGCTAGGCCGCATTGTAGCACAGTGAGCTTCCCACTGCAACTTATGCTTCATGTCCATGTGCCGGTTCATGCATGAAGTACTCAAACTATGTATTTTTTGGCCTCTACTTAGCTTTTGCTGACAAATGTTACAGATAACACGAGTTGGGTCATCTTAATTGATCTAAAAAAATGACCAGGCTATGCAAGGCTTAGCACCCATGCGACCTGAAGAGCCACCACGACTTGTGGTGAGAGGCAGAGTTGTGTTTGAGGATGCAGTTGTTGACGTGCTTCCAGTACTACGTCTCTGTACAGGAAGACGCAACCTGACCTCGTCATCACTAGCATTCTCCTCCACCTCCTCTGCTGACCTCATCTCTTGGCTGACTGTAGGTTGACAGTAAGTGGGATCTCCAACCTCATCATCATCACCCTTTGTGTTATCACACCCGTCGTCCTCAGAGCCAACCTGTTCCTGCCCTGACAAAAAACTAAAGTTGTCGCTCCAATCAGGTGTTTGAGTCTCATCATCATCTTCCTCATTGTCTCCACCAACAGGAGTTACAGTTTGGGAATGAGGGTCTACATTATGGTCAGAACCTTCAGCGTCTGGTCCTGGATCCGACTCATAAAGATTCTGGGCATCAGTGCAGATCATTTCCTCGTCTGGATTCACAGAAGCGCTGGAGCTGACCTCTGATTCCCAGGCTATAGTATGAGTAAACAGCTCTGCAGACTCAACCATCTGTTCTACCTCATACTCAGATGGGCAGCTGGAGATTTTGGAGCTGTGAGGAAGCAAGTGCGATTGGGGTGACACCTTTGAGGACTGGAGTATTTGTGATGTTGAAGTTGAGGTGGAGGAGAGCCCACTTAAAGGAGCACTTGATATCCGTTGAAGCACCTGCTGTTTTTGTGCCTCATCTGGAATTTGTAGCGATTGGCGTGGCCGTAAGAAAGGGATCTTGTCACATTGTCCGCTAAAAGAATTAGACATATTAGTTTGTCTGGAAGATGGTCTTTCTTCTGCAGATGTTACTGTTGCTTTAACACCTACCCCACGGACACAACCTTTTTTCCCCTTCCCAACACGCCTATTCCCCTTTCCACCAGCAGCAGGCCTTTTTCCACTCATTTTGGCGGTTAACTAATTCACAACTCTGGAGTTGTTTGCACAAAGAAACAATGGATGGGAACCGAGCAGAGCTGAGTGGCCAAACTGTGGTATTAGGCCAAAACTGTTGGTTGGGTTAGATGCAGAAAAAAATTATATTCAATTTGCAACCTGATGGACGTCAGTATAGATGGACTAATAGAACAAGTCCCACACACTGCTAGAAGCCCAAATATTTTTTCAGAGCTAGATGCAGAAAAAAATTATATTCAATTTGCAACCTGATGGAGGTCAGTATAGATGGACTAATAGAACAAGTCCCACACACTGCTAGAATCCCAAATATTTTTTCAGAGCTAGATGCAGAAAAATATTTTATTCATTTTGCATCCTGATGGAGGTCAGTATAGACGGACTAATAGAAAAAGTCCCACACACTGCTAGAAGCCCAAATATTTTTTCAGACCTAGATGCAGAAAAAAATTATATTCATTTTGCAACCTGATGGAGGTCAGTATAGATGGACTAATAGAACAAGTCCCACACACTGCTAGAAGCCCAAATATTTTTTCAGAGCTAGATGCAGAAAAAAATTATTTTTAATTTGCAACCTGAAGGAGGTCAGTATAGATGGACTAAGAGAACAAGTCCCACACACTGCTAGCAGCGCAAATATTTTTTCAGAGCTAGATGCAGAAAAAAAATATTTAAAATTTGCAACCTGATGGAGGTCAGTATAGATGGACTAATAGAACAAGTCCCACACACTGCTAGAAGCCCAAATATTTTTTCAGAGCTAGATGCAGAAAAAAAATATTTTTAATTTGCAACCTGATGGAGGTCAGTATATATGGACTAATAGAACAAGTCTCACACACTGCTTGTAGCCCAAATATTTTTTCAGAGCTAGATGCAGAAAAAAAATATTTAAAATTTGCAACCTGATGGAGGTCAGTATAGATAGACTAATAGAACAAGTCCCACACACTGCTAGAAGCCCAAATATTTTTTCAGAGCTAGATGCAAAAAAAAAATTATATTCAATTTGCAACCTGATGGAGGTCAGTGTAGATGGACTAATTGACCAAGTCCCACACACTGCTAGAAGGCCAAATATTTTTTCAGAGCTAGATGCAGAAAAAAATTATGTTCAATTTGCAACCTGAAGGAGGTCAGTATAGATGGAATAATTGACCAAGTCCCACACACTGCTAGAAGCCCAAATATTTTTTCAGAGCTAGATGCAGAAAAAAATTATATTCAATTTGCAACCTGCTGGAGGTCAGTATAGATGGATAAATAGACCAAGTCCCACACACTGCTAGAAGCCCAAATATTTTTTCAGAGCTATATGCAGAAAAATTTTTTTTTTAATTTGCAACCTAATGGATGTCAGTATAGATGGACTAATAGAACAAGTCCCACACACTGCTAGAAGCCCAAATATTTTTTCAGAGCTAGATGCAGAAAAAAATTATATTCAATATGCAACCTGATGGAGGTCAGTATAGATGGACTAATAGAACAAGTCCCAAACACTGCTAGAAGCCCAAATAATTTTTCAGAGCTAGATGCAGAAAAAAATTATATTCAATTTGCAAACTGATCGAGGTCAGTATAGATGGACTAATAGACCAAGTCCCACACACTGCTAGAAGCCGAAATATTTTTTCAGAGCTAGATGCAGAAAAAAATTATATTCAATTTGCAACCTAATGGAGGTCAGTATAGATGGACTAATAGAATGATGCTATGCCCAAAAGGTTTTACTTCACTAGGTGCAGTAAAAAAATTGGTATTCTATACACAGGTGGTGTAGCTTGCAACACAGATAGGCTACTCCACTGACTAACACACACTGCAATAGGTCAAAAAGGATTAGCTTTGCTGGATTTAGCCAAATGCTGTGAAAAAAACTTGCACAGCACTGGCACTGACCTGCTTGGCAAAAACTCATAGCAACTGATGTAACTTAGTCCTGAAAAGGACTGCAATTACAATTAGTCTTTACTCCCAACCTATCTATTTAAGAGCACAGACCTGCCTGATAAAAGTCGTAGGAAATGCTGTTACCTAGTCCTTAAAAGGACTGCAATCACAACTATTCCCTACTCCCAATCTATCTGTAGATTTGTGTGAAAATTGGCTTGAAATTAACAAGGTATAGCGCACACAGCAACAGCAGTGCAGTCTAACACGCAGCTGCAGCAGTGAGAAAATGGTGGCGACGGGGAAAATGGCTGGGTCTTATAGGGCAAGGACATGTGACATACACTGCCAATGACACATGCCCTTGCTTGTGTGAAAAAAAGCACTTCGCTCCGTGTGTGCGCTGCTGATAGGCTGACAGATTGCACCTCCCCACTGTAAATGTGGGAAAGAGAAAAAAAAAGGGAGATCTTCATTATTCCTGCAGAGATCCATCCCCTGCCCCTCCCCCCGCCCCGCTGTACACTCAAACTGCGTATTAACATTAATTTTCATCATTACTGAGAAAAAATCCAGTTATGATTTTGGTGCGTGAACAGTTATCGAACATAAACCAGGGCATTTTGAAGCATTTTTCACTGTTTTCAGAACATTAACAGTAAGAACATGGAAGAGTCCAGGAGCCATTTGGTGAGCTGCATATCCTGCTACATGTTCACAGACTTGCCAGTGGAAAAGCCAAACTTCACATGCCAGAAATGCAAGCTTGTGTCCCTGTTGGAGGAAAAGTTGCGAAATCTAGAAGAGAGGTTAACTACCTTGAAAATCATTAAGGAAGGTGAAGAGTTCTTAGACAGAGCAGAATTATCTCTTCATGATTCAGAAAGAGAAGAAATTCAAACTGCACCTGACGAAACAGAGGAATGGAAGCATGTGACCCACAGAAGCAGGAGGATCGAGAGGCAGTCAGCACCCATACTGCTCAGGAACCAGTACCAGGCTCTCTCGCAGGAGCACCATGAAGAAATACAGCAAGATAAGACTTTGCCAGCAATGAATAACCTTGTAAGCCCTCAGAATCCTCCTGGATGGAGAAAGAAGAATGTTGTGAAGAAAAAACGGAGAGTGGTGGTCATGGGGGATTCCCTGTTAAGAGGAACAGAGGCCGCTATCTGCAGACCAGACATAACCTCAAGAGAAATGTGCTGTCTTCCAGGAGCAAAAATTAAAGATGTGTCTGACAGGATATCAAGACTCTTCAGACCTACAGATCACTACCCATTCCTGCTAATACATGTGGGGACAAAGGACACCGCAAGAAAGGACCTGGAAACCATCTGCAGTGACTTTGAAGACTTAGGCAAGAAAGTGAAAGAATTGGGAGCCAGGTGGTCTTCTCATCCATCCTCCCAGTGGATGACCATGGAACAATGAGGTGGAATAAGATTCTACAGGTGAACAACTGGCTACGTCGATGGTGCCGTCAACAAAGATTTGGATTTCTGGATCACGGGATGAATTACCTATACGATGGACTACTTGCTAGAGATGGGGTGCACCTTACGAAGACTGGAAAACATGTATTTGGAAGTCGCCTTGCTATACTCATCAGGAGAGCTTTAAACTAGAACAATGTGGGAAGGGAAGCAAAAGGCCAGAAAAAGCCATACAGCTGACAAATACTATTGAGATCTCTGCTACTGGAAGTGGAAAGAAAGAACAAAGACAAAAAAATCTAAATAAAAATATGGGAGGAAGAGAAACCAATCACAAACTAAAATGTTTTTATACAAATGCACAAAGCATGGGCAACAAACAAGGAGAATTGGAACTACTAATGCAGGAAAAGAAATATGATGTCATTGGAATCACTGAAACTTGGTGGGACGATACACATGATTGGAATAAAAGGCTAAAAGGATACAACTTATTTGCAAGAAACAGAATTGATAAACGAGGAGGAGGTGTCGCATTGTATGTTAGAAAAGCGTATATCTGCACAGAGATTGAAGCTTCAGAGACTGGGAGTTCTGTGGAAACTGTTTGGGTAAGAATACAAGGAGAGAACAACGGAAAGGACACCATTGTAGGCATTTACTACAGGCCACCTGGGCAAGCTGAAGATATGGATGAACTCTTTATGTATCAAATGACCAAGTTCTCCAAAAAATATGACGTAGTGGTCATGGGAGATTTCAACTATCCAGACATTTGTTGGGAATCTCTCTCAAGTAAAACTAACAGGTCAAGCAAATTCTTATCCTCTCTTGCTGACAACTTTATCTTCCAAAAGGTAGGGGAGAAAACAAGGGGATCTGCTACTTTGGATCTAATCCTTATAAACAGGGAGGAAATGGTTGAGGAGGTAAAGGTGGCTGGGACCCTAGGAGGCAGCGATCATGCTATTGTAGAATTTTGGATAACTAGAGGAGGAAGACATGTGAAGACTCAAACTTCAAGGTTAGATTTTAGAAAGGCAGATTTTAAGAGACTCAGAAAGAGAATAGGAGGGATCCAATGGCTGGATGTCCTTAAGGACAAAAATGTCCAGGAAGGATGGGAAATTTTTAAAAATGAGATTCTCAAAGCACAATCGTTAACAATCCCGAAAAGTAGGAAGAATGGGAAGCATTTAAGGAAACCAGGATGGATGAACACAGAACTTAAACACATGCTAAAAAGAAAGAAAGAAATGTTTATTAAATGGAAAGAGGGAGGCATATCTAAAGAAGATTATAATGCAGTCTGCAGATCCTGCAGGGCACGTATCAGGTTAGCTAAAGCTGACAATGAATTAAGGCTTGCAAGAGATGTCAAAAGCAATAAAAAAGGATTTTGGGGGTATGTCAAAAGTAAAAGAAAAGTCAAAGATGCTATAGGATTTTTACAGGATGAAAATGGAGAAATGGTAAGAGAGGATGTTGAGAAGGCCGAACTTTTTAATTCCTATTTTGCATCTGTTTTCTCTCAGAAAGAAAATGTAACATCAACTGATTTTCACTGTCCTTTTAAAGGAATAGAAGAATCCAAATTATCTGTAAACAGAAAGATTGTGAGGGAATATTTAGCTAACATAAATGAGTTCAAGTCTCCAGGTCCAGATGAATTACACCCCAGAGTACTGAAGGAGATCGTAGAAGAAATTTTAGAACCACTCTCCATAATCTTTGAAAATTCTTGGAGAACAGGAGAAGTCCCAGAAGACTGGAGAAGAGCAAATGTTGTTCCTATCTTCAAAAAGGGGAAGAAGGTGGACCCAGGGAACTATAGGCCGGTGAGTCTGACTTCTATACCAGGAAAGATCTTTGAACAAATTATTAAACATCATGTATGTAAGTACCTGGATAAGAATGAAGTGATTAACCAGAGTCAGCATGGGTTTGTAACTAACAAGTCATGTCAGACTAACTTAATTTCCTTCTATGACAGAATCACTGACTGGGTGGATCAAATGCTGTAGATATAGTATATCTTGACTTCAGCAAAGCATTTGACAAAGTATCTCACACCATCCTTATTGAAAAAATGACCAAGTATGCAATGGACCAGGCAACTGTTAGGTGGATTCATAACTGGCTTAGTGATCGGACTCAAAGGGTGGTTGTAAATGGCTTCACATCCAGCTGGATGAATGTCTCAAGTGGGATACCACAGGGCTCTGTCCTGGGACCTGTATTGTTCAACATCTTCATCAATGATTTAGATGAAGGAATTGAGGGTAAACTGATTAAATTTGCTGATGACACAAAGCTAGGAGGGATAGCTAATACTAGAGAAGAGAGAGAGAGGATTCAAAAAGACCTAAATAAACTGGAGCAGTGGGCAGCAACCAACAGAATGGTTTTTAACAGGGAAAAATGCAAAGTACTACATCTGGGCAATAAAAATGAAAAAAGCATATACAGAATGGGAGGAATAGAGCTAAGCAACAGTACATGTGAAAAAGACTTAGGTATACTAATAGATCATAGACTGAACATGAGTCAACAGTGTGATGCAGCAGTAAAAAAGGCAAATACAATTCTGGGATGTATTAACAGAAGCATACAGTCTAGATCACGTGAAGTCATTATCGGTCTTTACTCCTCTTTGGTCAGACCTCATCTGGAATACTGTGTACAGTTTTGGGCACCACATTTTAAAAAAGACATAGACAAACTGGAACAAGTTCAGAGAAGAGCGACCAGAATGGTGACTGGTCTGCAAACCATGTCCTATGAGGAACGGTTGCAGGATTTGGGAATGTTTAGCTTGCAAAAAAGAAGACTGAGAGGAGACTTAATAGCTGTCTACAAATATGTCAAGGGCTGTCACATTGTAGAAGGATCATCTTTATTCTCATTTGCACAGGGAAAGACTAGAAGCAACGGGATGAAACTAAATGGGAGGAGACACAGATTAGATATTAGAAAAAACTTTTTGACAGTTAGGGTGATTAATGAGTGGAACAGGCTGCCACGAGAGGTGGTGAGTTCCCCTTCAATGGACGTCTTCAAACAGAGGCTGGACAGACATCTGTCTGAGATGATTTAGTGAATCCTGCTTTGAGCAGGGGGTTGGACCAGATGACCCAGGAGGTCCCTTCCAACTCTACCATTCTATGATTCTATGATTCCATGATAACCTCGAACAGCCGAATTTTTTTCAAATCGTTCGTGTTCGCCGAACAGCTCGAACACCGCCCAAAACAGCTCGAATTTGAGTTTGGCGAACAGTTTGAGTCGAACAACGCTCATCTCTACTGAGGAACTGCCGAGAACCAGCTGATGGTACTGGAACCCGGATGGGTAGCAGAAGGTACAAGAGCCAATGGAACTACCGATGACCAGCTGACGGTACTGGATCTCGGTTACTAAGCAGGAGGTACCTGTGCCAGAAAGCACTACCAAGGACCACCAGACGTTGGTGGAACTTGGATACCAAGAAGGAGGCACCTAAGCCAAAGGCACTGCCGAGGACCAGCTGACGGTACTGGAACCCTGATGGGTAGCAGAAGGTACCCATGTAAAAAAAAGTTGCAAGGCCGTGAGCCGGCCGCAGTTACTGAAACCCACAGTCCTACAGGGGGTGCTTGTCTTATTGGCACTAGGGAACCAGCCTTCATTGCCAGATCCCGCACCCAACATAGGTGTCACCTATACTGCAGGCACCATAGAGTCGGCTAACCCAACCGCAACACGACAGGACAACGCATTGGAGGCAAAGTGACATTGACACTACCCGGAAACAGCTGGCGTGCTGGAACCAGGCTGGGCAGGAGGGAGTACCCGTGCCAAAGACACTGGCGAGAACCAGCTGACGGTACTGGAACCCGGATGGGTAGCAGAAGGTACAAGAGCCACTGGAACTACCGAAGACCAGTTGACGGTACTGGAACTCGATTACTAAGCAGGAGGTACCTGTGCCAGAAAGCACTACCAAGGACCCGCAGACGTTGGTGGAACTTGGATACCAAGAAGGAGGCACCTAAGCCAAAGGCACTGCTGAGAAACAGCTGACGGTACTGGAACCCGGATGGGTAGTAGAAGGTACAAGAGCAAATGGAACTACCGAGTACAAGCTGATGGTACTGGAACCCGGATGGGTAGCAGAAGTTAAAAGAGCCAATGGAACTACCGAGGACCAGCTGACGGTACTGGAACTCGGTTACTAAGCAGGAGGTACCTGTGCCAGAAAGCACTACCAAGGACTAGCAGACGTTGGTGGAACTTGGATACCGAAAAGGAGGCACCTAAGCCAAAGGCACTGCCGAGAACCAGCTGACAGTACTGGAACTCGGATGGGTAACAGAAGGTACCCATGAAAAAAAAAGTTGCAAGGCCGCGAGCCGGCCGCAGTTACCGAAACTAACAGTCCTACAGGGGGTGCTTTTCCTATTGGCACTATGGAGCCAGCCTTCATTGTCAGATCCCATAGCCCACATAGGAGTCACCTAAACTGCATGCACCATAGAGTCGGCTAACCCGACCGCAACACGACAGGACAACGCATTGGAGGCAAAGTGACATTGACACTACCCGGAAACAGCTGGCGTGCTGGAACCAGGCTGGGCAGGAGGGAGCACCCGTGCCAAAGACACTGGCGAGAACCAGCAGATGGTACTGGAACCCGGATGGGTAGCAGAAGGTACAAGAGCCAATGGAACTACCGAAGACCAGCTGACGGTACTGGAACTCGGTTACTAATCAGGAGGTACCTGTGACAGAAAGCACTACCGAGGACCCACAGACGTTGGTGGAACTTGGATACCAAGAAGGAGGCACCTAAGCCAAAGGCACTGCCGAGAACCAGCTGATGGTACTGGAACCCGGATGGGTAGTGGAAGGTACAAGAACAAATGGAACTACCGAGGACCAGCTGACGGTACTGGAACTCTGTTACTAAGCAGGAGGTACCTGTTCCAGAAAGCACTACCAAGGACCAGCAGACTTTGGTGGAACTTGGATACCGAGAAGGGGGCACCTAAGCCAAAGGAACTGCCGAAAACCAGCTGACAGTACTGGAACTCGGATGGGTAACAGAAGGTACCCATGAAAAAAAAAGTTGCAAGGCTGCGAGCCGGCCGCAGTTACCGAAACTCACAGTCCTACTGGGGGTGCTTTTCCTATTGGCACTATGGAACCAGCCTTCATTGGCAGATCCCGCAGCCCACATAGGAGTCACCTAAACTGCAGGCACCATAGAGTCGGCTAACCCGACCGCAACATAACAGTACAACGCATTGGAGGCAAAGTGACGTTGACACTACCCGGAAACAGCTGGCGTGCTGGAACCAGGCTGGGCAGGAGGGAGTACCCGTGCCAAAGACACTGCTGGGAAACAGCGGGCGGTGCTGGAACCCAGGGTAAATACTAAAAACAGAGTGGAGCCAGAGGCATAATTGGAGCAACTTTAAAATCTGTAGTAGTGTGAATGTGGACAGAGCAGGAGAATTTGCCGGACACACAGCAGGGGAACAGCTTACGTTACTGAACCCCAATAACACTGGAGCAAGCATTGACTGTGCAGACGGCACTTCTGAGCAGCAACTAGTGGTATTGGAGCCCAGGGTAAATACTAAAAACAGCGGAGCCAGAGGTGTAATTGGAGCAAGTTTTAAATCAGTAGTACAGTGGATGTGGACAAAGCAGGAGAATTTGACGGACACATAGCTGGAGATCAGCTGACGTTACTGAACCCCAATAACACTGGAGCAAGTGTTGACTGTGCAGATGGCACATCTGAGCAGCAACTAGCGGTATTGGAGCCCAGGGTAAATACTAAAAACAGAGGAGGCAGAGGCGTAATTGGAGCAACTTTAAAATCTGTAGTAGTTTGAATGTGGACAGAGCAGGAGAAATTGCCGTCCGCACAGCAGGGGAACAGCTGACATTACTGAACACCAATAACATGGCAGCAAGTGTTGACTGTGCAGACAGCACTTCTGAGCGCCAACTGGTGGTGTTGGAGCTCAGGGATAATACTGAAAACAGAGGAGCCAGAGGTGTAATTGGAGCAACTTTAAAATCTGTAGTAGTGTGAATGTGGACAGAGCAGGAGAAATTGCCGTCCGCACAGCAGGGGAACAGCTGAGATTACTGAACCCCAATAACACGGCAGCAAGTGTTGACTGTGCAGACAGCACTTTAGAGCGCCAACTGGCGGTGTTGGAGCTCAGGGATAATACTGAAAACAGAGGAGCCAGAGGTGTAATTGGAGCAACTTTACAATCTGTAGTAGTGTGAATGTGGACAGAGCAGGAGAAATTGCCGTCCGCACAGCAGGGGAACAGCTGATGTTATTGAACCCCAATAATACGGCAGCAAGTGTTGACTGTGCAGACAGCACTTCTGAGCGCCAACTGGCGGTGTTGGAGCTCAGGGATAATACTGAAAACAGAGGAGCCAGAGGTGTAATTGGAGCAACTTTAAAATCTGTAGTACTGTGAATGTGGACAGAGCAGGAGAAATTGCCGTATGCACAGTAGGGGAACAGCGGATGTTACTGAACCCCAATAACACAGCAGCAAGTGTTGACTGTGCAGACGGCACTTCTGAGCGCCAACTGGCGGTGTTGGAGCTCAGGGATGATACTGAAAACAGAGGAGCCAGAGGTGTAATTGGAGCAACTTTAAAATCTGTAGTAGTGTGAATGTGGAGAGAGCAAGAGAAATTGCCGTACGCACAGCAGGGGAACAGCTGATGTTACTGAACCCCAATAACACTGGAGCAAGCGTTGACTGTGCAGATGGCACTTCTGAGCAGCAACTGGCGGTGTTGGAGCTCAGGGATTACAGTTCAGGTGGTAGAAACATGAACACAAGAGGAGACCTGGATACTGTTGCCAACCAATTTATTATTCTGGAAGAGGACTGGCAAATTCATGTGAGATCCAGGCCTTGTTCATTTTGAGAAATGTAAGCCAGTCAACGTTATCGGAGGATAGTCGCATGCGACGGTCTGTTAGTACACCACCTGCGGCACTAAAGACGCGTTCCGATAATACACTAACAGCAGGGCAAACTAGCGCCGCCAATGCATACTGGCTAAGCTCTGGCCATGTATCCAGCTTACAGACCCAAAACTTGAAGGGAGAATAGGCGTCTGGGAGTACACTGAGAGGGCAAGACATGTAGTCTGCCACCATGTGACGGAAACGTTGCCTCCTGCTGACTGGAGCCGTCTGTGATGGTGTAGACATTTGTGGCGGCGGGGATGCAAAACTTTGCCACATTTGGGCCATACTGGTCTTGCCTTGTGCTGAGGCGCTGCTTCTGCTCCCTCTTTTTGCAGAGCTTCCTCCACTGCCTCGACGCACTGAGCTGCTTTGTAAAGCACTAGCAGCACTGCTCTCGGTTGTAATGGAGAACATGATGGAATGCACCAGTGCGTCTTGGTGCTCCCGCATTTTACGCTCCCGGTTCAACGGTGTTATGAGGCTTTGTAAGTTGTCCCGGTAGCGAGGATCTAGGAGGGTGGACACCCAATAATCAGCCGCGTTGAGAATGTGGGCGATGCGGCGGTCGTTTCTCAGGCACTGCAGCATGAAATCAACCATGTGCTGCAGACTGCCAACTGGCCAAGAAATGCTGTCCCCTGCTTGAGGTGTGATCTCTGCCTGCACCCCACCCTCGCTCTATATACTGACTACTAGAGCATTGTGTACCTCCCTCCTCTGGACAGATGTCTTCCTCCTCCATTGACTCCTCCTCATCCTCCTCACAAAGTGTCCCCTGCCTAGGCCTTTGTGAGGAACCACGTTGCGCAGACTGTATAGAAGCAGATGGCATTTGTGACTCCTCATCCTCCACCTCTTCCAAAACCTCCTCCCTTAGTGCTTGCAGTGTTTTTTGAAGCAGGCAGATAAGGGGGATAGTCATGCTGACTAGGGCATCATCTGCACTCGCCATCCATGTGGAATAATCGAAGGCACGCAAAACGTGGCAAATGTCCTTCATAGAGGCCCACTCGGTGGTGGTGAAGTGTGAACGGCGCGCACTGCGACTTGTTTGTGCCTGCTGCAGCTGGTACTCCATTTGCCTGCTGCTCACACAACCTCTCCAACATATGTAACGTTGAATTCCACCTGGTGGGTAGGTCACATATGATGCGATGTTCTAGAAGACGTAATCGGCGCTGCAGAGCTGCAATGCATGATCTTGCATTGCTGGAACGCCGCAAGTGAGCGCACTCTATGCGGACCTTGTGAAGCAGTGCATCAAGATCCGGATAGTCCCTCAAAAAACTCAGCACGACCAAGTTGAGCACATGTGCTAGACATGGGATGTGAGTGAGGTTGCCTAGGCCCAGAGCTACCACAAGATTTTGGCCATTGTCACACACTACCATGCCTGGCTGGACATTCGCTGGCACTAACCACACATCACTCTGCTGCTTGATGGCATTCCAGAGCTCCTGCGCTGTGTGGCTTCGATTCCCCAAAGAAATTAATTTTAATATGGCCTGTTGATGTTTGGCCACGGCTGTTCTCATATCGGTCATCATAACAGGTAACCGTTCACGGGTCGATGTGGAGGTGGACCGTGACGGTTGCTGCAGCACTGATTCAGAGGAACTGGAGTATGAGGAGGAGTCAATGTGTACAGACTGGATTCCTGCAATCCTTGGAGTTGGCAGAACACGGACAGCGCCACTCTCAAGATCTGTACCCGGCTCCACAACATTTACCCAATGGGCAGTGAGGGAAAGGTATCGTCCCTGTCCATGCTTACTGGTCCACGCATCGGTGGTCAGGTGGACCTTGCTACTGACGGCGTTTTGTAGCGCATGTTTAATTTTTTCCCTCCACATGCTGTTGCAGGGCAGGGACGGCTTGCCTGCTGAAATAAAAGCTTCAGGGCACATTTTATTGTGGGACTGCCAATGCCATAAAGTTACGGAAGGTGTCAGTCTCCACCAGCCTGAATGATAGCATTTCAAGGGCCAGTAGTTTAGCAATGCCAGCATTCAGAGCCTGTGCTCGGGGGTGATTTGCCGAGTATGGGCACCTTTTCTCCCATGCCTGTGCTAACGATGGCTGTAGACTGGCCTGGGAGTGTGAGGATGACAGGCAACGTGGTGCTGTGGGAGGAATTACACTGTGTCTCTGTACAACAGTGCCAGAGATTCTTCCATGGTGATCCTGTGAGGAAGCCGAACCAGCTATGTGTGAGCTGGAGGAAGAGGCTACAACACGAGCTGAAGAGGTGGTAGGTGGCCCTGTAAGTTGGCCTAGGTCTTTAGTGTGTTTTTGTAACTCCACAACGTGCTTGGTCCGCACATGTTTCCACATATTTGTGGTATTGAGGTTGCTGACACTTTTCCCTCTTTTCACCTTCTGATTACACAGCTTGCATTTGACAAAGCAAATGTCATCTGCAACTGTGTCAAAAAAGGACCAGGCACTGCAAGTCTTGGGAGCGCCCGCTTTGGATTTTGGAAGAGCCATGCTCCTAATGGGTGCCGAAGTGGAGGCTACAGGACACCAAGTCTGCCCCCTCCCTCTCCCTCCTTTTTGGGCCATTCAGGGAATCTCTTCCTCAGAGCTGCCCCCACCACCTTCCTGTCCCTCACGCCATGATGGGTCAAGGACCTCATCATCTACACCACCCTCTTCAAACAACTCCTTCTCCTGGGTAGTCTCGACAGCACAGTACACACCAGAAAGTGGCACCTGAGTCTCATCATCAGATGCGTACTGAGGTGTGCTGCTGACCATAGGCACTGGCCCTCCCGCCTCTTCAGATTCAGAGAGACAAAATGGTTGCGCATCACTGCATACTACCTCTTCTTCAAATTCTCGAATTCTGCTTGGCTGGCCCCCTCTTTCCAAGCCAAGAGATTCAGAGAACAGAAGTAGAGATGGCTCCAGTCCAGGGCTCTCTGACTGCCTGGGCATTTTGGCAGTTGGTGAAGAGACAGATGGGTGCTCTTCAGTGCTCAGGACCTGAGAGGATCTGGAACTAATTGAAGTCGATGCGTTAGCTGCCATCCATCCGACAACGGCTTCAATTTGGTCCTCCCACAGCAGTGGGGTACGGCTAGCTCCTACAAAGCTGCGCATAAAGGACTGTTCCCTTGTAAAACTGGGGGATGCTGAGTCACTGGTGCCCGCAGCAGGCACAGAATCCCCATGTCCTCTCCCTGCAGGCACAGAATCCTCACGTCCTCTCCCTGCAGAAACTCCACACCCACGCCCACGACCACGACCAGATGCCTTACTCCCTGCCTTCTTCATCTTGGTAGACTGATAAAGATAGGCAGAAAAGTACTAAGGGCTTAGTGTGCTTATTCCTGAACAGCTGCTAACAGGTATAAGAAACACTAATTTTATAAAGTGTGGACTAGACTTTAATATGAGCTAATGTGGCCTACACAACAGTAAAGTGGAGTGTTTGGTGAACGTTATTTAGTTTTTTTTTGTCACAAAAAGACACTGGATGTGCCCAAAGATGTAATACCGATAGTATCACAAACTTTTTGTAGCTATTACAATGTAGGAAGGTAACCTACAATGCAATAGATGAGGCTACAAAAAATAGGCTAATACTAATCTGGCTGGGGCTGCAGGGCACAATGCTGCAGAAAGGCTCCTCTATCTACTCCTATATAGTGTGTTTGGAACCAATGTAGCTAAATGTGGATGGAACCACCACACTAATAGGAGAAATCAGGAAAAGTGTTCAATTAGCAAAAAAGGACAATGTATGAGGCAGTGACGCACGCTGAGCGCACGACAACCAGACGTGGCTGAAGCACACACTACAGGGTGAGCTGCACTCATACACACAGACCTTGCAGACAGCGGTGAACAGTACATATGCAGAGCACTGTGCACTAGCGCTGCAAGACAAAAAAAAAATTCTCTATCTACTCCTATATAGTGTGTTTGGAACCAATTTAGCTGAATACGGATGGAACCACCACACTAATAGGAGATATCAGGAAAAATTATGAATTAGCAAAAAAGGACAATGTATGAGGCAGTGACACACACTGAGTGCACTACAACCAGACGTGGTTGAAGCACACACTACAGGGTGAGCTGCACTCACACATACAGACCTTGCAGACAGCGATGAACAGCACAGAGAACTGTGCACTAGCGCTGCAAGGCACAGCGATTTATAAAATAGCTTGGGTAAAGCAGAATAGACCAAATAGGTAGCTAAAACTGTCCCTCAGAACAACAGCGTCCTATCCCTAACTGAATTCACAGCAGAGTGAGCTCAAAATGGCGGCGGCGGCTTTTATAGTGCATCATGACATCATTTCAGCAGCCAATCACAGCCATGCCATTAGTTAAGATGCCTACATGCCTAACAGGATGTGCCCACACTTCTTAGGATCCTCATTGGCTGAATAAAATGAAACTGGCTCATTGCATTATGGGAACTTCCGATTCCAGTATACGATATTCCAAAAGTATCGGAATTAAGTATCGGAATTCTGATACCGCGAATATCGGCTGATACCTGATATTTCAGTATCGGAATGCTCAACACTAGTCATAATGTAATAATTTCCCCCTAGATGGCCTAATTATCGTTAGAAGTGGATCTTATAGACTCTTTCTTCAAACTTATTTTAACCCATATCTTCCTGATAGTTAAAGATGCCATTGCGGCTAATCGGAAAAACCAAGATATTCCCACTATTGACGAGATTACTGATAAAATATCCATACACAAGTCATATGAGAGAAGCCATGCTATTTAAAATAACTAGCTATCAATCATATTACAGAAGGTGGAAAATATGAATCAACAATATGTCCAAGTAGCCAGGCACTACTAAACACTAAGTATAAAGTACTTTCAGTATAAGCCATAACTCTTTTTGTTGACACTTATTCTTTTTCTGGGCAATATTAAGAATTTTGTGATTCATTTTGTTGTTATTGTTTATTTGTAAAATGACATGTTATTTAGTATACAAAATCTTACCAAATTCCTACACAACCTTCTAATTAGTATTTCTCCTCACCCTTAACCTTTTCACCCTCTCTGACCATCTTTGCTTTCCTATGCCCCCAAAAAGATATTATCCCTGTCCCCTTTCCCTCTTCTATCCTCTCTCCTATCCTCTCACTAAATGGTTTTCTCAATGTAAATCACCATTTATTTGTTTACTATAATGTTAAAACAATCAAAATTATTGGAACAAGAGATGGGGGGAAGCCATTGCCTAAATAGGTGGAGGACCCCATCATTTGTGTCTGTGCTGCACATTTTATTATAATTAATTAATTAATAAACTAGTAAACGATTGTAGATACAACTCAAGCTCATATGTAATGTATATTTTGTTGTTGCAGGTGCCTTTTATCTATCGGAGCACTTTGTAGACAGACACAGAGATGCTCTGATAACACATAGACCATACGTCATTCCAGTCTTTGATTATATATGGAGAGAGAGACTGCTGACCTTTGAGCAATACAATACCCTATGCGAAATAAAATCTCCCCAAGAGGCGCTGAGGCAGCTCTATGAGTATATGGAAATCTGGAGTAACAGTGACAAGGAAAAGTTTTATGAAGCTCTATTGATACACAATATGTCTCTCATCAGAGATCTAAAAAGTAAAGACAGCATTGAAAAGTAAATACTTATAATATATAGAACCTGACAATATATATCTGGGGTCTATCAAGAGGGAAAAGCTAATAACGCCTTTTTTCCTGAGCAAATTCTAGTCTTCCTAACCTCCCTGACATGGTACCATTTTTACATCCAACATGTTACTTTATTATGTGTTAATGACTTAAAGAAGTTGGCCACAACTTTTTCTTATGCCCCCAATGTATCCCCCCGGGGCCCATAAGTGTCTTTGTAATTACCTTCTGTTGCAGGTTCTGCCTGTGAGTGGCGCTATTGCTGGCCGCTCAAAGACATCACGTGACTCCGCGCTGACTTCACGACAAATGAGGCGTGACTCAGTGCTGGGGTCCCCACGGTGGCTGCTGGGTTTTGGGCAGGGTTACCCCACGAGTCACACCCAGAATCCACTGTGCGCTTTCCCAATGAATGGGGAGAGGGAGAGCACGCGATGGATTCTGGGTGCGACATGCGGGGTAACTCTGCCCACAACCTAGCATCCACCGGTGGAACGCAGAAGAGGTGACCCCTGGCTGCAGCCTAGACTTGTTGTGATGTTAGCGGATGTCAGAGCCGGCTGCAGCCAAGGGTCACATGATGCCTTGAGTGGCCAGAGATAGCCTCACTCACAGGCAGAATCTGCAACAGAAGGTAATTACAAAAACACTTATGGGCCCGGGGTGATACATTTGGGAGGGGATAATAAGTAGTGGACAACCCCTTTAAGAACAGATTTTTTTGTGATACATTGTACTTTGTTAGTGGTAAGTTCAGGTCAATATTTTTTGTGTTTATTTCTACAAAAAGAAAACGTTTCCAGGTAGATGGTGGCTGTATAGCTGGATTCTGAAGGCTGGGAATGACTTAAAAGAAAGAAATCTTAAAATCACCTCTCTTTGGCCATACCTCTCCTACGATCATTGGTCCTCCAGTCGGCTTGTCTGTGTTCTAGCACCTTCTTTTGTTTTAAAGTCTCCAGTGCTGCCGTGCTTCACTAGGCTCCAAGTCATGACTTTCAATGTAACATGAGTCATTGATAGTAGTCTATGTATCAAGCCGCACATGATTGCTTTGTGCTCGATCAACCACATTAATGTCAATAACTTACATGAAACCCAACATGGTGGCACAAAGCCTAGTGAAGAACAGAAGTGATGGAAACAGAGGATAAATGAGAAGAAAGTGGAGCCAGTTGAAGGATCGGCAGAAAGGAGAGCTACAGTGAGGGGTCTGAGAGAGGTGAAAATAAGACTTTTTTAACCCTTTCTTGGTAGATTGTGTTTGCAGTGGCTACAGGGCGAAAACGAACTGATATCTTCCCTACATTCGCTTGCTTCCTGTTATCAAAGCAGTGAAAAGATTGGCTACAGTATAACGTCCCTGAAAGCCCATGGCTACATATAAGATATAAGTTCATTTTCACCCTGCATAATTCAGACAGACAATATTATAATGCTTTTTACTAGCAGATTAACCCTATATTTGCAGATAAATTACTGGCTCCCTTTAAGGACTGAAATTTCAATGACCATTTTCCAATTTAAATATTTATATCCAATCTTCATTATAGTCTTTTGGAGATACAAAATGTCATCTACTGTATTTACCCTTAGCTATATATGGAGGCTGGAAATAAGATAAAACTGGGCCCTTGTTGTCAGGATTAAAGGTGGTCCCAGCAGATGGACACCAACAGGGTTTTCTAATGTCTGGTGTCCACAATAAAGCTGTAGAAGCTTATTCAGATTGGGATTGTAATTATGTACCATCATTTTATATCTCATAGTTAATGCTGATGGTGTGTTCATATCAGAATCATAACAACTTATCTGTATCATTCATATTCATATCATACAGTAGGAACAGCCGAAAATAGAGAAACCTAACTCTTCATTCATGGCTGTGTATGTTAATGGCAAATCTGCATTTTTGATCACTTTTCATCTCTATGTAAAGGCATCAAGTCATTAAAAAAAAACAAAAAAACTTTAGGGCTCTAGTGTGGGAATACTTCGTAGTTATTAGTATGTCCAAGCATTTACTTTATTGTACAAGTCTATTATAGGATTATCCCAGTGACTTACACACAAAATATGAAAAATAATGTAATAAAAAGGGATAGCCACTGCCAAGGCTTGAAAATGGTGCAAGATTAAAAGATCAAAATCATGAAAAAAATTACAAAAGAAAAAAATATAATATTGTTAAATATTGTTTATTAGAAAATTCATTCTCAAAAATTCAAGGGTAGAAAATAATAATCATATTCATGATAGAATTGTTCTAGAGGAGTCCGCGTATTCTAGGAGTGTAATTATTGTCAATGATAGAAACTAAGAGCAAAGAAGAACCTCTTGATCTGCATTTTCCCAAAGGAAGAAGGAAAAATAACAAGCCTTGGTCCAGCAACATCATTTCAGATAAAAGAAGTAAATGTAATATATATATATATTTTTATTTGCAGGGAACTCCCAGGGGGCTCAGACTTACATATGAAACCTGTCGCTTCTAAAGATGGTAAGAATTGCTTTTCTTCTTCCTTCTAACAACAATCATATTGCACTAAGCAATAAATAATCCTGTAACAATGGACAATTCACAATGATTCCATAATGCATTAGTGGTTTACACCATTACATGAAGCATAAGCGTCACCATTCTTCCAGGTGCCGGACCGATATCAGGTGATTGACTGCACCAATCGGGAGACTTTGAGCAATGTGTCATCAGAGAAACATCAAATCTACTGATTGCTGCAGCCAATCACAGTCCAGTCATGAGTGGTGTCATATAGACTTCCCGTGCTGTAATAAACCATAGAGAGGCCAGCCTGTCATCCAGGTGGCTGTCAATAGGTGCGTAATAATACGTTTATTACATTTTTACAAGTCCAGTACTTAGGGGAAGCTTTTATTTTGCCCAGGCAATCTCTAAAAGAAGCAGAGATGAAAATTGATTCTGCACTAAGTAGTTATTACTTTCTAACTGGTAACTAGACTACCGAGTTCTTGGGAGTATAACCTTATAAATCCCAAGAACTAATAAAGCCACCATACACATTATAATACAGGTTATCAATTTCAGCAGGATTGGGTCTCCAAACTCGACCATGACAGATGATGTTAAGGGCTCATGGACATGACCGTATTTCCGGTCCAAATGAGATCAGATCACACTCAGGCCAATGTTAGTCTATGGAGCCTCACACGGGTCCAATTTTTTTCCTCGGGCCTAGTTTGTCCATGGAAAAAATCACAGAATGCATGATTTGCATCCACTATTCAGATCACACTCGGCCATGTAAGTCAAAGAGTCCGTGGGAAACGTTGGATAGCACTCGGATGACTTCTGTGTGTGCAGTTTGATTTTCACAAACTGCCAGAATGGACAAGATGGAAACTAAAAAAAATTCCAACTTCTTCTCATTCAAGATAATCAGATTACACTGTTCTGACATTCTAATCAAATTCTGTAGAGGGTGTGATCAGAGTCTGATTAGCATAATTGTAACGATTTTCTCAGATGAGAGAAAATAAGGTCTTGTGACCCCGGCCTAAGTAGAGAAAAATCCTTCCTCTGGAATTTCAACAACCATTCGTTTTGTTTGTCAAAGAGACAAGACCCTTCCAGATGAGAATGATAGAAAACATGGGGGCTCACAGATGAGCTGAACATGCAAGGGTATAGGGCAGTTGTGAGAGATAACTGGAAAGCAAGTGATCACTCAGTAAACAGCTAACTAGTGATGAGCGAGCATGCTTGCCACTGCTCGGTACTCACCCGAGCATCTCAGTACTTGAGATGCTCGGAGCTCGCCGAGTACTTTCGAGCTGCTCGGGCGGGAGCTCGAGTCCCCGTCCTGCATGTTTGGCGCTATTTAGAGCACCAATCATGCAGGGATTGTCTGAAACTCACTGTAATGCTAGAGCCATGGTGGTTGTGGCATTACAGTGATTGCCCAAATCGATGGGAACATTGATCACAGTGAAACATGAAAAGCCGGCAATTCATCAGTGGCATACACCACTACCCGACAATTTAGAACAGAAAGAATAGAGCATCACATATAGATTAGATAGATAGAAACATGTCAGTCACATATATAATAAGTACAGTGATAGTGTTTATTACTGTACTTGTCATTTATTGTTAAAACAAAGGATTTATTAAAAAAAAAATTGGCATGGGGTTCCACGTAATTTTAGTCTCTAGCAGAGGTTAAGCAGACGGCTGGGGCAGATGTTTGAAGCCTGGGAAGGGAGTAATACCCACGGAGCTTCCCAGGCTACTAATATCAGCCCCCAGCTGAATACCTAGCCTTTACTAGCTATTAAAATGGAGGACCCCCCAAAAAATGACGTGGGGTCCCCCCTATTTTAACAGCTAGCAAAGGCTAGGCAGACAGCTGAGGGCTGATATTAATAGCCCAGGAAGGGTGCCATGAATATTGGCCTCCTCCCAGGCTAGAAACACCAGCCGTCAGCCACCCCAGAAATGGCGCATCCACAGGATGCGCCAATTCTGGCACTTAGCCTCGCTCTTCCCACTGCCCTGTAGTGGGACTTGGAACCTGTCCACACAGCCAAAAGTATCAATACCTGGTTAAAAACAACAGTATCATTGTGCTTGATTGGCCAGCAAACTCGCCTGACCTTAACCCCATAGAGAATCTATTAAAGAGAATCTATGGGGTATTGTCAAGAGGAAGATGAGAGTCACCGGACCCAACAATGCAGACGAGCTGAAGGCTGCTATTAAAGCCACCTGGGCTTCCATAACACCTCAGCAGGGCCACAGGCTGATCGCCGCCATGCCACATTGCTGCATTGATGCAGTAATTGATGCACAAGAAGCCCGACCAAGTATTGAGGGCATTTACTGAACAGACATTTCAGTAGGCCAACATTTCAGATTTTAAAATCATTTTTCAAGCTGTTGTTATAAAGTTTTCTAATTTACTGAGATAATGACTTCTGTGTTCTCATTGGCTGTAAGCCATAATCATCAACATTAACAGAAATAAACACGTGAAATAGATCCCTCTGTCTGTAATGACTGTATATAATATATGAGTTTCACTTTTTGTATTGAAGAAATTAAATAAATTCACTTTTTGATGATATTCTAATTTTGTGAGATGCACCTGTATGTGACATAGTGTAGCTGTGAGATAACATTTCACTGGACCATTTTTTAGAAAGATGTGCTTTGTTATATGGCTGACAAATATTTGATACTATTACTATTTACAGAAACATTTTACAAATCCATGATGACGGATATGAATTATTCTGAGTTCACAGACGATGAAATGAGCTGTGTATTGTGCGATAAGGTAACATTATTGTCATCACATGTAACAAGCATAGAGATGTTTCATGACCATCCGTAATCTAGAGTGTTAAGAAAACCTTTCTAGCATACTTACTAGATAGAAGCAAAATTCGAGTTCACCTGTGCATGCGGATTTCCTGGAAAATTATTTTTGGAAATTTATTCACCACAAATTTAATGTCCCTTAATATGTTCTGACATCTCTCTAGACCCCAGAGCATATTAATTGTGATATATAAAAAATAATTATACTCACCGCTCATGTCTCCGACCCCTCTGCTAGTCTTCACTAACATCAATTCGGTCCTCACCAAATTTTCTGATCCCTCATTATTTGTGTTGGAATCTTCAGACCTCTCACAGTACAATGGACTTCTGGGTACCACGGTCCCCAACAGAGACCTGCGCAAGTGACCGAGAGGTAAACAGCTTTATGACATCACAATGTACACTGTGACATATCTGCTGACCAGCACAGAACCATCCCAGTAGCCATAACTCCCAAAATTTTGGCACAATGTGCGAGGCCGGAAGGTTCCAAACCAAGCATGGGGGGGATCATAAGATACGGTGAGGACTATACAGGTGACAGGGAGTAGGGGAGAGGTGAGTCGTAAATAGAGATTTTAATTTTTTTATAATATTTTGATGGCCTATTACAGTTCAGAAAAATGCAGGAGAGTGGCTGCCATATTCCTGAATTCCCGAGTAAGCGAATTCCAAAAAAAGCCTTTTAGATAATTCGACAAAATACAAGTACAATTAAATTCCACTCAAATTTATTAGCTCCTTTCTAATACTTAATATTACATTTGGTGACATTGTTGCCGGAAGTGCTGCTGACCTCCTTTCCGGTATGATGTGCTTGTTAGTCTAACCCCTGAGTTTAAGACTGCAAATGAATATTATTGTTACTTCTCATTTTATTTTTTTCACCTAACAGTTAGGAAAAGTAATTACTGCAAGTGTAATTACCCCCACTATGAAGGGCAGAACATACTGGTAAGTCAGTGACCATTGTACTGAATAACAACTCACTGGTTCAGCTTTACAGATGTCTCAATACTTACCTTTTGTTAAATTTAGTTAATTTATCATGAAGCCATTTCAATGTAATATTTCTACTTGCTAGAAAAACTCCCAACAGTCTAAAAATAAAATTACAACCAATGGGTAGACACACATAGTGTAGATGCAAAAAGTATAGGCATCTCATGACAGAATATCAGAAATCATGTTTTCTTTTGAATCTGTAAATCGTGCGTCTTAATTAATCAAAACTAAATATAAGGAAGGAAACTTCTGTATATTTTTTAATCCCTTTCTAACTTTGCGATTTTCCATTTTTACGTTTTTTATTTCTCCTCCTTCTTCTTCTAAGTACCATAAATTTGTTAGTTTTCCTTCCATGTAGTCACATGAAGGCTTCTTTTTTGCTGGATGAGTTGTAGTTTTGTAGTTTTTAATGGCATTATTCATTTTGCCATTAAATATACTGGAAAAAGGGATACAAATACCAAAAGCAGTGAAATTATACAAAAAATGCAATTCTTAATTTTTCCTAAGTTTTGCTATACTGTTCATTGTGTTGTAAAAATTCCCGAAGAATATGGTTCTTCAGGTCAGTAGAATTACTACGATACCAAACAGATGCAGCCAAGTTTAACTTGACAAATAACAAATCATCTTCACAACTTGTCACTTCAAGGTGTTCACTTAAGAGTATGAATATAAACCAACATCGCTCAAACCATTGACCGACGCCAGGTTAGATATCAAATTCCATAGTTTTGTGCCTTGATGTCCCAGTGCTGAGTTATCTGTTCTAAAGTAAAGTTCTGAGACCCGTAACGGTTTCATTTTTTGGTTGATGGATCTCTGCGATGGCTTGATTATTTTACTCCTTGAAATGAGGAAAATTAAACAATAAACTTCAGCAAAAACCTGGAAACAGATTCCAACATTGCAACATATAAGTTATAGAAGGCGAGTGGGGCAAAATTTTTAACAAAACCCTAAAGCAAAATTAACTTTTAGTCCCAGGTAAATATATTAAATAAAAAAAAAATTGCCCCCAAAGATGGACAACCCATGGAGTATCTGACCATCCATGGTGTCATGATGTCCATTTCTAAGTGAAGCAATTGTGCTTGATAACACATGAGTTTAAAATGAACCTGAGGCCATTGATGGACTTTGCAAAGTATTTGGCAAGTTCTCTGTTTTTGAAGTCTTTGTATCAACAAGAATTCAGCATGTGGATGATTTCCACCAGACAGATTTTTGGCTCATTAAAGTTGATGTTCATGGAACGGATATACCCTGTTTCTATTTTTCAGTCTATCAATGGACTCTCCAGGACTATTCCGCTGCTCGGAGTCTGGGATCCAGTTCCTGGTTACAGAACCTGTGACTCTGAAATATGAGGTGGATTCATGGAGCAACTACACAGAGATCCTGCAGACTCTACCTGGAGAGTACGAGATCATTGGTCCTCTCTTCAACATAGAAACGGCCATAAAACCTAAAGTTGTGTCTGCGGTCTACCTCCCGCATTGGTTATGTGTAGGAGGTAATACTCTGAATTGTTACATATCATGACTTATAGACTTAAAGTATCAGAATGTTATTTCTGTATATTATAATCTAGGATGTCCTCACAGGAGACTGATAGAGCTATTTCACCAACTAAAATTACGGAGACAAAAATATTTGATTGAAAGTTATATTCTGGTTTTGCCAAACAATTTTTGATTCAATTGATTGTATTTTTAAATATTTTTTTTAGCTTTTAAAGGAAGGCAATCATTGTTAAAATGTTTCCACTACAAGGATGATGACGTGACTTTGGAAACACCTTCCAGATTAGAAGCAATGTATGCTGTGCTACAAAATCCCACTTTTTCCCGTTTTGGAGTCATTCTTTCCTCTTTGAAGAGAAGGAAAATCCGTTGTCATGGAATGGTCCTGATATTCTGTAACACTATTTTCAGAGATAATCAAAATCACGTGTATAGACTTCATCTATATCTACTGCCGAGGATTCGCACAGCGGAAAAGGTATCTCCTTAAATTCTTACTTATTATAGATGACCAGTATAATTTCATTTTTATGTTTATAAAGAACAAAGGAATCGGAACCAATATATTTTTATTTTTCTTAGGCCCGGGATTCCATTTGCTTGGATTTTACATTCACAACGTATGCTTTAGATTAGATTCATTAGTGGTTAGCACTGCAGCCTTGCAGCTCTGGGGTTCTGGGTTTAAATCCCACCAAGGACAACATCTGTAAGGAGTTTGTATGTTCTCCCAGTGTTTGTGTGGGTTTCCCCTAGGGACTCAAGGTTCCTCTCTTACTCCACAGACCAATAGGGAATTTAGATTTTGAGCCCCAATAGTGCCGATAGTGTCTGTAAAGCCATGGGGAATTAATAAGAGAGTAAAATAAATAAATATTAGATAATTGGGAAACACTAAAAATTGAACTTACAAAAAAACCCTGAAAATTGGAATAATCCGCCACAAATCTTATCGTTTTACGTTTTTACCTCCTCATATTCAAATATCTAAGTAAACCATAAGATATAATCAAACCTCTATCTATCTCTGTCTCAGGTCATCAGTGATTTTTATCTTCCATCCATCAGACCAATTTATGGCTGTGACACAACTGGATACATTACGAGTAGGGATGAGCGGACACGTGAAAGTTCGGGTTATGAGACCCGACCCAATCTTTAATCCAAAATTTGCTTTGGCTACTAGAACTTAAACCAGAAACTGAACCTCATTGATATGTATGTGGACCTGAACTTTGGAGCTGGAAAAAATTGAAGTGAAGCATGACAATGGCTCAGGAATATCTACAGTGAACAATGACAGTGTCTTTGCCATGCATACAGTGAAATATGGCAGTACTTCAGTGATGCCTGCAGTGAAGCATGTCAATGGCTCACTTTTACCTAGCGTGACGCATAAAGGTAGTTCAGTGATGCCAACAGTGAAGCATGGTGGGAACTGTTAAGATCTGTAACATGTACTAAGGAAAGATAGATGAAAGCTGTCCCTATAGTAAGACTAAGCTGAATCCCTACGATGTAGCGGGCTGCCTGTTCCTAGCAAACAGACCCGCCTTAATCCTCGGCAAGTCTGAATGAAGACCTATAGCATAAGGGGAGGGGTCCCTAAAAGAACTAAAGACTGGGACAAAAATGGGACACCTCCTAAGCAGAGAAGTTGTTGCAGAACACAAAAATACAAACTGACAAAAGGTACTAGAGGTCCCAGAATGACCAAGCTAACTGACAGAGAAAGGCACCGAAGCACCTGGCTAGAGAAACAGTGAAACACTGAAGTCCAGCACAGCCAAAAAGGTGGAGCTGGAATATCAAGGCAGATGGTCAAGTGACTGCAAAACACAAGATGGAAAAAAACAAACAGGATGGTTCTAACAGTACCCCCTCTTTTATGAGGATCCTCCGGATCCTCCAGGCCCAGGCCTATCCGGAAACCTCTTGTGGAAAGCTTTAACAAGCCTAGGAGCAGAAACATAATCTGTCGATACCCAGGAGTTGTCTTCGGGACCAAAATCCTTCCAGGAGACAAGATACTGTAATTACCCTCTATGCTCTGTAGAATTCAAGATACAAGAAATTTCATATTCGCCGTCTTCCACCACAGGAGGAACTGTGACAGTGGCATCCCTGTCTGATACAACAGCCTTTTTCAACAAGGAAACATGAAACACAGGATTAATCTTCCAGGAAGTAGGAACATCCAACCTAACTGCAGACGGGTTAACAACCTGAAGCACTTTAAATAGACTCACAAACTTAGGACCCAGTGTTTTAGGAGGAATCCTCAACCGCAGGTTCTTTGAGGACAACCAAACCATGTCACTCACAGTAAACAAAACCTCCCTACATTTTCTGTCAAAATACTTCTTGGACTTCTTGTTAGCCTCTTGAAGGTTGCAACGTACATTAGTCGAAACTCTTTCCAAATCACGGGAAAAATTTTCCTCCTCCGGCACCGCCGACAGCAATTTGGAGAACGAACCAAAAGACGGATGTCTCCCAGTACAACAAAAAAAAGGAGAACACCCAGCAGAGGAGGAAGTGTGGTTGTTAAGAGCAAATTCCACGAGAGGCAGAAACTCAGACCACACCTCTTAATTGTCCGCCACAAAATAATGCAAAAACTGTTAATCATCCTGGTTCTTTCTTTCAGTCTGTCCATTAGACTCAGGATGATACCCAGACAAAAATGACAAATGGACACCCAACCTGTCACAAAAAGCACGCGAAAAGCGAGCCACAAACTGAGGTCCTCTATCAGAAACGATATCCGTGGGAACGCCTTGAAGCTTGACAATCTCCTTAACAAACGCCTTAGAGAGTGTCTTGGCGCAGGACAACTTAATGAATGGAACCACATGACACATCTTACTAAAACGGTCCACGACCATCCAGATGACAGTAAAACCCTCGGACACAGGAATATCAGTAATAAAATCAATTGTGAGATGCGTCCAAGGCACACTAGGAACCTCCAGAGGGCAAAGCAACCCAGCAGCAGGAATATGTGAAGCCTTTGAACTAGCACACACAGTACATTTATGCACCCACTTGATGACTTATTTCTGCCATCCAGGCCACCAAAAACTGCGATTGATAAGTCTCTTTGTCTCTGAAATTCCTGGATGACCTGCCAACCGAGACTCATGACACTCCACAAACAAATCTCTACTAAATATTCTAGGCACGAACAACCTACCATGGGGAGTGTTAGATGGAGCATAATCTTGAGCTTTCAGAATCCCATCCTCCAAAACGGAGTCCAATGCCGCCACAACAACTCCTTTCTGTAAAATGCTCTGCTCTTCCTCGGCATCGACCGTAGGAGAGAAGCTGCGAGCTAAAGCATCGGCTTTAACATTGTTAGTACCAGGAATATAGGTAACAGAAAAATGAAACCAAGAAAAAAAGAGTGCCCACCTAGCTTGACGGGCATTCAAGCGCTTGTCAGCATCCAAATAGATCAAATTCTTATGATCTGTGAAAACCTGAATAGGAAATCTAGCGCCTTCCAAAAAATGTGACGCCAATGTTCAAATGCGAGTTTAATAGCCAGCAACTCCCGATTTCCAACATCATAATTAAGTTCGGTTTCTGAAAATTTTTTCAAAAAGAAGGCACAAGGATGTACTCCATCCCTGTTCTCCTGAGACAAAACTGCTCTGACCCCCACCAATGAAGCATCGATCTCGACCAAAAAAGGCTTGGTCTCATCAGGCTGCATAAGGATAGGGGCAGAACTGAACCTCTCTTTGAGATACTCAAACGCTTCAATGGCCTTAGTAGTCCACTGGACCATATTCGCACCTTTCCTGGTGAGATTGGTTAGAGGCTTAACAATTACAGAAAATTGCTTAATGAATTTCCGGTAATAATTGGCAAAACCAAAAAATCTCTGTTTAGATTTCAAACCAATAGGCCTAGGTTATTCCTGTACAGCCTGAACCTTGACAGAGTCCATCTCAAAGCCCTCGCTGGAGACAATGTAGCCCAAAAAACTAATTTTCTGCACAGCGAACTCACATTTCTCCAGCTTAGCAAAGAGTGAATTATCACTCAATAACTGCAAAACTTCACGTACACTCTGCCAATGGGACTCCAGATCTGGTGAATAAATCAAAATGTCATCCAAATACACAGCCACATTCTTACCAATCAAAGGTCTCAGGATATCATTAATAAGGTTCTGAAAAAATGCAGGTGCATTGGTAAGACCAAAAGGCATGACCAGATTCTCAAAATGACCTAACGGAGTGTTAAAAGCAGTTTTCCATTCATCACCCTCCTTCACGCATAACAAATTGTATGCCCCCCAAAGATCAATATTAGAAGATCACTTGGCCCCCACTAACTGTTTAAATAAGTCAGGAATTAACGGCAATGGGTAGGAATTGCATACGGTAATCTTATTAATTTCACGAAAATCCAGACATGGACGTAAACTCCCGTCCTTTTTTTTAACAAAGAAAAATCCAACTGCCACAGGCGACTTAGAAGGTCTATTGTGACCAGCAGCCAGGCTAGTCTGTATATATTCCTCCAAGGCCTTTCTTTCAGGGATAGACAGATTAAGCAAGCAACTTTTGGGAAGAGTAGCTCCAGGAACAAACTCAATGGCGCAATCATAATCCCTATGAGGAGGTAAAACTTGCGACTCTTCCTCCGAAAAAACCCTCCAAAAATCTTGAATAGGTACGGGTAATTCACCTTTTTCCACAGATGCAATGGGACCATTACAACATTTATCATAGCACTTCGGACTCTAAAACTTAATCACATTAGTAGACCAGTCCAATAAAGGATTGTGCAGTTTTAACCAAGGCAAACCTAGAACGACTGGAGAGGGTAAATTATCCAATACAACCATGGTCCAAAATTTCTTGGAGGACTCCATTGATAGTGAGGGGAAATACAGCAACCTTGTGAGTAATACATTTCAAGGGAGTGTTATCAATTGCAATCACAGAAATAGGTGATTACAAAGGTTTGGATTTGAAGTTGAGTTTTTCCAAAAACCCTTTATCAATCACATTAAGTGTTGAATCACAATCCACAAATACCTGAAATGCAATCAAATTTTCCTGCAAAGTAGTACTCCCTGAAAGAAATACTCCTGCAGAGCATAAACAAGCTATACAGGCGTACCTGACCTTTTTTTTTCTTTACTTAAACGAAGCTCACAATACTTAATCAAATGATCAGCTTTACCACAAAGACATAATCCCTCAGCGAACCTCCAATCTCTTTCCTGAGAGCGGAGTGACATCGCCCCAACCTCAATCGGTTTTTCGCTGTCTGAGCAGATTTTCTGGTGACTAGGACCTGACATTATAGGAGTCTTTACCTCATTCAGCCTGAACCTCAGCCTCCTGTCCACACAAACAGCTAATTGCATGGCAACCTGCAGAGTCTCAGGTGCAGGGAATGCAATTAGCAAATCCTTTACCTTTTCACTCAGACCAGCAAGAAATAAACATTTCAGAGCAGGATCATTCCATTTAACTTCTGAAGCCCATCTTCTGAAGTGTGTGCAATAATTTTCAACATCACCTGACCCTTGATTCAAACGCCTGAGTTCTGCCTCAGCAGATGAGATTCTATCAGGATCATCATATAATAGCCCCATAGCAGAAAAAATTATTCTACCGACCTTAAGCATGAATCATTAGGTTGGAGAGAAAAGGCCCACCCCTGTGGTTGATTGCGCAAAAGTGACATAATAAAACCAATGTGCTGTGATTCATTCCAGGAGGACCTTGGTCTCAAACAAAAATATAACAAACAAGTATTTTTAAAGGGAAAAAAATCTTGCTGTTTACCATAAAAAACATCAGGCAATCCTACCTTGGGTTCCACAAAATGCGCTTCAGAACAGCTACTTATGTGTTGCTGTAGCTCGGCCACCTCCAGAGACAATCCCTGCAAGTGTTGAGCCAAATTCTGGATGGAAACCATACTGATCCCCGAATTTCTTTCCTTTTAGTTTTTTGGGCTGGACTTACTGTTATGATCTGCAACATGTACTAAAGAAAGATAGGGGAAAGCTATCCCTACATTAAGACTAAGCTGAATCCCTACGATGTAGCGGGCTGCCTGCTTCTAGCGAACAGACCCGCCTTAGTCCTCGGCTAGTCTGAACGAAGACCTATAGCATAAGGGGAGGGGTCCCTAAAAGAACTAAGGACTGGGACAAAAATGGGACACCTCCTAAACAGAGAAGTTGTTGCAGAGCACAAAAAGTCAAACTGAAAAAAAGGTACTAGAGGTCCCAGAAGGACCAAGCAAACTGCCAAAGAAAGGCACCGAAGCACCTGGCTAGAGAAACAGTGAAACACTGAAGTCCAGCACAGCCAAAAGGGCGGAGCTGCAATATAAAGGCAGATGGTCACGTGACCGCAAAACACAATATGGAAAAAAAACAAACAGGAGGGTTCTAACAGGAACATTGTGATGCCTTTACTGAAGCATGTCAATGGCTTAGTTATGTTCTGGGCTGGAAACATGCAACATGTTGAGGGCAAGATAAATGTAATCAAATATCAGGACATCCTAGGAAAAAAACAACATGACTAATGTAAGGACGTTGAAGCTTAGGTGTCATTGCACCTTCCAACATATCAGTGATCCAAAACAATCCTCAAAGTCTACCCTGGTTTGGTTTCAGAAGAAATCCTGAAAGATTCTGGAATGGTTGTTAAAGTCGCCTGAACTGACTTCCATAGATAAACTTTGGTGGAAAAGTAAAACTTGGTTTCTGCATGTAAACCCAAGAATATTAGTGACTTGGAGGCCATAGTCCATGAGTAATAGGCTAAGAGTTCTCAAGAATGGTGCCCAAAGCTGGTATCTGGCTCTAAATCACATATAAGTTACATACCTGCCTCGTCTTCTGAGACTGGATCCTCCCTCTTCCCCCAAGGTCATTTCTCGTTGCTGTGCTCAGTGTCGGTATTTACAAGTGGGCAAAAAATAAAATCCCATAAATAATAACCATATAGCGCTTGATTTTTACAGACATATTGCAAAATTTCAACATAGAAAGTTGTATTTGTTCTTGTAAATTTTAATCCCTCCTGATGCTTAAGAACGGATGTCACATGGATGACCAAACAGATGAAAAATTGTCACTTTTTTCTTGGTAGAAAATGAAAAAAAAATTATATGCTTGTGTGAACTTAGCCTAGACCTAAGTTCTGCTTTGTACCTGCTGTTTTAACATTTTATTTCATGGCATTATAAAAAATATGTAGCTCTATATCGGAAAAAAAACAGGAATAAACTACTAATCCTCGTAAAGATTCACTTTACTAAGTATACAAGTTCGGAAACATAGTTAAAGTACACAAGATAATTATCAGAGTATAATTTTACTACTTTAACATTCTCATTTGACTCAGGCTGTGGTGAATGCGGAGAGAGAATCTTCATTCCAGAGAGTTCCTAAACCCCCACAGACAAAAAATATTTATTCTAAGAAGAATTACAAAGTTATAGGATCTCAAAATGCAGTTGTAGACCCACCGGTAAGTTCATGTAGAAAAATTCCTTGCGGCACTCACAAGTAAAAATATATATTTTTATTTTTTATTTAAATCACATTCACAGTACAAGGAGTACCTGCTAACATATGGTTGCACTGTGGCTCAGTGGTTAGCATTGCTTGCGTCCTGGGTTCAAATCCCACCAAGGACAAGATCCGTAAAGCATTTGTATGTTCTCCTCTTGTTTGCGTGAGTTTACTCCCACACTCCAAAGACATACAGTGACATGTAAAAGTTTGGGCACCCCTGGTCAAAATTACTGTTATTGTGAACAGTTAAGCAAGTTGAAGATGAAATGATCTCTAAAAAGCCTAAAGTTAGGATGACGCATTTCCTTTGTATTGTAGGCAAAAATAAAAAGTATATTGTCATTTTTAACATTTAAAAAATTACAAAACGGAAAATGGACCAATGCAAAAAATTTGGGCAACCTGCATGGTTAGTATCTAGTAGTGCCCCCTTTTTGAAAGTATTACAGCTTGTAAACACTTTTTGTAGCCAGACAAGAGTCAAATCTTGTTTGAGGTATTTCCATCCATTCTTCTTTGTACAATTCTTCCATTTCTGTGAGATTCCTGGGTTGTCTTGCATGTTCTACTATTTTGAGGTCTAACCAGAAATTTTCAATTATGTTCAGATCAGGAGACTGTGAGGGCCATTGTAAAAACCTTCAGCTTGTGCCTTTTGAGGTCGTCTATTGTGGATTTTGATGTGTGTTTAGGATCAATAACCATTTGTAGAAGACATCTTCTTTTCAACTGCAGCTTTTTTACAGATATTGTTATGTTTTGATCAAGAATTTGTTGAAATTTCATTGAATTCATTCTTCCCTCTACCCAAGAAATGTTCCCCGTTTCATTGGCTGGAACACAACCTAATACCAAAGTTAACCCACCCCCATGGTTAATGGTTGGCGAGATGTTAATTTCCTTAAATTCTCTGCCCTTTTTTCACCACACATACCTTTGATCATTCTGACCAGAGTTCTATTTTAACCTCATCAGTCACAGGACTCGTTTCCAAAATGCATCCGGTTTGTTTAGATGTTCTTTTACATACTTCTGACACTGAATTTTATATGAATTTTTACATGAGGATGCAGGAGAGGTTTTCTTCTAATGTCTCTTCCATGAAGGCCATACTTGTGCAGGTGTCTCTGAACAGTAGAACAATGTACCTCAACTCCAGGGTCTGCTAAATCTTTCTGAAGGTCTTTCGCACTCAAGCAGGGGTTCTGATTTGCCTCTCTAGCAAATCTACGAGCAGCTGTCACTGAAATTTTGCTTGGTCTTCCAGACCTTATCTTGACCTTCACTTTTCCTGTTAACTGTTGTTCCTTAATTACATTTTGAGCTGAAGAAAGAGCAACTTGAAAACGCTTTGCTATCTTCTTATAGCCTTCTCCTGCTTTGTGGGCCTCCACCATTTTCATTTTCCGAGTGCTAGGCAGCTGCTTACAAGAACCCATGCCTGATGTTTTTTGGAGTAAGAATAGAGGAGGCTGGGTTTTTAGAAAGCTGTGAATTTTGCATCACCTGGCCTTTACTAACGATAGTGAACAAGCCACAACCCTAATAGGTAGATAAGATCTGAAATTTGGTCAAAGTTATCTGAGCACACAAATCTCCAAGGATTCTCACTTTTGCATTGGCCCATTTTCCTTTTTGCAACTTTTAAAATGTTAAAAAATGACAATAAATTTTATTTTTGACTAAAATACAAAGGAAATGTATCATCTTTCACTTTAGGCCTTGAGTTTTGCACATCAAGAGGGGAAGATAGGGTAAATAGAGACCTGGGCATAAGTAATAAAATTGGGGGTGACATGGAGGGAGGGGTTAGGACAGTCAATAGAGAAAGCAGGAATAGTGATACAGAGAAATACATAAAGTGCATGTACACTAATCAGAAGCCTCACCAACATGATGTAGGAATTAGAATTAATATTGCTGGAAGAAAATTATGATATGGTGGGGATAACGGAGACATGGCTGAATGACAAATAACGAAGACATGGCAGGTCAAGAGCTATGACTGGGATGTTAATTTACAGAACTATAGTCTGTTCAGGATTAACTGTACAAATAAGCAAGGGGAGTGTGAAGACACATGGCCTTCCATGGGCGTATTACTACTCAAACAACACAGGGTGAGGGTAAAACAGCGTGGCAATACTTTATTGAATCACGAAATGGACAATAAACACAGAACAGTCCCAGGAAATACTCAAGATGATACAACATTACACAGTCTCACCCTTCCGCTTGTCCGTCTGGGATAGGACAATTGCAATTTTGGGACTTCCAGGGCCAACTACCTCAACCAGTGGCCTCCCGCTTTTGGCGGGTCCCCACAGAGAGAAGGTAGTGACAAGCTTAGGAAGCTGACAGTCCATTGAAGTGCAAAACCAGGAGACCCAAAGATCCCATCCTGGCCTCTCTGAGAGTTTCCATGGGGCCAGATGACTGGCCAGTCACAATATGGCTTCTCAGAATGTGGTTTTAGGCGACCAGAGAGTCCTACTCAGCAACCTCAAACAACATATCCATGGGGCCAGGTGACTTCATTGTGCCAACCTGGTCTCCCCAAATGTATTCATGGGCTCTCTTATGGTCAATGGAGCAGATCAGTATCTTTCCAGTCAGGGTCATATACCCTTAGGCTGGAATAATGTAGAATCCAAATCTCGGTCTATTTGGATAAAGCCATGCTACCAAGCTGATTTTGTGAAAAGAGTCCAATCTTTGATTGTCATTGTAAAGTCTTTTTCAATTCTCTGTTTCAAATCTGCCTGCTGCAGAGGCATATATTCCTTAAATAGTTCACAATTGTTCTTTCAAGTGTATATCCACAGGGCACGGGTTAGGGAGGGTATAATTCCACAGGTCTCAGGTCTCATTGTTTGAGCAATTAATCAATTTATATAGTTGGTATGGCAGGGGCTCTTGTAAATACACATCTTGCAGGCTTTAGCACAGTATGCAAATAGCATAGTAACAAACATCATTGTTTCCGAACCAAGTGAAGACAACATTCACGGTTATACAAATACTGGTCTGTCCTTCTTGACCCAACAAAGAAACACATGCCAGTCTGCACAAACACAATAGTGCTTTTTTCTTGGCCTAGCAAATCTAGAAGTCTGGCTGATTAAGATAAGAAGCTGTTTCATCACAGGGAGGGGTTTGTTTATATCTAAAGTCATCCTTAAAACTCATCCTACGTTATAATATATATGAGGGAAATTACATTGTAGAGTCCCTGTGGGTAGAGATAAGGGGAGGGAGAAAGAGCAATAAAATACTGATAGGGTTTGTTATAGATCTCTGAAGACAATGAAAGTGGCAGAACATATTCTCATTAAGCAAATAGACGAGGCAGAGAATCGGGGAGAAGTCATTATTATGGGGGACTTCAACTACCCTGATATAAATTTGGGAGTAAAAACTTGCAGATCCAGCAAAGGAAACTAACAATAATCAGAGACAATTTCACAACTGGTTTAGGGAGGCACTACTAGATCTAATATAACCAAGAGGCAGGACAGAATATCAAATAAATGGATTTGGGGGTCACTTGGGTAATAGTGATCAAATAATAAGTATTCATGTATCATTTAATAAGATGTACAGTAGAGGGGCTACAAGAACACTAAACTTCAGAAAGGCAAATGTCCTAAAGCTGAAAGATGATTTTAGGCCATGCCATCACTATCAGTATTCCGTCAGTATTTGGTCAATATTTTTTCTCATGAGTGGGAGCCAAAACCAGGAGTGGGTGATGAATGCAGAATTGGTGCACTTGTTTCTATTATACCTTTTCACAGATTGTTCCTTATCGGTTTTGACTTCCACTCCTGAGAAAAAACATTGACCAAATACTGATCAACTACTGATAGTAGGGCTGTTGCCTAAGTCTCATAAACTGTGTCAATGTCCTGAGTATTAAAAGGACAAAGCAAATGGCAGACTTTTGAAAGTATGCCAGTGCACAACATATACCCTATGAGAATAAATACGTGAGTAATAGGAGGACTAAATAGGGATGAAATAAATGAGCAAAAGAAAGAGTTTGGGGAATTAAAGCAAGAGGGAAGTAATGAGGCATTAAATGATTATAGAAAAAAATGTGTAAAATGCAAGTCAAAACAGCAAAGATTGAGACAGAGAGACTCATTACCAAAGAAAGAAAAAATAATCCTAAAATATTCTACAACTACTTAAATAGGAGGAAACTAAAAAAATGATAGTGCTGGCCCCTTTAAGAATAGTCTGGGTGAAATGGTGGAGGAGGATGAGGGAAAGGCCGATCTACTAAACACCTTCTCTACATTATTTATACCAGAAAATCCAACGACAGACAACATGATCAGGGAGACCAGAAATTCTCCATTGAAAATCACCTGATATCCCAGAAGGAAGTATGACGCCGCCTTAAAATCACTAAATCAGACAAATTCACAGGTCTGGATTATAGATGAGCGAACCTTATTATGTTTGGGTTCGTTGACTAAACCCAAAAATCAAAAAAAGCTTTGTGTTCGGGCACCCAAGCCAGAACATGAACCCGAACTGAGACCCAAACATCAGTAGTTTCCCACAGAGCAGGACACAGAGGCTTTGATCGGCAGTAACTACGTTACCACCGGTCACAGCGCTGCGGGATCATCTGTCAGATGACAGCGTGATCCCACAGCTGTGACAATGACCCACAGTAAAAAGCTTACCACAGGTCACAGGCGCCAGCTGATGAGACTACTTCTCCCTTCAGCCGGCGCATGCTCTCACTATTAACAGTGAGCGCAATCGCCGCTGATGAGAGGAGTAGTCTCTCATCAGCCGGCGCTTGTGCAGTGAAAATAAAAAAAAAATAATGAAAATGAATTAATTATTATTTAAATAAAAATAAAAAACACATTATTCTCACCAACACCTCATCCCCGATACCCTCGTCCCCTGTAAAAAATAAAAAACAACATATCCTTACCTTAACGCGTAATCCTTGATGCCCATGTCACTTGTAATAATGAAAAAATAATAAACCACCGTAATCCTCACCTATCCACCATAGTTCACGTAATCCACATTGTCCCATGCAGATCTCATTAACAGAACAGCCACATTGTGAGATGTGCCCGCAGTATATCATGATGAGCTGCCGTGAGAGAGGTCACTTGAGTTAATCAGCTGATGAACTCCTGTGACCTCACGACATCAACACTCCATGAGAGAATTCTCACGCAGTGCTGGTGACATAAGTGAGGTCATAGGATTATATCAGCTGTTGAACTCAAGTGACCTCTCTCACGGCAGCTCAGCTCTATACACTGCAGAAGCAATGACACTCCTGTCAGTGTATCACTGGCTGCCAGATAGAACAGTCACATCTCTGAATGTGACTGTTCTATGAATAATCTCATCGCCGTGGGACAATCTGTATTATTTCATCACTTCGAACAGGGAAGGATTATGATGCTCAGTGCCCCGCAGTGCCATCAATTATGTTAGCTGGATTCATAGAATCATAGAATAATAGAATGGTATAGTTGGAAGGGACATTCTGGGTCATCTGGTCCAACCCCCTGCTCAAAGCAGTATTCACTAAATCATCTCAGACAGATATCTGTCCAGCCTCTTTTTGAAGACGTCAATTGAAGGGGAATTCACCACCTCTCATGGACGCCTGTTCCACTCATTGATCACCCTAACTGTCAAAAAGTTTTTTCTAATATCTAATCTGTGTCTCCTCCCATTCAGTTTCATCCCATTGCTTCTAGTCTTTCCTTGTGCAAATGAGAATAAAGGTGATCCTTCCAAGAATTTTCAAAGATTATGGAGAGTGGTTCTAAAATTTCTTCTACCATCTCATTCAGTTCTCTGCGATGTAATTCATCTGGACCTGGAGACTTGAACTCATTTATGTTAGCTAAATATTCCCTCACAATCTCTCTGTTTACACATAACTTGGATTCTTCTATTCCTTTAATGGGACAGTGAAGATCATTTGATGTTACATTTTCTTTCTGAGAGAAAACTGATGCAAAATAGGAATTAAAAAGTTCGGCCTTCTCAACATCCTTTCTTACCATTTTACCATTTCATACTGTAAAAATCCTATAGCATCTTTGACTTTTCTTTTACTTTTGACATACCCCCAAATCCTTATTTATTGCTTTTGACATCTCTTGCAAGCCTTAATTCATTGTCAGCTTTCGCTAACCTGATACGTGCCCTACAGGTTCTGCAGACTGCATTATAATCTTCTTTAGATATGCCTCCCTCTTTCCATTTGATAAGCATTTCTTTCTTTCTCTTTAGCATGTGTTTAAGTTCTGTGTTCATCCCTCCTGGTTTCCTTAAATGCTTCCCATTCTTCCTACTTTTCGGGATAGTTAATGATCGTGCTTTGAGAATCTCATTTTTAAAAATTTCCCATCCTTCCTGGACATTTTTGTCCTTAACGACATCCAGCCATTAGATCACATCTATTCTCTTTCTGAGTCGCTTAAAATCTGTGTTTCTGAAATCTAACTTTGAAGTTTGAGTCTTCACATGTCTTCCTCTTCTACTTATCCAAAATTCTATAATAGCATGATCTCTGCCTCCTAGGGTTCCAGCCACTTTTACCTCCTCAACCATTTCCTCCCTGCTTATGAGGATTGGATCCAAAGTAGCAGATCCCCTTGTTTTCTCCCCTATCTTTTGGAAGATAAAGTTGTCAGCAAGAGAGGATAAGAATGTGCTTGACCTTGAGAGAGATTCCCAACAAATGTCTGAAATCTCCCATGACCACTACGTCATATTTTTCAGAGAACTTGGTCATTTGATGCATAAAGAGTTCATCCATCTCTTCAGCTTGCCTAGGTGGCCTGTAGTAAATGCCTACAATGGTGTCCTTTCCGTTATTCTCTCCTTGTATTCTTACCCAAACAGTTTCCATAGAACTCCCAGTCTCTGAAGCTTCAATCTCTGTGCAGATATACGCTTTTCTAACATACAATGCAACACCTCCTCCTCGTTTATCAAGTCTGTTTCTTGCAGATAAGTTGTATCCTTTAAGCCTTGAATTCCAATCATGTGTATCGTCCCACCAAGTTTCAGTGATTCCAATGACATCATATTCCTTTTCCTGCGTTAGTAGTTCCAATTCTCCTTTTTTGTTGCCCATGCTTTGAGCATTTGTATAAAAACATTTTAGTTTATTTTATTATTTAGATTTTTTTGTCTTTGTTCTTTCTTTCCACTTTCAGTAGCAGAGATCTCAATAGTATTTGTCAGCTGTATATCTTTTTCTGTCCTTCTACTTCCCTTCCCACATTGGTCTAGTTTAAAGCTCTCCTGATTAGTGTAGCAAGGTGACTTCCAAATACATGTTTTCCAGTCTTCGTAAGGTGCACCCCATCTCTAGCAAGTAGTCCATCATATAGGTAAGTCATTCCGTGATCCAGAAATCCAAATCCTTGTTAACGGCACCATCGACGTAGCCAGTTGTTCACCTGTAGAATCTTATTCCACCTTTTTGTTCCATGGCCATCCACTGGGAGGATGGATGCGAAGACCACCTGCGCTCCCAATTCTTTCACTTTCTTGCCTAAGTCTTCAAAGTCACTGCAGATGGTTTTCAGGTCCTTTCTTGCGGTGTCATTTGTCCACACATGTATTAGCAGGAATGGGTAGTCATCTGTACGTCTGAAGAGTCTTGATATCCTGTCAGACACATCTTTAATTTTTGCTCCTGGAAGACAGCACATTTCTCTTGAGGTTATTTCTGGTCTGCACATAGCGGCCTCTATTCCTCAATCATGACGCCACGAACAACGTGAGAACTTTCCCATGGTGCTCGTGGTGATTTCATTGAGGTGAACGTAGTTCCTTAGATATTAACCCTGCTTATGTAATTGACAGCACCATGATGCACTGAGCTGCGCGCGCTGAGCTGTGCTAGCATGCACAGCTTCATGTCTCTTCTGCCTGACAGGTTGTATGCTAGCATCATGCCAGTGTTCAACCTTTCCAGCAGATGTAGCTGAGCTGGACATGCCACGGGACATAAATGGATTATTATCTGCACGTCAGACAGATGAGTAATATGTTTTATTATTTTATTTTTGTTACAGGAGACATGGGCTTCAATGGATTAGGTGTTAGGTAAGTATAATTATTTTTGGCTAATTAAGAATCACAAGTAATGGAATATGTGTCTTTATTTCAAATAAAGGACTTTATTCTGGGTGTTTGGGTTTTTTCTTGCAATTTTATGATGGGGTTAGTAATGAGGGTATCTTATAGACACTTACACTAACTTGGGCTTCATATCAGCTGACAATACAAAGCTGACATGAACCCCAACCCTATTACCCCACTTGCCAATGCTACATGGCAAGTGGGAAGAGCGAGGTTAAGTGCCAGATTTGGCGCATCTTAATGATGCGCGCTTTATAAGGCCGCTTAGAGGTGATATTATTAACCTTGGAGGGGTCCAGTATCCAACGGTCCTTATTTGGCTATTAATATCAGTTCACAGCTGTCTGTTTAGCCTTTGATGGTTAGATTTTATAGGGGGACTTCACCTCAATTGTTTTCTGGGGTCCACCTGTAATATAATAATAATAATAATAATAATAATAATATTTTTTTATTTTTATAGCACCGACATATTCCACAGCAGTTTACAATTTTAGGGGGGACTTATACAGACAATACAGATGTTACAGAATAAGCATAACTCATTTTTAAAGGAGTGAGGGCCCTGCTCACAAGCTTGCAGTCTACAAGGAAATGGGAGAGACTCAAAAGGTAACATGTACATATGTTGTATAATACAGCCATAATACACTAATAATAATTAGTAATTAATCTAGCCAGTAAAGACTAATTTAACAGCTGTTAGCTGCTATTAATAGCCAGGGAACATTTTGGCCTAATGGCCCCTTCCATGGCTAGTAATATCAGCCCCCCGTGGTCAACTTTCCCTCTGCTGGTTATGAAAATGACCTCTCTCATGGCAGCTCATTGCGATACACTGCGGGAGCGATCCTGTCAGTGTATCGCCTGCTGCTGAAAAGACCGGTCACATCTCACAATGTGGCTGTTCTATTAATGAGATCTGTCTGGGACAATCTGGATTACGGTGGATAGGTGAGGTATTATTATGGTAGTTTACTATTTTTTATTTATTACAGGAGACATGGGTATTGGGAAATAAACATTAAGGTGAGTATATGGTGTTTTTTTTTTCCAAGGGACGAGGGCATCATAGATGAGGTGTAGCTGAGTATAATGTATTTTTATTTAAATAACAATTTATTAATTTTAACTTTTTTTACTTTCACTACTAGTGATGAGCGAGTATGTTCTGTTAACCCTTTCGCCGAGTATGCTCTGACGAGCACCGAGTAGTTACAGCTGCTCGGTGTTATGTTTGAATCACTCCCGTGTGCATGATTTGCAACAGTTTGACAGCTTTACTACATGTGAGGAATGTGTAAGAAATAGACATTCCTCACATGTAGTACAGCTGTCAAACAGTTGCAAATCATGCACACGGGAGTGATTCAAACATAACACCGAGCAGCTATAACTACTCGGTGCTCGCCTCAGCATACTCGGCGAAAGAGTTAACATAATATACTTGCTCATCACTATTCACTACACAAGCACTGCTTAATGAAAGACTACTCTTCTACCCAGCGGCACTTGTGCTCTCTGTTAATAGTGAGAGCAGGCATCAACTGATGGGAGAAGTAGAGTCATCAGCCGGCGCCTGTGACCCGTGGTAAGATTTTTATGCTGGTCACTGTCACAGCGGCAGGAGTATGCTGACATCTAACTATTTAACGCCGATCAAAGCACCTTTTCCCGCCCTGTCACACAGAGTGGGAAACCAGGGATGTTCGTATTTAGGCTGACTTTTGCCATTTTTTTGCGTAAAAGGCACGGGAATCTGAACACAAATCCGAATGAGCAATGTTTGTGTCGAATCTGAGATTGGCAAACGTTTTCTGAACATGTTCGCTCATCTCTAGTCTGGATGACAGACACCACCGAGTACTGCAGGAATTAAATATTGTGATAGAATTTAATTTCAAATATTCACAGATTTCATAATAAGAGTGTCTGTACCATATGACTGGTGATTAGCGAATGTACTGTCAATATTTAAAAAGAGGACAAAATCTGAGCCTGGAAATTATTGGCCGGTAAGTGGAACATCAACTGTGGGTAAAATCCTTGAGGGTTTCCTAAGAAATGCTATCCTGCAGTATTTCAATAAGAGTAACTCATGACCCTGTATAAACATGACATAATGAGGGATCGATCCTGTCAAACTAATCTGATCAGTTTCTATGAGGAGGAAAGCTACAGACTGACCAAAGAAAATGCAGTGGATATTGACCATATGGTCTTTTCAAAGGTATTTGATATAGTGTCACATAAAAGTCCTGAGTCTGTGTTCTGGACTGATTAGAACACAGACTCAAGCTGATGATGTCACTGTCAGAGGTAACATTATCCTGCTGTGACTAAGACAAGACATGTGACAAATATAAAGTGGTACCCCAGTGGTACACTTGCTAGAGGCAAAGGAAGCCAGCTTGTTATCTATGTTAGGTAATCCTACTGCCAGAACATTCTTACCATGAAGCTTTTTCTCACACCATCATGTCCTTTGCCAGTGTCACTTTTTAGTTTACCATACAATTTGGACACCAGTTTAAAAATATTTAATAACATTTATCCTTTGAAAAATATGGACTTAACAGGAAATGCTAGATCTCCCTACCCTCTTAGCAAAAAAGACAAATATTCACAGGAAGCTGGAAAGGTGCCATACTGGAGTAATTATGTGATGTGATAACTCAAGGTGTTATAGGGAAGCCATATTGGCCACACCTGACTTTATATGAGCCCGATCTCTGGTTCATGCAATCTTAGGCAATATTTGAAATGGTGCAAGCTTTTAGTTTCTGATCTATATAAATTAAATTGCAACTATTCAATTCTGCCGGGCTCTGGGAAATCTATAAATTGTACTTCAAGGCGATTCTTAGCGCATAGAGTCTCTTATTTCTAATATTGAAATATTTCTTCAGACATAAAAGTGCAATATATAGATAGTGGGAGGTTTCTTATGATAGAAGCGCATCAAAATTCTATTGCCATTTATTTAAAAAACTGTGCCCAACTTGGCTGGTAGATTATGGGAGATGACTCATGAAAGCCATTTTGACATGTCTTTGCTTGTTGGGTTACTTTCACTCATTCCTAATTAAAGTGTTTATTACTCTTTATTGTAGACATTGAAGTTTGACAGTCGTCTCTCAAATATATACCCCTACACAGAAATTAAAATTAGGGGTGAGATGGATACGGAGGTTAATGTATCTGTACTTCTGGAGGACAACGATGACTTAGTCTGGAGATCTGTGGTGTTTGCAGGTAAAAGGAAACAACAAATGTGCATTGCATAACCTTCGCCAAACATGAACATAATGCACAGCAATGTAAAAACGACATTGCTGTGCACTTATTAAGTCTCTTGTTACTTCTATTAAACACTTTAGGGTTCAGAAACCATGAAGCAGTTAAATGATATTGAATGTTAATTTTTCTCTTTCGTAAGCGAGCAAAAACCACTGCAAAAAGATTTAATCAGTGGAGCCGCCACAAAAACAATGGCAAAATGCCAGCAAAGCCGCTTCCGGAAAAAAATTATCAGATTTTTCTTGAAGTGGCATTGTATAAGAAGACTTTGATGCGAGCATCGGTGTCTTACAGATGTCATTTGCACTAACCCTCAGGACATGGAGTTTTTTTGCAGAGTTTTAAGTGCAGAAAATTACCAGAATAGTATATTTTTTTGAAGAGTATTTGGAGAGTTTATGCTCAGTTTTCGCTGAGTGTATGCTCTATCTCTAAAACAATGGCGTGATCACTGAAGTGTTGGTCTTTTTTCTAAAACAGCTTCCCTAATGGTTTACGGTTATTTTTGCGAGGACTCTCTGGCTGCCAACCTTTATACTATGATTTGAACTAAGTAGTGGCTACTTCTTTACACCGCATCATGATTTCTGAACCCCGAATCGGTTAAAAGAAGTAAGAAAAATGACTGAATGAGTGCACAACAATGTCATCATTACATAGCTTGCATTTATCTTTATTTTATTTTTTTTCAGCAGTTTTGCTGTGCTTTTTCAGGTGGGTCTTAGGCAGAATCCACCTGAAAAAGACATTGTGTGCAGATATGCTACGTGGATTTGCACACAATGTCTTTTGGGCAGTTCTGTTGAGGAAGCCGCCTGGAAATCCACTCACAAACCTACCAATTCATTTAGTAAGGCTGCTTGTTTTTCTGGGATTTTTTTTAAATGTATGTCCTTCTGTGAGCCGTTTTTCAATTTAGGGTTGGGTCTCACAAGTATAAAGACACTTGACGTGGATTGTGGTCTCGCATATTTTGGCCAAAATATCGACCAATAACTCATGTATTTTATGCATAATTTTTTGTCTTGTTATTGCACATTTTTCCATTTTGCAAGATGAAGCCAGGCCCTTTAGTGTTGCTTTGATGAATTGAGGTTTCAGTCCTTGTGGGGTGCACTGATATAGTGCTGGGCAGCCCACCTGATCTCATAGTATGGGCATCATTGATAGGCAGTAAGCCAGACACTGCATCATGCATATCTGTGTGACTGGTGTTCTATGCTAGTCTCATCTGTGTGCACTTTAATACTGAACATCAACCCCCTCTATTAATTGGTAGGTTTGTGAGTAGTTGTTCCATCAGTATTTTGCACCTGTGCTGCCCCTGCCTATATCAAGGGGGTCTGCTTCATCCTGCTAGTGCACTGGTAATCTGATCTGCTACTAAAAGGCTGTTTGTTTTTTTGTGATGTTTCTTGAATCTATGTCCATTTGGGTATGTGCCCACGTAGCGTTTTTCAAGCGTATATGCTGTGGAATTTCCGCAGCGTAAACGCATGTGACACGCTATGTAATCCGCCCCCCATGGTCCCCAAGGCGATTCGGCAAGTTCAATGCCCATGCTGCAGATTTTTCTGCAGCGTTTTTAATGCGCACAAAAATTCGCAGCACGTCAATTAATTTTGCGTATCCGCAAGCGGAATTGCCTTTGCAATGCAATAAAAAACGAAAGGCAATTCCGCATGTGGAAATCGCGCGAAAAACGCACGATAAATGTGTGCGGAAATCCGCATGCGTTTATCCAGGAGAGGACATGCAGAAAGGAAGCAGAAAATTTCTGCTTCATTTCCGCAGCGTGGGCACATAGCCTGAATGTCCTTCTATGAGCTGAAGCCGCCTGAAAAAAAAACTAAATCAAAAATGTTCAATAGAATGAAGATGAACAATTCTATGTAAAAATGACTTGCTGTTCATATTTTCAGGCATTTAATGGGAACCTGTCACGTCCTACTTGCTATGTACACTGACCCCATTGCGTTGTTGGTCATACAGTGTGCAATGTGCATCACTAACAAGCTATTTTCATTAAAATCAGTGGTAGTATAATGATGTTATAACATTATATACACTTTGTCCTACCTGCTCGTATTCAGACTTAGGGGTGTGATTCTCTGATTCAGTCATGTGTGGCGCTGCATCCAGTCACTGCTGGCACCACCCATGCATTTGAATACTGCTCCCGGCAAGCTCTATTATTGTGGGGCGCATGTGCATTTGTACATGTCTGGCCGCGGGTGCATTGAGGCTGTGTAGTTCGCAGCTTCACTGCGCAGGCGCTATGACGCTCTGTTCCCTGAACATGCGCAGTGAAGCTGGTAACAACACAGCCTCACTGTGCAGGCGCGGGACCCGCGCCAGACATGGAAAGACTAGAAGCAATGGGATGAGACTGAATGGGAGGAGACACAGATTGGATATTAGAATAAACTTTTTGACAGTTAGGGTGATCAATGAGTGGAACAGGCTGCCACGAGAGGTGGTGAGTTCCCCTTCAATGGACGTCTTCACACAGAGGTTGGACAGACATCTGTCTGAGATGATTTAGTGAATCCTGCTTTGAGCAGGGGGTTGGACCAGATGACCCAGGAGGTCCCTTCCAACTCTACCATTCTATGATTCTATGATTCTATGTACAAATGCGCATGCGTCCCACAATGATAGCGCTTGCCGGGAGCAGTATTCAAATGCATGGGCGGCGCCAGCAGTGACTGAATGCGGGGCTGCCCATGACTGATTAAGAGAATCACACCCCTATGACTGAATACGAGCAGGTAGGACAAAATGTATATAATGTTATAACATCATTATACTACCACTGATTTTCATGAAAAAAGCTTGTTAGTGATGCACATTGCAACACTAACAAATGAATGGGGGCAGTGTACTTTACAACTAGGATGTGACAGGTTCCCTTTAAATTTTTTTAACCACTTCATGTTTCTAATAGCGCCAAGCGGTTAAAAGAAGTAACTCGACCATTGTCGTAGCATTTTCCGCTTGAAAGATGCTCTGCACTTTAAAATACTAGTGAATAGGAAACCATAAAATACGCCTGAAAGTTGCCTTGATTTTTTTTTTGAGCATTCTGCCATTGTTTTTGCTTTAAAAAAAGACTCTAACGGTTTCTTCATTATTTAATGGAGTGAGAAAAAAGGTACAAAAAAAGACAGTAAAAAAGACTTTACAAAAACCTTGGGAAAACCCTCCAAAAAAGAACCATTGACTAAAAACGTCAAAAAAACAATCAGGTATTGCCTGAAAAAATTACACAAAATATTCTTCAGGAATAAAAGATCAGTGATTCCTGAAGTGTTTTCTGCTTGAAAAACTCATCCGCTTAATCTAAGTTTAAAAAATTTCATGTACACAAAGCCTATGGGAGATATTGGAGAACTAAGTGGAAACTGAGTGTAAACTCTCCAATTCATAAAAAAAAATTCAAAAGGCCTCAAAAATTTGGAGATTCTGCTCAGTAAATTCAGCTCCTAAAACTCTGCAAAGAATATGTTGGCATACCTTTACACAAATACTGTGGTTTGTTAACACATTTGGCTTTCTGGATGTGACTCCCTAACCTGCAAAGAAGTTTTTGTTATGTCATTTTTGAAAAAGTGAGATACTTGTGTTGAAGAATAGCGATAGAAAAAAAGAAGAAACAACAGATGTGTATAAGCTCCAAGAGGCGTCTGTGAAACTTGACTTCACTGTAACTGGTTTTTGCACATCCTTTTTACTAGACAAATTTTACACCCATATACACTACACAATACTACAGCCTGTTGCCGCATTTGGCTTTTTATATTTTTATAGCGCCAACTTATTTCGCTGCGCTTTACAATTCAGACAATTTACAGATATCATCGGTACTATCCCCATTGGGGCTCACAATCTACAGTAGATTCCCTATCAGTATGACTTTGGACAGGTATATGTCTTTTTGGACATATACCTGTCTACTTGGCATTTTGTCTTGTATTCTTTTTGGGAATGGGGGATAATTTTGTTATAATTAGTAGAAAAAAAAATCATTTTTCTGTGGTCTGGTCACTAACGTGGTCTTCATTGGGCTGTCTTTGGCAACTTCTAAAGCTTAGCATCTAAGAACAATGCTGAAGCAAAACTTTTTGCCATAACTGTAGAGTCATAACTAGTTGTGGGTGAGCACTAAAATGCTCAAATGCTCATTACTCGAATCGATCAGGTAGGATGAGTGAATGGAACTCATCCAGAAGTTAATGGGAAACTCAAGCATCTTTCCGGCAGACCCGACCCAGAAGGCTGGCGGGACCGGTAAATCACTGATATAGATGGAAACAGTGCTCAGCTGCGCTGAGTTAAGCAGATGTAAATTAAAAAGCAATATTCCCTGCTCCCCATGCCATTATTCCTCCCCCCATTTTTATAACCAGCTAAGAGAAAGGAGAAAGCTGTGGGCTGATATTATTTGGCAGGGAAGGGCCAAATAACCATGAACCTTCCCAGCCTATTAATATCTGCTGACAGCTGTCTGCTTTGCTTTTGATGGTAATAAAAAATAGGGGGGGTGGGCTAAAAAAGATTATATAGGGTCCCCCTATTTTAGTAACCAGCAAAACCAAAGAATACAGCTGTGAGTAGAGATTAATAAGCTGGGAAGGTCCATATTTATCTGGCCCTTTTTCAAGCCTAAAAATGCCTGTCCCTTAGCCACTTTAGAAATGGCGCATCACATTAGTAATGGAGACGCGTCTGTCAGACACAACCATTACTAACCCAGTAGTAAAAAGAAATAAACACAGATACAGAAAAAATCTTTATTTGAAAAATCAATCCCAGGCAAATTCCCTCCTTCACAAATTTATTTAAAAAAAAGCCCAGTCCACATGGTGGTCTCTTGGTGATCCCCATCTCCATTGTCCAGTGTATGGAGACCCATTCAGAGAACAAATATCCATAGACTGGAGCAGCAGCAGCAACTGCCGGCTCTCACGATGTGCAGACAAGTGTCGGAAAAATTAGCGGTGACATCATTCCAGCTCTCGGGCTGCCCTCTGTGTGACCCGGTGGCTGTGAACTGTGATAACTTTACAGATGTCATTACAGCCGCTGGGTCTCACGGAGTGCAGCATGAAACCCGGCAGTGGCTACTGCTAAACCTATGAAGCTTTGTTCTCAGAACAAGACTCCATAGTTTTGGATGACATGAGACCTCTTGGGAATCCATGGACTATGGCACTCTGGTGTGGGAGTTTTTTTCTTTTTCTTTAATAAATTGGTGAATGAGGGAAATTGCCATGGAGTATTTTTTCAAATAAAGATATTTTGTACATGTGTTTATTTCTTTTTACTACTGTATTAGTAATGGGGGTGTCTATCTTTGACAGATGCCTCTCCATTACTTCACCCTGGTCTTGATGTCAGACTGCAGCAAAAATCAACCCCAAAACCCATTACTCCAATTGCCACCGCGCCAGGGCAATCGGGAAGAGCTGAAGTGAAGTGCCAGAATTCTAAAGTGATGTGCCAATTCTTTGGCAGCTGTAGGCTGGTATTTTTAGGGTAGGCAAGACCGAATCACCTTGATCCTTCCCTGTCTATTAATATCAGCTCACAGCTGTCTGCTTTACCTTTGCTGGTTATTACATATAGGGGCGACCCCATGATGTTTTTTATATTTATTTATTTAACACATTAAAGGGAATAATGATATCTTGGAATAGGGTTTGGGCAGCTCTTTCAGGATATGTAATTTTTATTGCTTTAACTTCTCCTGTTTTATTGCTTTCAGCACCGGAGAAGTGACAGCTGTCAGTTAAGCAGATATTAATTAAAAATTAATATTCTCTGCTTCCCACGTTCATCTCTCAGTTCTGGCCAGTGGGAGTAAAAATCTCAGAGCCTGAGAAGTGGGTTGGAGAAGAGTTCGCCAAGCATCGTGTCACCGGCTCTTCTATAGACCCGATGACACGACCAGCCAATTACAGTAATGCCAGTAGCGAACATGGCTATGATATTACTCTGTATGGCAGGCAATTCGCACATGTTTGGTGGCTGCCTAACAGCTGCAAATATGGGGGATGGTGACTCGAGCAAGGCCCTTGAGCACCTGCTATACTCGATCAAGTACTGAGCATTCCCAAGCACCTGTTTCAAATTCTAGTTAAAATACTCAAACAACATGTAGGCGTATGTTCACTCTGGCCACTAAAAAAAAAAAACTATCATAAAAAGAAACTGAGAAAATACCCTGTAGTAAGTAAATAAATAGCAATAGTGCATGAAAGTAACATAGCATACTAAATTAACATATTTCTATTTAAAATAACGAAAAAGCCATCTAGGTGACCCTATTCAAGACGTTGCATGCATACCAACTTGTATTCCAGTTAATTTCTTCAGTTCTGTTTTCACGTTTTTGCACTCTGTGCAAATAAGGGCCATGGCCTTCCTTTTATTTCAGCTGGATATAACATTTATATAGCCCCCAATGGCTGGGTGTCCATTAGTCAGGGTCTCGGTCCTTCTCTGCCCTTATTTACATTTACGTCATTTGACATATGATAAAGTTTTAATACTAGAGGTTAGGACCATCACAAATAGGGTCACCTTGATGCAGTGGGATGGCTTCTATGTTTTTTTTTTTTTATCAAAATATCATGTTAACTAAGCACCGTATGTTATTTTAATGCGCTGTTGTTATTTATTTATTTACTGCAGAGCATTTGCTCATTCAGCTTTTATCTTAGGTTTGGTGCTCTTTGGAGCAGACTTTCAAGTGTTAATCATGCCAAGGCACTTACAGTGAACCCTTCTTACAAAATATAATTTCTCACTAGACGACATGCTTACCAGTTGCATATAGTTAATCATAGTCTCTGTCCCAGCCATAGAGATTATATCAAGTTTCAGTAGAGCCATTACTAACTCCCTCTCATCTTGATGGTTTTATTAGACTAGGTCATTGATGTGCCTCGGCCCGATGAAACTTGGAAACTTGGACCTGTTTCCAATTATTTTACCCATCTAGGAATCCTACGGTATAGGTTTGCAAGATCGTCAATTGGGTTGTCCACTCGTCAAACTGACAGAGACATTGAGGGTATTGAAGCAATAGAGAGAACGCCACAGTTAATGGGCTCACAAGCAATCCAATCATTATAGACAACAAATTGTTAGCTCCTGTTTAGCTGGTGTTGAGCATTTTGGCCAACACAATGAAGAACTTGTGTGGAAATAGACTAGCAGAGCTGTTCTTCCAGCAAAACTAAGGACAAATGACTGGTATATGATCACTGCATTCAGGAAGCCAAGTGAGACTATCCAAAACCCTAAAATATCTCAGCCCCTTTTACCTGGCCAAAGGAAGCTGGTAGAGACCTAGCTGATATGTTGGGATACCTGAGACATTTTGTGATGGATGACAGGGCAGCAGCCTTCAGTCATTTTTGCTGGTTAAAACATGGAAGCTAGTGTAGCTTTGACCATGACAGAAAATGTAACTATAGGTATGAAGAAGATTTAATGATGATACATTATATAGGCTTTCATGTACAGGTGAGAAAGTTGAAAGTATAACCTTCATCTATTTGTTATGTGAATTCTGAGAGTAATGCTGCCATACTCTTCTGACCGTGGCTGATCTCCAGGGAGGATCGGTTGTTGGAAAACCACAATGATGGATGCTTCTCCGCTTTTGTCATCATCTGTTGGCTGAGAGTTGGGAGGCCCCAATACAGATTCGACTGATCTCACCGATATCTGTATATTTGGCTGACTTTAGTGTAATGTGCATGGGGTTTTTATCAAGGATATTTTGTCAATTGAATTCTCATTTGCTTTTAAATAAAAAAATAATCTTGCTGTCAAATTACCTAATACCTATATCTTCTCAATTTTTTTTCCCCTAATGATACCTCACAGAAGTCTCTTAACTTCAAGAGTTATCACTGACATCATATCTTGCTATTCATGTTGTGCAATTATGTTGATAATTTTAAATTCAATTGTTTTATTTTCTACATTTCCTTCATATATTTATAAAATATTTTTTTGTATTTTATGCTTTATCTCAGAGGAAATGCTGATTTTGACATCTGCAATATCAAGGCTTACAATTCACTCAGGTATGTACTGACTTTGACCTAGTGTTCTTCTTCTTAACATACAATTACAAGTACAGACATAACTCATACTCACCTCATCCCTCACCTATCCTGGCGATGCAGCAGTCGTCTTGGTCCTCTGCTGGCTCAGTTCTTCAGTTTTTCTTGGGTATTCTATTCATTCTTCAGCCTTCTTTACTCATGGGAGTCTCTGGTGGTCACTAGATCTCCAGTGATTTAATGACATTGCTTCAGACCTAGTCAGGTCTAGAGGCTCCTAAGAGGGAAGACAGATAAGAGACCTAGAGTAAGAAAAAGAAAGCAAGCAAATGGAGAACCAAGCAGGGACCTGAGGCATCAAAAGAGGTGAAGTAAGGTGAGCAAAATATTTTTCATTTTATTAAGCCTTTCCGGACCTTTAAAAGAATGAAGCAAAATAAATGCCAGCAAAAATGTTATTGTTTTGTGTTATTGCACAAAATATTGGCTTATTCTAACCATTCACCATAAATCAGTTCACTCTTCTCTAAATTTTACCTTTTAATTGCAACTGGACCGACCTTTCCAGCTTATGTAGTTATATTCTCACATCCCTAGACAACGATGACAGACAAGTCCATATGAAATTCCCTGTGAAGCAGATATTCTTTAATGATTTTGTATTGCTATAGGGTATTGAAGCATAAATTCTAATTTTGTATTGATGGTGGGAACTGTGTTTCTAGTCCTGAAATTGAAACCAGATCATGTGTATCCAATGAAATCCAGGGACAAATGCTATGCAGAAAACTGTAAACCAAACAATTTCTTAGGTGGCTTTCCAAAAAAGAATGGAACCTTGTACTACAATGGGTTGATTGATGACTAAAGTAAGGTGTAGGATGCTTCTTGTTCTTCACCATGGACTTCCACTAGGAGGTTTGATCAGATATCCAGTTAAAGACCTTCAGAATAGTTCTTGGTTGGCAGTGTGATGCATCAGTACTGAGCCACAGAAGGGTAATCAGCAGCAAAAGGCCAAAACTGGAAAGTCAATAAGGGAAACAAATTTAGTGGTGCAAGTCAGAAATAAAGCTGGAAAGACAAACAGATGGTGATAAATTCAAAGAGAGAGAGATATTGTCCTGAAATCTGCTGCTGATGCTCACGCTGGGGTCAGGAGACAATTTTCACCTTCAGGGAAATTATAGATATGTCCAGTCAGCTGTAGCTGTTTCTTAAAACTTCTTATGACCATTCTTTAGAAGTAATGTGCTCGGGTACCAGAACAGTACCCGACCCCCGAACCGGATCACGGACCCCATTTATTTGAAAGAGGGAGCCGAATATTCCTGGTTTCCCGTGCTGCCACTTGCATGACAGTGCAGGAACCACAGGCTCTGGTCAGCAGTAATTGCATTACCGCGGTCAGAGCGCTGTGGCAGTGACCCGGCGGTAAATAGCTTACCTTGGGTCATAGGCGCCGGCTGACGGTACTACTACCACACCAGCCGGCGCCTCCTACCATCGGAAACAGCAAGCGCAGGCACCATTGGATGGGAGCAGTAGTCTCCCATTCGCCGGCGTCTGTGGTCTGCTGAAAGTAAAAAAAAAAATGTTAAAATTAATAAAAAAATGTAAAAAAAATGAAAACATATTATACTCACCTACACCTTGTCCCCGATGTTTGCAGCCCCTGCAAAAAATAAAAAATAAACTCATTGCAAGTGTTGGAAAATACTCACTACGCATGCGCTGACCTCATTTGCCAGAAATACATTGAGTTTTACAATGTGCCCGCTCTGTTCTTCAGATCTTCGTGGGACCCTCGTTATTTGGACTGCGGTGGAAAGGTGAGGATGAGGTTGCAATATTATTTTACCTTTATTACAGGTGATCATAGGCTTCGGGGCTTAGCTGTAGGGTGAGAATATGGTGTTTTGGGTTTTTTTGCAGGCCGGCGAATATCGGGGACAAGGTGTAGGTGAGTATAATGTGTTTTATTTTTATTTGAACATTTTTTTTATACTTTTAGCAGAGCATAGACTCCAGCGGATGGGAGCCTACTGCTCCCATCCAACTGTGCCTGCGGTCACTGTTTCTTATGGTAGGAGGCACAAGCTGATGGTGGTAGCAGTACCTGTCACAGCGCTCTGACGGCAGTAATGCAATTACCGCCGATCAGAGCCTGTTTTTTCTTTGCGGGAAACACCTGAACCAGAGCCCGAACAGTATCACCGACTTCCTGAGGAAGTTAGTGTTTGAGGTCCAAGCCCGAACAGTAGGTGTTCAGTACGGACCCCGAACTTTACCATTCGGGTTCGCCCATCACTATTCTTTAGGAATAATTATCTTTGGTGAGCGGTGCCATTTCTTGGTTACATGCTTGTTTTTTATTGTTTGCATCTTTAATAGCTAAGAATCACTGTTAAAGATTTAGCTGAGTCTGATGTAAATGTTTCTAATATATATGGACTTATACAGGGTGGGAGAAGGACCAGTTGGGTTTTTGCTTAACTTTTTCAGTTTGGATATATAGCAGAATAAATATGATTAAACATACAGATAATAGATGAGTGTTTTGATAAAGTCATCTTTCCATTGCAGATGCACCTGGACCTTCCCGACATCCTAACAATCACTTTTTGGATTATCATCGTAGAGATCTGATCATCATGATTGATATGGTGGACCCTGTTCTAGATGATCTTTGCTCTCAGGATCTATTAATTCGTGAGCAATATAACACTGTGCGAAGCAAACCCACCACCCAGGAGAAGATGAGGCAGCTCTATGAGTATATTAGTTACTGGAGCGATGATGATAAGGATAAGGTCTACAAGGCTATGGAAACACGTAACCCCCGTATTATTGATAGGTTGAAAAGGGGGGGTTTTGCAGATCATTAAAGAACTGACTTATTGGCATGGTGTAATTTCATCTGACATAATAATCTGATGTATTTCATTACTAATGTGAGCAAAATCACAAACCACACAAAGTCCAACTAGAATCGAATGTTGTAGGATCTGTAAGACAATTTTTATGATGGTCTATTTAGCATTACAGGGTTGTCCATTTAATCTATATTTTAATAAGTGTGTGGGGAATGTGATTTTGTAACTTATTAGGTTGCAGGTTCTTCTGCTTACTTACAGATTTTAAGGTGCTCCTTTCCACACAATGTCTGGCGATAGAGGAGCACATCATCAGATTTGCCTTTTCCAATTTAAACACAATTTGCACTGCCATCAGCATCGGCAGAAGAGCTGTGAGGAAGGAGGAGAACCTGTAATGCTTAGATATTAAACTATTATTTATATTAAATCATGTCCTGAACACACTTATAAAATAAAGATGAAATTGGACAACCCCTCATTTGTTCATTAAGTGTATTTAGAGGGCATAAAATATTAGCTATAAGCAGTAAGAGTGTAAGGAGCCCAATATAATTGTATTGAACATAAGTCATCAGGTGTAGGTATAAAACAACATGTGTAATTGCAATAATTTTCTGGGAGAAATACTTCATTTTCTTGAACAATTTCAAGTGTTCCAACTCTTATGGCTGTGACTTGTGTTTGTGTATATGTATATATTGTGACAAAGTCACTGGCAAAGTGCTGGAGAGGAGATATGTTTCCCTGAGGCTGTTGACATCAGTGAACTAAAACCATTAAGTTTCCTCCAGCATGTTATTTGTTGAGAGGGGTTAATTCCATAGTAAAGGGAGTGATTTTTTGTGAATGACCATTGTGTAGGGTGGGAGGTTATTCACCATATCTCTCCGCCTCAGGGTGTGGTCTGGGGGAGTTTAAATATTCGGCCAGCTGAGGCATTCAGAGTTTAATGTCAGGAGAAGAAAGCTCCAGAAGGGAGCTTGTGTTTTTTCATGAACCATGTGGAGTTGCTGAACTCTTGTTCTTCCTGTTTTGAGCAGCGGGCTGTGTTTATTTTTATGGACTAAAGGTTGGTTGATGTCACACTTTTAATAAACTAACCAAAGATTTAAAGAGATGGCATACCTGTGTCTACCTCCGTGTGCAGCCGAGTGAGCGATCTACCACAATATATATATACAGTACAGACCAAAAGTTTGGACACACCTTCTCATTTAAATATTTTTCTGTATTTTCATGACTTTGAAAATTGTACATTCACACTGAAGGCATCACAATTATGAATTAACACATGTGGAATTATATACTTAACAAAAAAGTGTGAAACAACTGAAAATATGTCTTATATTCTAGGTTCTTCAAAGTAGCCACCTTTTGCTTTGATGATTGCTTTGCACACTCTTGGCATTCTCTTGATGATCTTCAAGAGGTAGTCACCGGAAATGGTTTTCACTTCACAGGTGTGCCCTGTCAGGTTTAATAAGTGGTATTTCTTGCCTTATAAATGGGGTTGGGACCATCAGTTGTGTTGTGCAGAAACACAGCTGATAGTCCTACTGAATAGACTGTTAGAATTTGTATTATGGCAAGAAAATAGCAGCTAAGTAAAGAAAAACAAGTGGCCATCATTACTTTAAGAAATGAGAGTCAGTCAGTCCGAAAAATTTGGAAAACTTTGAAAGTGTCCCCAAGTGCAGTTACAAAAACCATCAAGCGCTACAAAGAAACAGGCTCACATGAGGACCGCCCCAGGAAAGGAAGACCAAGAGTCACCTCTGCTTCTGAGGTTAAGTTTATCCGAGTCACCAGCCTCAGAAATTGCAGGTTAACAGCAGCTCAGATTAGAGACCAGGTCAATGCCACACAGAGTTCTAGCAGCAGACGCATCTCTTCAACAACTCTTAAGAGGAGACTTTGTGCAGCAGGCCTTCATGGTAAAATAGCTGCTAGGAAACCACTGCTAAGGACAGGCAACAAGCAGAAGAAACTTTTTTGGGCTAAAGAACACAAGGAATGGACATTACACCAATGGAAATCTGTGCTTTGGTCTGATGAGTCCAAATTTGAGATCTTTGGTTCCAACCACCGTGTCTTTGTGTGACCCAGAAAAGGTGAACGGATGGACTCTACATGCCTGGTTCCCACTGTGAAGCATGGAGGAGGAGGTGTGATGGTGTGGGGGTGCTTTGCTGGTGACACTGTTGGGGATTTTTTCAAAATTGAAGGCATACTGAACCAGCATGGCTACCACAGCATCTTGCAGCGGCATGCTATTCCATCCGGTTTACGTTTAGTTGGACCATCATTTATTTTTCAACAGGACAATGACCCCAAACACACCTCCAGGCTGTGTAACGGCTATTTGACCAAGAAGGAGAGTGATTGGGTGCTACGCCAGATGACCTGGCCTCCACAGTCACCAGACCTGAACCCAATCGAGATGGTTTGGGGTGAGCTGGACCGCAGAATGAAGGCAAAAGGGCCAACAAGTGCTAAGCATCTCTGGGAACTCCTTCAAGATTGTTGGAAGACCATTTCCGGTTACTACCTCTTGAAGCTCATCAAGAGAATGTCTAGAGTGTGCAAAGCAGTCATCAAAGCAAAAGGTGGCTACTTTGAAGAAACTAGAATATAAGACATATTTTCAGTTGTTTCACACTTTTTTGTTAAGTATATAATTCCACATGTGGTAATTCATAGTTTTGATGACTTCAGTGTGAATGGACAATTTTCAAAGTCATGAAAATTCAGAAAAATCTTTATATGAGAAGGTGTGTCCAAACTTTTGCTCTGTACTGTAAATATATATATATATATATATATATATATATATATATATATACATACATACAGAGGTTGAAATAAGTATTAAACACTTCACCAAATTTTATTTCTAAGTAAAGGTATTTCTAAAACTGCTATTGACATGAAATTCTCACCTGATGTTGGTAATATCCCATCCAATCCACACAGGCAAAGAAATCAAACCATATATGTCCATAAATTATGTGAAAAAATTAAAAATGACTCAGGGAACAAGTATACATTTACTGAAATGTATTTAATGCTTCGTACGAAAGCCTTTGTTGGTGATGAAGCCTCCTGTATGGAGAAACTAGTCGCATGCATTTCTCAGGTGTGATTTTGTCCTACTCTTCCACACAAATACTCTTCAAATCCTGAAGGTTCAGTGGGCTCCTTCTATAACTCAGAGGTTTAGTTCCTTCCATAAATTTTCTATTGGAATCAGGTCTGGTGATCGGGTCGGCCATTCTGACAGGTTTATTTTCTTTCTCTTTAACCATTTGAGAGTTTCCTTGGCTGTGTGTTTGGGATCATTGTCTTGCTGAAATGTCCACCGTCATTTCATCTTCATCATCCTGGTAGATGGCAGCTTATTTTTAGCAATAATGTCTCCGTACATTTGTCCATTCATTCTTATTTAAATTCTTTAATGTTTGCGGTATGCTGAAAAACAGCCTGACACTATGATGTTCCAACCAAACTTTTCTGATAATTTATAATACTTTTTGGGGTGATATGCAGTGTCTTTTGGCCTCCAAACATGGTGGGTATTATGGCATCCAAAGAGTTCAATTTTGTTCTCATCTGACCAGACTGTATTCTCCCAGTTTCACAGGCTTGTCTAAATGTTGTTGAGCAAACTGTAAATGTGCTTGAATATTCTTTTTGTTAATTAATGGTGTCTTGTGTTGTGAACGTGCATACATGCCATGGGGGTTGAGTGCATTACTTATAATTTACAATTGTACAAGCTGATTCCAGGTTTTTTTGAAGCTCTACACAGGTCGTCCTTGGCTTTTGGACAATTTTTCTGGTTATTATTTTCACTCCTCTGAAATCTTGCAGGGAGCTTCTGGTCGTGGCTGGTTCATAGTGTTGAGCGAGCTCTAAAATGCTTGGGTGCTCGAAGCTTGGGCCGAGCTCACCGTGATACTCGGGTGCTCGACCGGAGCAACGAGCCTAATGTTAGTCTATGGGAGACCCGAGCATTTTTGCAGCGGCACCCCCGGCAGTCTGTAGAAAGCCTAAAAAGTGTCCAAAACGAGAGTGACAGTGCTCAATTGACATGGGGACAGCATGGGGATTTCCCCAGGAAGGTCACTGCTGTCAACAACGTGGTCAGAGGTATTAAGCCACTTTTACGGGCTCACAATAAAACGTTCAAAAACGAAACTGAAACCACAGTTCTAGTTATCTGGCTGAAACCAGACTCTTTTAAACAGATATATTTGTGTCTGGACACTCACAGACACACTCAATTTTTATTTTTTTTTTGGGGGGGATACCAAAAGGTTAATAAGATGGGTATTTGTACAGTCTGACTGAGGAAAAAAAAAAAAGAGGATTTAGATTAAAAAAAAAAAGATTTTACCTTGCCCCTGAGACCTGGGGCTAAGTATAGCAATTTGAGCTGCAGCTGCACATATGACTGTAATGCAGTGTTTGTTGGTATTACCACTGCATCTCCTATAAACCCTGCCTGCCTGATATCTGGGATGGATATTAGTCCTGAGAAGGACTGTTTGTTTGATTTTGCAGGCTTTAGAGACCCTACACTAACTATTTCGCAGTATAAATCTCTCCCTAGCTCAGCAGCACTCTCCCTACACTGTCTCATCTGGAGCAACTGTGTCCATGATGGCGGTGCCCGGTTTTAAATACTCAAGGTGATGCTGTGCGGCCAGCCAATCACTGTAATGCCCACAACCAACATGGCTGCGGCATTACAGTGACTGGCTGGCAATCCCTGCATGTTCAATGGATCTGTAAAGAGCGCCAAATGTGCAGGGCGGAGACCCGAGCTCCCGCCCGAGTAGCCCAGAAATGCTCAGTGCTCGCCGACCATCCCGAGTAGTGAGATGCTCGGGTGAGTACCGAGCACTGTCGAGCATGCTCGCTCAACACTAATGGTTTATGGTGAAATTATGTTTTTTACATTTCCAGATTATGGGCCCAACAGTGCTCACTGGAAGCTTCAGTAGTTTAGAAATTCTTCTTTAATTAATACCAATAGTATGTTTTGCAACAATAAGGTTCTGGAGGTCTTGAGACACCTCACTAGTTTTACGCATCATGAGATGTTTCATGTGTGGCACCTTGGTAATAAGACACCTTTTATCGGATATCAGTTGCACCAACTGATATTATCACAGGAGACCGATGGACAAGTCTGGTCAGATGTTCCTCCACCTGCAGCCATTTTATTTACTGCAGAGCTATTCAGTCTGTGAGGAAAGGTCTACTAACAAGTAGGGGAGGAGAACCAGACATATCTTTATAATGGTAAATGCCAAAAAATCATGTCCACAGCACATCTATTAAAATAAAGATAATGAGGAAAACCCGTTAACTTGTTCTGCAGGCAAAAAAAGACAGTGTAATACAGAGCAGAGGGGAGGAGAATGGTGCAAAACTTTTAATGACACCCAATTGCAAAAAATATTTTTAGCCCCCATCACAGGTATTTAAGTGAAAAAAAATGTCCAGAAAGGTGGACAACCCCTTTAAGTTCAAGACAACTGTAATGGATAGTTTATACTCTTGTAAAACTTGTTTACAGCTAATATTTTATGCCATCTAAATACACCTAATAAATGATAAAAAGATGTTACAGGAGTTCATCATTATTTTAAAAGTATATATATATATATATATTTACAGTATAGATCACATATAAAAAAAGCTCATATTGAATATCTGCATACAGTACATACAGCCATGCATCTGCAAGAGTATCAGGCTGCCTTCATGCCTCCATGATCTTCCATACTTTACTATGCGGCATGCATGAGTCCTAAGAATAAAAACTACTAAAAACACATTTGGTGTCACAGATTACATTGCTGCAAAGTGGAAATCATCTAATGTCACTAGTTCAGCACAGAATCATCCTTAATCTGCGAATTATCATAGAATCATAGAATGGTAGAGTTGGAAGGGACCTCCTGGGTCATCTGGTTCAACCCCCGGCTCAAAACAGGATTCACTAAACCATCTCAGACAGATGTCTGTCCAGCCTCTGTGTGAAGACGTCCATTGAACTCACCACCTCTCGTGGCCGCCTGTTCCACTCATTGATCACCCTAATTCATTGAAGCTGTCCAGTATTACACAGTTGGTGCTAAGGAAATCTCACTAACTTCCTCCATAACTGCCTCTTTGTAGCGATTATTCTTCACAATTCAAACGTGTTCCCCGTGTTTATTCTAGGCACTTTTATTTTTTAAGAAATGTCCGGTATCTTATGTTTATATTTTAATTCTATTTTTTTTCAATTATTAAGCTACTAAATTTAAAAAAAACATCAATGAAAATAAAATTCAGAAATGTCCTTTGCAAGTGAATATTTATTGTTTTTTTTGTTGTTTTGTTAAATTTTTTTTTTCATTATATGAAAACTTAATAAAACCATTTGATACTGACTTTTTTGAATTATTGTGTGAAAACGTTAGCCCGGTTAGCAATCAAAAAGCCATGGTCCACAGGTTGCCACAGTCCATCTTTAGCATGATTGTCTCTGGTCTCTGTCACCGGCGTTAACAAATAACGGTGGATGGTATATAGATGTTTGAATACAAAGCTAACTGACCTATATTTCCATATCATGCAGGTCAGGAAGGTCCTATGCAAAGAGCACTTGGAGCACAGCAAGGTGAATGGAAGGAAAGAGAAGATCTAGCAGTAGGACTTGTGTCGTAATAAAATTCTTTACTGTAGATCAGAAATACAAATTGAAAAAATTCATACAAGAGTTAAAAGTCACAAATGAGTTTCAGATATAAGTCCTTAATTGTAATATATGGCCAAATGGACTTGTCAGTGTTTAAAAAATAAATATTAGAAAATAAAAAAAAACATTTATTGTGTTGCCATTTTCTGAGACCCATACCATTTTCATTTTTCGGGTTAAGGGATTATTTTCTATGCTGAGTTGACTTTTTTTACTGATATCATTTTGGGGTAGACATGATGCTTTGATCGCAGCTGTTACAGTGACCCAAAAAAAACCCGGAATTCTGGCATTTTTATTATTTCTCATTAATGCATTTTACCAATCAGATTAATTAATTTTACATTTTGAGAGATCAGAGTTTTATGAATGCAGTCATACAATATGTGTGTATTTTTAACTTTTCTTTTAATTGTTTTATTTTAATGAGCAAAAGAGCGGTGAATTGAACTTTCATATATATATTTTTTCTTTTTCTTATTTTTAGAAACATTTTTTTTCACTTTTACTGTATTTATTAGTCCCCTTAGGGGACTTGAACTTGCGATTGTCTGAAAATAAAGTATTATACAAGAGAAAATCAGTCTCCTATCAATGCCAGCTCCTACATGATATGTCAGGAGCGCGTTAATATACAGACCCCAGTCTCTATCAATAGAAATGTAGATGCTCTTTTTGCTACAAAATTAATAGATTTATCCAAAATAGCTTTCAAATGTTTTTCTTGATACAACATAGGAATGTATTTTTTAACTATTTTCTTAATGTGTGTGAACTGAGGACTACATTTTGTAACAAATGTTAAGTCAGAGAATGGTTCTGAAGACATATCTGTTTAGTTATTTTCATTGATTATAGTGTTCCTGTCCATATTGTCAACTGTCTAGTTGGCTCTCGGTATGGTCCAGCTGGGATATTTTCGAATTTTTACATTAATACAGGTTATTGTAGTTTTCTCAATAAATGTGTTTGTTTTGCTGCTACTTCATTTGACTCTGATCTGTTCCCCAACAGGAACATTTTAATTAACATGTGTTGGATGGAGCAATGTTCCTAGTAATGTAGAATTAATTGCCACAGGTTATTTATATTCCTGTTTTTTTATTACCAAATTAATATTTAAATAGTTGATACAAACACTAATAAGGTTGGTAGTAAATCTCAAATTCATATGTTTTTATTAAAATAGTAGATGAAATCCATGACCTCTGCCTGATTTCCCAACATTACAATAGCAGGTCATCTATATACTGTAGCGACCCAACCACCCGATATTGGTGGAAAAAAGGATTATCTTCAGAAAAAAAGAAAAATTCTTCCCATTTTGCCATAAAAATATTAGGGGAACATTTTGTCACTATTGAACCTCCCTTTTGCTGTGAAAAAAACTTTTGTCGAAAGTAAAGAAAAATTGCTTGAGTAGAAAATCAACTGCAATTAATAAAAATGCTTTAAATGCATTGGTGTATTTACTATATCTGGTCAACTAATAAGAAATGCCTGACAGAGACAGATCATGTGGAATGGAAGGATAAGGTCCTATGACATCATAGGAGACTACAATAGTGTTCCCTCCACTCCACACCATCCAAAGAGGCAGTCACATGCTTGGTATCTCTGATATACCCTGCTAGGATCAACGGAGTAACCCAATTTTTCACCAAGTTTGCCTACTCCAGCTACTATTGGTCTCAGATAATTAAAGGAGGAAACAGAAGTGTTGGAAGCTTAAAAACAATAAAGTGGGCCTGGCGTGCGGTGATCTGCGCACGTGCCACGAGTTGAATCGCATTGGTGGGCCATTGACCATATGACGCAATCAATTGTTGAAAAGGTTCTGCGGTGCACTTCAACCTCATTTCTTCTTGAGAAAGCTAAAAGATAGGTATCCGAAATGCGCATCGGGGATTCCAGCACTTGAACTAGCATGAGGGTTTGTTTTACTCTTACATTGTGGGTAAGAATAAACTGTAACTGTATATGTTTGTCCCGCCTCCCACTTCTACTCATCCTTATGTGGATATACCCTTTTTTCCTTTGTGCTCCTTATCACTTATTGTCCTGTTTTATACTCCTTAAGGAGTTTTTAAATTGATTTCAAATAAACTTTATTGTTTTTAAGCTTCAAACACTCAAGTTTTCTCCATTAATTATCTGAATTTCTAGGGAGTGGCTTTTATTAATTTTTATGCACTTAAGGTTTATGATGGCTTAGCATATGGGTGTTGAAAATGTACCTGGTATGAGTTTCATTTATTAGTCTCAGTGGTGGGGGAAGCAGTTTTTATGTAATTTAGAGAAGGAATGAAAGAATGGAACAACTGGTAAGTCCATATATAGATCCTCTGCAAGTTTTTCCGTTATAGAGCCACTCTTCACTCCCTCTTCTAGGGATTTTTTTTAAAAAAAACTTTGAACATTTTCAAATGGGATCATGACTTAGGTCTTGATATGTTTCATCATCCATCAATATCGAAATTCAGATTTCGGTTGAATTCTACGTTCATCACAGCCAGTCCTCCACCATTATCTGATGGCCTCAATAATATATCTGTGTTGCTTTTATTTGAAGGGTTAAATTATATTTGCATTTCACCCCTTCCAGAAGAATTTCATTTTTAACCCTGCCTGATATGTTTGGAGCCAGTCAAAAGCAGGTTAATGAAACGATTTCATGGGGTGAGTTTGCCTTATACCCAGCAGTTAATTGCTACAGCCAGGACTTGCCTCTAATAATCAAGGCTGGCATAAAGTGCTGCCCACAATTATTCACCTGTTTGCCAGTGAAAGTGGGAAAAAAATCCTAAGTGCGTTGAAATTGCTAAAAAATGAAATTTACCATTTTTTGTGGGGCTTTTATATTTACCATGTTCACTACACGGTAAAATTGACCTGGTGATCTGATTCTACAGGTCCATATGATTACAGAGATACCAAACATGTATATATATACAGTATATATATTTTTTATTTAGCAGATGAAAAAAAATTGGGATTTTGCCCCCTACTGTTAACCAATTAAATGCCATTGTCAATCTATTACAGTGACATTTAACTAGCTAGGGCTCATGCTCACTGGCTAACATCAGCCCATCGCAAAGCACAAGTGGGTTATTATAGCAGCTGGGTGTCTGCTGATGGCCCCAGTCATTGCCTGCTTGGTTGTCTTATGAAGTTCAGCATCAGCGTCACTGTCCCCACCTTTGTACAAATTGAACATGAAGAAGAAGTGAGAGATCAGCCCTGATTTCCTCATCATGTTCAATACATCCGAAGGCATGAACAGTGAAGCCGGCGCTGATTGGGTCCCAGGCTCATGTGTCAGAGCAACCGCACGGTAGACCCGGGAATATGAGTGCCGACACTGCTGAAATGGCGCCGACACTGTTGAAACGGTGCCAGGACAGGAAATAAGTATAAGCTTTTTTATTTTATAGGGGTCAAACATTTAGATAAAGAAGGGGTTGTAACAGTAGTGGGCAACCCATTTAATATATGGTGTTTAATGAATCCTTCTCAAGTTTGGGGACAACTTACTGTACAAAGACATTTCCTTTTGTTTATCCCAAGATATCAAAACTGCAATCAACAGTGCTGACAATTAGAAAAGAGCAAAATAGTTCAATGTACAGTAAATTTGCACAGAATGTTTAGGAATTAGCTGAATCCAGCAAATATCCTAAAAAGGCAGATGCAATTTAAATATGGCATTATACACATTGCGATTGATCTCGGGCACTGTCGCTGATAAAGGTTAATCCAGGTGGTAAGTGTGAAAATCTTCCAATATATTGCACCTCGTTTCCTTCCTCAGGATGCCTGATATCATGTGAGACTTCTCTGGCTGTTGCAATGTTCTACAATTTGTATAATATGGAGAAATAGAAAACAAAAGGCGCTCCCTGTATAATACCACGGACAACAGGTGAAGGCAAGAGGACATAACAAGTAATGGAAAGGGGAGTGTGGTGGATGAGCGTTCTACCCCTGACAAATGTTAATCCAGGTGGTAAGTGTAAAAAACTTCCAATTTACTGCAAAATGCGTTACAATAAAGTGGAAGTTTTTTACACTAACTGCCTGGATTGACCATCGAGCGACCAACCCTTCAACTCACCTACACCTGTTTCTCACGGTGCTACACAGGGAGTTTTTATTTCTGCAGATTATACCCAATGCAGAACATTGAAACAGCCAGAGTAGGCTTACATGACCTCAGGTACAACTGGGCAGGCTTCTCGGCACTCATATCATTTAAAAATAACCTGTCACCAGTAAATTAGACCCCTAACTAAAGGCATTTTTGTATAGTCCCTTTAACGTTAACAAAATGTATACCTTTCTTGTAGTATTTAGCTTGGAAATTATACAGAAATCCATTTCTGAAGTTTTAATCGCAAGTACATGTATCTTAATTTCCCCGACTGCACTGACAGTAGACTTTTCTCGCTTCCCCTGCCCTAGATTTTGCGCAGGCACCGAATCATTGCCCGGGGTCATCTTATCAGAGAAAGTGGCGATTGCACTCCTATTGACTTTGCAGAACCCAACATAACGATCTGCACTCGCACCTCTCCCTATATTGAGACAAATATGAACATTGATTTGGCACCTGTGCAGAATTACTACCTGGAATTCTCTCATCAGAAGAGGTGGTGCATGCTCAGATCTGTAAGCTGGCTATTTCTAGGCATGTGTGCATGTGACACCTCCTCTGATATAACAACCCTGATCAATGATTTGGTGTCTGCGCTGAATCTCAAGCTGTGGAAGAGAGAAGAGTAACCTGTTAGTCAAAGACTGAAAGCTGTCGGCGGGTGGGAAAAACAAAAGACAGGCATAAGAGTTTGAAGTTCAGTGTCCACCAATTGCACTTCCGATTAAAACTTCAGAGATGGATGATCTATAGCTTCTGAACTAAGTACTGCCAGAAAGGTATGCATTTAGTAGGCAATGAAGGACCTTTACAAACATGGCTTTAATTTTAGGTAGCGATCCAATTTCCTGGTGACCCAAGAAAGAAATAAAAATAACAATTTTATTTATAAAGCGCCAACATATTCCCCAGCACTTTATAATTAAGTGAGGACATATATAGACAATAAATTCAATACAAGGTAACACAGTTTAAACAGTTACATTAGGAGTGAGGTCCCTGCTCACTGCTTACAATCTACAAGGAAATGAGGGGACACAATAGATGAAAAGTGCTCGTTATTTCAGGTCTGGCAATAATAAGTAGGGATTTTCATATAAAGCTGCTTGATCCGGTAATCAGCCTGTATGTTTAAGTGCAATATTCAAGTATCGAGTGCAGTTATAGTGTGCATGGAGGGTGTGGAGACAGAAGAACAGTAGGGGGCAGATTCTGAATAGTATTTAGAAGGAGGGAACAGGGGAAAGTTAGTTTACTGAGTAGTCGAGGTGGTAGGCTTGTTTAAAGAGATGGGTTTTTAAAGCACGCTTGAAGACGTGGTGGCTAGGCATCAGTCGGAATGTCTGGGGTAGAGCATTCCAGAGAACTGGTGCAGCACGAGAGAAGTCTTGGAGATGGAGATGCGAGGTTCGGATTATGGGGGATGTTAGTCTTAGGTCATTTGTAGAACTGAGGGCACATGTAGGGCGATAGACAGAGAGGAGATGTAAGGGGGTGCAGAACTGTGAAGAGCTTTGTGGGTGAGAGCGATGAGTTTATATTGGACACGGTAGCGAATGGGCAACCAGTGTAATGACTGCCACAAGAAGGAGGCATCGGTGAAGCGGCTGGACAGAAATATGAACCTGGCTGCCACATTCAGGATGGATTGGAGAGGAGAGAGTTTATTTAGAGACAGACCGATCAGAGAAGAGTTGCAGTAGCCCAGACGAGAGTGATTAAGAGCGACAGTATGAGTTTCTGGAGTTTCAATGGTGAGAAAAGGTCGGATTCTGGAGATGTTTTTAAGATGCAGGTGAAGAGAGTGAGAGGACCTTGCTGGCCATAAGAGAGGACACTCTACAAGCAAGGGAGAGAGAGAAACCTGCTGACCATAGGAGCTTACACTCCATGGAAGAGAGAGGCTTACAGTGAGTCAGGAAATGGAAAATGTTTGAGCTGTGAAAACTGTGCTCCACTGGCAACTACTGATCTGTGATGGCCCTGTTACTGACCACCACCGCAAGGTATAATAATCTGTAAGATTTCATAGATTTAGGGCATTATGGGGAACCCTTTTCAGCAATACAAAATGATGCTTGCCTACGCTTTGATGCTTCAGTAGTGTGTGACATGGTGCCTGGCTTTTATTTTTGTAGATTGTGAGCCCTCGTGGGCAGGGTCCTTGCTCTTCCTGTACCAGTCGCTGTCAGATTGTGTTCAAGATTATTGTAATTGTTCTTGTATTATACCCCTTTTTCACATGTAAAGTGCCATGGAATAAATGGCGCTATAATAATAAATAATAATAATAATAATAATTTTTGAGAGACGCAAAAAAATTCTCAAAATATTCAAATTTGCTTGAAACTGCAAATGTTAAGAAATTCAACCTCAACTCAATCTTCTGGAAATCTTTCCACTCATATCTAGTATGAAAAGTTCTTATTCAGATCACTAAAGTAACTAATTATAATGTTGAAAGAAATGTATTGTATGGATGCACTCTCTGTGTTAGGCATTAGGTATAAGGCCTTAGGCAGCGTACACACAGGAAATGCAGTTTCTGTCCAAACAAATGGGATTTTTATTGCTTTCAATGAGTTGCACAGCACCAAAACAAACTCATAATCATAAATCCCTAGCCTTGTCCAGGCGCTAACTGAACAGAACAGACCCTGGCTTGTCATACACGACTGAGCTAGTCCCAGCTCGGTAAAAAAAAACAGCTATTGTCCATGGCAACCACTGATATTTGCAGTTCTGTGCAGACTCTTCTCAGAGGAATTCTGGCCTCTCTCTCTCTTTCTGGCTCTCTTTTACCCCAACTTTGCTATACCACCGCATTCTGAGTGCTAAGAAAAGTATTTCACAACAACTTTATCCAATTTGTGTTTGATACGAACAGATTTGTTTTAGATGAAGGTGGACAACATGGCGGCAGGGGAACTAGTAATCTAGTGGTGACAGCTGACATGTTTGTAGATACACTGAGTAAGGGCAAATCTATATGTGAGAATCAAGAGGGAAAGCAAGGCACTAAAGATATTTCCTGCTCTGAAACAACTGTCTGCTGAGTCAGGATCATGTTGATGATGATTTTGTGGAGGACAGGACTTGAGAAGAAGATTGAGATAATAAAGAGGCGAAGTCAGTGGAGGGGGGTAGTAGTGTTATTAATAAAGAGAGGAGCTCATATCCATCAAAAAGATTTTCCAAAGGCAGGTCTACTTCTTCTATAGTCAGTTAAGGAACAGGAGAAATCATTGCTGCTTTTTTTTTGGAGGAGGCTCTACATGCCCTAAAAACTCTGGTCATGGTGGTAGCGAGTCCAATGTGCAGTCATTTCGGGTGTGGAAATTCCATTTCCCCATTGCTAGCCAACAAATCTTTTGCAATTCAAATAAAATTAGTCATAGATTTCTCAAAGCATATCAAATTGGAGCTACAGCTCTCTAACAACACATGAAGTGGCAATACCTTCTCGCAAGGGAAAAAAACCTGCTAGCTCCAGTCCTTCTATAGTAATAGAGAGGAAGCAAAGGGCATTTTGGAATTTGTGATATAGCACTCCTCTCAATCACAGCAGAGTGATGTTACCTCTGACAGCGACACCATCAGCTTGAGTCAGCATTCTATACATAATGGTCTGTGTAGCATCGGCGTCTCTGCCCCTTGCTAGGCAGAGATGCCGTCCCTCTCACCACTCCGCTCCCCGCGCGGCATACTCCTGCACTCCTCTTCCTGCTGCTGCAGGCGTGCGCAGCTTCCCGGCACTGTGCTTAGGGCGCGCGCGCCCTCTCTCTTAAAGGGGCCGCGCGCACCGTCCTAAGGAGTCCCCGGCCAATAGCCGAGGGTCCTCCCAAATATAAGGCACCTCCTCTAAAATGGAGGTGCCGAGCAAAAGTTGATGCACAGCATCCTTACCTCTGCTTCAGCCCTCAGGTCCAGTTGCCAGCCTGACTACTGTTCCAGTCCACCAGTCTGACTACTCTCCAGCCCGACAGTCTGCCTTCCGTTCAACTCGCGAGTCTATCTATTGGCAAGTCCGCCTGCTTACCAGGAAGCACCTGCTAGTTTCCTGCCTGCAACCTGCCGTACCTGCTAGCCCGCTCACCTGGGAGCACTCGCCTGTTTCCTGCCTGTTACCTGCTAGCCTACCTGTAGGCTCTGCCATCACTTGCTGTGACCACCCACCTGCTAACCTAGAGACTTCAGCCTGCTTGGCCTTCACTTGTCGTAGCCTACCTCGAGGCTCCTGCTGTCACTCGCTGTGACTACCTGTCTGTTACCTAGAGACTTCTACCTGCCCTGCCATCACGTGCCGTGACCACCTGTCAACTATCCAGAGACTTCTGCCTGCTTGTTGTGTCCATTCTCTATACCTGTCAGTCCCAGTCCGCTGACCCGTGGGAGCCACCTGCTCTTTTACAAGGTCGTCCCCAGAGTAGCCCCTGGTCCCTCTGCTCGGTCCCTCACTGGTCACGGAGTCATTAGCTGCCGTATGACCAGGGTCGGTCTGAGTTGATACTTAGTTACGCCCCTCTGAGTCCCTCCTTGCACCGCGGCACAGAGGTTCCACCACCCGGATCCATAACAGTCTGTCTGATCACAAATGACTAAGGGATAATTTTTGGATCATTTTGTTAATTTTAAACATGAAACAACAGTCAGTATGCTCTGTTCTTAAATATGATGATTGCTTCCAAAGTTAACATCCATTTCTTTTAAGAGGTCTCTTTATCAGTACTAAGGCTGTTTTTATGTTGAAGAATTCAATGGGGGTTGGAGACCTCAAAGTGTTACATACTACTTTTGGGGCAATTGGAGGCTTTGCAGTAATGTGATTCACTGCTAATCATTTTTTTTTTAAATATTTGTCAAAATAATTGATAATTTCTACCATAAATATAATTTCTATTTTCTAAATGAAAAAAAAAAAAATTACAGTGGTTTTCTAAAAAGTCACTGATGACTTCAAAATGTCTTATTATTTTCATCCATTGAGCAGGACGCTAGAGATTTATAAGGCATAAACAAAGTCATCTCCAGGGAGTTATTCCACCTGGCAGCTCGTCTTCATTTTGTGCATAAATATCCACAGATAATTCCTCACTTTTCTGTGTCATGGAAGATGAATAAACTTCTGCCTTACATTATTATTAATCTCCCTAGAGCAACTAGAGGAAAATAATGTGAAGATGAATGTCAAGAACAAAGAAGTATCTGATGTGAGTAACAAAAGTGTACTAAAACCCAGGAACGACTTAAAGATCATAAGGGTCTGACAATCAAAATTCAAGATTCGAAGAAATGGACATATTGATGTATAGAAGGAAAAATATGTATCTGTGACAATGACATTTGATGGATGTCTGATATGTTTGCTAATCTAAAAAATTTAGGTTACATTTACATTTTCGTTTATATAACAATGGCTTGTCAGTGTAGATTCATCATCTCTTTTGTTTTTACATGATAACTTCTTATTTGTTCTGTGTAGCACTTTACGATCGAAGAAAGAAACTATTTATAATAGACTTGTCTTGTCTAAGTAGGAGTTAATATCCTAATTTGTATACTAATCTATCACACATGTTTAGGGGTGGTCACAGTTTTTATTATAAATGTGTTGTTTTTTAATTCATTTGTATACTGACGATTAAGGGGCTGTGTCCTCGAAACGCGTCCAGTTGTTCCCCTCCTAGGGACATGCTGTGATTTTTATTGTTGGAATAAAAGGATTTATCGCATCTGGCACCGGATTTTACCTTCTTTATTTATAATAGAGACAGATTGGTTGCAAACATTTTTTCAACTGAAAATCTTCCCATACTTATAAAAAGGATTGTCACTGACGGTCGAGTATTGATTTCTGTGAACCTGATTCAGATGAACAGACGAAGAACAGAAATGTATGCAACAAATCTGAAGAATTAATTCACTTACGGGAGCTTTGAATCAGACCCAAAACCCCTTTATTTAGAGATTATCAATTAGCTTTATTCAAGAGGCACCTTGTCAGGGTATAACGATGTTGCAGGTACCTGCAAACCGGATGAGTATAGAGAAAAGTATAACTTAAGGAATGTCCAGATGCAGATATGTTGTAGACATTTCTGTTATTTTCCTGTAGATATTAAAGGAAATTTGTGCACATGGCAAAAACGACCTCATTCACAATTATGACAATTATTTTCGGTAACAGAAAATCCTAAATCAAGCCTGTTTCATTTGCACAACCTTGTTAAACTTATTTTTTTCTAATTTAGGTTTCATTGATTAGTTCTACATTTTTACATCACTTTTTCAGTATGCAATTATATTAACTGGCGGTATAGTACAAAATACATTGTACGAAACATACTTATGTTGTCTACAGAATATATATTGAGACAAGTTCTAGAATTATTGATAAAAGTTATTTCTTTTTGTTTTTTTAACACCTGCCATACTTCTTTCTTTGGTCTAAAAACAGGAGAACAACAAGACATCAGTTACTGAATTCTTACTCTTAGGATTTCAAGTCAGTCATGGTGAAAGACTTCTCCTCTTCTGTTTGTTCCTTATGGTTTATTTTATGATAATATTTGGGAATCTCCTGATCATCATCCTGGTGTCCACCAGCAAGAACCTCCACACCCCAATGTACTTCTTCATCTCACAGCTGTCCATCACTGACATCTTGTTACCCACAGACATTGTCCCCAAACTGCTCTATGTTCTATTGAATAATGGGGAGAGCGTGACCTTTGTTGACTGTATCACTCAATGTTATTTTTTTGGTGTCTTAGAAACATTTAAATGTCTTCTTCTTGCTGTGATGTCTTATGACAGATATGTGGCCGTCTGTAACCCCCTCCGTTATACATCTATTATGACCAGTGGATATTGTGTGATATTAACTATCTTTTGTTTTTTGTTCGGATTTTCACTGATTTTTATTTACACCATTACAATAGCAAATCTAAACTTTTGTGGACCCAATGTCATTGACCATTTATTTTGCGACTTTGTCCCGTTGATAGACCTTGCCTGTTCTGACACCTTTATTATACACTTGGAGATTTATTTATTAGGCACTCCAGCGGTCTTTATTCCAGCCACAATCATTGCTGTGTCTTATACTTATATAGTTGTAACAGTCTTACGGATCCCTTCCAATACGGGAAGACAGAAAGCCTTCTCCACCTGTAGCTCCCACCTCACTGTGGTCTCCATATTCTATGGGACTCTGTTTAGTATTTATGTTGTCCCAACAAAGGGTCTCACACTCACCGTAAGTAAGATCCTATCCCTGCTATATACCGTCTTTACTCCTTTGATCAACCCCATTATATACAGTCTGAGAAATGAGGACATTAAAAAAGCCGTACAAGGAACAGTTCATAAACTGGTCACCTGGAAAATCATTCGCTATATGCTATACAGATAAATAATGTCCAGTCATTAATCCACAATGCTTGAATATATTTTCTCTTTATTGATTCTGGTACACTTTTTGAGGTTAAACTAACCCTCTATTATTTGACTTAAAGACCTTTATGTCCTAACCTCCCAAAGTGTTCATTTTTTGTTTCATTGCTCCTTAAAACAGAATTCCAAATCATCTGTGGCTTCTTTATACTGTTTTAGGCACATTAGAGTGGATTTCTTGTGCTTTTGGGTCAGTAGAGGTAATGTATTGTAGTTCAAGATGGACACTTTCTGCATTGAATATGCCACTAACTGAAACCTTAGTGCCTATTTCCACCAAATCTTGCTGTAAGTACAGTTCTTTGCTGTCGCTTGATCGTTTTTGGCTTCCGGCTCCCCCCGGGAATTTGGATAAAGCTTCCTCTTTCTGCCATGTTTGGCGTTCCTATGGGACTTCTGCTTCCCTCTGTATCTCTTGGATCATTCAATTCCTTTGTATCTTAAAGTCTCTATTCGTGAAGGCAATATTCTTGTATTAACTTTTTGGACAATTCTATTGGCTTAGACATATTTTTAACATAAAATCAAATGTCACAGTCAACAAAACCCTAGGCGGTCCAGGTATTTCATGTGTTTGATGTCAATACTTGATGCAACTAGTGAAATCATGGTTATTACTAGTGATGAGCGAGTATGTTCAGTTAACCCTTTCGGCGAGTATGCTCGGGTCAGTACCGAGTATCTTCAGAATACTCGGTGATATGTTTGAATCACTCCCGTGTGCATGATTTGCGACTGTTTGACAAGTTTAATACATGTGAGGAATGCTTAAGAAACTTCCTGTAAAGTTTAAGCTCTTATGATCAGCAGTGTCCTTTCTCTCCTGTATAGTGTAAGCTCTTATGATCAGTGGGGTTCTCTCTTTCCTGTAGAGTGTAAGCTCTTATGATCAGTGGGGTCCTCTCTCTCTCCTGTAGAGTGTAAGCTCTTATGGTCAGTGGGGACCTTGCTCTCTCTACCATAGAGTATAAGCTCTTATGTTCAGCGGGGTCCTCTTTCTCCTATTGAGTGTAAGTTCTTATGAACGGTGGGGTTCTTTCTCTGTCTGCTGTAGAGTGTAAGCTCTTATGGTCAGAGAGGTCCTCCCTCTCTGCAGAGAGTAACCTCTTATGGTCAGAGGGGTCCTCTCTCACCTCTGTAGAGTGTACATTTCTATAGTCAGCGGGATCCTCTCTCAACTCTGTAGAGTGTACATTTCTATGGTCAGCGGGATCCTCTCTCCCCTTTAGAGTGTTAGCTCTTAAGATCAGTGGGGTCCTCTCTGTCTCTACCATAGAGTATAAGCTCTTAGGGTCAGCGAGATTCTCTCTCTCTCCCCTGTAGAGTGCAAGCTCTTATGGTCAGCGGGGTCCTCTCTCTCTCCTGTAGAGTGTACGCTTCTATGGTCAGGGAGGTCCTCACTCACCCCTAGAGAGTAAGCTCTTATGGTCAGCAGGGTCCTCTCTCTTTCCAGTAGAGTGTACGCTTCTATGGTCAGGGAGGACCTCACTCACCCCTAGAGAGTAAGCTCTTATGGTCAGCAGGGTCCTCTCTCTCCTTTTATACTGTAAGCTCTTATGGTCAGTGGGGTCCTCTCTCTCTCCTGTAGAGTGTAAGCTCTTATTGTCAGTGGGGTTCTCTCTCTCCTGTAGAGTGTAAGCTCTTTTGGTCAGTGGGGTCCTCTCTCTCCTGCAGAGTGTAAGCTCTTATGGTCAGTGGGGTCCTCTCTCTCCTTTATACTGTAAGCTTTTATGGTCAGTAGGGTTCTCTCTCTCCTGCAGAGTGTAAGCTCTTATGGTCAGTGGGGTCCTCTCTCTCCTGTAGAGTGTAAGCTCTTATGATCAGTGGGGTCCTCTCGCTCTCCTGTAGAGTGTGTAACGGGTCTGGGAGGCGGAACCTCTGAGCAACTTATACAAGGGAGTGGTCCTCGTAAGGAAGCGGGTGGCGACCAGGGAAGAGAGGCAAGCAGTCACAGCAGAAGACCGGGACAGTCTCTGGGTAAACGGGCAGGAGGTCACGGCAAGTGACTGGGGCAGTCTCTGGGTAAACGGGCAGGAGGTCACAGCAAGTGACCGGGACAGTCTCTGGGTAAACGGGCAGGAGGTCACAGCAAGTGACCGGGACAGTCTCTGGGTAAACGGGCAGGAGGTCACAGCAAGTGACCGGGACAGTCTCTGGGTAAACGGGCAGGTACGACCTGTTACGGCTGAGCCTCCAGGTAGGCTAGCAGGCAGATGGCAGATGAGTGCTCCCAGGTGAGCAGACGAGAGTCTCAGGATAAGCAGGTGGTCACAGCATGTGACGGCGGAGCCTCCAGGTAGGCTAACAGGCAGGTAGCAGAAGAGCGCTCCCAGGTGAGCGGGCAAGAGTCTCTGGACTGGCAGGTGGTCACGGCACGTGACGGCGGAGCATCCAGGTAGGCTAACAGGCAGGTAGCAGATGAGCTCTCCCAGGTGAGCAGGCAAGAGTCTCTGGACTGGCAGGTGGTCACAGCACGTGACGGCGGAGCCTCCAGGTAGGCTAGCAGACAGGTAGCAGGTGAGCGCTCCCAGGTGAGCGGGCAAGCTGGTCCATAGACAGACTGACAGGTGTCGGAAGGCAGACCGTCGGACCTCAGTCTAGCAAGCAGGAAAGCGGATGACAGGCAGGAATCAGGCAGCAAACTGGCAGGAAACTGGCAGGCAACTGGCAGGCAACAGGCAGGTAACTGGCAGGTAACTGGCAGGTAACAGGCAGGTAACAGGCAGGTAACAGGCAACGGGACCTGAGGGCTGAAGCAGAGTAGTGAACAGTGCAACAACATTGCTCGGGCACCTCCATTTTGGAGGAGGTGCCTTATATATGGAGGGATCCTCCGGACATTGGCCGGGGACTCCTTAGGGCAACGCGCGCGGCCCCTTTAAGAGAGGGGGAGCGCGTGCGCGCAAGGCCTAAGCACAGTGACCGGGGGAGAGCGGGCGCTGCAAGCAGAGCGGGAGGAAGCCGCCGGGCACGGAGCAGAGAGGTGAGGGGAACAGCGTCCCTGCCTAGCAGGAGGCAGGGACGCCGACGCTACAGTACCCCCCCTTTAGGTCCCCCCTTTTTTAGGCCAGACAGAAATTTAGCAAGGATGAGAGGGGCATGGATGTTCTCCTGGGGCTCCCATGTTCTCTCCTCAGGACCAAACCCCTTCCAATCCACTAGAAAAAAGGTCTTTCCTCTTACCCTTTTGGTGGCCAGAATGTTCTCTACCTCAAACTCGTCTTCAGCAGAAACCGGAGCAGGAGGCGTACCTGTAGACTTGGAAAAGGAGTTAAGTACCACGGGTTTGAGAAGAGATACATGGAAGGAGTTAGGGATCCGTAAGTTGGCCGGGAGTTTCAATTTATAGGCCACCGGGTTGATCTGTTTGATAACCTCCAGTGGGCCGATGAACCGAGGCCCTAACTTATAGGAAGGAATCTTGAGCCGGACATATTTGGATGAGAGCCAGACTTTATCTCCGGGACGAAATTGTGGGGAATCCAGGCATTTTTTGTCGGCGTGTCTCTTCATCCGCTCGGACGACTGAAGGAGTGCGGATCGGGTACTCTCCCAAATGGAGGAAAATTTGCTAACGAGAGATTCCGCGGCCGGGTTGTCCACAGAGGTGGAGACAGGAAAAGGGATCCGAGGATGCTGACAGAAGACTACAAAAAACGGGGATTTAGAAGAAGATTCGCTCTCGTGATTGTTGTAAGAGAACTCGGCCCATGGTAGGAGATCCACCCAGTCTGAATGGTGGGCATTAACGGAGTGCCGGAGGTAACTGGTCAAATTCTGATTGATCCGCTCCACTTGACCATTGGACTGTGGGTGGTAAGCGGAGGAGAAGTCCAGGGTGACGTCGAGCAGTTTACATGTGACTCTCCAGAAGCGTGAGGTGAACTGAACCCCACGATCCGACACGATGTGGAGAGGCAGACCATGGAGACGGAAGATGTGGCGGATAAAGTCCTTAGCTAGCTCGGGAGCAGACGGGAGGCCTGGCAGGGGAATAAAATGAGCCATTTTGGAAAAGCGGTCAGCGACCACCCAAATGACCGTACAACCGGCAGAGACGGGGATATCTGTTATGAAGTCCATAGCTATATGTTGCCACGGGGCAGCAGGCACAGGCAGAGGAAGAAGGCGGTCGGCAGGCAGGTGTCTCGGAACTTTGTTGCGGGCGCAGGACATACAGGCAGAAACAAAGTCAATCACATCCTTGTGCAGGGTAGGCCACCAGTAGTGCCGGGTAATAAGCTGGAGGGTCTTTTTCTGACCGGCGTGCCCAGCTAGCTTAGACGAGTGACCCCAGTGTAGAATCTTATCCCGTTCGGACTCCGTTACGAACGTCTTACCGGGAGGCCCACGGGGGCTACCTGCATTACTCTGGCGGGATCGATGATGTGTTTAGGCTCCTCCTCAAGATCAGACACCAGAAAGGATCGGGACAGGGCGTCAGCTTTGATGTCTTTGTCAGCCGGACGAAAATGAAGAATGAAATCAAAGCGGGCAAAAAACATAGACCACCGGGCTTGGCGCGGGTTAAGTCTCTGGGCGCTCTGGAGATATGCCAAGTTCTTGTGGTCAGTGTAAATTATTACCGGGTGGAGAGCCCCCTCGAGCAGGTATCGCCACTCCTCCAGTGCCATCTTAATGGCCAACAATTCTCGGTCTCCTATAGAATAATTGCGCTCAGAAGAGGAGAAAAGTTTGGAGAAAAAGCCGCAGGTTACCTTTCTTCCGGAAGAAGATTTTTGGGTAAGTACCGCCCCAGCTCCGGAGGAGGAGGCGTCAACTTCTAGGAAGAATTGTTTGTTGCCGTCCGGACGATGCAGCACCGAGGCGGAGAGGAAGGCCTGTTTTAAGGAAAGAAATGCCTCCTCTGCTTCGGGCGGCCATTCTCTGGGGTTCGTACCTTTACGGGTGAGAGCAGAGATAGGGGCGGTCCGGGAAGAGAAGTGCGGTATGAACAGGCGGTAATAGTTGGCGAAGCCCAGGAACCGCTGAATAGCCTTCAACCCCTCTGGTCGGGGCCACTTCTGGATGGCAGACAGTTTCTCAGGATCCATTTGTAGACCTGTCTGAGAGATTATGTAGCCCAGAAATGGAAGAGAGGTCTGCTAAAAGATGCACTTCTCAAATTTAGCGTAGAGGTGGTTCTGCCTGAGCCTGAGCAGGACCTGACGAACGTCCCTCCGGTGAGTAGGAAGATCCGGAGAGAAGACCAAGATATCGTCCAGGTACACCACCACGCAGGAGTAGAGAAGATCACGGAAGATGTCATTGACCAACTCTTGAAAGATGGCAGGAGCGTTACAGAGACCGAAGGGCATCACAAGGTACTCATAGTGGCCGTCCTGGGTATTGAATGCCGTCTTCCACTCATCCCCCTGACGGATACGGACCAGGTTATACGCCCCACGGAGATCCAGTTTGGTGAAGATTCTAGCCCCCCTCAGATGGTCAAATAATTCAGGAATAAGCGGAAGGGGGTATTTATTCTTCACAGTAATCTGGTTTAGGCCTCTATAGTCTGTACATGGACGGAGTGAGCCGTCCTTCTTTTTGACAAAGAAGAAGCCTGCTCCCGCCGGGGAGATAGACTTCCGGATAAATCCCCGGGCCAGGTTCTCCTCAATATATTCAGACATGGACCGGGTTTCAGCAGCGGACAAAGGGTAGATTCGCCCACGGGGAGGAGTAGAGCCGGGCATCAGGTCGATTGGGCAGTCGTATGGTCTATGAGGAGGTAAAGTCTCTGCCTCTTTTTTATTGAAGACATCCGCATAAGACTAATAGGGAACCGGAAGACCGGGCAGATTGGCTGGGGTAGGAGAAGGACGGGCAGGACGAACGGGAACTAGACAAGCCTTATGGCAGTCCTGTCCCTAGCGAAGGACCTCTCCGGTCTGCCATTCAAGCACGGGTGCATGTTTCTGGAGCCAAGGCAGGCCAAGCAATAGTGCGTGAGAGAGTCCAGGCAGAACATGAAAGGAGATGCTCTCAGAATGCAGCATTCCCACCTGTAGAGTCAGAGATTCGGTGATGAGTTGGATGGGATGTGGTAAGAGACCCCCATCCACGGCGGCGACAGATAAAGGTACGGCCAGAGGTTTGGTGGGAATGTGGTATTTTTCTACCAGGGATTGAGAGATGAGATTTCCAGCAGCTCCAGAGTCAAGTTGAGCCAGTTCAAAATAGCGGTTCTCTCCGCAGAGGATAGAAACAGACAGCATCAGGGATGAAGAGGATTTACTTTTGTCTAGGGCGACCTCTCTGAGCGATCCTAGACACAGGCGTTTCCCGACCTCTCAGGGCAGGAACGGATCCGGTGCTCCTTACTGCCACAGTAGAAACAGCTCCCCTCGGCACGACGTAAGTCTTGATGGGTCTTGACCATCTTGGTCTGGTTGACCTGCATAGGCTCAGGTGAGTGCGCCTGGGGAGTAACAGAGGGAGTGACGGGTCTCTGGAAGGTAGAGACTAGACGTGGAATCCTCCTCCCACGGGTGACCTCCCTAGCGCGCTCCTGGAACCGGATGTCAATCCGGGTGGCAAGTGTAATCAAGTCGTCGAGAGTGGTAGGAATGTCCCGACCGGCGAGTTCATCTTTAATACGGCCGGACAGACCCTCCCAGAAGACGGACACCAGGGCGTCGTTATCCCAGGCCAGCTCCGAAACAAGGGTACGGAACCGTATGGCATATTGGCCCACGGTGAGACTCCCTTGATGGAGGCATAGCAGAGATGAGGCGGATGAGGTCTTCCGTCCGGGTTCGTCGAAGACCTTCCGGAAAGCCGTGAGAAAGGCTGGCAGGTCGGACACCAGAGGGTCTCCTCTCTCCCATAGAGGATTTAGCCAAGCCAGTGCCTCTCCCGTGAGATGGGACATGATGAAGGCTACTTTGGCCCGGTCGGAATTAAACTGGTGGGACTGGTGTTCAAAGTGCAGGGTGCACTGGTTAATGAAGCCCCGAGCTTGAGCGGAGTCGCCTCCGAAGCGAGGAGGTGCAGAAAGCCGGATTCCAGAGCAGGATACTATGGTATTGGTGGGCAGCGGAGCAGCCGGGCTGCGAGTCATGACACTAGCGGTGGTTGCTCGTGGGGCAGTCAAAGTGTCCAGGCGAGTATTGACATTCCGCAGGTGACCCAGGATGGACTCCTGTTGGGACCTCTGTCGGGACAGTTCATGACAAAGGTCCGAGAGCGAGGGAGCTTGGGTGCCACCGGGTTCCATGGCCCGAGCAAACTGTAACGGGTCTGGGAGGCGGAACCTCTGAGCAACTTATACAAGGGGGTGGTCCTTGTAAGGAAGCGGGTGGCGACCAGGGAAGACAGGCAAACAGTCACAGCAGGTGACCGGGACAGTCTCTGGGTAAACGGGCAGGAGGTCACGGCAAGTAACCGGGGCAGTCTCTGGGTAAACGGGCAGGAGGTCACAGCAAGTGACTGGGACAGTCTCTGGGTAAACGGGCAGGAGGTCACGGCAAGTGATCGGGGCAGTCTCTGGGTAAACGGGCAGGAGGTCACAGCAAGTGACCGGGACAGTCTGTGGGTAAACGGGCAGGAGGTCACAGCAAGTGACCGGGACAGTCTCTGGGTAAACGGGCAGGAGGTCACAGCAAGTGACCGGGACAGTCTCTGGGAAAACGGGCAGGTACGACCTGTGACAGTGGAGCCTCCAGGTAGGCTAGCAGGCAGATGGCAGATGAGTGCTCCCAGGTGAGCAGGCGAGAGTCTCAGGATAAGCAGGTGGTCACAGCATGTGACGGCGGAGCCTCCAGGTAGGCTAACAGGCAGGTAGCAGAAGAGCGCTCCCAGGTGAGCGGGCAAGAGTCTCTGGACTGGCAGGTGGTCACGGCACGTGACGGCGGAGCCTCCAGGTAGGCTAACAGGCAGGTAGCAGATGAGCACTCCCAGGTGAGCAGGCAAGAGTCTCTGGACTGGCAGGTGGTCACAGCACGTGACGGCGGTGCCTCCAGGTAGGCTAGCAGACAGGTAGCAGGTGAGCGCTCCCAGGTGAGCGGGCAAGCTGGTCCATAGACAGACTGACAGGTGTTGGAAGGCAGACCGTCGGACCTCAGGGCTAGTAAGCAGGAAAGCGGATGACAGGCAGAAATCAGGCAGCAAACTGGCAGGAAACTGGCAGGCAACTGGCAGGCAACAGGCAGGTTACTGGCAGGTAACTGGCAGGTAACAGGCTGGTAACAGGCAGGTAACAGGCAGGTAACAGGCAACGGGACCTGAGGGCTGAAGCAGAGTAGTGAACAGTGCAACAACATTGCTCGGGCACCTCCATTTTGGAGGAGGTGCCTTATATATGGAGGGATCCTCCGGCCATTGGCCGGGGACTCCTTAGGGTGACGCGCGCGGCCCCTTTAAGAGAGGGGGAGCGCGCGCGCCCTAAGCACAGTGACCGGGGGAGATCGGGCACTGCAAGCAGAGTGGGAGGAAGCCGCCGGGCACGGAGCAGTGAGGTGAGGGGAACAGCGTCCCTGCCTAGCAGGATTCAGGGACGCCGACGCTACAGAGTGTAAGCTCTTATGATCAGTGGGGTCCTCTCTCTCCTGTAGAGTGTAAGCTCTTATGATCAGCGGGGTCCTCTCTCTTCTGTAGAGTGTAAGCTCTTATGATCAGTGGGGTCCTCTCTCTCCTGTAAAGTGTAAGCTTTTATTTCAGCCAGTTCCTCTCTCTTGGCAAATTCAAATTTCAAAAGATCTCCTTATTTCTAATAATAATTTTTATATTACTTGATTTCAGCTATTTACATTATTCGAGCTTGAATGATTTATTTCAAACAGCAGAAAGTTTGTAAATTTTGCCAATAAACCAAATTTGCATTGGGAGTTTGATTACAACAGTTATTGATATTACCATTAAGCAATTCATAGTTTGTTAATATTTTATTTTTCTTTTTTTAACATCATAAAATCATGTTTAGCTCTGCAGCTGCTGCTTGATGTGGAGAGCGTAAGCACTTATGGTCAGCGGGGTCCTCTCTCACCCCTGTAAAGTGTACGTTTCTATGGTCAGCGGGATCCTCTCTCTCCTGTAGAGTGTAAGCTCTTATGGTAAGTGGGGTCCTCTCTCTCCTGTAGAGTGTAAGCTCTTATGGTCAGCGGGGTCCTCTCTCAGCCCTATAGAGTGTACGTTTCTATGGTCAGCGGGATCCTCTCTCACCCCTGTAGAGTGTACGTTTCTATGGTCAGCGGGATCCTCTCTCCCCTGTAGAGTGTAAGCTCTTAAGATCAGTGGGGTCCTCTCTATCTCTACCATAGAGTATAAGCTCTTACGGTCAGAAGGTCAGAAGGGTACTCTCTCTCATGTAGAGTGTATGCTTCTATGGTCAGTGGGGTCCTCTCTCTCCTGTAGAGAGTAAGCTCTTATGGTCAGTGGGGTCCTCTCTCTTCTGTAGAGAGTAAGCTCTTATGGTCAGCGTCTCCGCTGACTTGTAAGCAGAACACCCAGGTCCTTCTCCTCTTCTATCATTTACATTAATTCTATCACTGCTGACATTTCTCATTACTTATCAACAGCACCGAACACACATTGTCACCATTCCCATTAATTTAACCCTTTTCTTCTGCAGTCGATTTTCACTTCGCCTTTTTTTTCCTTCACTTTTTAAACAGCCATACCTTCTTTTTTTAGCCGTATGAGGGTTTTTCTTTTTTAGTACGATTCGTTGATTCAAATGACATTATTCACTTTAGCATATATAGTAATGAAAAATGGCAAAAAATTGCAATCGCTGAGAAAAGGTGAAAAAAAATTCCAATTCTGCCGTTATTTTTGGGGTCTTATTTTGACAGCATTAATTGGCTTTTTCTCACCTGTAACTTTTTTTATTACTGTAAATGGTATGCGGACCTTGATATTTGTTCGGCAAGTTGTAGTTTTCCTTTATGTAATGAGGACCTACTATGCTTTTATTTCTTATTATTGCAGTTTTTAGCGTTATTGCGGAGAACTAAAAGCAGCAATTGCGTGTTTATTCTTCTCAGTATGGAGTTTGCTCATTGGCTTAAATAATTTAAAATTTTAATAAGTCTGAGTTTTCTGGAGGCAGTGACACCAAATATGTATAGATTTTATATTTCTTTATTGTTAACTGGGTAAAAAGTGGTTGATTTGAATTTTTATCTTTTTCGATTTTGGAAAACTCTTTTTACTTTATTTGGTAGCCCCCTAAGGAGGCATTGACCTGCGATCATCTTATTGCTTGTACTATATATGGATCATGAAGGGGTTATTTTGCCATCTCAGACAAGCCTATAGTAGCACCATAATCAGGAAGATAACCCTACATCATGTGTTTGGAGAGTAATCCTCTAATTTATGTACTCAAGATGGTGGAGAAAATACAACTTTCAGGCAAATGTTTCCTTTAGTCGGACAAATCCCAAGGACCCCAGAGCTGCACATTAACAGTGTTGACCACTGGGTCGATACGCTGCCTATGATAGAAATAACATCAGTCCATATGCCATATATTTGCTGTGAATAACAATGAGGGTTGCCATCAGAATAATTTTCCTAAAATTTGAATAAAATGTAATGCGGAGTAGGACAGAGCTTGTAATTTTAGTAGATAAGAATAAAATCATTTACTAGTTCCAATTATTGATGTTTCTATAAGTGATGACATTTCTATATGTTTTGTATCAAAGTGTAAGTTTTAAACTTAGCTGTCCTTGTGAAAAACTTATGTGAACATCATGTGCAGTATCATTAGTGTTAAAGAGGTTGTCCACTACTTTAACATTGATGACCTGTCCTTAGGATGGGTCATCAATGCCGGATTGGTGCTGGTACGATACCCAGAACTCTCGCTGATCAACTGTTCTTGCTGTTGGCCGAACTGACCAGTTATAGAGCTGCACAGTGCTGCTCTGTCTTCTGATAGTGGCTGCGCCTGTGTACTACACATCCACCCCCTATTGATTAAATAGAGGGAAGAAATGCAATATCCAGCAATGGCCACTATACGGTTGGCGGAGCTATGCAGCTCCAAGAGTAGCTGATCAATGGATGTGCCAGTAGTCGCACCTCCAGCAAATCAGACATTGATGACCTATCCTAAGGATAGCCATCAATGTTAAAGTAGAGGACAACCTCTTTAACTATAATGCCTGGAAAGGTGAACTGAACATCTTGGTGTGAACCAAGCACACTAGTTAACACATTTCTATAGAAAGGAGGCAGCAATCAGAACACTAAAGGTGTGATTTATAAAATCGCTATACTCCATATTCCCCACAAATCTAGTTTACACTGTCATTTTGGACTTACAGTTTCCCTTTAAAGTCTTTACATTTAAGTTGAAAACAGACTTTGGGTGGACTGGCAAACATCATGTAATCACCGAGCTCGGAGGATGCTCATTCAGTTGTTTAATGTTGTTGAAAAACAGCAGATCACAGACCTGGCACAAAACTAAAGTCATTTCAAATGGCAACTTTAGGGCTTTAAGAAACACTAAAAGAAATGAAGATTAAAAATGTGGTACTCAGTAAGGGTAATTTTTTTCAGACCAAGCAGACAGAAAAAATTATGGAATCACTCAATTCTGAGGAAAAAATTATGGAATCACCCTGTAAATTTTCATTTCCAAAACTAACATCTGCATCAAATTAGATCTGCTCGTTAGTCTGCATCAAAAAAGGAGTGATCACACATTGGAGAGCTGTTACACCAAGTGGACTGACATGAATCATGGCTCCAACACGAGAGATGTCAATTGAAACAAAGGAGAGGATTATCAAACACTTAAAAGAATGTAAATCATCACGCAATGTTGCAAAAGATGTTGGTTGTTCACAGTCAGCTGTGTCTAAAATCTGGACCAAATACAAACACCATGGGAAGGTTGTTAAAGGCAAACATACTGGTAGACCAAGGAAGACATCAAAGCATCAAGACCGGAAACTTAAATCAATATGTCTCCAAAACAGGAAATGCACAACAAAACAAATGAGGAACAAATGTGAGGAAACTGGAGTCAATGTCTGTGAGCGAACTGTAAGAAACTGCCTAAAGGAAATGGGATTTACATACAGAAAAGCTAAACATAAGCCATCATTAACACCTAAACAGAAAAAAACAAGGTTACAATGGGCTAAGGAAAAGCAATCGTGGACTGTGGATGAATGGATGAAAGTCATATTCAGTGATGAATCGCGAATCTGCATTGGGCAAGGTGATGATGCTGGAACTTTTGTTTGGTGCCATACCAATGAGATTTATAAAGATGACTGCATGAAGAGAACATGCAAATTTCCACAGTCATTGATGATATGGGGCTGCATGTCAGGTAAAGGCACTGGGGAGATGGCTGTCATTATATCCTCAATAAATGCCCAAGTTTACATTGATATTTTGGACAGTTTTCTTATCCCATCAATTAAAAGGATGTCTGGGGATGATGACATCAGTTTTCAAGGTGATAATACATCCTGCCATAGAGCAAAAACTGTGAAAACATTCCTTGAAAGAAGACACACAAGGTCAATGTCATGGGCTGCAAATAGTCCGGAGCTCAATCCAATTGAAAATCTTTGGTGGAAGTTGAAGAAAATGTCCATGACAAGGCTCCAACCTGCAAAGCTGATCTGGCAACAGCAATCTGGGAAATTTGGAGCCAAATTGATGAAGAATACTGTTTGTCACTCATTAAGTCCATGCCTCAGAGACTGCAAGCTGTTATTAAAGCCAGAGGTGGTGCAACAAAATACTAGTGATGTGTTGGAGTGTTCTTTTGTGTGTTTGTTTTTCATGATTCCATAATTTTTTTCTCAGAATTGAGAGTTTCCATAATTTTTTCCCTCTGCTTGGTCTGAAAAAATTACCCTTACTGAGTACCACATTTTTTATCTTGATTTCTTTTAGTGTTTCTTAAACCCTAAAGTTGCCATTTGAAATTACTTTAGTTTTGTGCCAGGTCTGTCATCTGCTTTTTTTAAACAACATTAAACAACTGAATGAACATCCTCGGAGCCTGGTGATTCCATAATTTTTGCTAGGGGTTGTATTTACATAGTTACATAGGTTAAAAAAAGACCACGTTTCATCAAGTTCAACCTTTCTCCACCAATTGTAAATTTTTTCACTACATTATCTATAACCCCCAATGTTATTTGTATGGAGGAAATCATCCAGCCCTTTTAAAATGCTGTTAGAGTGTCAGCCATCACTACCTCTTGTTGTCGGCATTCCACAGTTTGACTGCTCTAACTTTACAGAACCCATTCCAATTTAGCTGTTGGGATAGCCTTTCTTCCACCAATAATGAGTGCCCCCTGGTCCTTAGTATGGTCTTAGAAAGGAAAAAGTTGTGCGCCAGTCCTTTGTACTGATCACGCATATAGTTATACATGTAAATGAGATCCGCTCTGAGATGTATTTTTTTAAGTTAAACAAACCCAACTTTTCCAACCTTGTAATGATCTAGCTGCCGCCTTTGAACTGACGACTAGAGATGAGTGTTGTTCGACTCGAACTGTTCGCCAATCTCAAATTCGAGCTGTTTTGAGCGGTGTTCGAGCCGTTCGGCGAACACGAACGATTTGATAAAAATCCGGCTGTTCGAGGTTATGTTCGATAACTGTTCGTGCACCAAAATCATAACTGGATTTTTTCACAGTAATTCTGATAATCAATGTTAATACGCAGTTTGAGTGTACAGCGGGGCGGGGGGAGGGGCAGCGGATGGATCTCTGCATAAATAATGAAGATCTCCATTTTTTTTTCTCTTTCCCGCATTTACAGTGGGGAGGTGCAATTGGTCAGCCTATCAGCAGCGCACACAAGGAGGGAACTGCTTTTTTTCACACAAGCAAGGGCATGTGTCATTGGCTGTTTATGTCACATGTCCTTGCCCTATAAGACCCTAGCCATTTTCCCCATCGCCACCATTTTCTCACTGCTGCAGCTGCGTGTTAGACGGCACTGCTGTTGCTGTGTGCGCTATACTTTCAGTGTTAATTTAAAGCCAAATTTCTCAGAAATATACAGATAGCTTGGGAGTAGGGAATAATTAGGATTGCAGTCCTTTTGAGGACTAGGTTACAGCATTTCCTATGACTTTTAGCAGGCAGGTCTGTGCTCTTGAATAGATAGGTTGGGAGTAGGGTCTACTTGTAATTGCAGTCATTTTGAGGACTAGGTTACATCATTTCCTACGACTTTTTACCAGGCAGGTCTGTGCCAGTGCTGTGCAAGTGTTTTTCACAGGGGGTAGAACAGATGGTTGAGTCTGCAGAGCTGTTTGCTCATACTATAGCCTGGGAATCCGAGGTCGGCTCCAGAGCTTCTGTGAATCCAGACTATGAATTGATCTGCACTGATGCCCAGAATCTTTGAGTCGGATCCAGGACCAGACGCAGAAGGTTCTGACCATAATGTAGACCCTCGTTCCAGACTGTAACTCCTGTTGGTGTAGACAATGAGGAAGATGATGATGAGACTCAAATACCTGATTGGAGCGACAACTTGAGTTTTTTGTCAGGGCAGGAAGAGGTTGGCTCTGAGGACGACGAGTGTGAGAACACACAGGGTGATGATGACGAGGTTGCAGATCCCACTTACTGTCAACCCACAGTCAGCCAGTCTGTTATGTTCTGCTACCAGAGCTAAGGAAAGAGAGGAGATCTGTCCCTACGATAGAACTCAGCTAGATCCCTACGATGTAACAGGGGACCTGATCCTGCAATCAGACCTGCTAAAGTCCTCAGCTAGTCTGTACGGAGACCTATAGATGTGGGGAAGGAATCCCTACAAGTACTAGGGACTGGAAGCAAAATGGACACCTCCTAACAGAAATAGTAGCAGACAGACGAGCAAACAAAATATATAGAACACAGAGGTCCGAAGACCAAGCAAACTAACAGAGTTAGATACTGAGCACCGGCTAGCTAAAGAGTAGTAATACAATGAAGTCCAGCAAAGCCAGAAGGGCGGAGCAGGACTAAATAGGCCAACAAGGTCATGTGACCAGCAATATAAAGAACCTAAGAGCAAGGTTCTAACAGTACCCCCCCTTCTAAGAGGATCCTCCGGATCCCCTAGGACCAGGCTTATCAGGAAATCTCCTGTGAAACGCTCTGATAAGTCTGGACGCGGAAACATCATCCGACCTCACCCATGAGTTATCCTCGGGTCCGAAACCTTTCCAGGCCACGAGATACTGCAAACTACCTCTATACCGTCTAGAATTAAGGATGCGAGAAATTTCATATTCCCCGTCCTCCACCACCGGAGGAACAGAGGCAGAGGCGTCACAATCTGACACAACAGTTTTTTTCAACAGAGAGACATGAAAGACCGGATTAATTCTCCAGGAGGTAGGAACCTCCAACCTAACAGCAGATTGGTTGACAACCTGAAGCACCTTAAAGGGCCCTACAAACTTGGGACCCAATTTCTTAGAAGGAATCCTCAACCGCAGATTCCTAGAGGACAACCAAACCATGTCACCAACAGCGAACAAAACCTCCTGTCGTTTCCTATCATAGTAGTCTTTAGATTTTCTGTTAGCCTCCTGAAGATTACCACGCACATCCGTCCAAACTCTCTCCAAATTGCCGGAAAAATTCTCCTCCTCAGGCACGGCAGATACCAACTTGGAGAACGACCCAAACGACGGATGTCTCCCAGAACAACAAAAAAAAGGCGAACAACCAGCAGAAGAAGATGTATGAGTGTTCAGAGCAAATTCAGCAAGTGGCAGAAACTCAGACCACCCCTCTTGATTGTCTGCCACAAAACAACGCAAGAACTGCTCATCATCCTGGTTTTTCCTTTCTGTCTGGCCATTAGATTCAGGATGATATCCGGATGAGAACGACAAATGAACTCCCAACCTGTCACAAAAGGCGCGCCAAAAACGAGCCACGAACTGAGGTCCCCTATCAGAACAATGTCAGTAGGAACGCCATGAAGTCTGACAATTTCCTTGACAAAGGCCTTAGCGAGAGTCTTAGCTCAGGGCAGTTTGACGAAGGGAACCAAGTGACACATCTTGCTAAAACGGTCCACGACCACCCAGATGACAGTAAAACCCTCAGAGGGGGGAAGGTCAGTTATAAAGTCCATAGCCAAATGTGTCCAAGGAGCACTGGGAACCTCCAGAGGGCAAAGCAACCCCGCAGCAGGAGTATGTGAGGACTTAGATCTAGCACATATAGTACATTGACGCACCCACTTAATGACTTCCTTCTGCCATCCAGGCCACCAAAAACTGCGACCCACCAGTCTCATGGTCTCAGAGATTCCGGGATGACCTGCCAACCGAGATTCGTGACACTCAACAAACAAATCTCTCCTAAAGGCCCCAGGCACAAACAACCTCCCATGGGGAGTGTTAGATGGGGCATTCTCCTGTGCTTTAAGAATCTCATCTTCCAAAACGGAGTCCAAAGCAGCTATCACAACACCTTCTTGTAAAATGTTCTCCTCTTTCTCAGCACCGACTATGGGAGAAAAACTGCGAGACAAGGCATCCGCCTTAACATTCTTAGTACCTGGGATGTAAGTAACGGAAAAATTAAACCGCGAGAAAAACAGTGCCCACCTAGCCTGACGGGCATTCAGGCGCTTGGAAGCATCAAGATATATCAGATTTTTATGATCCGTAAAAACCTGAACGGGAAATTCAGCACCTTCCAAGAGGTGGCGCCAGTGTTCAAATGCGAGTTTAATAGCCAATAATTCCCGATTACCAATATCGTAATTCAGTTCACTCTCCGAAAAATTTTTTGAAAAAAAGGCACAGGGATGTACTCCATCCTCGTTATCCTGAGACAATACTGCGCCAACCCCCACAGAGGAAGCATCAACCTCAACCAAAAACAGCTTAGTCACATCAGGCTGCATAAGGATGGGAGCAGAGGTGAACTTCTCCTTGAGATACACAAAAGCTTCAATGGCCTCAGAAGTCCACTGAACCGCATCAGCACCTTTCCTGGTGAGATCGGTCAGAGGTTTGACAATAATAGAAAAATTTTTAATGAATTTTCTATATTAATTGGCGAAACCCAAAAACCTCTGTATCGACTTCAAACCAATAGGCCTAGGCCATTCCTGCACAGCTTGAACTTTCACCGGGTCCATCTCAAAACCTTCGCTGGAGATAATGTAGCCCAAAAAACTAATTCTCTGTACAGCGAACTCACATTTCTCCAGCTTAGCAAAAAGTGAATTGTCCATTAATAACTGTAATACCTCACGTATGCTCCGCCAATGAGACTCCAGATCCGGCGAATAAATCAAAATGTCATCCAAATACACAACCACATTTTTGCCGATCAAAGGTCTAAGGATGTCATTAATAAGATTCTGAAAAAATGCAGGAGCATTAGTAAGACCAAAAGGCATAACCAAATTCTCAAAATGACCCACAGGAGTGTTAAAAGCAGTCTTCCATTCGTCACCCTCCTTCATGCGCAACAGATTGTATGCCCCCTTAAGGTCAATTTTAGAGAACCACTTGGCCCCCACTAACTGGTTAAACAGATCAGGAATCAATGGCAGTGGGTAAGGATTGCGTACAGTAATTTTGTTAATCTCACGAAAATCCAGACAAGGACGTAAACCGCCGTCCTTTTTTTTTACAAAAAAAAATCCAACCGCCACAGGAGACTTGGAAGGCCTAATGTGACCGGCGGCCAAGCTTGTCTGTATGTACTCCTCCAAAGCCTTTCTCTCAGGAATAGTAAGATTAAATAAACGACTCTTAGGAAGAGTCGCTCCAGGGACAAATTCAATAGTACAATCATAGTCTCTATGGGGAGGCAAAACCTGCGATTCCTTCTCAGAAAAAACTCTCCAAAAATCCTGAATAGGAACAGGCAATTCCCCCCTATCCACAGCTGCAATACGCCCGTTACAACACTTGTCATAACATTTATGGCTCCAGGATTTAATTTCATTGGTAGACCAATCCAGTACAGGATTGTGCAATTTTAACCAGGGCAATCCCAACACCACCGGAGAAGGCAAGTTATTCAAAACTACCAAATCCAAATTCTCATGGTGAACACCATTAATAGTGAGGGGAAATTCACAGACCTTGAGAGTAACATTCTTCAAAGGGAAGCCATCCACAGTAACCACAGCAATGGGGGATGACAAAGGTTCAGGTTTTAAATTTAGTTTTTTCAAGAATCCCCCATCAATTACATTCAGAGTAGACCCACAATCAACAAACACCCGAAATTCCATTAATTTTTCCTGAGCAATAGTGGAGGCAGCTAAAAATACACCCTTGGAATTTAAACAGGCAATACGGGCATGACTGACCATTTTTTTTTCTTTCTTCATACGAAGCACACAGCTTCTAATGACATGACAAGAATTTCCGCAATAGAAACACAAACCTTCAGAAAATCTGCGGTCTTTTTCTTGAGAGCGAGGTGCCATCGCTCCAATCTCCATCGGCTCTCCACTGTTAGTACACACATTCTCATGACCAGAAACTGACATAGCAGAGGATTTGCTCTCATTAACCCTTGCACGCAGTCTCCTATCCACCCGTATAGCTAATTGCATAGCCTGTTGCAAATCTTCAGGTGTGGGATAAGCAATTAGCAGATCTTTAACCCTTTCACTAAGCCCAGCAAGAAACAGACTCTTCAGAGCAGAATCGTTCCACCCTATTTGAGTAGACCACCGACGGAAATGAGTACAATATTTTTCCACATTACCTGATCCCTGTCTCAAACGTCTCAACTCAGTCTCAGCAGATGAGACACGATCAGGATCATCATATAATAGCCCCAAAGCAGAAAAAAACTATCCACTGATCTAAAGCATGTATCACTAGGTTGCAAAGAAAAGGCCCACTCCTGAGGCTCTTTGCGCAAAAGTGACATTATGAACCCTATGCGCTGGGATTCATCCCCAGAGGACCTGGGTCTCAAACGAAAATACAATAAGCAAGCATTTTTAAATGAAAAAAATTCTTGGTGTTCACCAAAAAATAAATCAGGCAAATGTACCATAGGCTCCAAGAAATGTGCTCCAGAACAGTTACTCACGTGCTGATGGAGCTCGGCCACCTCCAGAGAGAGTCCCTGCAGGCGTTTAGCCAAATCCAGAACTGACACCATGATGAAACAGAAAAATCTTTCCTTAGAGAATTTGCGGGCTGGACTTACTGTTATGTTCTGCTACCAGAGCTAAGGAAAGAGAGGAGATCTGTCCCTACGATAGAACTCAGCTAGATCCCTACGATGTAACAGGGGACCTGATCCTGCGATCAGACCTGCTAAAGTCCTCAGCTAGTCTGTAGGGAGACCTATAGATGTGGGGAAGGAATCCCTACAAGTACTAGGGACTGGAAGCAAAATGGACACCTCCTAACAGAATAGTAGCAGACAGACGAACAAACAAAATATATAGAACACAGAGGTCCGAAGACCAAGCAAACTAACAGAGTTAGATACTGAGCACCGGCTAGCTAAAGAGTAGTAATACAATGAAGTCCAGCAAAGCCAGAAGGGCGGAGCAGGACTAAATAGGCCAACAAGGTCATGTGACCAGCAATAGAAAAAACCTAAGAGCAAGGTTCTAACACAGTCGATGAGGTCAGCAGAGGAGGTGGAGGAGGATGCTAGTGACGACGAGGTCAGGTTGCGCCTTCCTGGACAGAGACGAAGTACAGGAAGCACGTCAACTGCATCCTCAAACACAACTCTGCCTCTGACCACAAGTCGTGGTGACTTTTAAGGTCGCATGGGTGCTAAGCCTTGCAAAGCCTGGGCATTTTTTCAGATCGATAAAGATGACCCAACTCGTGTTATCTGTAACATTTGTCACCAAAAGCTAAGTAGAGGCCAAAAAGTCAATAGTTTGAGTACTTCATGCAAGAACCGTCACAAGGATATGAAGCATAAGTTGCAGTGGGAAGCTCACTGTACTACAATGCGGCCTAGCGGGCCGGGCCAACCACCGTCTGCCCAATCTTGTGCATCCGCAGCCTCTTCATCCTCTTTGACAGGGGTAAAAGCAGTCACACCTCATTTGGGACGCAGACCTGCCACCTCTTTACCTTCAACAGCCAGCGTGATTGGCAGGTCATCATTTTATTTGGAGGTGGAAACACCAGCTGGTGTTCAGCGCCCTCCGACATCGAGAGCACGACCTTTGGATCAAGGCAACCTAACATGTCCGCCTGCATCTTCCTCACAGACCGGCCGTTTGATGGGGACACTCTTCTCAACCCCGTCTAAGCACAACAGCCAGCCCTCGGTCCCTCAGATGTGGACAAGTAAATGACCATTTCCTCCTAGCCCTGAGAATGCTAAGAGTTTGAATTTCACCATCTGCAATCTCTTGGCTACAGAAATGTTGCCTTTCCGCCTGGTGGACACAGAGGATTTTAGAGACCTTATGTCCATCGCAGTGCCCCAGTACCAGATGCCCAGTCGGCACTACTTCTCAAAGAAATGTGTGCCTGCGTTCCACCAGCATGTCGCACACAACATCATCGCTTGTTTGAGAATCTCTGTGTGTGACAGGGTGCATTTCACCACAGACACATGGATGAGTAGGCATGGACAGGGGCGTTACATGTCGCTGATTGGGCCCTGGGTAACTATGGTGACAGCAGGACAAGGGGCTGCTGTCCAAGTCTTGTCGTCCCCACGAGTTGTGCGTCAATCCTCTTTATCTCGAAGTTCCTCCACTGCTTCTGCCTCCTCAACCTCCTCTCGGTCCTCCACCTGCACCCAAAGCCTGTCTGGTCATGCCACACGCTTTCTAACAGTGCAGAAGGGATCCTGCACAGCTGGCAGCAGGGCTCAACGTCATCAGGCAGTTTTTACTTTGAAATGTCTGGGAAATGTGAGTCACACAGCTGAGGAGTTGTGGTCAGCTCTGGAGAACCAATTTCATGAATGGTTGTCTCCACTGGATCTGAAACCAGGGAAGGCCGTGTGCGACAATGCTGCAAACCTGGGTGCGGCCCTTCGCCGGGGCAATGTCACACACGTGCCTTGTATGGCTCACGTGTTGAACCTGGTTGTCCAGCAATTTTTAGCCCACTATCCCGGACTAGATGGCTTTCTGCAGAGGGCACGGTCGCTGTGTGCTCACTTCCGCCGTTCGCATCCCGCTGCTAAGCGAATTACATCTCTACAGAAGCCGTTGGGCCTGCAACTTAACCGGTTAAAATTCGATGTGCCTACTCGGTGGAATTCAACTCTGCACATGTTGCAGCAACTGTGGCAGCACCGACAAGCCCTGGTGCAATACGTTCTGACGTATAGCCTGGGCCAACGAGATCCAGAGGTGGGGCAAATCACGCTGGAGGAGTGGTCTCAGATCAGGGACCTATGCACCCTTCTGCACAGTTTTGAAATGGCGACGAAGATGTTTAGTGCTGACGATGCCATTATCAGAATGACTATTTCGGTGATTTACATGCTGGAGCACATGTTAAACAGAATTCGGAATCAGGTGGTGCGACAAGAGGAGGTGGAGGAAGTAGAGGAGGAGGAGTTGTATGCGGAAGGGCTAACATCTGCAAGTTCCAGACGGTCGGCAGCACCAAGGCGGCAGGCATGTGAGGGTAGGGGAGATGGATTTACCAGGGCGCATGGTAGCAGCCAAACTAGTGAGGAAGGTGCAGGAGCCCAGGAAGGAGTGGAGGACGAACTGATGGAAGACTCATCAGATGAGGGAGACCTTGATCACATTTCTGTTGTGCGAGGTTGGGGGAAGAGGGCAGAGAAAGGAAGCATGATTGTTACCTCGCCACCAACACAACAGGGACTTGGTGCTCCTGGATGCGCAAGACTCATGAGTGCCTTCTTGCTGCACTACCTGCAACATGACCCTCGAATTGTCAGAATTCGAAATAATCCTGACTACTGGGTTGCCACACTCTTAGATCCCCAATACAAAAGTAAATTTACCAGAATAATTCCTGCCACAGAAAGGTATTCACGCATGCAGGAGTATCAGAAGAGACTGTTGCAGAATCTTACTTGTGCTTTTCCACAAAACAACAGTGGTGCATGTAGTGAATCTCTCAGTTCCAACTTGCCAACCGAGGGACTCAAACGATAACAGAAACACAGTATCTGCTGGTAACAGGAATTTTGAGGAATCATTTCACAGCTTTTTAAGCCCATCCTTTGCAAAGCCACAGGAGAAAAGAAGTCTGACACATAGTCAACGCCTAGAGACGATGGTGCAGGAGTATCTCCAAGTAAACATCGAAACCATGACTGTGTCACTGGAGCCTTGCACTTTTTGGGCTTCCAATCTGGATAAATGACCAGAGCTCGCCACTTACGCCTTGGAGATTTTGTCATGCCCCGGGCCTGTAGCAGTGTGCGGTACTCATTCTATTATGCCATCTATACTAAGCTCTACCAGCTTGCAATTTACTAATAATTTTTAGTAGGATCTTGTCTGGAAAATAATTTTGGGCCTGTAGCAGTGTGCGGTACTCATTCTGTTATGCCGTCTATACTAAGCTCCACCAGCTTGCAAATTACTAATAATTTGTAGCTGCATCTTGTCTGGAAAATAATTTTGGGCATAGTAGCCGTGTGTGGTACTCATTCTAACCAACCGTTTTAAGCAACTCTGGGGCAATTGATGCCACTTAAGTGGTGTCTGTGCCACAAATTTTTGGAAAAAATGGAGACTCTTTTTGTTGTCCCCTTGCTTTGTTTTACGTGACGCTGCCATCGTCAATCAGAGGTGGGTTGGGTCTCCCACCCCCCCTTTTAACCGTATGAAAATACGTACACTATGACTTGGGGTAACACAGATGGTTGAGTCTGAAGAGCTGTTTACTCAAAGGTTTGCTCCAAAGCTTCAGTGTCTGCTAGTCAGCGAAGTAACCCAGCTGCGAAGCAAGCTGCACCGCCTGTGTATCTAATAATGATTTTTAAATGCATCTAGCCTAGGCAGACTGTGGGGTCCCCTAACCAAAGCCAGACGCTCAGCCCCCTAACGCCCCCCTTTCATTGACAATACAATCATGTAACTCTTACAACTGGATGGGTGGGGATCGTTCACAGCTTTATTAACTATTTATACTCATTCCATTAGAAATGCATTTTATTTCTAAAATAATTCAGCTTGTTGCAGCATGCCCTGTGTCTCCAGTCTCTACAATGGCAAGTTGGCCAACAAATGTAACTCTCCAACATGTCCTTTCTATTTCCAGGCCACGGAGGATCCTGATTACTCGTATTCAGGACTTCGACCCCCATCCATCACTCTTTACACTTGTTCCACTCCGTCCTGGAGTCCTGACAGTAATATGTCCAAGCCAATTTACATTAATTGAACACCATCGGGCAGTAAGAGGCCTGCTTTATCTCCTTCTAGTTGTCGGTGTCGTATCACTACACAGCCTCTGTCTCTTATAAATTTTGCCATCCGAATATGTATTACCTGCCTTGTCCGTTCGATGGCCGTGATGTCTCACACACCTTGCCATACCGTTCTCGGCACAATCTCTGACCATACTATAGTTAGTTTTGTGAAAAATTCTCTGAAGCGCTCAGTGTCTAGTTTCATTATTGCCATTAGTTATGCGCTCTTGTGATAAGCTATGTCGTTTCCCCCTGCCTGTATAACTAAGATGACCGAACCTCTTGCCTCTCTCCCTACCTTGATTACCTTCATTAGTACCTATGGCCATTGCAGGCCTCTAATACCTCTCCAGTTCAAATATGTGTTATGAAACTCCAATTTCCTCCCGCCTAGGCGGACTTTCACCCTTCTTTCTGCACAATATATATACGAGTTCTTAATCATTGCATAGCAAAAAAACAGCAAGAAAGTGGTATTTATATGTCATGTCCTGCTATGCACCTGTTCAAGGCTGAGTTAATCAGAAATTTAAACACACATACCATGTTAAAATTGTATAGCATAGAAACAATGCATATAAATGTAAATAATCAAAAAGAAAAAGAACAGAAGAAAAAAGGAACATATATATAATAATAATCTATAAATGATCACTCATAATTAGAGATGAGCGGTGTTCGACTCGAACTGATTGCCAATCTCAAATTCGAGCTGTTTTGGGCGGCGTTCGAGCCATTCGGCGAACACGAACAATTTGAAAAAAATTCAGCTGTTCGAGGATATGTTCAATAACTGTTCGTGCACCAAAATCATAACTAGATTTTTTCTCAGAAATGCTGAAAATTAATGTTAATACGCAGTTTGAGTGATCAGCGGGGCGGGGGAAGGGGCAGGGGATGGATCTCTGCAGAAATAATGAAGATCTCAATTTTTTTTCTCTTTCTCGCATTTACAGTGGGGAGGTGCAATCTGTCAGCCTATCAGCAGCACACACACAGTGCGAAGTGCTTTTTTTCACACAAGCAAGGGCATGTGTCATTGGCAGTGTATGACACATGTTCTTGCCCAATAAGACCCAGCCATTTTCCCCATCACCACCATTTTCTCACTGCTGCAGCTGCATGTTAGACGGCACCGCTGTTGCTGTGTGCACTATACTTTGTTAATTTCAAGCCAATTTTTGCACAAATCTACAAATAGCTTGGGAGTAGGGAATAGTTGTGATTGCTGTCCTTTTGAGGACTAGGTTACATCATCTCCTATGACTTTTATCAGGCAGGTCTGTGTTCTTAAATAGATAGGTTGGGAGTAAAGACTAATTGTAATTGCAGTTCTTTTCAGGGCTAGGTTACATCAGTTCCTATCACTTTTTGCCAGGCAGGTCTGTGCCAGTGCAGTGCAAGTTTTTTTCACAGCATTTGGCTAAATCTAGCAAAGCAAGTCCTTTTTGGCCTCTTGCAGTGTGTGTTAGTCAGTGGAGAAGCCTATCTGTGTTGCAAGCGACACCACCTGTGTATAGAATACAATTTTTTTTATTGCATCTAGTGAAGTAAAACCTTTTGGGCATATCATAATTCTATTAGTCCATCTATACTAACCTCCACCAGGCTGCAAATTCAATAGAATTTTTATCTGCATTTAGCTCTCAAAAAATATTTCGGCTAGTAGTAATGTGTGGGACTTTTTCTATTAGTCCATCTATACTAACCTCCACCAGGTTGCAAATTCAATATAATTTTTTTCTGCATCTAGCTCTGAAAAAATATTTTGGCTTGTAGCAGTGTGTGTGACTTGTTCTATTAGTCCATCTATACTAACCTCCAGCAGGTTGCAAATTCAATATAATTTTTATCTGCATCTTGCTCTGAAAAAATATTTCGGCATGTAGCAGTGTGTGGAACTTGTTCTATTAGTCCATCTATACTAACCTCCACCAGGTTGCAAATTCAATATAATTTTTTTCTGCATCTAGCTCTGAAAAAATATTTTGGCTTGTAGCAGTGTGTGTGACTTGCTCTATTAGTCCATCTATTCTAACCTCCACCAGGTTGCAAATTCAATATAATTTTTATCTGCATCTAGCTCTGAAAAAATATTTGGCTTGTAGCAGTGTGTGTGACTTGTTCTATTAGTCCATCTATGCTAACCTCCACCAGGTTGCAAATTCAATATAATTTTTATCTGCTTCTAGCTCTGAAAAAATATTTCGGCTTGTAGCAGTGTGTGTGACTTGTTCTATTAGTCCATCTATGCTAACATCCACCAGGTTGCAAATCCAATCGAACTTTTTTCTGCATCTAGCTCTGAAAAAATATTTCGGCCTGTAGCAGTGTGTGGGACTTGTTCTATTAGTCCATCTATACTGACCTCCATCAGGTTGCAAATTCAATATAATTTTTATCTGCATCTAACCCAGACAATACTTTTGGGCTAATACCACAGTTTGGCCACTCAGTTCTGCTCGGTTCTCATCCATTTTTTTTTGTGCAAACAAATCCAGAGTTGTGAATTAGTTAACCACCAAAATGAGTGGAAAAAGGCCTGCTGCTGGTGGAAAGGGGAATAGGCGTGTTGGGAAGGGTAAAATTGGTTGTGTCCTTGGGGTAGGTGTTAACGCAACAGTAACATCTGCCGAAGAAAGACCATCTTCCAGCCAAACTAAGATGTCTACTTCTTTTAGCGGACAATGTGATTAGATCCCTTTCTTATGGGCATGCCAATCGCTACAAATTCCAGATGAGGCACAAAAACAGCATCTGCTTCAATGGATATCAAGTGCTCCTTTAAGTGGGCTCTCCTCCACCTCAACTTCAACATCACAAATACTCCAGTCCTCAGAGGTGTCACCCCAATCGCACTTGCTTCCTGATAGCTCCCAAGTCTCCAGCTGCCCGTCTGAGTATGGGGTAGAACAGATGGTTGAGTCTGCAGAGCTGTTTACTCATACTATAGCCTGGGAATCAGAGGTCGGCTCGAGAGAATCTGTGAATCCAGACGAGGAAATGATCTGCACTGATGCCCAGAATCTTTATGAGTCGGATCCAGGACCAGACGCAGAAGGTTCTGACCATAATGTAGACCCTCTTTCCGAAACTGTAACTCCTGTTGGTGGAGACAATGAGGAAGACAGTGATGAGACTCAAATACCTGATTGGAGCGACAACTTTAGTTTTTTGTCAGGGCAGGAATAGGTTGGCTCTGAGGACGACGGGTGTGATAACATACAGGGTGATGATGACGAGGTTGCAGATCCCACTTACTGTCAACCCACAGTCAGCCAGTCGATGAGGTCAGCAGAGGAGGTGGAGGAGGATGCTAGTGACGACGAGGTCAGGTTCCGCCTTCCTGGACAGAGACGTAGTACTGGATGGACGTCAACAACTGCATCCTCAAACACAACTCTGCCTCTGACCACAAGTCGTGGTGGCTCTTCAGGTCACATGGGTGCTAAGCCTTGCATAGCCTGGGAATTTTTTCAGATCGATAATGATGACCCAATTCGTGTTATCTGTAACATTTGTCAGCAATAGCTAAGTAGAGGCCAAAAAATACATAGTTTGAGTACTTCATGCATGAACCGGAACATGAATATGAAGCATAAGTTGCAGTGGGAAGCTCAGTGTGCTACAATGCGTCCTAGCCGGCTGGGCCAACCATCGTCTGCCACATCTTGTACATCCGCAACAGCCAGCGTGATTGGCAGGTCATCATTTTATTTGGAGGTTGAAACACCAGCTGGTGTTCAGTGCTGTCCGACATCGATAGCACCACATTTGAATCAAGGCAACCTAACATGTCCACCTGCATCTTCCTCACAGACCGGCAGTTTGCCGGGGACACACTTCTCAACCCCGTCTAAGCACAACAGCCAGCCCTCGGTCCCTCAGATGTGGACAAGTAAAAGACCATTTCCTCCTAGCCATGAGAAAGCTAAGAGGTTGAATTTCACCATCTGCAAGCTCTTGGCTACAGAAATGTTGCCTTTCCGCCTGGTGGACACAGAGGATTTTCGAGACCTTATGTCCGTCGCAGTGCCTCAGTACCAGATGCCCAGTCGGCACTACTTTTCAAAAAAGGTGTACCTGCTTTCCACCAGCATGTCGCACAAAACATCACCGCTTCATTGAGAAACTCTGTGTGTGTCAGGGTGCATTTCACCACAGACACTTGGACGAGTAGGCATGGACAGGGGCATTACATGTTGCTGACTGTGCACTGGGTAACTATGGTGACAGCAGGACAAGGGGCTGCTGTCTAAGTCTTGCCGTCCCCACGAGTTGTGCGTCAATCCTCTTTATCTCTAAGTTCCTCCACTGCTTCTGCCTCCTCAACCTCCTCTCAGTCCTCCACCTGCACCCAAAGCCTGTCTGGTCATGCCACAAGCTTTCTAACAGCGCAGAAGGGTTCCTGCACAACTCCTTACTATGCTGGCAGCAGGGCTCAACGTCATCAGGCGGTTTTTTACTTTGAAATGTCTGGGTAAATGTGAGTCATACAGCTGAGGAGTTGTGGTCAGCTCTGGAGAGCCAGTTTCATGAATGGTTGTCTCCACTCGACCTGAAACCAGGGAAGGCCATGTGCGACCATGCTGCAAACATGGGTGCGGCCCTTCGCCGGGGCAATGTCACACACGTGCCTTGTATGGCTCACGTATTGAACCTGGTTGTCCAGCAATTTTTAGCTCACTATCCCGGACTAGATGGCCTTCTGCAGAGTGCACGGTTGCTGTGTGCTCACTTCTGCCATTCGCATCCCGCAGCTAAGCGACTTACATCTCTACTGAAGTCGTTGGGCCTGCCACTTCACCGGCTAAAATTCAATGTGTCTACCCGGTGGAATTCAACTCTGCACATGTTGCAGCGACTGTGGCAGCACCGAAAAGCCCTGGTGCAATACGTTCTGACGTAAAGGCTGAGCCAACGAGATCCAGAGGTGGGGCAAATCATGCTGGAGGAGTGGTTTCAGATCTGGGACCTATGCAACCTTCTGCACAGCTTTGAAATGGCGACGAAGATGTTTAGTGCTGATGATGCCATTATCAGCATGACTATTTTGATGATTTACATGCTGGAGCACATGTTAAACAGAATTCGGAGTCAGGTGGTGGCACAAGAGGAGGTGGAGGAAGTAGAGGAAGAGGAGTTGTATGCGGAAGGGCTAACATCTGCAAGGTCCAGACGGTCGGCAGCACCAAGGCGGCAGGCATGTGAGGGTGGGGGAGATGGTTTTACCAGGGTGCATGGTAGCAGCCAAACTAGTGAGGAAGGTGCAGGATCCCAGGTAGAAGTGCAGGATGAACTGATGGAAGACTCATCAGATGAGGGAGACCTTGATCACATTTCTGTTGTGCGAGGTTGGGGGGAGAGGGCAGAGGAAGGAAGCATGATTGTTACCTTGCCACAACAGGGACTTGGTGCTCCTGGTTGCGCAAGACACATGAGTGCCTTCTTGCTGCACTACATGCAACATGACCCTCAAATTGTGAGAATTCGAAATAATCCTGACTACTGGGTTGCCACACTCTTAGATCCCCGGTACAAAAGTAAATTTGCAGAACTTATTCCTGCCATAGAAAGAGATGCACGCATGCAGGAGTATCAGTAGAGACTGTTGCAGAATCTTACATGTTCTTTTCCACAAAACACTAGTGGTGCACGTAGTGAATCTCACAGTTACAACTTGCCAACCGTGGGACCGTCGAGTGTTCAGCACTCAAAACGTAACAGAAACACAGTATCTGCTGGTAACATCAATTTTGCTGAATCATTTCACCACTTTTTTAGCCCATCCTTTGCAAGGCCGCAGGAGACAAGAAGTCTGACACATAGTCAACGCCTAGAGACGATGGTTCACGAGTTTCTCCAAGTAAACATTGAAGCCATGACTGTGTCTCTGGACCCTTGATCTTTTTGGGCTAACAAATCTGGATAAATGGCCGGAGCTCGCCACTTACGCCCTGGAGATCTTGTCATGCCCCGCTGCCAGCGTTCTGTCTGAACGTGTGTTCAGCGCTTCTGGTGGTGTGCTGACAGATAAGCGCACGCGGCTCTCCACTGATAATGTAGACAGACTCACGTTCATAAAGATGAAAAAATCATGGATCCGAAACGACTTTTCTACCCCTGTGTCTTCCTGGGGAGAGTAAAAGCTTGATGATTTGTTAAAATCACTTCACCAACCGTTTTAAGCTTTCAAATTACTAATCATGTTTATCTGTATCTTGGCTGGAAAATAATTTGGGCCTTGTAGCAGTGTGCAGTGCTTATTCTATTAGGCCATCTATGCTAAACTCCACCAGATTTAAAATTACTAATCATGTTTATCTGTATCTTGGCAGGAAAATAATTTGGGCTTTGTAGCATTTTGCAGTACTGATTCTATTAGGCCATCTATACTAAGCTCCACCAGCTTTCAAATTAATAATAATTTTTAGCTGCATCTAGCCCGGAAAATAATTTTGGGGCTCCTAGATGTGCAAGACACATGCGTGCCTTCTTGCTGCACTACCTGCAACATGACCCTCAGATTGTCAGAATTCGAAATAATCCTGACTACTGGGTTGCCACACTCTTAGATCCCCCACACTCTTCGATCAACCTTTTCATTTTAATAAAGAACAAAAAAATGGTCATTTTTGAAATTATAAGCATTAGCAGGTTATTAGAAACTGAAATCAAACAGTTTTCAACTCAAAACTTTGTTCTAGGTGATGTTACATTTGCACATAGGACCCCTTGTTCGAAATGAGCTTCTGAACTCTCTCGTCCATTGAATTTGTCAGGTTTTGGATGGTTTCTGCTTCAATTGTTTTGCATGAGGACAGAATACCCTCCCAGAGCTGTTGCTTAGATGTGAACTGCCTCCTGCCATCATATAAACTCCTTTTGATGATGCTCCAGAGGCTCTCCATGGGGTTGAGGTCAGGGGAGCATTGGGGTCACACCATAAGTTTGTCCCCTTTTATGCCCATATCAGCCAGAGATGCAGATGTGTTATGTGCAGCATGAGACGGTGCATTATCATGCATGAAAATTATCTTGCTGTGGAATACACAGTTCTTCTTCTTGAACCATGGCAGGAAGTGCTGTTTGAGAAACTCCACATACATTATGGAGTTCATCGTTACCCCTTCAGGGATCCTAAAGGGGCCGACAATCTCTCTCCCCATGATTCCAGCCCAAAACATTACTCCACCTTCTCCTTCTTGGCTCCGTAGCCGTGTTTTCATGGGGTGTCCATCAACCAGCCATCCTCCACTCCATCCATCTGGACCATCGAGCGTTGCACGGCACTCATCGGTGAACAAAACAGTTTTGAAGTCAGTCTTCAAGTATTGTTTGGCCCACTGGAGCCATTTCTGCTTGTGTACAGTGGATAGAGGAGGTCGACAGGATAGCTTACGCACAGCTGCAAACCTCTGATGTACCCTGCATCTTGATGTTCGGGGGACATTGGAGGCACCAGCAGCTTCAAAAACTTGTCTGCTGCTATGAAAAGGCTTTTTTGCCGCTACTCTTTTTACCTGACGTAATTGCCTGTAGGAAAGAGTCCTCAATTTTCCCTTATCAGCACGCACACGTGTATACTGTGAATCAGCTACATTCTTCTTGATTGTGCGATGATCAGTATGAAGTGTCTTGGCAATGTTGATTGTAGTCATGCCTTGACCTAAACACTCCACAATTTGTTGCTTCTCAGCAGCCGACACATCCTTTTTCTTTCCCATTTTGGCAGAAAATGTAGGCTGCTTAATAATGTGGGACAGCCTTCTTAAGTAGTCTTGTCTTTCATTGGACACACCTGCCAAACTAATTAGCACAGGTTTCTGCAATTGCTTACAGTGATATAAAGAGCCCTGACACACATCACCATCAATGAGTTTAAGTGACAAACAAACAAATTCTTACCTTATCACTCCTAAACACTTTTTGCATAATAATTTGGAACACAGTGTACATCTGCTTTTCCACAAAACACCAGTGGTTCACGTAGTGAATCTTACAGTTCTATCTTGCCAACCGTGGTCTGTATGGAGTTGTTCCATAAATGGCCCAAAATTAAGATAACATAGACGGGAGAGGTCTCTATGAATACAAATTCCTAAGTATTTGATACCCTGTGAGGGCCAGGCAAAGGGAAAGTTGGACTGGATGGAATCCTGTATGGATTTGGGGAGGGAGACATCGACGGCCTCAGACTTCGCTACATTGATTTTAAAATTTGACCATGTAACAAAGTGATTTATTTCAGCCATAACAGCAGGGATGCATATATGTGATTGAGTGATATATACAAGGACATCAGCAGCAAATGCAGAGCACTTGTACTCGGTTCCTCCAACCTCAATCCACCTAATATTGGGGTTATGGCGAATTGATGAGAGCAAGTGCTCCGTCACTAGGATGTATAAGAGAGTTGACAGAGGACATCCCTGCCTTGTTCCATTGGTGATTATGAAAGGTGATGAAAATGTTCCATTTATCTTCAGTCTAGGTGACGTATTGCGATACAGGGCCCTGATTTTGGCTATAAAAGGGTCCCCTAGACCCCTACCCCAAGCTTTTTAAGAGAATAATATATGGTGTGCCAGGAGACTGTATGGAGTGCTTTCTCAGCATCCAACGAGAGTATCTAATTACAAATTTTTAACTGCATCTAGCCCAGGAAATACTTTGTGCCTAGTAGCAGTGTCTGCTAGTCAGCGGATTATCCCAGCTGTTATGCAAGCTACACCACCTGTAGTTTGGACACTTAATTTTTTCAAAGGAAATGGTTCCGGCCCCCGGGACACTCAGTGAAGAGCATCGGGGAGGCACCCCAAGGCACAGGGGCTGGGACTGGCGGTAGGACGCCTTGCGGTGGACCGCCAAGCTCGATCCTAATAAAAGCTTTTTAACTGCAGCAGCTTTATTGGACGCTACAGGAGCTGGAATTCCCACGGCTGCTGGCATCAGACTTGCCCTCCAATAGATCCTTGTAAAAGGATTTAAAGTGTACTCATTCAAATTACAGAGACAATTTAAATTAAAAAGCTTAGACCTGCCTCCACCGCAGGGGGGCTCGCTCGACCCACCAGCGGACAGGCACCAGTATTGGGAGAGGGGGGCTGGCCGTCAGGGTCCACCTCAGCTCTGGCACAAACCCAGCGACACTGAGGTCGCACGGGCAGGAATGGACTGGCCGTGTCGGCTTCGCACATTTTTGGTTTTAGAAGGGCATGACTTGCCTATATCTGTGTCTCCCCCTCCTTTTACTCCTCTTTTCTTTTCGCATGACTATATGTACTAGTCACTTCTCCATGTGTTAGTTGTGTCTTCTGAGCAGTTTGTCAGCTTTTGGACACCTTTGAAGGTGTTTTCTATGTGTTTCTATGTGCTTTTGTTTGCCTGCCATTGGTTTTAATGGTGTTCGAAGGTGTTTGACGAACAGTTCGACGAACAGTTCGGCGAACATAAGGGTGTTCGACGAACCGAACCGAACTCGAACACTACGGGGGTGGCTCAACTCTACTGACAACAGTATATATTTAACCAGTCCACCCCAAAGCCTGTTTTCATCTTTATGAAAAGGCCAAATGTTACAATATTGATAAGTGTCATTTTATGAGGTTATTACTAGTGAAGAGCGAATGTGTTCGCCATAGCATCACTGTGCCCGACAAGCTCAGTGCTCGGCGAGTATTTCTGGGTTGCGCGGGTGGAAACTCGGGTCTCCTCCCTGCATGTTTGGTACTCTTTAGAGTGAAAATGAACATGCAGGGATTGCCTGCAACACACTGTAATTCTGTAGCCATGTTGGTTCTGGGCATCACAGTTTTTGGCTGGTCGCACAGCGTCATCAGGTCTATATAAGACAGGGCGCCGCCATGCTCGTCACAGTCTACCGAGGAATCAGAGTAGGGAGAGATTTGCTTGTTTATAGTTAGTATACGTATTCCACAGCATACATATATATCCAACTGAACAAACAGTCCTTCTGAGGACTAATCCAGCAGCATATATTCGATGGTGATAGCAGGAATTAGGCAGGCAGGCAGTGTATGTGGAAGACTGCAGTGCATGATACAGCACAAGAGGGTCCATTGAACGTTCCATCTGCTGCAGTAATAATAAGGCTGAGTTCACACGATGCGTATTTCATGCGTTTCCGCGGCGTTTTTGCAGTTGCGTAAACGCCGCGGAAACGCATGAAAAACGCATGGTAGAAGGGAAGCAATGTTCCCCAATGGAAATCCGCATGTGCTGTGCCCATGATGCGGATTTTTCCGCAGCGTTAACGCTGCGGTCAAAAATCCGCAGCATGTCAATTAATTTTGCGGAAACGCGGCGATTTCGCCGCCATTGACTTGCATTAGAACGCGCCAATTCCGTAAGACAGCATTTGTACTTGCGTTATTGGCGCGTTCTAATATGCGGATGGTACCCGGGTGTGGAGGAGATTAGAGTCTCATCCACACCCAGGTACCATTAAAAAAGCTGTAAAAAAAGAATAAAATAAAAAATAAATGTATTCTTACCTTCTGTCGGCCCGCGCAGCGCTCCCGCTTGGTTCCCGGCACTTGCAGTGAGTTGTAGGACCTGCGGTGACGTCAGAGTCATGTGACGGGTCACGTGACGCTGACGTAGGCAGGTCTTTCAATTCAAAGTTGCCGGCAGCCGGGAACTTTGTAAAGCAGGACAGCGCGGGCCATCAGAGGTAAGTATATACACTCTCTCGGGTCACACTATATAAATCCATGCTGTTTGCATGGATTTATATAGTGTGACCTAGTTGTCAAGCACTTTCCAGGTGATGCTAAAATCGCCTGGAAAGCGCTTGTCAATCTGCATGCGGAAACGCATGTCAATCTGCATGTGGATCCGCATGTATTCTGCAGGAAAAACGCATGCACAATCTGCATGCGTTTTTTCTGCCAGGGAGATGCAGAAATGATGCAGAAATTTTCTGCTTCATTTCTGCATCGTGTGCACATACCCTTACAGATATTTGAAGACATAGCCCCAGATATCAGGGGCCAGGGAAATTTTTTTTTATCTTAATCCTGGTTATTTGCTTAAAAAGCAATCTATAGTACTCCATTTTTCTGCTCCATTTGCTTGTTAGCAGGTCAGAGTACAGCCAGATCTGTTCCCTATTTCAGCAATAAAAATCCAGAAAATTGAACTGAATGTGGAAGATATTGGCCTCCTTTTCCATTCTGTTGCAGTATGTCTGTCAAACTATTCACACTAGGTGTCTGTGAAGAATAGTATTACGAAATTACAGGCCTGCTATTTAAAACCATGGTTTTCTCTCAGATGTATCACATATAACTGTGGTTCAAATCCAGCCATTTGTAGTGAATGTGGAAAATATTGTCTTCCATTTATAGATGGTAGCAGTGTGTCAGTGTACACCATTTTACTGCTCCATTTACCTGTTTGCAGAATACAGCCAGATTTTTTTAGTTTTATTCATATTGCTGTATTGTGGAAGCAGAGGAACTTTTTTCAATGATCAGACACACGTGGTCCATATGACTGCCCTAATAATATAGAAATTTTGTGGAGCATGCCAAATATTCCACTCGGTTTTTAAGTCAGCCACCTGTGTTTTGTTGAACCAATTGACACTTGGTCGCTGACAAATACCGTACTATTAGCCGACTGCCTGAAACCGTGGCCATCAGACGTCATCCCATATGACTGCCCTAATAATCCAGCAATTATTTTGAGCGTGTCAAATATTACACTCCATTTAAAATATTGCAGTTGAGGGTCCAAACTTATTCTCAGTTAGCTGCTGACAAATAGCATATCTGTGAACAATGTCGTCAGAGTATTACACCACTTTTGCGGACTGACAAAAAAACACATACAAAAAACAAGCTAAAATGGAAAAAATGTTAAGAAACATCCTTCACGGTAATGACTTTTATATAAGGCCAAATTTTAATTTTTTTGGGCAGCACCAGTAGCACGCAGTATAAGGCAATAATACCTGGCTGTGACACGCTATCCCTACTGCGATATCTCACCCGTAAGAGAATTTCAGATAAAACAGTTATCTAGGGGTAATATTTCTCCTTGTGGAGAGTAATGTGTCAAGCATGTCAGGTGAGGAGACTTTTAAAGCTGCAATGCATCACAGTAATTAAAGCAATGTGGAAGGAAAAAATTAAAATTTTACTTTATTTTACAAAAATATTAATCTAACCCTAATTTTTTTATTTTCTCAATAGTAACAGGTGAAAATGGACCTCAAAAGTTGTTGTGTAATTTCTCCTGAGTACGCCAATACCCCATATGTAAAGGGAAAATTAGTGTTCGGGTGCACAGCAGAGCTTGGAAGGGAAAGAGGGCCAATTGATTTTTGGAGCACAAAATTGACAAGAATAGATAGCGGATGCCATGTTGCGTTTTCAGAGCCCCTGATGAGTCTAAACGGCACTGAAACCCCCAAAAGTTACTCCATTTTTGAAACTTCACCCCTCACGGAACTTATTTAGAAGTTTAGTAAGCACTTTGAACCCACAGATGATTCACAGAATGTTATAATGTTGAGCAGTGAAAATAGAAAAATACATTTTTCTCTCAAAAAGTTGCTTCAGCCCTAAATTTTCCATTTTTACAAGGTTAACATGAGAAAATGAAAATGTACCATACAGTTTTCTGAGAAATTTGTCCTGAGCATGTCAATATCTGATAAGTGGGGAAAAACTACTGTTTTGGCGCATGGCAGGGCTTAGAAGGGAAGAAGCACCAATTGACTTTTGAAAAGCAAAATTGACTGGAATTGATACCGGATGCCATGTTGCATTTGTTTAGCCCCTGATGTGCCTTGACAGTGGAAACGCCCCATAAGTGATCCCACTTTGGAAACTATACCCCTCAGGGAACTTATCTAGAGGTCTACTGAGCACCATGAACCCACAGGTGCTTCACATAATTTTATAACGTTGAGCCGCGAAAATGAAAAAACACATTTTTCCAGCGAACATTTTGATTCTGCCTCAAATTTTTAATTTTTCACAAAGCTAACATAAGAAAAGGGATGAAACAATTTGTTGTACTATTTGACTTGAGTACACTGATATCTCATAAGTGGTGTAAAATTATTGCTTGGGTGCACAGCAGTGCTCAGAAGGGAAGGAGCGCCAATTGATTTCCGTAGCGCAATTTTGGTTGGAAAAGATTGCGCATGACATGTCACATTTGACCAGCTCTTAACATGCCAAAATAGCAGAAACGCCTATAAGTGACTACATTTTGAAAACTACATATCTAGAAGAATTCCTCTAGTGGTGTAATGAGCATTTTTAACTCTCAATTCTATGACATTAGGCAGCTTAAACGGAAAATTACCATTTTTTCCGTTTACGCAGGCTAATTCCATTCTTCCGTTTTTCAGTTATTTAACCTCGTTTTCAAATTTCAAAAAGTGATAATAGTAAAAAATGGACTACAAAATACGTTAAGCAATTGCTCTTTAGTACTACAAAAGATCTTACATGGTCAAAAACTAATTTTGAGGCAGAGTGCAAAGCTAAGAAGAGAAAGCGCAATATTGTAGTGCACATTTTTGCTGGAATGTTTTGAGGGTGCAATGTCACATTGTCAGAGCCCCTGAGGAGCCAGAACAGCAGAACCCCCCCCCCAATAAGTTAACTATTTTTACACACTACACTCCCAGTAAAGTTATCTAGGGGTGGAATGATCTTATTGACACCAAAAATATGTCACAGAGCCTTATACCATTGTGAGGTGAAGAAAAAATAATGATATTTTTACCACAAAAAAATTGTTTTAGGCCCAGATTTTACATTGTCACATGGGGAAAAGAGTAAAAATTGCACTAAAATTTGTCACAAACTTTCTGCTAAATGTTGAAATACCTCCTATACTGAATTGTACTGCTTAGCCACGCGGCGAGGCTCAGGAGGAAAGGAACGCTATTTGATTTTTGGAGAACAAATTATGGTAGATTAGTTAGCGGACTCCATATACAGACCCCGTAAGTGCGAGAAGAGTATAATCACTCCTCATGTGACCTCCTCAAGTGTCTTCCTTAATTCCTCCTCAATTTTAGATATTACACCCATCTGGGTATTTACAGTAGTATTCAGACAACCCCAAATTTTTCACTATTTGATTCATTGCAGCCATTTGGTAAATTCAAAAAAGTTAATTTTTTTTCTCATGAAAGTACACTCTGCACCCCATCTTGACTGAAAAAAACAGAAATGTAGAAATTTTTGCAAATTTATTAAAAAAGAAAAACTGAAATATCACATGGTCATAAGTATTCAGACCCTTTGCTCAGTATTGAGTAGAAGAACCCTTTTGAGCTAGTACAGCCATGAGTCTTCTTGGGAATAATGCAACAAGTTTTTCACACCTGGATTTGGGGATCCTCTGCCATTCTTCCTTGCAGATCCTCTCCAGTTCCGTCAGAATGGAGGGTGAATGTTGGTGGACAGCCATTTTCAGGTCTCAACAGAGATGCTCACAGAGTTGTTCTGAAGCCAATCCTTTGTAATTTTAGCTGTGTGCTTAGGGTCATTGTCTTGTTGAAATGTGAACCTTCGGCCAAGTCTGAGGTCCAGAGTGCTCTGAAAGAAGTTTTCATCCAGGATATCCCTGTACTTGTCCGAATTCATGTTTCCTTCAATTGCAACCAGTCGTCCTGTCCCTGCAGCTGAAAAACACCCCCATAGTATGATGCTGCGACCACCATGTTTGACTGTTGGGATAGTATTGAGCAGGTGATGAGCAGTGCCTGGTTTTGTCCACACATACTGCTTAGAATTATCACCAAAAAGCTCTATCTTCATCTCATCAGACAAGAGATTCTTATTTCTCATTGTGTGGGAGTCCTCCATGTGTTTTTGAGCAAACTCTATGCGGGATTTCATATGTCTTGCACGGAGGAGAGGCTTTTGTAGGGCCACTACACCATAAAGGCCTGACTGGTGGAGGGCTGCAGTGATTGTTGACCTTGTGGAACTTTCTCCCATCTCCCTTCTGTATCTCTGGAGCTCAGCCACAGTGAGCTTGGGGTTCTTCTTTACCTCTCTCACCAAGGCTCTTCTCCCATGATTGCTCAGTTTGGCTGGACAGCCAGGTCTAGGAAGACTTCTGCTGGTCCCAAACGTCTTCTGCTTAAGGATTATGGAGGCCACTGTGCTCTAAGGAACCTTGAGTAATGCAGAAATTCTTTTGTATCCTTTGCCAGATCTGTGCCTTGCCACAATTCTGTCTCTGAGCTCCTTGGGCAGTTCCTTTGAGCTGATGATTCTCATTTGGTCTGACATGCACTGTGAGCTGTGAGGTCTTATATAGACAGGTGTGTGCTTTTTCGAATCAAGTCCTATCGGTTTAATTAAACACAGCTTGGCTCCAATGAAGGAGTAGAACCATCTCAAGGAGAATCACAAGGAAATGGACAGCATGTGACTTAAATATGAGTGTCTGAGAAAAGGGTTTGAATACTTATGACCATGTGATATTTCAGTTTTTCTTTTTTAATAAATTTGCAAAAATTTCTACATTTCTATTTTGTTCAGTCAATATGGGGTGGAGAGTGTACATTAATGAGAAAAAAATGAACTTTTTAGAATTTACCAAATAGCTGCAATGAAACAAATAGTGAAAAATTTTAAGGGGTCTGAATACTTTCTGTACCCACTGAGTCTACAGATGCAGAGGCGATTTTAACTCCATGCGTGTTTGCGAGTAACAAGCAGCAGTGAATGTTGCTGAGTGAAAATTGCAAAACTGCCAGTTTAGTGCCCAGTACATTGTAGTGCCCATACATTGTGCCCAGCTCATGCTTCTGGAGTCATGAACCTGTGAATTAAGTGTGCTCTCATCACTACACTAATGCCAAATGTGAATGTTAACTGTGGTTTAGCCACATTGTAGGGCTTAGAAGGAAGGGGGGCATTTGGAATTGGAAAGTAAAATTCACTGGATTTCTTTTTTGGGGGGTGCAAAGTGCCATTGCACTTTTCCAGAGCCTTTGTGCTACTAGTAACATGGAAGCCCCTTATATATTTCCATAGAAAGATGATGGACCTGGTGGGGCTTGCTTTCTTTTGCGGATTAAGGTGAAGATTTTGTTGGAAAACTTTTTACAAAATATTTTGGATCACATACAATGTATATGATGCTCTTTTTGCTGAGCACTTAAATCAGAGTCTCCATCGAAATCTCCAAATGACGTGATTCAGATGAAACCCCCGAGGGATCTATTCATTATATTGAGGCAACACAGTTACTCTGTAGTCCGTCAGACCTCTGTTCAGCGTTGTCCTTCTTTTCAGAGATGCGCTCAAGTGCGGGATTGCACGCCCAGCCGTATATGTACAGAAAATTTCATGAAAAATTTCATGAAAGGGTTAGTTAGTTGCAACAAGCGTTTTTTCATGGATGCCAAGAAGTGGTATAGTAACACTTGTTCTGGCGCCATCAGAGCTGGTCATGTTGGTGGAGTACTCGAAGCAGCGTAACACAGTACACATGTCCCGCATGAAGGTCCACTCTTTGGTCTTGAATAGTGTTGAGCCACCCCCGTAGTGTTCGAGTTCGGTTCAGTTCGTCGAACACCCGTGTGTTCGCCGAACTGTTCGTCGAACTGTTCGTCGAACACCTTCGAACACCGTTAAAACCAATGGCAGGCAAACAAAAACACATAGAAACACATAGAAAACACCTTAAAAGGGGTCCAAAAGCTGACAAACTGCTCAGAAGACACAACTAACACATGGAAAAGTGACAAGTACATATAGTCATGTGAAAAGAAAAGAGGTGGAGGAGTAAAAGGAGGGGGAGACACAGATATAGGCATGTCATGCCCTTCTTAAATCCAAAAAGTGAGAAGCCGACACGTTCAGTCCGCTCCTGCCCGTGCCACCTCCGTGTCGCCGGGTTTGTGCCAGAGCCGCGGTGAATACTGACGGCCAGCCCCCCTCTCCCAATACTGGTGCCTGTCCGCTGGTGGGTCGAGCGAGCCCCCCTGTGGTGGAGGCAGCTCTAAGCTTTTTAATTTAAATTGTCTCTCTAATTTGAATGAATACACTTTAAATCCATTTACAAGGATCTATTGGAGGGCAAGTCTCATGTCAGCAGCCGCGTAATTCCAGCTCCAGTAGCGTCCACTAAAGCTGCTGCAGTTAAAAAGCTTTTATAAGGATCGAGCTCGGCTGTCCACCGCAAGGCATCCTACTGCCAGTCCCAGCCCCTATGCCTTGGGATGCCTCCTGATGCTCTTCACTGAGTATCCCGTGGTCCCGAAGCATTTCCTTTGAAAAAATTAAGTGTCCAAACTACAGGTGGTGTAGCTTGCTTAACAGCCAGGATAATCCACTGACTAGCAGACACTTCTACTAGGCACAAAGTATTTCCTGGGCTAGATGCAGTTAAAAATTTGTAATTAGATACTCTCGTTGGATGCTGAGAAAGCATTCCATAGAGTCTCCTGGCACGCCATATATGATTCTCTTAAAAAGCTTGGGGTAGGGGTCTAGGGGACCCTTTTATAGCCAAAATCACGGCCCTGTATCACGATACGTCACCTAGGCTGAAGATAAATGGAACTGTAGCACCCTGAGGGCTCGGTTGCTACAGAGGTATTGCACCTCACCCAGAGGTGTGATATCTCACTCTCAGGTAAGGATGGAGTGTGGATCAGGACCCGACACCTGCGTGCATTACACCACATTGCCGTGGGGCAGGGCGACCAATATGCCTCTGAGATGGGCATGACAGTCCCTGTCCCTGGCTGGAGTGGGGGGAGGGAACACTGAGGAAGGGGAACCCTGTAGTGCAGGAGCAGGGAGGAAGCAGTTCCTGGGTGCATTGAGTAGGGAGTATAAAAGGTGGGCACCATCTTAGTTCTGTGCAGAGAAGTCTGAGCAGAAGTGGCAGGGAGGAGGGGCTCTGCATGAGCTCTGCTCCGGAGGCGGGCCTAGTAACAGAGGCCCAGGCCTGGAAGAGGGAGAAGGAAGGAAGAGGAGCGGAGAAGGCTCCAGGAACGAGGAATGAAGGGATCCCAGGGGTGCGGACGGGCGAGTCGCCACCGCACGCCCGAATCCACCTGCGTGGAGGGGTCAGGCCAAAGGGGGAGACCGGTCCCCGAAACTAGTGGAGGCAGGAAACGACCCTCAGCTAGAAACCGGAGGCTGTGACATTTTATGTGGCGCAGCCCCTCGCTACACCGCTAGGAAGGCACCACATAGGGTCAGGGAAACTGGCGCCAAGTTTACCAAGAGGAGGCCCGAGGCAGCCGGACAGAAGGGTTGGTAAGAAAGGCCAGACAAAGGACACACAAAGGGGGTCCTGTGAAGCGCTCCAAAGTTATCCGGGAGTTGTCTGAGCCCCTCACCTGGTGAGCACAGTACGGCGTGGGCAGCCGTTACCTGCAGACGTGGTCTGGATAATAAGAACTGTGAGTAAAGGCCCTGAACTGCATCACTGACTCAATGTCGTTACTGATACTGCCCTGCACCATCACCCCCATCCTCCGCATACACTGCCCTGAGGCTATAATCCTCCCGTGGGGAGTTATGCTATGCTCTGCTGCACCCACAGCACCAGCCTCAGCGGTCTGCCCTGCAGCGGCGGTTCACTCTGACCGCAATCCACGGGTGGCGTAGTCGGACATTTAAACATCAAAACCACATAAATAGTTCCGCCACTGGTTTGACCACCCTGAGCCACGGAACCGGGTCGCCGCCACGAAGACTACAACCACCAGCATCCACCAAAAAGGGTCCGGCTCCGGGTGTCCCAAGGCCCAGGGGGTGCATCAGAACATTTTCATCACCTTTCACAATCACCAATGGGACAAGGCAGGGATGTCCTCTGTCCCCTCTCTTATACATCCTAGTGACGGAGCACCTGCTCTCATCAATTCGCCATAACCCCAATATTAGGTGGATTGAGGTGGGAGGCACCGAGTACAAGTGCTCTCTATTTGCTGATGATGTCCTAGTATATATCACTCAATCACATATATCCATCCATGCTGTTATGGCTGAAATAGATCACTTTGTTACATGGTCAAATTTTAAAATCAATGCAGCGAAGTCTGAGGCCCTCGATGTCTCCCTCCCCAAATCCATATAGGATTCCATCCAGTCCAAATTTCCCTTTGCCTGGCCCTCACAGGGTATCAAAATACTTAGGAATTCCTATTCATAGAGACCTCTCCCATCTATGTTATCTTAATTTTGGGCCCTTTATTGAACAACTCCATACAGACCACGGTTGGCAAGTTAGATCTGTAAGATTCACTTCGTGAACCACTGGTGTTTTGTGGAAAAGCACATGTACACTGTGTTCCAAATTATTATGCAAAAAGTGTTTAGGAGTGATAAGGGAAGAATTTGCTTGTTTGTCAGTTAAACTCATTGATCGTGATGTGTGTCAGGGCTCTTCATATCACTGTAAGCAATTGCAGACACCTGTGCTAATTAGTTTGGCAGGTGTATCCAATGAAAGGCAAGACTACTTAAGAAGGCTGTCTCACATTATTAAGCAGCCTACATTTTCTGCCATAATGGGAAAGAAAAAGGATGTGTCGGCTGCTGAGAACAACAAATTGTGGAGTGTTTAGGTCAAGGCATGACTACAATCAACATTGTGCGATGATCAGGATGAAGTGTCTTGGCAATCAAGAAGTATGTAGCTGATTCACAGTACACACGTGTGCGTGCTGATAAGGGCAAATTGAGGACTCTTTCCTACAGGCAATTACGTCAGGTTAAAAGAGCAGCGGCAAAAAAGCCTTGTCATAGCAGCAGACAAGTTTTTGAAGCTGCTGGTGCCTCCAACGTCCCCCGAACAACAAGATGCAGGGTCCTTCAGAGGTTTGCAGCTGTGCATATGCCATCCTGTCGACCTCCTCTATCCACTTCACACAAGCAGAAACGGCTCCAGTGGGCTAAACATTACATGAAGACTGATTTCAAAACTGTTTTGTTCACGGATGAGTGCCGTGCAGCGCTCGATGGTCCAGATGGATGGAGTGGAGGATGGCTGGTTGATGGACACCCCACGCAAACACGGCTACAGCGCCAACAAGGAGGAGGTGGAGTAATGTTTTGGGCTGGAATCATGGGGAGAGAGATTGTCGGCCCCTTTAGGATCCCTGAAGGCGCTAAAGATGAACTCCATAATGTATGTGGATTTTCTCAAACAGCACTTCCTGCCATGGTTCAAGAAGAAGAACCGTGTATTTCACAGCAAGATCATTTTTTTCCATGATAATGCACCATCTCATGCTGCACATAGAACATTTGCATCTCTGGCTGATATGGGAATAAAAGGGGACAAACTTGTGGTGTGACCCCCATGCTCCCCTGACCTCTACCCCATTCAGAACCTCTGGAGCATCATCAAAAGGAGTGTCTATGATGGCGGGAGGCAGTTCACATCTAAGCAACAGCTCTGGGAGGGTATTCTGTCTTCATGCAAAACAATTGAAGCAGAAACCATCCAAAACCTGACAAATTCAATGGACGAGAGAGTTCAGAAGCTCCTTTCGAACAAGGGGTCCTATGTGAAAATGTAACATCACCTAGAATAAAGTTTTGAGTTGAAAACTGTTTGATTTCAGTTTCTAATAACCTGCTAATGCTTATAATTTCAAAAATGACCATTTTATTGGTCTTTATTAAATTGAAAAGGTTGATCGAAAAGTTTGGGGGATCTAAGAGTGTGGCAACCCAGTAGTCATGATTACTTCAAATTCTGACAATATGAGGGTCATGTTGCAGGTAGTGCAGCAAGAAGGCACTTATGTGTCTTGCGCATCTTGGAGCCCCAAAATTATTTTCCGGGCTAGATGCAGCTAAAAATTATTATTAATTTTAAATCTGGTGGAGCTTAGTATAGATGGCCTAATAGGATCAGTGCTGCACACTGCTACAAAGCCCAAATTATTTTCCAGCCAAGATACAGATAAACATGATTAGTAATTTGAAAGCTCAAAACGGTTGGTAGGGTGATTTTAACCAATCATCAAGCTTTTACTCTCCCCAGGATGACACAGGGGTAGAAAAGTCGTTTCGGATCCATGATTTGTTCATCTTTATGAACGTGAGTCTGTCTACATTATCAGTGGAGAGCCGCGTGCGCTTATCTGTCAGCACACCACCAGCAGCGCTGAACACACTTTCAGACAGAACGCTGGCTGCGGGGCATGACAAGATTTCCAAGGCGTAAGTGGCTAGCTCCGGCCATTTATCCAGATTGGAAGCCCAAAAAGAGCAAGGGTCCAGTGACACAGTCATGGCTTCAATGTTTACTTGGAGATACTCCTGTACCATCGTCTCTAGGCGTTGACTATGTGTCAGACTTCTTGTCTCCTGTGGCCTTGCAAAGGATGGGCTAAAAAAGTGGTGAAATGATTCCGCAAAATTGATGTTACCAGCAGATACTGTGGTTCTGTTACGGTTTGAGTGCTGAACACTTGACGGTCCCACGGTTGGCAAGTTGGAAGTGTGAGATTCACTACGTGCACCACTGGTGTTTTGTGGAAAAGCACATGTAAGATTCTGCAACAGTCTCTGCTGATACTCCTGCATGCGTGCATCCCTTTCTATGGCAGGAATAATTTCTGCATATTTACTTTTGTACCGGGGATCTAACAGTGTGGCAACCCAGTAGTCAGGATTATTTCTAATTCTTACAATTCGAGGGTCATGTTGCAGGTAGTGCAGCAAGAAGGCACTCATGTGTGTTACGCATCCAGGAGCACCAAGTCCCTGTTGTGTTGGTGGCGAGGTAACAATCATGCTTCCTTCCTCTGTCCTCTCCCCCCAACCTCGCACAACAGAAATGTGATCAAGGTCTCCCTCATATGATGAGTCTTCCATCAGTTCGTCCTCCACTTCTTCCTGGGCTCCTGCACCTTCCTCACTAGTTTGGCTGCTACCATGCGCCCTGGTAAAACCATCTCCCCACCCTCACATGCCTGCCGCCTTGGTGCTGCCGACCGTCTGGACCTTGCAGATGTTAGCCCTTCCGCATACAACTCCTCCTCCTCTACTTCCTCCACCTCCTCTTGTGCCACCACCTGACTCCGAATTCTGTTTAACATGTGCTCCAGCATGTAAATCACCGGAATAGTCATGCTGATAATGGCATCGTCAGCACTAAACATCTTCGTCGCCATTTCAAAACTGTGCAGAAGGGTGCATAGGTCCCTGATCTGAGACCACTCCTCCAGCGTGATTTGCCCCACCTCTGGATCTCGTTGACCCAGGCTATACGTCAGAACGTATTGCACCAGGGCTTGTCGGTGCTGCCACAGTCGCTGCAACATGTGCAGAGTTGAATTCCACCGGGTAGGCACATCGCATTTTAGCCGGTGAAGTGGCAGGCCCAACGACTTCTGTAGAGATGTAAGTCGCTGAGCTGCGGGATGCAAACGGCGGAAGTGAGCACACAGCGACCATGCCCTCTGCACAAGGCCATCTAGTCTGGGATAGTGGGCTAAAAATTGCTGGACAACCAGGTTCAACACGTGAGCCATACAAGGCACGTGTGTGACATTGCCCCGGCGAAGGGCCGCACCCAGGTTTGCAGCATTGTCGCACACGGCCTTCCCTGGTTTCAGGTCCAGTGGAGACAACCATTCATGAAATTGGTTCTCCAGAGCTGACCACAACTCCTCAGCTGTGTGACTCACATTTCCCAGACATTTCAAAGTAAAAACCGCCTGATGACGTTGAGCCCTACTGCCAGCATAGTAAGGAGGTGTGCAGGATCCCTTCTGCGCAGTTAGAAAGCTTGTGGCATGACCAGACAGGCTTTGGGTGCAGGTGGAAGACCGAGAGGATGTTGAGGAGGCAGAAGCAGTGAAGGAACTTTGACATAAAGAGGATTGACGCATAACTCGTGGGGACGGCAAGACTTGGACAGCAGCCCCTTGTCCTGCTGTCACCATAGTTACCCAGTGCCCCGTCAGCGACATGTAACGTCCCTCTCCATGCCTACTCGTCCAAGTGTCTGTGGTGAAATGCACCCTGTCACACACACAGTTTCTCAAAGAAGCGGTGATGTTGTGTGCGACATGCTGGTGGAGCGCAGGCACACCTTTCTTTGAGAAGTAGTGCCGACTGGGCATCTGGTACTGGGGCACTGCGACGGACATAAGGTCTCGAAAATCCTCTGTGTCCACCAGGCGGAAAGGCAGCATTTCTGTAGCCAAGAGCTTGCAGATGGTCAAATTCAACCTCTTAGCTTTCTCATGGCTAGGAGGAAATCGTCTTTTACTTGTCCACATCTGAGGGACCGAGGGCTGGCTATTGTGCTTAGACGGGGTTGATAAGGGTGTCCCCGGCAAACTGCCGGTCTGTGAGGAAGATGCAGGCGGACATGTTAGGTTGCCTTGATCCAAAGGTGGTGCTATCGATGTCGAACAGCGCTCAACACCAGCTGGTGTTACCACCTCCAAAGAAAATGATGACCTGCCATTCACGCTGGCTGTTGCGGGTAAAGAGGTGGCAGGTCTGCACCCCAAAACAGGTGTGACTGCTGTCCCCCCAGTCACAGAGGATGAAGAGGCCGCGGATGCACAAGATATGGCAGACGGTGGTTGGCCCGGCCGGCTAGGCCGCATTGTAGCACACTGAGCTTCCCACTGCAACTTATGCTTCATGTCCATGTGCCGGTTCATGCATGAAGTACTCAAACTATGTATTCTTTGGCCTCTACTTAGCTTTTGCTGACAAATGTTACAGATAACACGAGTTGGGTCATCTTTATCGATCTGAAAAAATGCCCAGGCTATGCAAGGCTTAGCACCCATGCGACCTGAAGAGCCACCACGACTTGTGGTGAGAGGCAGAGTTGTGTTTGAGGATGCAGTTGTTGACGTGCTTCCAGTACTACGTCTCTGTCCAGGAAGGAGCAACCTGACATCGTCGTCACTAGCATCTTCCTCCACCTCCTCTGCTGACCTCATCTCTTGGCTGACTGTGGGTTGACAGTAAGTGGGACATCCAATCTCAAGATCATCATCACCCTGTGCGTTATCACACCCGTCGTCCTCAGAGCCAACCTGTTCCTGCCCTGACAAAAAACTAAAGTTGTCGCTCCAATCAGGTATTTGAGTCTCATCATCGTCTTCCTCATTGTCTCCACCAACAGGAGTCACAGTTTGGGAATGAGGGTCTACATTATGGTCAGAACCGTCTGCGTCTGGTCCTGGATCCGATTCATAAAGATTCTGGGCATCAGTGCAGATCATTTCCTCGTCTGGATTCACAGAAGCGCTGGAGTCGACCTCTGATTCCCAGGCTATAGTATGAGTAAACAGCTCTGCAGACTCAACCATCTGTTCTACCTCATACTCAGACGGGCAGCTGGAGATTTGGGAGCTGTGAGGAAGCAAGTGCGATTGGGGTGACACCTTTGAGGACTGGAGTATTTGTGATGTTGAAGTTGATGTGGAGGAGAGCCCACTTAAAGGAGCACTTGATATCCGTTGAAGCACCTGCTGCTTTTGTGCCTCATCTGGAATTTGTAGCGATTGGCGTGGCCGTAAGAAAGGGATCTTATCACATTGTCCGCTAAAAGAAGTAGACATTTTAGTTTGGCTGGAAGATGGTCTTTCTTCTGCAGATGTTACTGTTGCTTTAACACCTACCCCACGGACACAACCTTTTTTCCCCTTCCCAACACGCCTATTCCCCTTTCCACCAGCAGCAGGCCTTTTTCCACTGATTTTGGTGGTTAACTAATTCACAACTCTGGAGTTGTTTGCACAAAAAAACAATGGATGGGAACCGAGCAGAGCTGAGTGGCCAAACTGTGGTATTAGGCCAAAACTATTGGCTGGGTTAGATGCAGAAAAAAATTATATTCGATTTGCAACCTGATGGAGGTCAGTATAGATGGACTAATAGAACAAGTCCCACACACTGCTAGAAGGCCAAATATTTTTTCAGAGGGAGATGCAGATAAAAATTATTTTTAATTTGCAACCTGATGGAGGTCAGTATAGATGGACTAATAGAGAAAGTCCCACACACTACTAGAAGGCCAAATATTTTTTCAGAGGTAGATGCAGAAAAAAAATATATTCAGTTTGCAACCTGATGGAGGTCAGTATAGATGGACTAATAGAGAAAGTCCCACACACTGCTAGAAGGCCAAATATTTTTTCAGAGCTAGATGCAGAAAAAAATTATATTCAGTTTGCAACCTGATGGAGGTCAGTATAGATGGACTAATAGAACAAGTCCCACACACAGCTAGAAGCCCAAATATTTTTTCAGAGGTAGATGCAGATAAAAATTATTTTTAATTTGCAACCTGATGGAGGTCAGTATAGATGGACTAATAGAGAAAGTCCCACACACTGCTAGAAGGCCAAATATTTTTTCAGAGCTAGATGCAGAAAAAAATTATATTCAGTTTGCAACCTGATGGAGGTCAGTATAGATGGACTAATAGAACAAGTCCCACACACAGCTAGAAGCCCAAATATTTTTTCAGAGGTAGATGCAGATAAAAATTATTTTTAATTTGCAACCTGATGGAGGTCAGTATAGATGGACTAATAGAGAAAGTCCCACACACTGCTAGAAGGCCAAATATTTTTTTCAGAGCTAGATGCAGAAAAAAATTATATTCAGTTTGCAACCTGATGGAGGTCAGTATAGATGGACTAATAGAACAAGTCCCACACACTGCTAGAAGCCCAAATATTTTTTCAGAGCTAGATGCAGAAAAAAATTATATTCAATTTGCAACCTGATGGAGGTCAGTATAGATGGACTAATAGAATGATGCTATGCCCAAAAGATTTTACTTCACTAGGTGCAGTAAAAAAATTGGTATTCTATACACAGGTGGTATATCTTGCAACACAGATAGGCTACTCCACTGACTAACACACTCTGCAATAGGCCAAAAAGGATTAGCTTTGCTAGATTCAGCCAAATGCTGTGAAATAAACTTGCACAACACTGGCACAGACCTGCCTGGCAAAAACTGATAGGAACTGATGTAACCTAGTCCTGAAAAGGACTGCAATTACAATTAGTCTTTACTCCCACAATCTATCTATTTAAGAGCACAGACCTGCCTGATAAAAGTCGTAGGAAATGCTGTAACCTAGTCCTTAAAAGACTGCAATCACAACTATTCCCTACTCCCAAGCTATCTGTAGATTTGTGCGAAAATTGGCTTGAAATTAACAAGGTATAGCGCACACAGCAACAACGGTGCCGTCTAACATGCAGCTGCAGCAGTGAGAAAATGGTGGCGACGGGGAAAATGGCTTGGTCTTATAGGGCAAGGACATGTGACATACACTGCCAATGACACATGCCCTTGCTTGTGTGAAAAACAGCAGTTCGCTCCGTGTGTGCGCTGCTGATAGGCTGACAGACTGCACCTCCCCACTGCAAATGCGGGAAAGAGAAAAAAAAATGGAGATCTTCATTATTCCTGCAGAGATCCATCCCCTGCCCCTCCCCCCACCCCGCTGTACACTCAAACTGCGTATTAACATTAATTTTCATCATTACTGAGAAAAAATCCAGTTATGATTTTGGTGCACGAACAGTTATCGAACATAACCTCGAACAGCCGAATTTTTCTCAAATCGTTTGTGTTCGCCGAACGGCTCGAACACCTCCCAAAACAGCTCGAATTTGAGATTGGCGAACAGTTCGAGTAGAACAACGCTCTTCTCTAGTCTTGAAGTGGTGTTGTTCTGCATAACAACTTACCCATGCATGCTGAATCTGAAACTCCACTATTGCCTACTGCTGCTTGCAAAGTCTCTCCAGCGTATGCAAGGTGGAGTTCCACCTTATTGGTATGTCACAAATGAGGCAGTAGGTGGGAACTCTAAAAGCGTGCACAGACAACTCACACTTTTAGCAGCAGATCTGACAGATCAGTCTAATTTTAAAGGAAACTCTGCACCTCCAAATTCTGCACATGCATCAGGCAAGGTATGTGAATTGGGATGTCTGTCTTGTGGGGTGCATATGTATACTGGCAGCCCACTTGATTTAAAATTATGAGCGTCATCGATAGGCTGTAAGCCAGACACTGTGCATCACACGTATCTGTGTGACTGGTGTCCTATGCAAGCCCCATTTGTGTGCATTTGTAATACTAGACAGCCACTCACATATCGGCCAAATTCATAGAGGGGTGGCTGTCGAATCAGTATTTCACATCTGTGCTACCCCACCTTTATCATGGGGTCTCCTGCATCCTGCTAGTGCATTGGTAATCTGACCTGGTTTGGTAAGGCTGGCTTCTTTTCAAGGGATGTGCGTTAAATTGGCTAGGCTCAGAGCTGCTATGAGATTTCACCCATTATTGCACACCAGCAGGCCGGGCTTGAGGTTCTGTGGCACCAACCACTTATCAGTCTGTTGTTGATACCCATCCAGAGCTCGATGTGAGATTGTTCCCCCAAACAGATGAGTTTCAAAACAGCATGCTGTCTTTTTCCCTGGTTGTGCTGAAGTTGATAGTGAAGGTGTGACCAGATGATGAGGCGGTAGAGGAAGCGAAGGAGGAGGCAACATGGACCGAAGAACGTCCAACAATTCTTGCTGGTGGTAGGAAATGCGCCAGAATTCCTTCTGTCTCAGGACCAGTCGTCACTACATTTACCCAGGGGTAGTTAGGGAAATATTAGGTCCCTGGCCTTGCTTACTGTCCCATGTATCGATGCTTATGTGGACCTTGCCACTGATAGCTTTGCACAGTGCATACCTGATTTTGTTCCTAGCATTTTAGTTGCTGCTGGGAAGCACATACTGTGGAACAGCCATCGTCATCAATTTTTTAAAACCGTCCAATTCAACCAGCTGGAATGGCAGCATTTCAAAGGTCAGGCATTTTGAAATGCTGTCATTCAGAATCATGGATCATGGGTGGGTAGAGGAGTAATTTCTCTTCCTCTCCATAGTTTTGGGGATGGACAGCTGAACGCTTCCATGGACATCGTGGATATGCTGGGTGACACTACTGGTGCCTGTCATATCCTATCTTTGCTGTGAGAAAGTTGGCAATGTTGATTGGGAGCGGGAGGAAGAGGCTGAGACTGCAGCAGAAGAGGGAGCAGGAGGTGCCTCAGATCTTTCCTGTTTTTTTCAGGTGTGTACTCCACTGCAGCTCGTGCTTTGAATTTAGATGCCTCGTAATGCAGGTGGTGCTCAGGTTCAGAACATTTATGCCTCGTTTCAGGCTTTGACTGCACAGCATGCAAACCACCCATCTCTTGTCATCAGCACATTGCCTGAAGAAATGCAGGCCAGGAAGGTCCTTTGAGCTAGCTTTGGTGTTTTTATTTAGTCGGCGTGGTGTGCAGTTGCAGATGACGTACTGGCTGAGGGCTGACCAATGTGCTTTTGCACCCTGCTCTCTCTTTTGCTATGATGTTGGGACAGTTTGACCACCTCCTCTTCCTACGAACTGCGCACGTCACATGGATAGCCTTTACTTCTTGTGAGATCTAGGACTCCATCATCCCCTGCATCATCTTCTACCTACACTTCACCCCTGCCCTCATTGCCTATTTGCACACTGCAGAAAGACGCAGAAGTTGGCAACTGTGTTTCATCATCAGACATGTGCTGCGGTTGTTCGCTGAATGTGTGCACTAACCCTCCCATGTATTCATCTTCCAACTGAACAATTGTTTGGGCAACAATGCACTCAGTGTCTTCCGATTGTGGGGCAGGGCCAGGTGGATGTGCCATGGAACCACAGCCATCAGACTCTTCAAAAAGCAGAAGTGACTGCTGCATGACTTGAAGTTCAGACTGCTTGGGTGATTTGCAAGGGGGTGAGGTGAAATCCAGATGACCATAGTCTGCAGGTGCCAACTGTGTACTTTCAACAGTGGACCGTGTGCAAGATAGTGTGAAGGAACTGATGGCACTCTCAGCTATCCAATCTTACATCGCCTTGACATTTTCTGACCTCACCATTCGTGCAGCGGTACTCGACCCTGCGAAATGATGCAGAACGTTCTGTCAGCCGAATGCTTCAGAGGAAGGTGTTTTATGTGGGCACATAGCAGGCACAGAGAGGACAAGTCTTCTCCCTGAAACAGTCACACCACCAGCAGCAGCAGCTAATCCAGCACCACCAGTAGTACCACAAACACATCCATGTCCCCTATTTGATGCTCTCCTCATTTTTTCAACCACAAAAAATGCACAGTAGAGAATAGAAAGAGTTTTTTTGGCAGAGTACTCAACAGAAACATGTTCAGAGTACACAAACAGTTTTTTTGCAGCGTAATTGGACACAGTTGGGTGCAGAGTACACAAACAGGCTTTTTGGCAGATTACTCCCACAAAGAAGGGTGTGGAGTATATCCACAGGTTTTTGGCAGAGGACTCCCACTAACAAGCAAGTAGAGTACACACACATGCTTTTTTGGCACAGAACTCCTACATAGACACATGCAGAGGACACACACATGCTTTTTGGCACAATACTCCCTCAGAGATGGGTGTAAAGAACACACAGAAGCATTTTAGCACAGTACTCCCACAAAGATGGATGTACAGTGTGCACAGAGGCATACTTAAGGCATAGTAATCCCACAGGCACAAATGCAGAGTATATACAGAGGCTTTTTGGCTCAGTAATCCCGCAGACATGGGTACAGAGTACACACAGAGGCTTAAAGGCACACTACTCCAACAGAGATGGGTGCAGGATATACTCAAAGGCTTTTTGAACAGTACTCCCACAGACATGGGTGCAGAGTACAGAGAGAGGCTTTTTGCGCAGAACTCCCACAGACCTGGATTCAGAGTACAGACAGAGGCTTTTTGGCCCACAGCTCCCAGAGACATGGGTGTAGAGTACACACAGAGGCTTTTTGCCACTGTACTACCAGAGACAAGGGTGCATTGTACACACAGAGGCTTTTTTGGCACAGTATTCCCACAAACACGAGTGCAGAGAACTTACAGAGGCTTTTTGGCAGAGTATTCCCACTGAGATGGGTGCAGAGTACACACAGAGGCTTTTTGGCACAGTACTCCCACAGACACAGATGCAAAGTATACACAGGCTTTTTGACAGAGCACTCCCACAGAGACACGTGCACAGTACACACATAGGACCTAGCACTGTCCTTCATTCGAGTTGCATCCTGTCCTTATGCTAATCAGAGCAGAATGGCGGCGCCACCCATGATCTGGAATTTATACACACCGGATCACGTAGTGCACGTGTCAATCACAGTCATGCCTGGCTTGTCTGTGATGGCTCCATAAGTGCCCATATCCTAAAAGCTTTTTAATTGGCTGCCTTTCAACAAACTTTACTTGGCACCGAATCCGAACAGTTAAACGGACAACCGGTAAAAAGTCCATATTCAGAGTTCTGTACCAGACACTAAATGTCCGATACTATTCCCGAACTTTACAGTTTGGGTTCGCTCATCCCTACTCAGAAGGTGTTTAATAAGGTACGAGGACACATCAAATCAAGTTACAACTGAGCAGGATTGAAATTTGTGGAGATTACATTTTTGGGGAAAATTTGACAAAGGTGACTAATTTGAATTTCAAAAGATTTAAAACATTTGCTCATCTGTAGCAAACACGATAAATATTAATTAGTAAAACATGTCTACTAGCGATGAGCGAGCATGCTCGCCACTATTCAGTACTCGCTCTAGCATCTCAGTGCTCGAGATGCTCGATGCTTGGCGTGTAATTATGAAATGCTTGAGCGGAAGCTCGCGTCCTCACCCCACGTGTTTGGCGCTTTTTAGACAGCCAATTAACATGCAGGGGTTGCCTGCCAGTCATTGTAATACCGCAATGTTGGTTGTGGCATTACAGTAATTGGCTGGCTACATAGCGTCATCGAGTCTATGTAAGAATCGGGACACTATGCTCGTCACAGTGTAGCGGTCAAGCAGGCAGAGTTGGGAGGGGTGCTACTAAGTGAGGGAGAGAATTGGTGGGTTGTGTCAGTGAGATATTCCACAGCATTAGAAATCTACTCTAACAGTCCTTCTGAGGACAAATTCTGATGCATATTAATCCTGGGGATAACAGTAGCTAGGCATAGTTTGTGGAGAGTATATACAACAGAATACGGTCCATTGAACATTCTTTCTGCTGCTGTTACTCATATCCATAACCCTAGATATCAGGGCTAATAATCTTTTTGCTCTTAATCCTGACTAATTTGGTGCAAAGCAATTTAATACACAGTTTGTACAGCTCGATTTGCTTGTTAGCAGCATACAACCAGATTTGGTTGATTTTAATAGCATTGCTTTACTGTGGAAGCAGAAAAACTTGTCCATCATCAAACGTGATCCTATATTACTTGTAAACAATTGAGCCGAACTATGCGTCTGGAGGAAAGGAGGTTCCTGCACCAGCATAGAAGGGGATTCTTTACGGTCAGAGCCGTGAGACTCTGGAACTCTCTGGGAGAGGAAGTGGTGATGTCCAACTCACTTAAACAGTTCAAGAGAGGCCTGGACGCCTTTCTTGAGAACAATAAAATTACATCTTATGCTTAGTTAATTAATCCAGGGATTTAATCTGACTGACAGATTGGTGTCGGGAAGTGAATTTTTCCTCAATGATGTAAATCGGCCTATACCGCATGGTATAGGAATAGCGGAATAGCTGCAGTGCACAAGAAATAGGCTGAACTGGATGGACGCTGGTCTTTTTTCGGCCTTATAAACTATGTAACTATGTAACTATGTAACTATGTATATGGTAAGGGATTACAACCATAATTGGCAAATCAGAGTGTACTACCGAAGAAAGAGTCTAGAGCAACAACAGCTTGAATGTATCTAAAACATCAAATTTATTATGCATACATAATAAAACCAAGACAAAATATTAAAAATAGCAGGTCAATGGAGGGGATTGCACAAAAGCAGAGTGGCAGCCCATAGGGTCCACATGGGGTCATCAGTACAACAAGGTGATTGCAAAAGGCACAAAGATAAATCTAGGTTAAGAGGGTTGTTCTGTACATCAAATGCCAAGAAAATGTCTATTCTAAGTGGTATTGTAACCCTAGCAACCTTGAATACTGAGTCTCAGAAAGGATAGGGGCGATGGGAGAAAGTCACGTTACTACTAGTGTTGAGCGAGCATTAAAATGCTCGGGTGCTCGAAGCTCGGGCCGAGCTCACTGTGATACTCGGGTGCTCGACCCGAGCAACGAGCCCAATGTTAGTCTATGGGAGACCCGAGCATTTTTGCGGTGGCACCCCCGGCAGTCTGTAGAAAGCCTAAAAAGTGCCCAAAACGATAGTGACAGTGCTTAAATGACATGGGGACAGCATGTGGATTGCCGCTGGAAGCATTTCTGACCCCCAGGTCACTGCTGTCAACAATGTGGTCAGAGGTATTAAGCCACTTTTACAGGCTCATAATAAAACGTTCAAAAACGAAAGTGAAACTTTTTTCCTGTGAAGTATGTTAAGAAATTTCTTTTCCAGGGTAAAGACTTGTGTATAAGGTAAAATAAATAACCAAAAACAAAAATACTCCTCGACACCTTGGGCTATGTTCACAAGTAGCATTTTTTATGCGTTTTTGCACTTTTGTATTACTTTCAACCGTGACAAAAGCATTCACCGGGAAATGTAATTTTAACATTTTACAATCTTATCTGGCCATGTGCTGTGTGACACATGCATACAGTGCTGGAAGTACATGGGAACAGCATGGGGAAGACCCCTGGAAGCATCTCTGACACCCAGGTCACTGCCTTAAAGTGTGCCCATCAGAAGAGATCCTTGCCGCATCAGTAGATGAAGACTTGCAACTATCCCCGTGCAAGTCCTTGTCCCAGGGCAGTGTTCAATTGTATCTCCCCCATTCCTTGCAATGCAAGCGCAAATATGCAGCCAACCACCCACCCACCCCCTGGCTGCAATACTATACTGCTAGCTTGCCCTTTAAATTGGGCCTTTTAGTTTTGAGGAGGAAGAAGCTGGCCACTACCTCATGGCTGCTTCGGCAGCGAGGTATCCAAACTCAGTCCCCAGCCGCACGGCGGCCGGGTGTCCACACTCAGTCCCCAGCCGCCCCGTGGCCGGGTGTCCACACACACACATAAATGGTCCCCAGCCGCCCCGATTTCAACGAGGAACATCCCCACACACTTTTCTTAGACTGGCCTGCTTTAGGGCAGCATTGGACGAGCCCATCAGAGTACCCGACTCCTCCGGTGGGCCCTGGCTTCTCCATCAGAGGATTTGAGAGTGCCAAGGTGAGGAGCATGATGAGGATGATAGAAGTTAGCATCTGCTTTGTTTCCTTGGAATGCAAGCGCATGTATGTAGCAGTGGCTAGGCCTGAGGTGGTCAGCGTTTTGGCGCATATCCTACCTCCTCCGAAGATTGCTGGATGTTTTCCTGCTACTATCCAAGTTCTATGACTCCCGTTAAAACAAAGCTTCAGGTGTTAAATGATGGATGAGGTAGTGGCAAAGGAGAAAGAGCAGGAGGAACAGGGACTATTCACATCAATATCAGGCCAGTCAACCACATATGTCTTGTAGGATATGTTTCTGTAACAAAAGGAGCGGTTCAGCTACACAGTTATAGGGCATACAGTGAGTGCAATGCCAACCAAAAATTTTGAGGCACTCCAATGCCCCTTCGAAATGACATGGAAGTCAGAGGGCCTTAACTAAACCTTTTTTTCCATTTATAGCAACTGGGTCTCCTGTGCACTGTTGGCCTAAGCAGTGAATGGAAGGCTTTCCAAAAAATATGAGGAAATGCAATGCCCGTTGGAAGAGCCATGGAGATTAGAGGTAAGGTAATTAAAAACAACGTTTCAATGTCCCTTGGAAGAGCTGTGGAGTTCAGAGTGGCTTAAGAAGATGCTTTTAATGCCCCTTTGTAAAGACGTGGAGATCACAGTAGCTTAACAAGACGCTTTTAATGCCCCTTGGAAGAGTTGTGGACGTCGCAGGGGAATCAAAAGACAATATCAATGCCCCGTGGAAGAGACATGGAGGTCACAGTAGATTAACAAGACGGTTTTAATGCCCCTCAGAAGAGACGTGGAGGTCACAGTAGCTTAACAAGACGGTTTTAGTGCCCCTTACAAGAGCTATACAGTACAGCATCTTAAAAACATTATTCCCATTATTGGGGAGTGTGTCTCCCATAGTATTTGCTAATGCCTTCCAAGCAAAAGCTTCCAGAAATTAGGACGGAGCAACTTGCAATGCCCCTTACAAGAGCCATGCAGTACAGCATATTACAAACATAAGTCCCATTATTGGGGAGTGGGTCTCATATAGTATTTGCTTATGCCTTCCAAGCAAAAGCTTCCAAAAAAATGACTGAGAAACTTGCAATGCCTCTTACAAGAGCCATGGAGTACAGCATATCACAAACTTTAGTCCCATTATTGGTGAGTGGGTCTCCCATAGTATTTGCTTATGCCTTCCTAGCAAAAGCTTCCAAAAATTATGAGGAAATGCAATGCCCGTTCGAAGAGTCGTGGAGGTCCCAGTAGCTTAACAAGATGCTTTTAATGCCCCTCAGAAGAGACTGGGAGGTCAGAGTCGTATAACAAGATGGTTTTAATGCCCCTTACAAGAGACGTGGAGGTCAGAGTGGTATAACTAGACGCTTTTAATGCCCCTTACAAGAGATGTGGAGGTCAGAGTGGTATAACAAGACGCTTTTTATGCCCCTCAGAAGAGACGTGGAGGTCAGAGTGGTATAACAAGACGGTTTTATTGCCCCTTACAAGAGACGTGGAGGTCAGAGTGGTATAACCAGACGCTTTTAATGCCCCTCAGAAGAGACATGGAGTCAGAGTTGTAAAACAAGTCGCTTTAATGCTCCTCAGAAGAGACTTGGAGGTCAGAGTTGTATAACAAGACGCTTTTAATGCCCCTTACAAGAGACGGGGTGGTCAGAGTGGTATAACAAGACGCTTTTAATGCCCCTTACAAGAGACGTGGAGGTCAGAGTGGTATAAAAAGACGCTTTTAATGCCCCTCAGTAGAGATGTGGAGGTCAAAGTGGTATAACAAGACATTTTTAATGCCCTTCAGAAGAGACGTAGAGGTCAGAGTGGTATAACAATATGGTTTTAATGCCCCTTACAAGAGACGTGGAGGTCAGAGTGGTATAACAAGACGCATTTAATGCCCCTCAGAAGAGACGTGGAAGTCAGAGTGTTATAACAAGACGTTTTTAATGCCCCTCAGAAGAGACGTGGAGGTCAGAGTCGTATAACAACACAGTTTTAATGCCCCTTACAATAGACTTGGAGGTCAGAGTGGTATAAAAAGACGCTTTTAATGCCCCTCAGAAGAGACGTGGAGGTCAGAGTGGTATAACAAGATGCTTTTAATGCCCCTCAGAAGAGACTTGGAGGTCAGAGTGGTATAACAAGACGGTTTTAATGCCCCTTACAAGAGACGTGGAGGTCAGAGTGGTATAACAAGACGATTTTAATTCCCCTCAGAAGAGACGTGGAAGTCAGAGTCGTATAACAAGACGCTTTTAATGCCCCTCAGAGGAGACGTGGAGGTCAGAGTGGTATAACAACACGGTTTTAATGCCCCTTACAAGAGACGTGGAGGTCAGAGTGGTATAGCAAGATGCTTTTAATGCCCCTCAGAAGAGACGTGGAGGTCACAGTAGCTTAACAAGACTGTTTTAGTGCCCCTTACAAGAGCCATACAGTACAGCATCTTAAAAATGTTATTCCCATAATTGTGGAGAGTGTCTCCCATAGTGTTTGCTTATGCCTTCCAAGCAAAAGCTTCCAAAAATTAGGACGGAGCAACTTGCAATGCCCCTTACAAGAGCCATGCAGTACAGCATATTACAAACATAAGTCCCATTATTGGGGAGTGTGTCTCCCATAGTATTTGCTTATGCCTTTCGAAGCAAAAGATTCCAAAAATTAGGATGGAGCAACTTTCAATTCCCCCTACAAGAGCCATACAGTACAGCATATTACAAACATAAGTCCCATTTTTGGCGAGTGGGTCTCCCATAGAATTTGCTTATGCCTTCCAGGCAAAAGCTTCCAAAAATTCGGACGGAGCAACCTGCAATGCCCATTACAAGAGTCATGCAGTACAGCATATTACAAACATAAGTCCCATTATTGGGGAGTGGGTCTCACATAGTATTTGCTTATGCATTCCAAGCAAAAGCTTCCAAAAAAAAGCACGGAGAAACTTGCAATGCCTCTTACAAGAGCCATGCAGTACAGCATATTACAAACATAAGTCCCATTATTGGCGAGTGGGTCTCCCATAGTATTTGCTTATGCCTTCCAAGCAAAAGCTTCCAAAAATTATGAGGAAATGCAATGCCCGTTTGAAGAGGGGTGGAGGTCCCAGTAGCTTAACATGACGCTTTTAATGCCCCTCAGAAGAGAAGTGGAGGTCAGAATGGTATAACAAGACGGTTTTAAAGCCCCTTCCAAGAGACGTGGAGGTCAGAGTGGTATAACAAGACGCTTTTAATGCCCCTTACAAGAGATGTGGAGGTCAGAGTGGTATAACAAGACGCTTTTTATGCCACTCAGAAGAGGCGTGGAGGTCAGAGTGGTATAAAAAGACGGTTTTAATGCCCCTTACAATAGATGTGGAGGTCAGAGTGGTATAACCAGACGCTTTTAATGCCCCTCACAAGAGACGTGGACGTCAGAGTGGTATAACAAGATGCTTTTAATGCTCCTCAGAAGAGACGTGGAGGTCAGAGTGGTATAACAAGTCGCTTTTAATGCCCCTTACAAGAGACGTGGAGGTCAGAGTGGTATAGCAAGACGCTTTTAATGCCCCTTACAAGAGATGTGGAGGTCAGAGTGGTATAAAAAGACGCTTTTAATGCCCTTCAGAAGAGATGTGGAGGTCAGAGTGTTATACCAAGATGTTTTTAATGCCCCTCAGAAGAGACGTGGAGGTCAGAGTGGTATAACAACACGGTTTTAATGCCCCTTACAAGAGACGTGGAGGTCAGAGTGGTATAACAAGACGTTTTCAATGCCCCTCAGAAGAGAAGTGGAGGTCAGAGTGGTATAACAAGATGGTTTTAATGCCCTTTTCAAGAGACGTGGAGGTCAGAGTGGTATAACAAGACGCTTTTAATGCCCCTCAGAAGAGACGTGGAAGTCAGAGTGGTGTAACAAGACGCTTTTAATGCCCCTCAGAAGAGACGTGGAAGTCAGAGTGGTGTAACAAGACGCTTTTAATGCCCCTCAGAAGAGACGTGGAGGTCAGAGTGGTATAACAACACAGTTTTAATGCCCCTTACAAGAGACGGAGAGGTCAGAGTGGTATAACAAGACGCTTTTAATGCCCCTTACAAGAGACGTGGAGGTCAGAATGGTTTAACAAGATGGTTTTATTGCCCCTTACAAGAGACGTGGAGGTCAGAGTGGTATTAAAAGACGCTTTTAATGCCCCTCAGAAGAGACGTGGAGGTTAGAATAGTATATCAAGGTGCTTTTAATGCCCCTCAGAAGAGACGTGGAGGTCAGAGTGGTATAACAGGACGCTTTTAATGCCCCTCAGAATATACGTGGAAGTCAGAGTGGTATAACAGGACGCTTTTAATGCCCCTCAGAAGAGACGTGGAGGTCAGAATGGTATATCAAGGTGCTTTTAATGCCCCTCAGAAGAGACGTGGAGGTCAGAGTGGTATAACAAGACGCTATTAGTGCCCCTTCCAAGAGACGTGGAGGTCAGAGTGGTATAACAAGATGGTTTTAATGCCCCTCAGAAGAGACGTGGAGGTCAGAGTGGTATAACAAGACGCTTTTAATGCCACTTGGAAGAGCCATACAGTACAGCATCTTAAAAATATTATTCCCATTATTGGGGAGTGGGTCTCCCACAGTCTTTGCTTATGCCTTCCAAGCAAAAGCTGACAAATATCAGGATGGAGGAACTTTCAATAATGATAACATGGACCACGGTCGCCCTGGTGGTATAGTGGTGGTGTAGGCTGAGGATAAGGAGAAGAACATAAAACAGCCGAAATGAGGAAGCGTATACCCATGTGTGGGTGTGAAGCGGTGCATGTGAATACATCTCCTGAAATAAAACAGTGGATTTGACTTTATTTTACTCTGCTGTCATTTGCTGGTGATGAGAAGTCTGGCCCAATCCAGCCCTTGTTCATTTTGATATGGATCAGCTTGTCAGCATTGTCAGTTGACAGGCGAGTGCGCTTATTAGTTATAATACCCCCAGCGGCACTAAAAACACGCTCCGATAACACGCTAGCGGCAGGGCTGGCCAGGACCTCCAAGGCATACAGAGCGAGTTCATTCCAAGTGTCCAGCTTGGATACCCAATAATTAAAAGGCACAGAGGAATCACGGAGGACGCTGGTACGGTCGGCAAGGTACTCCCTCACCATGTTTTGAAACTTTCATCTCCTTGTGAGAGTACCCCGCGCCTCAGGGTCTGTCCGAAGGGAGGGTCTGAGAAAACTGTCCCAGAACGTTGACAGTGTTTCTCTGCCTCTGCTGGATTGGAGTTGCGTCTCTCTTGCATGTACGCCTTTGTTGGGCAACAACGAACTGTGACCTCTGCCGCTAGCGTGTTCAGATAGGAATTTTTTTAACAGTTCTGCAGCAAGGGCCTTCTGATACTGCCCCATTTTTGTAGACCTCTCCACCTCAGGAATAAGAGAGTGAAAGTTCTCCTTGTAGCAGGGGTCTACAAGTGTCACCAACCAGTAATGACTGTCACCCAACATTTTAACGACACGAGGGTCACGGATAAGGCAGCGTAACATAAAGTCAACCATGCGTGCCAGACTGGTAACGGGCAAGATTTCCGTGTCCTCACCAAGATGACGACTGACCATGCTCTCCTCCTCCTCCTCCTCCTCCCCTCTGTCCTCAGGCCACCCACGCTGAACCGACGGAATGACAGTTGTAGAGGTACTACCGTCTACAGCGCATAATCCAGCTACTGTTCTTCCTCCTCCTCCTCCTCCTCCTCTCCCTCATTGTCCCCCAATGCACGTTGGGATGAGATGAGGCTGGGCTGTGTGTAATCGCCCGCTATGACTTCTTGATCCATCTCATCATACTCTGGCTGCAATGCCTCCTCTTTAATTCTCTGCAGAGAGCGTTGCAAAAGACAGACAAGTGGGATGCTGACACTAATGATGGCGTCATCGCCACTCACCATCTTGGTGGAAAGTTTGTCAGGATGGTACATATGTCAGACATCCAGGTCCACTCCAGGTCTTATGTGTGGAGTCTGACCTGAATATCGATGGCCTTGTTGCCGCTGGTACTCAACAACTGCTCTCTTCTGCTCACAAATCCTTTGCAACATGTGGAGGGTAGAGTTCCAACGTGTTGGGACATCACACAGCAGTCGGTGTGCCGGAAGCTGCAAACGATGCTGCAACAGAGCAAAGGCGACGGAAGCTGTAGCCGACGAGCGAAAATGAGCTGACAGGCGGCCTACTTTCACGAGCAGATCTGGCAACTCGGGGTACGATTTAAGTATCCGCTAAACCACGAGGTTAAGCACATGAGCCAGGCATGGTACGTCTGTGGTCTCGCCTCACCTCAGAGCCGCCACCAGGTTACGGCCATTGTCACACACCACCATGCCTGGATGTAGGCTCAGCGGTCTCAGCCACAGATCTGCCTGCTCTTTCACAGCTGTCCACAACTCACAAGCAGTGTGAGGTTTATCACCTAAGCTTATGAGTTTCAGCACAGCATGTTGCCGCTTGGCGGAGGCAGTACTGCAGTGCTTCCAGCTTGTTACTGATTTGGTGATATCTGAGATGGAGGCTGAGCATGAGGAGGAGGAGGAGGATGATGCACAGGAGCTGTACACTGTGGGGGCAACTCTGACTGACATAGGGCCCGAATTCCTCAGTGTGGGGAGGATGTGTTCCGTCCCAAGGTCCAACTGGGTCCCGGCTTCCACTTTGTTTACCCAGTGTGCCGTCAGGGATAGGTACCATCCCTGGCCGCAAGCACTTGTCCACGTGTCCGATGTCAGGTGGACTCTCCCAGTAACTGCATTGTTGAGGGCACGGCAGATGTTTTGGGACACATGCTTGTGTAGTGCGGGGAAGGCACACCGGGCAAAATAGTGTCGGCTGGGGACCAAGTACAGAGGGAAGGCCACCGCCATAAGGTTGCGGAAGGATTCCGTCTCCACCAGCCTAAAAGGCGGCATTTTCAAATCAAGCAGTCGTGAAATGTGCGAATTTAGGACTGTGGCCTGTGGGGCGTTAGCTACGAATTTCCGCTTTCATTCAAAGGTCTGGGATATGGACAATTGAATGCTGCGGTGGGATGTGGACATGGAGATTGATGCTGTTTCTTGATAAACTTGCGTAACAAGTGAAGACTGAGAGGAGGGGGCATCTTTACATGCAGTAAGGATAGGGGATTGCCTTGCACACACAACAGGGGGTTCTATTGCACACACAACAGCGTAGGATCAGTGGTGACACCTGCTGACACTGGTCATGGACCCTGGGGTTCGCCCCACAAGGTCGGGTGCTTTGCTGCCATGTGCCTGATCATGCTGGTGGTGGTCAGGCTGGTTGTTTTGTCACCCCTGCTGATGCTGGCATGGCAGGTGGTACAAATGGCCTTTTTGGGGTTATCAGCAGAGTCTTTAAAATAATTCCAGACTCTGGAAGACCTACCGCTTGTACTGGCAACGTCCCTCGTGTTGGTGTTACTGGGAACGGTTACCCACCTTCTGTCTGCGGCCACCACACTGCTTCTTCCTGCCTGTTGGGGTACTCTGCCTCCCTCCCCCTGTGTGCTGCTGGCCTCACTCTGCATGTCCTCCTGCCGCGTTGGGTCAGTTACTAGATCATCCACCACCTCCTCCTCTTCCACTTGTGCACCACGATGCTCCTCCTCACTTCCTGGCAATTGTGTCTCGTCATCGTCCACCTCTTGTGACAAATTGCCAGCGTCGACTTCCTGTGGCCGTAGCTGTTCAAATATTTGGGCATCGCTACATGGGATCTCCTCTTCCACCACTTCAAGCGGAGCAGGCAAGGGGCACAAATCTGGAAATGGACCAGTGAACAGCTCTTCAGAGTCTCCAAGTGTCGGATCAGTTGCTGTCTGACGACACTCGGCATGGTGGGAGGAAGGAGCATCAGGGTGAGGAGGAGTATGTGGTCGAGACTCAGGGCTACTAAGAAGTGACCGTGTTGAAGACAGACCGGAGGTGGTGGTGCCCTGGTAACTGGAAGTATTATCTGCAATCCAATTAATACCCTGTTCACACTGATCAGTTCGCAATTCTGGTGTTGTTCTATGCTTCCCTAGTAACTCGGTCAAGAGGTGGGAGCCAGAAGATGTGGCTGTTGGTTGTGGCACATTTTCACCTTGGCCACGTCCCCGTCCTCTGCACACACCATCACCAGAACGTCCACTTCCACGTCCCTTGCCACGCGCCTTGCCCATTGTAAAGGAAGTAAAATAGCTTACACTCGCACTATCAATGGAAAAAGGGTATTAAAAAGAAGATTAGAACCGTGGAAGAGGAAAACCACAGTTCTATTTCTCTGGCCTACACCCGACTCTTTTAAGCAATCAGAACAATCAGGGATAAAATATTACTGTTTTTCTTTATGGAAAAAATACCAAAACCTGAATAATAGAGATTTTTTACCGTGGAATGGCAAAACCACAGTTATTGTTTACTGGGGTATACCATAAAATTTTATATATATATATTTGCGGCTGAACAGTGAGCGACATACTCAAACTGTTTTTTTTAGATACAAAAGGCCCAAAACTGGATAATACAGAGATTTGACCCGTGGAACTGCAAAACCACACTTCTGTTTCTGTGGCCTATAACAGACTCTTTTCAACAGATATATTTGTGTCTGAAAAATCAGAGACACATTTTATTTTTTGGTGGGGGGGGACACCAATAGGTTAATAAGACGGGTATTTGTACAGTGTGAAGGAGGAAAAAAAAAAGAGGATGTAGATGAAAAAAAAAGGATTTTTACTGGCCCCCGAGACCTGGAGATAAGTCCAGCAATTTCAGAAACAGGAGCACACAGGACTGTAATGCAGTGTTTGCTGGTATAACCACTGTGTCTCCTATACAGCCTGCCTGCCTGCCTGCCTGATATCTGGGATGGATATTAGTCCTGAGAAGGACTGTTTGTATGTTCTGGCAGCCTTTACAGACCCTACACTAACTATTTTGCAGGAAAAATCTCTCCCTAGCTCCGCAGCGCTGTCCCTACACTCTCTAATCCGGAGCAACTGTGTCCAAGATGGCGGCGCCCGGTTTTAAATACTCGAGGTGACGCTGTGCAGCCAGCCAATCACAGTAATGCCCACAAACAACATGGCTGAGGCATTACAGTGACTGGCTGGCAATCCCTGCATGTTCATTGGCTCTGTAAATAGCGCCAAACATGCTGGGCGGAGACCTGAGCTCCCGCCCGAGTAACCTGGAAATGCTCAGTGCTCGCCGAACATCCCGAGTAGGATGATGCTCAGGCTATTACCGAGCAGTGTCGAGCATGCTCGCTCAACACTAGTTACTAGCCATCGATGTACCTACCAACTCATCCATGTTAAGGTAGGGATCTTGGGTCGCGCTGAAGCCCCGACTCGCGTTTCGCGTCTGCTTCCTCGGGGGGTTGTGGTTGTGTGTGTCATGGCCTTCTTTATATATCTCTGTCTCACCAGATGTAACTTGGGTGCACGCCAATGACGTAGCACATGCGTGATGGTATCGGTCACTTCCGCTACGTCACTTCCAGCCAATTCCTGACGAGAGTGCGGGTAGGAACAAATGTTCCAGTGACGTCAGTAGCCAGCAATCCCGTCATGCGGAAGCCTTATGAGACGCAGCCGGATAAGTGTTACATCGCGCTTGCGTTGCTAGCGATGGCTATTTTTAGTAAGGGACAAGTGATGGGCAAAAAATCAAGAAGAAGCAGGTTATGATAACAGCCAGAAACTCCATCCAATAGTTATACAGGTAAAGGCAGCAATTGCTATTTTAAGTTACATGTTAATAAATAAAGTATATGGCATAGATCATATACATTCTTACATAAATATCTGAGGATTTGATTAATATACAGGTACGAGTGCTTATAAACTGGACGTTTTGCGATGTATTCACATTCTCAGATAAATCGACAGAATACTTGTCCCTTGTGCATCGGGACGTCCTGAGTGTGATCCAGACATGTGTTGTGAGGGTGGCCCAAGAATATGACTACTATGAAATAATGCACAGAAATTAGGAACACACATAATTAAAAACATAGGGAGAAGAGGATGACTCCTCAACTTAAAGGAATGGGGCAAAGCTCAATTGTTCATTTAAACCCCGGGGGGACATAGTATCCAAAATAGCTATCCAGCGACACTCGAGTTGTGCCAGAATGCATTTGTAATTACCTCCCCTTGTACCAAGGTGTACCTTATCAATGCCTCTAAATTCGAGGCACGAGGGGTCGCAATTATGGCACTGTCTGAAGTGTCGCGGGATAGTCTTTAATGTTGTTACATATTTCTCATGCTGCTACCACATCCCTAATGTGCTCCCTTACCCGGACTCGAAATTCTCTTGATGTTAGTCCTACGTAGCTGAGATTGCATGAGCATCTCGCCAAGTAGACTACATATGTGGAACTACAAGAGATGTGATGCGTAATTTTGAAATTCCTAGTCCCATCAGCAGATGCAAAAGAAGTAGCACGGACTATATTCCTGCAGGCCAAACATGACCCTCAGGGATAGCATCCCCATCTCTGCTTCCCAACACCAAATAGAGTGGAAGTGGGAGCGACATAGTTGCTTCTGACCAGGGAGTCCCTCAGGCTCCTACCCCTCCTTGCTGTCATCATTGGCCTGTCAGGTAGAAATTTATTTAATGTTGGTTCTGTCTTAAGGACAGGCCAATGTTTAGTTAGAATTTTTCGTTTCTCAGACCAGTGACTATTAAAGGTGGATATGAACCTAATGGGAGGATCTCTCTCATGTTGCTTGTTTGAGTTGGTTAACAGAAGATGTCGTGGAGTTCTCCTTGCACACAGATAACCCTTTTTGATACTACGATTGCTGTAGCCACGCTCTCGGAATCTATGGCTCAGGTCCCGAGCCTGGGCCTCAAAGATCACATCAGTAGAGCAAATACGTTTCATTCTAAGGTACTGCCCAACCAGAATGGCCTGAATTGTTGAAGATGTATGTGCAGATGTTGCGTGTAATAAAGAATTGACTGATGTCTCTTTTGCATCAGGCCATCCTGTTAAACAGTAATCCTAATATCCAAAAAATCAATCTGGTTACTATCACATTTATATGCAAGTTTAATGTTCTGATCATTAAAATTTAATGAAGCAATGAAACCGTGGAGCCCAGACTCGGGGCCCTGCCAACTGATGAAGACATCGTCAATAAACCTGTACCAACACTGCGCATGAGACGCGGCGCTCGCACCGTCCCCAAAAATCTCCCTCTCCCAGTGGCCAAGAAAGAGATTAGCGTAGGACGGCGCGCACGCCGCGCCCATCACAGTGCCCCGTCTTTGTAGAAAAAATCTGTCCTTAAACGTAAAAAAGTTATGAGTAAGTATAAATTGTAATAACTCCAGAATCAGAGAGCGCAGTGAGGCATCCAGGTCACTAGCGTCAAGGAAGAACTCCACAGCTCGCAGTCCGTCCTCATGCCCAATACTAGTATAAAGTGACTCCTCGTCGACTGCAACCAGAAGCATGTCCGCATAAAGATATATTCCATCAACCTTCCTAAGGATGTCCCCGGTGTCTCTGACTTAGGAGGGCAGCGTTTCAACCAATGGATTAAGATAGTGTTCAATGAATTTACAAATTGGATCACACAGCCCTCCTATGCCAGAGACAATGGGACGTCCTGGAGGTTTCAAGGGATTCTTATGAATTTTGGGTAGCAAGTAAAAAGTGGGAACTATTGGGCACTTAACACAGAGGCCATCAAAGATTTTTTTGGGAATGATTACCCGCCTTATCCAAAATTTCAAAAAGGCCAGCTGAGAATGCTGCCAGAGGGTTATTAGGTAAAGTAATATATGATGTACGATCCCGAAGCTGTCTAAAGGCTTCTTTCTCATACTTCGTGACAGGCCAGACCACCACGTTACCTCCCTTGTCCAAGGGCTTAAAGACGACATCCTTGAAGGATTATAAATCTCGTCTTACGCTGTGTGTGGGTCAGGTTGTCATTCCAAAACCCTCCAGACAAGGTCCTAAGATCCTCCGTAACTAGTTTGTTAAAAATTTCCACTTGTGGGCAAAGGGAGAAGGGAGGGAAGGTGGTGGATCTGGCCAAGACAGAAGTGGGGAAAGTACCTCTTGGAGCTGAGACACTCTTTCTTTCCAAATCCTCCAAGCAGACAGAGCCTCTATTTCCATGGTCGTATTCAAGTGAACATCACGGGTAGATTTAGTATGGAGCTTGCATAAAATCACTTTTCTCAGGAATAGTTGTAAATCTTTCAATACCAGAAAAAAGTTATAGCTGCTAGTGGGAACAAAGGTTAGACCCAGTGATAAGACCTCCCTTTGGCTGTCAGACAGTACATGAGTTGAAATATTAATTACCTACAAATTATTGGATTTAGTTTTTTTCTCCAATGACTGAGGGGGGGTTCATTTTTGTTTGTAGTTAGGTTTCCCCTTCCATTGTCCCGGATATCTCTCACTCATGAGTTTTGCACTGCTAGTGCCGGCCTGGCTATTTCTGGATAATTCTTCATCCATTGATGATAAGGATGAAGTTGAGTTCCACCGATTCCCAGAGGCTGGTCTGTTAGGACCCTTTTTGCCTCTCCATCTGTATACCTGCTTTTGATTAAAGTCAGAGAGGTCCCTTAGATATTTTTTGTTTTGGAAGCCACTATGTCTCTCTCCCACTTAAGGAATTCATTGTCCAGATCCTGGTTAAACTTAGTCAATGCCTCTGGAGTTAATTTAGTAACCAGGGTATCCTGAAGCCGAACAATCTCTGATTCGATTGCACATAGTGATGATTCGTTTGATCGAATCAGGAGCTCCATATAGCCCCTCGAGCAAGTGGAGGATAAGTCCTCCCACTGTTTTTTCAATAAGTCATCCTCAAAGGTAAAAGCTGGAAAGACCTGGATACGAAGGCCCCTCGGGATCAGTCCTTTTGCCATGTAACGTTCCAAGAAAGCCTTGTTCCACCAAAGGCGGATTTTTTTTATTTAGAAGGTCTTTCAATTTATACATCAGGTCATCATTTTCCCTAGAGTTTAAAACCACAGTGGACTCTTCCCCAAAGACCTTATTTAATTGAGTGAGCCAGGTCTGCTCACGTGCTTTATGATCCATATGTTCGGATCCAGAAGCTGTGAAAAGACACAGTATTAGACAGACATGTAAACAATTGAGCCGAACTAAATGGTAAGGGATTACAACCATAATTGGTAAATCAATCAGTGTGGGAACTCCTAATATATATATAAAGCCTACAGAAAAAAAGTAGTGTACTACCCAAGAAAGAGTCTAGAGCAATGACAGCTTGAATCTACCTAAAACATCAATTTTATTATGCATACATGATAAACCAAGACAAAATATTAAAAATATCAGGTCAATGGAGGGGAATGCAAAAAAGCAGAGTGGCAGCCCATAGGGTCCACATGGGGTCATCTGTACAACAAGGTGATTCAAGAATTGCAAAAGGCACAAAGATAAATCTAGAAAAAGAGAGTTGTTCTGTACATCAAATGCCAAGAAAATGTCTATTCTAAGTGGTATTGTAACCCTAGCAACCTTGAATACTGAGTCTCAGAAGGGATAGGGGAGATGGGAGATAGTCACGTTACTACCCATCTATGTACCTAACAGACTCACCCATTTTAAGGTAGGGACTAGTGTTGAGCCACCCCCGTAGTGTTCGAGTTCGGTTCGGTTCGTCGAACACCCGTGTGTTCGCCGAACTGTTCGTCGAACTGTTCGTCGAACACCTTCGAACACCGTTAAAACCAATGGCAGGCAAACAAAAACACATAGAAACACATAGAAAACACCTTCAAAGGTGTCCAAAAGCTGACAAACTGCTCAGAAGACACAACTAACACATGGAAAAGTGAAAAGTACATATAGTCATGCGAAAAGAAAAGAGGTGGAGGAGTAAAAGGAGGGGGAGACACAGATATAGGCATGTCATGCCCTTCTAAAATCCAAAAAGTGAGAAGCCGACACGTTCAGTCCGCTCCTGCCCGTGCCACCTCCGTGTCGCCGGGTTTGTGCCAGAGCCGCGGTGAACCCTGACGGCCAGCCCCCCTCTCCCAATACTGGTGCCTGTCTGCTGGTGGGTCGAGCGAGCCCCTCTGTGGTGGAGGCAGCTCTAAGCTTTTTAATTTAAATTGTCTCTCTAATTTGAATAAATACACTTTAAATCCATTTACAAGGATCTATTGGAGGGCAAGTCTCATGCCAGCAGCCGCGTAATTCCAGCTCCAGTAGCGTCCACTAAAGCTGCTGCAGTTAAAAAGCTTTTATAAGGATCGAGCTCGGCTGTCCACCGCAAGGCATCCTACTGCCAGTCCGAGCCCCTATGCCTTGGGGTGCCTCCTGATGCTCTTCTCTGAGTATCCCGTGGTCCCGAAGCATTTCCTTTGAAAAAATGAAGTGTCCAAACTACAGGTGGTGTAGCTTGCTTAACAGCCGGGATAATCCGCTGACTAGCAGACACTGCTACTAGGCACAAAGTATTTCCTGGGCTAGATGCAGTTAAAAATTTGTAATTAGATACTCTCGTTGGATGCTAAGAAAGCATTCCATAGAGTCTCCTGGCACGCCATATATGATTCTCTTAAAAAGCTTGGGGTAGGGGTCTAGGGGACCCTTTTATAGCCAAAATCACGGCCCTGTATCGCAATACGTCACCTAGGCTGAAGATAAATGGAACTGTAGCACCCTGAGGGCTCGGTTGCTACAGAGGTATTGCACCTCACCCAGAGGTGTGATATCTCACTCTCAGGTAAGGATGTAGTGTGGATCAGGACCCGACACCTGCATGCATTACACCACATTGCCGTGGGGCAGGGCGACAAATATGCCCCTGAGATGGGCACGACAGTCCCTGTCCCTGGCTGGAGTGGGGGGAGGGAAAACTGAGGAAGGGGAACCCTGTAGTGCAGGAGCAGGGAGGAAGCAGTTCCTGGGTGCATTGAGAAGGGAGTATAAAAGGTGGGCACCATCTTAGTTCAGTGCAAAGAAGTCTGAGCAGAAGTGGCAGGGAGCAGGGGCTCTGCATGAGCTCTGCTCCGGAGGCGGGCCTAGTAACAGAGGCCCAGGCCTGGAAGAGGGAGAAGTAAGGAAGAGGAGCGGAGAAGGCTCCAGGAACAAGGAACGAAGGGATCTCTAGGGTGCGGACGGGCGAGTCGCCACCGCACGCCCGAATCCACCTGCGTGGAGGGGTCAGGCCAAAGGGGGAGACCGGTCCCCGAAACTAGTGGAGGCAGGAAACGACCCTCAGCTAGAAACAGGAGGCTGTGACATTTTATGTGGCGCAGCCCCTCACTACACCCGCTAGGAAGGCACCACATAGGGTCAGGGAAACTGGCGCCAAGTTTACCAAGAGGAGGCCCGAGGCAGCCGGACAGAAGGGTTGGTAAGAAAGGGCAGATAAAGGACACACAAAGGGGGTCCTGTGAAGCACTCCAAAGTTATCTGGGAGTTGTCTGAGCCCCTCACCTGGTGAGCACAGTACGACGTGGGCAGCCGTTACCTGCAGACGTGGTCTGGATAATAAGAACTGTGAGTAAAGGCCCTGGACTGCATCACTGACTCCGTGTCATTACTGCTGCTGCCCTGCACCATCACCCCCATCCTCCGCATACACTGCCCTGAGGCTATACTCCTCCCGTGGGGAGTTATGCTACGCTCTGCTGCACCCACAACACCAGCCTCAGCGGTCTGCCCTGGAGCGGCGGTTCACTCTGACCGCAATCCACGGGTGGCGTAGTCGGACATTTAAACATCAAAACCACATAAATAGTTCCGCCACTGGTTTGACCGCCCTGAGCCACGGAACCGGGTCGCCGCCACGGAGACTACAACCACCAGCATCCACCAAAAAGGGTCCGGCTCCGGGTGTCCCAAGGCCCAGGGGGCGCGTCAGAACATTTTCATCACCTTTCACAATCACCAATGGGACAAGGCAGGGATGTTCTCTGTCCCCTCTCTTATACATCCTAGTGACGGAGCACCTGCTCTCATCAATTCGCCATAACCCCAATATTAGGTGGATTGAGGTGAGAGGCACCGAGTACAAGTGCTCTCTATTTGCTGATGATGTCCTAGTATATATCACTCAATCACATATATCCATCCATGCTGTTATGGCTGAAATAGATCACTTTGTTACATGGTCAAATTTTAAAATCAATGCAGCGAAGTCTGAGGCCCTCGATGTCTCCCTCCCCAAATCCATATAGGATTCCATCCAGTCCAACTTTCCCTTTGCCTGGCCCTCACAGGGTATCAAAATACTTAGGAATTCCTATTCATAGAGACCTCTCCCATCTATATTATCTTAATTTGGGTCCCTTTATTGAACAACTCCATACAGACCACGGTTGGCAAGTTAGAACTGTAAGATTCACTACGTGAACCACTGGTGTTTTGTGGAAAAGCACATGTACACTGTGTTCCAAATTATTATGCAAAAAGTGTTTAGGAGTGATAAGGGAAGAATTTGTTTGTTTGTCAGTTAAACTCATTGATGGTGATGTGTGTCAGGGCTCTTTATATCACTGTAAGCAATTGCAGACACCTGTGCTAATTAGTAGAGATGAGCGGTGTTCGACTAGAACTGTTCGCCAATCTCAAATTCGAGCTGTTTTGGGCGGTGTTCGAGTTGTTCGACGAACCCGAACGATTTGCAAAAAATTCGGCTGTTCGAGGTTATGTTCGATAACTGTTCGTGCACCAAAAGCGTGTCCTGCATGTCTAGTGCTATTTAGAGCACCAATCATGCAGGGATTGTCTGCCACTCACTGTAATGCCACAGCCATGGTGGTTGTGGCATTACAGTGATTGCCCAAATCGATGGGAACAGTGCCAACAGTGAAACATGAAAAGCCGGCAATTCAGCAGCGGCATACACCGGTACCCGACAATTTAGAACCGAAAGAATAGAGCTTCACACATAGATTAGATAGATATAAACATGTCAGCCACATATATACGAAGTACAGTGAAAGTGCTGCTTACTGTACTTGTCATTTAGCGTAAAGGATTTATCAAAAAAAATAATAGTGTTTTCATGCACCGTCTCTTTAAAAAAGCCGGCCGGCAATTCAGCATCTGTACCCAACAATTTAGAATAGAAGGAATAGAGAATCACACATAGATTAGATAGATAGAAACATGTCAGTCACATATATATGAAGTACAGTGACAGTGTTGCTTACTGTACTTGTCATTTAGTGTAAAGGATTTATTAAAAAAAATAATAGTGTTTTCATGCACCGTCTCTTTAAGAAAGCCGGCCGGCAATTCAGCATCTGTACCCGACAATTTATAACAGACAGAATAGAGCTTCACACATAGATTAGATAGATAGAAACATGTCAGTCACATATATATGAAGTACAGTGATAGTGTTGGTTACTGTACTTGTCATTTAGTATTAAAATAAAGGATTTATTATTAAAAAAATTGGCGTGGGGTTCCCCTTAATTTTAGGCTCTAGCGGAGGTTAAGCAGACAGCTGGGGCAGATGTTTGAAGCCTGGGAAGGGGGTAATACCCACGGAGCTTCCCAGGCTACTAATATGAGCCCCCAGCTGAATACATAGCCTTTACTAGCTATTAAAATGGGGGACCCCCAAAAAAAATGACGTGGGGTCCCCCCTAATTTAATGGCTAGCAAAGGCTAGGCAGACAGCTGGGGGCTGATATTAATAGCCCAGGAAGGGAGCCATGAATATTGGCCCCCTCCCAGGCTAGAAACACCAGCCGTCAGCCGCCCCAGAAATGGCGCATTCATAGGATGCGCCAATTCTGGCACTTAGCCTCGCTCTTCCACGCTGCCCTGGTGCGGTGGCAGGGGGTAATAGCGCTGGGGTTGATGTCAGCTTATCAAGCCAGCTGACATCAAGCCCAGGTTAGTAATGGAGAGGCGTCTATAAGACACCCCCATTACTAACTCCATAGTCAAAGTTAAAAAAAACACAAACACCCAGAATAAAGTCCTTTAATTGAAATAAAGACACAATTCTTTATTGTTCTAAATTAAACCATACTTACCGTCACGCCCATTCCAGCTGAAGCCAACGATCTCCTGTAATAAAAATAAAATAATAAAGCAACCTCATCCTTACCTTTCCATGGTTCCCACGACAGCTTCAGCTCTGCTACATCGAGATGACAGGCTGGACCGCAGCAGAACGCCGCCATCCAGCCTGTCATCCCGCAGACACTGAGAAGAGCAGTCTTGCTTGCGCTCCACATTGTCTCTCTGTGACGGCATAAAGATGAGCCGAGGTCATGTCCAATGAACTCGGCTCACCTCATGCACGTCACTGACAGCATGGGAGAATTCTCCTGCACTCAGCACTTCAGCGTGAGAATTTTCCCACGCTGTCAGTGACGTGCATGAGGTGAGCCGAGTTCATTGGACATGACCTCGGCTCATCTGGATGCCGTCACAGCCAGACACTGAGGAGCGCAAGCATGCCTGCTCTTCTCAGTGTCTGCGGCATGACAGGCTGGATGGCAGCGTTCTGCTGCGGTCCAGCCTGTCATCTCGATGTAGCAGAGCTGAAGCTGTCGTGGGAACCATGGAAAGGTAAGGATGAGGTTGGTTTATTATTTTTCTTTTATTGCAGGAGATCGTTGGCTTCAGCTGGAATGGGCGTGATGGTAAGTATAGTTTAATTTAGAACAATAAAGAATTGTGTGTTTATTTCAATTAAAGGACTTTATTCTGGGTGTTGTGTTTTTTTTAAATACTTTACTAGAAATTCATGGCGGTCATGTCTAATACTGGCGTGACCCCATGAATTTTGGGCTTGGGGCCAGCTGATAATACCAAGCTTGCCCTAACCCCTTTATTACCCAGTGAGCCACCGCACCAGGGCCCTGGATGAGTTAGGTACAGCGCCAGAAGATGGCGCTTCTATGAACGCGCCATTTTCCGGGGTGGCTGCGGACTGCAATTTGCAGCGGGGGGGACCCAGAAAGCTTGGGCCTCCCTGCGCTGCAGATTCCAGCCCCCAGCTGCCTAGTTGTACCTGGCTGGACACAAAAATAGGGCGAAGCCCCACGTATTTTTTTTTTAATTATTTCATGAAATTCATGAAATAATTAAGAAAAAAAGGCCTTCCCTATATTGTTGTGTCCAGCCAGGTACAAATAGTCAGCTGGTGGTTGGGGGCAGCCCGCTCCTGCCTGCTGTACCTGGCTGGACACAAATATAGTGCGAAGCCCCACTTCAATTTTTTTTAATTATTTCATGAAATTCATGAAATAATTAAGAAAAAAAAGACCTTCCCTATATTGTTGTGTCCGGCCAGGTACAAATAGGCAGCTGGTGGTTGGGGGCAGCCCATTCCTGCCTGATGTACCTGGCTGGACACAAATATAGTGCGAAGCCCCACTTCAATTTTTTTAAATTATTTCAGGAAATTCATGAAATAATTAAAAAAAAATTGACGTGGGGCTTCGCACTATATTTGTGTCCAGTCAGGTGCAGCAGGCAGGAACGGGCTGCCCCCAACCACCAGCTGCCTATTTGTACCTGGCCGGACACAACAATATAGGGAAGCCCTTTTTTTCTTAATTATTTCATGAAATAATTTAAAGAAAATTGACGTGGGGCTTCGCCCTGTTTTTGTGTCCAGCCAGGTACAACTAGGCAGCTGGGGGCTGGAATCCGCAGCGCAGGGAGGCCCAAGCTTTCTGGGCCACCCCCGCTGCAAATTGCAGTCCGCAGCCACCCCGGAAAATGGCGCGTTCATAGAAGCGCCATCTTCTGGCGCTGTTCCCAACTCATCCAGGGCCCTGATGCGGTGGCTCACTGGGTAATAAAGGGGTTAGGGCCAGCTTGGCATTATCAGCTGGCCCTAAGCCCAAAATTCAAGGGGTCACGCCAATATTAGACATGACCACCATGAATTTCTAGTAAAGTATTTAAAAAAAACACAACACCCAGAAAAAAGTCCTTTAATTGAAATAAACACACAATTCTTTATTGTTCTAAATTAAACCATACTTACCATCACGCCCATTCCAGCTGAAGCCAACGATCTCCTGAAATAAAAGAAAAATAATAAAGCAACATCATCCTTACCTTTCCATGGTTCCCATGACAGCTTCAGCTCTGCTACATCGAGATGACAGGCTGGACCGCAGCAGAACGCTGCCATCCAGCCTGTCATCCCGCAGACACTGAGAAGCGCAGGCTTGCTTGCGCTCCACAGTGTCTCTCTGTGAGGGCATCCAGATGAGCCGAGTTACTGTCCAATGAACTCGGCTCACCTCATGCACGTCACTGACAGCGTGGGAAAATTCTCCTGCACTCAGCGCTTCTGCGTGGGAGAATTCTCACACTGAAGCGCTGAGTGCAGGAGAATTCTCCCACGCTGTCAGTGACGTGCAGGAGGTGAGCTGAGTTCATTGGACATGAGCTCACCTTATGCACGTCACTGACAGCGTGGGAAAATTCTCCTGCACTCAGCGCTTCAGCGTGGGAGAATTCTCACGCTGAAGCGCTGAGTGCAGGAGAATTCTCCCACGCTGTCAGTGACGTGCAGGAGGTGAGCTGAGTTCATTGGACATGAGCTCACCTTATGCACGTCACTGACAGCGTGGGAGAATTCTCCTGCACTCAGCGCTTCAGCGTGAGAATTTTCCCACACTGTCAGTGACGTGCATGAGGTGCGCCGAGTTCATTGGACATGAACTCGTCTCATCTTTATGCCGTCACAGCCAGACACTGCAGAGCGCAAGCATGCCTGCGCTTCTCAGTGTCTGCGGGATGACAGGTTGGATGGCAGCGTTCTGCTGCGGTCCAGCCTGTCATCTCGATGTAGCAGAGCTGAAGCTGTCGTGGGAACCATGGAAAGGTAAGGATGATGTTGCTTTATTATTTTTCTTTTATTGCAGGAGATCGTTGGCTTCAGCTGGAATGGGCGTGATGGTAAGTATGGTTTAATTTAGAACAATAAAGGATTGTGTCTTTATTTCAATTAAAGGACTTTATTCTGGGTGTTTGTGTTTTCTTTTAACTTTGACTATGGGGTTAGTAATGGGGGTGTCTTATAGACGCCTCTCCATTACTAACCTGGGCTTGATGTCAGCTGGCATTATAAGCTGACATCAACCCCAGCCCTATTACCCCCTGCCACCGCTACAGGGCAGCGTGGAAGAGCGAGGCTAAGTGCCAGAATTGGCGCATCCTATGAATGCGCCATTTCTGGGGTGGCTGACGGCTGGTGTTTCTAGCCTGGGAGGGGGCCAATATTCATGGCTCCCTTCCTGGGCTATTAATATCAGCCCCCAGCTGTCTGCCTAGCCTTTGCTAGCTATTAAATTAGGGGGGACCCCACGTCATTTTTTTGGGGGGGTCCCCCATTTTAATAGCTAGTAAAGGCTATGTATTCAGCTGGGGGCTCATATTAGTAGCCTGGGAAGCTCCGTGGGTATTACCCCCTTCCCAGGCTTCAAACTTCTGCCCCAGCTGTCTGCTTAACCTCCGCTAGAGACTAAAATTAAGGGGAACCCCACGCCAATTTTTTTTAATAATAAATCCTTTATTTTAATACTAAATGACAAGTACAGTAACCAACACTATCACTGTACTTCATATATATGTGACTGACATGTTTCTATCTATCTAATCTATGTGTGAAGCTCTATTCTGTCTGTTATAAATTGTCGGGTACAGATGCTGAATTGCCGGCCGGCTTTTTTAAAGAGACAGTGCATGAAAACACTATTATATTTTTTAATAAATCCTTTACACTAAATGACAAGTACAGTAAGCAACACTGTCACTGTACTTCATATATATGTGACTGACATGTTTCTATCTATCTAATCTATGTGTGAGGCTCTATTCCTTCTTGTCTAAATTGTCGGGTACCGGTGTATGCCGCTGCTGAATTGCCGGCTGGCTTTTTTAAAGAAAGCGCCTTCTGAGCAGTTTGTCAGCTTTTGGACACCTTTGAAGGTGTTTTCTATGTGTTTCTATGTGTTTTTGTTTGCCTGCCATTGGTTTTAACGGTGTTCGACGGTGTTCTAAGGTGTTCGACGAACAGTTCGACGAACAGTTCCTCGAACATCCCGGTGTTCGACGAACCGAACCGAACCCGAACACTACGGGGGTGGCTCAACACTACTAATTAGTTTGTCAGGTGTGTCCAATGAAAGGCAAGACTACTTAAGAAGGCTGTCTCACATTATTAAGCAGCCTAGATTTTCTGCCAAAATGGGAAAGAAAAAGGATGTGTCGGCTGCTGAGAAGCAACAAATTGTGGAGTGTTTAGGTCAAGGCATGACTACAATCAACATTGTGCGATGATCAGGATGAAGTGTCTTGGCAATCAAGAAGTATGTAGCTGATTCACAGTACACACGTGTGCATGCTGATAAGGGCAAATTGAGGACTCTTTCCTACAGGCAATTACGTCAGGTTGAAAGAGCAGCGGCAAAAAAGCCTTGTCATAGCAGCAGACAAGTTTTTGAAACTGCTTGTGCCTCCAACGTCCCCCGAACAACAAGATGCAGGGTCCTTCAGAGGTTTGCAGCTGTGCATACGCCATCCTGTCGACCTCCTCTATCCACTTCACACAAGCAGAAACGGCTCCAGTGGGCCAAACATTACATGAAGACTGATTTCAAAACTGTTTTGTTCACGGATGAGTGCCGTGCAGCGCTCGATGGTCCAGATGGATGGAGTGGAGGATGGCTGGTTGATGGACACCCCACGCAAACACGGCTACAGCGCCAACAAGGAGGAGGTGGAGTAATGTTTTGGGCTGGAATCATGGGGAGAGAGATTGTCGGCCCCTTTAGGATCCCTGAAGGCGCTAAAGATGAACTCCATAATGTTTGTGGATTTTCTCAAACAGCACTTCCTGCCATGGTTCAAGAAGAAGAACCGTGTATTTCACAGCAAGATCATTTTTCTGCATGATAATGCACCATCTCATGCTGCACATAAAACATCTGCATCTCTGGCTGATATGAGCATAAAAGGGGACAAACTTATGGTGTGACCCCCATGCTCCCCTGACCTCTACCCCATTCAGAACCTTTGGAGCATCATTAAAAGGAGTGTCTATGATGGCGGGAGGCAGTTCACATCTAAGCAACAGCTCTGGGAGGGTATTCTGTCCTCATGCAAAACAATTGAAGCAGAAACCATCCAAAACCTGACAAATTCAATGGACGAGAGAGTTCAGAAGCTCCTTTCGAACAAGGGGTCCTATGTGAAAATGTAACATCACCTAGAATAAAGTTTTGAGTTGAAAACTGTTTGATTTCAGTTTCTAACAACCTGCTAATGCTTATAATTTCAAAAATGACCATTTTTTTGGTCTTTATTAAAATGAAAAGGTTGATCGAAAAGTTTGGGGGATCTAAGAGTGTGGCAACCCAGTAGTCATGATTACTTCGAATTCTGACAATATGAGGGTCATGTTGCAGGTAGTGCAGTAAGAAGGCACTTATGTGTCTTGCGCATCTCGGAGCCCCAAAATTATTTTCCGGGCTAGATGCAGCTAAAAATTATTATTAATTTTAAATCTGGTGAAGCTTTAGTATAGATGGCCTAATAGGATCAGTGCTGCACACTGCTACAAAGCCCAAATTATTTTCCAGTCAAGATACAGATAAACATGATTAGTAATTTTAAATCTGGTGGAGCTTATTATAGATGGCCTAATAGGATCAGTGCTGCACACTGCTACAAAGCCCAAATTATTTTCCAGCCAAGATACAGATAAACATGATTAGTAATTTGAAAGCTTAAAACGGTTGGTAGGGTGATTTTAACCAATCATCAAGCTTTTACTCTCCCCAGGATGACACAGGGGTAGAAAAGTCGTTTCGGATCCATGATTTGTTCATCTTTATGAACGTGAGTCTGTCTACATTATCAGTGGAGAGCCGCGTGCGCTTATCTGTCAGCACACCACCAGCAGCGCTGAACACACGTTCAGACAGAACGCTGGCTGCGGGGAATGACAAGATCTCCAAGGCGTAAGTGGCTAGCTCCGGCCATTTATCCAGATTCGAAGCCCAAAAAGAGCAAGGGTCCAGTGACACAGTCATGGCTTCAATGTTTACTTGGAGATACTCCTGTACCATCGTCTCTAGGCGTTGACTATGTGTCAGACTTCTTGTCTCCTGTGGCCTTGCAAAGGATGGGCTAAAAAAGTGGTGAAATGATTCCGCAAAATTGATGTTACCAGCAGATACTGTGGTTCTGTTACGGTTTGAGTGCTGAACACTTGACGGTCCCACGGTTGGCAAGTTGGAACTGTGAGATTCACTATGTGCACCACTGGTATTTTGTGGAAAAGCACATGTAAGATTCTGCAACAGTCTCTGCTGATACTCCTGCATGCGTGCATCCCTTTCTATGGCAGGAATAATTTCTGCAAATTTACTTTTGTACCGGGGATCTAACAGTGTGGCAACCCAGTAGTCAGGATTATTTCTAATTCTCACAATTCGAGGGTCATGTTGCAGGTAGTGCAGCAAGAAGGCACTCATGTGTGTTGCGCATCCAGGAGCACCAAGTCCCTGTTGTGTTGGTGTTGAGGTAACAAACATGCTTCCTTCCTCTGTCCTCTCCCCCCAACCTCGCACAACAGAAATGTGATCAAGGTCTCCCTCATCTGATGAGTCTTCCATCAGTTCGTCCTCCACTTCTTCCTGGGCTCCTGCACCTTCCTCACTAGTTTGGCTGCTACCATGCGCCCTGGTAAAACCATCTCCCCCACCCTCACATGCCTGCCGCCTTGGTGCTGCCGACCGTCTGGACCTTGCAGATGTTAGCTCTTCCGCATACAACTCCTCCTCCTCTACTTCCTCCACCTCCTCTTGTGCCACCACCTGACTCCGAATTCTGTTTAACATGTGCTCCAGCATGTAAATCACCGGAATAGTCATGCTGATAATGGCATCGTCAGCACTAAACATCTTCGTCGCCATTTCAAAACTGTGCAGAAGGGTGCATAGGTCCCTGATCTGAGACCACTCCTCCAGCGTGATTTGCCCCACCTCTGGATCTCGTTGGCCCAGGCTATACGTCAGAACGTATTGCACCAGGGCTTGTCGGTGCTGCCACAGTCGCTGCAACATGTGCAGAGTTGAATTCCACCTGGTAGGCACATCGCATTTTAGCCGGTGAAGTGGCAGGCCCAACGACTTCTGTAGAGATGTAAGTCGCTGAGCTGCGGGATGCGAACGGCGAAAGTGAGCACACAGCGACCGTGCCCTCTGCAGAAGGCCATCTAGTCTGGGATAGTGGGCTAAAAATTGCTGGACAACCAGGTTCAACACGTGAGCCATACAAGGCACGTGTGTGACATTGCCCCGGCGAAGGGCCGCACCCAGGTTTGCAGCATTGTCGCACACGGCCTTCCCTGGTTTCAGGTCCAGTGGAGACAACCATTCATGAAATTGGTTCTCCATAGCTGACCACAACTCCTCAGCTGTGTGACTCACATTTCCCAGACATTTCAATGTAAAAACCGCCTGATGACGTTGAGCCCTACTGCCAGCATAGTAAGGAGGTGTGCAGGATCCCTTCTGCACAGTTAGAAAGCTTGTGGCATGACCAGACAGGCTTTGGGTGCAGGTGGAAGACCGAGAGGAGGTTGAGGAGGCAGAAGCAGTGGAGGAACTTTGACATAAAGAGGATTGACGCACAACTCGTGGGGATGGCAAGACTTGGAAAGCAGCCCCTTGTCCTGCTGTCACCATAGTTACCCAGTGCCCAGTCAGCGACATGTAACGCCCCTGTCCATGCCTACTCGTCCAAGTGTCTGTGGTGAAATGCACCCTGTCACACACAGAGTTTCTCAAAGAAGCAGTGATGTTGTGTGCGACATGCTGGTGGAGCGCAGGCACACCTTTCTTTGAGAAGTAGTGCCGACTGGGCATCTGGTACTGGGGCACTGCGACAGACATAAGGTCTCGAAAATCCTCTGTGTCCACCAGGCGGAAAGGCAGCATTTCTGTAGCCAAGAACTTGCAGATGGTGAAATTCAACCTCTTAGCTTTCTCATGGCTAGGAGGAAATGGTCTTTTACTTGTCCACATCTGAGGGACCGAGGGCTGGCTATTGTGCTTAGACGGGGTTGATAAGGGTGTCCCCGGCAAACTGCCGGTCTGTGAGGAAGATGCAGGCGGACATGTTAGGTTGCCTTGATCCAAAGGTGGTGCTATCGATGTCGGACAGCGCTCAACACCAGCTGGTGTTATCACCTCCAAAGAAAATGATGACCTGCCAATCACGCTGGCTGTTGCAGGTAAAGAGGTGGCAGGTCTGTGCCCCAAAACAGGTGTGACTGCTGTCCCCCCAGTCACAGAGGATGAAGAGGCCGCGGATGCACAAGATATGGCAGACGGCGGTTGGCCCGGCCGGCTAGGCCGCATTGTAGCACACTGAGCTTCCCACTGCAACTTATGCTTCATGTCCATGTGCCGGTTCATCACGAAGTACTCAAACTATGTATTTTTTGGCCTCTACTTAGCTTTTGCTGACAAATGTTACAGATAACACGAGTTGGGTCATCTTTATCGATCTGAAAAAATGCCCAGGCTATGCAAGGCTTAGCACCCATGCGACCTGAAGAGCCACCACGACTTGTGGTGAGAGGCAGAGTTGTGTTTGAGGATGCAGTTGTTGACGTGCTTCCAGTACTACGTCTCTGTCCAGGAAGGCGCAACCTGACCTCGTCGTCACTAGCATCTTCCTCCACCTCCTCTGCTGACCTCATCTCTTGGCTGACTGTGGGTTGACAGTAAGTGGGATCTCCAACCTCATCATCATCACCCTGTGCGTTATCACACCCGTCGTCCTCAGAGCCAACCTGTTCCTGCCCTGACAAAAAACTAAAGTTGTCGCTCCAATCAGGTATTTGAGTCTTATCATCGTCTTCCTCATTGTCTCCACCAACAGGAGTTACAGTGTTAGAACCTTGCTCTTAGGTTTTTTTTCCTTTGCTGGTCACATGACCTTGTTGGCCTCTTTAATCCTGCTCCGCCCTTCTGGCTTTGCTGGACTTCATTGTATATCTACTTTCTAGCTAGCCTGTGCTCTGTGTCTTGCTCTGTTAGTTTGCTTGGTCTACTGACCTCTATGTTCTATATATTTTGTTTGTTCGTCTGTCTGCTACTATTTCTGTTAGGAGGTGTCCCATATTCCTCCCAGTCCTTAGTACTTGTAGGGATTCCTTCCCCACATCTATAGGTCTCCGTACAGACTAGCTTAGGACTTTAGCAGGTCTGATCGCAGGATCAGGTCCCCTGTTACATCGTAGGGAATAAGCTGAGTTCTATCGTAGGGACAGATCTCCTCTCTTTCCTTAGCTCTGGTAGCAGAACATAACAGTAAGTCCAGCCAGCAAATTCTCTAAGGAAAGATTTTTCTGTTCCATCATGGTGTCGGTTCAGGATTTGGTTCATCGCCTGCAGGGACTCTCTCTGGAGGTGGCCGAGCTCCGTCAGCATGTGAGTAGCTGTCCTGGAGCACATTTCTTGGAGCCTAAGGTATGTTTGCCGGATTTATTTTTTGGTGAACACCGAGAATTTTTTTCATTTAAAAATGCTTGCTTATTGTATTTTTGTTTGAGACCTAAGTCCTCTGGGGATGAATCCCAGCGCGTAGGGTTCATAATGTCACTTTTGCGCAAAGAGCCTCAGGAGTGGGCCTTTTCTTTGCAACCTAGTGATACATGCTTCAGATCAGTGGATAGTTTTTTTTCTGCTTTGGGACTATTATATGATGATCCTGACCGTGTCGCATCAGCTGAGACTGAGTTGAGACGTTTAAAACAGGGATCAGGTAATGTGGAAAAATATTGTACTCATTTCCGTCGTTGGTCTACTCAAACAGGGTGGAACGATTCTGCTCTGAAAAGTCTATTTCTTGCTGGGCTCAGTGAAAGGGTTAAAGACCTGCTAATTGCTTATCCTACACCTGAAGATTTGCAACAGGCTATGCAATTAGCTATACGGGTGGATAGAAGACTGCGTGCAAGGGTTAATGAGAGCAAATCCTCTGCTATGTCAGTTTCTGGTTATGAGAATGTGTGTACTAACAGTGGTGAACCGATGGAGATTGGATCGGTGGCACCTCGCTCTCAAGAAAAAGACCGTCGATTTTTTGAAGGCTTGTGTTTCTATTGCGGAAAATCTGGTCATTTGATTAAAGGCTGTGAGCTTCGTATGAAGAAAGAAAAAAAAATGGTCAGTCATGCCCGTATTGCCTGTTTAAATTCCAAGGGTGTATTTTTAGCTGCTTCCACGATTGCTCAGGAAAAATTAATGGAATTTCGGGTGTTTGTCGATTGTGGGTCTACTCTGAATGTAATTGATGGGGGATTCGTGGAAAGACTCAATTTAAAACCTGAACCTTTATCATCCCCCATTGCTGTGGTTTTTGTGGATGGTTCCCCTTTGAAGAATATTACTCTCAAGGTCTGTGAATTTCCTCTCACTATTAATGGTGTTCACCATGAGAAATTGGATTTGGTAGTGTTGAATAACTTGCCTTCTCCAGTAATATTGGGATTGCCCTGGTTAAAATTTCACAATCCTGTACTGGATTGGTCTACCAGTGAAATTAAATCCTGGAGCCATAAATGTTATGACAAGTGTTGTAACGGGCGTATTGCAGCTTTGGATAGGGGAGAATTGCCTGTTCCTATTCAGGATTTTTGGAGAGTTTTTTCTGAGAAGGAATCGCAGGTTTTGCCTCCCCATAGAGACTATGATTGTTCTATTGAATTTGTCCCTGGAGCAACTCTTCCTAAAAGTCGTTTATTTAACCTTACTATTCCTGAGAGGAAGGCTTTGGAGGAATACATTCAGACAAGTTTGGCCGCCGGTCACATTAGGCCCTCTAAGTCTCCTGTGGCGGTTGGATTTTTTTTTGTAAAAAAAAAGGACGGCGGTTTACGTCCTTGTCTGGATTTTCGTGAGATTAACAAAATTACTGTACGCAATCCTTACCCACTGCCATTGATTCCTGATCTGTTTAACCAGTTAATGGGGGCCAAGTGGTTCTCTAAAATTGACCTTAAGGGGGCATACAATCTGTTGCGCATGAAGGAGGGTGACGAATGGAAGACTGCTTTTAACACTCCTGTGGGTCATTTTGAGAATCTGGTTATGCCTTTTGGTCTTACTAATGCTCCTGCATTTTTTCAGAATCTGATTAATGACATCCTTAGACCTTTGATCGGTAAAAATGTGGTTGTGTATTTGGATGACATTTTGATTTATTCGCCGGATCTGGAGTCTCATTGGCGGAGCGTGCTTGAGGTATTACAGTTATTAATGGACAATTCGCTTTTTGCTAAGCTGGAGAAATGTGAGTTCGCTGTACAGAGAATTAGTTTTTTGGGCTACATTATCTCCAGCAAAGGTTTTGAGAAGGATCCGGTTAAGGTTCAGGCTGTGCAGGAATGGCCTAGGCCTATTGGTTTGAAATCGATACAGAGGTTTTTGGGTTTCGCCAATTACTATAGAAAATTCATAAAAAATTTTTCTAGTATTGTTAAACCTCTGACTGATCTCACCAGGAAAGGTGCTGATGCGGTTCAGTGGTCTTCTGAGGCCATTGAAGCTTTTGTGTATCTCAAGGAGAGGTTCACCTCTGCTCCCATCCTTATGCAGCCTGATGTTACTAGGCCGTTTTTGGTTGAGGTTGATACTTCCTCTGTGGGGGTTGGCGCAGTATTGTCTCAGGATAACGGGGATGGATTACATCCCTGTGCCTTTTTTTCAAAAAAATTTTCGGAGACTGAACTGAATTACGATATTGGTAATCGGGAATTATTGGCTATTAAACTCGCATTTGAACACTGGCGCCACTTCTTGGAAGGTGCGGAATTTCCCGTTCAGGTTCTTACGGATCATAAAAATCTGATATATCTTGATGCTGCCAAGCGCCTGAATGCCCGTCAGGCTAGGTGGGCACTGTTTTTCTCGCGGTTTAATTTCTCCGTTAGTTACATCCCTGGTACTAAGAATGTTAAGGCGGATGCCTTGTCTCGCAGTTTTTCTCCCATAGTCGGTGCTGAGAAAGAGGAGAACATTTTACAAGAAGGTGTTGTGATAGCTGCTTTAGACTCCGTTTTGGAAAATGAGATTCTTAAAGCACAGGAGAATGCCCCTTCTAACACTCCTCATGGGAGGTTGTTTGTGCCTGGGACCTTTAGGAGAGATTTGTTTGTTGAGTGTCACGAATCTCGGTTGGCAGGTCATCCCGGAATCTCTGAGACCAAGAGACTGGTGGGTCGCAGTTTTTGGTGGCCTGGATGGCAGAAGGAAGTCATTAAGTGGGTGCGTCAATGTACTATATGTGCTAGATCTAAGTCCTCACATACTCCTGCTGCGGGGTTGCTTTGTCCTTTGGAGGTTCCCAGTGCTCCTTGGACACATTTGGCTATGGACTTTATAACTTACCTTCCCCCCTCTGAGGGTTTTACTGTCATCTGGTGGTCGTGGATCGTTTTAGCAAGATGTGTCACTTGGTTCCTTTCGTCAAACTGCCCTGCGCTAATACTCTCGATAAGGCCTTTGTCAAGGAAATTGTCAGACTTCATGGCGTTCCTACTGACATTGTTTCTGATAGGGGTCCTCAGTTCGTGGCTCGTTTTTGGCGTGCCTTTTGTGATAGGTTGGGAGTTCATTTGTCGTTCTCGTCCGGATATCATCCTGAATCTAATGGCCAGACAGAAAGGAAAAACCAGGATGTTGAGCAGTTCTTGCGTTGTTTTGTGGCAGACAATCAAGAGGGGTGGTCTGAGTTTCTGCCACTTGCTGAATTTGCTCTGAACAATCATACATCTTCTTCTGCTGGTTGTTCGCCTTTTTTTTGTTGTTCTGGGAGACATCCGTCGTTTGGGTCGTTCTCCAAGTTGGGATCTGCCGTGCCTGAGGAGGAGAATTTTTCCGGTGATTTGGAGAGAGTTTGGACGGATGTGCGTGGTAATCTTCAGGAGGCCAACAGAAAATCTAAAGACTACTTTGATAGGAAACGACAGGAGGTTTTGTTCGCTGTTGGTGACATGGTTTGATTGTCCTCTAGGAATCTGCGGTTGAGGATTCCTTCAAAGAAATTGGGTCCCAAGTTTGTAGGGCCCTTTAAGGTGCTTCAGGTTGTCAACCAATCTGCTGTTAGGTTGGAGGTTCCTACCTCCTGGAGAATTAATCCGGTATTTCATGTCTCTCTGTTGAAAAAAGCTGTTGTATCGGATTGTGACGCCTCTGCCTCTGTTCCTCCGGTGGTGGAGGACGGGGAATATGAAATTTCTCGCATCCTTAACTCTAGACGGTATAGAGGTAGTTTGCAGTATCTTGTGGCCTGGAAAGGTTTCGGTCCCGAGGATAACTCTTGGGTGAGGTCGGATGATGTTTTCGCGTCCAGACTTATCAGAGCGTTTCACAGGAGATTTCCTGATAAGCCTGGTCCTAGGGGATCCGGAGGATCCTCTTAGAAGGGGGGGTACTGTTAGAACCTTGCTCTTAGGTTTTTTTTCCTTTGCTGGTCACATGACCTTGTTGGCCTATTTAATCCTGCTCCGCCCTTCTGGCTTTGCTGGACTTCATTGTATATCTACTTTCTAGCTAGCCTGTGCTCTGTGTCTTGCTCTATTAGTTTGCTTGGTCTACTGACCTCTATGTTCTATATATTTTGTTTGTTCGTCTGTCTGCTACTATTTCTGTTAGGAGGTGTCCCATATTCCTCCCAGTCCTTAGTACTTGTAGGGATTCCTTCCCCACATCTATAGGTCTCCGTACAGACTAGCTTAGGACTTTAGCAGGTCTGATCGCAGGATCAGGTCCCCTGTTACATCGTAGGGATTAAGCTGAGTTCTATCGTAGGGACAGATCTCCTCTCTTTCCTTAGCTCTGGTAGCAGAACATAACATACAGTTTGGGAATGAGGGTCTACATTATGGTCAGAACCTTCTGCGTCTGGTCCTGGATCCGACTCATAAAGATTCTGGGCATCAGTGCAGATCATTTCCTCGTCTGGATTCACAGAAGCGCTGGAGTCGACCTCTGATTCCCAGGCTATAGTATGAGTAAACAGCTCTGCAGACTCAACCATCTGTTCTACCTCATACACAGACGGGCAGCTGGAGATTTGGGAGCTGTGAGGAAGCAAGTGCGATTTGGGTGACACCTTTGAGGACTGGAGTATTTGTGATGTTGAAGTTGATGTGGAGGAGAGCCCACTTAAAGGAGCACTTGATATCCGTTGAAGCACCTGCTGTTTTTGTGCCTCATCTGGAATTTATAGCGATTGGCGTGGCCGTAAGAAAGGGATCTTATCACATTGTCCGCTAAAAGAAGTAGACATTTTAGTTTGGCTGGAAGATGGTCTTTCTTCTGCAGATGTTACTGTTGCTTTAACACCTACCCCACGGACACAACCTTTTTTCCCCTTCCCAACACGCCTATTCCCCTTTCCACCAGCAGCAGGCCTTTTTCCACTCATTTTGGTGGTTAACTAATTAACAACTCTGGAGTTGTTTGCACAAAAAAACAATGGATGGGAACCGAGCAGAGCTGAGTGGCCAAACTGTGGTATTAGGCCAAAACTATTGGCTGGGTTAGATGCAGAAAAAAATTATATTCAATTTGCAACCTGATGGAGGTCAGTATAGATGGACTAATAGAGAAAGTCCCACACACTGCTAGAAGGCCAAATATTTTTTCAGAGCTAGATGCAGAAAAAAATATATTCAGTTTGCAACCTGATGGAGGTCTGTATAGATGGATTAATAAAACAAGTCCCACACACAGCTAGAAGCCCAATATTTTTTCAGAGGTAGATGCAGAAAAAAATATATTCAGTTTGCAACCTGATGGAGGTCAGTATAGATGGACTAATACAACAAGTCCCACACACAGCTAGAAGCCCAATATTTTTTTCAGAGGTAGATGCAGAAAAAAATATATTCAGTTTGCAACCTGATGGAGGTCTGTATAGATGGATTAATAGAACAAGTCCCACACACAGCTAGAAGCCCAATATTTTTTCAGAGGTAGATGCAGAAAAAAATATATTCAGTTTGCAACCTGATGGAGGTCAGTATAGATGGACTAATACAACAAGTCCCACACACAGCTAGAAGCCCAATATTTTTTCAGAGATAGATGCAGAAAAAAATATATTCAGTTTGCAACCTGATGGAGGTCTGTATAGATGGACTAATACAACAAGTCCGACACACAGCTTGAAGCCCAATATTTTTTCAGAGGTAGATGCAGAAAAAAATATATTCAGTTTGCAACCTGATGGAGGTCAGTATAGATGGACTAATACAATAAGTCCCACACACAGCTAGAAGCCCAATATTTTTTTAGAGGTAGATGCAGAAAAAAATATATTCAGTTTGCAACCTGATGGAGGTCTGTATAGATGGATTAATAGAACAAGTCCCACACACAGCTAGAAGCCCAATATTTTTTCAGAGGTATATGCAGAAAAAAATATATTCAGTTTGCAACCTGATGGAGGTCAGTATAGATGGACTAATACAACAAGTCCCACACACAGCTAGAAGCCCAATATTTTTTCAGAGGTAGATGCAGAAAAAAATATATTCAGTTTGCAACCTGATGGAGGTCTGTATAGATGGACTAATACAACAAGTCCCACACACAGCTAGAAGCCCAATATTTTTTCAGAGGTAGATGCAGAAAAAAATATATTCAGTTTGCAACCTGATGGAGGTCAGTATAGATGGACTAATACAACAAGTCCCACACACAGCTAGAAGCCCAATATTTTTTCAGAGGTAGATGCAGAAAAAAATATATTCAGTTTGCAACCTGATGGAGGTCTGTATAGATTGGCTAATACAACAAGTTCCACACACAGCTAGAAGCCCAATATTTTTTCAGAGGTAGATGCAGAAAAAAATATATTCAGTTTGCAACCTGATGGAGGTCAGTATAGATGGACTAATACAACAAGTCCCACACACAGCTAGAAGCCCAATATTTTTTCAGAGCTAGATGCAGAAAAAAATATATTCAGTTTGCAACCTGATGGAGTTCTGTATAGATGGATTAATAGAACAAGTCCCACACACAGCTAGAAGCCCAATATTTTTTCAGAGCTAGATGCAGAAAAAAATTATATTCAATTTGCAACCTGATGGAGGTCAGTATAGATGGATTAATAGAATGATGCTATGCCCAAAAGATTTTACTTCACTAGGTGCAGTAAAATAATTGGTATTCTATACACAGGTGGTATATCTTGCAACACAGATAGGCTACTCCACTGACTAACACACTCTGCAATAGGCCAAAAAGGATTAGCTTTGCTAGATTCAGCCAAATGCTGTGAAAAAAACTTGCACAGCACTGGCACAGACCTGCCTGGCAAAAACTGATAGGAACTGATGTAACCTAGTCCTGAAAAGGACTCCAATTACAATTAGTCTTTACTCCCACAATCTATCTATTTAAGAGCACAGACCTGCCTGATAAAAGTCGTAGGAAATGCTGTAACCTAGTCCTTAAAAGGACTGCAATCACAACTATTCCCTACTCCCAAGCTATCTGTAGATTTGTGCGAAAATTGGCTTGAAATTAACAAGGTATAGCGCACACAGCAACAGCGGTGCCGTCTAACACGCAGCTGCAGCAGTGAGAAAATGGTGGCGACGGGGAAAATGGCTTGGTCTTATAGGGCAAGGACATGTGACATACACTGCCAATGACACATGCCCTTGCTTGTGTGAAAAAAAGCACTTCGCTCCGTGTGTTCGCTGCTGATAGGCTGACAGATTGCACCTTCCCACTGTAAATGCGGGAAAGAGGAAAAAATATGGAGATCTTCATTGTTCCTGCAGAGATCCATCCCCTGCCCCTCCCCCCACCCCGCTGTACACTCAAACTGTGTATTAACATTAATTTTCATCATTACTGAGAAAAAATCCAGTTATGATTTTGGTGCACGAACAGTTATCGAACATAACCTCGAACAGCCGAATTTTTCTCAAATTGTTCGTGTTCGCCGAACGGCTCGAACACCACCCAAAACAGCTCGAATTTGAGATTGGCGAACAGTTCGAGTAGAACAACGCTCATCTCTAGTAGGGACCTGGTTCCGCGCTGAAGCCCCGACGCGCGTTTCGCGTATGCTTCCTCGGGGGGGCTGTGGTTGTGTGTGTTATGGCCTTTTTTATATATCTCTGTCTCACCAGATGTAACTAGGGTGCATGCCAATAATGTAGCGCATGCGCGATGGTATCGGTCACTTCCGCTACGTCACTTCCGGCCAATTCCTGACGAGAGTGCGGGAAGGAAGAAATGTTTCAGTGACATCAGTAACCAGCACTCCCGTCATGCGGAAGCCTTATGAGACGCAGCCGGGTAAGTTGTACATCACGCATGCGTTGCTAGCGGTGGCCATTTTTAGTAAGGGACAAGTGATGGGCAAAAAATTAAGGTAAGAAGCAGGTTATGATAACAGCCAAAAAGTCCATCCTATATTACTGCGGTAATAATCCTGACATTTTTTAAGAACGTGACAAATATTCTACTCCATTTAAAGTGTACCAGTTTGGTGTTTAAACCTGCTCACACTTTGTCACTGATCAATACCATATCTATAAGGCCACTGCATAAAACGTGGTCATTAGACGTGATCCGATGTTATTACAGTAATAATCCTGACACTTTTGGAAACATGACAAATATTCTATTCCATTTAAAGTCAGCCATTTGTGTGTTTAAAGCTCTTCACACTTGGTCGCTGACCAATACCATATCTATAAGGCCATTGCCTAAAACCGTGGTCATCAGATGTGATCTTATATTACTGCGGTAATAAGGCAGACATTTTTGGTAATGTGACAAATCTTAAACTCCATTTAAAATGGGCAAGGCGCATGGCAAGGGAAGTGAACATAATGGTGATTGTGCATGCAGAGGCCGAGGCTGTGGGCAAGATGAAATTGTGCCTTCTAAGAGAGCACAACAAGCACCCACATGATATCGCCCTACCTTCTTGTTCCACTTTGTAGAGGGCAGCGGAACACCACACTTAAAGCCAGACCAATGTGAAATTGTTGTTGGTTGGATAGCAGATAATGCTTCCTGTCAGTTTGCAACCTCCACAACCACCCTGTCTTCCACACTGTCGAGTCTCATTAGTCGTGAGTTCAGCATGGATGGCCTGAGGAGAGAGAGAATGAGGAGGAGGAGGATGAGGGGAAGAGCATGAACAGTCGATCTCTTGGTCAGGACAGGAAAGTCTTGGCTGTTGTCAGTCTGGCACACATGGCCAACTTTATTTTATGCTGCCTTTCCAGTGACCCTCGCATTATATGCATTTTTGGCAACAGTAATTACTGGTTGGTCACACTTCTTGACCCATGCTACAAGGAGATATTTCTATCTCTCCTTCCCATGGTGGTTAGGTAAAATAAAATGTTGCAGTACCAGAAGGCCCTTATTGAATAATTATTAAAAAAATAACCCATATGACAGCGCTGGTGGCAGAGGTCACAGTTCCTTGGATAACCAATGAGTATAGATGAGGGAGACACAAACCAGATGCAGTAGAGGCAGGCACAAAGTACTCTGACAAGAGCGAAAATGTTTTGGAAGATGCTAAAGGTGTCCCTTGCTGACCATACCAGCATCCTCCGTGATTTATCTGTGCCTTATAATTATTGGGTATCCAAGCTGGACATGTGGCATGAACTAGCTCTCTACGCCTTGGAGCTCCTGGCCTGCCCTGCTGTTAGCGTTTTGTCAGAGAGGGTTTGTACTACCTTCGGGGGTATTTTAACTGATAGGTGCCTGTCAACTACCAATGCTAACAAGCTGTCCCATATCAAAATGAACAAAGGCTGGATTGGGCCAGACTCATTGACATCACGGGGTGATAGCAGCGGAACATAAAGTTTATATCCAGCGGTTAATTTTGGGGTTGTATTCCCATGAACCTCTTCACATCCAGACATGGCTATAAGCTTCATGATTTTGTCTAATTTATGTTACCCTCCTCCTTCTCCTTCTCCTCATTAGTGTTGAGCCACCCCCGTAGTGTTCGAGTTCAGTTCGGTTCGTCGAACACCAGTATATTCGCCGAACTGTTCGTCGAACATCGTCGAACACCGTTAAAACAAATGGCAGGCAAACAAAAACACATAGAAACACATAGAAAACACCTTCAAAGGTGTCCAAAAGCTGACAAGCTGCTCAGAAGACACAACTAACACATGGAAAAGTGACAAGTACATATAGTCATGCGAAAAGAAAAGAGGTGGAGGAGTAAAAGGAGGGGGAGACACAGATATAGGCATGTCATGCCCTTCTAAAACCAAAAAAGTGCGAAGCCGACACGGCCAGTCCATTCCTGCCCATGCGACTTCCGTGTCGCAGGGTTTGTGCCGGAGCCGCAGTGGACCCTGACGGTCAGCCCCCCTCTCCCAATACTGGTGCCTATCCGCTGGTGGGTCGAGCGAGCCCCCCTGTGGTGGAGGCAGGTCTAATCTTTTTAATTTAAATTGTCTCTCTAATTTGAATGATTACACTTTAAATCCTTTTACAAGGATCTATTGAAGGGCAAGTCTCATGCCAGCAGCCGCGGTAATTACAGCTCCAGTAGCGGGCATTAAAGCTGCTGCAGTTAAAAAGCTTTTTTAAGGATCGAGCTTGGCGGTCCACCGCATGGCGTCCTACCGCCTGTCCCAGCCCCTGTGCCTTGGGGTGCCTCCCCAATGCTCTTCACTGAGTGACCCAGGGGCCCGAACCATTTCCTTTGAAAAAATTAAGTGTCCAAACTACAGGTGGTGTAGCTTGCTTAAAAGCTGGGATAATCCGCTGACTAGAAGACACTGCTAATAGGCACAAAGTATTTCCTGGGCTAGATGCAGTTAAAAATTTGTAATTAGATACTCTTGTTGGATGCTGAGAAAGCATTCCATAGAGTCTACTGGCACGCCATATATTATTCTCTTAAAAAGCTTGGGGTAGGGGTCTAGGGGACCCTTTAATAGGCAAAATCACGGCCCTGTATCGCAATACGTCACCTAGGCTGAAGATAAATGGAACATTTTCATCACCATTCATAATCACCAATGGGACAAGGCAGGGATGTCCTCTGTCCCCTCTCTTATACATCCTAGTGATGGAGCACCTGCTCTCATCAATTCGCCATAACCCCAATATTAGGTGGATTGAGGTGGGAGGCACCGAGTACAAGTGCTCTGCATTTGCTGATGATGTCCTAGTATATATCACTCAATCACATATATCCATTCCTGCTGTTATGGCTGAAATAGAACGCTTTGTTACCTGGTCAAATTTTAAAATCAATGCAGCGAAGTCTGAGGCCCTCGATGTCTCCCTCCCCAAATCCATACAGGATTCCATCCAGTCCAACTTTCTCTTTGCCTGACCCTCACAGGGTATCAAATACTTAGGAATTCGTATTCCTAGAGACCTCTCCCATCTATGTTATCTTAATTTTGGGCCCTTTATTGAACAACTCCATACAGACCACGGTTGGCAAGTTAGAACTGAAAGATTTACTACGTGAACCACTGGTGTTATGTGGAAAAGCACATGTACACTGTGTTCCAAATTATTATGCAAAAAGTGTTTAGGAGTGATAAGGTAAGAACTCTTTTGTTTGTCAGTTAAACTCATTGATGGTGATATGTGTCAGGGCTCTTTATATCACTGTAAGCAATTGCATACAGCTGTGCTAATTAGTTTGGCAGGTGTGTCCAATGAAAGTCAAGACTACTTAAGAAGGCTGTCCCACATTATTAAGCAGCCTACATTTTCTGCCAAAATGGGAAAGAAAAAGGATGTGTCGGCTGCTGAGAAGCAACAAATTGTGGAGTGTTTAGGTCAAGGCATGACTACAATCAACATTGCCAAGACACTTCATCTTGATCATCGCACAATCAAGAAGTATGTAGCTGATTCACAGTACACACATGTGCGTGCTGATAAGGGAAAATTGAGGACTCTTTCCTACAGGCAATTACGTCAGGTTAAAAGAGCAGCGGCAAAAAAGCCTTGTCATAGCAGCAGACAAGGTTTTGAAGCTGCTGGTGCCTCCAACATCCCCCGAACAGCAAGATGCAGGGTCCTTCCGAGGTTTGCAGCTGTGCGTAAGCCATGCTGTCGACCTCCTCTATCTACTGTACACAAGCAGAAATGGCTCCAGTGGGCCAAACAATACATGAAGACTGACTTCAAAACTGTTTTGTTCACCAATGAGTGCCGTGCAGCGCTCGATGGTCCAGATGGATGGAGTGGAGGATGGCTGGCTGATGGACACCCCATGCAAACATGGCTACGGCGCCAACAAGGAGGAGGTGGAGAAATGTTTTGGGCTGGAGTCATGGGGAGAGAGATTGTCAGCCCCTTTAGAATCCCTGAAGGGGTAAAGATGAACTCCATAATGTATGTGGAGTTTCTCAAACAGCACTTCCTTCCATGGTTCAAGAAGAAGAACCGTGTATTCCTCAGCAAGATCATTTTCATGCATGATAAATCACCGTCTCATGCTGCACATAATACATCTGCATTTCTGGCTGATATGGGCATAAAAGGGGACAAACTTAAGGTGTGACCCCCATGCTCCCCTGACCTCAACCCCATTGAGAACCTCTGGAGCATCATCAAAAGGAGTGTCTATGATGGCAGGAGGCAGTTCACATCTAAGCAACAGCTCTGGGAGGGTATTCTGTCCTCATGCAAAACAATTGAAGCAGAAACCATCAAGAACCTGACAAATTCAAAGGACGAGAGAGTTCAGAAGCTCCTTTCAATCAAGGGGTCCTATGTGAAAATGTAACATCACCTAGAATAAAGTTTTGAGTTGAAAACTGTTTGATTTCAGTTTCTAATAACCTGCTAATGCTTATAATTTCAAAAATGACCATTTTTTTTGTTCTTTATTAAAATGAAAAGGTTGATCGAAGAGTGTGGGGGATCGAAGAGTGTGGCAACCCAGTAGTCAGGATTATGTCGAATTCTGACAATCTGAGGTTCATGTCGCAGGTAGTGCAGCAAGAAGGCACTCATGTGTCTTGCGCATCTAGGAGCCCCAAAATTATTTTCCGGGCTAGATGTAGCTAAAAATTATTATTAATTTTAAAGCTGGTGGAGCTTAGTATAGCTGGCCTAATAGAATCAATACTGCAAACTGCTTTTAGGCCCAAATTATTTTCCAGCCAAGATACAGATAAACATGATTAGTAATTTTAAATCTGGTGGAGTTTAGTATAGATGGCCTAATAGAATCAGTACTGCACACTGCTACAAGGCCCAAATTATTTTCCATCCAAGATACAGATAAACATGATTAGTAATTTGAAAGCTTAAAATGGTTGGTGAGGTGATTTTAACAAATCATCAAGCTTTAACTCTCCCCATAATGACACCGGGGTAGAAAAGTTGTTTCGGATCCATTATTTGTTCATCTTTATGAACGTGAGTCTGTCTACATTATCAGTGGAAAGCTGCGTGCGCTTATCTGTCAGCACACCACCAGCAGCGCTGAACACACGTTCAGACAGAACGCTGGCTGCGGGGCATGACAAGATCTCCAAGGCGTAAGTGGCTAGCTCCGGCGATTTATTCAGATTGGAAGCCAAAAGAGAGCAAGGGTCCAGTGACACAGTCATGGTTTCAATGTTTACTTGGAGATACTCCTGTATCATCGTCTCTAGGCGTTGACTATGTGCCAGGCTTCTTGTCTCCTGTGGCCTTGCAAAGGATGGGCTAAAAAAGTGGTGAAATGATTCCGAAAAAATTGATGTTACCAGCAAATACTGTGCTTCTGTTATGTTTTGAGTGCTGACCCTCGACGGTCCCACGGTTGGCAAGTTGGAACTGTGAGATTCACTATGTGCACCACTGGTGTTTTGTGGAAAAGCACATGTAAGATTCTGCAACAGTCTCTGCTGATACTCCTGCATGCATGCATCTCTTTCTATGGCAGGAATAATTTCTGCAAATTTACTTTTGTACCGGGGATCTAAGAGTGTGGCAACTCAGTAGTCAGGATTATTTCTAATTCTCACAATTCGAGGGTAATGTTGCAGGTAGTGCAGTAAGAAGGCACTCATGTGTGTTGTGCAACCAGGAGCACCAAGTCCCGGTTGTGTTGGTGGCGAGGTAACAATCATGCTTCCTTCCTCTGCCCTCTCCCCCCAACCTCGCACAAGAGAAATGTGATCAAGGTCTCGTTCATCTGATGAGTCTTCCATCAGTTCGTCCTCCACTTACTCCTGGGCTCCTGCACCTTCCTCACTAGTTTGGCTGCTACCATGCGCCCTGGAAAAACCATATCCCCCACCCTCACATGCCTGCCGCCTTGGTGCTGCCGACCATCTGGACCTTGCAGATATTAGCCCTTCCGCATACAAATCCTCCTCCTCTACTTCCTCCACCTCCTCTTGTGCCACCACCTGACTCCGAATTCTGTTTAACGTGTGCTCCAGCATGTCAATCACCGGAATAGTCATGCTGATAATGGCATCATCAGCACTAAACATCTTCGTCGCCATTTCAAAACTGTGCAGAAGGGTACATAGGTACCTGATCTGAGACCAGTCCTCCAGCGTGATTTGCCCCACCTCTTGATCTCGTTGGCCCAGGCTATACGTCAGAATGTATTGCACCAGGGCTTGTCGGTGCTGCCACAGTCTCTGCAACGTGTACAGAGTTGAATTCCACTGGGTAGGCATATCGCATTTTAGCCGGTGAAGTGGCAGGCCCAACGTCTTCTGTAGAGATGTAAGTCGCTGAGCTGCGGGATGCGAACGGCGGAAGTGACCACACAGCAACCGTGCCCTCTGCAGAAGGCCATCTAGTCCGGGATATTGGGCTAAAAATTGCTGGACAACCAGGTTTAACACGTGAGCCATACAAGGCACGTGAGTGACATTGCCCCGTCGAAGGGCCGCACCCAGGTTTGCAGCATTGTCGCACATGGCCTTCCATGGTTTCAGGTCCAGTGGAGACAACCATTCATGAAACTGGTTCTCCAGAGCTGACCACAACTCCTCAGCTGTGTGACTCACATTTCCCAGACATTTCAAAGTAAAAACTGCCTGATGACGTTGAGCCCTCCTGCCAGGATAGTAAGTAGGTGTGCAGGATCACTTCTGCGCAGTTAGAAAGCTTGTGGCATGACCAGACAGGCTTTGGGTGCAGGGGGAGGACCGAGATGAGGTTGAGGAGGTAGAAGCATTTCTGTTGCCAAGAGCTTGCAGATGGTGAAATTCAACCTCTTAGCTTTCTCATGTCTAGGAGGAAATGGTCTTTTACTTGTCCACATCTGAGAGACCGAGGGATGGCTGTTTTGCTTAGATGGGGTTGAGAAGGGTGTCCCCGGCAAACTGCCGGTCTGTGAGGAAGATGCAGGCAGACATGTTAGGTTGCTTTGATCCAAAAGTGGTGCTATCGATGTCGGACAGCGCTGAACACCAGCAGGTGTTTCCACCTCCAAAATGATGACCTGCCAAGCACGCTGGCTGTTGCGGCTTAAGAGGTGGCAGGTCTGCGTCCCAAAACTGGTGTGACTGCTGTCCCCCAAGTCACAGAGGATGAAGAGGCTGCGGATGCACAAGATGTGGCAGATGGTGGTTGGCCCGGCCGGTTAGGCTGCATTGCAGCACAGTGAGCTTCCCACTGCAACTTATGCTTCATATCCATGTGCCGGTTCATGCATCAAGTACTCAAACTATGTATTTTTTGGCCTCTACTTAGCTTTTGCTGACAAATGTTACAGATAACACGAATTGGGTCATCTTTATCGATCTGAAAAAATGCACAGGCTATGCAAGGCTTATCACCCATGCGACCTGAAGATCGACCACAACTTGTGGTCAGAGGCAGAGTTGTGTTTGAGGATGCAGTTGTTGACGTGCTTCCAGTACTACGTCTCTGTCCAGGAAGTCGCAACCTGACCTCGTCGTCACTAGCATCTTGCTCCACCTCCTCTGCTGGCCTCACCTCTTGGCTGACTGTGGGTTGACAGTAGAGATGAGCGTTGTTCTACTCGAACTGTTCGCCAATCTCAAATTCGAGCTGTTTTGGGCGGTGTTCGAGCCGTTCGGCGAACACGAACAATTTGAGAAAAATTCGGCTGTGCGAGGTTATGTTCGATAACTGTTCGTGCACCAAAATCATAACTGGATTTTTTCTCAGTAATGATGAAAATTAATGTTAATACGCAGTTTGAGTGAACAGCGGGGTGGGGGGAGGGTCAGGGGATGGATCTCTGCAGGAACAATGAAGATCTCCATTTTTTTTTTCTCTTTCCCGCATTTACAGTGGGGAGGTGCAATCTGTCAGCCTATCAGCAGCGCACACACGGAGCGAAGTGCTTTTTTTCACACAAGCAAGGGCATGTGTCATTGGCAGTGTATGTCACATGTCCTTGCCCTATAAGACCAAGCCATTTTCCCCGTCGCCACCATTTTCTCACTGCTGCAGCTGCGTGTTAGACGGCACCGCTGTTGCTGTGTGCGCTATACCTTGTTAATTTCAATCCAATTTTTGCACAAATCTACAGATAGCTTGGGAGTAGGGAATAGTTGTGATTGCAGTCCTTTTAAGGACTAGGTTACAGCATTTCCTACGACTTTCATCAGGCAGGTCTGTGCTCTTAAATAGATAGATTGTGGGAGTAAAGACTAATTGTAATTGGAGTCCTTTTCAGGACTAGGTTACATCAGTTCCTATCAGTTTTTGCCAGGCAGGTCTGTGCCAGTGCTGTGCAAGTTTTTTTCACAGCATTTGGCTGAATCTAGCAAAGCTAATCCTTTTTGGCCTATTGCAGAGTGTGTTAGTCAGTGGAGTAGCCTATCTGTGTTGCAAGATATACCACCTGTGTATAGAATAACAATTTTTTTACTGCACCTAGTGAAGTAAAATCTTTTGGGCATAGCATCATTCTATTAGTCCATCTATACTGACCTCCATCAGGTTGCAAATTGAATATAATTTTTTTCTGCATCTAGCTCTGAAAAAATATTGGGCTTCTAGCTGTGTGTGGGACTTGTTGTATTAGTCCATCTATACTGACCTCCATCAGGTTGCAAACTGAATATATTTTTTTCTGCATCTACCTCTGAAAAAATATTGGGCTTCTAGCTGTGTGTGGGACTTGTTCTATTAATCCATCTATACAGACCTCCATCAGGTTGCAAACTGAATATATTTTTTTCTGCATCTACCTCTGAAAAAATATTGGGCTTCTAGCTGTGTGTGGGACTTGTTGTATTAGTCCATCTATACTGACCTCCATCAGGTTGCAAACTGAATATATTTTTTTCTGCATCTACCTCTGAAAAAATATTGGGCTTCTAGCTGTGTGTGGGACTTGTTCTATTAGTCCATCTATACTGACCTCCATCAGGATGCAAACTGAATATATTTTTTTCTGCATCTACCTCTGAAAAAATATTGGGCTTCTAGCTGTGTGTGGGACTTGTTCTATTAATCCATCTATACAGACCTCCATCAGGTTGCAAACTGAATATATTTTTTTCTGCATCTACCTCTGAAAAAATATGTGGCCTTCTAGCAGTGTGTGAGACTTTCTCTATTAGTCCATCTATACTGACCTCCATCAGGTTGCAAACTGAATATAATTTTTTTCTGCATCTAGCTCTGAAAAAATATTTGGCCTTCTAGCAGTGTGTGGGACTTTCTCTATTAGTCCATCTATACTGACCTCCATCAGGTTGCAAATTAAAAATAATTTTTATCTGCATCTACCTCTGAAAAAATATTTGTGCTTCTAGCTGTGTGTGGGACTTGTTCTATTAGTCCATCTATACTGACCTCCATCAGGTTGCAAATTGAATATAATTTTTATCTGCATCTAGCTCTGAAAAAATATTTGGCCTTCTAGCAGTGTGTGGGACTTTCTCTATTAGTCCATCTATACTGACCTCCATCAGGTTGCAAATTGAATATAATTTTTATCTGCATCTAGCTCTGAAAAAATATTTGGCCTTCTAGCAGTGTGTGGGACTTTCTCTATTAGTCCATCTATACTGACCTCCATCAGGTTGCAAATTAAAAATAATTTTTATCTGCATCTACCTCTGAAAAAATATTTGGGCTTCTAGCTGTGTGTGGGACTTGTTCTATTACTCCATCTATACTGACCTCCATCAGGTTACAAACTGAATATATTTTTTTTTGCATCTACCTCTGAAAAAATATTGGGCTTCTAGCTGTGTGTGGGACTTTTTGTATTAGTCCATCTATACTGACCTCCATCAGGTTGTAAATTAAAAATAATTTTTATCTGCATCTACAGTACCTCTGAAAAAATATTTGGGCTTCTAGCTGTGTGTGGGACTTGTTCTATTAGTCCATCTATACTGACCTCCATCAGGTTGCAAATTGAATATAATTTTTATCTGCATCTAGCTCTGAAAAAATATTTGGCCTTCTAGCAGTGTGTGGGACTTTCTCTATTTGTCCATCTATACTGACCTCCATCAGGTTGCAAATTAAAAATAATTTTTATCTGCATCTAGCTCTGAAAAAATAGTTGGCCTTCTAGCAGTGTGTGGGACTTTCTCTATTAGTCCATCTATACTGACCTCCATCAGGTTGCAAATTAAAAATAATTTTTATCTGCATATAGCTCTGAAAAAATATTTGGCCTTCTAGTAGTGTGTGGGACTTGTTCTATTAATCCATCTATACAGACCTCCATCAGGTTGCAAATTCAAAATAATTTTTTGTCTGCATCTAGCTCTGAAAAAATATTTGGCCTTCTAGCAGTGTGTGGGACTTTCTCTATTAGTCCATCTATACTGACCTCCATCAGGTTGCAAACTGAATATAATTTTTTTCTGCATCTAGCTCTGAAAAAATATTTGGCCTTCTAGCAGTGTGTGGGACTTGTTCTATTAGTCCACCTATACTGACCTCCATCAGGTTGCAAATTCAAAATAATTTTTTGTCTGCATCTAGCTCTGAAAAAATATTTGGCCTTCTAGCAGTGTGTGGGACTTTCTCTATTAGTCCATCTATACTGACCTCCATCAGGTTGCAAACTGAATATATTTTTTTTCTGCATCTACCTCTGAAAAAATATTGGGCTTGTAGCTGTGTGTGGGACTTGTTCTATTAATCCATCTATACAGACCTCCATCAGGTTGCAAACTGAATAAAAAAAATTTCTGCATCTACCTCTGAAAAAATATTTGGGCTTCTAGCTGTGTGTGGGACTTGTTCTATTAGTCCATCTATACTGACCTCCATCAGGTTGCAAATTGAATATAATTTTTTTCTGCATCTAACCCAGCCAATAGTTTTGGCCTAATACCACAGTTTGGCCATTCAGCTCTGCTCGGTTCCCATCCATTGTTTTTTTTGTGCAAACAACTCCAGAGTTGTTAATTAGTTAACCACCAAAATGAGTGGAAAAAGGCCTGCTGCTGGTGGAAAGGGGAATAGGCGTGTTGGGAAGGGGAAAAAAGGTTGTGTCCGTGGGTTAGGTGTTAAAGCAACAGTAACATCTGCAGAAGAAAGACCATCTTCCAGCCAAACTAAAATGTCTACTTCTTTTAGCGGATAATGTGATAAGATCCCTTTCTTACGGCCACGCCAATCGCTACAAATTCCAGATGAGGCACAAAAACAGCAGGTGCTTCAACGGATATCAAGTGCTCCTTTAAGTGGGCTCTCCTCCACATCAACTTCAACATCACAAATACTCCAGTTCTCAAAGGTGTCACCCCAATCGCACTTGCTTCCTCACAGCTCCCAAATCTCCAGCTGCCCGTCTGAGTATGAGGTAGAACAGATGGTTGAGTCTGCAGAGCTGTTTACTCATACTATAGCCTGGGAATCAGAGGTCGACTCCAGCACTTCTGTGAATCCAGACGAAGAAATAATCTGCACTGATGCCCAGAATCTTTATGAGTCGGATCCAGGACCAGACGCAGAGGGTTCTGACCATAATGTAGACCCTCATTCCCAAACTGTAACTCCTGTTGGTGGAGACAATGAGGAAGACGATGATAAGACTCAAATACCTGATTGGAGCGACAACTTTAGTTTTTTGTCAGGGCAGGAACAGGTTGGCTCTGAGGACGACGGGTGTGATAACGCACAGGGTGATGATGATGAGGTTGGAGATCCCACTTACTGTCAACCCACAGTCAGCCAAGAGATGAGGTCAGCAGAGGAGGTGGAGGAAGATGCTAGTGACGACGAGGTCAGGTTGCGCCTTCCTGGACAGAGACGTAGTACTGGAAGCACGTCAACAACTGCATCCTCAAACACAACTCTGCCTCTCACCACAAGTCATGGTGGCTCTTCAGGTCGCATGGGTGCTAAGCCTTGAATAGCCTGGGCATTTTTTCAGATCTATAAAGATGACCCAACTCATGTTATCTGTAACATTTGTCAGCAAAAGCTAAGTAGAGGCCAAAAAATACATAGTTTGAGTACTTCTTGCATGAACCGGCACATGGACATGAAGCATAAGTTGCAGTGGGAAGCTCAGTGTGCTACAATGCGGCCTAGCCGGCCGGGCCAACCACCGTCTGCCATATCTTGTGCATCCGCGGCCTCTTCATCCTCTGTGACTGGGGGGACAGCAGTCATACCTGTTTTGGGGCGCAGACCTGCCACCTCTTTACCCGCAACAGCCAGCGTGATTGGCAGGTCATCATTTTCTTTGGAGGTGGTAACACCAGCTGGTGTTGAGCGCTGTCCGACATCGATAGCACCACCTTTGGATCAAGGCAACCTAACATGTCCGCCTGCATCTTCCTCACAGACCGGCAGTTTGCCGGGGACACCCTTATCAACCCCGTCTAAGCACAATAGCCAGCCCTCGGTCCCTCAGATGTGGACAAGTAAAAGACCATTTCCTCCTAGCCATGAGAAAGCTAAGAGGTTGAATTTCACCATCTGCAAGCTCTTGGCTACAGAAATGCTGCTTTTCCGCCTGGTGGACACAGAGGATTTTTGAGACCTTATGTCCGTCACAGTGCCCCAGTACCAGATGCCCAGTCGGCACTACTTCTCAAAGAAAGGTGTGTCTGCGCTCCACCAGCATGTCGCACACAACATCACCGCTTCTTTGAGAAACTGTGTGTGTGACAGGGTGCATTTCACCACAGACACTTGGACGAGTAGGCATGGACAGGGGCGTTACATGTCGCTGACTGGGCACTGGGTAACTATGGTGACAGCAGGACAAGTGGCTGCTGTCCAAGTCTTGCCGCCCCCACGAGTTGTGCGTCAATCCTCTTTATGTCAAAGTTCCTCCACTGCTTCTGCCTCCTCAACCTCCTCTCGGTATTCCACCTGCACCCAAAGCCTGTCTGGTCATGCCACAAGCTTTCTAACTGCGCAGAAAGGATCCTGCACACCTCCTTACTATGCTGGCAGTAGGGCTCAGCGTCATCAGGCGGTTTTTACATTGAAATGTCTGGGAAATGTGAGTCACACAGCTGAGGAGTTGTGGTCAGCTCTGGAGAACCAATTTCATGAATGGTTGTCTCCACTGGACCTGAAACCAGGGAAGGCCGTGTGCGACAATGCTGCAAACCTGGGTGCGGCCCTTCGCCGGGGCAATGTCACACACGTGCCTTGTATGGCTCACGTGTTGAACCTGGTTGTCCAGCAATTTTTAGCCCACTATCCCAGACTAGATGGCCTTCTGCAGAGGGCACGGTCGCTTTGTGCTCACTTCCGCCGTTCGCATCCCGCAGCTCAGCGACTTACATCTCTACAGAAGTCGTTGGGCCTGCCACTTCACCGGCTAAAATGCGATGTGCCTACCCGGTGGAATTCAACTCTGCACATGTTGCAGCGACTGTGGCAGCACCGACAAGCCCTGGTGCAATACGTTCTGACGTATAGCCTGGGCCAACGAGATCCAGAGGTGGGGCAAATCACGCTGGAGGAGTGGTCGCAGATCAGGGACCTATGCACCCTTCTGCACAGTTTTGAAATGGCGACGAAGATGTTTAGTGCTGACGATGCCATTATCAGCATGACTATTCCGGTGATTTACATGCTGGAGCACATGTTAAACAGAATTCGGAGTCAGGTGGTGGCACAAGAGGAGGTGGAGGAAGTAGAGGAAGAGGAGTTGTATGCGGAAGGGCTAACATCTGCAAGGTCCAGACGGTCGGCAGCACCAAGGCGGCAGGCATGTGAGGGTGGGGGAGATGGTTTTACCAGGGCACATGGTAGCAGCAAAACTAGTGAGGAAGGTGCAGGAGCCCAGGAAGAAGTGGAGGACGAACTGATGGAAGACTCATCAGTAGTGTTGAGCATTCCGATACTGAAATATCGGGTATCGGCCGATATTCGCGGTATCGGAATTCCGATACTTAATTCCGATACTATTGCAATATCGTATACCAGAATCGGAAGTTCCCATAATGCAATGAGACATTTTCATTTTATTCAGCCAATGAGGATCCTAAGAAGTGTGGGCACATCCTGTTAGGCATGTAGGCATCTTAACTAATGGCATGGCTGTGATTGGCTGCTGAAATGATGTCATGATGCACTATAAAAGCCACCGCCGCCATTTTGAGCTCACTCTGCTGTGAATTCAGTTAGGGATAGGACGCTGTTGTTCTGAGGGACAGTTTTAGCTACCTATTTGCTCTATACTGCTTTACCCAAGCTACTTTCTAAATCACTGTGCCTTGCAGTGCTAGTGCACAGTTCGCTGTGCTGTTCACCGCTATCTGCAAGGTCTGTGTGTGTGAGTGCAGCTCACCCTGTAGTGTGTGCTTCAGCCAAGTCTGGTTGTAGTGCACTCAGTGTGTGTCACTGCCTCATACATTGTCCTTTTTTGCCAATTCATAATTTTTCCTGATATCTCCTATTAGTGTGGTGGTTCCATCTGTATTCAGCTAAATTGGTTCCAAACACACTATATAGGAGTAGATAGAGAAATTTTTTTCCGTCTTGCAGCACTAGTGCACAGTGCTCTGCATCTGTACTGTTCACCGCTGTCTGCAAGGTCTGGTGTGTGAGTGCAGCTCACCCTGTAGTGTGTGCTTCAACCCCGTCTGGTTGTAGTGCACTCAGTGTGTGTCACTGCCTCATACATTGTCCTTTATTGCCAATTCATAATTTTTCCTGATATCTCCTATTAGTGTGGTGGTTCCATCTGTATTCAGCTAAATTGGTTCCAAACACACTATATAGGAGTAGATAGAGAATTTTTTTCCGTCTTGCAGCACTAGTGCACAGTGCTCTGCATCTGTACTGTTCACCGCTGTCTGCAAGGTCTGGTGTGTGAGTGCAGCTCACCCTGTAGTGTGTGCTTCAACCCCGTCTGGTTGTAGTGCACTCAGTGTGTGTCACTGCCTCATACATTGTCCTTTATTGCCAATTCATAATTTTTCCTGATATCTCCTATTAGTGTGGTGGTTCCATCCATATTCAGCTAAATTGATTCCAAACACACTATATAGGAGTAGATAGAGGAGCCTTTCTGCAGCATTGGGCCCTGCAGCCCCAGCCAGATTAGTATTAGCCTATTTTTTGCAGCCTCATCTATTGCATTGTAGGTTACCTTCCTACATTGTAATAGCTACAAAAAGTTTGTGATACTATCGTTATTACATCTTTAGGCACATCCAGTGTCTTTTTGTGACAAAAAAAACCTAAATAAAGTTCACCAAACACTCCACTTTACAGTTGTGTAGGCCACATTAGCTCATATTAAAGTCTAGTCCACACTTTATAAAATTAGTGTTTCTTATACCTGTTAGCAGCTGTTCAGGAATAAGCACACTAAGCCCTTAGTACTTTTCTGCCTATCTTTATCAGTCTACCAAGATGAAGAAGGCAGGGAGTAAGGCATGTGGTCGTGGTCGTGGGCGTGGGCGTGGAGTTTCTGCAGGGAGAGGACGTGAGGATTCTGTGCCTGCAGGGAGAGGACGTGGGGATTCTGTGCCTGCTGCGGGCACCAGTGACTCAGCATCCCCCAGTTTTACCAGGGAACAGTCCTTTATGCGCAGCTTTGTAGGAGCTAGCCGTACCCCACTGCTGCGCGAGGACCAAATTGAAGCCGTTGTCGGATGGATGGCAGCTAACGCATCGACTTCAATTCGTTCCAGATCCTCTCAGGTCCTGAGCACTGAAGAGCACCCATCTGTCTCTTCACCACCTGCCAAATTGCCCAGGCAGTCAGAGAGCCCTGGACAGGAGCCATCTCTACTTCTGTTCTCTGAATCTCTTGGCTTGGAAAGAGGGGGCCAGCCAAGCAGAATTCGAGAATTTGAAGAAGAGGTAGTATGCAGTGATGCACAACCGTTTTGTCTCTCTGAATCTGAAGAGGCGGGTGGGCCAGTGCCTATGGTCAGCAGCACACCTCAGTACGCATCTGATGATGAGACTCAGGTGCCACTTTCTGGTGCGTACTGTGCTGTCGAGACTACCCAGGAGAAGCAGTTGTTTGAAGAGGGTGGTGTAGATGATGAGGTCCTTGACCCATCATGGCGTGAGGGACAGGAAGGTGGTGGGAGCAGCTCTGAGGAAGAGATTCCCCGAACGGCCCAAAAAGGAGGGAGAGGGAGGGGGCAGACTTGGTTGCCTGTAGCCTCCACTTCGGCACCCATTAGGAGCATGGCTCTTCCAAAATCCAAAGCGGGCGCTCCCAAGACTTGCAGTGCCTGGTCCTTTTTTGACACAGTTGCAGATGACATTTGCTTTGTCAAATGCAAGCTGTGTAATCAGAAGGTGAAAAGAGGGAAAAGTGTCAGCAACCTCAATACCACAAATATGTGGAAACATGTGCGGACCAAGCACGTGGTGGAGTTACACAAACACACTGAAGACCTAGGCCAACCTACAGCGCCACCTACCACCTCTTCAGCTCGTGTTGTAGCCTCTTCCTCCAGCTCACACACAGCTGGTTCGGCTTCCTCACAGGATCGCCATGGAAGAATCTCTGGCACTGTTGTACAGAGACACAGTGTAATTCCACCCACAGCACCACTTTCCCAGTCATCCTCACACTCCCAGGCCAGTCTACAGCCATCGTTAGCACAGGCATGGGAGAAAAGGCGCCCATACTCGGCAAACCACCCCCGAGCACAGGCTCTGAATGCTGGCATTGCTAAACTACTGGCCCTTGAAATGCTATCATTCAGGCTGGTGGAGACTGACACATTCCGTAACTTTATGGCATTGGCAGTCCCACAATACAACGTGCCCAGCCGCTTTTATTTCAGCAGGCAAGCCGTCCCTGCCCTGCAACATCATGTGGAGGGAAAAATTAAACATGCGCTACAAAACGCCGTCAGTAGCAAGGTCCACCTGACCACTGATGCGTGGACCAGTAAGCATGGACAGGGACGATACCTTTCCCTCACTGCCCATTGGGTAAATGTTGTGGAGCCGGGTACAGATCTTGAGAGTGGCGCTGTACGTGTTCTGCCAACTCCAAGGATTGCAGGAATCCAGTCTGTACACATTGACTCCTCCTCATACTCCAGTTCCTCTGAATCAGCGCTGCAGGAGCCGTCACGGTCTACCTCCACATCGACCCGTGAACGGTTACCTGTTATGATGACCGATATGAGCACAGCCGTGGCCAAACGTCAACAGGCCGTATTAAAATTAATTTCTTTGGGGAATCGAAGCCACACAGCGCAGGAGCTCTGGAATGCCATCAAGCAGCAGAGTGACGTGTGGTTTGTGCCAGCGAATCTCCAGCCAGGCATGGTAGTGTGTGACAATGGCCGAAATCTGGTGGCAGCTCTGGGCCTAGGCAACCTCACTCACATCCCATGTCTGGCACATGTGCTCAACTTGGTCGTGCAGAGTTTTTTGAGGGACTATCCGGATCTTGATGCACTGCTTCACAAGGTCCGCATAGAGTGCGCTCACTTGCGGCGTTCCAGCAATGCAAGATCACGCATTGCAGCTCTGCAGCGCCGATTATGTCTTCCGGAACATCGCATCATATGTGACCTACCCACCAGGTGGAATTCAACGTTACATATGTTGGAGAGGTTGTGTGAGCAGCAGGCAGCAGTAATGGAGTACCAGCTGCAGCAGGCGCAAACAAGTCGCAGTGCGCGCCGTTCACACTTCACCACCACTGAGTGGGCCTCTATGAAGGACATTTGCCACGTTTTGCGTGCCTTCGATTATTCCACGCGGATGGCGAGTGCAGATGATGCACTAGTCAGCATGACTATCCCCCTTATCTGCCTGCTTGAAAAAACACTGCAAGCACTAAGGGACGAGGTTTTGGAAGAGGTGGAGGATGAGGAGTCACAAATGCCATCTGCTTCTCTACAGTCTGCGCAACGTGGTTCCTCACAAAGGCCTAGGCAGGGGACACTTTGTGAGGAGGATGAGGAGGAGTCAATGGATGAGGAAGACATCTGTCCAGAGGAGGGAGGTACACAATGCTCTAGTAGTCAGTATCTAGAGCGAGGGTGGGGTGATGCAGAGCAGGCAGAGATCACGCCTCAAGCAGGGGACAGCGTTTCTTGGCCAGTTGGCAGTCTGCAGCACATGGTTGATTTCATGCTGCAGTGCCTCAGAAACGACCGCCGCATCGCCCACATTCTCAACACGGCTGATTATTGGGTGTCCACCCTCCTAGATCCTCGCTACCGGGACAACTTACAAAGCCTCATAACACCATTGAACCGGGAGCGTAAAATGCAGGAGTACCAAGACGCACTGGTGCATTCCATCATGTTCTCCATTCCAACCGAGAGCAGTGCTGCTAGTGCTTTACAAAGCAGCTCAGTGCGTCGAGGCAGTGGAGGAAGCTCTGCACAAAGAGGGAGCAGAAGCAGCGCCTCAGCACAAGGCAAGACCAGTATGGCCGAAATGTGGCAAAGTTTTGTGTCCCCGCCGCCACAAATGTCTACACCATCACAGACAGCTCCAGTCAGCAGGAGGCAACGTTTCCGTCAGATGGTGACAGACTACATGTCTTGCCCTCTTAGTGTACTCCCAGACGGCTCTTCTCCCTTCAAGTTTTGGGTCTGTAAGCTGGATACATGGCCAGAGCTTAGTCAGTATGCACTGGAGGTGCTAGCTTGCCCTGCTGCTAGTGTATTATCGGAACGCGTCTTTAGTGCCGCAGGTGGTGTACTAACAGACCGTCGCATGCGACTATCCTCCGATAACGTTGACCGGCTTACTTTTCTCAAAATGAACAAGGCCTGGATCTCTCATGAATTTGCCAGTCCTCTTCCAGAATAAATAATTGGTTGGCAACAGTATCCAGGTCTCCTGTTCTGTTCATGTTTCTACCACCTGAACTGTAATCCCTGAGCTCCAACACCGCCAGTTGGCGCTCGGAAGTGCCGTCTGCACAGTCAACACTTGCTGCCGTGTTATTGGGGTTCAGTAACGTCAGCTGTTCTCCTGCTGTGCGGACGGCAATTTCTCCTGATTTGTCCACATCCACTGTACTACACATTTTAAAGTTGCTCCAATTACTCCTCTGGCTCCTCTGTTTTCATTCTTATCCCTGGGCTCCAGCACCGCCAGTTGGCGCTCGGAAGTGCTGTCTGCACAGTCAACACTTTCTACCATGTTATTGGGGTTCAGTAACGTCAGCTGTTCCCCTGCTGTGCGGACGGCAATTTCTCCTGCTCTGTCCACATTCTCACTACTACAGATTTTAAAGTTGCTCCAATTACACCTCTGGCTCCTCTGTTTTCATTCTTATCCCTGGGCTCCAGCACCGCCAGTTGGCGCTCGGAAGTGCCGTCTGCACAGTCAACACTTGCTGCGGTGTTATTGGGGTTCGGTAACGTCAGCTGTTCCCCTGCTGTGTTCACGGCAATTTCTCCTGCTCTGTCCATATTCACTGTGCTACTTATTTAAAACTTGCTCCAATTACACCTCTGGCTCCTCCGTTTTTAGTATTTACCCTGGGCTCCAACACCGCCAGTTGGCGCTCGGAAGTGCTGTCTGCACAGTCAACACTTGCTGCCGTGTTATTGGGGTTCAGTAACGTCAGCTGTTCTCCTGCTGTGCGGACGGCAATTTCTCCTGCTTTGTCCACATCCACTGTACTACACATTTTAAAGTTGCTCGAATTACACCTCTGGCTCCTCTGTTTTCATTCTTATCCCTGGGCTCCAGCACCGCCAGTTGGCGCTCGGAAGTGCCGTCTGCACAGTCAACACTTGCTGCCGTGTTATTGGGGTTCAGTAACGTCAGCTGTTCTCCTGCTGTGCGGACGGCAATTTCTCCTGCTTTGTCCACATCCACTGTACTACACATTTTAAAGTTGCTCGAATTACACCTCTGGCTCCTCTGTTTTCATTCTTATCCCTGGGCTCCAGCACCGCCAGTTGGCGCTCGGAAGTGCCGTCTGCACAGTCAACACTTGCTACCATGTTATTGGGGTTCAGTAACGTCAGCTGTTCCCCTGCTGTGTTCACGGCAATTTCTCCTGCTCTGTCCATATTCGCTGTGCTACTTATTTAAAACTTGCTCCAATTACACCTCTGGCTCCTCCGTTTTTAGTATTTACCCTGGGCTCCAACACCGCCAGTTGGCGCTCGGAAGTGCTGTCTGCACAGTCAACACTTGCTGCCGTGTTATTGGGGTTCAGTAACGTCAGCTGTTCCCCTGCTGTGCGGACGGCAATTTCTCCTGCTCTGTCCACATTCTCACTACTACAGATTTTAAAGTTGCTCCAATTACACCTCTGGCTCCTCTGTTTTCATTCTTATCCCTGGGCTCCAGCACCGCCAGTTGGCGCTCGGAAGTGCTGTCTGCACAGTCAACACTTGCTACCATGTTTTTGGGGTTCAGTAACGTCAGCTGTTCCCCTGCTGTGCGGACGGCAATTTCTCCTGCTCTGTCCACATTCTCACTACTACAGATTTTAAAGTTGCTCCAATTACACCTCTGGCTCCTCTGTTTTCATTCTTATCCCTGGGCTCCAGCACCGCCAGTTGGCGCTCGGAAGTGCCGTCTGCACAGTCAACACTTGCTGCCGTGTTATTGGGGTTCAGTAACGTCAGCTGTTCTCCTGCTGTGCGGACGGCAATTTCTCCTGATTTGTCCACATCCACTGTACTACACATTTTAAAGTTGCTCCAATTACTCCTCTGGCTCCTCTGTTTTCATTCTTATCCCTGGGCTCCAGCACCGCCAGTTGGCGCTCGGAAGTGCTGTCTGCACAGTCAACACTTGCTACCATGTTATTGGGGTTCAGTAACGTCAGCTGTTCCCCTGCTGTGCGGACGGCAATTTCTCCTGCTCTGTCCACATTCTCACTACTACAGATTTTAAAGTTGCTCCAATTACACCTCTGGCTCCTCTGTTTTCATTCTTATCCCTGGGCTCCAGCACCGCCAGTTGGCGCTCGGAAGTGCCGTCTGCACAGTCAACACTTGCTGCGGTGTTATTGGGGTTCGGTAACGTCAGCTGTTCCCCTGCTGTGTTCACGGCAATTTCTCCTGCTCTGTCCATATTCACTGTGCTACTTATTTAAAACTTGCTCCAATTACACCTCTAGCTCCTCCGTTTTTAGTATTTACCCTGGGCTCCAATACCGCTAGTTGCTGCTCAGAAGTGCCGTCTGCACAGTCAACGCTTTCTCCAGTGTTATTGGGATTCAGTAACGTCAGCTGATCCCCAGCTGTGTGTCCGGCAAATTCTCCTGCTTTGTCCACATCCACTGTAGTACGGATTTAAAACCTCCTCCAAATACACCTCTGGCTCTTCTGTTTTTAGTATTTACCCTGGGCTCCAGCACCGCCAGCTGGTTCTCGGCAGTTCCATTGGCTCTTGTACCTTCTGCTACCCATCCGGGTTCCAGTACCGTCAGCTGGTTCTCGGCAGTGTCTTTGGCACGGGTACTCCCTCCTGCCCAGCCTGGTTCCAGCACGCCAGCTGTTTCCGGGTAGTGTCAACGTCACTTTGCCTCCAATGCGTTGTCCTGTCGTGTTGCGGTCGGGTTAGCCGACTCTATGGTGCCTGCAGTTTAGGTGACTCCTATGTGGGCTGCGGGATCTGGCAATGAAGGCTGGTTCCATAGTGCCAATAGGACAAGCACCCTCTGTAGGACTGTGGGTTTTGGTAACTGCGGCCGGCTCGCGGCCTTGAACTTTTTTTTTACATGGGTACCTTCTGCTACCCATCCGGGTTCCAGTACCGTCAGCTGGTTCTCGGCAGTGCCTTTGGATTAGGTGCCTCCTTCTCGGTATCCAAGTTCCACCAACGTCTGCTGGTCCTTGGTAGTGCTTTCTGGCACAGGTACCTCCTGCTTAGTAACCGAGTTCCAGTAACATCAGCTGGTCCTCGGTAGTTCCATTGGCTCTTGTACCTTCTGCTACCCATCCGGGTTCCAGTACCGTCAGCTGGTCCTCGGTAGTTCCATTTGCTCTTGTATCTTCTGCTACCCATCCGGGTTCCAGTACCGTCAGCTGGTTCTCGGCAGTGTCTTTGGCACGGGTACTCCCTCCTGCCCAGCCTGGTTCCAGCACGCCAGCTGTTTCCGGGTAGTGTCAACGTCACTTTGCCTCCAATGCGTTGTCCTGTCGTGTTGCGGTCGGGTTAGCCGACTCTATGGTGCCTGCAGTTTAGGTGACTCCTATGTGGGCTGCGGGATCTGGCAATGAAGGCTGGTTCCATAGTGCCAATAGGACAAGCACCCTCTGTAGGACTGTGGGTTTTGGTAACTGCGGCCGGCTCGCGGCCTTGAACTTTTTTTTTACATGGGTACCTTCTGCTACCCATCCGGGTTCCAGTACCGTCAGCTGGTTCTCGGCAGTGCCTTTGGATTAGGTGCCTCCTTCTCGGTATCCAAGTTCCACCAACGTCTGCTGGTCCTTGGTAGTGCTTTCTGGCACAGGTACCTCCTGCTTAGTAACCGAGTTCCAGTAACATCAGCTGGTCCTCGGTAGTTCCATTGGCTCTTGTACCTTCTGCTACCCATCCGGGTTCCAGTACCGTCAGCTGGTCCTCGGTAGTTCCATTTGCTCTTGTATCTTCTGCTACCCATCCGGGTTCCAGTACCGTCAGCTGGTTCTCGGCAGTGTCTTTGGCACGGGTACTCCCTCCTGCCCAGCCTGGTTCCAGCACGCCAGCTGTTTCCGGGTAGTGTCAACGTCACTTTGCCTCCAATGCGTTGTCCTGTCGTGTTGCGGTCGGGTTAGCCGACTCTATGGTGCCTGCAGTTTAGGTGACTCCTATGTGGGCTGCGGGATCTGGCAATGAAGGCTGGTTCCATAGTGCCAATAGGACAAGCACCCTCTGTAGGACTGTGGGTTTTGGTAACTGCGGCCGGCTCGCGGCCTTGAACTTTTTTTTTACATGGGTACCTTCTGCTACCCATCCGGGTTCCAGTACCGTCAGCTGGTTCTCGGCAGTGCCTTTGGATTAGGTGCCTCCTTCTCGGTATCCAAGTTCCACCAACGTCTGCTGGTCCTTGGTAGTGCTTTCTGGCACAGGTACCTCCTGCTTAGTAACCGAGTTCCAGTAACATCAGCTGGTCCTCGGTAGTTCCATTGGCTCTTGTACCTTCTGCTACCCATCCGGGTTCCAGTAACATCAGCTGGTCCTCGGTAGTTCCATTTGCTCTTGTATCTTCTGCTACCCATCCGGGTTCCAGTACCGTCAGCTGGTTCTCGGCAGTGTCTTTGGCACGGGTACTCCCTCCTGCCCAGCCTGGTTCCAGCACGCCAGCTGTTTCCGGGTAGTGTCAACGTCACTTTGCCTCCAATGCGTTGTCCTGTCGTGTTGCGGTCGGGTTAGCCGACTCTATGGTGCCTGCAGTTTAGGTGACTCCTATGTGGGCTGCGGGATCTGGCAATGAAGGCTGGTTCCATAGTGCCAATAGGACAAGCACCCTCTGTAGGACTGTGGGTTTTGGTAACTGCGGCCGGCTCGCGGCCTTGAACTTTTTTTTTACATGGGTACCTTCTGCTACCCATCCGGGTTCCAGTACCGTCAGCTGGTTCTCGGCAGTGCCTTTGGATTAGGTGCCTCCTTCTCGGTATCCAAGTTCCACCAACGTCTGCTGGTCCTTGGTAGTGCTTTCTGGCACAGGTACCTCCTGCTTAGTAACCGAGTTCCAGTAACATCAGCTGGTCCTCGGTAGTTCCATTGGCTCTTGTACCTTCTGCTACCCATCCGGGTTCCAGTAACATCAGCTGGTCCTCGGTAGTTCCATTGGCTCTTGTACCTTCTGCTACCCATCCGGGTTCCAGTACCGTCAGCTGGTTCTCGGCAGTGCCTTTGGATTAGGTGCCTCCTTCTCGGTATCCAAGTTCCACCAACGTCTGCTGGTCCTTGGTAGTGCTTTCTGGCACAGGTACCTCCTGCTTAGTAACCGAGTTCCAGTAACATCAGCTGGTCCTCGGTAGTTCCATTGGCTCTTGTACCTTCTGCTATCCATCCGGGTTCCAGTACCGTCAGCTGGTCCTCGGTAGTTCCTCAGCTTTCTTGTACCTTCTGCTACATTTCCAAGTTCAAGCTTTTTGAAATGGTTCTTGGTAATCACTCTGGATCTCCCTGACGAGGACCCTGAAGACGAGGACCCTGAAGACCAACCCTAAGAAGACGAGGACCCCGAAGACAATGACCCTGAAGACGAGGACCCTGAAGACCACCCCGAAGAAGACGAGGACCCTGAAGACCACCCCGAAGAAGACGAGGACCCTGAAGACCACCCCGAAGAAGACGAGGACCCCGAAGACGAGGACCCAGAAGACCAACCCGAAGAAGACGAGGACCCCGAAGACGAGGACCCCCGAAGACGACGACCCTGAAGACCACCCCGAAGAAGACCAAGAAGATGACCCTGAAGAAGTTGACCAAGAAGACAAAGAAGAGAAGACAAGCACCAAGATACAGAAAAACAAGAGACAGAAAACCAAGAAGCAGAAATACAAGAAGCTGCAGAACAAAAAGCGGAAGAACATTAAGCATAAGACTAAAAATCAGAGCAAAAGATAATATCTAAATTATAAGCAGAAGATGACTAAGCAGTGTATGGGGGTGAGTCCGTTCCTCCTCGTGGTGCCCCTGGAAAAGACCTGCTGCTGCAGGCCAAACTGAACGCGGACAAATCCTGTTGTAAATCTTTTGTGACGGGCAGAACGAAAGGTGTAATGTCCAACCTTTTATAGATAACAACTACAGGAATGCCTGTCACAAATAAGAATATGATGAAGAAGAAGAATATGAAGAAGATGAAGAAGTAGAATATGAAGAATGTAAAAAAAAGAATAATACGAAGAAGGTGAAGAAGACGAAGGTGAAGAAGAAGTGGATGAAAAAGATGCTGAGGATGATGAAGGAGAAAGTGTGGGAGAAGTAAAAAAGAAGGTGAAGAGCATGGAAGTAGTGAAACATAAATATCTGACAAAATATAAAAATACTTAACATAGTTAATATTTCCGTAACTCAGAACATAATAAAAAAATATTAATTCCTGCTATTCCATTTGACTGGGCTAAACCTCTATGCCTTTATTGTCTCCCCCACCTCCCCCAATACATTCTACATTATTCTTAGTTGTTTTCCTTCATGTAGAAATAACCTACAAGGAAAGAAAGGGTTTATTTTAATTCCGATATTTATGTCCCATTGACTTGCATTGGTTTCCGGTATCGGAATCGGCGATATCCGATACTTTTTCGGTATCGGTCCGATCCAATCCGATCCGATATTTCCCGATATCGGAAGGTATCGCTCAACACTACTCATCAGATGAGGGAGACCTTGATCACATTTCTGTTGTGCGAGGTTTGGGGGGAGAGGACAGAGGAAGGAAGCATGATTGTTACCTCGCCACCAACACAACAGGGACTTGGTGCTCCTGGATGCGCAACACACATGAGTGCCTTCTTGCTGCACTACCTGCAACATGACCCTCGAATTGTGAGAATTAGAAATAATCCTGACTACTGGGTTGCCACACTGTTAGATCCCCGGTACAAAAGTAAATTTGCAGAAATTATTCCTGCCATAGAAAGGGATGCACGCATGCAGGAGTATCAGCAGAGACTGTTGCAGAATCTTACATGTGCTTTTCCACAAAATACCAGTGGTGCATGTAGTGAATCTCACAGTTCCAACTTGCCAACCGTGGGACCGTCAGGTGTTCAGCACTCAAACCGTAACAGAACCAAAGTATCTGCTGGTAACATCAATTTTGCGGAATCATTTCACCACTTTTTTAGCCCATCCTTTGCAAGGCCACAGGAGACAAGAAGTCTGACACATAGTCAACGCCTAGAGACGATGGTACAGGAGTATCTCCAAGTAAACATTGAAGCCATGACTGTGTCACTGGACCCTTGCTCTTTTTGGGCTTCCAATCTGGATAAATGGCCGGAGCTAGCCACTTACGCCTTGGAGATCTTGTCATACCCCGCAGCCAGCGTTCTGTCTGAACGTGTGTTCAGCGCTACTGGTGGTGTGCTGACAGATAAGCGCACGCGGCTCTCCACTGATAATGTAGAGAGAAACGACTTTTCTACCCCTGTGTCATCCTGGGGAGAGTAAAAGCTTGATGATTGGTTAAAATCACCCTACCAACCGTTTTAAGCTTTCAAATTACTAATCATGTTTATCTGTATCTTGACTGGAAAATAATTTGGGCTTTGTAGCAGTGTGCAGCACTGATCCTATTAGGCCATCTATACTAAAGCTTCACCAGATTTAAAATTAATAATAATTTTTAGCTGCATCTAGCCCGGAAAATAATTTTGGGGCTCCGAGATGCGCAAGACACATAAGTGCCTTCTTGCTGCACTACCTGCAGCATGACCCTCATATTGTCAGAATTCGAAGTAATCATGACTACTGGGTTGCCACACTCTTAGATCCCCCAAACTTTTCGATCAACCTTTTCATTTTAATAAAGACCAAAAAAATGGTCATTTTTGAAATTATAAGCATTAGCAGGTTGTTAGAAACTGAAATCAAACAGTTTTCAACTCAAAACTTTATTCTAGGTGATGTTACATTTTCACATAGGACCCCTTGTTCGAAAGGAGCTTCTGAACTCTCTCGTCCATTGAATTTGTCAGGTTTTGGATGGTTTCTGCTTCAATTGTTTTGCATGAGGACAGAATACCCTCCCAGAGCTGTTGCTTAGATGTGAACTGCCTCCCGCCATCATAGACACTCCTTTTAATGATGCTCCAAAGGTTCTGAATGGGGTAGAGGTCAGGGGAGCATGGGGGTCACACCATAAGTTTGTCCCCTTTTATGCACATATCAGCCAGAGATGTAGATGTTTTATGTGCAGCATGAGATGGTGCATTATCATGCAAAAAAATGATCTTGCTGTGAAATACACGGTTCTTCTTCTTGAACCATGGCAGGAAGTGCTGTTTGAGAAAATCCACATACATTATGGAGTTCATCTTTAGCGCCTTCAGGGATCCTAAAGGGGCCGACAATCTCTCTCCCCATGATTCCAGCCCAAAACATTACTCCACCTCCTCCTTGTTGGCGCTGTAGCCGTGTTTGCGTGGGGTGTCCATCAACCAGCCATCCTCCACTCCATCCATCTGGACCATCGAGCGCTGCACGGCACTCATCCGTGAACAAAACAGTTTTGAAATCAGTCTTCATGTAATGTTTGGCCCACTGGAGCCGTTTCTGCTTGTGTGAAGTGGATAGAGGAGGTCGACAGGATGGCGTATGCACAGCTGCAAACCTCTGAAGGAGCCTGCATCTTGTTGTTCGGGGGACGTTGGAGGCACCAGCAGCTTCAAAAACTTGTCTGCTGCTATGACAAGGCTTTTTGCCGCTGCTCTTTCAACCTGACGTAATTGCCTGTAGGAAAGAGTCCTCAATTTGCCCTTATCAGCACGCACACGTGTGTACTGTGAATCAGCTACATACTTCTTGATTGCCAAGACACTTCATCCTGATCATCGCACAATGTTGATTGTAGTCATGCCTTGACCTAAACACTCCACAATTTTTTGCTTCTCAGCAGCCGACACATCCTTTTTCTTTCCCATTTTGGCAGAAAATGTAGGCTGCTTAATAATGTGAGACAGCCTTCTTAAGTAGTCTTGCCTTTCATTGGACACACCTGCCAAACTAATTAGCACAGGTGTCTGCAATTGCTTACAGTGATATAAAGAGCCCTGACACACATCACCATCAATGAGTTTAACTGACAAACAAACAAATTCTTCCCTTATCACTCAAACACTTTTTGCATAATAATTTGGAACGCAGTGTACATGTGCTTTTCCACAAAACACCAGTGGTTCACGTCGTGAATCTTACAGTTCTAACTTGCCAACCGTGGTCTGTATGGAGTTGTTCAATAAAGGGCCCAAAATTAAGATAACATAGATGGGAGAGGTCTCTATGAATAGGAATTCCTAAGTATTTGATACCCTGTGAGGGCCAGGCAAAGGGAAAGTTGGACTGGATGGAATCCTATATGGATTTGGAGAGGGAGACATCGAGGGCCTCAGACTTCGCTGCATTGATTTTAAAATATGACCATGTAACAAAGTGATCTATTTCAGCCATAACAGCATGGATGGATATATGTGATTGAGTGATATATACTAGGACATCATCAGCAAATAGAGAGCACTTGTACTCGGTGCCTCCCACCTCAATCCACCTAATATTGGGGTTATGGCGAATTGATGAGAGCAGGTGCTCCGTCACTAGGATGTATAAGAGAGGGGACAGAGAACATCCCTGCCTTGTCCCATTGGTGATTGTGAAAGGTGATGAAAATGTTCTGACGCGCCCCCTGGGCCTTGGGACACCCGGAGCCGGACCCTTTTTGGTGGATGCTGGTGGTTGTAGTCTCCATGTCGGCGACCCGGTTCCGTGGCTCAGGGCGGTCAAACCAGTGGTGGAACTATTTATGTGGTTTTGATGTTTAAATGTCCGACTACGCCACCCGTGGATTGCGGTCAGAGTGAACCGCCACTCCAGGGCAGACCGCTGAGGCTGGTGTTGTGGGTGCAGCAGAGCGTAGCATAACTCCCCACGGGAGGAGTATAGCCTCAGGGCAGTGTATGCGGAGGATGGGGGTGATGGTGCAGGGCAGCAGCAGTAACGACACAGAGTCAGTGATGCAGTCCAGGGCCTTTACTCACAGTTCTTATTATCCAGACCACGTCTGCAGGTAACGGCTGCCCACGTCGTACTGTGCTCACCAGGTGAGGGGCTCAGACAACTCCCAGATAACTTTGGAGTGCTTCACAGGACCCCCTTTGTGTGTCCTTTGTCTGGCCTTTCTTACCAACCCTTCTGTCCGGCTGCCTCGGGCCTCCTCTTGGTAAACTTGGCGCCAGTTTCCCTGACCCTATGTGGTGCCTTCCTAGCGGGTGTAGCGAGGGGCTGCGCCACATAAAATGTCACAGCCTCCTGTTTCTAGCTGAGGGTCGTTTCCTGCCTCCACTAGTTTCGGGGACCGGTCTCCCCCTTTGGCCTGACCCCTCCACGCAGGTGGATTCGGGCGTGCGGTGGCGACTCGCCCGTCCACACCCCTGGGATCCCTTCGTTCCTCGTTCCTGGAGCCTTCTCCGCTCCTCTTCCTTCCTTCTCCCTCTTCCAGGCCTGGGCCTCTGTTACTAGGCCCGCCTCCGGAGCAGAGCTCATGCAGAGCCCCTGCTCCCTGCCACTTCTGCTCAGACTTCTCTGCACTGAACTAAGATGGTGCCCACCTTTTATACTCCCTTCTCAATGCACCCAGGAACTGCTTCCTCCCTGCTCCTGAACTACAGGGTTCCCCTTCCTCAGTGTTCCCTCCCCCCACTCCAGCCAGGGACAGGGACTGTCGTGCCCATCTCAGGGGCATATTGGTCGCCCTGCCCCACGGCAATGTGGTGTAATGCATTCAGGTGTCGGGTCCTGATCCACACTACATCCTTACCTGAGAGTGAGATATCACACCTCTGGGTGAGGTGCAATACCTCTGTAGCAACCGAGCCCTCAGGGTGCTACAGTTCCATCTATCTTCAGCCTAGGTGACGTATTGCGATACAGGGCCGTGATTTTGGCTATAAAAGGGTCCCCTAGACCCCTACCCCAAGCTTTTTAAGAGAATCATATATGGCGTGCCAGGAGACTCTATGGAATGCTTTCTCAGCATCCAACGAGAGTATCTAATTACAAATTTTTAACTGCATCTAGCCCAGGAAATACTTTGTGCATAGTAGCAGTGTCTGCTAGTCAGCGGATTATCCCGGCTGTTATGCAAGCTACACCACCTGTAGTTTGGACACTTAATTTTTTCAAAGGAAATGCTTCGGGACCACGGGATACTCAGTGAAGAGCATCAGGAGGCGCCCCAAGGCATAGGGGCTGGGACTGGCACTAGGATGCCTTGCGGTGGACAGCCGAGCTCGATCCTTATAAAAGCTTTTTAACTGCAGCAGCTTTAGTGGACGCTACTGGAGCTGGAATTACGCGGCTGCTGGCATGAGACTTGCCCTCCAATAGATCCTTGTAAATGGATTTAAAGTGTATTCATTCAAATTAGAGAGACAATTTAAATTAAAAAGCTTAGAGCTGCCTCCACCACAGGGGGGCTCGCTCGACCCACCAGCGGACAGGCACCAGTATTGGGAGAGGGGGGCTGGCCGTCAGGGTTCACCGTGGCTCTGGCACAAACCCGGTGACACGGAGGTGGCACGGGCAGGAGCGGACTGAACGTGTCGGCTTCTCACTTTTTGGATTTTAGAAGGGCATGACATGCCTATATCTGTGTCTCCCCCTCCTTTTACTCCTCCACCTCTTTTCTTTTCGCATGACTATATGTACTTGTCACTTTTCCATGTGTTAGTTGTGTCTTCTGAGCAGTTTGTCAGCTTTTGGACACCTTTGAAGGTGTTTTCTATGTGTTTCTATGTGTTTTTGTTTGCCTGCCATTGGTTTTAACGGTGTTCGAAGGTGTTCGATGAACAGTTCCACGAACAGTTCGGCGAACACACCGGTGTTCGACGAACCGAACCGAACTCGAACACTACGGGGGTGGCTCAACACTAGTTGACAGTAAGTGGGATCTCCAACCTCGTCATCATCACCCTGTGTGTCATCACACCCGTCGTCCTCAGATCAAACCTCTTCCTGCCCTGACAAAAAACTAAAGTTGTTGCTCCAATCAGGTATTTGAGTCTCATCATCGTCTTCATCATTGTCTCCACCAACAGGAGATACAGTTTGGGAACTTGGGTCGACATTATGGTCAGAACCTTCTGTGTCTGGTCCTGGATCCGACTCATAAAGATTCTGGGCATCAGTGCAGATCATTTCCTTGTCTGGATTCACAGAAGCTCTGGAGTCGACCTCTGATTCCCAGGCTATAGTATGAGTAAACAGCTCTGCAGACTCAACCACCTGTTCTAACCCATACTCAGACGGGCAGCTGGAGACTTGGGAGTTGTGAGGAAGCAAGTGCGATTGGGGTGACACCTCTGAGGACTGGAGCATTTGTGATGTTGAAGTTGAAGTGGAGAAGAGCCCATTTAAAGGAGCACTTGATATCCGTTGAAGCACCTGCTGTTTTTGTGCCTCATCTGTAATTTGTAGCAATTGGCGTGGCCGTAAGAAAGGGATCTTATCACATTGTCCGTTAAAGAAGTAGACATCTTAGTTTGGCTGGAAGATGGTCTTTCTTCTGCAGATGCTACTGTTGCATTAACACCAACCCCACGGACACAACCTTTTTTCCCCTTCCCAACACGCCTATTCCCCTTTCCACCAGCAGCAGGCCTTTTTCCACTCATTTTGGTGGTTAACTAATTGACAACTCTGCAGTTGTTTGCACAAAAAACAATGGATGGGAACCGAGCAGAGCTGAGTGGCCAAACTGTGGTATTAGCCGAAAAGTATTGGCTGGGTTTGATGCAGATAAAAATTATTTTGAATTTGCAACCTGGTGGAGGTTAGTATAGATGGACTAACAGAACAAGTCCCACACACTGCTACAAGCCAAAATATCTATTCGGAGCTAGATGCAGAAAGAAATTATATTGAATTTGCAACCTGGTGGAGGTTAGTATAGAAGGACTAATAGAACAAGTCGCACACACTGCTACAATCCGAAATATTTTTTCAGAGATAGATGCAATAAAAAATTATATTGAATTTGCAACCTGGTGGAGGTTAGTATAGATGGACAAATAGAACAAGTCCCACACACTGCTACAAGCCAAAATATTTTTTCAGAGCTAGATACAGAATAAAAATTATATTGAATTTGCAACCTGGTGGAGGTTAGTATAGATGGACTAATATAACAAGTCCCACACACTGCTACGAGACTAAATATTTTTTCAGAGCTAGATGCAGAAAATAATTATATTGAATTTGCAACCTGGTGGAGGTTAGTATAGCTGGACTAATAGAACAAGTCCTACACACTGCTACAAGCCGAAATATTTTTTCAGAGCTAGATGCAAAAAAAAATTATATTGAATTTGCAACCTGGTGGAGGTCAGTTTAGATGGACTAATAGAACAAGTCCCACACACTGCTACAAGCCGAAATATTTTATCAGAGCTAGATGCAGAAAAAAATTATATTGAATTTGCAATCTGGCTGAGGTTAGTATAGATGGACTAATAGAACAAGTCCCACATACTGCTACAAGCCGATATATATTTTCAGAGCTAGATGCAGAACAAAATTATATTGAATTTGCAACCTGATGGAGGTTTGTATAGATGGACTAATAGAACAAGTCCCACTCACTACTACAAGCAGAAATAATTTTTCAGAGCTAGATGCAGAAAAAAATTATATTGAATTTGCAACCTGATGGAGGTCAGTATAGATGGACTAATAGAACAAGTCCCACACACTGCTACAAGCCGAAATATTTTTTCAGAGCTAGATGCAGAAAATAATTATATTGAATTTGCAACCTGGTGGAGGTTAGTATAGATGCACTAATAGAACAAGTCCTACACACTGCTACAAGCCGAAATATTTTTTCAGAGCTAGATGCAATAAAAAATTATATTGAATATGCAACCTGGTGGAGGTCAGTTTAGATGGACTAATAGAACAAGTCCCACACACTGCTACAAGCCGAAATATTTTATCAGAGCTAGATGCAGAAAAAAATTATATTGAATTTGCAACCTGGCTGAGGTTAGTATAGATGGACTAATAGAACAAGTCCCACATACTGCTACAAGCCGATATATATTTTCAGAGCTAGATGCAGAACAAAATTATATTGAATTTGCAACCTGATGGAGGTTAGTATAGTTGGACTAATAGAACAAGTCCCGCACACTACTAAAAGCAGAAATAATTTTTCAGAGCTAGATGCAGAAAAAAATTATATTGAATTTGCAACCTGATGGAGTTCAGTATAGATGGACTAATAGAACAAGTCCCACACACTGCTACAAGCCAAAATATTTTTTCAGAGCTAGATGCAGAAAAAAAGTATATTGAATTTGCAACCTGGTGGAGGTTAGTATAGATGGACTAATAGAACAAGTTCCACACACTGCTACAAGCCGAAACATTTTTTCAGAGCTAAATGCAGAAAAAAATTATATTGAATTTGCAACCTGGTGGAGGTTAGTATAGATGGACTAATAAAACAAGTCCCACACACTGCTACAAGCCGAAATATTTTTTCAGAGCTAGATGCAGAAAAAATTTATATTGAATTTGCAACCTGGTGGAGGTCAGTATAGATGGACTAATATAACAAGTCCCACACACTGCTTCAAGCCGAAATATTTTTTCAGAGCTAGATGCAGAAAAAAATTATATTGAATTTGCAACCTGGTGGAGGTTAGTGTAGATGGACTAATAGAACAAGTCCCACACACTGCTACAAGCCGAAATATTTTTTCAGAGCTAGATGAAGAAAAAAATTATATTGAATTTGCAACCTGGTGGAGGTTAGTATAGATGGACTAATAGAATGATGCTATGCCCAAAAGGTTTTTTTTCACTAGGTGCAGTAAAAAAATTGGTATTCTGTACATAGGTGGTGTAGCTTGCAACACAGATAGGCTACTCCACTGACTAACACACACTGCAAGAAGCCAAAAAGGATTTGCTTTGCTAGATTTATCCAAATGCTGTGAAAAAAACTTGCACAGCACAAAAACAGACCTGCCTGGCAAAAAGTGATAGGAACTGATGTAACCTAGCCCTCAAAAGGAGTGCAATTACAATTAGTCTTTACTCCCAACCTATCTATTTAAGAGCACAGACCTGCCTGATAAAAGTGATAGGAACTGATGTAACCTAGCCCTGAAAAGGACTGCAATTACAATTAGTCTTTACTCCCAACCTATCTATTTAAGAGCACAGACCTGCCTGATAAAAGTCGTAGGAAATTATGTAACCTAGTCCTTAAAAGGACTGCAATCACAACTATTCCCTACTCCCAAGCTATCTGTAGATTTGTGCGTAAATTTGCTTGAAATTAATAAAGTATAGCGCACACAGCAACAGCGGTGCCGTCTAACACGCAGCTGCAGCAGTGAGAAAATGGTGGCGACGGGGAAAATGGCTGGGTCTTATAGGGCAAGGACATGTGACATACACTGCCAATGACACATGCCCTTTCTTGTGTGAAAAAAAGCAGTTCGCTCCGTGTGTGCGCTGCTGATAGCCTGACAGATTGCACCTCCCCACTGTAAATGCAGGAAAGAGAAAAAAAAATGGAGATCTTCATTTTTTATGCAGAGATCCATCCCCTGCCCCTCCCCCCACCCCGCTGTACACTCAAACTGCGTATTAACATTAATTTTCAGCATTACTGAGAAAAATTCCAGTTATGATTTTGGTGCACGAACATTTATCGAACATAACCTCGAACAGCCAAATTTTTTTCAAATTTTTCGTGTTCACCGATTGGCTCGAACACCGCCCAAAACAGCTCGAATTTGAGATTGGCGAACAGTTTAAGTCGAACACCGCTCATCTCTACTCCTCATACTCCACCACCATATCAACAGGGTGACCATCAACCAACACCCACTTCATTTTTTTAAAGGTGTTTATGATTCCCATAGGAAATATTTTTAGAGGCCTCTAAAATTCTGAATATACAGTATGTTCATGTATACAGTATGTTCATGTATACCGTATGTTCATTTGTACCCCCCAGGGATAAATGTTTTTCAGCCCATGCATTACTAGTATAGGAGACCCACTCGTTAATAATGAAAACTATTTTTTTAATAAGGTCCTCCTCTATGTCTCTTCAAAGGGGTATTGGAGTGCATCCTAATTTTTGGCAGCCCTTACTGTCACTGCATACGAAATAACAGAATAGGAGACCCACTCCTTTATAATGGAACATTTTTTTAAATGAAGCCTACCTCTACGTCTCTTTCAATGTGTATTAAAGTGCATCCTAATTTTTAGAAGCCCTTGAACTTGTTGCATAAGTAATAACAGTATAGGAGGCACTCTCCTATGTTGTATGTTGCAGTACCAGATGGCCCTGATTGAAGAATTATTAAAAAAAATCCCATCTGGCATCAGCGGTCACAGTTTCTTGGACAACCAAAGAGTGCAAGTGAGGGCGAAAAAAAGCAGATGCAGCAGAGGCAGGGGAACACTGTCAAAGGTCTGGAACAGTTTTCTCAGACCCTTCCAGCACCCAGGCACTGATGCGCATGTTATTCTAACAAGGAGGGAAAAGTTTTCGAAGATGTTGAAGAACTACCTTGGCGACCGTACCAGTGACCTCCGTGATTCCTCTGTACCTTACAACTATTGGGTATCCAAACTGGACACATGGCATGAACTGTTTCTCAACGCCTGGGAGGTTCTGGCTGCTAGCATTTTGTAAGAGATGTTTTTTAGTGCCACCAGGGGTATTATAACATATACACAATAACAGTATAAGAGTCCTACTCCTTAATAATTGGAAGCCCAATTGAAATCGATTCAATATTCTACAATGTTACCTTTCTTGTCTGAAATTCTTTTACGGGTGAGGTATCCCAGTATGGATAACGTATTGCACCAATCCAGCCAGGTATTATTGCCTTATACTGCGCATTGCTGCTGCTATGGAGAAAAAAAATCTATTCTATACCCTATTGATACTGCTGTTAGCTATATTTACAATAGGGGCAAGTGGAAGGTATCATCAGCTGGAAATGAGTGTTGTTCATTGTCGTCCAATACATCTCTTCCACAGTGCATTACTTGATCTGTCCATGCATTCATTGACCGATTCATAATTTTTTATGGTGAACTGTAATTAGAAATTGATGAAAGCAGACAGGGTTGCTTGCAGTCCTTCACAGTTTAGTGGTGCAACGTACTGTGATAAATCGACTCACTTGTCTTCTTAAAAAGGCAGACACAGGACCAATTTCTATTTAAAGTGCGGCTGATTTATTGCAGTCCTCATAAATCACGTCACCAGAAAATGTAAATACAGCCTTTATCCGGCAGAAGGTAAAACATAAAATAACAAGTCCAGACAATAGTACTGGTTAGCCTACCTGGCTTAGACTCCAGCATCCATGTCCTTTAACAAAGGGATTCACACCAGGAGACCTGCAATCTCTATACATTAAGTATGTGTTAAACAAACAGCTGAGAGCATTCACCTCCAGACCACCCCACCCCACACCAAATGCTCTCCAGGCTGGGGTTTTATCCTCTTACCTCCTCCCTCTCTACAGGCGTTCAATCACCCTATCACTCAAGATGGATGTTTAACCCACTCATGTGCTGGAACCTTTTTCCTATTTTTAATTACTGGAACTAACAACCTCAGTGCTACATATCTCCCCTCCAGTACTTTGCCAGTGACTTTGTCACAGTACAAAAAAACCCTCTTCGGAACCAGTGAAATTCTATTTTCTATTGTATTATATTATCTCTCTTATCTCTTATCTGAGATTCATGTATGGGTGACTTGTAGCAGTTGGGATACTGTCTTATATGCATCTAATCAGGAATTATTGTATTATACTCTGTGCTGAAAAAAAAAAAAAACTATTCCCTATTGATTGATAATTCTGGTTTGATGGTATTATCAGCTGGAAATGACTGTTCATTATGGATGTGTCAGATCATGTCTCACACACCACATGCCCAGATAAGATAGTACAATGTTAAAATTACATTTGCTGGTGAATGTATTTTTCACCATTGAAAGAATTGCAAAAGTGCAAAAACGCATCAACAATGCCATATGTGTATATAGCCCTAGGTGTGGAGGAGCATTTTGGTTTTTGGTTATTTATTTTGTCTTTTTTAGAAGTCATTACCCTGGAAAGGATGTTCCTTATCATTTATTCAAGGAAAATATATTTTTGCTTTGTTTTTGTATGTTTTATTGTGAGTCCGTAAAAGTGGTGTAATACTCTAGCAATGATGTTGACAGAAGTGATCTGGGAGTCAGAGATGCTTCCAGGGGTCTTCCCCATGCTGTTCACATGTCATTTGGGCACTGTTTCTATCAATTGGACCAATTTTTAGGCCCTCTGCAGACCTCCGGGGGGAAATGTGCCTGAAAAATGCTCGAGTTTCCCATAGACTTACATTGGGCTCGTTGCTTGCACCAAGTACCCGAGCATTACGATTTGCTCGACCCGAGCAACGAGTCCCAGAGCATTTTAGTGCTCGCCCATCACTAAAGTTTACTTCTTCACTATGTTTAACTTTTTAGAGAATGTCATATATAACTTTTTTACATACTGTATTTTATGAATGTAAAAAAATGATTTGGGATTCTTAACTAAAGCTGATGACTTAAAGATTATTCTATTTCCCTATTGACTGGAACACTGGAGACTGATCAGAAAAGGAACATCTCCGGGGACTTATTCTATCAGGCACTTTGTCTTCATTTCATACATAAATATCCACAGATAATGAATCCCATTCTTATATTTCTAGTCCACGCTAAGCTGACTACACTGCTGTCTAACATCGATCCTCGAGAGCAACGAGAAGAAAGTAATGTGAAAACGATTGTCAAGAGCAAAGACGTTCCTGATGTGAGAATCATTTGTATAACAATGCACAAGAAATACTTAATGATTATTTCCAAGTGTTTTATAAATCATAATAAGATGAAGTATTCAAAAAGTAACCAAATATTATACATACAACATTTTTATTATTGATATTTACGGTAATTTGCATTTCATGTGTTTTGTAATCTGGAAGGTTCAAATTGTCTTTATAATTGTATCTTAATTCTTAAAATATTTTAACATTTCCAAATAATCAGTGAGATCAATGTAAATATATTTCAAGAGAAACTAAAATGCATTTATTTTTTTATCTTTTTTAATAATTTTGTCTGGGATGGAAAGTTATAAAAAGTTGCCTTCATTTACCTTCATTTCTGTAAAAAAAATTGTATGTAAGTCGCTTCCAATCCCCTCTGCTTTCCCTTGTCTATTTGCCTGCCTTCAGCTGCCTTGATATCAAAACATATACATTAGGAGTACAGATGATGGCAGTGGATGATCTTTGTTCCTCTGAGTGTCCTGCTGCTGACCCTTTCACTGCCATCATCTGTACTCCCAATGAGTATTTTCTGATATCAATGCAGCTGTAGGCAAGGAAATCGACTGGGGAAAAACAAGGGTTTGGACGTCGCTTACATACAATTTTTCAAAAATATTAAGACAAATCCCATAATAAAGTGTTTTGTAAAGTTTCATAAGTTTACATGCTGGACAAAATTAAATATAGAAAAATGAAACTTTAATTACTCCTTAATCACTTGTATTATGTGATGGCTTCATTTAACAATTTAGGATAGAAGAGGGAAAATTGATAACATTATATGTAAAGTTTGGTGTCTAAACTACAATGTGCAAAACTACAGTGCTAACCACTGAGCCACCATGCTGGCCATATATGAATATGCTTTCTAGTATGCTCATTGAAGTGAATTACTATCAGTATTTTAGGTGCTTTATATTTATATATCTTCTGCTGGGTGGCTTTAATGTATTTTTATCTTGAACTGGGTATAATATGTTTTAAAGATTATTTTATGAGTTTCATCTGGTTTTACCATCTGTCCTGATATGATTTTTTTTATTTTCTTTCCATTTTTACCATGACATGATAAAAAAATAATACATATTTTTCTAACATTTTCTGCATTACTTTGCTATTGATTGTTTTGATAATGCTACAATCTAGTACACGATACACTCTATCTATTTTAATGCTTTTTATTCTATAGATCGTATATTGAGGCCCCACCTGGTCTCATCTCTTATGAGAATATTTTTTTATCATTTTATATTAGTTTTTACTTTGAAGAAGTTCAGAATAACTAGCTCCCACAGGTCCAGACATGTACGCCAGAGATGAGCAAATCTACTAAGATTCAACTTCACAGACCGATAGTATTTTTCAATAAAATAATATTCACATTGAAGTTCTCTGATGTAAATTGAATGTTCCTTATTCTGCTCAGGAGCCTCTCAACTACAGAACATATAAATCATCGGGTGAAGAATAAATAAATACTCACCTTGCTCTCATCTATCTGGCCGCCATACATTGCCGTCCGGTGCTCTTCTCAATCTCTCGCTCTCACGGCATGATACAATGACCTGGGTGATGACATCTAAGATCTATGTAATGCCAAACGCCAAGTGAAGATTCTGGAAAAGGAGATGTCGGGACAAGTAAGTGGTGAAGTGAGTATCTAATTTGTTTTCCACAATTTTTTTTACTATAATTCAGCATATGAAAAAAATATTGAATTCTGAAGAGTTTGTAGTTCTTTTAAATTCTAAGCAAATTCACTTCACCTCCAAGAGATTTGCTCATCTTTAATGTACACACAAATATAAACATGTAAGAAACTTTCCATCGGTCCCTCATCTCATTGACCTGCAGTCCTACGGGCTTCAGGTATCCAGTGTGTTTGACTAACCAAGAAGTTCTAAAAAATGGAGTAGTAATTATTATAGCAATGTTGGGTTCAACATCTTAATGTCTGTGTCTCCTAAGATGTTATCATGTTTAGCCTGATACTGATACATCTGTACCATAAAGTCTATAGGATCAAGGATCAGGATAGCAAAGATTTGAAAAGAGAAATTATGGGATCAGACAGAAAACTAAAATAGTAGAAGGAGAACATTGATAGGAAAAAGTTTTTTTTTGTTTTATATAATAGGTTATAACTTCCACTTCCCCAGTCTACATGCAGAACAGGACGGCGGTTACAGATTTCATCCTCTTAGGGTTTCAAGTCCGTGTAGGTTTAAGACTTTTCCTCTTTTGTTTGTTCCTCATTGTTTATTGTCTGATAATATGTGGAAATCTCCTGATCATTGTCCTGGTGTCCATCAGCAAGAACCTCCAAACTCCAATGTACTTTTTCATCTCACAATTGTCCTTCGGTGACATTTTATTGACCATGATCATTGTTCCCAGTATGTTATACATTTTACTGAATAATGGAGGAACCATTACTTTTACCAATTGCATCGCCCAATTGTATTTCTTCTGTTCCTCAGAAGCATTTGAAGGTTTTCTTCTCGCTGTGATGTCCTACGACAGATATGTGGCCATCTGTAATCCTCTCCGTTACTCCTCTATCATGACAAGCGGGTATTGTGTTATATTGACCGTCTTCTGTTGGTTGTTTGGATTTTCTTTTAACTTGATCTACACCATTACAACATCCCAACTAACCTTTTGTGGTCCAAATGTCATTGACCATTTATTCTGTGACCTTGTTCCTCTTCTAGAACTTGCTTGTTCAGACATTTTTATTGTCCATTTAGAAATTTATGTAGTAGGCATTCCAAATTTATTAATTCCAATCACAATCATTGTATTATCTTATACTTATATTGTCTTAACCGTCGTAAGGATCCCATCTAGTACCGGTAGACAGAAAGCCTTCTCCACCTGTAGCTCCCACCTCACTGTTGTCTCTATATTCTATGGGACTATATTCAGTGTTTATGTTGTACCTACAAAACAATCAGTCATCATCAACAAAATCCTATCCCTGTTATATACTGTATTTACTCCACTGATCAACCCCATTATATACAGTCTGAGAAATAAAGACATTAAAAAAGATGTACAGGAAACATTTATCCTTATGATGTCGAATTTTCACAATATTTTATAAAGATAATCCCCCAATTAAAAAAATAAATAAAATTGCTGACAGTTGTGTCAGTCATGAATCCACAAAGTACTTGAATAGACTATTTTATTGAATTTGGTACTTGTCTTGAGGTTTAATTAATCATTTCACCCGATTACAAGTTCATTATTCACAACTGAACATACAGTAGTTGCTTACGTAGTAAGACACAAGTCCTGAAAGACCATCATTATACATCACGCAATGCTTTGTTAATTATAATATGGAATTTCCTTTATCCTTACAAAAGCATTTTGCTCTTTTCTGAATGTTGTCAATATATCTGTCATTATTTCCTTTCTTAAATTTAGTAATGTAATTAAGAAATACCCTTCCCTGGTTCTGGTATTACTAATTGTATTTCTTCACACTTTTGCTGCCACTGATTTTCATGAACAATTTACACGTCTGATTGGCAGGACAATTTTAACACATTTATTGTGGACATAGTGATGATCGAGCATGCTCGCCACTATTCGGCACTCGCCAGAGCATCTCAGTGCTCGATATGCTCGGTGCTCGGCGAGTAATTTTGAAATGCTCGGGTTGGAGCTCTAGTCCCGTCCTGCATGTTTGGTGCTGTTTAAACAGCGAATTAACATTCGGGAATTGCCTGCTAGCTACTGTAATGCCGTAGCCATGTTGGTTGTGGCATTACAGTGATTGTCTGGCCTCATAGCGTCATCAGGTTTATATAAGACCTGGTGACCCTATGCTCGTCACAGTGTACCGTGGAAACAGTGAGAGTTGGAAGAGGTGCTACTGACTGAGGGACAGAATTGGCGGCTATTTTAAACAGAGAATCCACATCACTGTTAGAAATGTATTCTAACAGTACTTCTAAGGACTAATTCTGATGAATATTAATCCTGGTGAAAGCAGTAGTTAGGCATAGTTTGAGGAGAACATATACTACAGAATAGGGTGTATTGGACGTTCTTTCTGCTGCTGTTACTCATATCCAGAGCCCTAGATATCAGGGCTAAAAATCTTTTTGTTTTTAATCCTGATTATTTTGGTGAAAAGCAATATAATACACAATTAGAGATGAGCGGTGTTCGAATCAAACTGTTCGACAATTTCAAATTCGAGCTGTTTTGGGCGGTGTTCGAGCCGTTCGACAAACCCGAACGATTTGAGAAAAATTCGGCTGTTCGAGGTTATGTTCGATAACTGTTCCTGCACCAAAATCGTAACTGGATTTTTTCACAGTAATGCTGATAATCAATGTTAATACGCAGTTTGAGTGTACAGCGGGGTGGGGGGAGGGGCAGGGGATGGATCTCTGCATAAATAATGAAGATCTCCATTTTTTTTCTCTTTCCCGCATTTACAGTGGCGAGGTGCAATCTGTCAGCCTATCAGCAGCGCACACACGGAGCGAACTGCTTTTTTTCACACAAGCAAGGGCATGTGTCATTGGCTGTGTATGTCACATGTCCTTGCCCTATAAGACCCAGCCATTTTCCCCATCGCCACCATTTTCTCACTGCTGCAGGTGAGTGTTAGACGGCACTGCTGCTGCTGTTAGCGCTATATTGTGTAACTGTGAATTGCAAGCAAATTTTCTCTTAAATAGACAGAAAGGTTTAGGGAGTAGAGACTAGTTTGTAATTTCAGCCCTTTTGAGGGCTAGGTTACAGCAGTTCCTAGCACTTTTAGCAGGCAGGTCTGTGCTCTTAAATAGACAGATAGGTTGGGAGTAGTGAATAGTTGTAATTCCAGCCCTTTTGAGGGCTAGGTTACATCAGTTCGTATCACTTTTTGCCAGGCAGGTCTGATTTAGTGCTGTGCAAGTGTTTTTCACAGCATTTGGCTAAATCTAGCTAAGCAAATCCTTTTGGGCCTCTTGCAGTGTGTGTTAGTCAGTGGAGTGGCCTATCTGTGTTGCAAGCTACACCACCTGTGTATGCAATACAATTTTTTTACTGCACCTAGCCAAGTAAAACCTTTTGGGCAAATTAGCAGTGTGTGTTAGTCAGTGGAGTAGCCTATCTGTGTTGCAAGCTACACCACCTGTGTAGGTAATACCAATTTTTTACTGCACCTAGCCAAGTAAAACCTTTTGGGCATATTAGCAGTGTGTGGTACTCATTCTATTAGGCCATCTATACTAAGTTCCACCAGCTTTCAAATTACTAATAATTTTTAGCTGCATCTTGCCTGTAAAATAATTTTGGGCAAAGTAGCAGTGTGCGCTGCTCATTCGATTAGGCCATCTATACTAAGCTCCACAAGCTTTCAAATTACTAATAATTTTTAGCTGAATCTTGCCTGGAAAATAATTTTGGGCCCGTAGCAGTGTGTGGTACTCATTCTATTAGGCCATCTATACTAAGCTCCACCAGCTTTCAAATTACTAATAATTTTTAGCTGCATCTTGCCTGGAAAATAATTTTGGGCATAGTAGCAGTGTGTGGTACTCATTCTATTAGGCCATCTATACTAAGCTTCACCAGCTTTCAAATTACTAATAATTTTTAGCTGCATCTTGCCTGTAAAATAATTTTGGGCATATTAGCAATGTGTGGTACTCATTCTATTAGGCCATCTATTCTAAGCTCAACCAGCTTTCAAATTACAAATAATTTTTAGCTGCATCTTGCCTGTAAAATAATTTTGGGCATATTAACAGTGTGTGGTACTCATTCTATTAGACCATCTATACTAAGCTCCACCAGCTTTCAAATTACTAATAATTTTTAGCTGCATCTTGCCTGGAAAATAATTTTGGGCATAGTAGCAGTGTGTGGTACTCATTCTATTAGGCCATCTATACTAAGCTCCACCAGCTTTGAAATTAATAATAATTTTTAGCTGCCTGTATCCCGGAAATTAAATTTGGGCATAGTAGCAGTGTGTGGTACTCATTGTATTAGGCCATCTATACGAAGCTCCACCAGCTTTGAAATTAATAATAATTTTTAGCTGCATCTAGCCCGGAAAATAATTTTTCTTCCCAATAGTGGTAGCAATAGAAATATGGGGCGCGCGCCTGGCTAACAAAAATATATGCTTCATAACAAAAAACACCAGCCTAGCGCACTGCATTAATAAGATGGCATCATCGTCACTCCCAGTGCTAGGCCTACTACGCCGGCTAGCATTCCTGTGCCTAAAACAATGTATGGGTCCGCGCTAGCCACGATGCTGAGGGGTCTAATGCTGCTGCTAATGCTTTTTCACAATTCAATTGGCAGATTTTCACAGAGCACCTCCCCAACGCCCACCCATCGGGCAACTGTTGCCCACCCTCCCTATGGGATCTAGTGGCGAATAGTTGATGCCATTAATCAGAGCGTCAGTTGCCCCGTCGACGTGGAAAGCATACTGTAAGGCTTGGGAAGAGTGGGCACGACTAGTAGCAGGCAGACAGGTTGACCAATGTGAACAAGCCAGATTACAAGTCACCATAGAATTTCTCCACCAGCTAAAGATGAGGGGCATATCAGGGGCGTCAGCGCAGCGGTGTCTGACCGGAGTAGCATTTCACTTCCAACTACTGAATTGGGGAGATGTGACAAAAAGATTCATCATCAGACAATCCATAAAAGGGTGGAAAAGGGGTCAGCCAAGTCAGGAGTGTAGAGGTCCCATCCCGTGTCACTTAAACTGATTTCTCACAACATATCCCTAACACCATTAACATGACACTCACAATTTGAAGCAACACTACTGTCTATTGCATTTGCGATCGCCTTCTTCGGGGCGCTATGCATAAGCGAATTAGTCCCTCAATCCAAAATTACCACCAGTGGAGGCTTATTACACCAGGACGTAGTCATAGCCAATAATGCAAGACTTTTACGCATACGCAAATCGAAAACGGTTCCAGCGGGCAGGGGCACAAAGGAGGGCGACTAAGGTAATAAAGGGAATGGAGGGACTAGAATACCCAGAGAGGTTGTCAAAATTAGGCCTATTTACATTGGAAAAGAGAAGGCTTAGGGGAGACCTCATAAACATGTATAAATACATCAGGGGGCTGTACAGAGATCTCTACCATGACCTGTTTATACCAAGGATGGTGACAAAGACGAGGTGGCACACTATGCGTCTGGAGGAAAGGAGGTTCCTGCACCAGCATAGAAGGGGATTCTTTACGGTCAGAGCCGTGAGACTCTGGAACTCTCTGGGAGAGGTAGTGGTGATGTCCAACTCACTTAATGAGTTCAAGAGAGGCCTGGACGCCTTTCTTGAGAACAATAAAATTACATCTTATGCTTAGTGATAGTTAATTAATCCAGGGATTTAATCTAACTGCCAGATTGGTGTCGGGAAGTGAATTTTTCGTCAATGATGTAAATTGGCCTATACCGCATGGTATAGGAATAGCGGAATAGCTGCAGTGCACAAGAAATAGGCTGAAATGGATGGACGCTTGTCTTTTTTCGGCCTTATAAACTATGTAACTATGTAACTATGTAACTACTTCTACAACTTACAAACGGTACACTGAGTCAGGTAACAATAGTAAAAACATATATAACCATCAGATCACAAAGTAATTTCTTCCTATCACACATTGATGGAATGCCATTTTCAAGATACCAGTTCCAAGCTATATTTAATAAATGCCTAACATCGGCAGGGAACCACGCCAAAGAATACGGGACACACTCATTCCGCATAGGCGCTGCCACGGAAGCAGCAAGAGCTGGACTGTCAGAAACGGAAGTTCAGAGGATAGGGAGATGGCGATCCATGTGTTTGGCAAGATACATAAGACCGGACTTGTTATCCTAACGTGGTTTGTTTCATTTACAGGTGACGCTAAGCCAACAGTGTGGGTCATAGGCCACTCATATATATATCCTATATATATATCCAGGAGGACTAAGTCCTTGTTGTGTTGGTAGCGAGGTAACAATCATGCTTCCTTCCTCTGCCCTCTCCCCCCAACCTCGCACAACAGAAATGTGATCAAGGTCTCCCTCATCTGATGAGACTTCCATGCCCATCGCCAGTTCGTCCTCCACTTCTTCCTCAGCTCCTGCACCTTCCTCAACAGTTTGGCTACTACCATGCGCCATGGTTAATCCCTCTCCCCCACCCTCCCATGCCTGCCGCCTTGGTGCAGCCGACCGTATGGACATTGAAGATGTTATCCCTTCCGCACACGACTCCTCCTCTACTTCCTCCACCTCCTCTTGTCCCACCACCTGACTCTGAATTCTGTTTAACGTGTGCTCCAGCATGTAAATCACCAGAATAGTCATGCTGATAATGGCATCGTCAGCACTAAACATCTTCGTCGCCATTTCAATACTGTGCAGAAGGGTGTGTGGCGACCCTGACGGTTCAGTCGCCACAGAGGTACTGCATCTCACCCAGAGGTGTGGTATCTCACCCTCAGGTAAGGAAGGAGTATGGCTCGGGACCCTAACACCTGCATCCAACACATACCCGCAGTGGGGGTTGGGCGAGATTGCTCCTAAGGGAGAGCACAGTCCCAGGTCCCTAGCTGGCGGGAGGGTCCTATGTAGTGGGTGTGGGTGGAGAAAGCAGCTTAGGGGAGCACATGGCAACGAGAGTATAAATATAAAGCCATCTTAGAAAGAGTAAGCCAGTCAGAGGAAGAGAAGTGACATGAGCAGAGGCTCTGCGTGAGCTCTGCTCCGGAGGCGGGACTAGCCTGGGAGGCCCAGGACTGAAAGAGAGAAGAGAGGAGTGGGAGCAGGAAGGCTCCATGAACTGAAGGGACCCTAGGGGTACGGGCCATGCAGAAGTCCACCAGTACGCCCGCTGCTACCAGTAGGTAGAGGGGTCAGGCCAGATAAGGGGAACCGGTCCCTCAACTAGCGGAGAAACAGCAAGGCTCAACTAGAAACCGGAGGCTGCAGCATTTCATGTACTGCATGCCAAAGTCCACACCAGTCTCACTAAGATGGTAGCCACATAGGACCCAGGGGACGGAACACACGTCGCCCGTCAAGGCCCGAGGATACCGGATAGAAGTGTCACAGGGTGTGAGGTGCAGGGAGAAGGCCAGAGAAAGGACACACAGAAGGGGGTCCTGCTAAGTACTCCGGAGCTATCTGGACTGAGCCCCTCACTGAGTATGCACAGCACGACGTAGGAGATTTCTCTGGTACCTGTAATCTGGACAGCAACAACTGTGAGTAAATATCTTGAGACTGCATCACACGGACTCTGTGTTCATTACTGACTCCCTGCACTACAACCACCATCATACACCCACACTGCCCTGAAGCTACAATCTTCCTGTGGGGAGTAATAATACCATTGCTGCAAAACCACCAGCTTCAGAGGACTGTTCCACAGCAGCGGCCCCTTTGGCTGCACTCCACAGGTGGCGTAGTCGGACATTATAAAACCCATATATACAAGTTACCCTTGGATTGATCGCCCTGGGTCACGGGCCGGGTCACCGCCAAAGTGACTACAACCCCCAGCGTCTACCGGCCCGGCTCCGGGTACCCCACGGCCCAGAGGGCAGGTCAACTTCATAGGTCCCTGATCTGAGACCACTCCTGCAGCGTGATTTGCCCCACCTCTGGATCTCATTGGCCCAGGCTATACGTCAGAACGTATTGCACCAGGGCTTGTCGGTGCTGCCACAGTCGCTGCAACATGTGCAGAGTTGAATTCCACCGTGTAGGCACATCGCATTTCAGCCCGTGAACGGCAGGCCCAACGACTTCTGTAGAGATGTAAGTCATTGAGCTGCGGAATGCGAACGGCGGAAGTGAGCACACAGTGACCGTGCCCTCTGCAGAAGGCAATCTAGTCCGGGATAGTGGGCTAAAAATTGCTGGACAACCAGGTTCAACACGTGAGCCATACAAGGCACATGTGTGACATTGCCCCGGCGAAGGGCCGCACCCAGGTTTGAAGCATTGTCGCACACGGCCTTCCCTGGTTGCAGGTCCAGTGTAGACAAACATTCATGAAACTGGGTCTCCAGAGCTGACCACAACTCCTCAGTTGTGTGACGCACATTTCCCAGACATTTCAAAGTAAACACTGCCTGATGCCGTTGAGCCCTGCTGCCAGCATAGTAAGGAGGTGTGCAGGATGCCTTCTGCGCAGTTAGAAAGTGGATGGCATTACCAGACAGGCTTTAGGTGCAGGTGGAGGACCGAGAGGAGGTTGAGGAGGCAGAAGCAGTGGAGGAACTTCTAGATAAAGAGGATTTACGCACAACTCGTGGGGAAGGCAATACTTGGACAGCAGTCCCTTGTCCTGCTTTCACCATAGTTACCCAGTGCCCAGTCAGTGACATGTAACGCCCCTGTCCATGCCTACTCGTCCAAGTGTCTGTGGTGAAATACACCCTGTCACACACAGAGTTTCTCAAAGAAGTGGTGATGTTGTGTGCGACATGCTGGTGGAGCGCAGGCACACCTTTCTTTGAGAAGTAGTGCCAACTGGGCATCTGGTACTGGGGCACTGCGACGGACATAAGGTCTCAAAAATCCTCTGTGTCCACCAGGCGGAAAGGCAGCATTTCTGTAGCCAAGAGATTGCAGATGGTGAAATTCAACCTCTTAGCTTTGTCATGGCTAGGAGGAAATGGTCTTTTACTTGTCCACATCTGAGGGACCGAGGGCTGGCTGTTGTGCTTAGACGGGGTTTAGTAGGGTGGCACCGGCAAACTGCCGGTCTGTGAGGAAGATGCAGGTGGAAAAGTTAGGTTGCCTTGATCTAAAGGTGGTGCTCACGATGTCAGAGAGCGCTCAACACCAGCTGGTGTTTCCACTTCCAAATGAAATGATGACCTGTCAATCACACTGGCTGTTGCGGGTAAAGAGGTGGCAGGTCTCCGTCCAAAAACATGTGTGACTGCTGTCCCCCAAGTCACAGAGGATGAAGAGGCCGCGGATGCACAAGATGGGGCAGACGGTGGTTGGCCTTGCTTGCAAGGCCGCATTGTAGCAAAGTGAGCTTCCCAATGCAAATTATGCTTCATATCCATGTGATGGTTCATGCATGAAGTACTCAAACTATGGATTTTTTGGCCTCTACTTAGCTTTTGGTGACAAATATTACAGATAACACGAGTTGGGTCATTCTTATCGATCTGAAAAAATGCCCAGGCTATGCAAGGCTTAGAGCCCTTTCGACCTGTAGAGCCACCATGACTTTTGGTCAGAGGCAGAGTTGTGGTTGAGGATTCAGTTGTTTACGTGCTTCCAGTACTCCGTCTCTGTCCAGGAAGGTGCAACCTAACCTCGTCGTCAATAGCATCTGTGACGCCCAGCTGCGCTTGGTATTACAGATCCTCAAAGAGTGCATTCATGGAATCCTCCACAAGAGGCCCCCATAAACATTCACACATCTCCACCTTCCACCTCAGACCAGCAGAGGGAGCCCGTTAGGGATATAAATAGGGAAGGTGGAGCTAGGCAGCTCAGTTCCTCTGAAGAGTTCCTGCAGTAGAGAAGCCTAAGAGAGGTCAGTCTGTAGTCGAGCTCAGTCTAGTCTAGAGAACTCAGTTAATAGTTCAGCAGTGGAGCACGAGGCTCCTGCTAGCTAGATTCAGGGAGCCCAGTTTGAGCTTAAGGTGTGCCGGCGCCATAAGATCTGTGAAGCGCGGCAAGCTGCCATTAGTGTGTAAAGCCTAGCTAGGGCCCGAGTAGGCCGAAGGCGAGTGGAGAGTTAGTACATAGGGGGCAGAGGAGCTTAAACAGCTCACCCCAAAGCATTTACCGGACACCGGATCCGAGCTTACCGGGATCTCTATGACCCAGTAAGGCATAACCGGAATACCTTGAGAACTACTAGTCCCAGGATCGCTAAGGTGCTGATACGTAACAGAGCCAGGAGACGCTTAGGCCCCACATACTGGGAGCGTGAATTCCAAGACAAGGCCCTTCAACAAGGTCAGCCAGCGCAGGACAGAGACAAAGGCCTAGCTCCAGGCAGGTCAGAAACTTACTACGCAGAGGCAAGAAACAGGAGGCCCTACACCCGCTCATTGGGGAGGATTCTGATATGCACCCGTCACCCTACAGTGCTCCGGGATGTGCCTGAATTTCCACCAGTAAAAGGTACTGAAGTGACTACCGTGTCCATTCCCATTCTTGCTATGACCCAGCTGGGTCTCGCCTGTCCTGCATTCCCCCTGCATACGCTGCCCTGAGGCCTAGCTCCACCTGAGGGGAGCTATACCATCGAGCTGCCTTATCACCGGCCTCAGTGGACTGCTGGAGCGCTGGTGATTCTAACCAGATACCACAGGTGGTGTCACGAACTCTTATAAAATTAACAATTATCCACCCTTTTAAAGAGTGACCCCAGGCTACGGGCTCGGGAGCCGACCACCGTGACATCCCCAAGGCCAGGCAAAGGCCCGGGTACCGAGTCATCCCCATCCCCTGGGCTAGTCACTTCCTCCACCATCTCCTCTGCTGACCTCATCGACTGGCTGACTGTGGGTTGACAGTAAGTGGGATCTCCACCCTCGTTATCATCACCCTGTGTGTTCTCACACCCGTCGTCCTCAGAGCCAACCTCTTCCTGCCCTGACCGAAAAAGTCAAGTTGTCGCTCCAATCAGGTATTTGAGTCTCATCATCGTCTTCATCATTGTCTCCACCAAAAGGAGTTACAGTTTGGGAATGAGGGTCTACATTATGCTCAGAACCTTCTTCATCTGGTCCTGGATCCGACTCATAATGATTCTGGGCATCAGTGCAGATCATTTCCTTGTCTGGATTCACAGAAGCTCTGGAGCCAACCTCTTATTCCCAGGCTATAGTATGAGTAAACAGTTGTGCAGACTCAACCATCTGTGTTACCCCATACTCAGATAGGCAGCTGGAGACTTGGGAGCTGTGAGGAAGCAAGTGCAATTGGGGTGACACCTCTGAGGACTGGAGTATTTGTGATGTTGAAGTTGAGGTGGAGGAGAGCCCACTTGAAGGAGCACTTGATATCCGTTGAAGCACCTGCTGTTTTTGTGCCTCATCTGGAATTTGTAGAGATGGTCGTGTCCGTAAGGAAGGGATCGTATCACATTGTCCACGAAAAGAAGTAAACATCTTAGTTTGGCTGGAAGATGGTCTTTCTTCTTCAGATGTTACTCCCCCCCCGACCGCGGGGGGCCTCGACCCACCAGCAGACAGGCACCAGTATTGGGAGAGCAGGGCTTGCCGTCAGGGTCCACCGTGGCTTTGGCACAAACCCGGCGACACGGAGGTGGCACGGGCAGGAACGGACTGGCCGTGTTGGCTTCGCACTTCAACGTAGTCCCTCTGCCCACTCGCGCCTGTAACCTCAAATGGATGCGCAAGCGGTTTTTCTTCCCAGGGCTGTTCCCCGCCCAGCAGGAACGTGGGGGAGCTCAGGTCGGCCTTCCACTGTACTCCCTTACCTCCCTCGCCCTCTTTCCTTCTTCCGTTCTCCATCTAACCCCTTGGCTCTGTGGTGTCCGCTCTCCCTCCAGCTCTCTCCTTCTCACAGGTGGACTACCTCGTGTATTCACACTGTGGCGAATCTTTTGGGCCCAGGCATAAGAAGTTGTCGAGGTAATGGATAATATGTGCCTCCATAGAAACGTCCATTACAACCCATTCGAGGAAGCAACTAAACGGTTCAAATAGTGAGCAGGATCTGTACCACCCCATGGGCAAACAGCGATCTATGTAGTATGCTCCTTCCCAGAAGCAGCCCAATAGGTGGACACTATTCGGAGGCACAGGTAGTAAGTAACCGGAACGCCGCATCAATGTCTGTTTTGGCCATTAGGGTGACCCTTCCCAACTTCTTGATCCGCCTGATTGCCTTGTCAAAGGATGTACAGTATATACTACTGTACTTCGTTCCGCGTTGATGTTGTCATTTACTGACCTGGCCCTTGGATATGACAAATGGTGGATTAGTCCGAATGTATTGGGTTCCGTTTTTGGCACAATTCACAACGGGGATACCACTACGGCTTGTAAGGAAAGTGTTCTGAATGGAACCGCCATTCTACCGAAAGATATTTCTTTTTTAATTTTCTTGTCACGACGTCTGGGTGTTGGTAGGCTGATTTTAGATTTTTACTCCAGCCTTTCTTGATTTTAGAAGGGCATGACATGCCTACAGTGGTGGCCAAAAGTATTGGCACCCCTGCAATTCTGTCAGATAATACTCAGTTTCTTCCTGAAAATGATTGCAATCACAAATTCTTTGGTTTTATTATCTTCATTTAATTTGCTTGCAAGGAAAAAACACAAAAGAGAATGAAGCAAAAATCAAATCATTGATCATTTCACACAAAACTCCAAAAATGGGCCAGACAAAAGTATTGGCACCCTCCGCCTAATACTTGGTTGCACAACCTTTAGCCAAAATAACTGTGAACAACCGATTCCGGTAACCATCAATGAGTTTCTTACAATGCTCTGCTGGAATTGTAGACCATTCTTCTTTGGCAAACTGCTCCAGGTCCCTGATATTTGAATGGTGCCTTCTCCAAACTGCCATTTTGAGATCTCTCCACAGGTGTTCTATGGGATTCAGGTCTGTACTCATTGCTGGCCACCTTAGAAGTCTCCAGTGCTTTCTCTCAAACCATTTTATAGTGCTTTTGGAAGTGTGTTTTGGGTCATTATCCTGCTGGAAGACGCATGAGTTCTGAGGGAGACCCAGCTTTCTCACACTGGGCCCTACATTATGCTGCAAAATTTGTTGGTAGTCTTCAGACTTCATAATGCCATGCACACAGTCAAGCAGTCCAGTGCCAGAGGCAGCAAAGTAACCCCAAAACATCAGGGAACCTCCGCCATGTTTGACTGTAGGGACCGTGTTCTTTTCTTTGAATGCCTCTTTTTTTTTCCTGTACACTCTATGTTGATGCTTTCTCCCAAAAAGCTCTACTTTTGTCTCATCTGACCAGAGAACATTCTTCCAAAACGTTTTAGGCTTTCTCAGGTAAGTTTTGGCAAACTCCAGCCTGGCTTTTTTATGTCTCGGGGTAAGAAGTGGGGTCTTCCTTGGTATCCTACCATACAGTCCCTTTTCATTCAGACGCCGACGGATAGTAAGGGTTGACACTGTTGTACCCTCGGACTTCAGGGCAGATTGAACTTGTTTGGATGTTTGTCGAGGTTCTTTATCCACCATCCACACAATCTTGCGTTGAAATATCTCATCAATTTTTCTTTTCCGTCCACATCTAGGGAGGTTAGACACAGTGCTATGGGCTTTAAACTTCTTGATGACACTGCGCACGGAAGACACAGGAACATTCAGGTCTTTTGAGATGGACTTGTAGCCTTGAGATTGCTCATGCTTCCTCACAATTTGGTTTCTCAAGTCCTCAGACAGTTCTTTGGTCTTCTCTCTTTTCTCCATGCTCAATGTGGTACACACAAGGACACAGGACAGAGGTTGAGTCAACTTTAATCCATGTTAACTGGCTGGAAGTGTGATTTAGTTATTGCCAACACCTGTTAGGTGCCACAGGTAAGTTACAGGTGCTGTTAATTACACGAAGCATCACATGATTTTTCAAACAGTGCTAATACTTTTGTCCACCCCCTTTTTTAGGTTTGGTGTGGAATTATATCCAATTTGGCTTTAGGACAATTCTTTTTGTGTTTTTTCATTGAAGACAAATTAAATGCAGATAATAAGACCAAAGAATGTGTGATTGCAATCATTTTCAGGAAGAAACTGAGTATTATCTGACAGAATTGCAGGGGTGCCAATACTTTTGGCCACCACTGTATATCTGTGTCTCCCCCTCCTTTAACTCCTCCACCTCTTTTCTTTTCACATGACGATATGTACTTGTCACTTTTCCATGTGTAAGTTGTGTCTTCTGAGCAGTTTGTCAGCTTTTGGACACCTTTGAAGTGTTTTCTATGTGTTTTCTATGTGTTTCTATGTGTTTTTGTTTGCCTGCCATTGGTTTTAACAGTGTTCGATGGTGTTCGATGAAGAGTTCGACGAACAGTTCGGTGAACATACGGATGTTCGACGAACCGAACCGAACTCGAACACTACGGGGGTGGCTCAACACTATACACAATTTTTACTGCTCCATTTGCTTGTTAGCAGAATACAGCCAGATTTGGTTGATTTTAATAGCATTGCTGTATTGTGGAAGCAGAAGCAGAGAAACTTGTCCATTATTAAACATGATCCTATATTACTGCGGTTTAACTGGATGCTAAATGTCGGATACTTATTCCAAACTTTACACTTAGGGTTCGCTCATCCCTACTCATGAGATGTTTAATACAGTACTAGGAAACATTAGAGCAAGTAGCAGCTGAGCAGGATTGAGATTTGTGGTGAATATATTCTTGAGAAAAATTTGACAAAGGTGACAAATTTGAATTTCAAAAGATTAAAACATTTGCTCATCTGAAGCAAACACAATGATTATTGTGACAACACAGCATTTTTTCTTAAACACCTGCACGTCTAAATTCAGGAGAAATACACTATTATCCTTATTTTGACTTTGAATTCATGTGTTCTTCTTTGGTTGGTCAAGAAGGACAGACTATTGTTCGTGTAAGCCTGTATGTTGATACTTGAGCTAATATTTACTGAAACTTATGGTCTGTGACCTCTAGTGACAGGGACTGAGGGTCATGAAACAATGATGTTTACTAAAATGCTGATTACATATTGTCCCAGGCCAGCTACCTTATTGACTGCAGATCTATTAAATGTTCTAACAATATAAGCTAAACTCATCTCACCTCCCCCGTGACCTGTGGATAATGTCTAAAAGGACAGTTGTGAATCATAAAAGGGTTTTCTGCCTCTGTATCAGAGTCTTTTTACAAAAACACAGCCAGGAGAGATTTCAGGTCAACAAGCAGAACATATGGCTCCATCAAAAGGAATACAGATCTGCTGCAGTGAATATCACTGAACTCTTAGATATGTTATGAAGAAATCCAGGTTGGGACACTCAGGTCACCTGGCCACATATCACACTGTTCTATCACAGGGGGGCCAGTGGAAGGGTGAAACTGTATTGTACCATCTTGGGTATTTGCTGGGACTGTTCTATCTGTTTATTGTCCGCTTTGTGGTTCAATAAAGTATTGCCACACTGTTTTACCCTCACCCTGTGTTGTTTGAGTAGTATTAAGCCCATGGAAGACTGTGTGTCTTCACATATTGTTGGCAACAGTGGGATATTAATCAGCTCAGCAGATCTGGGGGAGCTGCAAAGGTATTGGTGTTAGCACACACCGTTCAAAGGGCACCACAACCAAGGAGTCATATAGACAGACCAAGCAGTTAATAAGTGAGGCATACACAGCAGGTTTTGGATGCTACCATGTCCAAACCCATCAGCCCAGCCTTGGGATTAGGACCGGAGGGAAAATATAGCCCCAAGAATAAACGGAGACTACAGGAGTAGTGATGAGCGAGTGTATTCGTTACTATTTGCACGGATAATACGGTATTTGAATTACTCGCTATATTGCGAGTGTTTGTGTACTCACCTCGCTATATTCAGATGTCCTGCCCTGCAGTTTTGGCGCCTCCTTTGCAGAAACTAAACATGCTGGGCTTCTAAACCAATCACAGTAATTACGCAGACATCTTGGTTGTGGCATTACTCTGATTGGCTGGCTGCCCAGAATCAAAGGGTCTATTTAAGCCCTGCCCCACCATTTTGTGCGCATTGCGTCTGGAACATGCATTCTATAAGCATAGGGAGAGATCGCTGAGCTGCTAGGGAGAGTGTTTAGGCCTCTTGATAAAACAAAAGCCCTTTTAAGGGCTACCTGCAGTGTATACTAGTTCAGTGTTTAAAGGAGCCGTTCACTAGCTCCATAATACCACCAAAAAATAGCTCTTTTCAGAGCTGAAGACACACAGCAAAGTCAGAGTACAGGGAGGGAGAGAGTGTGTATTAGGTATGGAGAGGATAAAATGTTTTTCCAGTGTCCATCTTATAACAGCTTTTGTCAGAGGCAAAGCAATATTTTTCCAGCACAGAGTAATAGCATTTTGTGCTGTCTTTTTTTTTTAAAAGCCCCGGTCTATTTTCCCTGCCATTTTAGGGGTCAGAGCCTGGCTTCTGCTGTCCATTAAACCACAGAAAAAGGCGGTTAGTGCCCAACGCAAAGCAGTAGTCCAAACATTTCTTACTGCCTGCTACCAAGCACGCACCAGCCCATTTTCCCTGCTGTTTTTGGGGTGACAGCCTGCCTTCTGTCCATATTAGTCCACTTAAAAAAGCGTTTAGTGTGCTACACAAAGCAGTAGTCCAAGCATTTCCTACTGCCTGCTACCAAGCATGCATCAGGCCATTTTACCCACTATTTTGGCTGTGACAGCTAGCTTGGCTTGTGCCATCAACAACTTAAAAACTGTCAACAAAACCCAAAATGCCAAAAAAGCCTGTTGGTAAGGGACGTGGACGTGGTATTGTCAGTGGTGCGCGAGAAGGCACTTAGTCTGTGTCAAGTCAGAAGAAGCTTGTGTTATGTTCTGCTACCAGAGCTAAGGAAAGAGAGGAGATCTGTCCCTACGATAGAACTCAGCTTAATCCCTACGATGTAACAGGGAACCTGATCCTGCGATCAGACCTGCTAAAGTCCTAAGCTAGTCTGTACGGAGACCTATAGATGTGGGGAAGGAATCCCTACAAGTACTAAGGACTGGGAGGAATATGGGACACCTCCTAACAGAAATAGTAGCAGACAGACGAACAAACAAAATATATAGAACATAGAGGTCAGTAGACCAAGCAAACTAACAGAGCAAGACACAGAGCACAGGTTAGCTAGAAAGTAGATATACAATGAAGTCCAGCAAAGCCAGAAGGGCGGAGCAGGATTAAATAGGCCAACAAGGTCATGTGACCAGCAAAGGAAAAAAAAACCTAAGAGCAAGGTTCTAACAGCTTGATGCATCCACTATGTTCCTGGAAAAATTTCCCGATCTGGAACGTATGTGGAAGCCAGAAGAACGAGTGAGGATTCTGTCTTGGATAGCAGACAAGGCCTCAATGCATTTGCCAAGCAGCAACAAAACTTCCACGACCACACAGTCTACTGTCGATACACAGAAGGCTCTCCCATCCAATCCTGAAGTTGGTACTCCTTTCTCCCACCATTATCAGTCACAGAAGACATATGACCCCAAGCTTGGCCACTCCGAGGATCTGTTTGGTACGTATCCTTTGGTTGGCTCTGGCCTATCATCGTGCAGCATTGAAGATGGACTAGAGGAGGTGGCGTGCGTTGATGCTCAAGTATTGAGTATTTAGTATCGGACCTACGGCCAGAAGAAAGCCTCTTGGAGGAACGTCATTTACTGTCTCCAGAGGAGGAGGCTGATGATGATGAGACACAGTTGCCATCAGGTCAGCCTATAATGTCAACTGGGAAGGAGGATGAGTTGGTTGATGATGAGTGCACTGATTTGACCTGGACTGTTGGCATGCATAGTCATGACAGCAACACAGAGGTAGATGGTTTTGTAGCACCAACACAGGCACCAAGGGGTCATGGTTTGCCCAGAGTGAGAACTGGCTAAACAGTTCCCAAGAGCACCCCCACTGTGTGCCAAGTCAGGGCGAGCGGGCGTTCAGCTGCTGTGTGGAATTTTTTTTCTGATGGTACTTCAGAGAAAACATTGTAGTCTGTAGCATCTGACATACCAAGATGAGCAGAGCCCAGGGCAAAGGCAACCTGAGAACCACCAGTATGCAAAACCACATGGTAGCCAAACACCCCAGTAGATGCCCGGAACACCAGGGTACCAAATATGCCTCTGCAGGTCAAACCAGTGCCATGTCACTTGGGCTATGTCCTTCAGAATCTGCTGGTCAGGAAGCAGGCGCTCATACCTCCTGCACAAAAGTTGCGGTTGCTCACACACAATTAAGATCAACCACATTCACTTCTTTGTCCCAGCGAAGCATCCAATTGTCCGTGCCTGAGAGCTTGGAAAGAAAGCATAAATACCCAGCCAAGCACCCACAGGCACAAATACTAAACTCGCACTTTGCCTAATTGCTAGCTGTGGAAATGCTGCCATTTAAGCTTTTGGAAACAGTCTTTCCGTGATCTCTTGGCTGTGACTGCCCCACAATACAGTGTTCCCAGCTGCCACTATTTTGCCCATCTCTGCGTTACACAAGCACTAGTGTTGAGTGAGCATGCTTGACACTGCTCGTTACTCGCCCGAGCATCTCACTACTCGGGATGTTCGGCGAGCACCGAGCATTTCCGGGTTACTCGGGCGAGAGCTCAGGTCTCCGCCCTGCACTTTTGGCGCTCTTTACAGAGCCAATGAACATGCAGGGATTGCCAGCCAGTCACTGTAATGCTGCAGCTATGTTGTTTGTGGGCATTACAGTGATTGGCTGGCCGCACAGCGTCACCTTGAGTATTTAAAACCGGGCGCCGCCATCTTGTGCACAGTCGCTCCGGATCAGCCAGTGTAGGGTCAGTGCTGCTGAGTTAGCGAGAGATATATAGTGCGAAATAGGTAGTGTAGGGTCTCTAAAGCCTGCCAAATCAAACAAACAGTCCTTCCCAGGACTAATATCCATCCCAGATATCAGGCAGGCAGGCAAGCTGTATAGGAGACGCAGTGGTTATACCAGCAAATGCTGCATTACAGTCCTGTGTGCTCCTGTTGGTCAAATTGCTAGACTTATCACCCCGGTCTCAGGGGCCAGGAAAAATTATTTTTTTTTTCATCTAAATTCTGTATTTTTTTTTTTCCTCAGTCAGACTGTCTAAATACGCGTCTTATTAACATTTTGGTATTTCCCTCCCCCCCAAAAAAAATTGTGTGTGTCTATGACTGTTCAGAAACCAATATATCTGTTTAAAAGAGTCTGGTATAGGCCAGAAAAATAGAACTGTGGTTTTGCTGTTCCACGGGTGAAATCTCTGTATTATCCTGTTTTTGGCATTTTTTGCATAAAAAACTGTAATAGTGTCACCCTGACTGGTCAGACACCAATATATCTGTTTAAAAGAGTCTGGTGTAGGGCAGAAAATTATAACTCTGGTTTTGCAGTTCCACGAGTCAAATCTCTGTATTATCCAGCTTTTGGTATTTTTTCTGAAAAGAAAAACAGTAATAGTGTCTCCCTGATTGTTCATACACAAATATATCTGTTTGAAAGATTTTGAAAGATTCTGGTGTAGGCCACAAAACTATAACTGTGGTTTTGCAGTTCCACGGTTCAAATATCTGTATTATCCACCTTTGGGCCTTTCTTACATAAAAAAAACAGTTTGAGTGTGTGGCTGACTGTTCAGCCCCAAATATATCTATATAAAAAAGTCTGGTATACGCCAGGAAATTAGAACTGTGGTTTTGCAGTTCCACGGCTCAAATCTCTGTATTATCCAGCTTTTGGCCTGTTTTACGTAAAAAAACAGTAATAGTGTCTCCCTGACTGTTCAGACACAAATATATCTGTTTAAAAGATTCTGGTGTAGGCCAGAGAACTAGAACTGTGGTTTTCCTCTTCCATGGTTCTAATCTCCTTTTTATTACCCTTTTTCCATTGAGAGTGCAAGGGTAAGCTATTTTACTTCATTTACAATGGGCAAGGTGCGAGGCAGGGACGTAGAACTGGACGTTCTGATGATGATGCGTGTAGAGGACGGGGCTGTGGCCAAGGTGAAAATGTGCCACAACTAGTGTTGAGCGAACATGCTCGACACTGCTCGGTACTCGCCCAAGCATCACGCTACTCGGGATGTTCGGCGAGCACCGAGCATTTCCGGGTTACTCGGGCGGGAGCTCGGGTCTCCGCCCTGCATGTTTGCCGCTCTTTACAGAGCCAAAGAACATGCAGGGATTGCCAGCCAGTCACTGTAATGCTGCAGCCATGTTGGTTGTGGGCATTACAGTGATTGGCTGGCCGCAAAGCGTCACCTCGAGTATTTAAAACCGGGTGCCGCCATCTTGGACACAGTCGCTCCGGATTAAACAGTGTAGGGACAGCGCTGCTGATTTAGGGAGAGATATAAACTGCGAAATAGTTAGTGTAGGGTCTGTAAAGGCTGCCAGAACAAACAAACAGTCCTTCTCAGGACTAATATCCATCCCAGATACCAGGCAGGCAGGCTGTATAGGAGACACAGTGGTTATACCAGCAAACGCTGCATTACAGTCCTGTGTGCTCCTGTTGCTCAAATTGCTGGACTTAGCACCAGGTGTCGGGGGCGAGGAAAAATCCTTTTTTTTCCATCTAAATCCTCCTTTTTTTTTCCTCCTTCACACTGTACAAATACCCGTCTTATTAACCTTTTGGTGTGTCCCCCCTTCCGCCCCCCAAAAAAATGCGTGTCTCTGATTTTTCAGACACAAATATAACTGTTGAAAATAGTCTGGTGTAGGCAAGAGAAACAGAAGTGTTGTTTTGCACTTCCACGGTTCAAACCTCGGTATTATCCATTTTGGGCCATTTATATCCAAAAAAAAAAACAGTTTGAGTGTGTCGCTCACTGTTCAGCCGCAAATATCTCTATTTAAAAAAGTGTGGTATACCCCAGTAAACAATAACTGTGGTTTTGCCATCCCACGGTAAAAAATCTCTATTATTCAGGTTTTGGTAGTTTTTTCCGTAAAGAAAAACAGTAGTGTCTCCTGACTGTTGTGACACAAAAATGTATCTGTTGAAAATAGTCTTGTGTAGGCCTGACATCCCAGTGTGGTTTCGCAGTTCCATGGGTCAAATCACTGTACTATCCAGTTTTGGGCCTTTGGTATCTAAAAAAAAAGCAGTTTGAGTGTGTCGCTCACTTTTCAGCCGCAAATATCCCTATTTAAAAAAGTGTGGTATACCCCAGTAAACAATAACTGTGGTTTTCCTCTTCCACGGTTCTAATCTACTCTTATTACCCTTTTTCCATTGATAGTGCGAGTGTAAGCTATTTTACTTAATTTACAATGGGCAAGGCGCTTGGCAAGGGACGTGGAAGTGGACGTTCTGGTGATGGTTCGTGCAGAGGACGGGGCCGTGGCCAAGGTGAAAATGTGCCTTAACCAACAGCCACATCATCTCGCTCCCACTTCTTGACCGAATTACTAGGGAAGCACAGAACAACACCAGTATTGAGAACTGATCAGTGTGAACAGGTTATTAATTGGATAGCAGACAATACTTCCAGTTACCTGGGCACCACCACCTCCGGTCTGTCTTCCACACGGTCAACTCTTAGTAGCTGTGAGTCTCGACCACATACTCCTCCTCACCCTGATGCCCCTTCCTCCCACCATGCCGAGTGTCATCAGACAGCAAGTGATCCCACACTTGGACACTCTGAAGAGCTGTTCACTGGTCCATTTCCATATTTGGGCCCCTCACCTGATACGCTTGAAGTGGTGGAAGAGGAGATCCCATGTTGCGATGCCCAAATATTTGAACAGCCACGGCCACAGGAAGTCGACGTTGGCAATCTGTCACAAGAGGTGGACGATGACGAGACACAATTGCCAGGAAGTGAGGAGGAGTATCGTGGTGCGCAAGTGGAAGAGGAGGAGGTGGTGGATGATCTAGTAACTGACTCAACGTGGAAGGAGGACATGCAGAGTGAGGCCAGCAGCACACAGGGGGAGGGAGGCAGAGCACCCCAACAGGCAGGAAGAAGCAGTGTGGTGGCCGCAGACAGAAGGCAGGCAACCGTTCCCCGTAACACCAACACGAGGGACGTTGCCAGTACAAGCGGTAGGTCTTCCAGAGTCTGGAATTTTTTTAAAGACTCTGCTGATAACCCCAAAAAGGCTATATGTTCCACCTGCCATGCCAGCATCAGCAGGGGTGACAAAACTACCAGCCTGACCACCACCAGCATGATCAGGCACATGGCAGCAAAGCACCCGACTTTGTGGGGCGAAACCCAGAGTCCACGACCAGTGTCAGCGGGTGTCACCACTGCTTCTTCCACTGTTGTGCGTGCAATAGAACCCCCTGTTGTGTGTGCAAGGCAATCCCCTGTCCATACTGCATGTAAAGATGCCCCCTCCTCTCAGTCTTCACTTGTTATGGCAGTTTCTCACGAAACAGCATCAACATCCACGTCCACGTCCCACCGCAGCGTTCAATTGTCCATATCCCAGACCTTTGAACGAAAGCGGAAATTCGCAGCTAACGCCGCACAGGCGACAGTCCTAAATTCGCACATTTCACGACTGCTTGCATTGGAAATGCTGCCTTTTAGGCTGGTGGAGACGGAATCCTTCCGCAATCTTATGGCGGTGGCCGTCCCTCTGTACTCGGTCCCCAGCTGACACTATTTTGCCCGGTGTGCCATCCCCGCACTACACAAGCACGTGTCCCAAAGCATCTGCCGTGCCCTCAACAACGCAGTTACTGGGAGAGTCCACCTGACAACGGACATGTGGACAAGTGCTTGTGGCCAGGGACGGTACATCTCTCTGATGGCACACTGGGTAAACATAGTGGAAGCCGGGACCCAGTCGGACCTTGGGACGGAACACATCCTCCCCACACCGAGGATTGCGGGCCCTATGTCAGTCAGAGTTGCCCCCACAGTGTTCAGCTTCTGCGCATCCTCCTCCTCCCCCTCCTCCTCCTCATGTTCAGCCTCCATCTCAGATATCACCACATCAGTTACAAGCTGGAAGCATTGCAGTACTGCCTCCGCCAAGCGGCAACAGGCTGTGCTGAACTCATAAGCTTAGGTGATAAACCTCACACTGCTTGTGAGTTGTGGACAGCTGTGAAAGAGCAGGCAGATCTGTGGTTGAGACCGCTGAACCTACATCCCGGCATGGTCGTGTGTGACAATGGTCGTAACCTGGTGGCGGCTCTGGGGCGAGGTGAGATCACACACGTACCATACCTGGCTCATGTGCTTAACCTCGTGGTTCAGCAGTTTCTTAAATCGTACCCCGAGTTGCCAGATCTGCTCGTGAAAGTACGCTGCCTGTCAGCTCATTTTCGCAAGTCGGCTACAGCTTCCGCCACCCTTGCTGTGTTGCAGCAGCGTTTGAAGCTTCCGGCACACCGACTGGTGTGTGATGTCCCCACACGTTGGAACTCTACCCTCCACATGTTGCAAAGGATTTGTGAGCAGAAGAGAGCAGTTGTGGAGTACCAGCTGCAACAAGGCCGTCGATATTCAGGTCAGACTCCACACATAAGACCTCAGGAGTGGACCTGGATGTCTGACATATGTACCATCCTGACAAACTTTGAGGAGGCCACCAAGATGGTGAGTGGCGATGACGCCATCATTAGTGTCAGCATCCCACTTGTCTGTCTTTTGCAACGCTCTCTGCAGAGAATTAAAGAGGAGGCATTGCAGCCAGAGTATGATTAGAAGGATCAAGAAGCCGTAGCGGGCGATTACACACAGCCCAGCCTCATCTCATCCCAACGTGAATTGGGGGACAATGAGGGAGAGGAGGAGGAGGAGGAGGAGAAGGAGGAGGAGGAAGAAAAGGAGCTGCTACCATGCGTTGTAGACGGTAGTACCTGTACAAGTGTCGGTTCAGCGTGGGTGGCCTGAGGACAGGGGGGAGGAGGAAGAGGAGGAGGAGGAGGAGAGCATGGTCAGTCGTCATCTTAGTGAGGACACGGAAATCTTGCCGTTACCAGTCTGGCACGCATGGCTGACTTTATGTTAAGCTGCCTTAACCGTGACTCTCGCGTTGTCAAAATGTTGGGTGACAGTCATTACTGGTTGGTGACACTTGTAGACCCCCGCTACAAGGAGAACTTTCACTCTCTTATTCCTGAGGTGGAGAGGTCTACAAAAATGGGACAATACCAGAAGGCCCTTGCTGCAGAACTCTTAAAAAAATTCCCATCTGAACACGCTAGAGGCAGAGGTCACAGTTCGTTGCCCAACCAAGGCGTACAGGCGAGAGAGATGCAACTCCAATCCAGCAGAGGCAAGGGAACACTGTCAACGTTCTGGGACAGTTTTCTGACACCCGCCCAGCTTACAGGCCCTGACGCGCGGGGTACTCTCACAAGGAGTGGAAAGTTTCAAAAGATGGTGAGGGAGTACCTTGCCGATCGTTCCAGCGTCCTCCGTGATTTCTCTGTGCCTTTTAATTATTGGGTATCCAGCTGGACACTTGGAATGAACTCGCTCTGTACGCCTTGGAGGTCCTGGCCTGCCCTGCCGCTAGAGTGTTAGCGGAGCGTGTTTTTAGTGCCGCTGGGGGAATTATAACTGATAAGCGCACTCGCCTGTCAACTGACAATGCTGACAAGCTGACCTTTATCAAAATGAACAAGGGCTGGATTGGGCCAGACTTCTCATCACCACCAAATGACAGCAGAGTAACATAAAGTCAAATCCACTGTGTTATTTCGGGAGGTGTATTCCCATGCATCGCTTCACACCCACACATGGGTATACGCTTCCTCATTTCGGCTGTTTTTTGCTCTTCTCCTTATCCTCAGCCTCCATGACCACTATACCACCAGGGTGACCGTGGTCCATGTTGCCAGCATTGCAAGTTCCTCTGTCCTAATTTTTGGCAGCTTTTGCTTGGAAGGCATAGGCAAAGACTATGGGAGACCCACTCCCCAATAATGGGAATAATGTTTTTATTATGCTGTACTGCATGGCTCTTGTAAGGGACATTGCAAGTTCCCCCTTCCTAATTTTTGGCAGCTTTTGCTTGGAAGGCATAGGCAAAGACTATGGGAGACCCACTCCCCAATAATGGGAATAATGTTTTTAATATGCTGTACTGCATGGCTATTTTAAGGGGCATTAAAATCGTCTTGTTAAGCTACTGTGACCTCCACGTCTCTTCCAAGGGTCGTTAATATTGTCTTTTTATTCCACTGAGACCTCCACCACTCTTCCAAGGGGCATTAAAAGCATCTTGTTAAGCTACTGTGACCTCCACGTCTCTTCCACAGGGCGTTGATATTGTCTTTTTATTCCACTGTTACCTCCATCACTCTTCCAAGGGGCATTGATATTGTCTTTTTTTTCCACTGCGACCTCCACCACTCTTCCAAGGGGCATTAAAACCATCTTGCTGAGCTACTGTCACCTCCACGTCTCTTCCACGGGGCATTGATATTGTCTTTTTATTCCACTGTAACCTCCACCACTCTTCCAAGGGGCATTAAAACTGTCTTGTTAAACCACTCTGAACTCCACGTCTCTTCCAAGGGGAATTAAAACCATCTTGTTAAGCTACTGTCACCTCCACATCTCTTCCAAGGGGCATTAAAACTGTCTTGTTAAACCACTCTGAACTCCACATCTCTTCCACGGGGCATTAAAACTGTCTTGTTAAACCACTCTGAACTCCACAGCTCTTCCAAGGGGCATTGACATGTTGTTTTTAATTACCTTTAACCTCCACGACTCTTGCAACGGGCATTGCATTTCCTCCTAATTTTTGTCAGCTTTTGCTTTTCAATGCATAGGTGAACACTAAGGGAGACCCACTCCCCAATAATGGGTAGAAGGTTTTTAATACGCTGTAATCCACGTCTGTTTCAAGGGGCATTGCAGTGCCTAATAATTTTTGGAAAGCCTTCCATTCCCTGCTTAGGACAACAGTGTACAGGAGACCCAGTTGCTATAAATGGAAAAAACGGTTTAGTTAAGGCCCTCTGACCTCCATTTCACTTCCAAGGGGCATTGGAGTGCCTCGAAATTTTTGGTAGGCATTGCTTTCACTGTATGCCTTATAACTGTGTAGCTGAACCGCTCCTTTTGGTGCAGAAACATATCCTACAAGACATGTGTGGTTGGCTGGCCTGATATTGATGTGAATGGTCCCTGTTCCGCCTGCTCTTTCTCCTTTGCCACCACCTCATCCATCATTCATCACCTGAAGCTTTGTTTTAAAGGGAGTCATAGAACTGGGATAGTAGCAGGAAAACATTCAGCAATCCTCGAAGGAGGTAGAATATGCGCCAAAACGCTGACCACCTCAGGCCTAGCTGCTACTACATACATGCGCTTGCATTCCAAGGAACAGAAAGCTAAGGAGGTGGATGGCCTCATGATCATGAATAATTTACTCATTGTGTAGGAGGCCGACCACTGCTGCTGTCTACCTTCTGAACTTTGTGTTGAAGCCTGATTTACCCAGGACCCGCAATCCTCTATGTCTGGAGGACGTGTTGCATCCCAGTGTCCAACTGTGTCCCGGCTTCCACAATATTAACCCAGTGTGAAGGCGTCAGTGAGATGGACAATTCCTGGCCACATTCACTTGTCCACGTGTTTGTGGTTAGGCTGTCCTTCCCACTAAATGCACTGGGGAGGGCACAGGTAATGTTTTGGTATGCGCGCTTGTGTATAAGGCGCACCGGGACAAATAGGGGCGGCTGGGGACTATTTATGGACACCCGGCCACCCCCACGCGGCTGGGGACTGTGTGTGGGCACCCGGCCGTGGGGCGGCTGGGGACTGAGCATGGACACCCGGCCGCCCCCTGGCGGCTGGGGACCAAGCTTGGACATCCGGCCGCCGGGCGGCTGGGGACTGAGTATGAATACCAGGCTACCAACGCAGCCATGACGTGGTGGCCAGATTCCACCTCCACATGCCTAAAAGGCCAAATTTCAAGTGCAAGCGAGCTAGCAGTATGGTATTGCAGCCTGGGGGTGGGTGGGTGGTTGGCTGCATACTTTCGCTTGTATTGCAAGTTATGGGGGAGGTACAATTGAACACTGCCCTGGGACAAGGACTTGCATGGGGATAGTTGCAAGTCTGCATCTTCTGATGCGGCAAGGATCACTTCTGATGGGCACACTTTTAGGCAGTGACCTGGGTGTCAGAGATGCTTCCAGGGGTCTTCCCCATGCTGTTCCCATGTCTTTTTAGCACTGTATGCATGTGTCACACAGCACATGGCCAGATAAGGTTGTAAAATGTTAAAATGACATTTCCCGGTGAATGCATTTGTCACGGTTGAAAGTAATACAAACGTGCAAAAACGCATAAAAAATGCTACTTGTGAACATAGCCCAAGGTGTGGAGGAGTATTTTTGTTTTTGGTTATTTATTTTACCTTATACACAAGTCTTTACCCTGGAAAGGATGTTCCTTAACCCCTTTCTGACCTGGTCAGTAATGGTACGCACCAGGTCGGGAAGGCCGGTTCAGCGGGAGCTCCGGCGGTGAGCCCACACTGAAGCGAGCACATGTCAGCTGATTATTGGAATCGCAATCCACCCACGGCTGTTAACATGTTAAATCTCTGACAGTGGCATTTAACTCGCGCTTCCGGGAGTCCTAAGCCCCGCCCATCAGTGACCCCGTCACGTGATCGCGGGTCACCAATGGGTGGGCATGACAACTCAGGGTCTGCAGCAGACGCCTGTGGTTGTCATGTCTCAATTGCTATGAGCTCCACCTAGTGGTCAGCGCTCATAGCAGGTGAGCATTTCTCCTGCATTCAAGCGATCTGCTCATCGCTTGTATGCAGTAGAAGCAATCAGACAACTGCTGCTTCTAGTCTCCTCTGGAGACTATAGAAGCAAGCAGAAAGTGTAAAAAAAAAGTTTTTAAAAATATTAAAAAAATAAAAAATATATAAAAGTTTAAGTCACCCCCCTTTCGCCCCATTCAAAATATAATATATATATATAAAAAAAAAATCACATACACATATTTGGTATCGCCGCGTTCAGAATCGCCCGATCTATCAATATAAAAGAATAATTAATACAATCAGTAAACGGCGTAGCGAGAAAAAAATTTTAAACGCCAGAATTAAGTTTTTTGGGTCGCTACAACTTTGCAATAAAATGCAATAACGGGCGATCAAAACATTGGATCTACCCCAAAATGGTATAAATAAAAATGTCAGCCCGGCACGCAAAAAAATGAGCCCTCACATGGCCCCAGATCCCGAAAAATGGAGAAGCTAAGGGTCTCAGAAAATGGCGTCATTTTTTTTTGTTTTTTTAGCAAGCTTTGGATTTTTTTTTCACCACTTAAATAAAAAAGAACCTATACATGTTTGGTGTCTATGAACTCGTAACGACCTGGAAAATAATGATGGCAGGTCAGTTTTAGCAATCTGTGAACGTGGTAAAAAAAGGACCCTAAAAACAACTGTGGAATTGCATTTTTTTTGCAGTTTCACTGCACTTGCAATTTTTTTCCCATTTTCCAGCACACGATATGGTAAAACCAGTGATAGAGTTTAAAAGTACAACTCGTCCCACAAAATATAAGCCCTCACATGGCCATATTGAACAAAAATTAAAAAAGTTCTGGCTCTGGGAAGAAGGGGAGCAAAAAAGGAAAACACAAAAACAGAAAGACCCATGGTCGTTAAGGGGTTAACATATTTCACAGGAAAGCACTTTCACTTTCGTTTTTGAAGGTTTTATTGTGAGCCTGTAAAAGTGGCTTAATACCTCTGACCACGTTGTTGACAGCAGTGACCTGGGGGTCAGAAATGCTTCCAGGGGCGATCCCCATGCTGTCCCCATGTCATTTGAGCACTGTCACTATCGTTTTGGGCACTTTTTAGGCTTTCTACAGACTGCCGGGGGAGCCGCCGCAAAAATGTTCGGGTCTCCCATAGACTAACATTGGGCTCGTTGCTCGGGTCGAGCACCCGAGAATCACAGTGAGCTCGGCCCGAGCTTCGAGCACCCGAGCATTTTAGTGCTCGCTCAACACTAGCCACAACCAACAGCCACATCTCGCTCCCACTTCTTGACCGAATTACTAGGGAAGCACACTACAAAACCAGTGTTGAGACCTGATCAGTGTGAACAGGTTATTAATTGGATAGCAGATAATACTTCCAGTTACCTGGGCACCACCACCTCCGGTCTGTCTTCCACACGGTCAAGTTTAAGTAGCCGTGAGTCTTCACCGCATACTCCTTCTCAGCCTGATGCTCCATCCTCCCACCATGCCGAGTGTCGTCAGACAGCAACTGATCCCACACTTGGACACTCTGAAGATGCTGGCAATTTGCCACAAGAGGTGGACGATGATGAGACACAATTGCCACGAAGTGAGGATGAGGATCGTGGTGCTCAAGTTGAAGAGGAGGAGGTGGTGGATGAGCTATTAACTGACCCAACGTAGCAGGAGGACACGCAGAGCGAGGCCAGCAGCACACAGGGGGAGGGAGGCAGAGTATCCCAACAGGCAGAAAGAATCAGTGTGGTGGCCGCACACAGAAGGTGGGCAACTGTTCCCCGTAACACCAACACGAGGGACGTTGCCAGTACAACCGGTAGGTCTTCCAGAGTCTGGAATTTTTTTTAAAGACTCTGCTGATAACCCCAAAAAGGCCATTTGTACCACCTGTCTTGCCAGCATCAGCAGGGGTGACAAAACTATCAGCCTGACCACCACCAGCATGATCAGTCACATGGCAGCAAAGCACCCAACTTTGTGGGGCGAACCCCAGGGTCCACGACCAGTGTCAGCGGGTGTCACCACTGCTTCTTCCGCTGTTGTGCGTGTAATAGAACCCCCTGTTGTGCGTGCAAGGCAATCCCCTTTCCATACTGCATGCAAAGATACCCCCTCCTCTCAGTCTTCACTTGTTATGGCAGTTTCTCAAGAAACAGCATCAACATCCACGTCCACGTCCCACCGCGGCGTTCAATTGTCCATATCCCAGACCTTTGAACGAAAGCGCAAATTCGCAGCCAAAGCCCCACAGGCCACAGTCCTAAATTCGCACATTTCACGACTGCTTGCGTTGGAAATGCTGCCTTTAAGGCTGGTGGAGATGGAATCCTACCGCAACCTTATGGCGGTGGCCGTCCCTCGGTACTCGGTCCCCAGGCGACACTATTTTGCCCGGTGTGCCATCCCCGCACTACACAAGCATGTGTCCCAAAACATCTGCCGTGCCCTCAACAATGCAGTTACTGGGAGAGTCCACCTGACAACGGACTCGTGGACAAGTGCTTGTGGCCAGGGTTGGTACATCTCCCTGACGGCACACTGGGTAAACAAAGTGGAAGCTGGGACCCAGTCGGACCTTGGGAAGGAACACATCCTCCCAACACCGAGGATTGCGGGCCCTATGTCAGTCAGAGTTGCCCCCACAGTGTACAGCTCCTGCGCATCATCCTCCTCCTCATGTTCAGCCTCCATCTCAGATATCACCACATCAGTTACAAGCTGGAAGCACTGCAGTACTGCCTCAGCCAAGCGGCAACAGGCTGTGCTGACACTCATAAGCTTAGGTGATAAACCTCACACTGCTTGTGAGTTGCGGACAGCTGTGAAAGAGCAGGCAGATCTGTGGCTGAGACCACTGAACCTACATTCAGGCATGGTCGTGTGTGACAATGACCGTAACCTGGTTGCGGCTCTGAGGCGAGGCGAGATCAAACACTTACCATGCCTGGCTCATGTGCTTAACCTCATGGCTCAGCGGTTTCTTAAATCGTACCCCGAGTTGCCAGATCTGCTCGTCAAAGTATGCCGCATGTCAGCTCATTTTCGGAATTCGGCTACAGCTTCCGCCGCCCTTGCTGTGCTGCAGCAGCGTTTGCAGCTTCCGGCACACCGACTGGTGTGTGATGTCCCCACACATTGAAACTCTACCCTCCACATGTTGCAAAGGATTTGAGAGCAGAAGAGAGCAGCTGTGGAGTACCAGCTGCAACAAGGCCATCGATATTCAGGTCAGACTCCACACATAAGACCTCAGGAGTGGACCTGGATGTCAGACATATGTACCATCCTGACAAACTTTGAGGAATCCACCAAGATGGTGAGTGGCAATGACGCCATCATTAGCGTCAGCATCCCTCTTGTCTGTCTTTTGCTACGCCCTCTGCAGAGAACTAAAGAAGAGGCATTGCAGCCAGAGTATGATGAGATGGATCAAGAACCCATAATGGACGATTGCACACAGCCCAGCCTCATTCATCCCAATGTGCATTGGGGGACAATGATTGAGAGGAGGAGGAAGAGGAGGAGGAGGAAGAACAGGAGCTGGTATCATGCGCTGTAGACAGTAGTACCTGTACAACTGTCATACAGTCGGTTCAGCGTGGGTGGCCTGAGGACAGGGGGGAGGAGGAGGAGGAGAGCATGGTCAGTCGTCATCTTGGTGAGGACACGGAAGTATTGCCCGTTACCAGTCTGGAACGCATGGCTGACTTTATGCTACGCTGCCTTAACCGTGACCCTCACGTTGCCAAAATGTTGGGTGACAATCATTACTGGTTGGTGACACTATTAGACCCCCGCTACAAGGAGAACTTTCACTCTCTTATTCCTGAGGTGGAGAGTTCTACAAAAATGGGGCAGTACAAGAAGGCCCTTGCTGCAGAACTGTTAAAAAAATTCCCATCTGAACACGCTAGCGGCAGAGGTCACAGTTCGTTGACAAACCAAGGCGTACAGGCGAGAGAGACGCAACTCCAATCCAGCAGAGGCAGGGGAACACTGTCAACATTCTGGGACAGTTTTCTGAGACCCGCCCAGCTTACAGGCCCTGAGGCGCGGGGTACTCTCACAAGGAGTGGAAAGTTTCAAAAGATGGTGAGTGAGTACCTTGCCAACCGTACCAGCATCCTCAGTGATTCCTCTGTGCCTTTTAATTATAGGGTATCCAAGCTGGACATTTGGAATGAACTCACTCTGTACGCCTTGGAGGTCCTGGCCTGCCCTGCCGCTAGAGTGTTATCGGAGCGTTTTTTTAGTGCTGCTGGGGGAATTATAACTGATAAGCGCACTCGCCTGTCAACTGACAATGCTGACAAGCTGACCCTTATCAAAATGAACAAGGGCTGGATTGGGCCAGACTTATCATCACCACCAAATGACAGCAGAGTAACATAAAGTCAAATCCACTGTGTTATTTCGGGAGGTGTATTCCCATGCACCGCTTCACACCCACACATGGGTATACGCTTCCTCAATTCGGCTTTTTTTTGCTCTTCTCCTTATCCTCAGCCTCCACCACCACTATACCACCAGGGTAACCGTGGTCCATGTTGACAGCATTGCAAGTTCCTGCGTCCTAATTTTTGGCAGCTTTTGCTTGGAAGGCATAGGCAAAGACTATGGGAGACCCACTCCCCAATAATGGGAATAATGTTTTTAATATGCTAAACTGCCTGGCTCTTGTAAGGGGCATTAAAACCATCTTGTTAAACCACTCTGACCTCCACGTCTCTTCCATGGGGCTTTAAAACCATCTTGTTAAGCTACTGCGACCTCCACAACTTCTCCAAGGGGCATTACAACAGTCTTGTTAAGCTACTGTAACCTATACCACTCTTCCTAGGGGCATTTAAATCATCTTGCTAAACTACTGCAACCTCCACGTCTCTTCCAAGGGGCATTAGAACCGTCTAATTAAGGTAATGAGACCTCCACCACTTTTCAAAGGGGCATTAAAACCGTCTTGCTAAGCTACTGCGACCTCCACGTCTCTTCCAAGGGGCATTTAAAACGTCTTGTTAAGCTACTGCAACCTAAACGTCTCTTCTAAGGGGCATTAAAACCGTCTTGTTAAGCTACTGCGACCTCCACGTCTCTTCCAAGGGGCATATAAACCGTTTTGTTAAGCCACTGCAACCTCCATGTCTCTTCCAAGGAGCATTTAAACCATCTCATTAAGCTACTGCAACCTCCATGTCTCTTGCAAGGGGCATTAAAACTGTCTTGTTAAGCTACTGCGACCTCCACATCTCTTCCAAGGGGCATTTAAACAGTCTTTTTAAGCTACTGCAACCTCCACGTCTCTTCCAAGGGGCATTAAAATAGTCTTGTTAAGCTACTGCGACCTCCACGTCTCTTGCAAGGGGCATTTAAACCGTCTTGCTAAGCTAATGCGACCGCCACGTCTCTTCCAAGGGGCATTTAAACCGTCTTGATAAGCTAATGCGACCTCCACCACTTTTCCCAGGGGCATTGATATTGTCTTTTTATTCCACTGCGACCTCCACGTCTCTTCCAAGGGGCATTTAAACCGTCTTGTTAAGCTACTGCAACCTCCATGTCTCTTCCAAGGAGCATTTAAACCATCTTGTTAAGCTACTGCAACCTCCATGTCTCTTGCAAGGGGCATTAAAACCGTCTTGTTAAGCTACTGCAACCTCCACGTCACTTCCAAGCTGCATTTACACAGTCTTGTTTAGCTAATGCGACCTCCACCACTCTACCAAGGGGCATTAAAACCGTCTTGTTAAGCTACTGCGACCTCCACGTCTCTTCCAAGGGGCATTAAAACTGTCTTGATAAGCTACTGCATCCTCCATGTCTCTTCCAAGGGGCATTAAAATAGTCTTGTTAAGCTACTGCGACCTCCACGTCTCTTGCAAGGGGCATTTAAACTGTCTTGTTAAGCTAATGCGACCTCCACATCTCTTCCAAGGGGCGTTTAAACCGTCTTGATAAGCTAATGCGACCTCCACCACTTTTCCCAGGGGCATTGATATTGTCTTTTTATTCCACTGCGACCTCCACGTCTCTTCCAAGGGGCATTTAAACCATCTTGTTAAGCTACCGCAACCTCCATGTCTCTTCCAAGGAGCATTTAAACCATCTCGTTAAGCTACTGCAACCTCCATGTCTCTTGCAAGGGGCATTAAAACCGTCTTGTTAAGCTACTGCGACCTCCACGTCTCTTCCAAGGGGCATTAAAACCGTCTTGTTAAGATACTGCAACCTCCACGTCACTTCCAAGGGGCATTTAAATAGTCTTGTTAAGCTACTGCAATCTCCACGTCTCTTCCAAGGGGCATTAAATCCATCTTGTTAAGCTAATGCGACCTCCACCACTCTACCAAGGGGTATTAAAACCATCTTGTTAAGCTACTGCGACCTCCACGTCTCTTCCAAGGGGCATTAAAACTGTATTGTTAAGATACTGCAACCTCCACGTCTCTTCCAAGGGGCATTTAACTGTCTTGTTAAGCTACTGCAACCTCCACGTCTCTTCCAAGGGGCATTTAACCGTCTTGTTTAGCTACTGCAACCTCCACGTCTCTTCCAAGGGGCATTAGAACCATCTTGTTAAGCTAATGCGACCTCCACCACTCTTCCAAGGGGCATTAAAACCGTCTTGTTAAGCTACTTCGACCTCCACATCTCTTCCAAGGGGCATTAAAACCGTCTTGTTAAGCTACTGCAACTTCCACGTCTCTTCCAAGGGGCATTAAAACCGTCTTGTTAAGCTAATGCGACCTCCACAACTCCTCCAAGGGGCATTAAGACCGTCTTGTTAAGCTACTGCAACCTCCACGTCTCTTCTAAAAGGCATTAAAACCGTCTTGTTAAGCTACTGCGACCTCCACGTCTCTTCCAAGGGGCATATAAAACGTCTTGTTAAGCTACTGCTACCTAAACGTCTCTTCTAAGGGGCATTAAAACCGTCTTGTTAAGCTAATGTGACCTCCACCAGTCTTCCAAGGGGCATTAAAACTGTCTTGTTAAGCTACTGCGACCTCCACGTCTCTTCCAAGGGGCATTTAAACCATCTTGTTAAGCTACTGCAACCTCCACGTCTCTTCCAAGGGGCATTAAAACAGTCTTGTTAAGCTACTGCGACCTCCACGTCTCTTGCAAGGGGCATTTAAACCGTCATGTTAAGCTAACGCGACCTCCACGTTTCTTCCAAGGGGCATTTAAACCGTATTGATAAGCTAATGTGACCTCCACCACTTTTCCCAGGGGCATTGATATTATCTTTTTATTCCACTGCGACCTCCACGTCTCTTCCAAGGTGCATTTAAACCGTCTTGTTAAGCTACTGCAACATCCATGTCTCTTCCAAGGAGCATTTAAACCATCCTGTTAAGCTACTGCAACCTCCATGTCTCTTCCAAGGGGCATTAAAACCGTCTGGTTAAGGTAATGAGACCTCCACCACTTTTCCAAGGGGCATTAAAACCGTCTTTTTAAGCTACTGCGACCCCCACGTCTCTTCCAAGGGGCATTTAAAACGTCTTGTTAAGCTACTGCAACCTAAACATCTCTTCTAAGGGGCATTAAAACCGTCTTGTTAAGCTAATGCGACCTCCACCAGTCTTCCAAGGGGCATTAAAACTGTCTTGTTAAGCTACTACGACCTCCACATCTCTTCCAAGGGGCATTTAAACAGACTTGTTAAGCTACTGCAACCTCCACATCTCTTCCAACGGGCATTAAAATAGTCTTGTTAAGCTACTGCGACCTCCACGTCTCTTGCAAGGGGCATTTAAACCGTCTTGCTAAGCTAATGCGACCTCCACGTCTCTTCCAAGGGGCATTTACAGTCTTGTTAAGCTACTGCAATCTCCACGTCTCTTCCAAGGGGCATTAAAACCATCTTGTTAAGCTAATGCGACCTCCACCACTCTACCAAGGGGCATTAAAACCGTCTTATTAAGCTACTGCGACCTCCACGTCTCTTCCAAGGGGCATTAAAACTGTCTTGTTAAGCTACTGCATCCTCCACGTCTCTTCCAAGGGGCATTAAAATAGTCATGTTAAGCTACTGCGACCTCCACATCTCTTCCAAAGGGCATTTAAACAGTCTTTTTAAGCTACTGCAACCTCCACGTCTCTTCCAAGGGGCATTAAAATAGTCTTGTTAAGCTACTGCGACCTCCTCGTCTCTTGCAAGGGGCATTTAAACCGTCTTGCTAAGCTAATGCGACCTACACGTCTCTTCCAAGGGGCATTTAAACCGTCTTGATAAGCTAATGCGACCTCCACCACTTTTCCCAGGGGCATTGATATTGTCATTTTATTCCACTGCGACCTCCACGTCTCTTCCAAGGGGCATTTAAACCGTCTTGTTAAGCTACTGCAACCTCCATGTCTCTTCCAAGGAGCATTTAAACCATCTTGTTAAGCTACTGCAACCTCCATGTCTCTTGCAAGGGGCATTAAAACCGTCTTGTTAAGCTACTGCAACCTCCACGTCACTTCCAAGGGGCATTTACACAGTCTTGTTTAGCTAATGCGACCTCCACCCCTCTACCAAGGGGCATTAAAACCGTCTTGTTAAGCTACTGCGACCTCCACGTCTCTTCCAAGGGGCATTAAAACTGTCTTGATAAGCTACTGCATCCTCCATGTCTCTTCCAAGGGGTATTAAAATAGTCTTGTTAAGCTACTGCGACTTCCACGTCTCTTCCAAGGGGCATTAAAACCATCTTGTTAAGATACTGCAACCTTCACGTCACTTCCAAGGGGCATTTAAATAGTCTTGTTAAGCTACTGCAATCTCCACGTCTCTTCCAAGGGGCATTAAATCCATCTTGTTAAGCTAATGCGACCTCCACCACTCTACCAAGGGGCATTAAAACCATCTTGTTAAGCTACTGCGACCTCCACGTCTCTTCCAAGGGGCATTAAAACTGTCTTGTTAAGCTACTGCAACCTCCACGTCTCTTCCAAGGGGCATTTAACCGTCTTGTTAAGCTACTGCAACCTCCACGTCTCTTCCAAGGGGCATTAAAACCATCTTGTTAAGCTAATGCAACCTCCACCACTCTTCCAAGGGTCATTAAAACCGTCTTGTTAAGCTACTTCGACCTCCACATCTCTTCCAAGGGGCATTAAAACCGTCTTGTTAAGCTACTGCAGCCTCCACGTCTCTTCCAAGGGGCATTAAAACCATCTTGTTAAGCTAATGCGACCTCCACAACTCCTCCAAGGGGCATTAAGACCGTCTTGTTAAGCTACTGCAACCTCCACGTCTCTTCCAAGGGGCATTTAAACCATCTTGTTAAGCTACTGTAAACTCCGCGTCTCTTCCAAGGGGCATTAAAACTGTCTTGTTAAGATACTGCAACCTCCACGTCTCTACCAAGGGGCATTTAAACCGTCTTGTTAAGCTACTGCAACTTCCACTTCTCTTCCAAGGGGCACTTAACCGTCTTGTTAAGCTTCTGCAACCTCCATGTCTCTTCGAAGGGGCATTAAAACCGCCTTGTTACGCTAATGCGACCTCCACCACTCTTCCAAGGGGCATTAAAACCGTCTTCTTAAGCTACTGTGACCTCCATGTCTCTTCCAAGGGGCATTTAAACCGTCTTGTTAAGCTAATGCGACCTCCATGTCTCTTCCAAGGGGCATTTAAACTATCTTGTTAATCTAATGCGACCTCCACCACTTTTCCCTGGGGAATTGATATTGTCTTTTTATTCCACTGCGACCTCCACGTTTCTTCCAAGGGGCATTTAAACCGTCTTGTTTAGCTACTGCAACCTCCATGTCTCTTCCAAAGAGCATTTAAACCATCATGTTAAGCTACTGCAACCTCCATGTCTCTTCCATGTGGCATTAAACCGTCTTGTTAAGCTAATGCGACCTCCATGTCTTTTCCAAGGGGCATTAAATCCGTCTTGTTAAGATAATGCGACCTCCACCACTCTTCCAAGGGCCATTAAAACCGTCTTGTTAAGCTACTGCAACCCCCGCGTCTCTTCCAAGGTGCATTAAAACTGTCTTGTTAAGATACTGCAACCTCCACGTCTCTTCCAAGGGGCATTTAAACCATCTTGTTAAGCTACTGCAACTTCCACTTCTCTTCCAAGGGGCACTTAACTGTCTTGTTAAGCTACTGCAACCTCCACGTCTCTTCCAAGGGGCATTAAAACCATCTTGTTAGGCTAATGCGACCTCCACCACTTTTCCCAGGATCATTAATATTGTCTTTTTATTCCACTGTGACCTCCACGTCTCTTCCAAGGGGCATTTAAACCTTCTTGTTAAGCTACTGCAACCTCCATGTCTCTTCCAAGGGGCATTAAAACCGTATTGTTAAGCTAATGCAACCTCCACCACTCTTCCAAGGGGCATTAAAACCGTCTTGTTAAGCTACTGCGACCTCCACGTCTCTTCCAAGGGGCATTAAAACCATCTTGTTAAGCTACTGCAACCTCCACGTCACTTCCAAGGGACATTTAAACAGTCTTGTTAAGCTACTGCTATCTACACGTCTCTTCCAAGGGGCATTAAAACCGTCTTGTTAAGCTAATGCGACCTCCACCACTCTTCCAAGGGGCATTAAAACCGTCTTGTTAAGCTACTACGACCTCCACGTCTCTTCCAAGGGGCATTAAAACCGTCTTGTTAAGCTACTGCAACCTCCACGTCTCTTCCAAGGGGCATTTAAACCATCTTGTTAAGCTACTGCAAACTCCACGTCTCTTCCAAGGGGCAATAAAACTGTCTTGTTAAGATACTGCAACCTCCACGTCTCTACCAAGGAGCATTTAAACCATCTTGTTAAGCTGCTTCAACTTCCACTTCTCTTCCAAAGGGCACTTAACCGTCTTGTTAAGCTACTGCATCCTCCACGTCTCTTCCAAGGGGCATTAAAACCGTCTTGTTAGGCTAAAGCGACCTCCACCACTCTTCCAAGGGGCATTACAACCGTCTTCTTAAACTACTGCGACCTCCACATCTCTTCCAAGGGGCATTTAAACAGTCTTGTTTATCTACTGCAACCTCCACGTCTCTTCCAAGGGACATTAAAACCGTCTTGTTAAGCTACTGCGACCTCCACGTCTCCTCCAAGGGGCATTTAAACCATCTTGTTAAGCTAATGCGACCTCCACGTCTCTTCCAAGGAGCATTTAAACCGTCTTGTTAATCTAAAGCGACCTCCACCACTTTTCCCTGGGGCATTGATATTGTCTTTTTATTCCACTGCGACCTCCATGTCTCTTCCAAGGGGCATTTAAATCATCTTGTTCAGCTACTGCAACCTCCATGTCTCTTCCAGGGAGCATTTAAACCATCTTGTTAAGCTACTGCAAACTCCATGTCTCTTCCAAGGGGCATTAAACCGTCTTGTTAAGCTAATGTGACCTCCACCACTCTTCCAAGTGGCATTAAAACCGTCTTGTTAAGCTACTGCGACCTCCACGTCTCTTCCAAGGGGCATTAAATCCGTCTTGCTAAGCTACTGCAACCTTCACGTCTCTTCCAAGGGGCATTAAAACCGTCTTGTTAAGATAATGCGACCTCCACCACTCTTCCAAGGGGCATATAAAACGTCTTGTTAAGCTACTGCTACCTAAACGTCTCTTCTAAGGGGCATTAAAACCGTCTTGTTAAGCTAATGCGACCTCCACCAGTCTTCCAAGGTGCATTAAAACTGTCTTGTTAAGCTACTGCGACCTCCACGTCTCTTCCAAGGGGCATTTAAACCGTCTTGTTAAGCTACTGCAACCTCCACGTCTCTTGCAAGGGGCATTTAAACCGTCTTGTTAAGCTAACGCGACCTCCACGTTTCTTCCAAGGGGCATTTAAACCGTATTGATAAGCTAATGCGACCTCCACCACTTTTCCCAGGGGCATTGATATTATCTTTTTATTCCACTGCGACCTCCATGTCTCTTCCAAGGGGCATTAAAAACGTCTGGTTAAGGTAATGAGACCTCCACCAGTTTTCCAATGGGCATTAAAACCATCTTGTTAAGCTACTGCGACCCCCACGTCTCTTACAAGGGGCATTTAAAACGTCTTGTTAAGCTACTGCAACCTAAACATCTCTTCTAAGGGGCATTAAAACTGTATTGTTAAGCTAATGCGACCTCCACTAGTCTTCCAAGGGGCATTAAAACTGTCTTGTTAAGCTACTGCGACCTCCACATCTCTTCCAAGGGGCATTTAAACAGTCTTGTTAAGCTACTGCAACTTCCACGTCTCTTCCAAGGTGCATTAAAATAGTCTTGTTAAGCTACTGCGACCTCCACGTCTCTTGCAAGGGGTATTTAAACCGTCTTGCTAAGCTAATGCGACCTCCACGTCTCTTCCAAGGGGCATTTAAACCGTCTTGATAAGCTAATGCGACCTCCACCACTTTTCCCAGGGGTATTGATATTGTCTTTTTATTCCACTGCTACTAGAGATGAGCGTTGTTCTACTCGAACTGTTCGCCAATCTCAAATTCGAGCTGTTTTGGGCGGTGTTCGAGCCGTTCGGCGAACACGAACAATTTGAGAAAAATTCGGCTGTTCGAGGTTATGTTCGATAACTGTTCGTGCACCAAAATCATAACTGGATTTTTTCTCAGTAATGATGAAAATTAATGTTAATACGCAGTTTGAGTGTACAGCGGGGTGGGGGGAGGGGCAGGGGATGGATCTCTGCAGGAACAATGAAGATCTCCATTTTTTTTTCTCTTTCCCGCATTTACAGTGGGGAGGTGCAATCTGTCAGCCTATCAGCAGCGCACACACGGAGCGAAGTGCTTTTTTTCACACAAGCAAGGGCATGTGTCATTGGCAGTGTATGTCACATGTCCTTGCCCTATAAGACCAAGCCATTTTCCCCGTCGCCACCATTTTCTCACTGCTGCAGCTGCGTGTTAGACGGCACCGCTGTTGCTGTGTGCGCTATACCTTGTTAATTTCAAGCCAATTTTCGCACAAATCTACAGATAGCTTGGGAGTAGGGAATAGTTGTGATTGCAGTCCTTTTAAGGACTAGGTTACAGCATTTCCTACGACTTTTATCAGGGAGGTCTGTGCTCTTAAATAGATAGGTTGTGGGAGTAAAGACTAATTGTAATTGGAGTCCTTTTCAGGACTAGGTTACATGAGTTCCTATCAGTTTTTGCCAGGCCGGTCTGTGCCAGTGCTGTGCAAGTTTTTTTCACAGCATTTGGCTGAATCTAGCAAAGCTAATCCTTTTTGGCCTATTGCAGAGTGTGTTAGTCAGTGGAGTAGCCTATCTGTGTTGCAAGATATACCACCTGTGTATAGAATACCAATTTTTTTACTGCACCTAGTGAAGTAAAATCTTTTGGGCATAGCATCATTCTATTAGTCCATCTATACTGACCTCCATCAGGTTGCAAATTAAAACTAATTTTTAACTGCATCTACAGTACCTCTGAAAAAATATTTGGGCTTCTAGCAGTGTGTGGGACTTGTTCTATTAGTCCATCTATACTGACCTCCATCAGGTTGCAAACTGAATATATTTTTTTCTGCATCTACCTCTGAAAAAATATTGGGCTTCTAGCTGTGTGTGGGACTTGTTCTATTAATCCATCTATACTGACCTCCATCAGGTTGCAAACTGAATATAATTTTTTTCTGCATCTAGCTCTGAAAAAATATTTGGAATTCTAGTAGTGTGTCGGACTTTCTCTATTAGTCCATCTATACTGACCTCCATCAGGTTGCAAATTAAAAATAATTTTTATCTGCATCTACAGTACCTCTGAAAAAATATTTGGGCTTCTAGCTGTGTGTGGGTCTTGTTCTATTAATCCATCTATACTGACCTCCATCAGGTTGCAAACTGAATATATTTTTTTCTGCATCTACCTCTGAAAAAATATTTGGCCTTCTAGTAGTGTGTCGGACTTTCTCTATTAGTCCATCTATACTGACCTCCATCAGGTTGCAAATTAAAACTAATTTTTATCTGCATCTACAGTACCTCTGAAAAAATATTTGGGCTTCTAGCAGTGTGTGGGACTTGTTCTATTAGTCCATCTATACTGACCTCCATCAGGTTGCAAACTGAATATATTTTTTTCTGCATCTACCTCTGAAAAAATATTTGGCCTTCTAGTAGTGTGTCGGACTTTCTCTATTTGTCCATCTATACTGACCTCCATCAGGTTGCAAACTGAATATAATTTTTTTCTGCATATAGCTCTGAAAAAATATTTGGCCTTCTAGTAGTGTGTCGGACTTTCTCTATTAGTCCTTCTATACTGACCTCCATCAGGTTGCAAATTAAAAATAATTTTTATCTGCATCTACAGTACCTCTGAAAAAATATTTGGGCTTCTAGCAGTGTGTGGGACTTGTTCTATTAGTCCATCTATACTGACCTCCATCAGATTGCAAACTGAATATAGTTTTTTCTGCATCTACCTCTGAAAAAATATTGGGCTTCTAGCTGTGTGTGGGTCTTGTTCTATTAATCCATCTATACTGACCTCCATCAGGTTGCAAACTGAATATATTTTTTTCTGCATCTACCTCTGAAAAAATATTTGGCCTTCTAGTAGTGTGTCGGACTTACTCTATTAGTCCATCTATACTGACCTCCATCAGGTTGCAAACTGAATATATTTTTTTCTGCATCTACCTCTGAAAAAATATTTGGCCTTCTAGTAGTGTGTCGGACTTTCTTTATTAGTCCATCTATACTGACCTCCATCAGGTTGCAAATTCAAAATAATTTTTTTCTGCATCTAACTCTGAAAAAATATTTGGCCTTCTAGTAGTGTGTCGGACTTTCTCTATTAGTCCATCTATACTGACCTCCATCAGGTTGCAAACTGAATATATTTTTTTCTGCATCTACCTCTGAAAAAATATTTGGCCTTCTAGTAGTGTGTCGGACTTTCTCTATTAGTCCATCTATACTGACCTCCATCAGGTTGCAAATTCAAAATAATTTTTTTCTGCATCTAACCCAGCCAGTAGTTTTGGCCTATTACCACAGTTTGGCCACTCAGCTCTGCTCGGTTACCATCCATTGTTTTTTTGTGCAAACAACTCCAGAGTTGTGAATTAGTTAACCACCAAAATGAGTGGAAAAAGGCCTGCTGCTGGTGGAAAGGGGAATAGGCATGTTGGGAAAGGGAAAAAAGGTTGTGTCCGTGGGGTAGGTGTTAAAGCAACAGTAACATCTGCAGAAGAAAGACCATCTTCCAGCCAAACTAAAATGTCTACTTCTTTTAGCGGACAATGTGATAAGATCCCTTTCTTACGGCCACGCCAATCGCTACAATTTCCAGATGAGGCACAAAAACAGCAGGTGCTTCAACGGATATCAAGTGCTCCTTTAAGTGGGCTCTCCTCCACATCAACTTCAACATCACAAATACTCCAGTCCTCAAAGGTGTCACCCAAATCGCACTTGCTTCCTCACAGCTCCCAAATCTCCAGCTGCCCGTCTGAGTATGAGGTAGAACAGATGGTTGAGTCTGCAGAGCTGTTTACTCATACTATAGCCTGGGAATCAGAGGTCGACTCCAGCGCTTCTGTGAATCCAGACGAGGAAATGATCTGCACTGATGCCCAGAATCTTTATGAGTCGGATCCAGGACCAGACGCAGAAGGTTCTGACCATAATGTAGACCCTCATTCCCAAACTGTAACTCCTGTTGGTGGAGACAATGAGGAAGACGATGATAAGACTCAAATACCTGATTGGAGCGACAACTATAGTTTTTTGTCAGGGCAGGAACAGGTTGGCTCTGTGGACGACGGGTGTGATAACGCACAGGGTGATGATGATGAGGTCGGAGATCCCACTTACTGTCAACCCACAGTCAGCCAAGAGATGAGGTCAGCAGAGGAGGTGGAGGAAGATGCTAGTGACGACGAGGTCAGGTTGCGCCTTCCTGGACAGGGACGTAGTACTGGAAGCACGTCAACAACTGCATCCTCAAACACAACTCTGCCTCTCACCACAAGTCGTGGTGGCTCTTCAGGTCGCATGGGTGCTAAGCCTTGCATAGCCTGGGCATTTTTTCAGATCGATAAAGATGACCCAACTCGTGTTATCTGTAACATTTGTCAGCAAAAGCTAAGTAGAGGCCAAAAAATACATAGTTTGAGTACTTCATGCATGAACCGGCACATGGACATGAAGCATAAGTTGCAGTGGGAAGCTCAGTGTGCTACAATGCGGCCTAGCCGGCTGGGCCAACCACCGTCTGCCATATCTTGTGCATCCGCGGCCTCTTCATCCTCTGTGACTGGGGGGACAGCAGTCACACCTGTTTTCGGGCGCAGACCTGCCACCTCTTTACCCGCAACAGCCAGCGTGATTGGCAGGTCATCATTTTCTTTGGAGGTGGTAACACCAGCTGGTGTTGAGCGATGTCCGACATCGATAGCACCACCTTTGGATGAAGGCAACCTAACATGTCCGCCTGCATCTTCCTCACAGACCGGCAGTTTGCCGGGGACACCCTTATCAACCCCGTCTAAGCACAATAGCCAGCCCTCGGTCCCTCAGATGTGGACAAGTAAAAGACCATTTCCTCCTAGCCATGAGAAAGCTAAGAGGTTGAATTTCACCATCTGCAAGCTCTTGGCTACAGAAATGCTGCCTTTCCGCCTGGTGGACACAGAGGATTTTCGAGACCTTATGTCCGTCGCAGTGCCCCAGTAGCAGATGCCCAGTCGGCACTACTTCTCAAAGAAAGGTGTGCCTGCGCTCCACCAGCATGTCGCACACAACATCACCGCTTCTTTGAGAAACTCTGTGTGTGACAGGGTGCATTTCACCACAGACACTTGGACGAGTAGGCATGGACAGGGGCGTTACATGTCGCTGACTGGGCACTGGGTAACTATGGTGACAGCAGGACAAGGGGCTGCTGTCCAAGTCTTGCCGTCCCCACGAGTTGTGCGTCAATCTTCTTTATGTCAAAGTTCCTCCACTGCTTCTGCCTCCTCAACCTCCTCTCGGTCTTCCACCTGCACCCAAAGCCTGTCTGGTCATGCCACAAGCTTTCTAACTGCGCAGAAGGGATCCTGCACACCTCCTTACTATGCTGGCAGTAGGGCTCAACGTCATCAGGCGGTTTTTACATTGAAATGTCTGGGAAATGTAAGTCACACAGCTGAGGAGTTGTGGTCAGCTCTGGAGAACCAATTTCATGAATGGTTGTCTCCACTGGACCTGAAACCAGGGAAGGCCGTGTGCGACAATGCTGCAAACCTGGGTGCGGCCCTTCGCCGGGGCAATGTCACACACGTGCCTTGTATGGCTCACGTGTTGAACCTGGTTGTCCAGCAATTTTTAGCCCACTATCCCAGACTAGATGGCCTTCTGCAGAGGGCACGGTCGCTGTGTGCTCACTTCCGCCGTTCGCATCCCGCAGCTCAGCGACTTACATCTCTACAGAGTCGTTGGGCCTGCCACTTCACCGGCTAAAATGCGATATGCCTACCCGGTGGAATTCAACTCTGCACATGTTGCAGCGACTGTGGCAGCACCGACAAGCCCTGGTGCAATACGTTCTGACGTATAGCCTGGGCCAACGAAATTCAGAGGTGGGGCAAATCACGCTGGAGGAGTGGTCTCAGATCAGGGACCTATGCACCCTTCTGCACAGTTTTGAAATGGCGACGAAGATGTTTAGTGCTGACGATGCCATTATCAGCATGACTATTCCGGTGATTTACATGCTGGAGCACATGTTAAACAGAATTCGGAGTCAGGTGGTGGCACAAGAGGAGGTGGAGGAAGTAGAGGAGGAGGAGTTGTATGCGGAAGGGCTAACATCTGCAAGGTCCAGACGGTCGGCAGCACCAAGGCGGCAGGCATGTGAGGGTGGGGGAGATGGTTTTACCAGGGCGCATGGTAGCAGCCAAACTAGTGAGGAAGGTGCAGGAGCCCAGGAAGAAGTGGAGGACGAACTGATGGAAGACTCATCAGATGAGGGAGACCTTGATCACATTTCTGTTGTGCGAGGTTGGGGGGAGAGGACAGAGGAAGGAAGCATGATTGTTACCTCGCCACCAACACAACAGGGACTTGGTGCTCCTGGATGCGCAACACACATGAGTGCCTTCTTGCTGCACTACCTGCAACATGACCCTCGAATTGTGAGAATTAGAAATAATCCTGACTACTGGGTTGCCACACTGTTAGATCCCCGGTACAAAAGTAAATTTGCAGAAATTATTCCTGCCATAGAAAGGGATGCACGCATGCAGGAGTATCAGCAGAGACTGTTGCAGAATCTTACATGTGCTTTTCCACAAAATACCAGTGGTGCACGTAGTGAATCTCACAGTTCCAACTTGCCAACCGTGGGACCGTCAAGTGTTCAGCACTCAAACCGTAACAGAACCACAGTATCTGCTGGTAACATCAATTTTGCGGAATCATTTCACCACTTTTTTAGCCCATCCTTTGCAAGTTCACAGGAGACAAGCAGTCTGACACATAGTCAACGCCTAGAGACGATGGTACAGGAGTATCTCCAAGTAAACATTGAAGCCATGACTGTGTCACTGGACCCTTGCTCTTTTTGGGCTTCCAATCTGGATAAATGGCCGGAGCTAGCCACTTACGCCTTGGAGATCTTGTCATGCCCCGCAGCCAGCGTTCTGTCTGAACGTGTGTTCAGCGCTGCTGGTGGTGTGCTGACAGATAAGAGCACGCGGCTCTCCACTGATAATGTAGACAGACTCACGTTCAGAAAGATGAACAAATCATGGATCCGAAACGACTTTTCTACCCCTGTGTCATCCTGGGGAGAGTAAAAGCTTGATGATTGGTTAAAATCACCCTACCAAACGTTTTAAGCTTTCAAATTACTAATCATGTTTATCTGTATCTTGACTGGAAAATAATTTGGGCTTTGTAGCAGTGTGCAGCACTGATCCTATTAGGCCATCTATAATAAGCTCCACCAGATTTAAAATTAAAAATAATTTTTAGCTGCATCTAGCCCGGAAAATAATTTTGGGGCTCCGAGATGCGCAAGACACATAAGTGCCTTCTTGCTGCACTACCTGCAGCATGACCCTCATATTGTCAGAATTCAAAGTAATCATGACTACTGGGTTGCCACACTTTTAGATCCCCCAAACTTTTCGATCAACCTTTTCATTTTAATAAAGACCAAAAAAATGGTCATTTTTGAAATTATAAGCATTAGCAGGTTGTTAGAAACTGAAATCAAACAGTTTTCAACTCAAAACTTTATTCTAGGTGATGTTACATTTTCACATAGGACCCCTTGTTCGAAAGGAGCTTCTGAACTCTCTCGTCCATTGAATTTGTCAGGTTTTGGATGGTTTCTGCTTCAATTGTTTTGCATGAGGACAGAATACCCTCCCAGAGCTGTTGCTTAGATGTGAACTGCCTCCCGCCATCATAGACACTCCTTTTAATGATGCTCCAAAGGTTCTGAATGGGGTAGAGGTCAGGGGAGCATGGGGGTCACACCATAAGTTTGTCCCCTTTTATGCCCATATCAGCCAGAGATGCAGATGTTTTATGTGCAGCATGAGATGGTGCATTATCATGCAGAAAAATGATCTTGCTGTGAAATACACGGTTCTTCTTCTTGAATCATGGCAGGAAGTGCTGTTTGAGAAAATCCACATACATTATGGAGTTCATCTTTAGCGCCTTCAGGGATCCTAAAGGGGCCGACAATCTCTCTCCCCATGATTCCAGCCCAAAACATTACTCCACCTCCTCCTTGTTGACGCTGTAGCCGTGTTTGCGTGGGGTGTCCATCAACCAGCCATCCTCCACTCCATCCATCTGGGCCATCGAGCGCTGCACGGCACTCACCCGTGAACAAAACAGTTTTGAAATCAGTCTTCATGTAATGTTTCCCCCAATGGAGCCGTTTCTGCTTGTGTGAAGTGGATAGAGGAGGTCGACAGGATGGCGTATGCACAGCTGCAAACCTCTGAAGGACCCTGCATCTTGTTGTTCGGGGGACGTTGGAGGCACAAGCAGCTTCAAAAACTTGTCTGCTGCTATGACAAGGCTTTTTTGCCGCTGCTCTTTCAACCTGACGTAATTGCCTGTAGGAAAGAGTCCTCAATTTGCCCTTATCAGCACGCACACGTGTGTACTGTGAATCAGCTACATACTTCTTGATTGCCAAGACACTTCATCCTGATCATCGCACAATGTTGATTGTAGTCATGCCTTGACCTAAACACTCCACAATTTGTTGCTTCTCAGCAGCCGACACATCCTTTTTCTTTCCCATTTTGGCAGAAAATGTAGGCTGCTTAATAATGTGAGAGAGCCTTCTTAAGTAGTCTTGCCTTTCATTGGACACACCTGCCAAACTAATTAGCACAGGTGTCTGCAATTGCTTACAGTGATATAAAGAGCCCTGACACACATCACCATCAATGAGTTTAACTGACAAACAAACAAATTCTTCCCTTATCACTCCTAAACACTTTTTGCATAATAATTTGGAACGCGGTGTACATGTGCTTTTCCACAAAACACCAGCGGTTCACGTAGTGAATCTTACAGTTCTAACTTGCCAACCGTGGTCTGTATGGAATTGTTCAATAAAGGGCCCAAAATTAAGATAACATAGATGGGAGAGGTCTCTATGAATAGGAATTCCTAAGTATTTGATACCCTGTGAGGGCCAGGCAAAGGGAAAGTTGGACTGGATGGAATCCTATATGGATTTGGGGAGGGAGACATCGAGGGCCTCAGACTTCGCTGCATTGATTTTAAAATTTTACCATGTAACAAAGTGATCTATTTCAGCCATAACAGCATGGATGGATATATGTGATTGAGTGATATATACTAGGACATCATCAGCAAATAGAGAGCACTTGTACTCGGTGCCTCCCACCTCAATCCACCTAATATTGGGGTTATGGCGAATTGATGAGAGCAGGTGCTCCATCACTAGGATGTATAAGAGAGGGGACAGAGGACATCCCTGCCTTGTCCCATTGGTGATTGTGAAAGGTGATGAAAATGTTCTGACGCACCCCCTGGGCCTTGGGACACCCGGAGCCGGACCCTTTTTGGTGGATGCTGGTGGTTGTAGTCTTCGTGGCGGCGACCCGGTTCCGTGGCTCAGGGCGGTCAAACCAGTGGCGGAACTATTTATGTGGTTTTGATGTTTAAATGTCCGACTACGCCACCCGTGGATTGCGGTCAGAGTGAACCGCCGCTACAGGGCAGACCGCTGAGGCTGGTGTTGTGGGTGCAGCAGAGCGTAGCATAACTTCCCACGGGAGGAGTATAGCCTCAGGGCAGTGTATGCGGAGGATGGGGGTGATGGTGCAGGGCAGCAGCAGTAACGACACGGAGTCAGTGATGCAGTCCAGGGCCTTTACTCACAGTTCTTATCATCCAGACCACGTCTGCAGGTAACGGCTGCCCATGTCGTACTGTGCTCACCAGGTGAGGGGCTCAGACAACTCCCAGATAACTTTGGAGCACTTCACAGGACCTCCTTTGTGTGTCCTTTGTCTGGCCTTTCTTACCAACACTTCTGTCCGGCTGCCTCGGGCCTCCTCTTGGTAAACTTGGTGCCAGTTTCCCTGACCCTATGTGGTGCCTTCCTAGCGGGTGTAGCGAGGGGCTGCGCCACATAAAATGTCAGAGCCTCCGGTTTCTAGCTGAGGGTCGTTTCCTGCCTCCACTAGTTCGGGGACCGGTCTCCCCCTTTTGCCTGACCCCTCCACGCAGGTGGATTCGGGCGTGCGGTGGCGACTCGCCCGTCCGCACCCCTGGGATCCCTTCATTCCTCGTTCCTGGAGCCTTCTCCGCTCCTCTTCCTTCCTTCTCCCTCTTCCAGGCCTGGGCCTCTGTTACTAGGCCCGCCTCCGGAGCAGAGCTCATGCATAGCCCCTGCTCCCTGCCACTTCTGCTCAGACTTCTCTGCACTGAACTAAGATGGTGCCCACCTTTTATACTCCCTTCTCAATGCACCCAGGAACTGCTTCCTCCCTGCTCCTGCACTGCAGGGTTCCCCTTCCTCAGTGTTCCCTCCCCCCACTCCAGCCAGGGACAGGGACTGTCGTGCCCATCTCAGGGGCATATTGGTCGCCCTGTCCCACGGCAATGTGGTATAATGCATGCAGGTGTCGGGTCCTGATCCACACTCCATCCTTACCTGAGAGTGAGATATAACACCTCTGGGTGAGGTGCAATACGTCTGTAGCAACCGAGCCCTCAGGGTGCTACAGTTCCATTTATCTTCAGCCTAGGTGACGTATTGCGATACAGGGCCGTGATTTTGGCTATAAAAGGGTCCCCTAGACCCCTACCCCAAGCTTTTTAAGAGAATCATATATGGCGTGCCAGGAGACTCTATGGAATGCTTTCTCAGCATCCAACGAGAGTATCTAATTACAAATTTTTAACTGCATCTAGCCCAGGAAATACTTTGTGCCTAGTAGCAGTGTCTGCTAGTCAGCGGATTATCCCGGCTGTTAAGCAAGCTACACCACCTGTAGTTTAGACACTTAATTTTTTCAAAGGAAATGCTTAGGGACCATGGGATACTCAGTGAAGAGCATCAGGAGGCACCCCAAGGCATAGGGGCTGGGACTGGCAGTAGGATGCCTTGCGGTGGACAGCCGAGCTCGATCCTTATAAAAGCTTTTTAACTGCAGCAGCTTTAGTGGACGCTACTGGAGCTGGAATTACGCGGCTGCTGGCATGAGACTTGCCCTCCAATAGATCCTTGAAAATGGATTTAAAGTGTATTCATTCAAATTAGAGAGACAATTTAAATTAAAAAGCTTAGAGCTGCCTCCACCACAGGGGGGCTCGCTTGACCCACCAGCGGACAGGCACCAGTATTGGGAGAGGGGGTCTGGCCATCAGGGTTCACCGCGGCTCTGGCACAAACCCGGCGACACGGAGGTGGCACGGGCAGGAGCGGACTGGCCGTGTCGGCTTCTCACTTTTTGGATTTTAGAAGGGCATGACATGCCTATATCTGTGTCTCCCCCTCCTTTTACTCCTCCACCTCTTTTATTTTCGCATGACTACATGTACTTGTCACTTTTCCATGTGTTAGTTGTGTCTTCTGAGCAGTTTGTCAGCTTTTGGACACCTTTGAAGGTGTTTTCTATGTGTTTCTATGTGTTTTTGTTTGCCTGCCATTGGTTTTAACGGTGTTCGAAGGTGTTCGACGAACAGTTCGACGAACAGTTCGGCGAACACACGGGTGTTCAACGAACCGAACCGAACTCGAACACTACGGGGGTGGCTCAACACTAACTGCTACCTCCACGTCTCTTCCAAGGAGCATTTAAACAGTCTTGTTAAGCTACTGCAACCTCCATGTCTCTTCCAAGGAGCATTTAAACCATCTTGTTAAGCTACTGCAACCTCCATGTCTCTTGCAAGGGGCATTAAAACCATCTTGTTAAGCTACTACGACCTCCACGTCTCTTCCAAGGGGCATTAAAACCGTCTTGTTAAGCTACTACAACGTCCACGTCACTTCCAAGGGGCATTTACACAGTCTTGTTAAGCTACTGCAATCTCCACGTCTCTTCCAAGGGGCATTAAAACCATCTTGTTAAGCTAATGCGACCTCCACCACTCTACCAAGGGGCATTAAAACTGTCTTGTTAAGCTACTGCATCCTCCACGTCTCTTCCAAGGGGCATTAAAACAATCTTGTTAAGCTAATGCGACCTCCACCACTCTTCTAAGGGGCATTAAAACCGTCTTGTTAATCTACTGCGACCTCCACCTCTCTTCCAAGGGGCATTAAAACCGTCTTGTTAAGCTACTGCGACTTCCACCACTTTTCCAAAGGGCATTTTTATTCCACTGCGAACTCCACCATTGTTCCAACTGGCATTGCATTTCCTCCTAATTTTAGTCAGCTTTTGCTTTTCAATGCATAGGCGAACACTAAGGGTGACCCACTACCCAATAATGGGTAGAAGGTTTTTAGTATGCTGTAATCCACGTCTGTTTCAAGGGGCATTGCAGTTCCTCATAATTTTTGGAAAGCCTTCAATTCACTGCTTAGGCCAACAGTGCACGGGAGACCCAGTTGCTATAAATGGAAAAAACGGTTTAGTTTAGGCCCTTTGACCTCCATGTCACTTCCAATGGGCATTGGAGTGCCTCAAAATTTTTGGTAGGCATTGCACTCAGTGTATGCCCTAAAAATGTGCAGTCGAACCTCTCCTTTTGGTACAGAAACATATTCTACAAGATATGTGTGGTTGACTGGCCTGATATTGATTTGAATGGTCCCTGTTCCTCCTGCTCTTTCTCCTTTGCCACCACATCATCCATCATTCATCACCTGAAGCTTTGTTTTAACGGGAGTCATAGAACTGGGATAATAGCAGGAAAACATCCAGCAATCCTCGGAGGAGGTAGGATATGCGGCAAAATGCTGACCACCTCAGGCCTAGCCGCTACTACATACATGCGCTTGCATTCCAAGAAAACAAAGCAGATGCTAACTTCTATCATCATCATCATGCTCCTCACCTTGGCACTCTCAACTCCCCTGATGGAGAAGCCAGGGCCCACCGGAGGAGTCTGGTTCTATGGTGGGCTCGTCCAATGCTGCCCTAAAGCAGGCCGGGCTAAGAAAAGTGTGTGAGGGGTTGTTCCAAGGAGAAATGGGGGCAGCTTGGGACCGTTTATGGACACCCGGCCACCCCGAGGTGGCTGGGGACCGTGTGTGGACACCCAGCCGTGGGGCGGCTGGAGACCGAGTATGGACACAAGGCCACCCCCTGGCGGCTGGGGACCGAGCATGGACACCCGGCTGCCGGGCGGCTGGGGACTGAGTATGGATACCTCGCTGCCGAAGCAGCCATGAGGTTGTGGCCAACTTCGGCCTCCTCCAAACTAAAAGGCCCAATTTCAAGTCCAAGCAAGCTAGCAGTATGGTATTGCAGCCTGGCGGTGGGTGGGTGGCAGGCTGCATACTTGCGCTTGCATTGCAAGGAATGGGGTATGTACAATTGAACACTGCCCTGGAACAAGGACTTGCACGATGATAGTTGCAAGTCTGCATCTTTTGATGTGGCAAGGATCACTTCTGATGGGCACACTTTTAGGCAGTGACCTGGGTGTCAGACATGCTTTCAGGGGTCTTCCCCATGCTGTTCCCATGTCTTTTCAGCACTGTATGCATGTGTCACACAGCACATGGCCAGATAAGATTGTAAAATGTTAAAATGACATTTGTCACGGTTGAAAGCAATTAAAAAGTGCAAAAACGCATAAAAAATGCTACTTGTGAACATAGCCCAAGGTGTGGAGGAGTATTTTTGTTTGTGGTTATTTATTTTACCTTATACACAAGTCTTTACCCTGGAAAGGAAGTTCCTTAACATATTTCACAGGAAAACTGTTTCAGTTTCGTTTTTGAACGTTTTATTTTGAGCCCTTAAAAGTGGCTTAATATCTCTGACCACGTTGTTGACAGCAGTGACCTGGGGGTCAGAAATGCTTCCTGGGGCAATGCTCATGCTGTCCCAATGTCATTTGAGAACTGTCACTATAATTTTGGGCACTTTTTAGGCTTTCTACAGACTGCCGACATCCTCCGTGATTCCTCTGTGCCTTGTAATTATTGGGTATCCAAGCTGGACACTTGGAATGAACTCGCTCTGTACGCCTTGGAGGTCCTGGCCTGCCCTGCCGCTAGCGTGTTATCGGAGCGTGTTTTTAGTGCCGCTGGGTGAATTAAAACTGATAAGCACCCTCGCTTGTCAACTGACAATGCTGACAAGCTGACCCTTATCAAAATGAACAAGGGCTGAATTGGGCTAGACTTCTCATCACCACCAAATGACAGCAGAGTAACATAAAGTCAAATCCACTGTGTTATTTCGGGAGGTGTATACCCATGCACCGCTTCACACCCACACATGGGTATACGCTTCCTCAATTACGCTTTTTTTTGCTCTTCTCTTTATCCTCAGCCTCCACCACCACTATACCACCAGGGTGACCGTGGTCCATGTTGCCAGCATTGCAAGTTCCTGCGTCCTAATTTTTGGCAGCTTTTGCTTGGAAGGCATAGGCAAAGACTATGGGAGACCCACTCCCCAATAATGGGAATAATGTTTTTAATATGCTATACTGCCTGGCTCTTGTAAGGGGCATTAAAAACATCATGTTAAACCACTCTGACCTCCACATCTCTTCCAAGGGGCTTTAAAACCATCTTGTTAAGCTACTGCGACCTCCACAAATTCTCCAAGGGGCATTAAAACCGTCTTGTTAAGCTACTGTAACCTCCACCACTCTTCCAAGGGGCATTTAAATCGACTTGCTAAGCTTCTGCAACCTCCACGTCTCTTCCAACGGGCATTAAAACCGTCTTGTTAAGGTAATGCGACCTCCACCACTTTTCCAAGGCGCATTAAAACTGTCTTGTTAAGCTATTGCGACCTCCACGTCTCTTCCAAGGGGCATTTAAACCGTCTTGTTAAGCTACTGTAACCTCCACGTCTCTTCCAAGGGGCATTAAAATCGTCTTGTTAAGCTACTGCGAACTCCACGTCTCTTCCAAGGGGCATTCAAACCGTCTTGTTTAGCTAATGCGACGTCCATGTCTCTTTCAAGGGACATTTAAACCGTCTTGTTAAGCTAATGCGACCTCCACCACTTTGCCCAGGGGTATTGATATTGTCTTTTTATTCCACTGCGACCTCCACGTCTCTTCCAAGGGGCATTTAAACAGTCTTGTTAAGCTACTGCAACCTCCACGTCTCTTCCAAGGAGCATTTAAACCATCTTGTTAAGCTACTGCAACCTCCATGTCTCTTCCAAGGGGCATTAAAACCATCTTGTTAAGCTAATGCATCCTCCACCACTCTTCCAAGGGGCATTAAAATTGTCTTGTTAAGCTACTGCGACCTCCACGTCTCTTCCAAGGGGCATTAAAACCATCTTGTTAAGCTACTGAAACCTCCACGTCACTTTCAAGGGGCATTTAAACCATCTTGTTAAGCTACTGCAACCTCCACGTCTCTTCCAAGGGGCATTAAAACAGTCTTGTTAAGCTAATGCAACCTCCACCACTCTTCCAAGGGGCATTAGAACCGTCTTGTTAAGCTACTGCGACCTCCACGTCTCTTCCAAGGGGCATTTAAACCATGTTGTTAAGCTACTGCAACCTCCACGTCTCTTCCAAGGGGCATTAAAACTGTCTTGTTAAGCTAATGCAACCTCCACCACTCTTCCAAGGGGCATTAGAACCGTCTTGTTAAGCTACTGCGACCTCCACGTCTCTTCCAAGGGGCATTTAAACAGTCTTGTTAAGCTACTGCAACCTCCACGTCTCTTCCAAGGAGCATTTAAACCATCTTGTTAAGCTACTGCAACCTCCATGTCTCTTCCAAGGGGCATTAAAACCATCTTGTTAAGCTAATGCATCCTCCACCACTCTTCCAAGGGGCATTAAAATTGTCTTGTTAAGCTACTGCGACCTCCACGTCTCTTCCAAGGGGCATTAAAACCATCTTGTTAAGCTACTGAAACCTCCACGTCACTTTCAAGGGGCTTTTAAACCATCTTGTTAAGCTACTGCAACCTCCACGTCTCTTCCAAGGGGCATTAAAACAGTCTTGTTAAGCTAATGCAACCTCCACCACTCTTCCAAGGGGCATTAGAACTGTCTTGTTAAGCTACTGCGACCTCCACGTCTCTTCCAAGGGGCATTTAAACCATGTTGTTAAGCTACTGCAACCTCCACGTCTCTTCCAAGGGGCATTAAAACTGTCTTTTTAAGCTACTTCAACCTCCACGTCTCTTCCAAGGGGCATTTAACTGTCAGGTTAAGCTACTGCAACCTCTACGTCTCTTCCAAGGGGCATTAAAACCGTCTTGTTAAGCTATTGCTACCTCCACCACTCTTCCAAGGGGCAAAAAAACCGTCTTGTAAAGCTACTGTGACCTCCACTTCTCTTCCAAGGGGCATTAAAATCGTCTTGTTAAGCTACTGCAACCTCCACTTCTCTTCCAAGGGGCATTAAAACCGTCTTGTTAAGCTAATGCGACCTCCACCACTCTTCCAAGGGGCTTTAAAACCATCTTGTTAAGCTACTGCGACCTCCACGTCCCTTCCAAGGGGCATTTAAACTGTCTTGTTAAGCTACTGCAACCTCCACGTCTCTTCCAAGGGGCATTTAAACCATCTTGTTAAGCTACTGCAACCTCCACGTCTCTTCCAAGGGGCATTAAAACTGTCTTGTTAAGATACTGAAAGCTTCACGTCTCTTCCAAGGGGCATTTAAACCGTCTTGTTAAGCTACTGCAACTACCTCTTCTCTTCCATGGGGCATTTGACCGTCTTGTTAAGCTACTGCAAAAAATGGTTTAGTTTAGGCCCTCTGACCTCCATGTCACTTCCAAGGGGCATTGGAGTGCCTCAAAATTTTTGGTATGCATTGCACTCACTGTATGCCCTATAACTGTGTAGCCGAACCTTTCCTTTTGGTACAGAAACATATTCTACAAGACATGTGTGTTTGACTGGTCTGATATTGATGTGAATGATCCCTGTTCCTGCTGCTTTTCTCCTTTGCCACCACCTCATCCACCATTCATCACCTGAAGCTTTGTTTTAATGGGAGTCATAGAACTGGGATAATAGCAGGAAAACATCCAGCAATCCTCGGAGGAGGTAGGATATGCGGCAAAAAGCTGACCACCTCAGGCCTAGCCGCTACTACATACATGCGCTTGCATTCCAAGAAAACAAAGCCGATGCTAAATTCTATAATCATCATCATGCTCCTCACCTTGGCACTCTCATCTCCCCTGATGGAGAAGCCAGGGCCCACCGGAGTAGTCTGGTTCTCTGGTGGGCTCGTCCAATGCTTCCCTAAAGCAAGCCGGGCTAAGAATAGTGTGTGGGGGGATGTTCCAAGGAGAAATAGGGGCAGCTGTGGACCGTTTATGGACACCATGCCGCCCCCAGGCGGCTGGGGACCGTGTGTGGACACCCGGCCACGGGGCGGCTGGGGACCGAGTATGGACACACGGCCGCCCCCTGGTGGCTAGGGACCGAGCATGGACAACCGGCCGCCGGGCGGCTGAGGACTGAGTATGGATACCTTGCTGCCGAAGCAGTCATGAGGTAGTGGCCAGCTTTGGCCTCCTCCAAACTAAAAGGCCCCATTTCAAGTGCAAGCAAGCTAGCAGTATGGCATTGCAGCCTGGCAGTGGGTGGGTGGCAGGCTGAATACTTGCGCTTGCATTGCAAGGAATGGGGGAGGTACATTTGAACACTACCCTGGGACAAGGACTTGCACGGGGATATTTGCAAGTCTGCATCTTTTGATGTGGCAAGGATCACTTCTGATGGGCACACTTTTAGGCTGTGACCTGGGAGTCAGAGATGCTTCCAGGGGTCTTCCCCATGCTGTTCCCATGTCTTTTCAGCACTATATGCATGTGTCACACAGCACATGGCCAGATAAGATTGTAAAATGTTAAAATGACATTTGTCACGCTTGAAAGCAATAAAAAAGTGCAAAAACGCATAAAAAATGCTACTTTTGAACATAGCCCAAGGGGTGGAGGAGTATTTTTGTTTGTGGTTATTTATTTTACCTTATACACAAGTCTTTACCCTGGAAAGGAAGTTTCTTAACATATTTCACAGGAAAACCGTTTCAGTTTCGTTTTTGAACGTTTTATTGTGAGCCCGTAAAACTGGCTTAATACCTCAGGCCACGTTGTTGACAGCAGTGATCTGGGGGTCAGAAATGCTTCCTGGGGCAATGCCCATGCTGTCCCCATGTCATTTGAGCACTGTCACTATCATTTTGGGCACTTTTTAGGCTTTCTACAGACTGCCGGGGGTGCCGCCGCAAAAATGCTCGGGTCTCCCATAGACTAACATTGGGCTCGTTGCTCCGGTCGAGCACCGGAGTATCATGGCGAGCTCGGCCGGAGCTTCGAGCACCCGAGCATTTTAGTGCTTGCTCAAACTAACAAGCACGTGTTAAACAATCAGAACCGTGCTCTCACCAATGCCGAAACCGTGAAGGTCCACCTAACAACAGACACCTAGACAAGTTGTTGTGGACAGGAACGATACATTTCTGTCATGGCACACTGGGTGAACCTGGTGGAGGGTGGGACAAAGGCACAAACTGGAGCATCACACATCCTACCCACCCCAAGAATAGCGTGCCGAACTTCTGTCAGGGTTTCCGCCTCTTCATATTCCACTTCCTCTCTCCACTTGTCCTGCTCTTCATCCTCAGCTGAATACCCTCCCCATCACTGCCAAGCTGGCACCTGTGCAGCAGCGCTTTGGCAAAGCGGCAACACGCTCTGCTGAAGCTGATCTGTTTAAGTCAGAAAGCACAAACTGCAGTAGAGCTGTGGTAAGCTTTAAAACAGCAGACTGATCAGTGGCTCTCCTCGCTGCACCTCCAACTCGGTCTGGTTGTCTGCGATAATGGGCATAACCTGATGGCGGCTTTAAAGGTCGGCAAGCTGGTACACGTGCCATGCATGGCTCACGTGTTGAACCTAGTTGTTCAGAAATTTCTGAAAAATTACTGTGACAAGCCGTACCTACTTGAGAAGATGCGCCATATTAGCGCCCATTTCCGCCATTCCTCTACCACTTTTGCTGACCTTACAGCGCTGCAAAAGCGCTTGAATTTGCCAAGTCACTGACTCATTCGCGACCTGCCCATGCAGTGGAACTCCACCTATCATATTTTGTCAAGGATTAGTGCACAGCAGAGGGCAGTAGCTGAATACCAGCTTCAATATGCCCGTCAGACTGAGAGTCAGCCACCACACATAACTACTGTCGAGTGGGTGTGGATCGCTGACATTTGTGAGGTTCTTGAGAACTTTGAGTACTGCACCAACCTTGTGAGCGGTGATCAGGCTATTATCAGCGTTACCATCCCACTGCTGTGTCTCTTGAAACAATCACTACATAATCTCAAAGAGGAATCTTTGAGTGCCCAGCATGTTGGTATGGAGCCAGATTTCCCAATGGGTGATACTACCCAGCCCAGCCAATATTCTGAGGCAACATTGGGTGATGAGAAGGAAGATGAGGAGGATGAGGAGGGAGAGGACTTGTTTTTCTGTGCTACCGAGGGGACTTGAAATGTTACAGAGGGGACACCCAACCCAAGCTTCATGTCTGTCCAGCCTGGATGGGCTGGAGAGGAGGAGGTGGAGGAGGAGAAGGAGGCAAGCCAGCATGAGGAGAGGATGGGTACTGTTTCTACTGTTGGGGACACAGAACATTTGCCTTTTTGCAGCTTGGCCCACATGGCACAGTTCGTGTGTAAGTATCTGTGGCAAGACCATCTCGTGATACACATTTTACCCAACAACCTATACTGGTTGGACACCTTTCTCGATCAACGGTACAAGGAGAAATTTCTCCCTAACCCTAACCCTATCCCTAACCCTTACCCTTTTTCTCTGTAGTCTCTGCCCTTAAATGAGTTAAGTAATAGAGCGAGGGCCCTACAATATGAATAAGTGAGGGCACTCTAAAATATTCACAAGAGGGACCTCCAAATTTTCTAGAGGAGGGCACTTCAAAATGTAAGTTACAGGACCACACGAGGGCTCTCACAAAACTCAGCTTTCCTGCCTACTGCAGGCCCTCTGAATATTTGAATTTAGGGTCGCAGTATCACATGGTGGTGGAGGAGGTGGACGAGGAGGAAGAGGAGGAGCTTCAAGCCCAACGCTACAATGGGCTCATTGTAAACTGCTATGGAATATATATTCCACTATCTGAGTGTCAATGATGAAGGGAGAGCCCAAATGTCTAAGTAACAGCTGTACCTCCAAAACTCATGTCACAGAGCCACCTGAGGTACAAGCACTGAGGAATAGTGAACTACAAATGATGTATGACAGAGGGACCATCAAAATGTATGTCAGGGCCCTCCCAATTGTAAAAGGCGAAAAAAAGCCACAACAGTATGTGTGAACAAACGCTAAGAGCGATATTTTTTTGGTTTCTCTGGTTTATTTAGCATTATATACAAGTGATTATGCAGGAAAAACTGTTTCTTAACCTTTTTGGCCTGTTAAATGGAATTTAGGTTTGGTTTGGTAGTTGTTCTTGTGTGTCTGTAAAAGTGGCGTAATACTGCGACAAACTTATTCCCAGAAACCATATGTGAGTCAGAAAATCATGCAGGCATAATCTCCAGGCTCTTCCCATTCTGTTTCATCACTTTCTCATCCATTTCAGCCTTTTCCTCAGGCCCTCAGACCCCTTTGTAGGGTCCAGCAGAAAATTACTTCCCGTTGACTTACAATGTACTCGCTATTTGGAACGAATACGCGATTATTACAAAGTACCGTATTTTTCGGACTATAAGACTCACTTTTTTCCTCCAAAATTTTGGAGGAAAATGGGCGGTGCGTCTTATAGTCCGAATGTTGCTGGGGGGGTATATATATATATATATATACATATATATATATATATATATATATATATATATATATACTGTGCAAGGGGAGCTGTTTCGGCGGAGGAGGAGAGCACAGGAGGCAGCAGCCACCTGCTGCAGCCTATACTGTCCCCGCTGCTAAAGAAAATTAATAATCACTGCTCCCCATGCCCATAGTCGTGGGGAGCACTGAATATTCATGCTCCTTAATAGGGGCACACAGTGTATCAGCAGCGCGACTCCTGCTGCTGCAGGGAGATTGCATGTGCCCGCTAATGAAGGGCATGAATGCTCACCCCCTCTCCACGCCCATGGGTCCGGTCGCTTGGACCTCAGGACTGCCTGGACAATTAGACTGTAAAGGATACCCTGTTGGTACTTTTTTACTATCACACCCGAGAGATATCGCACCAAGTTCCAGACATTGTCCCACCAGGGGGCTTCCTATGTAGAATTTGGCAGTCAACTCAGATGACACTGCAACCGTTGGTCGTGCTGTCCACTCTGCTGATGCCCTCTGAGACATGATCATTCTTGAGCAACTTATGGAGAAAATGTTCCCAGCAATATGAGAGTTGGTAGCCAACCAAAAGCCTGAAACTCCAGAGCAAGCAGCCCAATTGGCTGAAAAATTCATAGCTAATCATCCCCATTGGAGACCCAGTATGCCCACCGATCTCAGGGAACCCCTCAATCAAAGATTTGACCGGCCACACGTCGCTCAAACAGGATTATCCCTCTACCCACTTGGACAAAGGGTCAACAACAGTACCGTTGATTTGCCCAACCTATGGAACTGTTATACATGCGGGCGCCTTGGACACGTGGCTAAAGACTGCCTACAGGGCCGGGACCCCATGCTTGGAGCCCGCCTGCATGCCAATCCGCTCAACGTCTGCCAAGAAGAGCCATCAGGGTCTGAGGGACATTATGCTTAGGATACACCAGCAGAGGAGGAAGTGATATTTTCTGTTCACACTATATGGCAGGTTGACCACTGTACACCAGCCAACCTCCATAAGTATCTCCAGTAAGTCAAAGTTAGTGATATCAAGGCTCAGAGACCTTGGAAAATTGGGCCTTCCATCACCCTTGCCAGTTCTGATATTGCACCCCAAACACAATTTACCAGGCCTTCAAGTGACTCTCTTCCAGGCTGGGGGGCAGAGCCCAGGGATTAGGCGCATATATGTGGGAAATTTACCAACCAATGTACAGAAAAAGGAGCTGGTGGAGTTGCTCCATCAGTATGGGCGGATCCGTACCATTGAGCTGAAGAATCGTAGAAGAGGTGGTGCCACTCCATTTGCCTTCATCAGCTTCCAGGATCCGCAGGATATGGAGAACGCCATGTGCAGACGCAATGGATATGAGTTTAGTTCTCGTCAATTATGTGTAGAGTTTCCCAGGTTAAACCAGAGACCATGGGGATGATATGGAGAAGTCCCCAGGAGGAACAGACCCCCTCCCCGGTGAACTGAATACAGATTCCTTGTCTCCGATCTTCCCCCATCGGGAAGTTGGCAGGGTCTAAAAGATCGTAAGAAAGAAGCTGAACGTGTCTGCTATGCTGATGTGCACAATGATGGCATGGGGATTGTGGAATTTATTCACAAGGAAGGTATGGAATATGCTTTGAGGAAACTGGATGATACAAAGTTTCGTTCTCATGAAGGTGTGACCTCTTACATTTGTGTCTGTGCTTAAAGACATGCTGAGGAACTGTACTCAAAATGTATGACAGGAAATCTATCACGTCTGGCTAATTAAGAAGGGGGAGGTATGTGAAAACATAGAATTTCTTCTTAATCACCCAGACGTCTAAATTCAGGAGAAATACACTATTATCCTTATGTTGACTTCGAATTTATGTGTTTTTCTTTGGTTGGTGAAGAAGGACAGACTATTGTTCATGTAAGCCTGCATGTTGACACTTGAGCTGATTTTTACTGAAACTTACGGTCTGTTATCTCTGGTGACAGGGACTGAGGGTCATGAAACAATGATGTTTACTAAAATGCTGACTACATATTGTCCCAGGCCAGCTACCTTATTGACTATCCAAACAGGAGGACAAACTGCAGATCAATTAGATTTTGCAACAATATAAGTTAAATTCATCTCACCTCCCTTCTGACCTGTGGATAATGTCTAAAAGGACAGTCGTGAATCATAAAAGGGATTTCTGCCTCTGAATCAGAGTCTTTTCACAAAAAAAGGGATTTGGTACCGTGTTAACCAGTTTAAAAAAAGATTGCTTTCAGTGGGAAAAAAATGATAATCTTGCAGTTATGATACCTTTTAATGGCTAACAAATATAAATTAAATGATGTTACAAGGCAAGCTTTTGAAACAACCTAGGTCCCTTCCTCAGGCATTGTATAGCAAGATATACTGTATGAAGAAACACAAATATATGCAAACAAAAAAAAACAAAGAAAAGAAAAGCAGATGCATGGCATAATAAATTGACATTTAAATAAAAAAACAAACTAAGCTTAGAGAGTGAGTCCTTATTTAGATTATATTAGTGGTGTGAAAGTTTTATGGTCCCAATATCCATGTAAGATCATAGACCTGGTGCCCTCATTGTCTCTGGAGCAGATTCCTCAGATTTTGTAGTGAGACATAAATCCTCCTGACAGATTTATTCCTGTGTGGAGGGTGCCAAAGTCTCTAATCAGTTTGTATTCCCAAACTTTTCTGTGTTTTTGTGATTTAAAGTTACCTTTTAAAATGACAACTTTCATATTGTTTATGTTGTGTCCCGGACCACAAATGTTTGGCCACCGGTACATTTTTTTTTTTTTTAATCTGTAATCATGTGGTGATGAGACCTCATCCTTGCTCTCAGTTTGTACTGTTTCTCCCACTTTGTCTTCCACTTTTGCTCACTTTGTGGTGACATTGAACAATACTTCAGGAGACTGAGACTGACGGATTTCTTTGATGGTAAAGATGACTTGAGGCTTCTAAGTATTGATGAGCGAATTTGCTCATTGAATGTTCTAAAGTTTCAAATTCGGCACGGATATGGCACATTCAGATTCGTAATCGGAAAGGCGAGCAAAATGTCTTAAAATCGGAAATTGTTCGACAAATAACGGCGGGAATGCAAATGCGGGGCAACCACAGCATTTTGAACAGTTTTGCTTGCATAGTGCAAGTGTATATTGAGCGGGGAGACGTGGTAGCAGAGTGTGGGGGCTGTGGAGAGCTCAGAAAAGGTCAGGTCAGCAGCGTGCTTTTTTTTTTTCTGATAGGTTGTAATTTCAAGTCAGGAAAGTGCGGCCAGCCAATCAGAGGGCAGGAAGCATCCACACTGTCCAGACAAAAGAGCTTGTGCAACTGGCTGCTGAAATCACATGTCCTCTCAATATAAAAAGCAGCCATCGTTCCCTCAGCGCCATTATATCCATGTAATTGCTGGGGAGACAGACGCAGCTCACTGTGCTCCTGTGTAATGAGAGATATTAGCTAGATAGATGGGCGCTTGTTTGGGAGTCAGATAGTGTAGATAATTCCTGGCCTGTTATTCTGACCGAAAGACAGGACCCATGCCATACAATGGTGCTGTGCACCACTTGTATTGAGCTCCATGCATGCGCATATCTTCAATCTATTCTTGCACTTGCTAATGTGATCAAGCAAGCAAGCAAGCGTAGCCCACCTTTTCATTTTGTGGGGTTGAAATTCTGCTCTATGCAGAGTCTGCAGAGCTTCTGATTGTAGAGCACAAAAAACTTTTCTTTTCTGTTGCTAATGTGAAGCTGTGTTAGCCCAGTTTTTCCTTTTTTCGGTGGGTGAAATGCAGTAATATGCACAGTAAAATAAATCAGTTTTTTTGGTTGGCAGGCAGAGTCCACAAAAGTTTTTTTCAGAGTGGCAAAGGTGATCCAGTCTGCTTAAAAACAGATACTATTTTAGTGGCGTTGAACTTCACCTGGTTTCAAAGTCAAAAATTTTTTTTTTTCTCTGGCTATTTTTTCATGGGACAATCGTGATACACATTGCTATAAGCCCGCTGCTAAGTCAGTGGCGGTCAAATTCAGCAGAGCTTGTGCAGAGTAACAAAAAAAAAATATTTTTTGCGCTGAGTAACGTGATACAGCAGGCTAGATCTGAGTTTGAAATATTTTGGAGCATACAGGTGTATCTCACAAAATTAGAATATCATCAAAAAGTTAGTTTATTTCAGTTCTTCAATACAAAAAGTGAAACTCATATTATATAGAGTAAATATAAAAGGAGCCCGACCAAGTATTGAGGGCATTTACTGAACATGCATTTCAGTAGGACAACATTTTGGATTTTAAAATAATTTTTCAAGCTGTTGTTATAAAGTATTCTAATTTACTGAGATAATGACTTTTGTGTTTTCATTGGCTGTAAGCCATATTAATCAACATTAACAGAAATAAACACGTGAAATAGATTACTCTGTGTGTAATGACTCTATATAATATACAACTTTCACTTTTTGTAATGAAGAACTGAAATAAATTAACTTTTTGATGATATTCTAATTTTGTGAGATGCACCTGTATATTCTATGTCATACTGGGCTCATCCACAGTAAAAAAAAATAATTATTCTGTTCCTAATGTGATACAGCAGGGGACATCATCTCAGTTTGAAATTGTTCGCATCATATCTTTTATGATATACAGGCCTCATCCACAGTAAAAATATACTTTCTTCTGTTACTAACGTGATAGAACAGGGGACATTTTAGTTTGCAATTGTTTGGAGAATATCTCGTATGTTTTATTGGCCACATCCACACTAAAAAATATCTTTTGTCTTTTAGTATCGTTATACGGCAGGCCATATCTTACCTTGTCATTTAGTGTAGCTGAAATTCAGGTGTGTGCAGAGCTGTAGCAGAATAAAAAAAACTAATTTTTGTTTATTTAATAGTGTACTCCTACCACAGTATTTGAGCAACATGAGTGGGAAAAAGAGATGTCGTGGTGGAAGGGGGAAGAGGCTACGTGTTCAAGGTATACATGGGGTAAGTTGTAATGTTAGTGAGAGCACTAGTGAACCAACACAAACAGGTCCTAGACAAAGACAACTGACAACTTCTGTTTCTGGACGGCCTACTCCACTCCCTTCCTTTGGCCGCCGCACAGCGATAAGCCTTGTTGATAAGGCCCAGAAAGAGCAGGTGCTCCAGTGGATGGCAAGCTATGCTTCAAGTGCCCTCTCCTCTTCTTCCTCCACCTCAACATCACATGCAGTACAGTCCACAGAGGTGGCACCTCAATTACCCATGCTTCCATCCATGTCACAACAGTCCAACTGCCCAACTGACTGTAGCGAACCACAGATGGGTGAGACTGTAGAACTGTTCACCCATTCTATACCATGGACATCAGAAGTGTACTCCAAACAGTCACAGAGTCAATAGGAGGAAAGCATCTGCACCGATGCCCAAAATTTTTTTAGCTTGGATTCGAGGGAAGGATGAAATAGGGTCCGAGCAGGTTCCTGACCTTCGTCACCAGAAGTTAACCGCAGGGGAGGGAGGTGATCCTGATGAGACTCAGATACCTAAGGCAGATGTGGACTGTATTGTGCTGTCAAAGCAACAAGAGGAGAAGGGTCACTGTGAGGGCGAGGAATGGGAAAACGCATTGGATGATGACGAGGTTTAAGATCCTACTTGGTGTGAAACCAGAGTCACGCAGCTGGGGACGTGGAGAAGGAGACGAGGAGGTTACATTTTGCCATATGGCGCAGACACGGAGTGATGCAAGCACGAGGAGCACTGCATGCTTAGCCACAACCGTGGCTGTGGCCAGCAGTGGTCATGGGTCTGCAGCTTGCAGGGGTGGCAAGGGTTGCCTAGCATGGGCCTTTTTTGTCACCGCAAAGAATGAGCCAACTCATGTTATCTGCAATCTTTGCATTAAAAAAACTCTGTGGAGGCAAAAACTGCAATAATTTGACTACTACATGCAAACAACATGCGTTACGCTGGGAATCTCACCACACTGAAATGTGAATCATCGCTCCTCAATAACCATCAGCTGCACCATCAAACGCATCAGCTGTTTCTTCCTCCTCCTCTGTTACCTTGCCAAGTTTTGTCATGGATGTCTCCCATTGCAGAACTCTGGTTCTTTACCCGCTCCAGTCAGGCTGAGTGACAGCCCATCAGCTATAATGGAAGCAAACACACCTGCTGTGTTTGTTTCATTGAGCACACCGCATGTTTCTCAATCCACCGTAACATCTGCTCCTGCACCTCACTCACGGTCCAGAAGTTTGTCCGGTTCACCATACTCCGCCCTCTCTCAGCACTGCAGCCAGCCCTCATTCCCGCAGTTGTGGTCATGTAAAAGATTGTTTCTTCCTACACATGACAAAGCTAAGAGGTTGAACTCCACCATCTCCAATCTTTTGGCCACGGAAATGCTGCCTGGTAGATACAGACGGTTTCTGAAAGCTGATGGCCATCTCTGTCCCCCAGTAACAGTTGCCCAGTCACCATTACTTCTCTAAGAAAGCTGTGCTGCGCTACACCAGCATGTCGCAGACAACATCACCCGTTCCTTGTCTAAATCTACATCTGCCAGGGTGCATTTCACCACAGACACCTGGACGATTACGCATGGCCAAGGGCATTACATCTTGCTGACTGGGCACTGGGTGACTCTGGTGGTAGGCGGGGTAGGGGAAGGGGCTGCTCCACAAACCTTGGAATCCCCAAGGCTTGCAGAAGAAACCTCTGTAATTCCCACTTGCTCCACTGCTTCTGCATCCTCCACATCCTGTAGGGCCTCCACCTGCGCACTCAGCCTCTGTTTTGATGAGACACGCATTCCAAGGGTGCAGAGCGAATCCACATCACCTCCGTACTGTGCAGTCAGGGTTCTCCACAATCAGGCAGTCTTAAAATTAATATGCCTTGGAGATTGTAGTCATACAGGTGAAGTGTTGTGGGCAGCTCTCCAGGCTCAGTTTGAGCAATGGCTGTCTCCACTGAATCAAGAGCAAGGGAAGGCCGTGTGCGATAATGGTTCGAACTGTTAGCGGCCCTAGGCCGAGGCAAGCTCACAAACGTGCCTTGCATGGCTCATGTCCTCAACCTGGTGGTACAGTGATTTCTCAGCCAATATCCTGGCCTGGATGAGCTGCTTCACAAAGTATGGAAGCTGTGTGCTCACTTCCGCCATTCGCACCCCTCATGTCATTGACTTGTATCGATACAAAGGTCTTTGTCCGTGCCAGTTAACAGGTTTATCTGCGATGTGCAGATGAGGTGGAATTCCACTCTGCACATGTTGCAGAAAGTGTATCAGCAGCAACAAGCTCTGACGCAGTATGTCATGTCGTATAGCCTGGGCCAACACAGTATGAACATGGGGCATATCACATTTATGGAGTGGGAACAGATTAAGGACCTCTGCACCCTTCTTCACAGTTTTGAAATGGCTACTTAACTGGTTGGTGCTGACAATGCCGTCATCAGCATCACTATTCCGGTTATATACATGCTAAAGCAGACTTTGAATAACCTGCGGCAGGAGGTGGTGGTCCCAGAAGAAGATGAGGATGCCGAAGGGATGAGAATGTCTCAAAATTCCAGACTGTCGTCACACAGGCGGATGCAAAGTGACGGTGGATTCCTGCGATCAAGGGGGTTTGGTGATAACACCAAACTGTTAGTGAAGGTACAAGAGGTGAAAAAGTAATGGAAGAGGAAGAGGTAATGGGCGAGCAGCTATCAGAGGATGAATAGGATAATCATCCTCTCTTGGTTGAACATGGTTGGTAGGAGGGGACGGAGGAAAGAAGCATCATTGTTACGAAGCCCACAATACAACCTGGCTTTGGACCTCCTGGAAGAGCCCGATATATGAGTACCTTCTTGATGCACTATCTGCAACATGATCCCCGAACAGTTACGATTCGAAATAGTGCTGACTATTGGGTTGCCACTCTGTTAGATCCACGTTATAAGAGTCAATTTTGCCAGATGCTTCCCGCCCTGGAAAGGAACCCGCTTATGTTGGAGTATCAAAACAAGCTTTTAAGCAACCTTAATAGAGTTTTCCCCCAAGATAGCAGTGAGGCGCACAGTGTTCATAGCAGCTGTAGTCTTTCAATCTCCGGCACGTCAGTTCGTCAACACCAAAACATTAGCCGCAGCAGTGGAGTAACTGGCAGAAGCAATTTCTGTGAGTCCTTTCACACATTTTTTAGACCATCTCGTGCACCAGCACAACAGAGTAGAACGCTGACACATGGTGAATGACTGGACAGGATGGTGGAGGTGATCTAGAGCTTAATGTGAATACCATCATGGAGGATTTGGACCCTTCTACATTTTGGTCTTCAAAAATGGATGAATGGCCTGAGCTCGCCTGTCACGCCTTGGAGGTTTTATCATGCCCGGTAGCCAGTGTTCTCTCAGAACGTGTCTTCAGCACTGCTGGTAATGTCTTGACAGATAAGCGCAGCTGGCTGTCCCATGAAAGTGTAGACCGCCTAACTTTCAAGATGAACAAGTCATGGATCTCCAAGGAGTTTTGCACCCAAATTGCAGACTATACAGAGTAGGCGATGTTGTAGTATTTAATGTGCTGCATTGATCTCGCGGAATTGCAGTCTGTGATGTTGCTTCTGTGCCTGCTTTTGCTGCTGCTGCTGCAGGTTTTAGGCCCTAATTTGGGGAAATACGGAGAATCCTAATTGGGTCTCCATCCATTGGATTGGCTGTAGTGAGAGAGGTTTGGCTCTCCTTTAAACCACTTGTAGTATGATAAAATTGATGCCACTTTGGTGGTGTTAGGCCCTCATTTGGGGAAATATGAACACTATTGGTTAGGTCTCCATCTCCTGGGTTGGCTGTGCTGGAAGATTTGTTTGTCTTATTTACACTATTTCTACTGAAGTGAAATTTATTACACATTGCTATTGTCTGCCACTAATTTTTGTAAATGTGGAGAATCCAGATTGGGTCTCTATCTATTGGGTTGGCTGTAGTGGGAGAGGTGTCGGTCTCCTTTACAATAGTTATACTCTAGTGAAATTGATGCCACTTTGGTGGTGTTAGGCCATTCATTTAGGGAAATGTGAACACTCCTGGTTAGGTCTCCATCTCCTGGGTTGGCTGTACTGTAAAAGTTGTGGGTCTTATTTACACTATTTCTACTGTAGTGAAATTGATTACACTTTGCTGGTGTCTGCCACTAATTTTTGGAAATGTGGAGAATCCTGATTGGGTCCCCATTCATTAGGTTGGATGTAGTGGGAAAGGTGTTGGTCTCCTTTACAATAGTTATACTGTAGTGAAATTGATGCCACTTCAGTAGTGTTAGGCCATTCATTTAGAGAAATGTGAGCACTCGTCGTTAGGATGTACATCTCTAGGGTTGTCGGTACTGGAAGAGTTGTGGGTCTTATTTACACTTTTTGTTCTGTAGTGAAATTGATTACACTTTGCTAGTGTCTGCCCCTAATTTTTGGAGAATCCTCATTGGGACTCCATCTATTGGATTTGGCTGTTGTGTAAGAGGTCTCCTTCACTTTGTATAGTTATACTGTAGTGAAATTAATTATTTGGTGCAGATATTGATCTCCTCAAAGGGGTACACAAACATGATAAACTCAAAATTGGTTTTCAATAAACAACCATCGGCCGCCCCATCAAATGCATCTGCTGCTTCCTCCTCCTCCTCTGTTACCGTGCCAAGTATTGTCACGCAGGTCTCCCACTGCAGAACCTACGGTTGTATACTCCCTCCAGTCAGGCTGAGTGAGTGCCCGTCAGCTGTAACAGAAGCGGACATGCCTGCTGTGTTTGTGTCACTGAACACACCATATGTTTCTCAATCCATCGAAAAATCTCCGCCTGCACCTCACTCACGGTCTAGCAGTTTGTCCATTTCACCGTACTCCCCCCACTCTCAGCACTGCAGCCAGCCCTTAATCCTGCTGCTGTGGTCATGTAAACTCCACCAACTCCAAGCTGCAGGTAATGGAATTTTCTTAAGTCCTAATTATTAGTGATGAGTGAGCACTAAAATGCTCGGGTACTCATTGTTCGGGTCGAGCAAATTGGAATGCTCGAGTGCTCGGTTCGAGTAACGAGCCCAATGTAAGTCTATGGGAAACTCGAGTATTTTTCCGGTGGCTCACCCCGGCGGTCTGCAGAGGGCCAAAAAATTGTCCAAATCGACGGAAATAGTGCTCAAATGACATGGGAACAGCATGGGGAAGACCACTGGAAGCATTTCTGACTCCCATGTCACTGCTGTCAACAACGTTGTCAGAGGTATTATGCCACTTTTACAGACTCAAAATAAAACATGCTAAAACAAAACCAAAATGGATTTTCCTGGGAAATATTTTAAAGAACATCCTTTAAAGGGTAATGACTTGCATGTAAGGCAAAATAAATAACCAAAAACAAAAATGCTCTTCCACACCTTGGGCTATGTTCACAAGTAGAGTTTTTGATGCGTTTTTGTACTTTTGCATTCCTTTCAACCAAGACAAATGCATTCACTGGGAAATGTCATTTTAACATTTTACAACCTTATCTGGCCATGTGGTGTGTGACACATCATCAGACACATGCACACAGTGCTGAAAAGACATGGGAACAGCATGGGGAAGACCTCTGGAAGCAACGCTGACACTCAGGTCACTGCCTAAAAGTGTGCCCATCATAAGTGATCCTTGACGCATGTGAAGATGCCTCCCGCCATGCACCTGTCATTGCAGACTTGCAACAATCACCGGCCACGTCTCACTATTGTTAGAGAGTAGTGTTGAGCGAACATGCTCGACACTGCTCGGTACTCGCCCGAGCATCACGCTACTCGGATGTTCGGCGAGCACCGAGCATTTCCGGGTTACTCGGGCGGGAGCTCGGGTTTCCGCCCTGCATGTTTGGCGCTCTTTACAGAGCCAATGAACATGCAGGGATTGCCAGCCAGTCACTGTAATGCTGCAGCCATGTTGGTTGTGGGCATTACAGTGATTGGCTAGCCGCACAGCGTCACCTCGAGTATTTAAAACGGGTGCCGCCATCTTGGACACAGTCGCTCCGGATTAGACAGTGTAGGGACAGCGCTGCTGATTTAGGGAGAGATATAAACAGCGAAATAGTTAGTGTAGGGTCTGTAAAGGCTGCCAGAACAAACAAACAGTCCTTTTCAGGATTAATATCCATCCCAGATACCAGGCAGGCAGGCTGTATAGGAGACACAGTGGTTATACCAGCAAACGCTGCATTACAGTCCTGTGTGCTCCTGTTGCTCAAATTGCTGGACTTAGCACCAGGTGTCGGGGGCCAGGAAAAATCCTTTTTTTTCCATCTAAATCCTCCTTTTTTTTCCTCCTTCACACTGTACAAATACCCGTCTTATTAACCTTTTGGTGTATCCCCCCCCTCTCCAAAAAAAAAGCGTGTCTCTGATTTTTCAGACACAAATATAACTGTTGAAAATAGTCTGGTGTAGGCTAGAGAAACAGAAGTGTTCTTTTGCACTTCCACGGTTCAAACCTCTGTATTATCCATTTTGGGCCATTTGTATCTAAAAAAAAAAACAGTTTGAGTGTGTCGCTCACTGTTCAGCTGCAAATATCTCTATTTAAAAAAGTGTGGTATACCCCAGTAAACAATAACTGTGGTTTTGCCATCCCACGGTAAAAAATCTCTTTTATTCAGGCTTTGGTAGTTTTTTCTGTAAAGAAAAACAGTAGTGTCTCCTGACTGTTGTGACACAAAAATATATCTGTTGAAAATAGTCTTGGGTAGGCCCCACATCCCAGTGTGGTTTCGCAGTTCCACGGGTCAAATCGCTGTACTATCCAGTTTTGGGCCTTTGGTATCTAAAAAAAAAGCAGTTTGAGTGTGTCGCTCACTGTTCAGCAGCAAATATCTCTATTTAAAAAAGTGTGGTATACCCCAGTAAACAATAACTGTGGTTTTGCCATCCCACGGTAAAAAATCTCTATTATTCAGCTTTAGGTAGTTTTTTCCGTAAAGAAAAACAGTAGTGTCTCCTGACTGTTGTGACACAAAAATATATCTGTTGAAAATAGTCTTGTGTAGGCCCGACATCCCAGTGTAGTTTCGCAGTTCCACGGGTCAAATTGCTGTACTATCCAGTTTTGGGCCTTTGGTATCTAAAAAAAAAGCAGTTTGAGTGGGTCGCTCATTGTTCAGCCGCAAATATCTCTATTTAAAAAAGTGTGGTATACCTCAGTAAACAATAACTGTGGTTTAGCCATCCCACGGTAAAAAATCTCTATTATTCAGCTTTAGGTAGTTTTTTCCGTAAAGAAAAACAGTAGTGTCTCCTGACTGTTGTGACACAAAAATATATCTGTTGAAAATAGTCTTGGGTAGGCCCCACATCCCAGTGTGGTTTCGCAGTTCCACGGGTCAAATCGCTGTACTATCCAGTTTTGGGCCTTTGGTATCTAAAAAAAAAGCAGTTTGAGTGTGTCGCTCACTGTTCAGCAGCAAATATCTCTATTTAAAAAAGTGTGGTATACCCCAGTAAACAATAACTGTGGTTTTGCCATCCCACGGTAAAAAATCTCTATTATTCAGCTTTAGGTAGTTTTTTCCGTAAAGAAAAACAGTAGTGTCTCCTGACTGTTGTGACACAAAAATATATCTGTTGAAAATAGTCTTGTGTAGGCCCGACATCCCAGTGTGGTTTCGCAATTCCACGGGTCAAATCGCTGTACTATCCAGTTTTGGGCCTTTGGTATCTAAAAAAAAAAGCTGTTTGAGTGTGTCGCTCACTGTTCAGCCGCAAATATCTCTATTTAAAAAAGTGGGGCATACCCCAGTAAACAATAACTGTGGTTTTGCCATCCCACGGTAAAAAATCTCTATTATTCATCTTTTGGTAGTTTTTTCCGTAAAGAAAATCAGTAGTGTCTCCTGACTGTTGTGACACAAAAATATATCTGTTGAAAATAGACTTGTGTAGGCCCGACATCCCAGTGTGGTTTCACAGTTCCACGGGTCAAATCGCTGTACTATCCTGTTTTGGGCCTTTGGTATCTAAAGAAAAAGCAGTTTGAGTGTGTCGCTCACTGTTCAGCAGCAAATATCTCTATTTAAAAAAGTGTGGTATACCCCAGTAAACAATAACTCTGGTTTTGCCATCCCACGGTAAAAAATTTCTTTTATTCAGCTTTTGGTAGTTTTTTCCATAAAGAAAAACAGTAGTGTCTCCTTACTGTTGTGACACAAAAATATATCTGTTGAAAATAGTCTTGTGTAGGCCCGACATCCCAGTGTAGTTTCGCAGTTCCACGGGTCAAATCGCTGTACTATCCAGTTTTGGGCCTTTGGTATCTAAAAAAAAAGCAGTTTGAGTGGGTCGCTCACTGTTCAGCCGCAAATATCTCTATTTAAAAAAGTGTGGTATACCTCAGTAAACAATAACTGTGGTTTTGCAATCCCACGGTAAAAAATCTCTATTATTCAGCTTTTGGTAGTTTTTTCCGTAAAGAAAAACAGTAGTGTCTCCTTACTGTTGTGACACAAAAATATATCTGTTGAAAATAGTCTTGTGTAGGCCCGACATCCCAGTGTGGTTTCACAGTTCCACGGGTCAAATCGCTGTACTATCCAGTTTTGGGCCTTTGGTATCTAAAAATAAAAGCTGTTTGAGTGTGTCGCTCACTGTTCAGCTGCAAATATCTCTATTTAAAAAAGTGTGGCATACCCCAGTAAACAATAACTGTGGTTTTGCCATCCCACGGTAAAAAATCTCTATTATTCAGCTTTTGGTAGTTTTTTTCTGTAAAGAAAAACAATAGTGTCTCCTGACTGTTGTGACACAAAAATATATCTGTTGAAAATAGTCTTGCGTAGGCCCGACATCCCAGTGTGGTTTCACAGTTCCACGGGTCAAATCGCTGTACTATCCAGTTTTGGGCCTTTGGTATCTAAAGAAAAAGCAGTTTGAGTGTGTCGCTCACTGTTCAGCCGCAAATATCTCTATTTAAAAAAGTGTGGTATACCCCAGTAAACAATAACTGTGGTTTTGCCATCCCACGGTAAAAAATCTCTATTATTCAGCTTTTGATAGTTTTTTCCGTAAAGAAAAACAGTAGTGTCTCCTGACTGTTGTGACACAAAAATATATCTGTTGAAAATAGTCTTGTGTAGGCCCGACATCCCAGTGTGGTTTCGCAGTTTCACGGGTCAAATCGCTGTACTATCCAGTTTTGGGCCTTTGGTATCTAAAAAAAAAAGCAGTTTGAGTGTGTCGCTCACTGTTCAGCCGCAAATATCTCTATTTAAAAAAGTGTGGTATACCCCAGTAAACAATAACTGTGGTTTTGCCATCCCACGGTAAAAAATCTCTATTATTCAGCTTTTGATAGTTTTTTCCGTAAAGAAAAACAGTAGTGTCTCCTGACTGTTGTGACACAAAAATATATCTGTTGAAAATAGTCTTGTGTAGGCCCGACATCCCAGTGTGGTTTCACAGTTTCACGGGTCAAATCGCTGTACTATCCAGTTTTGGGCTTTTGGTATCTAAAAAAAAAGCAGTTTGAGTGTGTCGCTCACTGTTCAGCCGCAAATATCTCTATTTAAAAAAGTGTGGTATACCCCAGTAAACAATAACTGTGGTTTTCCTCTTCCACGGTTCTAATCTACTCTTTATTACCCTTTTTCCATTGATAGTGCAAGTTTAAGCTATTTTACTTCATTTACAATGGGCAAGGCGCGTGGCAAGGGACGTGGAAGTGGACGTTCTGGTGATGGTTCGTGCACAGGACGGGGCCGTGGCCAAGGTGAAAATGTGCCACAACCAACAGCCACATCTTCTCGCTCCCACTTCTTGACCGAATTACTAGGGAAGCACAGAACAACACCAGTATTGAGACCTGATCAGTGTGAACAGGTTATTAATTGGATAGCAGACAATACTTCCAGTTACCTGGGCACCACCACCTCCGGTCTGTCTTCCACACGGTCAACTCTTAGTAGCCGTGAGTCTCGACCGCATACTCCTCTTCACCCTGATGCTCCTTCCTCCCACCATGCCGAGTGTCGTCAGACAGCAAGTGATCCCACACTTGGACACTCTGAAGAGCTGTTCACTGGTCCATTTCCATATTTGGGCCCCTCGCCTGATACGCTTGAAGTGGTGGAAGAGGAGATCCCATGTAGCGATGCCCAAATATTTGAACAGCCACGGCCACAGGAAGTCGACGTTGGCAATCTGTCACAAGAGGTGGACGATGACGAGACACAATTGCCAGGAAGTGAGGAGGAGGATCATGGTGCGCAAGTGGAAGAGGAGGAGGTGGTGGATGATCTAGTAACTGACCCAACGTGGAAGGAGGACATGCAGAGTGAGGCCAGCAGCACACAGGGGGAGGGAGGCAGAGTACCCCAACAGGCAGGAAGAAGCAGTGTGGTGGCCGCAGACAGAAGGCAGGCAACCGTTCCACGTAACACCAACACGAGGGACATTGCCAGTACAAGCGTTAGGTCTTCCAGAGTCTGGAATTTTTTTAAAGACTCTGCTGATAACCCCAAAAAGGCCATATGTTCCACCTGCCATGCCAGCATCAGCAGGGGTGACAAAACTACCAGCCTGACCACCACCAGCATGATCAGGCACATGGCAGCAAAGCACCCGACTTTGTGGGGCGAAACACAGGGTCCACGACCAGTGTCAGCGGGTGTCACCACTGCTTCTTCCACTGTTGTGCGTGCAATAGAACACCCTGTTGTGTGTGCAAGGCAATCCCCTGTCCATACTGCAGGTAAAGATGCCCCCTCCTCTCAGTCTTCACTTGTTATGGCAGTTTCTCAAGAAACAGTATCAACGTCCACGTCCACGTCCCACCGCAGCGTTCAATTGTCCATATCCCAGAACTTTGAACGAAAGCGGAAATTCGCAGCTAACGCCCCACAGGCCACAGTCCTAAATTCGCACATTTCACGACTGCTTGCATTGGAAATGCTGCCTTTTAGGCTGGTGGAGACGGAATCCTTCCGCAATCTTATGGCGGTGGCCGTCCCTTGGTACTCGGTCCCCAGCCGACACTATTTTGCCCTTTGTGCCATCCCGGCAATACACAAGCACGTGTCCCAAAGCATCTGCCGTGCCCTCAACAATGTAGTTACAGGGAGAGTCCACCTGACAACGGATACGTGGACAAGTGCTTGTGGCCAGGGACGGTACATCTCTCTGACGGCACACTGGGTAAACATAGTGGAAGCCGGGACCCAGTCGGACCTTGGGACGGAACACATCCTCCCCACACTGAGGATTGCGGGCCCTATGTCAGTCAGAGTTGCCCCCACAGTGTACAGCTCCTGCGCATCCTCCTCCTCCTCCTCATGTTCAGCCTCCATCTCAGATATCACCACATAAGTTACAAGCTGGAAGCATTGCAGTACTGCCTCCGCCAAGCGGCAAAAGGCTGTGCTGAAACTCATAAGCTTAGGTGATAAACCTCACACTGCTTGTGAGTTGTGGACAGCTGTGAAAGAGCAGGCAGATCTGTGGCTGAGACCGCTGAACCTACATCCCGGCATGGTCGTGTGTGACAATGGCCGTAACCTGGTGGCGGCTCTGAGGCGAGGTGAGATCACACACGTACCATGCCTGGCTCATGTGCTTAACCTCGTGGTTCAGCGGTTTCTTAAATCGTACCCCGAGTTGCCAGATCTGCTCGTGAAAGTACGCTGCCTATCAGCTCATTTTCGCAAGTCGGCTACAGCTTCCGCCGCCCTTGCTGTGTTGCAGCAGCATTTGCAGCTTCCGGCACACCGACTGGTGTGTGATGTCTCCACACGTTGGAACTCTACCCTCCACATGTTGCAAAGGATTTGTGAGCAGAAGAGAGCAGTTGTGGAGTACCAGCTGCAACAAGGCCGTCGATATTCAGGTCAGACTCCACACATAAGTCCTCAGGAGTGGACCTGGATGTCTGACATATGAACCATCCTGACAAACTTTGAGGAGGCCACCAAGATGGTGAGTGGCGATGACGCCATCATTAGTGTCAGCATCCCACTTGTCTGTCTTTTGCAACGCTCTCTGCAGAGAATTAAAGAGTAGGCATTGCAGCCAGAGTATGATGAGATGGATCAAGAAGCTGTAGCGGGCGATTACACACAGCCCAACCTCATCTCATCCCAACGTGCATTGGGGGACAATGAGGGAGAGGAGGAGGAGGAGGAAGAACAGGAGCTGCTATCATGCATTGTAGACGGTAGTACCTGTACAAGTGTCATACCGTCGGTTCAGCGTGGGTGGCCTGAGGACAGGGGGGAGGAGGAAGAGGAGGAGTATGAGGAGAGCATGGTCAGTCGTCATCTTGGTGAGGACACGGAAATATTGCCCGTTACCAGTCTGGCACGCATGGCTGACTTCATGTTACGCTGCCTTAACCGTGACCCTCGCGTTGTCAAAATGTTGGGTGACAGTCATTACTGGTTGGTGACACTTGTAGACCCCCGCTACAAGGAGAACTTTCACTCTCTTATTCCTGAGGTGGAGAGGTCTACAAAAATGGGGCAATACCAGAAGGCCCTTGCTGCAGAACTCTTAAAAAAATTCCCATCTGAACATTCTAGCGGCAGAGGTCACAGTTCGTTGCCCAACCAAGGCGTACAGGCGAGAGAGATGCAACTCCAATCAAGCAGAGGCAGGCGAACACTGTCAACGTTCTGTGACAGTTTTCTGACACCCGCCCAGCTTACAGGCCCTGAGGCGCGGGGTACTCTCACAAGGAGTGGAAAGTTTCAAAAGATGGTGAGGGAGTACCAGCGTCCACCGTGATTCCTCTGTGCCTTTTAATTATTGGGTATCCAAGCTGGACACTTGGAATGAACTCACTCTGTATGCCTTGGAGGTCCTGGCCTGCCCTTCCGCTAGCGTGTTATCGGAGCGTGTTTTTAGTGCCGCTGGGCGAATTATAACTGATAAGCGCACTCGCCTGTCAACTGACAATGCTGACAAGCTGACCCTTATCAAAATGAACAAGGGCTGGATTGGGCCAGACTTCTCATCACCACCAAATGACAGCAGAGTAACATAAAGTCAAATCCACTGTGTTATATCGGGAGGTGTATTCCCATCCATCGCTTCACACCCACACCTGGGTATACGCTTCCTCATTTCGGCTGTTTTTTGCTCTTCTCCTTATCCTCAGCCTCCACGACCACTATACCACCAGGGTGATCGTGGTCCATGTTGCCAGCATTGCAAGTTCCTCTGTCCTAATTTTTGGCAGCTTTTGATTGGAAGGCATAGGCAAAGACTATGGGAGACCCACTCCCCAATAATGGGAATAATGTTTTTAATATGCTGTACTGCATGGCTCTTGTAAGGGGCATTAAAATCATCTTGTTAAGCTACTGTGATCTCCAAGTATCTTCAAAGGGTCGTTAATATTGTCTTTTTATTCCACTGCGACCTCCACCACTCTTCCAAGGGGCATTAAAAGCGTCTTGTTAAGCAACTGTGACCTCCACGTCTCTTCCACAGGGCGTTGATATTGTCTTTTTATTCCACTGTAACCTCCACCACTCTTCCAAGGGGCATTGATATTGTCTTTTTATTCCACTGCGACCTCCACCACTCTTCCAAGGGGCATTAAAACCGTCTTGTTAAGCTACTGTGACCTCCACGTCTCTTCCACGGGGCATTGATATTGTCTTTTTATTCCACTGTAACCTCCACCACTCTTCCAAGGGGCATTAAAACTGTCTTGTTAAACCACTCTGAACTCCACGTCTCTTCCAAGGGGCATTAAAACCATATTGTTAAGCTACTGTGACCTCCACATCTCTTCCAAGGGGCATTAAAACTGTCTTGTTAAACCACTCTGAACTCCCCGTCTCTTCTAAGGTGCATTAAAACCATCTTGTTAAACCACTCTGAACTCCACAGCTCTTCCAAGGGGCATTGACATGTTGTTTTTAATTACCTCTAACCTCCACGACTCTTGCAACGGGCATTGCATTTCCTCCTAATTTTTGTCAGCTTTTGCTTTTCAATGCATAGGCGAACACTAAGGGAGACCCACTCCCCAATAATGGGTAGAAGGTTTTTAATACGCTGAAATCCACGTCTGTTTCAAGGGGCATTGCAGTGCCTTATAATTTTTGGAAAGCCTTCCATTCCCTGCTTAGGCCAACAGTGTATAGGAGACCCAGTTGCTATAAATGGAAAAAACGGTTTAGTTAAGGCCCTCTGACCTCCATGTCACTTCCAAGGGGCATTGGAGTGCCTCGAAATTTTTGGTAGGCATTGCATTCACTGTGTGCCTTATAACTGTGTAGCTGAACCGCTCCTTTTGGTACAGAAACATATCCTACAAGACATGTGTGGTTGGCTGGCCTGATATTGATGTGAATGGTCCCTGTTCCTCCTGCTCTTTCTCCTTTGCCACCACCTCATCCATCATTCATCACCTGAAGCTTTCTTTTAACAGGAGTCATAGAACTGGGATAGTAGCAGGAAAACATCCAGCAATCCTCGAAGGAGGTAGAATATGCGCCAAAACGCTGACCACCTCAGGCCTAGCTGCTACTACATACATGCGCTTGCATTCCAAGGAACAGAAAGCTAAGGAGGTGGATGGCCTCATGATCAAGAATAATTTACTCGTTGTGTAGGAGTGCGACCACTGCTGCTGTCTACCTTCTGAACTTTGTGTTGAAGCCTGATTGACCCAGGACCCGCAATCCTCTATGTCTGGAGGACGTGTTGCATCCCAGTGTCCAACTGTGTCCCAGCTTCCACAATATTAACCCAGTGTGAAGGCGTCAGTGAGATGGACCATTCCTGGCCACATTCACTTGTCCACGTGTTTGTGGTTAGGCTGTCCTTCCCACTAAATGCACTGGGGAGGGCACAGGTAATGTTTTGGTATGCGCGCTTGTGTATAAAGCGCACCGGGACAAATAGGGGCGGCTGGGGACCGTTTATGGACACCCGGCCACCCCCACGCGGCTGGGGACTGTGTGTGGGCACACTGCCGCGGGGCGGCTGGGGACCAAGCGTGGACACCCGGCCGCCGGGCGGCTGGGGACTGAGTATGAATACCAGGCTACCGACGCAGACATGACGTGGTGGCCAGATTCCACCTCCACATGCCTAAAAGGCCCAATTTCAAGTGCAAGCAAGCTAGCAGTATGGTATTGCAGCCTGGGGGTGGGTGGTTGGCAGGCTGCATACTTTCGCTTGTATTGCAAGTTATGGGGGAGGTACAATTGAACACTGCCCTGGGACAAGGACTTGTACGGGGATAGTTGCAAGTCTGCATCTTCTGATGCGGCAAGGATCACTTCTGATGGGCACACTTTTAGGCAGTGACCTGGGTGTCAGAGATGCTTCCAGGGGTCTTCCCCATGCTGTTCCCATGTCTTTTTAGCACTGTATGCATGTGTCACACAGCACATGGCCAGATAAGGTTGTAAAATGTTAAAATGACATTTCCCGGTGAATGCATTTGTCACGGTTGAAAGCAATACAAACGTGCAAAAACGCAAAAAAAATGCTACTTGTGAACATAGCCCAAGGTGTGGAGGAGTATTTTTGTTTTTGGCTATTTATTTTACCTTATACACAAGTCTTTACCCTGGAAAGGATGTTCCTTAACCCCTTTCCGACCTGGTCAGTAATAGTACGCACCAGGTCGGGAAGGCCGGTTCAGCGGGGGCTCCGGCGGTGAGCGCACACTGAAGCGAGCACATGTCAGCTGATTATTGGAATCGCAATCAACCATCGGCTGTTAACATGTTAAATCTCTGACAGTGGCATTTAACTCGCGCTTCCGGGAGTCCTAAGCCCCACCCATCAGTGACCCCGTCACGTGATCGCGGGTCACCAATGGGTGGGCATGACAACTCAGGGTCTGCAGCAGACGCCTGCGATTGTCATGTCTCAATTGCTATGAGCGCCACCTAGTGGTCAGCGCTCATAGCAAGTGAGCATTTCTCCTGCATACAAGCGATCTGCTCATCGCTTGTATGCAGTAGAAGCAATCAGACAACTGCTGCTTCTAGTCTCCTCTGGAGACTATAGAAGCAAGCAGAAAGTGTAAAAAAAAGTTTTTAAAAAAATATATAAAAGTTTAAGTCACCCCCCTTTCGCCCCATTCGAAATAAAATATATATGTGTAAAAAAAAACACAAACATATTTGGTATCGCCGCGTTCAGAATCGCCCGATCTATCAATATAAAAGAAGAATTAATACAATCAGTAAACGGCGTAACGAGAAAAAAATTTTAAACGCCAGAATTAATTTTTTTGGGTCGCTACAACTTTGCAATAAAATGCAATAACGGGCGATCAAAACATCGGATCTACCCCAAAATGGTATCAATAAAAACGTCAGCCCGGCACGCAAAAAATAAGCCCTCACATGGCCCCAGATCCCGAAAAATGGTGAAGCTAAGGGTCTCGGAAAATGGCGTAATTTTTTTTTTTTTTTTTAGCAAGCTTTGGATTTTTTTTTCACCACTTAAATAAAAAAGAACCTATACATGTTTGGTGTCTATGAACTTGTAACGACCTGGAAAATAATGATGGCAGGTCAGTTTTAGCAATCTGTCAGCGTGATAAAAAAAGGACCCAAAAAACAACTGTGGAATTGCATTTTTTTTGTAGTTTCACTGCACTTGGAATTTTTTTCCCATTTTCCAGCACACGATATGGTGAAACCAGTGATGCTGTTTAAAAGTACAACTCGTCCCGCAAAAAATAAGCCCTCACATGGCCATATTGAACGAAAATTAAAAAAGTTCTGGCTCTGGGAAGAAGGGGAGCAAAAAAGGAAAACACAAAAACAGAAAGACCCATGGTCGTTAAGGGGTTAACATATTTCACAGGAAAGCACTTTCACTTTCGTTTTTGAACGTTTTATTGTGAGCCTGTAAAAGTGGCTTAATACCTCTGACCACGTTGTTGACAGCAGTGACCTGGGGGTCAGAAATGCTTCCACGGGCGATCCCCATGCTGTCCCCATGTCATTTGAGCACTGTCACTATCGTTTTGGGCACTTTTTAGGCTTTCTACAGACTGCCAGGGGAGCCGCCGCAAAAATGTTCGGGTATCCCATAGACTAACATTGGGCTCGTTGCTCAGGTCGAGCACCCGAGTATCACAGTGAGCTCGGCCCGAGCTTCGAGCACCCGAGCATTTTAGTGCTCGCTCAACACTATTAGAGAGCCATCAACCAGCTAAGCTTTGTTGATCCCATTATTAACAATTGGGTCTCCTAAACTGTTAATGTGTATACAGTGACTGCAAGGGCTGTCAAAAATTTGGAGACACTTCAATGCCCCTTCCAAGAGACGTAGAGGTCAGAGATAGTGATGAGCGAGCATGCTCGATACTGCTCGGTGCTCGCCCGAGCATCTCACTGCTCGAGAAGCTCGGCACTCACTGAGTTTTTCCGGTTACTCGGGTGGAAGCTCGCGTCCCCTCCCTGCATGTTTGGCGCTCTTTAGAGAGCCAATGAACATGCAGTGATTTTTTGCCACGCATTGCAATGCCGCAGCCATGTTGGTTGTGGCATTACAGTGGTTGGCTGGCCACACAGCGTCATCAGGTCTATATCAGACCTGGCGGCACACAGTCACAGTCTTCTCTGGAATCAGTCAGTGTAGGGAGAGATGCTGCTGAGTTAGGGAGAGATTCGCTTGTTTCTTAGTTAGTGTTGGTATACCACAACATATTCTACCCATACCCATCTCAACTAACAGTCCTTCTGAGGACTAATCCAGCTGCATAGATATCAGTGCTAGGCAAGCAGGCAGTGTATGTGGCAGACTGCAGTGCATATAGCAAGAGGGTCCATTCCATTTCTGTCTGTCGATGCTTTTACAGATATTTCTAGAAATAGCCCCAGGTATCAGGGTCCAGGAATAATTTTGTTTTGGATCTTAATCCTGATTATTTGCTAAAAATATAATCCAGAGAACACAGTTTTACTGCTTCATTTGCTTGTTGGCACTGCAGAATACAGCCAGATCTTTCCCATATTACAGCGCTAAAGATCCATCTATTTAAAACTGTGGTTTGTCCGTCACATGGATCACATATAACTGCACTTAAAATTCTGCCATTTCTGGCCTCCATTGAAATTTTATTGCAGTATGTTAGCGAATTTATTGACAGGAGGTCACTGTTAAAAATAGTTACCTACAGGCCAGCTGTTTAAAACTGTGGTTTATCCGTCACATGGATCACGTATAATTGCGTTGAAAATTCTGCCATTTCTAGCCTCCCTTGATATTTTGTTGCAGTGTGTCAGTGAAGTTATTGACACGAGGACACTGTTAAAAATTGTTACCTACAGGCCAGCTATTTAAAACTGCGGTTTTCCGTCACACGTATAGCATATCACTGTGGTTCAAATCCAGTCATTTGTACTGAACGTGGAAAATATTGTCCTCCATTTAAAATGGGCAAGGTGCGTGGCAAGGGACGGGGAAGTGGACATGATGATGATGATGGTGCATGCAGAGGATGAGGCCGAGGCTGTGGGCAAGCTGAAATTGTGCCATAACACCCACATCTTCTCGATCAAATTTCCTGTTACAATTAATAGGGGACCGCAGAACACCACTATTGAACACAGAGCAGTGTGAAAAGGTTATTGGTTGGATAGCAGATAATGCTTCCAGTCACTTAGCCACCACCACCCTGTCTTCCACACGGCCAAGTCTTAGAAGCCATGAGTCTGGACCGCAGATTCCTCACCCTGAACCTCCTTCCTCCCACCATTCCGAGTGCCTGGAGTCAACTGATCCCACACTTGGACACTTCGAAGAGCTGTTCCCTTTTCCATTTATAGATTCAGGCCTCTTGACTGGTCCACTTGAAGCAGGGCAAGAGGAGATCTCATGTAGCGATGCCTAAATATTTGAGCAGCCACGATCACATGAAGGTGACAGTGGGAAAGTGTCACAAGAGGTGGACAATGATGAGACACAATTGTGAGAAAGTCAGGAGGAGGACCAGGGTGCGGAAGTGGAAGACGAGGTGGTGGATGATATTGCAACTGACCAAACCTTGCAGGGGGACATACAGAGTGAGGACAGCAGCACACAGGCGGAGGGAGGAGTAGCGCCACAACAGGCAGGAAGAAGCAGTTTGGTGGCAGCAGACAGTAGGCCGGCAACCATTCCCTGTAACATCAACACAACGGAAGTTGCCAGTACAACTGTTAGGTCTTCCCGAGTCTGGTTGTTTTTTAAAGACTCTGCCGATAACCCCAAAAAGGCCATTTGCACCACCTGCCAGGCCAGCATCAGCAGGGGTAGCATAACTAGCAGCCTGACCAGCACCAGCATGATAAGGCACATGGCAGTAAAGCACCCGACTAAGTGGGCCGGACCCTAAGTGGGCCAAAAAACAATGATGTTCCAATTATTACAAAGTGGGTCTCCCATAGTGAATGCAAAACCTGCCAAAAATTTGGAGGCATTCCAATGCCCCTTGAAAGAGATGTAGAGGTCAGAGAGACTCCTAAAAACAATGTTCCCATTATTAGGAAGTGGGTCTCCCATAGTGTTTGCCTATGCAGTGAATGCAAAGCTGCCAAAAATGTGGCTATTTCTACAAATATCTGTAAAAGCACCAGCAGCAGACAGAACTGGAATGGACCCTCTTGCTATATGAACTGCCGTCTGCTACATACGCTGCCTGCCTAGCACTGATATCTATGCAGCTGGATTAGTCCTCAGAAGGACTGTTAGTTGAGATGGATATGTGTATAATATACTTTGGTATACCTACACTAACTAGGAAACAAGCAAATCTCTCCCTAGCTCAGCAGGACCTCTCACTGCCTGATTCTGGAGTAGACTGTGACGAGCATGGCAGTGCCAGGTCTGATATAGACCTGATGACGCTGTGCGGCCAGCCAATAATTGTAATGCCACAACCATCATGGCTGTGGCATTACAGTGTGACAGACAATCCCTGCATGTTCATTGGCTCTCTAAAGAGCGCCAAACATGCAGGGAGGGGACCTGAGCTCCCACCGAGCAACCCCGGAAATACTCGTCGAGCTCCGAGCATCTCGAACAGTGAGATGCTCGAGCGAGTACCGAGCAGTAGTGAGCATGCTCGCTCATCACTACTAATTATTTGAAATGTGAACAGTACTGATTGTGTCTCCATCTACTGGGTTGGCTGTAGTGGAAGAGGTGTCAGTCCGAATTATAATATTTGTACTGTAGTGAAATTGATGCCACTTTGCTGGTGTCTGCCACTAATTTTTGTAAAGCATCCTGCTTGAGTCTCCATTGTGTTTGGCTGTAGTGGAAGAGTTGTCGGTCACCATTATACTAGTTCTACTCTAGTGAAATTAATTCTTTGGTGCAGATATTTTTGTTACAGGGGTACACAAGACAGAATCAAAATTGTTTTTCTTAGTACCGTGGCATATAAAGCATGCTATATTTCATCTTTCAATTTTTCGGTGCTGATATTGTTCTCCATACAGGGTTACACATTAGTAATGAGAGAGCACTAAATGTGTTCCACTTAGTGGTTTAGCGATTTCTCAAAACCTACTCAGATCTGCCACAGCTGCTTGTGAAAGTAGAATGCGTGTGTGCCCATTTGAGAAAGTCAGTTATAGCTTCCGCATCCTGGCAGTGCTTCAGCAGCTTTTGCAGCTTCCTGCTCACCCACTGTTATGCAATATCACCACATGTTGGAAATCAATGTTGCAGATGTTGGGAAAGATTTGTGAGCAGCAGAAAGCAGTTGTTGAGTACCAGCTTCAACACACCCATCGGCGTTCAGGTCATCCTCTGCACATAAGAGCTGATGAGTGGGCATGGATGTCTGTGCCATCCTTCAAAACTTTGAGGACTCCACCAAGATGGTGAGTGGTGATGATGCCATAACTAGCATCACCATCCCGCTTCTCTGTCTACTGAAGTGCTTGCTGCTCACAGTTAAAGAGGAGGCTTTGCAGGCGGAGCAAGGAACTATGCAGCCCAGCCTCATCTCATCTCATTGCGGATTGGGTGATAATGAGGAGGATGAGGAGAAGAACATGGACAGTCGTCCTCTTGGGGAGAACAGGGAAGTCTTGCCTGTCTTGGAAGTCTTGATACCCCTCTTTCCGTCTGTGGGAAAGCTGTATGAGTTTCGCTTAATGACCTTCAGTGGTCTAAACCGTGCCTTTGCTTATGCATGTTATTTCTCAAAACGCATTGCAGATCAAGCCATTGTCCAACTCTGTAGTGATTAAATTCATGGCGTAAAGAAAGATCTTTGTCTGTGCCTAAGCACCACCGAGAAGTGTGAGCTGATGTTGGAAGGGCTGCCATTGCTTATGCAAGAAGACTCCCTGGGAGAGTCCCTGGGAGAATTGACAGCTGGAATAGATACGGTTTCCCAAGTCCTTTCACCGAGCTAAATATGGCTGTTGAGAAATACAACTCTCATCGACAAGCTGTGGACTGGCTCCGTACCGTTCCTGGCCACATTCACTTATCCATGTGTTTGTGGTTAGGCGGTTCTTCCCAGTCAGTGCACTGGGGGGCACAGGTAATGTTCTGGGACCCGTGCTAGTGGAAGTCACTATTTACAATTATAGTACTTGTACTCTTGATCAATTGATGGCACTTCCATGGTGTCTACACCTAATTTGATGTGTTTTGACAGCTTTTGGGCCCATTTGTGGTGTTGTATTTGCAATTTTTTGGTCCCCCATTGACTCCTATGGGATTCAGGAATGTTCGTCAAATGTCTATTTGTTCGTCGAACTTTCCCGAACCGAACATTGAAATGTTTGCTCATCTCTACTCCTAAGCAGCCAAACACAAGTCAAAGTAGAGGACAAAGAAATCTGACTGGACACCTCCTCTTGGCTGCAACACCATTTTGGACCAATATATTGACTCATTTTGACATTTGATGCAGTCTATGGTACTGGATAAAAAAAGAAAGGGAACACCTAACATCAGTGTGCAGGAGAGAACGGCAATTCATAGCCTGAAGAACAACAAGGAGATCACTATTAAGCCTGCGGATAAAGGTGGCCATAGTCCTTCTGAATACGACTGACTACATTAAAGAAGCACACAGACAGCTGACAGAGATACAATACTACACCAAACTGGATGATGACACGACCCGACTATGTATAATTTTTTTCATAATGTCATATATAACTTTATTACATACTGTATTTTATGAATGTAAAAAATTGATCTGGGATTCTTAACTAAAGCTGATGACTTACAGATTATTCTATTTCCCTATTGATTGGAACACTGGAGACTGATCAGAAAGGGAACATCTTTGGGGACTTTTTCTATCAGGCACTTTGTCTTCATTTCATACATAAATATCCACAGATAATCAATCCCATTCTTAAATTTAGTGTCCACGCTAAGCTGACTACACTGCTGTCTAACATCGATCCTCTAGATTAACGAGATGAAAGTAATGTGAAATGTGAATGGTTTGGGTTGAGCTGGACCGCAGATTGAAGGCAAAAGTGTCAAACAAGTGCTAAGCATCTCTGGGAACTCCTTCAAGATTGTTGGAAGACCATTTCCGGTGACTACCTCTTAAAGCTCATCAAGAGAATGCCAAGAGTGTGCAAAGCAGTCATCAAAGCAAAAGGTGGCTACTGTGAAGACCCTAGAATATAAGACATATTTTCAGTTGTTTCACACTTTTTTTTAAGTATATAATTCCACATGTGGTAATTCATAGTTTTGATGCCTTCAGTGTGAATGTACAATTTCCATAGTCAAGAAAATACAGAAAAATCTTTAAATGAGGTGTGTCCAAACTTTTGGTATGTACTGTATATATATGAATCTGCTTTCTTGTATGCTCATTGAAGTGAATACTATCTGTATTTTAGGTGCTATATATTTATATATTCACTGCTGGGTGGTTTTAATGTATTTTTATCTTGAACTAGGTATATTATGATTTAAAGATTATTTTATGAGTTTCACCTGGTTTTACTATCTGTCCTGATATGATTTCTTTTATTTCTTCCTATTTTTACCATGTCATATTTTTTTTACATTTTCTGCATTACTTTGCTATTGATTGTTTTGATAATGCTACAATATAGTACATGATACACTCTATCTGTTTTAATACTTTTTATTCTATAGATCGTATATTGAGGCCCCACCTGGTCTCATCTCTTATGAGAATATTTTTTTATCATTTTATATTAGTTTTTACTTTGAAGAAGTTCAGAATAAGTAGCTCCCACAGGTCCAGACATGTACGCCAGAGATGAGCAAATCTACTAAGATTCAACTTCACAGATCGATAGTATTTTGCAATAAAATAATATTCGCATTGAAGTTCTCTGATGTAAATTGAATGTTCCTTATTCTGCTCAGGAGCCTCTCAACTACAGAACATATAAATCATCGGGTGAAGAATAAATAAATACTCACCTTGCTCTCATCTATCTGGCCGCCATACATTGCCGTCCGGTGCTCTTCTCAATCTCTCGCTCTCACGTCTCCTTCAGCGATCTTCACTCGTTCATGGGTTCTGACACTGCGTAGGCTAATGGCGGCATGATACAATGACCTGGGTGATGACATCTAAGATCTACGTAGGGCCAAACGCCAAGTGAAGATTCTGGAAAAGGAGATGTCGGGACAAGTAAATGGTGAAGTGAGTATCTAATTTGTTTTCCCCAATTTTTCTTACTATAATTCAGCGCATGAAAAAAATATTGAATTCTGAAGAGTTTGTAGTTCTTTTAAATTCTAAGCAAATTCACTTCACCTCAAAGAGATTTGCTCATCTTTAATGTACACACAAATATAAACATGTAAGAAACTTTCCATCGGTCCCTCGTCTCATTGACCTGCAGTCCTATGGGCTTCAGGTATCCAGTGTGTTTGACTAACCAAGAAGTTCTAAAAAAGGGAGTAGTAATTATTATATCAATGTTGGGTTCAACGTCAAGAATAACGTCTGCATCTCCCAAGATGTTATCATGTTTAGCCTAATATTGATGCATCAGTTCCATAAAGTCTGTAGGATCAAAAAACTGGATAACAATGATATGAAAAGAGAAATTCTAGGACAGAAAGCTGAAATATTAAAAAGAGAAAAGTAAAAAGAAATTTTTTTTTTGTTTTATATAACAGGTTATAACTTCCACTTCCCCAGTCTACATGCAGAACAGGACGGCGGTTACAGATTTCATCCTCTTAGGATTTCAAGTCAGTCGAGGTTTAAGACTTTTCCTCTTTTGTTTGTTCCTCATTGTTTATTGTCTGATATTATGTGGAAATCTCCTGATCATTGTCCTGGTGTCCATCAGCAAGAACCTCCACACTACAATGTACTTCTTCATCTCACAACTGTCCTTCGGTGACATTTTATTGACCATGATCATTGTTCCCAGTATGTTATACATTCTACTGAATAATGGAGGAACCATTACTTTTACCAATTGCATCGCCCAATTGTATTTCCTCTGTTCCTCAGAAGCATTTGAAGGTTATCTTCTCGCTGTGATGTCCTACGACAGATATGTGGCCATCTGTAATCCTCTCCGTTACTCATCTATCATGACAAGCGGGTATTGTGTTATATTAACCGTCTTCTGTTGGTTGTTTGGATTCTCTTTTAACTTGATCTACACGATTACAACATTGCAACTAAACTTTTGTGGTCCAAATATCATTGACCATGTATTCTGTGACATTGTTCCTCTTCTAGAACTTGCTTGTTCAGACATTTTTATTGTCCATTTAGAAATTTATGTAGTAGGCATTCCAAATTTATTAATTCCAATCACAATCATTGTATTATCTTACACTTGTATTGTCTTAACCGTCGTAAGGATCCCATCCAGCACCGGTAGACAGAAAGCCTTCTCCACCTGTAGCTCCCACCTTACTGTGGTCTCTATATTCTATGGGACTATATTCAGTGTTTATGTTGTACCTACAAAACAATCAGTCACCATTAACAAAATCCTATCCCTGTTATATACTGTATTTACTCCACTGATCAACCCCATTATATACAGTCTGAGAAATAAAGACATTAAAAAAGCCGTGCAGGAAACATTTATCCTTGTGATCTCAAATTTTTTTCACAATATTTTACAAAGATAATCCCCCAATTAAAAGACAAAATAAAAAATTAAATTGCAGAGAGTTGTGTCAGTCATAAATGCAAAAGTACTTGAAGTGACTATTTTATTAAATTTGGTATTTGTCTTGAGGTTTAATTAATTGTTTCAACCCATAACAAGTTCATTATTATCACATTGTTCACAGCCTAACATACAGTAGTTGCTTATGTTGTAAGACACAAGTCCTGAAAGACCATTATACATCGCGCAATGCTTTGTTAATTAAAATATGGAATTGCATTTATCCTTAGATTAACACTTTGCTCTTTTTAGAATGCTGTCAATATATCTGTCATTATTTCTAGTGATGAGCAAGCGTGTACTGTTAACCCTTTCGACGAGCATATTCTGGTGCTCGCCGAGCATTTGCGGCATGCTCAAATGTTATTTTTGAGTCACTGGGTGTGTATGAATTGCGACTGTTTTCCAGCTTTAATGCATGTGATGAATGCCTGTTTGTTATGCATTCATCACATGTATTAAAACTGTCAAACAGTCGCAAGTCACGCACACAGTGACTCAAACATAACATTCGAGCATGCCGCAAATACCCAAGCATGCTCGCCGAAAGGCTTAACAGAACACGCTCGCTCATCACTAATTGTTTCCTTTCTTAAATTTAGTAATGTAACTAAGAAATACCCTGGTTCTGGTATTACTAATTGTATTTCTTCACACTTTTGCTGCCATTGATTTTCTTAGACAATTTACGCATCTGGTTGGCAGGACAATTTTAACACATTTATTGTGCACCATAGTGATGAGCGAGCATGCTCACCTCTATTTGATACTTGCCCCAGCATCTAAGTGCTGGAGAGGCTCAGTGCTCAGCGATTAATTATGAAATGCTCGAGCGGGAGCTTGAGTCCCCGCCCCTCATGTTTGGCGCTGTTTAGACCGTGAATTAACATTCGGGGATTGCCTGCCAGTCACTGTAATGCCGCAGCCACGTTGGTTGAGGTATTACAGTGATTGGCTGGCTGCATAGCATCATTGGGTCTGTAGAAGACCCGGGATCCTATGCTCGTCACAGTCTACTGGACAAAGAGGCAGAGTAAGGAGAGCTGCAGCTGAGTGAGGGAGAGAATTGATGGTTATTTTAAACAGAGATTCCACAATACTATTAGAAATCTACTCTAACAGTCCTTGTAAGGACTAATGCTGATGAATATTAATCCTCTTTATAGCAGGTGTTAGGCAGGCAGAAATTTGTGGAGAGCACATACAACAGAATAGGGTCCATTGCACGTTCTTTCTGCAGCTGTTACTCATATCCATAAGCCTAGATATCAGGGCTAAAAATGCTTTTAATCCTGATTATTTGGCTGTAAAGCAATATAATACTCCATTCTTGCTGCTCCATTTGCTTTCTAGCAGCATACAGCCAGCTTTGGTTGATTGTAATATCTTAGCTTTATTGAGGAAGCAGAGAAAATTGTCCTTCATCAGACGTGATCCTATATTACTGAGGTAATAATCGTGACTTTTTTGGGAATGTGACAAATATTCTACTCCATTTAAACTCTGCCCAGTTGTGTGCTTAAACTTATTAACACTTGGTTGCTGACCAATACCATATCTATAAGGCCACTGCCTAAAACCGTGGTCATCAGACATGATCCTATATTACTCCGGTAATATTTGTCACATTTTTGGGAACGTGATAAATATTCTACTCCAAGGCGCGTGGCAAGGGACGGGGAAGTGGACGTGATGGTGATGATGCGAGCAGAGGCCGAAGTCGTGGGCAAACAGAAATTGTGCCTGCTGAGGGAGCACAAGCATCCACATGATGTAGCCCTACCTTCCTTTCCCACATTGTAGGTGGCCGCGGAACACAACTCTTGAAGCCAGAGCAGTGTGAAAAGGTTGTTGGTTGGATAGCAGATAATGCTTCCAGTCAATTTGCCACCACCACCACCACCACCCTGTCTTCCTCATGGTCCACTCTCAGTAGCCGTGAGTCTGGACCATGCCGAGTGCCCGGAGATAGCTGATCCCACACTTGGACACTCTGAAGAGCTTTTCACATTTTCATTGATAGATCCATGCCTCTCGCTTGGACCACTTCAAGTGGAGATCACATGTAGCGATGCCCAAATATTTGAGCAGCCACGGTCACATGAAGGTGACGGTGGGAAAATACAATTACTGTCACAAGAGGTGGATGATGATGATGAGACACAAATGCCATAAAGTCAGGAGTCGTCCAAGGGTGTGTAACGAGGTGGTGGATGATGTAGTCACTGACCCAACCTGGCAAGGTGACATGCATAGGAAGGACAGCAGCACAGAGGGGGAGGGAGGCATAGCACCACTACAGGCAAGAACAAGCAGTGGGGTGGTCACAGAAACAAGGTGGGCAATTCTTCCCCAGATCATCAACATGACGGAAGTTGCCAGTCCAACTGTTAGGCCTTCCAGAGTCTGGCTCTTTTTTAAAGACTGTCCAGTTAACCCCAAAAAGGCCAATAGCAACATCTGCCATGCCAGCATCAGCAGGGGCAGCAAAACTACCAGCCTGACCACCACCAGCATGCTCAGACCCATGACAGCAAAGCACCCGAATGGTTGGGGCGAACGCCAGGGTCCATAAAACAGTGTCTGCAGATGACACCACTCCCTGTTCTGCTGTTGTGAATGCACGCCAATCCCTTGTCCATGGCACAGGCAAAGATGACTTTCACCCTGCACCTGTCATTGCACACTTGCAACCACCACCATCAGCAACCACGTCCACATCCTTGTCCCAGCGCCGCATCCAGTTGTCCCTACCCCAGTCCTGGGACTAAACTGCCACATTTCACGACTGCTTGCACTGGAAATGTTGCCTTTTAGGCTGAAGGAGACGGAAGCTTTCCGCATCCTGATGGCGGCGGCCATCACTCGGTACTCGATCCCCAGCCGCCACTAATTCTCCTGGTGTGCAGTCCCCACTTTACACAAGGACGTGTCCCACAACATTAGCCATGTCTTCAACAATGCAGTTACTGGGAAGGTCCACCTCACCACAGACACGTGAATAAGTGCTTGTGGCAAGGGACGGTACATCTCCCTGACGGCACACAGGGTTAATAATGTGGAAGCCGGGACCCAGTTGGACCTTGAGATGGAACACGTCCTCGCAATGCTGAGGATTGCAGGCCCTGGGTTAATCAGGGTTACCCCCATATCGTATAGCTCTTGCACCTCCTCCTCCTCCTTCTCTACCTGCCTCCATCTCTGATCACATCAGTCGCAAGCTGGAAGCACTGCAGCACTGCCTCGGCCAAGTGGCAACAGGCTGTGCAGAAGCTAATATACTTAGGTAACAAACCACACAGAGTTGTTGACAGCTGTAACATTGCAGGCAGATCTATGGCTGTCACCGCTCAACCTAAAGCCAGGCATGGTCATGTGTGATAATGGCTGTAACCTGTTGGCGGCTCTGAAACTTGGCAACCTCGCACATGTACCATGCCTGGCCCATGTGCTCAAACTAGTGGTTAAGCGGTTTCTCAAATCCTACCCAGATCTGCTTGAGCTGCTTGTGAAAGTACGCCGCATGTGTGCCCATTTCAGAAAGTCAGCTACAGCCTCTTCTGCTCTTCAGCATCATCTGCAGCTTCCAGCTTACCAATGGTTAGCGGCGATGATGCCATAATTAGTGTCACCATCCCGCTTCTCTGTCTAGTGAATTTCTTGCTGCTCACAATTAAAGAGGAGGCATTACAGGTGGAGCAAGGAACCATGCATTCCAGCCTCATCTCATCTCAATGCGGATTAGGAGATAATGAGGAGGAGGAGGAGGAAGAGGTGGAGGAACAGGAGCTGTTTTCCTGCGCTACAGATGGTACTACCCACACAACATTCATACCATCTATTCAGTATTGATGGCCTGAGGAGAAGGAGAATGAGGAAGAGGACCAGGAGGAGGATGAAGAGGAGGAGAAGAGCACAGACAGTCATCCTCTGGGTAAGGACAGGGAAGTCTTGGCTGTTGGCAGTCTGGCACACATGGCTGACTTTATGTTCTGCTGCCTTTCCTGTGACCTTCGCGTTATATGCATTTTGGCCAGGAATAATTACTGGTTGGTTACACTTCTAGAGCTGCACTACAAGGAGAACAATCTATCTCTCCTTCCCATGGTGGACAGGTTTAATAAAATGTTCTAGAACCAGAAGGCCATTATTGAATAATTAATTATTAAAAAAATTCCCATCTGACAACGCTGGCGGCAGAGTTCACAGTTCCTTGGACAACCAAGGAGTACAGGTGAGGGAGACACAAACCAGATGCAGCAGAGGCAGGGGAACACTGCCATGATGCGCGGAGTACTCTGACAAGGAGGAAAATGTTTTGGAAGATGCTAAAGGAGTTCCTTGCTGACCATACCAGAGCCCTCCATGATTTCTCTGTGCCCTATAATTATTCGGTATCCAAGCTGGACACGTGGCATGAACTGGCTCTCTATGCCTTGGAGGTCCTTGCCTGCCCTGCCGCTAGCGTTTTTTCAGAGAATGTTTTTAGTACCTTCGGGGGTATTATAACTGATAGGTGCATCCGCTTGTCAACTGAAAATGCTGACAGGCTTACTCTTATCAAAATGAACAAGGGCTGGTTTGGGCCAGACTCATCGACACCACTGGATGATAGCAGCGGAACATAAAGTTAAATCCAGTGGTTTATTTTGGGGGTGTATTCCCATGAACCTATTCACACACAGACATGAGTATACGCTTCATGATTTTGTCTATTTTATGTCAGCCTTCTCCTTCTCCTCATACTCCACACACCATATAAACAGGCTGACCAAGCAACACCCATATCATTTTTTTAAAGGTGTTTATGATGCCCATGGGAAATATTTTTAGAGGCCTACCTCTAACATTCTGATTATACAGTATGTTCATGCATACAATGTTTTTCAGCCCTTGCACTTAGTGCATGAGTATTACCAGTAAAGGAGACCCACTACTTTATAATGGGAACATTTTTTTAATGAGGCCCTCCTCTATTTCTCTTCAAAGGAGTATTGGAGTGCGTCCTAATTTTTGGCAGCCCTTGCAGTCACTGCCTACACAATAAAAGTATAGGAGATTTATTCCTTTATAATGGTACCATTATTTTAATGAGGCCCTCTATTGGGTTGGCAGTAGTGGAAGTGATGTCGGTCCCCATTATACTACTTAAACTCCATTGAAATTGATGCCACTTTGGTGGTTTTAGGCCCTAATTTATTAAAATGAGAACACTACTGATTGGATGTCCATCTATTGGATTGGTTGTAGTGGATGAGGTCTCTGTCTCCATTAAACTACTTCTACTGTGGTGAAATTGATGCCACTTTGGTGGTGTTAAGCACTAATTTAGGGAAATGTAAACACTTCTAATTGAGTCTCCATCTACTGTATTCCCCGCACTGGAAGAGGTTTTGGTCCTAATTCTACAACTTCTACTGTAGTTGAAATTGATGCCACTTTGCTGGTGTCTGCTACTAATTTTTGGAAATGTGGGGAATCCTGATTGGGTCTCCATCTATTTGGTTGGCTGTAGTGGAAGAGTGGTCGGTCACCATTTTACTAGTTCTACTCTTCTAATTAATTAATTCATTCTTTGATGCAGATATTTTTGTCACAGTGGTACACAAAATATAATTCAAATTAGTTTTCTTAGTACCATGGTATATGAAGCAGGCTAAATTTCATCTTTTAATTCGTAGGTGCTGATATTGTTCTCCATACAGGGGTACACATTAGCAATGAGAGAGCACAAAAAGTGCTCGACTTAGTGGTTCAGCAGTTTCTCAAAACCTATCCAGATCTGCAAGAGCTGCTTGTGAAAGTACAACATGTGTGTGCCCATTTCAGAAAGTCAACTATAGCTTCCACTACCACTATGAACTCTCCTGGAGGAGAAGCCAAGGCCCACCGGAGGATTCTCCGGTTCTCTGGTGGGCCCATCCAACACTGCCGAACAGAAGCCCTGGCTAAGAAAAGTCTGTATAAAGGTTCCTGAACACTTTATGACTGCTTTTTTACTGAAGGGTAAACCCACGCAAACACTAGGAGAACATACAAAATCCTTGCAGATGTTGCCCTTGCTGGAATTTGAACCCAGGATCCCAGTGCTGCAAGGCTTCAGTGCTAACCAGTGAGCCAATGTTCTGCTGTTCTCCCTCTGATATTAAACATGCTGCAGAAACTTGCACCTACTGCCACTCTGTATCTTCTGCTCCTTTGTGAGAAGCTAATGTATTTGAGCAGCCAATCAGTCTACCAAATAAAATTCCTGAGAAGGAAATTAGGTGTGGCTTTGCTAATGGTACTAGGGGCACTGCTAATACCAGAGGCATAGCTAGGGTTTTGGTTCAATGGGGGTGAAACTTCTGAGTCGTCCCCTAACCAGGTAACCCTGATTACAGCTATGGTGGCACACCCTAATAGTGGATGTAGGAGAACCTCAGCAGATGACCGCGCTGTTACTGAAAATAATCTCTATTCAAAGATCAGCACTAATGTTGAGCGAGCATGCTCGACACTGCTCGGCACAAGCCCGAGCATCTCACTGCTCGGGATGTTCGGCGAGCACCGAGCATTTCCGGGTTACTCGTGCTGGAGCTTAGGTCTCCGCCCTGCATGTTTGGCACTCTTTACAGAGCCAATGACCATGCAGGGCTTGCCAGCAAGTCACTGTAATGCCGCAGCCATGTTGGCTGTGGGCATTACATTGATTGGCTGGCCGCTCAGCGTCAACTCGAGTATTTAAAACCGGGAGCCGCCATCTTGGACACAGTCGCCCGGGATCAGACAGTGTAGGGTCAGTGCTGCTGAGTTAGGGAGAGAAATATAGTGCTGACCCGTCTCTCTGGTACATGCTCTGCATAATTCCCCTGCTCCTATGTATGCTGTCTGCTAATGCTCTGCTGACCCGTCTCTCTGGTACATGCTCTGCATAATTCCCCTGCTCTTATGTATGCTGTCTGCTAATGCTCTGCTGACCCGTCTCTCTGGTACATGCTCTGCATAATTCCCCTGCTCCTATGTATGCTGTCTGCTAATGCTCTGCTGACCCGTCTCTCTGGTACATGCTCTGCATAATTCCCCTGCTTCATCTGTCCCACTCCAATCAATATTCACATATGTTTCTTCTTTCCCCACTATATACCTTATCTGATTTTTAGAGGTGTTAAACTGCAGAGACTTGTGTCCTGGCTCTGTCTTTGATCACCCAACCATCTCCTGTTCAAATGACCAGCTGTTAATTTATCCACAAGCCGTTCCCACAATGCCCTACACCTGATATAGTTTAATGTGGCCTATATATTTAGACTCTCTGTAAGGGGTGCACGCGTGCTGGGGTGTGCACGCGTCTTCTTGTGCAAAGTGGCTTCGGAGAGAAGTGGCAGTTATTTCAGAGGCAGTTAGTCAGGGCAGGAGTCAGGTAACCCACACTTTGACCACTTAGTCTCTTTTAACTATGTTTCTGTTAGCTCTCACTTTTTCCTCTATAGTCCTCCACTTTCTAATAACCCCTCAAATCCCTACACCAAGTAAGAAACTCATCATCTCTCCCTCTATTCTCCCCATTCATCTCACCTCCTCCTCCAAATTATTCCTCAGCATTCAATCCTGGATCTCCAAACACAGACAGCCACCTCATGCTCTCTCTTGCTCCCACCTGCTAACACTTTCTCTGCTCCTCCTCACTGCTGGAGATATCTCTCCAAATCCTGGTCCTCCTCGCCATATCCCCACAGTCACTTCTACCTCCTATCCACGACCTTCCTCAAACTGTCGCAACCCTTCTAACCTCATACCCATCCAACTAATACCCACCTCCTCAGCTATACTAACAGGAGCTCTATGGAACGCTCGCTCTGTCTGCAACAAACTTTCCTTCATCCACGATCTTTTCATTACAAACAAACTCTCCTTCCTCGCCATCACTGAGACCTGGCTCACCCCCTCTGACACAGCCTCCCCAGCTGCCCTTTCATATGGCGGATTCCCCCTTTCCCACACCCCCCGCCCCAATGGCAAACATGGTGGAGGCGTAGGTTTCCTCCTATCGGAACTCTGCGCTTTCACCAAAATCCCACTGCCACCCTCCGTTACACTCCCCTCTTTTGAGGTGCACTGTGTGCGCATCTATTCCCCCTCCAACCTCCAACTGGCCGTCGTTTACTGACCCCCAGGGCAAGCCACCACCTTCTTAGACCATTTCACTACCTGGCTGCTTCACTTCCTTTCCACTGACATCCCCACTATCATAATGGGTGACTTCAACATCCCCATTGACACTCCCCACTCGTCTGTCTCTAAGCTCCTATCCCTCACCTCCTCCTTTGGACTCACTCAATGGTCTTCCACACCCACCCACAAAGATGGCCACACACTGGACCTCATCTTCACCCGCCTCTGTTCCCTATCTAACCTCTCTAACTCACCACTCCCTCTCTCTGACCATAACCTCCTCACATTCTCTACCCTCTCCTCTCCGGGTGCACAATCCCCACTCCACAAACTCACACACCCTCGCAGAAATCTCAAACACCTTGACCTACACTCTCTCTCTGAATCCCTCCTTCCTCTCACAGACATAAATTCCTTGCACGATGCAGACGTTGCTGCTGCTTCATATAACACCACAATAGCTGCAGCTCTTGACTCGATCGCCCCTCTCACACACACCACACCTCGCACATTCAACAGGCAACCCTGGCACACTAAACTTACCAAAGAACTGCGCCGGGCCTCCAGGGTTGCGGAGCGGAGATGGAAAAGGTCTCACTCCATCGAGCACTTCATCGCATTCAAGCAATCCCTCACTAATTTCAAGTCCGCACTCACTACAGCAAAACAAACCTACTTCTCATCTCTCATATCCTCCCTATCTCACAACCCTAAACAGCTATTTAACACTTTCAACTCTCTCCTTCGTCCCCCAGCACCTCCTCCCTCTTCTCTCATCTCAGCCGACGACTTTGCCTCATTCTTCAAACAGAAGATTGACACCATCAGACAAAACTTTGGCCTAAAGTCCACACAACCCCTCCTCATATCTACTCAACCATCCTCCTCCAAACCCCACTTCTCCACCATTACAGAAGGTCAAGTCTCCTCTTTACTCTCCAAATCACACCTCACCACCTGCAAACTTGACCCAATCCCATCCCACCTCATCACTAACCTCACCTCAGTCTTCATCCCAACCCTAACCCACCTCTTCAATCTATCACTAACAACCGGAGTCTTCCCCTCATGTTTCAAACATGCCGCAATCACACCCATCCTCAAAAAGCCCTCCCTTGACCCTTCCTCTCTGACCAGCTACCGCCCCATATCACTTCTCCCCTTTGCCTCAAAACTTCTAGAACAACATGTCCACCTTGAACTGTCCTCCCACCTCTCCTCCTGCTCCCTCTTCGACCGTCTACAATCTGGCTTCCGACCGCATCACTCGACTGAAACTGCCCTGACCAAAGTCACCAACGACCTACTAAATGCCAAATCCAAGCGACACTACTCCATCCTCCTCCTTCTGGACCTGTCATCTGCCTTTGACACAGTGGACCATTCCCTCTTACTCCAGATTCTCTCATCTCTTGGCATCACGGACTTGGCTCTATCTTGGATCTCCTCATACTTAACAGACAGGACATTCAGCGTCTCCCACTCACGCACCACCTCCTCATCTCGCCCCCTATCTGTCGGTGTCCCCCAAGGTTCAGTTCTAGGACCCCTGCTCTTCTCCATCTACACCTTCGGCCTGGGACAGCTCATAGAGTCTCACGGATTTCAGTATCACCTCTATGCTGACGACACACAGATCTACCTCTCTGGACCCGATATCTCCTCCCTACTAACCAGAATCCCACAATGTCTGTCCGCCAACTCATCCTTCTTCTCCGACAGGTTTCTAAAACTCAACATGGATAAAACAGAGTTCATCATCTTTCCACCCTCTCATTCACATCCCCCATCCGACCAATCCTTCAACGTCAATGGCTGTTCACTCTCCCCAGTCCCACAAGCTCGCTGCCTTGGGGTAACCCTGGACTCTGATCTCTCCTTCAAGCCACATATTCAAGCCCTTTCCACCTCCTGCCGACTCCAACTCAAAAACATCTCCCGGATCCGTGCATTCCTCAGCAAAGACTCTGCAAAAACACTAGTGCATGCCCTCATCATATCCCGCCTCGACTACTGCAACCTCCTGCTCCGTGGCATCCCTTCCAACACTCTTGCACCTCTCCAATCTATCCTAAACTCTGCTGCTCGACTAATCCACCTGTCCCCCCGCTATTCCCCGGCCTCTCCTCTCTGTCAATCCCTTCACTGGCTCCCCATTGCCCAGAGAATTCAGTTCAAAACTCTAACCATGGCATACAAATCCATCCACAACCTGTCTCCCCCATACATCTGTGACCTAGTCTCCCGGTACTTACCTGCACGCAACCTCCGATCCTCACAAGATCTCCTGCTCTACTCCCCTCTTATCTCCTCCTCCCACACTCGTATACAAGATTTCTCCCGTGCTTCCCCCCTACTCTGGAACTCTCTACCCCAACATATCAGACTCTCGCCGACCGTGGAAACCTTCAAAAGGAACCTGAAGACCCACCTCTTCCGACAAGCCTACAACCTGCAGTAAACACCACTGCACGACCAGCTCTACCCTCACCTACTGTATCCTCACCCATCCCTCGTAGACTGTGAGCCCTCGCGGGCAGGGTCCTCGCTCCTCCTGTACCAGTCGCTGACTCGTTTTGTTAAGATTATGTAAATGCTTTTGTTATGTATATCCCTATCACATGTAAAGCGCCATGGAATAAATGGCGCTATAATAATAAATAATAATAATAATAATAATAATAGTGCGAAATAGGTAGTGTAGGGTCTCTAAAGCCTGCCAAATCAAACAAACAGTCCTTCTCAGGACTAATATCCATCCCAGATATCAGGCAGGCAGGCAGGCTGTATAGGACACGGAGTGGTTATACCAAGAAACACTGCATTACAGTGCTGTGTGGTGCTGCTCAAATTGCTAGACTTAGTCCCAGGTCTCGGGGGCCAGGAAAAATCCTTTTTTTTTCATCTAAATCCTCTTTATTTTCTTTTTTTCCTCAGTCAGACTGTACAAATACCCATCTTATAAACCTTTTGGTGTCCCCCCCCCCCCAAAAAAAAAAAATTGAGTGTGTCTGTGAGTGTTCAGACACAAATATATCTGTTTAAAATATTCTGGTATAGGCCAGATAACTAGAACTGTGGTTTTGCAGTTCCACAGTTCAAGTCTCTGTATTATCCAGCTTTTTGCCTTTTTTCCGTAAAAAAAAACATTAGTAGTGTCTCGCTGACTGTTCTGCCACAAATATATCTGTTTAAAAGATTCTGGTGTAGGCCAGATAACTATAACTGTGGTTTTGCAGTTCCATGGTTCAAATCTCTGTATTATCCTGCCTTTTGCCTTTTTTCTGCAAAAAAAAACAGTTTGAGTGTCTTGCTGACTGTTCAGACACAAATATATCTGTTTAAAAGATTCTGGTGTAGGCCAGAGAACCAGAACTGTGGTTTTCCTCTTCCACGGTTCAAATATTGATGTATCCACCTTTTTGCCTTTTTTCCATAAAAAAATACAGTTTGAGTGTCTTGCTGACTATTCAGACACAAATATATCTGTTTAAAAGATTCTGGTGTAGGCCAGAGAACTAGAACAGTGGTTTTCCTCTTCAATGGTTCTAATCTCATTTTTATTACCCTTTTGCCATTGATAGTGTGAGTGTAAGCTATTTTACTTCATTTACAATGGGCAAGGCACGTGGTAAGGGACGTGGAACTGGGCGATCTGGTGATGGTGCGTGCAGAGGACGGGGCCGTGGCCAAGGTGAAAATGTGCCACAACCATCAGCCACATCTTCTCGCTCCCAGTTCTATGGAAGAACAGAACAACACCACTATTGTGAACTGATCAGTGTGAACAGGTTATTAATTGGATAGCAGATAATACTTCCAGTCACCTGGGCACCACCACCTCCGGTCTGTCTTCCACACGGTCAAGTCTTAGTAGCCATGAGTCTCGACCGCATACTTCTCCACACCCTGATGCTCCTTTCTCCCACCATGCCGAGTGTCGTCAGACAGCAAGTGATCCCACACTTGGACACTCTGAAGATCTGTTCACTGGTCCTTTTCCATATTTGGGCCCCTTGCCTGCTCCGCTTGAAGTGGAGGAAGAGGAGATCTTATGTAGCGATGGCCAAATATTTGAACAGCCACGGCCACAGGAAGGCGACGCTGGCAATTTGTCACAAGAGGTGGACGATGACGAGACACAATTGCCACGAAGTGAGGGGGAGGACCGTGGTGCAGAAGTGGAAGAGGAGGAGGTGGTGGATGATCTAGTAACTGACCGAATGTGGCAGGAGGACACGCATAGCTAGGCCAGCAGCACACAGGGGGAGGCAGGCAGAGTACCCCAACAGGCAGGAAGAAGCAATGTGGTGGCCGCAGACAGAAGGCGGGCAACCGTTCCTCGCAACACCAACACGAGGGAGGTTGCCAGTTTAACCAGTAGGTCTTCCAGAGTCTGGAATTTTTTTAAAAACTCTGCTGATAACCCCAAAAAGGCCATTTGCTCCACCTGCCCTGCCAGCATCAGCAGGGGTGACAAAACTACCAGCCTGACCACCACCATCATGATCAGGCACATGTCAGCAAAGCACCCGACTTTGTGGGGCGTACCCCAGGATCCACGACCAGTGTCAGCGGGTGTCACCACTGCTTCTTCCACTGTTGTGCGTGTAAGAGAACCCCTGTTGTGCATGCAAGGCAATCCCCTGTCCATACTGCATGCGAAGATGCCCCCTCCTCTCAGTCTTCACTTGTTGTGGCAGTTTCTCAAGAAACAGCATCAACGTCCACGTCCATGTCCCAACGCAGCGTTCAATTGTCCATATCCCAGACCTTTGAATGAAAGCGCAAATTCGCAGCCAATGCCCCACAGGCCACAGTCCTAAACTCGCACATTTCACGACTGCTTGCGTTAGAAAAGCTGACTTTTAGGCTGGTGGAGAAGGAATCCTTCTGCAACCTTATGGCGATGGCCGTCCCTCAGTACTCAGTCCCCAGCCGACACTATTTTACCCGGTGTGCCATCCCTGCACTACACAAGCATGTGTCCCAAAAGATCTGCCGTGCCCTCAACAACACAGTTACTGGGAGAGTCCTCCTGACAACGGGCACGTGGACAAGTGCTTGTGGCCAGGGACGGTACATCTCCCTGATGGCACACTGGGTAAATATAGTGGAAGCCGGGACCCAGTCGGACCTTGGGACGGAACACATCCTCCCCACACCAAGGATTGCGGGCCTTATGTCAGTCAGAGTTGCCCCCACAGTGTACAGCTCCTGTGCATCATCCTCCTCCTCCTCCTCATGTTCAGCCTCCATCTCAGATATCACCACATCAGTTACAAGCTGGAAGCACTGCAGTACTGCCTCAGCCAAGCGGTAACATGCTGTGCGGAAACTCATAAACTAAAGTGATAAACCTCACACTGCTTGTGAGTTGTGGACAGCTGTGAAAGAGCAGGCAGATCTGTGGCTGAGACCACTGAACCTACATCCAGGCATGGTCATGTGTGACAATGGCCGTAACCTGGTGGCGGCTCTGAGGCGAAGCGAGATCACACAAGTACCATGCCTGGCTCAAGTGCTTAATCTCGTGGTTCAGCGGTTTCTTAAATCGTACCCCGAGTAGCCAGATCTGCTCGTCAAAGTACGCCGCCTGTCAGCTCATTTTTGCAAGTCAGCTACAGCTTCCGCCGCCATTGCTGTGTTGCAGCAGTGTTTGCAGCTTCCGGCACACCGACTGGTGTGTGATGTCCCCACACATTGGAACTCTACCCTCCACATGTTGCAAAGGATTTGTGAGCAGAAGAGAGCAGTTGTGGGGTACCAGCTGCACAAGGCCGTCGATATTCAGGTCAGACTCCACACATAAGACCTCAGGAGTGGACCTGGATGTCTGACATATGCACCATCCTGACAAACTTTGAGGAGTTCACCAAGATGGTGAGTGGCTATGACGCCATCATTAGCGTCAGCATCTCACTTGATTGTCTTTTGCCACGCTCTCTGCAGAGAATTAAAGAGGAGGCATTGCAGCCAGAGTATGATGAGATGGATCAAGAAACCGTAATGGGTGATTACACACAGCCCAGCCTCATCTCATCCCAACGTGCATTGGGTGACAATGAGGGAGAGGAGGAGGAGGAGGAGGAGGAGGAAGAACAGGAACTAGCATCATGCGCTGTAGACGGTAGTACCTGTACAACTGTCATACCGTCGGTTCAGCCTGGGTGGCCAGAGGACAGGGGGGAGGAGGAGGAGGAGGAGAGCATGGTCAGTCGTTATCTTGGTGAGGACATGGAAGTCTTGCCCGTTACCAGTCTGGCACGCATGGCTGACTTTATGTTACACTGCCTTAACCGTGACCCTCGCGTTGTCAAAAGGTTGGGTGAAAGTCATTACTGGTTGGTGACACTTTGAGACCCCCGCTAGAAGGAGAACTTTCACTCTCTTATTCATGAGGTGGAGAGATCTACAAAAATGGGGCAGTACCAAAAGGCCCTTGCTGCAGAAATGTTAAAAATATTCCCATCTGAACACGCTAGCGGCAGAGGTCACAGTTTGTTGCCCAACGAAGGCGAGAGAGACGCAACTCCAATCCTGCAGAGGCAGGGGAACACTGTCAACATTCTAGGACAGTTTTCTGAGACCCACCCAGTTTACAGGCCCTGAGGCGTGGGGTACTCTCACAAGGAGTGTAAAGTTTCAAAAGATGGTGAGGGAGTACCTTGCCGCCCATACCAGCGCCCTCCGTGATTCCTTTGTGCCTTTTAATTATTGCGTATCCCAGCTGGACACTTGGAATGAATGCACACTGTTTGCCTTGGATGTCCTGGCCTGCCCTGCCGCTAGCGTGTTAACGGAGCGTGTTTTTTGAGCCGCTGGGGGAATTATAACTGATAAGCGCACTCGCCTGTCAACTGACAATGCTGACAAGCTGACCCTTATTAAGGGGCATTGCAGTTCCTCATAATTTTTGGAACGCCTTCCATTCACTGCTTAGGCCAACAGTGTACAGAAGACCCAGTTGCTTTAAATGGAAAAAACGGTTTAGTTAAGGCCCTCTGACCTCCATGTCACTTCCAAGGGGCATTGGAGTGCCTCAAAATTTTTGGTAGGCATTGCACTCACTGTATGCCCTATAACTGTGTAGCCGAACCTCTCCTTTTGGTACAGAAACATATTCTACAAGACATGTGTGATTGACTGGCCTGATATTGATGTGAATGGTTCTTGTTCCTCCTGCTCTTTCTCCTTTGCCACCACCTCATCCATCATTCATCACCTGAAGCTTTGTTTTAACGGGAGTCATAAAACTGGGACAGTAGCAGGAAAACATCCAGCAATCCTCGGAGGAGGTAGGATATGCGCCAAAACGCTGACCACCTCAGGCCTAGCCGCTACTACATACATGCGCTCGCATTCCAAGGAACAGAAAGCTAAGGAGATGGATGGCCTCATGATCATGAATAGAGATGAGCGGTGTTCGACTCGAACTGTTCGCCAATCTCAAATTCGAGCTGTTTTGGGCGGTGTTCGAGCCGTTCGGCGAACACGAACAATTTGAAAAAAATTCCGCTGTTCGAGGTTATGTTGGATAGCTGTTCGTGCACCAAAATCATAACTGGATTTTTTCTCAGTAATGCTGAAAATTAATGTTAATACGCAGTTTGAGTGTACAGCGGGGCGGGGGGAGGGGCAGGGGATGGATCTCTGCATAAATAATGAAGATCTCCATTTTTTTTTCTCTTTCCCGCATTTACAGTGGGGAGGTGCAATCTGTCAGCCTATCAGCAGCGCACACACGTATCGAACTGCTTTTTTTCACACAAGCAAGCGCTTGTGTCATTGGCAGTGTATGTCACATGTCCTTGCCCTTTAAGACCCAGCCATTTTCCCCATCGCCACCATTTTCTCACTGTTGCAGCTGCGTGTTAGATTGCACCGCTGTTGCTGTGTGCCCTATATTGAGTGTTAATTCCAATTTTCGCACAAATCTACAGATAGCTTGGGAGTAGGGAATAGTTGTGATTGCAGTCCTTTTGAGGACTAGGCTACATCATTTCCTACGACTTTTATCAGGCAGGTCTGTGATCTTAACCCTCCGTCACATACAATATCGGTTCTAACGAGTTCACATACAATGTGACTGTCAGGCGCAGGCTAGAAAAATACCTATAATATCTAATGTTTGCAATTTCAGTGCTCTAAAAGTGATCAGTGACCTTCATAGGGATGCAATAAAAGAGACTGCACATAATCAGGTGCAAAAAAAAACCACTTAACATAAAACTAATAAATCTGAAATACAAACATTTCAAAACTCCCCCCAAATAGTCCCCAGTTCGACTCTGTCAAAAAACTCTACAAAGAAAATTTATGTAAACAAACTTAATTTTAAGGTACCTTAAGTACAATTAAACACATATTCAATTAGATCCTGAAGTTTCCCCAGAAAAATTACACTTGCAGAGCAAAGAGCAAGAATTACACATCATTTTTGCATGTGTCAGGCAGATTGCATTATGACATTTGTGACATTCATAATTAGAAAGTCTTCTGATTCCGCTTTCCGTGGTGCAGGTGGTGCATCTCCTTCTTTTGGGAGGTGGTGCAGGTGGTGAATTTTCACTATCATCTTCTGGGCGGAATCTTTTGAGCTGAACTTGAAGGCGAGAGGGGATACCGATTGTTTTCATACTTCTCCTGGGTAGCTCTCCAAGCACTAGCTCATGGGCCAATTTTTTCAGATAGAATCGTCTACGGAGTGGTTCAAGCTTGTTTTCAAGGTAAATGACTTGTGAATTTATACCACCCAAATTCAACATAGCAAAAAATATGACCATTGGCCAGCATTTGGTGTTTCTGCTGACGTTGAAAGTTGAGCACATCTGATCAGCTGTATCAACACCCCCTTTGGTTGCATTTTTAAATGTAATAATCTCCGGGTTTTTTTGTGCCTCAGTACCAGGATCGATGGCATCATCATCATGAAGTGTTGATAGAAGAAGTACATTTTTTTTTGCTTGTGGTACATAGGAAACCAAAACCTTTCCATTATGGAATGCAAACATACTGCTGTACTGTTGTCTCCCTTTCACACTTACAAACTGTGTAGGCAATTCTTTTTTATTTTTTCTTACAGTTCCGACATATGAAAGCTTCTGCATTTTCAGATAATCAATCAGATCACAATTTGAAAACCAATTGTCAGCTGTTATATTGCGACCCGATCCAAATAAGGGCTCAGCCAGTCTTTTTACAACATCACTGGGTTTGTTGCCGACACAGTAAGGACCTTATGGTTGTTTTCCTGCATAAACTTCCAGGTTGTAAGTGTAGTTCTTACTGGCATCAACAAGGGTATACATTTTTATTCCATATTTGTTAGGCTTTGATGGAATATATTGACGAAAGGCACATTTACCACAAAAACAAGGGAGCATTTCGTCAATAGTGAGATTCTCCCCAGGGCAATTGCTTTTTTTACAGTTTTCAACAAATTTTTGGAATATATCACGAAATGGAGCAAGTCGGTCATGTGGTTTACGTTCGGTTCGAGTAGTTCTGTTGTCAACCCGAAGGCAACGAATTAGAAGCTTGAATCAGTTTATGGACATAACAAGGCCAAATTTTTCAACTCCATCCCCATCTTTACTCCAAAATTCCTCCAAACTTTGTCTATTTGCCCTATAAGCTCCTGCAAGGTATAATAATCCAAAAAAAGCACGCAGTTCTATTTCATCTGTGGCCTTGATGGTTCTGTTGCAGATGAACTTGTCCTTTATAATGTCTATATATTGGTTGGTATATGTGACAATAGAGTCCAGAATGTCATCTGTGAATAAACTATTCCAGTATTCAACTGCAGTTTTTGCATTACTTGCAGTTCCTATAACTGCAGGAAGGTGAGTAATAATGTTTTGAGGTTCCCTACGTTATTTCTGTAGTGGCTTCTTGTTCCATTGGATTTTTTTATCTTTTCCCATATAATAAGATTCTACATCTTCATCCTCATCGCTGTCACCATCTTGCTCTGTTTCAGAATCCACTTCACATACTTCCACCTCATCATGAGAATCAATCTCACTTTCCCCTCCAAAATCCTCATTCAGTGTGGGGTCTGCATCATCTAACAGCATGTTTGTTACTTCCTCAACATCAAGGTTTTTTAATAAATTGTACAGGTCATCATTTTCATTGGAGGTGGAAACACCAGCTGGTGTTGAGCGCTGTCCAACATCGATAGCACCACCTTTGGATCAAGGCAACCTAACATGTCTTCCTGCATCTTCCTCACAGACCAGCAGTTTGCCGGGGACACCCTTCTCACCCCGGCTAAGCACAACAGCCAGCCCTCGGCCCCTCAGATGTGGACAAGTAAAAGACCATTTATTCCTAGCCAAGAGAAAGCTAAGAGGTTGAATTTCACCATCTGCAAGCTCTTGGCTACAAAAATCCTGCCTTTCCGCCTGGTGGACACAGAGGATTTTCGAGACCTTATGTCCATCGCAGTGCCCCATTACCAGATGCCCAATCGGCACTACTTCTCAAAAAAAGGTGTGCCTGCGCTCCAACAGCATGTCGCACACAACATCACCGCTTCTTTGAGAAACTCTGTGTGTGACAGGGTGCATTTCACCACAGACACTTGGACGAGTAGGCATGGACAGGGGCGTTACATGTCACTGACTGGGCACTGGGTAACTATGGTGACCGCAGGACAAGTGGCTGCTGTCCAAGTCTTGCCGTCCCCACGAGTTGTGCGTCAATCCTCTTTATCTCAAAGTTCCTCCACTGCTTCTGCCTCCTCTACCTCCTCTCGGTCCTCAACCTGCACCCAAAGCCTGTCTGGTCATGCCACAAGCTTTCTAACTGCGCAGAAGGGATCCTGCACACCTACTTACTATGCTGGCCGCAGGGCTCAACGTCATCAGGCGGTTTTTAATTTGAAATGTCTGGGAAATGTGAGTCACACAGCTGAAGAGTTATGGTCAGCTCTGGAGAACCAGTTTAATGAATGGTTGTCTCCACTGGACCTGAAACCAGGGAATGCCGTGTGCGACAATGCTGCAAACCAGATGGCATTCTACAGAGGGCACGGTCGCTGTGTGCTCACTTCCGCCGTTCGCATCCCGCAGCTCAGCTGCTTACATCTCTACAGAAGTTTTTGGGCCTGCCACTTCACCGGCTAAAATGCGATGTGCCTACCCGGTGGAATTCAACTTTGCACATGTTGCAGCGACTGTGGCAGCACTGACAAGCCCTGGTGCAATACGTTCTGACGTATAGCCTGGGCCAATGAGATCCAGAGATGGGGCAAATCACACTGGAGGAGTGGTCTCAGATCAGGGACCTGTGCACCCTTCTGCACAGTTTTGAAATGGCTACAAATATGTTTAGTGCTGACGAAGCCATTATCAGCATGACTATTCCAGTTATTTACATGCTGGAGCACATGTTAAACAGAATTCGGAGTCAGGTGGTGGCACAAGAGGAGGTGGAGGAAGTAGAGGAGGAGGAGTTGTATGCGGAAGGGCTAACATCTGCAAGGTCCGGACGGTCGGCAGCACAAAGGCGGCAGGCATGTGAGGGTGGGGGAGATGGTTTTACCAGGGCGCATGGTAGCAGCCAAACTAGTGAGGAAGGTGCAGGAGCCCAGGAAGAAGTGGAGGACGAACTGATGGAAGACTCATCAGATGAGGGAGACCTTCATCACATTTCTGTTGTGCGAGGTTGGGGGGAGAGGGCAGAGGAAGGAAGCATGATTGTTACCTCGCCACCAACATAACAGGGACTTGGTGCTCCTGGATGCGCAAGACCTTTAGTGCCTTCTTGCTCCACTACCTGCAACATGACCCTCGAATTGGGAGAATTAGAAATAATCCTGACTACTGGGTTGCCACACTGTTGGATCCCCTGTGCAAAAGTAAATTTTCAGAAATTATTCCTGCAATAGAAAGAGATGCACACATGCAGGAGTATCAGCAGAGACTGTTGCAGAATCTTACATGTGCCTTTCCACAAAACACTAGTGGTGCACGTAGTGAATATCACAGTTCCAACTTGCCAACCGTGGGACCGTCGAGTCTTCAGCACTCAAAACGTAACAGAAACACAGTATCTGCTGGTAACATCAATATTGCGCAATCATTTCACCACTTTTTTAGCCCATCATTTGCAAGGCCACAGGAGACAAGAAGTCTGACACATAGTCAATGCCTAGAGACGATGGTACAGGAGTATCTCCAAGTAAACATTGAAGCCATGACTGTGTCACTGGACCCTTGCTCTTTTTGGGCTTCCAATCTGGATAAATGGCCGGAGTTTGCCACTTACGCCTTGGAGATCTTGTCATGCCCCGCAGCCAGCATTCTGTCTGGACGTGTGATCAGCGCTGCTGATGGTGTGCTGACAGATAAGCGCACGCTGCTCTCCACTGATAATGTAGACAGACTCACGTTCATAAAGATGAACAAATCATGGATCCAAAACAACTTTTCTACCCCTGCGTCATCTTGGGGAGAGTAAAAGCTTGATGATTTGTTAAAATCACCTCACCAACCGTTTTAAGCTTTCAAATTACTAATCATGTTTATCTGTATCTTGGCTGGAAAATAATTTGGGCCTTGTATCAGTGTGGAGTACTGATTCTTTTAGGCCATCTAAACTAAACTCCACCAGATTTAAAATGATTAATCATGTTTATCTGTATCTTGGCTGGAAAATAATTTGGGCCTTGTAGCAGTTTGCAGTACTGATACTATTAGGCCATCTATACTAAAATACTAAACTCCACCAGATATAAAATTACTAATCATGTTTATCTGTATCTTGGCTGGAAAATAATTTGGGCCTTGTTGCAGTTTGCAGTACTGATTCTATTAGGCCATCTATACTAAACTATACCAGATTTAAAATTACTAATCATGTTTATCTGTATCTTGGCTGGAAAATAATTTTGGGCCTTGTAGCAGTTTGCAGTACTGATTCTAATAGGCCATCAATACTAAACTCCACAAGATTTAAAATTACTAATCATGTTTATCTGTATCTTTGCTGGAAAATAATTTGGGCCTTGTAGCAATTTGTAGTACTGATTCTATTAGGCCATCTATATTAAACTCCACCAGATTTAAAATTACTAATCATGTTTATCTGTATCTTGGCTGGAAAATAATTTGGGCTTTGTAGGCGTTTGCAGTACTGATTCTATTAGGCCATCTTTACTAAGCTCCACCAGCTTTCAAATTAATAATAATTTTTAGCTGCATCTAGCCCGGAAAATAATTTTGGGGCTCCTAGATGCGCAAGACACATGAGTGCCTTCTTGCTGCACTACCTGCAACATGACCCTCAGATTGTCAGAATTCAAAATAATCCTTACTACTGGGTTGCCACACTCTTAGATCCCCCACACTCTTCGATCAACCTTTTCATTTTAATAATGTACAAAAAAATGGTCATTTTTGAAATTATAAGCATTAGCAGGTTATTAGAAACTGAAATCAAACAGTTTTCAACTCAAAACTTTATTCTAGGTGATGTTACATTTGCACATAGGACCCCTTGTTCGAAAGGAGCTTCTGAACTCTCTCATCCATTGAATTTGTCAGGTTTTGGGTGGTTTCTGCTTCAATTGTTTTGCATGAGGACAGATTACCCTCCCAGAGATGTTGCTTAGATGTGAACTGCCTCCTGCCATCATAGACACTCCTTTTGATGATGCTCCAGAGGTTTTCAATGAGGTTGAGGTCAGGGGAGCATGGGGGTTACACCATAAGTTTGTCCCCTTTTATGCCCATATCAGCCAGAGATGCAGATGTGTTATGTGCAGCATGAGACGGTGCATTATCATGCATGAAAATGATCTTGCTGCGGAATACACGGTTCTTCTTCTTGAACCATGGCAGGAAGTGCTGTTTGAGAAACTCCACATACATTACGGAGTTCATCTTTACCCCTTCAGGGATCCTAAAGGGGCCGACAATCTCTCTCCCCATGATTCCAGCCCAAAACAATATTCCACCTCCTCCTTGTTGGTGCCGTAGCCGTATTTGCGTGGGGTGTCCATCAACCAGCAATCCTCCACTCCATCCATCTGGACCATCGAGCGTTGCACGGCACTCATCGGTGAACAAAACAGTTTTGAAGACAGTCTTCATGTATTGTTTGGCCCACTGGAGCCGTTTCTGCTTGTGTACAGTGGATAGAGGAGGTCGACAGGATGGCTTACGCACAGCTGCAAACCTCTGAAGGACCCTGAATCTTGTTGTTCGGGGGACCTTGGAGGCACCAGCAGCTTCAAAAACTTGTCTGCTGCTATGACAAGGCTTTTTTGCCGCTGCTCTTTTAAACTGACATAATTGCCTGGAGGAAAGAGTCCTCAATTTTCCCTTATCAGCAAGCACACGTGTGTACTGTGAATCAGCTACATACTTCTTAATTTCGCGATGATCAGGATGAAGTGTCTTGGCAATGTTGATTGTAGTCATGCCTTGACCTAAACACTCCATAATTTGTTGCTTCTCAGCAGCCGACACATCCTTTTTCTTTCCCATTTTGGCATAAAATGTAGGCTGCTTAATAATGTGGGACAGCCTTCTTAGGTAGTCTTGCTTTTCATTGGACTCACCTGCCAAACTAAATAGCACAGGTGTCTGCAATTGCTTACAGTGATATAAAGAGCCCTGACACACATCACCATCAATGAGTTTAACTGACAAGCAAAAAAATTCTTACCTTATGACTCCTAAACACTTTTTGAATAATAATTTGGAACACAGTGTACATGTGCTTTTCCACAAAACACCAGTGGTTCACGTAGTGAATCTTACAGTTCTAACGTGCCAACCGTGGTCTGTATGGAGTTGTTCAATAAAGGGCCCAAAATTAAGATAACATAGATGGGAGAGGTCTCTATGAATAGGAATTCCTAAGTATTTGATACCCTGTGAGGGCCAGGCAAAGGGAAAGTTGGACTGGATGGAATCCTGTATGGATTTGGGGAGGGAAACATCAATGGGCCTCAGACTTCGCTGCATTGATTTTAAAATTTGACCATGTAACAAAGTGATCTATTTCAGCCATAACAGCAGGGATGGATATATGTGATTGAGTGATATATACTAGGACATCATCAGCAAATGCAGAGCACTTGTACTCGGTGCCTCCCACCTCAATCCACCTAATATTGGGGTTATGGCGAATTGATGAGAGCAGGTGCTCCGTCACTAGGATGTATAAGAGAGGGGACAGAGGACATCCCTGACTTGTACCATTGGTGATTATGAAACGTGATGAAAATGTTCCATTTATCTTCAGCCTAGGTGACGTATTGTGATACAGGGCCGTGATTTTGGCTATAAAAGGGTCCCCTAGACCCTTACCCCAAGCTTTTTAAGAGAATAATATATGGAGTACCAGGAGACTCTATGGAATGCTTTCTCAGCATCCAACGAGAGTATTTAATTACAAATTTTTAACTGCATCTAGCCCAGGAAATACTTTGTGCCTGGTAGCAGTGTCTGCTAGTCAGCAGATTATCCCACCTGTTTAGCAAGCTACACCACCTGTAGTTTGGACACTTAATTTTTTCAAAGGAAATGGTTCGGGCCCCCGGGACACTCAGTGAAGAGCATCCGGGAAGCACCCCAAGGCACATGGGCTGGGACTGGCGGTAGGACGCCTTGCGGTGGACCGCCAAGCTCGATCCTTATAAAAGCTTTTTAACTGCAGCAGCTTTAGTGGACGCTACTGGAGCTGGAATTACGCGGCTGCAGGCATGAGACTTGCCCTCCAATAGATCATTGTAAAAGGATTTAATGTGTTCTCATTCAAATTAGAGAGACAATTTAAATTAAAAAGATTAGACCTGCCTCCACCGGAGGGGGGCTCGCTCGACCCACCAGCGGACAGGCACCAGTATTGGGAGAGGGGGGCTGGCCTTCAGGGTCCACCTTGGCTCTGGCACAAACCCGGCGACATGGCAGTCGCACGGGCAGGAACGGACTGACCATGTCGGCTTTGCACTTTTTTGGTTTTAGAAGGGCATGACATGCCTATATCTGTGTCTCCCCTACTATATGTACTTGTCACTTTTCCATGTGTTAGTTGTGTCTTCTGAGCAGTTTGTCAGCTTTTGGACACCTCTGAAGGTGTATTCTATGTGTTTCTATGTGTTTTTGTTTGCCTGCCATTGGTTTTAATGGTGTTCGAAGGTGTTCGACGAACAGTTCGGCGAACATAAGGGTGTTCGACGAACCGAACCGAACTCGAACACTACGGGGGTGGCTCAACACTAACCATGAAAACTTTACTCGTTGTGTAGGAGGCCGACCACTGCTGCTGTCTACCTTCTGAACTTTGTGTTGAAGCCTGATTGACACAGGACACGCAATCCTCTATATCTGGAGGACGTGTTGCATCCCAGTGTCCAGCTGTGTCCCGGCTACCACAATATTAACCCAGAGTGAAGGCGTCAGTGAGATGGACCATCTCTGGCCACATTCACTTGTCCACGTGTTTGTGGTTAGGCTGTCCTTCCCACTAAATGCACTGGGGAGGGCACAGGTAATGTTTTGGTATGCGCTCTTGTGTATAAGGTGCACCGGGACACCCGGCCGTGGGGCTGCTGGGGACCGAGTATGGACACCTGGCAACCCCCTGGTGGCTGGGGACTGAGCGTGGACACCTGGACGCCGGGTGGCTGGGGACTTAGTATGGATACCAGGCCACCGACGCAGCCATGACATGGTGTCCGGCGTCTGCCCCCAAAAGCCTAAAAATCCTCATTTCAAGTGCAAGCAAGCTAGCAGTATGGTATTGCACCGTGGGGGTGGGTGGGTGGCAGGCTGCACACTTACACTTGCATTCCAAGAAAACAAAGCAGATGCTAACTTCTATCATCATCATCATGCTCCTCAACTTGGCACTCTCAACTCCCCTGATGGAGAAGCCAGGGCCCACCGGAGGAGTCTGGTTCTCTCGTGGGCTCATACAATGCTGCCCTAAAGCAGGCCAGGCTAAGAAAAGTGTGGGGAAGGTTACCGGTACAAACAGGGGCGGCTGGGGAACGTTTATGGACACCCGGCCGCCCCCAGGCGGCTGGGGACCGAGTATGTCCACCCGGCCGCCCCCTGGCAACAGAGGACCAAGCGTGGACCCCTGGCCGCCGGGCAGCTGGGAACTGAGTATGGATACCAGGCAGCTGACGCAGCCATGACGTGGTGGCCAGATTCCGCCTACACATGCTTTAAAGGCTCAATTTCAAGTGCAAGCAAGCAGTATGGTATTGCAGCCTGTGGGTGGGTGGGTGGTAGGCTGCATACTTGCGCTTGCATTGCAGGTACAATTGAACACTGCCCTGGGACGAGGACTTGCACGGGGATAGTTGCAAGTCTGCATCTTCTGATGCGGCAAGGATCACTTCTGATGGGCACACTTTTAGGCAGTGACCTGGGTGTCAGAGATGCTTCCAGGGGTCTTCCCCATGCTGTTCTCATGTCTTTTCAGCACTGTATGCATGTGTCACACAGCACATGGCCAGATAAGGTTGTAAAATGTTATAATGACATTTCCCGGTGAACGCATTTGTCACGGTTTAAAGCAATGCAAAAGTGCAAAAACGCATAAAAAATGCTACTTGTGAACATAGCCCAAGGTGTGGAGGAGTATTTTTGTTTTTGGTTATTTATTTTACCTTATACACAAGTCTTTACCCTGGAAAGGAAGTTCCTTAACATATTTCACAGGAAAACCGTTTCAGTTTCGTTTTTGAACATATTATTGTAAGCTCGTAAAACTGGCTTAATACCACTGACCACGTTGTTGACAGCAGTGACCTGGGGGTCAGAAATGCTTCCTAGGCGATCCCCATGCTTTCCCCATGTCATTTAAGCACTGTCACCATCGTTTTGGGCACTTTTTAGGCTTTCTACAGACTGCGGGGGGTGCCGCCGCAAAAATGCTCGGGTCTCCCATAGACTAACATTGGGCTCGTTGCTCGAGTCGAGCACCCGAGTATCACGGTGAGCTCGGCCCGAGCTTAGAGCACCTGTGCATTTTAGTGCTCGCTCAACAATAATCAGCACTGATACTACAAGCATATGGTGACTTATCTTAATAGAAACCAGTCCTGCAGAACATATAAGAGATCACAGCACAGTTATATATAGTACCTTATAGATGGCGTTCTTTCTGATTACATTGTTCTCTTTTCCTGTCTTTTCCATCTGGCCCAGACCGACACGAGAACTACTCCATCCAGGACTCAAAGTCTCAGGTCTGCAGAGATCACAACAAAGACACTTTTGACTCCTTACATTTCAGGCACTGTCGTCATCTATTCCCAACCTGCACAAACTCCTAATCCTGCTGATACCCTAATGCCGAGCCTCTGTTGCTGTATTTGTCCCTATTACTGCACCTGCTGTGTGTCCTCTAGATGGTAAAACAAACCTCTACAATATTTTAATGCTGTGTGCCATTGTCCTAGAAAACAGTGCCCACATTGTGCCCCCTAGAAAGTAAAAATTCCCTCTGTGTGCCACTTTGACAATCCCAATAACCTGAGTTCCCCTATAACAATAAGTGCCCACTTAAGATTTAATAATGTCCTGAGTCCCCCTCCCATGTACAGCTCCCCTCTACACAGTATGATGCTCTCCTATACTCAGTATAATGCTTCCTCACTGTATAGTACCCCACACAGTATACTGACCTCTTAATAGCCTCCAATCCGATGGCTCCAACACTGTATGATACCCCCACACTGTACAAAGACCCCACATTATCTCCCACACTATATGATGGCCCCACACTGTGCATAGACCCTACATTATCTCCCACACTATATGATGGACCCACACTGTGCAAATAGCCCACATTATCTCCCACACTGTATGATGGCCCCCACACTGTGCAATGATCCCGCATTATCTCCCACACTGTATGATGGCCCCCACACTATACAAAGACCCCACATTATCTCCCACACTGTATGATGGCCCCCACATTATACAAAGACCCCGCATTATCTCCCACACTGTTTGATGGCCCCCACATTGTGCAAAGACCCCACATTATCTCCCAGGCTGTATGATGGCCCCCACACTGTAAAAAGACCCCACATTATCTCCAACACTGTATGATGGGTCCCCATACGCAGAGTTTTAAGTATAATGCTCCTCCCCTCCCCATAGGCAGAATCTTTAGTATAATGCTCTCCCTCCCCATAGGCAGAGTCTTTAATATGATGCTTCCCCCCTCCCCATAGGCAGGGTCTTTAGTATAATGCTTCCCCACCTCCCCATAGTCAGAGTCTTTAGTATAATGCATCCCCCCCAGATAGGCAGAGTCTTAAGTATAATGCTCACCCCCTTCCCATAGGCAAAGTCTTTAATATAATGCTCTCCCCCCTCCCCATAAGCAGAGTCTTTAGTATAATGCTCCCCCTCCCCATAGGCAGAGTCTTTAGTATAATGCTCTTCCCCCTCCTCATAGGCAGAGTCTTTAGTATAATGCTCACCCCCAATCCATAGGCAGAGTCTTTAAAATAATGCTCTCCCCCCTCCCCATAGGCAGAGTCTTTAGTATAATGCTCCCCCCTCCCATAGGCAGAGTCTTTAGTATAATGCTCTCCCCACCTCCCCATAGGCAGAGGCTGTAATATAATGCCACCCACCGGGCAAAAAGAAATAAACACAGTACTCACCTCTCCTCCTGGTTCCCTCGCTTATTCGAGCGCCTGGCCCACACACATCTTTAGCACAGCGGGTCAGGTGCCAAGTGATGACATCAGTGACGTCCATCACAGAGAGGCGACTGATGGGAGAGGGAGCGTTGCGCTCCCTCTCTCATCAGTAAACTTGGGGTGGTGATGGTGGGGGGCCTGGTGCTGGCACTGGGGCCCCCCTAATGCTCAAGGGCCCCATTGCCGCCGCCGGGCAGTGCAGGGACAGAGTCTCCCTGCTCTGCCCGGATTGTAACTGTATCGGCATTCTGCACAAGTCGGATACAGTTACACTGGCATAGCTTCGGGTGGGCCCCCTCAGAGCACGGGCCCCGTGGCCACCACCCCCTTTGCCCTCCCGGTAGCTACACTATTGGCTAATACCATGGCATCGCGCCACAGTTCACTGTAAATATTCCAAGATGATAGGAGCCAAGCAGATTCCCAGAGAATAGTACCAGCAGTAATGTTCTTGGACCCTTGCTTGTGGAAGGCGAGGACGACACTGGGAGAAATAGTGGCGGCTGGGGACCGAGTATGAAGACCAGGACGCCGCCGCAATGAGGTTGTGAAAAGCTTCTGCCTCCATGAGCCTGAAAGGCAACATTTCAAGTGCAAGCAGCTGTCCAAAAGTGTGCCAGGTTAGTATTGCGGCCTGTGGGTGGGTGGCTGTCTGGCTGCATACTTGTGCTTGCATTGTAAGTAACAGAAAACTAAGGAGATGGATGGCCTCATCATCATCACAACCTGCAAGGTTTTCACTATGAACTCTCCTAATGGAGAAGACAGGGCCCACCGGAGATTCTCCGGTTCTCTGGTGGACCCGTCCAACCCTGCCGAGAAGCAGCCCTGGCAAGAAAAGTTTATGTGAAGGTTCCCAGACACTCTATGGCTGCTTTTTTACTGTGGACTGGCACCAACAATCCATAAGATTGCAATCTATAAGATCCCTTCACTGGCTCCCAATTGCCCCACGTATCCAGTTCAAACTACTAACACTGACGTACATAGCCATCCATATCCTTTCTTCTCCATACATCTCTGAAATAATCACCTTATATATTCCCTTACGTAATCTCCGGTCCTCCCAAAACCTCCTTCTCTCCACACTTATTTGTTCCTCACCCAATCGACTCCAGCTATTTAAAACTGTAGTTTGTTCGTCACACCGATCAAATATAATTGCGCTCAAAATATTGCCATTTCTGGCCTTCATTGAAATTTTGTTGCAGTGTGTCAGTGAACTTATTGACATGAGTTCGGTGCTGTTAAAAATAGTTACCTACACGCCAGCTATTTAAAACTGTGGTTTGTCCGTCACATGGATCACATATAAGTGCGCTGAAAATATTGCCATTTCTAACCTCCATTGAAACTTTGTTGCAGTGTATCAGTGAACTGATTAACATGAGGTCGGCAATGTTAAAATAGTTACCTACAGGCTATTTAAAACTGTGATTTCTCCGTCACACGGATCACATATAATTGCGCTGAAAATTCTGCCATTTCTGGCCTCCATTAAAATTTTGTTTCAGAGTGTCAGTGAAGTTATTGACACCAGTTTGATGTTAAAAAAAGTTAGCTACAGGCCAGCTATTTAAAACTGTGGTTTGTCCATTACACAGATCATATATAATTGCGCTGAAAATACTGCCATTTCTGGCCTCCATTGAAATTTTGTTGCAGTGTGTCAGTGAACATATTGACACAAGGTCGGCGCTGTTAAAAATAGTTACCTACAGGAGAGCTATTTAAAACTGTGGTTTGTCCATCACACGGATCACATATAAGTTCGCTCCAAATTCAGCCATTTGAAGTGAGCGTGGAAGATATGGTCCTCCATTTAAAATCGGCAAGGCAAGTGGCAAAGGACGGGGAATTGGACGTGATGGTGATGGTGCATTCAGAGGCCGAGTCCGTGGGCAAGCTGAAATTGTGCCACAGCAAACATCCACATCTTTTTGCTCGACTTTCCTGTCCCAATTAATAGAGGACCACAGAACACCACTATTAAACACAGAGCAGTGTGAAAATGTTATTGGTTGGATAGCAGATAATGCTTCCAGTTACTTAGCCACCACCAACATCACGCTGCATTCAGTTGTCCATACCTCAGTCCTTGGAACGCAAGCGCAAATACGCAGCCATCGCCCCACAGGCCACACTACTAAATTCACACATTTCGCGACTGCTTGCGCTCGAAATGTTGCCTTTTAGGCTCGTGGAGATGGAAGCTTTCTGCAACTTGTTGGCGGTTGCTGTCCCTCGGTACTCGGTCCCCAGCCGCCATTATTTCTCCTGGTGTGCCTTCCTCGCATTACACAAGTACGTGTCACATAACATTAGCCGTTCCCTCAACAATGCAGTTACTGGGAAAGTCCACCTAACCACAGACACATGGACAAGTGCTTGAGGGAAGGGACTGTACATCTCGCTAAAAGCACACTGGGTTAACATAGTGGAAGCTGGGACCCAGTTGGACCTTTGGACGGAACATATCCTCCCAACGCCGATGATTGCGGGCCCTGGGTCAATCAGGGTTTCCCCCACAGTCTACAGATCCTGCAACTCATCCTCCTCAGCCTCCTCCTCCTCTTCAGCCTCTATCTCTAAAATGACAACATCAGTCACAAGCTGGAAGTACTGCAGAACTGCCTCGGCCAAGTGGCAACAGGCAGTGCAGAAGCTAATATGCTTAGGTGACAAATCGCACAATGCTGATGAGTTGTGGACAGCTCTGAAATAGCAGGCAGATCTGTGGGTGACACAGCTGATCCTGCAGCCAGGCATGGTCATGTGTGACAATGGCCGGAACCTGGTGGCGGCTCTGAGGCATGGCGAGCTCACACATGTACCATGCCTGGCCCATGTGCTTATTCTCGTGGTTCAGCGGCTTCTCAAAAGCTACCTGGAGCTGCCGGATCTGCTTGTCAAAGTACACCGCCTGTGTGCCCATTTTAGAAAATCAGCTACAGCTTCCGCCACCCTTGCCATGCTTCAGCAGCATTTGCAGCTTCCGGGTCACCGACTGGTGTGTGCATTGGAACTCTACACTGCAGATGTTGGGCAGGATTTGTGAGCAGAAGAGGGCAGTTGTTGACTACCAGCATCAATAAGGCTGTCAGTATTCAGTTCAGACTCCACATATAAGACCTCAGGAGTGGACATGGATGTCAGACATATGCTCCAAAACTTTGAGGACTCCACCAAGATGGTGAGTGGCCATAATTAGAGTCGCCATTCCGCTTCTCTGTCTTTTGAAATATTCTCTGCTGACAATCAAAGAGGATGCACTGTGGGCGGAGCACGATGAGATGGAGCAAGGAACCATACAGGGTGATTACACACAGCCCAGCATCATTTCATCCCAACGTGGTTTGGGTGACAATGAGGAAGAGGAGGAGGAGGAGGAGGAAAAACAGGAACTAGTTTCATGCGCTATAGACGTTGCTACCTGCACAACTGTCATACCGTCTGTTCAGCGTTGATGGCCTGAGGACAGGGAGGAGGAGGAGGAGGAGGAGAAGAAGATCATGGTCAGTCATCCTCTTGATGAGGATACGGAAATCTTGCCTGTTAGCAGTCTGGCACGCATGGCTGAGTTTGTTACGCTGCCTCTCCCATGACCCTCGCGTTTTCAATATTTTGGGTGACAGTCATTACTGGTTTGTTACTCTTCTAGACAAACGCTACAAGGAGATCTTTATATCTCTTATTCCTGAGGTGGACAGGTCTACAAAAATTGGGCAGTACCAGAAGGCCCTTGTTGCGGAACTATTAAAAAAATTCCCATCTGAAAACGCTGGCGGTAGAGGTCACAGCTCGTGGACAACCAAGGAGTAAAGCAGAGAAAGACACAACTCCAATCCAGCAGAGGCAGGGGAACACTGTCAAATTTCCGGGAGAGTTTTCTCAGACCCACCCATCGCACAGGCCCTGAAGCGCGGGATACTCTCACAAGGAGTGCAAAGTTTGGGAAAATGCTGAGGGAGTACCTTGCTGACCATACCAACGTCCTCCGTGATTCTTTTGGCTTTATAATTAGTGGGTATCCAAGCTGGACATGTGGAATGAACTGGCTCGCTATGCCTTGGAGGTCCTGGCTAGAGATGAGCGTTGTTCTACTCGAACTGTTCGCCAATCTCAAATTCGAGCTGTTTTGGGCGGTGTTCGAGCCGGTCGGCGAACACGAACAATTTGATAAAAATTCGGCTGTTCGAGGTTATGTTCGATAACTGTTCGTGCACCAAAATCATAACTGGATTTTTTCTCAGTAATGATGAAAATTAATGTTAATACGCAGTTTGAGTGTACAGCGGGGTGGGGGGATGGGCAGGGGATGGATCTCTGCAGGAACAATGAAGATCTCCATTTTTTTTTCTCTTTCCCGCATTTGCAGTGGGGAGGTGCAATCTGTCAGCCTATCAGCAGCGCACACACGGAGCGAAGTGCTTTTTTTCACACAAGCAAGGGCATGTGTCATTGGAAGTGTATGTCACATGTCCTTGCCCTATAAGACCAAGCCATTTTCCCCGTCGCCACCATTTTCTCTCTGCTGCAGCTGCGTGTTAGACGGCACCGCTGTTGCTGTGTGCGCTATACCTTGTTAATTTCAAGCCAATTTTCGCACAAATATACAGATAGCTTGGGAGTAGGGAATAGTTGTGATTGCAGTCCTTTTAAGGACTAGGTTACAGCATTTCCTACGACTTTTATCAGGGAGGTCTGTGCTCTTAAATAGATAGGTTGTGGGAGTAAAGACTAATTGTAATTGGAGTCCTTTTCAGGACTAGGTTACATCAGTTCCTATCAGTTTTTGCCAGGCAGGTCTGTGCCAGTGCTGTGCAAGTTTTTTTCACAGCATTTGGCTGAATCTAGCAAAGCTAATCCTTTTTGTCCTATTGCAGAGTGTGTTAGTCAGTGGAGTAGCCTATCTGTGCTGCAAGATATACCACCTGTGTATAGAATACCAATTTTTTTGCTGCACCTAGTGAAGTAAAATCTTTTGGGCATAGCATCATTCTATTAGTCCATCTATACTGACCTCCATCAGGTTGCAAATTAAAACTAATTTTTATCTGCATCTACAGTACCTCTGAAAAAATATTTTGGCTTCTAGCTGTGTGTGGGACTTGTTGTATTAGTCCATCTATACTGACCTCCATCAGGTTGCAAACTGAATATATTTTTTTCTGCATCTACCTCTGAAAAAATATTTGGGCTTCTAGCTGTGTGTGGGTCTTGTTCTATTAATCCATCTATACTGACCTCCATCAGGTTGCAAACTGAATATAATTTTTTTCTGCATCTACCTCTGAAAAAATATTTGGGCTTCTAGCTGTGTGTGGGTCTTGTTCTATTAATCCATCTATACTGACCTCCATCAGGTTGCAAACTGAATATATATTTTTCTGCATCTACCTCTGAAAAAATATTTGGGCTTCTAGCTGTGTGTGGGACTTGTTGTATTAGTCCATCTATACTGACCTCCATCAGGTTGCAAATTAAAAATAATTTGTATCTGCATCTACAGTACCTCTGAAAAAATATTTGGGCTTCTAGCTGTGTGTGGGACTTGTTGTATTAGTCCATCTATACTGACCTCCATTAGGTTGCAAATTAAAAATAATTTTTATCTGCATCTACAGTACCTCTGAAAAAATATTTGGGCTTCTAGCTGTGTGTGGGACTTGTTGTATTAGTCCATCTATACTGACCTCCATCAGGTTGCAAACTGAATATATTTTTTTCTGCATCTACCTCTGAAAAAATATTTGGGCTTCTAGCTGTGTGTGGGTCTTGTTCTATTAATCCATCTATACTGACCTCCATCAGGTTGCAAACTGAATATAATTTTTTTCTGCGTCTAGCTCTGAAAAAATATTTGGCCTTCTAGCAGTGTGTCGGACTTTCTCTATTAGTCCATCTATACTGACCTCCATCAGGTTGCAAATTAAAAATAATTTTTATCTTCATCTACAGTACCTCTGAAAAAATATTTGGGCTTCTAGCTGTGTGTGGGACTTGTTGTATTAGTCCATCTATACTGACCTCCATCAGGTTGCAAATTAAAAATAATTTGTATCTGCATCTACAGTACCTCTGAAAAAATATTTGGGCTTCTAGCTGTGTGTGGGACTTGTTGTATTAGTCCATCTATACTGACCTCCATTAGGTTGCAAACTGAATATATTTTTTTCTGCATCTACCTCTGAAAAAATATTTGGGCTTCTAGCTGTGTGTGGGACTTGTTGTATTAGTCCATCTATACTGACCTCCATCAGGTTGCAATTTAAAAATAATTTGTATCTGCATCTACAGTACCTCTGAAAAAATATTTGGGCTTCTAGCTGTGTGTGGGACTTGTTGTATTAGTCCATCTATACTGACCTCCATCAGGTTGCAAATTAAAAATAATTTATATCTGCATCTACAGTACCTCTGAAAAAATATTTGGGCTTCTAGCTGTGTGTGGGACTTGTTGTATTAGTCCATCTATACTGACCTCCATCAGGTTGCAAACTGAATATATTTTTTTCTGCATCTACCTCTGAAAAAATATTTGGGCTTCTAGCTGTGTGTGGGACTTGTTGTATTAGTCCATCTATACTGACCTCCATCAGGTTGCAAATTAAAAATAATTTGTATCTGCATCTACAGTACCTCTGAAAAAATATTTGGGCTTCTAGCTGTGTGTGGGACTTGTTGTATTAGTCCATCTATACTGACCTCCATCAGGTTGCAAACTGAATATATTTTTTTCTGCATCTACCTCTGAAAAATTATTGGGCTTCTAGCAGTGTGTGGGTCTTGTTCTATTAATCCATCTATACTGACCTCCATCAGGTTGCAAACTGAATATAATTTTTTTCTGCATCTAGCTCTGAAAAAATATTTGGCCTTCTAGCAGTGTGTCGGACTTTCTCTATTAGTCCATCTATACTGACCTCCATCAGGTTGCAAATTAAAAATAATTTTTATCTGCATCTACAGTACCTCTGAAAAAATATTTGGGCTTCTAGCTGTGTGTGGGACTTGTTGTATTAGTCCATCTATACTGACCTCCATCAGTTTGCAAACTGAATATATTTTTTTCTGCATCTACCTCTGAAAAAATATTTGGGCTTCTAGCTGTGTGTGGGACTTGTTGTATTAGTCCATCTATACTGACCTCCATCAGGTTGCAAACTGAATATATTTTTTTCTGCATCTACCTCTGAAAAAATATTTGGGCTTCTAGCTGTGTGTGGGACTTGTTGTATTAGTCCATCTATACTGACCTCCATCAGGTTGCAAATTAAAAATAATTTGTATCTGCATCTACAGTACCTCTGAAAAAATATTTGGGCTTCTAGCTGTGTGTGGGACTTGTTGTATTAGTCCATCTATACTGACCTCCATCAGGTTGCAAATTAAAAATAATTTGTATCTGCATCTACAGTACCTCTGAAAAAATATTTGGTCTTCTAGCTGTGTGTGGGACTTGTTGTATTAGTCCATCTATACTGACCTCCATCAGGTTGCAAATTAAAAATAATTTGTAACTGCATCTACAGTACCTCTGAAAAAATATTTGGGCTTCTAGCTGTGTGTGGGACTTGTTGTATTAGTCCATCTATACTGACCTCCATCAGGTTGCAAACTGAATATATTTTTTTCTGCATCTACCTCTGAAAAAATATTTGGGCTTCTAGCTGTGTGTGGGACTTGTTGTATTAGTCCATCTATACTGACCTCCATCAGGTTGCAAATTAAAAATAATTTGTATCTGCATCTACAGTACCTCTGAAAAAAATATTTGGGCTTCTAGCTGTGTGTGGGACTTGTTGTATTAGTCCATCTATACTGACCTCCATCAGGTTGCAAACTGAATATATTTTTTTTTGCATCTACCTCTGAAAAAATATTGGGCTTCTAGCTGTGTGTGGGTCTTGTTCTATTAATCCATCTATACTGACCTCCATCAGGTTGCAAACTAAATATAATTTTTTTCTGCATCTAGCTCTGAAAAAATATTTGGCCTTCTAGCAGTGTGTCGGACTTTCTCTATTAGTCCATCTATACTGACCTCCATCAGGTTGCAAATTAAAAATAATTTTTATCTGCATCTACAGTACCTCTGAAAAAATATTTGGGCTTCTAGCTGTGTGTGGGACTTGTTCTATTAGTCCATCTATACTGACCTCCATCAGGTTGCAAATTAAAAATAATTTGTATCTGCATCTACAGTACCTCTGAAAAAATATTTGGGCTTCTAGCTGTGTGTGGGACGTGTTGTATTAGTCCATCTATACTGACCTCCATCAGGTTGCAAACTGAATATATTTTTTTCTGCATCTAACCCAGCCAATAGTTTTGGCCTAATACCACAGTTTGGCCACTCAGCTCTGCTCGGTTACCATCCATTGTTTTTTTGTGCAAACAACTCCAGAGTTGTGAATTAGTTAACCACCAAAATGAGTGGAAAAAGGCCTGCTGCTGGTGGAAAGGGGAATAGGCTTGTTGGGAAGGGAAAAAAGGTTGTGTCCGTGGGGTAGGTGTTAAAGCAACAGTAACATCTGCAGAAGAAAGACCATCTTCCAGCCAAACTAAAATGTCTACTTCTTTTAGCGGACAATGTGATAAGATCCCTTTCTTACGGCCACGCCAATCGCTACAAATTCCAGATGAGGCACAAAAACAGCAGGTGCTTCAACGGATATCAAGTGCTCCTTTAAGTGGGCTCTCCTCCACATCAACTTCAACATCACAAATACTCCAGTCCTCAAAGGTGTCACCCAAATCGCACTTGCTTCCTCACAGCTCCCAAATCTCCAGCTGCCCGTCTGAGTATGAGGTAGAACAGATGGTTGAGTCTGCAGAGCTGTTTACTCATACTATAGCCTGGGAATCAGAGGTCGACTCCAGCGCTTCTGTGAATCCAGACGAGGAAATGATCTGCACTGATGCCCAGAATCTTTATGAGTCGGATCCAGGACCAGACGCAGAAGGTTCTGACCATAATGTAGACCCTCATTCCCAAACTGTAACTCCTGTTGGTTGTGACAATGAGGAAGACGATGATAAGACTCAAATACCTGATTGGAGCGACAACTTTAGTTTTTTGTCAGGGCAGGAACAGGTTGGCTCTGAGGACGACGGGTGTGATAACACACAGGGTGATGATGATGAGGTTGGAGATCCCACTTACTGTCAACCCACAGTCAGCCAAGAGATGAGGTCAGCAGAGGAGGTGGAGGAAGATGCTAGTGACGACGAGGTCAGGTTGCGCCTTCCTGGACAGAGACGTAGTACTGGAAGCACGTCAACAACTGCATCCTCAAACACAACTCTGCCTCTCACCACAAGTCGTGGTGGCTCTTCAGGTCGCATGGGTGCTAAGCCTTGCATAGCCTGGGCATTTTTTCAGATCGATAAAGATGACCCAACTCGTGTTATCTGTAACATTTGTCAGCAAAAGCTAAGTAGAGGCCAAAAAATACATAGTTTGAGTACTTCATGCATGAACCGGCACATGGACATGAAGCATAAGTTGCAGTGGGAAGCTCAGTGTGCTACAATGCGGCCTAGCCGGCCGGGCCAACCACCGTCTGCCATATCTTGTGCATCCGCGGCCTCTTCATCCTCTGTGACTGGGGGGACAGCAGTCACACCTGTTTTGGGGCGCAGACCTGCCACCTCTTTACCCGCAACAGCCAGCGTGATTGGCAGTTCATCATTTTCTTTGGAGGTGGTAACAGCAGCTGGTGTTGAGCGCTGTCCGACATCGATAGCACCACCTTTGGATCAAGGCAACCTAACATGTCCGCCTGTATCTTCCTCACAGACCGGCAGTTTGCCGGGGACACCCTTATCAACCCCGTCTAAGCACAATAGCCAGCCCTCGGTCCCTCAGATGTGGACAAGTAAAAGACCATTTCCTCCTAGCCATGAGAAAGCTAAGAGGTTGAATTTCACCATCTGCAACTCTTGGCTACAGAAATGCTGCCTTTCCGCCTGGTGGACACAGAGGATTTTCGAGACCTTATGTCCGTCGCAGTGCCCCAGTACCAGATGCCCAGTCGGCACTACTTCTCAAAGAAAGGTGTGCCTGCGCTCCACCAGCATGTCGCACACAACATCACCGCTTCTTTGAGAAACTCTGTGTGCGACAGGGTGCATTTCACCACAGACACTTGGACGAGTAGGCATGGACAGGGGCGTTACATGTCGCTGACTGGGCACTGGGTAGCTATGGTGACAGCAGGACAAGGGGCTGCTGTCCAAGTCTTGCCGTCCCCACGAGTTGTGCGTCAATCCTCTTTATGTCAAAGTTCCTCCACTGCTTCTGCCTCCTCAACCTCCTCTCGGTCTCCCACCTGCACCCAAAGCCTGTCTGGTCATGCCACAAGCTTTCTAACTGCGCAGAAGGGATCCTGCACACCTCCTTACTATGCTGGCAGTAGGGCTCAACGTCATCAGGCGGTTTTTACATTGAAATGTCTGGGAAATGTGAGTCACACAGCTGAGGAGTTGTGGTCAGCTCTGGAGAACCAATTTCATGAATGGTTGTCTCCACTGGACCTGAAATCAGGGAAGGCCGTATGCGACAATGCTGCAAACCTGGGTGCGGCCCTTCGCCGGGGCAATGTCACACACGTGCCTTGTATGGCTCACGTGTTGAACCTGGTTGTCCAGCAATTTTTAGCCCACTATCCCAGACTAGATGGCCTTCTGCAGAGGGCACGGTCGCTGTGTGCTCACTTCCGCCGTTCACATCCCGCAGCTCAGCGACTTACATCTCTACAGAAGTCGTTGGGCCTGCCACTTCACCGGCTAAAATGCGATGTGCCTACCCGGTGGAATTCAACTCTGCACATGTTGCAGCGACTGTGGCAGCACCGACAAGCCCTGGTGCAAAACGTTCTGACGTATAGCCTGGGCCAACGAGATTCAGAGGTGGGGCAAATCACGCTGGAGGAGTGGTCTCAGATCAGGGACCTATGCACCCTTCTGCACAGTTTTGAAATGGCGACGAAGATGTTTAGTGCTGACGATGCCATTATCAGCATGACTATTCCGGTGATTTACATGCTGGAGCACATGTTAACACTAGAACTACTGATGGAGTCATTTTGACTCCTTTCGTTTTTTATTTCTCTTCTGTGACTACATTTTTCAGAATTCCGGCTTGAAACTCTGTGACTTTTCCTCAAATATGATGTGAAAAAAGATTTTGTGAGAATAAATAATTTTGGTGAAAAATTTGCGCGTTTTTTTCAAAATTTACCAAGAACTACTGAAGGGAGTCATTTTGACTCCCTACTATATTTTGAGGTCCTTTTGTCACTAAATGTTGCTATAAAGTTTTGTGCATAATTTTTTCACTCTGTCTTATTTACCCTGATGTTCATATAGATGTAGTTCAATTTACATGTCAACTTTTCACATTTTCCTTGTGTTTTACCTGCTTGTATTACTGTGTAATGCTGAACAAAATAGCTTGTTTACTCTAGGCTCTTATCTTATGCTAGTGAAGGGTGGTGTTTTTCTAAGGTCCTAGCAGGAGACAGTATTCTGGATAGTAATTTTACTTTCAGTTCAGCTGAAGAGACAAAGAGAACAGACGCAGACATACGAGCTCTGAAGACTCATACAGGTATGAATTGTTATGAAATAGTTTAGCTGTCTGTCAACTGATTCAGCCCAGCTACTTTTGAAGGTGGCAGAACAGTTATTATTTCTTTTAGTTTTCATTTCATTTCTATTTTTCAGCAGGGAACTATATAGAATTATGGAATTTGTGAGGAATATGGAGAGAAGACGTTTGATAAAGCCTCAGGATATTCTGGCTACTTTGCAATCCATACCGGAGGATGAATCGGAATCCGAATTGCAGGAACATGTATTTGATTCTGACAGTGATGAAGATTTCATTCCTCAGAACATATCAAGTGAATCTGAAGACTCAGAAGGAACAAATCCAGAAGGTAAGTAGTTATGTGTATTTATTTGTTCTTCCACACACTGAGTTAGGGCCTGTGCACACTAGCAGAATTCTGGCTGAATAGCCATCTGGATATTCTTGCCGCAATACAGGCCGTACCTGCCCGCTCATGCCTGAAGCTCCGCTCCGAACCCCGGGCTGGAGCCGCTGTCAGGGACAGAGCAGCGCTTGCTTACGCGCGAGCACGGCTCCGTCCCAGACAGCGGCTCCAGCCCGGGGTTCGGAGCGGAGCTTCAGGTATGAAACTCCGCTCTGTACCTGAGCGGGCAGGTACGGGCCGGATTGTGGTGAGAATATCCGGTCGGATATTCCGCCGCTAATCCAGCCAGTGTGCACGGACCCTTACAAAACAAAAATTCTAAATATTCATCAACTTTTTTACAGATATTCCAAGCACATCAACTGGGGATCGGGCTCATGCAGTTATGTTGCCTCGTGACCATCCTCCTGGTCGTGGACACAAAAAATCAGCAAAACGTCCCAGAAATGAAAGAACAACAGATAACGATGGCGGCGAAGGTAATGCAACAACAAACACCAGAGAAGGCGAATCTGAAGGAATACTAGTTTCAGCGGATGGTATTCAATGGAAACCTGTTGAAATTGGAGAACACTTGCCTGGTAGGCGTGACAGCCAAAATATTCTTCGAGAAGCACCTGGCCCTACAGGATACGCCAGAAGAAATATCATTATCGATAGTCCTTTGAGCGCATGGCGTTTATTTTTTGATTCATATATATTGACACATATAAAGAACTGTACGCTTGCAGAAGCATGCAGGAACAATAATTTACAGTTTACTCTATCTGATGAGGAGCTAGATGCATTCATTGCGATATTCTATGCTCGTGGAATATCTGGCACGAACCGTCACTCGATTAGCAGTATTTGGTGTAATGACTGGGGAATACCGTTTTGCAAAGCGACAATGTCTAGGGACCGCTTTGTTGAAATTATGAGGTTTCTCAGATTTGATGAGAAATCTACTCGATCGGAGAGACTGCAAACTGACAAGTTTGCTCTATTTTCTACTGTGTGGGACAGGTTTATTGAAAATTGTATTGCGTGTTACAAACCTGGCCCATACATAACGGTGGTTGAGCAACTTTTCCCAAGCAAAACTAGGTGTCCATTCACGCAGTACATGCCTTCCAAACCAGATAAATATGGCCACAAATATTGGCTAGCTGTTGATAAGAGGAGCAAATATCTGGCAAATGGCTTCCCTTATCTAGGCAAAGATGACACACGCCGTGCTGAGGACCGTTTAGCTGACCATGTGGTAATGAAGTTATTGGACCCGTTTTTGAAAAAAGGTCGCAATGTTACAACCGATAATTATTTTACTTCAGTAAAATTAGCTAAAAAGCAAAGGAACAACCATCGTGGGAACACTGAACAAGATAAGGCGAGAAGTGCCTAAAGAAATAAAATCCATGAAAGAGGAATTGTACAACACTAAAGTGTTTAGAAATGAAGACAATTTTACACTTACAGTATATCAAGGAAAGCCCAACAAAAATGTTGTCATTTTGAGTTCCGTCCATCCAGATGTTGTTGTTGCGTCTGATTCCGCTAAAAAAACTCCAGAAACGGTAAAGTTTTACAATGAAACAAAATATGGAGTAGATGTAGTGGATCAGATGGCACGAAAATATACCACACGAACATGCACAAGGAGATGGCCTGTTCATGCATTTGAAAATGCCTTAGACTTTGCGGGTATAAATGCATGGATAATATTCAAGGAGATTACCCACCAAAAAATGTCACGCAAGGCATTTTTGCAAACGCTTGTGAGAGAGTTGAGTGGTCCTTATGTCACAGATAGGGAAAAGGGTTCCACGTCCCAAGTTTCTACATGCTCAGAAGTGATGGTTCAAACAAAATTTTGCCAGATCAAAGAAAAGTGCAAGAAAAATAGATCTGTCGGAAATTGTAAGACTTGTGGTAAGTCTTTGTGTGGGCAATGTACTGCCATAAATCAAAGGCAATGCCTAAAATGCGAAACACCAAATGTTTAGAAGGTGAATTCTGCGCCATATTTTCATTTTTATGCTCCTCCACCTACATTTTCTCTGCTTTTTGTTCTTCAGTTGTTGTTTATATGTGTGCACTTGAATAAAAAAAAATGTTTGAAAAACGTCTATTATAATTATTGTTATTTTCTGTAGAAAAATAAGAAAAGCAGAAAAAAAACAATCAAAAGCATTACTGTTGGATCTCACAATAATAATACATTACAAAAAATATAATTATTAATAAATAACCACAAATGAAACTCTAAAAATAAATGAAAACAAGCAAGGAGTCAAAATGACTCCTTTCAGTAGTTCTAGGCGGGGTCACGAGTCCAGTAGTCCTAGTGTTAAACAGAATTCGGAGTCAGGTGGTGGCACAAGAGGAGGTGGAGGAAGTAGAGGAGGAGGAGTTGTATGCGGAAGGGCTAACATCTGCAAGGTTCAGACGGTCGGCAGCACCAAGGCAGCAGGCATGTGAGGGTGGGGGAGATGGTTTTACCAGGGCACATGGTAGCAGCCAAACTAGTGAGGAAGGTGCAGGAGCCCAGGAAGAAGTGGAGGACAAACTGATGGAAGACTCATCAGATGAGGGAGACCTTGATCACATTTCTGTTGTGCGAGGTTGGGGGGAGAGGACAGAGGAAGGAAGCATGATTGTTACCTCGCCACCAACACAACAGGGACTTGGTGCTCCTGGATGCGCAACACACATGAGTGCCTTCTTGCTGCACTACCTGCAACATGACCCTCGAATTGTGAGAATTAGAAATAATCCTGACTACTGGGTTGCCACACTGTTAGATCCCCGGTACAAAAGTAAATTTGCAGAAATTATTCCTGCCATAGAAAGGGATGCAGGCATGCAGGAGTATCAGCAGAGACTGTTGCAGAATCTTACATGTGCTTTTCCACAAAATACCAATGGTGCACGTAGTGAATCTCACAGTTCCAACTTGCCAACCGTGGGACCGTCAAGTGTTCAGCACTCAAACCGTAACAGAACCACAGTATCTGGTGGTAACATCAATTTTGCGGAATCATTTCACCACTTTTTTAGCCCATCCTTTGCAAGGCCACAGGAGACAAGAAGTCTGACACATAGTCAACGCCTAGAGACGATGGTACAGGAGTATCTCCAAGTAAACATTGAAGCCACGACTGTGTCACTGGACCCTTGCTCTTTTTGGGCTTCCAATCTGGATAAATGGCCGGAGCTAGCCACTTACGCCTTGGAGATCTTGTCATGCCCCGCAGCCAGCGTTCTGTCTGAACATGTGTTCAGCGCTGCTGGTGGTGTGCTGACAGATAAGCGCACGCGGCTCTCCACTGATAATGTAGACAGACTCACGTTCATAAAGATGAACAAATCATGGATCCGAAACGACTTTTCTACCCCTGTGTCATCCTGGGGAGAGTAAAAGCTTGATGATTGTTTAAAATCACCCTACCAACCGTTTTAAGCTTTCAAATTACTAATCATGTTTATCTGTATCTTGACTGGAAAATAATTTGGGCTTTGTAGCAGTGTGCAGCACTGATCCTATTAGGCCATCTATAATAAGCTCCACCAGATTTAAAATTAAAAATAATTTTTAGCTGCATCTAGCCCGGAAAATAATTTTGGGGCTCCGAGATGCGCAAGACACATAAGTGCCTTCTTGCTGCACTACCTGCAGCATGACCCTCATATTGTTAGAATTCGAAGTAATCATGACTACTGGGTTGCCACACTCTTAGATCCCCCAAACTTTTCGATCAACCTTTTCATTTTAATAAAGACCAAAAAAATGGTCATTTTTGAAATTATAAGCATTAGCAGGTTGTTAGAAACTGAAATCAAACAGTTTTCAACTCAAAACTTTATTCTAGGTGATGTTACATTTTCACATAGGACCCCTTGTTCGAAAGGAGCTTCTGAACTCTCTCGTCCATTGAATTTGTCAGGTTTTGGATGGTTTCTGCTTCAATTGTTTTGCATGAGGACAGAATACCCTCCCAGAGCTGTTGCTTAGATGTGAACTGCCTCCCGCCATCATAGACACTCCTTTTAATGATGCTCCAAAGGTTCTGAATGGGGTAGAGGTCAGGGGAGCATGGGGGTCACACCATAAGTTTGTCCCCTTTTATGCCCATATCAGCCAGAGATGCAGATGTTTTATGTGCAGCATGAGATGGTGCATTATCATGCAGAAAAATGATCTTGCTGTGAAATACACGGTTCTTCTTCTTGAACCATGGCAGGAAGTGCTGTTTGAGAAAATCCACATACATTATGGAGTTCATCTTTAGCGCCTTCAGCGATCCTAAAGGGGCCGACAATCTCTCTCCCCATGATTCCAGCCCAAAACATTACTCCACCTCCTCCTTGTTGGCGCTGTAGCCGTGTTTGCGTGGGGTGTCCATCAACCAGCCATCCTCCACTCCATCCATCTGGACCATCGAGCGCTGCACGGCACTCATCCGTGAACAAAACAGTTTTGAAATCAGTCTTCATGTAATGTTTGGCCCACTGGAGCCGTTTCTGCTTGTGTGAAGTGGATAGAGGAGGTCGACAGGATGGCGTATGCACAGCTGCAAACCTCTGAAGGACCCTGCATCTTGTTGTTCGGGGGACGTTGGAGGCACAAGCAGCTTCAAAAACTTGTCTGCTGCTATGACAAGGCTTTTTTGCCGCTGCTCTTTCAACCTGACGTAATTGCCTGTAGGAAAGAGTCCTCAATTTGCCCTTATCAGCACGCACACGTGTGTACTGTGAATCAGCTACATACTTCTTGATTGCCAAGACACTTCATCCTGATCATCGCACAATGTTGATTGTAGTCATGCCTTGACCTAAACACTCCACAATTTGTTGCTTCTCAGCAGCCGACACATCCTTTTTCTTTCCCATTTTGGCAGAAAATGTAGGCTGCTGAATAATGTGAGAGAGCCTTCTTACGTAGTCTTGCCTTTCATTGGACACACCTGACAAACTAATTAGCACTGGTGTCTGCAATTGCTTACAGTGATATAAAGAGCCCTGACACACATCACCATCAATGAGTTTAACTGACAAACAAATAAATTCTTCCCTTATCACTCCTAAACACTTTTTGCATAATAATTTGGAACACAGTGTACATGTGCTTTTCCACAAAACACCAGTGGTTCACGTAGTGAATCTCACAGTTCTAACTTGCCAACCGTGGTCTGTATGGAGTTGTTCAATAAAGGGCCAAAATTAAGATAACATAGATGGGAGAGGTCTCTATGAATAGGAATTCCTAAGTATTTGATACCCTGTGAGGGCCAGGCAAAGGGAAAGTTGGACTGGATGGAATCCTATATGGATTTGGGGAGGGAGACATCGAGGGCCTCAGACTTCGCTGCATTGATTTTAAAATTTGACCATGTAACAAAGTGATCTATTTCAGCCATAACAGCATGGATGGATATATGTGATTGAGTGATACATACTAGGACATCATCAGCAAATAGAGAGCACTTGTACTCGGTGCCTCCCACCTCAATCCACCTAATATTGGGGTTATGGCGAATTGATGAGAGCAGGTGCTCCGTCACTAGGATGTATAAGAGAGGGGACAGAGAACATCCCTGCCTTGTCCCATTGGTGATTGTGAAACGTGATGAAAATGTTCTGACGCGCCCCCTGGGCCTTGGGACACCCGGAGCCGGACCCTTTTTGGTGGATGCTGATGGTTGTAGTCTCCGTGGCGGCAACCCGGTTCCGTGGCTCAGGGCGGTCAAACCAGTGGCGGAACTATTTATGTGGTTTTGATGTTTAAATGTCCGACTACGCCACCCCTGGATTGCGGTCAGAGTGAACCGCCGCTCCAGGGCAGACCGCTGAGGCTGGTGTTGTGGGTGCAGCAGAGCGTAGCATAACTCCCCACGGGAGGAGTATAGCCTCAGGGCAGTGTATGCGGAGGATGGGGGTGATGGTGCAGGGCAGCAGCAGTAATGACACGGAGTCAGTGATGCAGTCCAGGGCCTTTACTCACAGTTCTTATTATCCAGACCACGTCTGCAGGTAACGGCTGCCCACGTCGTACTGTGCTCACCAGGTGAGGGGCTCAGACAACTCCCAGATAACTTTGGAGCGCTTCACAGGACCCCCTTTGTGTGTCCTTTGTCTGGCCTTTCTTACCAACCCTTCTGTCCGGCTGCCTCGGGCCTCCTCTTGGTAAACTTGGCGCCAGTTTCCCTGACCCTATGTGGTGCCTTCCTAGCGGGTGTAGCGAGGGGCTGCGCCACATAAAATGTCACAGCCTCCTGTTTCTAGCTGAGGGTCGTTTCCTGCCTCCACTAGTTTCGGGGACCGGTCTCCCCCTTTGGCCTGACCCCTCCACGCAGGTGGATTCTGGCGTGCGGTGGCGACTCGCCCGTCCGCATCCCTGAGATCCCTTCGTTCCTCGTTCCTGGAGCCTTCTCCACTCCTCTTCCTTCCATCTCCCTCTTCCAGGCCTGGGCCTCTGTTACTAGGCCCGCCTCCGGAGCAGAGCTCATGCAGAGCCCCTGCTCCCTGCCACTTCTGCTCAGACTTCTCTGCACTGAACTAAGATGGTGCCCACCTTTTATACTCCCTTCTCAATGCACCCAGGAACTGCTTCCTCCCTGCTCCTGCACTACAGGGTTCCCCTTCCTCAGTGTTCCCTCCCCCCACTCCAGCCAGGGACAGGGACTGTCGTGCCCATCTCAGGGGCATATTGGTCGCCCTGCCCCACGGCAATGTGGTGTAATGCATGCAGGTGTCGGGTCCTGATCCACACTACATCCTTACCTGAGAGTGAGATATCACACCTCTGGGTGAGGTGCAATACCTCTGTAGCAACCGAGCCCTCAGGGTGCTACAGTTCCATTTATCTTCAGCCTAGGTGACGTATTGCGATACAGGGCCGTGATTTTGGCTATAAAAGGGTCCCCTAGACCCCTACCCCAAGCTTTTTAAGAGAATCATATATGGCGTGCCAGGAGACTCTATGGAATGCTTTCTCAGCATCCAACGAGAGTATCTAATTACAAATTTTTAACTGCATCTAGCCCAGCAAATACTTTGTGCCTAGTAGCAGGGTCTGCTAGTCAGCGGATTATCCCGGCTGTTAAGCAAGCTACACCACCTGTAGTTTGGACACTTCATTTTTTCAAAGGAAATGCTTCGGAACCACGGGATACTCAGTGAAGAGCATCAGGAGGCACCCCAAGGCATAGGGGCTGGGACTGGCAGTAGGATGCCTTGCGGGGGACAGCCGAGCTCGATCCTTATAAAAGCTTTTTAACTGCAGCAGCTTTAGTGGACGCTACTGGAGCTGGAATTACGCGGCTGCTGGCATGAGACTTGCCCTCCAATAGATCCTTGTAAATGGATTTAAAGTGTATTCATTCAAATTAGAGAGACAATTTAAATTAAAAAGCTTAGAGCTGCCTCCACCACAGGGGGGCTCGCTCGACCCACCAGCGGACAGGCACCAGTATTGGGAGAGGGGGGCTGGCCATCAGGGTTCACCGCGGCTCTGGCACAAACCCGGCGACACGGAGGTGGCACGGGCAGGAGCGGACTGGCCGTGTCGGCTTCTCACTTTTTGGATTTTAGAAGGGCATGACATGCCTATATCTGTGTCTCCCCCTCCTTTTACTCCTCCACCTCTTTTATTTTCGCATGACTATATGTACTTGTCACTTTTCCATGTGTTAGTTATGTCTTCTGAGCAGTTTGTCAGCTTTTGGACACCTTTGAAGGTGTTTTCTATGTGTTTCTATGTGTTTTTGTTTGCCTGCCATTGGTTTTAACGGTGTTCGAAGGTGTTCGTCGAACAGTTCGACGAACAGTTCGGCGAACACACGGGTGTTCGACGAACCGAACCGAACTCGAACACTACGGGGGTGGCTCAACACTAGTCCTGGCCTGCCATGCCGCTAGTGTTTTATCACACCGGGATTTTAGTGCCGCTGGTGGAATTATAACTGATAAGCGCATCCACCTGTCAACTGAGAATGCTGACAGGCTGACTCTTATAAAATGAACAAGGGCTGGATTGGGCCAGACGTCTCAAGATCACTGAATGATAGCAGCATAACATAAGCTCAAATCCAGTGTCTTTTTTTCACACCCGCACATGGGTATACGCTTCCTGATTTTGGCTATTTGCTCTTGTCCTCCGCCTTCTCCTCAACCTCACCCTCCGCCACCATATCACCAGGGTGACCGTGGTCTGTGATGCAACACCCACATAATTTTTTTAAAGGGTGTTTATGATGCCCGTAAAAAAAAAAATTCATACAGTATGTTCATGTATAGCCCCCAGGGGTAAATATTTGTCAGCCCATACACTTAGTGTATGGGCATTGCAGGTATAGGAGACCCGCTCCTTTCTAATGGAAAATGTTTTTATGAGGCCCTCCTCCACGTTTTTTCCAAGGTGCATTAGAGTGCTTCCCAATTCTTGGCAGCCTTTGCATTAACTTCATAGGCCAACACTATAGGAAACCCACTTCCTAATAATGGGAACATTTTTTCATGAGCCAATCTGCGTCTCTTCCAAGGGGCATTGGAGTGCCTCCAAATTTTTGGCAGCCCTTCCATTCACCGCATAGGCCAACACTATGGGAGACTCACTTCCTAATAATTGGAACATTGTTTTCAGGAGGCCCTCTGACCTCCACGTCTCTTCCAAGAGGCATTGAAGTGCCTCCAAATTTTTAGCAACCCTTGCATTCACTGCATAGGCAAACACAATGGGAGACCCATTTTCTAATAATGGGAACATTGTTTTCAGGAGTCCCTCTGACCTCCACGTCTCTTCCAAGGGGCATTGGAGTGCCTCTAAATTTTTGTCAACCCTTGCATTCACTGTAGACAAACACAATGGGAGACCCACTTCCTAATAATGGGAACGTTTTTTTCAGGAGGCCCTCCTCTACGTCTCTTCCAAGGGGCATTAAAGTAGGTCCAAATTTTTGGCAGCCATTGCATTCACTGCATAGGCAAACAGTATGGGAAACCCACTTCCTAATAATGGGAACATTGTTTTCAGGAGCCCCTCCTCCTCTTTTTGGGGTGCATCCAAATTTTCAAAGGCTTATTGGGGTGCGTCCAAATTTTGGCAGCCCTGCCACTCACTGCATTTGCAATAACAGTATAGGAGACCCACTCTTTAGTAATGGGAACAACAAAGCATAGTCAGCTGATGGCTCTCTAAGAATAGTGAGGGCCGACTGCTGGCTCTTTAAGAATAGTAAAGGCCGCCTGATGGCCCTATAAAAATAAAATAAATTTGTTACTTTCAGAGTCTCTCATTCAAAAATGAAACAGTATGTGTCTGATCATGTTTCACACACCTCATGGAAAGGTAAGGTTGTAAAATGTTAAAATTACATCTCCCGGTTAATGAATTTGTCACGGTTGAAAGCAATGCATAATTGCATAAATGCATCAAAAACGCTATGTGTGAACATTAGTGTTGAGCGAGCACTAAAATGCTCGGGTGCTCGAAGCTCGGGGGCCGAGCTCACTGTGATACTCGGGTGCTCGACCCGAGCAACGAGCCCAATGTTAGTCTATGGGAGACCCGAACATTTTTGCGGCGGCTCCCCCGGCAGTCTGTAGACAGCCTAAAAAGTGCCCAAAACGATAGTGACAGTGCTCAAATGACATGGGGACAGCATGGGGATCGACCCTGGAAGCATTTCTGACCCCCAGGTCACTGCTGTCAACAACGTGGTCAGAGGTATTAAGCCACTTTTACAGGCTCACAATAAAACGTTCAAAAACGAAAGTGAAAGTGCTTTCCTGTGAAATATGTTAACCCCTTAACGACCATTGGTCTTTCTGTTTTTGTGCTTTCCTTTTTTGCTCCCCTTCTTCCCAGAGCCAGAACTTTTTTAATTTTTGTTCAATATGGCCATGTGAGGGCTTATTTTTTGCGGGACGAGTTGTACTTTTAAACACCATCACTGGTTTTACCATATCTTGTGCTGGAAAATGGGAAAAAAATTCCAAGTGCAGTGAAACTGCAAAAAAAATGCAATTCCACAGTTGTTTTTTGGGTCCTTTTTTTACCACGTTCACAGATTGCTAAAACTGACCTGCCATCATTATTTTCCAGGTCCTTACAAGTTCATAGACACCAAACATGTATAGGTTCTTTTTTATTTAAGTGGTGAAAAAAAAATCCAAAGCTTGCTAAAAAAACAAAAAAAAATGACGCCATTTTCCGAGACCCTTAGCTTCTCCATTTTTCGGGATCTGGGGCCAGGTGAGGGCTTATTTTTTGCGTGCCGGGCTGACGTTTTTGTTGATACCATTTTGGAGTAGATCCGATGTTTTGATCGCCCGTTATTGCATTTTATTGCAGAGTTGTGGCGACCAAAAAAACTTAATTCTGGCGTTTAAATTTTTTTTCTCGTTACGCCGTTTACTAATTGTATTAACTCTTCTTTTATATTGATAGATCGGGCGATTCTGAACGCGGCGATACCAAATATATGTATGTGGGGTTTTTTTTATGTATATATATATTTTATTTTGAATGGGGCGAAAGGGGGGTGACTTAAACTTTTATATATTTTTTATTTTTTTATAAACTTTTTTTAACATTTTCTGCTTGTTTCTATAGTCTCCAGAGGAGACTAGAAGCAGCAGTTGTCTGATTGCTTCTACTGCATACAAGCGATGAGCAGATCGCTTGTATGCAGGAGAAATGCTCACTTGCTATGAGCGCTGACCACTAGGTGGCGCTCATAGCAATTGAGACTTGACAAACACAGGCGTCTTCTGCAGACACTGAGTTGTCATGCCCACCCATTAGTGACCAGCGATCACGTGATGGGGTCACTGATGGGCGGGGCTTAGGACTCCCGGAAGCGCGAGTTAAATGCCACTGTCAGAGATTTAACATATTAACAGCCACAGGTGGATTGCGATTCCAATAATCAGCTGACATGTGCTCGCTTCAGTGCGGGCTCACCGCCGGAGCCCCCGCTGAACCGGCCTTCCCGACCTGGTGCATACTATTACTGACCCGGTCGGAAAGGGGTTAAGGAACATCCTTTCCAGGGTAAAGACTTGTATATAAGGTAAAATAAATAACCAAAAACAAAAATACTCCTCCACACCTTGGGCTATGTTCACAAGTAGCATTTTTTATGCGTTTTTGCACGTTTGTATTGCTTTCAACCGTGATAAATGCATTCACCGGGAAATGTCATTTTAACATTTTACAACCTTTTCTGGCCATGTGCTGTGTGACACATGCATACAGTGCTAAAAAGACATGGGAACAGCATGGGGAAGACCCCTGGAAGCATCTCTGACACCCAGGTCACTGCCTAAAAGTGTGCCCATCAGAAGTGATCCTTGCCGCATCAGAAGATGCAGACTTGCAACTATCCCCGTGCAAGTCCTTGACCCAGGGCAGTGTTCAATTGTACCTCCCCCATAACTTGCAATACAAGCGCAAGTATGCAACCTGCCACCCACCCACCCCCCAGGCTGCAATACCATACTGCTAGCTTGCTTGCACTTGAAATTGGGCCTTTTAGGCATGTGGAGGTGGAATCTGGCCTCCACGTCATGGCTGCGTCGGTAGCCTGGTATTCATACTCAGTCCCCAGCCGCCCGGCGGCCGGGTGTCCACGCTTGGTCCCCTGCCGCCAGGGGGCGGCCGGGTGTCCATACTCAGTCCCCAGCCGCCCCGCGGCCGGGTTCCCACACAGAGTCCCCAGCCGCGTGGGGGTGGCCGGGTGTCCATAAACGGTCCCCAGCCGCCCCTATTTGTCCCGGTGCGCCTTATACACAAGCGCGCATACCAAAACATTACCTGGGCCCTCCCCAGTGTATTTAGTGGGAAGGACAGCCTAACCACAAACACGTGGACAAGTGAATGTGGCCAGGAATGGTCCATCTCACTGACGCCTTCACACTGGGTTAATATTGTGGAAGCCGGGACACAGTTGGACACTGGGATGCAACACGTCCTCCATACATAGAGGATTGCGGGTCCTGGGTCAATCAGGCTTCAACACAAAGTTCAGAAGGTAGACAGCAGCAGTGGTCGGCCTCCTACACAATGAGTAAATTATTCATGATCATGAGGCCATCCACCTCCTTAGCTTTCTGTTCCTTGGAATGCAAGCGCATGTATGTAGTAGCAGCTAGGCCTGAGGTGGTCAGCGTTTTGGCGCATATTCTACCTACTTCGAGGATTGCTGGATGTTTTCCTGCTACTATCCCAGTTCTATGACTCCCGTTAAAACAAAGCTTCAGGTGATGAATGATGGATGAGGTGGTGGCAAAGGAGAAAGAGCAGGAGGAACAGGGACCATTCACATCAATATCAGGCCAGCCAAACACACATGTCTTGTAGGATATGTTTCCGTACCAAAAGGAGCAGTTCAGCTACACAGTTACAAGGCATACAGTGAATGCAATGCCTACCAAAAATTTCGAGCCACTCCAATGCCCCTTGGAAGTGACATGGAGGTCAGAGGGCCTTAACTAAACCGTTTTTTCCATTTATAGCAACTGGGTCTCCTGTACACTGTTGGCCTAAGCAGGGAATGGAAGGCTTTCCAAAAATTATTAGGCACTGCAATGCCCCTTGAAACAGACATGGATTACAGTGTATTAAAAACCTTCTACCCATTATTGGGGAGTGGGTCTCCCTTAGTGTTCGCCTATGCATTGAAAAGCAAAAGCTGACAAAAATTAGGAGGAAATGCAATGCCCGTTGCAAGAGTCATGGAGGTTAGAGGTAATTAAAAACAACATGTCAATGCCCCTTGGAAGAGCTGTGGAGTTCAGAGTGGTTTAACAAGACAGTTTTAATGCCCCTTAGAAGAGACGGGGAGTTCAGAGTGGTTTAACAAGACAGTTTTAATGCCCCTTGGAAGGGATGTGGAGGTCACAGTAGCTTAACAAGATGGTTTTAATGCCCCTTGGAAGAGATGTGGAGTTCAGAGTGGTATAACAAGACAGTTTTAATGCCCCTTGGAAGAGTGGTGGAGGTTACAGTAAAAGACAATATCAATGCCCTGTGGAAGAGACGTGGAGGTCACAGTAGCTTAACAAGACGGTTTTAATGCCCCTTTGAAGAGTGGTGGAGGTCGCAGTGGAATAAAAAGACAATATCAATGCCCCTTGGAAGAGTGGTGGAGGCTACAGTGGAATAAAAAGACAATATCAATGCCCTGTGGAAGAGACGTGGAGGTCACAGTAGCTTAACAAGACGCTTTTAATGCCCCTTGGAAGAGTGGTGGAGGTCGCAGTGGAATAAAAAGACAATATTAACGACCCTTGGAAGAGACGTGGAGGTCACAGTAGCTTAACAAGACGATTTTAATGCTCCTTACAAGAGCCATGCAGTACAGCATATTAAAAACATTATTCCCATTATTGGAGAGTGGGTCTCCCATAGTCTTTGCCTATGCCTTCCAAGCAAAAGCTGCCAAAAATTAGGAAGGGGGAACTTGCAATGTCCCTTACAAGAGCCATGCAGTACAGCATATTAAAAACATTATTCCCATTATTGGGGAGTGGGTCTCCCATAGTCTTTGCCTATGCCTTGCCAAGCAAAAGCTGCCAAAAATTAGGACAGAGGAACTTGCAATGCTGGCAACATGGACCACGGTCACCCTGGTGGTATAGTGGTCGTGGAGGCTGAGTATAAGGAGAAGAGCAAAAAACAGCCGAAATGAGGAAGCGTATACCCATGTGTGGGTGTGAAGCGATGCATGTTAATACACCTCCCGAAATAACACAGTGGATTTGACTTTATGTTACTCTGCTGTCATTTGGTGGTGATGAGAAGTCTGGCCCAATCCAGCCCTTGTTCATTTTGATAAGGGTCAGCTTGTCAGCATTGTCAGTTGACAGGCGAGTGCGCTTATCAGTTACAACTCCCCCAGCGGCACTAAAAACACGCTCCGATAACACGCTAGCGGCAGGGCAGGCCAGGACCTCCAAGGCATACAGAGTGAGTTCATTCCAAGTGTCCAGCTTGGATACCCAATAATTAAAAGGCACAGAGGAATCACGGAGGACGCTGGTACTCCCTCACCATCTTTTGAAACTTTCCCCTCCTTGTGAGAGTACCCTGCGCCTCAGGGCCTGTAAGCTGGGCAGGTCTCAGAAAACTGTCCTAGAACATTGACAGTGTTCCCCTGCCTCTGCTGGATTGGAGTTGCGTCTCTCTCGCCTGTATGCCTTAGTTGGGCAGCGAACTGTGAACTTTGCCGCTACCGTGTTCAGATGGGAATTTTTTAATAGTTCTGCAGCAAAGGCCTTCTTGTACTGCCCCATTTTTGTAGACCTCTCCAACTCAGGAATAAGAGAGTGAAAGTTCTCCTTGTAGAGGGGGTCTAAAAGTGTCATCAACCAGTAATGACTGTCACCCAACATTTTGACAATGCGAGGGTCACGGTTAAGACAGCGTAACATAAAGTCAGCCACGGATGCCAGACTGGTAACGGGCAAGACTTCCGTGTCCTCACCAAGATGACGACTGATAGTGTTGAGCGATCACTGAAATGCTCGGGTGCTCGAAGCTCGGGCCGAGCTTACCGTGATACTCGGGTGCTCGACCCGAGCAATGAGCCCAATGTTAGTCTATGAGGGACCCGAGCATTTTTGCGGCAGCACCCCCGGCAGTCTGTAGAAAGCCTAAAAAGTGCCCAAAACGATAGTGACAGTGCTCAAAAGACTTGGGGGCAGCATGGGGATCGCCCCTGGAAGCATTTCTGACCCCCATGTCACTGCTGTCAACAACGTGGTCAGAGGTATTAAGTCACTTTTGCGGGCTCACAATAAAACGTTCAAAAACTAAACTGAAACGGTTTTCCTGTGAAATATGTTAAGGAATTTCCTTTCCAGGGTAAAAACTTGTGTATAAGGTAAAATAAATAACCAAAAACAAAAATTCTCCTCCACACCTTGGGCTATGTTCACATGTAGCATTTTTCATGCGTTTTTGCACTTTTGTATTGCTTTCAACCATGACAAATGCGTTCACCGGGAAATGTCATTTTAACATTTTACAACCTTATCTGGCCATGTGCTGTGTGACACATGCATACAGTGCTGAAAAGAAAAGGGATCAGCATGGGGAAGACCCCTCGAAGCATCTCTGACTCCAAGGTCACTGTCTAAAAGTGTGCCCATCAGAAGTGATCCTTGACGCATCAGAAGATGCAGACTTGCAACTATCCCCGTGCAAGTCCTTGTCCCAGGGCAGTGTTCAATTGTACCTCCCCCATTCCTTGCAATGCAAGCGAAAATATGCAGCCAACCACCCACCCACCCGCAGGCTGCAGTACCATACTGCTAGCTTTCACTTGAAATGGGGCCTTTTAGTTTGGAGGAGGCCAAAGCTGGCCACTACCTCATGGCCGCTTCGGCAGCGAGGTATCCATACTCTGTCCCCAGCCGCCCGGCGGCCGGGTGTCCACGCTCAGTCCCCAGCCGCCAGGTGGCGGCCAGGTGTCCATACTCGGTCCCCAGCCGCCCTGATTTCTCCTGTCACCTTCCCCCACACTTTTCTTAGCCTGGCCTGCTTTAGATCAGCATTGGACGAGCCCACCAGAGAACCAGACTCCTCCGGTGGGCCCTGGCTTCTCCATCAGGGGAATTGAGAGTGCCTAGGTGAGGAGCATGATGATGATGATAGAAGTTAGCATCTGTTTTGTTTTCTTGGAATGCAAGCGCATGTATGTAGTAGCGGCTAGGCCTGAGGTGGTCCGCGTTTTGGCGCATATCGTACCTCCTCCGAGGATTGCTGGATGTTTTCCTGCTACTATCCCAGTTCTATGACTCCCGTTAAAACAAAGCCTCAGGTGATAAATGATGGATGAGGTGGTGGCAAAGGAGAAAGAGCAGGAGGAACAGGGACCATTCACATCAATATCAGGCCAGTCAACCAGATATGTCTTGTAGGATATGTTTCTGTAACAAAAGGAGCGGTTCGGCTACACAGTTATAAGGCATACAGTGAGTGCAATGCCTACCAAAAATTTTGAGCCACTCCAATGCCCCTTGGAAATGACATGGAGGTCAGAGGGCGTTAACTAAACCTTTTTTTCGATTTATAGCAACTGGGTCTCCCGTGCACTGTTGGCCTAAGCAGTGAATGGAAGGCTTTCCAAAAATTATGAGGAACTGCAATGCCCCTTACAAGAGCCATGTGTGGCACCCCAGGGGTCTGGTCACCACAGTAATAGAGATTAGAGATGAGCGTTGTTCTACTCGAACTGTTCGCCAATCTCAAATTCGAGCTGTTTTGGGCGGTGTTCGAGCCGGTCGGCGAACACGAACAATTTGAGAAAAATTCGGCTGTTCGAGGTTATGTTCGATAACTGTTCGTGCACCAAAATCATAACTGGATTTTTTCTCAGTAATGATGAAAATTAATGTTAATACGCAGTTTGAGTGTACAGCGGGGCGGGGGGAGGGGCAGGGGATGGATCTCTGCAGGAACAATGAAGATCTCCATTTTTTTTTCTCTTTCCCGCATTTGCAGTGGGGAGGTGCAATCTGTCAGCCTATCAGCAGCGCACACACGGAGCGAAGTGCTTTTTTTCACACAAGCAAGGGCATGTATGATTGGCAGTGTATGTCACATGTCCTTGCCCTATAAGACCAAGCCATTTTCCCCGTCGCCACCATTTTCTCACTGCTGCAGCTGCGTGTTAGACGGCACCGCTGTTGCTGTGTGCGCTATACCTTGTTAATTTCAAGCCAATTTTCGCACAAATCTACAGATAGCTTGGGAGTAGGGAATAGTTGTGATTGCAGTCCTTTTAAGGACTAGGTTACAGCATTTCCTACGACTTTTATCAGGCAGGTCTGTGCTCTTAAATAGATAGATTGTGGGAGTAAAGACTAATTGTAATTGGAGTCCTTTTCAGGACTAGGTTACATCAGTTCCTATCAGTTTTTGCCAGGCAGGTCTGTGCCAGTGCTGTGCAAGTGTTTTTCACAGCATTTGGCTGAATCTAGCAAAGCTAATCCTTTTTGGCCTATTGCAGAGTGTGTTAGTCAGTGGAGTAGCCTATCTGTGTTGCAAGATATACCACCTGTGTATAGAATACCAATTTTTTTACTGCACCTAGTGAAGTAAAATCTTTTGGGCATAGCATCATTCTATTAGTCCATCTATACTGACCTCCATCAGGTTGCAAACTGAATATAATTTTTTTCTGCATCTAGCTCTGAAAAAATATTTGGGCTTCTAGCAGTGTGTGGGACTTGGTCTATTAGTCCATCTATACTGACCTCCATCAGGTTGCAAATTAAAAATAATTTTTTTCTTCATTTAGCTCTGAAAAAATATTTGGGCTTCTAGCAGTGTGTGGGACTTGTTCTATTAGTCCTTCTATACTGACCTCCAGCAGGTTGCAAATTGAATATAATTTTTTTCTGCATCTAACTCTGAAAAAATATTTGGGCTTCTAGCGGTGTGTGGGACTTGGTCTATTAGTCCATCTATACTGACCTCCATCAGGTTGCAAATTAAAAATAATTTTTTTCTGCATCTAGCTCTGAAAAAATATTTGGGCTTCTAGCAGTGTGTGGGACTTGGTCTATTAGTCCATCTATACTGACCTCCATCAGGTTGCAAATTAAAAATAATTTTTTTCTTCATTTATCTCTGAAAAAATATTTGGGCTTCTAGCAGCGTGTGGGACTTGTTCTATTAGTCCATCTATACTGACCTCCATCAGGTTGCAAATTAAAAATAATTTTTTTCTGCATCTAGCTCTGAAAAAATATTTGGGCTTCTAGCAGTGTGTGGGACTTGGTCTATTAGTCCATCTATACTGACCTCCATCAGGTTGCAAATTAAAAATAATTTTTTTCTGCATCTAGCTCTGAAAAAATATTTGGGCTTCTAGCAGTGTGTGGGACTTGGTCTATTAGTCCATCTATACTGACCTCCATCAGGTTGCAAATTGAATAAAAAAAATTTCTGCATCTAGCTCTGAAAAAATATTTGGGCTTCTAGCGGTGTGTGGGACTTGGTCTATTAGTCCATCTATACTGACCTCCATCAGGTTGCAAATTAAAAATAATTTTTTTCTGCATCTAGCTCTGAAAAAATATTTTGGCTTCTAGCAGTGTGTGGGACTTGGTCTATTAGTCCATCTATCCTGACCTCCATCAGGTTGCAAATTAAAATAATTTTTTTCTTCATTTAGCTCTGAAAAAATATTTGGGCTTCTAGCAGTGTGTGGGACTTGTTCTATTAGTCCTTCTATACTGACGTCCAGCAGGTTGCAAATTGAATATAATTTTTTTCTGCATCTAGCTCTGAAAAAATATTTGGGCTTCTAGCGGTGTGTGGGACTTGGTCTATTAGTCCATCTATACTGACCTCCATCAGGTTGCAAATTAAAAATAATTTTTTTCTGCATCTAGCTCTGAAAAAATATTTGGGCTTCTAGCAGTGTGTGGCACTTGGTCTATTAGTCCATCTATACTGACCTCCATCAGGTTGCAAATTAAAAATAATTTTTTTCTGCATCTAGCTCTGAAAAAATATTTGGGCTTCTAGCAGTGTGTGGGACTTGGTCTATTAGTCCATCTATACTGACCTCCATCAGGTTGCAAATTAAAAATAATTTTTTTCTTCATTTAGCTCTGAAAAAATATTTGGGCTTCTAGCAGTGTGTGGCACTTGTTCTATTAGTCCTTCTATACTGACCTCCAGCAGGTTGCAAATTGAATATAATTTTTTTCTGCATCTAGCTCTGAAAAAATATTTGGGCTTCTAGCGGTGTGTGGGACTTGGTCTATTAGTCCATCTATACTGACCTCCATCAGGTTGCAAATTAAAAATAATTTTTTTCTGCATCTAGCTCTGAAAAAATATTTGGGCTTCTAGCGGTGTGTGGGACTTGGTCTATTAGTCCATCTATACTGACCTCCATCAGGTTGCAAATTAAAAATAATTTTTTTCTTCATTTAGCTCTGAAAAAATATTTGGGCTTCTAGCAGTGTGTGGGACTTGTTCTATTAGTCCTTCTATACTGACCTCCAGCAGGTTGCAAATTGAATATAATTTTTTTCTGCATCTAGCTCTGAAAAAATATTTGGGCTTCTAGCGGTGTGTGGGACTTGGTCTATTAGTCCATCTATACTGACCTCCATCAGGTTGCAAATTAAAAATAATTTTTTTCTGCATCTAGCTCTGAAAAAATATTTGGGCTTCTAGCAGTGTGTGGGACTTGGTCTATTAGTCCATCTATACTGACTTCCATCAGGTTGCAAATTGAATAAAAAAATTTTCTGCATCTAGCTCTGAAAAAATATTTGGGCTTCTAGCGGTGTGTGGGACTTGGTCTATTAGTCCATCTATACTGACCTCCATCAGGTTGCAAATTAAAAATAATTTTTTTCTGCATCTAACCCAGCCAATAGTTTTGGCCTAATACCACAGTTTGGCCACTCACCTCTGCTCGGTTACCATCCATTGTTTTTTTGTGCAAACAACTCCAGAGTTGTGAATTAGTTAACCACCAAAATGAGTGGAAAAAGGCCTGCTGCTGGTGGAAAGGGGAATAGGCGTGTTGGGAAGGGGAAAAAAGGTTGTGTCCGTTCGGTAGGTGCAGAAGAAAGACCATCTTCCAGCCAAACTAAAATGTCTACTTCTTTTAGCGGACAATGTGATAAGATCCCTTTCTTACGGCCACGCCAATCGCTACAAATTCCAGATGAGGCACAAAAACAGCAGGTGCTTCAACGGTTATCAAGTGCTCCTTTAAGTGGGCTCTCCTCCACATCAACTTCAACATCACAAATACTCCAGTCCTCAAAGGTGTCACCCAAATCGCACTTGCTTCCTCACAGCTTCCAAATCTCCAGCTGCCCGTCTGAGTATGAGGTAGAACAGATGGTTGAGTCTGCAGAGCTGTTTACTCATACTATAGCCTGGGAATCAGAGGTCGACTCCAGCGCTTCTGTGAATCCAGACGAGGAAATGATCTGCACTGATGCCCAGAATCTTTATGAGTCGGATCCAGGACCAGACGCAGAAGGTTCTGACCATAATGTAGACCCTCATTCCCAAACTGTAACTCCTGTTGGTGGAGACAATGAGGAAGACGATGATAAGACTCAAATACCTGATTGGAGCGACAACTTTAGTTTTTTGTCAGGGCAGGAACAGGTTGGCTCTGAGGACGACGGGTGTGATAACGCACAGGGTGATGATGATGAGGTCGGAGATCCCACTTACTGTCAACCCACAGTCAGCCAAGAGATGAGGTCAGCAGAGGAGGTGGAGGAAGATGCTAGTGACGACGAGGTCAGGTTGCGCCTTCCTGGACAGAGACATAGTACTGGAAGCACGTCAACAACTGCATCCTCAAACACAACTCTGCCTCTCACCACAAGTCGTGGTGGCTCTTCAGGTCGCATGGGTGCTAAGCCTTGCATAGCCTGGGCATTTTTTCAGATCGATAAAGATGACCCAACTCGTGTTATCTGTAACATTTGTCAGCAAAAGCTAAGTAGAGGCCAAAAAATACATAGTTTGAGTACTTCATGCATGAACCGGCACATGGACATGAAGCATAAGTTGCAGTGGGAAGCTCAGTGTGCTACAATGCGGTCTAGCCGGCCGGGCCAACCACCGTCTGCCATATCTTGTGCATCCGCGGCCTCTTCATCCTCTGTGACTGGGGGGACAGCAGTCACACCTGTTTTGGGGCGCAGACCTGCCACCTCTTTACCCGCAACAGCCAGCATGATTGGCAGGTCATCATTTTCTTTGGAGGTGGTAACACCAGCTGGTCTTGAGCGCTGTCCGACATCGATAGCACCACCTTTGGATCAAGGCAACCTAACATGTCCGCCTGCATCTTCCTCACAGACTGGCAGTTTGCCGGGGACACCCTTATCAACCCCGTCTAAGCACAATAGCCAGCCCTCGGTCCCTCAGATGTGGACAAGTAAAAGACCATTTCCTCCTAGCCATGAGAAAGCTAAGAGGTTGAATTTCACCATCTGCAAGCTCTTGGCTACAGAAATGCTGCCTTTCCGCCTGGTGGACACAGAGGATTTTCGAGACCTTATGTCCGTCGCAGTGCCCCAGTACCAGATGCCCAGTCGGCACTACTTCTCAAAGAAAGGTGTGCCTGCGCTCCACCAGCATGTCGCACACAACATCACCGCTTCTTTGAGAAACTCTGTGTGTGACAGGGTGCATTTCACCACAGACACTTGGACGAGTAGGCATGGACAGGGGCGTTACATGTCGCTGACTGGGCACTGGGTAACTATGGTGACAGCAGGACAAGGGGCTGCTGTCCAAGTCTTGCCGTCCCCACGAGTTGTTCGTCAATCCTCTTTATGTCATTTTTCCTCCACTGCTTCTGCCTCCTCAACCTCCTCTCGGTCTTCCACCTGCACCCAAAGCCTGTCTGGTCATGCCACAAGCTTTCTAACTGCGCAGAAGGGATCCTGCACACCTCCTTACTATGCTGGCAGTAGGGCTCAACGTCATCAGGCGGTTTTTACATTGAAATGTCTGGGAAATGTGAGTCACACAGCTGAGGAGTTGTGGTCAGCTCTGGAGAACCAATTTCATGAATGGTTGTCTCCACTGGACCTGAAACCAGGGAAGGCCGTGTGCGAAAATGCTGCAATCCTGGGTGCGGCCCTTCGCCGGAGCAATGTCACACACGTGCCTTGTATGGCTCACGTGTTGAACCTGGTTGTCCAGCAATTTTTATCCCACTATCCCAGACTAGATGGCCTTCTGCAGAGGGCACGGTCGCTGTGTGCTCACTTCCGCCGTTCGCATCCCGCAGCTCAGCGACTTACATCTCTACAGAAGTCGTTGGGCCTGCCACTTCACCGGCTAAAATGCGATGTGCCTACCCGGTGGAATTCAACTCTGCACATGTTGCAGCGACTGTGGCAGCACCGACAAGCCCTGGTGCAATACGTTCTGACGTATAGCCTGGGCCAACGAGATTCAGAGGTGGGGCAAATCACGCTGGAGGAGTGGTCTCAGATCAGGGACCTATGCACCCTTCTGCACAGTTTTGAAATGGCGACGAAGATGTTTAGTGCTGACGATGCCATTATCAGCATGACTATTCCGGTGATTTACATGCTGGAGCACATGTTAAACAGAATTCGGAGTCAGGTGGTGGCACAAAAGGAGGTGGAGGAAGTAGAGGAAGAGGAGTTGTATGCGGAAGGGCTAACATCTGCAAGGTCCAGACGGTCGGCAGCACCAAGGCGGCAGGCATGTGAGGGTGGGGGAGATGGTTTTACCAGGGCGCATGGTAGCAGCCAAACTAGTGAGGAAGGTGCAGGAGCCCAGGAAGAAGTGGAGGACGAACTGATGGAAGACTCATCAGATGAGGGAGACCTTGATCACACTTATGTTGTGCGAGGTTGGGGGGAGAGGACAGAGGAAAGAAGCATGATTGTTACCTCGCCACCAACACAACAGGGACTTGGTGCTCCTGGATGCGCAACACACATGAGTGCCTTCTTGCTGCACTACCTGCAACATGACCCTCGAATTGTGAGAATTAGAAATAATCCTGACTACTGGGTTGCCACACTGTTAGATCCCCGGTACAAAAGTAAATTTGCAGAAATTATTCCTGCCATAGAAAGGGATGCACGCATGCAGGAGTATCAGCAGAGACTGTTGCAGAATCTTACATGTGCTTTTCCACAAAATACCAGTGGTGCACGTAGTGAATCTCACAGTTCCAACTTGCCAACCGTGGGACCGTCAAGTGTTCAGCACTCAAACCGTAACAGAACCACAGTATCTGCTGGTAACATCAATTTTGCGGAATCATTTCACCACTTTTTTAGCCCATCCTTTGCAAGGCCACAGGAGACAAGAAGTCTGACACATAGTCAACGCCTAGAGACGATGGTACAGGAGTATCTCCAAGTAAACATTGAAGCCACGACTGTGTCACTGGACCCTTGCTCTTTTTGGGCTTCCAATCTGGATAAATGGCCGGAGCTAGCCACTTACGCCTTGGAGATCTTGTCATGCCCCGCAGCCAGCGTTCTGTCTGAACGTGTGTTCAGCGCTGCTGGTGGTGTGCTGACAGATAAGCGCACGCGGCTCTCCACTGATAATGTAGACAGACTCACGTTCATAAAGATGAACAAATCATGGATCCGAAACGACTTTTCTACCCCTGTGTCATCCTGGGGAGAGTAAAAGCTTGATGATTGGTTAAAATCACCCTACCAACCGTTTTAAGCTTTCAAATTACTAATCATGTTTATCTGTATCTTGACTGGAAAATAATTTGGGCTTTGTAGCAGTGTGCAGCACTGATCCTATTAGGCCATCTATAATAAGCTTCACCAGATTTAAAATTAATAATAATTTTTAGCTGCATCTAGCCCGGAAAATAATTTTGGGGCTCCGAGATGCGCAAGACACATAAGTGCCTTCTTGCTGCACTACCTGCAGCATGACCCTCATATTGTCAGAATTCGAAGTAATCATGACTACTGGGTTGCCACACTCTTAGATCCCCCAAACTTTTCGATCAACCTTTTCATTTTAATAAAGACCAAAAAAATGGTCATTTTTGAAATTATAAGCATTAGCAGGTTGTTAGAAACTGAAATCAAACAGTTTTCAACTCAAAACTTTATTCTAGGTGATGTTACATTTTCACATAGGACCCCTTGTTCGAAAGGAGCTTCTGAACTCTCTCGTCCATTGAATTTGTCAGGTTTTGGATGGTTTCTGCTTCAATTGTTTTGCATGAGGACAGAATACCCTCCCAGAGCTGTTGCTTAGATGTGAACTGCCTCCCGCCATCATAGACACTCCTTTTAATGATGCTCCAAAGGTTCTGAATGGGGTAGAGGTCAGGGGAGCATGGGGGTCACACCATAAGTTTGTCCCCTTTTATGCCCATATCAGCCAGAGATGCAGATGTTTTATGTGCAGCATGAGATGGTGCATTATCATGCAGAAAAATGATCTTGCTGTGAAATACACGGTTCTTCTTCTTGAACCATGGCAGGAAGTGATGTTTGAGAAAATCCACATACATTATGGAGTTCATCTTTAGCGCCTTCAGGGATCCTAAAGGGGCCGACAATCTCTCTCCCCATGATTCCAGCCCAAAACATTACTCCACCTCCTCCTTGTTGGCGCTGTAGCCGTGTTTGCGTGGGGTGTCCATCAACCAGCCATCCTCCACTCCATTCATCTGGACCATCGAGCGCTGCACGGCACTCATCCGTGAACAAAACACTTTTGAAATCAGTCTTCATGTAATGTTTGGCCCACTGGAGCCGTTTCTGCTTGTGTGAAGTGGATAGAGGAGGTCGACAGGATGGCGAATGCACAGCTGCAAACCTCTGAAGGACCCTGCATCTTGTTGTTCGGGGGACGTTGGAGGCACAAGCAGCTTCAAAAACTTGTCTGCTGCTTTGACAAGGCTTTTTTGCCGCTGCTCTTTCAACCTGACGTAATTGCCTGTAGGAAAGAGTCCTCAATTTGCCCTTATCAGCACGCACACGTGTGTACTGTGAATCAGCTACATACTTCTTGATTGCCAAGACACTTCATCCTGATCATCGCACAATGTTGATTGTAGTCATGCCTTGACCTAAACACTCCACAATTTGTTGCTTCTCAGCAGCCGACACATCCTTTTTCTTTCCCATTTTGGCAGAAAATGTAGGCTGCTTAATAATGTGAGAGAGCCTTCTTAAGTAGTCTTGCCTTTCATTGGACACACCTGCCAAACTAATTAGCACAGGTGTCTGCAATTGCTTACAGTGATATAAAGAGCCCTGACACACATCACCATCAATGAGTTTAACTGACAAACAAAAATATTCTTACCTTATCACTCCTAAACACTTTTTGCATAATAATTTGGAACGCGGTGTACGTGTGCTTTTCCACAAAACACCAGTGGTTCACGTAGTGAATCTTACAGTTCTAACTTGCCAACCGTGGTCTGTATGGAATTGTTCAATAAAGGGCCCAAAATTAAGATAACATAGATGGGAGAGGTCTCTATGAATAGGAATTCCTAAGTATTTGATACCCTGTGAGGGCCAGGCAAAGGGAAAGTTGGACTGGATGGAATCCTATATGGATTTAGGGAGGGAGACATCGAGGGCCTCAGACTTCGCTGCATTGATTTTAAAATTTTACCATGTAACAAAGTGATCTATTTCAGCCATAACAGCAGGGATGGATATATGTGATTGAGTGATATATACTAGGACATCATCAGCAAATAGAGAGCACTTGTACTCGGTGCCTCCCACCTCAATCCACCTAATATTGGGGTTATGGCGAATTGATGAGAGCAGGTGGTCCGTCACTGGGATGTATAAGAGAGGGGACAGAGGACATCCCTGCCTTGTCCCATTGGTGATTGTGAAAGGTGATGAAAATGTTCTGACGCACCCCCTGGGCCTTGGGACACCCGGAGCCGGACCCTTTTTGGTGGATGCTGGTGGTTGTAGTCTTCGTGGCGGCGATCCGGTTTCGTGGCTCAGGGCGGTCAAACCAGTGGCGGAACTATTTATGTGGTTTTGATGTTTAAATGTCCGACTACGCCACCCGTGGATTGCGGTCAGAGTGAACCGCCGCTACAGGGCAGACCGCTAAGGCTGGTGTTGTGGGTGCAGCAGAGCGTAGCATAACTCCCCACGGGAGGAGTATAGCCTCAGGGCAGTGTATGCGGAGGATGGGGGTGATGGTGCAGGGCAGCAGCAGTAACGACACGGAGTCAGTGATGCAGTTCAGGGCCTTTACTCACAGTTCTTATTATCCAGACCACGTCTGCAGGTAACGGCTGCCCACGTCGTACTGTGCTCACCAGGTGAGGGGCTCAGACAACTCCCAGATAACTTTGGAGCGCTTCACAGGACCCCCTTTGTGTGTCCTTTGTCTGGCCTTTCTTACCAACACTTCTGTCCGGCTGCCTCGGGCCTCCTCTTGGTAAACTTGGCGCCAGTTTCCCTGACCCTATGTGGTGCCTTCCTAGCGGGTGGAGCAAGGGGCTGCGCCACATAAAATGTCAGAGCCTCCGGTTTCTAGCTGAGGGTCGTTTCCTGCCTCCACTAGTTCGGGGACCGGTCTCCCCCTTTGGCCTGACCCCTCCACGCAGGTGGATTCGTGCGTGCGGTGGCGACTCGCCCGTCCGCACCCCTGGGATCCCTTCATTCCTCGTTCCTGGAACCTTCTCCGCTCCTCTTCCTTCCTTCTCCCTCTTGCAGGCCTGGGCCTCTGTTACTAGGCCCGCCTCCGGAGCAGAGCTCATGCAGAGCCCCTGCTCCCTGCCACTTCTGCTCAGACTTCTCTGCACTGAACTAAGATGGTGCCCACCTTTTATACTCCCTTCTCAATGCACCCAGGAACTGCTTCCTCCCTGCTCCTGCACTGCAGGGTTCCCCTTCCTCAGTGTTCCCTCCCCCCACTCCAGCCAGGGACAGGGACTGTCGTGCCCATCTCAGGGGCATATTGGTCGCCCTGCCCCATGGCAATGTGGTGTAATGCATGCAGGTGTCGGGTCCTGATCCACACTCCATCCTTATCTGAGAGTGAGATATCACACCTCTGGGTGAGGTGCAATACGTCTGTAGCAACCGAGCCCTCGGTGCTACAGTTCCATTTATCTTCAGCCTAGGTGACGTATTGTGATACAGGGCCGTGATTTTGGCTATAAAAGGGTCCCCTAGACCCCTACCCCAAGCTTTTTAAGAGAATCATATATGGCGTGCCAGGAGACTCTATGGAATGCTTTCTCAGCATCCAACGAGAGTATCTACTTACAAATTTTTAACTGCATCTAGCCCAGAAAATACTTTGTGCCTAGTAGCAGTGTCTGCTAGTCAGCGGATTATCCCGGATGTTAAGCAAGCTACACCACCTGTAGTTTGGACACTTAATTTTTTCAAAGGAAATGCTTCGGGACCACGGGATACTTAGTGAAGAGCATCAGGAGGCACCCCAAGGCATAGGGGCTGGGACTGGCACTAGGATGCCTTGCGGTGGACAGCCGAGCTCGATCCTTATAAAAGCTTTTTAACTGCAGCAGCTTTAGTGGACGCTACTGGAGCTGGAATTACGCGGCTGCTGGCATGAGACTTGCCCTCCAATAGATCATTGTAAATGGATTTAAAGTGTATTCATTCAAATTAGAGGGACAATTTAAATTAAAAAGCTTAGAGCTGCCTCCACCACAGGGGGGCTCTCTCGACCCACCAGCGGACAGGCACCAGTATTGGGAGAGGGGGGCTGACCGTCAGGGTTCACCGCGGCTCTGGCACAAACCCGGCGACACGGAGGTGGCACGGGCAGGAGCGGACTGGCCGTCTCGGCTTCTCACTTTTTGGATTTTAGAAGGGCATGACATGCCTATATCTGTGTCTCCCCCTCCTTTTACTCCTCCACCTCTTTTCTTTTCGCATGACTATATGTACTTGTCACTTTTCCATGTGTTAGTTGTGTCTTCTGAGCAGTTTGTCAGCTTTTGGACACCTTTGAAGGTGTTTTCTATGTGTTTCTATGTGTTTTTGTTTGCCTGCCATTTTTTTTTAACGGTGTTCGAAGGTGTTCGACGAACAGTTCGACGAACAGTTCGGCGAACACACGGGTGTTCGACGAACCGAACCGAACTCGAACACTACGGGGGTGGCTCAACACTAATAGAGATATTACGTCAGAGAGCAAGTGGGAGGTTTCCTGGTCAGGATCCCTTAAACATGCAACATCCTCCTGCCCCAGTCCTGGGAGGGGAGAATTCTGTCCTTATAAACTGGATCTGGGGCGGGGTTGAGTGAGTCAGAGAACAGTCAGAGTCAGAGTGAGAGCAAGGGAAAGTAACAGCAAGGAGCTCTGTAGGAGCTAGGAGCTAAAGACCAGGGGCTGGAAGCTGAGCAGAGCTCGCCCTGGCAGAAGACAATAGGAACCGGACACAGGAGTCCGAAGCTGTGAGGACTTTTATATCCAGCAGCAGAAACCAGCCGGCAGGTGATTTCAGGTCCTCTGGCCATAGAAGCCCGGAGGCTCAGTCACAAGCAATGGACCAGCACCGCCGTCGTGGAGTGGAGGCTAACAGAAGGCCCCAAGTCACCAGCCATACGGGTGAGCACTACACGGTACACTCAGGGACGTGGGCTACTTCTACCCGCTTACACCAAGGTGGCCAGGAAGAATGCAGACAGACGGGGAGGCCTACAACTCCACCTGGCCAGGGGAACTCCTGCTTGCTCACAGACTGACCAGGCCTCTTATGCTAGCCAGTACTCCCGGGAGGGTCTACCTTATAATCATCAGTAAAGACCCTGAACTGCACTGCAAAGACTCTGAGTCGTTCCTGCTGCGCTTGAGCACCATCACCCCCATCATCCACACTCACTGCCCTGAGGCTATGCTCCTCCCGAGGGGAGTTATCCCATTCTATGCTGCGCACACAACACCAGCCTCAGCGGTCTGCCTCGCAGCGGTGGAACTCCCTGACCGCAATCCACGGGTGGCGCAGTCGGACAACTAACCTCAAAACCTAAGAAAGACTGCCACTGGTTTGACCAGCCTGAGCCACGGGACCGGGTCACCGCCACGGAGACTACAGACCCCAGAGACCCGGCACCGGGTATCCCACACACGTGTACACACGGCCCAGGGGGAGCGTCACATGCAATACAGCATATTACAAACATAAGTTCCATTATTTGGGAGTGGGTCTCCCATAGTATTTGCTTATGCTTTCCCAGCAAAAGCTGCCAAAAATTAGGACAGAGCAACTTGCAATGCCCCTTACGAGAGCCATGCAGTACAGCATATTACAAACATAAGTCCCATTATTGGGGAGTGGGTGTCCCATGGTATTTGCTTATGCTTTCACAGCAAAAGCTGCCAAAAATTAGGATGGAGCAACTTGCAATGCCCCTTACAAGAGCCATGCAGTACAGCATATTACAAACATAAGTCCCATTATTGGGGAGTGGGTCTCCCATAGTATTTGCTTATGCTTTCCCAGCAAAAGCTGCCAAAAATTAGGACGGAGCAACTTGCAATGCCCCTTACAAGAGCCATGCTGTTCAGCATATTACAAACATAAGTCAAATTATTGGGGAGTGGGTGTCCCATGGTACTGGCTTATGCTTTCCCAGCAACAGCTGCCAAAAATTAGGACGGAGGAATTTGCAATGCTGGCACCCTGGTGGTATAGTGGTGGTGGAGGCTGAGGATAAGGAGAAGAAGATTAAACAGCCGAAAAGAGGAAGCGTATACCCATGTGTGGGTGTGAAGCGGTGCATGTGAATACACCTCCCGAAATAACACAGTGTATTTGACTTTGTTACTCTGCTGTCATTTGGTGGTGATGAGAAGTCTGGCCCAATCCAGCCCTTGTTCATTTTGATAAGGGTCAGCTTGTCAGCATTGTCAATTGACAGGCGAGTGCGCTTATCAGTTATAATTCCCCCAGCGGCACTAAAAACACGCTCCGATAGCAAGCTAGCGGCAGGGCAGGCCAGGACCTCCAAGGTGTACAGAGCGAGTACATACCAAGTGTCCAGCTTGGATACCCAATAATTAAAAGGCACAGAGGAATCACGAAGGACGCTGGTACGATCGGCAAGGTACTCCCTCACCATCTTTTGAAACTTTCCACACCTTGTGAGAGTACCCCGCGCCTCAGGGCCTGTAAGCTGGGCAGGTGTCAGAAAACTGTCCCAGAATGTTGACAGTGTTCCCCTGCCTCTGCTGGATTGGAGTTGCATCTCTCTCACCTGTACGCCTTGGTTGGGCAACGAACTGTGACCTCTGCCGCTAGCGTGTTCAGATGGGAATTTTTTTAAGAGTTCTGCAGCAAGGGCCTTCTGGTATTGCCCCATTTTTGTAGACCTCTCCACCTCAGGAATAAGAGAGTGAAAGTTCTCCTTGTAGCGGAGGTCTACAAGTGTCACCAACCAGTAATGACTGTCACCCAACATTTTGACAACGCGAGGGTCACGGTTAAGGCAGCGTGGGATGCTGACACTAATGATGGCGTCATCGCCACTCACCATCTTGGTGGCCTCCTCAAAGTTTGTCAGGATGGTACATATGTCAGACATCCAGGTCCACTCCTGAGGTCTTATGTGTGGAGTCTGACCTGAATATCGACGGCCTTGTTGCAGCTGGTACTCCACAACTGCTCTCTTCTGCTCACAAATCCTTTGCAACATGTGGAGGGTAGAGTTCCAACGTGTGGGGACATCACACACCAGTCGGTGTGCCGGAAGCTGCAAACGCTGCTGCAACACAGCAAGGGCGGCGGAAGCTGTAGCCGACTTGCGAAAGTGAGCTGATAGGCGGCATACTTTCACGAGCATATCTAGCAACTCGGGGTACGATTTAAGAAACCACTGAACCACGAGGTTAAGCACATGAGCCAGGCATGGTACGTTTGTGATCTCACCTCGCCTCAGAGCCGCCACCAGGTTACGGCCATTGTCACACATGACCATGCCGGGATGTAGGTTCAGCGGTCTCAGCCACAGATCTGCCTGCTCTTTCACAGCTGTCCACAACTCACAAGCAGTGTGAGGTTTATCACCTAAGCTTATGAGTTTCAGCACAGCCTGTTGCCGCTTGGCGGAGGCAGTACTGCAATGCTTCCAGCTTGTAACTGATGTGGTGATATCTGAGATGGAGGCTTAACATGAGGAGGAGGAGGAGGAGGAGGATGCGCAGGAGCTGTACACTGTGGGGGCAACTCTTACTGACATAGGGCCCGCAATCCTCGGTGTGGGGAGGATGTGTTCAGTCCCAAGGTCCGACTGGGTCCCGGCTTCCACTATGTTTACCCAGTGTGCCATCAGACAGATGTACCGTCCCTGGCCACAAGCACTTGTCCACGTGTCCGTTGTCAGGTGGACTCTCCCAGTAACTGTGTAGTTGAGGGCACGGCAGATGCTTTGGGACACGCGCTTGTGTAGTGCGGGGATGGCACACCGGGCAAAATAGTGTCGGCTGGGGACCGAGTACCGAGGGACGGCCACCGCCATAAGATTGCGGAAGGATTCCGTCTCCACCAGCCTAAAAGGCAGCATTTCCAATGCAAGCAGTCGTGAAATGTGCGAATTTAGGACTGTGGCCTGTGGGGCGTTAGCTGCGAATTTCCGCTTTCATTCAAAGGTCTGGGATATGGACAATTGAACGCTGCGGTGGGACGTGGACGTGGACGTTGATGCTGTTTCTTGAGAAACTGCCATAACAAGTGAAGACTGAGAGGAGGGGGTATCTTTACATGCAGTATGGACAGGGGATTGCCTTGCACACACAACAGGGGGTTCTATTGCATGCACAACAGTGGAAGAAGCAGTGGTGACACCCGCTGACACTGGTCGTGGACCCTGGGTTTCGCCCCACAAAGTCGGGTGCTTTGCTGCCATGTGCCTGATCATGCTGGTGGTGGTCAGGCTGGTAGTTTTGTCACCCCTGCTGATGCTGGCATGGCAGGTGGAACATATGGCCTTTTTGGGGTTATCAGCAGAGTCTTTAAAAAAATTCCAGACTCTGGAAGACCTACGACTTGTACTGGCAACGTCCCTCGTGTTGGTGTTACGGGGAACGGTTGCCTGCCTTCTGTCTGCAGCCACCACACTGCTTCTTCCTGCCTGTTGGGGTACTCTGCCTCCCTCCCCCTGTGTGCTGCTGGCCTCACTCTGCATGTCCTCCTGCCACGTTGGGTCAGTTACTAGATCATCCACCACCTCCTCCTCTTCCACTTGCGCACCACGATCCTCCTCCTCACTTCCTGGCAATTGTGTCTCGTCATCGTCCACCTCTTGTGACAGATTGCCAAATTCGACTTCCTGTGGCCGTTGCTGTTCAAATATTTGGGCATCGCAACATGGGATCTCCTCTTCCACCACTTCAAGCGTATCAGGCGAGGGGCCCAAATATGGAAATGGACCAGTGAACAGCTCTTCAGAGTGTCCAAGTGTGGGATCACTTGCTGTCTGACGACACTCGGCATGGTGGGAGGAAGGAGCATCAGGGAGAGGAGGAGTATGCGGTCGAGACTCACAGCTACTAAGAGTTGACCGTGTGGAAGACCGACCGGAGGTGGTGGTGCCCAGGTAACTGGAAGTATTGTCTGCTATCCAATTAATAACCTGTTCACACTGATCAGTTCTCAATACTGGTGTTGTTCTGTGCTTCCCTAGTAATTCGGTCAAGAAGTGGGAGCGAGAAGATGTGGCTGTTGGTTGTGGCACATTTTCACCTTGGCCACGGCCCCGTCCTCTGCACGAGCCATCACCAGAACGTCCACGTCCACGTCCCTTGCCACGCGCCTCGCCCATTGTAAATGAAGTAAAATAGCTTACACTTGCACTATCAATGGAAAAAGGGTAATAAAGAGTAGATTAGAACCGTGGAAGAGGAAAACCACAGTTATTGTTTACTGGGGTATACCACACTTTTTTAAATAGAGATATTTGCGGCTGAACAGTGAGCGACACACTCAAACTGCATTTTTTTTAGATACCAAAGGCCCAAAACTGGATAGTTCAGCGATTTGACCCGTGGAACTGCGAAACCACACTGGGATGTCGGGCCTACACAAGACTATTTTCAACAGATATATTTTTGTGTCACAACAGTCAGGAGACACTACTGTTTTTCTTTACGGAAAAAACTACCAAAACCTGAATAATAGAGATTTTTTACCGTGGAGCAGCAAAACCACAGTAATAATTTACTGGTGTATACCAGGCTTTTTAATATATATATATATTTGCGGCTGAACAATGAGCGACACACTCAAACTGTTTTTTTTAGATACAAATGGCCCAAAAGTGGATAATACAGAGGTTTGTACCGTGGAACTGCAAAACCACACTTGTATTTCTCGGGCCTACACCAGACTATTTTCAACAGATATATTTGTGTCTGAAAAATCAGGGAGACACTATTTTTTTTTATTTTTACAGCAAAAAATGCAAAAAGCAGAATAATAGATATTTTTTACCGAGGAACAGCAAAGCACACTTCTGTCTCTCTGGCCTACAGCTTCTAGCAGTGTGTGGGACTTGGTCAATTAGTCCATCTATACTGACCTCCATCAGGTTGCAAATTAAAACTATTTTTTTTCTGCATCTAGCTCTGAAAAAATATTTGGCCTTCTAGCAGTGTGTGGGACTTGATCTATTTGTCCATCTATACTGACCTCCATCAGGTTGCAAATTGAATATAATTTTTTTCTGCATCTAGCTCTGAAAAAATATTTGGGCTTCTAGCAGTGTGTGGGACTTGGTCTATTAGTCCATCTAAACTGACCTCCATCAGGTTGCAAATTAAAAATATTTTTTTTCTGCATCTAGCTCTGAAAAAATATTTGGGCTTCTAGCAGTGTGTGGGACTTGGTCTATTAGTCCATCTATACTGACCTCCATTAGGTTGCAAATTGAATATAATTTTTTTCTGCATCTAGCTCTGAAAAAATATTTGTCCTTCTAGCTGTGTGTGGGACTTGGTCTATTAGTTCATCTATACTGACCTCCATCAGGTTGCAAATTGAATATAATTTTTTTCTGCATCTAGCTCTGAAAAAATATTTGGGCTTCTAGCAGTGTGTGGGACTTGTTCTATCAGTCCATCTATACTGACCTCCATCAGGTTGCAAATTGAATATAATTTTTTTCTGCATCTAGCTCTGAAAAAATATTTGGGCTTCTAGCAGTGTGTGGGACTTGTTCTATTAGTCCATCTATACTGACCTCCATCAGGTTGCAAATTAAAAATAATTTTTATCTGCATCTAGCTTTGAAAAAATATTTGGGCTTCTATCAGTGTGTGGGACTTGGTCTATTAGTCCATCTATACTGACCTCCATCAGGGTGCAAATTAAACATAGTTTTTTTCTGCATCTAGCTCTGAAAAAATATTTGGGCTTCTAGCAGTGTGTGGGACTTGTTCTATTAGTCCATCTATACTGACCTCCATCAGGTTGCAAATTGAATATAATTTTTTTCTGTATCTAGCTCTGAAAAAATATTTGGGCTTCTAGCAGTGTGTGGGACTTGTTCTAATAGTCCATCTATTCTGACCTCCATCAGGTTGCAAATTAAAAATAATTTTTTTCTGCATCTAGCTCAGAAAAAATATATGGGCTTCTAGCAGTGTGTGGGACTTATTCTAATAGTCCATCTATACTGACCTCCATCAGGTTGCAAATTAAAAATAATTTTTTCTGCATCAAGCTTTGAAAAAATATTTGGGCTTCTAGCATTGTGTTACTTGATCTATTAGTCCATCTATACTGACCTCCATCAGGTTGCAAATTGAATATAATTTTTTTCTGCATCTAGCTCTGAAAAAATATTTGGGCTTTTAGCAGTGTGTGGGACTTGGTCTATTAGTCCATCTATACTGACCTCCATTAGGTTGCAAATTGAATATAATTTTTTTCTGCATCTAGCTCTGAAAAAATATTTGGGCTTCTAGCTGTGTGTGGGACTTGTTCTATTAGTCCATCTATACTGACCTCCATCAGGTTGCAAATTGAATATAATTTTTTTCTGCATCTAACCCAGCCAATAGTTTTGGCCTAATACCACAGTTTGGCCACGCAGCTCTGCTTGGTTCCCATCCATTGTTTTTTTGTGCAAACAACTCCAGAGTTGTGAATTAGTTAACCACCAAAATGAGTGGAAAAAGGCCTGCTGCTGGTGGAAAGGGGAATAGGCATGTTGGGAAGGGGAAAAAAGGTTGTGTCCGTGGGGTAGGTGTTAAAGCAACAGTAACATCTGCAGAAGAAAGACCATCTTCCAGCCAAACTAAAATGTCTACCTCTTTTAGCGGACAGTTTGATAAGATCCCTTTCTTACGGCCACGCCAATCGCTACAAATTCTAGATGAGTCACAAAAACAGCAGGTGCTTCAACGGATATCAAGTGCTCCTTTAAGTGGGCTCTCCTCCACATCAACTTCAACATCACAAATACTCCAGTCCTCAGAGGTGTCACCCCAATCGCACTTGCTTCCTCACAGCTCCCAAATCTCCAGCTGCCTGTCTGAGTATGAGGTAGAACAGAAGGTTGAGTCTGCAGAGCTGTTTACTCATACTATAGCCTGGGAATCAGAGGTCGGCTGCAGCTCTTCTGTGAATCCAGACGAGGAAATGATCTGCACTGATGCCCAGAATCTTTATGAGTCGGAACCAGGACCAGACGCAGAAGGTTCTGACCATAATGTAGACTCTCATTCCCAAACAGTAACTCCTGTTGGTGGAGACAATGAGGAAGACGATGATGAGACTCAAATACCTGATTGGAGCGACAGCTTTAGTTTTTTGTCAGGGCAGGAACAGGTTGGCTCTCAGGACGACGGGTGTGATAACACACAGGGTGATGATGATGAGGTTGGAGAACCCACTTACTGTCAACCCACAGTCAGCCAAGAGATGAGGTCAGCAGAGGAGGTGGAGGAGAATGCTAGTGACGACAAGGTCAGGTTGCGCCTTACGGGACAGAGCCGTAGTACTGGAAGCACGTCAACAACTGCATCCTCAAACACAACTCTGCCTCTCACCACAAGTCGTGGTGGCTCTTCAGGTTGCATGGGTGCTAAGCCTTGCATAGCCTGGGCATTTTTTCAGATCGATAAAGATGACTCAACTCATGTTATCTGTAACATTTGTCAGCAAAAGCTAAGTAGAGGCCAAAAAATACATAGTTTGAGTACTTCATGCATGAACCGGCACATGGACATGAAGCATAAGTTGCAGTGGGAAGCTCACTGTGCTACAATGTGGCCTAGCCGGCCGGGCCAGCCACCGTCTACCACATCTTGTGCATCCTCGGCCTTTTTATCCTCTGTGACTGGGGGTACAGCAGTCATACTTGTTTTGGGACGTAGACCTGCAACCTCTTTACCCGCAACAGCCAGCGTGATTGGCAGGTTATCATTTTCTTTGGAGGTGGTAACACCAGCTGGTGTTGAGCGCTGTCCGACATCAATAGCACCACCTTTGGATCAAGGCAACCAAACATGTCTGCCTGGATCTTCCTCACAGACCGGCAGTTTGCCGGGGACACCCTTATCAACCCCGTCTAAGCACAACAGCCAGCCCTCGGTCCCTCAGATGTGGACAAGTAAAAGACAATTTCCACCTAGCCATGAGAAAGCTAAGAGGTTGAATTTCACCATCTGCAAGCTCTTGGCTACAGAAATGCTGCCTTTCCGCCTGGTGGACACAGAGGATTTTCGAGACCTTATGTCCGTCGCAGTGCCCCAGTACCAGATGCCCAGTCGGCACTACTTCTCAAAGAAAGGTGTGCCTGTGCTCCACCAGCAAGTCGCACACAACATCACCGCTTCTTTGAGAAACTCTGTGTGTGACAGGGTGCATTTCACCACAGACATTTGGACGAGTAGGCATGGACAGGGGCGTTACATGTCGCTGACTGGGCACTGGGTAACTATGGTGACAGCAGGACAAGGGGCTGCTGTCCAAGTCTTGCTGTCCCCACGAGTTGTGCCTCAATCCTCTTTATCTCAAAGTTCCTCCACTGCTTCTGCCTCCTCAACCTCCTCTCGGTCCTCCACCTGCACCCAAAGCCTGTCTGGTCATGCCACAAGCTTTCTAACTGCGCAGAAGGGATCCTGCACACCTCCTTACTATGCTGGCAGCAGGGCTCAACGTCATCAGGCGGTTTTTACTTTGAAATGTCTGGGAAATGTGAGTCACACAGCTGAGGAGTTGTTGTCAGCTCTGGAGAACCAATTTCATTAATGGTTGTCTCCACTGGACCTGAAACCAGGGAAGGCCGTGTGCGACAATGCTGCAAACCTGAGTGCGGCCCTTCGCCGGGGCAATGTCACACACGTGCCTTGTATGGCTCACTTGTTGAACCTGGCTGTCCAGCAATTTTTAGCCCACTATTCTGGACTAGATGGCCTTCTGCAGAGGGCACGGTCGCTGTGTGCTCACTTCCGCCGTTCGCATCATGCAGCTCAGCGACTTACATCTCTACAGATGTCGTTGGGCCTGCCACTTCACCGGCTAAAATGCGATGTGCACATGTTGCAGCAACTGTGGCAGCACCGACAAGCCCTGGTGCAATATGTTCTGACATATAGCCTGGGCCAACGAGAGCCAGAGGTGGGACAAATCACGCTGGAGTTGTGGTCTCAGATCAGGGACCTATGCTCCCTTCTGCACAGTATTGAAATGGCGACGAAGATGTTTAGTGCTTACGATGCCATTATCAGCATGACTATTCAGGTGATTTACATGCTGGAGCACATGTTAAATAGAATTCGGAGTCAGGTGGTGGCACAAGAGGAGGTGGAGGAAGAAGAGGAGGAGGAGTTGTATGCGGAAGGGCTAACATCTGCAAGGTAGAGACGGTCGGCAGCACCAAGGTGGCAGGCATGTGAGGTTGGGGGAGATGGTTTTACCAGGGCGCATGCTAGCAGCCAAACAAGTGAGGAAGGTGCAGGAGCCCAGGAAGAAGCGGAGGACGAACTGATGGAAGACTCATCAGATGAGGGAGACCTTGATCACATTTGCGAGGTTGGGGGAAGAGAACAGAGGAAGGATGCATGATTGTTACCTCGCCACCAACACAGCAGCAACTTGGTGCTCCTGGATGCGCAAGACACATGAGTGCCTTCTTGCTGCACTACCTGCAACATGACCCTCGAATTGTGAGAATTAGAAATAATCCTGACTACTTGGTTGCCACACTGTTAGATCCCCGGTACAAAAGTAAATTTGCAGAAATTATTCCTGCCATAGAAAGGGATGCACGCATGCAGGAGTATCAGCAGAGACTGTTGCAGAATCTTACATGTGCTTTTCCACAAAACACCAGTGGTGCACATAGTGAATCTCACAGTTCCAACTTGCCAACCGTGGGACCGTCGAGTGTTCAGCACTCAAACCTTAACAGAAACACAGTATCTGCTGGTAACATCAATTTTGTGGAATCATTTCACCACTTTTTTAGCCCATCCTTTGCAAGGCCACAGGAGACAAGAAGTCTGACACATAGTCAACGCCTAGAGACGATGGTACAGGAGTATCTCCAAGTAAACATTGAAGCCATGACTGTGTCACTGGACCCTTGCTCTTTTTGGGTTTCCAATCTGGATAAATGGCCGGAGCTAGCCACTTACGCCTTGGAGATCTTGTCATGCCCCGCAGCCAGCGTTCTGTCTGAAAGTGTGTTCAGCGCTGCTGATGGTGTGCTGACAGATAAGCGCATGCGGCTCTCCACTGAAAATGTAGTCAGACTCTAATTCATAAAGATGAACAAATCAAGTATCCGAAACAACTTTTCTACCCTTGTGTCATCCTGGGGAGAGTAAAAGCTTGATGATTGGTTAAAATCACCTCACCAACCGTTTTAAGCTTTCAAATTACTAATCATGTTTATCTGTATCTTGGCTGGAAAATAATTTGGGCTTTCTGGCAGTGTGCAGCACTGATTCTATTAGGCAATCTATACTAAGCTCCACCAGATTTAAAATTACTAATCATGTTTATCTGTATCTTGGCTGGAAAATAATTTGGTCTTTGTAGCAGTGTGCAGTACTGATTCTATTAGACCATCTATACTATGCTCCACCAGATTTAAAATTAATAATAATTTTTAGCTGCATCTAGCCCGGAAAATAATTTTGGGTCTCCGAGATGTGCAAGAAACATAAGTGCCTTCTTGCTGCACTACCTGCAGCATGACCCTCAGATTGTCAGAATTCAAAGTAATTCTGACTACTGGGTTGCCACACTCTTAGATCCCCCACACTCTTCGATCAACCTTTTCATTTTAATAAAGACCAAAAAAATTGTCATTTTTGAAATTATAAGCATTAGCAGGTTATTAGAAACTGAAATCAAACAGTTTTCAACTCAAAACTTTATTCTAGGTGATGTTACATTTGCACATAGGACCCCTTGTTCGAAAGGAGCTTCTGAACTCTCTCGTCCATTGAATTTGTCCGGTTTTGGATGGTTTCTGCTTCGATTGTTTTGCATGAGGACAGAATGCAATCCCTGAGCTGTTGCTTAGATGTCAACTGCCTCCCGCTATCATAGACACTCCTTTTGATGATGCTCCAGAGGTTCTGAATGGGGTAGAGGTCAGGGGAGGATGGGGGTCACGCCATAAGTTTGTCCCCTTTTATGCCCATATCAGCCAGAGATGAAGATGTGTTATGTGCAGCATGAGAAGGTGCATTATCATGCATGAAAATGATCTTGCTGTGGAATACACGGTTTTTCTTCTTGAACCATGGCAGGAAGTGCTGTTTGAGAAACTCCACATACATTATGGAGTTCATCTTTACCCCTTCAGGTATCCTAAAGGGGCCGACAATCTCTCTCCCCATGATTCCAGCCCAAAACATTACTCCACCTCCTCCTTGTGGGCGCTGTAGCCATGTTTGCGTGGGGTGTCCATCAACCAGCCATCCTCCACTCCATCCATCTGGACCATCGAGCGTTGCACGGCACTCATCCGTGAACAAAACAGTTTTGAAATCAGTCTTCATGTAATATTTGGCCCACTGTAGCCATTTCTGCTTGTGTGCAGTGGATAGAGGAAGTCGACAGGATGGCGTACGCACAGCTGCAAACCTCTGAAGGACCCTGCATCTTGTTGCTCGGGGGACGTTGGAGGCACCAGCAGCTTCAAAAACTTGTCTGCTGCTATGACAAGGCTTTTTTGCCGCTGCTCTTTTAACCTGACGTAATTGCCTGTAGGAAAGAGTCCTAAATTTTGCCTTATCAGCACGCACACGTGTGTGCTGTGAATCAGCTACATACTTCTTGATTGCCAAGACACTTCATCCTGATCATCGCACAATGTTGATTGTAGTCATGCCTTGACCTAAACACTCCACAATTTGTTGCTTCTCAGCAGCCGACATATCCTTTTTCTTTCCCATTGTCGCAGAAAATGTAGGCTGCTTAATAATGTGGGACAGCCTTCTTAAGTAGTCTTGCCTTTCATTGGACACACCTGCCAAACTAATTAGCACATGTGTCTGCAATTGCTTACAGTGATATAAAGAGCCCTGACACACATCACCATCAATGAGTTTAACTGACAAACAAACAAATTCTTCCCTTATCACTCCTAAACACTTTTAGCATAATAATTTGGAACACAGTGTACATGTGCTTTTCCACAAAACACCTGTGGTTCACATAGTGAATCTTACAGTTCTAACTTGCCAACCGTGGTCTGTATGGAGTTGTTCAATAAAGGGCCCAAAATTAAGATAACATAGATGGGAGAGGTCTCTATGAAAAGGAATTCCTAAGTATTTGATACCCTGTGAGGGCCAGGCAAAGGGAAAGTTGGACTGGATGGAATCCTGTATGGATTTGGGGAGGGAGACATCGAGGGCCTCAGACTTTGCTGCATTGATTTTAAAATTTGACCATGTACAAAGTGATCTATTTCAGCCACAACAGCAGGGATGGATATATGTGATTGAGTGATATATACTAGGACATCATCAGCAAAAAGAGAGCACTTGTACTCGGTGCCTCCCACCTCAATCCACCTAATATTGGGGTTATGGCAAATTAATGAGAGCAGGTGCTCCGTCACTAGGATGTATAAGAGAGGGGACAGAGGACATCCCTGCCTTGTCCCATTGGTGATTATGAAAGGTGATGAAAATGTTCTGACGCGCCCCCTGAGCCTTGGGACGCCCGGAGCCGGACCCTTTTTGGTGGATGCTGGTGGTTGTAGCCTCCGTGGCTCAGGGTGGTCAAACCAGTGGGGGAACTATTTATGTGGTTTTGATGTTTAAATGTCCGACTACGCCACTCGTGGATTGCGGTCAGAGTGAACCGCCGCTGCAGGGCAGACCGATGAGGCTGGTGTTGTGGGTGCAGCAGAGCATATCATAACTCCCCATGGGAGAAGTATAGCCTCAGGGCAGTGTATGCGGAGGATGGGGGTGATGGTGCAGGGCAGCAGCAGTAACGACACAGAGTCAACGATGCAGTCCAGGGCCTTTACTCACAGTTCTTATTATCCAGACCACTTCTGCAGGTAACGGCTGCCCACGTCGTACTGTGCTCACCAGGTGAGGGGCTCAGACAACTCACAGACAACTTTGGAGCGCTTCACAGGACCCCCTTTGTGTGTCCTTTGTCTGGCCTTTCTTACCAACCCTTCTGTCCGGCTGCCTCGGGCCTCCTCTTGGTAAACTTGGCGCCAGTTTCCCTGACCCTATGTGGTGCCTTCCTAGCGGATGTAGCGAGGGGCTGCGCCACATAAAATGTCACAGCCTCCGGTTTCTAGCTGAGGGTCGTTTCCCGCCTCCACTAGTTTCGGGGTCCGGTCTCCCCCTTTGGCCTGACCCCTCCACGCAGGTGGATTCGGGCGTGCGGTGGCGACTCGCCCGTCCGCACCCCTGGAATCCCTTCGTTCCTCATTCCTGGAGCCTTCTCCGCTCCTCTTCCTTCCTTCTCCCTCTTCCAGGCCTGGGCCTCTGTTACTAGGCCCGCCTCTGGCACAGAAATCATGCAGAGCCCCTGATCCCTGTCACTTCTGCTCAGACTTCTCTCCACTGAACTAAGATGGTGCCAACCTTTTAAACTCCCTTCTCAATGCACCCAGGAACTGCTTCCTCCCTGCTCCTGCACTACAGGGTTCCCCTTCCTCAGTGTTTCCTCCCCCCACTCCAGCCAGGGACAGGGATTGTCGTGCCCATCTCAGGGGCATATTGGTCGCCCTGCCCCACTGCAATGTGGTGTAATGCATGCAGGTGTCGGGTCCTGATCCACACTCCATCCTTACCTGAGAGTGAGATATCACACCTCTGGGTGAGGCGCAATACCTCTGTAGCAACAGAGCCCTCAGGGTGCTTCCATTCCACTTATCTTCAGCCTAGGTGACGTATTGCGATACAGGGCCGTGATTTTGGCTATAAAAGGGTCCCCTAGACCACTACCCCAAGCTTTTTAAGAGAATAATATATGGTGTGCCAGGAGACTCTATGGAATGCTTTCTCAGCATCCAATAAGAGTATCTAATTACAAATTTTTAACTGCATCTAGCCCAGGAAATACTTTGTGCCTAGAAGCAGTGTCTGCTAGTCTGCGGATTATCCCGGCTGTTAAGCAAGCTACACCACCTGTAGTTTGGACACTTAATTTTTTCAAAGGAAATGCTTCGGGACCACGGGATACTCAGTGAAGAGCATCAGGAGGCACCCCAAGGCATAGGGGCTGGGACTGGCGGTAGGATGCCTTGCGTTGGAGAGCCAAGCTTGATCCTTATAAAAGCTTTTTAACTGCAGCAGCTTTAGTGGAAGCTACTGGAGCTGGAATTACGCAGCTGCTGGCATGAGACTTGCCCTCCAATAGATCCTTGTAAAAGGATTTAAAGTGTATTCATTCAAATTAGAGAGACAATTTAAATTAAAAAGCTTAGAGCTGCCTCCACCACAGGGGGGCTCGCTCGACCCACCAGCGGACAGGCACCAGTATTGGGAGAGGGGGGCTGGCCGTCAGGGTCCACGGCGGCTCTGGCACAAACACGGCGACACAGAGGTGGCACGGGCAGGAACGGACTGGCCGTGTCGGCTTCTCACTTTCTGGATTTTAGAAGGGCATGACATGCCTATATCTATGTCTCCCCCTCCTTTTACTCCTCCACCTCTTTTCTTTTCGCATGACTATATGTACTTGTCACTTTTCCATGTGTTAGTTGTGTCTTCTGAGCAGTTTGTCAGCTTTTGGACACCTTTGAAGGTGTTTTCTATGTTTTTCTATGTGTTTTTGTTTGCCTGCCATTGGTTTTAACGGTGTTCCAAGTTGTTCGACGAACAGTTCGTCGAACACACGGGTGTTCGACGAACTGAGCCGAACTCGAACAGTACGGGGGTGGCTCAACACTAGTTATGTGTGCGAGCTTGACTAGCTTCAGAGCCGCCACCAGGTTCCAGCCATTGTCACACACGACCATGCCTGACTGGAGGTTCAGTGGTGACAGCCACAGATCTGCCTGCTCTGTTACAGCTCTCAATAATTCTGCAGCAGTGTGTGCTTTCTCCCCTAAGCATATTAACTTCAGCACAGCCTGTTGCTGCTTTGCCAAGGCAGTGCTGCAGTGCTTCCACCTTTCGACTGATGTGGTCTTTTCAGAGATGGAGGAGGAAGAGGAGGAGGAGCAGGTGCAGGAGCTGTAGAATGTGGGGGTAACCCTGATTGACTCAGGACCTAAAATCCTTGACATCAGGAGGACATGTTCTATTCCAGGGTCCAACTGAGTCCTGGCTTCCACTATATTAACCTAGCGTGCTTTCAGCAAGATGTACAATCCCTGGCCACAAGCACATGTTTATGTGTCCGTGGTTAGATGGAACTTCCCAGTAACTGTGTTGTTGAGGGCACGGGTAATGTTCTAGGACATGTAAGGTGGGGACGGCAAACTGGGAGAATAGGGCGGCTGGGGACCGAGTACCAAGGGACGGCCACCATGAGGTTGTGAAAAAACTCCATCACCACAAGCCTAAAAGGCAACATTTTGAATACAAGCATTCGAGAAATGTGGCAGTTTAGTGCTGTTGTTATGATCTGCTACAAGCACTAAGGAAAGAAAGGAGATCTGTCCCTACAATAGAACTAAGCTAGATCCCTACGATGTAACGGGGAACCTGATCCTGCGATCAGACCCACTAAAGTCCTCAGCTAGTCTGTACGAAGACCTATAGATGCAAGGGAGGGATCCCTACAAGAACTAGGGACTGGGATAAAGTTGGACACCTCCTAGCAGAGATTGTAGCAGTAAAAGACAAACACACAACATAGAACATAAAGGTCCGATGACCTAGCTAAACAGACTGAGAAAGGTAACTAAGCACCAGGCAAGCTTAAGAGTAGAAATTACAATGAAGTCCAGCAAGGCCAGGAGGGTGGAGCAGGATTAAATAGGCAAAAAAGGTCATGTGACCAGCAAGATAGAAAAAACCTAACAGGAGAGTTCTAACAGTATCCCCTCTTCTATGAGGATCCTCCGGATCCCCTAGGCCCAGGCTTATCAGGAAACCTCTTGTGAAATGCTCTTACAAGTCTGGAAGCAGAAACAGCATCGGCCCTCACTCATGAGTTATCCTCGGGTCCGAAACCCTTCCAAGCGACGAGATAGTGCAAACTCCCTCTATACCGTCTAGAATTTAGGATGCGGGAAATTTCGTATTCCCCGTCCTCCAGCACTGGAGGAACAGTGGCAGAGGCGTCTCCATCCGACATATAAGCTCTTTTCAACAGAGAAACATGAAACACCGGATTAATCTTCCAGGAGGTAGGAACCTCCAACCTAACAGCAGATTGGTTACCTACCTGAAGCACCATAAAGGGCCCTACAAACTTGGGACCCAATTTTTTAGAAGGAATCCTCAACCGCAGATTCTTAGAGGACAACCAAACCATGTCACCAATAGCAAACAAAACCTCTTGCCGTTTCCTATCAAAGTACCTCTTACATTTTTTGTTAGCCTCCTGAAGATTACCACGCACATCGGTCCAAACTCTCTCCAAATCACCGGAAAAACTCTCCTCCTCAGGCACAGCCGATACCAATTTGGAGAATGACTCAAAAGACGGATGTCTCGCAGAACCACAAAAAAAAGGCAAACACCCAGCAGAAGAGGATGTAAGGTTGTTAAGAGCAAACTCAGCAAGTGGCAGAAACTCAGACCACCCCTCCTGATTGTCTGCCACAAAACAATGCAAGAACTGCTCAACATCCTGATTCTTCCTTTCTGTCTGGCCATTAGACTCAGGATGATATCCGAATGAAAACGACAAATGAACTCCCAACCTGTCACAAAAAGCACGCCAAAAACGAGCCACGAACTGAGGTCCCCTATCCGAAACAATGTCAGTAGGAATGCCATGTAGTCTGACAATTTCCTTGACAAAGGCCTTAGCGAGTGTCTTAGCGCAGGGCAGTTTGATGAAAGGAACCAAGTGACACATCTTGCTGAAACAATCCACGACCACCCAGATGACAGTAAAACCCTCAGAGGGGGGAAGGTCAGTTATAAAATCCATAGCCAGATGTGTCCAAGGTGCATTAGGAACCTCCAGAGGGCAAAGCAACCCCGCTGCAGGAGTATGTGAAGACTTACATCTAGCACACACCGTACATTGACGCACCCACTTAATGACTTCCTTCTGCCATCCAGGCCACCAAAAACTGCGACCCACAAGTCTCTTGGTCTCAGAAATTCCTGGATGCTCTGCCAACCGAGACTCATGACACTCAACAAACAAATCTCTCCTAAAGGTCCTAGGCACAAACAACCTCCCATGGGGAGTGTTAGATGGGGCATTCTCCTGTGCTTTAAGAATCTCATCATCCAAAACGGAGTCCAATGCAGCAATCACAATACCTTCTTGTAAAATGCTCCCCTCCTCCTCAGCACCGACCATGGGAGAAAAGCGGCGAGACAAAGCATCAGCTTTAACATTCTTCGTACCCGGGATGTAAGTAACGGAAAAATTAAACCGCGAGAAAAAAAGTGCCCACCTAGCCTGACGGGCATTCAAGCGCTTGGCAGCATCAAGATAGATCAGATTTTTATGATCAGTGAAAACCTGAATGGGAAATTTAGCACCTTCCAAGAGATGATGCCAGTGTTCAAATGCGAGTTTAATCGCCAGCACTTCCCGATTACCAATATCGTAATTAAGTTCAGTCTCAGAAAATTTTTTTGAAAAAAAAGCACAGGGATGTACTCCATCCTTGTTTTTCTGAGTCAACACCGCACCGATCCCCACCGAAGAAGCATCAACCTCAACCAAAAACTGCTTAGTCACATCAGGCTGCATAAGGATGGGGGCAGAGCTGAACCTCTGCTTTAGAAACACAAAAGCTTCAATGGCCTCAGTAGTCCACTGAACCGCATTAGCACCTTTCCTGGTGAGATCGGTCAGTGGTTTGACAATAATAGAAAAATTTTTAAGGAATTTTCTGTAATAATTGGCGAACCCCAAAAACCTCTGTATCGATTTCAAACCAATAGGCCTAGGCCATTCCTAAACCGCCTGAACCTTCACAGGGTCCATCTCAAAGCCCTCGCTGGAGATAATGTAGCCCAAAATACTAATTCTCTGTACAGCGAACTCACATTTCTCCAGCTTAGCAAAAAGCGAATTGTCAATCAATAACTGTAATACCTCACGTACGCTCCGCCAATGAGACTCCAGATCCGGAGAATAAATCAAAATGTCATCCAAACACACAACCACATTTTTGCCGATCAAAGGTCTAAGGATGTCATTAATAATTTTCTGAAAAAATGCTTGAGCATTGGTAAGACCAAAAAGCATAACCAGATTCTCAAAATGATCCACAGGAGTGTTAAAAGCAGTCTTCCATTCATCACCCTCCTTCATGCGCAACAAATTGTATGCCCCCCGGAGATCAATTTTAGAGAACCACTTGGCCCCCACTAACTGGTTAAACAAATCAGGAATCAATGGCAGTGGGTAAGGATTGCGTACAGTAATTTTATTAATCTAACGAAAATCCAGACAAGGACGTAAATCGCCATCCTTTTTTTAACAAAAAAAAATCCAACAGCCACAGGAGATTTGGAAGGCCTAATGTGACCGGCGGCCAAGCTTGTCTGTATGTATTCCTACAAAGCCTTTCTCTCAGGAATAGTAAGATTAAATAAACGACTTTTAGGAAGAGTCGCTCCAGGAACAAATTCACTGGTACAATCGTAGTCTCTATGGGGAGGCAAAATTTGTGACTCCTCCTCAGAAAAAACTCTCCAAAAATCCTGAATAGGTACAGGTAATTCCCCTTTTTCCACCGCAGCAATATGTCCGTTACAACACTTGTCATAACACTTAGGGCTCCAGGACTTAATTTCATTGGTAGATCAATCCAGTACAGGATTGTGCAATTTTAACCAGGGTAACCCCAAAATTACTGGAGAAGGCAAATTATTTAATACTACCAAATCCAAATTTTCTTGGTGAATACCATTAATAGTGAGGGGAAATTCACAGACCTTGTGAGTAACACTCTTCAAGGGGGAGCCATCGACAGAAACCACAGCAATAGGGGATGACAAAGGTTTGGGTTTTAATTTAAGCTTTTCCAAGAATCCCCCATCAATCACATTCAGAATAGAACCACAATCCACAAATATCCAAAATTCAATTAATTCTTCCTGAGCAGCAGTAGTAGCAGAAAGAAATACCCCCTTAGTATTTAAACAGGCAATACGGGCGTAACTGACCTTTTTTTTTTCTTTGTTCATACGAAGCACACAGTTCTTAATAAAATGGTCAGATTTCCCGCAATAAAAGCACAAACCTTCAGAAGATCTGCGGTCTTTTTCCTGAGAGCGGGGTGCCATCGCCCCAATCTCCATCGGCTCTCCAATGTCATTACAGACCTTCTCAAGACTAGGAGCTGACATGGCAGAGGATTTACTCTCATTAACCCTTGCACGTAGTCTCGTGTCCACCCGTATAACTAATTGCATTGCTTCCTGCAAGTTTCCAGGTGTGGGATAAGCAATCAGCAAATCCTTAACCCTTTCACCTAGCCCCGCAAGAAACAAACTTTTCAAAGCTGAATCATTCCACCCCACCTGGGCAGACCACCGACGGAAGTGAGAACAATATTTTTCCACATTACCTGATCCCTGCCTCAAACGTCTCAATTCAGTCTCAGCTGATGAGACACGATCAGGATCATCATACAACAAACCCAAAGCTGAAAAAAAACTATCCACTGATCTAAAGCATGGATCACTAGGTTGGAGAGAAAAGGCCCATCCCTGAGGTTCTTTGCGCAAAAGTGACATTATGAACCCTATGCACTGTGATTCATCACCAGAGGATCTGGGTCTCAAACGAAAATACAGCAAACAAGCATTTTTAAAGGAAAAAAACTCTTGCTGATCACCAAAAAATAAATCAGGCAAACGTACCTTTGGCTCCACAAAATGTGCTCCAGAACAGCTACTCACGTATTGTTGGAGCTCGGCCACCTCCAGAGAGATTCCCTGCAGGCGTTGAGCCAAATCCTGAACCGACTCCATGATGGAAACTGGAGGTCTTTCCTTAGAGATATTTTTGGGCTAGACTTACTATTATGATCTGCTACAAGCACTAAGGATAAAAAGGAGATCTGTCCCTACAATAGAACTAAGCTAGATCCCTACGATGTAACGGGGAACCTGATCCTGCAATCAGACCCGCTAAAGTCCTCGGCTAGTCTGTACGAAGACCTATAGATGCAAGGGAGGGATCCCTACAAGAACTAGGGACTGGGATAAAGTTGGACACCTCCTAGCAGAGATTGTAGCAGTAAAAGACAAACACACAACATAGAACATAAAGGTCCGAAGACCTAGCTAAACAGACTGAGAAAGGTAACTAAGCACCAGGAAAGCTTAAGAGTAGAAATTACAATGAAGTCCAGCAAGGCCAGGAGGGCGGAGCTGGATTAAATAGGCAAAAAAGGTCATGTGACCAGCATGATAGAAAAAACCTAACCGGAGAGTTCTAACAGCGGTGGACTGTGGGTGGTTGGCTGTGTATTTGTGTTTGTGTTCAAAGAACTGCGACAGGGACAACTGAACACTGCGCTGGGACAAGGACGATCATGTGGTTGCTGTTGGTGATGGCAGGTGCAGGGTGGGAGGCATCTTTGCCTGTGCCATGGACAGGGGATTGGTGTGCACACACAACAGCGGAACTGGCATTAGTGTCACCTGCAGACACAGTTCCTGGATCATAGCTTTTGGTCCAACCAGCCGAGTGCTTTGCTGTCATGTGCCTGAGCATGCTGGTGGTGGTCAGGCTGATAGTTTTGCTGCCTCTGCTGATGCTGGCATGGCAGATGTTGAAAATGGCCTTTTTGTTGTTATCTGGACAGTCTTTAAAAAAGAGCCAGACTCTGGAAGACCTAACAGTTGGACTGGCAACTTCCCTCGTGTTGGTGTTCCAGGGAACGGTTGACCACCTTGTGTATGTGGACACTTCTTGATCCTGCCTATAGTGGTGCTATGTCTCCCTCACCCTCTCTGCTGCTGTCCTTGCTGAACATGTCACATTCCCAGGTTACGTTAGTGACTTCTTTGTCCACCATCTGGTCTTCCACATACCCACTCTGGGTCTCCTCCTGACTTTCTGGAAATTATGTCTCATCATCATCCACCTCTTGCAATAGTAATTGCACTTTCCCACCGTCAACTTCTTGTGGCTGTAGCTGCTCAAATATTTGGGCATCGCTACATGCCATCTCCTCTTGCCCCGCTTAAAGCTGGCCAGGCAAGAGGCCAGAATCTATAAATGGAAAAATGAACAGCCCTTGGCATGTCAAAGTGTAGGATCACTTGTCTCCGGGCACTCGGCATGGTGGAAGGAAGGAGGATCTGCGTGAAGAATATATGGTCCTGACTCACGGCTACTGAGACTGGACTGTGTGGCAGGCAGGGAGGTGGTGGTGGAAAACTGACTGGGAGCATTATCTTCTATCTGACCAACAACTTTTTCACACTTCTGTGGCTTCATTAGTGGTGTACCTCGGCCCCCTAGAAATTGGGACAGGAAGGTAGTTCTACATGATGTGGGTGTTTGTTGTGTCCATCAGCAGGCACAGTTTCATCTTGCCCATAGCCTTGGCCTCTGCATGCACCATCAGCATCACGTCCACTTCCCCGTCCCTTGCCACGCACCTTGCCCATTTTAAATGGAGTGTAATATTTGACACGCTCCAAAAAATGTGACTATTATTAACGCAGTAATATCGGATCACGTGTGATGACCACGATTTTAGGCAGTTGGGTTAGAGATAGGGTAGGGATTGGCCAGCGACCAAGTGTGAATAGGTTGAACAACACACAAATGGCAGACTTTAACTGGTGTGTAATATTAATACAAGGAGCTCAGAGACAGAATTGTGGCAAGGCACAGATCTGGCCAAGGTTACAAAAGAATTTCTACAATACTCAAGGTTCCTAAGAGCACAGTGGCCTCCATAATCCGTAAATGGTAGAAGTTTGGGACCAGCAGAAGTCTTCCTAGACCTGGCCGTCCAGGCAAACTGAGCAATCGTGGGAGAAGAGCTTTGGTGAGAGAGGTAAAAAAGAACCCCAAGATCACTGTGGTTGAGCTCCAGAGATGCAGTAGGGAGATGGGAGAAAGTTCCACAAAGTCAACTATCACTGCAGCCCTCCACCAGTCAGGCCTTTATGGCAAAGTGGCCCAACAGAAGCCTCTACTCAGTGCAAGACATATGAAAGCCCGCATAGGGTTTGCTCAAAAACACATGAAGGACTGCCAGTCTATGAGATATAAGATTCTCTGGTCTGATGAGATGAAGGTGATATTTCTAAGTGGTATGTTTGGAGAAAACCAGGCACTGCTCATCACCTGCGCAATACAATCCCAACAGTGAAACATGGTGGTGGCAGCATCATGCAATTGGGGTGTTTTTCAGCTGCAGGGACAGGACGACTGGTTGCAATTAAAGGAAACCTGAATGCAGCCAAGTACAGAGATATCCAGGATGAAAACCTCTTCCAGAGTGCTCTGGACCTCAGACTAGGCTGAAGGTTCACCTTCCAACAAGACAATGACCCTAAACACACAACTAAAATAACAAAGGAGTGGCTTCAGAACAACTCTGTGACCATTCTTGACTGGCCCAGCCAGAGCCCTGACCTAAATCCAATTGAGCATCTCTGGAGAGAGCTGAAAATGGCTGTCCACCAATGTTCACCATCCAATCTGAAGAACTGGAGAGGATCTGCAAGGAAGAATGGCAGAGGATCCCCAAATTCAGGTGTGAAGATCTTGTTGCATCATTCCCAGGAAGACTCATGGCTGTACTAGCTCAAAAGAGTGCTTCTACTCAATACTGATCAAAGGGTCTGAATACTTATGACCATGTGATATTTCAGTTTTTCTTTTTTAATAAATTTGCAAAAATTTCTACATTTCTATTTCTTTTCAGTCAAGATGGGGTGCAGAGTGTACTTTAATGAGAAAAAAAATGAACTTTTAGAATTTACCAAATGGCTGCAATGAAACAAAGAGTGAAAAATGTAAAGGGGTCTGAATACTTTCCGTACCTACTGTATATGCATCTGGATTTGTCATTAGAAGGACTGTTAGTTCAGATGTGTATATAGCAGTAGAATACCTAATACCTCACTAATAAACTGCCAATTCTCTCCTTTGCACAGCAGCACCTCTCCCAACTCTGCCTGTCTGAAGGGTAGACTGTGACTAGCATAGGGTCACGGGTCTGTTATAGACCCGATGACGCTATGCGGGCAGCCAAACACTGTAATGTCACAACCAACAAGGCTGCGGCATTAAAGTGAGTGGCAAGCAATCCCTACATGTTTATTCGCTGTTAAAATAGCGCCAAACATGCAGGGCAGGGACCCGAGCTCCCGCCCGAGCATCCTGGAAGTACTTGCTGAGGGATGAGCATGTCGAACAGTGAGATGCTCGGGCGAGTACCAAACAGTAGCGAGCACGCTCGCTCATCACTAGTCATTAAGTTCATAGGTGATGTCTCACTAGCCAGGATAATCATAAGCCAAGCCTAGGATCCTTGAGGGTAAAAAAGTTCATGCAGCGCCAGTCCACGGCCTAAGAGCAGTGGACCATGGGCGGAAGTTGCATGAAGTGATCCTCTCATCGCTAGTCCAAAGTAATTCAATTGAATACTCATCTACACTCGAAAATGTGACTAATCTCAATCCACCAATATGCTTTATGGAAGTTTTCAATTTAGCTTCCGTATAGACATCTAAGCATTCGCCATCATTCCTTTGTAATACTTTTGATATATGAGGGTCATTTATTCACTGGGTTCTCATTCAAAAATCAAAAAATTGAAATCAATTCACACAAATCTTTACAAGGTTCATGGGAATTATTCTTATTTTGAATAAAAAAAAGTTGGTATTATTGGATCTGTAGCTGGATCTGTATTTTTTAAGGATCAATTTATTTTTGATATGCCTGCTTCAGAATGTTACAAAATTATAGCTGCATAGAATAATGAGGGCTATTTACAACATATCAGTACCCCCAAACTTATCCTGTCTCTGTATCGCATCAAGTTTTGCTTGTTTAATCTGCAATTGTGTCTTACAAAGTTTGTCCTACCACAGCCGCTACAAGGGGAGTGTATTGGAGGCCCCCCACTTTTATCTGATGATCGCGTATCTTTGTAAAGTTGGGCTCACTACAACCAGCTTATCACCTGGCCAACATCAAGTTCTATGTGACTCTTATGGTGAAATTAGTTTTAGAACTTTGTGGAATAACATAATAAACTTCAGCAAAAGTAAATACTAACTTTCTTCTTGGTGTAAAGCTTTCTTTTTTATCTGTACATTTTCATGTAAAGTTTTATCAACTTTGTAGCTTTATATTTCTCCATTGGCTAAGACACTTAGGGATTCATTAGTCTATGACTGAGATATCTCCAGAGATATTCTATCTCACATCTTGTCACCATACTACATATAAATATCCATGGACAAAGCCTCACATTTAGGTATCTGGTGGCCAAACCAAGCTGACAACACTGCTGTCTAGTTTAATCATCAATCTTGTCAGAGAACTGGGATAAAGAAGAAATAATAATCTAAAAATGAATGGAAAGAACAAGGAAATATCTGACGTGAGTAATATTTCCAGAACAGAAAAAGAAAGATTTAATGATTAGAACGAAATGTCTGATCTTTTTAAATCAATGTAAAGGATATGAGATATAGCTAAGGATGAGGAAGATTATTGTTAATAATAATAATAATAATAATAATAATAATATTATTATTATTATTTTTATTCTTTTTATTCTATCATTTATATTTATCTACCATTTGACATGTTGTTATTCTGGAAGGTTTAGCTTACCCGTATATTTTCTTTTACGTAGCTTCTTCATTTTCTTCATATGTTATATCTATTATTACAAGATTTAAGCATTTTCATGCGACTCAACAAAAGAATAATAAGTTTGAACAATAATGCGATTTGTTTTATATGATACCTTCATGTTATACTCAGTTAATACTTTGGGATTGAGGAGAGAAAACTAATAGTGCATTCCCAGTTTGGTGATTCCTGGATGTCAGTAGCGATGTAAGAATATTCTACACATGACTGATTGGTTGCAAAAATTTTTGTTACTGAAAATCGCTTCCAATCATTTGAATTGTGTTCCAACATCACATTTATTGACTTCTGTGAGGCCAAAAGAGATGAAAGGAATAGAAATAGAATTTTCAGTAAGAAATCTATCATGTGTGGAATTACTCTATATTGAGTGATTGCTCCAACCATCTACTGTCTACAGTAGTGGACACAGACAGAAGAGGGCCCCTGTGCAAGAACAATGTAAGGGCCATTTACAGTCCAATAGCTCATCATAATGCAAAATTCCATCAGCTTTGGAGGTAGAAATGGGTCCCCTAACCTCTAGGGCCCCTGTTGCACCAATGATATGTCCATCTCTGACTGTCTTTCTTATTTGAACTTAACCTTACAGGTTTTAGTACATTGAGAATGTTGAGTTGACATGTTTTCAGATTTTTCCTATTCAATGTTTCTGTGGTCGATTATCAGTTCCTTATGGTTGATTTTCACATGGGTAACATTAAAGATGATTTAATCTTTAGAAATTTGAATTTGCCAAGTTCAACAAATCTTTTCCCCTGAAACCGATCAGCAGTTTGCCCTGAAAAGATGTCTATAACACTCTGAAATCTACTAGGACTTTATACAACCCCTTACAATCTGTTTTTCGCGAACACAGCCTTGGAATGTCAAAGTGACCTTAGTAGCAGATGCTAACCTAATAGTTACCAACATCCCTTTTTATAACATAATGCCCTGATAGACTTTTATTCTTTTTTATTAAAATGGTCCAAAAAAAATCCACTTTAGTTACTTTTGATCTGACAGGCCATTCAGTACAGAACACCAACTAAATCTGACAGTGTCGCTCTCAGAGGTAACATCTTCCTGCATTGACTGAGATGAGAGATGTGCTACATATTCCATAATGCTCTCTGCTTCCTCCCCTTTGATAGGCTTTCTAGTAGACAAGGAGGACAATTGTCTGTGGTTGGCAGTACTGTTGTCTGGGTGGCTGATGACATTGGTAATGGTGGTGCTTCAGCCGCTGCTTTTTAAACTACTCCGTCCATTGAAATTACAAAATTCCCTTTTAGTATATATTTTGAACAGCATTACAGAAAAGTTTCAACAATCTTTTTAAATGAAGTTATTCAACTTTTGCCAAAAAGGAAGTAATAAAAAATGGTAAGTATGTATGTGATCAAAAAGTCAATAATTTCAGAAGTGCACTGTAATGATGTCGAGTATATAGATTTATATCTTGGCTAGTAAAACAGATGTGAAGAAAAATAAATTATGTATTATTATATGATATCCCATCACCCTAAAATGGCTACTTCATTCCCTGCTTAGGGTTTTATATAGGCTACGATAGTATAGTGCATCCAATCAGGAGAGGCTAAGAGATGAGATAGCTTTAAGACATTATGGAGAAGCCTATGCTGTCATACCATGAGGAGAGATGAGCGGTGTTCAACTCGAACTGTTCGCCAATCTCAAATTCGAGCTGTTTTGGGCGGTGTTCGAGCCGTTCGGCGAACATGAGCGATTTGAAAAAAATCCGGCTGTTCGAGGTTATGTTCGATAACGGTTCGTGCACCAAAATCATAAGTGGATTTTTTCACAGTAATGCTGATAATCAATGTTAATACGCAGTTTGAGTGTACAGTGGGGTGGGGGGAGGGGCAGCGGATGGATTTCTGCATAAATAATGAAGATCTCCATTTTTTTTTCTCTTTCCCGCATTTACAGTGGAGAGGTGCAATCTGTCAGCCTATCAGCAGCGCACACACGGAGCGAAGTGCTTTTTTTCACACAAGCAAGGGCATGTGTCATTGGCTGTGTATGTCACATGTCCTTGCCCTCTAAGACCCAGCCATTTTCCCCGTCACCACAATTTTCTCACTGCTGCAGCTGCGTGTTAGACGGCACCGCTGTTGCTGTGTGTGCTATACTTTCAGTGTTAATTTCAAGCCAATTTTCTCTGAAATATACAGATAGCTTGGGAGTAGGGAATAGTTGTGATTGCAGTCCATTTGAGGACTAGGTCCCAGCATTTCCTACGACTTTTAGCAGGCAGTTCTGTGCTCTTAAATAGATAGGTTGGGAGTAGTTACTAATTGTATTTGCAGTCCTTTTGAGGACTATTTTACAGCATTTCCTATGACTTTTTGCCAGGCAGGTCTGTGCCAGTGCTGTGCAAGTGTTTTTCACAGCATTTGGCTAAATCTAGCTAAGCAAATCCTTTTTTGGCCTCTTGCAGTGTGTGTTAGTCAGTGGAGTAGCGTATCTGTGTTGCAAGCTACACCACCTGTGTATAGAATACAATTTTTTTTACTGCACCTAGCCAAGTAAAACCTTTTGGGCATAGCATCATTCTATTAGGCCATCTATACTAAGCTACACTAGCTTGCAAATTACTAATAATTTTTATCTGCATCTAGCTTGGAAAATAATGTTGGGCTTGTAGCAGTGTGTGGGAATTATTCTATTAGTCCATCTATACTAAGCTTCATTTGCTTGCAAATTACAAATAATCTTTATCTGCATCTAGCTCGGAAAATAATTTTAGGCTTGTAGCAGTGTGTGGGACTTATTCTATTATTCCATCTATACTAAGCTCCACCAGCTTGGAAATTACAAATAATTTTTAGCTGCATCTAGCTTGGAAAATAATTTTGGGCATAGTAGCAGAGTGTGGCACTCATTCTGTTAGGCCATCGATACTAAGCTCCACCAGCTTGCAAATTACAAATAATTTTTAGCTGCATCTTGTCTGGAAAATAAATTTGGTCATAGTAGCAGTGTGTGGAACTCATTCTATTAGGCCATCTATACTAAGCTCCACCAGCTTGCAAATTACAAAAAAATTTTAGCTGCATCTTGTCTGGAAAATAATTTTGGGCATAGTAGCAGTGTGTGGTACTCATTCTATTAGGCCATCTATACTAAGCTCCACCAGCTTTCAAATTACTAATAATTTTTAGCTGCATCTTGCCTGTAAAATAATTTTGGGCTTGCAGCAGTGTGTGGGACTTATTCTTAGTCCACCTATACTAAGCTCCACCAGATTGCAAATTACAAATAATTTTTATCTGCATCTAGCTCGGAAAATAATTTTGGGCTTGTAGCAGTGTGTGGGACTCATTCTATTAGTCCATCTATACTAAGCTCCACTAGCTTGCAAATTACAAATCATTTTTATCTGCATCTAGCTCGGAAAATAATTTTAGGCTTGTAGCAGTGTGTGGGACTGATCCTATTAGTCCATCTATACTAAGCTCCACCAGCTTGCAAATTACAAATAATTTTTAGCTGCATCTAGCCGGAAAATAATTTTAGGCTTAGTAGCAGTGTGTGGTACTCATTCTATTAGGCCATCTATACTATGCTCCACCAGCTTGCAAACTAAAAATAATGTTTTATCTGCATCTAGCTCGGAAAATAATTTTGGGCTTGAAGAAGTGTGTGGGACTTATTCTATTCGTCCATCTATACTAAGCTCCACCAGCTTGCAAATTACAAATAATTTTTAGCTGCATCAAGCCCGGAAAATAATTTTAGGCTTAGTAGAAGTGTGTGGTACTCATTCTATTAGGCCATCTACACTATGCTCCACCAGCTTGCAAACTAAAAATAATGTTTTATCTGCATCTAGCTCAGAAAATAATTTTGGGCTTGTAGCAGTGTGTGGGACTTATTCTATTAGTCCATCTATACTAAGCTTCACCAGCTTGCTAATTACAAATAATTTTTATCTGCATCTAGCTCGGAAAATAATTTTGGGCTTGTAGCAGTGTGTGGGACTTATTCTCATAGTCCATCTATACTAAGCTCCACCAGCTTGCAAATTACAAATAATTTTTAGCTGCATCTTGTCTGGAAAAAAATTTTGTGCATAGTAGCAGAGTGTGGTACTCATTCTATTAGGCCATCTATACTAAGCTCCACCAGCTTGCAAATTACAAATAATTTTTAGCTGCATCTTGTCTGGAAAATAATTTTGTGCATAGTAGCAGTGTGTGGTACTCATTTGAAGTCCTTCTATACTAAGCTCAACCAGCTTGCAAATTACAAATAATTTTTATCTGCATCTAGCTCGGAATATAATTTTGTGCTTGTAGCAGTGTGTGGGACTCATTCTATTAGTCCATCTATACTAAGCTCCACCAGCTTGCAAATTACAAATAATTTTTATCTGCATCTAGCTCGGAAAATAATTTTGGGCTTGTAGCAGTGTGTGGGACTTATTCTGATAGTCCATCTATACTAAGCTCCACCAGCTTGCAAATTACAAATAATTTTTAGCTGCATCTAGCTCGGATAATTATTTTGGGCATAGTAGCAGTGTTTGGTACTCATTCTATTAGGACATCTATTCTAAGCTCCACCAGCTTGCAAATTACAAATAATTTTTAGCTGCATCTTGTCTAGAAAATAATTTTGGGCATAGTAGCAGAGTGTGGTACTCATTCTATTAGGCCATCTATACTAAGCTCCACCAGCTTGCAAATTACAAATAATTTTTAGCTGCATCTTGTCTGGAAAATAATTTTGGGCATAGTAGCAGTGTGTGGTACTCATTATATTAGGCCATCTACACTAAGCTCCACCAGCTTTCAAATTACTAAGAATTTTTTGCTGCATCTTGCCTGTAAAATAATTTTGGGCTTGTTGCAGTGTGTGGGACTTATTATTAGTCCATCTATACTAAGCTTCTCCAGCTTGCAAATTACAAACAATTTTTATCTGCATCTAGCTCAGAAAATAATTTTGGGCTTGTAGCAGTGTGTGGGACTCATTTGAAGTCCTTCTATACTAAGCTCAACCAGCTTGCAAATTACAAATAATTTTTATCTGCATCTAGCTCGGAATATAATTTTGTGCTAGTAGCAGTGTGTGGGACTCATTCTATTAGTCCATCTATACTAAGCTCCACCAGCTTGCAAATTACAAATAATTTTTATCTGCATCTAGCTCGGAAAATAATTTTGGGCTTGTAGCAGTGTGTGGGACTCATTCTACTAGTCCATCTATACTAAGCTCCACCAGGTTTCAAATTACAAATAATTTATATCTGCATCTAGCTCGGAAAATAATTTTGGGCTTGTAGCAGTGTGTGGGACTCATTCTATTAGTCCATCTATACTAAGCTCCAATACCTGTGTATGTAATAAAATTGTTTTACTGCATCTAACCCAGCCGATCCATTTGGGCTAATACAACAGTTTGGCCACTCAGCTTTGCTCATTTCCCATCCATTGTTTTTTGCGCAAACAACTCCAGAGTTGTCAATTAGTTAACCACCAAAATGAGTGGAAAAAGGCCTGCTGCTGGAGGAAAGGGGAATAGGCATGTTGGGAAGGGACAAAAAAGGTTGTGTCTGTGGGGTAGGTGTTAAAGCAACTGTAACATCTGCAGAAGAAAGACCATCTTCCAGCCAAACTAATATGTCTACTTCTTTTAGCGGACAATGTGATATGATCCCTTTCTTACGGCCACGTCAGTCGCTACAAATTCCAGATGAGGCACAAAAACAGCAGGTGCTTCAACGGATATCAAGTGCTCCTTTAAGTGGGCTCTCCTCCACCTCAACTTCAACATCACAAATGCTCCAGTCCTCAGAGGAGTCACCCCAAACGCACTTGCTTCCTCACAGCTCCCAAGTCTCCAGCTGCCCGTCTGAGTATGAGGTAGAACAGATGGTTGAGTCTGCAGAGCTGTTTACTCATACTATAGCCTGGGAATCAGAGGTCGGCTCCAGAGCTTCTGTGAATCCAGACGAGGAAATGATCTGCACTGATGCCCAGAATCATTATGAGTCAGATCCAGGACCAGACGCAGAAGGTTCTGACCATAATGTAGACCCTCGTTCCCAAACTGTAACTCATGTTGGTGGAGACAATGAGGAAGACGATGATGAGACTCAAATACCTGATTGGAGTGACAACTTGAGTTTTTTGTCAGGGCAGGAACAGGTTGGCTCTTAGGACGATAGGTGTGAGAACACACAGGGTGATGATGACGAGGTTGGAGATCCCACTTACTGTCAACCCACAGTCAGCCAGTCGATGAGGTCAGCAGAGGAGGTGGAGGAGGATGCTAGTGACGAAGAGGTCAGGTTGCGCCTTCCTGGACAGAGACTTAGTACTGGAAGCTCGTCAACAACTGCATCCTCAAACACAACTCGGCCTCTGACCCCAAGTCGTGGTGGCTCTTCAGATCGCATGGGTGCTAAGCCTTGCATAGCCTGGGCATTTTTTCAGATCGATAAGGATGACCCAACTCGTGTTATCTGTAACATTTGTCAGCAAAAGGTAAGTAGAGGCCAAAAAATACATAGTTTGAGTACTTCATGCATGAACCGTCACATGGATATGAAGCATAAGTTGCAGTGGGAAGCTCACTGTGCTACAATGCGGCCTAGCGGGCCGGGCCAGCCACCGTCTGCCCCATCTTGTGCATCCGTGGACTCGTCATCCTCTGTGACTGGGGGGACAGCAGTCACACCTGTTTTGGGACACAGACCTGCCACCTCTTAACCCACAACAGCCAGCGTGATTGGCCGGTCATCATTTTCTTTGGAGGTGGAAACACCAGCTGGTGTTCAGCGCTCTCCGACATCGAGAGCACCACCTTTGGATCAAGGCTACCTAACATGTCCACCTGCATCTTCCTCACAGACCGGCAGTTTGCCGTGGACACCCTTCTCAACCCCGTCTAAGCACAACAGCCAGCTCTCGGTCCCTCAGATGTGGACAAGTAAAAGACAATTTCCTCCTAGCCATGACAAAGCTAAGAGGCTGAATTTCACCATCTGCAAGCTCTTGGCTACAGAAATGCTGCCTTTCCGCCTGGTGGACACAGAGGATTTTTGAGATCTTATGTCCTTTGAGTGCCCCAGTACCAGATGCCCAGTCAGCACTACTTATCAAAGAAAGGTGTACCTGCGCTACACCAGCATGTCGCACACAACATCACCGCTTCTTTTAGAAACTCTGTGTGTGACAGGGTGCATTTCACCACAGACACTTGGATGAGTAGGCATGGACAGGGGCGTTACATGTCACTGACTGGGCACTGGGTAACTATGGTGACAGCAGCACAAGGGGCTGCTGTCCAAGTTTTGCCATCCCAACGAGTTGTGCGTCAATCCTCTTCATCTCGAAGTTCCTCCACTGCTTCTGCCTCCTCAACCTCCTCTCTGTCCTCCACAAGCACCCAAAGCCTGTCTGGTCATGCCACACGCTTTCTAACAGCGCAGAAGGGATCCTGCACACCTCCTTACTATGCTGGCAGCAGGGCTCAACGTCATCAGGCGTTTTTACTTTGAAATATCTCGGAAATGTGAGTCACACAGCTGAGGAGTTGTGGTCAGCTCTGGAGAACCAGTTTCATGAATGGTTGTCTCCACTGGACCTGAAACCAGAGAAGGCCGTGTGCGACAATGCTGCAAACCTGGGTGCGGCCCTTCGCCGGGGCAATGTCACACACGTGCCTTGTATGGCTCATGTGTTGAGCCTGGTTGTCCAGCAATTTTTAGCCCACTTTCCCGGACTAGATGGCCTTCTGCAGAGGGCACGGTCGCTGTGTGCTCACTTCCGCCGTTCGCATCCTGCAGCTCAGCAACTTACATCTCTACAGAAGTCGTTGGGCCTGCCACTTCACCGGCTAAAATGCGATGTGCCTACCCGGTGGAATTAAACTCTGCACATGTTGCAGCGATTTTGGCAGCACCGACAAGCCCTGGTGCAATACGTTCTGACGTTTAGCAGTGCCAACGGGATCCAGAGGTGGGGCAAATTACGCTGGAGGAGTGGTCTCAGATCAGGGACCTATGCACCCTTCTGCACAGATTTGAAATAGCGACGAAGATGTTTAGTGCTGACGAAGCCATTATCAGCATGACTATTCAGGTGATTTACATGCTGGAGCACATGTTAAAAAGAATTCGGAGTCAGGTGGTGGCACAAGAGGAGGTGGAGGAAGTAGAGGAGGAGGAGTTGTATGCGGAAGGGCTAACATATGCAAGGTCCAGACGGTCAGCAGCACCAAGGCGGCAGGCATGTGAGGGTGGGAGAGATGGTTTTACCAGGGAGCATGGTAGCAGCCAAACTAGAGAGGAAGGTGCAGGAGCCCAGAAAGAAGTGAAGGACGAACTGATGGAAGACTCATCAGATGAGGGAGACCTTGATCACATTTCTGTTGTGCGAGTTTGGGGGGAGAGGGCAGAGGAAGGAAGCATGATTGTTTCCTCGCCACCAACACAACAGGGACTTGGTGCTCCTGGATGCGCAAGACACATGAGTGCCTTCTTGCTGCACTATCTGCAACATGACCCTCGAATTGTCAGAATTCGAAATAATCCTGACTACTGGGTGGCCAAACTCTTAGATCCCCGGTACAAAAGTAAATTTGCTGAACTAATTCCTGCCATAGAAAGGGATTCACGCATGCAGGAGTATCAGCAGAGACTGTTGCAGAATCTTACTTGTGCTTTTCCACAAAACACCAGTGGTGCACGTAGTGAATCTCACAGGTCTAACTTGCCAACTGTGGGACTGTCGAGAGTTCAGCACTCAAACCGTAACAGAAACACAGTATCTGCTCATAACAGCAATTTTGCAGAATCATTTCAGAGCTTTTTTAGCCCATCCTTTGCAAGGCCACAGGAGACAAGAAGTCTGACACATAGTCAACGCCTAGAGACGATGGAACAGGAGTATCTCCAAGTAAACATCGAAGCCATGACTGTGTCACTGAACCCTTGCTCTTTTTGGGCTTCCAATCTGGATAAAGCTCGCCACTTACGCCTTGGAGATCTTGTCATGCCCTGCAGCCAGCATTCTCTCTGATCGTGTGTTCAGCACTGCTGGTGGTGTGCTGACAGATAAGCACACGCAGCTGTCCACTGAGAATGTAGGCAGACTCACGTTCATAAAGATGAACAATTCACGGATCCACAAGGACTTTTTATGCCCTGTGTCATCCTGGGGAGAGTAAAAGCTTGAGGATTTCGTAAAATCACCTCATCAACCATTTTAAGCTTTCAAATTACTAATAATTTTTAGCTGCATCTTGTCTGTAAAATAATTTTGGGCCTGTAGCAGTGTGTGGTACTCATTCTATTATGCCATCTATACTAAGCTCCACCAGCTTGCAAATTACTAATAATTTTTAGCTGCATCTTGTCTGGAAAATAATTTTGGGCCTGTAGCAGTGTGCGTTACTCATTCTATTATGCCATCTATACTAAGCTCCACCAGCTTGCAAATTACAAATAATTTTTAGCTGCATCTTGTCTGGAAAATAATTTTGGGCAGTGTGTGGTACTCATTCTAACCAACCGTTTTAAGCAACTCTGGGGCAATTGATGCCACTTAAGTGGTGTCTGTGCCTCAAATTTTTGGAAATAATGGAGACTCTTTTTGGAGTCCCCTTGCTTTGTTTTACGTGACGTTGCCATCGTCAATTTGAGGTTGGTTGGGTCTCCCCTCACCTTTTAACCGTAAGAAAATACAAACACTATGGCTTGGGGAAACACAGATGGTTGAGTCTGAAGAGCTGTTTACTCAGAGGACTGCTCCAAAGCTTCAGTGTCTGCTAGTCAGAGTAGTCACCCAGCTGCGAAGCAAGCTGCACCACCTGTGTATCTAATAATGATTTTTAAATGCATCTAGCCTAGGCATACTGTGGGGAACCCTAACCAAACCCAGACGCTCAGCCCCCTAATGCCCCCCCTTTCATTGACAATACAATCATGTAACTCTTACAACTGGATGGGTGAGGATCGGTCACAGCTTTATTAACTGTTTATATTCATTCCATTAGAAATGCATTTTATTTCTAAAATAATTCAGCTTGTTGCAGCATGCCCTGTGTCTCCAGTCTCCACAACGGCAAGTTGGCCAACATGTGTAACTCTCCAACATGTCCTTTCTATTTCCAGGCCACAGAGGATCCTGCTTACTCGTATGCAGGACTCCGACCCCCATCCATCACTCTTAACGCTTGTTCCACTCCGTCCTGGAGTCCTGACAGTAATATGTCCAGTCCAATATCCATTAAGTGAACACCGTCAGGCCATATGAGGCCTGCTTTATCTCCTTCCAGTTGTCGGTGTCGTATCACTACACAGCCTCTGTCAAAAAAGAAGAAGAAAAGAAGAAAAAAGGAACATATATATAATAATAATCTATAAATGATCACTCATAATGATACATCAAATCCTGTCTGATGTTTAAACCCGTTGGTACACGTGTATTTAAAGTATAAATCCACCAACTTTCCCTATTAAGGATCTTTCTCCTATAATCATCCACCAAATCTACACCAATCGCCACGTCACACGGAGGGGCCACCACAGTCAGTGAATCCTTCCTTATTTAGTATAGAGTCTATCAATACTTTGGGCGTATTAGCCCAGCTGCGATGCATTCTGCACCGCCTGTGTATCTAAAGAGAATTTTTAACTGCATCTAGCCAAGGCAGACTGTGGGGACCCCCAACCAAACCCAGACGCTCTGCATCTAACCCAGCCAATCATTTGATAGTATTGCTAGTAGCAGAGTCGCATGGGCTCTAAACCTTGCATGGCCTGGGCATTTTTTCAGATTGCTAAGGATGTCCCAACTCATGTTATCTGTAACATTTGTCACCAAAAGCTAAGTAGAGGCCAAAAAATCCATAGTTTGAGTACTTCATGCATGAACCGTCACATGGATATGATGCATAAGTTGCAGTGCGAAGCTCACTGTGCTACAATGCGGCCTAGCGGTTCGGGGCAACCACCATCTGCCCCACCTGTGTCATCCTGGGGAGACTAAAAGCTACTGCGTAGTATTTTCCAAAAATTTGGGGAACCAGGAAAAATCCTACACCGTCCAATTAGTAAGATCTTTATGGAGTTGTTAAAAAAAGGGCCCAAAATTAAGATAAAATAGATGGGAGAGGTCTCTATGAATACGAATTCAAAAGTATTTGACACCCTGTGAGGGCCAGGCAAAGGGAAAGTTGGACTGGATGGAATCCTGTATGGATTTGGGGAGGGAGACATCGAGGGCCTCAGACTTCGCTGCATTGATTTTAAAATTTGACCATGTAACAAAGTGATCTATTTCAGCCATAACAGCAGGGATGGTATATGTTATTGAGTGAAATATACTAGGACATCATCAGCAAATGCAGAGCACTTGTACTCGGTGCCTCCCACCTCAATCCACCTAATATTGGGGTTATCGCGAATTGATTAGAGCAGGTGCTCCATCACTATGATGTATAAGAGAGGGGACAGAGGACATCCCTGCCTTGTCCCATTGGTGATTATGAAAGGTGATGAAAATGTTCCAATTATCTTCAGCCTAGCTGACGGATTGCGATACAGGGCCATAAAAGGGCTATAAAAGGGTCCCCTAGACCCCTACCCCAAGCTTTTTAAGACAATAATATATGGCGTGCCAGGAGACTCTATGGAATGCTTTCTCAGCATCCAACGAGAGTATCTAATTACAAATTTTTAACTGCATCTAGCCCAGGCAATACTTTGGGCCTAGTAGCAGTGTCTGCTAGTCAGCGGAGTAGCCACCGCCTGTAGATCTAATAACAAATTTTTAACTGCTTATAGCCAAGGAAATACTTTGGACCTAGTAGCAGTGTCTGCTAGTCAGCGGTTATCCCACCTGTTAAGCAAGCTACACCACCTGCAGTTTGGACACTTAATTTTTTCAAAGGAAATGCTTCGGGCCCCCGGGACACTCAGTGAAGAGCATCAAGGAGGTACCCCAAGGCAAAGGGGCTGGGACTGGTGGTAGGACACCTTGCGGTGGACCGCCATGCTCGATCCTTATAAAAAGCTTTTTAACGGCAGCAGCTTTAGTGGACGCTACTGGAGCTGGAATTCCCACAGCTGCTGGCATCAGACTTGCCCTCCAATAGATCCTTGTAAAATGATTTAAAGTGTACTCATTCAAATTACAGAGACAATTTAAATTAAAAAGCTTAGACCTGCCTCCACCGCATGGGGGCTCGCTCGACCCACCAGCAGACAGGCACCAGTATTGGGAGAGGGGGCTGGCCGTCAGGGTCCACCGCAGCTCTGGCACAAACCCGGCGACACGTAGGTCGCACGGGCAGGAACGGACTGGCCGTATCAGCTACGCACTTTTTTGGTTTTAGAAGGGCATGACATGCCTATATCTGTGTCTCCCCCTCCTTTTACTCCTCCACCTCTTTTCTTTTCGCATGACTATATGTACTTGTCCCTTTTCCATGTGTTAGGTGTGTCTTCTGAACAGTTTGTCAGGTTTTGGACACCTTTGAAGTTGTTTTCTATGTGTTTCTCTGTGTTTTTGTTTGCCTGTCATTGGTTTTAATGGTGTTCGACAGTGTTCGATGAACAGTTCGACGAACAGTTCAGCGAACATACGGGTGTTCAACGAACCGAACCGAACTCGAACACTACGGGGGTGGCTCATCTTTAGCCATGAGGTTATATTAACCTTCTGTGACTAATGTAATCATTAACAATGTTTAATGTTATTTTGAATTCTCCAAAACATGCAAATTTCATAAAATTTTGCTTGATTTCAATTTTGCATCAAATTGATTTGATGATCTCTAGGTAGCAGGACTTATAACATTTATTTTTTTCAAAGTTTCTTTTCCATGTAAACTGCAATTCTAACCATGTCAGCAGTAATTCGACTGTAACACATTATGGACACAGTCGCAATGGTTAACACCCAGATGTTAATGGATTCATACATTTCAAGGGAGATTATCAGGGAAACTGCACAATGTAGCAATCTCAAAAATTCTGTAGATGCTTATATTGAATCAGAGATTCCAGAAAATTGTCAGGTCCTCTTTAATATTTAATTTATTTTATTGACACAGCATCAACATATCCCTTATACAGATAGCTACATCACTTTGCCTTAATCTAGCTGTTTTGTAGTGATGAATGGGCGCAGACTCCTCCAAGTCAATATGTAGAACTATTCAACAATTCCTTGAAATGTTTAGATACAGTTATTACTGCAAAAAGGGGTCACACACGGTATATTGGATTATTTTTCTTTCTTTAAAAAATGACAAAGTCCAATATTTTAGACTCCATTGTTTTATTTAGTTCTTTTTTATCTACTTTTAGAACTTTTGTGAAAATCTGATGTAGTCTTAGGTCAAATTCAGTTAGTTTTTCTACTCTGTACAGTAAGTGTTATAACATTCCTTATAGAGTATGTGATATACTGAGGCCTCTCTTAGTCTTGTGTCCTACTATAAGTGTCATTGCTTTTCTGGTCTAAATGCAGGAGCGAAACAGGACGGTGGTCACAGAATTTTACATCTTAGGATTTCAAGTCAGCCAAAATTTGAGAATTTTACTGTTCTGCTTGTTCCTTGTGGTTTATTGTCTGATAATATGTGGGAATCTCCTGATAGTCACCCTGGTGTCCACCAGCAAGAACCTCCACACTCCAATGTACTACTTCATCTCACAATTGTCCATCAGTGACATCTTGTTGACTTCTGATATTGTTCCGAACATGCTCCATATTTTACTGAATAGCTGGAGTACCATTACTTTTACTGGATGTATCACTCAGTTTTATTTCTTCTGCTCCTCAGTAGTTTTTGAATGCTTTCTTCTCGCTCTAATGTCTTTTGACAGATATGTGGCCATCTGTAACCCCCTCCGTTACACCTCTATAATGACAAACCATCACTGTGCCATATTGGCCACATTCTGTTGGATGTTTGGATTTTCCATTACTTTAATTTACGTCATAACAACAGCAATGCTAAACTATTGTGGTCCGAAAATCATTGACCATTTATTCTGTGACCTTGATCCCTTATTAGAACTTTCTTGTTCTGAAACCTTCATAGTAAATTTAGAGATTTACTTAGTAAGTATTCCAATTGTAATTATTCCAACCGTGGTAATTTTAGCATCTTATACCTACATTGTTGTCACAGTGTTAAAGATCCCATCCAAAACCGGTAGGCAGAAAGCCTTCTCCACCTGTTGTTCCCACCTCACTGTGGTCTCCATATTCTATGAGACTTTATTTGGTGTCTATGTCGTCCCAACAAAAGGCCGAACGCTCACGATGAGTAAGATCCTCTCACTGCTATATACTGTATTAACTCCTTTGGTCAACCCCATCATATATAGTTTGAGAAATGAAGACATTAAAAAAGCCGTACAGCAATTAATTCATAAGCAAAGCTGGAAAATGAGCCAGAATATTCTAAACAGATAATCCATGAAAGCAAAAAAAATATTTAGTGGACGCCCCCAATCATTAATCTATAAAGTATTTGAATAAATATTCTCCTTTATTATTTACCTTGGTTCATGGTATGAGGTTAAATGAACTCTTTCATCACTAACACAGATGGAAAGATGAAGCTTTGGAAGTCAAGGACACATCAAAGTTTTTAGGATACAGGGAAAGGTTCCTGACCCCAATGTCTATAAAAAATTAGTTGGTGATCCAAATGTAAGAATTCAGCATACGAATAAATGTTAACTAGGTTCTGACAGGGGGCTTCATCAATGACGAAAATTAAATTGTAAACTGGTTAACTAAATTTTATATTGTCTACCTAATATTCATAAAAAAAATGTGGAAAACCTGTCTGGACATTCCATTATTTCAGTTAGTGGCTTATTTTTTGATTTGTTGCTTGCTTTGATGTCTTTATTCTTCACACCTGCAAAGATCATAATGAGTGGTCTTTAATATTATTTACCAATAGCTGTATTAAAACCACAAACTAACAGGAAGGAATGCAGCTCCTCAAAATTGTTACATGAAAATTACTTTCTGTTCCATGATTCATTTTACTTTTAGAAACTAGACCCCCTTGAAGAAGCCGGTCACCTGGCGAAACGTGCATTTTGGATATTTGCCCTTACAAACAAAAGAAACCCCTAAAAGAAGCAAATCATCCCAGCAAAACAGGTATTGGGATATTTGTCCTGACCAAAAGAGTAAGGAAAGTGCAATTAATAGAGAGAGAGCAGCAAGCTACCGGGCATTCAGTTATCACAGCAGGACATACGGACAGTCATATTGCTTTAATGAGTTGCCTGATATCGATCAGCATTTGGATGCACGCTTCAATTCATATAGTAATAGCATGCATGTGTCCCTACTTATACTGTCCAAAAGAAAAGACACACTAGTCTATCCTGACACAAGCAGAGTTGTAAGAATAAATCGCTCTACCAATGTTTGAGGTTCCCGATTAAAAAATAGCTACATTTGGTAAAGGAATTATGAAAAATCAGTGGAATGTAATATATGTAAAAACAACAAAATGTATAACAATGGACCATCATTCCAGTATGAATTGTCTTTTTTGTAAAAGCCAGTCTACCGTTCAAGTCTTGATATTGATCCCTCGAATGCATGAGCCTTTTTACAGCAGGCCATAAGAAACTCTCTCCTAAAAATCCTAGAGAACATTCTACTGTCATAATTGTAAATACTTTTATGCCCAAAAATAACCAAAGTATTCTCGGAGTGATACTTTTATTGGCTAACCAGAAAAAAAATATATATATACACCAGCTTTCAGAGCACAGAGGCTCCTTCTTCAGGGAATATTATGAATGTGTAAAATCGCCTGAAGAAGGAGCTGCTGTGCTCTGAAAGCTGGTGTATATATATATTTTTTTTCTGGTTAGCCAATAAAGGTATCACTCCGAGAATACTTTTGTTCTTTTTGGGCATAAAAGTATTTACATTGATTTTTCTGGCTAATACGGTACCACAATATAACTTTGTATTGTACATCACCGCCATACTTAAAAAGAAAGGTAACATTTTATTTCTTTTATTTAAAAGCTGAAAAATTCTTTGGAGAAATATTGTAAAATAATTAGTTATTCTCTGTTGCTGCTTTTCTATAGAAAACAAATGCTTAACTATGCTGTAACAAATGCCTAGAGCCATTCACCATATCTTGCTTAGAGATCTATGAACTTTGAGTAGGATGGACTAGAAAGGGTGCAGAATCTTGATGGTGTGCATGTTCTGCCTTCTTTATAGCATCTACAGTGAAAAAGAGCAAATTTTGCACGGATCTCTTAGGGCTCGCTCACATGAGTGTATAGCTCTGACGAGTGCTGTCTGAAGTTTTATCGGGTAGCACTCGGACCTGTGTTATACTATGGGATTGTGCAGATCTGCCAATTCAGCATGAGAAAAAAATATCACAGCATGCTGTGAGTGACTCCAGAATTCGGACCACGTGCACCCATACAACTCTATGGGTACATGTGAAACATTGGACTGCATTTCATTCAAGTGCAGTCTGACATCTGCAGACTCAGACAATGTGCCAGGATCGGGCCCCCACCACCATTCACCGAAACCGCGAGCTCAGTGATGGGAGAGGGAGAGATGCTCCCTCTCCCATCAGTCCCCATAGCGTCCTCTTTGTCTGACGTCATCACTTGGCACCCAGCCCGCTGTGCCGAAGATGTGTGCGGGCCGAGCACTAATAGCAGCGGGGGAACCAGGAGGAGAGAGGGGTGAATATTGTGCTTATTTATTTATGTTTTCTTATGGGAGGATTATGCTACAGACTGCCTATGAGGGGGTGGGGGGATTATTCTACAGACTGCCTTAGGGGGATGGGGGAATTATGCTACAGACTGCCTATGAGGGGGTGGGGGGATTATTCTACAGACTGCCTTAGGGGGATGGGGGAATTATGCTACAGACTGCCTATGAGGGTGGGGGGATTAAACTACATACTGCCTATGGGGGGTGGGGGAATTATGCTACAGACTGTCTATGGGGGGTTGGGGGAATTATGCTACAGACTGCCTATGAGTGGGTGGGGGGATTATGCTACAGACTGCCTTTGGGGGATGGGGAATTATGCTACAGACTGCCTATGGGGGTGGGGGGATTAAACTTTATACTGTCTATGGGGGGTGGGGGAATTATGCTACAGACTGTCTATGGGGGGTTGGGGGAATTATGCTACAGACTGCCTATGAGTGGGTGGGGGGATTATGCTACAGACTGCCTTTTGAGGGGTGGGGGACTATGCTGCAGACTGCCTATTGAGGGGTGGGGGATTATGCTACAGGCTGCCTATGGGGGGAATTATCCTACAGTCTCTGCCTATGGGGAGTGCATTATACTATATTGATTACAATCTGGCGCATTATACTATATGGAGGTTATTTATAGAGTGTGGGGATTACAGTTAGGGTCATATAGTGTGGGAGATTATGTGGGGTCTTTGCACAGTGTAGAGGCCATTATACAGTGTGGTAGATTATGCGGGGTCTTTGTATATTGTGGAGGCCATCATACAGTGTGATAGATAATGTGGGGTCTTTGCACAGTGTGGGGGCCATCATACAGTGTGGAAGACAATGTGTGGTCTTTGTGCAGTGTGGGGGCCATCATACAGTGTGGGAGATATTGTGGGGTCTTTGCACAGTGTAGAGGCCATCATACAGTGTGGGAGATAATGTTGGGTCTTTGCACAGTGTGGGGGCCATCATACAGTGTTAGAAATAATGTGGGGTCTTTGCACAGCGTGGGGGCCATCATATAGTGTGGGAAATAATGTGGGGTCTTTGTATAGTGTGGGGGCCATCATACAGTGTGGGAGATAATGTGGGGTCTTTGCACAGTGTGGGGGCCATCATACAGTGTGGGAGATAATGTGGGGTCTTTGTATAGTGTGGGGGCCATCATACAGTGTGGGAAATAATGTGGGGTCTTTGCACAGTGTGGGATCCATCATACAGTGTTGGAGACATCAGTTTGGAGGCTACTAAGGGGTCAGTATAGTGTGTGTTGGGTACTTTACAGTGAGGAGGCATTATACTTTGTATAGGAGAGCATCATACTGTGTATATGGGAGCTGTACATGGGGGAGACTCAGGACATTATTAAATGTTAAGTGGGCACTTATAGGGGAACTCAGGCTATTGTGACTGTCAGAGGGGCACACCGGGGGAATTATTACTTTCTAGGGGGCAAAATGTGGGCACTGTTTTCTAGGGCACTTGCATGGTCCATTACTATATTCTAGAAGGTTGTTTTACCATCTTGAGAGCATACAGAAGGTGCAGTAATATGAATACTTACAGCAGCAGCGGCTCAGTATTGCGGCATTAGCAGGAAGAGGTGATTGTGCAGGTTGGGAATAGATGGGGACGGGGCGTGAAATGTAAGGAGTCAAATGTGTCTTTGTTGTGCTCTCTGTAGACCTGAGAATCTGAGTCCTGGATGGAGAAGTCGTTGTGTCGGTCTGGGCCCGATGGAAAAGTGAACATTTCAATCAGAAAGAACGTCAGCTGTAAGGTACTATATATAACCGTGCTGTGATCTCTTATATGTTCTGCAGGACTATTTTTGTAATCAGGGTTACTGGTTAGGGGCCCACTCAAAAGTTTCGCCCCCTCTGAACCAAAACCCTAGCTACTCATCTGTATAAACAGTTTGACAAGAGTTTTTCAAAAATGTTACTATACAACGACACAAAAAATATAAAATGAATAAATGAATAAAAATAAAAAAAAGATAATGATTGAGACATCATAAATATTATAATCCTCCATAAGAAAATCACTGAAGGAAGAGGAGGGAAAAGGAGGGAACAGGAAATGTCTGAATGGGGGGGCGGGGGGGGAGTACATATTCTAATCCGATTCCTAATGGTTTCAAAAGATATTGCCGAGTGTTTTCTGGACATCCATTTAATCCATCAGGTCTGAGAGTTGAAAGTTTAAAAATCCAATATGACTCCCTATTCATGAGCCTTTGAATTCTGTTATAAACATTTTCAGATATATGTTGTGTTACAGTGAGTTTCAAATTAGCAGGGTCTTTATTGTGTTCAACTAAAAAATGCCTCGAAAGTCTATGACATATGATTCCATTTCTGAAGTTAAGCCTGTGTCCATTCATTCTGTCATGTACGGCCTGAGTACTGTGACCCACACACTGCAATTTGCATTCACATTCTAACAAATAAATTGCAAAATTGGTATTGCAATGGAGAAAATCTTTGATCGAAAAAATGCTTCCCCCCGTGGATCTAGAACGAAAATTGTCTCACCATCTTGCAACAGAGATAATTGTTTCCATTGCATCGATCGGATCCCATCATGGGAGAAGATGTAGATTTATATAAGTAGATTTATTGGACAAGAACTTCCCGGATTAACAGGTTTTATTCTACTGGGGGCAACGTGATTTTTTAAATTCCTTTTTCGACGGAAATAAATATTCGGATGATTGGGAATGCTACCTGATAGTATCGGGTCATTTGTGAGAAGTACCCGATATTTAAAAAAATATCTTATTTTTTGTGAGATTGATTATAAGTTGTTTACAAGACTATATTTAATTTTCTTGTCAAGTTCTATCCCACCGGCACCCAAAGATTTCTTGATCTCTCTCGGTTTCAATGTACAGTCATCTTGTTGTAGATTAACAGTACGTTGAAAAGCATCATTAATTATTTCCTAAGGATAATGTTTCTCCCTAAATCTTTTTTCAAGGATTCAGGCTTCTTTTAGGAAATCCGTGTTGCTGGAACAATTTTTTTGTATCCTCCTGTACTGACCATATGGGATATTAGTGACCCATGTGGGGTGATGACCTCTATTAAAAGTGGCGATATACCCTCATGTGACCACAGCCATACCGTAGATATAACATTATTACAGTCACAAACAGAGTATACAGACTCTGCTCTGGCTCTGTTCTCACTCTTTCACTATGACTATTATACAGAAGGCAGTGCACGCACATAGTAAAGACATCCCACCTGACTCCTGGTGCACGTCACTATGGCCACGGACTGCAGGTGTGGTTTACCCAGGACAGCTATGTGACTCTCTGTCCTGCTGAGCACTCTCCGTGGCTCTAACATCATTATAATAATAGTGAGAGTGTTGTGTAGACTGCGCTCCTGCGTTCCTCTCACTGTAGCTCACATAAAGCAGAGAGCACACATAATTAAGACTCCCCACTGCCATCATCCACACACCTGTAATAGGGGCCACAGGAAAACCCTTGGTTTACCCAGGATCACTCCATGACTAAAACTCCTGCAATGCAGAGCACTCTCTGGATTTGTTGTTTTTATAAATGGTGAAAAACTAAATTCGGAAATTTGTAAAAAAAAATAATTTTTTTTTCTTTTATCAACCATGTTTGATGACATATTTTTAGCACCTTGAACTGAAGTTTTACTGAAACCATTTTGGGGTAGATACGATGTTTTGATCGCCTCTTATAGCAAGCTGCGGGGGTCAAAAAAGCATAATTCTGGAGTTTTGATTTATTTTCTCATTATGCTGTTAACTGATCGGATTAATTTACTTAATATTTTGATAGATCAAACTTTTTTTGTTTACTTTTAATCAATACATGCAAATTATTTTTCCTGAGCGTTTCTGCATCTCCCTGGCAGAAAAAAATCGCATGCGGATTGTACATGCGGATTGTACATGCTTTTTTCCTGCCAGGGACAAGCGGATGTGAAGCGTTCTTCACATGCATTTCCGCATGCGGGTTGACAAGTGCTTTCCAAGCGATTTTAGCATCACTTGGAAAATGCTTGACAACTTGGTCACACTATATAAATCCATGCAACCGGCATGGATTTATATAGTGTGACTGAAAGAATGTTAAAAAATAAAAAATAAATATTATACTTACCTTCTGATGGCTCCCGGAGTCTTTATTCGATGCATCTCGGCTTGCCGGCAGCTTGCGGTACACTGAAAGGACCTGCCGACATCAGCGGTCACGTGACCCGTCACATGACTAAATGACATCATGGCAGGTCCTTAAGTCTACCGCGATCTGGAGAGCATGGCAGATCTTCTACCAAGAGTTTTTTAAGCATTTCTGCAAAGGAATTGCCGCTGCGGAAACGCTTAAAAAACCCATCGTGGGCACACAGCCTAAGGGTAACACACTGGGTGATACTTTATTGAACCACCAACAGACAATTAGATATAGAACAGTCCCAGCAAATACAGAAGATGGTGTAAATTACAGAGTCTCACCATTATGTTGGCTCACCAGAATTAAAGCAGCTGCAACTTCTGGGCTTCCAGTGCTAATTACCCCAATCAGCGGCAATCTGCTTTTGGAAGGCACCCACAAAGAGGAAGTAACAACATGCTTAGGAAGCTGAAAGTCCATGGAGGTACATGGCCAGGTGACCTGATTGTCCCAACCTGGCTTCTCCGAACGTCTCCACGGGACCAGGTAACTGGACGGCCCCAACCTGGCTTATATAGACCCAATAATTCTATGCGGCCAGCCAATCACTGTAATGCCACAACCAAGATGGCTACAGCATTACAGTGCATGGCAAGCAATCCCTGCATGTTCTTTGGCGCTCTAAAGAGCGCCAAACATGGAGAGCAGGAACCCGTGCTCCGGCCTGATCAACTCGCCGAGCATCTCGAGCAGTGAGATGCTCGGGTGAGTACCGAGCAGTGTCGAATACGCTCACTCATCACTAATCCTAACAAAATAAATTGACATTTGAAAAATGATGCAGATGTAAAGTAGAAATATGGAAATGTTAATTGTTAATTATTTTGTACAGCATGATTAACCGGTTTAAGGACATGAAGATTAAAAGTTTGAAAATTGTGATTTTTTTTAAAGTCGCCAAAATTGCAATATTTTCACAAATAAATGCAAGTTATATCAAACAAATTTTACCACTATAATGAAATGCAATATGTCATGAAAATATAATCTCAGAATCATTGGGATTTGTTGAAACGTTCCAGAGTTATTACCTCATAAAGTGACACTGATCAGATTTTAAAAAACTGGCCTAGTCATTAAGGTCAAAATTAGCTTGGTCACTAAGGGGTTAATATTCAAACGACATCTAACTATCTGACTAGGAGAAAATTGATGGTAACCAATGGTAACCAACAGACTTATTAACAACACACTGCAATATAGGACTTTTTAGGCTATGAAAATTTAAAAAATGGTCCAAAAAAATTCAATTTTGGGGGCAGATACAGTGGGTACGGAAATATTCAGACCCCTTTCAATTTTTCACTCTTTGTTTCATTGCAGCCATTTGGTAAATTCTAAAAAGTTCATTTTTTTCTCATGGAAGTACACTGTGCGCCCAATTTGACTGAAAAAATAACAGAAATGTAGAAATTTTTGCAAATTTATTAAAAAAGAAAAACTGAAATATCACATGGTCATAATTATTCAGACCCTTTGCTCAATATTGAGTAGAAGCACACTTTTGAGCTAGTACAGCCATGAGTCTTCTTGGGAATGATGCAACAAGTTTTTCACACCTGGATTTGGGGATCTTCTGACATTCTTCCTTGCAGACCCTCTCCAGTTCCGTCAGGTTGGATGATGAACGTTGGTGGACAGCCATTTTCTCGTCTCTCCAGAGATGTTCAATTGGGTTTAGGTCAGGGCTCTGGCTGGGCCAGTCAAGAATGGTCACAGAGTTGTTCTGAAGCCACTCCTTTGTTATTTTAGCTGTATGCTTAGGGTCATTGTCTTGTTGGAAGGGGAACCTTCGGCCAAATCTGAGGTCCAGAGCACTCTGGAAAAGGCTTTCATATGTCTTGCACTGAGGAGAGGTTTCCGTCGGGTCACTCTGCCATAAAGGCCCAACTGGTGGAGGACTGCTGTGATAGTTGACTTTGTGGAACTTTCTCCCATCTCCCTACTGCATCTCTGGAGTGATCTTGGGTTTCTTCTTTTCCTCTCTCACCAAGGCTCTTCTCCCATGATTGCTCAGTTTGGCTGAACAGCCAGGTCTAGGAAGACTTCTGGTGGTCCCAAACTTCTTCCATTTAAGGATTATGGAGGCCACTGTGATCTTAGGAACCTTGAGTAATACAGAAATTCTTTTTTAACCTTGGCCAGATCTGTGCGTTGCCACAGTCAAGATGGTGCAGAGTGTACTTTAATGAGAAAAATAATGAAATTTTTAGAATTTACCAAATGGCTGCAATGAAACAAAGAGTGAAAAATTTAAAGGGGTCTGAATACTTTCCGTACTCACTCTATCTTCATCGATGGGATTTATACACAGATGATACAAAGAGAGAAGCTAAAGCTTTTCTTTAAGGGGCTGTGCTAAGTAGGTTTATATAGCAAAAGCAAGCACCAGCACTAGGCTACTGTATTCGGATGGCATGTGCAGATCTAATATTTGACTGTTACGATAAAAAAGTGTGCAAAATAATGTTTTCTTTTCACAATACACAGACTTTGTGAGGTGTTTACATTTCAGAAATGTGGAAATTGTTCTTTTATCTATTTAAAACTGATGTTAATAAATAATAAAAAAAATATGGCTTTTGCCTGTCTCACTAGCCTGAAGGCACACTTTCTGTGAGACACAAAGCTTTGTTTTCATAACTAGGACAACAGGTATTAAACTGTCATTCTTGTTTGCATTATGTGAATATTAAAAAATTAAAAAAAATGCTGCTACTAAGGTCCTATTATGGCAGCATATGTCAGATCAATGAATAAACCAATTCACAGTCACACTGACTATGCAGGTACAGCACTTCCCTATATTTTACTCCCATTGTCACTGTGCTCCAGCACTGCAGCAGTACACCACAATCACAATAAGCTCTGCATTGTAACCTTTTATATTTAGGCTGTAAATTCATGAAATGGTGCTGCTTGGATGATGCTTTTCTTTTTTCGTTGATTTGATGCCTTTCACTGATTGATGGGTTAGATGATGTGATGTGACAGCAGTAAGGCATTATGGGGAAGCCTGTGCAACTACGCCGGATGTCATAAGTCCACCCTCTGGCTGCTGCAGTCTTCAGCAGTTTTGAAATCACTCCAGGTTACTATTATTATTATCTTTATTTTGCAATCCACACAAATTGTTTGAATTTACTGAGACCTTCAGTTTTTAGAAAATTTGACTTGAGATCAATTAACTAATCTCTAATTGTAAGACAATATTCAAAGAAAGGTAATAATGGTCTGATCAGTATAAAATATACAGATTGACGTAGATTTATTCTGCATCACTAAGTAGTCAGAAAGGATTTATTTTTACATTTAGACAAAATTAGCTCATGGTGTTTATGCACTTTAATCCTCTGGATAAAGGAAAGTATGCTGTTAATTTTTTATGACTCTCCCAATATACTAATAATATTATTTGACATCCTAACAATAGTGGATGAAGAGAACCTGTCATCATGGAAATGCACATTAAACTAGACGTATGACCATATTGACAATGTTATACAGATTTAATATATACATTCAGTGACAAAATCTTCAGCCTGGTTGTTTTTAAAATCAAACAAACAAAGTAGCACTCTGCAACGCTAAGTACGCAAACATGAAATATGTGAAATATGAATAGCATTACTGCTCTAGATAATAGACATAACTGAAAAATCTCAGCGCATAAATTGGCCAATTCATGTGTACCTGGTAGCCACGATAAAGCGCTTCTCATTGTAGCAGGACTCTACCAAAGTGAACTCCTCTCTAAGAGACAAAAGTGCTTGTGTATGGGAAAGACTTTTGTCCAATTGGCCAATTTATGCTCTAAGATTTCTCAGTTATTTCTATTTTCTTCAGCAGTGCTGCTATTCATATTTCATATATTTCATGTTCGGATACTTAGCGTTACAGTGTGCTACTTTATATGTTAGTTGTATATGGAGGTAGGTGCTCCTAGCACACACCTAATCCTTGTTTTGGATGTGCCAGCCAGTTTTTTCTTTTTTTCTGTTTTTAAAATCATCATTAGAATTTTTGCTCTCTGTGCATCGAGGCGGGAATGTTGAGCAGGTCTATGGGGTTTCGTCTTTCCCACAGCCCCTCTACTGCCTCTGTTGTGATCATCCTCTTCTTCAATTAAATTTTGCACCTGAGCTATCATGACCGCATGTGGCACTTGTGCAGATTTCTCTCCCAGAAGACTTCAGTACAATAAAGCCGTTGGCGGCACATGCGCAGATTGAGAATTTGGTTCGTCATTGAGCTGAGATCTTAATCTGTACATGCGCTGGCATGGGTGCCATTTTCCAGAAGACAGCCAGGAGATCAATCTGTGCAAGTGCCTCCCATGACTAGGATGATTCTTCTATAGGGAAGAGGATAAAAACACCAGAGGTAGCGGAATTAAAGACCTTACCCACAGTTCCATCCTCATGAACAGAGACCAAAACTTCTAGTGATAATTTGAAAACAAATTGCAGTTTTCTTCACTGAATGTATATATTAAATCAGTATACTAGCACCATTATGGCCATAACTTTAGTTTAATAATCATATCAGTGGTGACAAGTTCTCTTTAATCTTGGAACACATATGCATATTGAGCCAATTCTATGTAATGATGCAATTTCACAGATCATGAATATTTAATACATATATCCAAGGAGAAAAAAAAAACAAAGAGATGAACTGGAAAAAACCCAAGATAAACTCATAATAAGCAAATACCCTGCTGCTAGTCCAAACTCAGTACATTCTCCTGCTGCAAACAGTGACAGTATTGCCTCCGTAACATCAGAGTAGTGCTGGGTCTCTGAAGCTCAGTCTCTGAACTGGTCCAGTCCAGCAATCATAGAGCCTACTAGCGGTGTGCACTTCTTGCCTAGATACGTGGCACTCTGAGCCTGTAACCTCGTCAATGAGTACACAGGGTTGGGATGAGGGTATGCAATGAAGGCAACTCCCTAGTATGCTACCTCTTGACTCCATGAGAGGGGAATACTTTGAAATAAAAAATAACTGACTTTCTGACTGCCTACGGCCGTTCCTTCGATGGGATGGCAGGCAGGTATAACACCGATGGCAGGGGATCAGGCATACAGGTGAGCAGTGTCACTAACAACACTTACCATTTGTACCCCAGCTGGCATTCTCTCACGCACTTAATTGTACTTGTATCGTTAAAACCCAATGGCCAAAGTCAGGATGTAATCCTTAATTACATGCGCAGCAGTTTTCAGTATTGAAGGTTGCATTCATGTGCTCGCAGTGTGAAGCATAATTAAAGGGCTGGCAAAGTGGGGCCACCCACCAATGAACTGTGGTTCCCAGAGAATCTTCTCAGGGACCAGAGAAAAGGACTTCTTGTATTCAAGTACTTATGGTGGTTCTGGTGATGTATTCATGTACTGATAGTGATTCTGGTGATCTACTCATGTGCTGATGGTAGTTATGATGCTGCATTCATGTACTATTCACGCCTCTGTTGTTTTACATATGTACTGAAGATGATTTTGGTTTCTCACCAGAACCATAATTGTTAAATTAATACTTCACTAATGTGATAAGAAGTACATGAATACAGCACCAGAGCAACCATCATGTAATGAATACATCATATGGTACCAGAACCACCATAGATACATGAATACATCAACAGAACCACAATAAGTAGAAGAATATGGCATAATAACCACCATCAGTACATGAATATACCCCCAGTATCACCATCAGTCCATGAATACATCACCAGAACCACCATCAGCTTTGCTGCAAGCTATATCCATCACATGATGGACACAAAAACCATCAGACGTATCCTTTAACCTACAATGGGAGTCTGTTTAGTTTCTACTAGGGTTTCCACCTTAATTACAGTTAGGTCCATATATATTTGGACAGAGACAATATTTTTCTAATTTTGGTTCTAGACATTACCACATTTAAACAAAACAATTCAGATGCAGTTGAAGTTCAGACTTTCAGCTTTCATTTGAGGGTATCCACATTAAAATTGGATGTAGGGTTTAGGAGCTTCAGCTCCTTAACATGTGCCACCCTATTTTTAAAGGGACCAAAAGTAATTGGACAGATTAAATAATTGTAAATAAAATGTTCATTTCTAGTACTTGGTTGATAACCCTTTATTAGCAATGACTGCCTGAAGTCTTGAACTCATGGACATCACCAGATGCTGTGTTTCCTCCTTTTTGATGCACTGCCAGGCCTTCACTGTGGTGGTTTTCAGTTGCTGTTTGTTTGTGTGCCTTGCTGTCTGAAGTTTAGTCTTTAACAAGTGAAATGCTGATCAATTGGGTTGAGATCAGGTGACTGACTTGGGCATTCAAGAATATTCCACTTCTTTACTTTAATAAACTCCTGGGTTGCTTTGGCTTTATGTTTTGGGTCATTGTCCATCTGTAGTATGAAACGACGACCAATCAGTTTGGCTGCATTTGGCTGGATCTGAGCACACAGTATGTCTCTGAATACATCATAATTAATTGTGCTGCTTCTGTCCTGTGTCACATCATCAATAAACACTAGTGACCCAGTGCCACAGGCAGCCATGCATGCCCACGCCATCACACCGCCTCCGCCGTGTTTTCCACATGATGTGGTATGCTTTGGATCATGAGCTGTACCACGCCTTCGCCATACTTTTCTCTTTCCATAATTCTGGTAGAGGTTGATCTTGGTTTCATCTGTCCAAAGAATGTTCTTCCAGAACTGTGCTGGCTTTTTTAGATGTTTTTTAGCCTTTTTCTTCTTGATGCTTATGAGTGGCTTGCACCGTGCAGTGAACCCTCTGTATTTACTTTCATGCAGTCTTCTCTTTATGGTAGATTTGGATATTGATACGCCTACCTCCTGGAGAGTGTTGTTCACTTGGTTTGCTGTTGTGAAGGGGTTTCTCTTCACCATGGAGATTATTCTGCGATCATCCACCACTGTTGTCTTCTGTGGGTGCCCAGGTCTTTCTGCATTGATAAGTTCACCAGTGCTTTCTTTCTTTCTCAGGATGTACCAAACTGTAGATTTTGCCACTCCTAATATTGTAGCAATTTCTCGTATGGGTTTTTTCTGTTTTTGCAGCTTAAGGATGGCTTGTTTCACCTGCATGAAGAGCTCCTTTGACCGCATGTTTACTTCACAGCAAAACCTTCCAAATGCAAGCACCACACCTCAAATCAACTCCAGGCCTTTTATCTGCTGAATTGAGAATGACATAACAATGGGATTGCCCACACCTGTCCATGAAATAGCCTTGGAGTCAATTGTCCAATTACTTTTGGTCCCTTTAAAAACAGGGTGGCACATGTTAAGGAGCTGAAACTCCTAAACCCTTCATCCAATTTTAATGTGGATCCCCTCAAATGAAAGCTGAAAGTCTGAACTTCAACTGCATCTGAATTGTTTTGTTTAAAATTCATTGTGGCAATGTCTAGAACCAAAATTAGAAAAATGTTGTCTCTGTCCAAATATATAAGGACCTAACTGTAAAGCCAAATGGTCTCCAGTATAGTTAAGCTACATTAATTTCCATAACTATCCTTGGGTTTAACATTTAAGATATAGGAAGTCATGTATGAAAATCCTTATTTGTCCCTTGTATTGTGTAAATTGTCTAAAACCAATTAATTATTCTAAATCCATCCTTGAAATTGTACTTTTTGTTAAGCCACACTTTCTTTTACTTCTGCTTTTTTTGGTGAAAAAGGTAACAAGTCTAGTGAAAGTAGTCACTAAAGCTTGTTATCTGACCCAGCATTGGGGACTAGGGGTCCTGTTACCTAAATTTCTGACCCATTCCTTTGCTTGAGAGTGCCATTGGCTTCATCTGCATAGGGCACCAAAATACCATGTCCCGACATTGTGTGCAAGCATTAAAATTAAAAATCACTCCATAATTGAGAATAGAAAGAGTTTTTAATTTGTTAAATCACAAAATTGCTTCTTTTGACAATTATTTCTTTAACTTTAACCATGAATGAAGATATAACAACCCATTTAAATCCTAAGGTATGATTGAGGAGCTCTGTTATCATTTTTACCAAAGGTGGAGAAGTCAAAATGATTTTTCAAAAATTGCCTCCCGTATGGCTTTCATAATGTCCTTATTTCTTAGACTGTATATAATGGGATTTATGAAAGGAGTGAATACAGTATACAGCAGAGATAAGACTTTACTGATAGTCAATGTTTGTCCCTTAGTTGGACAGACATAAACGCTGAACAGAGTCCCGTAGAATATGGAGACTACAGTGAGGTGGGAGCTACAGGTGGAGAAGGCTTTCTGTCTATTTGAATTGGCTGGAATTTTTAATATTGTGGCTATAATATTAATATATGACACTGTTATTATTATGATTGGGATAGAAAGTACAGGGGGTCCTAATATAGAAACTTCTAACTGAACAAGCTGAGTACCTGTACAGGCAATTTCCATCAATGGAACAAGATCGCAGAAAAAATGGTCTATAATATTTCTTTGACAAAACTTTAGTGTTAATAACGCTAAAGTGTCACAAACTGCTACGAGTAAGCCGACCAACCAGCAGACAGCAATTAATTTCATACAATACTCATTAGTCATGATAGAAGTGTAACGAAGGGGATTACAGATGGCCACATATCTGTCATAAGACATCACTGTGAGGAGAAAACACTCAAATATTTCCGAGGTGCAGAAGAAAAAAAACTGAAAGATACAACCAATGAAAGTTATGGCTCTCCCATTATCCAGTAGAGTTTGAAGCATAATAGGGAGAACATCTATAGTTAATAAGATGTCATTGATGGAGAGTTGCGAGATGAAGAAATACATTGGAGTTTGGAGGATTTTGCTGGTGGACACCAAGATGATGATCAGGAGATTCCCACAAAGTGTGCAACAGGTAGCCAAGAGTAGTAGGGAGAAGAGGAAAATTCTCAAATCTTGGCTGACTTGAAATCCCAAGAGGAAAAATTCTGTGATCATAGTGAGATTGTTCTCCTGTAACAAAAATCATTGCTTAGATGTAAATGTTCTTTAGAATAGATATTTACTGGATCACAAGATTGACGAGAGCATGTAACCTTTATTATTAAATGAATAGAGTTAAGAAGCCTTAAACCAGATGATGATGTAATATTGGATATCTCTGCCTATGAATTGTCTGGCTATTTGGTGTTTAAATTCAGTGGCCACCAGCAAGTGGGAACATTTCCAACTAAGTTACTAAACTTGCACAGTGTAGCCATATAGTGTATACACATAACACAGATCCCATGATATCACTGGCCCTATCATTTTAAACTTTTATGATAACAGAAAAAATGTCAATTACATTTCTGCCAGTAGAGTATAACATAGGCATGGATTCGTAATTCAACATCGCTCATGGTGACATTTTTCTGTCCGGACAGGAATTTTCATCTGACATGGTTCTAGTACCAAGTCAACTTAATATCATATGACACATCATCCTCACTGGCTTGTACATATAATGTGACGCTTGAGTGTACAGTTACCTGATATTTTATTTACATGGAACAGGAAGGCAGCTTAATACCTTGTGTCCAAATTGTGCTAATAAAGAAAAAACTTAGGCTATTGTTTCACAAAGTGCTGAAATCCAGAAATTTTAAATTAGTTGTTAAAATTGTAATTTTTTTTTTACACATCTCTGCTGTAGTTGTGTAAATTAGACTCACATGCACCAACTGAATACAGTGGCCTGATGCAGATAATCACTATTGAGACCAAAAATTGAAAATTTTTCTCATCCTGCTCATTTTTAGAAAGTGCCAGGGGTACGTTTCTTTTTAATCATTCTTGTAACGGACAAATTAGAATTTTTTAATGTTTTTTTTTTTCGTTTGTTTTAACAATCTATTTTTTCAACTATACACCAGAGAAGAGCGGATAAAGCAAAATTAGAATTTGCCTTTATGTGCAGATTATTCCAGAAAAAAAGATTCTCAGAGAAGTTATTTTCTGCAAATTTTTTGTCCCTTATGCTCTGGGGACTTTCCAATCCTCAGAGCATAATAAACAAAAGATGTAAAAAAAAATAAAAAAAATTCTAATATTATTTTTACCACTCACCTCTTCTACTCCTCCACTCTCCACCATCACCTGTCCAGTCCTCATCGAATCTTCTGATTCCCACTGTGATCCCTGAAATCCCCGACATCTCTCACTGAGCCAGGACTTCCAGCTCTGATGAAGCCCGGGAAGGTCTGCGCAATGGCCTGACCTTATACATACATGCACAGTACTGTCCCTTGCATCCCAAAATCATTCCGCACTCTGTTGCCATAACTTCATTTCCAGGCATGAACCTATTTGTGTAGTAAAGAACTTTGCAGCTGACTAAAGTGTGTACATGGTGATTGTCGAGGAAGGAGCTGTAGTAAACCATCTCTGCTTTCTCTTTGGTTAGTCTGGCAAACTTTATAAACTGTCCCTTCTCTTCAACAATTGTGCAATTTCCAACAATTTCCATGCAGTTTTGGGAAAATCAGAAGACCTTAGGTGGTCTTTTATGATAACACTGGATTTGTGCAGCACATTTAGTCATCATCAAAATTCAACATCTTAAAAGATATGACCACTGGACACACACAATACAGCAATAGAGGATGTCCTGAACATCTACTGTAGAATTTGCATATAAAGTAAAAGGAGACATTTAAAAATCTGGTGATCAAGATTACCCGGAGATAAATGACTCTGTTCAAAACTTCTCTCCTCCGATGGTTCTTTAAAGGTGTTCTCCAGTCTAAAATGAAAAGTTTGCAGTCCCTATGTGTGACTGCTGACTCGTGAATCTTCCCAGCGCACACACTTTGCACTACGAGGATTCAACTTTCTATTTCCTGGGAACAGATGTCAAGTATGCCATATGCATATTCCTGGGCAAGACCCAGCTAGTGGGCACTGCGTAGCTAAATACACTTATATTGGCGAGGCAGCGCCCACTAGACGGCCTGCCCACTAGACGTTCGTACCAACACTTGTATTGAGTGAGGTCACACCCACTCAACTGTTTCTGCCTGGGAGTTTGCACAGTGACCTCAGTTCTCGGGGCAGAAAATGGCAATTCCTCACATGTGCATGCTCTGGGAGGATTCACATGTCTGCAGTCACACAGAGTCCATGCAGACTTTTTTAGTCCGGACAATCCTTTTAAGCTTCAAACCAAGTTTTTGCAAAACATAAACCAGGTCAATCAACTCTACCACAGTACCACACAGTTTATAGACTTCACAGAAGTCACTACGAGTTCAGTAAAAACACAGGAACATGCTCCAGTGACCACACTGGTAATCCTTGTCCACCAGACCAGCACACTGTGAAGATCCTCTTACCTTCCAACATTCCCAGGACCTCTTACATTTACCAGACCCGACACACCATTATCATAGCAGTGTCATGCAGGAATGTTGTGCTAAGCCTACTAATCAGAGGTGGAATAGGGAAAACGGCAGGTAGGAGGATGTTCGTAGGGCTCTGGTTTGATAGCTTCAGACTAGTGACACGGTTGCCGGACAAGGGTCCTGAGTACGTTTATGCTCATCTCTGGTTACGAAAGATGGTAGAATAAATTCACTTCACAAGATGTATCCTTTCTAGAGAATCCAAGTGTCAGCTCCTTGAAGAGTTGATCAGTGACTCCACTTTTATTATTTCTGCTTCATAATAGAGAACATCTAATGGTACTCACCTCAGATATATTCATCATTCTGGAGACTGATATTTGCCATGAGAGAATTAAAAACGTCTCAATTCAATCAGTGAGATATCAGAGTGAAAGGTACGCTGCCCAAAAATATTTCACATGCAGCAAACTTAAACCGTTGAGCTGCAATTTATAGAAAGATGAAGTCAAGGCGCTAAGATGAAAAGGTCATTAGAGATTTACGTCACATTGTCTCTTGTGCCTGAGTAAATCTATGGAGAATATTCTGTAGAAATGAGGAAATATTTCTTATCAATGTCTTAAATTGATTAATAGTGTTAATATGTCTCACATCGGCCAATTCCATCAGGAAGCTAAAACTACATATTTTTGAAAGAATTCATGGAATATTGAAAAAAAAAGAAAGAGATGAAAACTTTAGAAAGTGTCCATTAGTTACATAAGACAGTATAAAAATATGAATTCTGAATGATCGTCAGTCCATAAAGTTAGTAAGAAGCACAATCTACCATATAATATATAGTATGACAAAAAACTAATATTGTTCAAATTCCCACACTTTTAAAGCTCTTCTATATAGATTGAGGTGCACTATAATCATAATTATTGATGAGCAGACCAAAGAGAAGTCAATGGCAACCCGAACTCTGGTGCATTCAAAGGGATGTAAAATGATCATAGTAAGGCCTAGGGGGCTGCAAATGGAAGCAAAATGGGGGTAAGAGCAGGGCAATTGCCTTACAAACAAATGTGAATACGGAAATTATTTTAAATAACACAAAATAAAAATAGAAAAAATAATAATCTTGAACCAGAGGCGGAGGTCCAAGTGGAGGAGGTGGAGGTGGCAGTGTAGCTGGAAGGGGCGTAGGAGGAGGAGGCAGTCAACACTGTTTTTGTGCTTTGTATTTTTTTTTTTTTGGAGAGTACTCTGTAAACAGGCAGAGTAATAATCTGTTGGCCACTCTATCTCTGTATACAGGCAGCGTCATTCTCTACAGTTTCTTGAGGTGAAAACAATGAGGAGAGCATCAAAAAGAGGACATGGCCGTGTTGCTGGTGGTGGTGTAGCTGCTGCAGAGAAAAAGAGGGCATGGTCGATCTGTGGCTACTATTTGCCCAAATGAAACACCTTCCTCTGGTACAAGCAGGCGACAGGACATTCTGAGTAATTTCATAGGCCCGAGTACAATTGGATAATTGATGAGGCCAGAAAAAGTAGAGGTGATTTTAGATTGGTTGGCTGAGAGTTCCTTAAGTTCCTTTGCTTTGTCTTCCACTCAGTCCCCTGTTAAAAGAGCAGGGTTTGCACCTGTGGTCCAAAAGCATCTGTCTTCCGCCTCACCCCCTTGCAAATCACGCAAGCAGTCTGAGCCTCAAGTCATGCAGCAGTCACTTCTGCTGTGTGATGACTCTGTTGGCTGTGGTTCCTTGGGCCATCCACCTGGACCTGACATACAAGTGGAAGAGATTGAGTGCAATGATGCCCAACCACTTGTTCTGTTTGAGGATGAGTAAGTGGGATGGGTAGTGCAAACAGTCAGCGGACCAGCTGCTGCAGCTTTCTGCTGTGTGTAGTCCAGCAAGGAGGGCAGGGGTGAAGATTGGATGGAACATCATGAAGAGGATTATTATTCTTTTTTCTATTTACAGCACTATTGATTTCATGGTGCTATACATGAGGAGAGGTTACATACAAAACACAAATAGATGTTGCAATGAACAAACTAACAGTGACTGACAGGTACAGAGGAGAGAGGAATTTACCCTTGTGGCTTTACATTCTACAAGATAATGGCGAATCCAATATAAGTTTCTCAATTGGTGCATATTAGAGATAAATGTATATTGCTCAATGGCTAGCACCTACTGGTGGAAATCGAGGTTAAGTCGTTCGACATAGATAAATACTTGAAGAGAGAAAAAATACGACCATATCAACCCAAGGCAAATATAAAAATTAACTTTTATTCATAAATAGTATAAAAAGTTACTTCATAATCAATATAAGGCACAGTACAGACATGCAGAGAAACACATATCATGTAGGATGACCATCTCACTAGAGGGACGATCCGGTCCACAAGTGAAAGGGGGCCGAGACACCACAGCAAAAAAGCATATATGTAGTCCTTCATATGACATACCAATAAAGAGGACTATCAAATGGCCACAGTACAATACCCATGGTAATGTTCATATAGTAGTGCATACCACAAGTAGTATCAAATACTTGGAAATACCTCATAGGAGACTCATAATCTATACTGTCAGGATGCCATATACCAGCAGCTAAGATATACATTCATCATACCGAATGCCACATAAGGGACACTAGTAATAGCCACTATGGTACAATTATAGTCAAAGTATGACGGCTAGGAAAATTCGATTAAATAGATTTAAGTTGACAGAGTCTATACCAGACAAGTATAAAGGTAGTTAAGTACAGGTAAGTAAGAAGCAAGTGCTGCATTATATAAGGGAGAATTACCTGGGCCACAAGCTGTGATGTCAGGGTACCCTCACGTGGACCGCTCGCCCACCCCAATGCACGTTTCGGCGTTTGCCTTCTTCAGGGGGCGTCAACTTCCTCAAGGGGAGTGTGAATTTAAATATTGTGTTGGCCAATCAAATGGAGGGGGTGGACCCGCAATAACGCACGTAGAGTCCCCGCTACCAAGCAACCGGTGATGCGGGCGTCATGCAAGGGATCACATGATGGTCACATGGACCCACGTGATACAGGTCCTTGCATAGAGACAACAGGCGGCACGGGGCACTCAGAAAGCGGCGACGCTCGCGCGTAAGGTCCTTGAACCTCTCATAGTTGGGGAATATAACAGGAGGTATAAGCTCCAATTGCATGATGTATATACTCACCACCACCACATAGATGTATGGGTGTATCATATGGTGTAACAATATCCCAATATAGTAAATTAACATTATGGCAATCTACATACAATACATCATTACATCCAGTAATATATATAACAGTATAAGCAACCTCATACAGGTCATTTTCAATCACATATATACATAGATAAATGTGCAAAGGCCATATTGTCATAACAATAATATATAATATATAATAGGTGGAATATCAAAAGATAACATCTTATATATCATCATGATTAATTCACAAGGAACAATATCTGATGTGGGGGTAGCGAACTTCCCAGATCTAGCTTCCACTTAAACAGTTTAATCTATAGGGATCTTTGAGCACAGGAAGAAGATCCACAATATATATATACACCACGGTAGTTGTTCCCAGGTGAAATAGATTATTCAGTATATTCTTATTCACATATTCATCCATATGATATCAGCCATAGTATAGACACGACTCGCCAGAGGAAGTAAAGTGCAAACGGATGATGAAGAATACTAAAAATTAAAAAAAGAATGTTAAAATCATAAAAACCACAACATGAATATGTGACAGGGGACAGATTAGAGGAAGGGAGCGAAGCTGAGATTCTCATTGAGTCCATTGGGATGTACAGTATTTAGTCGCCAAATCCATCTAGATTCGAGCTGGGCCAGACGTTGGCTCAGTTTACCTCCACGAATACCAACTCTTAACGCGTCTATCCCCCGAACCCTCTGGAGGGAGCTATCACAGTCATGATGGAGTTTAAAATGTTTTGGTATAGTCCTGAATGTGGAGGGATCCGCGCAGTCGGTCGCCGCCAATATCCCCAATACATGTTCTCTTATTCTCACTTTAAGTTGGCGCGTAGTTAGGCCAACATAAATAAGCCCACAAGGGCAAGTAGCGTAATAGATAACAAAGCGTTAGATACATGTTATGCGGCACCTTATTTCATAGGTTTTAGTACCAGCTGCATTGGAAAAAATATTTGTTCTATCCATATTGGGGCAAGCGACGCATCGACCACACGGAAAACTCCCACAGTCAGGACCCGATGCACCAAAGATTGTAGACGTACCAGATACAGTTTGATAGTGACTGTATACAAGATAGTCACGGAGATTCTTGGAGCTGCGTACAGTAATGGGTGGGCGATCAGGAAGAATTTTTGACAATACCGGATCTATCAGGAGGATGGGCCAAGCTTGAGTCAAGCATTTCCTTATCCGTCCGAATTGTCCATGATAGTTTGTTATGAATCTTGGTTTGTCATTAATCTTAGGACTTCTTTGCAAATAGAGCAAATCGTGCCTATTCGAATATTTAGCGCGATGGTACGCTCTTTTAACCACCCGTTTACTGTAGCCTCTCTCATAGAATCTCCTCTTCATGTCCATGGACTGTCTAACAAAATCTTCATCACTGGAACAGAGTCTGCGGAGACGCAGAAATTGTCCAGTGGGTACTGATCGAACCATCCACGGGGGATGGGAAGACGACGCGTGGAGCAACATATTCTTGGAGGTATCCTTTCTATAGATGTTTGTTTGTATCAAATTATTATGATCCCTTGTAAGGGTAACATCAAGAAAGTTAACTGTATCAATATCCCAATTAAAAGTAATGTAGATATTCATATCATTAGTGTTGAGGAGTTGCACAAATATTTGCAATTCCTCAACTGAACCCTGCCAGATCAGCAAGATATCATCAATGTAGCGCGTCCAAAAGGGGACGCGATCCATTGATGCCCGCAGATCCGGCAGGGTGAGGCCCCTCTCCCACAGCCCCAGGAACAAATTAGCATAAGCCGGCGCAAATGATGCACCCATTGCTGTACCCTGGAGCTGTAGGTAGAAGGACCCCTTAAATGTGAAAAAGTTGTGGGTAAGGGAAAATTCCAAGAGGCACATCACCAGGTCGACAATATCTCTTGGTAGATTAGAGGTATTGAGGAAAAAAGCGCAAGCTCTTAGGCCATCCACATGCTTAATATTAGTATATAGTGATTCCACATCACCCGTCACAAGAATCATTTCTGGATCCAGGTATAATCCATCAACTTTCTTAAGTAAATCACCTGTGTCCAGATGAAATGATGGAAGACTTTCTACTAACGGCTGAAGTTTACTGTCAATCCATCGGTTGACATTCTCTAGAAAATTCCCTGTTCCAGAGATGATTGGACGCCCAGGTGGTGAGGACATATTCTTGTGAACTTTGGGCAACAAGTAGAATGTAGATATCGTCGGTTCGTTAACCAATAGCGCTGAAGCCAATCCGGCAGTGATGATCCCATCGGCCACGGCTTTGTTGATAATTTTAGACAGTTGGGATGAGAAGGAGGCTAAAGGATTAAATGTCAAGCATTTATAACAGGTTTTATTATGAAGCTGTCTAAGGGCCTCTCTCTCATACATGTCTTTTGGCCATAGCACGATGTTCCCACCCTTGTCGGCCGGCTTCAGCACTATGTTAGGGAGGCTCTGGAGAGCCCGAAGGCGATCACGCTCCTGTGTGGTTAGATTGTCCTTCTCTATATAGCGTGGTATACGTTCAAACTCTCTCGTAACCACCTGTACAAATAAGTCTATATTAGCGCACGTGGACAGTGGGGGAAACTTTTTGGACCTTACTCTAATGGATGCAGGGATCTTACCTCCTTCTTCCATATTGTGTTCCGTGGAAAGTTCCTCCAACGTTCGTAAGGCTACTTGTTCCTCTTCTGTTGGAAAGAGATTAAATTGTGTCTCATCAAAAAAATGTTTCTTGAACATCAAAGACCTCGCAAATAAATGGAGGTCCTTGATGGCAGAGAAGACATCAAAATTACTCTTAGGTGAGAAGGAAAGACCCCTGCTTAGTAGAGCAAGGTCCGTATCAGTAAGTTTGTAACTACTAAGGTTGATTACCTTATTGTCCCCACTGTCCATGTGCGACTGTCTAAACGGTCTAGGTCTATAGGGATGAAAATTCGTATCCCGTGTCCTCTTGAGGCTTAGTCCTGACCGTGTGACCACGGAGGAAGACGTGATCCTGGATGAATCACTAAAAGATGAACATGATGTGATGGAAGAAGAACGTTGTGCTGCAGAGTGTTGAGTAGTCGTCTTCCTCCAGTGGTAGACCATACTAGAGGAGAAGTCTCTTTGATCTCTTGCCATTTTATTGGCTTGGGTATCATGAAGTTTTTTTACGCATAAATCCAAGTTCTTATCGATTTGTGCGTCAAATTCTTGAAGCTTCTCACTTGGGCAATTACTTCTGAGTGTATTCTGTGCTTCATCAATAGAAGCATCCAGAGCTGTAATAGCCTTTGTATTAAGATCAATTAGTAATCGCATAAATCCAAACGAACACGTATTACAATGGTCTTCCCAACTAGAAATAAAATCTGTATCATCCACCACAAAGGTAGGAATCACCCGAACTCTCAAACCTCTCGGGATAAGTTTATTGGTGATGTACCTCTGTAGAAAGGCCCTATTCCACCACAACTTAGTCCGCTTCAAAATTAATGACTGAATGGACCGAACTTAAGAATCCCAGCTCCGCTCACTCTCCACCTGTGGTTCCGCACTGCCCGCGCCAAATACCTGATCCATTTGACCGAGCCAGGTCTGTTCCTTGGCTCTAAAGTCCATCACTATTGGAAAAAAAAATTCTGTGCATAACACAGATACAATAATCCAATATAAGTTTCTCAATTGGTGCATATTAGAGATAATATGTATATTGCTCAATGGCTAGCACCTACTGGTGAAAATCTAGGTTAAGTCGTTCGACATAGATAAATACTTGAAGAGAGAAAAAATACGACCATATCAACCCAAGGCAAATATAAAAATTAACTTTTATTCATAAATAGTATAAAAAGTTACTTCATAATCAATATAAGGCACAGTACAGAAATGCAGAGAAACACATATCATGTAGGATGACCATCTCACTAAAGCGACGATCCGGTCCACAAGTGAAAGGGGGCCGAGACACCACAGCAAAAAAGCATATATGTAGTCCTTCATATGACATACCAATAAAGAGGACTATCAAATGGCCACAGTACAATACCCATGGTAATGTTCATGTAGTAGTGCATACCACAAGTAGTATCAAATACTTGGAAATACCTCATAGGAGACTCATAATCTATACTGTCATGATGCCATATACCAGCAGCTAAGATATACATTCATCATACCGAATGCCACATAAGGGACACTAGTAATAGCCACTATGGTACAATTATAGTCAAAGTATGACGGCTAGGAAAATTCAATTAAATAGATTTATGTTGACAGAGTCTATACCAGACAAGTATAAAGGTAGTTAAGTACAGGTAAGTAAGAAGCAAGTGCTGCATTATATAAGGGAGAATTACCTGGGCCACAAGCTGTGATGTCAGGGTACCCCCTCACGTTGACGGCTCGCCCACCCCAACGCACGTTTCGGCGTTTGCCTTCTTCAGGGGGCGTCAACTTCCTCAAGGGGAGTGTGAATTTAAATATTGTGTTGGCCAATCAAATGGAGGGGGTGGACCCGCAATAACGCACGTAGAGTCCCCGCTACCAAGCAACCGGTGACGCGGGCGTCATGCAAGGGATCACATGATGGTCACATGGACCCACGTGATACAGGTCCTTGCATAGAGACAACAGGCGGCACGGGGCACTCAGAAAGCGGCGACGCTCGCGCGTAACGTCCTTGAACCTCTCATAGTTGGGGAATATAACAGGAGGTATAAGCTCCAATTGCATGATGTATATACTCACCACCACCACATAGATATATGGGTGTATCATATGGTGTAACAATATCCCAATCGAGTAAATTAACATTATGGCAATCTACATACAATACATCATTACATCCAGTAATATATATAACAGTATAAGCAACCTCATACAGGTCATTTTCAATCACATATATACATAGATAAATGTGCAAAGGCCATATTGTCATAACAATAATATATAATATATAATAGGTGGAATATCAAAAGATAACATCTTATATATCATGATGATTAATTCACAAGGAACAATATCTGATGTGGGGGTAGCGAACTTCCCAGATCTAGCTTCCACTTAAACAGTTTAATCTATAGGGATCTTTGAGCACAGGAAGAAGATCCACAATATATATATACACCACGTTAGTTGTTCCCAGGTGAAATAGATTATTCAGTATATTCTTATTCACATATTCATCCATATGATATCAGCCATAGTATAGACACGACTCGCCAGAGGAAGTAAAGTGCAAACGGATGATGAAGAATACTAAAAATTTAAAAAAGAATGTTAAAATCATAAAAACCACAACATGAATATGTGACAGGGGACAGATTAGAGGAAGGGAGCGAAGCTGAGATTCTCATTGAGTCCATTGGGATGTACAGTATTTAGTCGCCAAATCCATCTAGATTCGAGCTGGGCCAGACGTTGGCTCTGTTTACCTCCACGAATACCAACTCTTAACGCGTCTATCCCCCGAACCCTCTGGAGGGAGCTATCACAGTCATGATGGAGTTTAAAATGTTTTGGTATAGTCCTGAATGTGGAGGGATCCGCGCAGTCGGTCGCCGCCAATATCCCCAATACATGTTCTCTTATTCTCACTTTAAGTTGGCGCGTAGTTAGGCCAACATAAATAAGCCCACAAGGGCAAGTAGCGTAATAGATAACAAAGCGTTAGATACATGTTATGCGGCACCTTATTTCATAGGTTTTAGTACCAGCTGCATTGGAAAAAATATTTGTTCTATCCATATTGGGGCAAGCGACGCATCGACCACACGGAAAACTCCCACAGTCAGGACCCGATGCACCAAAGATTGTAGACGTACCAGATACAGTTTGATAGTGACTGTATACAAGATATTCACGGAGATTCTTGGAGCTGCGTACAGTAATGGGTGGGCGATCAGGAAGAATTTTTGACAATACCGGATCTATCAGGAGGATGGGCCAAGCTTGAGTCAAGCATTTCCTTATCCGTCCGAATTGTCCATGATAGTTTGTTATGAATCTTGGTTTGTCATTAATCTTAGGACTTCTTTGCAAATAGAGCAAATCGTGCCTATTCAAATATTTAGCGCGATGGTACGCTCTTTTAACCACCCGTTTACTGTAGCCTCTCTCATAGAATCTCCTCTTCATGTCCATGGACTGTCTAACAAAATCTTCATCACTGGAACAGAGTCTGCAGAGACGCAGAAATTGTCCAGTGGGTACTGATCGAACCATCCACGGGGGATGGGAAGACGACGCGTGGAGCAACATATTCTTGGAGGTATCCTTTCTATAGATGTTTGTTTGTATCAAATTATTATGATCCCTTGTAAGGGTAACATCAAGAAACTTAACTGTATCAATATCCCAATTAAAAGTAATGTAGATATTCATATCATTAGTGTTGAGGAGTTGCACAAATATTTGCAATTCCTCAACTGAACCCTGCCAGATCAGCAAGATATCATCAATGTAGCGCGTCCAAAAGGGGACGCAATCCATTGATGCCCGCAGATCCGGCAGGGTGAGGCCCCTCTCCCACAGCCCCAGGAACAAATTAGCATAAGCCGGCGCAAATGATGCACCCATTGCTGTACCCTGGAGCTGTAGGTAGAAGGACCCCTTAAATGTGAAAAAGTTGTGGGTAAGGGAAAATTCCAAGAGGCACATCACCAGGTCGACAATATCTCTTGGTAGATTAGAGGTATTGAGGAAAAAAGAGCAAGCTCTTAGGCCATCCACATGCTTAATATTAGTATATAGTGATTCCACATCACCCGTCACAAGAATCATTTCTGGATTCAGGTATAATCCATCAACTTTCTTAAGTAAATCACCTGTGTCCAGATGAAATGATGGAAGACTTTCTACTAATGGCTGAAGTTTACTGTCAATCCATCGGTTGACATTCTCTAGAAAATTCCCTGTTCCAGAGATGATTGGACGCCCAGGTGGTGAGGACATATTCTTGTGAACTTTGGGCAACAAGTAGAATGTAGATATCGTCGGTTCGTTAACCAATAGCGCTGAAGCCAATCCGGCAGTGATGATCCCATCGGCCACGGCTTTGTTGATAATTTTAGACAGTTGGGATGAGAAGGAGGCTAAAGGATTAAATGTCAAGCATTTATAACAGGTTTTATTATGAAGCTGTCTAAGGGCCTCTCTCTCATACATGTCTTTTGGCCATAGCACGATGTTCCCACCCTTGTCGGCCGGCTTCAGCACTATGTTAGGGAGGCTCTGGAGAGCCCGAAGGCGATCACGCTCCTGTGTGGTTAGATTGTCCTTCTCTATATAGCGTGGTATACGTTCAAACTCTCTCGTAACCACCTGTACAAATAAGTCTATATTAGCGCACGTGGACAGTGGGGGAAACTTTTTGGACCTTACTCTAATGGATGCAGGGATCTTACCTCCTTCTTCCATATTGTGTTCCGTGGAAAGCTCCTCCAACGTTCGTAAGGCTACTTGTTCCTCTTCTGTTGGAAAGAGATTAAATTGTGTCTCATCAAAAAAATGTTTCTTGAACATCAAAGACCTCGCAAATAAATGGAGGTCCTTGATGGCAGAGAAGACATCAAAATTACTCTTAGGTGAGAAGGAAAGACCCCTGCTTAGTAGAGCAAGGTCCGTATCAGTAAGTTTGTAACTACTAAGGTTGATTACCTTATTGTCCCCACTGTCCATGGGCGACTGTCTAAACGGTCTAGGTCTATAGGGATGAAAATTCGTATCCCGTGTCCTCTTGAGGCTTAGTCCTGACCGTGTGACCACTGAGGAAGACGTGATCCTGGATGAATCGCTAAAAGATGAACATGATGTGATGGAAGAAGAACGTTGTGCTGCAGAGTGTTGAGTAGTCGTCTTCCTCCAGTGGTAGACCATACTAGAGGAGAAGTCTCTTTGATCTCTTGCCATTTTATTGGCTTGGGTATCATGAAGTTTTTTTACGCATAAATCCAAGTTCTTATCGATTTGTGCGTCAAATTCTTGAAGCTTCTCACTTGGGCAATTACTTCTGAGTGTATTCTGTGCTTCATCAATAGAAGCATCCAGAGCTGTAATAGCCTTTGTATTAAGATCAATTAGTAATCGCATAAATCCAAACGAACACGTATTACAATGGTCTTCCCAACTAGAGATAAAATCTGTATCATCCACCACAAAGGTAGGAATCACCCGAACTCTCAAACCTCTCGGGATAAGTTTATTGGTGATGTACCTCTGTAGAAAGGCCCTATTCCACCACAACTTAGTCCGCTTCAAAATTAATGACTGAATGGACCGAACTTGAGAATCCCAGCTCCGCTCACTCTCCACCTGTGGTTCCGCACTGCCCGCGCCAAATACCTGATCCATTTGACCGAGCCAGGTCTGTTCCTTGGCTCTAAAGTCCATCACTATTGGAAAAAAAAATTCTGTGCATAACACAGATACAATAATCCAATATAAGTTTCTCAATTGGTGCATATTAGAGATAATATGTATATTGCTCAATCGCTAGCACCTACTGGTGAAAATCTAGGTTAAGTCGTTCGACATAGATAAATACTTGAAGAGAGAAAAAATACGACCATATCAACCCAAGGCAAATATAAAAATTAACTTTTATTCATAAATAGTATAAAAAGTTACTTCATAATCAATATAAGGCACAGTACAGAAATGCAGAGAAACACATATCATGTAGGATGACCATCTCACTAAAGCGACGATCCGGTCCACAAGTGAAAGGGGGCCGAGACACCACAGCAAAAAGCATATATGTAGTCCTTCATATGACATACCAATAAAGAGGACTATCAAATGGCCACAGTACAATACCCATGGTAATGTTCATATAGTAGTGCATACCACAAGTAGTATCAAATACTTGGAAATACCTCATAGGAGACTCATAATCTATACTGTCATGATGCCATATACCAGCAGCTAAGATATACATTCATCATACCGAATGACACATAAGGGACACTAGTAATAGACACTATGGTACAATTATAGTCAAAGTATGACGGCTAGGAAAATTCAATTAAATAGATTTATGTTGACAGAGTCTATACCAGACAAGTATAAAGGTAGTTAAGTACAGGTAAGTAAGAAGCAAGTGCTGCATTATATAAGGGAGAATTACCTGGGCCACAAGATGTGATGTCAGGGTACCCTCACGTTGACCGCTCGCCCACCCCAACGCACGTTTCGGCGTTTGCCTTCTTCAGGGGGCGTCAACTTCCTCAAGGGGAGTGTGAATTTAAATATTGTGTTGGCCAATCAAATGGAGGGGGTGGACCTGCAATAACGCACGTAGAGTCCCCGCTACCAAGCAACCGGTGACGCGGGCGTCATGCAAGGGATCACATGATGGTCACATGGACCCACGTGATACAGGTCCTTGCATAGAGACGCCAAGTGGCACGGGGCACTCAGAAAGCGGCGACGCTCGCGCGTAAGGTCCTTGAACCTCTCATAGTTGGGGAATATAACAGGAGGTATAAGCTCCAATTGCATGATGTATATACTCACCACCACCACATAGATGTATGGGTGTATCATATGGTGTAACAATATCCCAATCGAGTAAATTAACATTATGGCAATCTACATACAATACATCATTACATTCAGTAATATATATAACAGTATAAGCAACCTCATACAGGTCATTTTCAATCACATATATACATAGATAAATGTGCAAAGGCCATATTGTCATAACAATAATATATAATATATAATAGGTGGAATATCAAAAGATAACATCTTATATATCATCATGGTTAATTCACAAGGAACAAGGAAAGAGCGTACCATCACGCTAAATATTCGAATAGGCGCGATTTGCTCTATTTGCAAAGAAGTCCTAAGATTAATGACAAACCAAGATTCATAACAAACTATCATGGACAATTCGGACGGATGAGGAAATGCTTGACTCAAGCTTGGCCCATCCTCCTGATAGATCCGGTATTGTCAAAAATTCTTCCTGATCGCCCACCCATTACTGTACGCCGCTCCAAGAATCTCCGTGACTATCTTGAATACAGTCACTATCAAACTGTATCTGGTACGTCTACAATCTTTGGTGCATCGGGTCCTGACTGTGGGAGTTTTCCGTGTGGTCGATGCGTCGCTTGCCCCAATATGGATAGAACAAATATTTTTTCCAATGCCGCTGGTACTAAAACCTATGAAATAAGGTGCCGCATTACATGTATCTCACGCTTTGTTATCTATTATGCTACTTGCCCTTGTGGGCTTATTTATGTTGGCCTAACTACGCGCCAACTTAAAGTGAGAATAAGAGAACATGCATTGGGGATATTGGCGGCGACCGACTGCGCGGATCCCCCCACACTCAGGACTATACCAAAACATTTTAAACTCCATCATGACTGTGATAGCTCCCTCCAGAGGGTTCGGGGGATAGACGCGTTAAGAGTTGGTATTCGTGGAGGTAAACTGAGCCAACGTCTGGCCCAGCTCGAATCTAGATGGATTTGGCGACTAAATACTGTACATCCCAATGGACTCAATGAGAATCTCAGCTTCGCTCCCTTCCTCTAATCTGTCCCCTGTCACATATTCATGTTGTGGTTTTTATGATTTTAACATTCTTTTTTTAATTTTTAGTATTCTTCATCATCCGTTTGCACTTTACTTCCTCTGGCGAGTCGTGTCTATACTATGGCTGATATCATATGGATGAATATGTGAATAAATTATACTGAATAATCTATTTCATCTGGGAACAATTACCGTGGTGTATATATATATTGTGGATCTTCTTCCTGTGCTCAAAGATCCCTATAGATTAAACTGTTTAAGTGGAAGCTAGATCTGGGAAGTTCGCTACCCCCACATCAGATATTGTTCCTTGTGAATTAATCATGATGATATATAAGATGTTTTGTTTTGATATTCCACCTATTATATATTATATATTATTGTTATGACAATATGGCCTTTGCACATTTATCTATGTATATATGTGATTGAAAATGACCTGTTAGAGGTTGCTTATACTGTTATATATATTACTGGATGTAATGATGTATTGTATGTAGATTGCCATAATGTTAATTTACTCGATTGGGATATTGTTACACCATATGATACACCCATACATCTATGTGGTGGTGGTGAGTATATACATCATGCAATTGGAGCTTTTACCTCCTGTTATATTCCCCAACTATGAGAGGTTCAAGGACCTTACGCGCGAGCGTTGCCGCTTTCTGAGTGCCCCCTGCCGCCTGGCGTCTCTATGCAAGGACCTGTATCACGTGGGTCCATGTGACCATCAAGTGATCCCTTGCATGACGCCCGCGTCACCGGTTGCTTGGTAGCGGGGACTCTACGCGCGTTATTGCGGGTCCACCCCCTCCATTTGATTGGCCAACACAATATTTAAATTCACACTCCCCATGAGGAAGTTGACGCCCCCTGAAGAAGGCAAACGCCGAAATGTGCGTTGGGGTGGGCGAGCGGTCCACGTGAGGGTACCCTGACATCACAGCTTGTGGCCCAGGTAATTCTCCCTTATATAATGCAGCACTTGCTTCTTATTTACCTGTATTTAACTACCTTTATACTTGTCTGGTATAGACTCTGTCAACATAAATCTATTTAATTGAATTTTCCTAGCCGTCATACTTTGACTATAATTGTACCATAGTGGCTATTACTAGTGTCCCTTATGTGGCATTCGGTATGATGAATGTATATCTTAGCTGCTGGTATATGGCATCCTGACAGTATAGATTATGAGTCTCCTATGAGGTATTTCCAAGTATTTGATACTACTTGTGGTATGCACTACTATATGAACATTACCATGGGTATTGTACTGTGGCCATTTGATAGTCCTCTTTATTGGTATGTCATATGAAGGACTACATATATGCTTTTTTGCTGTGGTGTCTCGGCCCCCTTTCACTTGTGGACCGGATCGTCCCTTTAGTGAGATGGTCATCCTACACGATATGTGTTTCTCTGCATTTCTGTACTGTGCCTTATATTGATTATGAATTAACTTTTTATACTATTTATGAATAAAAGTTAATTTTTATATTTGCCTTGGGTTGATATGGTCGTATTTTTTCTCTCTTCAAGTATTTTTTAAGATAATGGCGAAGGAGACAGTAGGTTTGGGGGTTGCAGCAGCCCTGGTGTTGGTGAGGGGCAGCGAGGTCATTGCAGGTTGTAAGATGTTCTGAAGACCTGGGTTTTCATGTTCCGCTTGAAAGTTTCGAATGTAGGGGAAATTCAGCTGTGTTGAGCCACAGAATTCTACAGGATGAGAGATACTAGGGAGAAGTTTTGCAGGTAATTGGATGAGGAACATATAATGAAGGGATTTGCAAGGGGAGAAGTCGAGGAGTAGCAATGACAGAAGTGGGTTGGTAGGGCAGCAGAATTATGGACAGACTGGAGAGGTGTGATGATGCAAGGAGTCAAGGCCATCTGAGTGTCATGGGCAGTCGGAGGAAGAGGTGGTAGTCAGGCTGCCCTATCTTCGCAGCAAAAGCACCTTGGGCGGCTCCTAGCCAGTGCGTCGGCTGCTACTGGCCACCACGCCAACGAACTGAGCCCACCAAAGCCAGCTTAAAGAAGCTCCTTGACCATACATGGGTGGTTTGCATGCAGTTTCGTCAGAGACTGAAGCTACTGTAGGGATTTTCTCTGGTAGGCAGTGGCAGGAACGCAATAATGAGGCAACACACAGGCTTAGTCCAAACTTCAGTGTTTTATTCACACTTTAAAGAGCAGGTGGCAGAAAGGGAAATAAACAACGTAAATGTACTCCAACTTGGTGAACCACCAGTCTCAGACTCACCCTTGCATGGGACGGGCTTAACTAAGTGGCCTCCTGGTCACCACTAGTGATGTGGTTAGTTACAGGCCACAGGCGACCACCAGGTGCCATTCCAAGGTTGCTTGAATCTTTGTCACAGACCTTTCCAGCATGTATCCAAACAGCAATACAAATTCAGGCTCACTCCAGCCTAGCTCCTCACTAGTGTTGAGCCACCCCCGTAGTGTTCGGGTTCGGTTCGGTTCGTCGAACACCGGGATGTTCGAGGAACTGTTCGTCGAACTGTTCGTCGAACACCTTAGAACACCGTCGAACACCGTTAAAACCAATGGCAGGCAAACAAAAACACATAGAAACACATAGAAAACACCTGCAAAGGTGTCCAAAAGCTGACAAACTGCTCAGAAGACACTCTCTTTAAAAAAGCCGGCCGGCAAATTCAGCAGCGGCATACACCGGTACCCGACAATTTAGATAAGAAGGAAAAGAGCTTCACACATAGATTAGATAGATAAAAACATGTCAGTCACATATATATGAAGTACAGTGACAGTGTTGGTTACTGCACTTGTCATTTAGTGTAAAGGATTTATTTAAAAAAATATTAGTGTTTTCATGCACCGTCTCTTTAAAAAAGCCGGCCGGCAATTCAGCATCTGTACCCGACAATTTATAACAGAAAGAATAGAGCATCACACATAGATTAGATAGATAGAAACATGTCAGTCACATATATAATAAGTACAGTGACAGTGTTGCTTACTGTACTTGTCATTTAGTGTAAAGGATTTATTTAAAAAAATATTAGTGTTTTCATGCGCCGTCTCTTTAAAAAAGCCGGCCGGCAATTCAGCATCTGTACCCGACAATTTAGAACAGAAAGATAGAGCATCACACATAGATTAGATAGATAGAAACATGTCAGTCACATATATAATAAGTACAGTGACAGTGTTGGTTACTGTACTTGTCATTTAGTGTTAAAATAAAGGATTTATTAAAATAAAAATTGGCGTGGGATCCCCCATAATTTTAGGCTCTAGCGGAGGTTAAGCAGACGGCTGGGGCAGATGTTTGAAGCCTCGGAAGGGGGTAATACCCACGGAGCTTACCAGGCTACTAATATCAGCCCCCAGCTGAATACTTAGCCTTTACTAGCTATTAAAATGGGGGACCCCCCCAAAAAAATGACGTGGGGTCCCCCCTATTTTAATAGCTAGCAAAGGCTAGGCAGACAGCTGGGGGCTGATATTAATAGCTCAGGAAGGGTGCCATGAATATTGGCCCCCTCCCAGGCTAGAAACACCAGCCGTCAGCCGCCCCAGAAATGGCGCATCCTTAGGATGTGCCAATTCTGGCACTTAGCCTCGCTCTTCCACGCTGCCCTGGTGCGGTGGCAGGGGTTAATAGGGCTGGGGTTGATGTCAGCTTATAATGCCAGCTGACATCAAGCCCAGGTTAGTAATGGAGAGGCGTCTATAAGACACCCCCATTACTAACCCCATAGTCAAAGTTAAAAAAAACACAAACACCCAGAATAAAGTCCTTTAATTGAAATAAAGACACAATCCTTTATTGTTCTAAATTAAACCATACTTACCATCACACCCAATCCAGCTGAAGCCAACGATCTCCTGCAATAAAAGAAAAATAATAAACCAACCTCATCCTTACCTTTCCATGGTTCCCACGACAGCTTCAGCTCTGCTACATCGAGATGACTGGCTGGACCGCAGCAGAACGCTGCCATCCAGTCTGTCATCCCGCAGACACTGAGAAGCGCAGGCATGCTTGCGCTCCTCACTGTCTCGCTGTGACGGCATCCAGATGAGCCGAGGTCATGTCCAATGGACTCGGCTCACCTCATGCACGTCACTGACAGCGTGGGAAAATTCTCAAGCTGAAGCGCTGAGTGCAGGAGAATTTTCCCACGCTGTCAGTGACATGCATGAGGTGAGCTGAGTTCATTGGACATGACCTCGGCTCATCTGGATGCCGTCACAGCGAGACAGTGAGGAGCGCAAGCATGCCTGCGCTTCTCAGTGTCCGCGGGATGACAGGCTGGATGGCAGCGTTCTGCTGTGGTCCAGCCAGTCATCTCGATGTAGCAGAGCTGAAGCTGTCCTGGGAACCATGGAAAGGTAAGGATGAGGTTGGTTTATTATTTTTCTTTTATTGCAGGAGATCGTTGGCTTCAGCTGGAATGGGTGTGATGGTAAGTATGGTTTAATTTAGAACAATAAAGAATTGTGTGTTTATTTCAATTAAAGGACTTTATTCTGGGTGTTGTGTTTTTTTTAAATACTTTACTAGAAATTCATGGCGGTCATGTCTAATACTGGCGTGACCCCATGAATTTTGGGCTTGGGGTCAGCTGATAATACCAAGCTGGCCCTAACCCCTTTATTACCCAGTGAGCCACCGCACCAGGGCCCTGGTACAGCGCCAGAAGATGGCGCTTCTATGAACGCGCCATTTTCCGGGGTGGCTGCGGACTGCAATTTGCAGCGGGGGGGGGGGCCCAGAAAGCTTGGTCCTCCCTGCGCTGCAGATTCCAGCCCCCAGCTGCCTAGTTGTACCTGGCTGGACACAAAAATAGTGCGAAGCCCCACGTATTTTTTTTTTAATTATTTCATGAAATTCATGAAATAATTAAGAAAAAAAGGCCTTCCCTATATTGTTGTGTCCGGCCAGGTACAAATAGGCAGCTGGTGGTTGGGGGCAGCCCGTTCCTGCCTGCTGTACCTGGCTGGACACAAATATAGTGCGAAGCCCCACTTCAATTTTTTTTAATTATTTCATGAAATTCATGAAATAATTAAGAAAAAAAGGCCTTCCCTATATTGTTGTGTCCGGCCAGGTACAAATAGGCAGCTGGTGGTTGGGGGCAGCCCATTCCTGCCTGCTGTACCTGGCTGGACACAAATATAGTGCGAAGCCCCACTTCAATTTTTTTTAATTATTTCATGAAATTCATGAAATAATTAAGAAAAAAAGGCCTTCCCTATATTGTTGTGTCCGGCCAGGTACAAATAGGCAGCTGGTGGTTGGGGGCAGCCCGTTCCTGCCTGCTGTACCTGGCTGGACACAAATATAGTGCGAAGCCCCACATCAATTTTTTTTAATTATTTCATGAAATTCATGAAATAATTAAGAAAAAAAGGCCTTCTCTATATTGTTGTGTCCGACCAGGTACAAATAGACAGCTGGTGGTTGGGGGCAGCCCGTTCCTGCCTGCTGTACCTGGCTGGACACAAATATAGTGCGAAGCCCCACTTCAATTTTTTTAAATTATTTCAGGAAATTCATGAAATAATTAAAAAAAAATTGACGTGGGGCTTCGCACTATATTTGTGTCCAGTCAGGTGCAGCAGGCAGGAACGGGCTGCCCCCAACCACCTGCTGCCTATTTGTACCTGGCCGGACACAACAATATAGGGAAGCCCTTTTTTTCTTAATTATTTCATAAAATAATTTAAAGAAAATTGACGTGGGGCTTCGCCCTGTTTTTGTGTCCGGCCAGGTACAACTAGGCAGCTGGGGGCTGGAATCTGCAGCGCAGGGAGGCCCAAGCTTTCTGGGTCCCCCCCCCCGCTGCAAATTGCAGTCCGCAGCCACACCGGAAAATGGCGCGTTCATAGAAGCGCCATGTTCTGGCGCTGCACCCAACTCATCCAGGGCCCTGATCCGGTGGCTCACTGGGTAATAAAGGGGTTAGGGCCAGCTTGGCATTATCAGCTGGCCCTAAGCCCGAAATTCATGGGGTCACGCCAATATTAGACATGACCACCATGAATTTCTAGTAAAGTATTTAAAAAAAACACAAACACCCAGAATAAAGTCCTTTAATTGAAATAAACACACAATTCTTTATTGTTCTAAATTAAACCATACTTACCATCACGCCCATTCCAGCTGAAGCCAACGATCTCCTGAAATAAAAGAAAAATAATAAAGCAACATCAAACTTACCTTTCCATGGTTCCCATGACAGCTTCAGCTCTGCTACATCGAGATGACAGGCTGGACCGCAGCAGAACGCTGCCATCCAGCCTGTCATCCAACAGACACTGAGAAGCGCAGGCATGCTTGCGCTCCACAGTGTCTCTCTGTGACGTCATCCAGATGAGCCGAGTTAATGTCCAATGAACTCGGCTCACCTCATGCACGTCACTGACAGCGTGGGAAAATTCTCCTGCACTCAGCACTTCAGCGTGGGATAATTCTCACACTGAAGCGCTGAGTGCAGGAGAATTCTCCCACGCTGTCAGTGACGTGCAGGAGGTGAGCTGAGTTCATTGGACATGAGCTCACCTTATGCACGTCACTGACAGCGTGGGAGAATTCTCCTGCACTCACCGCTTCAGCGTGAGAATTTTCCCACGCTGTCAGTGACGTGCATGAGGTGAGCCGAGTTCATTGGACATGAACTCGGCTCATCTGGATGCCGTCACAGAGAGACGCTGAGCAGCGCAAGCAAGCCTGCGCTTCTCAGTGTCTGCGGGATGACAGGCTGGATGGCAGCGTTCTGCTGTGGTCCAGCCAGTCATCTCGATGTAGCAGAGCTGAAGCTGTCCTGGGAACCATGGAAAGGTAAGGATGAGGTTGGTTTATTATTTTTCTTTTATTGCAGGAGATCGTTGGCTTCAGCTGGAATGGGTGTGATGGTAAGTATGGTTTAATATAGAACAATAAAGAATTGTGTGTTTATTTCAATTAAAGGACTTTATTCTGGGTGTTGTGTTTTTTTTAAATACTTTACTAGAAATTCATGGCGGTCATGTCTAATACTGGCGTGACCCCATGAATTTTGGGCTTGGGGTCAGCTGATAATACCAAGCTGGCCCTAACCCCTTTATTACCCAGTGAGCCACCGCACCAGGGCCCTGGTACAGCGCCAGAAGATGGCGCTTCTATGAACGCGCCATTTTCCGGGGTGGCTGCGGACTGCAATTTGCAGCGGGGGGGGGGCCCAGAAAGCTTGGTCCTCCCTGCGCTGCAGATTCCAGCCCCCAGCTGCCTAGTTGTACCTGGCTGGACACAAAAATAGGGCGAAGCCCCACGTATTATTTTTTTAATTATTTCATGAAATTCATGAAATAATTAAGAAAAAAAGGCCTTCCCTATATTGTTGTGTCCGGCCAGGTACAAATAGTCAGTTGGTGGTTGGGGGCAGCCCGTTCCTGCCTGCTGTATCTGGCTGGACACAAATATAGTGCGAAGCCCCACTTCAAATTTTTTTAATTATTTCATGAAATTCATGAAATAATTAAGAAAAAAAGGCCTTCCCTATATTGTTGTGTCCGGCCAGGTACAAATAGGCAGCTGGTGGTTGGGGGCAGCCCGTTCCTGCCTGCTGTACCTGGCTGGACACAAATATAGTGCGAAGCCCCACTTCAATTTTTTTTAATTATTTCATGAAATTCATGAAATAATTAAGAAAAAAAGGCCTTCCCTATATTGTTGTGTCCGGCCAGGTACAAATAGGCAGCTGGTGGTTGGGGGCAGCCCATTCCTGCCTGCTGTACCTGGCTGGACACAAATATAGTGCGAAGCCCCACTTCAATTTTTTTTAATTATTTCATGAAATTCATGAAATAATTAAGAAAAAAAGGCCTTCCCTATATTGTTGTGTCCGGCCAGGTACAAATAGGCAGCTGGTGGTTGGGGGCAGCCCGTTCCTGCCTGCTGTACCTGGCTGGACACAAATATAGTGCGAAGCCCCACATCAATTTTTTTTAATTATTTCATGAAATTCATGAAATAATTAAGAAAAAAAGGCCTTCTCTATATTGTTGTGTCCGGCCAGGTACAAATAGGCAGCTGGTGGTTGGGGGCAGCCCGTTCCTGCCTGCTGTACCTGGCTGGACACAAATATAGTGCGAAGCCCCACTTCAATTTTTTTAAATTATTTCAGGAAATTCATGAAATAATTAAAAAAAAATTGACGTGGGGCTTCGCACTATATTTGTGTCCAGTCAGGTGCAGCAGGCAGGAACGGGCTGCCCCCAACCACCTGCTGCCTATTTGTACCTGGCCGTACACAACAATATAGGGAAGCCCTTTTTTTCTTAATTATTTCATAAAATAATTTAAAGAAAATTGACGTGGGGCTTCGCCCTGTTTTTGTGTCCAGCCAGGTACAACTAGGCAGCTGGGGGCTGGAATCTGCAGCGCAGGGAGGCCCAAGCTTTCTGGGTCCCCCCCCCCGCTGCAAATTGCAGTCCGCAGCCACACCGGAAAATGGCGCGTTCATAGAAGCGCCATCTTCTGGCGCTGCACCCAACTCATCCAGGGCCCTGATGCGGTGGCTCACTGGGTAATAAAGGGGTTAGGGCCAGCTTGGCATTATCAGCTGGCCCTAAGCCCGAAATTCATGGGGTCACGCCAATATTAGACATGACCACCATGAATTTCTAGTAAAGTATTTAAAAAAAACACAAACACCCAGAATAAAGTCCTTTAATTGAAATAAACACACAATTCTTTATTGTTCTAAATTAAACCATACTTACCATCACGCCCATTCCAGCTGAAGCCAACGATCTCCTGAAATAAAAGAAAAATAATAAAGCAACATCAAACTTACCTTTCCATGGTTCCCATGACAGCTTCAGCTCTGCTACATCGAGATGACAGGCTGGACCGCAGCAGAACGCTGCCATCCAGCCTGTCATCCAACAGACACTGAGAAGCGCAGGCATGCTTGCGCTCCACAGTGTCTCTCTGTGACGTCATCCAGATGAGCCGAGTTTATGTCCAATGAACTCGGCTCACCTCATGCACGTCACTGACAGCGTGGGAAAATTCTCCTGCACTCAGCACTTCAGCGTGGGATAATTCTCACACTGAAGCGCTGAGTGCAGGAGAATTCTCCCACGCTGTCAGTGACGTGCAGGAGGTGAGCTGAGTTCATTGGACATGAGCTCACCTTATGCACGTCACTGACAGCGTGGGAGAATTCTCCTGCACTCACCGCTTCAGCGTGAGAATTTTCCCACGCTGTCAGTGACGTGCATGAGGTGAGCCGAGTTCATTGGACATGAACTCGGCTCATCTGGATGCCGTCACAGAGAGACGCTGAGCAGCGCAAGCAAGCCTGCGCTTCTCAGTGTCTGCGGGATGACAGGCTGGATGGCAGCTTTCTGCTGCGGTCCAGCCTGTCATCTCGATGTAGCAGAGCTGAAGCTGTCGTGGGAACCATGGAAAGGTAAGGATTATGTTGCTTTATTATTTTACTTTTATTGCAGGAGATCGCTGGCTGCAGCTGGAATGGGCGTGACGGTAAGTATGGTTTAATTTAGAACAATAAAGAATTGTGTCTTTATTTCAATTAAAGGACTTTATTCTGGGTGTTTGCGTTTTTTTTTAACTTTGACTATGGGGTTAGTAATGGGGGTGTCTTATAGAAGCCTCTCCATTACTAACCTGGGCTTGATGTCAGCTGGCATTATAAGCTGACATCAACCCCAGCCCTATTACCCCACTGCCACCGCTACAGGGCAGTGGGAAGAGCGAGGCTAAGTGCCAGAATTGGCGCATCCTATGGATGTGCCATTTCTGGGGCGGCTGACGGCTGGTGTTTCTAGCCTGGGAGGGGGCCAATATTCATGGCACCCTTCCTGGGCTATTAATATCAGCCCCCAGCTGTCTGCCTAGCCTTTGCTAGCTATTAAAATAGGGGGACCCCACGTCAATTTTTTGGGGGGTCCCCCATTTTAATAGCTAGTAAAGGCTAGGCATTCATCTGGGGGCTGATATTAGTAGCCTGGGAAGCTCCGTGGGTATTACCCCTTCCCAGGCTTCAAACATCTGCCCCAGCCGTCTGCTTAACCTCTGCTAGAGACTAAAATTATGTGGGATCCCACGCCAATTTTTTTTTAAATAAATCCTTTATTTTAACACTAAATGACAAGTACAGTAACCAACACTGTCACTGTACTTCATATATATGTGACTGACATGTTTCTATCTATCTAATCTATGTGTGATGCTCTATTCCTTCTATTCTAAATTGTCGGGTACCGCTGCTGAATTGCCGGCCGGCTTTTTTAAAGAGACGGTGCATGAAAACACTAATATTTTTTTTTATAAATCCTTTACACTAAATGACAAGTACAGTAATCAACACTGTCACTGTACTTCTTATATATGTGACTGACATGTTTCTATCTATCTAATCTATGTGTGATGCTCTATTCTTTCGGTTCTAAATTGTCGGGTACCGGTGTACCGCTGCTGAATTGCCGGCTTTTCATGTTTCACTGTGAGCACAGTTCCCATCGATTTGGGCAATCACTCTAATGCCACAACCACCATGGCTGTGGCATTACAGTGAGTGGCAGACAATCCCTGCATGATTGGTGCTCTAAATAGCGCCAGACATGCAGGACACGCTTTTGGTGCACGAACAGTTATCGAACATAACCTCGAACAGCCGAATTTTTTGCAAATCGGGTTCGTCGAACAACTCGAACACCGCCCAAAACAGCTGGAATTTGAGATTGGCGAACAGTTCTAGTCGAACACCGCTCATCTCTACTCCTCACACCCTGAGATTTCCCCTCTCACTGGTTTATGCAGGCTTGATTGCTGCAGCTGTGTATGTCAGGTGTTGAGCTGAAAACACAGAGAATTAGGGAAAATCCAGGCCAAATTTTATCTTGCTGGTAGAAACATACCTTCCATCCTGTGCTACACCTTTCACTGAACCACATACCTTCCCCCTGTAGCGCTGGCGTCCCTGCCCTCTGCTAGGCAGGGACGCTGTTCCCCTCACCGCTCTGCTCCGTGCCCGGCGTCCTCCTCCCGCTCTGCTGGCAGCGCGCGCTCCTTCCCGGCCACTGTGCTTAGGGCGCGCTCTCCCTCCCTTTTAAAGGGGCCGCGCGCGCCGTCCTAAGGAGTCCCCGGCCAATGGCCAGAGGACTTCACCATATATAAGCCACCTCCTCCAAAATGGAGGTGCCCGAGCAATGTTGTTGCACTGTTCACTACTCTGCTTCAGCCCTCAGGTCCCGTTGCCAGTTACCTGCCAGATACCTGCCAGATTCCTGCCAGCTTGCTGTCTTATTCCTGCCTGATATTCTGCTACCTGCCTGCTAGCCTGAGGTCCGACGGTCTGCCTTACAACTCCTGTCAGTCTGTCTAAGGACCAGCTTGCCCGCTCACCTGGGAGCACACATCAGCTACCTGCCTGCTTGCCTGAGGTCCGACGGTCTGCCTTCCAACTCCTGACAGTCTGTCTATGGACCAGCTTGCCCGCTCACCTGGGAGCGCACATCTGCTGCCTGTCTGCTAGCCTACCTTGAGGCTCTGCCGTCACGTGCTGTCACCACCCGCCTGTCCAGTGACTTCTGCCCGCTCACCTGGGAGTGCTCATCTGCCGCCTGTCTGTTGGTCTTCCTGGAGGCTCCGCCATCACATGCTGTGACCACCCGTTTATCCAGAGACTCTCGCCTGCTCACCTGGGAGCTCACGTCTACCATCAGCCGCCACAGGTCGTACCAACCCTTTACCCAGAGACTGCCCCGGTCACTTGCCTTGACCTCCTGCCCGTTCATCCAGAGACTGCCCCGGTCACTTGCCGTGACCTCCTGCCCGTTCATCCAGAGACTGCCCCGGTCACTTGCCGTGACCTCCAGCCCGTTCACTCAGAGACTGTCCCGGTCACCTGCTGTGACTGCCTGCCCGTCTTCCCTGGTCGCCACCCGCTCCCTTACAAGGACCGCCCCCATGTATAGTAGCTCAGAGGTTCCGCCTCCCAGACCCGTTACAGTTTGCTCGGGCCATGGAACCCGGTGGCACCCAAGCTCCCTCGCTCTCGGACCTGTGTCATGAACTGTCCCTTCAGAGGTCCCAACAGGAGTCCATCCTGGGTCACCTGCGGAATGTCAATTCTCGCCTGGACACTCTGACTGCTCCGCCAGCAACCTCCGCCAGTGCCATGACTCGCAATCCGGCAGCTCCGCTGCCCACTAATACCATGGAATCCTACCCCGGACCCCGGCTTTCTGCACCTCCTCGCTTCGGAGGCGACTCCGCCCAGGCTCGGGGCTTCATAAATCAGTGCACCCTGCACTTTGAACTCCTGTCTCACCAGTTTAACTCCGACCGGGCCAAAATTGACTTCATCATGTCCCATCTCACCGGGGAGGCCCTGGCCTGGCTAAATCCTCTATGGGAGAGAGGAGACCCCCTGGTGTCCGACTTGCCTGCCTTTCTCACGGCTTTCCGGAAAGTCTTCGACGAACCCGGACGGAAGACCTCATCTGCATCATCACTAGTGTTGAGCCACCCCCGTAGTGTTCGAGTTCGGTTCGGTTCGTCGAACACCCGTGTGTTCGCCGAACTGTTCGTCGAACTGTTCGTCGAACACCTTCGAACACCGTTAAAACCAATGGCAGGCAAACAAAAACACATAGAAACACATAGAAAACACCTTCAAAGGTGTCCAAAAGCTGACAAACTGCTCAGAAGACACAACTAACACATGGAAAAGTGACAAGTACATATAGTCATGCGAAAAGAAAAGAGGTGGAGGAGTAAAAGGAGGGGGAGACACAGATATAGGCATGTCATGCCCTTCTAAAATCCAAAAAGTGAGAAGCCGAGACGGCCAGTCCGCTCCTGCCCGTGCCACCTCCGTGTCGCCGGGTTTGTGCCAGAGCCGCGGTGAACCCTGACGGCCAGCCCCCCTCTCCCAATACTGGTGCCTGTCCGCTGGTGGGTCGAGAGAGCCCCCCTGTGGTGGAGGCAGCTCTAAGCTTTTTAATTTAAATTGTCCCTCTAATTTGAATGAATACACTTTAAATCCATTTACAAGGATCTATTGGAGGGCAAGTCTCATGCCAGCAGCCGCGTAATTCCAGCTCCAGTAGCGTCCACTAAAGCTGCTGCAGTTAAAAAGCTTTTATAAGGATCGAGCTCGGCTGTCCACCGCAAGGCATCCTAGTGCCAGTCCCAGCCCCTATGCCTTGGGGTGCCTCCTGATGCTCTTCACTAAGTATCCCGTGGTCCCGAAGCATTTCCTTTGAAAAAATTAAGTGTCCAAACTACAGGTGGTGTAGCTTGCTTAACAGCCGGGATAATCCGCTGACTAGCAGACACTGCTACTAGGCACAAAGTATTTCCTGGGCTAGATGCAGTTAAAAATTTGTAAGTAGATACTCTCGTTGGATGCTGAGAAAGCATTCCATAGAGTCTCCTGGCACGCCATATATGATTCTCTTAAAAAGCTTGGGGTAGGGGTCTAGGGGACCCTTTTATAGCCAAAATCACGGCCCTGTATCACAATACGTCACCTAGGCTGAAGATAAATGGAACTGTAGCACCGAGGGCTCGGTTGCTACAGACGTATTGCACCTCACCCAGAGGTGTGATATCTCACTCTCAGATAAGGATGGAGTGTGGATCAGGACCCGACACCTGCATGCATTACACCACATTGCCGTGGGGCAGGGCGACCAATATGCCCCTGAGATGGGCACGACAGTCCCTGTCCCTGGCTGGAGTGGGGGGAGGGAACACTGAGGAAGGGGAACCCTGCAGTGCAGGAGCAGGGAGGAAGCAGTTCCTGGGTGCATTGAGAAGGGAGTATAAAAGGTGGGCACCATCTTAGTTCAGTGCAGAGAAGTCTGAGCAGAAGTGGCAGGGAGCAGGGGCTCTGCATGAGCTCTGCTCCGGAGGCGGGCCTAGTAACAGAGGCCCAGGCCTGCAAGAGGGAGAAGGAAGGAAGAGGAGCGGAGAAGGCTCCAGGAACGAGGAATGAAGGGATCCCAGGGGTGCAGACGGGCGAGTCGCCACCGCACGCCCGAATCCACCTGCGTGGAGGGGTCAGGCCAAAGGGGGAGACCGGTCCCCGAACTAGTGGAGGCAGGAAACGACCCTCAGCTAGAAACCGGAGGCTCTGACATTTTATGTGGCGCAGCCCCTTGCTCCACCCGCTAGGAAGGCACCACATAGGGTCAGGGAAACTGGCGCCAAGTTTACCAAGAGGAGGCCCGAGGCAGCCGGACAGAAGTGTTGGTAAGAAAGGCCAGACAAAGGACACACAAAGGGGGTCCTGTGAAGCGCTCCAAAGTTATCTGGGAGTTGTCTGAGCCCCTCACCTGGTGAGCACAGTACGACGTGGGCAGCCGTTACCTGCAGACGTGGTCTGGATAATAAGAACTGTGAGTAAAGGCCCTGAACTGCATCACTGACTCCGTGTCGTTACTGCTGCTGCCCTGCACCATCAACCCCATCCTCCGCATACACTGCCCTGAGGCTATACTCCTCCCGTGGGGAGTTATGCTACGCTCTGCTGCACCCACAACACCAGCCTTAGCGGTCTGCCCTGTAGCGGCGGTTCACTCTGACCGCAATCCACGGGTGGCGTAGTCGGACATTTAAACATCAAAACCACATAAATAGTTCTGCCACTGGTTTGACCGCCCTGAGCCACGAACCGGATCGCCGCCACGAAGACTACAACCACCAGCATCCACCAAAAAGTGTCCGGCTCCGGGTGTCCCAAGGCCCAGGGGGTGCGTCAGAACATTTTCATCACCTTTCACAATCACCAATGGGACAAGGCAGGGATGTCCTCTGTCCCCTCTCTTATACATCCTAGTGACGGAGCACCTGCTCTCATCAATTCGCCATAACCCCAATATTAGGTGGATTGAGGTGGGAGGCACCGAGTACAAGTGATCTCTATTTGCTGATGATGTCCTAGTATATATCACTCAATCACATATATCCATCCCTGCTGTTATGGCTGAAATAGATCACTTTGTTACATGGTAAAATTTTAAAATCAATGCAGCGAAGTCTGAGGCCCTCGATGTCTCCCTCCCTAAATCCATATAGGATTCCATCCAGTCCAACTTTCCCTTTGCCTGGCCCTCACAGGGTATCAAATACTTAGGAATTCCTATTCATAGAGACCTCTCCCATCTATGTTATCTTAATTTTGGGCCCTTTATTGAACAATTCCATACAGACCACGGTTGGCAAGTTAGAACTGTAAGATTCACTACGTGAACCACTGGTGTTTTGTGGAAAAGCACATGTACACCGCGTTCCAAATTATTATGCAAAAAGTGTTTAGGAGTGATAAGGGAAGAATTTGTTTGTTTGTCAGTTAAACTCATTGATGGTGATGTGTGTCAGGGCTCTTTATATCACTGTAAGCAATTGCAGACACCTGTGCTAATTAGTTTGGCAGGTGTGTCCAATGAAAGGCAAGACTACTTAAGAAGGCTCTCTCACATTATTAAGCAGCCTATATTTTCTGCCAAAATGGGAAAGAAAAAGGATGTGTCGGCTGCTGAGAAGCAACAAATTGTGGAGTGTTTAGGTCAAGGCATGACTACAATCAACATTGTGCGATGATCAGGATGAAGTGTCTTGGCAATCAAGAAGTATGTAGCTGATTCACAGTACACACGTGTGCGTGCTGATAAGGGCAAATTGAGGACTCTTTCCTACAGGCAATTACGTCAGGTTGAAACAGCAGCGGCAAAAAAGCCTTGTTATAGCAGCAGACAAGTTTTTGAAGCTGCTTGTGCCTCCAACGTCCCCCGAACAACAAGATGCAGGGTCCTTCAGAGGTTTGCAGCTGTGCATATGCCATCCTGTCGACCTCCTCTATCCACTTCACACAAGCAGAAACGGCTCCAGTGGGCCAAACATTACATGAAGACTGATTTCAAAACTGTTTTGTTCACGGATGAGTGCCGTGCAGCGCTCGATGGTCCAGATGAATGGAGTGGAGGATGGCTGGTTGATGGACACCCCACGCAAACACGGCTACAGCGCCAACAAGGAGGAGGTGGAGTAATGTTTTGGGCTGGAATCATGGGGAGAGAGATTGTCGGCCCCTTTAGGATCCCTGAAGGCGCTAAAGATGAACTCCATAATGTATGTGGATTTTCTCAAACAGCACTTCCTGCCATGGTTCAAGAAGAAGAACCGTGTATTTCACAGCAAGATCATTTTTCTGCATGATAATGCACCATCTCATGCTGCACATAAAACATCTGCATCTCTGGCTGATATGGGCATAAAAGGGGACAAACTTATGTTGTGACCCCCATGCTCCCCTGACCTCTACCCCATTCAGAACCTTTGGAGCATCATTAAAAGGAGTGTCTATGATGGCGGGAGGCAGTTCACATCTAAGCAACAGCTCTGGGAGGGTATTCTGTCCTCATGCAAAACAATTGAAGCAGAAACCATCCAAAACCTGACAAATTCAATGGACGAGAGAGTTCAGAAGCTCCTTTCGAACAAGGGGTCCTATGTGAAAATGTAACATCACCTAGAATAAAGTTTTGAGTTGAAAGCTGTTTGATTTCAGTTTCTAACAACCTGCTAATGCTTATAATTTCAAAAATGACCATTTTTTTGGTCTTTATTAAAATGAAAAGGTTGATCGAAAAGTTTGGGGGATCTAAGAGTGTGCAACCCAGTAGTCATGATTACTTCGAATTCTGACAATATGAGGGTCATGCTGCAGGTAGTGCAGCAAGAAGGCACTTATGTGTCTTGCGCATCTCGGAGCCCCAAAATTATTTTCCGGGCTAGATGCAGCTAAAAATTATTTTTAATTTTAAATCTGGTGAAGCTTATTATAGATGGCCTAATAGGATCAGTGCTGCACACTGCTACAAAGCCCAAATTATTTTCCAGTCAAGATACAGATAAACATGATTAGTAATTTGAAAGCTTAAAACGGTTGGTAGGGTGATTTTAACCAATCATCAAGCTTTTACTCTCCCCAGGATGACACAGGGGTAGAAAAGTCGTTTCGGATCCATGATTTGTTCATCTTTATGAACGTGAGTCTGTCTACATTATCAGTGGAGAGCCGCGTGCGCTTATCTGTCAGCACACCACCAGCAGCGCTGAACACACGTTCAGACAGAACGCTGGCTGCGGGGCATGACAAGATCTCCAAGGCGTAAGTGGCTAGCTCCGGCCATTTATCCAGATTGGAAGCCCAAAAAGAGCAAGGGTCCAGTGACACAGTCGTGGCTTCAATGTTTACTTGGAGATACTCCTGTACCATCGTCTCTAGGCGTTGACTATGTGTCAGACTTCTTGTCTCCTGTGGCCTTGCAAAGGATGGGCTAAAAAAGTGGTGAAATGATTCCGCAAAATTAATGTTACCAGCAGATACTGTGGTTCTGTTACGGTTTGAGTGCTGAACACTTGACGGTCCCACGGTTGGCAAGTTGGAACTGTGAGATTCACTACGTGCACCACTGGTATTTTGTGGAAAAGCACATGTAAGATTCTGCAACAGTCTCTGCTGATACTCCTGCATGCGTGCATCCCTTTCTATGGCAGGAATAATTTCTGCAAATTTACTTTTGTACCGGGGATCTAACAGTGTGGCAACCCAGTAGTCAGGATTATTTCTAATTCTCACAATTCGAGGGTCATGTTGCAGGTAGTGCAGCAAGAAGGCACTCATGTGTGTTGCGCATCCAGGAGCACCAAGTCCCTGTTGTGTTGGTGGCGAGGTAACAATCATGCTTTCTTCCTCTGTCCTCTCCCCCCAACCTCGCACAACAGAAATGTGATCAAGGTCTCCCTCATCTGATGAGTCTTCCATCAGTTCGTCCTCCATTTCTTCCTGGGCTCCTGCACCTTCCTCACTAGTTTGGCTGCTACCATGCGCCCTGGTAAAACCATCTCCCCCACCCTCACATGCCTGCCGCCTTGGTGCTGCCGACCGTCTGGACCTTGCAGATGTTAGCCCTTCCGCATACAACTCCTCCTCCTCTACTTCCTCCACCTCCTCTTGTGCCACCACCTGACTCCGAATTCTGTTTAACATGTGCTCCAGCATGTAAATCACCGGAATAGTCATGCTGATAATGGCATCGTCAGCACTAAACATCTTCGTCGCCATTTCAAAACTGTGCAGAAGGGTGCATAGGTTCCTGATCTGAGACCACTCCTCCAGCGTGATTTGCCCCACCTCTGAATCTCGTTGGCCCAGGCTATACGTCAGAACGTATTGCACCAGGGTTTGTCGGTGCTGCCACAGTCGCTGCAACATGTGCAGAGTTGAATTCCACCGGGTAGGCACATCGCATTTTAGCCGGTGAAGTGGCAGGCCCAACGACTTCTGTAGAGATGTAAGTCGCTGAGCTGCGGGATGCGAACGGCGGAAGTGAGCACACAGCGACCGTGCCCTCTGCAGAAGGCCATCTAGTCTGGGATAGTGGGCTAAAAATTGCTGGACAACCAGGTTCAACACGTGAGCCATACAAGGCACGTGTGTGACATTGCCCCGGCGAAGGGCCGCACCCAGGTTTGCAGCATTGTCGCACACGGCCTTCCCTGGTTTCAGGTCCAGTGGAGAAAACCATTCATGAAATTGGTTCTCCAGAGCTGACCACAACTCCTCAGCTGTGTGACTCACATTTCCCAGACATTTCAATGTAAAAACCGCCTGATGACGTTGAGCCCTACTGCCAGCATAGTAAGGAGGTGTGCAGGATCCCTTCTGCGCAGTTAGAAAGCTTGTGGCATGACCAGACAGGCTTTGGGTGCAGGTGGAAGACCGAGAGGCGGTTGAGGAGGCAGAAGCAGTGGAGGAACTTTGACATAAAGAGGATTGACGCACAACTCGTGGGGACGGCAAGACTTGGACAGCAGCCCCTTGTCCTGCTGTCACCATAGTTACCCAGTGCCCAGTCAGCGACATGTAACGCCCCTGTCCATGCCTACTCGTCCAAGTGTCTGTGGTGAAATGCACCCTGTCACACACAGAGTTTCTCAAAGAAGCGGTGATGTTGTGTGCGACATGCTGGTGGAGCGCAGGCACACCTTTCTTTGAGAAGTAGTGCCGACTGGGCATCTGGTACTGGGGCACTGCGACGGACATAAGGTCTCGAAAATCCTCTGTGTCCACCAGGCGGAAAGGCAGCATTTCTGTAGCCAAGAGCTTGCAGATGGTGAAATTCAACCTCTTAGCTTTCTCATGGCTAGGAGGAAATGGTCTTTTACTTGTCCACATCTGAGGGACCGAGGGCTGGCTATTGTGCTTAGACGGGGTTGATAAGGGTGTCCCCGGCAAACTGCCGGTCTGTGAGGAAGATGCAGGCGGACATGTTAGGTTGCCTTGATCCAAAGGTGGTGCTATCGATGTCGGACAGCGCTCAACACCAGCTGGTGTTACCACCTCCAAAGAAAATGATGACCTGCCAATCACGCTGGCTGTTGCGGGTAAAGAGGTGGCAGGTCTGCGCCCCAAAACAGGTGTGACTGCTGTCCCCCCAGTCACAGAGGATGAAGAGGCCGCGGATGCACAAGATATGGCAGACGGTGATTGGCCCGGCCGGCTAGGCCGCATTGTAGCACACTGAGCTTCCCACTGCAACTTATGCTTCATGTCCATGTGCCGGTTCATGCATGAAGTACTCAAACTATGTATTTTTTGGCCTCTACTTAGCTTTTGCTGACAAATGTTACAGATAACACGAGTTGGGTCATCTTTATCGATCTGAAAAAATGCCCAGGCTATGCAAGGCTTAGCACCCATGCGACCTGAAGAGCCACCACGACTTGTGGTGAGAGGCAGAGTTGTGTTTGAGGATGCAGTTGTTGACGTGCTTCCAGTACTATGTCTCTGTCCAGGAAGGCGCAACCTGACCTCGTCGTCACTAGCATCTTCCTCCACCTCCTCTGCTGACCTCATCTCTTGGCTGACTGTGGGTTGACAGTAAGTGGGATCTCCGACCTCATCATCATCACCCTGTGCGTTATCACACCCGTCGTCCTCAGAGCCAACCTGTTCCTGCCCTGACAAAAAACTAAAGTTGTCGCTCCAATCAGGTATTTGAGTCTTATCATCGTCTTCCTCATTGTCTCCACCAACAGGAGTTACAGTTTGGGAATGAGGGTCTACATTATGGTCAGAACCTTCTGCGTCTGGTCCTGGATCCGACTCATAAAGATTCTGGGCATCAGTGCAGATCATTTCCTCGTCTGGATTCACAGAAGCGCTGGAGTCGACCTCTGATTCCCAGGCTATAGTATGAGTAAACAGCTCTGCAGACTCAACCATCTGTTCTACCTCATACTCAGACGGGCAGCTGGAGATTTGGGAGCTGTGAGGAAGCAAGTGCGATTTGGGTGACACCTTTGAGGACTGGAGTATTTGTGATGTTGAAGTTGATGTGGAGGAGAGCCCACTTAAAGGAGCACTTGATATCCGTTGAAGCACCTGCTGTTTTTGTGCCTCATCTGGAATTTGTAGCGATTGGCGTGGCCGTAAGAAAGGGATCTTATCACATTGTCCGCTAAAAGAAGTAGACATTTTAGTTTGGCTGGAAGATGGTCTTTCTTCTGCACCTACCCCACGGACACAACCTTTTTTCCCCTTCCCAACACGCCTATTCCCCTTTCCACCAGCAGCAGGCCTTTTTCCACTCATTTTGGTGGTTAACTAATTCACAACTCTGGAGTTGTTTGCACAAAAAAACAATGGATGGTAACCGAGCAGAGCTGAGTGGCCAAACTGTGGTATTAGGCCAAAACTATTGGCTGGGCTAGATGCAGAAAAAAATTATTTTTAATTTGCAACCTGATGGAGGTCAGTATAGATGGACTAATAGAACAAGTCCCACACGCTGCTAGAAGCCCAAATATTTTTTCAGAGATAAATGAAGAAAAAAAATATTTTTAATTTGCAACCTGATGGAGGTCAGTATAGATGGACTAATAGACCAAGTCCCACACACTGCTAGAAGCCCAAATATTTTTTCAGAGCTAGATGCAGAAAAAAATTATTTTTAATTTGCAACCTGATGGAGGTCAGTATAGATGGACTAATAGACCAAGTCCCACACACTGCTAGAAGCCCAAATATTTTTTCAGAGCTAGATGCAGAAAAAAATTATTTTTAATTTGCAACCTGATGGAGGTCAGTATAGATGGACTAATAGACCAAGTCCCACACACCGCTAGAAGCCCAAATATTTTTTCAGAGCTAGATGCAGAAAAAAATTATTTTTAATTTGCAACCTGATGGAGGTCAGTATGGATGGACTAATAGACCAAGTCCCACACACTGCTAGAAGCCCAAATTTTTTTTCAGAGCTAGATGCAGAAAAAAATTATTTTTAATTTACAACCTGATGGAGGTCAGTATAGATGGACTAATAGAACAAGTCCCACACGCTGCTAGAAGCCCAAATATTTTTTCAGAGATAAATGAAGAAAAAAATTATTTTTAATTTGCAACCTGATGGAGGTCAGTATAGATGGACTAATAGACCAAGTCCCACACACTGCTAGAAGCCCAAATATTTTTTCAGAGCTAGATGCAGAAAAAAATTATTTTTAATTTGCAACCTGATGGAGGTCAGTATAGATGGACTAATAGACCAAGTCCCACACACTGCTAGAAGCCCAAATATTTTTTCAGAGCTAGATGCAGAAAAAAAATATTTTTAATTTGCAACCTGATGGAGGTCAGTATAGATGGACTAATAGACCAAGTCCCACACACCGCTAGAAGCCCAAATATTTTTTCAGAGCTAGATGCAGAAAAAAATTATTTTTAATTTGCAACCTGATGGAGGTCAGTATAGATGGACTAATAGACCAAGTCCCACACACTGCTAGAAGCCCAAATATTTTTTCAGAGCTAGATGCAGAAAAAAAATATTTTTAATTTGCAACCTGATGGAGGTCAGTATAGATGGACTAATAGAACAAGTCCCACACGCTGCTAGAAGCCCAAATATTTTTTCAGAGATAAATGAAGAAAAAAATTATTTTTAATTTGCAACCTGATGGAGGTCAGTATAGATGGACTAATAGACCAAGTCCCACACACTGCTAGAAGCCCAAATATTTTTTCAGAGCTAGATGCAGAAAAAAATTATTTTTAATTTGCAACCTGATGGAGGTCAGTATAGATGGACTAATAGACCAAGTCCCACACACTGCTAGAAGCCCAAATATTTTTTCAGAGCTAGATGCAGAAAAAAATTATTTTTAATTTGCAACCTGATGGAGGTCAGTATAGATGGACTAATAGACCAAGTCCCACACACTGCTAGAAGCCCAAATATTTTTTCAGAGCTAGATGCAGAAATTTTTTTTATTCAATTTGCAACCTGATGGAGGTCAGTATAGATGGACTAATAGACCAAGTCCCACACACTGCTAGAAGCCCAAATATTTTTTCAGAGCTAGATGCAGAAAAAAATTATTTTTAATTTGCAACCTGATGGAGGTCAGTATAGATGGACTAATAGACCAAGTCCCACACACTGCTAGAAGCCCAAATATTTTTTCAGAGCTACATGCAGAAAAAAATTATTTTTAATTTGCAACCTGATGGAGGTCAGTATAGATGGACTAATAGACCAAGTCCCACACGCTGCTAGAAGCCCAAATATTTTTTCAGAGATAAATGACGAAAAAAATTATTTTTAATTTGCAACCTGATGGAGGTCAGTATAGATGGACTAATAGACCAAGTCCCACACACTGCTAGAAGCCCAAATATTTTTTCAGAGCTAGATGCAGAAAAAAATTATTTTTAATTTGCAACCTGATGGAGGTCAGTATAGATGGACTAATAGACCAAGTCCCACACACTGCTAGAAGCCCAAATATTTTTTCAGAGCTAGATGCAGAAAAAAATTATTTTTAATTTGCAACCTGATGGAGGTCAGTATAGATGGACTAATAGACCAAGTCCCACACACCGCTAGAAGCCCAAATATTTTTTCAGAGCTAGATGCAGAAAAAAATTATATTCAGTTTGCAACCTGATGGAGGTCAGTATAGATGGACTAATAGAATGATGCTATGCCCAAAAGATTTTACTTCACTAGGTGCAGTAAAAAAATTGGTATTCTATACACAGGTGGTATATCTTGCAACACAGATAGGGTACTCCACTGACTAACACACTCTGCAATAGGCCAAAAAGGATTAGCTTTGCTAGATTCAGCCAAATGCTGTGAAAAAAACTTGCACAGCACTGTCACAGACCTGCCTGGCAAAAACTGATAGGAACTGATGTAACCTAGTCCTGAAAAGGACTCCAATTACAATTAGTCTTTACTCCCACAATCTATCTATTTAAGAGCACAGACCTGCCTGATAAAAGTCGTAGGAAATGCTGTAACCTAGTCCTTAAAAGGACTGCAATCACAACTATTCCCTACTCCCAAGCTATCTGTATATTTGTGCGAAAATTGGCTTGAAATTAACAAGGTATAGCGCACACAGCAACAGCGGTGCCGTCTAACACGCAGCTGCAGCAGTGAGAAAATGGTGGCGACGGGGAAAATGGCTTGGTCTTATAGGGCAAGGACATGTGACATACACTGCCAATCACACATGCCCTTGCTTGTGTGAAAAAAAGCACTTCGCTCCGTGTGTGCGCTGCTGATAGGCTGACAGATTGCACCTCCCCACTGCAAATGCGGGAAAGAGAAAAAAAAATTGAGATCTTCATTGTTCCTGCAGAGATCCATCCCCTGCCCCTCCCCCCGCCCCGCTGTACACTCAAACTGCATATTAACATTAATTTTCATCATTACTGAGAAAAAATCCAGTTATGATTTTGGTGCACGAACAGTTATCGAACATAACCTCGAACAGCCGAATTTTTCTCAAATTGTTCGTGTTCGCCGACCGGCTCGAACACCGCCCAAAACAGCTCGAATTTGAGATTGGCGAACAGTTCGAGTAGAACAACGCTCATCTCTAATCATCACTGCTACGCCTCCGTCAGGGAGGTCTCACCGTGGGCCAATATGCCATACGGTTCCGTACCCTTGCCTCGGAGCTGGCCTGGGATAACGACGCTCTGGTATCCGTCTTCTGGGAGGGTCTGTCAGGCCGTATTAAAGATGAACTTGCCGGTCGGGACATTCCTACCACTCTCGATGACCTAATAACTCTTGCCACCCGGATTGACCTACGGTTCCAGGAGCGTGCCAAAGAGGTCACCCGTGAGAGGAGGTTTCCACGTCTAGCTCCTACTTTTCAGAAACCCGTCACTCCCTCCGTCTCTCCCCAGGTACACTCTCCTGAGCCTATGCAGGTCGACCAGACCAAGATGGTAAAAACCCGTCAGGACTTACGCCGTGCCGAGGGGAGCTGCTTCTACTGTGGCAGTAAGGAGCACCGGATCCGTGCCTGCCCGGAGAGGTCGGGAAACGCCTGTGTCTAGGTTCGCTCAGAGAGGTCGACCTAGACAAGAATAAATCCTCTCCATCTCTGCTGCTGTCAGTCTCAATCGTCTGCGGGGAGAACCGTTATTTCGAACTAGCCCAACTTGACTCTGGAGCAGCCGGGAATCTTATTTCACAGTCTCTGGTAGAGAAATACCGCATCCCCACCAAACCTCTGGCTGTACCCTTGTCTGTTGCTGCCGTGGATGGGGGTCTCTTACCACGCCCCATCCAACTCATCACCGAATCCATTACTCTGCAGGTGGGAATGCTGCATTCTGAGAGTATCTCCTTTCATGTTCTGCCTGGACTCTCTCACGCCCTCTTGCTAGGTCTACCTTGGCTCCAGAGACATGCACCCGTGCTTGACTGGCAGACCGGAGAGGTCCTTCGCTGGGGACAGGACTGCCATAAGACCTGTCTGGTTCCCATCCATCCCGTCCGTCCTTCTCCTACCCCAGCTAATCTACCTGGACTTCCGATTCCTTATTGGTCTTATGCTGATGTCTTTAATAAAAAGGAGGCAGAGACACTACCCCCTCATAGACCATACAACTTCCCTATCGACCTGTTACCCGGTACTACTCCTCCCCGTGGGCGTATTTATCCATTATCCGCTGCTGAGACCCGGTCGATGTCCGAATATATTGAGGAGAATCTGGCCAGGGGATTCATCCGGAAATCTACCTCCCCGGCGGGAGCAGGCTTCTTTTTCGTCAAAAAGAAGGACGGTTCTCTCCGTCCCTGTATAGACTATAGAGGCCTTAACCAGATCACGGTGAAGAATAAGTACCCCCTTCCGCTCATTCCGGAGTTATTTGATCGTCTGAGGGGGGCTAGAATCTTCACCAAACTGGACCTCCGTGGGGCGTACAACCTGGTTCGTATCCGTCAGGGGGATGAATGGAAGACGGCATTCAACACCCGGGACGGCCACTATGAATATCTGGTAATGCCCTTTGGTCTCTGTAACGCTCTTGCCCTCTTTCAAGAGTTGGTCAATGACATCTTCCGGGACCTTCTCTACTCCTGCGTAGTGGTGTACCTGGACGACATCTTGGTCTTCTCTCCGGATCTCCAGACTCACCGGAGGGACGTTCGTCAGGTCCTGCTCAGGCTCAGGCAGAATCACCTCTTCGCTAAATACGAGAAGTGCCTCTTTGAGCAGACCTCGCTTCCGTTTTTGGGCTACATTATTTCTCAGACCGGCCTACGAATGGATCCAGAGAAACTGTCTGCCATCGAGAAATGGCCTCGACCGGAGGGGTTGAAGGCCATTCAGCGGTTCCTGGGCTTCGCCAACTACTACCGACTCTTCATACCACACTTCTCTTCCCGGACTGCCCCAATTTCCGCGCTCACCCGTAAGGGTACTAATCCCAAAGAGTGGCCGCCCGAAGCAGAGGAGGCCTTTCTTTCCTTAAAACAGGCCTTCTCTTCCGCCCCGGTGCTGCATCGCCCGGACGGCAACAAGCAGTTCTTCCTGGAAGTTGATGCCTCCTCCTCTGGAGCCGGAGCGGTACTTACTCAAAAATCATCTTCCGGGAGGATGGTAACTTGCGGCTTCTTCTCTAAACTCTTCTCCTCCTCAGAGCGCAATTATTCCATAGGAGACCGAGAGTTATTGGCCATCAAACTGGCATTGGAGGAGTGGCGTTACCTGCTCGAGGGGGCTCTTCACCCGGTAATAATTTACACTGACCACAAGAACTTGGCTTACCTCCAGCATGCCCAGAGACTTAACCCGCGCCAAGCCCGGTGGTCCTTGTTTTTTGCTCGCTTTGATTTTGTTCTTCATTTTCGCCCGGCTGACAAAAACGTCAAGGCGGACGCCTTGTCTTTATCCTTTCTGGTGTCTGATCTCGAGGAAGATCCGAAACACATCATCGATCCCGCCAGAGTAATGCAGGTGGCTCCCGTGAGTCTAAATCGTCTCCCTCCCGGAAAGACGTTCGTATCAGTACCTGATCGGGAGAAGATCCTTCACTGGGGTCACTCGTCTAAACTGGCTGGCCATGCCGGTCAGAAAAAGACCCTCCAGCTTATTACCCGGCACTACTGGTGGCCTACCCTGCACAAGGACGTAATAGACTTTGTTTCTGCCTGTGTGTCCTGCGCCCGCAACAAGGTTCCGAGACATCTGCCAGCCGGTCGCCTCCTTCCGCTTTCTGTACCTGCTGCCCCCTGGCAGCATATAGCAATGGACTTTATAACTGACCTCCCAGTCTCTGCCGGTTGTACCTTCATTTGGGTGGTCGCTGACCGCTTCTCCAAGATGGCTCATTTCGTTCCTCTGCCAGGCCTCCCATCTGCACCCGAGCTAGCTAAAGACTTTATTTGTCACATCTTTCGTCTTCATGGCCTGCCCCTCCATATCGTGTCGGATCGTGGGGTACAGTTCACCTCACGCTTCTGGAGAGCCACTTGTAAACTGCTAGACGTCACCCTGGACTTCTCTTCCGCTTACCACCCACAGTCCAATGGTCAAGTGGAGCGGATCAATCAGAACCTGACCAGTTACCTCCGGCACTTCGTTAATGCCCATCATTCAGACTGGTTGGATCTCCTACCATGGGCCGAGTTCTCTTATAACAATCACGAGAGCGAATCCTCCTCCAAATCCCCGTTTTTTGTAGTCTTCGGTCAGCATCCTCGGATTCCTTTTCCTGTCTCCACCTCTGTGGACAACCCGGCTGCGGAATCTCTCGTTAGCAAATTTTCCTCCATTTGGGAGAGTACCCGATCCGCACTCCTTCAGTCGTCCGAACGGATGAAAAGACACGCTGACAAAAAACGCCTGGATCCTCCACAATTTCGTCCTGGAGATAAAGTCTGGCTCTCATCTAAATATGTCCGACTCAAGATACCTTCTTATAAGTTAGGGCCTCGGTTCATCGGTCCTCTGGAGGTCATCAGTCAGATCAACCCGGTGGCCTATAAATTAAAACTCCCGGCCAACTTACGGATCCCTAACTCCTTCCATGTATCTCTCCTCAAACCTGTGGTACTTAACTCTTTTTCCAAGTCTACAGGTACGCCTCCTGCTCCGGTTTCTGCTGAGGATGAGTTTGAGGTAGAGAACATTCTTGCCACCAAAAGGGTAAGAGGAAAGACCTTTTTTCTAGTAGATTGGAAGGGGTTTGGTCCTGAGGAGAGAACGTGGGAGCCCCGGGAGAACATCCATGCCCCTCTTATCCTTGCTAAATTTCTGTCTGGCCTAAAAAAGGGGGGGCCTAAAGGGGGGGGTACTGTAGCGCCAGCGTCCCTGCCCTCTGCTAGGCAGGGACGCTGTTCCCCTCACCGCTCTGCTCCGTGCCCGGCGTCCTCCTCCCGCTCTGCTGGCAGTGCGCGCTCCTTCCCAGCCACTGTACTTAGGGCGCGCGCGCTCTCCCTCCCTCTTAAAGGGGCCGCGCGCGCCGTCCTAAGGAGTCCCCGGCCAATGGCCGGAGGACTTCACCATATATAAGGCACCTCCTCCAAAATGGAGGTGCCCGAGCAATGTTGTTGCACTGTTCACTACTCTGCTTCAGCCCTCAGGTCCCATTGCCAGTTACCTGCCAGATACCTGCCAGATTCCTGCCAACTTGCTGTCTTATTCCTGCCTGATATTCTGCTACCTGCCTGCTTGCCTGAGGTCCGACGGTCTGCCTTCCAACTCCTGACAGTCTGTCTATGGACCAGCTTGCCCACTCACCTGGGAGCGCCCATCTGCTACCTGCCTGCTAGCCTACCTGGAGGCTCCGCCGTCACGTGCAGTGACCACCTGCCTGTCCAGTGACTCCTGCCCGCTCACCTGGGAGCGCTCATCTGCTGCCTGTCTGCTAGCCTACCTGGAAGCTCTGCCGTCACGTGCTGTGACCACCCGCCTGTCCAGTGACTTCTGCCCGCTCACCTGGGAGCGCTCATCTGCCGCCTGTCTGTTGGTCTTCCTGGAGGCTCCGCCGTCACATGCTGTGACCACCCGTTTATCCAGAGACTCTCGCCTGCTCACCTGGGAGCTCACGTCTACCATCAGCCGCCACAGGTCGTACCAACCCTTTACCCAGAGACTGCCCCGGTCACTTGCCGTGACCTCCTGCCCGTTCATCCAGAGACTGCCCCGGTCACTTGCCGTGACCTCCTGCCCGTTCATCCAGAGACTGCCCCGGTCACTTGCCGTGACCTCCAGCCCGTTCACTCAGAGACTGTCCCGGTCACCTGCTGTGACTGCCTGCCCGTTTTCCCTGGTCGCCACCGGCTCCCTTACAAGGACCGCCCCCTTGTATAGTAGCTCAGAGGTTCCGCCTCCCAGACCCGTTACACCCCCCTTTGTTAAACTCTATGGGGGTGGACACATGTCATACAGTGGACTCTGGACCGGGCATCCGCATTCCCCAGCAGTCTGCCTGTTCGATGTTCCACTGAAAACTTGAAATTTTGGAGGGACAGAAACCACCTAGTGACTCATCCACATAAGAGGGGAATGATCGGTCACCAAATGAAATTTCCTCCCCAGCAAGTAATAGCGGAGAGACTCAAGTGCTCACTTAATGGCCAGGCTCTCTCTCTCTACTGTACTGTACCTTGTTTCAGCTGGAGTAAGCTTCCGACTCAGGAAACAGGATGCTCTTCCCCGTTAACCTCTTGAGATAGCACGGCACCAACACCTATCTCCGAGGCATCGGTCTGCACATTGAACTCCCTTTTGAAATTTGGTGCAACCAGAACCTGTGTATCACACAGTCCAGACTTTAATTTTACAAAAGCCTCCTCTGTCTGATCATTCCAGCGGACCATCGCAGACTTTCTCCCTTTCAATCAGTCTGTTAAAGGAGCTGACAAGGTGGCAAAGTTGGGAATAAATCGCCTGTAATATCCCACTAAACCTAGAATAGCTCTCACCTGCTTTGTAGTGAGGGGATGGGGCCAGTTCTAAATTGCCTCTACTTTTTTTACTTGGGGATTGAGGACTCCTCTCCCAATGACATAACCCAAGTACCGAGCTTCTTCCAACCCTATGGAACACCTCTTTTGGTTGCCGGTTAGCCCTGCTTGTCATAGGGAATCTATTACTGCTTGTACCTTTGGTATGTGACTTTCCCAGTCTGCACTGTACACAACAATGTCATCAAGATAGGCTGAGGCATAACAGCGACGGGGAAGGAGAATAATATCCATTAACCGCTGGAACGTCGCTGGCGTGCCATGCAAACCAAAGGGTAATACTTTATACTAGAATAGCCCTTTGGGCATCACAAAGGCAGTTTTTTCCTTAGCCGTCTACGTTAGGGGCACCTGCCAGTACCCTTTTGTGAGGTCAAGGGTTGAAAAGTACCGTGCTTGCCCAAACCGCTCTATCAATTCATCCACCCTGGGCATGGGGTAGGCGTCAAATTTTGAAACTTCCTTGAGTTTTCTGATGTCATTACAGAACCGTAGCACCCCATCTGGCTTAGGTATTATTACTATTGGGCTATACAACTCACTTTGGGAGTCTTCAATAACACCTAACTGCAGCATAGTTTTCACCTCCTCCAAGATAGCTTGGCGCCGAGCCTCTGGCACTCTATATGGCTTTAGTGGGTTTTTGGCCTGGGGCTCCATGATAATGTCATGTTGAATTAGGGAGGTACATCCAGGGAGTTCAGAGAAAACATCTGTATTGCAGCTAACGAACTACCGGGCCTACTGAACCTGTTTAGGGTACAGAGTATCCGCTATCTTAACTTTGGTGGAGGCTCCTCTCAATATCCTAGAGGTAAAGAAGCAGGCAGCGGACTGTCCCCACCAGGGTGGTCGCTATCTTTCCATGGTTAAAGCAAATTTATATGGTAGACCTGCTCTGGCTTCCTCCATCCTGGTTGATGTACCTTGTAGTTTACCGGCCCCACTGACTCCATTATCTCCTAGGGCCCCTGCCACCTTGCAAGGAATTTTCTATCTACTGTAGGCACAAGTACCAACACCCGATCCCCCGGACTAAAGGTTCTTACCCGAGCCTCCCAGTTATAAACCCGACTCTGAGACTGTTGTGCCACCTTCATATGTTAACAGACCAGTGGTAGGACTGTCTCCATTCTTTCCTGCATTTTTCAACATGTTCTATTAAACTTTTGTGTGGGGTTGGTTGGTTTTCCCAAGCCTCTTTGGCTATTATGAGCAAGCCCCGGGGATGTCTGCCATACAATAGTTTGAAGAGTGAGAGCCCGTAGATCCCTGGAGCACCTCATGCACTGCAAACAACAAATATGGCAGTAAGAGATACCAGTCCTTCCCATCTGTGGAGACTGTTTTTTTTAGCATGCTCTTTAGCGTCTTAATGAAACTTTCTTTCAGGCCATCTGTTTGGGGATGCATGCAGTGGATACTGGGCTGTGATGTGCGGTGAAACTCGACCCACAGCCCATCAATCAAGAGTGTGCATCACTGGGGGATGCCTGGCTGCGGAACTAGATGTGACATCAACGGATATCAGCCGAGGCTGTAGCCGGGGTTGCATGATGCCTAGTAAGCGGTCAGCGATAGCGCCACTCACAGGCAGCAATGACAGCGCAAGTTATTTACAAAAATTGTTATTTCCTCTGTTTATATTGATAGGGGGATTCTGTATAGTAGTGGAAAACCTCTTTAAATGAATATTGCAAACGTTTTTGCAATGTTTTATAAAAACAATTCCATATCACAATCTTTATTAACCCCTTCATGACATATGACATTACTGTACATCATGATCGGGAAGAGGTTCCCTGAAGTTGACGTACAGTTATGTCATGGCAATCATGCAGGAACATAAGCTGTGCCCACACATTCGCCATCAGGAGTTCATTTTAAGTGATAGCTGAGTTCTGGCTGTCACAGCCAGGGGCGATGCCCGCACTGCCTCTAGCCATATGACCCTCTAAAAGCCATGATCAATAGTGATTGCAGCATTTACAAGGCTAGAAGATGGAGGGTGCTGCCTCTCCTACCTGATTGACACCCTTGTGATGTAATCGCAGGCTGCCAATGGTAGTTCAGGCAACTAAAAATCAAATAATGAACTCCAGGTCTGCCAGCTATGGTGGCCTGTTAGACCATACCTGGAACATGGTCTAAAAGGCGTTTTGTCAGTGTAACCATGACAGCTCTAATGTATTGACATGCATTTGTATTGCAATGCATAATACTCAAATAATCAAAGTCCTATAGAGGGACCAAGTAAAAAAAGTAAACAATTGTTAATTTTTTAATAAAAATATAAAAGAAAACAAAATAATCAACAAAAATTATCAAAAAAAATTCCATCAATAATTAAGCATATTTATGTAAAAACAAAAATAAAATAAGAAAAATACACATATTTGCTATTGCCGTGTCCTGAATAACCTGAAATATAAAACTGTCACATTATTAAATAGTTTTCTTTTCTACAACATTGTTTCATTGTGCAAAAGCAGCAAAACATCAAAAAATAATATACATGCGGTATCACTGTAATCGTATTGACCCAAAGAATAAAGCTGTCTTATAATTTTTACCACACAGTGAACGATATTAAAAACACAGCAGAAAAACTATTCCTAAATTGCAGTTTTTTGCTTTTTATGCCTAACAAAATAGGAATAGGAAGTGATCAAAAAAATTTATGTGCCGAATAATGGTATCAATAAAAACTCCAACTCAACCCACAAAAATCTGCACTCTAATATAGCGCTATTTCTCTTCTGAGCTTTGCACTGTGTGTGCCTGAAAAGAAGTTTCTGACCAAATAAAGGATATTGGCATACTCAGAAGAAATTGCATAACAAATTATGTGATCCATTTTCTCCAATTAGCCCTTTTAAAAATTGAAAACCTGGGGCTAAAACATATGTAATATTTTAGTGGGAAACAATTACATTTTTAATTTCCACAGCCCAATGTTACACAATTCTGTGAATCTTCTGAGGGTTCAAAATGCTCTCTACACCCCTAAATGAATTCCTAAAGAGAAATAGTTTCCAAAACGGGGTCACTTGCAGAGGGGAGTTTCTCCTGTTTTGGCAGGAGTCCTGAGGAGATCATATGCATATTCTCACTGCATTTTGGGATAAGTGAAAAGTCTCCGCAAGCTCAAAGAACACTGGATTTTGGCCGTTGGAGCGGAAAGGAAGACATCGGTAAACCAGGGGAGGAGTCCTGAGGAGATCATTTGCATATTTTCTCTGCATTTTTGGATAAGTGAAGAGTGTCCGCGAGCTCAAGGAACACTGGATTTTGGCCGTTGGAGCTGAAAGGAGGACATCGGTAAACCAGGGGAGGAGTCCTGAGGAGATAATTTGAATATTCTCACAGCATTTTGGAATAACTGAAGAGTCTCCGCGAGCTCAAAGAACACTGGATTTTAGCCGTTGGATCTGAAAGGAAGACATCAGTAAACTGTGCACCTACTGGCGCAGAATTTTGGAGCTTTTTTCACAGTTTTCATAACATATTAACAATAAGAACATGGAAGAGTCCAGGAGCCATTTGGTGAGCTGCATGTCCTTCTACATGTTCACAGACTTGCCAGTGGAAAAGCCAAACTTCACATGCCAAAAATGCAAGCTTGTGCCCCTGTTGGAGGAAAAGTTGCGAAATCTAGAAGAGAGGTTAACTACCTTGAAAATCATTAAGGAAGGTGAAGAGTTCTTAGGCAGAGCAGAATTATCTCTTCATGATACAGAAAGAGAAGAAATTCGAACTGCACCTGACGAAACAGAAGAATAGAAGCATGTGACCCAGAGAAGCAGGAGGGTAGAGAGGCAGTCAGCACCCATGCTACTCAGGAACCAGTACCAGGCTCTCACGCAGGAGAACCATGAAGAAATACAGCAAGATAAGACTTTGCCCACAATGAATAACCTTGTAAGCCCCTCAGAATCCTCCTGGATGGAGAAAAAAGAATGTTGTGAAGAAAAAATGGAGAGTGGTGGTCATGGGGGATTCCCTGTTGAGAGGAACAGAGGCTGCTATCTGCAGACCAGACATAACCTCAAGAGAAATGTGCTGTCTTGCAGGAGCAAAAATTAAAGATGTGTCTGACAGGATATCAAGACTCTTCAGACCTACTGGTCACTACCCATTCCAGCTAATACATGTGGGGACAAATGACACCGCAAGAAAGGACCTGGAAAGCATCTGCAGTGACTCTGAAGAATTAGGCAAGAAAGTGAAAGAATTGGGAGTGCAGGTGGTCTTCTCATCCATCCTTCCAGTGGATGACCATGGAACAATGAGGTGGAATAAGATTCTACAGGTGAACAACTGGCTACGTCGATGGTGCCATCAACAAGGATTTGGATTTCTGGATCACAGAATGAATTACCTATACGATGGACTACTTGCTAGAGATGGGGTGCACCTTACGATGACTGGAAAACATGTATTTGGAAGTCACCTTGCTACACTCATCAGAAGAGCTGACAAATACTATTGAGATCTCTGCTATTGGAAGTGGAAAGGAAGAACAAAGACAAAAAAATCTAAATAATAAAAATATGGGAGGAAGAGAAACCTATCGCAAGCTAAAATGTTTTTATACAAATTGCCAAAGCATGGGCAACAAACAAGGAGAATTGGAACTACTAACACAGGAAAAGGAATATGATGTCATTGGAATCACTGAGACTTGGTGGGATGATACACATGATTGGAATACAAGGCTAAAGGAATACAACTTATTTGCAAGAAACAGACTTGATAAACGAGGAGGAGGTGTCGCATTGTATGTTAGAAAAGCAAATATCTGCACAGAGATTGAAGCTTCAGAGACTGGGAGTTCTGTGGATACTGTTTGGGTAAGAATACAAGGAGAGAACAACGGAAAGGACACCATTGTAAGCATTTACTACAGGCCACCTGGGCAAGCTGAAGATATGGATCAACTCTTTATGCATCAAATGACCAAGTTCTCCCAAAAATATGACATAGTGGTCATGGGAGATTTCAACTATACAGACATTTGTTGGGAATCTCAGGCAAAAGTAACAGGTCAAGCAAATTCTTATCCTCTATTGCTGACAACTTTATCTTCCAAAAGGTAGGGGAGAAAACAAGGGGATCTGCTACTTTGGATCTAATCCTTGTAAACAGGGAGGAAATGGTTGAGGAGGTAAAAGTGGCTGGGACCCTAGGAGGCAGCAATCATGCTATTATAGAATTTTGGATAACTAGAGGAGGAAGACATGTAATGACTCAAACTTCAAGGTTAGATTTTAGAAAGGCAGATTTTAAGTGACTCGGAAAGAGAATAGGAGGGATCCAATGGCTGGATGTCCTTAAGGACAAAAATGTCCAGGATGGATGGGAAATTTTTAAAAATGAGATTCTCAAAGCACAATCGTTAACAATCACGAAAAGTATGAAGAATGGGAAGCATTTAAGGAAACCAGGATGGATGAACACAGAACTTAAACACATGCTGAAAAGAAAGAAAGAAATGTTTATCAACTGGAAAGAGGGAGGCATATCTAAAGAAGATTATAATGCAGACTGCAGAACCTGCAGGGCACATATCAGGTTAGCTAAAGCTGACAATGAATTAAATGTTCATCAAATACCTACATAAATCTATACGGTTATAGTTTTCAAAAAGCGGTCACTTGTGGGGAATTTCTGCTGTTTTAGCACCTTGGGGGCTCTTCAAACACAACATGGCATTTGCAATCTATTCCAACCAAATCTGCACTCAAAAAGTCAAATAGCGCTCCATTCATTCCAAGCCCTCCTGTGTGTCCAAACAATAGCTTTCCTTCACATATAGGGCATGAACATACTTAGGAGAAATTGTACAATAAATTGAATTATTCATTTTCTCCTGTAACCCTTGTGAAAATGAAAAAAATTGAGGCTAAACCAAATTTTGGGGGAAAAATATAATTTTTCATTTCCACGACCGAATATTATAAAATTATGTGAAGCACTTGTGGGTTCACAATGTTTACTACACCCCTAGATAAATTTCATGAGCAATATAGCTTCCAAAATGGGGTCACTTGTGGGAGGTTTCTTATATTTTGGCTCCTTTGGGGCTTTTCAAATGTGACATGGTGTCTGGAGGCAATTTTGTCCAAATCTGTGCTTGAAAATTCAAATAGTGCTTCTTCCTTTCCGAGCCGTCCTGTGTGCCTAAACAGTAGATTTCCCCCATGCATGGAGCAAAGGTATATGCAGGAGAAATTACACAACAAATTGGACGGTCCATTTTCTCTTGTTACCCTTGTGAAAATGTAAAATATAGCAACATTTTAGTGAAAAATTTATAATTTTTCAATATTTTCTTCCACTTTGTTATTATTCTTGTGAAGCACATGAAGGGTCAAAAAATTGCATAACGTATTTTTTTTAACACTATGAGGGGTGCTGTTTTTATATTCATGTGTTGCTTGTGTTTTTTCTGACACATAGGACCCTCATAGTCACTTTAAAAGTGAAGTGGTCCATAGAAATATAGGATTTGTAAATTTCATAGGAAAAATGAAAATTTGATGCAAATTTTTTATTCCATCTAACTTCCTAATAGTAAAATATGTTTCAAAAATGATTCTGACATAAAATAGACATGTGACTTCTTCGTCTCAACCTGGTTTCCCCAAATGTATCCAATGGGCTCTCTGATGGTCAGTGGAGCAGATCCATATCTTTCCCGTCAGGGGCTTCGTACCCTTAGGCCGGAATCATGCAGAATCCAAATCTGTGTCTCTTTGGATGGAGCCGCCATGCTATACATCTACTGTCCTGAAGGATGTCTCTCATTCTCCTTGTAAAGTCTTTCTGATTCTCTGCTGCAAGCCTCACTGCTACAGAAGCACTTGTCCCTTAAAATAGTTACAGTTGTCCATTCAAGTACACATTCACAGGTAAGGGGTTAAGGAGCTCATTACTCACAGGGCTCAGGTATCATTGTTTGAGCTAATCTATTTACATAGTTGGTATTGTAGGGGGATCTTTTAAATAAACATCTAGCTAGCTTAATAATATGTCATTAGCATAGTAGGAAAAATCATTGTTTCCAAACGAAGAGAAGTCAACATTCAGTTTTAAACAAATAGTATGATCTTCATGACCAGCCACAGAAATACACATACATTTACAAGTCAACACAAAGATAATAGTGTATTTCTCTTGGAATAACAAATCTAATTGTCTGGCTGATTAAGATTATAAGCTGTATCGTCACAATGACACTGGGAAAAAGTATTGAACACACTTACTGAAATGTATTCAATACTTCTTACGAAAGTCTTTGTTGGTAATGACAGCTTGCAGATGCCTCCAGTATGGAGAAACTTGTCGCATGCATTGCACTGATTTTGGCCCATTCTTGCACAAAAACACCCTTGAAATCCAGAAAGTTCCTTGGGCTCCTTCTATGAAATCTGAGCTTTAGTTCCTTCCATACATTTTGTATTAGATTCAAGTTCGATGATCTGCTTGGCCATTATAACATCATTATTATCTTTCGCTGAAGCCAATTAAGTATTTCCTTGTTTGTACGTTTGGGATCATTGTCTTGCTGAAATGTTCATTCTTGTTTCATTTTCATCATCCTGATAGATGGCAGCAGGTTTTTATCAAGAATATCTCGGTACATTTGTCCATTCATCTTTCCTTCAATTATTTGAAGTTTGCCAGTGCCGTATGCTGAAAAACAGCTGCACATCACCTCCAAATTTCACTGTTGGCAGGGGGTTTTGGGTTGGTATAGAGTGATTTTTAGCCTACAAAATGTTGTGCATTATGGCATCCAAAGAATTCAATTTTCGTATCTTCTGACCACACTATATTCTCCCAGTATTTGACAGGCTTGCCTATATGTTGTCGAGCAAACTTTAAATGTGCTTGAACATGATTTTTATTCAGCAATGGAGTGTTGTGTGGTTATTGTGAGTACAAGCCACAGAGGGTTGAGTGCATTACTTACAGTTTTCTTTCAAACAATTGAAGCTGCAGATCCCAGGTCTTTCTTTAGCTCTCCATGGGTGGTCCTTGGCTCTTGGACATCTCCTCTGATAATTCTTTTCACTCCTCTGTCTGGAATCTTGCAGGAAGCACCTGATCATTGCCGGTTTCTGGTGAAATGTTCTTTCCATTTTGGATTATCGCCCCAACAGTACTCACTGGATGCTCCAGTAGTTTAGAAATTCTTCTATAACCAATGCCATCAGCATGTTTTGAAACAAGGTTGCAAATGTTTTGAGAAAGCTCACTGATTTTACACATCGTGAGATGTTTCTTGTGTGGCACCTTGGTAATGAGACACCTTTTTATAGGCCATCTGTTGAACCAGCTGATATTATTTTTTACTAAGTGGCAGGATTGCTTTCTAATTACTGATAGATTTCAGCTGTTGTCATGACTTTCTATGGCTTTTGCTCCTCTCTTTCTTTATCGACCAAGATGTCTGAGATAGTTTAGTGAATCCTGCATTGAGCAGGGGGTTGGACATGATGACCCTGGAGGTCCCTTCCAACTATAACACTCTATGATTCTATGTGTCAAAACTTTTTTGCTGTGTCATTTCTCATTAATACAGATAACAAAATTTATGGACATCTGTGGTTTGATATCTTTGCCTGTGTGGATCAGATGGGTCGTTTCCGACATCTGGTGAGAATTTCATGTCAATAGCACCTTTAGAAATATATTTACTTAGATAATTGGTGACAATACTTATTTTACTCTCTGCATGTTGAAGCATTGCAGAATTATTACCACATGAAGTGACACTGGTCAGTATTGAAATATTTGGCTTGGTTAGGTCCGGCATCGGCATGAAGTGGTTTTGTCATGGTGTCAACATTAAGTTTACATTACTGAGTTTTTCTTCACATCATACAGGCTCCTTCTAGTGGTTGAATTTGTTTATCAGCACTAACTTTTTGTCCCTCTGCTCTCCCCATCTCCTTCCTCTATAGCGGTACATTGTGGGAAGCAGGAGCTCATTTTCCGCACAGACTGGGACACACAGGACATCCACCATTTCGTCCTCCTTGTGATACCATCGCTGGTAAGGACTATGCTGCACCTGTTTGAAGCCACTAGTTACCTAAGACTCTCCCCCCGCATTAGTCAGCTGCGTTTATAAGACTGGACCGCAGGCTGGTTTAACACATGTTCTTTATATACTGTTCAGCCATTTGCCTCGTGTATTTCTGTGTTACCTGTATACATATACCGATACCTTGTTATGTCATTGCTCCTAATTTCTCTGAATTCTTTTACTAATGTTCAATAAAGTGCATAGACTTCAGGAAACAGCCTTCTTATTGCACTACAGTAGATGGGTTTATTTCCCTATCAGACTGCGCACACGCCTCAGGGGTCCGTGTAGTGAGGACAGAGCAGGTTAAATATAAAAATGTGAAAATTTCCAGTTTTTACATTGACCACATGTAAATAAGCAAATCCGCCCTATCTTTTGTATTGAAGCATCTATTGAGCGAGAGTAAATGGCGTTCTGAAGAGAGGGAAAGCTGTGACATTGGATATTATGACAGATGGACTCTGTGTTCTTAGTTGTGTATAGAGGCGTTACCTGCTATTGTAATCCTGAATTTGATGATGTGGAAACTGCTGTAAACTCTATTTGAAAGAGCAGAAAGTGTGAGTCTGAAAAAAGCACCATTGCCTAGTGTAAAAGTTGAAAGATTAATTAAAAGAAATAAATAAATAAGGATCTTGATTTAAAAAAAAAAAGAAATCCTCATTCTTACATTAATTCTTTTTTAAGACAAAAATCAAACAAACAAGAGTCCATCAGTGAGAAATCTGAAAGGCTAGATTCCCTATAGAGAAAGGTCGCCTTGCCATTGCTAGTGCGCATACACAATTGCCCATTATGTGCCCTGAGCACCTTCATTTTATAAGTATAATCTATATGGTGTATTGTAAAGATCTCATATTTAACCCCTTCACAACATCCGCCGTATATGTGGGTATATGGAGCGGGCTCACACAGCGAGCCCACCCGATACCAGCCAGGTGATGTCTGTGTATTACAGCCAGGTTCTGCCCCTATCAACTGCAGGTGGAGCATTGCTCCACCCAAGATTGTTAACTTGTTAGAATTTAACAACTGCATTTGACAGCAGCATTAAGCACATGCCGATAAGCGCGTGCATCATTAACTCTGCCCATCAGCACGCCCATGACATGATCACGGGTCATCAATGTTAAGGGGACGGTTGCAACAACTTTATTAAAATGAAAAGCAACCGAACCCGGGGTCCGCGATGCAGCCTAGAAGACTGCGGCAGAACACCCACCGGGTAAGAATGTAAAACAACCAGCTAAAGTTTAAATCCCTCCGGTGTTAATACACACGGGGATGGGAAAAAGGATTCTCACTATCTCCGTTAACTGCACGAGAGATGTGCGACAAATAACTTAGCCGTAGCTCTGTTGACTACACAGAGGCTACACAGCAGACGCTAAGAAGTGTGTGTAACTCACGCCGGAGTGTACGTGCTCTCCGCCGGTGTGTGACCGGCCTGTGGAGTAACTCTTCAAGTGGCTTGCAGGCGGTGCCAGGGATAAGGAACCCGCAGTCTGCTCTGAGAGTATAGCAACCCCCTTACCAGAGCCAGACTGCCAAACGGGAACTACCTGCCTAAGCACAGCTAAGCCTGCCTATGCGACCTGTGCTAAAAAGCCAAGCGAACTCTGGCATTGGCAGGTCACGGAGAGAGCAGCTAGGGAGCATGTGGAGCCAAACATACAAGCGTCCACACATGAACACAACCTAAACGAAATGATCAGAGCGAACCACCATGTTTGTGGTCGGGCTATTTAAAGACTAAGCCCTGCCCACAGTCGCATTATTGGTCGCACTACTGATGATGTCAACCGCGGCCAATCAGGCGGTACTATGTCACCGGATCAGCTGACACCAAACCACCAATCACGGTCCGCCATGTCACGGGCATGCTCAGTGCAGTGCACCCTGGACTTGGGCTGTAGCAGCCCTGTTCACCTCCACAACCCATGCTTAACACCACTAGGAACAAAGACCCAAGAGACAGCTTGTACATCTCGTGCACTAGCTAGTCATTGTGACTGACAGTGATGCTGAGCAGCATCTGCCCTGGCTGGACCAGAATGGGAGACCACAGAATACACTGATGATTCTGACTTAATTTCAGATCCAACTAACACCTGACACCTAACATTATCCCCCTCTACTTGATGCTCATATTCCTCAATCCACAGAGGAACATGAATGCAGTCCACTGGTTCCCAGGAGCAATCCTCAGATCTGTGACCCCTCCAGTGTACCAGGTAATATTTTTTCCCACGAACCATCTTAGATCCCACAATCGCCTGTACCTCAAGATCATCACTCCTGGTGTCAGAAGCAGTTTGGGATTGAGAGAATTTTGTCAGGCGAACGGGCTAAAGGAGCGACACATGAAAAGTGTTGTGAATCTTCAGGTGTCGTGGTAACTGTAAACGGTACACTACGGGGTTTACTTGGGCCAAAATTTTAAAAGGACCAATAAAACGGGGGGAAAACTTAGCAGATTCCCCGCATACTCTGATATTGCGAGCCGCGAGCCATACACTGTCGCCCGGAGAGAATACGGGGGCTGGACGACGATGAGTGTCAGCTGACTCTCTCATCCGATTCTTGGAGGCCAATATAGCCTCCAGGGTATGGTCCCAAACCTCCTGTGCCTCCAGAGCCCAATCTCTGACCCCAGGTTCCACAGAGGAAACTAGCATAAGAACCGGGACACGCGAATGTTGGCCATTATTCAGAAGAAACGGAGTCTGACCTGTGGAATCCGCCACTGCATTGTTTAGAGCAAACTCTGCCCAAGCAATATCGCCCAATCATTATGGTTGGCAGAAACGAAATGGCGCAAGTATTTCACAAGCGTCTGGTTCATGCATTCCACCAGACCATTGGTCTCCAGGTGATAGGCAGTAGAAAGATTCAGTTCAATGCTAAGCAAATTACACAATTCTCTCCAGAACCTGGCGGTAAACTGTGGACCCCGATCACAGACAATCCTATCAGGCATTCCGTGGAGATGGAAAACGTGACGAATGAACAGTGATGCCAGAACCCAGGAAGAAGGAACCCTGGGAAGAAGAACCAGGTTAACCATCTTAGAAAAATGGTCAGAAACCACCCATATTGTCGTGTTTCCCCAGGACTTAGGTAACTCGACAACGAAATCCATCCCAACCAGCTCCCAAGTTCTATCCACCATGGGCAATGGATGAAGAAGACCAGCCGGCCTCTGACGAGATGATATATTTTTCACACAGGAGATACACACTTGAACATATTCTTTAATATCCTGGGGCAACCGAGGCCACCAATACGACCATTGGAGAAACTCCGTGGAATATTTGACTCCAAAATGACCTCCGATCTTAGAGGCATATGCCCAGGAGGGCACCTCATTTTGTAGATTAGGAGGAACGAACATCTTCCCGGGAGGGACCGGGTTTAGGGACACTGGAGCCACCATCCGCATACTCTCTGAAGGAACGATAAGCCTGGGTTCGTCATCATCCTCAGCCGTATCTCAGCCGTATCCATGGACCAGGACAGGGTTCTTTTCCCCTTTTAAGAAGTGAATGGAAAAATTGAATCGGGAAAAGAAAAGGGACCAGCGGGCCTGCCTCGGGTTAAGACGCTGCTCCGTCTGTCGGTACGAGAGATTCTTATGATCGGAAAATACAATGAAAGGGTGTTCAGCACCCTCCAAGAAGTACCTCCACTCCGAAAAAGCCATCTTAATGGCAAGTAATTCCTTGTCCCCAATCGTGTAATTCCTCTATGCTGGAGAGAAGGTCTTGGAGAAGAAAAAACATGGTCTTCTCTGACCCTGTTCATTCTTTTGAGAGAGAACCGCTCCTGCTCCTACAGAGGAAGTGTCGACCTCCAGGAAGAATGTTGTGTTCACTGTGTGGACACTTGTCTCTTTGGCTCCACGTGCTCCCTAGCTGCTCTCTCTGTGACCTGCCAATGCCAGAGTTCGTTCGGCTGATTAGCACATTTCGCTTAGGCAGGCTTAGCTGTGCTTAGGCAGGTAGTTCCCGTTTGGCAGTCTGGCTCCGGCAAGGGGCCAGACTGCCTTGCCGGAGGTGCTTAACACTACTAGGAACAAAGAGCCAAGAGACAGCTAGTACATCTCATGCACTAGCTAGGCATTGGGACCAACTGTGATGCTGAGCAGTATCTGCCCCAGCTGGACCAGAATGAGAGACCACAGAATCAGCTGATGATTCTGACCCATTTTCAGATCTGACACCTAAAAATCAATAGGTTGGCATGATAGCCTTGCCTGTTATTTCAGAGCTCCTTTGAATTTCTGCCTATAGCCAAGCTTCAAAGGAGACTGTGATCTCTGCTTTATACAGCAATGCTATGGCATCACTATATAGAGCACAAGCAATTAGGCAATCACATTTTCAAGTCCTCAAATGGGACTAAGAACAGTAAAAAATAAAATAAATAGTTTTAAAAAACATGAAAAAAAAAATCAAATCACACCCCTTTCCCACATTGACAATATAGATATTAAAAAAAATAAAGCACCATATGTGGTATCTCTGCGTTCAGAAAATGTCTAATCTATCAATATATAGAAACAACTAACCCACGCAGTTAACACCGTAAACAGAAAAAAATGAAAGAACGGCAAAATTACGATTTTTTTTTTGTCTCCGCAATTCCACAAAAAATGCTGTAACAAGCGATCAAATAGTCACATCTAATAGAAAATGGTACTAATAAAAATTTCTCACCCCCAATAATTAAGCCATCTCACAGCTCCATCGGCTGAATAATAAATGTTACTGGTCTCGAAAATTGGCGACACAATCCCCAATTTTTCTTTTGCAAATTTCAGATTTTTTTTACCACTAAAATAATAAAAACACTGGACATGTTTGGTATCTGCATAATCATACTGATGAGGAGAATCATACCGCAAGGTACTTTTGACCACAAAATATGCACAGTAAAAACAATTCCTAAAAAACAGTCAGAATTTAGCTTTTTTGACAATTTCACCGCACTTTGAATTTTTCTCCTGTTTTCAAATACACTATGTCGCAAAAATGATTGGTGTCATTCAAAAGTTCAACTTGTCATACAAAACATATATCTCTCATATGTCTATGTAGACATAAAAATTAAAGAGCTATGACTCTAAAGGAGGAGAATGCAAAGACGGAAATTGGCTGCAGAGTGAAGGGGTTGAACAATAGTTAATTTTCTGAAAAAAAAAACAAAGACAGAAACATAATACGCAAATACCCTGCAATAAATGAATAAACAGCAATAGTGCATGAAAATAATATAGGGTACTTAATTAACATAATTTTGATCAAAATAATGCAAAAGTCATCACACCTCATCATGGTCACTGTAGCATCGGCGTCTCTGCCCCCTGACAGGCAGAGACGCTGTCCCTCTTACCGCCGCGCTCCCCGCCCGGCATCCTCCGGCTCTCCTGTTACTGCAGCTGCCGGCGCGGGCACTGTGCTTAGGGCGCGAGCGCTCCCTCCCTCTTAAAGGGGCCGCGCGCGCTGTCCTAAGGAGTCCCCGGCCAATGGCCGGAGGACCTCCTATATATAAGACACTTCCTCCAAAATGGAGGTGCCCCAGCAGAGTTGTATCACAGTGTACTTACCTCTGCTTCAGCCCTCAGGTTCCGCTGCCTGCCTGACTATCAGTCCTGCCTGCCAGCCTGACTACCAAGTCCAGTCCGCCAGTCTGACTACCAAGTCCTGCCTGCCAGTCTGACTACCAATTCCAGTCTGCCAGCCTGACTACAAAGTCCTGCCTGCCAGCCTGACTATCTAGTCCAGCCCGCCAGCCTGATTACCAAGTCCAGTCCCATAGCCTGACTACTAATCCAGTCCACCAGCCTGACTACTCTCCAGCCCGACAGCCTGTCTTCCATTCAGTCCGCCAGTCTGTCTATGGGCTCTGCCCACCTACTTACCTGAAAGCACCTGCCTGTTATCTGCCGTGCCTACCAGCCAGCCTTCCTGGAGGCTCCTGCCTGTTACCTGCCGTGCCTACCTGGAGGCCCCTGCTTGGTACCTGCCCTGCCTGCCAGCCCATCTACCCAGATCACTCGTCAGCCTGCCTGCTGTGCCCATCTGCTGTACCGGTCAATCTCCGCCTTCTGACCCGTGGGAGTCACCTGCTCTCATACAAGGTCGGTCCCAAAGTAGCATCTGGTCCCTCTGCTCGGTTCCTCCCTGGTCACGGAGTCGATTGAGCTGCCGTACTACCTTGGTCGCTCCGAGTTGATACCTAGTTATGCCCCTCTGGTCCCTCCTTGCACCACAGCACAGAGGTTCCACCACCCGGATCCGTAACAGTGACCCTATTAGGGACAGTCTTAACCCTAATATTTAAAACCTTCCTGTTTGTCAAGTGACATACATGTGGATAAGGGCTGAGAGACTGAGCCAAGATAGTGGACATAGACATGGGGAGCAAGATGAAATAATTAATTTTCTTATTCTACTTTACCTTTCATGAAATTGAAAAAAATTAAATTTGGGTACAATTTGGGTAAAATTTTTGGGTACAATTGGGTATAACTTTTATCAAAAGTCCTTTTATCAATAGGACTTTAATATACCTTGAAGTTTATCCTTGCCTTTTGTCAAGAAGTCGATTTTGGACTAAAGTCAACTGAGTACAATTTTTCTGTAATGTTATAGCTCTTTTTTGTATTCCTCAAAATTAAGGGAAAAAAAACACAAAAATCTAAAGGGAATATAGTCCCCTCAGCGTACAACTCCTCCTATATTTGGTTTCTCTATAAAAATATATTATTTTTTTCTGTGTCCAAAAAATCATGCTGTTTGAGAAAATTAAAAATTAATGGCATGGTCTGTTAATGCTGCTGTATTCAACTAATAATTAAATTTTTAAAGAACCTCTTGTCATTTCTGTGATCGCAATGTCATCTTCTTGAAGGCTTTCTTGATGTCTCCATTTTGCAGGCAGTAAATCACAGGGTTACCTAATGGGGTCACCATGGTATAAACAATAGAAATTATTTTACGCAAAGCAGTAAACTTTCCCCTCTCTGGGGTAAAATAAATAGAAACTAAAGTCCCATAAAATATGGAGACCACTGCCAGGTGGGAGCCACAGGTGGAGAAGGCTTTTTGGCCTTGCTTTACTGACTTTATCCTGAGAACTGTGCGGAGAATATAAGCATAAGAGACGAGGACTATCAGGAAAGGAAAAACGAGTACAGGGATGCACATGATTGTAGCCAGGAGCCGCATTCTCAACACATTAGTACAAGACAATTCTATCAAGGGATTAATGTCACAGAAAAAGTGGTCGATGACGTTTGACCTACAGAACTGAAGCTGGGAGATGTTCACTGTTAAAACTAACGCAACAATAAAACCGAGAACCCAAGCGAGGAAAATATATTTCATACAGAGAGAAGAGGTCATCATGGTGTGATAATGCAGAGGTCTACATATGGCCAGATATCTGTCATAGGACATCACGGTCAGAAGGAAACATTCTAGACACTCACAATGGGCAAAGACAAAATACTGGGTGAAACAAGCAGAAAGAGGCAGAGACAAGCTATTATTCACAACCACATGAAGCATGGTGGGGACAATATCTGAGGTCAGGATGATGTCCGACGTGGTGAGCTGGGTCAGGAACAAGTACATAGGGCGGTGGAGGTTCTTGCTGTAAGACACCAGTGAGATGACCAAGAGGTTTCCACAGATTGTAGCAAGGTAAGTGACAAAAAGAAAAAGGAAAAATAAATTTCTGAAAACATTCAAATCTGGAAATCCAAGTAGTAGAATTGAGGTTACGTTTTTCGCTTCCATTACCTTAAAAAAATAAATACATTTAAATTCAAGCTGCTAAAATAGATTCAAGCTATTGACATGTCCACTTTTTGTACATTCTGTATTTAATACATAACCTGATATAGTCTGCATTATGCAAATGATATTTGCACCTTCACAGGATTACTTTTTACTTAATTGCATGTCATTTTTGGCCAAAATTAATTTATTTTGTTTCTGAGCTGATTTATGATCAATTTAAAGTTCAACTGTGAGGCTTTCATAATAAACTTATAAAGAAAGTTTAAAGAAAGACAGATAAGGGTTACAGAATTTCACAACAAGGTCACTAATCAATTCACCACTAACTCATCCTACAATCTGCTGAGCACAGTGATGCATAGAGGCTGCAGAAGTCAGTCTACCATGTTTAAATAACCCCTTTTCCAGAAATAAAAATCAATTATAGTCAAAATACACTGCTCAAAAAATAAAGGGAACACTTAAGCAACAGAATATAACTCCAAGTAAATCAAGCTTCTGTGAAATCAAACTATCCACTTAGGAAGCAACACTGATTGACAATCAATTTCACCTGCTGTTGTGCAAATGGAACAGACAATAGATGGAAATTATTGGCAATTATCAAGTCACCCTCAATAAAGGAGTGGTTCTGCAGGTTGGGACCACAGACCACATCTCAGTACCAATGCTTTCTGGCTGATGTTTTGTTCACTTTTGAATGTTGGTTGTGCTTTCACACTCGTGGTAGCATGAGACAGACTCTACAACCCACAGAAGTTGCTCAGGTAGTGCAGCTCATCCGGGATGGCACATCAATGCGAACTGTGGCAAGAAGGTTTTCTGTGTCTGTCAGCGTAGTGTTCAGAGGCTGGAGGCGCTACCAGGAGATAGGCCAGTACACCAGGAGACGTGGAGGGGGCTGTAGGAGGGCAACAACCCAGCAGCAAGACCGCTACCTCCGCCTTTGTGCAAGAAGGAGCAGGAGGAGCACTGCCAGAGCTCTGCAAAATGACCTCCAGCTGGCCACAAATGTGCATGTGTCTGCACAAACGGTTAGAAACAAACTCCATTAGGGTGGCATGAGGGCTCGACGTCCACAGATGGGGGTTGTGCTCACAGCCCAACACCGTGCAGGACTCTTGGCATTTGCCACGGAACACCAGGAGGTCATACAGACATGTGGAGGCCATACACAATACTCAACCTCATCAGGAGCATGCTCAGGCATTGTAGGGAGGTTATATATGCATGTGGAGGCCACACACAATACTGAGCCTCATTTTGACTTTTTTTAAGGACATTACATCAAAGTTGGATCAGCCTGTAGTGTGTTTTTCCTCTTTAATTTTGGGGGTGACTCCAAATCCAGGCCTCCATTGGTTAATAAATTTGATTTCCATTGATGATTTTTGTGTGATTTTGTTGTCAGCACATTCAACTTTGTACAGAACAAAGTATTCAATGAGAATATTTCATTCATTCAGATCTAGGATGTGTTATTTCAGAGTTCCCTTTATTATTTTGAGCAGTGTACATTGATATAAATTTAGATGTAACACATTGATATAAGTATTGATATAAGCTAAAATAAATAATTTGTCCATATCCTTTGTGTGAATGAAATTAAAATATAGAACAAATAACAGTGATTGAGAAAGTAATATATTAAGATACACAAAAAAGTGCCCGAAAGACGATCTAAGACTCAGTTCACATCGATAAAGAGATCTACAGCTATTACATAAATTAGGTTAGCTTTTCATTGCATTTTTAGTTCTTTTTTTTACGTGCATTTTTATTGTGTTTTTGTCTCGTTTTGGTATATGTTTTAAATAAAGTTATTTTGTTTTTTATACTTCCTTGTATTTGGCTTTGACTAAACTTTATAGATATAGTTATGTGTGGATTACTTTTTTACTAGCTTTTAGTTTGTTTCAGCTGCTCCAAAAGCATATATGCGTTATTTACCTGTGGATTTTTTTAACCTAATGCAAGTCTATGGGGAAAATCAGCACATAAAACTCACCGTACTTGAAAGAGAAATTGACATGTTGTGGATTTCACATTCCACGGGTCAGTTTATATGATTAAAAAAATACAGTGGGAATAAGATTTCCATAAAGCCCATCCTCTTTCCTGGAACAGTAAGATGCTGCATTTTTGGGGCAGTGAAAATACAGAGTATCAAGAACTCACCAAAAACTGATCATGGAACTTAACATAAATGTTAAGAAAAATATTTCTATTTGTCAAAAACAAGCTGAAAACCTGACAAAACTTGGAAAAGAAACACAATAATGGACCTTCTATAAGACGCAATGGAGTAAGATGAGACCCACTGACAGATACTCTGCCTTTTATAACTAATAGAATAAATCTTAAAGATATTCACTTTCTCCAGAGCTTATAAAAAATCTCCAAGGAGAATGAGTGTAATGAATAAATGTAGAAAATTATTACACGGCTAATTTTATTATAAATGTTACTCTCAAACTTTAAATAAATGGGAGATGTGTATTCAAAACCTCAGCTTTAGATTTACTCACATTTAATCAACAATGAAATTTACATTTATACATTTGTTTAAATAAATGTATCATTTTTATGTTTTTTCTTTAGTATTGTATCACCTTTAAAGAGATGTAGACCATGATAACCAGGTTGGCTGTTACACTGACAGATGGCTTGGAGAACAGGGAGAATTATGGTTTCACGGGGTTACCGCCACAGTTTGGAGCCAGAAGACCTCAGCGTCAGATGGCTCCTACTCCAGCTCCGAGAAGAAGCACTACTTTGTCATTTTAAATGTGTGTTTATTTCTTCTGGCAGAAGAGGGGTTAAGCGGCCATGTTGGAATTCCCTGTGCTCACAGCTGAGCTCGGTTAGCCACTCCTTTTCCCTTTATAATCTTGGCACTAATACTAATCCTTGTCAGAGGTAGCTTTTGCTGCATGGCTAATGGACGGAGAGGAGTTCTTTTTAGAAGGAGAGTTGAAGGAATTATTTGTGACTGTAGTCTGGTTTGTATGCATGGTAATTCCTTATTCTTCACACCCTGGTGCCTTCCTCAGTTATATGTGAGTGAATATTTTGTGTGCATGGAGTTTTCTGTTTACCCCTGTCTGTGCAACCCTGTTTGTCGGGTTGGTGTACTACGGTGCACAGTAGCTTTCCCTTCTCTGGGTGGGGAAAGTGAACAGATGGAGGACTAACTCAGGAATTAGGGTGAGGGTGGAGGCCCCAGCATCCTCACCTTCAGCGGTATCCCAGAGAATAAGGCAAGCTAGGGTGCCCCCTAGTGTTAGGGACAAGGTAGGAGCCCCTGGTCCCTGGTCATCCAACATCTGTGACATGACAGCTGGTTCCTGTTAATTTGCATACCATTTTGTTGTGTCTTAAACATGTGATTGTAATTGAACACACCAACGATGCCGTCACTGCAGAAACACAGGAGGAACTCTCATCAGCTCCTTGCACTGATGTGTGTTCAATAGGAGCCGAAGGCAGGAGACTCTTAGTGTAGACTAGGGGGGGAATTGTTAGTGTGAGAGACAGTATGCAAGGGACAGCATGGAGAGATGGAGTGTGTTTGAGACAGAATGGAGAGGCAGCAAAGTGTGGGGGACATTATGGAGATGGGCAGCATGGGATGATACTAAAGATAGGTAAGTGTGGTGATATCAATAGCAAGATGGTAAACAGTGGAGAGAAGACAGCATGAAGTGGGGACCGTGTGACGGTCATAGTTAATAACAAGACAGCATGGCATTTATGGTTCATAAGGGCAGACAGTGTGGAGGAAATATTTTATAGGTGAATACAGTGTGGAGACCAAGTACCTTGAGAACGCTAACATATTTTGTACAGAGAGCGCATGAAGGGGCAGCCATTCATTCAGGAGCACAGCATAGAGTGGATAATTTAATAAATAGACATTATAATGACACTGTTAATTTTAAGGGCACCATGTTGGGATGTACTTCAGAAAATAGGAAAGTCTTCAGAGACGAGCTGCGAATGTGAAAAGTCATCATGGCGTCTAGACCAGATGTAGGCGAAAGGGAAGAGAATGACTCCTATCAGAGAAAATATCACATATAAAGTTCATGGATGTAAATGTTAATTTGTGATACTGCCTGTGTCTCATAAGTTCTGTAGCTCCTGTATTGTCTGGAGTCTGATAAAGGATGGTATTAACAACTCCCAGTATCTCTTTACAATTTTTAAGAACACATCGGGAGTTGTAAGTTCATGTTATACCAATATATGTTGCAGGGCTAATTTGACATTACTATTGATCCCTGTATTAAATGGGTTGCCAGCTTTAAAAAATTTTGATTCCATAGTGCAGTCTGCTTTAAAAACACAAACTTCAGTTTAATCACTGTCCCCAGGTCCAGCGCTAAGTCTCTAGTACAATGTTTGAAATTGGCTGCATTGCTGATGTCAACTCAATAACATGGCAGTGAATCAATAACCTCAGAAGCTATTATTTGGGAGATCCATCTATATTGGAAGAGTCTCTGAGCTCATTGATTGGTTGCTACACTATCAACATGACTGATGATAGTTATTCTGGTGATGTATTCATGTACTCATGGTGGTTCTGGTGATGTAAGATGTAGTGTTGGTGGTTTTGTTGATGTATTCATTTACTGATTATTGTTCGGGCGATATATACCCTCTTTAAAAAAAGTTAAATATAAAATAACATAATTACAAATATGTGGTATGGCCACATCCACTAAAATTTGTTCTAACAAAATTATCAAACTATAAAATGAATTAACCCAGATTGTAGGAAAAAAAAGTCTCAGAACTTCTTTTTTTGCCACCTCACCTCTCTATATTAAATATGGTAAAAACTATCAAAATGTTTTGAACAATCCACATTCTTATCAATAAAAACATCAGATCACCACCGAAAAAACATTTTTTCATGCAGCTCTATGGATGGAAAAACCAAAAAATGTACAGGTCTCCAAATATATCATCATCAACAATTTTTAGCATAAATAAAAAAAATCTCTGAAAGTTTGGTATCCCTGTAATCACACTGACCTGGAGAATCATGTTCAAGGCCACTCTTCCTATTCAATAAAGACCGAAAAAACAGTTATGTAATTGCCTTTATTCATTGCTGTATTGTATCGTATTGTGGAGAAAGATCAATTTTCATCTTAGACAGCACGAAAGCTAGAAGAGGCCCTTATGAAACCAAACTTATTCCTTAAAAGACAGTACAGATGCATTCATCTCCTGAATGAAAGCAATCTCAGCTGTGTTCAGAGTCCAGTAGATTATTAGTGGGGGCCTCAGGATCCGGATCCTCACAGACATATAACACATTGAAGTAACTACATCCTATAAAAAACATTCAAAATTATATTGATGGCCTAACAAAACAAATTCTTTTTTTTTACAATTAGAGATGAGCGGATTGTTTGAAAATCAAATTCTTCTTCTCCACCCAATTTTTCACACAAATTTGTTGCAAATGTGAGACAGTCCTTGTCCTGACTTTGCTCCACTGGGAGTACAGATCTCTGATGACCCATTGGTATGCTGACTAGAGGTGTGCAAACATGTTCAAAAAACCTACGTCAATCTCAAATTCAGCACGAACATTGCTCATTTGGATTCATGTTCGGATTCTCGAGCATTTTGCACAAAAATCTGCAAAAATTGGCCTGAACCCGAACATCCCTGGTTTCTCACGCTGTCACCTGTGTAACAGCACGGGAAACAGGGGCTTTGATCGGCGGTAACGTAGTTACTGAGATGTGACTGCGATACACTGACAGGAGTGTCATAGCTCCCGCAGTGTATCGCCATGAGCTGCCATGAGAGAGGTCACACAGGTTCATAAGTTGATGAACTCTTGTGTTCTCATTCTCACAAAGTGGTGGTGCCATAAGTGAGGTCACAGGAGTTCATCAGCTGATGAACTCAAGTGACCTCTCTCAAGGGAGCTCAGCGCTATACACTGCAGGAGCGATGATGCTCATGTCAGTGTTTGCCTGATGCTAGGTAGAGCAGTCACATCTCTGGATGTGGCTGTTCTATCACTGATCCGATTGCTGTGGGACAATCTGGATTATTTCATCTCGTCGGACAGGTGAGGGATATGGTTGTTTATAATTTTTATTTTTGTTACAGGACACATGGGCATCAGTGGATTAGGCGTTAGGTAAGTATAATTGTTTTTGTTAAATTAAGACTCATAAAAAAGGAGTCTGCATCATTATTTCAAATAAAGTACTTTATTCTGGATGTTGTTTTTTTTTACTATTTGACTATGGGGTTAGTAATGGGGGCTTCTTATAAACGCCACTTTATTACTAACCTGGGCTTCATGTCAGCTGCCAATATAAGGCTGACATGAACTCCACCCCTATTACCCCACTTGCCACCGAATCAGGGCAAGTGGGAAGAGCGAGGCTAAGTGCCAGAATTGCTGCATATTATTAATGCGCCATTCGTTTGGACCACTAAGGGCTTATATTATTAGCCTCGGAGGGGCCAGCATCCAAGGTCCCCTCCATGGCTATATAGTCTTTGTTAGTTATATTTTATAGGGGGACCATACGTCAATATTTTTCTGGGGTCTCCCTGTAATATAGCCAGTAAAGGTTAAGCAAACAGCTTAGTAGCCAGAGAACATCTTTGGCTAATGGCCCCTTCTCTGGCTAGTAATATCATTCCTCAGTAGTCGGCTTTCCCTGTGTTGTTTATCAAAATTTATTAACAAGTACAGTATAATACACACCCAAGGTAACCTTAGTTCAAAGCCTCCAGGTGTTCCAACAGCTGGAAACTCCATTGAACTTTAAATGTCCCTCAAAGTTTCCAATGAGTTTTCTGGGTCTCGCAGCTGCTGTGAGACCCGGAGGCTTTGAACTCTAGTAACTAGTGATTAGTGAGCGTGCTCACCACTGCTAGGTACTCACCTGAGCATCTCACTGCTCGAGATGCTTGGCGCTCAGCGAGTATTTCCAGGATGCTCTGGTGGTAGCTCTGGTCCCCGCGCTGCACTTTTGGTGCTCTTTAGACAGCCAATAAACATGCAGGGATTGCATGCCACTCACTGTAATGTCATGATGGTTGTGGTATTACAATGATTGGCTGGCTGCATAGCATCTTCAGGTCTATTTAAGACCTGGTGACTCTATGCTCATCACAGTTTACCCTGGAAACAGGCAAAGTAGGGACAGGTGCTGCTGAGTGAGGGACAGAATTGGCGATTTAATAGTTAGGTAGAAGTATTTCACAGCGATTTATATATCCATCTGAACTAACACTCCTACTGAGGACTAATCCAGCTGCATATATTACTGATGATAGCAGGAGTTAGGCAGGAAGGGTTTGTGGACAGTGTATTCAGCACAATAGCATCAATTGCATGTTCTGTCTGCTACTGCTGTTACAGATATCCATAGCCATACATATCAGGGCTATTATTTGTTTTTGCTCTTAATCCTGAATATTTGCTTAATAAGCAATACAGTACACAATTTGACTGTTCCATTTGCTTGTTAGCAGAATACAGCCAGTTTTTTGTGATTTTATTTGCATTGCTCTATTGTGGAAGCAGAGCAACTTTTCCATCATCAGACCTGATCCCCAACTACTGCGGTAATAATGCAGACATTTTGTGGAGCATGCTAAATATTACACTCCATTTAAAGTCAATCAGCTGTGTTTTGTTGAACCAATTCACATTTGGTCGCTGACCAATACCACATCTATAAGGCCACTTCCTATAACCGTGGTCATCAGACGTGATCCCATATTTCTATGGTAATAATACAGACATTTTCTTGGAGCGTGCCAAATATTACCCTCAATTTAAAATCTGTCAACTGTGTTTGGTTGAACCTTTTCACACTTGGTCGCTGACCCCAATACTATAATACAAGTCCACTGGCTAAAACCGTGGTCGTCAGATGCGATCCCATATTACTGTGGTAATAATGCAGACATTTTGTAGAGAGTGCCAAATATACTCCATTTAATGTCAGTCAGCTGTGTGTTATTGAACCTATTCACACTTGGTCACTGACCAATACCACATCTGTAAGGCCACTTCTTAAAACTGTGGTTATCAGACGTGATCCCATATAACTGCGGCAATAATTGTTTCATTTTTTGGAGCGGGCTCAATATTACCCTCCATTTAAAGTCAGCCAGCTGTGTTTTGTTGAACCTATTCACACATGGTCGCTGACCAATACCACATCTATAAGGCCACTTATTAAAATCGTTGTCATCAGACGTGATCCCATATTACTGCGTTAATAATACATACTTTTTTTGGAGAGTTACAAATATTATTCTTCATTTAAAGTCAGCCAGCTGTGTTTGGTTGAACCTATTCACAATTAGTCGCTGACCAATACTGTACTATAAGTCCACTGGCTAAAACAGCGGTTGTCACATGTGATCCCATATTACTGTGGTAATAATACAGACATATTTTGGAGCGTGCCAAATATTACCCTCCATTAATGGTCTGCCACTTGGGTGTTGTTCATCCTATTCACGCTTGGTCGCTGTTCAATGCCACATCCATAAGGCCCCTTCCTAAAACCATGGTCATCAGACGTGATCCCATATTACTACGGCTATAATTATGACATTTTTTGGAGCGTGATAAATATTACCCTCCATTAAAATTCTGCCACTTGGGTGTTGTTCATCCTAATCACACTTGGTCGCTGACCAATACCACATCTATAAGGCCCCTTCCTAAGACCGTGGTCGTCACATGGGATCCCATATTACTGCAGTAATAATGCAAATATTTTTTGAGCTTGCCAAATATTACACTCCATTTAAAATCAGCCAGCTGTATTTTGTTGAACCTATTCACACTGAGTTGCTGACCAGAACTATACTACAAGTCTAATTGTTAAAACCGTGGTCATCACACGTGATCCCATATTACTGTGGTAATAATACAGACAGTTTGTGGAGCGTGCCAAATATATTCCATTTAAAGTCAGCCAGCTGTGTATTGTTGAATCTATTCACACTTGGTCGCATACCAATACCACATACTGTATTTTCGGCCACTTCCTAAAACCGTGCTTTTCAGATGTGATCCTATATTACTGCGGTAATAATTTTGACATTTTTTTGAGCGGGCCAACTATTACCCTCAATTTAAAGGCTGTCACTTGGGTGTTGTCCATTCTATTCACACTTGGTCACTGACCAATACCACATCTATAAGGCCACTTCCTAAAACCGTGGTCATCAGACATATTCCCATATTACTGCGGTAATAATCATTAAATATTTTGTAGCTGGCCAAATATTAAATTCCATTTAAAAAGGGCAAGGCACGTGGCAAGGGATGGGGAAGTGGACGTGATGGTGACAGTTCACGCAGAGACCAAGGCCATGGTCAAGATAAAACTGTGCCTACTGAGGGAGCACAACAAATACCCACATCATGTCGATATACCTTCCTGTCCCAATTACTAGGGGACCGCGGCACACCACTCTTGAACCCAGAGCAGTGTGAAAAGGTTGTTGGTTGGAAAGCTGATAATGCTTCCAGTCAGTTTGCCACCACCACCACCCTGTCTTCCTCATGGTCAAGTCTCAGTAGCCGTGAGTCTGGACCACATATTCGTCATCCTGATCCTCCTTCCTCCCACCATGCCGAGTGCCCAGAGACAACTGACCCTACACTTGGATACTCCGAGGAGTTTTTCACTTTTCCATTTATAGCTTCAGGCCTCTCGCCCAGCTCACTTCAAGTGGGGCAAGAAGAGATCGCATGTAGCAATGCCAAAATATATGAGCAGCCACGGTCACATGAAGGCGACGGTGGGAAACTGTTACAAGAGGTGGATGATTATGATGACACAATTGCCACCAAGTCAGGAGGAGGCCCTGGGTGCGTTCGTGGAAGATGAGGTGGTGGACAAGGAAGTCATTGACCCAACCTGGAAAGATCATGTGCATAGCGAGGACAGCAGCACAGAGGGGGAGGGAGGTGTAGCACCACAACAGGCAGGAACAAGTAGTGGGGTGGCCACAGCCCCATGTGGGTAACTGTTCACCGGAACATCAACATGAGAGAAGTTGCCAGTCCAACTGTTATGTCTTCCCCAGTCTTGCTCTTATTTTAATGACTGTCCAGGTAAAACCAAAAAGGCCATTTGCACCCTTTGCCATGCCAGCATCAGTAGGGGCAGTAAAACTAGCAGCCTGGCCACCACCAGCATGCTCAGGCACATGGCAGCAAAGCATCCGACTAGTTGGGCCGAATGCCATGGTCCAGAAACAGTGTCTCCGAGAGACACCGCAGCCTGTTGCACTATTGGGCGTGCATTCCAATTCTATGTCCATGGCGCAGGCGAAGATGCCTCCCGCCCTGCACCTGTCATTGCACACTTGCAACCATCACCATCAGTGTCTAGGTCCTTGTCCCAGAGCAGCTTTCAGTTGTTCCTACCCCAGTCCTTGGAACGCAAGCGCAAATATGCAGCCAACACCCCACCGGCCACACTACTAAACTCACACATTTCTCGAATGCTTGCACTTAAAATGTTGCCTTTTAGGCTTGTGGAGACAGAATCTTTCCGCAATCTGAGGGTGGCGACTGTTCCTCGGTACTCGGTCCACAGACGCCACCTTTTCTCCATTTGTGCTGTCCCGGCATTACAAAATCACGTGTCTCAGAACATTACCCTTGTCCTCAACAACGCAGTTACTGGGAAGGTGCACATAACCACAGACACGTGGACAAGTGCTTGTGGCCAGGGATGGTACATCACGCTGACAGCACCACGGGCTAATATAGAGGAAGCCGGGACCCTGTCCTACCCTAGGATGGAACACCTCCTCTCGTCGCCAAGAATGGCGAGCCCTGGGTCAATCAGGGTTGACCCCACATTCTATAGCTTCTGCACCTCCTCCTCTTCAGCCTCCAAAATTACCACATCAGTCGTAAGCTGGAAGCACTGCAGCACTGCTTCGGCCAAGCGGCAACAGGCTGTGCTGAAGCTAATATGCTTAGGGGACAAACCGCAGCCCACTGAAGAGTTGTTGACAGCTGTAACAGAGCAGGCAGATCTGTGGCTGTCACCACTGAACCTACAGCCAGACATGGTCGTGTGTGACAATAGCCGGAACATGGTGGCGGCTCTGAAGCTAGTCATGCTCACACACGTACCATGTCTTGTGCATGTGCTCAACCTAGTGGTTCAGCATTTTCTCAAAACCTACCCGGATCTTCTTGAGCTGCTTATCAAACATTGCCGCATGTGTACCCATTTTCGAAAGTCACCTACAGTTTCTTCCACCCTCGCCGTGCTTCAGCATTGCTTGCAGCTTCCATCTCACTGACTGGTGGGCGATGTCACCACACATTGGAACTCAACCTTGCAGATGTTGGCAGTTGTTGAGTACCAGCTTCAACTCGATGGATGTCAGACATGTGTGCCAACCTCCAAAACTTTGAGGACTCCACCAAGATGGAGAGTGGCGATTATGGAATAATTAGCATCACCATTCTGCTTCTCTGTCTTCTGAATAGATAGTTGGATAGATAATAGATAAATATACAGATAGATAAAAATCTGTGAGATATGTACCACATTTTTCCGACTATAAGACGCAATTTTTTCCACCAAAATTTTGGAGGAAAGTGGTGGTGCGTCTTATTGTCCAGTATATACTGTATATACTGTGCCTGTGGGTGGTGGGAGGTGTGGGGGGAGCTGCAGCGGCGGAGGATTAGAGCACAGGAGGCAGTAGCCTGCTGCTTCCTACACTGTGCCCTCTGCTAAAGGAAATGAATATTCATTGCTCCCCACGCCCATGGGTGTGGGGAGCAATGAATATTCATTTTCCTTAATAGCATGCACTCTGTAGCTGCAGCGCGGCTCCTGGTATGTATGGCACCCTTCATCCCTAATCCTGGTATGTATGGCACCCCTCATCCCTCTTCCTGTCACCAGCAGAGCAGTACGCAGCACTGGAGGAGTGAGGAGGTGAATATAATTGTTTATTTTTTGTGTGCAGCGTGATGGGGATCAGAGGGTGCCAAGCATACCAGGATTAGGGGTGCCAAGCATACCAGGAAGAGGAATGAGGGGGCTATATACATACCAGGATGAGAGATGAAGGGTGCCATACATACCTGGAAGAGGGATGAGAGATATATACCAGGATGGGGGATATTAGCAGAATTGCGTGACATTGCCCCTATAACAGTGTCAGCAGAAGACCCACTCCCCCTTAAAAGGGCATCATGACCACAGTTTTTGCTTAAATTTTTTTTCGATTTTCCGCCTTTAAAACCTAGGTGCCTCTTATGGTCAGGTGCGTCTCATAGCCCGAAAACTATGGTAATCCGTGCTTTGCATGTGTACCATACTGTTCATGTAATTTATTAATAACAGATTAAACTTCTGGAAAAAAAATGGCATGGGGCCCCCATAATTTTATCAACCAGATGAGGGAAAGTGGACAGCTGGGGCGGATCTTTTTAGCCTGGGAAGGGGTTATTAACCGTGGAGCTTCTGATGCTACTTGCGCTCCTCAGTGACTTGCAGTGCCATCAATGAGCTGAGCTGAGTTCATGTTACATGAACTCAGTTCAACTCATTGACGTAAGCGCAAGCGTAGGAAAATACTCACCGTGCATGCACTGACCTCATTTGCTGGCACAGAGCGTCAGTGTATTGCCAGCTGTTGAATAGTGGTCAAATTTTACAATGTAGCCCTTCTATTCATGGGATTGTTGTGAGACCCTTGATATTTGGACTACGGTGGACAGGTGAGGATGATGTTGCTTCATTATTTTACCTTTATTACAGTTGATCATGGGCTTCAGGGATTAGCTGTAAGGTGAATATATGTTTTTTTTTATTTTTTATTTTTTTTTCAGGGACAGAGAACAGCGGGGACAAGGTGTAGGTGAGTATAATGTGTTTAATTTTATTTTTTTATTAATTTTTTACTATCAGCACAGGCACTGGTGGTTGAGAGACTACTGTTCCCATCCAGCTGCGCCTATGCTCGCTGTTTCCTATAGCATCAGGTGCCATATGGTGGTAGTAGTACCATTAACCGGCGCCTATGACTCGCGGTAAGTAATTTACCGTGGGTCACTGTCACAGCTGTGGGATCATGCTGACACCTGTCAGCATGATCCCACAGTGCTCTGACCACAGTAATGCTGTTACTTCCGATCAGGACCTGTGTTTCCTGTGCTGTCACGCAAATGACAGAACGGCAAACCAGGTATATTTGGTACCCCATTCACATGAATGGGGTCCGTGTTCAGGTTCGGAGTTCGGGTACTGTTCTGGTACCCAAACCCAAACTTTTAATAAACTGTTTTGCGTTCGGCTCAATTAGCCGAACCTGAACAGTCACGGGTTCACCCATCACTAGTAATCACCTGACAAAGGCTTTCGTTCAGAGCCGAAAAACAGTTTGTGATCTATCAACCTGTGGATTTGAATAAATTAAACAATTCTTTAGCAAATATTGTTATCAGATACCTTACTGGGCAGTGCACCACACCTTTGCTGAGCTCTTATCTGTTTATAACCAGCTCAACTCAGGAGCGTGTTCTCCTCTGGGGCTGTCTCCTAGACTTAGGCTATGTGCCCATGTAGCGTTTTTGTAGCGTTTTTGTGGCATATTTACGGCCGCGAAAACGCCGCGAAAACACTTGTAAAACAGTCTGCCATGCAAAGCAATGTGAATTCGGATGTGCTGTGCACATGATGCGCTAATTTGCGCGCCGAATTCGCATTGGTTTGCTAAACGCAGCATGACCATTTCTACCGCGATTACGCTGCAGCGTATTCGCGGTGCGTGTGGTACCTGGGATGAAGAGGAGACTACAGCTCCTGTTCATCCCGGCTACCACGCGGTGAAAAAAAGAAATAAAACTTAAAAAAAAAAAAAACCTGTATATTCACCTCTCCGGTGGCCCCTGGTCTCCTCCGGTCTGGTCCCGGCCGCGTCTTCTCTGCAGTGTACTGTCAGGACCTGCAGTGACATCATTTAGTCAGCTGATGGTCAAGCGACCATCACCTGACCACCGACATCAGCGGTCGTGTGACCATCAGGTGACTAAATGACGTCACCGCAGGTCCTGACAGTACAGACAGCAGACCGGAGGAGACCGGAGAGCAGACCGGGGGCCGCCGGAGAGGTGAATATACAGGTTTTTTTTATTTTTAACGTTTTAATGCTTATTTTTTTACTATTGATGCTGCATTTAAAGCATCTAAGTTTTTCACACATTATAAATCCATGCCGGTTGCATGGATTTATATTGTGCGATCAACTTGTCAAGCACTTTTCCAAGTGATGCTTGGAAAAGTGCTTGAAAAAACGCATGCAAAGACGCATGTAAAAACTCTTCTCTCTGGCAGAAAAAATGCATGTAAATCTTCATGTGTTTTTTCTGCCAGAGAGAGGCAAAAACGCTCTGCATCAAATTTGCTATGTGGGCACATAGCCTTAAGGAACAATCATCTTTATCTATCACTTGACCTGAGCGCCACATTTATCATGTTCTTTCAATTAATAAGACTGTAATTGCATTATAGAGCTCATAAGGGATTCACAGTGTTATACACATAATTGCTAAGCAAATAGGGGCTTTGCAGTATTGAGAATCAAAGTAATTTTGGGGGAAAAAATTGGGGAAACTTGTGAATTTGAACTTCAAAGAATCCACTCATCTGTAGCTCATCTTTCCACAGAAATTCTGAATAAACAACAAACTGATTTTTATGACGATTGGACGAGATGGATTTGGATGGTCTGCAACATGCATTGTGGGAGGAGTGTATGGTACATAAGTTTTAAGAATGTTTTTTCTACTCATCCAAAAAGTAAAAGGTAAATGAAGGGAAACTGTTTTTGAATATTAATTTGTTGAACAGTGGAGATCTGGGTCAGTCGGAATCTGACCACCCTGATCATTTATATGAAGATTCACTTACTAAATGTGAAACTAATATTAAGTGACTTAGGGATATTGAAAGGCGGATGAACATTGAATAACCCTGAGATGTACAATATTTCATGTAAAATAAGTTAGAAAGAGTTACAAAGCACAAAATATGTAGAGTTGGGCATGTATGATCAAATGTCTACTGATGGCTGAAGCTGTGGACCACTACACTGAATGTTGGTATGAATGCCAGAGGTGAAATCAGCATTTATTAGCATTCATGGCAGTATGGATTGAAATTACAATACCACCTTTATTTAATTTGGGGAAAGCAAAGGAAGAAAAAAACAAATGTGCCACATTTCTCGCCCGTTTCGGTTCCCTTGTTGATGCCAACCTAAACTAAGTGTACATATTGATAGTACAGTTCGGTTCAGTCATGGAAATGTTTTATGATTTTTAATTCATAAAACAGATTTAATTATCCGTAGAAAAATACTAAAAAGTTTAAATACCATTTCCCAAGGCTGAGTAAAATATTATCTTTATCATGGAGGATCTCCATGCCCCTGATACACACGGTTTCGTACATGTTTCTTTAGTGTGAGCTGATGTCTACTCTTTATTGATAGTCAAATGCCAGACAAAATGACCAGTTGAAAATTGAAGAGACAGTCCAAGCAAAGAGTAATACATTGTTTTTTTTTTTATTAGTTTTGATATACTTTATCTGAAATGGTTAAACACGATTTCATACTTTTATATTAGACAGTGATTGCAAAGTGCGCACACGCTAAATATTTCTACAAAAGTGATTATTTTGTTTCCGATTATTATATAGTATACTCTTTCTATCTCTAATTTCCATTTCACTCATGTTGCTCTAGTATCGATATCTCTTGTACCTATCACTTAATAACACCTGTGTTTGGATGTGTCCTTAATTTGAGAGCAGCAAGTTGTTTCAAATTTATCATTTGATCATCGATTCATTTTTCTTGCAGATGAAGTTCCCTTGTGCTTTAGGCTTAATCTGAAAATCTTCCAGATGTGATTGTTTATTTCTGATGCCATATATTGACCCGCTGGTTGCAGCTAAAGGTGCTGCTATTTACAGTGGGTACGGAAAGTATTCAGACCCCTTTAAATTTTTCACTCTTTGTTTCATTGCAGCCATTTGGTAAATTCTAAAAAGTTCATTTTTTCTCTCATTAAAGTACACTCTGCATCCCATCTTGACTGAAAAAAACAGAAATGTAGAAATTTTTGTAAATGTATTAAAAAAAGAAAAACTGAAATATTACATGGTGATATGTATTCAGACCCTTTGCTCAGTATTGAGTAGAAGCCCCCTTTTGAGCTAGTACAGCCATGAGTCTTCTTGGGAATGATGCAAACATTTTTCACACCTGGATTTGTGGATCCTCTGCCATTCTTCCTTGCAGATCCTCTCCAGTTCCGTCAGGTTGGATGGTGAACGTTGGTGGATGGCCATTTTCAGGTCTCTCCAGAGATGCTCAATTGGGTTTAGGTCAGGGCTCTGGCTGGGCCAGTCAAGAATGGTCACAGAGTTGTTCTGAAGCCACTTCTTTATTATTTTAGATATGTGCTTAGGGTCATTGTCTTGTTGGAAGGTGAACCTTCAGCCAAGTCTGAGGTCCAAAGCACTCTGGAAGAGGTTTTCATCTAGGATATCTCTGTACTTGGGCGCATTCATATTTCCTTCAATTGCAACCAGTCATCCTGTCTCTGCAGCTGAAAAACACCCCCATAGCATGATGCTACCATGCCCATGTTTCACTGTTGGGATTGTTTTGGGCAGGTGATGAGCAGTGCCTGATTTTCTCCACGCATGCCACTTAGAATTATCACCAAAAAGTTCTATCTTCGTCTCATCAGAGCAGAGAATCTTATTTCTCATAGTCTTAGAATCCTTCATGTGTTTTTGAGCAAACTCTATGTGAGATTTCATATGTCTTGCACTGAGGAGAGGCTTCCGTCGGGCCACTCTGCCATAAAGGCCTGACTGGTTGAGGGCTGCAGTGAAAGTTGACTTTGTGGAACTTTCTCCCATCTCCCTACTGCATCTCTGGAGCTCAGCCACACTGATCTTGGGGTTCTTCTTTACCTCTCTCACCAAGGCTCTTCTCCCACGATTGCTCAGTTTTGCTGGATGGCTAGATCTAGGAAGACTTCTGGTGGTCCCAAACTTCTTCCATTTAAGGATTATGGAGGCCACTGTGCTCTTAGGAACCTTGAGTAATGCAGAAATTCTTTTGCAACCTTGGCCAGATCTGTGCCTTGCCACAGTTCTATCTCTGAGCTCCTTGGGCAGTTTCTTTGAGCTCATGATTCTCATTTGGTCTGACATGCACTGTGAGCTATGTGGTCTTGTATAGACAGGTGTGTACCTTTCCAAATCAAGTCCTATCAGTTTAATTAAACACAGCCTTATTCCAATGAAGGAGTAGAACCATCTCAAGGAGGATCACAAGGAAATGAACAGCATGTGACTTAAATATGAATGTCTGAACAAGCGGTCTGAATACTTATGACCATGTGATATTTCAGTTTTTCTTCTTCAGTTTTTTTTTCTGTCAAGTTGGGGTGCGGAGTGTACTTTAATAAGAAAAAAAATGAACTTTTTAGAATTTACCAAATGGCTGCAATGAAGCAAAGAGTGAAACATTTAAAGGGGTCTGAATACTTTCCGTACCCACTGTATGGACACATTAAAGAGGTTGTCCGATCCAAACCGATAAGTCTGTAGTCATTCTGTGTGACTGCAGGCTTCTGAATCCACTCAACGCACGCACTGTATGCTGTGGGGATTCACTGTTTTCAAACTGGGGACCAGAGGGTATGATTGAGTTATTCATACTCCCGGCCAGTGGGCGTGGCCTCGCTCCATACACTTGTATTGAGCGAGGCCACGCCGCGTCTAGTGATGCCGCCGGCCAGTGTGCATGGCTGACTAGAGGGCATATCCTCACACTATAAAAGTATATTGAAGCGATGCAACGCCCATTTGCAGGGAGTATATGTAACTCATACATACCCTCTGGTCCTGGGTCTGAAACCGGCAAATCCCAGCAGTGCACAGTGTGTGTGCTGGGGGATACATAAGTCTGCAGTCACACAGAGTGACTGCATTCTTATCGGTTTGGACTGGACAACCCTTTAAGCATCAAAAGAGAAGTTATTATCCAGCCTTAGGGTATGTGCAGACCATCCGGAGCCGGCTGCAGCCCCGAGGCTGCGGAGAAGCTGCCTCTGGCTTCCGCTCATTATGCAAATGAGCGCCTGCCTGTTTTTTTTTTTTTTGGCAGACTTTCCCCATAGAGATTAGGTCTATGGGGAAAGCCCGCATGCGGAGAAATTGACATGCTGCGGTATGGAAAGACGCTCCGCATGTTAATTTCCGCGGGTGTGCCGCAAAAGCATAGTGGACACGGGATTTGTATAAATTCCATCCACTATGCCGTAATATCTGGCCGCTGGGGATTGAACGCAGCGCACTTGCATTGCGTCCAATGCGCAGTAGAATGGACAACTTAGACATCCATTGTAGGACACCAAAGTAATAATCTAGAGGTTTACACACCAGCAAGAAGATACATAAAAAAGAAGAACGAAACACTGAAGATGGGATCAAGTGTTTGTAAAATCACAGAAATAGGCCATACTTAGTGATACAAGTGAAGTACTTCCACCAATTCTAATCAGCATGCAGAAGCCATAATGCTATATGGGGGAGTGTACACACAAATGCAATATTTTGATGAACATACACACATTTGTCACTCAAGAGGGGAATGGCTGCTTAAAGAGGTTGTCCACTACTTATTAGATGCTGGGTGTAACTAGTGGGGTAACCCTGCCCACAGCCCAGCATCCACCGCCGGGACCGCGTCACTAATATCACACTTCAATTGGCGAGACATCAGTGGCGGGTCATGTGATGCCTGTGAGCGGCCACCGATAGCGCCGCTCACAGGCAGAAACTGCAACAGAAAGTAATTACAAAGACATTTATGGGCCCCGGGGGGATACATTAGGGGAATAATAAAAAGTTGTGGCCAACTTCTTTAATAACATACTTTTATAAAGATAAAGCTTCTATAAGGTGACACTCACATGGATATAGGTAGTGCACCATGCGAACTTAAAGCCTGTTAATGACATCTATAATATTAGTGTAAACAGCACTGGGGTCCTTGGTTCAAATCCTATCAAGGACAACATCTACAAGGAGTTTGTATGTTCTCCCCATGTTTGCCTGGGTTTCCAATGAGGACTCTGGTTTCCAGAGTCCAAAGACATAATGATAGGGAATTTCGATTATAAGCCCCAATACTACCCCCTGCTCCTACAATATCACAAAGTCCAACTGTATACTATAAAAATGAGGTATTAGTTGATAAATACGCAAACTTTCAACTCACTCTATGGGTTGTCATTGTTATCCCTATGCTAAATTTATAAACATGTAACAGAAAACTGGCATTAGTTACAGTACATATAGAATCAAAGGCAGAGGTTATAGTTATTGTAGATGGGCAGGTCACACATCAATTCTCATTGGCATGCAGAAATCATAGAGATTTGTAGGGTTGGATGCAAAATGGTGTAGAATACTGAAGAACAGACACTCATCCATGAAATTAAGAATTCACAATATTCTGAATATTGGAACACTTACATTTGCTTCTAGTTACATTGTAGTTTTTTCCCTTAAAATTAAATGTTTATAATACAATATAAATATTTATTCATATGAATTAATAATTATCTGAGTCAACAATGAGCACGTGGATGGGTAAGGAATGGAAATTAACAGTGTAATTGGAAAATTGAAGCGGTCATTTTCGTGCTTTGCTACCTCTGCAATATAGGTACAAATCAGTGTTATACATGTCACATACAAAGCAAGGTCTCTGTGAGAAGTTGTTAGACATCTTCAAGGTTGAAGAATTAAAGTTGAAGAGACACAACTTAGAGCCACAGTCTAACACTATAATCTCGAAGCAAAAGTAATAGTAACATTGTAGTATTACAACTAGAACTGAGCAAACAGGTTTAAGGGAAATAAAATATTTACAGAATGTTTTTTTTAATTTGCAGAATGTGGCAAATGTGAACAATTTGTGAATCGCTTTACGTGACTTATCTGAAACAGCCACCACCATTTTACATATTGCAGAAGTTGGCATTAATCAAAAAGGTTGAATTGCCCTTGCATGTATCCACATGGGCTTGTCAATAATGCCTTACAGCTATCACATCACCTAGTAAAGTTTAGCCAATCAGGAGGTACTATCATAATCTGTATAATGGCAGAAGAAGGAAATAAAGAACAGCCATTTTGTAGCCTATCTGGATTGGTGAGAGGACATCATAAGTCACAGCTTAAGCCCCCACACGTAAGATAAGGTTTTGGCCAAACAATGGTTTGGCTGATCATTCGGCAATCAGCTTTCTCACCCAACTCTCCCACATCCAGGAGCATATTCTCTGCCGAGCGATCCCCTATTCTCAATGAGAGAGGCGCTACTTGACAATTAATGCAGCAGCTTATCTTTTAGAGAACAAAAAGATTAAACGGCCAAAACGCAATATGGCGGATCCTTACCTCTCCTGACATTCAACTGTCGGATATTAGGATATTGACTGAATCCATCGATATCGGCACGGTTGACTGACATTAGTTTATTGTATGTGTAGATAGGGACTGAAAGCCGTAAAACACTGAAAAACTTGTTTAGATAGTATTTGACAGAACAACAGTGAAGAAGTTAGGAGAAAGACGGAGGGTCATTGGACAAGCAAGGGTTAGAAATCACCAAGAAAAGGTTTCCACTCACCATGATGATATCTTCACTACTACAAATATAGAAACACCGAAGCTCGGTAAGCCCGTTGGTCAATATGTTATGATTAGCTAGCTGTTTGGTCGAAATGAGTCAACATTTATTGCTACTCTGCTAGGACGATTTTTTTATATTTTTCCAATAAAGCAAGAATTTTAATGAGTTACCAGTTGCATCTTTTTTCTGATGGACACTTAAAAATCAACAGTTTGGCAAGCTGAAAATAGGAAATACGTAGCTATGTATATCAATCGTGCTCATTACCATCCATTCATCCATATGTTGACAAATTTTGGGGGGAAAATTTGGTAAATATGACTAATTTGAATTTCATAAGATTCACTTATCAAAACAGTAATTTCACCTGATTTTCAAAACTTTTAAAGAGTCGAATTTCAGGGTCATGAAACACATGATAAAATGGTCTTTCTAATTGCTTCCTTGATGTCTTTGTTTCTCAAACTGTAAATTAAGGGATTAATTAATGGAGTCACGACAGTGTATAAAATGGAAAATATTTTCCGTATAGCAATAGATTGTCCAGTTTCTGGGACCAAATAAATGGAAAACAGTGCCCCATAAAATATGGACACCACTAGTAGGTGAGAACCACAGGTTGTGAAAGCCTTCTGTCTTTGGGTGATGGACTGGAGTCTCAGAATGGTAAATATGATATATACATAGGAGATGACAACAATTAGGAAGGGGCACATCAGTACAGGGAAGCAGAGGACTAATGCCAGAACCTTTATCCTGAATACACTTGAACAAGACAAATCTAATAAGGGATCCATTTCACAAAAGAAGTGATCAATGACATTAGACCTACAGAAGTGAAGCTGAGATATGTTGATTGACTGAGTGAATGCTGCAGAAAAACCCAAAATCCAGGATAAAATGATGAGTTTGAGGCAAACCATGGAGCTCATTATAGATTCATAATGTAAGGGGTGACATATGGCCGTGTACCTATCATAAGACATCGCTGTCAATAAAAAACATTCTGATGCTTCAGAATAAGCAAAGAAAAACAACTGTGTGATGCATGCGGAAAGAGTTATGGAGGAGCCATTGTTCAGAACTACAAGGAGCATGTTTGGGACAATATCGGAGGACAAGATGATATCAGATGTGGTGAGCTGCATCAGGAAGAAGTACATGGGACAATGGAGGTTCATGGTGTAGGACACCAGAGATATGACCAAGAGGTTCCCACAAATTGTTGCGATATAAATTATGATGAGTAGAAGAAAGAAGACAATTCTGAAGCTATGGAGACCTGGAAATCCAAGAAGATGTACCGACGATATGTTGTTTTCCATGTCCTGTAAAACATCAATTTAAAAATAGTCCTTGTGCTTCCATTATAATGAGAAATGAAGAACGTACGTCCAACAATGAAAAAAAGAAAATAAGTCATACATTGCTAAAAATAACAGCTCACTAATAAACTAAGTAATAAACTAATAAAAAACTTTCTGATCCTCAATACAAGGTCCTGGTTACATATTCTTCCACTTGTTTCAATTACTTTAACCTTAAAGATACAGAGAGAAATAAAACATTTATCATTTCTTTCCTGTGTACTTACAAGTTCTCAGTCCTCGGTGACAAGTGATATGACATGAATGAAGATAGTTACTGGAGTACAAAATACCCTGTTCGCTATTTTGCCTTTTATAAGCAGCGAATTATCTCTGTGGAGTTCATAAAAATTATTAAATTATAGAAGGTTAGAATTATCCAGAGGATTTATTTGCAGATTGTGTATAATTGGTGAAATAATTATTTATCTTTTTGGGTACAGAAAAGTGTTCTTTATTTCTGTACAAGATCTGAAAAAGTACATTTCTGTTAATTAAAAAGAAGAAATGACAATTAAATTAGTAAATTAGGATTCTTAGACATTTAGACCCTTTCTTCCTCTTATTGACAACAATATTTTGTCTTTTTTATGTAGCTACTGTTCAAAATTATCTAGTGAGGCATAAAAAATGTAAAAACACATCATAAGTTTGAAATACAGTAACTTTTTTTGGCACAATCAATGAGTTTGCCTTGTAAACCTCCTAGAATAAATTTATCCACCATGGGGATCATGTATTATTAGGGGAATTTTTGAAGTCACATTTTTTGGAATCTGTTTTTTCTTATGCCATCACATATTATGCAAAATGTATCAAAATAATGTATGGTGAATGCTCATTTGATGCTAAATTAAAACAGCAGATGGGTTTGTAAGTAGAGTGACAGAAGCACCGTCAGATGGTACAGTATAAATACTCGGAGCTCGGCCCGAGCATACTCGGTGAAAGGGTTAATACACTGTGTGCTGAATTATTAGGCAAATTGTATTTTAGAGGATTATTTTTATTATTGATCAACAACTATGTTCTCAATCAACCCAAAAGACTCATAAATATCCAAGCTTAATAATTTTGGAAGTTGGAGTGGTTTTTTTTTAGATTTGGCTATCTTAGGAGGATATCTGTTTCTGCAGAATTATTAGGCAACTTAATAAAAACCAAATATAATCCCATCTCACTTGTTTATTTTCACCAGGTAAACCAATAGCAGTGCACAAAATTTAGAAATAAACATTTCTGACATGCAAAAACAAAAACAAAAAAAAATAGTGATGAATATAGCCACCTTTCTTTATGATGACACTCAACAGCCTTTCATCCATAGATTCTGTCAGTTGCTTGATCTGTTTTCAATCAACATTGCGTGCAGCAGCCACCACAGCCTCCCAAACACTGTTTCGAGAGGTGTACTGTTTTCCCTCCCTGTGGATCTCACATTTTATGATGGACCACAGGTTCTCTCTGGGGTTCAGATCAGGTGAACAAGGGGGCCATGTCATTAATTTTTCTTCTTTTAGACCTTTACTGGCCAGCCACGCTGTGGAGTAGTTGGATGCATGTGATGGAGCATTGTCCTGCATGAAAATCATGTTTTTCTTGAACGATACCGACTTCTTCCTGTATCACTGCTTGAAGAAGTTGTCTTACAGAAACTGGAAGTAGGTCTGGGAGTTGAGCTTCACTCCATCCTCAACCCGAAAAGGTCCCACAAGTTCATCTTTGATGATACCAGCCCATACCAGTACCCCACCTCCACCTTGCTGGTGTCTGAGTCGGAGTGGAGCTCTCTGCCCTTTACTAATCCAGCCTCTGGCCCATCCATCTGGCTCATCAAGAGTCACTCTCATTTCATCAGTCCATAAAACCTTTGAAAAATCAGTCTTAAGATGTTTCTTGTCCCATTCTTGACGTTTTATCTTATGTTTCTTGCTCAAAGGTGGTCCTTTTTCAGCCTTCCTTAACTTGGCCATGTCCCTGAGTATCGCACACCTTGTGCTTTTTGATACTCCAGTAACGTTGCAGCTCTGAAATATGGCAAAACTGGTGGCGAATGGCATCTTGGCAGCTTCACGCTTGATTTTCCTCAATTCATGGGCAGTTATTTTTGCCTTTTTTGGCCAACACGCTTCTTGCGACCCTGTTGGCTATTTGCCATGAAACGCTTGATTGTTTGGTGATCACGCTTCAAAAGTTTGGAAATTTCAAGACTGCTGCATCCCTCTGCAAGACATCTCACAATTTTGGACTTTTCAGAGCCCGTCAAATCTCTCTTCTGACCCATTTTGCCAAAGGAAAGGAAATTGCCTAATAATTAAGCACACCTTATATACGGTGTTGATGTCATTAGTCAACACCCCTCCTCATTACAGAGATGCACATCACCAGATTTACTTAATTGGTAGTTGGCTCTTAAGCTTATGCAGCTTGGAGTAGGACAATATGTATAAAAAGTATCATAGTGATCAAAATACGCATTTGCCTAATAATTCTGCATGCGGTGTAGAACATACTGGCTCAACACTAGTTAAGAAGAAAAAAGAGTTATTTTGGCTGGTGTGACAATGCAGCCTAAAATCTTCATAAGCCAGATTTTTAGATTTGTTAATATAAGAGAAATAGACTATTATCTTTGAGTTGATTTGCAAATGTATATGTATTTCTGTGGCTGGTCAAGAAGAACAGACCAGTAATTGTATAACCCTGATTGTTGTCTCCTCTTTGATTCTGGAAAAATTAATGTTTGCTAAATATGTTGATTAACCTTTGTGGATCCTGTGGCTTAATGATTCACAAGACAGGAGGACAAACTAAGCAAATGTATTAATGCTCAAACAATGAGAAATGAGGCTGCCCTTCCCCCCCGACCTTTGAATGATGACCTTTATACTGTATATAAATAGAAAAAGGGTTTTACTATACTGCTGAAGAGAGACTTAAAACAGAGAAGCAAGGAGAAGCAAGAGGACACACAGATTATCTGAGACAATCAGCTTGGAAGCATGGATTTAACCAAAGAGACACAGATTTGGATTCTATATGATTCTAGTCTAAGGGTATATAGCTCTGACTGGAAAGATATGAATCTGCTCCATTGACCATCAGAGAGACCATCAATACATTTGGGGAGAGTAGGTTGGGACGATAAAGTCACCTGCCCCAAGGATATGTTGTTTGGGGTTGCCAGGATGGACCGTCCTGTGGCCTGGAACGAATAGAGACATTCGGAGAAGCCAAATTTGGACAGCAAGTCATCTGATCCAATGGAAACTCTCGGAGAGGCCAGGGTGGGACCATCGGGTCTCCTAGCCTTGTACCTCGATGAACTGATAGCTTCCTAAGCTTGCAGCTACCTTCTCTCTGTGAAGGCCCACCAGTTGGTTGAGGTAGTTGGCCCTGGAAATCCCAAAGTCACAACTGTTCTATCGCAAGTGGGTGGAGAGGAAGGGTGAGATTGTGTAGTGTTGTACCATCTTTGGTATTTGCTGGGACTGTTCTATGTGTTCACTGTTCTATGTGTTTATTGTCCGCTTTGTGGTTCAATAAAGTATTGCTATGCTGTTTTACCCATACCCTGTGTTGTCTGAGGAGTGTTATGCTCATGGAAGACCCCGGGTCTTTACATTTTGGTGGCAACAGTGGGATACTAAGGGGGAGCTTCAAGTGGAGTGGTGTTAGCATAGACCATCCAAAGAGCTCCACAACCAGGGAGGCATGTAGACAGACCCAGCAAATCATAGATGAGGCATACACATTGGGTTTCGGATGCTACCTTGCCCAACCCTACCAGCCCAGTCCAGGGAGGAGGACCGGAGAGGATATACAGCAGCAACAAGAAACGGCAACTACAGGTGCTGTGCCAGCTTCAGCGGATTGAATACCAGGTCACCAACACTCATAAGATTTAATTCAAGAACCACCGGATGCAGAGGACGACATGTGTGGATTCAATGGATATGAGTCGGGTCTCGAAAATTACGCGTGGAGTTTATTCGCAAGGAAGACATGGAATATGCTCTGAGGAAACTGGATGTTGCAAAGTTTTGTTCTCAAGAAGGTGAGACCTGTTACATTCGTTTCTGTGCTTAAAGACATGCTGATGGACTGTCCCCAATAAGTGGAGAAGGATTTTTGGGATACTGTCAGGTCTAGCAAATTAAAATGGGGGAGCAATATGATGAAACAGCTTCTAATCTTAATCAGTAAGATGTCTAGATTTGTTAAGCCAAGAGAAATACACTATTGTGCTTGTGTTGACCTTTGAATGTATGTGTTCTTTCGCTGGTCAAGAAGAACAGTGACTCAATGTTTGGGAACAATGATGTTTGTTACTATGCTAATTGCATATTGTACTAAGCCAGCTAGTTTATTTACAAGAGCAGGGGGATTAGCTCAAAAAGAAAGTCCTGTGCACTGAACATTTCCCCCCGACCTGTGACTGACCTTAGCCACATATATAAATATAAAAAGGGTTTTCTATCCTGCTGCAAGCAGAATCAAGGAGAATTAAAGATTTCGAAAGACTTTTCAGGACATCAGCTTGCTAGCATGGCTTCATCCAGAGAGACACAGATTTGGATTCTGCCTATTCTGCATGATTCTGGCCTTAGGGTACACGGCCCTGACTGGAAGGATACAGATCTGCTCCATTGACCACCAAAGAAGCCATGGATACATTTGGGGAAAACAGGTTGGGACGATGAAGTCAGTTGGCCACATGGATATGTTGTTTGGGGTTGACAGGTGGAACCCTCCCGTCACCTGGAACCCATTGAGACATTCGTAGAAGCCAGATTGGGACCAGCCAGTCATCTGGCCCCATGGAAACTCTTGGAGAGGCCAAGTTGGGACCTTTGGGTCTCCTGGCCTCGTACCTCGATGGACTGTCAGCTTACTAAGCTTGCCGCTACCTCCTCTCTGTGGGGGCCCACCAAAAGCCAGGGGCTAGTGGTTGAGATAGTTGACCCTGTAAGTCCCAAAATCACAGCTTTTCTATTATCAGGCGAGCCAGCGGAAGGGTGAGACTGTCATTTTTCACCATCTTGGGTATTTGCTGGGACTTTTCTATGTGTTTATTGTCAGATGTTGCTTCAATAAAGTATTGACACACAGTTTTACCCTCACCCTGTGTTGTCTGAGTAGTATTATGCCCACGGAAGATGCCGGGTCTTCACAGTTTTAATGAAGAGCCCCATTGGGGATGGACCAATCGTGACATAGGGGGTGAATGTCCTGAAGGAAGTATGACAGTTCTTGGTGTATGGCCAGCAAGGAAGCGGTTGGAGGTGAGCGTTACATCACCCAGGCTAAAGGATATTCCAGCAGCTAATCCAGGCCAGTCAAATCCAAAGATCTCGAGTCACCTCTCAGGCCCCAGGAAATGTAGTGGTACCCATTACTACCACAAGAACCTGGCCACATGGCTAGACAGTGCTCACTATACTAGTCCTGCCCCATACATCTTTGGAAGGAGTGGAAGTGCATATTGAATCTCAGGAGACTGGGGAAGTGATGCCAGAACTGATGGTAACCTGTATGCTGATGACAGGGTCCCAGTGATGTGTATTAGTAAAATGCCTTCATTTCAGTGGAATGAGCCTACGGCTAACTCTCAGGAAGGAAATGATGCAAGTCTATGTAATGCAAGAAAACACTGCAAGATCAAATGCTGTGAATTTGACTCCGATGGATAAAGACGTGTGGACATTATTGGTGTCCATAGAACGTAAAAGGAAAAGGTGTAAGGCAAGAGCCAGATGTGACATACTGTAGCGAATGGAAGCAGATCTATCTGAGTTCTCCCCCAGGCAAGTGGGACAGGTGGAAGAGCTGTTGGAACAGTATCAAGAAGTGTTCGCCTGATATGAGGACTTTGGGTGCACAGATGTCATTCTACATGAGATCCCTATGGAAAATATGGCCCCAATATGGAGAGATATAGTCAGATTCTGCCCCAAATGTGTCAAGAAGTGAAGGACCTGTTGGCATACATGGAACAGAGTGGAGTGATAAGAGAAAGCCAAAGCCCCTGGGTTGCATCCATTGGATTTGCCCAGCAGAAGGACGAGATTCTGAGATTCTGTGAGGATGTTCAAAGGTTGAATGCCTGTACAGTACAAGACTTGTACCCTGTGGCAAGGATAGAAGAATCTCTCTCTGCACAGTGTTGCTGTTATTTCACCGTTGGGATCCATGGTCTTCGTATTCACTTTAGGCTTATCTGGTGAGGTGGATCCTCCAAGTCCTCGGTATGGGTAAGCACGCAGACCACAAGCAACAGTGCAGAAGACAGCTAGAGGATGTGGGAAATAAGTACTAGAAGCACTGGAGGACGCAGGCAGACAGGACACTGGAAAGCAGGTATGGAGCAAGTACTAGAAGCACTGAAGTCCGAAGGCAGACATGACACAGGAAAATAGGAGTCTTAATACCAAGATACTTGTATGTGTCTTGATGGGACTTATATAGGCCTATAAGTATTTATCCTATGCCCTTTTTTTGTAAAAATCATAATACTTGATTTATATTTATGAGTATGCTAAAATATTAATTTTTTCCTTTTTGTTCTTTTTTCTATCTATACATTAATGTCTGATGAAGGTCGTAGTTTGACGACCGAAACGTTACATTGTATGGATTGCTATTTTTGAAAATTACCTTAAGAACAATGAATATTTCATTAAAGAATTTATTTCATATCACTATATGAGTGCCGGATTATATTCTTATATTTAGTTAGGAGTGGTATCCTTTCCGAGCACCATTTTTACCCGGAGTGACGTGTATCTGAATTTATACATTTAGTCACCTTTATACGAGCACCCGGATTTATAGGACATGTCTACTACCAGCTTTTCTTACGATGCATCAGAGGTGGCTAATATAGTCGCGAAGGTCACCACTAGCAGTGATTTTCTTCAAGTATCAGCAAGTGAATTTAGGTCACGGGACCTTGAGAAGGAATCTCGATATCTTACGGGTCTTGAACTACATAGCGTAACCATTGCCGAGTATATCAAAACCCAACGCATCCCTAGAGGTTTACGGGTTTCCTTACGTCCCACTCTTTTCCAGGAGAATACTGAATTTTGTCAACGTTTTGAACAAGTTCTCAATAAATGTTCATTGGACTTGATGACTCTAACTTTAGAACATCTACATAAAGAGATATCGTCCACTAAAGAGAAAGTTCTAAACATCGAAACTCAACTAAGTGACAGTCTAACCAAAGAAGAATTTGAAAACTTGAAATCACGTACCAAAGAGAATATTGATTTCTTCCGTCTAGAAACAGAAAAAAGGAAACGTCAAAAGTTCATCAGAGACACTCAGGATTATTTACAGAACAGAGTATACAGATGGCAAGGCTCCTCTCAATCCTACAGACCAAATTACAGACCCCGCAGATTTTCAGGGGGTTCTTCAGCCACCAGTTCAGACAACGAACGACCAGACACCTATCGATCTTCCTCTTTTTTAGGACAGGCCAGAAGATTTCACCCAAGAAGAGGACGAGGAGGGGGGGCCAATGCCACAGACACAACACGTCATACGATGAACACGAGATCACAGGTAGTAACACTAACCTAGTGATCAATATTTCTTCTAAAACATTAGATAATACCCAAATACGTCTGTTACAAAAAGGTTTATCCTTTTGTCCTACTTATAGGTTTAACAATTTCCAACTGGATCTTGATCTACAAAAGTTTTATAGAAATCTTAGACTTAAGACATTTTTTCATAATCAGACATTATCGTATAGACACATCATGGGTACCACCTCAATTCCCATCAGTATTTCTGATCTGGGTCTTAGACTGAAAAGTACTTTTACTCCTCCAAAAAATAGCCCACCAGTTGAAACATTCATTTCACTAGTTGAAAAAGAGGTTGCAATTTTCAACAGACAAATTAAAACGGGTGATCTACATTTTCAACCTAACTTAGATTCATCTGAACGTCTAGCATTACAGACACTAAAGGCCGATAAAAGCATTACAATTAAACCTGCAGATAAGGGGGGTGCAACGGTCATCATGGACCGTTCTATGTATCTAGAAGAGATTTATTTACAATTGAATAATCAGAATATTTATCTACCCCTACCAAACAATCCAACGCTAAGAATTCAAGATAAAATTCACAAACTTCTCACAGAAGCGACAGAGTCACATATCATTGATCAAAAAACCAGAGATTTTCTAACTAAGATAGATCCTATCATTCCGGTTTTTTATATTTTGCCCAAAGTTCATAAAAGACTAGACAAACCACCTGGTAGACCTATAGTGGCATCAACTGACTCTGTTCTATCACCTTTATCCATTTTGCTTGAGAAGGTCTTAACACCCTTAGTGAAAAAGACATTATCATTTATTCTGGATACTGGGGCATTCATTAATACCATAAGACATCTAGACCGATTACCTGAATGAACTATACTAGTAACCTTTGATGTAAACAGCCTATATACTTCCATACAACATTCCAAGGGCATTACAGCAACCAGAATATTACTTGAGCAATCTGATAAGGATCCACGGACTATTAAGTTCCTGTTGGACCTACTCGAGTTAGTTTTGACGGAAATTTTTTTTCATTTTGAAGATACATACTATTTACAAATTCAAGGGACCGCTATGGGCTCACATGTCGCACCGCCTTATGCTAATTGTTTCATGTCGAACTTTGAAGACCGGTATGTCTATACTAATGATCTCTATCAGACCCACTGCTTATTTTGGCGCAGGTACATAGACGATATATTTTGTCTATGGAATGGCACCGTTGAGACATTGACATTGTTTCACAGACAATTGAATGACATATGGCCAGAACTCACCTTCACTATTACATATGATCAACAAGAAATTAATTTCTTAGACACTATGATTAAACGGAATACAGAGGGGGATTTATCTATTGATCTCTATGTAAAACAAACGGATAGGAACAATTTACTTTTATATCAGAGCTGTCATCCTAGGGCGGTGAAAAGATCTATCCCCATATCACAATTCCAAAGGGTGAAAAAAATCGTCTCAGATTCGGAAGTCTGTACGAAACGTTTAGGTGAGATGGAAATCAAATTTAAACAGAGGGGTTATCCTCAAAATCTCCTCAACCAATGCCGCAATCTTGATGATCCATCACCTAATAGAGATACACTGAGCAGAATTCCCTTTGTCCACACCTTTCATCCGTTCATTTATAGGTTGCATCAAAAGATTCGCAAACACTGGCCTATGTTACAAAGAAGCTATCCTGATATTCCAGAGTTTAAGAACTTTTTCTTACCTTGTTTTAGGAGACCTACTAATCTTAGGAATAAACTAGTTCGTGCTGATGAGGGAACAGCCCTTAAGAAACCCAAACAAACTTTTTTAGACACACAAAAGAAAGGTACTTTTCCGTGCCTACAGTGTGCACAATGCACAAACGTTCTAAAAGGTGATAAAATTTCACACCCTAATACAGGAGCTGATATTCCCATTCGCGATTTCTTTACCTGCGACTCAAAATTTGTAGTCTATGCGATAAAATGCCCGTGCGGCAAGGTATACGTTGGTGAAACTACTCAATCTATTAAAGATCGTATATCTCACCACAAGTCGGATATCCGTTGTGGTAGACTTAATTTACCAATACCTTATCATTTTCATACATCTGGTCACACAATAGCACAGTTGAGATTCCTTGTTTTAGAACAGGTACCTCCCTATAGAAGAGGAGGAAACAGAATTAGGCAGTTAAAAATCAGGTAGGCTTTCTGGATACATTACTTACAGAGCCTTGAACCTAATGGACTTAATAGAGATTATGATGTCATGAGCTTTCTGTGAAATATCTAATTACATCATTTTTTTCTATTTTAGCAACGATCTTGAATTCGTCCCAATTTTAGGGTATGGACATATAGAGAGCTATTATAGATTCATTTCCCTTCTTCTTTATCCCCTGTTTCCCCCCCCCCTTTTTTTTCACTCTTCTTTTTGGATTTTTCTATTTATTTTTTTTATTTATCCCATTTTTCTTTGTTTCTTTTATTTATTTTATTAAACTAACTTATTTTTTCTTTCTTCTCATTACAGTTCACCTTTTTGGAGTTCTGCACCTTTTTTAGGCTACATCGGTTATCTTTCTTCATCTTGTGTTCCACCACTGCGATTCACCTATGTTACTTCCTGGTATTTGCGTTCCAATGTGCGTTCCACCGTCGTCACTTCCTGGAGATTCCTGTCTGCGTTCCACTAGTGCGTTCCACCGTCGTCACTTCCTGGATATTCCTGTCTGCGTTCCACCAGTGCGTTCCAGTGACGCACTTCCGCTTTTGTTCTAGCGGACACAGCTTTCTCCTCATTACACTTCCGTTTTTCTCTTATATATTCCTCGTGCATACCACCTTAGATAGCGCTCCTGCTCCATAAGGCATCTCTGACCGTTACACTGGGCGCTTTTTTCTCTGTATATCACCATACACCAGCAATCCGGTAAGTTTGTTGCTCACAGTCTGTATACACATTTTTTCTGTTTGGTCACTTCACTATTGTTTTACATGCATCTAACTTTTTGTGTATACACCTTCTGTTTGTACTACTTTCCTGAGTCCTAGATACTTATGTTATTATGCTCATTATAATCTCCTTTTTACCTTTTCCCTTTTTCAGATGTACTCTCTGGCTCTTCCTTTTTTACTCATGTCAATTTCTATCCTAATTTCTGACCATTAGCCGCTCTAAATTTCTTTTGTTGCTCTCTTTTTTGAGACTTGTTCATTTTTGTCGGATTATTTGTTATATGCATTATATTATGCCACTTTAATGGAATTTATCTATCAATTTATCCTATGTCTTTATATGCCCTTTTTTTTGTAAAAATCATAATACTTGATTTATATTTATGAGTATGCTAAAATATTAATTTTTCCTTTTTGTTCTTTTTTCTATCTATACATTAGTGTCTGATGAAGGTCGTAGTTTGACGACCGAAACGTTACATTGTATGGATTGCTATTTTTGAAAATTACCTTAAGAACAATGAATATTTCATTAAAGAATTTATTTCATATCACTATATGAGTGCCGGATTATATTCTTATATTTAGTTAGGAGTGGTATCCTTTCCGAGCACCATTTTTACCCGGAGTGACGTGTATCTGAATTTATATAGGCCTTAGCAGATGATCACAAGGGAGCACGCTGAGCCACTTTCAAAGCCTAGCCTGGAGCATGGCAGAGTTTAGTGGACTGGGGTGATTTGAGCTGAGTCTGACCGGGGACAAATGTTTAATGACACAGCAATGTATTCTATAATTTGCTATTGTTAAAGAAGTTGTGCACTACCCTAGACTACCCCCCCAATGTATCTCCCCCCCTGGGCTGCTAAGACTTTTTGTAAATACCTTCCGTTGCAGATAATGCCTGTGGGCGGCGCTATCAGTGGCCACTCACAGGCATCACATGACCCCACGCTGACGTCACAACAAGTGAGGCGTGACTCAGCGCTGGGGTTCCCACGGTGGCTGCTGGGTTGTGGGAGCGGTTACTACCCGCGTCACACCCAGAATCCACCACGTTCTTTCCCAATGAATAGGAAGACGCAGAGCGCGTGGTGGATGCCGGGTATGATGCGGGTGGGGGGTAACCCTGCCAACAGCATGGCATCCACCATGGAACCAGGAAGAAAAAGACCCCTGGCTGCTGCCGTCACTTGTTGTGACATCAGTGAATGTCAGAGCCGGCAGCAGCCGGGGGTCACGTGATGCCTGTGAGCACCCAGTGATAGCACTGCTCACAGGCATTATCTGCAACGGATAGTGTTTGCAAAAAGTGTTAGGGGCCCCGAGGGGATACATTGGGGGGGTAATCTATAGTAGTGGACAACCCCTTTAAATAAATACCTAAATTTAATCCATTTATGTCTACATTCATGAAGCTAGAAATAATCAAGCTCTTCAGACTTCATTGGTGGGAAATGAATTCTGAATTTTACTAGCAATTTCTAAAGGAAAATGTCGGAACATCAGATAATCAGTTGAATCTCAAGAGAATGTGCATCATATAGCAAAACAATTGCCCAAAGTTGCAAGTCATTCTACAAAAGAAAGTTAAAGAATAAAAAAGCTAACATTTTGCCAATGGACAAGTCAAAGTCATGACCTTAATCCTTTAGAAATGTTCTGATATGACATGAAATAACCAGTTATGTTGTAACAGAAATGTTAGTTGCAGTTATTGTTGCACAAAGGGGTCACACCAGATGCTGATAGCAAAGGATCACATACTTTTGTCACTCATAGACATTTGATATTAGATAATTTTCCCCAATTAAAAAAGGACAATTAGTGATGCGCGAACATGCTCGTCACAGCTCGATACTCGCCCGAGCATCTCACTGCTCGAGATGCTCGGCGCTCTTCGAGTATTTCTGGGAGGCTCGGGCATGAGCTCTGGTTCCCTCCCCCCATGTTTGGCACTTTTTACTAGTGTTGAGACGCCCCAATAGTGTTCGGGTTTGGTTCGGTTCGTCAAACACCGGCATGTTCGCCGAACGGTTCATCGAACACCCTCAAACACCTTCGGACACCGTTAAAACCAATGGCAGGCAAACAAAAACACATAGAAACACATAGAAAACACATAGAAAACACCTTCAAAGGTGTCCAAAAGCTGACAAACTGCTCAGAAGACTCAACTAACAGATGGAAAAATGACAAGTACATATAGTCATGCGAAAAGAAAAGAGGTGGAGGAGTAAAAGGAGGAGGAGTCACAGACATAGGCATGTCATGCCCTTCTAAAATCAAGAAAGGCTGGAGTAAAAATCTAAAATCAGCCTACCAACACCCAGACGTCGTGACAAGAAAATTAAAAAAAGAAATATCTTTAGGTAGAATGGCGAATTCATTCAGAACACTTTCCTTACAAAACGTAGTGGTATCCCCGTTGGGAGTCGTGCCAAAAACTGAACCCAATACATTCGGACTAATCCACCACTTGTCATATCCAAGGGGCAGGTCAGTAAACGACAACATCGACGCGGAACCAAGTACAATAGTATATTCTGTACCTCCTTTGTCAAGGCAATCAGGCGGGTCAAGAAGTTGGGAAGGGGCACCCTAATGGCCAAAACAGACATTGAGGGGGCGTTCCGGTTTCTTACTACTAGAGATGAGCGGTGTTCGACTCGAACTGTTCGCCAATCTCAAATTCAAGCTGTTTGGAGTGGTGTTCGAGTCGTTCGACGAACTCGAACGATTTGCAAAAAATTTGGCTGTTCGAGGTTATGTTCGATAACTGTTCGTGCACCAAAAGCGTAGCTGGATTTTTTCACAGTAATACTGTTAACTAGTGATGAGCGAGCATGCTCGCCACTGCTCGGTACTCGCCCTGCATGTCTGGCGCTATTTAGAGCACCAATCATGGAGGGATTTTCTGCCACTCACTGTAATGCCACAGCCATGGTGGTTGAGGCATTACAGTGGTTGCCCAAATCAATGGGAACAGTGCTCACAGTGAAACATGAAAAGCCGGCAATTTAGCAGCAGCATACACCGGTACCCGACAATTTAGAACAGAAAGAATAGAGCATCACACATAGATTAGATAGATAGAAACATGTCAGTCACATATATAATAAGTACAGTGACAGTGTTGGTTACTGAACTTGTCATTTAGTGTTCAAATAAAGAATTTATTAAAAAAAAAATTGGCGTGGGGTTCCCCGTAATTTTAGTCTCTAGCGGAGGTTAAGCAGACGGCTGGGGCAGATGTTTGAAGCCTGGGAAGGGGTTAATACCCACCGAGCTTCCCAGGATACTAATATCAGCCCCCAGCTGAATACCTAGCCTTTACTAGCTATTAAAATGGGGGACCCGACCCAAAAAATGACGTGGGATCCCCCCTATTTTAATTGCTAGCAAAGGCTAGGCAGACAGCTGGGGGCTGATATTAATAGCCCAGGAAGGGTGCCATAAATATTGGCTCCCTCCCAGGCTAGAAAAACCAGCCGTCAGCTTCCCCAGAAATGGCGCATCCATAGGATGTGTCAATTCAGGCACTTAGCCTCGTTTTTCCCACTGCCCTGTAGTGGTGGCAGTGGGGTAATAGGGTTGGGGTTAATGTCAGCTTATAATGCCAGCTGACATCAATCCCAGGTTAGTAATGGAGAGGTGTCTATAAGACACCCCCATTACTAACCCCATAGTCAAAGTTAAAAAAAACACAAACACCCAGAATAAAGTCCTTTAATTGAAATAAAGACACATTCCTTTAATGTTCTAAATTAAACCCTATTTACCATATCGCCCATTCCAGTTGAAGCCAACGATCTCCTGCAATAAAAGTAAAATGATAAACCAACCTCATCCTTACCTTTCCATGGTTCCCAGGACCCTTACTGTTCTTAACCCCTTTAAAGCCCAAGACGTATTAATACGTGTCTGCGCCCTGGGCTTTAAAAGCCTGACCTGTATGAATACGTCTTTGCGATTGCGCTTGCACACAGGCTGTGCGGGCGCGATCGCCTCCGGGTGTCAGCTGATTGTCACAGCTGACACCCGGTACTATGTGCAGGGAGCGGTCCTGGAGTGGTGTGGAGGGGATCGCAATACTCACCTCCTCTTCCGGCCTCAAGCGCTGTCTGCCGCGGCTTTCTGGATGTTGCCATGATGGCTCAATGTCATCATGACAACATCCAGGTCACCAGACAGCAGAAAGATATTTTGGTCATGCGCAGTGCATGACCAAACTATCTTCTCCCTGTGTAGCGCTGACAGCCTGCATTGCACAGGTATGATGCTCCATTCCTGTGCTATGCAGGCGATCAGAATAAAAAAAGTGAAAGTCATATAGTGGGACAAAGCATAAAAGTAAAAAACAGTGTCAGAAAGTGAAAAAATAAATTGTAAAAATATAAAAAAAAAATAAAAAAAAGAATCCATCAAAATAAAAATATAATGTACCCATCAATAAATATTATTATGAAAAAAAAAAACAATAAAAGTACACATATTTGGTATCACCGCTTCCGGAACGACATGACCTATAAAATTTTCCCACTTGTTAACCCCTTCAGTGAACACGGTAAAAAAATAAAATAAAAAACGAAGCAGAAAACAATGCTTTATCATCATACAGCCAAACAAAACATGGAATGACACGCGAATGTAAACAAACAACATTGAAAATGTCATCTCGTCCAGCAAAAAAACAAGCTGCCATACAGCTCTATCAGCCGAAAAATAAAAAAGTTATAGCTCTCAGAATAAAGCGATGCAAAAAAATTATTTTTTCTATAAAATTGCTTTTATTACGTAAAATAGCCAAAACATAGAAAAGCAAAATAAATGTGGTACCACTGTAAACGTACTGACCCAAAGAATAAAGCTGCCTTATCAATTTTGCCACACGCAGAACAGATTAAAAAAATAAAAAAAAAAACAATTCCTGAATTGTTGGTTTTTGTTTTTTCTGCCTCACAAAAATTAGAATAGAAAGCGATCAAAAAATGTCACGTGCCTGAAAATGGCACTAATAAAAACGTCAACTCATCCCGCAAAAAACAAACCATCACATGACTCTGTCGGCCAAAATATGTAAAAATTATAGCTCTCAAAATATGGCGATGCAAAAACTAGATTTTACAAAAAAATGCTTCTTTAAGTGTGTGACAGCTGTCAATGATAAAAACCGGATATGAATCTGGTTTTGCTGTAATCGCACCGACCCGAAGAATAAAGTTGTCTAATCACTTATTGTTATGATCTGCAACAAATACTAAGGAAAGATAGGGGAAAGATGTCCCTACAGTAAGACTAAGCTGAATCCCTACAATGTAGCAGGCTGACTGTTCCTAGCAAACAGACCCGCCTTAGTCCTTGGTCAGTCTGAACGAAGACCTATAACATAAAGGGAGGGGTCCCTAAGAGAACTAAGGACTGGGACAAAAATGGGACACCTCCTAAACAGAGAAGTTGTTGCAGAACACAAAAAGACAAACAGACAAAAAGGTACTAGAGGTTCCAGAAAGACAAAGTGAACTGACAGAGAAAGGCACCAAAGCACGTGGCTAGAGAAACAGTCAGACACTGAAGTCCAGCACAGCCAAAATGGTGGAGCTGGAATATAAAGGCAGATGGTCACGTGACAGCAAAACACAAGATGGAAAAAACAAACAGGAGGGTTCTAACACTTTTACCGCACGAGGAACAGAGTAAAAAATAAACTCTCGGGTTAGGGTTAGTGTTGTGCTAGGGTTAGGGTGAGGGTTGGGGTTAGGGTTGGGCTAGAGTTGGGCCAGGGTTAGTGTTGGGCTAGGGTTGTGCTAGGGGTAGGGTTGGAGTTAGGGTTGGTCTAGGGTTAGGGTTAGGGTTGGCGTTGGGCTAGGGTTGGGGTTAGGGTTGGGCTAGGGTAAGGGTTGGGCTAGGGTTGGGCTATTGTTAAGGTTGGGGTTGGGCTAGGGTTAGAGTTGGGATTTTTTTCAAAAGTAAAAAAAAAAAGATGACGAAATGGCAACTAGTGTTGAGCGCAGGTGCTCACTACTTGAGTTTGCATCGGGTACTCGGGTATGCATTGAGTATCGCGGGTGCTCGAGTGACATTCTCGAGTCTCCGCCTCATATGCTTCGCGGTTATAAAAACCTTGCGGTGATTGCCTGCCATGCACGAGCGATCCCCGCATGGTTTTTTTGGGTGTCTAATAACCGTGAAACATGCGGGCGGTTACTCGAGCATGTCACTCGAGCACCCGTTATACATGGTGCATACCTGAGTACCCGATGCAAACTCAAGTAGCGAGCCCTTGCGCTCAAGACTAATGACAACTTATTCAATATGATGACCTAATGTTATCAAATTCTGTGTCGTACCTCTGGGTTCAAAATGTTCACTATACCCCTTGATAAAATCCTTGAGGGGTGTAGTTTCCAAAATGGCGTCACCTGTGAGGGATTTCCACTATTTAGGCACATCAGGGGCTCTCCAAACACGACATGGCGTCTGCTCTCGATTCCAGCCAATTTTGCATTCAAAAAGTCACACAGTGATCCTTCCCTTCTGAATTCTGTCGTGCTCCCAAACACTATATTTTCTCCACACATGGGGTATTGGCGTACTCAGGAGAATTTGCACAAAAGATTTTGGGGTCCATTTTCTCCTCTTACCCTTAAAATAAAAAAATTGGGGCTTAAACATCATTTTTGTGGAAAAAGTTTAATTTTTTTATTTTCACGGCTCCATGGTATAAACTTTTGTAAAGGACTTGGAGGTTCAGGGTGCTCACTGAACATCTAGATAAGTTCCCGCAGGGGTCTAGTTTCCAAAATGGTGTCACTTGTGGGGGGTTTCCACTGTTTAGGCACATCAGGGGCAGATCCGCTAATTATTTAAGCAAATTTTACATTCTTAAAGTCAAATGGTTTTCCTTCCCTTCCAAACCCTGCCGTTTGCCCAAGCAGTGGTTTTCCACCACATATTGGGTATCTGCTTACTCAGGAGAAATTGCACAACAAACTGCATGGTGCAATTTCTACTGTTACTCTTATGAAAATGCAAAATTGGGGGCTGAAAAACATTTTTGTGGGAAAAATGTGAAAATGTTATTTTTACAGCTCAATGTTATAAACTTCTCTGAAGCACCTAGGGGTTCAAGGTGCTCACCACACATCTAGATAAGTTCCCTGAGGGGTCTAGTTTCCAAAATGGTGTCATTTGTGGTTGGTTTCCACTGTTTAGTCACATCAGGGGCTCTCGTAATGCAACATGGCGTCCGCTAATTATTCAAGCTAATTTTACATTCAAAAAGTCAAATGTTGCTCCTTCCCTTATGAACCCTGCCGTGCACCCAAGCAGTGCTTTTCCCCCATATATGGGGTATCTGCTTACTCAGGAGAAATTTAAAAACAAACTGCATGGTGCGATTTCTCCTGTTAATCTTATGAAAATGCAAAATTGGGGGCAGATCCGCTAATTATTTAAGCAAATTTTACATTCTTAAAGTCAAATGGTTTTCCTTCCCTTCCGAACCCTGCCGTTTGCCCAAGCAGTGGTTTTCCCCCACATATTGGGTGTCTGCTTACTCAGGAGAAATTGCACAACAAACTGCATGGTGCAATTTCTACTGTTACTCTTATGAAAATGCAAAATTGGGGGCTGAAAAACATTTTTGTGGGAAAAATCTGAAAACTTTATTTTCACAGCTTAATGTTAAAAACTTCTGTGAAGCACCTGGGGGTTCAAGGTGCTCACCACACATATAGATAAGTTCCCTTAGGGGTCTAGTTTCAAAAATGGTGTCACTTGTGGGGGATTTCCACTGTTTAGGCACATCAGGGGCTCCCCAAACGCAACATGGCATCCGCTAATTATTCAAGCAAATTTTACATTCAAAAAGTCAAATGGCGCTCCTTCCCTTACGAACCCTGCCGTGCGCCCAAACAGTGTTTTTTCCCCACATTTGGGGTATCTGCGTGCCCAGGGGAAATTGCACAACAAATTTTGGGGTCCATTTTTTCCTGTTACACCTGCAAAAATAAAAAAAATTGGGTCTAAAGTAACATTTTGTGAAAAAAGCTAAATGTTCATTTTTTTCTTCCACATTTCAAAAATTCCTGTGAAGCACCTGAAGGGTTAATAAAGTTATCGAATGTGGTCTTGAACACCTTGAGGGGTACAATTTTTAGAATTGTGTCACTTTTGGGTATTTTCTGTCATAAAGACCCCTCAAAGTGACTTCAAATGTGATGTGATCCCTAAAAAAATGGTTTTGTAAATTTTGTTGAGAAATGAGAAATCGCTGGTCATCTTTTAACCCTTATAGCTCCCTAATGAAAAAAAATTGGTTCCAAAATTGTGCTGATGTAAAATAGACATGTAGGAAATGTTATTTATTAACTATTTTGTGTGACAGATCTCTCTGATTTAAGGGCATAAAAATAAAAATTTTGAAAATTGATAAAATTTTCCCCAAATTTCCATTTTTTTTCACAAATAAAAGCAAGTGATATCGAAGAAATTTTACCACAATCATGAAGTACAATATGTCACGAAAAATCATTCTCAGAATCAGGGGGATCCGTTGAAGCGTTCCAGAGTAATTACCTCATAAATTGACAATGGTCAGAATGGCCTGGTCATTAACGTGAAAACCACCTTGGGTTGCAAAGGTGTTAAAAGGCCAGCAGTCGGCCCTCGCTATTGTTAGAGAGCCATCAGTCGGATATGTTTTGTTGCTCCCATTATTAACAAGTGGGTCTCCTTTACTGTTATTGCGTATGCAGTGACTGCAAGGGCTGCCAAAATTTGGGAAAAACCCCACTAAGAATTTATAGACACACAGAGCAAGGCCACAGTAATGACAAATTCCCATTAGAAAAGAGAGGGTCTCCCATAGTGTTGGAAGAGACTTAGAGGGCCTCATAAAAAAGGTTCCCATTAGAAAGGAGTGGGTTTCCTATACTTGTAATGCCCATGCACTAAGTGTATGGGCTGACAAGCATTTACCCCTGGGGGGTATACATGAACATACTGTATAAAAAATTTCTTTATGGGCATCATAAATAGAGATGAGCGGTGTTCGACTAGAACTGTTCGCTAAACTCAAATTTGAGCTGTTTTGGGCGGTGTTCGAGTTGTTCGACGAACCCGAACGATTTGCAAAAAATTCGGCTGTTCAAGGTTATGTTCGATAACTGTTCGTGCACCAAAAGCGTGTCCTGCATGTCTGGCATTTAGTGCACCAATCATGCAGGGATTGTCTGCCGCTCACTGTAATGCCACAGCCATGGTGGTTGTGGCATTACAGTGATTGCCCAAATCGATGGGAACAGTGCTCACAGTGAAACATGAAAAGCCGGCAATTCAGCAGCGGCATTCACCAGTACCCGACAATTTAGAACAGAAAGAATAGAGAATCACACATAGATTAGATAGATAGAAACATATCAGTCATATATATATGAAGTACAGTGACAGTGTTGCTTACTGTACTTGTCATTTAGTGTAAAGCATTTATTTAAAAAAATATTAGTGTTTTCATGCACCGTCTATTTAAAAAAGCCGGCCGGCATTTCAGCAGCGGTACCCGACAATTTAGAATAGAAGGAATAGAGAATCACACATAGATTAGATAGATAGAAACATGTCAGTCACATATATATCAAGTACAGTGACAGTGTTTATTACTGTACTTGTCATTTAGTGTTAAAATAAAGGATTTATTTTAAAAAAATTGGCGTGGGGTTCCCCATAATTTTAGGCTCTAGCGGAGGTTAAGCAGACGGCAGGGGCAGATGTTTGAAGCCTGGGAAGGGAGTAATACTCACGGAGCTTCTCAGGCTACTAATATCAGCCACCAGCTGAATACCTAGCCTTTACTAGCTATTAAAATGGGGGACCCCTCAAAAAATTGAAATGAGGTCCCCCCTATTTTAATAGCTAGCAAAGGCTAGGCAGACAGCTGGGGGCTGATATTAATAGCCCAGGAAGGATGCCATGAATATTTGCCCCCTCCCAGGCTAGAAACACCAGCCGTCAGCCGCCCCAGAAATGGCGCATCCGTAGGATGCGCCAATTCTGGCACTTAGCCTAGCTCTTCCCACTGCCCTGTAGCGGTGGCAGTGGGGTAATAGGGCTGGGGTTGATGTCAGCTTATAATGCCAGCTGACATCAAGCTCAGGTTAGTAATAGAGAGGCGTCGATAAGACACCCCCATTACTAACCCCATAGTCAAAGTTACAAAAAAAACACAAACACCCAGAATAAAGTCCTTTAATTGAAATAAACACACAATTCTTTATTGTTCTAAATTAAACCATACTTACCGTATCGCCCATTCCAGCTGAAGCCAACGATCTCCTGCAATAAAAGTAAAATAATAAAGCAACATCATCCTTACCTTTCCATGGTTCCCAGGACAGCTTCAGCTCTGCTACATCGAGATGACAGGCTGGACCGCAGCAGAAAGCTGCCATCCAACCTGACATCCCGCAGACACTGAGAAGCGCAGGCATGCTTGCGCTCCTCAGTGTCTCGCTGTGACGGCATAAAGATGAGCCGAGTTCATGTCCAATGAACTCGGCTCACCTAAGGCACGTCACTGACAGCGTGGGAGAATTCTCCTGCACTCAGCGCTTCAGCGTGAGAATTCTCCCACGCTGTCAGTGACGTGCATGAAGTGAGCTGAGTTCATTGGACACGAGCTCACCTCATGCACGTCACTGACAGCGCGGGAGAATTCTCACGCTGAAGCGCTGAGTGCAGGAGAATTTTCCCATGGTGTCAGTGAGGTGCATGAGGTGAGCTGAGTTCATTGGACATGAACTCGGCTCATCTGGAAGCCGTGACAGCAAGAAACTGAGGAGCGCAAGCAAGCCTGCGCTTCTCAGTGTCTGCGGGATGACAGGCTGGATTTCAGCTTTCTGCTGCGGTCCAGCCTGTCATCTCGATGTAGCAGAGCTGATGCTGTCCTGGGAACCATGGAAAGGTAAGGATGATGTTGCTTTATTATTTTTCTTTTATTGCAGGAGATCGTTGGCTTCAGCTGGAATGGGCGTGATGGTAAGTATGGTTTAATTTAGAACAATAAAGAATTGTGTGTTTATTTCAATTAAAGGACTTTATTCTGGGTGTTGTGTTTTTTTTAAATACTTTACTAGAAATTCATGGTGGTCATGTCTAATATTGGCGTGACCCCATGAATTTCGGGCTTAGGGCCAGCTGATAATGCCAAGCTGGCCCTAACCCCTTTATTACCCAGTGAGTCACCGCACCAGGGCCCTGGATGAGTTGGGTACAGCGCCAGAAGATGGCGCTTCTATGAACGCTCCATTTTCCGGGGTGGTTGCGGACTGAAATTTGCAGCGGGGCGGGCCCAGAAAGCTTGGGCCTCCCTGCGCTGCGGATTCCAGCACCCAGCTGCCTAGTTGTACCTGGCTGGACACAAAAATAGGTCGAAGCCCCACGTATTTTTTTTTTTTTAATTATTTCATGAAATTCATGAAATAATTAAGAAAAAAAGGGCTTCCCTATATTATTGTGTCCGGCCAGGTTCAAATAGGCAGCTGGTGGTTGGGGGCAGCCCGTTCCTGCCTGCTGTACCTGGCTGGACACAAATATAGTGCGAAGCCCCACGTCAATTTTTTTTTAATTATTTCATGAATTTCCTGAAATAATTAAAAAAAAAATACGTGGGGCTTCGCCCTATTTTTGTGTCCAGCCAGGTACAACTAGGCAGCTGTGGGCTGGAAGCTGCAGCGCAGGGAGGCCCAAGCTTTCTGGGCCCCCCCCGCTGCAAATTTCAGTCCGCAACCACCCCGGAAAATGGCGCGTTCATAGAAGCGCCATCTTCTGGCGCTGTACCCAACTCATCCAGGGCCCTGGTGCGGTGGCTCACTGGGTAATAAAGGGGTTAGGGCCAGCTTGGTATTATCAGCTGGTCCTAAGCCCGAAATTCATGGGGTCACGCCAATATTAGACATGACCGCCATGAATTTCTAGTAAAGAATAAAAAAAAAACACAACACCCAGAATAAAGTCCTTTAATTGAAATAAACACACAATTCTTTATTGTTCTAAATTAAACCATACTTACCATCACGCCCATTACAGCTGAAGCCAACGATCTCCTGCAATAAAAGAAAAATAATAAAGCAACATCATCCTTACCTCTCCATGGTTCCCAGGACAGCTTCATCTCTGCTACATCGAGATGACAGGCTGGACCGCAGCAGAACGCTGCCATCCAGCCTGTCATCCCGCAGGCACTGAGAAGTGCAGGCATGCTTGCGCTCCTCAGTGTCTCGCTGTGACGGCATCCAGATGAGCCGAGTTCATGTCCAATGAACTCGGCTCACCTCAGGCACGTCACTGACAGCGTGGGAAAATTCTCCTGCACTCAGCGCTTCAGCGTGAGAATTCTCCCACGCTGTCAGTGACGTACATGAGGTGAGCTGAGTTGATTGGACATGAGCTCACCTCATGCACGTCACTGACAGCGTGGGAAAATTCTCCTGCACTCAGCGCTTCAGCCTGAGAATTCTCCCACGCTGTCAGTGACGTACATGAGGTGAGCTGAGTTCGTTGGACATGAGCTCACCTCATGCACGTCACTGACAGCGTGGGAAAATTCTCACGCTGAAGCGCTTAGTCCAGGAGAATTTTCCCACGCTGTCAGTGACGTGCATGAGGTGAGCTGAGTTCATTGGACATGACCTCGGCTCATCTGGATGCCGTCACAGCCTGACACTGAGGAGCGCAAGCATGCCTCCGCTTCTCAGTGTCTGCGGGATGACAGGCTGGATGGCAGCGTTCTGCTGCGGTCCAGCCTGTCATCTCGATGTAGCAGAGCTGGAGCTGTCCTGGGAACCTTCGAAAGGTAAGGATGATGTTGCTTTATAATTTTTCTTTTATTGCATGAGATCGTTGGCTCAGCTGGAATGGGCGTGATGGTAAGTATGGTTTAATTTAGAACAATAAAGAATTGTGTGTTTATTTCAATTAAAGGACTTTATTCTGGGTGTTGGTGTTTTTTTTAACTTTGACTATGGGGTTAGTAATGGGGGGTGTCTTATAGACGCCTCTCCATTACTAACCTGGGCTTGATGTCAGCTGGCATTATAAGCTGACATCAACCCCAGCCCTATTACTCCACTGCCACCACTACAGGGCAGTGGGAAGAGCGAGGCTAAGTGCCAGAATTGGCGCATCCTACGGATGCGCCATTTCTGGGGCGGCTGACGGCTGGTGTTTCTAGCCTGGGAGGGGGCCAATATTCATGGCACCCTTCCTGGGCTATTAATATCAGCCCCCAGTTGTCTGCCTAGCCTTTGCTAGCTATTAAAATAGGGGGGACCCCACGTCATTTTTTGGGTCGGGTCCCCCATTTTAATAGCTAGTAAAGGCTAGGTATTCAGCTGGGGGCTGATATTAGTAGCCTGGGAAGCTCCATGGGTATTACCCCCTTCCCAGGCTTCAAACATCTGCCCCAGCCGTCTGCTTAACCTCCGCTAGAGACTAAAATTATGGGGAACCCAACGCCAATTTTTTTTTTAATAAATCCATTATTTTAACACTAAATGACAAGTACAGTAAACAACACTGTCACTGTACTTCTTATATATGTGACTGACATGTTTCTATCTATCTATCTATCTAATCTATGAGTGATTCTTTATTCCTTCTTGTCTAAATTGTCGGGTACCGGTGTATGCCGCTGCTGAATTGCCGACCGGCTTTTTTAAAGAGAGCGTCTTCTGAGCAGTTTGTCAGGTTTTGGACACCTTTGAAGGTGTTTTCTATGTGTTTCTATGTGTTTTTGTTTGCCTGCCATTGGTTTTAACGGTGTTCGACGGTGTTCTAAGGTGTTCGACGAACAGTTCGACGAACAGTTCCTCGAACATCCTGGTGTTCGACGAACCGAACCGAACCCGAACACTACGGGGGTGGCTCAACACTAATCATAAACACTCTTTGCAAAAATTATGTGGGTGTTGCAACACGGATCACGGTCATCCTGGTGATATGGAGGTGGAGGATGAGGATGAGGAGATGGAGGAGGACAAGAGCAAATAGCCAAAATCAGGAAGCATATACCCATGTGTGGGTGTGAAAAGGTGCATGGGAATACACCTCCCTAAAAAGGACACTGGATTTGAGTTTATGTTACACTGCTATCATTCGGTGGTGTTGAGAAGTCTGGCCCTATCCAGCCCTTGTTAATTTTTTTTAAGAGTGACCCAGTACCTCACACCTCAGGGCCTGTGTGATGGGATGGGCTGAGAGAATTCTCCCAGAACTTTGACAGTGTTCCCCTGCCTCTGCTGGATAGGAGTTGTGTCTCTCTCGCCTGTAGTCCTTAGTTGTCCAACGAACTATGAGCTCTGCCGCCAGCTTTTTCAGATGGGAATTTTTTAATACTTCGGCAACAAGGGCCTTCTGGTACTGCCCCACTTTTGTAGACCTGTCCTACTCAGGAATAAGATATATAAAGTTCTCCTTGTAGCGTGGGTCTAGAAGTGTCACCAACCATTGATGACTGTCACCCAAAATTTTGAGAACGTGCGGGTCATGGGAAAGGCAGCGTAACATAAACTCAGCCATGCGTGCCAGACTGCTAACAGTCAAGACTTCCATTTCCTCACCAAGAGGATGAGTGACCATGCTCTCCTCCTCCTCCTCTCTGTCATCAGACCATCCATGCTGAACAGACGGTATGACAGTTGTGCAGGTAGTGCTGTCTATAGCACAGGAAACTAGCTCCTGTTCTTCCTCCTCCTCCTCTTCCTCGTTGTCACCCAATCCAAGTTGGGATGAGATAAGTCTTGGCTGTGTGTAATCACGTTGTATGGTTCCTTGCTTCATCTCATTGTGCTCCGCCTGCAATGCATCCTCTTTGATTGAAAGCAGAGAGCTTTTCAGAAGACAGAGAAGCGGGATGGTGACTCTAATTATGGTGTCATCGCCGCTCACCATCTTGGTGGAGTCCTCAGAGATTTGGAGGATGGTACAAATGTCTGACATCCATGTCCACTCCTGAGGTCTTATGTGTGGAGTCTGAACTGAATACCGACAGCCTTTTTGATGCTGGTACTCAACAATAGTGTTGAGCCACCCCCGTAGTGTTCGAGTTCGGTTCGGTTCGTCGAACACCCGTGTGTTCGCCGAACTGTTCGTCGAACTGTTCGTCGAACACCTTCGAACACCGTTAAAACCAATGGCAGGCAAACAAAAACACATAGAAACACATAGAAAACACCTTCAAAGGTGTCCAAAAGCTGACAAACTGCTCAGAAGACACAACTAACACATGGAAAAGTGACAAGTAGTGTTGAGCCACCCCCGTAGTGTTCGAGTTCGGTTCGGTTCGTCGAACACCCGTGTGTTCGCCGAACTGTTCGTCGAACTGTTCGTCGAACACCTTCGAACACCATTAAAACCAATGGCAGGCAAACAAAAACACATAGAAACACATAGAAAACACCTTCAAAGGTGTCCAAAAGCTGACAAACTGCTCAGAAGACACAACTAACACATGGAAAAGTGACAAGTAGTGTTGAGCCACCCCCGTAGTGTTCGAGTTCGGTTCGGTTCGTCGAACACCCGTGTGTTCGCCGAACTGTTCGTCGAACTGTTCGTCGAACACCTTCGAACACCATTAAAACCAATGGCAGGCAAACAAAAACACATAGAAACACATAGAAAACACCTTCAAAGGTGTCCAAAAGCTGACAAACTGCTCAGAAGACACAACTAACACATGGAAAAGTGACAAGTACATATAGTCATGCGAAAAGAAAAGAGGTGGAGGAGTAAAAGGAGGGGGAGACACAGATATAGGCATGTCATGCCCTTCTAAAATCCAAAAAGTGAGAAGCCGAGACGGCCAGTCCGCTCCTGCCCGTGCCACCTCCGTGTCGCCGGGTTTGTGCCAGAGCCGCGGTGAACCCTGACGGCCAGCCCCCCTCTCCCAATACTGGTGCCTGTCCGCTGGTGGGTCGAGAGAGCCCCCCTGTGGTGGAGGCAGCTCTAACCTTTTTAATTTAAATTGTCCCTCTAATTTGAATGAATACACTTTAAATCCATTTACAAGGATCTATTGGAGGGCAAGTCTCATGCCAGCAGCCGCGTAATTCCAGCTCCAGTAGCGTCCACTAAAGCTGCTGCAGTTAAAAAGCTTTTATAAGGATCGAGCTCGGCTGTCCACCGCAAGGCATCCTAGTGCCAGTCCCAGCCCCTATGCCTTGGGGTGCCTCCTGATGCTCTTCACTAAGTATCCCGTGGTCCCGAAGCATTTCCTTTGAAAAAATTAAGTGTCCAAACTACAGGTGGTGTAGCTTGCTTAACAGCCGGGATAATCCGCTGACTACTGCTACTAGGCACAAAGTATTTCCTGGGCTAGATGCAGTTAAAAATTTGTAAGTAGATACTCTCGTTGGATGCTGAGAAAGCATTCCATAGAGTCTCCTGGCACGCCATATATGATTCTCTTAAAAAGCTTGGGGTAGGGGTCTAGGGGACCCTTTTATAGCCAAAATCACGGCCCTGTATCACAATACGTCACCTAGGCTGAAGATAAATGGAACTGTAGCACCGAGGGCTCGGTTGCTACAGACGTATTGCACCTCACCCAGTGGTGTGATATCTCACTCTCAGATAAGGATGGAGTGTGGATCAGTACCCGACACCTGCATGCATTACACCACATTGCCGTGGGGCAGGGCGACCAATATGCCCCTGAGATGGGCACGACAGTCCCTGTCCCTGGCTGGAGTGGGGGGAGGGAACACTGAGGAAGGGGAACCCTGCAGTGCAGGAGCAGGGAGGAAGCAGTTCCTGGGTGCATTGAGAAGGGAGTATAAAAGGTGGGCACCATCTTAGTTCAGTGCAGAGAAGTCTGAGCAGAAGTGGCAGGGAGCAGGGGCTCTGCATGAGCTCTGCTCCGGAGGCGGGCCTAGTAACAGAGGCCCAGGCCTGCAAGAGGGAGAAGGAAGGAAGAGGAGCGGAGAAGGCTCCAGGAACGAGGAATGAAGGGATCCCAGGGGTGCGGACGGGCGAGTCGCCACCGCACGCCCGAATCCACCTGCGTGGAGGGGTCAGGCTAAAGGGGGAGACCGGTCCCCGAACTAGTGGAGGCAGGAAACGACCCTCAGCTAGAAACCGGAGGCTCTGACATTTTATGTGGCGCAGCCCCTTGCTCCACCCGCTAGGAAGGCACCACATAGGGTCAGGGAAACTGGCGCCAAGTTTACCAAGAGGAGGCCCGAGGCAGCCGGACAGAAGTGTTGGTAAGAAAGGCCAGACAAAGGACACACAAAGGGGGTCCTGTGAAGCGCTCCAAAGTTATCTGGGAGTTGTCTGAGCCCCTCACCTGGTGAGCACAGTACGACGTGGGCAGCCGTTACCTGCAGACGTGGTCTGGATAATAAGAACTGTGAGTAAAGGCCCTGAACTGCATCACTGACTCCGTGTCGTTACTGCTGCTGCCCTGCACCATCACCCCCATCCTCCGCATACACTGCCCTGAGGCTATACTCCTCCCGTGAGGAGTTATGCTACGCTCTGCTGCACCCACAACACCAGCCTTAGCGGTCTGCCCTGTAGCGGCGGTTCACTCTGACCGCAATCCACGGGTGGCGTAGTCGGACATTTAAACATCAAAACCACATAAATAGTTCCGCCACTGGTTTGACCGCCCTGAGCCACGGAACCAGATCGCCGCCACGAAGACTACAACCACCAGCATCCACCAAAAAGGGTCCGGCTCCGGGTGTCCCAAGGCCCAGGGGGTGCGTCAGAACATTTTCATCACCTTTCACAATCACCAATGGGACAAGGCAGGGATGTCCTCTGTCCCCTCTCTTATACATCCTAGTGACGGAGCACCTGCTCTCATCAATTCGCCATAATCCCAATATTAGGTGGATTGAGGTGGGAGGCACCGAGTACAAGTGCTCTCTATTTGCTGATGATGTCCTAGTATATATCACTCAATCACATATATCCATCCCTGCTGTTATGGCTGAAATAGATCACTTTGTTACATGGTAAAATTTTAAAATCAATGCAGCGAAGTCTGAGGCCCTCGATGTCTCCCTCCCTAAATCCATATAGGATTCCATCCAGTCCAACTTTCCCTTTGCCTGGCCCTCACAGGGTATCAAATACTTAGGAATTCCTATTCATAGAGACCTCTCCCATCTATGTTATCTTAATTTTGGGCCCTTTATTGAACAATTCCATACAGACCACGGTTGGCAAGTTGGAACTGTGAGATTCACTACGTGCACCACTGGTATTTTGTGGAAAAGCACATGTAAGATTCTGCAACAGTCTCTGCTGATACTCCTGCATGCGTGCATCCCTTTCTATGGCAGGAATAATTTCTGCAAATTTACTTTTGTACCGGGGGTCTAACAGTGTGGCAACCCAGTAGTCAGGATTATTTCAAATTCTCACAATTCGAGGGTCATGTTGCAGGTAGTGCAGCAAGAAGGCACTCATGTGTGTTGCGCATCCAGGAGCACCAAGTCCCTGTTGTGTTGGTGGCGAGGTAACAATCATGCTTCCTTCCTCTGTCCTCTCCCCCCAACCTCGCACAACAGAAATGTGATCAAGGTCTCCCTCATCTGATGAGTCTTCCATCAGTTCGTCCTCCACTTCTTCCTGGGCTCCTGCACCTTCCTCACTAGTTTGGCTGCTACCATGCCCCCTGGTAAAATCATCTCCCCCACCCTCACATGCCTGCCGCCCTGGTGCTGCCGACCGTCTGGACCTTGCAGATGTTAGCCCTTCCGCATACAACTCCTCCTCCTCTACTTCCTCCCCCTCCTCTTGTGCCACCACCTGACTCCGAATTCTGTTTAACATGTGCTCCAGCATGTAAATCACCGGAATAGTCATGCTGATAATGGCATCGTCAGCACTAAACATCTTCATCGCCATTTCAAAACTGTGCAGAAGGGTGCATAGGTCCCTGATCTGAGACCACTCCTCCAGCGTGATTTGCCCCACCTCTGAATCTCGTTGGCCCAGGCTATACGTCAGAACGTATTGCACCAGGGCTTGTCGGTGCTGCCACAGTCGCTGCAACATGTGCAGAGTTGAATTCCACCGGGTAGGCACATCGCATTTTAGCCGGTGAAGTGGCAGGCCCAACGACTTCTGTAGAGATGTAAGTCGCTGAGCTGCGGGATGCGAACGGCGGAAGTGAGCACACAGCGACCGTGCCCTCTGCAGAAGGCCATCTAGTCTGGGATAGTGGGCTAAAAATTGCTGGACAACCAGGTTCAACACGTGAGCCATACAAGGCACGTGTGTGACATTGCCCCGGCGAAGGGCCGCACCCAGGTTTGCAGCATTGTCGCACACGGCCTTCCCTGGTTTCAGGTCCAGTGGAGACAACCATTCATGAAATTGGTTCTCCAGAGCTGACCACAACTCCTCAGCTGTGTGACTCACATTTCCCAGACATTTCAATGTAAAAACCGCCTGATGACGTTGAGCCCTACTGCCAGCATAGTAAGGAGGTGTGCAGGATCCCTTCTGCGCAGTTAGAAAGCTTGTGGCATGACCAGACAGGCTTTGGGTGCAGGTGGAAGACCGAGAGGAGGTTGAGGAGGCAGAAGCAGTGGAGGAAAAATGACATAAAGAGGATTGACGCACAACTCGTGGGGACGGCAAGACTTGGACAGCAGCCCCTTGTCCTGCTGTCACCATAGTTACCCAGTGCCCAGTCAGCAACATGTAACGCCCCTGTCCATGCCTACTTGTCCAAGTGTCTGTGGTGAAATGCACCCTGTCACACACAGAGTTTCTCAAAGAAGCGGTGATGTTGTGTGCGACATGCTGGTGGAGCGCAGGCACACCTTTCTTTGAGAAGTAGTGCCGACTGGGCATCTGGTACTGGGGCACTGCGACGGACATAAGGTCTCGAAAATCCTCTGTGTCCACCAGGCGGAAAGGCAGCATTTCTGTAGCCAAGAGCTTGCAGATGGTGAAATTCAACCTCTTAGCTTTCTCATGGCTAGGAGGAAATGGTCTTTTACTTGTCCACATCTGAGGGACCGAGGGCTGGCTATTGTGCTTAGACGGGGTTGATAAGGGTGTCCCCGGCAAACTGCCGGTCTGTGAGGAAGATGCAGGCGGACATGTTAGGTTGCCTTGATCCAAAGGTGGTGCTATCGATGTCGGACAGCGCTCAAGACCAGCTGGTGTTACCACCTCCAAAGAAAATGATGACCTGCCAATCACGCTGGCTGTTGCGGGTAAAGAGGTGGCAGGTCTGCGCCCCAAAACAGGTGTGACTGCTGTCCCCCCAGTCACAGAGGATGAAGAGGCCGCGGATGCACAAGATATGGCAGACGGTGGTTGGCCCGGCCGGCTAGACCGCATTGTAGCACACTGAGCTTCCCACTGCAACTTATGCTTCATGTCCATGTGCCGGTTCATGCATGAAGTACTCAAACTATGTATTTTTTGGCCTCTACTTAGCTTTTGCTGACAAATGTTACAGATAACACGAGTTGGGTCATCTTTATCGATCTGAAAAAATGCCCAGGCTATGCAAGGCTTAGCACCCATGCGACCTGAAGAGCCACCACGACTTGTGGTGAGAGGCAGAGTTGTGTTTGAGGATGCAGTTGTTGACGTGCTTCCAGTACTACGTCTCTGTCCAGGAAGGCGCAACCTGACCTCGTCGTCACTAGCATCTTCCTCCACCTCCTCTGCTGACCTCATCTCTTGGCTGACTGTGGGTTGACAGTAAGTGGGATCTCCGACCTCATCATCATCACCCTGTGCGTTATCACACCCGTCGTCCTCAGAGCTAACCTGTTCCTGCCCTGACAAAAAACTAAAGTTGTCGCTCCAATCAGGTATTTGAGTCTTATCATCGTCTTCCTCATTGTCTTCACCAACAGGAGTTACAGTTTGGGAATGAGGGTCTACATTATGGTCAGAACCTTCTGCGTCTGGTCCTGGATCCGACTCATAAAGATTCTGGGCATCAGTGCAGATCATTTCCTCGTCTGGATTCACAGAAGCGCTGGAGTCGACCTCTGATTCCCCGGCTATAGTATGAGTAAACAGCTCTGCAGACTCAACCATCTGTTCTACCTCATACTCAGATGGGCAGCTGGAGATTTGGGAGCTGTGAGGAAGCAAGTGCGATTTGGGTGACACCTTTAAGGACTGGAGTATTTGTGATGTTGAAGTTGATGTGGAGGAGAGCCCACTTAAAGGAGCACTTGATATCCGTTGAAGCACCTGCTGTTTTTGTGCCTCATCTGGAATTTGTAGCGATTGGCGTGGCCGTAAGAAAGGGATCTTATCACATTGTCCGCTAAAAGAAGTAGACATTTTAGTTTGGCTGGAAGATGGTCTTTCTTCTGCACCTACCCCACGGACACAACCTTTTTTCCCCTTCCCAACACGCCTATTCCCCTTTCCACCAGCAGCAGGCCTTTTTCCACTCATTTTGGTGGTTAACTAATTCACAACTCTGGAGTTGTTTGCACAAAAAAACAATGGATGGTAACCGAGCAGAGCTGAGTGGCCAAACTGTGGTATTAGGCCAAAACTATTGGCTGGGTTAGATGCAGAAAAAAATTATTTTTAATTTGCAACCTGATGGAGGTCAGTATAGATGGACTAATAGACCAAGTCCCACACACCGCTAGAAGCCCAAATATTTTTTCAGAGCTAGATGCATAAAAAAATTATTTTTAATTTGCAACCTGATGGAGGTCAGTATAGATGGACTAATAGACCAAGTCCCACACACCGCTAGAAGCCCAAATATTTTTTCAGAGCTAGATGCAGAAAAAAATTATATTCAATTTGCAACCTGCTGGAGGTCAGTATAGAAGGACTAATAGAACAAGTCCCACACACTGCTAGAAGCCCAAATATTTTTTCAGAGCTAAATGAAGAAAAAAATTATTTTTAATTTGCAACCTGATGGAGGTCAGTATAGATGGACTAATAGACCAAGTCCCACACACTGCTAGAAGCCCAAATATTTTTTCAGAGCTAGATGCAGAAAAAAATTATTTTTAATTTGCAACCTGATGGAGGTCAGTATAGATGGACTAATAGACCAAGTCCCACACACCGCTAGAAGCCCAAATATTTTTTCAGAGCTAGATGCAGAAATTTTTTTTATTCAATTTGCAACCTGATGGAGGTCAGTATAGATGGACTAATAGACCAAGTCCCACACACTGCTAGAAGCCCAAATATTTTTTCAGAGCTAGATGCAGAAAAAAATTATTTTTAATTTGCAACCTGATGGAGGTCAGTATAGATGGACTAATAGACCAAGTCCCACACACTGCTAGAAGCCCAAATATTTTTTCAGAGCTAGATGCAGAAAAAAATTATTTTTAATTTGCAACCTGATGGAGGTCAGTATAGATGGACTAATAGACCAAGTCCCACACACCGCTAGAAGCCCAAATATTTTTTCAGAGCTAGATGCAGATAAAAATTATATTCAATTTGCAACCTGCTGGAGGTCAGTATAGAAGGATTAATAGAAAAAGTCCCACACACTGCTAGAAGCCCAAATATTTTTTCAGAGCTAAATGAAGAAAAAAATTATTTTTAATTTGCAACCTGATGGAGGTCAGTATAGATGGACTAATAGAATGATGCTATGCCCAAAAGATTTTACTTCACTAGGTGCAGTAAAAAAATTGGTATTCTATACACAGGTGGTATATCTTGCAACACAGATAGGCTACTCCACTGACTAACACACTCTGCAATAGGCCAAAAAGGATTAGCTTTGCTAGATTCAGCCAAATGCTGTGAAAAAAACTTGCACAGCACTGGCACAGACCTGCCTGGCAAAAACTGATAGGAACTGATGTAACCTAGTCCTGAAAAGGACTCCAATTACAATTAGTCTTTACTCCCACAATCTATCTATTTAAGAGCACAGACCTGCCAGATAAAAGTCGTAGGAAATGCTGTAACCTAGTCCTTAAAAGGACTGCAATCACAACTATTCCCTACTCCCAAGCTATCTGTATATTTGTGCGAAAATTGGCTTGAAATTAACAAGGTATAGCGCACACAGCAACAGCGGTGCCGTCTAACACGCAGCTGCAGCAGTGAGAAAATGGTGGCGACGGGGAAAATGGCTTGGTCTTATAGGGCAAGGACATGTGACATACACTGCCAATCACACATGCCCTTGCTTGTGTGAAAAAAAGCACTTCGCTCCGTGTGTGCGCTGCTGATAGGCTGACAGATTGCACCTCCCCACTGCAAATGCGGGAAAGAGAAAAAAAAATGGAGATCTTCATTGTTCCTGCAGAGATCCATCCCCTGCCCCTCCCTCCGCCCCGCTGTACACTCAAACTGCGTATTAACATTAATTTTCATCATTACTGAGAAAAAATCCAGTTATGATTTTGGTGCACGAACAGTTATCGAACATAACCTCGAACAGCCGAATTTTTCTCAAATTGTTCGTGTTCGCCGACCGGCTCGAACACCGCCCAAAACAGCTCGAATTTGAGATTGGCGAACAGTTCGAGTAGAACAACGCTCATCTCTAGTGACAAGTACATATAGTCATGCGAAAATAAAAGAGGTGGAGGAGTAAAAGGAGGGGGAGACACAGATATAGGCATGTCATGCCCTTCTAAAATCCAAAAAGTGAGAAGCCGACACGGCCAGTCCGCTCCTGCCCGTGCCACCTCCGTGTCGCCGGGTTTGTGCCAGAGCCGCGGTGAACCCTGATGGCCAGCCCCCCCTCTCCCAATACTGGTGCCTGTCCGCTGGTGGGTCGAGCGAGCCCCCCTGTGGTGGAGGCAGCTCTAAGCTTTTTAATTGAAATTGTCTCTCTAATTTGAATGAATACACTTTAAATCCATTTACAAGGATCTATTGGAGGGCAAGTCTCATGCCAGCAGCCGCGTAATTCCAGCTCCAGTAGCGTCCACTAAAGCTGCTGCAGTTAAAAAGCTTTTATAAGGATCGAGCTCGGCTGTCCACCGCAAATCATCCTACTGCCAGTCCCAGCCCCTATGCCTTGGGGTGCCTCCTGATGCTCTTCACTGAGTATCCCATGGTCCTGAAGCATTTCCCTTGAAAAAATTAAGTGTCTAAACTACAGGTGGTGTAGCTTGCTTAACAGCCGGGATAATCAGCTGACTAGCAGACACTGCTACTAGGCACAAAGTATTTCCTGGGCTAGATGCAGATAAAAATTTGTAATTAGATACTCTCGTTGGATGCTGAGAAAGCATTCCATAGAGTCTCCTGGCACGCCATATATGATTCTCTTAAAAAGCTTGGGGTAGGGGTCTAGGGGACCCTTTTATAGCCAAAATCACGGCCCTGTATCGCAATACGTCACCTAGGCTGAAGATAAATGGAACTGTAGCACCCTGAGGGCTCGGTTGCTACAGACGTATTGCACCTCACCCAGAGGTGTGATATCTCACTCTCAGGTAAGGATGGAGTGTGGATCAGGACCCGACACCTGCATGCATTACACCACATTGCCGTGGGGCAGGGCGACCAATATGCCCCTGAGATGGGCACGACAGTCCCTGTCCCTGGCTGGAGTGGGGGGAGGGAACACTGAGGAAGGGGAACCCTGTAGTGCAGGAGCAGGGAGGAAGCAGTTCCTGGGTGCATTGAGAAGGGAGTATAAAAGGTGGGCACCATCTTAGTTCAGTGCAGAGAAGTCTGAGCAGAAGTGGCAGGGAGCAGGGGCTCTGCATGAGCTCTGCTCCGGAGGCGGGCCTAGTAACAGAGGCCCAGGCCTGGAAGAGGGAGAAGGAAGGAAGAGGAGCGGAGAAGGCTCCAGGAACGAGGAATGAAGGGATCCCAGGGGTGCGGACGGGCGAGTCGCCACCGCACGCCCGAATCCACCTGCGTGGAGGGGTCAGGCCAAAGGGGGAGACCGGTCCCCGAACTAGTGGAGGCAGGAAACGACCCTCAGCTAGAAACAGGAGGCTCTGACATTTTATGTGGCGCAGCCCCTCGCTACACCCGCTAGGAAGGCACCACATAGGGTCAGGGAAACTGGCGCCAAGTTTACCAAGAGGAGGCCCGAGGCAGCCGGACAGAAGTGTTGGTAAGAAAGGCCAGACAAAGGACACACAAAGGGGGTCCTGTGAAGTGCTCCAAAGTTATCTGGGAGTTGTCTGAGCCCCTCACCTGGTGAGCACAGTACGACGTGGGCAGCCGTTACCTGCAGACGTGGTCTGGATAATAAGAACTGTGAGTAAAGGCCCTGGACTGCATCACTGACTCCGTGTCGTTACTGCTGCTGCCCTGCATCATCACCCCCATCCTCCGCATACACTGCCCTGAGGCTATACTCCTCCCGTGGGGAGTTATGCTACGCTCTGCTGCACCCACAACACCAGCCTCAGCGGTCTGCCCTGTAGCGGCGGTTCACTCTGACCGCAATCCACGGGTGGCATAGTCGGACATTTAAACATGAAAACCACATAAATAGTTCCGCCACTGGTTTGACCGCCCTGAGCCACGGAACCGGGTCGCCGCCACGAAGACTACAACCACCAGCATCCACCAAAAAGGGTCCGGCTCCGGGTGTCCCAAGGTCCAGGGGGTGCGTCAGAACATTTTCATCACCTTTCACAATCACCAATGGGACAAGGCAGGGATGTCCTCTGTCCCCTCTCTTATACATCCTAGTGACGGAGCACCTGCTCTCATCAATTCGCCATAACCCCAATATTAGGTGGATTGAGGTGGGAGGCACCGAGTACAAGTGCTCTCTATTTGCTGATGATGTCCTAGTATATATCACTCAATCACATATATCCATCCATGCTGTTATGGCTGAAATAGATCACTTTGTTACATGGTAAAATTTTAAAATCAATGCAGCGAAGTCTGAGGCCCTCGATGTCTCCCTCCCCAAATCCATATAGGATTCCATCCAGTCCAACTTTCCCTTTGCCTGGCCCTCACAGGGTATCAAATACTTAGGAATTCCTATTCATAGAGACCTCTCCCATCTATGTTATCTTAATTTTGGGCCCTTTATTGAACAATTCCATACAGACCACGGTTGGCAAGTTAGAACTGTAAGATTCACTACGTGAACCGCTGGTGTTTTGTGGAAAAGCACATGTACACCGCGTTCCAAATTATTATGCAAAAAGTGTTTAGGAGTGATAAGGGAAGAATTTGTTTGTTTGTCAGTTAAACTCATTGATGGTGATGTGTGTCAGGGCTCTTTATATCACTGTAAGCAATTGCAGACACCTGTGCTAATTAGTTTGGCAGGTGTGTCCAATGAAAGGCAAGACTACTTAAGAAGGCTCTCTCACATTATTAAGCAGCCTACATTTTCTGCCAAAATGGGAAAGAAAAAGGATGTGTCGGCTGCTGAGAAGCAACAAATTGTGGAGTGTTTAGGTCAAGGCATGACTACAATCAACATTGTGCGATGATCAGGATGAAGTGTCTTGGCAATCAAGAAGTATGTAGCTGATTCACAGTACACACGTGTGCGTGCTGATAAGGGCAAATTGAGGACTCTTTCCTACAGGCAATTACGTCAGGTTGAAAGAGCAGAGGCAAAAAAGCCTTGTCATAGCAGCAGACAAGTTTTTGAAGCTGCTTGTGCCTCCAACGTCCCCCGAACAACAAGATGCAGGGTCCTTCAGAGGTTTGCAGCTGTGCATACGCCATCCTGTCGACCTCCTCTATCCACTTCACACAAGCAGAAACGGCTCCAGTGGGCCAAACATTACATGAAGACTGATTTCAAAACTGTTTTGTTCACGGATGAGTGCCGTGCAGCGCTCGATGGTCCAGATGGATGGAGTGGAGGATGGCTGGTTGATGGACACCCCACGCAAACACGGCTACAGCGCCAACAAGGAGGAGGTGGAGTAATGTTTTGGGCTGGAATCATGGGGAGAGAGATTGTCGGCCCCTTTAGGATCCCTGAAGGCGCTAAAGATGAACTCCATAATGTATGTGGATTTTCTCAAACAGCACTTCCTGCCATGGTTCAAGAAGAAGAACCGTGTATTTCACAGCAAGATCATTTTTCTGCATGATAATGCACCATCTCATGCTGCACATAAAACATCTGCATCTCTGGCTGATATGGGCATAAAAGGGGACAAACTTATGGTGTGACCCCCATGCTCCCCTGACCTCTACCCCATTCAGAACCTTTGGAGTATCATTAAAAGGAGTGTCTATGATGGCGGGTGGCAGTTCACATCTAAGCAACAGCTCTGGGAGGGTATTCTGTCCTCATGCAAAACAATTGAAGCAGAAACCATCCAAAACCTGACAAATTCAATGGACGAGAGAGTTCAGAAGCTCCTTTCGAACAAGGGGTCCTATGTGAAAATGTAACATCACTTAGAATAAAGTTTTGAGTTGAAAACTGTTTGATTTCAGTTTCTAACAACCTGCTAATGCTTATAATTTCAAAAATGACCATTTTTTTGGTCTTTATTAAAATGAAAAGGTTGATCGAAAAGTTTGGGGGATCTAAGAGTGTGGCAACCCAGTAGTCATGATTACTTCGAATTCTGACAATATGAGGGTCATGCTGCAGGTAGTGCAGCAAGAAGGCACTTATGTGTCTTGCGCATCTCGGAGCCCCAAAATTATTTTCTGGGCTAGATGCAGCTAAAAATTATTTTTAATTTTAAATCTGGTGGAGCTTATTATAGATGGCCTAATAGGATCAGTGCTGCACACTGCTACAAAGCCCAAATTATTTTCCAGTCAAGATACAGATAAACATGATTAGTAATTTGAAAGCTTAAAACGTTTGGTAGGGTGATTTTAACCAATCATCAAGCTTTTACTCTCCCCAGGATGACACAGGGGTAGAAAAGTTGTTTCGGATCCATGATTTGTTCATCTTTATGAACGTGAGTCTGTCTACATTATCAGTGGAGAGCCGCGTGCGCTTATATGTCAGCACACCACCAGCAGCGCTGAACACACGTTCAGACAGAACGCTGGCTGCGGGGCATGACAAGATCTCCAAGGCGTAAGTGGCTAGCTCCGGCCATTTATCCAGATTGGAAGCCCAAAAAGAGCAAGGGTCCAGTGACACAGTCGTGGCTTCAATGTTTACTTGGAGATACTCCTGTACCATCGTCTCTAGGCGTTGACTATGTGTCAGACTTCTTGTCTCCTGTGGCCTTGCAAAGGATGGGCTAAAAAAGTGGTGAAATGATTCCGCAAAATTGATGTTACCAGCAGATACTGTGGTTCTGTTATGGTTTGAGTGCTGAACACTTGACGGTCCCACGGTTGGCAAGTTGGAACTGTGAGATTCACTACGTGCACCACTGGTATTTTGTGGAAAAGCACATGTAAGATTCTGCAACAGTCTCTGCTGATACTCCTGCATGCGTGCATCCCTTTCTATGGCAGGAATAATTTCTGCAAATTTACTTTTGTACCGGGGATCTAACAGTGTGGCAACCCAGTAGTCAGGATTATTTCTAATTCTCACAATTCGAGGGTCATGTTGCAGGTAGTGCAGCAAGAAGGCACTCATGTGTGTTGCGCATCCAGGAGCACCAAGTCCCTGTTGTGTTGGTGGCGAGGTAACAATCATGCTTCCTTCCTCTGTCCTCTCCCCCCAACCTCGCACAACAGAAATGTGATCAAGGTCTCCCTCATCTGATGAGTCTTCCATCAGTTCGTCCTCCACTTCTTCCTGGGCTCCTGCACCTTCCTCACTAGTTTGGCTGCTACCATGCGCCCTGGTAAAATCATCTCCCCCACCCTCACATGCCTGCCGCCTTGGTGCTGCCGACCGTCTGGACCTTGCAGATGTTAGCCCTTCCGCATACAACTCCTCCTCCTCTACTTCCTCCACCTCCTCTTGTGCCACCACCTGACTCCGAATTCTGTTTAACATGTGCTCCAGCATGTAAATCACCGGAATAGTCATGCTGATAATGGCATCGTCAGCACTAAACATCTTCGTCGCCATTTCAAAACTGTGCAGAAGGGTGCATAGGTCCCTGATCTGAGACCACTCCTCCAGCGTGATTTGCCCCACCTCTGAATCTCGTTGGCCCAGGCTATACGTCAGAACGTATTGCACCAGGGCTTGTCGGTGCTGCCACAGTCGCTGCAACATGTGCAGAGTTGAATTCCACCGGGTAGGCACATCGCATTTTAGCCGGTGAAGTGGCAGGCCCAACGACTTCTGTAGAGATGTAAGTCGCTGAGCTGCGGGATGCGAACGGCGGAAGTGAGCACACAGCGACCGTGCCCTCTGCAGAAGGCCATCTAGTCTGGGATAGTGGGCTAAAAATTGCTGGACAACCAGGTTCAACACATGAGCCATACAAGGCACGTGTGTGACATTGCCCCGGCGAAGGGCCGCACCCAGGTTTGCAGCATTGTCGCACACGGCCTTCCCTGGTTTCAGGTCCAGTGGAGACAACCATTCATGAAATTGGTTCTCCAGAGCTGACCACAACTCCTCAGCTGTGTTACACACATTTCCCAGACATTTCAATGTAAAAACCGCCTGATGACGTTGAGCCCTACTGCCAGCATAGTAAGGAGGTGTGCAGGATCGCTTCTGCGCAGTTAGAAAGCTTGTGGCATGACCAGACAGGCTTTGGGTGCAGGTGGAAGACCGAGAGGAGGTTGAGGAGGCAGAAGCAGTGGAGGAACTTTGACATAAAGAGGATTGACGCACAACTCGTGGGGACGGCAAGACTTGGACAGCAGCCCCTTGTCCTGCTGTCACCATAGTTACCCAGTGCCCAGTCAGCGACATGTAACGCCCCTGTCCATGCCTACTCGTCCAAGTGTCTGTGGTGAAATGCACCCTGTCACACACAGAGTTTCTCAAAGAAGCGGTGATGTTGTGTGCGACATGCTGGTGGAGCGCAGGCACACCTTTCTTTGAGAAGTAGTGCCGACTGGGCATCTGGTACTGGGGCACTGCGACGGACATAAGGTCTCGAAAATCCTCTGTGTCCACCAGGCGGAAAGGCAGCATTTCTGTAGCCAAGAGCTTGCAGATGGTGAAATTCAACCTCTTAGCTTTCTCATGGCTAGGAGGAAATGGTCTTTTACTTGTCCACATCTGAGGGACCGAGGGCTGGCTATTGTGCTTAGACGGGGTTGATAAGGGTGTCCCCGGCAAACTGCCGGTCTGTGAGGAAGATGCAGGTGGACATGTTAGGTTGCCTTCATCCAAAGGTGGTGCTATCGATGTCGGACAGCGCTCAAGACCAGCTGGTGTTACCACCTCCAAAGAAAATGATGACCTGCCAATCACGCTGGCTGTTGCGGGTAAAGAGGTGGCAGGTCTGCGCCCCAAAACAGGTGTGACTGCTGTCCCCCCAGTCACAGAGGATGAAGAGGCCGCGGATCCACAAGATATGGCAGACGGTGGTTGGCCCGGGCGGCTAGGCCGCATTGTAGCACACTGAGCTTCCCACTGCAACTTATGCTTCATGTCCATGTGCCGGTTCATGCATGAAGTACTCAAACTATGTATTTTTTGGCCTCTACTTAGCTTTTGCTGACAAATGTTACAGATAACACGAGTTGGGTCATCTTTATCGATCTGAAAAAATGCCCAGGCTATGCAAGGCTTAGCACCCATGCGACCTGAAGAGCCACCACGACTTGTGGTGAGAGGCAGAGTTGTGTTTGAGGATGCAGTTGTTGACGTGCTTCCAGTACTACGTCTCTGTCCAGGAAGGCGCAACCTGACCTCGTCGTCACTAGCATCTTCCTCCACCTCCTCTGCTGACCTCATCTCTTGGCTGACTGTGGGTTGACAGTAAGTGGGATCTCCGACCTCATCATCATCACCCTGTGCGTTATCACACCCGTCGTCCTCAGAGCCAACCTGTTCCTGCCCTGACAAAAAACTAAAGTTGTCGCGCCAATCAGGTATTTGAGTCTTATCATCGTCTTCCTCATTGTCTCCACCAACAGGAGTTACAGTTTGGGAATGAGGGTCTACATTATGGTCAGAACCTTCTGCGTCTGGTCCTGGATCCGACTCATAAAGATTCTGGGCATCAGTGCAGATCATTTCCTCGTCTGGATTCACAGAAGCGCTGGAGTCGACCTCTGATTCCCAGGCTATAGTATGAGTAAACAGCTCTGCAGACTCAACCATCTGTTCTACCTCATACTCAGACGGGCAGCTGGAGATTTGGGAGCTGTGAGGAAGCAAGTGCGATTTGGGTGACACCTTTGAGGACTGGAGTATTTGTGATGTTGAAGTTGATGTGGAGGAGAGCCCACTTAAAGGAGCACTTGATATCCGTTGAAGCACATGCTGTTTTTGTGCCTCATCTGGAATTTGTAGCGATTGGCGTGGCCGTAAGAAAGGGATCTTATCACATTGTCCGCTAAAAGAAGTAGACATTTTAGTTTGGCTGGAAGATGGTCTTTCTTCTGCAGATGTTACTGTTGCTTTAACACCTACCCCACGGACACAACCTTTTTTCCCCTTCCCAACACGCCTATTCCCCTTTCCACCAGCAGCAGGCCTTTTTCCACTCATTTTGGTGGTTAACTAATTCACAACTCTGGAGTTGTTTGCACAAAAAAACAATGGATGGTAACCGAGCAGAGCTGAGTGGCCAAACTGTGGTATTAGGCCAAAACTATTGGCTGGGTTAGATGCAGAAAAAAATTATTTTGAATTTGCAACCTGATGGAGGTCAGTATAGATGGACTAATAGAGAAAGTCCGACACACTACTAGAAGGCCAAATATTTTTTCAGAGGTAGATGCAGAAAAAAATATATTCAGTTTGCAACCTGATGGAGGTCAGTATAGATGGATTAATAGAACAAGACCCACACACAGCTATAAGCCCAATATTTTTTCAGAGGTAGATGCAGAAAAAACTATATTCAGTTTGCAACCTGATGGAGGTCAGTATAGATGGACTAATAGAACAAGTTCCACACACTGCTAGAAGCCCAAATATTTTTTCAGAGGTACTGTAGATGCAGATAAAAATTAGTTTTAATTTGCAACCTGATGGAGGTCAGTATAGATGGACTAATAGAGAAAGTCCGACACACTACTAGAAGGCCAAATATTTTTTCAGAGGTAGATGCAGAAAAAAATATATTCAGTTTGCAACCTGATGGAGGTCAGTATAGATGGATTAATAGAACAAGACCCACACACAGCTAGAAGCCCAATATTTTTTCAGAGGTAGATGCAGAAAAAAATATATTCAGTTTGCAACCTGATGGAGGTCAGTATAGATGGACTAATAGAACAAGTCCCACACACTGCTAGAAGCCCAAATATTTTTTCAGAGGTACTGTAGATGCAGATAAAAATTAGTTTTAATTTGCAACCTGATGGAGGTCAGTATAGATGGACTAATAGAGAAAGTCCGACACACTACTAGAAGGCCAAATATTTTTTCAGAGGTAGATGCAGAAAAAAATATATTCAGTTTGCAACCTGATGGAGGTCAGTATAGATGGACTAATACAACAAGTCCCGCACACAGCTAGAAGCCCAAATATTTTTTCAGAGGTACTGTAGATGCAGATAAAAATTATTTTTAATTTGCAACCTGATGGAGGTCAGTATAGATGGACTAATAGAGAAAGTCCGACACACTACTAGAAGGCCAAATATTTTTTCAGAGGTAGATGCAGAAAAAAATATATTCAGTTTGCAACCTGATGGAGGTCAGTATAGATGGACTAATACAACAAGTCCCACACACAGCTAGAAGCCCAAATATTTTTTCAGAGGTACTGTAGATGCAGATAAAAATTAGTTTTAATTTTCAACCTGATGGAGGTCAGTATAGATGGACTAATAGAGAAAGTCCGACACACTACTAGAAGGCCAAATATTTTTTCAGAGCTAGATGCAGAAAAAAATTATATTCAGTTTGCAACCTGATGGAGGTCAGTATAGATGGATTAATAGAACAAGACCCACACACAGCTAGAAGCCCAATATTTTTTCAGAGGTAGATGCAGAAAAAAATATATTCAGTTTGCAACCTGATGGGGGTCAGTATAGATGGACTAATAGAACAAGTCCCACACACTGCTAGAAGCCCAAATATTTTTTCAGAGGTACTGTAGATGCAGATAAAAATTAGTTTTAATTTGCAACCTGATGGAGGTCAGTATAGATGGACTAATAGAGAAAGTCCGACACACTACTAGAAGGCCAAATATTTTTTCAGAGGTAGATGCAGAAAAAAATATATTCAGTTTGCAACCTGATGGAGGTCAGTATAGATGGATTAATAGAACAAGACCCACACACAGCTAGAAGCCCAATATTTTTTCAGAGGTAGATGCAGAAAAAACTATATTCAGTTTGCAACCTGATGGAGGTCAGTATAGATGGACTAATAGAACAAGTCCCACACACTGCTAGAAGCCCAAATATTTTTTCAGAGGTACTGTAGATGCAGATAAAAATTAGTTTTAATTTGCAACCTGATGGAGGTCAGTATAGATGGACTAATAGAGAAAGTCCGACACACTACTAGAAGGCCAAATATTTTTTCAGAGGTAGATGCAGAAAAAAATATATTCAGTTTGCAACCTGATGGAGGTCAGTATAGATGGATTAATAGAACAAGTCCCACACACAGCTAGAAGCCCAATATTTTTTCAGAGGTAGATGCAGAAAAAACTATATTCAGTTTGCAACCTGATGGATGTCAGTATAGATGGACTAATAGAACAAGTCCCACACACTGCTAGAAGCCCAAATATTTTTTCAGAGGTACTGTAGATGCAGATAAAAATTAGTTTTAATTTGCAACCTGATGGAGGTCAGTATAGATGGACTAATAGAGAAAGTCCGACACACTACTAGAAGGCCAAATATTTTTTCAGAGCTAGATGCAGAAAAAAATTATATTCAGTTTGCAACCTGATGGAGGTCAGTATAGATGGATTAATAGAACAAGACCCACACACAGCTAGAAGCCCAATATTTTTTCAGAGGTAGATGCAGAAAAAAATATATTCAGTTTGCAACCTGATGGAGGTCAGTATAGATGGACTAATAGAACAAGTCCCACACACTGCTAGAAGCCCAAATATTTTTTCAGAGATACTGTAGATGCAGATAAAAATTAGTTTTAATTTGCAACCTGATGGAGGTCAGTATAGATGGACTAATAGAATGATGCTATGCCCAATAGATTTTACTTCACTAGGTGCAGTAAAAAAATTGGTATTCTATACACAGGTGGTATATCTTGCAACATAGATAGGCTACTCCACTGACTAACACACTCTGCAATAGGCCAAAAAGGATTAGCTTTGCTAGATTCAGCCAAGTGCTGTGAAAAAAACTTGCACAGCACTGGCACAGACCTGCCTGGCAAAAACTGATAGGAACTCATGTAACCTAGTCCTGAAAAGGACTGCAATTACAATTAGTCTTTACTCCCACAACCGATCTATTTAAGAGCACAGACCTCCCTGATAAAAGTCGTAGGAAATGCTGTAACCTAGTCCTTAAAAGGACTGCAATCACAACTATTCCCTACTCCCAAGCTATCTGTATATTTGTGCGAAAATTGGCTTGAAATTAACAAGGTATAGCGCACACAGCAACAGCGGTGCCGTCTAACACGCAGCTGCAGCAGTGAGAAAATGGTGGCGACGGGGAAAATGGCTTGGTCTTATAGGGCAAGGACATGTGACATACACTGCCAATGACACATGCCCTTGCTTGTGTGAAAAAAAGCACTTCGCTCCGTGTGTGCGCTGCTGATAGGCTGACAGATTGCACCTCCCCACTGTAAATGCGGGAAAGAGAAAAAAAATGGAGATCTTCATTGTTCCTGCAGAGATCCATCCCCTGCCCCTCCCCCCACCCCGCTGTACACTCAAACTGCGTATTAACATTAATTTTCATCATTACTGAGAAAAAATCCAGTTATGATTTTGGTGCACGAACAGTTATCGAACATAACCTCGAACAGCCGAATTTTTCTCAAATTGTTCGTGTTCGCCGAACGGCTCAAACACCGCCCAAAACAGCTCGAATTTGAGATTGGCGAACAGTTCGAGTAGAACAACGCTCATCTCTACTCAACAACTGCCCTTTTCTGCTCACAAATCCTTTCCAACATCTGCAGTGTAGAGTTCCAACACGTGGGGACATCACACAGCAGTCTGTGATCCGGAAGCTGCAGACGCTGCTGAAACACGGTAATAGTGGCGGAAGCTGTTGGTGACTTTCTAAAATGGGAACACAGGCGGCGTACTTTAACAAGCATATCCGGCAGCTCCAGGTAGGATTTAGGAAATTGCTGAACCATGAGATTAAGCACATGGGCCAGGCATGGTATGTGTGTGAGCCGCCACCAGTTTCCAACCATTGTCACACTCGACCATCCCTGGCTGTAGGTTCAGCGGTGTGAGACACAGATATGCCTGCTCTTTCAGAGCTGTCCACAACTCTTCAGCATTGTGCGATTTGTCACCTAAGCATATTAAAAAAAAATTCAGTGTGTCAGTAATGCTAATGACACCAGTTTGCTCTTCAAAATATTTACCTACAGGTCAGCAATTTAAAACTGTGGTTTGTCCGTCACACGGATAAGTTCACTCCAAACTCAGTCATTTGTAGTGAGCGTGGAAGATACTGTCCCCCATTTAAAATGGGGAAGACACGTGGCAAGGGACAGGCAACTAGACGTGATGGTGATATCGCATGCAGAGGCTGAGGCCGTGGGCAAACTGAAATTGTGCCACAACAAACACCCACATCAACTCGCCCGACCTTCCTGTCCCAATTCCTAGGGGACCGCAGCACACCACTTTTGAAAACAGAGCAGTATGAAAAGGTTTTTGGTTGGATAGTAGATAATGCTTCCAGTCACTTAGCCACCACCACCACCACCCTGTCTGCCACAGTGTCAAGTCTCAGTAGTTGTGAGTCTGGACTGCATATTCCTCACCCTGAACCTCCTTTCTCCCACCATGCCGAGTGCCCAGAGATAACTGGCCACACACTTGGATACTCTGAAGAGATGTTCACTTTTCCATTTTTAGATTCAGGCGTCTCGCCTAGTCCACTTGCAGCAGGGCAAGAGGAGATCGAATGTAGCGATGCTCAAATATTTGAGCAGCCACGGTCACACGAAGGTGACGGTGGGAAAGTGTTACAAGAGGTAGACGATGATGAGACACAATTGCCAGCAAGTCAGGAGGGGGACCAGGGTGCGGAAGTGGAAGACGAGGTGGTGGATGATATAGTAACTGACCCAACCTGGCAGGAGGACATGCAGAGCGAGAACAGCAGCACACAGGGGGAGGGAGGCAGAGCATCCCAAAAGGCAGGAAGAAGCAGTGTGTTGGCCACAGACAGAAGGCAGTTAACCGTTCCCCGTAACACCAACACAAAAGAAGTTGCCAGTACAACTCTTAGTCTTCCCAAGTCTGTTTTTTTTTTTTTAAAGACTCTGCCGATAACTCCAAAAAGGCCATTTGCACCAGCTGCCAGGCCAGCGTCAGCAGGGGTGGCAAAACGACCAGCCTGACCACCACCAGCATGATTAGGCACATGGAAGCAAAGCACCCGACTTTGTGGGCAAAATCCCAGGATCCAGGAACAGTGTCTGCGGGTAGCACCACTGCTTCTTCTACTGTTTTGTGTGCAAGCCAAACCCCTGTCCATGGTGCATGCGGAAGTGCCTCCTGCCCTTCACGTGTTGTTGCACACTCTCAACTAGCAGCATCAGGTAGCAAATCCACGTCCTTGTCCCAGTGCAGCATTCAGTTGTCCATATCCCAGTCCTAGGAAAGCAAGCGCAAATACGCAGCCAACGCCCCACAGGCCACACTATTAAATTCCCACATTTCGCGACTGCTTGCACTTGAAATGTTGCCTTTTACACTCGTGTAGACAGAAGCGTTCTACAGTCTGATGGTGGCGGCCATCCCGCGGTACTTGGTCCCCAGCCGCCACTATTTCTCCCGGTGTGCTGTCCCCGCATTACACAAGCAAGTGTCCCACAATATTAGCAGTTCCTTCAACAAAGCAGTTACCTGGAAAATCCACCTGACCATGGACACGTGGACAAGTGCTTATGGGCAGGGATGGTACATCTCACTGACGGCACACTGGGTTAATATAGTGGGAGCCGGGACCCTGTCGGACCTTGGGACGGAACACGTCCTCTCGACGCCAAGAATTGCAGGCCCTAGATCAATCAGGGTTGCCCCACAGTCTACAGCTCCTGCATCTCATCCTCCTCAGCTTCCTCCTCCTCTTCAGCCTCTATCTCCGAAATGACCACATCAGTCACAAGCTGGAAGCACTGCAGCACTGCCTCGGTAAAGCGGCAACAGGCTGTGCTGAAGCTAATATGTTTTGGTGACAAACTGCACTTTGCTGAAGAGTCGTGGACAGCTCTGAAAGAGCAGGCATATCTGTGGCTCACACCGCTTAATCTATAGCCAGGCGTGGTCATGTGTGACAATGGCCAGAACCTTGTGGCGCTCTGAGTCAAGGCGAGCTCACACACGTACCATGCCTGGCCCATGTGCTTAACCTCATGGTTCAGCAATTTCTCAAATCTTACCCAGAGCTGCTGGATCTGCTTGTTAATGTATGCCGCCTGTGTGCCAATTTTAGAAAGTCACCTACAGCTTCTGTCGCCCTTGCCATATTTCAACAGCGTTTGCAGCTTCCCACTCACAGACTGGTGTGTGATGTCCCCACGCATTGGAACTCTACACTGCAGATGTTGGGAAGGATTTGTGAGCAGAAGAGGGCAGTTGTTGAGTACCGGCATCAACAAGGCCATTGATATTCAGCTCAGACTCCACACATAAGACCTCAGGAGTGGACATGGATGTCAGACATATGTACCATCCTCCAAAACTTTGAGGACTCCACCAAGATGATGAGCGGCGATGATGCCATAATAAGTATCACCATCCCTCTTCTCTGTCTTCTGAAACACTCTCTACACACAATCAAAGAGGATGCATTGCAGGCGGAGTACGATGAGATGGAGCAAGGAATCATACAGGGTGATTACACACAGCCCAGTCTCATCTCATCCCAACGTGGCTTGGGTGACCATGAGGAAGAGGAGGAGGAGGAGGAAGAACAGGAGCTAGTTTCCTGCACTATAGACGGCACTACCTGCACCACTGTCATACAGTCTGTTCAGCGCGGACGTGGATGGCCTGAGGATAGAGAGAAGGAGGAGGAGAGCATGGTCAGTCATCCTCTTGGTGTGGACATGGAAGTTTTGCCTTTTAGCAGTCTGGCATGCATGGCTGAGTTTATGTTACGCTGCCTTTCCAATGACCCTCACGTTCTCAAAATTTTGGGTGACAGTAATATCTGGTTGGTGACACCTCTAGACCCAAGCTACAGGAGAACTTTATATCTCTTATTTATGAGGTGGTCAAGTCTACAAAAATGGGGCAGTACCAGAAAGCTCTTGTTGCGGAACTATTAAAAAAATTCTCATCTGAAAACGCTGGCTGCGGAGGTCACAGTTCATTGGACAACCAAGGAGTACAGGCAAGAGAGACACAACTCCAATCCAGCAGAGGCAGAGGAACACTGTCAAAGTTCTGGGACAATTTTCTCAGCCCCTCCCATCGCACAGGCCCTGAGGCTCAGGGTACTCTGAAAAGGAGTGCAAAGTTTGGGAAGATGCTGAGGGAGTACCTTGCCGACTGTACTAATGTCCTCTGTGATTCCTCTGTGTCTTATAATTTTTGGGTATCCAAGGTGGATACGTGGAATGAACTGGCTCTTTACACCTTGGAGGTCCTGGCCTGCCCTACCGCTAGCGTTTTATCAGAGCGGGTTTTTAGTGCTGCTCGTGGAAATATAACTGCTAAGCGCATCCGCCTGTCAGCTGAAAATGCTGACAGGCTGACTCTTAAAAAAATGAACAAGGGCTGGATTGGGCCAAACTTCTCAACACCACCGAATGATAGCTGCGTAACATAAACTCCAATCCAGTGTCTTTATTTGGGAGGTGTATTCCCATGCACCTTTTCACACCTTTTCATGGGTATACGCTTCCTAATTTTGGCTATTTGCTCTTGTCCTCCTCTTCTCCTCATCCCCCACCACCATATCACCAGGGTGACCATGGTTCGTGATGCAACACACACATAATTTTTTCAAAGGGTGTTTATGATGCCTGTAAAATAATTTTTTTATATAGTTTGCTCATGTATACCCCCCAGGGGTAAATGTTTGTCAGCTCATACACTTAGTGCATGGGTATTACAAGTATAGTTGACTCGCTCCTTTCTAATGGGAACATTTTTTTTATGAGGCCCTCCTCCATGTCTCTTCCAAGTGGCATTGGAGTGCCTCCCAATTTTTGGCAGCCCTTGCATTCACGGCATATGCCAACAGTATGGGAGACCCACTTCCTAATAATGGGAACATTTTTTCATGGGGCCCTCTACTTCTCTTCCAAGGGTAATTGGAGTGCCTCTAAATTTTTGGCAACCCTTGCATTCACTGCATAAGCAAACACTATTTGAGACCCACTTCCTAATAATGGGAACTTTGTTTTTAAGAGGCTCTCTGACCTCCACTAGCATTCCCCCTGCATTCACTGCATACGCAATAACAGTATAGGAGACCCACTCTTTAGTAATGGGAACAACAAAGCATAGCCGGCTGATGGCTCTCTAACAATAGTGAGGGCCGACTGCTGGCCCTTTAAGAATAGTAAAGGCTGCCTGATGGCCCTATAAAAATAGGCTTTTTGACTTTCAGAGTCCCTTCTTCACAAATGAAACAGGATGTGTCTGATCATGTCTCACACACCACATGGCCATATAAGTTTGTATAATGTTAAAATTACATTTCTCGGTGAATGCATTTGTCTTGGTTGAAAGCAATGCAAAAGTGCAAAAACGCATCAAAAACGTTATGTGTGAATATAGCCCAAGGCTTGGAGAAGCATTTTTGTTTTTGTATATTTATTTTGCATTATATTCAAGTCATTACCCTGGAAATGATGTTCCATAACATATTTCCCAGGAAAATACATTTTGGTTTAGTTTTTGTATGTTTTATTGTGAGTCCGTAAAAGTGGCATAATACCTCTGGCAACGTTGTTTACAGCAGTGACCTGGGAGTCAGAAATGCTTCCAGGGGTCTTCCCCATGCTGTTCCCATGTCATTTGAGCACTGTTCCCTTCAATTTAGGAAATTTTTAGGCCCCCTCCAGACCTCTGGGGGGGCTGCCGGAAAAATGTCTGAGTTTCCCATAGACTTACATTGGGCTCGTTGCTCAGGTCGAGCATTCAAGCATTCCAATTTGCTCGACCCGAGCAACAAGTACCCAAGCATTTTAGTGCTCGCTCATCACTAATGACAATGTCTAATATACTATAAAACGCTAGGGAGGAAGTAGCTCAATTAGGGTCTTATCTGACATACAATTGAAGTTATTTATCAAATAGTACTAAATCAGTGTTCAGCTGCTGCAGATCCACAGGTTGCAAAACCGACAAGTATGAAGATAGGAATAATTTGTGGATACCTCCCACATCATGTGGTCATTTCCTGAAGAAGAAGAAGTTCATGACACTTGAAAATGTACTGAATAAAAGACATGGGTTTAAATAAATCACCGAGAATTGACGTCTTCCATACACAACAGTGTGGGAGGGTATCCAGAATTAATGTCTAATATATTTAACTCATTTGTTTGATATGATTTTTTTATGTACTTATAGGACTTATCTGAAAATCTGATGTCAGTTCAGGTCAAATTCTGAAGGGTTCACAAACTTTTAAGCACCAGTTTAATTGCAGGAGAAGGAATTTTAAAGCAGCAACATCAAAAGACATTATTGTAGGCTCAGGACTTGCGCCTGCCACCACCAAATAACAATTGGTTGTCGGGGAAAGGTTAAATAGCAAATGTCTATGGAGAAAAATAGAACTTGTGATCAATAAAGCACAGTGCAAGAACAGGCGCATTCAATCTGTTACAGTAATCGATACAGCCACATTAAAAGTAGTTTCTATAAGGCTTTGCGGTGCCAATATAATGGACATGGATAATTTGTGAATGTAGTAGTCAAAGATTACAGGCCAAAAGTTTCTATTGATTTTTCTATGACTTTTTCTTTCTCCTTATTTTTTCTTATTATTTTTGTTCCAGTTACTTTATTATTATTTTTTTGTAATATATTTTCATTTTAAAAAGTGGAATTTCCGATATTGTGTTTCATAATAATTCTTAAACAAGATATTAAACACTGATTCCTGTAAGATTAAATCTCAATCGGTTAATTAGACTGAACTCATGTATTATACCTGTCCACAGGGGAAGAGTCTGAAAGCCTCACTGGAAACCCTCAGATATACCGTAGATTCTACACAAAGAGATATAAAGGTATAAAATTGCTGCATTATAAGTTTAGACTATTATTCAACCACTACACTGTCTGGACAGTAACAAAGTGTTTTTGGGTCAAAGCTTGTCTACCCTTCTACCCTCGTCATACATCTTTGGATATTTTGAAGGAAAAAGAAAAGTAAGGAAAGACACATCTGTATCGATAAGTTCCTGATCCTGATTAATATAATTTATAAATATAACAACAGAAATCGGCCAAAAAAGAAGAATATATTGAATTCATAACAATTATATCCTAACCTTCTTTTCGTTTCATGTACGTTTTTATTGGAATCAGCTTCTGCAACCGCTCAATTTCCTTTCAAGATTTTCATTGGATTTCTTTACAAACCTTAGTTGTCCTTGGAGATAAAGCTGTACGTAGGTCAAAATTATTACTAGATTCAGATTCCAGAAAGATTTATTCAATACACTGACAACATTTAAATCGGAATTTTAGCATAAATGAATAAAAGCAGCAGCACAGCTTGTATAAGCCTGAAATAGGGTTTCGCCTTATGGCTTCTTCTGGGGCTTTGAAGACATGTCTTAATCAAATTACATATTTAAAGCAACATAAAAATGAAACTTACTAGCAAAACCTTTCATAATTGTATTTACATTTAAAATGTATCAGATAATTAATTGGCAGCAATTCATATTCTTACCCTAAAAAGAATGTGCAGCTAACTTTCTTTTCAATTCAGTTGATATAATTTAATCAATGTCTATGATTGCTGTTCATTAATTTCATTGTTACCATGTTTTTTTCTTTACAGTTTTTTTTTTCTTGGTAAACAAAAAAAGATGATTAACATACATTCATTCATCTCCTCCAGATGAATTTGACAAATAATATCACCTCCGTCATCCTTCTGGGCTTTCCAAACCTTCAACACTTCACATTTTTATTTTTCTCACTTTTGGTTATAACATATTGTGGAGTCATTATAGGAAACCTTCTCATCATGACCTTGTATTTGTTGAGTAAATCCCTTCAGTCCCCCATGTACTTCTTTATAACACAGCTCTCAGTCTGCGACATCCTTGTAACTACAGATATTGTCCCCGTCCTTCTCCATCTTGTCTTACATGGAAGAAGCTCTGTGTCTCTTGTTGGCTGCATCACCCAGTTTAGTCTGTTTGGTATATTGGAAGCCTCCGAATGTCTTCTGCTGTCAGTGATGTCTTATGACCGGTATTTGGCCATTTGTAAACCCCTCCGTTATCATTCAATCATGAATCCTAAGTTTTGTGTGACATCTGTAAATATAATTTGGTTGATAAGTTCTATCATTACACTGATCGATGTTATTTCTTTGCTTAGTTTACATTTCTGTGGGCCACACATTATTGACCACTTCTACTGTGACTATGAACCCATAATGCAGCTCTCATGCTCTGATACCTCCATAATTCATATTCAGGTTCTTATATTAGGATCATTACTTGTAATTGTACCTTTAGTCATTATTGTGATGTCCTATGTCTACATTGTCATCACTATTCTGAAGATCTCATCCAATACTGGAAGGCATAAAGCCTTCTCCACGTGTAGCTCCCACCTCATTGTGGTTTCTTTATTCTATGGGACATTAATGACTGATTATATGTTTCCAACAAAAGGTCAATCACTGATTGTGAGCAAGGTCTTATCTCTGATATATACCGTGCTGACCCCACTGCTTAATCCTATTATTTACTCTCTGAAGAACAAGGACTTTAAAGAAGCTTTTCAAAAACTTAAGGATTATTTTTGCCTTTTCCATGGTTTCTGAAGAAAGGTCAAGCAGTATTACATTGAAATAAAAAAATCTCATTTATTTCTTTATATTCAATTATTGTAATAGAAAAGATATGAATGGATTCATTCGATCCTTTTTGGCTGTATCCACCTACCTCAAGTCAGACTAAGTTGGAAACTGGCCAACAAACTGGCCAACAAAAACTGACCAACAAACTGGCCAACAAAAACTGGCCAACGAACTGCAGACCATAAGCAACATTACTCTGAGGTCTGATCAACTTCATCAGCAGAATGTCCACCAGACCAAAACTGACCAATTTTGAAAGTATTTTGAAGGACTTAAAAGACCAAACTGGAATGAAAAGTGCTAACACTGTATGCAACATTGGAGAGATACATGGCATTTCTGCAACTGTGATAGACCACACAATTATATTGATTCCATTTTTTGTGATCACAGTTCAGTAAAGCAAAGGGCTACCAGTCATTACACAAACAGAATTTTCTGAGAAATGGTGATTTTCTTAAAATTGTTAAACCAAGAAGTAATTGACCCCTTTGTTAAAACATCCATTGGCCCAGCGCATATCCCTTCACCACATTTTAAAGAGAATCTGTCACCACTTTGGAGATATCAGACCTCTACTATGGCCATATAGAGTATAGAAAAGTAAATCTATACAAACCTGTAAGGCCCATAGTGGAGGTCTGATTGCAGAGAAAAGCGCTTTAATCAATTCTATTTTGTACAGGGTTTGGTGTCCGGGGGACAACAAGCTATCCCCGCCTGTATGCTTATTATTCCCCCAAATCCCCGCCTATATGGTTAATTATCATACCCCCCCTCCCCTGCAGGTCAGAGGGCCCTGTGACGTGCACTGTGCTTCCCGACTTCCGGGCATGCGCAAAGCGCCACTCCCATAGAGCACGCATAGAGCGCGCTTTCCTTCCTCCCGGCCCCGTCTGCCTGTGCTCTGCGCCACAGGGTTCTATTGCTCAGGCGCTGGAAAGTGACAGTGAGTCCCCTGCACCTGAGCAAGGAACCCTGTGGCGCAGAGCACAAGCAGACGGGGCCGGGAAGAAGGAAAGCGCGCTCTATGTGAGCTCTATGGGAGTGGCGCTCTGCGCATGCCCGGAAGTCAGGGAGCACAGTGCAGGTCACAGGGCCCTGTGACGTGCAGGGGAGGGGGGAATATTATAATTAGCCATATAGGCGGGGATTTGGGGGAATAATAAGCAGATAGGTGGGGATTGCGTGGTGTCCCCCAGACACCAAGCCTGTGCAAAATAGAATTGATTAAAGCACTTTTCTCTGCAATCAGACCTCTGCTATGGGCCATACAGGTAAGTATAGATTTACTTTTCTATACCCTGTATGGCCATAGTAGAGGTCTGATAACTCCAAAATGGTGACAGATTCCCTTTAATGCAAAACTCTACTAACTCGCTGTACTTTGAATAAATTGGGTTACAGGGTCGACATGCAGGATAGCTAAGCATACAAACATAGAGGTCCAGTATTCTGATGGCCACTGGATGGGAGCCCTGTAAATCGCCACCTACCTTCCAGCACCCCTAGCTACTTTTTTTGATAAGTTGTCCTGGCGCAACAACATGTGTGTCCTGCTACAATGGCTATAATGCACCAGAACAACCAATCAGAATATGATCCAGAGCTGCTGGCAGGTAATTTATCGATCTCAGGGCTCCTGTGCAGTAGCCACAGTAAACTGACCAGGGTCCTACAAGTCAAGCAATCTTAAAAAGCATCTGAAAAAAATATGAAAATCAAAATGTTTATCTTCTTAATAGATTGCAGTCATCATATTATACAGTGGGTGCGGAAATAATTCAGACGCCTTTAAATATTTCACTCTTTGTTTCATTGCAGCCATTTGGTAAATTCTAAAAAGTTCATTTTTTTCTCATTAATGTACACTATGCACTCCATCTTGACTGAAAAAAACCCGAAATGAAGAAATTTTTTCAAATTTATTAAGAAAGAAAAACTGAAACATCAAATGGTCATAAGTAGTCAGACCCTTTGCTCAGTATTGAATGGAAGCCCACTTTTGAGCTAGTACAGCCATGAGTCTTCTTGGGATTGATGCAACAAGGTTTTCACATCTGGATTTGGGGATCCTCTGCCATTCTTCTTCGCAGATCCTCTCCAGTTCCGTCAGGTTGGATGATGAACGTTGGTGGACAGCCATTTTCAGGTCTCTCCAGAGATGCTGAATTGGGTTTAGGTCAGGGCTCTGGCTGGGCCTGTCAAGAATGGTCACAGAGTTGTTCTGAAGCCACTCGTTTGTTATTTTTGCTGTGTGCTTAGGGTCATTGTCTGCTGAAAAACACCCCCATAGCATGATGCTGCCACCACCATGTTTCACTGTTTGGATTGTATTGGGCAGGTGATGAGCAGTGCCTGGTTTTCTCCACACATAACGCTTAGAATTATCACCAAAAAGTTCTATCTTCGTCTGATCAGACCAGAGAATCTTATTTCTCATTGTCTGGGAGTCCTTCATGTGTTTTTGAGCAAACTCTATGCAGGCTATTAAATGTCTTGCACTGAGGAGAGGCTTCCGTTGGGCCACTCTGCCATAAAGGTCCGACTGGTGGAAGTCTGCAGTGATAGTTGACTTTGTTGAACTTTCTCCCATCTCCCTACTGCATCTCTGGAGCTCAGCCACAGTGATCTTTGGGTTCTTCTTTACCTTTCTCACCAAGGCTCTTCTCCCACGATTGCTCCGTTTGGCTAGATAGCCAGGTCTAGGAAGACTTCTGGTGGTCCCAAACTTCATCCATTTACGGTTTATGGAGGCCACTGTGCTCTTATGAACCTTGAGTAATGCAGTAATTCTTTTGTAACCTTGGCCAGATCTGTGCCTTGCCACAATTCTGTCTCTAGGCTCCTTGGGTAGTTCATTTGAGCTCATGATTCTCATTTGGTCTGACATGGACTGTGAGCTTTGAGGTCTTACATAGACAGGTGTGTACCTTTCCATCAAGTCCTATCAGTTTAATTAATCACAGCTGGACTCCAATGAAGGAGTAGAACCATCTCAAGGAGGATCACAAGGAAATGGACAGCATGTGACGTAAATATGAGTGTCTGAGCAAAGGGCTTGAATACTTATGACCATGTGATATTTCAGTTGTTGTTTTGTAATAAATTTGCAAAAATTTCTACATTTCTGTTCATTTTTCAGGCAAGATGGGATGTAGGGTGCACTTTAATGAGAAAAAAATGAACTTTTTAGAACTTACCAAATGGCTGCAATAAAACAAAGAGTGAAAAATTTAAAGGGGTCTGAATACTTTCTGTATCCACTGTATAGCACTGTGTACTTACAATTGCTCATTTTGCCTTTATACCCAGTTAATTATTCTCTTTTTCATTAGATCTATGACATCACATGATTAAAAACTGAGTAGCTGAATCATTCTAAACTTTGTTTAGAAACAGGAATTCTATTTTCCCTACATGAATTATCATTGCAAAAGTCCCTAGCAGGGGAAATGGGAGCAGCTGGGTTAGAAATTGAAGAGGGGAATGATAAATGAAGGAACAAGACTTCCTGTTTCTACATAGAGCTGAAAAAAGTGAAGAATTATCTGGGTAGTAAGGCAAAATGAGCAACATTAAGTACACAGTGCTGTATAATATGATGATTGTAATGTATTAAGAGGATAGAAACCTTGATGGGGTGCTTCTTTAAATATGTAAAAAAAAACGTTGATTTTCTACTGCCAAATCTATATGTCTTTAGGCTTCTATGTCTCCAAATATATATAAATACATATACATGAAATTCTCACTTGATGTTGGTTGGTAATAACTAGTGATGAGCGAACATGCTCGCCACTGCTCGGTATTCGCCCGAGCATCACTGTGCTCGACAAGCTCGGCGAGTATTTCCTGGTTGCTTGGGCGAGAACTCCGGTACCCTCCCTGCATGTTTAGCGCTCTTTAGAGAGCCAATGAAAATGCAGGAATTGCCTGCCATGCACTGTAATTCTGTAGCCATGTTGGTTGTGGACATTACAGTGATTGGCTGGCCGCACAGCGTTATAAGGTCTATATAAGACCTGGCGCCGCTATGCTCGTCAAATTCTATTCCGGAAACAGGCAGAGTAGGGAGAGGTGCTGCTGAGCTAGGGAGAGATTTGCTTGTTTATAGTTAGCATAGGTATTCCACAACATATATCTATATCCATCTGAACTAACAGTCCTTCTGAGGACTAATCCAGCTTCATATATTCAGCGGTGATAGCAGGAGTTAGGCAGGCATGTAGTGTATGTGGCAGACTGCAATCCATATAGTGAAAGAGGGTCAATTGCACGTTCCTGCTGCTGCTGTTCTTACAGATATTTGTAGACATAGCCCCAGATATCAAGGGCCAGGGCAATTTATTTTTATATTAATCCTGGTTATTTGCTTAAAAACCAAAGCAGGCAAGGTATGTGACTGACTAGAGTACATGATATAGCACAAGAGGGTCCATTGCATGTTCAACTTCTGAGTGATCCTGCTGTGACAAATATTTATAGACATAGCCCTAGGTATCAGGGACCAGGGCAACTTTTTTTTTATCTTAATCCTGGTTACTTGCTTAAAAAGCAATCCAGAGTACAACATTTTTCTGCTCCATTTGCTTGTTCTCACTGCAGAATACAGCCAGATCTTTTCCATATTACAGCAATAAAAATCCAGAAATTTGAACTCTACATGGAAAATATTGGCCTCCTTTTCCATTTTGTTGCAGTGTGTCAGTCAAGCTATTCATACTAGGTCTCTGTGAAGAATAAGAAAACTACAGGCCTACTATTTAAAACCGTTGTTCTCTGTCAGGCGTATCACATATAACTGCGGTTCAAATCCAGCCATTTGTAGTGAACATGTAAAATATTGTCTTCCATTTATAGTTTGTATCAGTGTGTCAGTGTACACCATTTTACAAATCCAATGTGCTTGTTTCATAATACAGCCAGATTTTTTTAGTTTTATTCATATTACTGTATTGTGGAAGCAGAGGAACTTTTTTCAATGATCAGACGCACGTTATCCATATGTAATAATCCGTAATAATGCAGAAATTTTGTTGCGCATGCCAAATATTCCACTCCATTTAAAGTCAGCCACCTGTGTTTTGTTGAACCAATTGACATTTGGTCGCTGACAAATACCTTACTATTAGGCGACTGCCTGAAACCGTGGCCATCAGACATTATCCCATATGACTGCCCTAATAATCTTGCAATTTTTGTGAGAGTGTCAAATATTATACGCCATTTCAAGTATTGCAGATGTGGGTTCAAACCTATTCACAGTTGGCTGCTGATAAATAGCATATCTGTGAACAATGTTGTCAGAGTATTACAGCACTTTTACTGACTGACTAAAAAAAATACAAAAAACATACTAAAATAGAAAAAAATTTAAGAAACAATCTTTCCAGGGTAATGACTTGTATATAAGGCCAAAGAAATAAAAAAAAAATAAAGTTATGGACTGTGGAAGACATTTATGCGACCAGAAAGAACACTCATGGTGATACCACCTAGCAGCACCTGTCCCTATTGTAAATGCATCTAACAACATTATCAATAGGGAATAGAATAGATTTTACATTTTCTTGGGCAGCACCAGCAGCACGCAGCATAAGGCAATAATACCTGGCTGGATCGATATAATATGCTATTCATACTACGATACCTCACTAGTAAAACAATTACAAATAAGACAGTTAATATTCTAGAATATAGAATCTATTTGAATTGTCCTTCCCATTATTAATTAGTGTGTATCCTATACTATTATTGCATATGCAGCAATTTCAATGGCTGACGAAAATTAGGACGAACTCCAATACACATTTGAAGAGACATAAAAAAAATAAAAATAAAAATACAATAGGGTCTTTTTAGTATAAAAATCACACTCGCCAATGTAACTTCAATATAATCACATTGTTCAGCTCCTGCACCTCCTCCTCCAGTATGGCCTCCATTTCCAAAATTACCACAACAGTCAAAAGCTGAAAGCAATGCAGCACTGCCTTGGCCAAGCGACAACAGGCTGTGATGAAGATAACATGCTTAAAGCTTTGGTGACAAACCGCCCAGCGCTGCAGAGTTGTTGAAAGTTGTAACACAGCAGCCTGATCTGTGGCTCTCACCACTGAACATACAGCCAGGCATGGTCTTGTGTGACAATGGGCGGAACCTGGTGGCAGCTAAATGAAAGCCGGAGTAGATACGGTTTCCCTCTATGCCAGACCTTTCACCGAGCTAAAGAATATGGCTGTGATGAAATACAACTCTCACCGAGAAGCAGTTTCATACTGAAAAACATTGGGCCCACCAGAGGATTTGATTCTGAGGGCTAACCTTTCTCCCCCGCTTAAGAACCACATAGCAGCTGCAAAGTTTTCGCTATTATGAACTCTCCCGATGGAGAAGCCATCCAACCCTGCAGTCCTGGCTAAGAAAAGTCTGTGGGAAGGTTCCTGGACATTCTATGGCTGATTTTTTACTGATGGAAACCAACGCAAACACGAGAAGAACATACAAAATCCTTGCAGATGTTGTCCTTGGTGGGATTTGAACCCAGGATACCAGTGCTGCAAGGTTTCAGTGCTAACCACTGAGCCACTGTTCTGCCCTCTCTGTTCTCTCTCTGATATCTAACATGCTGAAGAAACTTGCACCTACTGCCACTCAGTATCTTCAGCTCCCTTGTGAGAAACTAATGTATTCGGGTAGAAGAAAGGGAAACTGTGAATGGCTTCACTGCTGGTACTGAGGGCACTGCTATTACCAGGGTGTCGTGCCATAGTTCAGTAGAAACGAAATATTCCTGGCTGGTTGGAGCCAAACTAAATCCCATATAAAAGTACCAGCTGCAATCTAAGGAGATGGTGGCCTCTATCATCATCACAACCTCACCTTGGCGCTATGAACTCTCCTGAAGGACAAACCAGGGCCCACTGGAGGAGTCTCTGGTTCTCTGGTGAGCCCGTATAACCCTGCCAAGAAGTAGCCTTGGCTAAGAAAAGTTTGTGGGAAGGTTCCCAGACAATCTATGGCTGTTTTTTTTTTTTTACTGTGGACTGGCTTCAGAAATCTATAAGATTGCAATCTATGATTCCTTCACTGGCTCCTCATTGGCCAGAGACTTCAGTTCAAACCATAACCATGACATGCAAATCCACCCACAACCTGTCTGCTCCATATATCTGTGAACTAGTCTCCTGGTACATACCTGCACGCAACCTCCGATCCTCACAAGATCTCCTTCTCTACTCCCTTCTTATCACCTCTTCCCACAGTCGCATACAAGATTTTTCCCTATGCATCCTTTCAACTCTTGAACTCTGTACCCCAACATATCAGACTCTCGCTTACTGTTGAAATCTTTTAAAGGAAGTTGAAGACTCACCTCTTCCGACAAGCCTACAACCTGCAGTAATCCCCGCTCCACCATACTGTGCCCTGACCTACTGTATCCTCATCTATCCCCTATTGACTGTTTGTGCGCCCTCACGGGCAGGGTCCTCTCTGCTCTTGTACCAGTCAGTGACATCTTTTCACATGTAAAACGCAATGGAATAAATGACACTATAATAATAAATAATAATAATTATGTTACTTGTACTCTGGGTCAATTGATGGTGACTTCCCCTAAATTGATGTGTTTTGACAGTTTTAGTCCCATTTGAGAGTGTTGTGTATAAGTTTGGTTTTGGCACCCATTGAATCCAATGGCGTTTGCCAATGTTTGGCCAATATTAGACAATTGGATTGGCAAATATTGCAAAAACGGCAATTGTAATCTGAAACAAATACTGAAATGTTCACTCGTCTCTAATCAGAAACACCCTTAAAATAATTATGTGGGTGTTGCATCATGGTCTCCCTGATGATATGGTGGCGGAGGATGAGGAGAAAGAGGAGGGCAACATAAATTAGAACAATTCCTGAAGGGTATAACCATGTCTGGGTGTGAAGGGATGCATGGGTATATCTCAACTCATCTCTCTCACCCACCAAACTGTCTACAGTTCTGCACTGGCCTATATCTCTTACCTTCTTTCTATGTATCACCCCTCCTGTTCTCTTCGGCAACTGATTTAAGACTGACCTCCTCCTTAATCAGAACCTCACATCTCTGTCTCCAAGAATTGTCTGGTGCCATGCCAGTTTTCTGTAATGCCCAAAATGCGTACAACACGATGGTCACGGTAAAGGCAGTGGAACATAAAGTCGGACTTGTGTGCCAGACTGCCAACAGCCAAGACTTCCCTGTTCTCACCAAGAGTATGACTGCATATGTTCTCTTCCTCCTCCTCCTCCTCCTCATTTTCACTCAATCTTCATTGAGATGAGATGAGGCTGGCCTGGGTAGCATCACCCTGTATAGTTCCTTGCTCTGAAAGCAATGCCTCCTTTTTAATTGTGATCAGTAAGTATTTCAGGAGACAGAGAAGCGGGATGGTGATACTAATTATGGCATCATCACTGCTCACCATCTTGGTGCAGTCCTCACAGTTTTGGAGGACAGCACAGATGTCAGACATCCATGCCTACTCATCAGCTCTTATCGGCGGAGTCTGACCAGAGAGCTGACGGACGTTTTGAAGCTAGTACACAACAACTGCTCTCTGCTGCTATAAATCATTCCAAACATCTGTAACATCTGCAAAGTTGATTTCCAATTCATAGTCCAATTGCACACAAGTCGGTGAGCTGCAAGCTGCAAATGCTGCTGAAGCAATGCCAGGGGGGCGGAAGCTGTAGCTGACTTTCTGAAATGGGCACACATGTGGCGTAATTTCACAAGCCGCTCTGGCAGATCCGTGTAAATTTTGTGAAACTGCAGAACCACTAATTTTAGCACATTGGCCATGCATGGTACATGTGCAAGCTTGCCTAGCTTCAGAGCAGCCACCAGGTTCTTCTATACAGGTGATACAGCTTTCAGCAACTCTGTAACGGTGTGCGGTTTGTTTCCTAAGGATAAAGTCCTGCTTATTGTTATTGGCACACACGATGTTAAAGTAAATAATCTGGAATATGTCCTTAAAAAATGAATCAAGTGATGGCGATGTAGGCTGAAGAGGAGGAGGAGAAGGTGGTGCAGGAGCTGTAAAATGTAGGAGAAACCCTGATTGACCCAGGGTCCACAATTCTCTGCATCGGAAGGACGTGTTTCATCATAGGGTCCCACTGGGACCCGGTTTCCACAATATTAACCCAGTGGAATGCATCAGTGAGATAATCCGTTCCTGGCCACATTCACTTGTCCACATGTTTGTGGTTAGGCGTTCATTCCCACTTAAGTGCACTGGGGATTGCACGGGTAATGTTCTGGGTCCCACACTTGTGGAAGGTGGAGACGATACCGGGAGAAATAGTGGCGGCTGGGGATCGAGTATGGACACCTGGCCACCACCGCCATGAGGTTAAGAAAGCATCTGCCTTCAAGAGCCTAAAAGCATACTTGCACTTGGTTTCCAAGGTCTGTGGTAGGGACAACTGAACACTGTGATGGGACAAGTATGTGGACGGTGATGCGTGCAAGTCTGCAATGGAAGGTGCAGGGCGGGAGGCATCTTCACATGTGCCATGGACAGGGGATTAGCGTGCACACACAACAGCGGAAGAGTCAGTGGTGTCACCTACAGACAGTGTTTATGAACCTTGGTGTTCGACTTAGCTTGCCGGATGCTTTGTTGTCATGTGCCTGAGCATGCTGGTGGTGGTCAGGCTGGTAGTTTTGGTGCTCTTGCTGATGCAGGCCTGGCAGATGTTGCAAATAGCCTTTTTGGGGTTATCTGAACAGTCTTTAAAAAAGAACCAGACTCATGAAGACTTAACAGTTGTACTGGCAACATCCATCATGTTGGTGTTCTGGGGAGCAGTTGCCCACCTTGTGTCAGTGGCCACCACATGGCTTGTTCCTGCCTGTTGTGGTGCTACTCCTCCCTCCCCCACTGTGCTGCTGTCCTCGCTCTACATGTCCCCTTGCCTGGTTGGGTCAGTGACTTCATCGTCCATCGCTTCTTTTTCCACTTCTGTACCCTGGTCCTCCTCCTGAATTTCTATTCATTGTGTCTCATCATTATCCACCTCTTGCGACAGTAATTGCACCTTCCCACCATCACCTTAGGGTGACCATGGCTGCTCAAATCGCTACATGCGATCTTCTGTTGCCCTGCTCAAAGCTGGTCGGTCGAGAGGCTCGAGTCTATCGATGGAAAAGTGAACAGCTCTTGGGGTAACCCTGGACTCTAATCTCCCTTTCAAACCACATATCCAAGCTCTTTCCACTACCGAGCGGACAGAGCGAAAGGCCAGAATCTATAAATGAGACGATGAACAAAACAGCTCTTCGGAGTGTCCAAGTGTGGAATCAGTTGTCTCAGGGCACACAAAATGGTGGGAGACAGGAGGATCAGGGTGAGGAAAATGCCAACTCCAAGTAAAAAAAATCTCCCGGATCTGCACATTCCTCAACCAAGAATCTACAAAAACACTAGTGAACACCATCATCATCTCCCTTCTCGATGACTGCAACCTCCTGCTCTGTGGCCTCACTTCTAACACTCTTGCATTCCGCAAATTTATCCTAAACTCTGTGTTATGGGGATGGTTGCAAAGAACTTTATTAATAATGGAAAGCAAGCGAACCCGGGGTCCGTGATGCAGCCTGGAAGACTGCGGCTGAATACCTTCCGGGTAGAAGGAAAAACAGCGAACTAATATATTTCAATCCCTCCCGTGTTACAGCACACCGGGACGGGAATAGGGATTCACACTATCTCCGTTAACAACACGAGAGATGTGCGAAAGGTAATGTAGCTGTAGCCCTGTTAACTGCACAGGGGCTACGCAGTAGGCGCTAGGATGCGTGTGTGATACACACTGGCGTATACGTGCTCCCAGCCGGAGTGCTACCGGACTGAGGAGTAACTCTCCACATGGCTTACAGGTGGTGCCGGGGATATGACATCTGCAGACTGCTTGGGCTGTATTGTGACCCCTTTGTCGGAGCCAGACTGCCAGACGAAGCTACCTGCCTCCCTCCATCTAAGGCTGCCTATTCCCCTCTAAACCTGCCTAACCGAAGCTAAGGCACACGTGGAGCCCAAACGACCAAGCATCCACACAACAACACCATAACAGCTCAATGATCAGAGCGCGCCGCCATGTTTGTGGGCGGGCTATTTAAAGATTAAGCCCTGCCCACCGTCGCACTATTAGAGACATCACCAACGACCAATCAGGCGGTGCCAGGTCACCGGATCAGCTGACTCCCAAACCACCAATCACGGTCCGCCATGTAGTGCATTGAATCCTGAACTTAGGCTGTAGCAGCCCTGTTTCCTTCCGCAACCTACACTTCATGCTGCTAGGAACAAAGACCCAAGAGACAACCTGCACATCTCGTGCACCAGCTAGGCGTTGGGACCGACAGCGATGCTGAGGAGCATCTGCCCCGGCTGGACCAGAATCCACTGATGATTCTGAACCCATTTCAGATCCAGCAAACGCCTGACACCTAACATTATCCCCCCTTATAACATCCACCTCCACTAGACACTCATATTCCTCAATGAGCAGTGGAACAGGAATGTGGTCCACTGCTTCCCAGGAACGATCCTCAGATCCATGGCCCCTCCAGTGTACTAGGTAATATTTTTTCCCACGAACCATCTTAGACCCCACAATCACCTGTACCTCAAAATCATCACCCCTGGTGTCTGAAGCAGGTTGAGGTTCAGAGAATTTTGTCAGGCGAACTGGCTTAAGGAGCGACACATGAAAAGTGTCGTGAATCCTCATGTGTCGTGGTAACTGTAACCGGTACACTACGGGGTTTATTTGGTCCAAAATTTTGAAAGGACCAATAAAACGGGGGGGCAAACTTAGAAGATTCCCCGCATACTCTGATATTGCGAGCCGGGAGCCACACCCTGTCACCCGGAGAGAATCCGGGGGCTGGACGGTGATGAGTGTCAGCCGACTCTCTCACCTGATTCTTGGAGGCCAATAAAGCATCCTGGGTATGGTCCCAAACCTCCCGCGCCTCCAGAGCCCAATTTCTGACCCAGGTTCCACAGAGGAAACTGGCATAGGACCTGGGACTCATGGATGTTGGCCATTATTTAGAAGAAACGGAGTCTGACCTGTGGAATCCGCCACTTCGTTGTTTAGAGCAAACTCTGCCCAAGGGAGCAATATCGCCCAATCATTATGGTTGGCCGAAACGAAATGGCGCAAGTATGTCACAAGCATCTGGTTAGTGCGTTCCACCAGACCATTGGTCTCCGGGTGATAGGCAGTAGAAAGATTCAGTTCAATGCTAAGCAAATTGCACAATTCTTTCCAGAACCGGGAGGAAAACTGTGGACCCCGGTCACAGACAATCCTATCAGAGATGGAAAACGTGACGAATGAACAATGGTGCCAGAACCCGGGAAGAAGGGACCCTAGGCAGAGGAACCAGGTGAACCATCTTAGAAAATGGTCAGAAACCACCCATATTGTCATGTTTCCCCGGGACTCAGGTAACTCGACAATGAAGTCCATCCCAACCAGCTCCCAAAGTCTATCCGCCACGGGTAACGGATGAAGAAGAGCAGCCGGCCACTGACGGGACAATTTATTCCTCACACAGGAGACACACACTTGAACATATTCCTTAATGTCCTGGGGTAACCGAGGCTACCAATACTTCCGTTGGAGAAACTCCGTGGTACGTTTTACCCCAAAATGACCTCAGATTTTAGAGGCATGTGCCCAGTAGAGCATCTCATTTTGTAAATTAGGAGGTACGAAGGTCCTCCCAGGGGGAACCTGGTTTAGGGACACTGGAGCCACCGTCCGCATACACTCCGGAGGAACAATAAGCCTGGGCTCGTCATCGTCCTCAGTAGTGTTGAGCCACCCCCGTAGTGTTCGAGTTCGGTTCGGTTCGTCGAACACCCGTGTGTTCGCCGAACTGTTCGTCGAACTGTTCGTCGAACACCTTCGAACACCGTTAAAACCAATGGCAGGCAAACAAAAACACATAGAAACACATAGAAAACACCTTCAAAGGTGTCCAAAAGCTGACAAACTGCTCAGAAGACACAACTAACACATGGAAAAGTGACAAGTACATATAGTCATGCGAAAAGAAAAGAGGTGGAGGAGTAAAAGGATGGGGAGACACAGATATAGGCATGTCATGCCCTTCTAAAATCCAAAAATTGAGAAGCCGAGACGGCCAGTCCGCTCCTGCCCGTGCCACCTCCGTGTCGCCGGGTTTGTGCCAGAGCCGCGGTGAACCCTGACGGCCAGCCACCCTCTCCCAATACTGGTGCCTGTCCGCTGGTGGGTCGAGAGAGCCCCCCTGTGGTGGAGGCAGCTCTAAGCTTTTTAATTTAAATTGTCCCTCTAATTTGAATGAATACACTTTAAATCCATTTACAAGGATCTATTGGAGGGCAAGTCTCATGCCAGCAGCCGCGTAATTCCAGCTCCAGTAGCGTCCACTAAAGCTGCTGCAGTTAAAAAGCTTTTATAAGGATCGAGCTCGGCTGTCCACCGCAAGGCATCCTAGTGCCAGTCCCAGCCCCTATGCCTTGGGGTGCCTCCTGATGCTCTTCACTAAGTATCCCGTGGTCCCGAAGCATTTCCTTTGAAAAAATTAAGTGTCCAAACTACAGGTGGTGTAGCTTGCTTAACAGCCGGGATAATCCGCTGACTAGCAGACACTGCTACTAGGCACAAAGTATTTCCTGGGCTAGATGCAGTTAAAAATTTGTAAGTAGATACTCTCGTTGGATGCTGAGAAAGCATTCCATAGAGTCTCCTGGCACGCCATATATGATTCTCTTAAAAAGCTTGGGGTAGGGGTCTAGGGGACCCTTTTATAGCCAAAATCACGGCCCTGTATCACAATACGTCACCTAGGCTGAAGATAAATGGAACTGTAGCACCGAGGGCTCGGTTGCTACAGACGTATTGCACCTCACCCAGAGGTGTCATATCTCACTCTCAGATAAGGATGGAGTGTGGATCAGGACCCGACACCTGCATGCATTACACCACATTGCCGTGGGGCAGGGCGACCAATATGCCCCTGAGATGGGCACGACAGTCCCTGTCCCTGGCTGGAGTGGGGGGAGGGAACACTGAGGAAGGGGAACCCTGCAGTGCAGGAGCAGGGAGGAAGCAGTTCCTGGGTGCATTGAGAAGGGAGTATAAAAGGTGGGCACCATCTTAGTTCAGTGCAGAGAAGTCTGAGCAGAAGTGGCAGGGAGCAGGGGCTCTGCATGAGCTCTGCTCCGGAGGCGGGCCTAGTAACAGAGGCCCAGGCCTGCAAGAGGGAGAAGGAAGGAAGAGGAGCGGAGAAGGCTCCAGGAACAAGGAATGAAGGGATCCCAGGGGTGCGGACGGGCGAGTCGCCACCGCACGCCCGAATCCACCTGCGTGGAGGGGTCAGGCCAAAGGGGGAGACCGGTCCCCGAACTAGTGGAGGCAGGAAACGACCCTCAGCTAGAAACCGGAGGCTCTGACATTTTATGTGGCGCAGCCCCTTGCTCCACCCGCTAGGAAGGCACCACATAGGGTCAGGGAAACTGGCGCCAAGTTTACCAAGAGGAGGCCCGAGGCAGCCGGACAGAAGTGTTGGTAAGAAAGGCCAGACAAAGGACACACAAAGGGGGTCCTGTGAAGCGCTCCAAAGTTATCTGGGAGTTGTCTGAGCCCCTCACCTGGTGAGCACAGTACGACGTGGGCAGCCGTTACCTGCAGACGTGGTCTGGATAATAAGAACTGTGAGTAAAGGCCCTGAACTGCATCACTGACTCCGTGTCGTTACTGCTGCTGCCCTGCACCATCACCCCCATCCTCCGCATACACTGCCCTGAGGCTATACTCCTCCCGTGGGGAGTTATGCTACGCTCTGCTGCACCCACAACACCAGCCTTAGCGGTCTGCCCTGTAGCGGCGGTTCACTCTGACCGCAATCCACGGGTGGCGTAGTCGGACATTTAAACATCAAAACCACATAAATAGTTCCGCCACTGGTTTGACCGCCCTGAGCCACGGAACCGGATCGCCGCCACGAAGACTACAACCACCACCATCCACCAAAAAGGGTCCGGCTCCGGGTGTCCCAAGGCCCAGGGGGTGCGTCAGAACATTTTCATCACCTTTCACAATCACCAATGGGACAAGGCAGGGATGTCCTCTGTCCCCTCTCTTATATATCCTAGTGACGGAGCACCTGCTCTCATCAATTCGCCATAACCCCAATATTAGGTGGATTGAGGTGGGAGGCACCGAGTACAAGTGCTCTCTATTTGCTGATGATGTCCTAGTATATATCACTCAATCACATATATCCATCCCTGCTGTTATGGCTGAAATAGATCACTTTGTTACATGGTAAAATTTTAAAATCAATGCAGCGAAGTCTGAGGCCCTCGATGTCTCCCTCCCTAAATCCATATAGGATTCCATCCAGTCCAACTTTCCCTTTGCCTGGCCCTCACAGGGTATCAAATACTTAGGAATTCCTATTCATAGAGAACTCTCCCATCTATGTTATCTTAATTTTGGGCCCTTTATTGAACAATTCCATACAGACCACGGTTGGCAAGTTGGAACTGTGAGATTCACTACGTGCACCACTGGTATTTTGTGGAAAAGCACATGTAAGATTCTGCAACAGTCTCTGCTGATACTCCTGCATGCGTGCATCCCTTTCTATGGCAGGAATAATTTCTGCAAATTTACTTTTGTACCGGGGATCTAACAGTGTGGCAACCCAGTAGTCAGGATTATTTCTAATTCTCACAATTCGAGGGTCATGTTGCAGGTAGTGCAGCAAGAAGGCACTCATGTGTGTTGCGCATCCAGGAGCACCAAGTCCCTGTTGTGTTGGTGGCGAGGTAACAATCATGCTTCCTTCCTCTGTCCTCTCCCCCCAACCTCGCACAACAGAAATGTGATCAAGGTCTCCCTCATCTGATGAGTCTTCCATCAGTTCGTCCTCCACTTCTTCCTGGGCTCCTGCACCTTCCTCACTAGTTTGGCTGCTACCATGCGCCCTGGTAAAATCATCTCCCCCACCCTCACATGCCTGCCGCCCTGGTGCTGCCGACCGTCTGGACCTTGCAGATGTTAGCCCTTCCGCATACAACTCCTCCTCCTCTATTTCCTCCACCTCCTCTTGTGCCACCACCTGACTCCGAATTCTGTTTAACATGTGCTCCAGCATGTAAATCACCGGAATAGTCATGCTGATAATGGCATCGTCAGCACTAAACATCTTCGTCGCCATTTCAAAACTGTGCAGAAGGGTGCATAGGTCCCTGATCTGAGACCACTCCTCCAGCGTGATTTGCCCCACCTCTGAATCTCGTTGGCCCAGGCTATACGTCAGAACGTATTGCACCAGGGCTTGTCGGTGCTGCCACAGTCGCTGCAACATGTGCAGAGTTGAATTCCACCGGGTAGGCACATCGCATTTTAGCCGGTGAAGTGGCAGGCCCAACGACTTCTGTAGAGATGTAAGTCGCTGAGCTGCGGGATGCGAACGGCGGAAATGAGCACACAGCGACCGTGCCCTCTGCAGAAGGCCATCTAGTCTGGGATAGTGGGCTAAAAATTGCTGGACAACCAGGTTCAACACGTGAGCCATACAAGGCACGTGTGTGACATTGCCCCGGCGAAGGGCCGCACCCAGGTTTGCAGCATTGTCGCACACGGCCTTCCCTGGTTTCAGGTCCAGTGGAGACAACCATTCATGAAATTGGTTCTCCAGAGCTGACCACAACTCCTCAGTTGTGTGACTCACATTTCCCAGACATTTCAATGTAAAAACCGCCTGATGACGTTGAGCCCTACTGCCAGCATAGTAAGGAGGTGTGCAGGATCCCTTCTGCGCAGTTAGAAAGCTTGTGGCATGACCAGACAGGCTTTGGGTGCAGGTGGAAGACCGAGAGGAGGTTGAGGAGGCAGAAGCAGTGGAGGAAAAATGACATAAAGAGGATTGACGCACAACTCGTGGGGACGGCAAGACTTGGACAGCAGCCCCGTGTCCTGCTGTCACCATAGTTACCCAGTGCCCAGTCAGCGACATGTAACGCCCCTGTCCATGCCTACTCGTCCAAGTGTCTGTGGTGAAATGCACCCTGTCACACACAGAGTTTCTCAAAGAAGCGGTGATGTTGTGTGCGACATGCTGGTGGAGCGCAGGCACACCTTTCTTTGAGAAGTAGTGCCGACTGGGCATCTGGTACTGGGGCACTGCGACGGACATAAGGTCTCGAAAATCCTCTGTGTCCACCAGGCGGAAAGGCAGCATTTCTGTAGCCAAGAGCTTGCAGATGGTGAAATTCAACCTCTTAGCTTTCTCATGGCTAGGAGGAAATGGTCTTTTACTTGTCCACATCTGAGGGACCGAGGGCTGGCTATTGTGCTTAGACGGGGTTGATAAGGGTGTCCCCGGCAAACTGCCGGTCTGTGAGGAAGATGCAGGCGGACATGTTAGGTTGCCTTGATCCAAAGGTGGTGCTATCGATGTCGGACAGCGCTCAAGACCAGCTGGTGTTACCACCTCCAAAGAAAATGATGACCTGCCAATCACGCTGGCTGTTGCGGGTAAAGAGGTGGCAGGTCTGCGCCCCAAAACAGGTGTGACTGCTGTCTCCCCAGTCACAGAGGATGAAGAGGCCGCGGATGCACAAGATATGGCAGACGGTGGTTGGCCCGGCCGGCTAGACCGCATTGTAGCACACTGAGCTTCCCACTGCAACTTATGCTTCATGTCCATGTGCCGGTTCATGCATGAAGTACTCAAACTATGTATTTTTTGGCCTCTACTTAGCTTTTGCTGACAAATGTTACAGATAACACGAGTTGGGTCATCTTTATCGATCTGAAAAAATGCCCAGGCTATGCAAGGCTTAGCACCCATGCGACCTGAAGAGCCACCACGACTTGTGGTGAGAGGCAGAGTTGTGTTTGAGGATGCAGTTGTTGACGTGCTTCCAGTACTACGTCTCTGTCCAGGAAGGCGCAACCTGACCTCGTCGTCACTAGCATCTTCCTCCACCTCCTCTTCTGACCTCATCTCTTGGCTGACTGTGGGTTGACAGTAAGTGGGATCTCCGACCTCATCATCATCACCCTGTGCGTTATCACACCCGTCGTCCTCAGAGCCAACCTGTTCCTGCCCTGACAAAAAACTAAAGTTGTCGCTCCAATCAGGTATTTGAGTCTTATCATCGTCTTCCTCATTGTCTCCACCAACAGGAGTTACAGTTTGGGAATGAGGGTCTACATTATGGTCAGAACCTTCTGCGTCTGGTCCTGGATCCGACTCATAAAGATTCTGGGCATCAGTGCAGATCATTTCCTCGTCTGGATTCACAGAAGCGCTGGAGTCGACCTCTGATTCCCAGGCTATAGTATGAGTAAACAGCTCTGCAGACTCAACCATCTGTTCTACCTCATACTCAGACGGGCAGCTGGAGATTTGGGAGCTGTGAGGAAGCAAGTGCGATTTGGGTGACACCTTTGAGGACTGGAGTATTTGTGATGTTGAAGTTGATGTGGAGGAGAGCCCACTTAAAGGAGCACTTGATATCCGTTGAAGCACCTGCTGTTTTTATGCCTCATCTGGAATTTGTAGCGATTGGCGTGGCCGTAAGAAAGGGATCTTATCACATTGTCCGCTAAAAGAAGTAGACATTTTAGTTTGGCTGGAAGATGGTCTTTCTTCTGCACCTACCCCACGGACACAACCTTTTTTCCCCTTCCCAACACGCCTATTCCCCTTTCCACCAGCAGCAGGCCTTTTTCCACTCATTTTGGTGGTTAACTAATTCACAACTCTGGAGTTGTTTGCACAAAAAAACAATGGATGGTAACCGAGCAGAGCTGAGTGGCCAAACTGTGGTATTAGGCCAAAACTATTGGCTGGGTTAGATGCAGAAAAAAATTATTTTTAATTTGCAACCTGATGGAGGTCAGTATAGATGGACTAATAGACCAAGTCCCACACACCGCTAGAAGCCCAAATATTTTTTCAGAGCTAGATGCAGAAATTTTTTTTATTCAATTTGCAACCTGATGGAGGTCAGTATAGATGGACTAATAGACCAAGTCCCACACACTGCTAGAAGCCCAAATATTTTTTCAGAGCTAGATGCAGAAAAAAATTATTTTTAATTTGCAACCTGATGGAGGTCAGTATAGATGGACTAATAGACCAAGTCCCACACACCGCTAGAAGCCCAAATATTTTTTCAGAGCTAGATGCAGAAAAAAATTATATTCAGTTTGCAACCTGATGGAGGTCAGTATAGATGGACTAATAGAATGATGCTATGCCCAAAAGATTTTACTTCACTAGGTGCAGTAAAAAAATTGGTATTCTATACACAGGTGGTATATCTTGCAACACAGATAGGCTACTCCACTGACTAACACACTCTGCAATAGGCCAAAAAGGATTAGCTTTGCTAGATTCAGCCAAATGCTGTGAAAAAAACTTGCACAGCACTGGCACAGACCTGCCTGGCAAAAACTGATAGGAACTGATGTAACCTAGTCCTGAAAAGGACTCCAATTACAATTAGTCTTTACTCCCACAATCTATCTATTTAAGAGCACAGACCTGCCTGATAAAAGTCGTAGGAAATGCTGTAACCTAGTCCTTAAAAGGACTGCAATCACAACTATTCCCTACTCCCAAGCTATCTGTATATTTGTGCGAAAATTGGCTTGAAATTAACAAGGTATAGCGCACACAGCAACAGCGGTGCCGTCTAACACGCAGCTGCAGCAGTGAGAAAATGGTGGCGACGGGGAAAATGGCTTGGTCTTATAGGGCAAGGACATGTGACATACACTGCCAATCACACATGCCCTTGCTTGTGTGAAAAAAAGCACTTCGCTCCGTGTGTGCGCTGCTGATAGGCTGACAGATTGCACCTCCCCACTGCAAATGCGGGAAAGAGAAAAAAAAATGGAGATCTTCATTGTTCCTGCAGAGATCCATCCCCTGCCCCTCCCCCCGCCCCGCTGTACACTCAAACTGCGTATTAACATTAATTTTCATCATTACTGAGAAAAAATCCAGTTATGATTTTGGTGCACGAACAGTTATCGAACATAACCTCGAACAGCCGAATTTTTCTCAAATTGTTCGTGTTCGCCGACCGGGTCGAACACCGCCCAAAACAGCTCGAATTTGAGATTGGCGAACAGTTCGAGTAGAACAACGCTCATCTCTAGTCCTCAGCCGTATCCATGGACCAGGACAAAGCGTCCGCCCAAGGGTTCTTTTTCCCTTTTAAAAAGTGAATGGAAAAATTGAATTAGGAAAAGAAAAGAGACCACCTGGCCTGCCTCGGGTTAAGACGCTGCGCCGTCTGTAGGTACGAAATATTTTTATGATCGGAATATACCACGAAAGGATGTTTAGCTCCCTCCAAGAGGTACCTCCATTCCGACAAAGCCATCTTAATAGCAAGTAGTTCTTTGTCCCCAATAGTATAAATCCTCTCTGCTGGAGAGAAGGTCTTGGAGAAGAAAAAACATGGTCTTGTCCGACCCTGTTCATTCTTTTGAGAGAGAACCGCTCCTGCTCCGATGGAGGAAGCGTCGACCTCTAAGAAGAACGGCTTGTACACATCCGGGCGATGGAGAATGGGAGCTCTAGAAAAATAGGATTTAATCTCTCAGAATGCCTCAGATGTCTCTTTAGACCAATTCTTTGGATTGGCACCCTTCCTGGTTAAAGCGGCCAAAGAAGCCACCAGTGTGGAAAAATGTGGTATGAACTGCCGGTAGTAGTTGATAAAGCCCATGAAGCGTTGTACCGCTTTAAGAGAATGGGGCTCCTGCCAGTTCTGTACCGCCACAAATTTTTGTGGTTCCATAGCTAATCCCTTTCTGGATATGATGTAGCCCAGGAACGGTAGAGACTCTTGTTCGAACTGGCATTTCTCCAACTTACAATACAGAGAATTTGCACGCAAGCGTTCAAAAACTCTGTGAACATCCTCTCTGTGTGTGGAGGGGTCTGGGAAAAATATAAGGATATCATCAAGATAGACTACCATGGATGATAGCAGCAAATCCCGAAAGATATCATTGACAAAATCCTGAGAAACAGCAGGGGCATTGCATAACCCGAAAGGCATGACGAGATACTCGTAATGACCATCACGAGTGTTAAAAGCTGTTTTCCACTCGTCACCCTCACGGATTCGCACAAGATTTTATGTCCCTCGCAAGTCCAATTCTGTGAAGATGTTAGCCCCTTACAACCTGTCAAATAGTTCAGAAATAAGGGGCAGAGGGTACTTATTTTTGATGGTGATGGCATTTAATCCTCTGTAATCAATGCAGGGACGTAAATCACCCTCTTTCTTCTGGACGAAGAAAAACCCCGCTCCAGCAGGAGAGACCGATTTTCTGATAAACCCGCGGGCCAGGTACTCTTTGATATAATCAGACATGGCCTGGGTCTCGGAGACAGACAGGGGATAAACCCTACCACGAGGAGGCTCTGTGCCGGGGACCAAATCAATAGGACAGTCATACGGTCGGTGGGGAGGTAAAGTCTCTGCAGCCTTTTTAGAAAAGACATCCGCAAAACTCTGATATTGCACAGGAAGAGCAGATAAGTCATTAGACGGCTCTGAGACTACACTCCAAGCGGCCATAACCATACACTGAGAAGCACAATTCTCACCCCAGGAAGAAATTCTCCCCGTATTCCAGTCAATGTGTGGAGTGTGACAACGTAGCCATGGAAGACCCAATAGCACCTCATCTAATCCACCAGGAATAATAAGGAAGGAGATAACCTCCTGGTGACCCTGAGGAAATGACATGGTGAGGGGAATCGACTGGTGAGTGATTTGCATGTCCAGCAGTGAACCATTGACCACCCTAATGTTCATTGGTTCTGGCAGTAACTCCATAGGGATGGCATGCCTCTGGGCAAACGTTGATGACAAAAAATTGCCATTGGTGCCAGAATCCACCCACGTCCTGGCAGCAACCGTGGTTGTTCCGAAGAACATTGTCACCTCATACAATAATTTGGAGGAAAAAGCCCCAGAATCTAACACACCTCCTCCAACGGTGTTTAGACACCTTCGTTTCCCGCCCGCTTGGAACCCTTATTAATGGGGTACTCCAAGAGATGTGCAGGTCTGAAATTAGGAGACTTAGACTTAGTCTGGGATATATCCATAGCCTCAGACTCCGGGTCGGGAGCCGAGGGTTTGGAAATAGGTCTAGAGAATGAAGGTGCCAACCGATACCAAGGTCTGGCGGCCTCCAGCTCTAACTTGCATTCTGCATGACGAAAATCTATTCGGTTAGCGAGAGTAATTAACTCTTCCAGAGAGATTGGAATCTCTCTGGTAGATAGAGCATCTTTAATATGCCCAGCCAGACCCTTCCAGAACACCAGGAATAGCGACCGCTCAGACCAATCCAGTTCAGCCGCTAAGGTTCTGAACTGGACGGCATAATGGATGGCGGTGGCCAAACCCTGGACCAAGGCAAGAAGCTTAAGAGAATCAAACAGAGAGAAAGAGGACATGCACCAGAGCAGTGATCACCAAAATAAACAATTAGAAATAAACAATGAATTTCTTAGATATCAAACACATCAATTTATTTTCTTTGAATGTCTCCTGACACATACAATAAATAAGGAACATACCAAAAAGAATTTTAAAACACCATTAAAAATAGTGGAGAAAACCACTACTTGAGGAACCAACTACTCCAGAAACCTTCCTATAATATTGTAGAATGAAATACACAAAAATGCAAACAAACAAATCAGCCCGCACAGGCTATATAAAATGTCTGTGATGGTCAATATTGCACAAACCCTGTATTGTACACACCCAAAAAATGCTAAAAAGAATATAAGATACACAAGCAATTATATAATAGAAATGCAACCTCAGGTACTTGTGAGCTAGTTAATGCTTTATCCCCTTATGCAGGGTGCCAGGCCAGTAATGTGATAAGGTTGTAGATAGGTTAATAGGGTTATACCCTTTACCTCACACTGGCGAATGCCCCCGCAAAATCAATCGCCCAAATAGTTCAAGCAGCCAAATCTGCCCCTTACAAATATGGAGAACTAATTCTGCAGCATGACCCTAGGCAAAGAATACAGAAATTCAGACAGCCTGTGCATTGGAAGGTGTAGCTGGGACCCCAGTGCTCAATGCGTGTCACCACTCACGGTGGCTTCATCAGGGGCATGTAAGGTACAATTCCCTGAAGCTTAAGAGAAGAGTTAAGCGGTGTTCGACTCGAACTGTTTGCCAATCTCAAATTCAAGCTGTTTTGGGCGGTGTTCGAGCCGTTCGATGAACCCGAACAATTTGCAAAAAATTTGGCTGTTCAAGGATATGTTCGATGACTGTTCGTGCACCAAAAGCGTAACTGGATTTTTTCACAGTAATAAAGTTAATCAATGTTAATAGACAGTTTCAGTGAAGAGTGGGCGGGGGGAGGGGCAGGGGATGGATCTCTGCATAAATAATGCGAATCTCCATTTTTTTTTCTTTCCCGCATTTACAGTGGGGCGGTGCAGTCTGTCAGCCTATCAGCAGTGCTCACAAGCAGTGAAGTGATTTTTTATCACACAAGCAAGGGCATGTGTCATTGGCTGTGTATGTTACATGTCCTTGCCCTATAAGACCCAGCCATTTTCCCCGTTGCCACCATTTTCACACTGCTGCAGCTGAGTGTTAGATGGCACTGCTGCAGCTGTGGGCGCTATACAGGATAACTGTGTGAATTGGGAGCAAATTTGCTGTTAATAATAAAGATAGGTTTAGGGAGTAGGGACTAGTTGTAATTGCAGCCATTTTGAGGGCTAGATTACAGCAGTTCCTAGCAATTTTTGCCAGGCAAGTCTGTGCCAGTGCTGTGCAAGTCTTTTTTACAGCATTTGGCTAAATGTAGCTAAGCCAATCCTTTTGGGCCTGTAGCAGTGTCTGTTAGTCATCGGAGTAGCCCATCTGAACCAAGCTACACCACTGTGTATCAAATAACATTTTTTTACTGCATTTAGCCCAGGAAATCCTTTTGGGCCTGTAGCAGTGTCTGTTAGTCATTGGAGTAGCCCATCTGAAGCAAGCTACAACACCTAAGTATCAAATAACCATTTTTTACTGCATCTAGCCCAGTAAATCCTTTTGGGCCTTTAACAGTGTCTGTTAGTCATTGGAGTAGCCCATCTGAACCAAGCTATACCACCTAAACATGAAATAATTTTTTACAGCATCTAGCCCAGTAAATCCTTTTGGGCCTGTAGCAGTGTCTGTTAGTCACTGGAGTAGCCCATTTGAACCAAGCTACACCACCTAAATATCAAATAACATTTTTTTACTGCATCTAGCCCAGTAAATAATTTTGGGCCCGTAGCAGTGTCTGTTAGTCATTGAGTAGCCCGTGTGAACCAAGCTATACCACCTGTGTATCAAATAACATTTTTTTACTGCATCTAACCCAGTAAATCCTTTAGGGCATGTAGCAGTGTCTGTTAGTCATTGGAGTAGCCCATGTGAACCAAGCTATACCACCTGTGTATCAAATAACAATTTTTTACTGCATCTAGGCCAGTAAATCCTTTTGGGCCTATAGCAGTGTCTGTTAGTCATTGGAGAAGCCCACCTGAACCAATATACCCCACATGAACCAATATACACCACCTAAGTATCAAATAACAATTTTTTACTGCATCTAGCACAGTAAATCCTTTTGGGCCTGTATCAGTGTCTGTTAGTCATTGGAGTAGCCCATCTGAAGCAAGCTACAACACCTAAGTATCAAATAACCATTTTTTAACTGCATCTAGCACAGTAAATCCTTTTGGGCCTGTAACAGTGTCTGTTAATCATTGAAGTAGCCCATCTGAACCAAGCTACACCACCTAAACATCAAATAACAATTTTTTTACAGCATCTACCCCAGTAAATCCTTTTGGGTCTGTAGCAGTGTCTGTTAGTCACTGGAGTAGCCCATTTGAACCAAGCTACACCACCTAAGTATCAAATAACATTTTTTTACTGCATCTAGCCCAGTAAATAATTTTGGGCCTGTAGCAGTGTCTGTTAGTCATTGGAGTGGCCCACCTGAACCAATATACAACATCTAAGTATCAAATAACAATTTTTTACTGCAACTAGCCCAGTAAATCCTTTTGGTCCTGTAGCAGTGTCTGTTAGTGATTGGAGTAGCCCATCTGAACCAAGCTACACCACCTAAACATCAAATAACAATTTTTTACAGCATCTAACCCAGTAAATCCTTTTGGGCCTGTAGCAGTGTCTGTTGGTCATTGGAGTAGCCCATCTGAGCCAAGCTACACCACCTAAGTATCAAATAACAATTTTTACTGCATCTAGCCCAGTAAATCCTTTCGGGCCTATAGCAGTGTCTGTTAGTCATTGGAGAAGCCCACCTGAACCAATATACCCCACATGAACCAATATACACCACCTAAGTATCAAATAACAATTTTTTACTGCATCTAGCCAGTAAATCCTTTTGGGCCTGTATCAGTGTCTGTTAGTCATTGGAGTAGCCCATCTGAAGCAAGCTACAACACTTAAGTATCAAATAACCATTTTTTAACTGCATCTAGCACAGTAAATAATTTTGGGCCTGTAGCAGTGTCTGTTAGTCATTGGAGTAGCCCATCTGAACCAAGCTACACCACCTAAGTATCAAATAACAACTTTTGACTACATCTAGCCCAGTAAATCCTTTTGGGCCTGTAGCAGTGTCTGTTGGTCATTGAGTAGCCGATCTGAACCAAGCTACACCACCAAAGTACCAAATATCAATTTTTTACTGCATCTTGCCAAGTAAATCCTTTTGGGCCTGTAGCAGTCTCTGTTAGTCTTTGGAGTAGCCCATCTGAACCAAGATACACCACCTAAGTATCAAATAACAATTTTTACTGCATCTAGCCCAATAAATCCTTTTGGGCCTATAGCAGTGTCTGTTAGTCATTGGAGAAGCCCACCTGAACCAATATACCCCACCTGAACCATTATACACCACCTAAGTATCAAATAACAATTTTTTACTGCATCTAGCTCAGTAAATCCTTTTGGGCCTGCAGCAGTGTCTGTTTGTCATTAGAGTAGCCCATGTGAACCAAGCTATACCACCTGTGTATCGAATAACAATTTTTTACTGCATCTAGGCCAGTAAATCCTTTTGGGCCTATAGCAGTGTCTGTTAGTCATTGAGTAGCCCATCTGAACCAAGCTACACCACTAAAGTATCAAATATCAATTTTTTACTGAATATAGCCTAGTAAATCCTTTTGGGCCTGTAGCAGTGTCTGTTAGTCATTGGAGTGGCCCACCTGAACCAAGATACAACATCTAAGTATCAAATAACAATTTTTTACTGCATCTAGCCCAGTAAATCCTTTTGGGCCTGTAACAGTGTCTGTTAGTGATTGGAGTAGCCCATCTGAACCTAGCTACACCACCTGTGTATCAAATAACAATTTTTTACTGCATCTAACCCAGTAAATCCTTTTGGGCCTGTAGCAGTGTCTGTTAGTCATTGGAGTAGCCCATCTGAACCAAGCTACACAACCTGTGTTTCAGAAAACTATTTTTTACTGCATCTTGCCCAGTAAATCCCTTTGGGCCTGTAGCAGTGTCTGTTAGTCATTGGAGTAGCCCATCTGAACCAAGCTACACCACCTAAGTATCAAATAACAATTTTTACTGCATCTAGCCCAATAAATACTTTTGGGCCTATAGCAGTGTCTGTAAGTCATTCGAGAAGCCCACCTGAACCAATATACCCCACCTGAACCAATATAAACCACCTAAGTATCAAATAACAATTTTTTACTGCATCTAGCCCAGTAAATCCATTTGGGCCTGCAGCAGTGTCTGTTAGTCATTAGAGTCGCCCATGTGAACAAAGCTATACCACCTGTGTATCAAATAACAATTTTTTACGGCATCTAGGCCAGTAAATCCTTTTGGGCCAGTAGTAGTGTCTGTTAGTCATTGGAGAAGCCCACCTGAACCAATATACCCCACCTGAACCAATATACACGACCTAAGAATCAAATAACAATTCTTTACTACATTTAGCACATTAAATCCTTTTGGGCCTGCAACAGTGTCTGTTAGTCATTGGAGTCGCCAACTTGAACCAAGATACAACATCTAAGTATCAAATAACAATTTTTTACTGCATCTAGCCCAGTAAATCCTTTTGGGCCTGTAGCAGTGTCTGTTAGTCATTGGAGTAGCCCTTCTTAACCAAGCTACACTACCTAAGTATCAAATAACAATTTTTTACTGCATCTAACCCAGTAAATCCTTTTGGGCCTGTAGCAGTGTCTGTTAGTCATTGGAGTAGCCCATGTGAACCAAGCTACACCACCTGTGTATCAAATAGCAATTTTTCCTGCATCTAGCTCAGTAAATCCTTTTGGGCCTATAGCAGTGTCTGTTAGTCATTGGACTAGCCCACCTGAACCAATATACCCCACCTGAACCAATATACACCACCAAAGTATCAAATAACAATTTTTTACTGCATCTAGCCCAGTAAATCATTTTGGGCCCTCATCAGTGTCTGTTAGTCATTGGAGTAACCCGTCTGAACCAAGCTACACCACCTAAACTTCAAATAACAATTTTTTACAGCATCTAGCCCAGTAAATCCTTTTGGGCCTGTAGCAGTGTCTGTTAGTCACTGGAGTAGCCCATTTGAACCCAGCTACACCACCTAAGTATAAAATAACATTTGTTTACTGCATCTAGCCCAGTAAATAATTTTGGGCCTGTATCAGTGTCTGTTAGTCATTGGAGTAGCCCATCTGAACCAAGCTACACCACCTAAGTATCAAATAACAATTTTTGACTGCATCTAGCCAAGTAAATCCTTTTGGGCCTGTAGTAGTGTCTGTTAGTCATTGAGTAGCCCATCTAAACCAAGATACACCACCAAAGTATCAAATAACAATTTTTACTGCATCTAGCCAAGTAAATCCTTTTGGGCCTATAACAGTGTCTGTTAGTCATTGGAGAAGCCCACCTGAACCAATATTCCCCACCTGAACGAATATACACCACCTAAGTATCAAATAACATTTTTTTACTGCATCTAGCCCAGTAAATCCATTTGGGCCTGCAGCAGTGTCTGTTAGTTATTAGAGTAGCCCATGTGAACCAAGCTATACCACCTGTGTATCAAAGAACAATTTTTTACTGCATCTAGGCCAGTAAATCCTTTTGGGCCTGTAGTAGTGTCTGTTAGTCATTGGAGTAGCCCATCTGAACCAAGCTACACCACATGTGTATCAAATAATAATTTTTACTGCATCTAGCCCAGTAAATCCTTTTGGGCCTATAGCAGTGTCTGTTAGTCATTGGAGTAGCCCACCTGAACCAATATACCCCACCTGAACCAATATACACCACCTAAGTATCAAATAACATTTTTTTACTGCATCTAGCCCAGTACATCCTTTTGGGCCTGTATCAGTGTCTGTTAGTCATTGGAGTAGCCCATCCGAAGCAAGCTACAACACCTAAGTATCAAATAACCATTTTTTACTGCATCTAGCTCAGTAAATCCTTTTGGGCCTGTAACAGTGTCTGTTAATCATTGGAGTAGCCCATCTGAACCAAGCTACACCACCTAAACTTCAAATAACAATTTTTTACAGCATCTAGCCCAGTAAATCCTTTTGGGCCTGTAGCAGTGTCTGTTAGTCACTGGAGTAGCCCAATTGAACCAAGCTACACCACCTAAGTATCAAATAACATTTTTTTACTGCATCTAGCCCAGTAAATAATTTTGGGCCTGTAGCAGTGTCTGTTAGTCATTGGAGTAGCCCATCTGAACCAAGCTACACCACCTAAGTATCAAATAACAATTTTTGACTGCATCTAGCCAGTAAATCCTTTTGGGCCTGTAGCAGTGTCTGCTAGTCATTGAGTAGCCCATCTGAACCAAGCTAAACCACCAAAGAATCAATCAACAATTTTTACTGCATCTAGCCCATTAAATCCTTTTGGGCCTATAGCAGTGTCTGTTAGTCATTGGAGAAGCCCACCTGAACCAATATACCCCACCTGAACCAATATACACCACCTAAGTATCAAATAACAATTTTTTACTGCATCTAGCCAAGTAAATCCATTTGGGCCTGCAGCAGTGTCTGTTAGTCATTGGAGTATCCCATCTGAACCAAGCTACACCACCCAAGTATCAAATAACAATTTTTACTGGATCTAGCCCAGTAAATCCTTTTGGGCCTATAGCAGTGTCTGTTAGTCATTGGAGTAGCCCACCTGAACCAATATACCCCACCTGAACCAATATACACCACCTAAGTATCAAATAACAATTTTTTACTGCATCTAGCCCAGTAAATCCTTTTGGGCCTGTAGCAGTGTCTGTTAGTCAATGGAGTAGCCCATGTGAACCATCAGTAGGGTTATCAATAACGGAACAACAAAAACATTAAACTTTAGGAGGGCGAAGTTTGATCAGCTGATAGAAAACCTTCAACTTATTGACTGGGACAAAGTACTTAATGAAAGGAATACGAATAGTAAATGGGAAACCTTCAAAAGAATTCTGAATACTCAGTGCAAGAGGTATATACCGTATGGGAATAAAAGGGCCAGAAATAAGAGGAAACCAATATGGTTGAACAAGAACGTAAAAGGGGCGTTAAATAGCAAAAAAGAGGCATTTAAGAGATTAAAACAGGAAAACTGTAAGGAGGCACTAATGTGTTACAAGGAAAAAACGAGAACCTGTAAAAAACAAATAAAAATAGCGAAGGAGGAAACAGAGAGACGTATTGCTAGGGAAAGTAGATCAAATCCCAAACTGTTCTTTACGTATATAAATAGTAAAAGGATTAAATCGGATAATATTGGACCGATAAAAAGTGAGGAAGGCAAAATCATAGAGAAAGATGAGGATAAAGCTAATCTATTAAATAATTTTTTTTCGACAACTTTCACAAAGGAAATAGAACTAACAGGAGAAATGAGTAGTGACAAGCTTAATCCTCCACTATGTATGACAAATCTAACCCAAGTTGGGGTACAGAAACGCCTCAGTAACATTAAAATAAACAAATCACCAGGACCTGATGGCATGCACCTACGGGTACTAAGGGAACTAAGTAATGTGATAGACAGACCGTTATATCTTATATTTAAGGACTCTGTTGAGACTGGGTCTGTACCACTTGATTGGCGACAAGCGAATGAAGTGCCAATATTCAAAAAGGGAGCGAAAAGTGACGCCGGAAACTATCGGCCGGTGAGTCTGATGTCCGTTGTGGGCAAAATTTTTGAAAGCGTCATTAAAGAGGCAATTACGGAGCATCTTGATGCTAATAATCTTTTAATCCCGAACCAACATGGATTCATGAGGAATCGCTCCTGCCAAACAAACCTGATTGACTTCTATGAGGAGGTTAGCTCTCGAGTAGATCAGGGGGAACCAGTGGATGTCGTGTATCTCGACTTCTCAAAAGCGTTCTATAGCGTGCCACATAATAGGTTGGTATACAAATTGAGAATGATGAGGCTGGGGGAAAATGTTTGCAAGTGGGTAGCTAACTGGCTAAGGGATAGAAGGCAGAGGGTGGTTATAAATGGAATATATTCAGATTGGCTAAGCATCACTAGTGGGGTACCACAGGGGTCTGTACTAGGCCCAATGTTATTTAATATCTTTATTAACGACATAGTCAAAGGGATAAATACTAAAATATCAATATTTGCAGATGACACAAAGTTATGTAAAACAATTAATACAAAAGAGGACAGTGCAGACCTACAGAGGGATTTGGATAAGCTGGGCAGGTGGAGCATTAAATGGCAAATGAGGTTTAGCGAGGAGAAATGTAAGGTCATACATATGGGAAGGAAAAATGGAAGTCACCAGTACTCACTGAATGGGAAATCATTGGGGAATTCAGAGATGGAGAAGGACTTGGGCATCTTGATTGATAGCAAACTAAATTGGAGTGCCCAAAGTCAGGCCGCTGCTGTAAGGGCAAACAGGGTAATGGGATGTATCAGAAGAGGTATAGCTGCAAAGGAGGAGAACATTGTTCTTCCACTGTACAAAGCTCTGGTCAGACCACACTTGGAATACTGTGCTCAGTTATGGGCCCCAATATATAGAAAGGATATAAATGAGCTTGAAAAGGTACAAACGAGGGCAACAAAATTAATAATGGGAATGGAGGGACTGCAATATCCAGAGAGGTTGGCAAAACTAGAACTATTCAGCCTGGAAAAGAGAAGGTTGAGGGGGGACATAATAAATGTGTACAAATATGTTAGGGGACAGCATAGAGATCTTGCCCATGATTTATTCAAAAGGAGGGATATTATGGTAACAAGAGGGCATTCACTAAGACTGGAAGAGAAAAGGTTTCAGCACCAGCATAGGAAGAGGTTCTTTACGGTAAGAGCAGTGAGAATATGGAATTCACTGAGTGAGGAGACGGTAATGTCGGATTCACTACACCAGTTCAAGCGGGGACTGGATGCATTTCTAGATACCAGGCAGATTTCAGCGTATACTTAAAAATAAAATAAAATAATAGGTTGATACAGGGATTTATTCTGACTGCTGGTTTCAGAGTCAGGAGGGAATTTTTCCTCAGGTGAAGATTGGCTAAATCATTTGGGGTTTTTGTCCTCTTCTGGATCAACTTTAGCAATTACAGAACTAACAGTTCGAGCTTGATGGACGCAAGTCTTTATTCGGCATTACAAACTATGTTACTATGTTACTATGTTAAGCTATAATACCTGTGTATCAAATAACAATTTTTTACTGCATCTAGGCCAGTAAATCCTTTTGGGCCTGTAGTAGTGTGTATTAGTCATTGGAGTAGCCCATCTGAACCAAGCTACGCCACCTGTGTATCAAATAACAATTTTTTACTGCATCTAGCCCAGTAAATCCTTTTGGGCCTGTAGCAGTATCTGATAGTCAATGGAGTGGCCAACCTGAACCAAGATACAACATATAAGTATCAAATAACAATTTTTTACTGCATCTAGCCCAGTAAATCCTTTTGTGCCTGTAGCAGTGTCTGTTAGTCATTGGAGTATCCCATCTGTAACAAGCTATACCACCTGTGTATCAAATAACAATTTTTTACTGCATCTAGCCCAGTAAAGCCTTTTGGGCCTGTAGCAGCGTCTGTTAGTCTTTGGAGTAGCCCATCTGAAGCAAGCTACACCACCTAAGTATCAAATAACAATTTTTTACTGCATCTAGCCCAGTAAATCCTTTTGGGCCTGTAGCAGTGTCTGTTAGTCATTGAAGTGGCCCACCTGAACCAAGAGACAACATCTAAGTATCAAATAACAATTTTTTACTACATCTAGCCCAGTAAATCCTTTTGGGCCTGTAGCAGTGTCTGTTAGTCATTGGAGTAGCCCATCTGAACCAAGCTACACCACCTGTGTATCAAATAACATTTTTTTACTGCATCTAACCCAGTAAATCATTTAGGGCCTGTAGCAGAGTCTGTTAGTCATTGGAGTAGCCCATCTGAACCAAGCTAGACCACCTGTGTATCAAATAACAATTTTTTACTGCATCTAGCCAGTAAATTCTTTTGGGCCTGTAGCAGTGTCTGTTAGTCATTGAAGTAGCCCACCTGAACCAATATACCCCACCTGAACCAATATACACCACCTAAGTATCAAATAACAATTTTTTACTGCATCTAGCCAGTAAATCCTTTTGGGCCTTAGAAATGTCTGTTAGTCATTGGAGTAGCCCATGTGAACCAAGCTACACCACCTGTGTATCAAATAATTTTTTTTTACTGCATCTAGCCCAGTAAATCATTTTGGGCCTGTAGTAGTGTCTGTTAGTCATTGGAGTAGCCCATCTGAACCAAGCTACACCACCTAAGTATCAAATAACAATTTTTTACTGCATCTAGACCAATAAATCCTTTTGGGCCTGTAGCAGTGTCTGTTAGTCTTTGGAGAAGCCCATCTGAACCAAGATACACCACCTTTGTATCAAATAACAATTTTTTACTGCAATTAACACAGTAAATCCTTTTGGGCCTGTAGTAGTGTCTGTTAGTCATTGGACTAGCCCATCTGAACCAAGCTACACCACCTTAGTATCAAATAACAATTTTTTACTGTATCTAGCCCAGTAAATCATTTTGGGCCTGTAGTAGTGTCTGTTAGTCATTGGAGAAGCCCACCTGAACCAATATACCCCACCTGAACCAATATATACCAACTTATTATCGAAAAACTATTTTTTACTGCATCTAGACCAGTAAATCCTTTTGGGTCTGTAGCAGTGTCTGTTAGTCATTGGAGTAGCCCATGTGAACCAAGCTACACCACCTGTGTATCAAATAATAATTTTTTACTGCATCTAGGCCAGTAAATCCTTTTGGGCCTGTAGTAGTGTCTGTTAGTCATTGGAGTAGCCCATCTGAAGCAAGCGACACCACCTAAGTATCAAATAACAATTTTTTACTGCATCTAGCCCAGTAAATCCTTTTGGGCCTGTAGCAGTGTCTGTTAGTCAGTGGAGTAGGCCATCTGAACCAAGATACACCACCTGTGTATCAAATAACAATTTTTTACTGCATCTAACCAAGTAAAACCTTTTGGCCTGCAGGAGTGTCTCTTAGTCATTGGAGTAGCCCATCTGAACCAAGCTACACCACCTAAGCATCAAATAACAATTTTTACTGCATCTAGCCCAGTAAATCCTTTGGTTCAGGTGGGCTACTCCACTGACTACCAGACACTGCTACAGGCCCAAAAGGATTTATTGTGCTAGATGCAGTAAAAATTGTTATTAGATTCACAGGTGGTGTAGCTTGGTTAAGATGGGCTACTCCAATCACTAACAGACACTCCTACAGGCCCAAAAGGATTGGCTGAGCTACATTTAGCCAAATGCTGTGAAAAACACTTGCACTGCACTGACACATACCTGCCTGGTAAAAAGTGCTAGGAACTGCTGTAACATAGCCCTCAAAAGGGCAGCAATTACAACTAGTCCCTACTCCCTAAACCTAGCCCCCTATTTAACAGCAAATTTGCTCCCAATTTGCACACTTATGCTGTATAGCGCCCACAGCAGCAGCAGTGCCGTCTAACACTCAGCTGTAGCACTGAGAAAATGGTGGCAATGGGGAAAATCGCTGGGTCTTTTATGGCACGGACATGTGACATACACAGCCAATGACACATGCCCTTGCTTGTGTGAAAAAAATCACTTCGCTCCGTGTGTGCGCTGCTGATAGGCTGACAGTATGCACCTCCCCACTGTAAATGTGGGAAAGAAAGAAAAAATGGAGATCGGCATTATTTCTGCAGAGATCCATCCCCTGCCCCTCCCCCCGCCCACTCTTCACTGAAACTGTCTATTAACATTGATTAACAGTATTACTGTGAAAAAATTGAGTTACGCTTTTGTGCATGAACAGTTATCGAACATAACCTCGAACAGCCGAATTATTTGCAAATTGTTCGGGTTCGTTGAGGGGCTCGAACACCGCCAAAAACAGCTAGAATTTGAGATTGGCGAACAGTTCGAGTCGACTACCGCTCATCTCTACCCAACAGAGCTCACTGGAACTTTCAGTAGTTTAGAAATTGCTCTGTATCCATTGCCATCAGTATGTTTTCAACAATAAGGTTTCAAAAGTTTGGAGACAGCTCAATGGTTTTACCCATCATTAAATATTTTTCATACACCTTTTTATAGGCCATCAGTTGAACCATTATTTTCACTAACTGTCAGGACTGCTTTCTAATTACTAATAGCTTTCAAATATTGTCATTACTTTCCATGGCTTTTTGCACCTCTTTTTACTCGTGTGTTTAATATTTTTTCCCTTTCTCATTTCTCATTATTACACAAAACTTAATTTATGGGAATATATGGTGATTTTGTTGCCTGTGTGGATTGGATGGGTTGTTACCAACATCTAGTGAGAATTTCATGTCAATTGCATATTTACTTGGTGACATGTTCCATACTTATTTCACCCGCTGTATATATATATACATATACACATCCATGGTCATTTTCTGATTGCACGATAATCAATAGTATTTGTATTGAGACCTTGAAAGGCCTCAGATGAACAGAGACCTGTCACTGATTCCTTATATTTCTTTTTGGTAGTGGGAATGCCGTGTCTCTTCATAGTGACTGTATTTATTAATTTGCCACTTGATGTAACCACTATTTACACTCTCTTGCACTTAGCGCCCAGTACCATTAACTGCTGCTATTTTCTGGGTACTATCTGCTGCTATACAGATAAAGCCTAGGGCACATTACTTGTATATTCAATCACTTACTATTTTGATACCTTTAATTTGCTATATTTGCTACCTCTGCTAGAGAGTGGAAATAGTGGTTACATCAAGTGGCAAATTAATAGCAAATTAAGCCACAACAATATATGACAATGTTAGATATATAAACCATTAATATAGATCTTGTTTCCACAGTAAGATAATAATTGACACAGAAGCAATACAACAGTGCTGAAGCGTATCAGTATCAGATGTTATAATAATTTAAGTACTTATGTGTTTGTTCATTTAGGACTTTAGTATGAATAAATCTTAAAAGTTAAATTTTTTAAATATGTTACTCCAATTTGATTTGACCATGAATTAGGTTTATAGTGATTGGGAACACTTTAAAATACAATATAACAGTGAATAGTAATCTCACAAACAAGTAGGTTCTCCATTTCATGTATTGTGGTCCTGTAACAGCATCAAACCCTTACTGTACATAGGGTTTACTTAGGATGTTATCTAATATCGTGGGAAATAAACCATGTGGCACACCTATCCTTAACTAACAAAGACCATACAAATAGAGATGGTGCAGGACCTTGTCTAAAAGCCATACCCAAAATGTGCGGCAATCGGATGGAAATGCTGCAAACTGCCTCCTCTGGTTAATAAAAAGAGTAGTCATTGATGCCATCTGACAAGAGCCAGGGCTGAGGACTTGAGATCAGCGAATATGTTTGAAAAAATGATCACCAATTCCCAATTCGGCACGAATATGACACATTCTGATTTGTGTTCAGAAACACCAGTATTTTTTCTTAAAATTCACAAAAATCGGTAAAATTCGGTAAAAGTACGGGAAATGAGTGTGTTACCACTAGTTAAGAGAGTCACTAAATTGCTAGGGTGCTCATTGCTCGGGTAGAGAAATTCATAATGCTCGGTGCTCGACCCAAGCAATGATCTCAATGTAGGTCAATGGGAAACTAAAAGCATTTTTCCAGCGGCTCCCCCCCGGCGGTCTGCAGAGGGCCTAAAAATTGCCCAAATCGATGATAACAGTGCTCAAATGATATGGGAACAGCATATGAAAGACCCCTGGAAGCATTTCTGACTCCCAGCTCCCTTGTGTCAAAAATATTGTCAGAGGTATTACACCACTTTTACTGACTCACAATAAAACATACCAAAACTAAACCAAAATGGATTTTCCTCGACAAAATGTTAAGGAACATTCTTACCAGGTTAATGTCTTGCTTTTAGGGCAAAAATAAATAACCCCCCAAAAAATTCTCCTCCACACCTTGGGCTATGTTCAGATGTAGCGTTTTTGATGCGTTTTTGCACTTTTGCATTGCTTTCAACCAAGACAAATGCATTCACCAGGAAATGTCATTTTAACATTTTACTACCTTATCTGGCCATGTGCTGTGTGACACATCATCAGACACATGCATACAGTGCTGAAATGACTGCATGGGGAAGACCTCTGAAAGCATCTCTGACTCTCAGGTCACTGGCTAAAACCATGTTCATTTGACTTGATGCTATATTACAGCGGAAACATTATAGACATTTTTGGCAATGTAACAAATATTAAACTCCATTTAAAATGGGCAAGGCGTGTAGCAAAGGATGGGGAAGTTGATGTTGCATGCAGAAGCCGAGGCCGTGGGCAAGATGAAGCTTTGCGTGCTGATTGAGCACAACAAGCACCCATATCATGTCGACCTAGCTTCCTGTCACACTTTCTAGGAGGCTGCAGAATACCACTATTGAAGCCAGACCAGTGTGAAAAGGTTATTGGTTGGATAGCATATGAATAAATGCTTCCAGTCAGTGTGCAACCACCACCACCCTGTCTTTCAATTGGTCCAGTCTCAGAAGCCGTGTGTCTGGACCACATTATTATTATTATTATTAATATTATTATATCGCCTTACATGTGAAAAAGGAGTATACATATCAAAAACAATTACTATAATCTTGTAAAAAAACATGATGGCAAGTGATACAGGAGGAGAGATGATCTTGCCCATGAGGGCTCACAGTCTACAAGGGTTGAGTGAGGAATAGGATACTGAGGAATAGGATACAGTAAGTGAGGATAGAGCTGGTCATGCAGCGGTATGGTGGAGCGATGGTTACTTCAGATTGTACTCTTGTCGGAAGAGTTGGGTCTTCAGGCTCCTTTTGAAGGTTTGAACAGTAGGCGAGAGTCTGATATGTTGGAGTAGAGAGTTCCAGAGTAGGGGGGATGCACGGAAGAAATCTTGTATGCAATTGTCAGAAGAGGAGATAAGTGTCACGTTGGGTATGGGGAGAACCAAGCTTATAACAACAGTAAAAGGGAAGTGTGACCTACAAGTGGTAAAAAAGGAAGTGGAGACCCCTAAACAGCTCAAACGATAAAAACAGACTCCCCTTTGGACCCAATATAGGTTCTGCACCTATTGCCGAGCAGGAAACCTGGCCCTCTCTTCCCTAAAGCTAGGCCCTAGGTAGAGTGGGGGAGGGATGAGCACTAGTCAGCCCCATTGCAAACTAAAGTACCCAAGGGAAACAAAAAAGGGAATACACTTAGCTTAAAAATAACACCAGGGAAAACAAGACAACAACGTACGAAGGAACTCCAAGAAAATTCCTTCCCCTGGCGAGAGGTCTAGTAAAATGTTGCAGTACCACAAGGCCCTTGCTGACCATACCAACGACCTCCGTGATACCTCTGTGCCTTATAATTATTGGGTATACAAGCTGGACACATGTCATGAACTGGCTCACTATGTTTTGGAGGTCCTGGCCTGCCCTGCCGCTAGTGTTTTTTCAAAGCGGGTTTTTAGTGCCGTCAGGGGCATTATAACTGATAGGCTCATCCACCTGTCAACTGAAAATGCTGACAGGCAGACTCTTATAAAAATGAACAAGGGCTGGATTGGGCCAGACTACTCAACACCGCCGAATGATAGCATCATAATATAAACTCAAATCAACATCTTTTTTGAGGGGGGTATATTCCCATGCACCTCTTCACACCCAGAAATTGGTATACGCTTCCTGATTTTTTTCTATTTTCTATTTTCCTCACTCCTTTTAACACTAGAACTACTGATGGAGTCATTTTGACTTCTTTCGTTTTTTATTTCTCTTCTGTGACTACATTTTTCAGAATTCCGGCTTGAAACTCGGTGACTTTTCCTCAAATATGATGTGAAAAAAGATTTTGTGAGAATAAATAATTTTGGTGAAAAATTTGCGCGTTTTTTTCAAAATTTACCAAGAACTACTGAAGGGAGTCATTTTGACTCCCTACTATATTTTGGGGTCCTTTTGTCACTAAATGTTGCTATAAAGTTTTGTGCATAATTTTTTCACTCTGTCTTATTTACCCTGATGTTCATATAGATGTAGTTCAATTTACATGTCAACTTTTCACATTTTCCTTGTGTTTTACCTGCTTGTATTACTGTGTAATGCTGAACAAAATAGCTTGTTTACTCTAGGCTCTTATCTTATGCTAATGAAGGGTGGTGTTTTTCTAAGGTCCTAGCAGGAGACAGTATTCTGGATAGTAACTTTACTTTCAGTTCAGCTGAAGAGACAAAGAGAACAGACGCAGACATACGAGCTCTGAAGACTCATACAGGTATGAATTGTTATGAAATAGTTTAGCTGTCTGTCAACTGATTCAGCCCACCTACTTTTGAAGGTGGCAGAACAGTTATTATTTATTTTAGTTTTCATTTCATTTCTATTTTTCAGCAGGGAACTATATAGAATTATGGAATTTGTGAGGAATATGGAGAGAAGACGTTTGATAAAGCCTCAGGATATTCTGGCTACTTTGCAATCCATACCGGAGGATGAATCGGAATCCGAATTGCAGGAACATGTATTTGATTCTGACAGTGATGAAGATTTCATTCCTCAGAACATATCAAATGAATCTGAAGACTCAGAAGGAACAAATCCAGAAGGTAAGTAGTTATGTGTATTTATTTGTTCTTCCACACACTGAGTTAGGGCCTGTGCACACTAGCAGAATTCTGGCTGAATAGCCATCTGGATATTCTTGCCGCAATACAGGCCGTACCTGCCCGCTCATGCCTGAAGCTCCGCTCCGAACCCCGGGCTGGAGCCGCTGTCAGGGACAGAGCAGCGCTTGCTTACGCGTGAGCACGGCTCCGTCCCAGACAGCGGCTCCAGCCCGGGGTTCGGAGCGGAGCTTCAGGTATGAAACTCCGCTCTGTACCTGAGCAGGCAGGTACGGGCCGGATTGTGGTGAGAATATCCGGTTGGATATTCCGCCGCTAATCCAGCCAGTGTGCACGGACCCTTACAAAACAAAAATTCTAAATATTCATCAACTTTTTTCCAGATTTTCCAAGCACATCAACTGGGGATCGGGCTTATGCAGTTACAGTTATATGAAAAAGTTTGGGCACCCCTATTAATCTTAAGCTTAATGTTTTATAAAAATTGGTGTTTTTGCAACAGCTATTTCAGTTTCATATATGTAATAACTGTTGGACACAGTAACGTTTCTGCCTTGAAATGAGGTTTATGGTACTAACAGAAAATGTGCAATCTGCATTCAAACAAAATTTGACAGGTGCATAAGTATGGGCACCTCACCAGAAAAGTGACATTAATATTTAGTAGATCCTCCTTTTGCAAAAATAACAGCCTCTAGTCGCTTCCTGTAGCTTTTACTGAGTTCCTGGATCCTGGATGAAGGTATTTTTGAGCATTCCTCTTTACAAAACAATTCCAGTTCAGTTAAGTTTGATGGTCGCCGAGCATGGACAGCCCTCTTCAAATGATCCCACAGATGTTCAATGATATTCAGGTCTGGGGACTGGGATGGCCATTCCAGAACATTGTAATTGTTCCTCTGCATGAATGCCTGAGTAGATTTGGACCGGTGTTTTGGATCATTGTCTTGCTGAAAGATCCATCCCCGGCGTAACTTCAACTTTATCACTGATTCTTGAACATTATTGTCAAGAATCTGCTGATACTGAGTGGAATCCATGCGTCCCTCAACTTTAACAAGATTCCCGGTGCTGGCATTGGCCACACAGCCCCAAAGCATGATGGAACCTCCACCAAATTTTACTGTGGGTAGCAAGTGTTTTTCTTGGAATTCTGTGCTTTTTTGCCGCCATGCATAACGCCTTTTTGTATGACCAAACAACTCAATCTTGGTTTCATCAGTCCACAGGACCTTCTTCCAAAAAGAAATTGGCTTCTCCAAATGTGCTTTTGCATACCTCAGCTGACTCTGTTTGTGGCGTGCTTGCAGAAATGGCTTCTTTCGCATCACTCTCCCATACAGCTTCTCCTTGTGCAAAGTGCGTTGTATAGTTGACTGATGCACAATGACACCATCTGCAGCAAGTTGATGCTGCAGCTCTCTGGAGGTGGTCTGAGGATTGTCCTTGACTGATCTTACCATTCTTCTTCTCTGCCTTTCTGATGTTTTTCTTGGCCTGCCACTTCTGGCCTTAACAAGAACTGTCCCTGTGTTCTTCCATTTCCTTACTATGTTCCTCACAGTGGAAACTGACAGGTTAAATCTCTGATACAGCTTTTTGTATCCTTCCCCTGAACAACTATGTTGAATAATCTTTGTTTTCAGATCATTTGACAGTTGTTTTGAGGAGCCCATGATGCCACTCTTCAGAGGAGATTCAAACAGGAGAACAACTTGCAAGTGGCCACTTTAAGTAGCTTTTCTCATGATTGCATACACCTGGCTATGAAGTTCAAAGCTCAATGAGGTTACAAAACCAAAAAAAGTGCTTTAGTAAGTCAGTAAAAAGTAGGTAGGAGTATTTAAAACAAGAAAATGATAAGGGTGCCCATACTTATGCACCTGTCAAATTTTGTTTGAATGCAGATTGCACATTTTCTGTTAGTACAATAAACCTCATTTCAATGCAGAAACAATACTGTGTCCAACAGTTATTACATATATCAAACTGAAATAGCTGTTGCAAAAACACCAATTTTAAGAAAACATTAAGCTTAAGATTAATAGGGGTGCCCAAACTTTTTCATATAACTGTATGTTGCCTCGTGACCATCCTCCTGGTCATGGACAGAAAAAATCAGCAAAACGTCCCAGAAATGAAAGAACAACAGATAACGATGGCGGCGAAGGTAATGCAACAACAAACACCAGAGAAGGCGAATCTGAAGGAATACTAGTTTCAGCGGATGGTATTCAATGGAAACCTGTTGAAATTGGAGAACACTTGCCTGGTAGGCGTGACAGCCAAAATATTCTTCGAGAAGCACCTGGCCCTACAGGATACGCCAGAAGAAATATCACTATCGATAGTCCTTTGAGCGCATGGCGTTTATTTTTTGATTCATATATATTGACACATATAAAGAACTGTACGCTTGCAGAAGCATGCAGGAACAATAATTTACAGTTTACTCTATCTGATGAGGAGCTAGATGCATTCATTGCGATATTCTATTCTCGTGGAATATCTGGCACGAACCGTCACTCGATTAGCAGTATTTGGTGTAATGACTGGGGAATACCGTTTTGCAAAGCGACAATGTCTAGGGACCGCTTTGTTGAAATTATGAGGTTTCTCAGATTTGATGAGAAATCTACTCGATCGGAGAGACTGCTAACGGACAAGTTTGCTCTATTTTCTACTGTGTGGGACAGGTTTATTGAAAATTGTATTGCGTGTTACAAACCTGGCCCATACATAATGGTGGATGAGCAACTTTTCCCAAGCAAAACTAGGTGTCCATTCACGCAGTACATGCCTTCCAAACCAGATAAATATGGCCACAAATATTGGCTAGCTGTTGATAAGGAGAGCAAATATCTGGCAAATGGCTTCCCTTATCTAGGCAAAGATGACACACGCCGTGCTGAGGACCGTTTAGCTGACCATGTGGTAATGAAGTTATTGGACCCGTTTTTGAAAAAAGGTCGCAATGTTACAACAGATAATTATTTTACTTCAGTAAAATTAGCTAAACAGCTAAAAAGCAAAGGAACAACCATCGTGGGAACACTGAACAAGATAAGGCGAGAAGTGCCTAAAGAAATAAAATCCATGAAAGAGGAATTGTACAACACTAAAGTGTTTAGAAATGAAGACAATTTGACACTTACAGTATATCAAGGAAAGCCCAACAAAAATGTTGTCATTTTGAGTTCCGTCCATCCAGATGTTGTTGTTGCGTCTGATTCCGCTAAAAAAACTCCAGAAACGGTAAAGTTTTACAATGAAACAAAATATGGAGTAGATGTAGTGGATCAGATGGCACGAAAATATACCACACGAACATGCACAAGGAGATGGCCTGTTCATGCATTTGAAAATGCCTTAGACTTTGCGGGTATAAATGCATGGATAATATTCAAGGAGATTACCCACCAAAAAATGTCACGCAAGGCATTTTTGCAAACGCTTGTGAGAGAGTTGAGTGGTCCTTATGTCACAGATAGGGAAAAGGGTTCCACGTCCCAAGTTTCTACATGCTCAGAAGTGATGGTTCAAAAAAATTTTGCCAGATCAAAGAAAAGTGCAAGAAAAATAGATCTGTCGGCAATTGTAAGACTTGTGGTAAGTCTTTGTGTGGGCAATGTACTGCCATAAATCAAAGGCAATGCCTAAAATGCGAAACACCAAATGTTTAGAAGGTGAATTCTGCTCCATATTTTCATTTTTATGCTCCTCCACCTACATTTTCTCTGCTTTTTGTTCTTCAGTTGTTGTTTATATGTGTGCACTTGAATAAAAAAAAATGTTTGAAAAACATCTATTATAATTATTGTTATTTTCTGTAGAAAAATAAGAAAAGCAGAAAAAAAACAATCAAAAGCATTACTGTTGGATCTCACAATAATAATACATTACAAAAAATATAATTATTAATAAATAACCACAAATGAAACTCTAAAAATAAATGAAAACAAGCAAGGAGTCAAAATGACTCCTTTCAGTAGTTCTAGGTGGGGTCACGAGTCCAGTAGTCCTAGTGTTAATATCTGAGTTATGCTTATTCTGTAACATCTTTTTGTCTGTTCAAGTGCCCCCTAAAATTGTAAAGTGCTGTGGAATATGTTGGCGCTATAAAAATAAAAATTATTATTATTATAATAGAGAGGCCTACCTCTAACATTCTGTATTTTATACAGTATGTTCTGTTCATTTATCCCCCCCCCGGGTAAATGTTTTTAAAACCATGCACTTAGTGGGCATTACCAGTATAGGAGACCCTATCCTTAACAATGGTAACAATTTTTTTAATGAGGACTTCCTCTACGTCTTTTCAAAGGGGTATTGGAGTGCGTCAATTTTTTTGCCAGCACTTGCAGTCTCTGCATGAGCATTACCAGAATAGGAAACCCACTACTTTGTAATGGGAACATTTTTTTTCTACTGAGGCCCCACTCTATGTCTCTTCAAAGGGGTATTGGAGTGAATCGTAAGTTTTGGCAGCCCTTTCAGTTACTGCATATACTATAACAGTATAGGAGACCTGCTACTTAATAAAGGGAAAATATATTTTTAAATCAGGTTCTCTATGTGTCTTCAAAGGTGTATTTGGGTTTTCTTAAATTTTGGGTAGGCCTTACAGTCACTCGTATGATATAACAGTATAGGAGACCCGCCCCTTAATAATGGAAAATTATTTTTTTTTAAATCAGGCAGTCTATGTGCATTCAAAGGTGTATTGGGGTTTTTCTAAATTTTGGGCAGGTCTTACAGTCACTGCATGGGCACTACCACTATAGGAGTGCCGCTCCTTAATAATGGGAACAACAAAGCATAGCCAGATGATGGCTCTCTAACAATAGTGAGGGCCGACTGTTGGCCCTTCAACGATAGTAAGGGCCGCCTGATGGGCCTATAAATATAGGCTTTGTGATTTTCAGGGTCTCTCCTTCATAAATGAAGCAGGATGTGTCTGATCATGTCTCACATACCACATGGCCAGATAAGGTAGTAAAATGTTAAAATGACATTTACCGGTGAAGGTATTTTTCACCATTGAAGGCAATGCCAAAGTTCAAAAACACAATAAAAACTCTGCGTGTGAACATAGGCCAAGGTGTTACTTATTTTGCCTTACATGCAAGTCATTACTGTGGAAAGGATGTTCCTTAAAGTTTTTCCCAGGAAAATCCATTTTGGTCTCATTTTTTTGTTTTACTGTGAGTCCGTAAAAGTGGCATATTACTCTTGCAACATTGTTCACAGCAGTGACCTGGGAGTCAAAGATCCTTCCAGGGGTCTTTCCCATGCTGTTTCCATGTCATTGGAGCACTGTTCCCATCGATTTGGGCAATTTTTTAGGCCCCCTGCAGAGCTCTGTGGGAGGGCGCTGGTAAAATGCTCGCGCTTCCCATAGACTTAAATTGGATTCGTTACTCGGGTCAAGCACCCGAGCATTACGATTTTTTTGACCCGATCAAAGAGCACCCGAGCATTTTAGTGCTCACTCATCACTGCTTATCACTACTTATGAATCATGATAAAATGACTATTGCATTTGTAGCCTCCGCCAACACAGGCTGTGATTATTATTCATGATTAGTTGACCTAGAACATGTCATCTGAAAGCTATAAAGCATTATGGGGAAGAAGCTTGTGCTTTAGTGCATGATGTTATGTGAGCCTTATTTTTTTTTAATGGCCCTCGGGTCGATCTCAAGCCATGGTAATTTGATGGCTCAGCGATTTGCAGGAAGATTGGTCCACCATGGTCTTCTGCATTGTTAGTATGGATAGTACTTGATAGATTCAAACCATTGGGTTGCTGGTCTCCTCTCATCGCATTTTGACTTCTTGTCTTCCAACCATGATGTCCTTCCAGTGTTGAATATCTTTGTATGATTTGTCCAAATTAGTCAAGTCGTAGCTTGGTGATCCTTGCTTTGAGCGACATGTCTGGCTTGATTTGCTACAAAATTGATGTTTTTTTTCTTACCATCCATGGTACTGATATCATCCTTCTCCAGCACAACATTTGAAAGATGCCGAATATCCTTCTGTCTTGTTTATTTATCGGTCAGGTTTTGTATTCATATTTTACCACAGAAAAAAGCCTTAATTAACCAACGCTATCTTCTACATTGTTTAATAATTTGGCTGCCATTTTTTTTTAGTGATTCACACAAATCGAATCACAAATTGTTCAAATTCGCTGGGACCTGTTAGCTTGATAAAATATGACTTAAATTAGATTCACATCAAATCATCTCTAATTGATTAATTCTCGTATCGATTTTTTGATTTCCTTATTCTTCAGACAGTATATAATAGGATTGATGAATGGAGTAAATACAGTATAAAGTAGTGATAGAATTTTACTAAGGTTTAAGGTTTCTCCTCTATTTGAAAAAAGATAAACACTCAGTAAACTAAAGTAAAATATGGAGACCACAATGAGGTGGGAGCTACAGGTGGAGAAGGCTTTCTGTCTACTGATGTTAGAATGGAGTCGTAAAATGGAGACAATGATGTTAGCATAAGATATTATTACAATTGTGATAGGAATGACAAGTACAGGAAAGCTAACAATGTGCATCTCAAATTCAATAATGTAAGTATCAGAACAGGCAAGTTCTATTAAGGGAACAAGATCACAAAGAAAATGGTCAATGATGTTTGGTCCACAAAACGTCAGCATTGAAACATTTATTGTGTCCATAAATGCACAGAAAAAACCAACCAACCAAGAGAGGATGGCCAACTTCACACAATGGCCATTTGTCATGATAGAGGTGTAACGGAGGGGATTACAGATGGCCACATATCGGTCATAGGACATCACTGTGAGAAGAATGCATTCAGATGTTTCTATAGCAGCAAAGAAAAACAGTTGAGTCAAGCAGTTGAAAAAAGTAATGGTCCCCCCATTATTTAGTAGAATATGAAGCATGTTTGGAACAATATCTGTGGTCAACACAGTGTCACTTATGGACAGTTGTGTGAGAAAAAAGTACATTGGAGTGTGGAGGTTCTTGCTGGTGGACACCAGAGGAATAATCAAAAGGTTCCCACATATTGTCCCACAGTAAATAACCAGGAGAAGACAGAACAGGAAAATTATTGAATGTTTACTGATTTGAAATCCTACAAGGAAAAATTCTGTGACAGCAGTCAAATTGTTCTCCTGCAAAAATACAAAAAAGGTTACAAATGTTTCTTATTTTTTATTAGTTCAACTAAATACCAGCATACAGCTGAATAGTCATATTGTCCTGAACTCCCACTTGTACCCCTGCTCTGTAAATGGTTTTAATATCAATGTCATGAATAATAATCTCAACTTTTTGGCTTCCACCTTCTGCAAACATTTTTATAAACAATAGTTCTTGGATGCGGTTCTACGTGCAGAGTCTGCATCAAAACCAACTTCGAAAAAACACTTGACATCTTCTTCTAACAAGCATCTCATTTATTGGAATGAGAAAAAGCTTGGTTTTTTTGCTAGAAAAAGAGTTATGTCAATTTTTTGATGCATTTTCTGCACATAAATCATGGCAAAACATATATTTTTTTCTGTGTTTTTTTTTCTGTATTTTGGGTGAGATCTTTGCAGCAGAATTGAGCCAAAAGCCATTCAATTACAACATGCTTAATGTTTTTAACATAACACTACTTATTAAGTTGCACCACATCACAGAAAAGTATCACTTACTAGAATATTTTTTTACTGTATACTTAACTCTCCAAAAGACATTGGACGTCTCAACTTATGACTCAAATGACAGGTTCCACTGTAACGTGCATCGTGGTTTTTGTCTCAGGTTAAGAACGGCTAAATCTATGTAATAACATAGTCAAAACTAATTAAACAGTTTCACATACAGTACAGACCAAAAGTTTGGACACACCTTCTCATTTAAAGATTTTTCTGTATTTTCATGACTGTGAACATTGTACATTCACACTGAAGGCATCAAAACTATGAATTACCACATATGGAATTATATACTTAACAAAAAAGTGTGAAACCACTGAAAATATGTCTTATATTCTAGGTTCTTCAAAGTAGCCTCCTTTTGCTTTGATGACTGCTTTGCATACTCTTGGCATTCTCTTGATGAGCTTCAAGAGGTAGTCACCGGAAATGGCCCTCCAACAATCTTGAAGGAGTTCCCAGAGATGCTTAGCACTTGTTGGCCCTTTTGCCGTCACTCTGCGGTCCAGCTCACCCCAAACCATCTCGATTGGGTTCAGGTCTGGTGACTGTGGAGGCCAGGTCATCTGGCGTAGCACCCCATCACTCTCCTTCTTGGTCAAATAGCCCTTACACAGCCTGGAGGTGTGTTTGGGGTCATTGTCCTGTTGAAAAATAAATGATGGTCGAACTAAACGCAAACCTGATGGAATAGCATGCCGCTGCAAGATGCTGTGGTAGCCATGCTGGTCCAGTATGCCTTAAATTTTGAATAAATCCCCAACAGTGTCACCAGCAAAGCACCCCCACACTATCACACCTCCTCCTCCATGCTTCACGGTGGGAACCAGGCATGTAGAGTCCAACCGTTCATCTTTTCTGCATCGCAAAAAGACACGGCAGTTGGAACCAAAGATCTCAAATTTGGACTCATCAGACCAAAGCACAGATTTCCACTTGTCTAATGTCAATTCCTTGTGTTCTTTAGCCCAAACAAGTCTCTTATGCTTGTTGCCTGTAGTTATCAGTGGTTTCCTAGCATCTATTTTACCATGAAGGCCTGCTGCACAAAGTCTCCTCTTAACAGTTGTTGTAGTGATGTGTCTGCTGCTAGAACTCTGTGTGGCATTGACCTGGTCTCTAATCTGAGCTGCTGTTAACCTGCGATTTCTGAGGCTGGAGACTCGGATAAACTTATCCTCAGAAGCAGAGGTAACTCTTGGTCTTCCTTTCCTGGGGCGGTCCTCATGTGATCCAGTTTCTTTGTAGCGCTTGATGGTTTTTGCAACTGCACTTGTGGACACTTTCAAAGTTTGCCCAATTTTTCGCACTGACTAACCTTCATTTCTTAAAGTAATGATGGCCACTCGTTTTTCTTTACTGAGCTGCTTTTTTCTTGCCATAATACAAATTCTAACAGTCTTTTCAGTAGGACTATCAGCTGTGTATCCACCAGACTTCTGCACAACACAACTGATGGTCCCAACCCCATTTATAAGGCAAGAAATCCCACTTATTAAACTTGACAGGGCACACCTGTGAAGTAAAAACCATTTCCGGTGACTACCTCTTGAAGCTCATCAAGAGAATGCCAAGAGTATGCAAAGCAGTCATCAGAGCAAAAGGTGGCTACTTTGAAGAACCTAGAATATAACACATATTTTCAGTTGTTTCACACTTTTTTGTTAAGTATATAATTCAACATGTGTTTATTCATAGTTTTGATGCCTTCAGTTTGTATTATTATATATTTTTGTAGTTGGACCAATAAACTGAGACTTCTTAAGGTCTTTATTATGAGGGCCACTTTCACATGGTACTAATCGTGCCAAGAGCCCTACAAGTCCTACAAGTCGATATTACGGGAAATAGTGGCAGCTGCTTCTGTCAGTTTAACTGTTCAGATCATTTCATTTAAAGTAAGCATTCTACACAATATTCCCTGAATAAAAATAGCCAGGAAAAGGAAATCTATTTCCTTCTAAAGCTTATTAATTTTTTATTTAAACAGTCAAAATTTTTTTTTATTAATTCTTTTTAAGTTCCTTCGCATTTGAGTATGCAGTCAGATATGTAATGTCTAAAGCATTTCAACTCACTTGGGGGTTTCACCTAGACAAATACTGTTTACCCTCCCAGGTACTTGTGAGTAGATCAGCATAACTGATGTATATTTGGCACCAAATAACCATGCCCATGCTCTATATGTAAATCCCACCAGAAAAAAACACTTGTTTGAAATTCCTCCTATCTAGATATAACTGCAGAGTTAAGAGCAGAAGATTCATGACATGTTACAACAGGACATTTGTGAACGGGGTGAATGGGGTGAATGGGGTGATGCCTCCTAAAGATAAGTCAAGGTTGCACAATTAAGGTTTTTGATACAAATAAAGAGATGGTGGGAGTGATGGCTGAAGAGTTTGGAGATCTGAAGTGAGTCTGGTGGAGGTGAAAGTGTCCAAGATGTGAGTCATAAATCCAGGTGTTGGACTCAGTCCTTTGTCAAAGAGTTGAACATCACTGTTAGCTTAAATTCACAGATTTTTCACTTTCTGTCATCCTTAAAATGACCTTTTAGCATTAAAACTTAAATCAGTCATATTGTGTCTTGGTACAAAGAAATGTTTTCCCACAGGCGTCCAGCTCGTTCCTTATAGTGTGACTGTGTAGATTCATATTTGTTTGTCGTTTTTGTTTAATTTCCCCAATATAGGTTCCTTCAGGGCACCTTGTACATCGCATAAAGTACACCACAACAGAGAATATGCATGAGAAGAAAACCATGATTGTATAGTCCTGTTTTCTGTTGGGTATGCGGATTATATTAATTGGATCCAGGTCCTGTATTTTCATTGTTACCGAGAAATGTGCGCATCTTTGATGATTATGATAAGACTCATCTGATGAGATTCCTTATATATAGTTGCAGTTTGTATCAGACAAGTGGTAGTTCAACAGTAATTTTCCATAGGATGCTTATGGGTTGTATGTGTCCAGAAGTGGCTCCCTTCTGTAATTCTTGTTATATTGTTGATCGGTACCACAATATAATTATATTGCTCATCATTATTATAGACAGTAACTGTGAGACAGTATTGGATTTCTACCCTATTATAGTAAGCAATCTCAGATTCTGCCTGCAAATCTACCATCGATTCTGTTAATTCTATAGGTAATTGAGTAAGAGGTGTGGACAATGACTGTCGCGTTCCTATTTCTGAAGACACCAATCGCGTTAAGTGATTGTTATGTGTCTTTTACATATATTGTAATATATATACAGTTGAAATCAGAAGTTTACATACACTATATAAAAAGACACATATGCATGTTTTTCTCAATATCTGACATGAAATCTGAATTTTTATTACTTACTGCAAAGTCAAAACTTTACATACACTAAGATTACTATGCCTTTAAACAATTCTGGACTGCCCATATGATGATGTCATGTACTTTGGAGCTTTCTTTTTTTGGCAACATCTGAGCTAATTAGAGACATACCTGTGGATGTATTTTTATGCACACCTGAACACACTGCTTCTTTGTGTAGCATCATGGGAAAGTCTGAAGAAATCAGCCAAGATATCAGGAAGAGAATTGTGGACTTGCACAAGTCTGGCTTATCGTTGGGTACAATTTCAAGATACCTGAAGGTGCCTCGTTCATCTGTACAAACAATTATACACAAGAACAAGCAAGATGGAAATATCCAGCCATCATACCGCTCAGGAAGGAGAAGGGATCTGTGTCCCAGAGATGAACATGCTTTGGTCCGTCATGTGCATATCATCTCAAGGACAAAAGCAAAAGACCTTGTGAAGATGATGGTGGAAACTGGTAAGATTGTGGCAATATCCACAGTGAAACAAGTACTGTATCAACATAGGCTGAAAGGCCACTCTGCCAGGAAGAAACCATTACTCCAAAAGAAACATAAAAAAGCCAGATTAATGTTTGCAAATGCAAACAGGAACAAAAACCTTAATTTTTGGAGACAAGTCCTGTGGTCTAATGAAACTAAAATTTAACTTTTTGGGCATAATGACCAATGTTACATTTGGAGGAAAAAGGGAGAAGCTTGGAAGCCAAAAAACAACATCCCAACTGTGAAACACGGGGGTGGCAGCATCATGTTGTGGGGTTGTTTTGCTGCAGAAGGGTCTGGTGCACTTCACAAAATAGATGGCATCATGAGGAAAGAAGATTTTGTAGCAATGCTGAAGCAACATCTCATCAGCCAGGAAGTTAAAGCTTGGGTGGTAATGGGTCCTCCAAATGGACAATGACCCAAAGTATACTGCCAAAATGGTAACAAAGTAGCTTAAGGATAACAAAGTCAATGTTTTGGAGTGGCCATCAAAAAGCCCTGATCTCAATCCTATTGTAAATTTATGGGCAAAGCTGAAAAGACAGGTTGTCAATGCAACCCTCTTCTCCCACTCTTGACACACTGATAACAATACCACAGAAGAAATGCTAGCACAAGCTTCCAGTATCCATTGTTGCAGATGCTGCATATCTCATATCTTGATGGTATGGTGTGTTATATGGGGTACAAAGATAGTGGGACCATTCTTCATCAATGGAAACCTCAATGCCACTGGATATCTGAAATTGCTACGTGATTATGTGTTGCCCTCTTTATGCACTGAAGATGGCACGTTCCCTGAGTTTTTCCAACAAGACGGTGCACCACTACATTATGGGTGTCAGGTCTGAGCATTCCTACATGAACAGTTTCCTGGAAAGTGGATTGGTTGTCGTGGGCCAGTTGAATGGCCACCAAGGTCTCCAGATCTGACTCCCTTAGACTTTTATCTTTGGGGTCATCTGAAGGTAATTGTCTATGCTGTGAAGATACAAGATGTGCAGCATCTGAAACAACAGATACTGGAAGCCTTTGCTAGCATTTCTTCTGCGGTGTTGCTTTCAGTGTGTCAAGAGAGGGAGAAGACGGTTGCATTGGCAATCCAACACAATGGATAGCACTTTGAACGTATTTTATAAGTGGCCATAAACTTGTAAAAAACTCATGAAAGTATAAAGCTACGGTAAAACCAAGCACACCATTGTTTTTCTTATGAAATTCTCAATAAGTTTAATGTGTCACAGGACACTCTTCCCATTGAAAAAAAATAAAATTGGATGCAAAATGGCAGACTTCAAAATGGCCGTCATGGTCACTAACCATCTTGAAAATTGTTCCCCCCTCCCATATACTAATGTGCCACTAACAGGAAGTTGATATCACCAACCATTCCCATTTAATTTAGGTGTATTCATATAAATGGCCCACCCTGTAGATAAAATATTCTAGCAAACAGATGGTTTGCTTGGAATAGAAATTTCCTTGTCAAGGGCAAAGGGCTTTGTTAATTTCATATAAAGACAGAAAAGGATTTAATCTGATTGGCTTAAATCACTTTGGAAAGGGAAGTGGTAGCCTCAGCCTGTTAACAATAATCCAAAAATTCAAGTAATATACAAGAAGTGCTGTATTGTCAATATGACTATGAATTGATTGATCTGAGTTTTACTTTAGTAATAATATATTAATAACAGCCTTTTTTTAATTTGCCACTCACTGCAAACAAGGAGGGCAGCAATAAACCTCTCAGTGCTTTTTTTGCTATGTTTACATTTTGCTTTCTAGATGTGTAGTTACTACTTAGCATTTCTTGCTAAATCCTTTTTGCCAAGGTTTAAAAAAATGGAGCTCAAATGATTGTCAAAGCTTATAATGTTGTACAAAAGGTTTGGTAAAAGAAATAGCGACAATGAATGTGGTAGTGTTAAAGAAAAACTACCATGGCGTAGCTAAGAATGAGGGAACCACTGGCAGCACCTTAAGCACCATCACTGGCACCAGTCATCCCATCAATAGTATTATCATATGGAGATCACAATTTGTCTTCTTTTCTCTGGCAAGCATATTAGAGGGGAAGAAGTGGAAGGCGCATTGCAATGTGTGAAAGATCACTTGTCTCAGTCACAGCAGGAGGATGTTACCTCTGACAGTGACATCATCAGTTTGAGTCAATGTTCTGCATAGAACAATTTGTCTGATCACAAATGACTAAGATAAATGATTTTTGCACTCATTTTTATTAAAAAAAAAGTATGTCCGTGCTCCGTATCTTTCAATGGGTTGTTGGTTAATATGGCATTTTATTTATTTCCATGTCAAAGTCAATTTGACATTGCTAAGGTCGTGTTTTTGTTTAAGAGATTTAAAAGGGTTAAATAAAGTTCTAGGAGATCTCAGATTTCATATCAGGGCAATAGGAAGGTAAGGTCTGCCATATTGCAATTCACTGGAATTCAATTAGCTTTGAATCATATTTTAGGTAAAAATTAGTTTTGCCTTTGGAATTTGAAGTTCAGAAGTATTGATCATTCCTGGTAGTTATATTTGTCACAAATAGTAATTTATTGCCATGCTGCATCTATAGTTGCTCTGATTCTTACTCATTCAGGGTCATTATTCTATAGCCTCCTTGTTTTTTTTACTCAAATCTAGTTTTCTTATACTTGGGTTCCATCAAGTTTTTTTTAACATAATGGTAAGAAGCATTGCCAAAGAACTCTAGTTTGGTTTTATCGGTCCATAAACATATTTTGAGAATGATTTTAGTTTGTCTATTTAACTTTTGCAGGTGATATTATTTATGTCCTGTTTTCAGTTTTGTACTCTTTTCAACCTTTAGTTTGTTATTTTTGTATACTTTGCTCTCCTGTCTCAAACATATGAGTTTACGAGTGGGTGCCCAAAAAAAAATAGAATTACTTATTTAATTTTATTTTTTTATTCATGGTAACATGTTGAAAACATTAATTCCTTTCAAAATTCTGTCCATTAGATGAAATGCACTTGTCGCAATGGTTTTTCCACTGTTCAAAACATTTGTTACATTCAGCTATTTTTTCTTCACTTCTTCTATGTCCAGAAAACACTTTCCCATTTGGTTTTTCTTTATTCTTGAAGGATTTATCATTATTAAGTGATAAAATATGAGAAGTTAACTTTTCACATATTATACATTGTACATATTTTTTATTCTGCATAACTAAGAAAATTGAGCTGCACTCTGAAACTCTACAATATGCCAACATTGAGCATATGAAATTAGAACTAAATTACTGCTAAAGAAAATATGTTATAATATGAATGTACTCAGCGCTCAAATTATAATTCTCATCATTTATAAATTTTTGAAATTTTTTCACGTTTTTCTTATATCATAATCACAATTAATTATTTTATTTTATAACTTTAAGGACATTATAATTCAGTTTTCATGTTAAAATATTATTATTTGAAAGCGGGCGTGGGGGGGGGATAATGAACAAAGCAAAGGTGCAAATATATTTTCATTTTCTGTATGCCTTTTTGTTATTCCTGTTTTATAGTATTATAATCTAAACCACAACTTAATGAAAACATTAATATTAGGATAGATCAAATTATCGCAAATTTGTTAAAATCTGTGTATAGATTCTCTATTGATTCTGAGCACATTTGTATCTTCGCTCCACACAAAAACATTTCTTTAATTGGAAATAATCTTTTTATCCATTTTTAAGACAGAAAAATTACAATTTCAGGGACAGAAAAAGAGGGTCAAAAAGACTTACTTCTGAGACCAGGGTGTTCTGTTCATGCATAACTTCTGTATACAAGCGACTCTTCCCTCCAATAGAACAATACCAGACTGGAGCATAGAGTGGAGATAAGATGCAGAACATTATCAGGATTCATGTTTATATAGCAGTACAAGAGATAATAGAGGCTTCCAATCATGCTGTTATGTTTCCAGATAATAATTATATAATTGTTCCCACATTTCACACTTGTCCCAAAAGGTTTCGCAAATTAACGGTAACAAATTTTAAATAAACAAAATGCAAAAGTCCAAAGAAAATAGATGAAATTAAATTAAATGTTACAAAAGAATAAAAGGAAAAATTTTCAGACTATCTTTTTTATTCTACTTTTTGTTTTATTTTTTATGGAGAAAACATCAAGAAATAATTCTGATCAGTTTAATAGAGAGAAATTTATTTTACTTTATTTTACTTACTTTTTTCTTAATTGTTAGAATTAACTGATGGTCAAGCCTGGCTGAGGTCTGATGGGAGAAGTAGATTAAACTTACTGTAAATGGGATTAAAAATATTTCATTTTAAAATTTAAGTCCTCAAATCATAAAGACTGGAGAGGGTGCATGCCTCTTAATGAATCGGTAATGTCCGACAAGCAAAGTGGCGTGCGCCTCCTAGAACTCAAAAATCTTACCCCAGTTGCAAATGAAGTTAGATTTCTGATGGAAAAAATGTCAAAGCTCATAATGAATTATCTGAGCTGTTGCCTCATGCCCCGATCATGCCTCATCCTGCCCCTGCTTCACCCATTTTGGCAGAACTGGGCAAAATTGATGTGAAAATACCAAAACTTGCACAGTGCGTAAAAAATGTGTGACTTTTTAAAACAATTTACACCAGAATTCTGGTTCAAGCAAAACAACCACGATCCAAAGCCCACATTTCATAATATAAAAATATTTTTATTAAATCTATTAAAAGTTTCAAACACAGATAGTTGGTGCACAAATGGTGCGGATAACATACATGTGTAAAAATACATCACGATTTGGGACATGCAAGACCTATACTGTAGAGCCCAAGTAAGGCTAAATAGCCATATATATTGGATACTAAGTGTACATTAACAGGTGTGACCTGCGATCATTAGTCCCAATGAAGGCTATATAGCCATATATGTTAAACACAGAGTATACAACAACAAGTGTATCCTGCGATCATTAGTAAAGAACATGTGTCAATGCTGGTACAGGGTATAAGTTATTAATCGTCAAATGGCAATGCATGAATATATATCAATATCTAAGCACAGGACCGCAGGATATCAGGGCTCACAGACAGGTCATGTGTCCACCCCAACGCGCGTTTCGGCGCTGCCTTCTTCAGGGGGCATCAATTCTGGTGAAAATGCTCTGACGAACTGTTGCTTAAGTGTTTAATGTTTGTGTATTTGTAATCAGATATAATTTTCCACAAATTATGTAATTTCTTAAATTATTGGTGTATACCATGGCCGTCAAAATGATTAATATTAAGTGACTGTACCAAATGAAACAGTTGATCCCTACATCCCACCCATATGTGACAGGATAACAGTCAACTATGTACTAATAAATCCTTTATAAAACAGAATATCTTGTATTATTATATACTGTATTGGTCTCATAACTGAACTTTCATTTACATTTATTTCATTACAATGTACTATGTGTATTTATGCTAGTATATTGTGTCTTTGTATAATAATGGCAGGCATTCGTTATGACATCTAATTATCCCGGAAGAAGCATTTGCAAAATGTGCGTCGGGTGTTTGGTGGATGAGCTTTTGTTATATTGATTGATATTTACTACTTTTTTGCTTTGGTTTATTGGCTGTGGGAAACTTATTTGTATTACACTTTTATGGACATTTATATTTATTTACATGTTTCTATGCTATTGAATATTTATTCTTGTATACTATTTAACTATATTAAATGTTATATTTAACTGTGTGTTCCACTGAAAGCTTGGGACCCCTGTGCAAGAAAAGTGTTTGCCCACCCTACATATACGGCAACAAAGCTATAAATATATATTTTTATAACATAGCCTCCTTTATTACATATATTACCATCCCCTATTGCACAGCGTCCTCGCTTGTTATGTACAGCACAGTACCTTGCATATCGGATTCTCGTTATTTCTGTTATTTATAGCGCCTGGTCTTTATTACATACCGTCCTGTCTTGTTAGATATATAATGCGATGACAGCTGATGGAGCATAGGAAAGCTTCTTTTCTGATGGAGGAGGCAGATGAACTGGTCTTCTGGTCAGATGCTGCCCCATTAGCAGTCATTTTATATCTAACAAGAGAGGACTCTATGTAATAAAGAAAGGGCGCTGTGATTAACAAAAATAATGAGAATATGCTATGTAAGGGATGGTGCTATATATAACAAGATATTATACTATGTAATAATGGGACAGCAAAGTGAATAACAACAGAAGATGCCATTTAATAAGAGACCGCCCCATACATTACTAGAGAGGATGATAAATAATAAGGGACACCCCTTCCAGTAATAATTTCCCCCATACTGGGCCACTTCCTGGGATAATGTCTCCCAACCTGACCTCCTTCTTGGTATAATGTGCCCCATCATGGTATGTATGTGCCCCATCATGTTATATATTTGCCCAATCCTGGTATAATGTGCCCCATCCTGGTATACATGTCCTCCATTCTGGTATACATGTCTCCCATTCTTGTATATATGTTCCCCATCATGATATTATGTGCCCAATCCTAGTATAATGTGCCCCATCCTAATATATGTCCCTCATCCTAGTACACATGTCCCCCGTCCAGGTATAATGTGCCCCATCAGGGATATATATGCCCCATCCTCGTACATATGTCCTCCATCCTGGTATAGAGGCCACATTTTGATATATATTTCTCCATCCAGGTATACATGTCTCAAATCCTGGTATACATGTCCACCATCCTTGTATATTTGTCTTCCAGCATCTCTTTAACCAGAGCTTACAATCAAAGAGAGTACCAGTGCTATGGAAGACTTCCTGCCAGGTGCCGGTTCCCAAGACTACCTTACCGGCTTCCCGGGGAACTATAGACCGGTGGCCTTAACATCGCATGCGATGAAGTCCTTGGAGAGAATAGTACTTGCTCACTTGTGTCCGAGGGTGATGGCGCATACTGATGCTCTTCAGTTTGCGTACCGGCAGGGACTGGGGGTGGACGATGCTGTAGCGTCTCTGCTACAAACAGTACATTCCTTTTTGGACAATGATGGAACCACAGTGCATGCTTTGTTCTTTGATTTCTCTAGTGCGTTCAACACATTACAGCCACTCTTACTGCGTGGAAAGTTGATTAAAATGGCGGTGGATGAGGGACTTGTGAATTGGATAATTGACTACCTGTCGGATAGGCCACAGTTTGTTAGGTGGGGGACGGCTACATCAGATAGTGTACTGAGCAGTGTCGGAGCCCCGCAGGGAACAGTGTAGTCGCCATTCCTCTTTACATTGTACACAGCTGACTTTCAGTATAAATCAGACCGTTGTCACCTCCAGAAGTACTCGGATGACTCTGTGATAGTTGGTGGTATTGGGAAGGACCAGGATGAAGAGGAATATAGAAGGGTGGTTGCGGACTTTGTAGAATGGTGCCTGGCTAACCATCTAGAACTAAATGTTAAGAAAACCAGGGAGTTGGTGATGAGCTATGGAAGGTGCAAGAAGGTATGCCTACCTGTTACCATTGACGGTCAGGATGTGGAGATGGTGGACAGTTTCAAATAATTGGGGGTTTACCTGGATAGCAAGCTAGACTGGAAGTGCCACATGGAGAAGGTCTACAAGAAGGGGATGAGTAGATTGTACTTCCTAAGGAATTTAAGGTCTTTTAATGTGTGTGGCAAAATGCTTGAGGTGTTCTACCAATCCATTGTGGCTAGTGCCACCTTTGCGGCAATAATTTGCTGGGGTAACAGTGTGCATGTTGCTGACGCCAACAAGCTCAACAAACTTATAAAGAAGGCTAGCACGACGGTGGGCCTACAGCTTGGGACTTTTGAAGAGGTGGTAGAGGATAGGATTAAGAAGAAGTGCAGAGCTATAATGGGCAACAACACACACCCGCTTTATGAACTGTTTGCAAAACAGAAGAGCACATTCAGCAATCGCCTAATACAACTAAGGTGTAAAAAGGAAAAATACAGGAGATCGTTTGTTCCAACAGCTATGGGGGTGTTTAACAAATGTCTGAAAAGCAATGTCTAAAGCATTCCAAATGTTATGTTATCATATGTGTCATGTTCGAGATCTGTGTTCTGCTGCTGTGATACCGCAATTTCCTCCGGGTTAAATAAAGTATATCTTATCTTATCTTATCTTATTTGTCCCTTATCCAGGTATAATAGGCCTCATCCTGATATATATGTTCCCCATATAAGCATAAATGTTCCACATCCTGATTTAATGTGCCCCTCCCTGGTATATATGTCCCATATCCTGCTATAATGTTCTATATCCTACTATAAAGTGCCCCATGCTGGTATAATGTGCTCCATTGTGGTATAATGTGCCCATTCTCATATATATCCCTCATCCTGATAAATTGTGCCCCATCCAGGTATAATTTACTCCATCCTCATATATATGTTCCCACATTCTGTAATAATGTGCCGGGTGCTGACTTTGATGTCCCCATCATGTCGCATGATGTCATTGCCATGCGATCCCAGTTATTGGCATGCCAATGTCAGCTGCCGACCTCTGATTGGCTGGCAGAGTGTATTGTAGCACAGAGAGCGAAAGGGTTCCCTACCCCGCAACATATTTCAGCTATATTTCAGTATTCGGTTTGGCGAATACCAGGAGAATGTAACCCGCCTGACGGCATTGAGCCCGCTTTACAGTTTGATGGAAGAGAAATAAAGTTATAGGCTTGTTTTTCAGGGTTCGGCAGGGGTCCCTTAATTCTAGGTAAGGGAACTCCTAATACTTTCGCACAATACATTTTGGAAAACTGTTTGCTTCCAGTATTGTGAAAACAATTTGTGGATGTCCATTTTCAGTTCAAGCATACTTTACACAGTAACCAGAGCGAGGACTTTATATGCATGGTTGTGGGCATTGGGAGAGCTAAAATGGAGATTGTGAGCGCGGCCTCCATATCCAAAGTTAGTGTCAGGCACCACAAATGCTTTTCCACATGACTGAGCAAAAGTTCCCACAAACACATTCAAGATCTGGTAGAAAGTCTTCCTAGAAGAATGGACATTATTATAGCGCAAAAGGGGGAACAACTCCATAGTGATGCCTAAACATATAGACTGTGAAGTGAGAAAACCTCCTACAGGAGGAGGAACGTGGAGGGGGCAAAATACATTTACAGAAGGGCATTTATTTGTGCTTCATGCAAAGTGATAATTGTTGAATAGATACTTTTATTGCTTTATTGAGCTCCTTATTTCTGAGGCTGTATACAATGGGGTTTAATAATGGAGTCACCACTGTATAAAATAGGGAAAATGCCGTGCTCATACTAAATGCCCCTCCTGTGTTAGGAACTATGTAAATCCCACTTAGCGTCCCATAAAAGATGCAAACTACCGTCAGGTGCGAGCTACATGTGGAGAAAACTTTCCATCTCTGGTTAAGTGACTGGATCTTTAATATGGAGGAAATAATACAAGAGTATGATGTTATTATGAGGATTAATGGTGTGATCACTAATATCACAATGATAATTGTGATCTGTAGTTGGAATATGGAGGTATCTGAACATGAAAGGTTTAATAGGGGATACAAGTCACAAAAGAAATGGTGGATAACATTAGGTCCACAAAAATGTAACAGTGATACATTAATGATTTTCACACACATCACTAATAAGGTCAAAGACCAGGACAAAGCGGCCAGACTTATACAAAACTTAACGTCCATTATAGACGTATAACGTAAAGGGGTACAGATGGCCAAATAACGATCAAGTGACATAACTGTGAGAAGAAGACATTCTGAGCATAGAGAAAAGGAAAAACTAACATATTGTGCAAGGCAGCATGTTAAAGGCATCAGCCTCGCCTCGATAAGTAAGAAATGGAGAGCATTGGGGACGATGGCGGTTATGAGTGTAACATCAGATATGGAGACTTGTGTCAGGAAGAAGTACATTGGAGTATGGAGGTTCTGGCTGATACACACCAAGGTGACGATCACGAGGTTCCCACAGATTGTCCCACAGAAGATCAATAAAAAAAGGGTGAAAAGAACGAGCCTGTGGCTTTGACTATCAGGGAATCCCATGAGAATCACTGTAGTTATTCTGCTGACGTTGACTCTAAGTAGTACCTTTAGATTTAACAAAATGAGAGGAAATTACATGTGTTAGTAAATTATCAGACACAGGTTTGTTTAAAGCAAGAATATCAATGATTTTCTTAAAATAGGTTCAACATTTTGTGGAGATCGGATTGTGCATGGTTTTATGCATGTCCATTTCTTAATAGTAGTTATTAGAGATAACCAACCTCAATTTTTATGAAATTCGCACGTCACTGCAATTTCTAACAAATTACAATTTGATTTGTGCTAATTACCAAGAAAATTGTCCTCTTCCATTTTACTCATTGCAGAAGATCAGCAACAGAAGCCTGAAATTATTAAAGGCACAACTGCAAAGGTTTCCCCATAATGCCCTGCCCTAACACTGCTGCATTTAAATTAGAATTACACAATTTTTCTTCATTCTTAATGCACAAGAAAGTAGCAGCAAATCACAGAAAAAAAATAAGTGAAATTAGTGTCGGCCAGGGACAGTGCGCTTGCTATTCACAAGTGACTACACTGAGTTTTTTTCATTTGTTGTCCAATCCTTTTTGCGAAGAGGGAAATAACAGGTTTTTTTAACAAAATTCCCCTGATTCTAGACATTTGACTGCTATTGTCTATCTCACAAAGTATCACAAATATTTTTTTTTTGCACACTATTTTACTAGTTAAATTTTAGATCTGTAAATTTGCATGACATACCCATGCAGCAGCCTATTAGAGGTGCTTGATTTTTCGTAGTGTACCTGCCTAACATTTTTTATTCAGTAATTTTTTTGAAGATGGTTGAATTTTTTTGAAAATAAAATACAAAATCTATATAAAAGTGATGTAGACATTCAACTTTAAAAGTCTGTTTTTGCACACCTGTTTTACTAGTCCAATTTGACAACCAAACAAGCCACTCTTATACTACAGCCTACATTCACGTTTTGCTTTCTCAATGTGTTCTTAGCATTTCTTGATAAATACTTTATGCCAAGGTTTAAAAAATTGTAGTTCAAAAGATTGTCAAAGCTTATAGTGTTGTACAAAATGTTTGCTAAAATAAATAGCTACAATGAATGTGATGAATTGCCGCTGGTGGGACGGCTTGTATACTTTTTTTGATCAAAAATAGTTCACTAAGTACCCTATATTTATTATGCAACTTTGCTTTACATTTATATATAATGATGGTAGGGTATGAGATATATTTTTGTCTTTTGTCTTTTGTAGGTTTTGCTTCTTTTAATGAATGTGATAGTGTAAAAGAAAAATTACCATGGCATAGCTGAGAATGAGGGAATGTCTGGCAGTACCTTAAGCACCATCACTGGCACCAGTCATCCCTTCAATAGTAATACCATATGGAGATCACAATTTGTCTTCTTTTATCCAGCAAGCGTATTAGTGGGGAAGAAGTGGAAGGTGTGTGAAATATCACTTGTCTCAGTTACAGCAGGATGACGTTACTTCTGACAGTGACATCATCAGTTTGAGTCAATGTTCTGCATAGAACAATTAATCTCTTCATAAATGACTAAGAGCAATAATTTTTGCACTAATTTTTATTAAAAAAAAGTATGTCAGTGCTCTGTATCTTTCAATGGGCTGTTGGTAAATATGGCATTGCCGTTTATTTCCATGGCACAGTCACTTTGACATTGCTAAGGTTGTGTTTTTGTTAAAGAAATTTAAATGGGTCCAATAAAGTTCTAGGAGATCTCAGATTTCATTTGAGGGCATTTAGAAGGTAAGGTCTGCCATATTGCAATTCAATGGAATTCAATTAGCTTTGATTCAAATTTTAGGTAAAAATTTGTTGAATCTGAGGAAATTGAATTTCAGAACTATTGATCATTCCTGGTAGTTATATTTGTCACAAATAGTAATTTATTGTCATGCTACATCTATAGTTGCTATGATTCGTGCTCATCCAGGATCATTATCCTGTAGCTTCCTTGTTTTTTTACTCAAATCTAGTTTTCGTATACTTGGGTTCCATGGTAAGAACCATTGCCAAGGAATTCTAGTTTGGTTTTATCAGTCCATAAAACATATTTTGAGAAGGATTTTAGTTTGTCTATTTAGCTTTTTCAGGTGACATTAGTCATGTCCTGGCATTGTTTTCAGTTTTGTATGCTTTTCAACCTTAAGTTTGTTATTTTTGAATACTTTGCTCTCCTGTCGCAAACATATGAGTTTACGAGGGTGTGTCCAAAAAAATTAGAATTACTTAATTAATTTTTTTTTTCATTCAAGGTAACGTCTCGAAAATCCCTTTGCTGTCCATTATATGAAATTAACTTGTCACAATGTTTTTTCCACTGTTCAAAACATTTGTTACATTCAGCTATTTTTTCTTCACTTCTTCTATGTCCGGAAAACACTTCCCCATTCGGTTTTTCTTCATTCTTGAACGATTTCTCATTATTTAGTGATAAAATATGAGAAGTTAATTCTTCACATATTATACATTATACACATTTCTTATTCTGCATAACCAAGAAAATACAGCTGCACCCTTAAATCCCATGATATGCAAACATTGAACATATGAAATTAGAACTACATTGCTGCTAAAGAAAATACATTAAAATATGAATGTACTCAGTGCTAAAATTATAATTCTGATCATTTATAAACTTTCTATAATTTTTCAAGTTTTTCTTATATCATAGTTACTAGTGATGGGCGAGCACTAAAATGCTCGAGTGCTCGATGCTCGGGTGAAGCACATTGGAATACTCGGGTTCTCGACTTGAGCAACAAGCCCAATGTAAGTCTACGGGAAACTCGAGCATTTTTCATGAGGCTCCCCCAGGCGGTCTGCAGAGGGCCTAAAAATTGCACAAATCGAAGGGAACAGTGCTCAAATGACATGGGAACAGCATTGGGAAGACCCCTGGAAGCATTTCTGACTCCCAGGTCACTTCTGTCAACAATGTTGTAAGAGGTATTATGTAACTTTTACGGACTCACAATAAAACATACAAAAATGAAACCAAAATGGATTTTCCTGGGAAATATGTTAAGGAACTTCCTTTCCAGGGTAATGACTTGTGTATAAAGAAAAATAAATAACCAAAAACAAAAAATGCTCCTCCACACCTTAGGCTATGTTCACACTTAGTGATTTTGATGCGTTTTTGCACTTTTGCATTGCTTTCAACCGTGACAAATGCATTCAACAGGAAATGTCATTTTAACATTTTACAACCTTATCTGGCCATGTGGTGTGTGAAATATCATCAGACACATTGTGTTTCATTTATGAAAGAGCGACTCTGAAAGTCACAAAGCCAATTTTTATAGGGCCATCAGGCAGCCTTTACTATTCTTAGAGGGCCAGCAGTTGGCCCTCACTATTCTTAGAGAGCCATCAGCCGGCTATGTTTTATTGTTCCCATTACTAAAGAGTGGGTCTCCTATACTGTTATTGTGTATGCAGTGAGTGGCAGGGTTGCCCAAAATTTGGACGCATCCAAATACCACTTTGAAAATTTGGATGAACACCAATACCCCTTTGAAGAGACTTAGAGGAGGGCCTCCTGAAAACAATGATCCCATTATTAGGAAGTGGGTCTCCCATTGTGTTTGCCTATGCAGTGAATGCAAGGGCTGCCAAAAATTGGGAGGCACTCCAATACCCCTTGGAAGAGAAATGGAGGAGGGCCTCATAAAAAATGTTCCCAATAGAAAGGAGTGGGTCTTTTATACTTGTAATGCCCATGAACTAAGTGTATGGGCTGACAAACATTTACTCCAGGGGGTATACATGAACATACTGTACAAAAAAAAAAATTAACGGGCATCATAAACACCCTTTAAAAACATTGTGTGTGTTGTGTCACAGACCAAGGTCACCCTGGTGATATGGGGGTGGAGGATGAGGAAGATGAGAAGGAGGAGGACAAGAGCAAATAGCCAAAAACAGAAAGTGTATACCCATATGTGGGTGTGAAGAGGTATTTGGGAATACACCTCCAAAAAAAAGACACTGGATTTGAGTTTATGTTACGCTGTTATCATTCGGTGGTGTTGAGACGTCTGGTCTAATCCAGCCCTTGTTGATTTTTATAACCGTCAGCCTGTCAGCATTTTCAGTTGACAGGCGGATGCGCTTATCAGTTAAAATTCCACCAGCAGCACTAAAAACCTGCTCTGATAAAACGCTGGCGGCAGGGCAGGCAAGGACCTCCAAGGCGTAGATAGCCAGTTCATTCCACGTATCCTGCTTGGATAACAAATAATAATAAGGCACAGAGGAATCACGGAGGAAATTGGTATGGTAGGCAAGGTTCTCCCTCAGCATTTTCCCAAACTTTGCACTACTTGTGAGAGTACCCCGCGCCTCAGAGCCTGTGCGATGGGAGGGGCTGAGAAGGTTCTCCTGGAACTTTGACAGTGTTCCACTGCCTATACTGGATTGAAGTTGTGTCTCTCTCGCCTGTACTCCTTAGTTGTCCAAAGAACCGAGACCTCTGCTGCCAGCGTTTTCAGATGGCAATTTTTTTCATGGTTCCGCCTTCTGGTACTGCCCCATTTTTGTAGAACTGTCTGCCTCAGGAATAAGAGATATAAAGTTCTCTTTGTAGCATGGGTCTAGAAGTGTCATAAACCAGTACTGACTGTCACCCAAAATTTTGAGAATGCGAGGGTCATGGGAAAGGCAGAATAACTTAAACTCAGCCATGTGTGCCAGACTGCCAACAGGCAAGACTTCTGTGTCCTCACCAAGAGGATGACTGACCATGCTCTCCTCTTCCTCCTCTCTGACCTCTGGCAATCCACGCTGAACAGACGGTATGACAGTTGTGCAAGTAGTACCGTCTATAGCGCATGAAACTAGCTCCTCTTCTTCCTTCTCATTGTCACTCAATCTACGTTGGGATGAGATGAGGCTGGGTTGTGTGTTATCACCCTGTATGGTTCCTTGCTCCATCTCATCGTGCTCCGCCTGCAATGCATCCTCTTTGATTGTGAGCAGAGAGCATTTCTGAAGACAGAGAAGTGGGATGGTGATGCTAATTATGGTGTCATCGCCACTCACCATCTTGGTGGAGTCCTCAAAGTTTTGGAGGATGGTACATATCTCTGACATCCATGTCCGCTCCTGAGGTGTTATGTGTGGAGTCTGAACAGAATACTGACGGCCTTGTTGATGCTGGTACTCAACAACTGCCCTCTTCTGCTCATAAATCCTGCCCAACATCTGCAGTGTAATGTTCCAACGCATGGGGACATCACACACATGTCTGTGAGCTGGAAGCTGCAAACGCTGCTGAAACACGGTAAGGGCGGCAGAAGCTGTAGGTGACTTTCTAAAATGGGCACAGAGGTGGCGTACTTTAACAAGCAGATCCGGCAGTTCCGGATAAGATTTGAGAAACCGCTGAACAAATACTGTGTAAATAATAGGACGAAGTGGTTAAGGTCTATTGTTTTATTATTATTATATTATAGCACTTGTGTTGTTTTCCAAGCTGTAAATAGTTGAATGCTTGGACAAAGTTTGTAAATACGGCAGTTTTGACCTACACCCCCAGTACAGTTGTAAATTTTATTTATTTTTGATGCATTTTAAGATTAAGCACATGGGCCAGGCATGGTTCGTGTGGGAGCTCGCCTCGCCTCAGAGCCGCTACCAGGGTCCGGCAGTTGTCACACACAACCATGCCTTGTTGTAGGTTCAGCGGTATGAGCCACAGATCTGCCTGCTCTTTCAGAGCTGTCCACAACTCTTCAGCATTGTGCGGTTTGTCACCTAAGCATATTAGCTTCAGCACAGCCTGATGCCGCTTGGCTGAGGCAGTGCTGCAGTGCTTCCAGCTTGTGACTGATGTGATCATTTCGGAGATGGAGGCTGAAGAGGAGGAGGAGGCTGAGGAGGATGAGGTGCAGTAGTTTTAGACTGTCGGGGCAACCCTGATTAACCTAGGGCCCACAATCTTGGCGTCGGGATGACATGTTCCGTCCCAAGGTCAGACTGGGTCCCGGCTTTCACTGTGTAAACACAGTGTGCCGTCAGCGAGATGTACCGTTCCTGCCCAAAAGCACTTGTCCACGTGTCCATGGTTAATTGAACTTTCCTGGTTACTGCGTTGTAGAGGGCATGGCTAATGTTTTGGGACACGTGCTTGTGTATTGCAGGGTTGGCAAACCAGAGAAATAGTGGCGGTTGGGGACTGAGCAACGAGAGACGGCCGCTGCCATCAGGTTGCGGAATGCTTCTGTCTCCACAAGCCTAAAAGGCAACATCTCGAGTGCAAGCAGTCGTGAAATGTGGGAATTCAGTAGTGTGGCATGTGGGGCATTGGCTGCGTATTTGCGCTTGCATTCCAAGGACTGGGGTATGGACAACTAAATGCTGCTCTGGAACAAGGACGTGGATGTGCTTCCTGATGCTGCTACTTGAGAGTGTGCATCGACTGGTGCAGGGCAGGAGGCATCTTTGCATGCACCATGGACAGGGGATTGGCTTGCATTCACAACAGCGGAAGAAGCAGTGGTGCCACCCGCAGACACTGTTCCTGGACCCTGGGGTTCGGCCCACAAAGTTGGGTGCTTTGCTGCAATGTTCCTGTTCATGCTGGTGGTGGTCAGGCTGCTAGTTTTGCTACGCCTGCTGATGCTGGCCTGGCAGGTGGTTCAAATTGCCTTTTTGGGGTTATCAGCAAAGTCTTTAGAAAACAACCAGACTCGGGAAGACCTAACAGTAGTACTGGCAACTTCCTTTGTGTTGGTGTTACGGGAAATAGTTGCCTGCCTTCTTTCTGCAGCCACCCCACTGCTTCTTCCAGCCTGTTGGGTGTTCTGCCTCCCTCCTTCTGTGTGCTGCTGTCCTCGCTCTGCATTTCCTCCTGCCAGGTTGGGTCAGTTACTATATCATCCACCACCCCATCTTCCACTTCCGCACCCTGGTCCTCCTCCTGACTTTCTGACAATTGTGTTTCATCATCGTCCACCACTTGTGACACTATCCCACTGTCACCTTCGTGTTTCCATGGCTGCTCAAACATTTGGGCATCGCTGCATGCGGTAATAATAATAATATAATAATTTTTATTTTTATAGCGCCAACATATTCCGCAGCACTTTACAAATTTTAGGGGGGACTTATACAAACAATACAGAATAAGCATATCTCATATCGAAAGGAGTGAGGGCCCTGCTCGCAAGCTTACAGTCTATGAGGAAATGGGGGAGACACAAAAGGTAGAATGTACATATATTGTATAATGCAGCCTTGATATACTATATAGGATAAATAATACATGGACTGGTCATCTGCCAGTATGTGTGCAGTCCTGACCGAGGCTATTATGTGCATGGTTGGTATGAACCTGAAATTGAAGAAGATTTTAATTTGGGAGAAAACTGGGACGGACAACTGGGATGGACAGATAGTGTGTGGAGGCGATACATTAGTCTAAAGAAATGGGTTTTTAGGGTCCGCTTGAAACTGTGGGATCTCCTCTTATGCTGTTTCAAGTGGACTGGGTGAGAGGTCTGAATCTATAAAAGGAAAAGTGAACAGCTCTTTGGAGTGTCCAAGTGTGGGATCAGTTGTCTCTGGGCGCTAGGCATGGTGGGAGGAAGGAAGATTAGGGTGAGGAATATGCGGTCCAGACTCACGGCTACTGATACTTGACCAAGTGGAAGACAGGGTGGTGGTGGTGGCAAAGTGACTGGAAGCATCACCCGCTATCCAACCAACAACCTTTTGACACTCCTCTGGGTTCAATAGTGGTGTGCTGCATTCCCCTACGAATTGGGACAGGAAGGTCAGGCGAGAAGATATGGGTGTTTGTTGTTGCACAATTTCAGCTTGCCCACGGCCTCGGCCTCTGCATGCACCATCACCATCACATCCAGTTCCCCGTCCCTTGCCATGCACCTTGCCCATTTTAAATGAAGGACAATATCTTCCACGCTCACTACAAATGGCTGAATTTTGAGCGAAGTTAAATGTAATATGTGTGACGGAGAAACCAGAGTTTTAAATACCTGTCCTGTAGGTAACTATTTTGAACAGCAATCTGGTGTCAATTGCTTCACTTACACACTGAAAATTTTTTTTTATGGAGGCCAGAATTAGCAGTATTTTCTGAAAACGTATATGTGATCCATGTGATGGAGAAAACACAGTTTTTAATACCTGGCCGGCAGGTAACTAGTTTGAACAGCAAACTGGTGTCAATTGCTTCACTGACACACTGAAACAAATTTTTAATGGAGGCCAGAAATGGCACTATTCTCTGAAAACGTATAGTGCATTGTGAAAGTATTTGCCCTCTTGAACTTTTCTACCTTTTGCCACATTTCTGGCTTCAAACATAAAGATATAAAATTCTACTTTTTTGTTGTAGAATCAACAAGTGGGGCACAATCGTGAAGTGGAATGAAATTTATTGGATATTTTAAACTTTAAAAAAAAAATAAAAAATGAAAAGTGGGGCGTGCAATATTATTTGGCCCCTTTACTCTAAGTGCTGCAAACTCACTCCAGAAGTTGAGTGAGGATCTCTGAATGATCCATTGTTGTCCTTCATGACTGGTAATGATAAATAGAATCCACCTGTGTGTAAACAAGTCTCCGTATAAATGCACCTGCTCTGTGATAGTCTCAGGGTTCTGTTTCAAGGGCAGAGAGCAACATGAAGACCAAGGAATACACCAGGCAGGTCTGAGATGCTGTTGTGGCGAAGTTTAAAGCTGGATTTGGATACAAAAAGATTTCCCAAGTTTTAAACATCTCAAGGAGCACTGTGCAAGCGATCATATTGAAATTGAAGGAGTATCAGACCACTGCAAATCTACCAAGACCCGGCCTTCCCTCTACACTTTTATCTCGAACAAGGAGAAGACTCATCAGAGATGCAGCCAAAAGGCCCATGAACACTCTGGATGAACTGCAGAGATCTACACCTGAGGTGGGAGAGTCTGTCCATAGGACAACAATCAGTCATACACTGCACAAATCTGGCCTTTATGGAAGAGTGGCAATAAGAAAGACATTTCTCAAAGATATCCATAAAAAGTCTCATTAGAAGTTTGCCACAAGCCACCTGGGAGACACACCAAACATGTGGAATAAGGTGTTCTGGTCAGATGAAACTAAAATTGACCTTTTTGGCCACAATGCAAAATGATACATTTGGCGTAAAAGCAACACAGCTCATCACACTCAAAACACCATCCCCACTGTCAAACATGATGGTGGCAGCATCATGGTTTTGGCCTGCTTTTCTTCAGCAGGGACAGGGAAGATGGTTAAAATTGATGAGAAGATGGACGGAGCCAAATACAGGACGATTCTGGAAAAAAACCTGATGGAGTCTGCAAAAGACCTGAGACTGGGTCGGAGATTTATCTTCCAACAAGACAATGATCCCAAACATAAATCAAAATCTACAAAGGAATGGTTCAAAAATAAAAGTATCCAGGTGTTAGAATGGCCAAGTCAAAGTCCAGACCTGAATCCAATCGAGAATCTGTGTAAAAAGCTGAAAACTGCTGTTCACAAACGCCCTCCATCCAACCTCAATGAGCTCGAGCTGTTTTGCAAGGAAGAATGGGCAATAATTTCAGCCTCTCAATGTGCAAAACTGATTGAGACATACCTCAAGCGACTTGCAGCTGTAATCACAGCAAAAGGTGGCGCTACAAAGTATTAACTCAAGGGGGCCGAATAACATTGTACGCCCCACTTTTCAGTTTTTAATTTGTTAAAAAAGTTTAAAATATCCCATAAATTTCGTTCCACTTCACGATTTGTCCCACTTGTTAATTCTTCCCCAAAAAATTAGAATTTTACATCTTTATGTTTGAAGCCAGAAATGGGGCAAAAAGTAGAAAAGTTCAAGGGGGCCAAATGCTTTCATAATGCACTGTATATGTGATCCGTGTGACGGAGAAAACACAGTTTTAAATAGATGGATTTCTAGCGCTGAAATATGGAAAGGGCCTGGCTGTATTCTGCAGTGCCAACAAGCAAATGACGCAGAACAACGGTGTTCTCTGGATTGCTTTTTAAGCAAATAATGAGGATTAAGATCCAAACAAAAATTATTCCTGGCCCCTGAGACCTGGGCATATTTCTAGAAATATCTAATAGCAGCAGCAGACATAACTGGAATGGAGCCTCTTGTGCTATGTACACTGTAGTCTGCTATATACCCTGCCTGACTATATACACTGCATGCCTGATATCTCTGCAGATGGATTAGTCCTCAGAAGGACTGTTTGTTAAGATGGATATGTGTCTCTAATATAGTTTGGTACACCTACACTAACTAGAAACAAGCAAATCTCTCCCTAGCTCAGCAGCAGCTCTCCCTACACTGTCTGATTACAGAGTGACTGTGACTAGCATGTCGGAGCCAGGTCTGATATAGACCTGATGACACTGTGTGGCCAGCCTATCACTGTAATGCCACAACCAACATGGCTATGGCATTACAATGAGTGGCAGGAAATCCCTGCATGTTCATTGGCTCTGTAAAGAGCGCCAAACATGCAGGGACGAGACCTGAGCTCCCATCAAATAACCTCGGAAATACTCGGCGAGTGCCGAGCATCTCGAGCAGATAGATGCTCAAGCAAGCACCGAGCAGTAGCGAGCATGCTCGCTCATCACTAATAATTACCATTAATTATTTTATTTTCTAACTTTAAGAACATTATAAATCAGTTTTCATGTTAAAATATATTGTTATTATTTGAAAGCGGGGGGGCAATGAGCGAAACAAGTACAAATATATTATCATTTTATGTTTGTCTTTTTGTTATTTCTGTTTTATAGTATTATAATCTACACCCCAACTTAATGAAAATATTAATATTAGGATTAGTGATGAGCGAGTATGTTTTGTTAACACTATCGCCGAGTATACTCGGGCGACCACCGAGTATTTATAGCTGCTCGGTGATATGAATGAATCACTCCCGTGTGCATGATTTGCAACTGTTTTACAGCCTTAATGCATGTGAGGAATGTTTAAGAAATAGCCATTCAAACATATCACCGAGCAGCTGTAAATTCTTGGTGCTCGCCTGAGCATACTCGGCGAAAGGGTTAACAGAACATACTCACTCATCACTAATTAGGATAGATCCAATTGTTGCAAATTAGTTAAAATCTGTGTATAGATTCTCTATTGATTCTGAACACATTTGTATCTTCGCTCCACATAAAAACATTTCTTTAATTGGAAATAATCTTTTTATCCATTTTTAAGACAGAAAAATTACAATTTAAGGGACAGAAAAAGAGGGACAAAAAGACTTACTTCTGAGACCAGGGTGTTCTGTTCATGCATAACTTCTGTATACAAGCGACTCTTCCCTCCAATAGAACAATAGCAGACAGGAGCATAAGATGCAGAACATTATCAGGATTCATGTTTATATAGCAATACAAGAGACAAAGGAGGCTTCTTATCACGCTGTTAAGTTTCCAGATAATAATTATTTAATTGTTCCCACATTTCACACTTGTCCCAAAAGGTTTCGCAAATTAACGGTAGCAAATTTTAAATAAACAAAATTCAAAAATCCAAATAAAATAGATGAAATTAAATGAAATGTTACAAAAGAATAAAAGGAGAAATTTTCAGACAATCTTTTCTATTCTACTTTTTGTTTTATTTTTTTATGGAGAAAACATCAAGAAATAATTCCGATCAGTTTAATAGAGAGAAATGGATTTTACTTTATTTTACTTACTTTTTTCTTAATTGTTTAACTGATTAACTGATGGTGAAGTCTGGCTGAGGTCTGATGTGAGAAGTAGATGAAACTTACTGTATATGGGATTAAAAATATTTCATTTTAAAATTTAAGTCCTCAAATCATAAAGACTGGAGAGGGTGCATGCCTCTTAATGAATCGGTAATGTCTGACAAGCAAAGTGGAGTTCGCCTCCTAGAACTTCGTCAAAAATCTTACCCCAGTTGCAAATGAAGTAAGATTTCTGATGGAAAAAATGTCACAGCTCATAATGAATAATCTGAGCTGTTGCCTCATGCCCCCAACCTGCCCGATCCTGCCCCAGCTTCACCCACTTTGGCAAAACTGGGCAAAATTGATGTGAAAATACCAAGACTTGCACAGGGCGTAAAAAATGAGTGACTTTTTAAAGCAATTTACACCAGAATTCTGGTGAAAATGCTCTGACGAACTGTTGCTTAAGTGTTTAATGTTTGTGTATTTGTGATCAGTTTTAATTTTCCACGAATTATGTAATTTCTTAAATTATTGGTGTGTACCATGGCCGTCATAATGATTAATATTAAGTGACTGTACCAAATGAAAACAGTTGATCCCTACATCCCACCAATATGTGACAGGATAGTAGACAACTCTATACTAATAAATCCTTTATAAAACAGAGATCCTTGAATTATTATTAGTGATGAACGAACGTGGTCGCCACTACTCGATACTCGCCCGAGCATCACAGTGCTCGACAAGCCCAGCGCTCGGCGAGTATTTCCGGGTTGCTCGGGCGGGAGCTCAGATTCCCGACCTGCTTGTTTGGCGCTCTTTAGAGAGCCAATGAACATGCAGGGATTGCCTGCCACACAATGTAATGCTCTAGAAATGTTGGTTATGGGCATTACAGTGATTGGCTGGCCGCACAGTGTCATCGAATCTATATAAGACCTGGCGCCGATATGCTCATCACAGTATAACCTGGAAGCAAGCAGAGTAGGGAGAGATGCTGCTGAGTCGGAGAGATTTTCTTGTTTATAGTTAGTATAGGTATCCCATAACATGCAGTGTATATATATATATATATATATATATATATATATATATCCACCTGAACTAACAGTCCTTCTGAGGACTAATCCAGCAGCATTTATTAAGTGGTGATATCAGGAGTTAGGCAGGTAGGCAGTGTATGTGGTAGACTGCAGTGCATATAGTGCAAGAGGGTCCATTGAACGTCCTGTTAGTATAGGAATTCCACAACATATATATATATATATATATATATATCCATCTGAACTAAAAGTCCTTCTGAGGACTAATCCAACTGAATATAATCAGTGCTAGGCAGGAGTTAAGCAGGCAGGCAGTGTATGTATGTGTATGGCAGAGTGCAATGCATATAGTGCAAGAGGGTCCATTGCATGTTCTGTCTGCTGCTGCGGTTACAGATAGTTGTAGACATAGCCCCAGATATAAGGGGTCAGGTAAAAAAAATTTTATCTTAATCCTGATTGTTTGCTTGAAGTGCAATCCAGAGTGCACATTTTTTCTGCTCCATTTGCTTCTTAGCACTGCAGAATAAAGCCAGATCTTTTATATATCACAGCAATAAAAATTCAAAAATTTGAACTGAACGTGGAAAATATTGGCTTACATTTTCATTTTGATGTAGTGTGTCGGTCAAGCTATTCACACTAGGTCTCTGAGTCGAATAATATTAGTAAATTATAGGCATACTGTTTAAAACCGTGGTTCTCTAACAGACGTATTTCATATATAACTGTGTTCCAAAATCAGCCATTTCTGCCTTCCATTTCGCTGCAGTGTGTCAATCAAACTATTCACAATAGGTCACTGTAGAATAATATTAGTAAATTACAGGTCTGCTATTTAAAACCATGGTTCTCTGTCATACGTATCACATGTAACTGTGTTACAAAGTCAGCCATTTCTAGTGAACGTGGAAAATATTGTCCTCCATTTAAAATGGGCATGGTGCGTGGCAAGGGACAGGGAAGTGGACATGATGATGGAGCATGCAGAGGCTGAGACCGAGGCCGTGGCCGTGGGCAAGCTGAAATTGAGCAATGACAAGCACCCCCTTCTTGTCGACCACACCTTCCTGTCCCAATTGCTAGGGGACCGCAGTACACTACGATTAGTGTTGAGCCACCCCCGTAGTGTTCGGGTTCGGTTCGGTTCGTCGAACACCGGGATGTTCGAGGAACTGTTCGTCGAACTGTTCGTCGAACACCTTAGAACACCGTCGAACACCGTTAAAACCAATGGCAGGCAAACAAAAACACATAGAAACACATAGAAAACACCTGCAAAGGTGTCCAAAAGCTGACAAACTGCTCAGAAGACACTCTCTTTAAAAAAGCCGGCCGGCAAATTCAGCAGCGGCATACACCGGTACCCGACAATTTAGACAAGAAGGAATAGAGCATCACACATAGATTAGATAGATAGAAACATGTCAGTCACACATATAAGAAGCACAGTGACAGTGTTGGTTACTGCACTTGTCATTTAGTGTAAAGGATTTATTAAAAAAAATATTAGTGTTTTCATGCACCGTCTCTTTAAAAAAGCCGGCCGGCAATTCAGCATCTGTACCCGACAATTTAGAACAGAAAGAATAGAGCTTCACACATAGATTAGATAGATAGAAACATGTCAGTCACATATATAATAAGTACAGTGATAGTGTTGCTTACTGTACTTGTCATTTAGTGTAAAGGATTTATTTAAAAAAATAATAGTGTTTTCATGCACTGTCTCTTTAAAAAAGCCGGCCGGCAATTCAGCAGCGGTATCCGACAATTTAGAACAGAAAGATAGAGCATCACACATAGATTAGATAGATAGAAACATGTCAGTCACATATATATGAAGTACAGTGATAGTGCTGGTTACTGTACTTGTCATTTAGTATTAAAATAAAGGATTTATTATTAAAAAAAATTGGCGTGGGGTTCCCCTTAATTTTAGGCTCTAGCGGAGGTTAAGCAGACGGCTGGGTCAGATGTTTGAAGCCTGGGAAGGGGGTAATACTTCCCAGGCTACTAATATCAGCCCCCAGCTGAATACATAGCCTTTACTAGCTATTAAAATGGGGGACCCCCCAAAAAAAATGACGTGGGGTCCCCCCTAATTTAATAGCTAGCAAAGGCTAGGCACACTGCTGGGGGCTGATATTAATAGCCCAGGAAGGGAGCCATGAATATTGGCCCCCTCCCAGGCTAGAAACACCAGCCGTCAGCCGCCCCAGAAATGGCGCATTCATAGGATGCGCCAATTCTGGCACTTAGCCTCGCTCTTCCACGCTGCCCTGGTGCGGTGGCAGGGGGTAATAGGGTTGGGGTTAATGTCAGCTTATAATGCCAGCTGACATCAAGCCCAGGTTAGTAATGGAGAGGTGTCTATAAGACACCCCCATTACTAACCCCATAGTCAAAGTTAAAAAAAACACAAACACCCAGAATAAAGTCCTTTAATTGAAATAAAGACACAATCCTTTATTGTTCTAAATTAAACCATACTTACCATCACGCCCATTCCAGCTGAAGCCAACGATCTCCTGCAATAAAAGAAAAATAATAAAGCAACCTCATCCTTAACTTTCCATGGTTCCCACGACAGCTTCAGCTCTGCTACATTGAGATGACAGGCTGGACCGCAGGAGAACGCTGCCATCCAGCCTGTCATCCCGCAGACACTGAGAAGCGCAGGCTTGCTTGCGCTGCTCAGCGTCTCTCTGTGACGACATCCAGATGAGCCGAGTTCATGTCCAATGAACTCGGCTCACCTCATGCACGTCACTGACAGCGTGGGAAAATTCTCACGCTGAAGCGCTGATTGCAGGAGAATTTTCCCACGCTGTCAGTGACGTGCAGGAGGTGAGCTGAGTTCATTGGACATGAGCTCACCTCATGCACATCACTGACAGCGTGGGAGAATTCTCCTGCACTCAGCACTTCAGCGTGAGAATTTTCCCACGCTGTCAGTGACGTGCATGAGGTGAGCCGAGTTCATTGGACATGACCTCGGCTCATCTGGATGCCGTCACAGCGAGACAGTGAGGAGCGCAAGCATGCCTGCGCTTCTCAGTGTCTGCGGGATGACAGACTGGATGGCAGCGTTCTGCTGCGGTCCAGCCAGTCATCTCGATGTAGCAGAGCTGAAGCTGTCGTGGGAACCATGGAAAGGTAAGGATGAGGTTGGTTTATTATTTTTCTTTTATTGCAGGAGATCGTTGGCTTCAGCTGGAATGGGTGTGATGGTAAGTATGGTTTAATTTAGAACAATAAAGAATTGTGTCTTTATTTCAATTAAAGGACTTTATTCTGGGTGTTGTGTTTTTTTTAAATACTTTACTAGAAATTCATGGCGGTCATGTCTAATACTGGCGTGACTCCATGAATTTTGGGCTTGGGGCCAGCTGATAATACCAAGCTGGCCCTAACCCCTTTATTACCCAGTGAGCCACCGCACCAGGGCCCTGGATGAGTTGGGTACAGCGCCAGAAGATGGCGCTTCTATGAACGCGCCATTTTCCGGGGTGGCTGCGGACTGCAATTTGTAGCGTGGGGGGGCCCAGAAAGCTTGGGCCTCCCTGCGCTGCAGATTCCAGCCCCCAGCTGCCTAGTTGTACCTGGCTGGACACAAAAATAGGGCGAAGCCCCACGTACTTTTTTTTTATTTATTTCATGAAATTCATGAAATAATTAAGAAAAAAAGGGCTTCCCTATATTGTTGTGTCCGGCCAGGTACAAATAGGCAGCTGGTGGATGGGGGCAGCCCGTTCCTGCCTGCTGTACCTGGCCGGACACAACAATATAGGGAAGCCCTTTTTTTCTTAATTATTTCATGAATTTCATGAAATAATTAAAAAAAATTTAAGTGGGGCTTCGCACTATATTTGTGTCCAGCCAGGTACAGCAGGCAGGAACCGGCTGCCCCCATCCACCAGCTGCCTATTTGTACCTGGCCGGACACAACAATATAGGGAAGCCCTTTTTTTCTTAATTATTTCATGAATTTCATGAAATAATTAAAAAAAATTGAAGTGGGGCTTCGCACTATATTTGTGTCCAGCCAGGTACAGCAGGCAGGAACGGGCTGCCCCCAACCACCAGCTGCCTATTTGTACCTGGCCGGACACAACAATATAGGGAAGCCCTTTTTTTCTTAATTATTTCATGAAATAATTTAAAGAAAATTGACGTGGGGCTTCGCCCTGTTTTTGTGTCCAGCCAGGTACAACTAGGCAGCTGGGGGCTGGAATCCGCAGCGCAGGGAGGCCCAAGCTTTCTGGGCCACCCCCGCTGCAAATTGCAGTCCGCAGCCACCCCGGAAAATGGCGCGTTCATAGAAGCGCCATCTTCTGGCGCTGTACCCAACTCATCCAGGGCCCTGATGCGGTGGCTCACTGGGTAATAAAGGGGTTAGGGCCAGCTTGGCATTATCAGCTGGCCCTAAGCCCGAAATTCATGGGGTCACGCCAATATTAGACATGACCACCATGAATTTCTAGTAAAGTATTTAAAAAAAACACAACACCCAGAAAAAAGTCCTTTAATTGAAATAAACACACAATTCTTTATTGTTCTAAATTAAACCATACTTACCATCACGCCCATTCCAGCTGAAGCCAACGATCTCCTGAAATAAAAGAAAAATAATAAAGCAACATCATCCTTACCTTTCCATGGTTCCCATGACAGCTTCAGTTCTGCTACATCGAGATGACAGGCTGGACCGCAGCAGAACGCTGCCATCCAGCCTGTCATCCCGCAGACACTGAGAAGCGCAGGCTTGCTTGCGCTCCACAGTGTCTCTCTGTGAGGGCATCCAGATGAGCCGAGTTCATGTCCAATGAACTCGGCTCACCTCATGCACGTCACTGACAGCGTGGGAAAATTCTCCTGCACTCAGCGCTTCAGCGTGGGAGAATTCTCACACTGAAGCGCTGAGTGCAGGAGAATTCTCCCACGCTGTCAGTGACGTGCAGGAGGTGAGCTGAGTTCATTGGACATGAGCTCACCTTATGCACGTCACTGACAGCGTGGGAGAATTCTCCTGCACTCACCGCTTCAGCGTGAGAATTTTCCCACGCTGTCAGTGACGTGCATGAGGTGAGCCGAGTTCATTGGACATGAACTCGGCTCATCTGGATGTCGTCACAGAGAGACGCTGAGCAGCGCAAGCAAGCCTGCGCTTCTCAGTGTCTGCGGGATGAGAGGCTGGATGGCAGCGTTCTGCTGCGGTCCAGCCTGTCATCTCGATGTAGCAGAGCTGAAGCTGTCGTGGGAACCATGGAAAGGTAAGGATGAGGTTGCTTTATTATTTTTCTTTTATTGCAGGAGATCGTTGGCTTCAGCTGGAATGGGCGTGACGGTAAGTATGGTTTAATTTAGAACAATAAAGGATTGTGTCTTTATTTCAATTAAAGGACTTTATTCTGGGTGTTTGTGTTTTTTTTAACTTTGACTATGGGGTTAGTAATGGGGGTGTCTTATAGACGCCTCTCCATTACTAACCTGGGCTTGATGTCAGCTGGCATTATAAGCTGACATCAACCCCAACCCTATTACCCCCTGCCACCACACCAGGGCAGCGTGGAAGAGCGAGGCTAAGTGCCAGAATTGGCGCATCCTATGAATGCGCCATTTCTGGGGCGGCTGACGGCTGGTGTTTCTAGCCTGGGAGGGGGCCAATATTCATGGCTCCCTTCCTGGGCTATTAATATCAGCCCCCAGCTGTCTGCCTAGCCTTTGCTAGCTATTAAATTAGGGGGGACCCCACGTCATTTTTTTTCGGGGGGTCCCCCATTTTAATAGCTAGTAAAGGCTATGTATTCAGCTGGGGGCTGATATTAGTAGCCTGGGAAGCTCCGTGGGTATTACCCCCTTCCCAGGCTTCAAACATCTGCCCCAGCCGTCTGCTTAACCTCCGTTAGAGCCTAAAATTAAGGGGAACCCCACGCCAATTTTTTTAATAATAAATCCTTTATTTTAATACTAAATGACAAGTACAGTAACCAACACTGTCACTGTACTTCGTATATATGTGACTGACATGTTTCTATCTATCTAATCTATGTGTGAAGCTCTATTCTGTCTGTTATAAATTGTCGGGTACCGCTGCTGAATTGCCGGCCGGCTTTTTTAAAGAGACGGTGCATGAAAACACTAATATTTTTTTTGATAAATCCTTTACGCTAAATGACAAGTACAGTAAGCAACACTGTCACTGTACTTCATATATATGTGACTGACATGTTTATATCTATCTAATCTATGTGTGAAGCTCTATTCTTTCGCTTCTAAATTGCCGGGTACAGGTGTATGCCGCTGCTGAATTGCCGGCTTTTCATGTTTCACTGTTGGCACTGTTCCCATCGATTTGGGCAATCACTGTAATGCCACAACCACCATGGCTGTGGCATTACAGTGAGTGGCAGACAATCCCTGCATGATTGGTGCTCTAAATAGCGCCAGACATGCAGGACACGCTTTTGGTGCACGAACAGTTATCGAACATAACCTCGAACAGCCGAATTTTTTGCAAATCGTTCGGGTTCGTCGAACAACTCGAACACCGCCCAAAACAGCTCGAATTTGAGATTGGCGAACAGTTCTAGTCGAACACCGCTCATCTCTAACTACGATTAAACCCAGAGCAATTTGAAATGGTTGTTGGTTGGATAGCAGATAATGCTTCCAGTCACTCCGCCACCACCACTACCACCCTGTTTTCCACATGTTCAAGTCTCAGTAGCCATGAGTCTGGACCGCATATTCCTTGCCCTGATCCTCCTTCCTCCCACCATGCCGAGTGCCTGGAGACAACTGATTCCACACTTGGACAGTCTGAAGAGCTGTTCACTTTTCCATTTGTAGATTCGGGCCTCTCGCCTGGCCAGCTTCAAGCGAGTCAAGAGGAGAACACGTAGCAAGAGGTGGACGATGATGAGACACAATTGCCAGAAAGTCAGGAGGAGGACCAGAGAGCGGAATTGGAAGGTGAAGTGGTGGATGATATAGTAATTAACCCAACCTGGCAGGGGGACATGCAGAGCAAGGACAGCAGCACACAGGGGGAGGGAGGCATAGCACCACAACTTTGAAGAAACCATGTGGTGGCCGCAGACACAAGGTGGGAATGCGTTCCCCATAACACCAACACAACGGAAGTTGCCAGTACAACTGTTAGGTCTTCCCGAGTCTGGTTGTTTTTTAAAGACTCTGCAGATAGCCCCAAAAAGACCATTTGCACCACATGCCATGCCAGCATCAGCAGGGGTAGCAAAACTAGCAGCCTGACCACCACCAGCATAATCAGGCACATGGCAGCAAAGCACCCTACTAAGTGGGCCAAACCCCAGGGTCCAGAAACAGTGTCTTCGAGTGACACCACGGGTTCTTCCGCCGTTGTCCGTGCACACCAATCCCCTGTCCATGGCGCATGCGAAGATGCCTCTAACCCTGCACCTGTCATTGCACACTCCCAACTAGCACCATCAGCAACCATGTCTACGTCCTTGTCCAGGGCAGAGTTCAGTCGTCCCTATCCCAGTCCTTGAAATGCAAGTGCAAATACACAGCCAATGCCCCACAGGTAGCTCTACTAAATTCATACATTTTGCCAATGCTTGCGCTCAAAATGTTGCCTTTTAGGCTCGTGGAGATAAAGCTTTCTGCAACCTGATGGCGGCATCCATCCCTTGGTACTCGATCCCAAGCAACCACTATTTCTACCTGTGTGCCATTCCCACATTACACGAGCATGTGTTCCACAACATTAGACTTGCCATCAACAATGAAGTTACTGGGAAAGTCCCCCTTACCACGGACACGAGGACAAGTGCTTGTGGGCAGGGACAGTACATCTCGCTGAAGGCACTCTGGGTTAATATAGTGGAAGCCGGGACTCAGTCAGACCTTGGGAAGGAACACATCCTCCCGACGATGAGGATTGCAGACCCTGGCTTAATCAGGGTAGCCCCCACATTCTTCAGCTCCTGCACCTCCTCCTCATCTTCAGCCTCTATCTCGGAAATGACCACATCCATCAGAAGCTAGAAGCATTGCAGCATTGACTCTGCCAAGCGGCAACAGGCTGTGTTGAAGCTAATATGCTTAAGTGACAAACCGCACACTGCTGAAGAGGTGTGGACAGCTCTGAAAGACCAGGCAAATCTGTGGCTGACACCGCTGACCTTACAGCCAGGCATGGTCATGTGTGACAATGGCCAGAACCTGGTGGCAGCTCTGAAGCGAGGTGAGCTCACACACGTACCATGCCTGGCCCATGTGCTTAACCTCATTGTTCAGCGGTTTGTCAAAACCTACTCAGATCTGTCACATCTGCTTGTCAAAGTACGCCGTGTGTGAACCCATTTTAAAAAGTCAGCTACAGCTTCCGCTGCCCTTGCCGTGCTTCTGAAGCATTTCCAGCTTCCAGGTCAATGACTGGTGTGCGATGTGCTCACACATTGGAACTCTATATTGCAGATGTTAGGAAGGATTTGAAAGCAGAAAAGGGCAGTTGTTGACTACCAGCATCAGCACGGCCGTCGGTATTCAGGTCAGACTCCACACGTAAGACGTCAGGAGTGGACATGGATGTCAGAAATCTGTACCATACTTCAAAAATTTGAGGAGTCGACCAAATTCTCTCTGCTCACAATTAAAGAGAATGCATTGCAGGAGAGCACTATGAGATGGAGTAAGGAACCTTACAGGGTGAATCCACACAGCCAAGCCTCATCTCATTACAACGTGGATTGGGTGACAATGAGGAAGAGGAGGCGGAGGAGGATGAACAGGAGCTAGTTTCCTGTGCTATAGACGGTACTACCTGCAAAACTGTTATAACATTTATCCAGTGTGGATGGCATGAGGACAGGGAGGAGGAGGAAGAGGAGGATGAGAACATGGCAGTCATCCTTTTGGAGAGGATACGGAAATATTGCCTCTTTGCAGTCTGGCACACATGGCTAAGGTTATGTTACGCTGCCTTTCCCGTGACTCTTACTTTGTCCAAATTTTGCCTGACAGTTATTTCTGGTTGTTGACACTTCTAGACCCACACTACAAGGAGAACTTTCTCTTATTCCCTTTCCGGTCAGGCCTAATAAAATGGGTCAGTACCAGAATGCCTTTGTTGCGAAATTATTAAAAAATTCCCATCTGAAAACGCTGGCGGCAGAGGTCACAGTTTGCTGGACAACCAGGAAGTACAGGCGAGAGAGACACAAATGCAATCCAGTAGAGGCAGGGGAACACTGTCAAAGTTCTGGGACAGTTTTCTCAGACCCTTCCATTGCACAGGCCTTGAGGCGCGGGGTACTCTCACAAGAAGGGAAAAATTTGTGAAGATGCTGAGTGAGTACCTTGCCAACCGTACCAACATCCTCTGTGATTCCTCTGTGCCTAATAATTATTGGGTATCCAAGTTGAACACGTGGCATGAATTGGCTCTCTATGCCTTTGATGTCCCTGCCTGCCCTGCCGCTAGCGTTTTGTTAGAGTGGGTTTTTAGTGCTGCTGGTGGAATTATAACCGATAGGTGCATCCGCCTGTCAACTGAAAATGCTGACAGGCTGACTCTTATAAAAATGAACAAGGGCTAGATTGGGCAAGACTTCTCAACACCACCGAATGATAGCAGCGTACCATAAACTCAAATACAGTGTCTTTCCTCTATTCCCATGCACCTCTGTCTTCACACCCAGACATGGGTATACGCTTCCTGATTTTGTCTATTTGCTCTTGTCCTCCTCCTTCTCCTCATCCTTCACCACCATATATACCATATTACCATATTTATGTCTCTTGCAGGGGACATTGGAGTTCCTTCAAATTTTTGGCAGACATTGAATTCACTGTACAAGCAAAAAAAAAAGGAGACCCACTGCCTAATAATGGGAACATAGTTTTCAGGAGGCTCTCCTCTACGTCTCTTGCAAGAGGCATTAGAGTGTCTCCAAATTTTTGGCAGCCATTGCATTCACTGCATTGGAAAACAGTATGGGAAACCCATGTCCTAATAATGGGAACATTGTTTCCAGGAGGCCCTCCGACATCTAATTCTCTGCCAAGGGGCATTGGAGTGTCTCAAAATTTTTGGCAGCCATTGCATTCACTGCATAGGCAAACAGTTTAGGAGACCCACTTCCTAATAATGGGAACATTGTTTTGAGGAGACCCTCCTTTACATCTCTTGAAAGAGGCATAGGAGTGCCTCCAAATTTTTGGCAGCCATTGCATTCACTGCATAGGCAAACAATATGGGAACCCCACTTTCTAATAGTGGGAACATTGCTTTCAGGAGTCTCTCACACCTCTACGTCCCTTGCAAGGGGCAACGTAGTTCCTCCAAATTTTTGGCAGCCATTGCATTTATTGCATAGGCAAATAGTAAAGGAGACCCATTTCCTAATAATGGTAATATTTTTTTCAGGAGACCCTCCTTTACATCTCTTGAAAGAGGCATTGGAGTGTCTCCAAGTTTTTGGCAGCCATTGCATAGACAAACAGTATGGGAGACCCACATCCTGATAATGGGAACATTGTTTTCAGGAGGCCCTTTTCTACATCTCTTGAAAGAGGCATTGGAGTGCCTCAAAATTTTTGGCAGCCATTGCATTCACTGCATAGGCAAATAATATGGGTGACCCACTTTCTAATAATGAGATCATTGTTTTCAGGAGGCCCTCTGACCTCTGCGTCTCTTGTAAGGGGCATTGGAGGGCATCCAAACTTTTGGCAGCCATTGCATTCAGTGCGTTGGCAAACAGTATGGGAGACCCACTTCATAATAATGAGATCATTGTTTTCAGGAGGCACTCCAACCTCTACATCTCTTGCAAGGGGCAAAACCTACCAAAGACAAAAAATATATCTCATACCCTACCATCATTATATATAAATGTAAAGCAAAGTTGCATATTAAATATAGGATACTTAGTGAACTATTTTGATCAAAAAAAGTATAAAAGCCGTCCCACCAGCGACAAAGTGACCCTAAATTGGGACTGTACCTATACTGTCTATATTAAAAACCTTACTGTATATCAAAGTTGAAGTAATGCATATAAAAGGGTAGACAAATAGGACCGGGTCCCAACTTCAGACCACCTAGGCCCGTGGTAAGCTACATATATATTAATCAGCTCAACAAAGGGGATGCCACACCCTTAACTTGCACAGAATGCAAACAAGACAAAAAACCAAGCAATGTGAACTGAGGTCTAAGATGGTACACATGCAAGAAATAGGAGCATGTTCACACTAGCAAAAAGAAGCAAAACCTACCAAAGACAAAAAATATATCTCATACCCTACCATCATTATATATAAATGTAAAGCAAAGTTGCATATTAAATATAGGGTACTTAGTGAACTATTTTTGATCAAAAAAAGTATACAAGCCGTCCTACCAGCGACAAGGTGACCCTAAATTGGGACGGTACCTATACCGTCTATATTAAAAACCTTACTGTATATCAAAGTTGAAGTAATGCATATAAAAGGGTAGACAAATAGGACCGGGTCCCAACTTCAGACCACCTAGGCCCGTGGTAAGCTGCATATATATTAATCAGCTCAACAAAGGGGATGCCACACCCTTAACTTGCACAGAATGCAAACAAGACAAAAAAACAAGCAATGTGAACTGAGGTCTAAGATGGTACACATGCAAGAAATAGGAGCATGTTCACACTAGCAAAAAGAAGCAAAACCTACCAAAGACAAAAAATATATCTCATACCCTACCATCATTATATATAAATGTAAAGCAAAGTTGCATATTAAATATAGGGTACTTAGTGAACTATTTTTGATCAAAAAAGTATACAAGCCGTCCCACCAGCGACAAGGTGACCCTAAATTGGGACGGTACCTATACTGTCTATATTAAAAACCTTACTGTATATCAAAGTTGAAGTAATGCATATAAAAGGGTAGACAAATAGGACCGGGTCCCAACTTCATACCACCTAGGCCCGTGGTAAGCTACATATATATTAATCAGCTCAGCAAAGGGGATGCCACACCCTTAACTTGCACAGAATGCAAACAAGACAAAAAACCAAGCAATGTGAACTGAGGTCTAAGATGGTACACATGCAAGAAATAGGAGCATGTTCACACTAGCAAAAAGAAGCAAAATCTACCAAAGACAAAAAATATATCTCATACCCTACCATCATTATATATAAATGTAAAGCAAAGTTGAATATTAAATATAGGGTACTTAGTGAACTATTTTTGACCAAAAAAAGTATACAAGCCGTCCCACCAGCGACAAGGTGACCCTAAATTGGGACGGTACCTATACTGTCTATTTTAAAAACCTTACTGTATATCAAAGTTGAAGTAATGCATATAAAAGGGTAGACAAATAGGACCGGGTCCCAACTTCAGACCACCTAGGCCCGTGGTAAGCTACATATATATTAATCAGCTCAACAAAGGGGATGCCACACCCTTAACTTGCACAGAATGCAAACAAGACAAAAAACCAAGCAATGTGAAATGAGGTTTAAGATGGTACACATACAAGAAATAGGAGCATGTTCACACTAGCAAAACGAAGCAAAACCTACCAAAGACAAAAAATATATCTCATACCCTACTATCATTATATATAAATGTAAAGCAAAGTTGCATATTAAATATAGGGTACTTAGTGAACTATTTTTGATCAAAAAAAGTATACAAGCCGTCCCACCAGCGACAAGGTGACCCTAAATTGGGACGGTACCTATACTGTCTATTAGTGTTGAGCCAACCCCGTAGTGTTCGAGTTCGGTTCGGTTCGTCGAACACCCGTGTGTTCGCCGAACTGTTCGTCGAACTGTTCATCGAACACCTTCGAACACCGTTAAAACCAATGGCAGGCAAACAAAAACACATAGAAACACATAGAAAACACCTTCAAAGGTGTCCAAAAGCTGACAAACTGCTCAGAAGACACAACTAACACATGGAAAAGTGACAAGTACATATAGTCATGCGAAAATAAAAGAGGTGGAGGAGTAAAAGGAGGGGGAGACACAGATATAGGCATGTCATGCCCTTCTAAAATCCAAAAAGTGAGAAGCCGAGACAGCCAATCCGCTCCTGCCCGTGCCACCTCCGTGTCGCCGGGTTTGTGCCAGAGCCGCGGTGAACCCTGACGGCCAGCCCCCCTCTCCCAATACTGGTGCCTGTCCGCTGGTGGGTCGAGAGAGCCCCCCTGTGGTGGAGGCAGCTCTAAGCTTTTTAATTTAAATTGTCCCTCTAATTTGAATGAATACACTTTAAATCCATTTACAAGGATCTATTGGAGAGCAAGTCTCATGCCAGCAGCCGCGTAATTCCAGCTCCAGTAGCGTCCACTAAAGCTGCTGCAGTTAAAAAGCTTTTATAAGGATCGAGCTCGGCTGTCCACCGCAAGGCATCCTAGTGCCAGTCCCAGCCCCTATGCCTTGGGGTGCCTCCTGATGCTCTTCACTAAGTATCCCGTGGTCCCGAAGCATTTCCTTTGAAAAAATTAAGTGTCCAAACTACAGGTGGTGTAGCTTGCTTAACAGCCGGGATAATCCGCTGACTAGCAGACACTGCTACTAGGCACAAAGTATTTCCTGGGCTAGATGCAGTTAAAAATTTGTAAGTAGACACTCTCGTTGGATGCTGAGAAAGCATTCCATAGAGTCTCCTGGCACGCCATATATGATTCTCTTAAAAAGCTTGGGGTAGGGGTCTAGGGGACCCTTTTATAGCCAAAATCACGGCCCTGTATCACAATACGTCACCTAGGCTGAAGATAAATGGAACTGTAGCACCGAGGGCTCGGTTGCTACAGACGTATTGCACCTCACCCAGAGGTGTGATATCTCACTCTCAGATAAGGATGGAGTGTGGATCAGGACCCGACACCTGCATGCATTACACCACATTGCCGTGGGGCAGGGCGACCAATATGCCCCTGAGATGGGCACGACAGTCCCTGTCCCTGGCTGGAGTGGGGGGAGGGAACACTGAGGAAGGGGAACCCTGCAGTGCAGGAGCAGGGAGGAAGCAGTTCCTGGGTGCATTGAGAAGGGAGTATAAAAGGTGGGCACCATCTTAGTTCAGTGGAGAGAAGTCTGAGCAGAAGTGGCAGGGAGCAGGGGCTCTGCATGAGCTCTGCTCCGGAGTCGGGCCTAGTAACAGAGGCCCAGGCCTGCAAGAGGGAGAAGAAGGAAGAGGAGCGGAGAAGGCTCCAGGAACGAGGAATGAAGGGATCCCAGGGGTGCGGACGGGCGAGTCGCCACCGCACGCCCGAATCCACCTGCGTGGAGGGGTCAGGCCAAAGGGGGAGACCGGTCCCCGAACTAGTGGAGGCAGGAAACGACCCTCAGCTAGAAACCGGAGGCTCTGACATTTTATGTGGCGCAGCCCCTTGCTCCACCCGCTAGGAAGGCACCACATATGGTCAGGGAAACTGGCGCCAAGTTTACCAAGAGGAGGCCCGAGGCAGCCGGACAGAAGTGTTGGTAAGAAAGGCCAGACAAAGGACACACAAAGGGGGTCCTGTGAAGCGCTCCAAAGTTATCTGGGAGTTGTCTGAGCCCCTCACCTGGTGAGCACAGTACGACGTGGGCAGCCGTTACCTGCAGACGTGGTCTGGATAATAAGAACTGTGAGTAAAGGCCCTGAACTGCATCACTGACTCCGTGTCGTTACTGCTGCTGCCCTGCACCATCACCCCCATCCTCCGCATACACTGCCCTGAGGCTATACTCCTCCCGTGGGGAGTTATGCTACGCTCTGCTGCACCCACAACACCAGCCTTAGCGGTCTGCCCTGTAGCGGCGGTTCACTCTGACCGCAATCCACGGGTGGCGTAGTCGGACATTTAAACATCAAAACCACATAAATAGTTCCGCCACTGGTTTGACCGCCCTGAGCCACGGAACCGGATCGCCGCCACGAAGACTACAACCACCAGCATCCACCAAAAAGGGTCCGGCTCCGGGTGTCCCAAGGCCCAGGGGGTGCGTCAGAACATTTTCATCACCTTTCACAATCACCAATGGGACAAGGCAGGGATGTCCTCTGTCCCCTCTCTTATACATCCTAGTGACGGAGCACCTGCTCTCATCAATTCGCCATAACCCCAATATTAGGTGGATTGAGGTGGGAGGCACCGAGTACAAGTGCTCTCTATTTGCTGATGATGTCCTAGTATATATCACTCAATCACATATATCCATCCCTGCTGTTATGGCTGAAATAGATCACTTTGTTACATGGTAAAATTTTAAAATCAATGCAGCGAAGTCTGAGGCCCTCGATGTCTCCCTCCCTAAATCCATATAGGATTCCATCCAGTCCAACTTTCCCTTTGCCTGGCCCTCACAGGGTATCAAATACTTAGGAATTCCTATTCATAGAGACCTCTCCCATCTATGTTATCTTAATTTTGGGCCCTTTATTGAACAATTCCATACAGACCACGGTTGGCAAGTTAGAACTGTAAGATTCACTACGTGAACCACTGGTGTTTTGTGGAAAAGCACATGTACACCGCGTTCCAAATTATTATGCAAAAAGTGTTTAGGAGTGATAAGGGAAGAATTTGTTTGTTTGTCAGTTAAACTCATTGATGGTGATGTGTGTCAGGGCTCTTTATATCACTGTAAGCAATTGCAGACACCTGTGCTAATTAGTTTGGCAGGTGTGTCCAATGAAAGGCAAGACTACTTAAGAAGGCTCTCTCACATTATTAAGCAGCCTACATTTTCTGCCAAAATGGGAAAGAAAAAGGATGTGTCGGCTGCTGAGAAGCAACAAATTGTGGAGTGTTTAGGTCAAGGCATGACTACAATCAACATTGTGCGATGATCAGGATGAAGTGTCTTGGCAATCAAGAAGTATGTAGCTGATTCACAGTACACACGTGTGCGTGCTGATAAGGGCAAATTGAGGACTCTTTCCTACAGGCAATTACGTCAGGTTGAAAGAGCAGCGGCAAAAAAGCCTTGTCATAGCAGCAGACAAGTTTTTGAAGCTGCTTGTGCCTCCAACGTCCCCCGAACAACAAGATGCAGGGTCCTTCAGAGGTTTGCAGCTGTGCATACGCCATCCTGTCGACCTCCTCTATCCACTTCACACAAGCAGAAACGGCTCCAGTGGGCCAAACATTACATGAAGACTGATTTCAAAACTGTTTTGTTCACGGATGAGTGCCGTGCAGCGCTCGATGGTCCAGATGAATGGAGTGGAGGATGGCTGGTTGATGGACACCCCACGCAAACACGGCTACAGCGCCAACAAGGAGGAGGTGGAGTAATGTTTTGGGCTGGAATCATGGGGAGAGAGATTGTCGGCCCCTTTAGGATCCCTGAAGGCGCTAAAGATGAACTCCATAATGTATGTGGATTTTCTCAAACAGCACTTCCTGCCATGGTTCAAGAAGAAGAACCGTGTGTTTCACAGCAAGATCATTTTTCTGCATGATAATGCACCATCTCATGCTGCACATAAAACATCTGCATCTCTGGCTGATATGGGCATAAAAGGGGACAAACTTATGGTGTGACCCCCATGCTCCCCTGACCTCTACCCCATTCAGAACCTTTGGAGCATCATTAAAAGGAGTGTCTATGATGGCGGGAGGCAGTTCACATCTAAGCAACAGCTCTGGGAGGGTATTCTGTCCTCATGCAAAACAATTGAAGCAGAAACCATCCAAAACCTGACAAATTCAATGGACGAGAGAGTTCAGAAGCTCCTTTCGAACAAGGGGTCCTATGTGAAAATGTAACATCACCTAGAATAAAGTTTTGAGTTGAAAACTGTTTGATTTCAGTTTCTAACAACCTGCTAATGCTTATAATTTCAAAAATGACCATTTTTTTGGTCTTTATTAAAATGAAAAGGTTGATCGAAAAGTTTGGGGGATCTAAGAGTGTGGCAACCCAGTAGTCATGATTACTTCGAATTCTGACAATATGAGGGTCATGCTGCAGGTAGTGCAGCAAGAAGGCACTTATGTGTCTTGCGCATCTCGGAGCCCCAAAATTATTTTCCGGGCTAGATGCAGCTAAAAATTATTTTTAATTTTAAATCTGGTGAAGCTTATTATAGATGGCCTAATAGGATCAGTGAGGCACACTGCTACAAAGCCCAAATTATTTTCCAGTCAAGATACAGATAAACATGATTAGTAATTTGAAAGCTTAAAACGGTTGGTAGGGTGATTTTAACCAATCATCAAGCTTTTACTCTCCCCAGGATGACACAGGGGTAGAAAAGTCATTTCGGATCCATGATTTGTTCATCTTTATGAACGTGAGTCTGTCTAAATTATCAGTGGAGAGCCTCGTGCGCTTATCTGTCAGCAGACCACCAGCAGCGCTGAACACACGTTCAGACAGAACGCTGGCTGCGGGGCATGACAAGATCTCCAAGGCGTAAGTGGCTAGCTCCGGCCATTTATCCAGATTGGAAGCCCAAAAAGAGCAAGGGTCCAGTGACACAGTCGTGGCTTCAATGTTTACTTGGAGATACTCCTGTACCATCGTCTCTAGGCGTTGACTATGTGTCAGACTTCTTGTCTCCTGTGGCCTTGCAAAGGATGGGCTAAAAAAGTGGTGAAATGATTCCGCAAAATTGATGTTACCAGCAGATACTGTGGTTCTGTTACGGTTTGAGTGCTGAACACTTGACGGTCCCACGGTTGGCAAGTTGGAACTGTGAGATTCACTACGTGCACCACTGGTATTTTGTGGAAAAGCACATGTAAGATTCTGCAACAGTCTCTGCTGATACTCCTGCATGCGTGCATCCCTTTCTATGGCAGGAATAATTTCTGCAAATTTACTTTTGTACCGGGGATCTAACAGTGTGGCAACCCAGTAGTCAGGATTATTTCTAATTCTCACAATTCGAGGGTCATGTTGCAGGTAGTGCAGCAAGAAGGCACTCATGTGTGTTGCGCATCCAGGAGCACCAAGTCCCTGTTGTGTTGGTGGCGAGGTAACAATCATGCTTCCTTCCTCTGTCCTCTCCCCCCAACCTCGCACAACAGAAATGTGATCAAGGTCTCCCTCATCTGATGAGTCTTCCATCAGTTCGTCCTCCACTTCTTCCTGGGCTCCTGCACCTTCCTCACTAGTTTGGCTGCTACCATGCGCCCTGGTAAAATCATCTCCCCCACCCTCACATGCCTGCCGCCCTGGTGCTGCCGACCGTCTGGACCTTGCAGATGTTAGCCCTTCCGCATACAACTCCTCCTCCTCTACTTCCTCCACCTCCTCTTGTGCCACCACCTGACTCCGAATTCTGTTTAACATGTGCTCCAGCATGTAAATCACCGGAATAGTCATGCTGATAATGGCATCGTCAGCACTAAACATCTTCGTCGCCATTTCAAAACTGTGCAGAAGGGTGCATAGGTCCCTGATCTGAGACCACTCCTCCAGCGTGATTTGCCCCACCTCTGAATCTCGTTAGCCCAGGCTATACGTCAGAACGTATTGCACCAGGGCATGTCGGTGCTGCCACAGTCGCTGCAACATGTGCAGAGTTGAATTCCACCGGGTAGGCACATCGCATTTTAGCCGGTGAAGTGGCAGGCCCAACGACTTCTGTAGAGATGTAAGTCGCTGAGCTGCGGGATGCGAACGGCGGAAGTGAGCACACAGCGACTGTGCCCTCTGCAGAAGGCCATCTAGTCTGGGATAGTGGGCTAAAAATTGCTGGACAACCAGGTTCAACACGTGAGCAATACAAGGCACGTGTGTGACATTGCCCCGGCGAAGGGCCGCACCCAGGTTTGCAGCATTGTCGCACACGGCCTTCCCTGGTTTCAGGTCCAGTGGAGACAACCATTCATGAAATTGGTTCTCCAGAGCTGACCACAACTCCTCAGCTGTGTGACTCACATTTCAAGGACATTTCAATGTAAAAACCGCCTGATGACGTTGAGCCCTACTGCCAGCATAGTAAGGAGGTGTGCAGGATCCCTTCTGCGCAGTTAGAAAGCTTGTGGCATGACCAGACAGGCTTTGGGTGCAGGTGGAAGACCGAGAGGAGGTTGAGGAGGCAGAAGCAGTGGAGGAAAAATGACATAAAGAGGATTGACGCACAACTCGTGGGGACGGCAAGACTTGGACAGCAGCCCCTTGTCCTGCTGTCACCATAGTTACCCAGTGCCCAGTCAGCGACATGTAACGCCCCTGTCCATGCCTACTCGTCCAAGTGTCTGTGGTGAAATGCACCCTGTCACACACAGAGTTTCTCAAAGAAGCGGTGATGTTGTGTGCGACATGCTGGTGGAGCGCAGGCACACCTTTATTTGAGAAGTAGTGCCAACTGGGCATCTGGTACTGGGGCACTGCGACGGACATAAGGTCTCGAAAATCCTCTGTGTCCACCAGGCGGAAAGGCAGCATTTCTGTAGCCAAGAGCTTGCAGATGGTGAAATTCAACCTCTTAGCTTTCTCATGGCTAGGAGGAAATGGTCTTTTACTTGTCCACATCTGAGGGACCGAGGGCTGGCTATTGTGCTTAGACGGGGTTGATAAGGGTGTCCCTGGCAAACTGCCGGTCTGTGAGGAAGATGCAGGCGGACATGTTAGGTTGCCTTGATCCAAAGGTGGTGCTATCGATGTCGGACAGCGCTCAAGACCAGCTGGTGTTACCACCTCCAAAGAAAATGATGACCTGCCAATCACGCTGGCTGTTGCGGGTAAAGAGGTGGCAGGTCTGCGCCCCAAAACAGGTGTGACTGCTGTCCCCCCAGTCACAGAGGATGAAGAGGCCGCGGATGCACAAGATATGGCAGACGGTGGTTGGCCCGGCCGGCTAGACCGCATTGTAGCACACTGAGCTTCCCACTGCAACTTATGCTTCATGTCCATGTGCCGGTTCATGCATGAAGTACTCAAACTATGTATTTTTTGGCCTCTACTTAGCTTTTGCTGACAAATGTTACAGATAACACGAGTTGGGTCATCTTTATCGATCTGAAAAAATGCCCAGGCTATGCAAGGCTTAGCACCCATGCGACCTGAAGAGCCACCACGACTTGTGGTGAGAGGCAGAGTTGTGTTTGAGGATGCAGTTGTTGACGTGCTTCCAGTACTACGTCTCTGTCCAGGAAGGCGCAACCTGACCTCGTCGTCACTAGCATCTTCCTCCACCTCCTCTGCTGACCTCATCTCTTGGCTGACTGTGGGTTGACAGTAAGTGGGATCTCTGACCTCATCATCATCACCCTGTGCGTTATCACCCCCGTCGTCCTCAGAGCCAACCTGTTCCTGCCCTGACAAAAAACTAAAGTTGTCGCTCCAATCAGGTATTTGAGTCTTATCATCGTCTTCCTCATTGTCTCCACCAACAGGAGTTACAGTTTGGGAATGAGGGTCTACATTATGGTCAGAACCTTCTGCGTCTGGTCCTGGATCCGACTCATAAAGATTCTGGGCATCAGTGCAGATCATTTCCTCGTCTGGATTCACAGAAGCGCTGGAGTCGACCTCTGATTCCCAGGCTATAGTATGAGTAAACAGCTCTGCAGACTCAACCATCTGTTCTACCTCATACTCAGACGGGCAGCTGGAGATTTGGGAGCTGTGAGGAAGCAAGTGCGATTTGGGTGACACCTTTGAGGACTGGAGTATTTGTGATGTTGAAGTTGATGTGGAGGAGAGCCCACTTAAAGGAGCACTTGATATCCGTTGAAGCACCTGCTCTTTTTGTGCCTCATCTGGAATTTGTAGCGATTGGCGTGGCCGTAAGAAAGGGATCTTATCACATTGTCCGCTAAAAGAAGTAGACATTTTAGTTTGGCTGGAAGATGGTCTTTCTTCTGCACCTACCCCACGGACACAACCTTTTTTCCCCTTCCCAACACGCCTATTCCCCTTTCCACCAGCAGCAGGCCTTTTTCCACTCATTTTGGTGGTTAACTAATTCACAACTCTGGAGTTGTTTGCACAAAAAAACAATGGATGGTAACCGAGCAGAGCTGAGTGGCCAAACTGTGGTATTAGGCCAAAACTATTGGCTGGGTTAGATGCAGAAAAAAATTATTTTTAATTTGCAACCTGATGGAGGTCAGTATAGATGGACTAATAGACCAAGTCCCACACACCGCTAGAAGCCCAAATATTTTTTCAGAGCTAGATGCAGAAAATTTTTTTATTCAATTTGCAACCTGATGGAGGTCAGTATAGATGGACTAATAGACCAAGTCCCACACACTGCTAGAAGCCCAAATATTTTTTCAGAGCTAGATGCAGAAAAAAATTATTTTTAATTTGCAACCTGATGGAGGTCAGTATAGATGGACTAATAGACCAAGTCCCACACACCGCTAGAAGCCCAAATATTTTTTCAGAGCTAGATGCAGAAAAAAATTATTTTTAATTTGCAACCTGATGGAGGTCAGTATAGATGGACTAATAGAACAAGTCCCACACGCTGCTAGAAGCCCAAATATTTTTTCAGAGATAAATGAAGAAAAAAATTATTTTTAATTTGCAACCTGATGGAGGTCAGTATAGATGGACTAATAGACCAAGTCCCACACACTGCTAGAAGCCCAAATATTTTCTCAGAGCTAGATGCAGAAAAAAATTATTTTTAATTTGCAACCTGATGGAGGTCAGTATAGATGGACTAATAGATCAAGTCCCACACACTACTAGAAGCCCAAATATTTTTTCAGAGCTAGATGCAGAAAAAAATTATATTCAATTTGCAACCTGCTGGAGGTCAGTATAGAAGGACTAATAGAACAAGTCCCACACACTGCTAGAAGCCCAAATATTTTTTCAGAGCTAAATGAACAAAAAAATTATTTTTAATTTGCAACCTGATGGAGGTCAGTATAGATGGACTAATAGACCAAGTCCCACACACTGCTAGAAGCCCAAATATTTTTTCAGAGCTAGATGCAGAAAAAAATTATATTCAGTTTGCAACCTGATGGAGGTCAGTATAGATGGACTAATAGAATGATGCTATGCCCAAAAGATTTTACTTCACTAGGTGCAGTAAAAAAATTGGTATTCTATACACAGGTGGTATATCTTGCAACACAGATAGGCTACTCCACTGACTAACACACTCTGCAATAGGCCAAAAAGGATTAGCTTTGCTAGATTCAGCCAAATGCTGTGAAAAAAACTTGCACAGCACTGGCACAGACCTGCCTGGCAAAAACTGATAGGAACTGATGTAACCTAGTCCTGAAAAGGACTCCAATTACAATTAGTCTTTACTCCCACAATCTATCTATTTAAGAGCACAGACCTGCCTGATAAAAGTCGTAGGAAATGCTGTAACCTAGTCCTTAAAAGGACTGCAATCACAACTATTCCCTACTCCCAAGCTATCTGTAGATTTGTGCGAAAATTGGCTTGAAATTAACAAGGTATAGCGCACACAGCAACAGCGGTGCCGTCTAACACGCAGCTGCAGCAGTGAGAAAATGGTGGCGACGGGGAAAATGGCTTGGTCTTATAGGGCAAGGACATGTGACATACACTGCCAATCACACATGCCCTTGCTTGTGTGAAAAAAAGCACTTCGCTCCGTGTGTGCGCTGCTGATAGGCTGACAGATTGCACCTCCCCACTGCAAATGTGGGAAAGAGAAAAAAAAATGGAGATCTTCATTGTTCCTGCAGAGATCCATCCCCTGCCCCTCCCCCCACCCCGCTGTACACTCAAACTGCGTATTAACATTAATTTTCATCATTACTGAGAAAAAATCTAGTTATGATTTTGGTGCACGAACAGTTATCGAACATAACCTCGAACAGCCGAATTTTTCTCAAATTGTTCGTGTTCGCCGACCGGCTCGAACACCGCCCAAAACAGCTCGAATTTGAGATTGGCGAACAGTTCGAGTAGAACAACGCTCATCTCTACTGTCTATATTAAAAACCTTACTGTATATCAAAGTTGAAGTAATGCATATAAAAGGGTAGACAAATAGGACCAGGTCCCAACTTCAGACCACCTAGGCCCGTGGTAAGCTACATATATATTAATCAGCTCAACAAAGGGGATGCCACACCCTTAATTTGCACAGAATGCAAACAAGACAAAAAAACAAGCAATGTGAACTGAGGTCTAAGATGGTACACATGAAAGAAATAGGAGCATGTTCACACTAGCAAAAAGAAGCAAAACCTACCAAAGACAAAAAATATATCTCATACCCTACCATCATTATATATAAATGTAAAGCAAAGTTGCATATTAAATATAGGGTACTTAGTGAACTATTTTTGGGACGGCTTGTATACTTTTTTTGATCAAAAATAGTTCACTATGTACCCTATATTTAATATGCAACTTTGCTATACATTTATATATAATGATGGTAGGGTATGAGATATATTTTTTGTCTTTGGTAGGTTTTGCTTCTTTTTGCTAGTGTGAACATGCTCCTATTTCTTGCATGTGTACCATCTTAGACCTCAGTTCACATTGCTTGTTTTTTTGTCTTGTTTGCATTCTGTGCAAGTTAAGGGTGTGGCATCCCCTTTGTTGAGCTGATTAATATATATGTAGCTTACCACAGGCCTAGGTGGTCTGAAGTTGGGACCCGGTCCTATTTGTCTACCCTTTTATATGCATTACTTCAACTTTGATATACAGTAAGGTTTTTAATATAGACAGTATAGGTACCGTCCCAATTTAGGGTCAGCTTGTCGCTGGTGGGACGGCTTGTATACTTTTTTTGATCAAAAATAGTTCACTAAGTACGCTATATTTAATATGCAACTTTGCTTTACATTTATATATAATAATGGTAGGGTATGAGATATATTTTTTGTCTTTGGTAGGTTTTGCTTCTTTTTGCTAGTGTGAACATGCTCCTATTTCTTGCATGTGTACCATCTTAGACCTCAGTTCACATTGCTTGGTTTTATCTCTTGCAAGGGGCATTGGAGTTCCTTCAAATTTTTGCAACCATTGCAGTCATTGCATGCGCAATAACAGTGTAGGAGACCAGCTCTTTAATAATGGGAACAACAAAGCATGGCCGACTGTTGGCCCTTTAAAAATAGTAAGGTCCCCCTGATGGCCCTATAAAAATAGTATTTGTGACTTTCAGAGTCCCTCCTTTATAAATGTAACAGGATGTGTGATCATGTCTCACCGAGCACACGGCAAGATAATGCAGTAAAATGTTAAAATTACATTTACTGGTGAATGTATATTTCACCGTCGATAGCAATGCAAAAGTGCAAAAATGCACTTTTAGTTAATCATTCTTAAATCCCCCCACTATAAAATTCCCCTTTGACTGCTCAACTCAGGACCTGCGGTTGGGGGCTGCACTCTCCTCACTTTCAGGACCTGTGGTGATGCACATCTGATCCTGAGTCACGTGATCTGTGGGCGTACACGTGGCCTGCAATTTTGGAACCTGGAAGCGGTGAGCATGAGCGGCGGTCTGCAGCACATGGCCCGTGGTGTGCCAAGCTACCTGTACCTTGCGGTGAGACGTGCCTGCTCCTTCCATTCTTACACTAACACCAGAGTTGTGCAGGGGTGTACAACTTCAACAGGTGAGAGACCTTCTTGCTGTTTCCGTCACATCTACCTATCAGGTCCTTCACATAGAGTGCTTTTTCTCCCTTTCTCTTCCTCCTTTATAAATGAAACAGCATGTGTGATCATGTCTCACACACCACATGGCAAGATAAGGCAGTAAAATGTTGAAATGACATTTACTGGTGAATGTATTTTTCACCGGTGATAGCAATGCAAAAGTACAAAAATGCATCAAAAAGGCTGCATGTGAACATAGCCCAAGGTGTGGAGGAGCATTATTTTGGGGGGTTATGTATTTTGCCTTACATTCAAGTCGTTACCCTGGAAACAATGTTCCTTAATGGTTTTTTCCAGGAAATTACATTTTGATTTTGTTTTTGTATGTTTTATTTTGAGTCCGTTAAAGTGGCGTAATACTCTGACAACATTGTTGACAGCCGTGACCTGGGAGTCAGAAATGCTTCCAGTGGTCTTCTTTATGCTGTTCCCATGTCATTTGAGCACTGTTCCCATCGATTTGAGCAATTTTTAGGCCCTCTACAGAACGCCGTGGGGGGCTGCCGGAAAAATGCTCGAGTTTCCCATAGGCTTACATTGGGCTTGTTACTCGGACCGAGCACTAAGGCATTCCAATTTGCTCAACCCGAACAACAAGTACCCGAGCATTTTAGTGCTTGTTCATCACTAATTATTATATTTTGGTCTCATAAATAAACTTTCATTTACATTTATTTAATTACAATATACTATGTGCATTTATGCTAGTATATTATTTCTTTATATAATAATAGCAGGCATTTGTATGGCATATAATTATCCCTTGAAGAAGCATTGGTGAAACGCGCAGCAGTTATTTGGTGGATAAGCTATTGTTATATTGATTGATATTTACTATTTTTTTGGTTTGGTTTATTGGCTGCGGGTAACTTATTTGTATTACATTTTTATGGACACATAAACCCCTTTGCGACCTTGGGATTTTCCGTTTTTGCATTTTCGTTTTTTGCTCCCCTTGTTCCCAGAGCCATAGCGTTTTTAATTTTTGGGCAATATGGCCATGTGAGGGCTTATTTTTTGCGGGACGAGTTGTACTTTTAAACGCAATTACTAGTTTTAACATATCGTGTACTGGAAAACGGAAAACAAATTCCAAGTGCGGTGAAATTGCAAAAAAAATGCAATTCAACAGTTGATTTTTTTTCTTTCCACGTTCACTAAATGCTAAAACTGACCTGCTATAATTATTTTCCATGTCATTACGAGTTCATAGACACCAAACATGTATAGGTTCTTTTTTATTTGAGTGGTGAAAAAAAATCCAAAATTTGCTAACAATTTTTTTAAAAAATGGTGCCATTTTCCAAGACCCGTAGCATCTCCATCTGGGGCCAGCTGAAGGCTTATTTTTTGCATGCCGTGCTGACGTTTTTATTGATACCATTTTGGGGTAGATGCGATGTTATGCCCATTATTGCATTTTATTGCAATGTTGTGACAACCAAAAAAACGTAATTCTAGCGTTTGGAATTTTTTTCTCGTTACATAGTTTACCGATCGGATTAATTGATTTTTTTATTGATAGATCGGGCGATTCTGAACGCGGCAATACCAAATATGTGTATGTGGGGTTTATTTTTTATTATTTTATTTTGAAAGGGGCAAAAGGGGGGTGATTTAAACTTTTATATTTTTTTAATTTTTTTAATATTTTTAAAAATATATTTTTTAACTTTTTGCATGCTTCTATAGTCTCCAAAGGAGACTAGAAGCAGCACTTGTCTGATTGCCTCTGCTACATAGAGGAGATTAGCAGATCACCTCTATGTAGCAGAAATGGTCCTGCACTATGGTCCGCCACTAGGTGGCGCTCATAGTAATCTTTACATGACAACCACTGGAATCTGCTGCAGACCCAGGGTTGTCATGACCACCCATCGGTGACCCGGGATCACGTGACGAGGTCACCGATGGGCGTGGCTAATGCAACACTTTCTACGCGGCGATGTTAAATGCCGCTGTCAGAGATTGACAGCGGCATTTAACATGTTAACAGCGCAGGTGGATCGCTATTCCAACCGTGGCTGTTGAGGGCACATGTCAGCTGCAATAATCAGCTGACATGTGCCCGTTTCATTGCGGGCTCAGCGCCGGAGCCCTCACTGAATAGGGGGTGATGACCTTGGGCATACTAATATGCCCCAGGCCAGTAAGGGGTTAAATGTTTCTATACAAGTGAATATTTATTCCTGCATACTATTTATCCCCTTTCCGACAAGTACCATATATATACTGCTCTGCGAGAGCTGCATTCCCACAAAGAGAAGTGTATATACACGGCACCATGATCGCATGTGCTCACGTTGAGTGCAGCTGCGATTGACTGCGGGTGTCAGCTCTTGCACAATGTAAGAGCTGACATCCCATGGCTAGCACCAATCGCAGGCATTTAACCCCTGTGATGCTGCTGTCGATAGTGATAGCAACATCGCATGGCATTGCAGAGGAAATGAGGTCCCTGTCTGCTTCCAACAGCACAACGCGATGTGTTTTTTTTGAAAAAAATTGAATACAAATTATAAAAATATTTTTAAAAAATCACAAAATGAACAAAAAAAAAGAAAAAATATTAATCTTATAAATACATTTATCCGTGTTAAAAAAAAATGAATAAATGTTTATCAGTGACCAATATACAGTGGGGAAAACAAGTATTTAGTCAGCCACTAATTGTGCACGTTCTCTCACTTAAAAAGATGAAAGAGGCCTGTAATTGACATCAACTATGAGAAACAAAATGAGAAAACTAATCCTGAAAACCACATTGTCTGATTTGGAAATAAATTATTTAAATTTTTGGTGGAAAATAATTTTTTTTTTCAGTTACAAACATGCAAGATTTCTGGCTCTCGTAGAACTGTAACTTCTTCTTTAAGAGGCTCCTCTGTCCTCCACTCATTACCTGTGGCACTGGTACCTGTTTGAATTTGTTATCAGTATAAAAGACACCTGTCTGCAACCTCAAACAGACACACTCAAAACTCCACTATGGTGAAGACCAAAGAGCTGTCGAAGGACACCAGAAGCAAAATTGTAGCCCTGCACCAGGCTGGGAAGACTGAATCTGCAATAGGCAAGCAGCTTGGTGTGAAGAAATCAACTGTGGGAGCAATAATTAGAAAATGGAAGACATACAAGACCACTGATAATCTCCCTCGATCTGGGGCTCCACACAAGATCTCACCCGGTGGGGTTAAAATTATCTCAAAAAAAGGTGATCAAAAATCTCAGAAACAGATCGGGGGACCTAGTAAATGACCTGCAGAAAACTGGGACCAACATTACACAGGCTACCATCAGTAACACACTACACTGCCAGGGACTCAGATCCTGCAGTGCCAAACGTGTCCCCCTGCTGAAGCCATTACATGTCCGGGTCCGTCTGAAGTTTACTAGAAAGCATTTGGATGATCCAGAAGAGAATTGGGAGAAAGTAATATGGTCAGATGAAACCAAAGTAGAACTGTTTGGTAGAAACACAACTCGTCGTGTTTGGAGGAGAAAAAATGCTGAGTTGCATCCAAAGAACATCATACCTACTGTGAAGCATGGAGGTGGCAAAATCATTCTTGGGGGCTGTTTCTCTGCCAAGGGACCAGGATGACTGATCCGTGTGCATGAAAGAATGAATGGGGCAAAGTATCGTGAGATTTTGAGTGCAAACCTCCTTCCATCAGCAAGGGCATTGAAGATAAAACGTAGCTGGGTCTTTCAGCATTACAATGATCCCAAGCACACCGCCAGGGCAACGAAGGAGTGGCTTGCCAAGAAGCATTTCAAGGTCCTGGAGTGGCCTAGCCAGTCTCCAGATTTAAACCCTATAGAAAACTTTTAGAGGGGGTTGAAAGTCCGTGTTGCCAAGCGACAGCTCCAAATCATCACTGCTCTAGAGGAGATCTGCATGGAGGAATGGGCCAACATACCAGCAACAGTGTGTGCCAACCTTGTGAAGACTTACAGGAAACGTTTGACCTCTGTCATTGCCAACAAAGGATACATAACAAATTATTGAGATGAGCTATTGTAATTGACTAAATACTTAATTTCCACAAAAATTTGAAATAAAATTTCTTTCCAAATCAGACAATGTGATTTTCAGGATTTTGTTTTCTCATTTTGTCTCTCATAGTATGATTTCAATTACAGGCCTCGCTCATCTTTTTAAGTGGGAGAACTTACACAATTGGTGGCAGGCTAAATACTATTTTTCCCCACTGTATATTGGTTATCGCGTCCGGAATGACCCGATCTGTAAGACTGGTCCACTAGTTCACCCCTTCAGTGAACACCGTAAAACAAAAATACATGAAAAACAAGTCAAAAAACTATGCATTATCATCATAGCGCTGAACAAAATGTGGAATAAAACGCATTCAAAAATATGAATGTAAATAATAATGGTTTAGCTGAAAACTACATCTTGTCCCACAAAAAGCAAGCTGCCATACAGCTCCATCAACAAAAAAATAAAAAAGTTATAGCTCTCAGAATAAAGAGATGCAAAAAAAATCTTTTTTCTATCAAATAGTTTTTATGTAAAAGCGCCAAAACATAACAAAATATAAATGTAATATCGCTGTAAACGTAAATGACCTGAAGAATAAAGCTGCCTTATCAATATATATTACCACACGCAGAATATCATTAAAAAATCCACAAAAAACAATTCCTCAATTGCTGTTTTTTTTCACTATGCCTCCCAAAAACTGAAGAAAAAGCATTTAAAAGTTGTAATTTTCCCAAAAATTATACCAATATAAAAGGAAACTCATTCCTCAAAAACAAGCCATCACATGACTCTTTCAAAAACAAGCCATCACATGACTCTTTCAAAAACAAGCCATCACATGACTCTTTCAAAAACAAGCCATCACATGACTCTTTCAAAAACGAGCCATCACATGACTCTTTCAAAAACGAGCCATCACATGACTCTTTCAAAAACGAGCCATCACATGACTCTTTTGGCAGAAATCTGGAAAGAATATAGCTATCAAAATATAGTGATGTAAAAACTTGTTTTTACAATAAAAAGCGTCTTTTAATGTGTGACAGCAGCCAATCATAAAAACCTGATATAAATCTGGTATTGCTGTAATCGCACCGATCCGAAGAATAAAGTCATCTAATAACTTATACAGCGTAAAAAATAAATAAAACGTATTCTTCACCTTCTAATGATTTGTTCATTTTGCCTCCCAAAGATCACAGTAAGGCTCAGCATACATTCATCCTGCGCTCTACACTGAGCTCTTACACTGAAGTTTCCATATAAATATCTGAAATACGTAATTCAGATGAAAACCACGGTGGAATATTCCCTATTATGAGGCAAATGGAGGCACTGTGGATGTCACCTGGCCTATGACCCTGCAGTGCCCACCTAATTTATGGGTTCATGTCTCCAGAAACATGTACTGGTCACTACAACATAAAGGTCACTACAACATTTTGGTCACTACAAAGGCAGTTTGCAATTAGTGATGAGCGAGTATGTTCTGTTAACCTTTTCGCCGAGTATGCTCTGACGAGCACCGAGTATTTACAGCGCGCTCCATGTTATGTTTGAAACACTCCTGTGTGCATGCTTTGCGACTGTCTGAAAGCTTTAATACATGTGAGGAATGTGTAAGAAACTGACATTCCTCACATGTATTAAAGCTGTCAAACAGTCGCAAATCATGCACACAGGAGTGATTCAAACATAACACCAAGCACGCTGTAAATACTCGGTGCTCGCCCGAGCATGCTCATTGAAAGGGTTAACCGAACATACTCACTTTTCACTATTTGCAATCTTCACTTAGCAACATCCACTGCTGCTTGTTTCTGGAAAAAACCCATGGAGTCAAAATCATCATTACACTTAGATATATTCTCAAAGGGATGTAATTTCCAATGTGGGGTAACTTGAGGAGGATTCTGCTCTTATAGCACATAGGGGCTATGTATATGGAGTCCGCAAACTAGTCTAGGAAAATCTGTGCTCCATAAAGCAAAAGGCACTCAGTCCCTCCTGAGTCTTGCTGTATGGTTAAGCAGTACAGTACAGACACATATGGGGTATTTCTACATTCAGCAGAAATTGTGGGACAAATTTTGGTGCCATTTCTATATATTTTCCAGTATGAAAATGTAAAATCTGGGGATATAACAAAATTTTGGTGGTAAAAATGTAATTATTTTTTCTTCACTGCCGAATGGTATTAAATGCTGTGACACACTTGTGGTGTCAATATGATCCCCTAGATGAATTCATTGAGAAGTGTAGTGTGTAAAATGGGGTCTCCTATCGGGGGGTTAGGATGATCTGGCACCTCAGGGGCTCTACCAATGTGACTTGACACCCTCAAATCAGTCCAGCAAAATCTGAATTCCAATATGGTGCTTCTTCCCTTCGGAGCTTTGCACTATGCCTCAAAAGTAGTTTTTGACCACAAAAGGGGTATCTGCTAACTCAGAAGAAATTGCATAACACATTTTGGGGTGCAATTTCTCCTGTTACCCTTGTGAAAATGCTAAATTTATGGTTAAAAAACAATCTTTCTGGAAAAATGTGTTTTGATTTTTTTTTATGGCTCAACATTATAAACTTCTGTGAAGCACCTGGGGGTTCAAGGTGCTAACCACATATCTAGATAGGTTCCCTGAGGGGTTTATTGTTAGAAAATGGGGTCACTTGAGTGGGGTTTCCATTTTTTAGGCATATCAGGGTCTCTCTCTAAATGCGACATGTTGTCCGCTAATGATACCAGCAAATTTTGCATTCAAAAAGTCAAATGGCGCTCCTTCACTTTCAAGCCCTGCTGTGTGCCCAAACAATATGTTTCCTCCACATATGAGGCATCGGCGTGTTCAGGAGAAATTGCTCAACAAATCATATAGTGCAATTTCTCCTTTTACCCTAGTGAAAATGCAAAATATGAGGCTTAAAAACATGTGTGGGAAAAATGTGATTTTTATTATTTATTTTCATGGCTCAACATTAACTTCTGTGAAGCACCTGGGGGCTCAAGGTGCTCACTACATATCTATGCAAGTTCCTTGAATGGTCTAGTTTGCAGAATGGTGTCACTTGTGTGGCATATTCACTGTTTAGGCACATCAAATGCGACATGTCATCCGCTAATTATGCCAACAAATTTTACATTCAAAAAGTCAAATGGTGCTTGTTCCCTTCCGAGCACTGCCATGTGCACAGCCAGTGGTTTTCCCCCACATCTTGGGTATCAATGTGCTCAGAAGAAATTGCATAACAAATTCTGATTATACCACATCTTCTGGGCAGGGGAGGAAGTAAAAAAAAGTCTACAGACATTACAGCACAGGATCACAGCTGATTCCTTCTTAGAGGTAAAACATTTTTTAAAAACAGGCAAGGAAATGTTTTATCACACAAAAAGAAACATTTGTGATTCCCCCTTAGTATACTCTCTGTTGCTTTATCCTCTGCCCAAGAGATGTAGTATGATCAGACCATGTTCCTGTACACAGCAGGGACACATTTACTGTATATAATGCAATGACCACTGATGGAGCATGGGAAAGCTGATTTTCATATGGACCGGTCTTCTGGTCACCGGCTGCTCCATTAGCAGTCATTTTATATCTAACAAGCGATGACTATGCAATAAAAGAGGGCGCTGTAACAGACAAAAATAATGAGAATATGCTATGTAAGGGATGGCACTATATATAACAAGACATTACAATATGTAATAATGGAACAACAAAGTACACAACATCAGAGGATGCAACATAATAAGAGACCGCCCTAACAAGAGAGGATGATACGTACTAAGGGACTCCCCTTCCAGTAATAATGTCCTCCATACTGGGCCCCTTCTGACCATACTGTCTCCTAACCTGGCCTCCTTCTTGATATAATGTGCCACATCATGGTATATATGTGCTCCATCATGGTATATATGTGCCTCATCCATCCTGCTAAAATGTGCCCCATCCTGGTATACATGTATCCCATCCTTGTACATATGTTCCACATCATGTTATAATTTGCCAATTCCTGGTATAATGTGCCCCATCGTGATATATATGTCCCTCATCCTGGAACACATGTGCCCCGTCCTCGTATAATGTGCCCCATCCTGGTAAATGTGCCTCATTATGGTATATTTATATCTCATCCTGCTATAATTTGCCCCAGAAGGTATATATGTGCCCCATCCTCATATAAATGCCCTCCATCCTGATATAATGTGCTTCATCCAGGTATAAATGTGCCCCATCATGGTATATACAGTTTGCCTCCCATTCTCATGTGTATATATTGTGGTAGATCGGCTCACTCGGCTGCACACTGCTGCTGTAGATATGGAACACTGTCTCTTTAAATTTCTTGTTGGCTTATTAAATGACATAAACCGAAAAAGAGTTCAAAAAAATTAACACGTCCCTTCTGGCATAATAGCAAAACAAAGGAAAATGTGCAGCATAGTTCTTGCACCTGCTGGGGTCCTGGTATACATGTCCCCCATTTGGTATAATGTGCCCCATCCTAGTATACATGTCCCCCATTGTGATATACTTGTCCCCCATCCTGATAAACACGTCCCCCATCCTGGTATAATTTGCCTCATACTTGTATACATGTGCCCCATACTGCTATATATTTACCCCATTCTGGTATATACAATATGCCCCCATCCCAGTATAATGTGTCCCATCCAGGTAAATGTGTCCCATATCTTGCTATAATGTGCCACATCCTGGTATAACGTGCCCAATCCTTGTATAAATGTCCCATATCCTCCTATAATGTGTCCCATCCTTGTATATTTGTGCCCCATCCAGATATATTTGTGCCTTATCCAGGTATAATGTGCCCCATCCTGGTATTTATGTGCCCTGTTATGTAATAACATGTAATTAAAAACAATTATGTAATTAAAAACAAATGATACTACTCACCTTCCTCTGATCTCTCGCCGCTCGAGGTCCTGTTCTATAGCTGGCCCAGGAGCCGGCTTCTGAATCTGGCGTCCCCATCATGGCACATGATGCCACTGCCATGCGCCTCCAGTCATGGGCACGCCGACATCATCTGCCGAACTCTGATTTGCTGGCAGCATGTATTGCAGCACAGAGAAAGCTGGAGGGTTTTCTGTGCCACAACATATTTCAGCTGTATGTGCGTCCGCACTCACTGTACTTATTATGTATGTGACTGACATGTTTCTATCTATCTAATCTATGTGTGATGCTCTATTCTTTCTCTTCTAAATTGTCGGGTACCGATGTATGCCGCTGATGAATTGCCGGCCGGCTTATTTAAAGAGAGCGGTGCATGAAAATGGGAGGGCACTAGTGTGTTCCAAGTGCCCTGCTATGTTTTTCATGCACCCTCCTATATAGCCTGCCTGCCTGTCTGCCTATATATTCTGCCTGCCTGACATTTAGTTGAGCACTGTTCCCACCGATTTGGGAAATTTTTGACCTTCTGCAGACCGCCGGGGGGGACCGCCAGAAAAATGCTCGAATTTCCCATAGAATTACATTGGGCTCATTGCTCGGGTCGAGCACCTAAGTATTCCAATGTGCTCGACCCGAACTTCGAGCACCCGAGCATTTTAGTGCTCGCTCATTACTAATTGCTACCTATCATGCCCTAGGATTACAATTTTTTCTATGGCATATAACTTGTAAACTTTAACAAGTTGTTATGATTTTTCTTTGCTTCATTATAAGGAAAAAAGTATCTGAATACACTTTGCCAATGCTCTGCTGACTCAATTTGTGGAGGTCCATTCTGAGTTCAAGCAGACTTTGCGCAGCAACCAGATCGAGGTCTATAAAGGCATGGTTGGAGAAGTTGAGAGATCAAAAATGGAGATTTTTAGCCCAGCCTCCCCATCCAATGTTAGTGTCAGGCACCACAAATGTTCTTCTACAAGACTGAGCAAAAATTCCCACAAACACATTCAAGATCTGGTAGAAAGTCTTCCTAGAAGAATGGACATTATTATAGCGCAAAAGGGGGAACAACTTCATAGTGATGCCTAAACATATAGACTGTGAAGTGAGAAAAACTCCTACAGGAGGAGGAACGTGGAGGGGGCAAAATACATTTACAGAAGGGCATCTATTTGTGCTTCATGCAAAGTGATAATTGTTGAATAGATACTTTTAATGCTTTGTTGAGCTCCTTATTTCTGAGGCTGTATACAATGGGGTTTAATAATGGAGTCACCACTGTATAAAAAAGGGAAAATGCCGTGCTCATACTAAATGCCCCTCCTGTGTTAGGAACTATGTAAATCCCACTTAACGTCCCATAAAAGATGCAAACTACCGTCAGGTGCGAGCTACATGTGGAGAAAACTTTCCATCTCTGGTTAAGTGACTGGATCTTTAATATGGAGGAAATAATACAAGAGTATGATGTTATTATGAGGATTAATGGTGTGATCACTAATGTCACAATGATAATTGTGATCTGTAGTTGGAATATGGAGGTATCTGAACATGAAAGGTTTAAGAGGGGATACAAGTCACAAAAGAAATGGTGGATAACATTTGGTCCACAAAAATGTAACAGTGATACATTAATGATTTTCACACATATCACTAATAAAGTCAAAGACCAGGACAAAGCGGCCAGACTTATACAAAACGTAAGATCCATTATAGATGTATAACGTAAAGGGGTGCAGATCGCCAAGTAACGATCAAGTGACATGACTGGGAGAAAAAGACATTTTGAGCATAGAGAAAATGAAAAACTAACATGTTGTGCAAGGCAGCATGTTAAAGGCATCAGCCTCGCCTCGATAAGTAAGAAATGGAGAGCATTGGGGACGATGGCGGTTATGAGTGTAACATCAGATATGGAAACTTGTGTCAGGAAGAAGTACATTGGAGTGTGGAGGTTCTGGCTGATACACACCAAAATGACTATCACAAGGTTCCCACAGATTGTCCCACAGAAGATCAATAACAGAAGAGTGAAAAGAACAAGCCTGACGCTTTCACTATTAGTAAATCCCATGAGAATCACTGTAGTTATTCAGCTGACCTTACCACCAAGTAGTACCTTTAGATTTAACAAAACAAGAGGAAATTACATGTGTTAGTAAATTATGAGACTCAGTTTTGTTTAAAGCAAGAATATCAATGTTTTTCTTAGAATATGATTTTAAGGAGCTATCCTCTTACTAAAGACTATGAGACTTTTCCATCACGGAGCTCCGTTTCCGTCGATATTATCTTTATGTTTTATTAAAATATTTAGATTTCAGAGTCCTCAGTGGTTGATACCTTTTAATGGCTAACTGAAAAGATGGTAACAAATTGCAAGCTTTCAAGACTACTCAGGTTTCTTGATCAGGCTATACTATCCCTGATGAAGAGACCTCGGTAGTCTCCAAAGCTTGCAGTTTGCTACCATCTTTTCAGTTAGCCATTAAAAGGTATCAACCCCTGAGGACTCTCAAATAGAGATGAGCGTTGTTCTACTCGAACTGTTCGCCAATCTCAAATTCGAGCTGTTTTGGGCGGTGTTCGAGCCGGTCGGCGAACACGAACAATTTGAGAAAAATTCGGCTGTTCGAGGTTATGTTCGATAACTGTTCGTGCACCAAAATCATAACTGGATTTTTTCTCAGTAATGATGAAAATTAATGTTAATACGCAGTTTGAGTGTACAGCGGGGCGGGGGGAGGGGCAGGGGATGGATCTCTGCAGGAACAATGAAGATCTCCATTTTTTTTTCTCTTTCCCGCATTTGCAGTGGGGAGGTGCAATCTGTCAGCCTATCAGCAGCGCACACACGGAGCGAAGTGCTTTTTTTCACACAAGCAAGGGCATGTGTGATTGGCAGTGTATGTCACATGTCCTTGCCCTATAAGACCAAGCCATTTTCCCCGTCGCCACCATTTTCTCACTGCTGCAGCTGCGTGTTAGACGGCACCGCTGTTGCTGTGTGTGCTATACCTTGTTAATTTCAAGCCAATTTTCGCACAAATATACAGATAGCTTGGGAGTAGGGAATAGTTGTGATTGCAGTCCTTTTAAGGACTAGGTTACAGCATTTCCTACGACTTTTATCAGGGAGGTCTGTGCTCTTAAATAGATAGGTTGTGGGAGTAAAGACTAATTGTAATTGGAGTCCTTTTCAGGACTAGGTTACATGAGTTCCTATCAGTTTTTGCCAGGCAGGTCTGTGCCAGTGCTGTGCAAGTTTTTTTCACAGCATTTGGCTGAATCTAGCAAAGCTAATCCTTTTTGGCCTATTGCAGAGTGTGTTAGTCAGTGGAGTAGCCTATCTGTGTTGCAAGATATAACACCTGTGTATAGAATACCAATTTTTTTACTGCACCTAGTGAAGTAAAATCTTTTGGGCATAGCATCATTCTATTAGTCCATCTATACTGACCTCCATCAGGTTGCAAACTGAATATAATTTTTTTCTGCATCTACCTCTGAAAAAATATTTGGGCTTCTAGCAGTGTGTGGGACTTGGTCTATTAGTCCATCTATACTGACCTACATCAGGTTGCAAATTAAAAATAATTTTTTTCTGCATCTAGCTCTGAAAAAATATTTGGGCTTCTAGCGGTGTGTGGGACTTGGTCTATTAGTCCATCTATACTGACCTCCATCAGGTTGCAAATTAAAAATAATTTTTTTCTGCATCTAGCTCTGAAAAAATATTTGGGCTTCTAGCAGTGTGTGGGACTTGGTCTATTAGTCCATCTATACTGACCTACATCAGGTGGCAAATTAAAAATAATTTTTTTCTGCATCTAGCTCTGAAAAAATATTTGGGCTTCTAGCGGTGTGTGGGACTTGGTCTATTAGTCCATCTATACTGACCTCCATCAGGTTGCAAATTAAAAATAATTTTTTTCTGCATCTAGCTCTGAAAAAATATTTGGGCTTCTAGCAGTGTGTGGGACTTGGTCTATTAGTCCATCTATACTGACCTCCATCAGGTTGCAAATTAAAAATAATTTTTTTCTGCATCTAGCTCTGAAAAAATATTTGGGCTTCTAGCAGTGTGTGGGACTTGGTCTATTAGTCCATCTATACTGACCTCCATCAGGTTGCAAATTAAAAATAATTTTTTTCTGCATCTAGCTCTGAAAAAATATTTGGGCTTCTAGCAGTGTGTGGGACTTGGTCTATTAGTCCATCTATACTGACCTCCATCAGGTTGCAAATTAAAACTAATTTTTTTCTGCATCTAGCTCTGAAAAAATATTTGGGCTTCTAGCAGTGTGTGGGACTTGGTCTATTAGTCCATCTATACTGACCTCCATCAGGTTGCAAATTAAAAATAATTTTTTTCTGCATCTAGCTCTGAAAAAATATTTGGGCTTCTAGCAGTGTGTGGGACTTGGTCTATTAGTCCATCTATACTGACCTCCATCAGGTTGCAAATTAAAAATAATTTTTTTCTTCATTTATCTCTGAAAAAATATTTGGGCTTCTAGCAGCGTGTGGGACTTGTTCTATTAGTCCATCTATACTGACCTCCATCAGGTTGCAAATTAAAAATAATTTTTTTCTGCATCTAGCTCTGAAAAAATATTTGGGCTTCTAGCAGTGTGTGGGACTTGGTCTATTAGTCCATCTATACTGACCTCCATCAGGTTGCAAATTAAAAATAATTTTTTTCTGCATCTAGCTCTGAAAAAATATTTGGGCTTCTAGCAGTGTGTGGGACTTGGTCTATTAGTCCATCTATACTGACCTCCATCAGGTTGCAAATTAAAAATAATTTTTTTCTGCATCTAACCCAGCCAATAGTTTTGGCCTAATACCACAGTTTGGCCACTCAGCTCTGCTCGGTTACCATCCATTGTTTTTTTGTGCAAACAACTCCAGAGTTGTGAATTAGTTAACCACCAAAATGAGTGGAAAAAGGCCTGCTGCTGGTGGAAAGGGGAATAGGCGTGTTGGGAAGGGGAAAAAAGGTTGTGTCCGTGGGGTAGGTGCAGAAGAAAGACCATCTTCCAGCCAAACTAAAATGTCTACTTCTTTTAGCGGACAATGTGATAAGATCCCTTTCTTACGGCCACGCCAATCGCTACAAATTCCAGATGAGGCACAAAAACAGCAGGTGCTTCAACGGATATCAAGTGCTCCTTTAAGTGGGCTCTCCTCCACATCAACTTCAACATCACAAATACTCCAGTCCTCAAAGGTGTCACCCAAATCGCACTTGCTTCCTCACAGCTCCCAAATCTCCAGCTGCCCGTCTGAGTGTGAGGTAGAACAGATGGTTGAGTCTGCAGAGCTGTTTACTCATACTATAGCCTGGGAATCAGAGGTCGACTCAAGCGCTTCTGTGAATCCAGACGAGGAAATGATCTGCACTGATGCCCAGAATCTTTATGAGTCGGATCCAGGACCAGACGCAGAAGGTTCTGACCATAATGTAGACCCTCATTCCCAAACTGTAACTCCTGTTGGTGGAGACAATGAGGAAGACGATGATAAGACTCAAATACCTGATTGGAGCGACAACTTTAGTTTTTTGTCAGGGCAGGAACAGGTTGGCTCTGAGGACGACGGGTGTGATAACGCACAGGGTGATGATGATGAGGTCGGAGATCCCACTTACTGTCAACCCACAGTCAGCCAAGAGATGAGGTCAGCAGAGGAGGTGGAGGAAGATGCTAGTGACGACGAGGTCAGGTTGCGCCTTCCTGGACAGAGACGTAGTACTGGAAGCACGTCAACAACTGCATCCTCAAACACAACTCTGCCTCTCACCACAAGTCGTGGTGGCTCTTCAGGTCGCATGGGTGCTAAGCCTTGCATAGCCTGGGCATTTTTTCAGATCGATAAAGATGACCCAACTCGTGTTATCTGTAACATTTGTCAGCAAAAGCTAAGTAGAGGCCAAAAAATACATAGTTTGAGTACTTCATGCATGAACCGGCACATGGACATGAAGCATAAGTTGCAGTGGGAAGCTCAGTGTGCTACAATGCGGCCTAGCCGGCCGGGCCAATCACCGTCTGCCATATCTTGTGCATCCGCGGCCTCTTCATCCTCTGTGACTGGGGGGACAGCAGTCACACCTGTTTTGGGGCGCAGACCTGCCACCTCTTTACCCGCAACAGCCAGCGTGATTGGCAGGTCATCATTTTCTTTGGAGGTGGTAACACCAGCTGGTGTTGAGCGCTGTCCGACATCGATAGCACCAACTTTGGATCAAGGCAACCTAACATGTCCGCCTGCATCTTCCTCACAGACCTGCAGTTTGCCGGGGACACCCTTATCAACCCCGTCTAAGCACAATAGCCAGCCCTCGGTCCCTCAGATGTGGACAAGTAAAAGACCATTTCCTCCTAGCCATGAGAAAGCTAAGAGGTTGAATTTCACCATCTGCAAGCTCTTGGCTACAGAAATGCTGCCTTTCCGCCTGGTGGACACAGAGGATTTTCGAGACCTTATGTCCGTCGCAGTGCCCCAGTACCAGATGCCCAGTCGGCACTACTTCTCAAAGAAAGGTGTGCCTGCGCTCCACCAGCATGTCGCACACAACATCACCGCTTCTTTGAGAAACTCTGTGTGTGACAGGGTGCATTTCACCACAGACACTTGGATGAGTAGGCATGGACAGGGGCGTTACATGTCGCTGACTGGGCACTGGGTAACTATGGTGACAGCAGGACAAGGGGCTGCTGTCCAAGTCTTGCCGTCCCCACGAGTTGTGCGTCAATCCTCTTTATGTCAAAGTTCCTCCACTGCTTCTGCCTCCTCAACCTCCTCTCGGTCTTCCACCTGCACCCAAAGCCTGTCTGGTCATGCCACAAGCTTTCTAACTGCGCAGAAGGGATCCTGCACACCTCCTTACTATGCTGGCAGTAGGGCTCAACGTCATCAGGCGGTTTTTACATTGAAATGTCTGGGAAATGTGAGTCACACAGCTGAGGAGTTGTGGTCAGCTCTGGAGAACCAATTTCATGAATGGTTGTCTCCACTGGACCTGAAACCAGGGAAGGCCGTGTGCGACAATGCTGCAAACCTGGGTGCGGCCCTTCGCCGGGGCAATGTCACACACGTGCCTTGTATGGCTCACGTGTTGAACCTGGTTGTCCAGCAATTTTTAGCCCACTATCCCAGACTAGATGGCCTTCTGCAGAGGGCACGGTCGCTGTGTGCTCACTTCCGCCGTTCGCATCCCGCAGCTCAGCGACTTACATCTCTACAGAAGTCGTTGGGCCTGCCACTTCACCGGCTAAAATGCGATGTGCCTACCCGGTGGAATTCAACTCTGCACATGTTGCAGCGACTGTGGCAGCACCGACAAGCCCTGGTGCAATACGTTCTGACGTATAGCCTGGGCCAACGAGATTCAGAGGTGGGGCAAATCACGCTGGAGGAGTGGTCTCAGATCAGGGACCTATGCACCCTTCTGCACAGTTTTGAAATGGCGACGAAGATGTTTAGTGCTGACGATGCCATTATCAGCATGACTATTCCGGTGATTTACATGCTGGAGCACATGTTAAACAGAATTCGGAGTCAGGTGGTGGCACAAGAGGAGGTGGAGGAAGTAGAGGAGGAGGAGTTGTATGCGGAAGGGCTAACATCTGCAAGGTCCAGACGGTCGGCAGCACCAAGGCGGCAGGCATGTGAGGGTGGGGGAGATGGTTTTACCAGGGCGCATGGTAGCAGCCAAACTAGTGAGGAAGGTGCAGGAGCCCAGGAAGAAGTGGAGGACGAACTGATGGAAGACTCATCAGATGAGGGAGACCTTGATCACATTTCTGTTGTGCGAGGTTGGGGGGAGAGGACAGAGGAAGGAAGCATGATTGTTACCTCGCCACCAACACAACAGGGACTTGGTGCTCCTGGATGCGCAACACACATGAGTGCCTTCTTGCTGCACTACCTGCAACATGACCCTCGAATTGTGAGAATTAGAAATAATCCTGACTACTGGGTTGCCACACTGTTAGATCCCCGGTACAAAAGTAAATTTGCAGAAATTATTCCTGCCATAGAAAGGGATGCACGCATGCAGGAGTATCAGCAGAGACTGTTGCAGAATCTTACATGTGCTTTTCCACAAAATACCAGTGGTGCACGTAGTGAATCTCACAGTTCCAACTTGCCAACCGTGGGACCGTCGAGTGTTCAGCACTCAAACCGTAACAGAACCACAGTATCTGCTGGTAACATCAATTTTGCGGAATAATTTCACCACTTTTTTAGCCCATCCTTTGCAAGGCCACAGGAGACAAGAAGTCTGACACATAGTCAACGCCTAGAGACGATGGTACAGGAGTATCTCCAAGTAAACATTGAAGCCACGACTGTGTCACTGGACCCTTGCTCTTTTTGGGCTTCCAATCTGGATAAATGGCCGGAGCTAGCCACTTACGCCTTGGAGATCTTGTCATGCCCCGCAGCCAGCGTTCTGTCTGAACGTGTGTTCAGCGCTGCTGGTGGTGTGCTGACAGATAAGCGCACGCGGCTCTCCACTGATAATGTAGACAGACTCACGTTCATAAAGATGAACAAATCATGGATCCGAAATGACTTTTCTACCCCTGTGTCATCCTGGGGAGAGTAAAAGCTTGATGATTGGTTAAAATCACCCTACCAACCGTTTTAAGCTTTCAAATTACTAATCATGTTTATCTGTATCTTGACTGGAAAATAATTTGGGCTTTGTAGCAGTGTGCAGCACTGATCCTATTAGGCCATCTATACTAAAGCTTCACCAGATTTAAAATTAAAAATAATTTTTAGCTGCATCTAGCCCGGAAAATAATTTTGGGGCTCCGAGATGCGCAAGGCACATAAGTGCCTTCTTGCTGCACTACCTGCAGCATGACCCTCATATTGTCAGAATTCGAAGTAATCATGACTACTGGGTTGCCACACTCTTAGATCCCCCAAACTTTTCGATCAACCTTTTCATTTTAATAAAGACCAAAAAAATGGTCATTTTTGAAATTATAAGCATTAGCAGGTTGTTAGAAACTGAAATCAAACAGTTTTCAACTCAAAACTTTATTCTAGGTGATGTTACATTTTCACATAGGACCCCTTGTTCGAAAGGAGCTTCTGAACTCTCTCGTCCATTGAATTTGTCAGGTTTTGGATGGTTTCTGCTTCAATTGTTTTGCATGAGGACAGAATACCCTCCCAGAGCTGTTGCTTAGATGTGAACTGCCTCCCGCCATCATAGACACTCCTTTTAATGATGCTCCAAAGGTTCTGAATGGGGTAGAGGTCAGGGGAGCATGGGGGTCACACCATAAGTTTGTTCCCTTTTATGCCCATATCAGCCAGAGATGCAGATGTTTTATGTGCAGCATGAGATGGTGCATTATCATGCAGAAAAATGATCTTGCTGTGAAATACACGGTTCTTCTTCTTGAACCATGGCAGGAAGTGCTGTTTGAGAAAATCCACATACATTATGGAGTTCATCTTTAGCGCCTTCAGGGATCCTAAAGGGGCCGACAATCTCTCTCCCCATGATTCCAGCCCAAAACATTACTCCACCTCCTCCTTGTTGGCGTGTTTGCGTGGGGTGTCCATCAACCAGCCATCCTCCACTCCATCCATCTGGACCATCGAGCGCTGCACGGCACTCATCCGTTAACAAAACAGTTTTGAAATCAGTCTTCATGTAATGTTTGGCCCACTGGAGCCATTTCTGCTTGTGTGAAGTGGATAGAGGAGGTCGACAGGATGGCGCATGCACAGCTGCAAACCTCTGAAGGACCCTGCATCTTGTTGTTCGGGGGACGTTGGAGGCACAAGCAGCTTCAAAAACTTGTCTGCTGCTATGACAAGGCTTTTTTGCCGCTGCTCTTTCAACCTGACGTAATTGCCTGTAGGAAAGAGTCCTCAATTTGCCCTTATCAGCACGCACACGTGTGTACTGTGAATCAGCTACATACTTCTTGATTGCCAGGACACTTCATCCTGATCATCGCATAATGTTGATTGTAGTCATGCCTTGATCTAAACACTGCACAATTTGTTGCTTCTCAGCAGCCGACACATCCTTTTTCTTTCCCATTTTGGCAGAAAATGTAGGCTGCTTAATAATGTGAGAGATCCTTCTTAAGTAGTCTTGCCTTTCATTGGACACACCTGCCAAACTAATTAGCACAGGTGTCTGCAATTGCTTACAGTGATATAAAGAGCCCTGACACAGATCACCATCAATGAGTTTAACTGACAAACAAACAAATTCTTCCCTTATCACTCCTAAACACTTTTTGTATAATAATTTGGAACGCAGTGTACATGTGCTTTTCCACAAAACACCAGTGGTTCACGTAGTGAATCTTACAGTTCTAACTTGCCAACCGTGGTCTGTATGGAGTTGTTCAATAAAGGGCCCAAAATTAAGATAACATAGATGGGAGAGGTCTCTATGAATAGGAATTCCTAAGTATTTGATACCCTGTGAGGGCCAGGCAAAGGGAAAGTTGGACTGGATGGAATCCTATATGGATTTGGGGAGGGAGACATCGAGGGCCTCAGACTTCGCTGCATTGATTTTAAAATTTTACCATGTAACAAAGTGATCTATTTCAGCCATAACAGCATGGATGGATATATGTGATTGAGTGATATATACTAGGACATCATCAGCAAATAGAGAGCACTTGTACTCGGTGCCTCCCACCTCAATCCACCTAATATTGGGGTTATGGCGAATTGATGAGAGCAGGTGCTCCGTCACTAGGATGTATAAGAGAGGGGACAGAGGACATCACTGCCTTGTCCCATTGGTGATTGTGAAAGGTGATGAAAATGTTCTGACGCACCCCCTGGGCCTTGGGACACCCGGAGCCGGACCCTTTTTGGTGGATGCTGGTGGTTGTAGTCTTCGTGGCGGCGACCCAGTTCCGTGGCTCAGGGCGGTCAAACCAGTGGCGGAACTGTTTATGTGGTTTTCATGTTTAAATGTCCGACTACGCCACCCGTGGATTGCGGTCAGAGTGAACCGCCGCTACAGGGCAGACCACTGAGGCTGGTGTTGTGGGTGCAGCAGAGCGTAGCATAACTCCCCACGGGAGGAGTATAGCCTCAGGGCAGTGAATGCGGAGGATGGGGGTGATGGTGCAGGGCAGCAGCAGTAACGACACGGAGTCAGTGATGCAGTTCAGGGCCTTTACTCACAGTTCTTATTATCCAGACCACGTCTGCAGGTAACGGCTGCCCACGTCGTACTGTGCTCACCAGGTGAGGGGCTCAGACAACTCCCAGATAACTTTGGAGCACTTCACAGGACCCCCTTTGTGTGTCCTTTGTCTGGCCTTTCTTACCAACACTTCTGTCCGGCTGCCTCGGGCCTCCTCTTGGTAAACTTGGCGCCAGTTTCCCTGACCCTATGTGGTGCCTTCCTAGCGGGTGTAGCGAGGGGCTGCGCCACATAAAATGTCAGAGCCTCCGGTTTCTAGCTGAGGGTCGTTTCCTGCCTCCACTAGTTCGGGGACCGGTCTCCCCCTTTGGCCTGACCCCTCCACGCAGGTGGATTCGGGCGTGCGGTGGCGACTCGCCCGTCCGCACCCCTGGGATCCCTTCATTCCTCGTTCCTGGAGCCTTCTCCGCTCCTCTTCCTTCCTTCTCCCTCTTCCAGGCCTGGGCCTCTGTTACTAGGCCCGCCTCCGGAGCAGAGCTCATGCAGAGCCCCTGCTCCCTGCCACTTCTGCTCAGACTTCTCTGCACTGAACTAAGATGGTGCCCACCTTTTATACTCCCTTCTCAATGCACCCAGGAACTGCTTCCTCCCTGCTCCTGCACTACAGGGTTCCCCTTCCTCAGTGTTCCCTCCCCCCACTCCAGCCAGGGACAGGGACTGTCGTGCCCATCTCAGGGGCATATTGGTCGCCCTGCCCCACGGCAATGTGGTGTAATGCATGCAGGTGTCGGGTCCTGATCCACACTCCATCCTTACCTGAGAGTGAGATATCACACCTCTGGGTGAGGTGCAATACGTCTTTAGCAACCGAGCCCTCAGGGTGCTACAGTTCCATATATCTTCAGCCTAGGTGACGTATTGCGATACAGGGCCGTGATTTTGGCTATAAAAGGGTCCCCTAGACCCCTACCCCAAGCTTTTTAAGAGAATCATATATGGCGTGCCAGGAGACTCTATGGAATGCTTTCTCAGCATCCAACGAGAGTATCTAATTACAAATTTTTAACTGCATCTAGCCCAGGAAATACTTTGTGCCTAGTAGCAGTGTCTGCTAGTAAGCGGATTATCCCGGCTGTTAAGCAAGCTGCACCACCTGTAGTTTAGACACTTAATTTTTTCAAAGGAAATGCTTCGGGACCATGGGATACTTAGTGAAGAGCATCAGGAGGCACCCCAAGGCATAGGGGCTGGGACTGGCAGTAGGATGCCTTGCGGTGGACAGCCGAGCTCGATCCTTATAAAAGCTTTTTAACTGCAGCAGCTTTAGTGGACGCTACTGGAGCTGGAATTACCGCGGCTGCTGGCATGAGACTTGCCCTCCAATAGATCCTTGTAAATGGATTTAAAGTGTATTCATTCAAATTAGAGAGACAATTTAAATTAAAAAGCTTAGAGCTGCCTCCACCACAGGGGGGCTCGCTCGACCCACCAGCGGACAGGCACCAGTATTGGGAGAGGGGGGCTGGCCGTCAGGGTTCACCGCGGCTCTGGCACAAACCCGGCGACACGGAGGTGGCACGGGCAGGAGCGGACTGGCCGTGTCGGCTTCTCACTTTTTGGATTTTAGAAGGGCATGACATGCCTATATCTGTGTCTCCCCCTCCTTTTACTCCTCCACCTCTTTTATTTTCGCATGACTATATGTACTTGTCACTTTTCCATGTGTTAGTTATGTCTTCTGAGCAGTTTGTCAGCTTTTGGACACCTTTGAAGGTGTTTTCTATGTGTTTCTATGTGTTTTTGTTTGCCTGCCATTGGTTTTAACGGTGTTCGAAGGTGTTCGACGAACAGTTCGACGAACAGTTCGGCGAACACACGGGTGTTCGACGAACTGAACCGAACTCGAACACTACGGGGGTGGCTCAACACTACTCTCAAATCTAAATATTTTTCTATCTACTGGCTAACACGGTACAAAGATATATATTTTCCCTGTATGTTTTATTAGTGATTTACTTGTTATGCTTTATAGAATTCTGCTTGCTTGTCAGTATGTGCACTAATTTCACTTGTAAAGTGTCCAGCTTTCCAGTAATATCATTAGTGATTTGTATGCTCATCAGTTCTGCTTCAGGAATCCATGCTTCCATTCAATGATCATATATCAGGAGCCTTAAGCCTTTGTTCTCTTAGAGGAGCCATCACCATAGGGGTCAAAGGTGATGGACATCTGAAAGATTTTGCATTCTTACAGCTAAAAGAAAATGTCTAAGGGTGATGGGTCTGATCCCAGGGAGTGAGAAAAAGAAAGCCACATGTTTTAGTCATAAAGTTGGTGGAATGACATTGAAGGAATAGGATCAAGACTGAGGACCTGGAAGGATGGATCAATGGCATATGGAGTGTTGTAAATCAGTTACCTACTGGACTGGATGAACATGCTACAATTGTGGGATCTGTCATTTGGATTTAAACTTTCTTAATGGATTGTTGCTACAGGATACCTGTGCTTCCATTGTTTTACTTGTCTGGAGGATCGGGGACTGTGACACAGACTATACTGGCAAAAAGGCAGTGGAACTACCATCCTGGAAAGGGGATCTTGTGGACTGAGACAATTGCATTTTGGCCATTTACCTGGAATTGCTGTATTACCATAGATGTGAGGAATAAAATATTGTTGCATAGTTAACCTGCCTAGGTGATTATTTACAACCCACAATCTCAGATCTTCACAATGATAAACATGTTTTGGAGATTGTGTTATATGAACTACAGATACATCTATCAGTTTCAGATCGGATTGTGTATGCTTTTATGCATGCCCTAATGTCTTAATAGTACTTAGACTTTGTGTCAAAGTTATAAAATTTGAAGGTCACTGCAAATTCTAACAAATGATGATTTGATTTCCTCTAATCATCAAGAAAAATGCCCTCTGCCATTTTACTCATTGCAGAAGATCGCATCAGCCACAGAAGGCTCAAATGACTAAAAGTGCAACTGCGCAGGCTTCTCCATACTGCCGTGCCCTTACCCTACTGCATTTAAATTAGAATTACATAATTTTTCTTCGTTCAAAATGCACTAGAAAGCAGCAGCAAGTCACAGAAAAAAAACTGAAATTAGTGTTGTCCAGAGACGGTGTACCAGCTAGGCACAAGTGACTGTACTGAGTTTTTTTTTTCATTTCTTGCCCAATCCTTTTTGTGAAGAGGGGAATGACTGTGGTTTTTAAAATCCTCCAATTCTAGATATTTGAATGCAATTGTCTATCTCACAAAGTATCACAAATAATTTAATTTTGCATACTTCTTTTACTAGTTAAATTTTAGATCTGTAAAATTGCATGACATACCGATGCTGCACCCTAGTAGAGGTGCTTGATTTTTCATGGTGTACTTACCTAGCTTTTTTTATTCTGTCATTTTTGGGAAGATGGTTAAATTTTGTTGAAAACAAAGTACAAAAACAAAATAAAAGTGATGTAAACACTCAACTGTACAAGTCTGTTTTTGCACACTTGTTTTACTAGTCCAATTTGACAACCAAACATGCCACTCATACTACAGCCTACGTTCCAGTTTTGCTTTCTAGATGTGTAGTTACTACTAGTGTTGAGCCACCCCCGTAGTGTTCGAGTTCGGTTCGGTTCGTCGAACACCCGTGTGTTCGCCGAACTGTTCGTCGAACTGTTCGTCGAACACCTTCGAACACCGTTAAAACCAATGGCAGGCAAACAAAAACACATAGAAACACATAGAAAACACCTTCAAAGGTGTCCAAAAGCTGACAAACTGCTCAGAAGACACAACTAACACATGGAAAAGTGACAAGTACATATAGTCATGTGAAAAGAAAAGAGGTGGAGGAGTAAAAGGAGGGAGAGACACAGATATAGGCATGTCATGCCCTTCTAAAATCCAAAAAGTGAGAAGCCGACACGTTCAGTCCGCTCCTGCCCGTGCCACCTCCGTGTCGCCGGGTTTGTGCCAGAGCCGCGGTGAACCCTGACGGCCAGCCCCCCTCTCCCAATACTGGTGCCTGTCTGCTGGTGGGTCGAGCGAGCCCCCCTGTGGTGGAGGCAGCTCTAAGCTTTTTAATTTAAATTGTCTCTCTAATTTGAATGAATACACTTTAAATCCATTTACAAGGATCTATTGGAGGGCAAGTCTCATGCCAGCAGCCGTGTAATTCCAGCTCCAGTAGCGTCCACTAAAGCTGCTGCAGTTAAAAAGCTTTTATAAGGATCGAGCTCGGCTGTCCACCGCAAGGCATCCTACTGCCAGTCCCAGCCCCTATGCCTTGGGGTGCCTCCTGATGCTCTTCACTGAGTATCCCGTGGTCCCGAAGCATTTCCTTTGAAAAAATTAAGTGTCCAAACTACAGGTGGTGTAGCTTGCTTAACAACCGGGATAATCCGCTGACTAGCAGACACTGCTACTAGGCACAAAGTATTTCCTGGGCTAGATGCAGTTAAAAATTTGTAATTAGATACTCTCGTTGGATGCTGAGAAAGCATTCCATAGAGTCTCCTGGAACGCCATATATGATTCTCTTAAAAAGCTTGGGGTAGGGGTCTAGGGGACCCTTTTATAGCCAAAATCACGGCCCTGTATCGCAATACGTCACCTTGGCTGAAGATAAATGGAACTGTAGCACCCTAAGGGCTCGGTTGCTACAGAGGTATTGCACCTCACCCAGAGGTGTGATATCTCACTCTCAGGTAAGGATGGAGTGTGGATCAGGACCCGACACCTGCATGCATTACACCACATTGCCGTGGGGAAGGGCGACCAATATGCCCCTGAGATGGGCATGACAGTCCCTGTCCCTGGCTGGAGTGGGGGGAGGGAACACTGAGGAAGGGGAACCCTTTAGTGCAGGAGCAGGGAGGAAGCAGTTCCTGGGTGCATTGAGAAGGGAGTATAAAAGGTGGGCACCATCTTAGTTCAGTGCAGAGAAGTCTGAGCAGAAGTGGCAGGGAGCAGGGGCTCTGCATGAGCTCTGCTCCGGAGGCGGGCCTAGTAACAGAGGCCCAGGCCTAGAAGAGGGAGAAGGAAGGAAGAGGAGCAGAGAAGGCTCCAGGAATGAGGAACGAAGGGATCCCAGGGGTGCGGACGGGCGAGTCGATACCGCACGCCCGAATCCACCTGCATGGACGGGTCAGGCCAAAGGGGGAGACCGGTCTCCGAAACTAGTGGAGGCAGGAAACGACCCTCAGCTAGAAACCGGAGGCTGTGACATTTTATGTGGCGCAGCCCCTCGCTACACCCGCTAGGAGGGCAGCACATAGGGTCAGGGAAACTGGCGCCAAGTTTACCAAGAGGAGGCCCGAGGCAGCCGGACAGAAGGGTTGGTAAGAAAGGCCAGACAAAGGACACACAAAGGAGGTCATGTGAAGCGCTCCAAAGTTATCTGGGAGTTGTCTGAGCCCCTCACCTGGTGAGCACAGTACGACGTGGGCAGCCATTACCTGCAGACGTGGTCTGGATAATAAGAACTGTGAGTAAAGGCCGTGGACTGCATCACTGACTCCGTGTCATTACTGCTGCTGCCCTGCACCATCACCCCCATCCTCCGCATACACTGCCCTGAGGCTATACTCCTCCCGTGGGGAGTTATGCTACGCTCTGCTGCACCCACAACACCAGCCTCAGCGGTCTGCCCTGCAGCGGCGGTTCACTCTGACCGCAATCCACGGGTGGCGTAGTCGGACATTTAAACATCAAAACCACATAAATAGTTCCGCCACTGGTTTGACCACCCTGAGCCACGGAACCGGGTCGCCGCCACGAAGACTACAACCACCAGCATCCACCAAAAAGGGTCCGGCTCCGGGTGTCCCAAGGCCCAGGGGGTGCATCAGAACATTTTCATCACCTTTCAATCACCAATGGGACAAGGCAGGGATGTCCTCTGTCCCCTCTCTTATACATCCTAGTGACGGAGCACCTGCTCTCATCAATTCGCCATAACCCCAATATTAGGTGGATTGAGGTGGGAGGCAACGAGTACAAGTGCTCTCTATTTGCTGATGATGTACTTGTATATATCACTCAATCACATATATCCATCCATGCTGTTATGGCTGAAATAGATCACTTTGTTACATGGTCAAATTTTAAAATCAATGCAGCGAAGTCTGAGGCCCTCGATATCTCCCTCCCCCAAATCCATATAGGATTCCATCCAGTCCAACTTTCCATTTGCCTGGCCCTCACAGGGTATCAAATACTTAGGAATTCCTATTCATAGAGACCTCTCCCATCTATGTTATCTTAATTTTGGGCCCTTTATTGAACAACTCCATACAGACCACGGTTGGCAAGTTAGAACTGTAAGATTCACTATGTGAACCACTGGTGTTTTGTGGAAAAGCACATGTACACTGTGTTCCAAATTATTATGCAAAAAGTGTTTAGGAGTGATAAGGGAAGAATTTGTTTGTTTGTCAGTTAAACTCATTGATGGTGATGTGTGTCAGGGCTCTTTATATCACTGTAAGCATTTGCAGACACCTGTGTTAATTAGTTTGGCAGGTGTGTCCAATGAAAGGCAAGACTACTTAAGAAGGCTGTCTCATATTATTAAGCAGCCTACATTTTCTGCCAAAATGTTAAAGAAAAAGGTTGTGTCGGCTGCTGAGAAGCAACAAATTGTGGAGTGTTTAGGTCAAGGCATGACTACAATCAACATTGTGCGATGATCAGGATGAAGTGTCTTGGCAATCAAGAAGTATGTAGCTGATTCACAGTACACACGTGTGCGTGCTGATAAGGGCAAATTGAGGACTCTTTCCTACAGGCAATTACGTCAGGTTAAAAGAGCAGCGGCAAAAAAGCCTTGTCATAGCAGCAGACAAGTTTTTGAAGCTGCTGGTGCCTCCAACGTCCCCCGAACAACAAGATGCAGGGTCCATCAGAGGTTTGCAGCTGTGCATATGCCATCCTGTCGACCTCCTCTATCCACTTCACACAAGCAGAAACGGCTCCAGTGGGCCAAACATTACATGAAGACTGATTTAAAAACTGTTTTGATCACGGATGAGTGCCGTGCAGCGCTCGATGGTCCAGATGGATGGAGTGGAGGATGTCTGGTTGATGGACACCCCACGCAAACAGGGCTGCAGCGCCAACAAGGAGGAGGTGGAGTAATGTTTTGGGCTGGAATCATGGGGAGAGAGATTGTCGGCCCCTTTAGAATCCCTGAAGGCGCTAAAGATGAACTCCATAATGTATGTGGATTTTCTCAAACAGCACTTCCTGCCATGGTTCAAGAAGAAGAACCATGTATTTCACAGCAAGATCATTTTTTTGCATGATAATGCACCATCTCATGCTGCACATAAAACATCTGCATCTCTGGCTGATATGGGCATAAAAGGGGACAAACTTATGGTGTGACCCCCATGCTCCCCTGACCTCTACCCCATTCAGAACCTCTGGAGCATCATCAAAAGGAGTGTCTATGATGGCGGGAGGCAGTTCACATCTAAGCAACAGCTCTGGGAGGGTATTCTGTCCTCATGCAAAACAATTGAAGCAGAAACCATCCAAAACCTGACAAATTCAATGGACGAGAGAGTTCAGAAGCTCCTTTCGAACAAGGGGTCCTATGTGAAAATGTAACATCACCTAGAATAAAGTTTTGAGTTGAAAACTGTTTGATTTCAGTTTCTAATAACCTGCTAATGCTTATAATTTCAAAAATGACCATTTTTTTGGTCTTTATTAAAATGAAAAGGTTGATCGAAAAGTTTGGGGGATCTAAGAGTGTGGCAACCCAGTAGTCATGATTACTTCGAATTCTGACAATATGAGGGTCATGCTGCAGGTAGTGCAGCAAGAAGGCACTTATGTGCCTTGCGCATCTCGGAGCCCCAAAATTATTTTCCGGGCTAGATGCAGCTAAAAATTATTTTTAATTTTAAATCTGGTGAAGCTTTAGTATAGATGGCCTAATAGGATCAGTGCTGCACACTGCTACAAAGCCCAAATTATTTTCCAGTCAAGATACAGATAAACATGATTAGTAATTTGAAAGCTTAAAACGGTTGGTAGGGTGATTTTAACCAATCATCAAGCTTTTACTCTCCCCAGGATGACACAGGGGTAGAAAAGTCGTTTCGGATCCATGATTTGTTCATCTTTATGAACGTGAGTCTGTCTACATTATCAGTGGAGAGCCGCGTGCGCTTATCTGTCAGCACACCACCAGCAGCGCTGAACACACGTTCAGACAGAACGCTGGCTGCGGGGCATGACAAGATCTCCAAGGCGTAAGTGGCTAGCTCCGGCCATTTATCCAGATTGGAAGCCCAAAAAGAGCAAGGGTCCAGTGACACAGTCGTGGCTTCAATGTTTACTTGGAGATACTCCTGTACCATCGTCTCTAGGCGTTGACTATGTGTCAGACTTCTTGTCTCCTGTGGCCTTGCAAAGGATGGGCTAAAAAAGTGGTGAAATTATTCCGCAAAATTGATGTTACCAGCAGATACTGTGGTTCTGTTACGGTTTGAGTGCTGAACACTCGACGGTCCCACGGTTGGCAAGTTGGAACTGTGAGATTCACTACGTGCACCACTGGTATTTTGTGGAAAAGCACATGTAAGATTCTGCAACAGTCTCTGCTGATACTCCTGCATGCGTGCATCCCTTTCTATGGCAGGAATAATTTCTGCAAATTTACTTTTGTACCGGGGATCTAACAGTGTGGCAACCCAGTAGTCAGGATTATTTCTAATTCTCACAATTCGAGGGTCATGTTGCAGGTAGTGCAGCAAGAAGGCACTCATGTGTGTTGCGCATCCAGGAGCACCAAGTCCCTGTTGTGTTGGTGGCGAGGTAACAATCATGCTTCCTTCCTCTGTCCTCTCCCCCCAACCTCGCACAACAGAAATGTGATCAAGGTCTCCCTCATCTGATGAGTCTTCCATCAGTTCGTCCTCCACTTCTTCCTGGGCTCCTGCACCTTCCTCACTAGTTTGGCTGCTACCATGCGCCCTGGTAAAACCATCTCCCCCACCCTCACATGCCTGCCGCCTTGGTGCTGCCGACCGTCTGGACCTTGCAGATGTTAGCCCTTCCGCATACAACTCCTCCTCCTCTACTTCCTCCACCTCCTCTTGTGCCACCACCTGACTCCGAATTCTGTTTAACATGTGCTCCAGCATGTAAATCACCGGAATAGTCATGCTGATAATGGCATCGTCAGCACTAAACATCTTCGTCGCCATTTCAAAACTGTGCAGAAGGGTGCATAGGTCCCTGATCTGAGACCACTCCTCCAGCGTGATTTGCCCCACCTCTGAATCTCGTTGGCCCAGGCTATACGTCAGAACGTATTGCACCAGGGCTTGTCGGTGCTGCCACAGTCGCTGCAACATGTGCAGAGTTGAATTCCACCGGGTAGGCACATCGCATTTTAGCCGGTGAAGTGGCAGGCCCAACGACTTCTGTAGAGATGTAAGTCGCTGAGCTGCGGGATGCGAACGGCGGAAGTGAGCACACAGCGACCGTGCCCTCTGCAGAAGGCCATCTAGTCTGGGATAGTGGGCTAAAAATTGCTGGACAACCAGGTTCAACACGTGAGCCATACAAGGCACGTGTGTGACATTGCCCCGGCGAAGGGCCGCACCCAGGTTTGCAGCATTGTCGCACACGGCCTTCCCTGGTTTCAGGTCCAGTGGAGACAACCATTCATGAAATTGGTTCTCCAGAGCTGACCACAACTCCTCAGCTGTGTGACTCACATTTCCCAGACATTTCAATGTAAAAACCGCCTGATGACGTTGAGCCCTACTGCCAGCATAGTAAGGAGGTGTGCAGGATCCCTTCTGCGCAGTTAGAAAGCTTGTGGCATGACCAGACAGGCTTTGGGTGCAGGTGGAAGACCGAGAGGAGGTTGAGGAGGCAGAAGCAGTGGTGGAACTTTGACATAAAGAGGATTGACGCACAACTCGTGGGGACGGCAAGACTTGGACAGCAGCCCCTTGTCCTGCTGTCACCATAGTTACCCAGTGCCCAGTCAGAGACATGTAACGCCCCTGTCCATGCCTACTCGTCCAAGTGTCTGTGGTGAAATGCACCCTGTCACACACAGAGTTTCTCAAAGAAGCGGTGATGTTGTGTGCGACATGCTGGTCTAGAGCAGGCACACCTTTCTTTGAGAAGTAGTGCCGACTGGGCATCTGGTACTGGGGCACTGCGACGGACATAAGGTCTCCAAAATCCTCTGTGTCCATCAGGCGGAAAGGCAGCATTTCTGTAGCCAAGAGCTTGCAGATGGTGAAATTCAACCTCTTAGCTTTCTCATGGCTAGGAGGAAATGGTCTTTTACTTGTCCACATCTGAGGGACCGAGGGCTGGCTATTGTGCTTAGACGGGGTTGATAAGGGTGTCCCCGGCAAACTGCCGGTCTGTGAGGAAGATGCAGGCGGACATGTTAGGTTGCCTTGATCCAAAGGTGGTGCTATCGATGTCGGACAGCGCTCAAGACCAGCTGGTGTTACCTCCTCCAAAGAAAATGATGACCTGCCAATCACGCTGGCTGTTGCGGGTAAAGAGGTGGCAGGTCTGCGCCCCAAAACAGGTGTGACTGCTGTCCCCCCAGTCACAGAGGATGAAGAGGCCGCGGATGCACAAGATATGGCAGACGGTGGTTGGCCCGGCCGGCTAGACCGCATTGTAGCACACTGAGCTTCCCACTGCAACTTATGCTTCATGTCCATGTGCCGGTTCATGCATGAAGTACTCAAACTATGTATTTTTTGGCCTCTACTTAGCTTTTGCTGACAAATGTTACAGATAACACGAGTTGGGTCATCTTTATCGATCTGAAAAAATGCACAGGCTATGCAAGGCTTAGCACCCATGCGACCTGAAGAGCCACCACGACTTGTGGTGAGAGGCAGAGTTGTGTTTGAGGATGCAGTTGTTGACGTGCTTCCAGTACTACGTCTCTGTCCAGGAAGGCGCAACCTGACCTCGTCGTCACTAGCATCTTCCTCCACCTCCTCTGCTGACCTCATCTCTTGGCTGACTGTGGGTTGACAGTAAGTGGGATCTCCGACCTCATCATCATCACCCTGTGCGTTATCACACCCGTCGTCCTCAGAGCCAACCTGTTCCTGCCCTGACAAAAAACTAAAGTTGTCGCTCCAATCAGGTATTTGAGTCTTATCATCGTCTTCCTAATTGTCTCCACCAACAGGAGTTACAGTTTGGGAATGAGGGTCTACATTATGGTCAGAACCTTCTGCGTCTGGTCCTGGATCCGACTCATAAAGATTCTGGGCATCAGTGCAGATCATTTCCTCGTCTGGATTCACAGAAGCGCTGGAGTCGACCTCTGATTCCCAGGCTATAGTATGAGTAAACAGCTCTGCAGACTCAACCATCTGTTCTACCTCATACTCAGACGGGCAGCTGGAGATTTGGGAGCTGTGAGGAAGCAAGTGCGATTTGGGTGACACCTTTGAGGACTGGAGTATTTGTGATGTTGAAGTTGATGTGGAGGAGAGCCCACTTAAAGGAGCACTTGATATCCGTTGAAGCACCTGCTGTTTTTGTGCCTCATCTGGAATTTGTAGCGATTGGCGTGGCCGTAAGAAAGGGATCTTATCACATTGTCCGCTAAAGAAGTAGACATTTTAGTTTGGCTGGAAGATGGTCTTTCTTCTGCACCTACCTCACGGACACAACCTTTTTTCGCCTTCCCAACACGCCTATTCCCCTTTCCACCAGCAGCAGGCCTTTTTCCACTCATTTTGGTGGTTAACTAATTCACAACTCTGGAGTTGTTTGCACAAAAAAACAATGGATGGTAACCGAGCAGAGCTGAGTGGCCAAACTGTGGTATTAGGTCAAAACTATTGGCTGGGTTAGATGCAGAAAAAAATTATTTTTAATTTGCAACCTGATGGAGGTCAGTATAGATGGACTAATAGACCAAGTCCCACACACTGCTAGAAGCCCAAATATTTTTTCAGAGCTAGATGCAGAAAAAAATTATTTTTAATTTGCATCCTGATGGAGGTCAGTATAGATGGACTAATAGACCAAGTCCCACACACCGCTAGAAGCCCAAATATTTTTTCAGAGCTAGATGCAGAAAAAAATTATATTCAATTTGCAACCTGCTGGAGGTCAGTATAGAAGGACTAATAGAACAAGTCCCACACACTGCTAGAAGCCCAAATATTTTTTCAGAGCTAAATGAAGAAAAAAATTATTTTTAATTTGCAACCTGATGGAGGTCAGTATAGATGGACTAATAGACCAAGTCCCACACACCGCTAGAAGCCCAAATATTTTTTCAGAGCTAGATGCAGAAATTTTTTTTATTCAATTTGCAACCTGATGGAGGTCAGTATAGATGGACTAATAGACCAAGTCCCACACACTGCTAGAAGCCCAAATATTTTTTCAGAGCTAGATGCAGAAAAAAATTATTTTTAATTTGCAACCTGATGGAGGTCAGTATAGATGGACTAATAGACCAAGTCCCACACACTGCTAGAAGCCCAAATATTTTTTCAGAGCTAGATGCAGAAAAAAATTATATTCAATTTGCAACCTGCTGGAGGTCAGTATAGAAGGACTAATAGAACAAGTCCCGCACACTGCTAGAAGCCCAAATATTTTTTCAGAGCTAAATGAAGAAAAAAATTATTTTTAATTTGCAACCTGATGGAGGTCAGTATAGATGGACTAATAGACCAAGTCCCACACACTGCTAGAAGCCCAAATATTTTTTCAGAGCTAGATGCAGAAAAAAATTATATTCAGTTTGCATCTTATGGAGGTCAGTATAGATGGACTAATAGAATGATGCTATGCCCAAAAGATTTTACTTCACTAGGTGCACTAAAAAAATTGGTATTCTATACACAGGTGGTATATCTTGCAACACAGGCTACTCCACTGACTAACACACTCTGCAATAGGCCAAAAAGGATTAGCTTTGCTAGATTCAGCCAAATGCTGTGAAAAAAACTTGCACAGCACTGGCACAGACCTGCCTGGCAAAAACTGATAGGAACTGATGTAACCTAGTCCTGAAAAGGACTCCAATTACAATTAGTCTTTACTCCCACAATCTATCTATTTAAGAGCACAGACCTGCCTGATAAAAGTCGTAGGAAATGCTGTAACCTAGTCCTTAAAAGGACTGCAATCACAACTATTCCCTACTCCCAAGCTATCTGTATATTTGTGCGAAAATTGGCTTGAAATTAACAAGGTATAGCGCACACAGCAACAGCGGTGCCGTCTAACACGCAGCTGCAGCAGTGAGAAAATGGTGGCGACGGGGAAAATGGCTTGGTCTTATAGGGCAAGGACATGTGACATACACTGCCAATCACACATGCCCTTGCTTGTGTGAAAAAAAGCACTTCGCTCCGTGTGTGCGGTGCTGATAGTCTGACAGATTGCACCTCCCCACTGCAAATGAGGGAAAGAGAAAAAAAAATGGAGATCTTCATTGTTCCTGCAGAGATCCATCCCCTGCCCCTCCCCCCGCCCTGCTGTACACTCAAACTGCGTATTAACATTAATTTTCATCATTACTGAGAAAAAATCCAGTTATGATTTTGGTGCACGAACAGTTATCGAACATAACCTCGAACAGCCGAATTTTTCTCAAATTGTTCGTGTTCGCCGACCGGCTCGAACACCGCCCAAAACAGCTCGAATTTGAGATTGGCGAACAGTTCGAGTAGAACAACGCTCATCTCTAGTCATGATTACTTCGAATTCTGACAATATGAGGGTCATGTTGCAGGTAGTGCAGCAAGAAGGCACTTATGTGTCTTGCGCATCTCGGAGCACCAAAATTATTTTCCGGGCTAGATGTAGCTAAAAATTATTATTAATTTTAAATCTGGTGGAGCTTAGTATAGATGGGCTAATAGGATCAGTGCTGCACACTGCTACAAAGCCCAAATTATTTTCCAGTCAAGATACAGATAAACATGATTAGTAATTTGAAAGCTTAGAAAGGTTGGTAGGGTGATTTTAACCAATCATCAAGCTTTTACTCTCCCCAGGATGACACAGGGGTAGAAAAGTCGTTTCGGATCCATGATTTGTTCATCTTTATGAACGTGAGTCTGTCTACATTATCAGTGGAGAGCCGCGTGCGCTTATCTGTCAGCACACCGCCAGCAGCGCTGAACACACGTTCAGACAGAACGCTGGCTGCGGGGCATGACAAGATCTCCAAGGCGTAAGTGGCTAGCTCCGGCCATTTATCCAGATTGGAAGTCCAAAAAGAGCAAGGGTCCAGTGACACAGTAATGGCTTCAATGTTTACTTGGAGATACTCCTGTACCATCGTCTCTAGGCGTTGACTATGTGTCAGACTTCTTGTCTCCTGTGGCCTTGCAAAGGATGGGCTAAAAAAGTGGTGAAATGATTCCGCAAAATTGATGTTACCAGCAGATACTGTGGTTCTGTTACGGTTTGAGTGCTGAACACTTGACGGTCCCACGGTTGGCAAGTTGGAACTGTGAGATTCACTATGTGCACCACTGGTGTTTTGTGGAAAAGCACATGTAAGATTCTGCAACAGTCTCTTCTGATACTCCTGCATGCGTGCATTCCTTTTTATGGCAGGAATATTTTCTGAAAACTTACTTTTGTACCGGGGATCTAACAGTGTGGCAACCCAGTAGTCAGGATTATTTCTAATTCTCACAATTCGAGGGTCATGTTGCAGGTAGTGCAGCAAAAAGGCACTCATGTGTGTTGCACATCCAGGAGCACCAAGTCCCTGTTATGTTGGTGGCGAGGTAACAATCATGCTTCCTTCCTCTGTCCTCTCCCCCCAACCTCGCACAACAGAAATGTGATCAAGGTCTCCCTCATCTGATGAGTCTTCCATCAGTTCGTCCTCCACTTCTTCCTGGGCTCCTGCACCTTCCTCACTAGTTTGGCTGCTACCATGCGCCCTAGTAAAACCATCTCCCCCACCCTCACATGCCTGCCGCCTTGGTGCTGTCGACTGTCTGGACCTTGCAGATGTTAGCCCTTCCGCATACAACTCCTCCTCCTCTACTTCCTCCACCTCCTCTTGTGCCACCACCTGACTCCGAATTCTGTTTAACACCTGCTCCAGCATGTAAATCACCGGAATAGTCATACTGATAATGGCATCGTCAGCACTAAACATCTTCGTCGCCATTTCAAAACTGTGCAGAAGGGTGCATAGGTCCCTGATCTGAGACCACTCCTCCAGCGTGATTTGCCCCACCTCCGGATCTCGTTGGCCCAGGCTATACGTCAGAACGTATTGCACCAGGGCTTGTCGGTGCTGCCACAGTCTCTGCAACATGTGCAGAGTTGAATTCCACCGGGTAGGCACATCGCATTTTAGCCGGTGAAGTGGCAGGCCCAACGACTTCTGTAGAGATGTAAGTCGCTGAGCTGCGGGATGCGAACGGCGGAAGTGAGCACACAGCGACCGTGCCCTCTGCAGAAGGCCATCTAGTCTGGGATAGTGGGCTAAAAATTGCTGGACAACCAGGTTCAACACGTGAGCCATACAAGGCACGTGTGTGACATTGCCCCGGTGAAGGGCCGCACCCAGGTTTGCAGCATAGTCGCACACGGCCTTCCCTGGTTTCAGGTCCAGTGGAGACAACCATTCATGAAATTGGTTCTCCAGAGCTGACCACAACTCCTCAGCTGTGTGACTCACATTTCCCAGACATTTCAAAGTAAAAACCGCCTGATGACGTTGAGCCCTACTGCCAGCATAGTAAGGAGGTGTGCAGGATCCCTTCTGCGCAGTTAGAAAGCTTGTGGCATGACCAGACAGGCTTTGGGTGCAGGTGGAAGACCGAGAGGAGCTTGAGGAGGCAGAAGCAGTGGAGGAACTTTGACATAAAGAGGATTGACGCACAACTCGTGGGGACGGCAAGACTTGGACAGCAGCCCCTTGTCCTGCTGTCACCATAGTTACCCAGTGCCCAGTCAGCGACATGTAACGCCCCTGTCCATGCCTACTCGTCCAAGTGTCTGTGGTGAAATGCACCCTGTCACACACAGTTTCTCAAAGAAGCGGTGATGTTGTGTGCGACATGCTGGTGGAGCGCAGGCACACCTTTCTTTGAGAAGTAGTGCCGACTGGGCATCTGGTACTGGGGCACTGCGACGGACATAAGGTCTCGAAAATCCTCTGTGTCCACCAGGCGGAAAGGCAGCATTTCTGTAGCCAAGAGCTTGCAGATGGTGAAATTCAATCTCTTAGCTTTCTCATGGCTAGGAGGAAATGGTCTTTTACTTGTCCACATCTGAGGGACCGAGGGCTGGCTATTGTGCTTAGACGGGGTTGATAAGGGTGTCCCCGGCAAACTGCCGGTCTGTGAGGAAGATGCAGGCGGACATGTTAGGTTGCCTTGATCCAAAGGTGGTGCTATCGATGTCGGACAGCGCTCAACACCAGCTGGTGCTACCACCTCCAAAGAAAATGATGACCTGCCAATCACGCTGGTTGTTGCGGGTAAAGAGGTTGCAGGTCTGCGCCCCAAAACAGGTGTGACTGCTGTCCCCCCAGTCACAGAGGATGAAGAGGCCGCGGATGCACAAGATATGGCAGACGGTGGTTGGCCCGGCCGGCTAGGCCGCATTGTAGCACACTGAGCTTCCCACTGCAACTTATGCTTCATGTCCATGTGCCGGTTCATGCATGAAGTACTCAAACTATGTATTTTTTGGCCTCTACTTAGCTTTTGCTGACAAATGTTACAGATAACACGAGTTGGGTCATCTTTATCGATCTGAAAAAATGCCCAGGCTATGCAAGGCTTAGCACCCATGCGACCTGAAGAGCCACCACGACTTGTGGTGAGAGGCAGAGTTGTGTTTGAGGATGCAGTTGTTGACGTGCTTCCAGTACTACGTCTCTGTCCAGGAAGGCGCAACCTGACCTCGTCGTCACTAGCATCTTCCTCCACCTCCTCTGCTGACCTCATCTCTTGGCTGACTGTGGGTTGACAGTAAGTGGGATCTCCAACCTCATCATCATCACCCTGTGCGTTATCACACCCGTCGTCCTCGGAGCCAACCTGTTCCTGCCCTGACAAAAAACTAAAGTTGTCGCTCCAATCAGGTATTTGAGTCTCATCATCGTCTTCCTCATTGTTTCCACCAACAGGAGTTACAGTTTGGGAATGAGGGTCTACATTATGGTCAGAACCTTCTGCGCCTGGTCCTGGATCTGATTCATAAAGATTCTGGGCATCAGTGCCGATCATTTCCTCGTCTGGATTCACAGAAGCGCTGGAGTCGACCTCTGATTCCCAGGCTATAGTATGAGTAAACAGCTCTGCAGACTCAACCATCTGTTCTACCTCATACTCAGACGGGCAGCTGGAGATTTGGGAGCTGTGAGGAAGCAAGTGCGATTGGGGTGACACCTTTGAGGACTGGAGTATTTGTGATGTTGAAGTTGATGTGGAGGAGAGCCCACTTAAAGGAGCACTTGATATCCGTTGAAGCACCTGCTGTTTTTGTGCCTCATCTGGAATTTGTAGCGATTGGCGTGGCCGTAAGAAAGGGATCTTATCACATTGTCCGCTAAAAGAAGTAGACATTTTAGTTTGGCTGGAAGATGGTCTTTCTTCTGCAGATGTTACTGTTGCTTTAACACCTACCCCACGGACACAACCTTTTTTCCCCTTCCCAACATGCCTATTCCCCTTTCCACCAGCAGCAGGCCTTTTTCCACTCATTTTGGTGGTTAACTAATTCACAACTCTGGAGTTGTTTGCACAAAAATACAATGGATGGGAACCGAGCAGAGCTGAGTGGCCAAACTGTGGTATTAGGCCAAAACTATTGGTTGGGTTAGATGCAGAAAAAAATTATATTCAATTTGCAACCTGATGGAGGTCAGTATAGATGGACTAATAGAGAAAGTCCTACACACAGCTAGAAGCCCAAATATTTTTTCAGAGGTAGATGCAGAAAAAAAATATATTCAGTTTGCAACCTGATGGAGGTCAGTATAGATGGACTAATAGAGAAAGTCCCACACACTGCTAGAAGGCCAAATATTTTTTCAGAGCTAGATGCAGTCAAAAAATTATTTTTAATTTGCAACCTGATGGAGGTCAGTATAGATGAACTAATAGAGAAAGTCCCACACACTGCTAGAAGGCCAAATATTTTTTCAGAGCTGGATGCAGATAAAAATTATTTTTAATTTGCAACCTGATGGAGGTCAGTATAGATGGACTAATAGAGAAAGTCCCACACACTGCTAGAAGGCCAAATATTTTTTCAGAGGTAGATGCAGAAAAAAATTATATTCAGTTTGCAACCTGATGGAGGTCTGTATAGATGGATTAACAGAACAAGTCCCACACACAGCTAGAAGCCCAATATTTTTTCAGAGCTAGATGCAGAAAAAAAATATATTCAGTTTGCAACCTGAAGGAGGTCAGTATAGATGGACTAATAGAACAAGTCCCACACACTGCTAGAAGCCCACATATTTTTTCAGAGCTAGATGCAGAAAAAAAAATATATTCAATTTGCAACCTGATGGAGGTGAGTATAGATGGACTAATAGAATGATGCTATGCCCAAAAGATTTTACTTCACTAGGTGCAGTATAAAAATTGGTATTCTATGCACAGGTGGTATATCTTGCAACACAGATAGGCTACTCCACTGACTAACACACTCTGCAATAGGCCAAAAAGGATTAGCTTTGCTAGATTCAGCCAAATGCTGTGAAAAAAACTTGCACAGCACTGGCACAGACCTGCCTGGCAAAAACTGATAGGAACTCATGTAACCTAGTCCTGAAAAGGACTGCAATTACAATTAGTCTTTACTCCCACAATCTATCTATTTAAGAGCACAGACCTGCCTGATAAAAGTCGTAGGAAATGCTGTAACCTAGTCCTTAAAAGGACTGCAATCACAACTATTCCCTACTCCCAAGCTATCTGTAGATTTGTGAGAAAATTGGCTTGAAATTAACAAGGTATAGCGCACACAGCAACAGCGGTGCCGTCTAACACGCAGCTGCAGCAGTGAGAAAATGGTGGCGACGGGGAAAATGGCTTGGTCTTATAGGGCAAGGACATGTGACATACACTGCCAATGACACATGCCCTTGCTTGTGTGAAAAAAGCACTTCGCTCCGTGTGTGCGCTGCTGATAGGCTGACAGATTGCACCTCCCCACTGTAAATGCGGGAAAGAGAAAAAAAATGGAGATCTTCATTATTCCTGCAGAGATCCATCCCCTGCCCCTCCCCCCACCCCGCTGTACACTCAAACTGCGTATCAACATTAATTTTCATCATTACTGAGAAAAAATCCAGTTATGATTTTGGTGCACAAACAGTTATCGAACATAACCTCGAACAGCCGAATTTTTCTCAAATTGTTCGTGTTCGCCGACCGGCTCGAACACCGCCCAAAACAGCTCGAATTTGAGATTGGCGAACAGTTCGAGTAGAACAACGCTCATCTCTAGTTACTACTTAGCATTTCTTGTAAAATCCCTTTTTCCAAGGGTTAAAAAATTGGAGTTCAAAAGATTATGTTAGGCTATGGGTTGAACTAGATGGACTTAGTCTTCCTTCAACCTTAAAAACTATGTTACTATGTATTATCAAAAGTTATAATGTTGTACAAAATGTTTGGTAAAAGAAATAGCGACAATGAATGTGGCAGTGTAAAAGAAAAATTACCATGGCATAGCTGAGAATGAGGGAACATCTGGCAGCATTTTAAGCACCATCACTGGCACCAGTCATCCCTTCAATAGTAATACTATATGGAGATCACAATTTGTCTTTTTTTCTCCTGCAAGCGTATTAGTGGGGAATAAGTGGAAGGCGTATTGCAATGTTTGAAATATAATTTGTCTCAGTCACAGTAGGATGATGCTACCGCTGACAGCGACACTATCAGTTTGAGTCAATGTTCTGCACAGAAGAGATCACAAATGACTAAAAGCGATAATTTTTGCACTCATTTTTATTAAAAAAAATTATGTCAGTGCTCTTTGTCTATTAATGTACAGTCATGGCCAAAAGTATTGAGAATGAGACAAATAGTATTTTTTCCAAAGTTTACTGCTTCATTTTTTGTAATGGCAATTTGCATATACTCCTGAATGTCAAAGAGTGATCAGCTTAACAGCAATTACTGTACTTGCAAAGTCAATATTTGCCCAGAAAATGAACTTTAACCCCCAAAACACATTTCAACATCATTGCAGTCCTGCCTTAAAAGGAGCAGCTAACATCGTTTTAGTGATTGATCCATTAACACAGGTGTGGGTGTTGATGAGGACAGGGCTGGCGATCAATCGGTCATGATTAAGTAAGAATGACATCACTGGACACTTTAAAAGGAGGCTGGTTCTTGGTATCATTGTTTCTCTTCAGTTAACCATGGTTATCTCTAAAGAAGCACGTGCAGCCATCATTGCACTGCACAAAAATGGCCTAACAGGGAAGAGTATCGCAGCTACAAAGATTGCACCTCAGTCAACAATCTATCACATTATCAAGAACTTCAAGGAGAGAGCTTCCATTGTTGTCAAAAAGGCTCCAGGGCGCCCAAGAAAGACCAGCAAGCGCCAGGACCGTTTCTTAAAACTGTTTCAGCTGCGGGACCGGACTACCAGCAGTGCCAAGCTTGCTCAGGAATGGCAGCTGGCTGGTGTGAGTGCTTCTGCACGCACTGTGAGGCGGAGACTCTTTGAGCAAAGGCTGGTTTCAATGAGGGCAGCAAAGAAGCCACTTCTCTCCAGAAAAAACATCAGGGACCGACTGATATTCTGCAAAAGGTACAGGGAGTGGACTGCTGAGGACTGGGGCAAAGTCATTTTCTCTGATGAATCCCCTTTTCGATTGTTTGGGACATCTGGAAAACAGCTTATTCGGAGAAGAAGAGGTGAGCATTACCACCAGTCTTGTCTCATGCCAACTGTAAAGTATCCTGAAACCATTCATGTGTGGGGTTGCTTTTCAGCCAAGGGAATCGGCTCACTCACAGTCTTGCCTAAAAACACAGCGATGAATAAATAATGGTACCAGAATGTCCTCCAAGAGCAACTTCTCCCAACCGTCCAAGAGCAGTTTGGCGCCCAACAATACCTTTTCCAGCATGATGGAGCACCTTGCCATAAAGCAAAGGTGATAACTAAATGGCTCATGGAACAAATCATAGAGATTTTGGGTCCATGGCCTGGAAACTCCCCAGATCTTAATCCCAGTGAGAACTTGTGGTCAATCATCAAGAGACGGGTGGACAAACAAAAACCAACAAATTCTGGCAAAATGCAAGCATTGATTATGCAAGAATGGACTGCTATCAGTCAGGATTTGGTCAAAAAGTTGAATGAGAGCATGCCAGGAAGAATTACAGAGGTCTTGAAGAAGAAGGGGCAACACTGCAAATATTGACTTGCTGCATTAACTCATTCTAACTGTCAATATAACCTATTGGTACTCATAATATGATTGCAATTATATTTCTGTATGTGATATAAACATCAGACAAACACTAATAAAAACCAGAGGCCAGCAGATCATGTGAAAATATAATTTTGGTGTCATTCTCAAAACTTTTGGCCATGACTGTAGTGTTGGTTAATATGGAATTGCCATCTATCTCCATGTCAAAGTCACTTTGACATTGATAAGGTTGGGTTATGGTTAAATAAATTTAAAAGGGTTAAATATAGTGTTAGGTGTCGGTCTGGGGCTGGATTTGAAATGGGTCCAGGACCTTCTGTGGTCTCCTATTCCAGGCCAGCCAGGGCTGATACTGCTCAGCATTGTTGTCAATCCCAACACCTAGCTGTTCCACAAGCCCTGCAGATTGTCTCCCAGGAGTTTGTGCCCAGCAGTGTTAAGCATAGGCTGCAGAGGGAGACAGGGCACGTGGAGTCCAGGATTCGCCGCACTGAGCATGTCCGTGACCTGGCGGATCATGATTGGTGAGTTGGCACCCACCTGACTCAGTGACCTGGCACTCCCTGATTGGTTCACGGGTAATGTCACCAATAGCGCGTCGATGGGCAGGGCTTAGTCTTTAAAAGGCCCGCCCACAAACATGGCGGCGCGCTCAGATCATTTGAGTTAACTGTTTGGTGTGCACGCTTACTCTGGGCTCAAAGAGCCATAGCTTTAGTTAGGCAGGCCGGGCTCAAAGAGCCATAGCTTTAGTAGGCAGGTAGCTTCGCCACGCTGACTGGCTCTAACCAGGGGTTTCGCCTTACACCCCGAGCGGCCTGTGAGCTAATAGAGCGTGTTTGCTCAGTCCGGTAGCACGCAGGCTGAGTGCTCGATTACCCGGCGGGAATCACCCGCACGTTAGCGCCGTCTCCTATAGCGTAGCGCCTGTACCGTAGACAGGGTTACTGCTCATAGTCCGGTCACACGTCTCCCTGCGGTTCTTGGAGATTGTGTGAACTGCTTTAGCGCCAATCCCCATAGCATAGCGCCTGTATCAAAGACAGGACTACTGCTGTTCCCACGGACGCACGTCTCCCTGCGGTTCTTGGAGATTGTGCGTACCGTCTTACCCTTCCGTGTTCGTTAACAGGAAGGGCTAAGATATTTGTTAGGTGCGCCGCCGGTCGCTCTCTCCTTCGTGCAGTAAACGGAGATAGAGCATACCGCTATACCCTGTCCGGTGTGTAGTTAACATGGAGGGGTTTTTCTTTTAGTTGTTGTTTGCCTTTCCACTCGGGAAGTTTTCGGCAGCAGTCCTCTAGGCTGCATCGCGGACCCCGGGGTCGGTTGCGTTCCATTAAATAAAGTTGTCTGCAACCGCTCCCCCTAACAGTATCTGAGCACCAAGGTCTTGCCGAACATGCCCGACAACCAGCAACTGCAGCGTTACATACAGCAGCTGGAGACCAGACTTAGGACTCTGGAACAAGCCTGGGTAGCTGATATCACTGTAGTAGCTACCCAGGCGGCCTCGCAAGCAGCCAATATGGTTAACTCGGCTGCATTAAATGCTGCAACAGCTGCAACTGCCCCATTACCCCGTTTTGCTCTCCCGGAAAAATTTTCTGGGGACAGTAAACTCTATAGGGGTTTTGTCAATGTATGCTCCATTCATTTGGAGATGATGGAGGCACGGTTCCCCTCCGAAAGAGCCAAAGTGGGATATATCATACCATTGCTCTACCACCCAGCTCTGGAGTGGGCTACTCCCCTGTGGGAGCGAAATGACCCGGTAGTGGCTAATGCGGGCCTTTTTCTCAAGACCTTAAGGGGTGTATTCCCGGGGCCCCAGATCACGCACGATACGGCTCTTAAGCTTCTTGCGTTGACCCAGGGTTCGGCCACCGCCAGTCACTATGCCATCCAGTTCAGAACCCTTGCGGCTGAGCTGGATTGGTCTGAGCGGTCGCTTATCCCGGTGTTCTGGAAGGGTCTGGCTGGGCATATTAAAGATGCTCTATCTACCCTAGAGATTCCAACCTCTCTGGAGGAATTAATATCTCTCGCTGACCGTATTGACTTACGTCATGCAGAACACAGGTTAGAGCTAGAGATTGGCAGTCCCCAGTACCTCTTGGCACTGGGCGTCTTTAGACCCAAATCCAAGACCTCCGACCCAGAGCCTGAGGCTATGGATGTATCCCAGACTGAGTCTAGTCCCTCTCATTCCCGTTCTGCACATCTCTCGGAGCACCCTGTAAATAAGAGCTCCAAGCAGCCGGTAAAACGAGTAGGGCTTACCACCGTTGGTGGAGGTACATTAAATTCTGGGTTCTCCTTCTCCAAGCTATCATATAAGGTGATCTTGTCCTTAGGTAAATCTGCAGTTACTGCCAAGGTGTTGGTGGACTCTGGTGCTGAGGGCAATTTTCTATCATCTACATTTGTCCAGAGACATGCCATCTCTACTGAGCCACTCTCTTGCCCAATGAACATTAGTGTTGCCAATGGGTCACTCTTGGATGTGCAAATCACTCATTGGTCGATCCCTCTCACCATGTCATTCCCTGAGGGCCACCGGGAGGTTATTTCTTTTCTTAATATTCCTGGTGGATTAGACGAGGTGTTGTTGGGTCTCCCCTGGTTACGCTGTCATTCTCCACACATTGACTGGAATTCGGGGAGAATTTCTTCCTGGAGTGAGAATTGTGCATCTCAGTGTTTGGGCAAAGTCACCCGGAGGGTAGGCTCTGATCCTCCTATCATTGCGACATCCGGTACAGATTCCTTATCGGTTTCCAGGACCCGGTCCTTGTCAGACTATGTCGCAGAGAATTCTCAGGAGGAGAGAGTGTCTGCAGTGTCCTCCAACCCGGTTCCTTCAGGGAAGACGTTTGTTTCCCCTAATCTACGGAATATGGTGCTCTCCTGGGCTCATGCCCCTAAGTCCGGAGCACACCTGGGGGTCAAACGTACCACTAAGTCTCTTCTACGGTCCTATTGGTGGCCCCGGTGGCGCCAGGACGTCAAGGACTTTGTTCTCGCGTGTCCCATCTGTGCGAGAGATAAATCTTTTTGCCAGAGACCGGCGGGTCCTTCCTCTCTGTCACCTGTGAGGGATCCTACGCATAGAGAACCAGTTGTCTCTGCTTCCCATCCTAAAAGAGGGTACCCTGTACACCGGAGGGTTCACTGTATCGTGGGTTCCCTCTGTGACCCGTTGGACAACATCCTTGCCCCCCGGCTCATGGAGGAAAATGAGGGTCAAATGGAGGGGGATAATGTTAGGCGTCAGTCTGGGGCTGGTTTTGAAATGGGTCCAGGACCATCTGTGGTCTCCCATTCCAGGCCAGCCACGGCTGATACTGCTCAGCTTTTTTATCAGTCCCAACTCCTAGCTGTTCCACGAGCCCTGCAGATTGTCTCCCAGGCATTTGTGCCCAGCAGTGTTAAGCATAGGCTGCAGAGGGAGACAGGGCTCGTGGAGTCTAAGTCCAGGCACTCCCTGATTGGTTCACGGGTAACGTCACCAATAGCGCGTCGCTGGGCAGGGCTTAGTCTTTAAAAGGCCCGCCCACAAACATGGCGGCGCGCTCAGATCATTTGAGCTAGCTGTTTGGTGTGCAAGCTTACTCTGGGCTCAAAGAGCCATAGCTTTAGTTAGTCAGGTAGCTTCGCTTCGCTGACTGGCTCTAACCAGGGGGTTCGCCTTACACCCCGAGCCGCCTGTGAGCTAATAGAGCGGGTTTGCTCAGTCTGGTAGCATGCCGGCTGAGTGCTCGATTACCCGGCGGGAATCACCCGCATGCTAGCGCCGTCTCCTGTAGCATAGCACCTGTACCATAGACAGGGCTACTGCTCATAGTCCGGTCACACGTCTCCCTGCGGTTCTTGGAGATTGTGTGAAGCGCTTTAGCGCCAATCCCCATAGCATAGCGCCTGTATCAAAGACAGGGCTACTGCTGTTCCCACGGACGCACGTCTCCCTGCGGTTCTTGGAGATTGTGCGTACCGTCTTACCCTTCCGTGTGCGTTAACAGGAAGGGCTAAGATATTTGTTAGGTGCGCCGCCAGTCGCTCTCTTCTCCGTGCAGTAAACGGAGATAGAGCGCACCGCTATACCCTGTCCGGTGTGTAGTTAACATGGAGGGGTTTATCTTTTAGTTGTCGTTTGCCTTTCCACCCGGGAAGTGTTTGGCAGCAGTCCTCTAGGCTGCTTCGCGGACCCCGGAGTCGGTTGTGTTCCATTAAATAAAGTTGTCTGCAACCGCTCCCCCTAACATATAGTTCTAGGAGATCTCAGAGTGCTACACATTTCATTTCAGGGCAATTAGAAGGTGAGGTCTGCAATATTACATTTCACTGGAAATCGAGAAGCTTTCCAAATATTTTCGTGGAATCATTGCTGGTCAGTATAAAACAGTCTTTTTTTTTTCTTTTTAACCATTATTGTGTATTTTTGATGTGAACTTTGGGTCATTGGGTCATGTAGCCTCCATGTTGTTTTACTCATATCTAGTTTTGTTATATGTGGGTTCCAAACAGTTTGTCAACATAATGGTAAGAAGCATTGCCAAAGAACTCTAGTTTGGTTTTATCAGTCCATAAAACGTATTTTTAGAAGGATTTTAGTTTGTCTATTTAACTTATGTAAAGAAAAGACTCTTTTTTTTCATGTGTTGAAAGTTTCTTCCTTTAGTTTTCCACTTCATTGACTGTTCCAGAGTAGCTAATGTCCTAATAACATTTTGAAATGATGAAGTCATTCATTTTCAAAATCAATGGGTAGTCTTGTACCCTATAGTTGTGATATTATTCTAGTTAAAGTAATGTGGGCACTGTCATGGTAGAAACAGTGAAGTCTATTTCCTGAGTAATCATAGGTAAGTCTGATTTAATCCTTTGTTTTAGACTGAACAGCAGGTGATATTAATCATGTCCTGCCATTATTTTCAGTTTTGTTCTGTTTTCAACCTTTATTTTGTTATTTTTGTATACTGTGCTCTCCTGTCTCAAACATATGAGTTTACGAGAGGTACCCCAAAAAATGAGAATTCGTTATCTTGAATTAAAAAAATTAAACAACATCTTGAAAACATTAATGCTGCCTATTAGATTAAATGCACTTGTCCCAATAGCTTTTTCACTGTTTGAAACATTTTTTATATTCAGCTATTTTCTCTTCACCTCTTGTATTTCCAGAAAATACTTTCCTTTTTGGTTTCTCTTCATTCTTGAAGGTTACGCTTCCTATTATAGTCTATGGAGATGAAAAGTAAGGTTACACTTCCTATTATAGTCTATGGAGATGGGAAGGAAAATTACACTTCCTATTATAGTCTATGGAAATGGGAATGAGGGTGAAAGAGTGGGTAGCTGAGTGATCCACAGGCAGAGGTAGAAACACGCAGATCGAACATCAGCTTTCAACCAAATTATTTAGCTGCTCCCAAAACAGTAGCCTCAGTTACGCTGCTTAGTCCTGATGTGTAATAACTTTCATACATCCGCTGCTTCTATTTATGTGCTACGTAGGGAATGAAAAGCAGTTATGTATTTGTTTCTTTGTACTGTGTATAGGAGACTCTCTAGCTCAGAGACAACTGAAACTTAAAGATTGTGTTTACAGATGAAAAAGCTTATTAAAATTTCAGGATACAATTCATGCAATGGCCAGAAATGTTATTTTCCATGTACACACATAACAGTTTTTTCTTAACAGTTCCCTGAAATTAGTTTGTGCATTGATTTCCAATTATTTACTGATAAAATACAAGAAGTTAATTTTTCACATATTATATATTGTATACATTTTTTATTCTGTATAACCAAGAAAATACAGCTGCACTCTGAAATGCTATAATACGCAATCATTGAACATATGAAATTAGCACTGCACTATTGCTAAAGAAAATACGTTAAAATATGAAAGTACTCAGCACTCAAATTATAATTCTGACATTTATGAACTTTCTATAATTTCTCGCATTTTTCTTATATCATAATCACCATTAATTATTTTATTTTCTAACTTTAACTCTATAAGCAAATTAAAATTAATTTTTCATGTTAAGATACACTGCTCAAAAAAATAAAGGGAACACTTAAACAACAGATTATAACTCCAAATAAATCAAACTTCTGTGAAATCAAACTGTCTGCTTAGGAAGCAACACTGATTGACAATCAATTTCAGAAGCTGTTGTGCAAATGGAATAGACAATAAATGAAAATGATTGGCAATTATCAAAACCCACTCAATAAAGGAGTGGTTTTGCAGGTGGGGACCACAGACCACATCTCAGTATCAATGCTCTCTAGCTGATGTTTTGGTCACTTTTGAATGTTGGTTGTGCTTTCACACTCATAGTAGCATGAGATGGACTCTACAACCCACAGAAGTTGCTCAGGTAGTGCAGCTCATCCAGGATGGCACATCAATGCGAGCTCTGGCAAGAAGGTTTGCTGTGTCTGTCAGCCTAGTGTCCAGAGGCTGGAGGCGCTACCAGGAGACAGGCCAGTACACCAGGAGACATGGAGGGGGCCGTAGAATGGCAACAACCCAGCAGCAGGACCGCTACCTCCACCTTTGTGCAAGGATGAACAGGAGGAGCACTGCCAGAGCCCTGCAAAATAACCTCCAGCAGGCCACAAATGTGCGTGTGTCTGCACAAACGGTAAAAACCGACTCCATGAGGGTGGTATGAGGGCCCGACATCCACAGATGGGGGTTGTGATCACATCCCAACATCGTGCAGGACGCTTGACATTTGCCATAGAACACCAGGATTGGCAAAGTTGCCACTGGCGCCCTGTGCTCTTCACAGATGAAAACAGGTTCACACTGAGCACATGTGACAGTACAAGAGATATTGGAGGCTTCCAATCACGCTGTTTATTTCCAGATAATTATTATATAATTATTCCCACATTTCACACTTGTCCGAAAAGGTTTCTCAAATTAATGGAATCAAATTTTAAATAAACAAAATGCAAAAATCCAAAGAAAATAGATAATGTGAGTATCTGGCCTTGTTCTAAGGACTATCAGACTTTTTCCAGCATGGAGCACTGGTGCCATCGATCTTATTCTTGAGTTTTATTAGTGATTTGTTTGCTCATAACTAAAGCCGCAGGAATCAATGCTTCCATTCAGTGACTATACCTCAGGGGTGTGAAAAGTAGATCCGGAAGAGCTGTCACCACAGAGATTCTCACATGCAGTCCCAGGTGATAAGTTTGGCTGAGGAAAAAATGCCTCCACTAATATACATTTTTTTTTTGTTCTATGATTCGCTTATATCCAGAAAAGTTGTTGGCTGGATGTAAGTTGTTTGCTGTTACTCTCACTTTGCCAATCCTGCCATGGTGATCCTGTCATGGCTGCTCCCTGACCAATTTTCTCTTGTTCCTTCTGCTCTTGCAGGATTTTTCTTAGGTCTCCGGCAACAAATGGGTACGACTCACATCAAAGTTGTGAATATAATGCATGCTCTCTAATCAGTGTGGGACTTGATGGAGGGAGCAAGTGAAGGACTGGACAATGAGGTGAAGCACCAGGGCAAGTGAGGAGTGAGGTGAGTATATTTTATTATTTTTTAATCTATTATAAACTCTTTGTTTATTATGCTTTAGAGTCTGAAGAGAGTGCATCATAAATGTGGTTTAGGCTCGGGTCACACGACTGAATTTTCTCTCTTCCAAGACAATCGGTCCGATTATGCTAACCACACTGATTAGAATTGACCAGGGTGTGATCATAGTCTGTTTCAATTTTCTCAGAAGAGGAGAAGATGGAAAAAGAAATTCTCCTTCATTCTGTCAGTCCGTGAACTTGGATGACTTTCGAGTGCAGTCTGATTTTTCAATGGGCCTATTGACTGACATGGCTAAGTGCTACCCAATTTACAGATGCAGACGCAGTCCAAGGAAAAAGTCTGAAATGTGCATGGCCCTATAGAATAACATTGGTCCGAACACAATCCGATGTTTTGTTGCATTGCACTCGGATAGAAAATCGGTTATGTGCACGAGCTCTTAACAGCAATTTGGAAAATTTCCTAGACAAATTTGGACATGTCTCCCAGTTTTAATATCTGGACATTTAGTAATCTCTACTTTTGTAATATTGTAACTTGTGTAAAGCTAATTTATAGAATAACATTACAGGTATGACTTCATGTAAAAACAGTTTATAAAATTATCCTAGCAGATTCCTCTAGACCTCTCTCATTTTCTCAGTCTATACAAATGTGCCCATTTCCTTTGGATATCTATGTAGTCACATATTTACTCATGTAAATATTTGATTTAAAACTCCAACTACTTGGTCATTGAATATCACTGATGACATCACTGGTGTAATCCAATTTAAACTTTGTTTCAGCCATCCTTTGCTTAAGGCATGGGAGGAAATGATTGAGGAAGGAAAGGTGGCTGGAAATTTAGGAAGCAGCGATCATGCTATCCTCGAATTCTGGATTACAAGAGGAGGAAGACAAGTAAGGGCTCAGACTTTAAGGTTGGACTTCACAAAGGCAGATTTTAATGGACTCAGGAAAAGGGTAGGAAATGTCCAGGGATGTCACACTGTAGAGAGATCATTCTTGTTCCCAAATGCACATGGAAACATGAGAAGCAATGGGATGAAACTGAATAGGAGAAGATACAGACTAGATATTAGAAAAAAACTTTTTGACAGTGAGGTGATCAATGAGGCTGGACAGACATCTGTCTGAGATGGTTTAGTGAATCCTACATTGAGCCAGGGGTTGGACACGATGACCCTGGTGGTCCCTTCTAACTCTAACATTCTATGATAGTATGACATGATGCACGGGATTTTTTTTAATGTTTTATGGCATTTTGTTTGGCTACTATGACTTCTAACGCAAGGTGATAATTTCACAATGGATAATCTACACCAGCAATTTTAACTTTTTTTCACTAATCATAATGGAGGAATAAAGTATGAAACATTATAATTAGAACATCAGCAAACTAAGTCTAGTGATGAGTCTGATGAAAATAGTTTTAGACTAGTCTATATATATCTATCAACATATATTTACTGTCTTAATTATAGTTGTAACATCTAATTAGTGATGAGTGAGCATGCTCAATACTCGAGATTTACGAGCATGCTCGGACCAACACTGAGTATCTTCAGTGTACTCGGCGATATGTTTGAATCACTCCCTGTGCATGATTTGCGACTGTTTGACATCTTTAATACATGTGAGGAATGCCAAAGAAACAAACATTTCTCACATGTATTAAAGCTGTCAAACAGTCGCAAATCATGCACAGGGAGTGATTCAAACATATCACCGAGTACGCTGAAGATACTCGGTACTCGCCCGAACATACTCGCTCATCACTACATCTAATATTGAAACAAAAATGTAAAACATCTTATGAATTCAATATAACATTTGTAGACAGAGTCTCCTCCTTCTAACTGTGGTTTCTGTATTATACTGCAAAATTGTTTATGTTCGACCAACATAAGGAAAACCCCATCATATGAAACCTGAGGAACAAAAAGGTGATATAAACTTTCCATTAAAAAAAGCCTTAAAGGCTGCATGACGGTAGATTTAAGAATCCTCCAGGACACTGTGCGCTATGGGATTCACCGGTTTCTGAGCCTACGCCATGCATACTCCCAGCCAGATCCCAACTCTTGGGAGTGGCCTCACTTACTACAAGTATGTGGATCAAGGCTGTGCCCACGAGTTGGGGACTAGCTGGGAGTATGCATGTCATATAAATACCAACCGGTCCTGGCTCAGAATTTGGTGAGTCCTCGCCTGGCGCACTGCATGTGCTGGGGGGGACTCATAAGTCTGCAGTTACATAGAGTGACTGAAGACTTATCAATTTAGACTGGATAACCCCTTTAATTACCCCCTGCAGCTCCAGCTCTGCCTCTCTTAAATTATGACATCAGGACCACACCACAGCTTTCTGTGTACATTGTATAGTGACTGAGCTGCTATTCAATTCTGGGGGTGCACTTGGACGACTTTGGAGGTGCCAGGTGTCCTGTAATGATAATCTCCTGATCAAAAAACATTGATTGAATTGAACATTATAAATCACTGTAATCAGGGAGCCTGCTCCTAGATTACGGTGCTCTAAGATCACGTAGCAAAACTCTGCTGACAGATTCCCTTTAAAAATGAGTTGCTGGGGAAATACAAGTGTTTTACAAAATACTCTAAATGTATTAAAATTAAATAATGCAATGCCACCATCACCCTCTCATTCTCATTCGGACTTTGTCTGTCCCCCTTTTGGTTCTAATGATGTAGCAAAACTGGATCATATGACAGCTGCAGTCAGTGATTGGATGAAATGATCACATGTCATTGTGTAATGATGTAATTGCTGCTGAATAAAAAATTGAAATAAGATATCAACAGATTAAAAATAGGCATGGATCCATGAGTTCAGCATTCTTTAAAAGCTTTGGATTTATTGGGGGCATTTTTTTACCTTTAAAGGAACCTGTCAGGTCCCCAGACACCCAGAACCAGCAGCAGTGTGCATATATAAATTCCCTGTCTAACAATCCCTGTATTACATTACATACATAAACAGATCTTAAGAAAAAGCATTTCTAATGTCTGTTTATGATATGTAAATGAGGGCTATGACTAGTTATGGGGGCGTTAGTGTCCCCAGACTAGTCAGCCCACTTAGCATGTTATCACTAGAGATGAGGGTACATGTTCAGAAAACATTCGTTAATTTCAAATTCGGCACGAATGTTGCACATTCGGATTCGTGATCGGACACCCGGGCGATTTTACTTAAAATCAGCAAAGTTCGGCCAAAAGGCAGTAAAATATTGCATTTTCACTAGTGTATTTTTAGGACTTTGGCTAGGATAGTGGTGCTGTATGATTAGTGGGGGGACATGTTTGATGAAGGGAGGGGGTGGAGAGAGGTCAGAGGAGAGACAGACTGTTATTCTTAATTTTTTTTTTCTTAACTTAATGTGTGGAGATTCCAGCAGCAAATCAGGACGCAGGAACAATCCAAAATGTCCAGACACAAGGGCTTGTAACATTGGCTGCTGCCGAAGTCACATATCCCTCTCCATATAAAGAGCGGACCTGGTGTTTTTGTGCCATTTTGTCATTGTAGCAAAGCAGAGAGGCCGAAAAAGTAAGATAGTTAGTTAGCCGGTTGCTTTTATGTCAGATAGTTTAGATAGATAGAATCCTGTGTAGATGTGAAATTGACCTTCCAGCAGATCAATAGTTTTTGTTAATAGTGTGGTCCAGACAGAGACACAAGGCCACATTTCAGCATATAACTCTATAGTGCTGACATTGTGTTCCATGCAAGAGCATACCTTTGAAACTCCAAATTCTTTCTGCTAAAACCATGGTCCTGAAGCAAGGCCACATCTGAGCTTCTAATTGTTTTGTGCTGAGATTCTGCTTCATCCAAGGCTCCACAGTAGAAAATCTAATTTTTTTCTGTTACTATCGTGGTACATAAAACAGGCCACATCCATGGCATCCACATTATAAAATCTAATGTTTTCTGTTACTACTGTGCTACATAAGGCAGGCCACATCTGAGCTTGTAATTGTTTTGCACTGAGATTCTGCTGTATCCAGGGCTTCACATTAGAAAATCTATTTTTTTTTCTGTTACTACCGTGCTACATACACCAGGCCACATCTGAGCTTGTAATTGTTTTGCAATGAGATTCTGATCTTTCCAGTGCTCTATATTATAACAACTAAATTTGTGTTGCTAATAGCATGCTTCAGCCACACTATCTGAGCAAATAAATGCAGATTGGTAATTTTGTGACTGGTGACTGACAGGTCTGGGCATAAGTTGGATAACCCTAACCCTAAACAAAGGCTTAAAAGAGGGGGAGGGTACATCCAATATGAGAGGGAAAAAGCGAAGTCTTGGTGGAAGGGGGAATAGGCTTGGTGTTTAAGATGTACGTGGGGTAGGTGGAAATGTTAGTGAAAACTCTACTGAAGAAACACACTCACGTCCCATCCAAACACAATTGACAACTTCTGATACTGGATGGGATTATCCACTCCGTCTTTTGCAGCCGCACAACGGTAAGCTTGTAGATGAGGGCCTGAGAGAGCATGAGCTCCAGTGGATGGCAAGCGCTGCATCAAGTGGCCTCTCCTCCTCTTCCTCCCCCTCAACAACGCACCCAGTAAAGTTATCAGAGGTGGCACCCCAATTATCCTTGTTTCCCCCCACGTGACAACTCTCCAACTGCCCTACAGTTAGTAGGGAATCACAGATGGACGAGTCGGCAGAGCTGATCACACATACTATGCCATGGGTATCAGAGTTCTGTTCCAAAGATTCACAAACTCAAGAGGAGGAAAGCACCTGCACCGATGCCCAACATTTTTTTCTATTGGATCCGGGGCTGATTGAAGTAGGGTCCAAGCAGAATCCTGACTCTCATCACCAAACGTTAACCATCGGGGGTTGAGGTGATCCTGATAAGACTCAGATATCTGAGGCACACACGGACTGTACTGCTCTGTCAGGGCAAGAAGAGGAGGAGGGTGACTCTCAGGGCGAGGAGTGGGAGAGCAGTGAGGCTGACGATAAGATTTTAGGTACCACTTGATGTGAATCCAGAGGCAAACCACTGAGTAGCTTAGCAGAGGAAGTGGAGGAGGAGGAATATGAGGAGGTTACGTTGCGACCTACTACACAGACACGTATGGATGCAAGAATGACGAGCACTGCATCCTCAGATACTACTGTGGCCACCAGCGGTCGCGGGTTTGCAGTTCACAGAGGCGGCAAGGGTTATCTAGCCTGCGCCCTTTTTGAGACCGCAAAGGATGACCCAACTCACATTGTCTGCCAACTTTGCAAAAAATGACTCAGTAGAGGCAAAAATTTCAATAATATGACAACTACATGAATGAACCGGAACATGCGCGATTAACATGCATTAGTCTGGCAATCTCACTGTGATAAAATGCGGACTAGATTGCCTCACCAACCATCAGCCGCTCCCATTAATCACATCTGCTGCTTCATCTTCCTCCGTCACTGTGGCAAGGGCTCTTACACAGGTCTCAGGCTGCAGAACCTTCACTTGTTTACTCGCTATATTTGGGGTGAGTGAGAGCCTATCAGCTGTTATGGAAGTAGACATGCCAGCTTGTTTTTGTGTCACCGAGTACACCACATCTTTCTCAATCCACTGAAACATCTCTGCCTGCACCTCACTCACAGTCCAGCAGCTTGTCATGTTCACCATACTCTGCCCTCTCTCAGCACAGCAGCCAACCCTCAGTCATGCAGTTGTAGTCACGTAAAATATTGTTTCATTCTATATGTGCTAAAGCTAAGAGCTTGAACTCCACCATCTCCAATCTGTTGTCCACTGAAATGCTGCCTTTCTGCCTGGTGGATACAGATGATTTCCGAAAGCTGACGGATGTCGCAATCCCCCAGTACCAATTGCCCAGTCGCTATTACTTCTCTAAGAAAGCTGTGCCTGCACTCCACCAGCATGTCACAGACAACATCACCCGTTCCTTGTCTAAATCTATTTCTGCCAAGGTGCATTTCACCACAGACACCTGGACAAGAAAGAATGGCCAGAGGCGTTACATCTTGCTACAAAGAAAATGACAGCACTTCCACTTTTAGAAATAGGTGTGAACAGGTGCTTACCAAGAGGAGCTACCTCCATATACAATAAACAAATAATGTAGCAGACTGTATTATTGAGTATGTAAATATGAAATATGAATAGCATAACTGCTATAGAAAATAGAAATAAATGAAAAAATTTTAGCGCATGTAAATATGAAGTATGAAATATGAATAGCATTGCTGCTGTAGAAATAAATGAGAAATCTTAGCGCATAAATTGGCCAATTAATGTGTACCTGACAGCCGCGGTAAGGCGTTTCTCGATATCAGGACCAAACAATGTGAATACCTCTCTAAGAGACCTCCATCTGCTTATGTGTGGGAAAGTCAGATCCTGATGTATTTAAAACCACCTGCGGCATGGGGGTGGGGGTGGAGTGCTCAGTCAACGCTTAAATCTAGTAACAAAGAAAATGACGGCACTTCCACTATAAGAAATAGGTGTGAACAGGTGCTTACCAAGAGGAGCTACCTCCATATACAATAAACAAATAATGTAGAACACTGTAACATTGAGTATGTAAATATGAAATATGAATAGCATTACTGCTGTAGAATATAGAAATAAATGAGAAATCTTAGCACATAAATTGGCCAATTCATGTGTACCTGACAGCCAGGGTAAGGCGTTTCTCGATGACTGGGCACTAGATCACTCTAGTGGCTGTGGGGATAGGCGGGGAAGGGGCTGATACACAAGTCTTGAAATCCCCAAGGCTTGCCGGACAAACCTCTGTATCTAACACTTCCTCCACTGCTTCTGCCTCCTCCTCCTCCTCTAGGGCCTCCACCTGCGCCCTCAACCTGTGCCTTAATGGGACACACATTCCAACAGTGCAGATAAACCCCCCCCACCTCCATACTGCTCAGCTAGGGCTCACTGCAATCAGGTAGTGTTAAAATTAATAAGCCTTGGAGATCGTAATAATACAGCTCAAGAGTTGTGGACAACTATCCAGGCTGAGATTGAGAAATGGCTGTCTCCACTGAACATGAAGCCAGGGAAGGCTGTGTGTGAGTGTGTGATAATGGTGAAAACCTGGTGACGGCCCTATGCTAAAGCCACTTCACGCATGTGCCTTGCATGGCTCATGTCCTCAACCTGGTGGTACAGCAATTTCTCCAGACATGGACGCGCACATGCTAGAGTATCAAAACACGCTTTTAGACAACTTTTAGGCCACGGTCCCACTACCAATATTTGGTCATTATCCGGTCAGTAATTTTTCTCAGGAGTGGGAGCCAAACCCAGGAGTGGGTGATACAGACAAAATTGGTGCACTTATTTCTATTATACCTTTTCTCTCATCGTTTCTCAGCTGGTTTTGGCTCCCACTACAGAGAAGAAATACTGACCGAATACTGACCAAATACTGATAGTGGGGCCTTGGTCTTAGATTGTTTTTCCCCAAGACAGCAGTGAGACACATAGTGTGCATTGTAGTTGTGGACTTGCAACCCCAGGAACGTCAATTTATCAACACAAAAACATTAGCAGCAGCAGCAGTGTAAGTGGCAGAAGCAATTTCTGTGAGTCGTTTCACACATTTTTCATACCAGCACAACAGAGTACCAGTCTAACATGTAGTGAACGACTGGAGAGGATGGTGAAGGAGTATCTTGAGCTCAATATCAATGCCATCAGTGAGTGTTTGGACCCTTTTGCTGTTGAGTCTTCAAAACTGGAAGAGTGGCAAGAGCTCGACTGTCACGCCTTGGAGGTTTCTTCATGCCTGTCAGCCAGTGTTCTCTCAGAACGTGTCTTCAGCGCTGCTGGTGCTGTCCTGATAGATAAGAGTAGACAGCGGTCCCCTGAAAGAGTAGACCGCCTAACTTTCATAAAGATGAACGAGTCATGGATCTCCAAGGACCTTTGCACCCCAGTCACAAACTGTGCAGACTAGGCAATGGTGTAGTTTTTAGTGTGCATTGATCTCTAGATATTGCATTCTGTGACATCTTTGTCGTGGCTTCTGTGCCTGCTGTTGCTACTGCTGCTGATGTTATCAATAATCTTTTGACATGTGGAGACTCCTGGTTGGGTCTCCATTTGGTGTGTGTCCTGTAGTGGAAGGGATGTTGGTCCCCATTATACCATTTCTACTCTGGTGAAATTGATGCCACTTTGGTGGTGTCTATCCCTAATTTTTAAAAATGTGAGACTCCTGGTTGGGTCTCCAGCTGGTGTGTTTCCTGTAGTGGAAGGGGTGTCAGTCCCCATTATACTATTTCTACTCTGGTGAAATTTATGCCACTTTGGTGGTGTCTGCCCCTAACTTATTGAAATCTGGAGACTCCTAGTTGGGTCTTCATCTGGTGTGTTTCCTGCAGTGGAAGGGGTGTTGGTCGCCATTATAATATTTATTCTCTGTTGAAATTGATGCCACATTGGTGGTGTCTGCCCCTAATTTTTTGAAATGTGGAGACTCCTGGTTTGGTCTCCATCTGGTATGTTTCCTGTAGTGGAAATGGTATCAGTTCTCATCATACTGTACTATTTTTAGTTTGGTGAAATTGATGCCACTATAGTGGTGTCTGTCCCTAATTTTTTGAAATGTGGAGACTACTGGTTGGGTTCCCATCCGATGGGTTTCCTGTAGTGAAAATTGTGTCGGTCCCAATTATACTATTTGTACTCTGGTGAAATTGATGCCTCTTTAGAGGTGTATGGCAATAATTTTTTGAAATGTGCAGACTCCAAGTTGGGTCTACTACATATCTGTTGCCTGTTGCAGTAGGGCTTCCAGACCTTCAGTCAACTACCTGTGTTACTATCCTTACATGTTTCTACCAATGGTAGTCTATGAAACTAATGTTTGTGTCACTGAGCAGAAAAGCAGCTTGAGCTGTTACATTTGTTATCAAGGCTCTCAGCACAGCAGACAAACACCGATCCCTCACCCACCTTACCTTAATTTGAAGATAAATTCAAAACTGTAGATGCTTGTGACGCACCCCCTGGGCCATGTTCAGGGGATACCCGGAGCCGGATCTGGATAGGGGTAGTAGTGCTTGTGGCGGTGACCCGGTCCGTGCCCAGGGTGTCAAACTAAGTGGCAGTCTATGGCAGTAGATGTTAACTTGATTGTCGACTACGCCACCCGTTGAGTACGGCTTTGCAGCCGCCGCTGCAGAACAGTCCGCTGAGGCCGGTGGTATGGGTGCAGCGATGATGGTATAACCCCCAACGGGAGGGGTATGGCCTCAGGGGAGCAGGTGAAGATGATGGGGTTGTGACGGTGCAGTAAGAAGAGTCAGAGTCAGGAGATGCAGATTCAGGGTTTTTACTCACGGGTGTTCTCTCAGTCACTCTGGCCTTGAGTGACCACCCGAGCCGTGCTGCGTCCACCAGGTCCTGGACTCGGCTAACCCCCAGGCAGTTCTGGAGCGTGGTCCTGAGCTCCCTTCTCTCTCTCTGTCTCTGGCCGTTCCCACCAGGGATCCACCTTTGGCCGGCTCCCTCGGGTCTCTTAGTGGTCAAACCTCCTCTGGGTTCCCTGACCCTATGCTTGGTGTGCCTTTCTGGTGGATTTGGTGAGGGTCGTGGCAAATCTTGACCACGACCTCCGGTTCCTGGCTGAGGATAAGTGGCCTCCACCAGTTCGGGTTCCGGTACCCGTGTCCGCCAACCCTTCACCCTTTCTGGTCTGTTTCTGGGTTCTTGGGGTTCCCTCTGTCTTTCTCTCTGGGTCCTTCTTACTCCTCTCTCTCTTCAATGCAGACTTGGCCCTGGAGCTGGGCCCAGCCGGAGCCACAGCTCCCTGTCAGCCCTCCTGGCTGAACTCTTCTGCTCTGCTCCTCAGGCTAAAAAGACCCTGTCCTAAGATGGTGCCCACCTTATATACCTCCCTCTATGTGTGAGCCCAGGTGACTAGCACCCAATGGGCTCCTAGCTTTACCCAGACTACTCCCCCTATCTGCCCCTACACTACTGGGATGTTCCACCCCCCTCCCACTCCAGCCAGGGACAGACGCTGTCGTACCTGCACATATACTGGTGGGAGTACTGTTGTTTTGTCCCCCGGAAATGGGATGTATGTAGTGCATGCCGCCTACTAAGCTCAGTTCCACACTCCATCCTTACCCGGGAGTGGAATACCACACCTCTGGCTTGAGGTGTAATACCCCTGTAGCAGCCGAATCCTCAGGGTGCTACCCTTGCCCAGACCCTAATACATCATTTATGGCTGTCTGCTGCTGTGCCATTATGGAATTTCAACTGTCGGTCAAATTGATGCCGCTTTTCCTAATGTCTGCCCCTAATTTGAGCTGTTTTGACAGCTTTTGGGCCCATTTGAAGGTGTTGTTAATGCGTTTTGCTTTGCATCTCTTTGAATCCAATGGGATTTGGACATGATGTCGAACTGTTCAATGAACTGTTCGGCGAACATTGGGAAATTCATCAAGCTGAACCGAATCGAACCTTGGAAGGTTCGCTCATCCCTAGTTATCACGCCCCTGTGGGTGTGATAACTTAACTTAACTTGCAAATGCAGCATCTTGGCAAGAGCAACACTTACCTTGCGCATGCATGCAGCGTATTCCCCTCTCATCATTGATCCTCTGAAGCGGGGTGTACGTGTCCCGGTTTCAGCGCACTGTGCCTGACCGGAAGCATCAGAAGTTTTGGTCATGTGACTGGGCGAAAATGTCATGCATGGCACAGTTCCAAGACAAAAACCACTACTGAGCAAAAAGAACATACAGGCTCATCTCAGATTTGCCAGAAAACATCTTGATGATCGCCAAGACTTTTGGGAGAATACTCTGCTGACTGATGAGACAAAAGTTTAGCTTTTTTAAAGGTGTATGTCACATTACATCTGAAGTAACACAGCATTTCAGAAAAGGAACATCATACCATCAGTAAAATATGATGGAGGTATTGTAATGGTCTGGGGCTGTTTTTCTGCTTCATGACCTGGAAGACTTGCTGTGGTAAATGAAACCATTAATCCTGCTGTCTACCAAAAAATCCTGAAGGAGAATGTCCGGCCATCTATTCGTGACCTCAAGCTGAAGCACACGTGGTTTATGCAGCAGGACAATGATCCAAAACACACCAGCAAGAACACCGGAGAATGCCCATGTCATCAAAAATAAGACAGAAATAGAATTGTAAGGTGGGAAGTCATAACAGTCCAATTCAGCAACAAGAAATTACAGCAGAAGATTGAAGCAGGTATTTTAAAGAGGAAGCCAGAGGAAATGTATTTATTTATTTTTCTCACTTATATAGCACCATTAATTACACAGCGTTTCACAGTTAATATTGGCACTGTCCCCATTGGGGCTCACAATCTAAATTCCCTATCAGTATGTCTTTGGAGTGTGGGTGGAAACTGGAGGAAACCCTGGAAAACCCACACAAACAAGGGGAGAACATACAAACTACTTGTAGATGTTGTCCTTGGTGGGATTTGAACCCAGAACCCCAGCGCTGCAAAGCAATAGTGCGAACCCCTGAGCCACCATTTGCTTATACCTAGCAACTTGAAGTAGTCTGCAGGTTTGATTAAATATTATGTGGCCCCGCTCAGGGCTTACAGCAGAGAGCTAAATACTACTGGTTGTCCCCATCTGGGAGTATTATTACATTTACGCTAAATTAAAGCTCTATAAAGTTTGTGTAGAGATGGAGGAAGATGAGCCTGGTGCTAGAAGAGTGATAAGACAAAGATGTCTGTGTGTTGAATTCTATAGGTATGAGTCATGAGTGAAGAAGTGGTCATGGGGGTCTGGGCAGAATGGAAAATAAAAGGGAAAGTGAATCACTATGATCAGAGAGTGCATCACCAGTGATCACTGGATATATCTGCAAAGTTTTCACATACATGGTCTGCAGAGCACTGGTATAGAACTGATATTACCATTATAAGTTCAATTTATCAGTCTTAGTACAGTAGTTTTGGTTAATGATCAGTCGTTGCTATGTGTATAACATCTGGTGGAATTATTAGTTTCTTAGATTGCAATACTAATGGTAATATTAGTTTGGGTACAGTCAGGTTGCTAATGATCCGTGTTGTGGCATTTACTATGTGGTAGTATTATGTGGTCAAAGCATTCCAGTGTTATTTAACTTTATATACAAAAAAAAAGAAGTGTGCCAATAGAAAAGGGATCACCTATAAATAACAAAACATGTATTGAAATATAAGTCAAGAAAACTTTAAATTAAAAAACCTTAAAATAGCCAAGTGGCTACGAAAAACTATCCAGACTAGCCCACAATGTAGCTATAGTCTTCCCTGTCTTGTCAGAAATAACACAGAGTGCCAATATTAAATTCAGAAATCAATATATATATACCTATCCTATAGTACAATGATATCTGAGTATTTTTCATGTAATCAAGAGATCATGTTTTCAAGTCCCCGTGTGGGATAATTAATTTAAAAAAATAAAAAAAACATATATTTTTTAAAGTGTTTGAAAAAGTGTTAAAAAATAAACTTTTTCAGAATAATAAAATGTTTCAGAAAATAAAATTTCCTCTAAAAAAGACACATATCTGGTGCCACCAGATCCATAACAACTAGTTCAATAAAATTATATCAAATAGTTATATAAATAAAAAAGTTAGGGCTACCAGAATATCATGGGACGAAAAAGGATTTAATTTACGTAATTTTTTTTTTTTTGTGCTAGAGTAGAAAAACATAAAACAAACATTACAAATTGGGTAACATTGTAATCATATGAATCTGTGATAAAACACTATATATGGTATTTATTTATCCTTCTTAGAGAATGCAAAAAAGATACAATAAAAACAATGTTAGAATTGCAGTTTTTTTTTACTCCCTCTCAAAACTTATTTTGTAAAAATTAATCAAAAATTACTCCAAATACAAAAGAAATGCCTTTGAAAACTTTATCAAACCCCACAAAATAATAAGTCATAACTCAAAAGTTATGGTTCTCAGCAAATGGCTACCAAAAAAATTGTTTTAAAGTAGAAAAATGAAATCACATCATAGCACAAAAAAGAAGCCCTCGCCAAGCTCCATTGCCCAATAATCGTTCAAACTTATGACTACCAAAATAAGAGGATATGAAACTTTTTCTTATCACATTGAGTCTTTATTAGTGATGATCGAGCACTAACATGCTTGGGTACTCGTTGCTCGGGTCGAGCACATTGGAATACTCGGGTGCTCGACCCGAGCAACGAACCTAATGTAAGTCTATGGGAAACTCAAGCATTTTTCAGGCGGCTCCCCCGGGCGGTCTGCAGAGGGCCTAAAAATTGCCCAAATCGATGGGAACAATGCTCAAATGACATGGGAACAGCATGGGGAACACCCCTGGAAGCATTCCTGACTCCCAGGTCACTTCTGTCATCAACGTGGTCAGAGTATTACACCACTTTTACGGACTCACAATAAAACATACAAAAAGTAAAACCAAAATGGATTTTCCTGGGAAATATGTTAAGGAACATCCTTTCCACGGTAATGACTTGTATATAAAGCAAAAAAAGTAACCAAAACCAAAAATGCTCATCCACACCTTGGGCTATGTTCACACATAGTGTTTTTGATGCATTTTTGCACTTTTGCATTGCTTTCAACCGTGACAAATGCATTTACCAGAAAATGTAATTTTATCATTTTACAATCTTATCTGGCCATGTGGTGTGTGAGATATCATCAGACACATCGTGTTTCATTTATGAAGGAGGGACTGTGAAAGTCACAAAGCCTATTTTCATAGGGCCATCAGGCGGCCTTTACTATTCTTAAAGGGCCAGCAGTCGGCCCTCACTATTCTTAGAGAGCCATCAGCCGGCTATGTTTTATTGTTCCCATTACTAAAGAGTGGGTCTCCTATACTTTTATTGCATATGCAGTGAGTGGCAGGGCTGCCCACAATTTGGACGCACCCCAATACCACTTTGAAAATTTGGATGCACCCCAATACCCCATGGAAGAGACTTAGAAGAAGGCCTCCTGAACAACGTTCCCATTATTAGGAAGTGGGTTTCCCATTGTGTTTGCCTATGCAGTGAATGCAAGGGTTGCCAAAAATTTGGAGTCACTCCAATGCCCCTTGGAAGAGACGTAGTGTCACGGGTGTGTCGCCACGATGATCGTCGCGACTACACAGCCTGACTTCTCGCAGCTGAGTTTTTGGCGCTTTGTATTTTAGTAGTGAGGGAGTTAATTCTCTCCCTCTTTGCTTGACGAGGCTCAGCCTCGCCCAGCTGCAGTTAATGCTGCTGGATTGGGATTCCTTCAAATACCTGCTGGTCTGATAGGGAAGTTGTCGGTGAAAGCATTTCTTGCAGACCTTCAGAGCGGATCGTTGTTTGGTGGAGTTCGGAGCGAAGAGTATACGGTGTGGTTTCTTCCCTTCCTCCCTTTATCATTTATCTCCTAACCTGTTGTTGTTCCCTCTGTAATTGTGGTGTGAGTTTTTGTATGCAAGGTGGTTTTTTGGTTTTCCCCTTGTACTGTCTCGTTTGTCTAGTACTGTGTTTGGGCATTTTCTATCCTGTTCCCCATTGTTGTGATCGGGGTCCGTCTCAGGACTAGATTACTTAGGTTCAGGGATATTCAGGAGTTTAGGGTTACGCTGGCGGCCTGGACCTCAGTACCATTAACAGTACCTCCAGGTTGAGGGATTAGTCAGGGCCCCCGTTTAGGGTCAGCTCAGGCCCCTGACCTCCTGTACGTTGAAACAGCGTGACATTTTCACCGACCGACACAAAAAAAAAAAAAAATTCTCTCCAGCCACCATGGATCCAGTAGCCAGTCTAGCTCGGCAGTTGCAGAGTTTGTCCATGGAGCTGGCGGACGTTAAGTCCAAGGTTTGTATCCCCAGGAGCAAGCCGGACCAGAACCTAAAGTAGCTCTCCCTGACAGGTTCACTGAGGGGCGGGACAAGTTTTTTGTTTTCCGGGAGGCATGCATGTTGTACTTTCGGCTGCGGCCTCGGTCATCGGGGAGTGAGGAGCAAAGGGTGGGAATTGTCATCTCGCTCCTACAAGGGGACCCACAATCTTGGGCGTTCTCTCTTCCCCCGGGCTCCCTGGCTCTCCAGTCAGTGGATAGGTTCTTCGCTGCTCTGGGACTCGTATATGATGACCCGGATCGGATCTCCCTTGCTGAATCTAAGTTACGTAGGATCCACCGGGGAGATCATCCGGTGGAGGAATTCTGTTCGGAGTTCCGTAGGTGGGCCACGGACACCCAGTGGAATGACCCGGCTCTTAGGAGCCAGTTTTGTCAAGGGTTATCTGACAAATTAAAGGATGTGTTGGCACAGTATGATCCTCCCGCCTCACTGGAAGCCGCTATGGCCCTTGCTATTCGCATTGACAGACGGCTTCGGGAGAGGTGCGGGATAACTCCGTTCCCTGTGATGACTCCACCTCCTACTAGGTCCCCTCATATGGAGGTTCCCCTGGTCAGTCCAGAGGAGCCTATGCAGTTAGGAGGGACATCATTCCGGGGGAGGGGACCGGCGGTGCGCCACAAGACTGGAAGGTGCTTCTTCTGCGGGAGAAAGGGACATTTTATTTGGGGGTGTCCATCCCGTCCTTTGCAGAGTAAAGAGTCGTCGGAAAACTGTTCATCCCAGGTTGTGTGGTGGACGGCAATCTGGGAGTAGGTATTTCGTCCCTAGGTTCGTCTCAGCTTCTCGTGCCGGAGGAGGTGGTGGTGGGTACGAGAACTGAGAGGATACCTGTTCTTCTAGATAGTGGGGCCGGGGCTAATCTGGTGGACGCTCGGTTTGCCCGGGTTCAAGGTATGTCATTGAATATGTTGGGTAAACCCATCCCCATATTTTCGATCGACGCCAGGCCTCTCGGTCAGGGAAGTTTTTTGCAAGTGGTGAATAACTTAAATCTTCAAGTGGGGGCGATACATAAAGAACTGTTGTCTTGTTACGTGTTGGAGGGTCTTCCCACTCCTATTGTGTTGGGCCTTCCTTGGTTAACTAAGCATAATCCGTTTATTAATTGGCAATCCAGGAAGATAAGCCAATGGAGTGAATTATGTAATAAAAACTGCATGAATACGGTCATCGGTGCTGTCACTCCTAGGGTCTTACCTCCATTTCTGGCGGACTTTGAGGATGTATTCTTGGAGAAAGGGTGTCAGGAACTACCTCCTAATTGCGTGTATGACTGTTCTGTAAAATTGCTTACTGGGGCCAATTTACCTAAATCTAGGTTGTATAACCTATCTGGTCCAGAAAGGCAGGCCATGAAGGATTATATTTCAGAGAGTCTGGCTAAGGGGGCATATTAGACCTTCATCTTCCCCGGTGGCCGCGGGGTTCTTCTTTGTGAAGAAGAAAGATGGAGGCCTACGCCCTTGCCTGGATTTCCGTGAACTTAATCGGATTACGGTCCGAGATCTGTATCCACTCCCACTTATCCCCGATCTCTTTAATCAGATCGTGGGCGCCAAGTGGTTCTCTAAGTTGAATCTCAGGGGGGCATACAATCTGATTAGGATGAAGGAGGGGGATGAGTGGAAGACGGCGTTTAACACTCCGGAGGGGCATTATGAGAACCTTGTCATGCCATTCGGTCTGACTAATGCCCCGGCGGTGTTCCAACACTTTGTTAATGACATTTTTCGCCGCCTGGTGGGACAGTTTGTTGTCATATATCTGGATGATATCTTAATTTACTCGCCGGCTCTGGTGTCTCATCAGGAGCACGTTAGGCAGGTGTTACAGATCTTGCGGGATAATAAACTGTACGCCAAATGGGAGAAGTGTGTGTTCGCCGTAGAGGAACTCAAGTTTTTAGGTTTCCTGGTGTCAGCGTCCAGTTTTCGTATGGACCCAGGGAAAGTGCGGGCAGTTCTGGAGCGGGATCTGCCAGAGAATCTTAAGGCACTACAACGTTTCCTGGGGTTTGCTAATTATTACCGGAAATTCATTCGTAATTTCTCATCCATGGTTAAACCTCTCACAGACATGACAAAAAAGGGGACGGAATTTTCTAGGTGGTCTGACAAGGCTTGTCAAGCATTCTCCTCCTTGAAAAAATGTTTTGCCTTGGCACCCATACTCATTCAACCTGATGCGTCACAGCCGTTCATTGTAGAGGTAGACGCTTCTGAGGTAGGGGTGGGAGCAGTTTTATCACAAGGTTCGTCCCCTGGTAAGTGGCGTCCGTGCACTTTTTTCTCCAAAAAATTGTCGTCTGCTGAGAGGAATTATGATGTCGGCAATAGGGAACTTTTGGCCATTAGGTTAGCTTTTGAAGAGTGGCGCCATTTTTTGGAGGGGGCAGTCCATCCAGTCACCGTTATCACCGATCACAAGATCCTGCTATATCTGGAGTCCTCAAAACGTCTGAATCCCAGACAAGCCAGGTGGTCATTGTTTTTTACCAGGTTTAATTTTGTCGTTACATATCGTCATGGGTCTAAAAATGTGAAGGCAGATGCCTTATCTCGTAGTTTCCCTGGGGCCGGGAATACGGATGATCCGGTTCCTATCCTTCAAGAGGGGGTGGTGGTGTCGGCAGTATGCTCTGAGCTTGAGGAGGAGGTATTGGAGGCTCAGGGGGACGCCCCTGTTGGACCTCCAGGGAGACTGTTTGTTCCAGATCAGCTACGACAAAAGGTGATCGAGGCACACCATAACTCAGCTTTGGCAGGACACCCAGGAAGTAAAGCAACTGTGGATCTCCTCTCGCGTCGGTTTTGGTGGCCTAACTTACATAAGGAGGTGGTAACTTTTGTTGCGTCCTGTGGGGTTTGTGCGCGCTCTAAGACCCCACATACCCGTCCGTCTGGGGCCCTCTTACCTTTGAAGATCCCGGATCGTCCTTGGACTCATCTGTCTATGTACTTTATTACGGACCTCCCGCCGTCCTCGGGTAAAACGGTCATACTCGTTGTAGTAGACAGGTTCAGCAAGATGGCACATTTTATCGCTCTTCCAAGCGATGGGGTTCCCCGTAATTTTAGTCTCTAGCGGAGGTTAAGCAGACGGCTGGGGCAGATGTTTGAAGCCTGGGAAGGGGGTAATACCCACGGAGCTTCCCAGGCTACTAATATCAGCCCCCAGCTGAATACCTAGCCTTTACTAGCTATTAAAATGGAGGACCCCCGCAAAAAAATGACGTGGGGTCCCCCCTATTTTAATAGCTAGCAAAGGCTAGGCAGACAGCTGGGGGCTGATATTAATAGCCCAGGAAGGGTGCCATGAATATTGGCCCCCTCCCAGGCTAGAAACACCAGCCGTCAGCTGTCCCAGAAATGGCGCATCCGTAGGATGCGCCAAATCTGGCACTTAGCCTCGCTCTTCCCACTGCCCTGTAGCGGTGGCAGTGGGGTAATAGGGCTGGGATTGATGTCAGCTTATAATGCCAGCTGACATCAAGCCCAGGTTAGTAATGGAGAGGCGTCTATAAGACACCCCCATTACTAACCCCATAGTCAAAGTTAAAAGAAAACACAAACACCCAGAATAAAGTCCTTTAAATGAAATAAACACACAATTCTTTATTGTTCTAAATTAAACCATACTTACCATCACGCCAATTCCAGCTGAAGCCAACGATCTCCTGCAATAAAAGTAAAATAATAAACCAACCTCATCCTTACCTTTCCATGGTTCCCACGACAGCTTCAGCTCTGCTACATCGAGATGACAGGCTGGACCGCAGCAGAACGCTGCCATCCATCCTGTCATCCCGCAGACACTGAGAAGCGCAGGCATGCTTGCGCTCCTCAGTGTCAGGCTGTGATGGCATCCAGATGAGCCGAGGTCATGTCCAATGAACCCGGCTCACCTCATGCACGTCACTGACAGCTTGGGAGAATTCTCACGCTGAAGCGCTGAGTGCAGGAGAATTTTCCCACGCTGCCAGTGACGTGCATGAGGTGAGCTCATGTCCAATGATCTCAGCTCACCTCATGTACGTCACTGACAGCGTGGGATAATTCTCACGCTGAAGCGCTGAGTGCAGGAGAATTTTCTCACGCTGTCAGTGACGTGTATGAGGCTGATATTTAAATTTGGCGCACAAATCGGTGATTGGTCGCGGGCAGCGTCCGCGACCAATCAGCACAGTAGTGTTTAACTTTGGCGGCACCTCTCCATTACTAACCTGGGCTTGATGTCAGCTGGCATTGTAAGCTGACATCAACCCCAGCCCTATTACCCCACTGCCACCGCTACAGGGCAGTGGGAAGAGCGAGGCTAAGTGCCAGAATTAGCGCATCCTACGGATGTGCCAGTTCTGGGATGGCTGATGGCTGGTGTTTCTAGCCTGGGAGGGGGCCAATATTCATGGCACCCTTCCTGGGCTATTAATATCAGCCCCCAGCTGTCTGCCTAGCCTTTGCTAGCTATTAAAATAGGGGGGACCTCACGACATTTTTTTTGGGGGGGTCCCCCATTTTAATAGCTACTAAAGGCTAGGTATTCAGCTGGGGGCTGATATTACTAGCCTGGGAAGCTCCGTGGGTATTACACCCTTCCCAGGCTTCAAACATCTGCCCCAGCCGTCTGCTTAACCTCCGCTAGAGCCTAAAATTATGGGGACCCCCACGCCAATTTTTTTTTAAATAAATCCTTTATTTTAACACTAAATGACAAGTACAGTAAGCAACACTGTCACTGTACTTCATATATATGTGACTGACATGTTTCTATCTATGTAATCTATGTGTGATGCTCTATTCCTTCTATTCTAAATTGTCGGGTACCGCTGCTGAATTGCCGGCCGGCTTTTTTAAAGAGACTGTGCATGAAAACACTATTATTTTTTTTGATAAATCCTTTACACTAAATGACAAGTACAGTAACCAACACTGTCACTGCACTTCGTATATATGTGGCTGACTTGTTTCTATCTATCTAATCTATGTGTGATGCTCTTTTCTTTCTGTTCTAAATTGTCGGGTACCGGTCTATGCCGCTGCTGAATTGCCGCTTTTCATGTTTCACTGTGAGCACTGTTCCCATCGATTTGGGCAATCACTGTAATGCCACAACCACCATGGCTGTGGCATTACAGTGAGTGGCAGGCAATTCCTGCATGATTGGTGCTCAAAATAGCACCAGACATGCAGGACACGCTTTTGGTGCACGAACAGTTATCGAACATAACCTCGAACAGCCGAATTTTTTGCAAATCGTTCGGGTTCGTCGAACAACTCGAACACCGCCCAAAACAGCTCGAATTTGAGATTGGCGAACAGTTCTAGTCGAACACCGCTCATCTCTAGTCTGAACTTAATACCCATTGCCTTGTTGATGCAGGTAGTCAACAACTGCCCTCATCTGCTCACAAATCCTTCCCAACATCTGTAGTGTGGAGTTCCAACACGTGGGGACATCACACACCAGTCTGTGAGCCGGAAGCTGCAAACGCTGCTGAAACACGGCAAGGGCGGCGGAAGCTGTAGCTGACTTTCTAAAATGGTCACACAGGCAGCGTACTTTAACAAGCAGATCAGGCAGCTCCGGGTAGGAATTGAGAATCCGCTGAACCACAAGGTTAAGCACATGGGCCAGGCATGGTACGTGTGTGAGCTCACCTCGCCTCAGAGCCGCCACCAGGTTCTGACCATTGTCACACATGACCATGCCTGGCTGTAGGTTCAGCAGTGTGAGCCACAGATCTATCTGTTCTTTCAGAGCTGTCCACAACTCTTCATATTGTGTGGTTTGTCACCTAAGCATATTAGCTTCAGCACAGCATGTTGGTGCTTGGCCAAGGCAGTGCTGCAGTGCTTCCAGCTAATGATTTATGTGGTCAATTCGGAGATGGAGGCTGAAGAGGAGGAGGAGGCTGAGGAGGATGAGGCCCAGGAGCAGTAGACAATGGGGGCAACCCTGATTGACCTAGGGCCCGCAATCCTTGGCGTCAGGAGGATTTGTTCCATCCCAAGGTCCGACTTGGTTCCGGCTTCCACTATGTTAACCCAGTGTGCCGTCAGCGAGATGTACCATCCCTGCCCTCAAGCATTTGTCCACGTGTTCATGGTTAGGTGTATTTTCTCGGTAACTGCACTGTTGAGGGCATGGCTAATGTTTTGGTACACGTGATTGTGTAATGCAGGGACGGCACACCGGGAGAAATAGTGTTGACTGGGGACCCAGTACCGATGGACGGCCGACGCCATCAGGTTGCGGAATGCTTCTGTCTCCATGAGCCTAAAAGGCAACACTTCGAGCGCAAGCAGTTGTGAAATGTGAGTATTTAGTAGTGTGGCCTGTGGGGCGTTGGCTGCGTATTTGTGCTTGCGTTCCAAGGACTGGGGTATGGACAACTGAACTCTGTGTTGGGACAAGGACATGGACGTGATTTCTGGTGCTGCTGCTTGAGAGTGTGAAACAACAGGTGCAGGGCAGGAGGCATCTTCGCATGCACCATGGACAGGGGATTGGCTTGCATGCACAGCAGCAGAAAAAGCAATGGTGCCATGCGCAGACACTGTTCCTGGAACCTGGGGTTCGGCCCACAAAGTCGGGTGCTTTGCTGCCATGTGCCTGATCATGCTGGTGGTGTTCAGGCTGGTAGTTTTGCCACCCCTGCTGATGCTGGCCTGGCCGATGGTGCAAATGGCTTTTTTGGTTTATCAGCAGAGTCTTTAAAAAACAACCAGACTCGGGAAGACCTAACAGTTGTATTGGCAACTTCCTTCATGTTGGTGTTATGGGGAACGGTTGCCTGCCTTCTGTCTGCGGCCACCATACTGCTTCTTCCTGCCTGTTGGGGTGCTCTGCCTCCCTCCCCCTGTGTGCTGCTGTCCTCGCTCTGCGTGTCCTCCTGCCAGGTTATGTCAGTTACTATATCATCCACCACCTTGTCTTCCACTTCCGCACCCTGGTCCTCCTCCTGACTTTCTAGCATTTGTGTCTCATCATCATCCACCTCTTGTGACACTTTCCCACCGTTGCCTTCGTGTGACCATTGCTGCTCAAATATTTGGGCATTGCTACATGCAATCTCCTCTTGCACCGCTTCAATTGGACCGACGAGAGGCCCGAATCTATAAATGGAAATGTGAAAAGCCCTTCAGAGTGTTCAAGTGTGGGATCAGTTGTCTCCGAGCACTCGGCATGGTGGGAGGAAGTAGGATCAGAGTGAGGAATCTGCGGTCCAGACTCACGGCTTCTGAGACTTTACCGTCTGGAAGACAGGGTGGTTGTGGTGGTGGCTAAGTAATTGGAAGCATTATCTGCTATACAACCAAAAAATTTTGACACTGCTCTGGGTTTAATAGTGGTGTGCTGCGGTCCCATAGGAATTGGGCTTGGAAGGTTGGGAGAGAAGATGTGGGTGTTTGTTGTGGCACAATTTCAGCTTGCCCACGGCCTTATCCTTGGCCTCTGCATGCACCATCACCATGACGTCCAGTTCCCCGTCCCTTGACACGTGCCATGACCATTTTAAATGGAGGACAATATCTTCCACGCTGACTACAAATGACTGAATTTGGAGTGAACTTATATGTGATCCGTGTGACGGAGAAACCACAGTTTTAAATACCTGCCCTGTAGGTAACTAGTTTGAACATTAAACAGGTGTGAATTGCTTCACTGACACACTTAAACTAATTTTTAATGGAGGCCAGAAATGGCAGTATTTTCTGAAAATGTATATGTGATCCATGTGACGGAGAATACACAGTTTTAAATAGCTGGATTTTTAGCGCTGTAATATGGAAAGGACCTGTCTGTATTCTGCAGTGCCAACAAGTAAATAGCACAGAATAACGGTGTTCTCTGGATTGCTTTTTATGCAAATAATGAAGATTAAGATCCAAAAAAAGTATTCCTGACCCCTGAGACCAGGGCCTTTGTTTAGAAATATTTAATAGCAGCAGATGGCAGAACTGGAATGGAGCCTCTTATGCTATATGCACTGCAGTTTGCTATATACATTGCCTGCCTATATACACTGCCTGCCTGATATCTCTGCAGATGGATTAGTCCTCACAAGGACTATTTGTTAAGATGGATATGTGTAATGTACAGCTTTTCTCCCTACACTACCTAATACACAAGCAAATCTCTCCCAAGCTCAGCAGCAGCACCTCTCCCTACTCTGCCTGATTCCAGAGTGACCGTGATGAGCATGGCGGCGCCAGGTCTGATGTACACCTGATGACGCTGTGCGTTCAGTCAATCACTGTAATGCCACAACCCCCATGGCTGCGGCATTACAATGAGTGGCAAGCAATCCCTGCATGTTGATTGGCGCTCTAAAGAGCGTCAAACATGCAGGGAGGGAACCCGAGCATCTGCACTAGCCTCTTGCAAGTACTCGGCGAGCTCCGAGAATCTCGATTACTGAGATGCTCATTCGAGTACCGAGTACTTGCGAGTTCATTCGCTCATCACTAGTCTTTATAGAATAAATTGCATTAGGCATAAAAAAACTATATAATTATTGGTATTAGCATAATCATGATATGCAGAATAAAACTATCCAATTCTTTGTGTTGCAAAAAAAGTATAACATTTAAAATGTCAAAGAAAACCAGAAAAACTTTTATTTCCTTTGGTTTCCAATAAAATGTAGGTGTTAGGTTGTATGTACCCCAAAAGTGTTACACTGACAAATGCAACTCATTGTTACAATACTGGTGAAAAAGGCTAGAATCCAATGGCTGGAGGAGCACCAGCAGGGAACAGCAAGTTCCAGTGGAAGTCCTTAGAGGTAGTAATAGTAGTCGTAGAGAAGACGTTTCAGGAGCTGTAGATTGGACCTAGATAAACAGCTAGACACAATACTCAAGCAATGAGTGAGTGTTCCATTCATCTTTAACCGGGCCCAAACAGAGTCAGAATCTGCCATCTTAGTAAAGGGCAATTGAAGAACACAACAGCAGCCTACAGTGGTAAGGAGAGGAAATGCAGCACAATTATCAAAATAAACAATGGCAACTAGTGGTCAATCTGCAGAAAGACAACAGGAATCCTAACACTCATCCTGGTAATGAATTAGCTTTAAAAAAAGACTTTTAGACCTGGTCCTTGAAGAGAAACAATCATTTTTGTGAGCTGGACTTCTGCAGGACGTCGTCTTCCAGTGTAGCATAGAAGTGGAGCATAAAAGTGTATTGCATAAGTTTACAGCTCTGAATTAGACCTGAATTGAATATGGTGTATACAGACTGCACCTCGTCATCTATAACCATCACATTCAAATCAACATTTCTGTTTATCCATCTCTCCTACAGATATGCAACCCAAGTTTTCCTACTCTGTGATTTCTTTGTTAGTTTACTGACTTTAGTCTCTGGTATGCAACCCAAGTTTTCCTATGCTGTGATTTCTCCCTTAGTTTTCTGGCATTAGTCACTGGTATGCAGTTCACCTACTCACTGTTCTACCCCCACCCTTATTTACGACTTCCTTGTTTACTCTGGCTGAAATATCCTGCATCTGACCCAGTGCTAATTATCTGATATAGATGAGCAAAGGTCACTCCCCTCTGTTTAACAGCTGTATGCACTTTGTAGTAAATATATTTGTGAGCTGAAGGTCTGCAGGACGTCACCTGCCAGCGTAACATACAAGTGTAGCATAGAAGTGTACTAAAGAAGTATACAGCTCTGAATTAGACCTGAATTGAACCTGAAGGGAACTGAAGGGAACTGGATATTCAGTTACAGCAAATAATGTTCCTGTTTGATTTCTCCCTCTCCTCTATAATATTTTGCTTTCTACTAACCCCCCTAATCCCTACACCTAGCAAGGAACTGGTCATTTCTCTCTACATCCACCCCATCCATCTCACCTCCTCCTAAAAATTAGTCCTCAACATATAATCCTGTATCTCTAAGCACAAACGATCACCTCATGCCATCTCCTGCTCCCACCTGCTAACACTTTCTCTGCTCCTCCCCCTGCTGGCAATATCTCTCCAAATCCCGCCCCCCAACCACATTCCCACAGTCACTTCTTCCTTTCATCCTAAATCTAGCACAAATTTTCCCACCTCTTAAACTTTATACCCATCCGCCCAGCCCCCCTCTTCCCCCGTCCTACTAACAGGAGCTCTATGGAACGCTCGCACCGTCTGCAACAAACTTTCCTACATCCATGACCTTTTCTCAACTAACAAACTTTCCTTCTTTGTCATCACTGAAATCTGGCTTACCCCCTCTGACACAGTCTCTCCAGCTGCACTTTCCTATGGCGGACTCCACCTTTCCTACACCCCCCGCCCCAGCGGCAAGCATGGTGGAGGAGTTGGCTTTCTGTCAGACAACTACTCCTTCTCACATATCCCACTGCCACCCTCCATTACTCTCCCCTCTTTTGAAGTGCATTGTGTGCGCATATACTCCCCCTCCAACCTCCAGCTGGCTGTCATTTACTGCCCCCAAGGGCAAGCCACCACATTCTTAGACCACTTCACCACCTGGCTACTTCACTTCCTTTCCGCTGACATTCCCACTATCAGAATGGGTGATTTCAACATTCCCATTGACAATTCCCACTCATCTGTCTCTTAGCTCCTATCCCTCACTTCCTCCTTCAGCCTTACTCAATGGCCTCCAGCAGCCATTCAAAAAGATGGACACACAATGGACCTCATCTTCACCCGCCTCTGTTCCCTATCCAACCTCTCTAACTCTCCTCTCCCTCTTTCTGACCACAACTTACTCACATTCTCTCCCCTCTCCAGGTCAACAATCCCTCATCCAGAAACTTGCCCACCCTCACAGAAATCTCAAACACCTTAACCTATACTCACTCTCTGAATCCCTCGTCCCTCTTACAGAAATAAATTCCCTACACGATGCAGATGCTGCTGCCACCTTATATAACACCACAACAGCTGCTGCTATTGAATCTGTCTCCCCCCTCATACTGTACATGCCAAAGCTCGCACAATCAACAGGCAACCCTGGCACACCAGCCTGACTAAAGAACTGAGACAGGCTTCCAGGGTTGTGAGTGGAGATGGAAAAGATCCCACTCCAATGAGCACTTTATCGCATTCAAACAAGCCCTCACTACTTTCAGGTCCACACTCAGTGCAGCAAAACAAATCTAGTTCTCACCTCTCATACCCTCCCTGTTTCACAACCCTAAACAGCTATTCAGTACTTTTAATTCTCTCCTCCATCCCCCAGCACCTCCTCCCTCTCCATCTCAGCAGAAGACTCTGCCTCATTCTACAAGCAGAACATTTAAACCATCAGACAAACCTTTTGTCATAAGTCCCCACAGTCCCCCCTCATATGTTCTCAACTCTCCTCCTCCAAAACCAGCTTCTCCGCCATTAGGGAAGAACAACTTTCCTCTTTACTCTCCAAGTCACATTTCACTACCTGTGAACTTGACCCAATCCCATCCCGCCTCATCCCAAACCTTACCGCAGTCTTCATCCCAACCCTAACCCACCTCTTCAACCTGTCACTAACAACTGGTGTTTTCCCCTCATGCTTTAAACATGCCTCGATCACACCCATCCTCAAAAAGACATCCCTTGACTCATCATCTTTGTCTAGCTATCGCCCCATAACACTTCTCCCCTATGCCTCAAAACTACTGGAACAACACGTCCATAGTGAGCTTGTCCTCCCACCTCTCCTCCTGCTCCTTCTTTGATTGCCTCCAATCTGGCATCCAAATGCACCATTCTACTGAAACTTCCCAAGCTAAAGTCACCAACAACCTAATGACCGCCAAAACCAAATGACACTACTCTATCCTTCTCCTTCTGGACCTGTCATCTGCCTTTGACACAGTAGACCATTTCCTCTTACTACAGACTCTCTCATCTCTCTGCATCACAGACTTGGCCCTATCTTGGATCTCCTCATACCTAACAGATGGGAAGTTCAGTGTCTACCACTCACACGCCACCTCCTCATCTCGCTCCCATCTGTTGGTGTTCCCCAAGGCTTAATTCTAGGACCTTTACTCTTCTCTATCTACACCTTTGGCATGGGACAGCTCATAGAGTCTCACGGCTTTCAGTATCTTCTCTATGCTGATGACACACAGATCTAACTCTCTGGACCTACTGTAATATCACCTCCTTACTAACCAGAATCCCGCAATGTCTGCTGTCTATTTCATCCTTTTTCTCTGCTAGATTCCTAAAACTTAATATGAATAAAACTGAATTCATCATCTTTCCACCATTTCGCTCAACCCCCCATCTGACCTATCCATCAAAGCCAATTGCTGTCCACTCTCCCCAGTCTCGCAAGCTCGCTGCCCCGGGGTAATCCTTGACTCTGATCTCTCCTTCAAACCTCATATCCAAGCCCTTTCCACTTCCTGCCGACTCCAGCTCAAAAATATTTTGCGGATCTACACATTCCTCAACCATGAATCTGCAAAATCCCTAGTTCACGCCCTCATCATCTCTCACATCGACTACTGCAACCTCCTGCTCTGTGGCCTCCCTTCTAACACTCTCTCACCCCTCAAATCTATCCTAAACTATGCTGCCTGACAAATCCATCTGTCCCCCCTGTTATTCCCCAGCCTCTCCCCTCTGTCAATCCCTCCACTGGTTCCCCATTGCCCAGAGACTCCAGTTCAAAACCCTAACCATGGCATATAAAGCCATCCACAACCTGTCTCCTCCATTCATCTGTGACCTAGTCTCCTGGTACTTAATGGTGTGCAACCTCCGATCCTCACAAGATCTCCTTCTCTACTCCCCTCTTATCTCCTCTTCACACAATTGCATACAAGATTTCTCCCGTGCATCCCCCCTACTGTGGAACTCTCTACCCCAACATATCAGACTCTTGCATACCGTGGAAACTTTCAAAAGGAACCTGATGACCCACCTCTTCCGACAAGCCTACAACCTGCAGTCACCCTCGCTCTATCATGCAGCTGTACGACCAGCTCTACCCTCATCTACTGTATCCTCACCCATCCCTTGTAGATTGTGATCCCTCACAGGCAGGGTCCTCTCTCCTTCTGTACCAATCACTGACTCGTTTTTGTTCAAATTATAGTACTTGTTGTTTGCTATGTATACCACTTTTAAACATGTAAAGCAACATGGCATTAAAGGCGCTATAATAATAAATAATAATAATAATTTTAATTTTTATTTTATAAATCATAAGTTCTTCTAAGACAATTATTGCAGTCATCCGTAGAACTTAATGAGCAGTGAAGACAGAGTTTACCTTCATATTGAAAATGTTGAGCATTAATGATCTGTTCAAGAAGAGAAATGAGTGGATTGATCTGATAAGAAATATTATAAATTTTTAATTTATTTTCACATGTACTATTAATTCATGAAAAAAAAATAGAAAAATGTTTACTCTTTAAGGTGTTAATCACTTATGAAATCCTCTTCATCCTCCGAGGAATGCACTTTCCTCCAGGGCGTCATTTTCTTACTCATAAAAGGCAGAATATCATCCATTGTATCTCAGACTTTTTCCAGGTCATCTTGATGTCTACAAGGCGTTAGTGCTTGTTTCCTGCCATTTTCTTTCAATTCCATCTCATCCTTAGTGATAATAGCTATTTATAAGTTGATTTTATTGTGTAACAATTAATTATTTCTTATCTCCAGGATGAGAAGTTAACTTAAGGACTCTTCTAAATTCCGATGTTTTTATTCATCATTACTAATGTCGAGTGTCATCTACCTTGAGTTAATGTTGCATTATTAGATTGTAGCTTGTAATAGGTAAGAGTGGCCAATCGTCTGGGAATTTTCAGTATATAAAAAAAGAACGTTTGTTCAATATACTTTCAAAGTACTTCATTAGCTGAATATTGTAAATTGTATTGCTGACTCGTTAATATCAGAGTCTGAGATATTGATGGTTATCATTGTGCTCATGATCCAGGATTATGTTTCGGCATTGTGTTGCATCTATCGTATGTGTTTTTTTATTGTTACTTCTATGATTCTGGTTCTTTGAGGTTTTTTAATATACTGTAGAAGTTTTATGATGTAACACTGAACACTGAATTGTCATTTTTTTTCAAACTTATAATTCTATAATATTTATAATTAAACTGCATGTTAATGAAGGATATGTTTGTATTCTATATGCTCTACTTTTGTTAAGGAAAGTGCTGTTACAGTCTTCTAATCTACAGTATGTTATATTATGTCTATTTCTGATGTTTGATCCCGATATTACTACATATTCTACATATATGTACATATTATACTGCAAGTAAGTTGCTGCATATTTTTATATTTGAAACTCAATTCTTCTATCAAAATCTTATTTTTATAGAAAATGGAGAATCACAATGTTACTTCAATCACCCTCCTTGGATTTCCAGGCCTCCATGGCTTCAGAATTGTATTTTTTCTCTTTGTCCTCATGATTTATATCACAACAATCTGTGGGAACCTCTCAGTCATAATTTTGGTATCAAACAGCAAGACCCTCCACACTCCCATGTACTTCTTCTTGACACAACTGACGACTTTGGACATCATGGTGACCTCCGATGTTGTGCCTTACATGCTCCACGTGGTTCTGAACAATGGTTCTTCTATTGTGCTTTCAGAATGTCTCATACAGTTCTTTTTATTTTGTTCTTTTGAGTCTTCTGAATGTCTTCTCTTAACTGCGATGTCCTATGACAGATATCTGGCCATATGTCACCCCCTGCACTATACTTCTAAAATGAGCCCAATGCTTTGCTCGATGTTTGTGGTTGTAGCTTGGCTCTTCAGTTTTATAATAACATTGGTTCAAACAATAAACCTCTCTCGACTCCAATTCCCAAGATTAAATATCATTGATCACTTTTTTTGTGAACTAGATCCCATAATACAGTTGTCTACATCAAACACTTTATACATTGAAACTTTGAAAATCTACCTGTGTGTTCCAGTAATTCTGCTCCCATTCCTGATGATTGTGGTCTCTTATGGTTACATTGTCCATGCCATCCTCAGAATGCAGTCCATTGTAGGACAGAAAGCCTTTACGACCTGTGGCTCTCATTTGGTGGTGGTTTTTATATTTTTTGGAACATTGATCTGTATATATTTGATTCCGATAAATGGGAATGCTATCAACGTACGTAAATTGTTTTCTTTATTTTACACCGTGGTGACTCCTCTTATTAACCCCATCATATACTGTCTAAGAAATAATGACATTAAGAATGCATTTATGACTTTTCGGAAGCGAAGCATAAAAATCAGCAAATACTAAAGATCATTGAAGATCTTAAGATCTGGAACAGAAAATCTATATTTACTAGAGGACCAAGAAGAAGTGGACATGGACTTAGGTGAGCCCAGGTGAAAAAACATAATCTGGGACAGCTTCCATCTGCAACTTATATATTCTCCTGCAGCAATAGCTAAGATTCATGGTAAGCTAAAGTAAGAAAAGAGTTCATAAGAACATCCCTGGTGGGCTAGTAAATTCTTTTAGGGTTCAAAGTTATTATCTAAAGAACTGAAGACTTCAGGACACCTGAATGCTTTAGAACATCAGATTTGTACTAAAGAGTTTACAACTTGCCTTCAATCTGTATCTGTAGATTACTGGGCCAAAGACATTGTTTCATCAACTTATCAGCTAAAATAATGGCTTAAAAAATTCTGATTGCCTCGTGGAGCCATATGGCACACAAAGAGCATGCCCAAAATTACATGTAAAGCTCAGTAGTGACAATTATAGCCTCCGAGGTTGCTTCATTGAATATAAATTAATTATCCTCTTTCAATATGGATTACTCACTAGAGATAGTCAAATTTATTCGAGTGGAATTGAACTATACTAAAATTTTACAAAAATCCGTGTCCTCCAGAATTCAGTTTTTTTTTTGTAATTCTCTTCGTGCAATTTCAGCTAAATTGATGCCGCCTGGCTGACATTTTTCTGAACTGAAATGGGGCAGGAAAAAGGTTAAAAAACAACATAAAAAATAATACCTCAATGTTCACCTCTCTGGACATGTTTGCTGCTTGCAATCTACCATACAGTCAACAGCATCTCTACTTTACACAGCCATTTTCTGCAACCCGGGCATATTCACGCTAGGCCATGACTTCCAGCCCGACTTGGTCTGGAATGACCTTGTAAGTGCTCAGGGACATCCAAGAACTTGTCGCTGCCAGAAACAATGCTGTGAATTCATGTAATAATGTCACAGTGAAAGTTGTGAACTTTAGATTTGCACTCTAGCCCAAGACTTCTGTCCAAGACTTGGTTCAGGGCATCTCTGTTCATGCGCCTTTTAAAGTGAACCTGTCATCGCGATTTAATATGTTAAAATAAAGGTATGGCCATAATGGCGCTTTTATACTGATTTAATAGAAACCTGTAGGGAAGAAATCCGCATCCCTGTTATTGTTTAATTTTCTTTAGATGTTTTGGTGCAATCTTGCCAGCGCAAATTTTAAAAAGGTACAAATGGAAAGGAGCTGCGGGAGAGCCGAAAACCCTACTCACAGGCCCAAGCCAAAGTCCAGCCCCGATGCACAAAGAGGATATTGCACCAAAATATCTAACGTTAATTAGAGGATGCAAAATTCTTCCCTACAGGTGTTAAATCAGTGTAAAAGCACCATCATGGCCATACCTTTATTTTAACATGCTAAATCATGATGGCAGGTTCCCTTTAAAGTCAAGGCAAAGTTGTAACTTCACAATGTGCACCATGACCTTATGATGTGCAATTAAGGCAGATACTTCCAGGCGTGACTCACACTAGGAGCATGAGAAGGATGTCCTGTGCTTAGTCAAGACCATAAGTTCCAGCATGACGTTAAGATTCCTAAGGTTTTAGTGTGACAACTGTAAGAAAAGGCAATAAAGACCCAATGGGGGATAGTGAACAGTGTAAGTGAATGGTGAGGTAAGTATTGTTTCTTTTTTTTCCCACAGCTTATGTTTATTATGTCCTGGTGTCTCTAATAAGAGACATTCAATTCATGAAGATAAAATTCCCTGTAATTCTAATTTCCCAGTAAAACCTGCATGATTTGGTGAATTAGAATCTCTATCACCATCCCTCGTGATGATCCAGAACCAACAGTTTCCAGAGAAGTTCTCGTAATCATGGCTCTCACTGTCCTGAACTCGATGCTTGTTTAGAGGCACTGCAACCTCTACATATAAATATGGTGATTACAGTGTAGAAAAAACACTGACAGACCGTAAATGTGCAGGACAGAACTTCTGACCAGAACTGTCATTCAAGTATTGTGCGCCGATCAAAGAAGCAAAAAGGTAAGGAGACTGCATAGCTCTGGACTGCTCAAAAAATAATGCAATTTAATAATAACAGAGCAATAACTTGAAGCAAGGATCACCAAGCTACAACTTGTCTATTTTGGACACATCATCAGAAGAGAGAAATCACTGGAGAAGGACATCATGGTCGGAAGAATAGAGGGAACAAGGCAAAGAGAGAGACCAGCAACACGATGGCTTGTTACTATCAAAATAACAGTGGTGAAGACCCTGTTGTCCTATCTAGGCTTGTACAAGATCGATCTTCCTGCCGATCGTTCAATCATCAAGTTACCATGGCTCGAGATCAAGCGGAAGGCCGTTAAATAAATAAATAATAATAAGAAGAAAATACAAATATTTCAGTGTAATTGCAAAGAACAACTTTTATAAATTAATTTCTTTCTAGCGTAATTTTATGTAGATTGTGCAGATTCAGGTGAACACTATGGACCTGATTTTATCAAGCTGTTTGCACATTTTTCTTCCATAAAGCTGTATTGAATGTCACAATTTGCGATGATGCAGCAGAAAGACTCACCAGAATCATCTAAGATGCATGGCTCTTAATGAATTTGGTTCATCTGACTCCGGTTTCTCTTTTGTATACACTTTCATGCAAATTGTAGTCTTGATGAACCTGGGCCATTGTAATTTTTATTAAAATTTTGTAGACTGCTTGGATTACAGAAAGCGTTCAGCAAAGCTACATTGTGAAAACATTTGATTTTGCGACTCTGAAAGAAAGTTCTATAGCTTGGCATATCCTTGGATAGTAATGGGTAAAACATATGTCGAAAGAGGATTATAGCATAGTCTGTAACACTATGCTATAACACAAACAATAGTATACACAACACACATAAGCAATATAAAAAGTAGGCTGATATCAGTCCAGTAGTTTAGGCTTCCAATTATTTTACTTCTAGCACTCGGTACCAATCTTTTTTATTTGCACACTTTCCTAAAATACTGGAGTGTGGCAAGAGAGTAGACGAAGAAATTCTAAAGTCTTCTCCCCAAAAAAGAAATTATAGGTGGACCACACTGTTAAAGATTAATCACCTTGATTCCCAAGACATTACCTCTGCAGAATAGGGGGGCATATATTTAGCTGAATAAACATCTGTAGCAATTGTTCTATTGAGAGCCACGGTCCTACATTACTGACGTAGAGCTCAATGTTCTGCTAGGTGATATAAAACAGTGGTCTATTGCTGCGTTTGGTTTTCTCGACATCTACCTTCCTTCATCCTTTTTAGGAAGGAAATAATTTTGTGAAAAACAATAGTGCAAAGAATTTAATAAAAGATCTACACCCGCCACACCAATACAACGTCTTATTTCAGTTTCTACCTACCTAACTAACTTTTCTTGTCAATTTTATCCCCTCGGGGGATGGAGGGGACGAAAGAATTTTGTAAAAAAATAATTTGGTAAGTAAAAAATTGGATCATTTTCGAATGAAAGAAAAACGGATGTCTAACTAATGGATACATGTTCCATAGACTTCAATGTTAATAAAAATGAATCCAGTTGAAATCAGTTTTATTAGCTGGATAAAATCATTGTGTCTGCACAACTATTTTGTCAATGAATTGTGCTGGATCCATTCTGACTGATTACTGGACATGTGAACAAAGCCTTAGTCAAATTTGACACATGTACAAGGCTTATCAAGACAGTGGCCTATTACAGCTGCTATTTTTATGTATACCGAACTGCCTACCTAACTGCCTAATATTTCTTGTTACAGTGTTTTTGGGAGCTGGGTCCCAAGGGTTGACTATTATTTGCATTGCTCCAGCCAATTGTGGGTTTAATGTTATTAGTAGTGATGAGCAAATATGTTCTGTTAACCCTTTCGGCGAGCATGATCGGGTGCTCGCAGAGTATCTTCAGCATGCTCGGGTGCTCGCAGAGTATCTTCAGTGTGCTTGGGTGTTATGTTTCAGTCACTCCGTGCGCATAATTTGCGACTGTTTATCAGCTTTAATACATGTGAGGAATGCCTAAGATATATTAAAGATGTCAAATAGTCGCAAATCATGCTCAGGGAGAGACTCATACATAAACCCGTGCATGCTCCAAAATGTCAAGTACTGAGCATGCTCGCTCATCACTTTTTATTAGTTAGAAGGCATGTGTCTGGTGCCACTTAAAGGGAAAGTGTCTTCCTTAATTGTGGTCCAGCAGCATAAGTAGAATTGGGGAATCTGGGATGATAGCTGTATGGATTTTCCCCCAGGGATGGCACCATGTTATCACAGCATCCTGTATCTTAGATTGTGTAATATCATTTGTTTGCTATTCCTTGTTGTTCCCCCTACTTGATTTGCTATTTACTCCCCTAAAAATAAACCTATTAAGTTTGGCCAATCATCTCTAGTGAGTGAGTGCGGGGCATGGATGGGGCTTCCTGAGTAGACCCCTGGCAGAAAGAGAGGACACTGCTGCATTTCAGTAGCCCTCTAAAGGAAAATTTGGTTGGACGCACTGCGCCATATAGAGGTGAGAACTATCGGGCACCCTACCCACAGAGGAGTCTTATGGGAGTACTACATGGCTAAGATCATCTCTCCTATAGAGTGTAAGGTCTTTTAAGCAGGGATCTCTATCCTGTGGAGTATAAACACTTATGGGCAGGTAATGTCTTCTGTTGAGTGTCAACTCTTTTTTTCTCATTTGCTATTTTATCTTCTTTAAAGAGGTTCTCTGAAAATGAACTAAAATGGCATCCATGATATAATTCCAACTACATCCTGACCTAGTCACATTTCAAGATGGCCTGCATATTAAAGATATACTGCTCCTTACACCTGATTCTCAACTGAAAAGAGAAGCATCACACATACCTCAGTCAACAGGGAGCATGGCTGTGATATGTGGGGAAATATATCTTAACCATCGTTGTGCTCAGTGAGGATATCTCCTGCTTCATCTTCCTCCATCATCCTGATACTTAAGATCACTGCATGAAGACTGACAGACAGAACATGAAAAAAAACATTGAGGAGGATGAAGCTGGAGATGACCATCATTCTGCTTGGCAAGAACGACATGGCGGACTTGAACATGCGATCTTTTAATCATGATTATAACACTTGCACTATTTGTGCAGTGCAGTTCACTAACCAGTTATACAAAAAATGTCTAGGTTAAGAGTAAGGTAGAATACTCCAAAACATATCAAGTGAGCATGAAATCCTTTAAAATAATCTTTATTATGTATTTAATGATAATATAAAATAGTACACATGAGGGGCACACAAATGATCCTGCTCATATAATATCTACATGTTAAACATACAGTGTAATGCCATTGATATAAAAAACACTGCAATGGTAGAAACACCTTAGATATGTATGTATTAACAGTTTGGGAGCTAAAAAGAACAAAAAAACATGAAAAACCACTTAAAAATTGTTTTTTTTTTAACAGTCATAATTGTAAGAACAATAATCTTTTCATTTTATTTGTTTATAGAACTTTATTAGGACTTGTTATTTTGCTGTTGATTTTATTGGTACCATTTTGTAATGCATATGACTTTTTTATCATGTTTTATTAGTTTTAAGCAACGATTAACACAAATAGTAATTATGGCATAGTTTTTTTATATTTATTTATTTGATTCATTTATACACTTTGATAGTACAGGTCGTTGCAAATGCGACTTTTTTGTGAGTTGTTCATTTTTTTTTACATGAACCCACTTATATTATTTACAGTGTTATTTTATGATTTTCATTTTTATTTTTTTGTAACACTTAAAAGATTTTTTTTCCTTTTAATACAGTAGTAGTCACCAGTCCCATAAAGCGACATGAAATTGTGATGCTTTTATTGGACAGTTAGCCAATCAGGCCCTACCCACAGCGGGATCTGATTGGTCGGGGGATAAGAAGACACGGAGTCAGTTGTAGAGCCTCTCTGTTCTAATATCAACCATTGGCTCCCAACCATCGCTCAGCAAGGATGCCTATGGGATGACAAAGGGAGCAATCTCCCTTTGTCAGATCCCTCACATGCTGCTGTGACCCTGAGGAATCATTTTCGTAACACGTGCTTGATGTATGGTGGGTGAGCGTAGTTTTATTAATAATGATGTGCGAGCATTAAAATGCTCTGGTACTTGTTCAAGTCAAGCAAATTGGAATGCTAGAGTACTCGGTCCGAGTAACGATCCCAATGTCAGTCTATAGGAAACTTGAGCATTTTTCTGGCGACTCCCCCCGGCGGTCTGCAGAGGGACTTCAAATTGCCCAAATCGATGGGAACAGTGTTCAATTGACATGGGAACTGCATGGGGAAGACCCTTTGAAGCATTTCTGATGCCCAGGTCACTGCTGTCAACAATGTTGTCAGAGCTGTTATGCCACTTTTACGGACTCACAATAAAACATGTAAAAAACTAAACCAAAATGGATTTTCCTGGGAAATATGTTAAGGAACATCCTTTCCAGGGTAATGACTTGTATATAAGGCAAAAAAATGACCAAAACCAAAAATACTCCTCCACACATTGGGCTATGTTTAGTGATGAACGAGTGTGCTCCCCACTGCTCGGTACTTGCTTGAGCACCTCACTGCTCGAGATGCTCGGCACTCGCCGAGTATTTTCGGGGAGCTCGGGTCTCCTCCTCATGTTTGGCGCTCTTTAGATAGCCAATGAACATGCAGGGATTGCCAGCCACTCACTGTAATGCCGTGGCCATGTTGGTTGTATCATTACAGTGATTTGCTGGCAGCATATCGTCCTCGGGTGTATATCAGACATGGCGCCGACATGCTCGTCAATGTCACTCCAGATCAGACAGTGTAGGGAGAGCTGCTTCTGAGCTAGGGAAAGATGTGCTTGTGTATTAGGTAGTGCAGGGAGAAAAAACGTACATTACACATATCCATCTTAACTATTAGTACTTTTGAGGACTAATTCATCTCCAGAGATATCAGGCAGACAGTGTATATAGGCAGGCAGGCAGGGTATATAGCATACTGCAGTGCATATAGTACAAGAGGCTCCATTCCAATTCTGCCTTCTGCTGCTGTTAGATATTTCTATACAAAAGCCCAGGTCTCAGGGGCCAGGAATACTTTTCTTTGGATCTTAATCCTCATTATTTGCATAAAAAAAAATTCCAGAGAACACCATTTTTCTGCGCCATTTGCTTGTTGGCACTGCAGAATACAGCCAGGTAATTTCCATATTACAGCGCTAGAAGTCCAGCTATTTAAAACTGTGTTTTCTCCATCAAAAGGATCACATATACGTTGTCAGAAAATACTGCCATTTCTGGCCTCCATTAAAAAGTTCTTTCAGTGTCTCAGTAAAGCAATTGACACCAGATTGCTGTTCAAACTACTTACCTACAGGCCAGCTATTTGAAACTCTGTTTTCTCCGTCACACGGATCACATATAAGTTCGCTCCAAACTCAGTCATTTGTAGTGAGCATGGAAGATACTGTCCTCCATTTAAAATGGGCAAGGCACGTGGCAAGGGACGGGGAACTGGACGTGATGGTAATGGTGCTTGCAGAGGCCGAGGACAAGATGAAATTGTGCCAAAACAAACACCCAGATCATCTCGCCTGAACTTCTTGTCCCAATTTCTAGGGGACCGCAGCACACCACTATTGAACCCCGAGCAGTGTCAAAAGGTTGTTGGTGGGACAGCGGATAATTCTTCCAGTCACTTAGCCACCACCACCACCACCCTGCCTTCCACACGGTCAAGTCTCAGGACCGAGAGTCTGGACCGCATATTCCTCACCCTGATCCTCCTTCCTCCCACCATACCGAGTACCCAGAGACAACTGATCCCACATTTCGACACTCTGAAGAGGTGTTCACTTTTCCATTTATAGATTCGGGCCTCTAACCAGGTCCACTTGACGTGGGGCAAGAGGAGATCGCATGTAGCGATGCCCAAATATTTGAGCAGCCACGATCACACGAAGGCAATGGTGGGAAAGTGTCACAAGAGGTGGACGATGATGAGTCACATTTGCCAGAAAGTCAGGAGGAGGACCAGGGTGCAGAAATGGAAGACGAGGTGGTGGATAATATAGTAACTGACCCAACCTGGCAGTAGGACATGCAGAGCGAGTACAGCAGCACACAGGGGGGGGAGGCAGAGCACCCCAACAGGCAGGAAGAAGCAGTGTGGTGGCCGCAGACAGAAGGCAGGCAACCGTTCCCCGTAACACCAGCACGAAGAAAGTTGCCAGTACAACTGTTAGGTCTTCCCGAGTCTGGTTGATTTTTAAAGACTCTGCTGATAAGCCCAAAAAGGCCATTTGCACAAACTGCCAGGCCAGCATCAGCAGGGGTGGCAAAACGACCAGCCTAACAACCACCAGCATGATCAGGCACATGGCAGCAAAGCACCCGACTTTGTGGGCCGAACCCCAGGGTTGTGGAACAGTGTCTGCGTGTGGCATCATTGCTTCTTCCGCTGTTGTGCATGCAAGCCAATCCCCTGTCCATGGTGCATGCGAAGATGTCTCCTGCCCTGCACCTGTCATTGCACCCTCTCAAGTAGCAGCATCAGGAATCACGTCCACGTCCTTGTCCAGCGCAGCGTTCAGTTGTCCATACCCAAGTCCTTGGAACGCAAGCACAAATATGTAGTGTGGCCAGCGAACCACAGGCCACACTACTAAATTCTCACATTTCACGACAGCTTGCACTCGAAATGTTGCCTTTTAGGCTTGTGGAGACAGAAGCATTTCGCAACCTAATCGCAGTGGCCGTCCCTCAATACTCGGTCCTCAGCCACCACTATTTCTCTCAGTGTTCTGTCCCCGCATTACCCAAGGGCGTGTCCCAAAACATTAGCCGTGGCCTCAACAATGCAGTTACCGGGAAAGTCCACCTAACCACGGAAACGTGGACAAGTGCTTATCGACAGGGATGGTGCATCGCGCTGACGGCACACTGGGTTATCATAGTGGAAGTCGGGACCCAGTCTGACCTTTGGAGGGAACATGTCCTCCCGACGCCAAAGATTGAGTGCCCTGGGTCAATCCGGGTTGCTCCCACATTCTACAGCTTCAGCACCTCCTCCTCCTCTTCAGCCTCCATCTCCAAAATAACCACATCAGTCACAAGCTGGAAGTACTGTGCTGAAGCTAATATGCTTAGGTGATAAACCGCACAACGCTGAAGAGTTGTGGACAGCTCTAAAAGAGCAGGAAGCTCTTTGGTTGACACCGCTGACCCTACAGCCAGGCATGGTCATGTGTGACAATGGCCCGAACCTGGTGATGGTTCTGAGGTGAGGAGAGCTCACACACGTATCATCCCTGGCCCATGTGCTTAACCTCGTTGTTCAGCGGTTTCACAAATACTACCCAGAGGTGTCGGATCTGCTTGTTAAAGTACGCCACCTGTGTGCCCATTTTAGAAAGTCACCTACAGCTTCCGCCGCCTTGCCGTGTTTCAGCAGCGTTTGCAGCTTCAGGCTCACAAACTGGTGTGTGATGTCCCCATGAGTTGGAAATCTACGCTGCAGATGTTGGGAAGGATTTGTGAGCAGAAGAGGGCAGTTGTCGAGTACCAGCATCAACAAGGCCATTGGTATTCAGTTCAGACTCCACACATTAGACATCAAGAGTGGACATGGATGTCAGACATATGTACCATCCTCCAAAACTTTGTTGACTCCACCAACATGGTGAGCGGCGATGACGCCATAATTAGCGCCACCATCCCGCTTCTCTGTCTTCTGAAACGCTCTCTACTCACAATCAAAGAGGATTCATTGCAGGCGGAGCATGATGAGATGAAGCATGGTACCATACAGGGTGATTACACACAGCCAAGCCTCATCTCATCCCAATGTGGATTGGTTGACAATGGGAAACAGGTGGAGGAGGAAAGACAGGAGCTAGTTTCATGCACTATAGACGGTACTAGCTGCACAGCTGTCATATCATCTGTTCAGAGTGGATGGCCAGAGGACAAAGAGGAGGAGGAGGAGGAGGAGAGCATGGTCAGTCATCCTCTTGGTGAGGACACGGAAGTCTTGCCTGTTAGTAGTCTGGCACGCATGGCTGAGTTTCTGACCCTCGCATTCTCAAAATTTTGGGTGTCAGTCATTACTGGTTGGTGACACTTCTAGACCCACGCTACTAGGAGAACTTTATATCTCTTATTCCAGAGGCGGACAGGTCTACAAAAATGGGGCTGTAGCAGAAGGCCGTTGTGGAACTATTAAAAAAATTCCCAACTGAAAACGCTGGCGGCAGAGCTCACAGTTCATTGGAGGTCAGGCGAGAAAGTCAGAACTTCAATCCAACAGAGGCAGAGGAACACTGTCAAATTTCTGGGAGAATTTTCTCAGCCCCTCCCATCACACAGGTGCTGAGGCGCGGAGTACTCTCACAAGGAGTGCAAAGATTGGGAAGATGCTGAGGGAGTACCTTGCCGACTGTACCAATGTCCTCCATGATGCCTCTGTGCCTTATAATTATTGAGTATCCAAGCTGGATACGTGGAATGAACTGGCTCTCTATGCCTTGGAGGTCCTGGCCTGCCCTGTCACCAGCGTTTTATCAGAGCGGGTTTTTAGTGCTGCTGGTGGAATTATAACTGATAAGCCAATCCGCCTGTCAAATGAAAATGCTGACAGACTGACGCTTATAAAAATCAGCAAGGGCTGGATTGGGCCAGACTTCTCAACATTACCGAATGATAGCAGCGTATCATAAACTCAAATCCATTGTCTTTTCTTGGGAGGTGTATTCCCATGCACCTTTTCACACCCACACATGGGCATACTCTTCCTGATTTTGGCTATTTGGGCTTGTCCTCCTCCATCTTCTCATCCTCCACCACCATATCACCAGGGTGACCGTGGTCAATGATACAACACCCACATAATTTTTTTAAAGGGTGTTTATGAAGCCCTTATTTTTTTTTTTATAAAGTATTCTCCTGTATACCCCTCAGGGATAAATGTTTGTCAGCCTATACCCTTCTGCATGGGCATTACAAGTATAGGAGGCCCGCTCCTTTCTAATGGGAACATTTTTTATGAGGCCCTCCTCCACGTCTCTTCCAAGGAGCATTGAAGTGTCTCCAAATTTTGGGCAGCCCTTACATTCACTGCATAGGCCAACACTATGGGAGACTCTCTCCTTTCTAATGCAAATTTGTTGTTACTGTGGCCCTGCTCTATGTGTCTTTAAATTCTTATTGGGGTTTTCCTAAAATTGTTCAGCCTTTGGACTCACTGCATACCCTATAACTGTATAGCAGACCCTCTACTTTCTAAAGGGAACATGTCGTACTTGTTACTGTGGCCCTGCTCTATGTGTCTTTAAATTCTTAGTGTGGCTTTTCCTAAAATTGTTCAGCCATTGGACTCACTGCATACCCTATAACTGTATAGCAGACCCTCTCCATTCAAATGGGAACCTGTCGTACTTGCATACCCTATAACTGTATAGCAGACTCTCTTCTTTTTAATGGTAACCTGTCGTACTTGTTACTGAGGCACTGCTCTACCTGTCTTTAAATTCTTAGTGGAGTTTTTCCTAAAATTGGTCAGCCGTTGGGCTCACTGCATACCCTATAACTGTATAGCAGACTCTCTCCTTTCTACTGGGAATTTGTCATTACTGTGGCCCTGCTCTATGTGTCTTTAAATTCTTAGTGGGGTTTTTCCTAAAATTGGTCAGCCGTTGGACTCACTGCATACCGTATAACTGACCCTCTCCTTTCTAATAGGAACATGTCGTACTTATTAAGGTGGCCCTGATCTATGTGTCTTTAAATTCTTAGTGGGGCTTTTCCTAAAATTGCTTAGCCTTTGGACTCACTGCATACCCTATAACTGTAGAGCAGATCCTCTCCTTTCTAATGGGAACATGTAGTTCTTGTTACTGTGGCCATGCTCTATGTGTCTTTTAATTCTTGGTGGGATTTTTCCTAAAATTGGTCAGCAGTTGGACTCACTGCATACCCTATAACTGTATATTAGACCCTCTCCTTTCTAATGGGCATTTGTCGTTACTGTGGCCCTGCTCTATGTGTGCACCAGGACACGGCCGGCCCCCTTTTGTTAGAAGGAGGTAACACAGGTGCAGAATGCTGATGAACAATCGCCCTCACCCTCTCTCACTGGAGGGGCGATTGCCTAGCACTAAAACTGCACACAGATGAAACTTGCAGTAGGGTGCAATTCACACACTCACGGCACCGTGCCTAGCCAGCATCCTATTAACCGCCCCTACTATTCGACTAGGTGGGATGCCCGGCACCCTATCCGTGCATCGCAGAGCTGTGAAGCCCCCACTCACAAGGTCACCATTACTGGGCTTGGCTGTGCCCTGGCAGATAAAAAAAGTGCAAAAAATATCATATGAGGTATTAGTTGATATTTTGGCCAAAATACATAAGCTCGCAACCCATCGTCAAGGGTCCTCACGGTTTTGCCTGTCCCTACTCTAATATTAAAAACAGACAGCATAGCCAGAACAATAGACAGAATTTTAGAAAATAGCAAAAGGCAATGGTACTCACCAGCCAAGGTTTCAAGAAAAAATGCCCACCAGGACACGGCCCGCCCCCTTTTGTTAGAAGGAGGTAACACAGGTGCAGAATGCTGATGAACAATCGCCCTCACCCACTCTCACTGGAGGGGCGATTGCCTAGCACTAAAACTGCACACAGATGAAACTTGCAGTAGGGTGCAATTCACACACTCACGGCACCTTGGCTGGTGAGTACCATTGCCTTTTGCTATTTTCTAAAATTCTGTCTATTGTTCTGGCTATGCTGTCTGTTTTAAATATTAGAGTAGGGACTCGCAAAACCGTGAGGCGGTTAATAGGATGCTGGCTAGTCACGGTGCCGTGAGTGTGTGATTTGCACCCTACTGAAAGTTTCATCTGTGTGCAGTTTTAGTGCTTTGCAATCGCCCCTCCAGTGAGAGTGGGTGAGGGCGATTGTTCATCAGCATTCTGCACCTGTGTTACCTCCTTCTAACAAAAGGGGGCCGGCCGTGTCCTGGTGTGCATTTTTTCTTGAAACCTTGGCTGGTGAGTACCATTGCATTTTGCTATTTTCTAAAATCCTGCTCTATGTGTATTTAAATACTTAGTGTGGTTTTTCCTAAAATTTGTCAGCCATTGGACACACTGCATACCCTATAACTGTGTAGCCGTCTCTCTCCTTTCTAATGGGAATTTGCCGTTACTGTGGCCCTGCTCTATGTGTCTTTAAATTCTTTAAAATTTTGGCAGACCTTGCAGTCACAGTATGGGCATTACCACTATAGGAGACCCTCCTCTTTATAATGGGAACAATTTTTTTTACTGACACTCTCCTCTATGTCTCTTCAAAGGGGTATTGGGTTGCGTCCAAATTTTTGGCAGCCCTTGCAGTCACTGGATACGCAATAACAGTATAGGAGACCCACTTGTTAATAATGGGAACAACAAAGCATAGCCGGCTGATGGCTCTCTAACAATAGCTAGGGCCGAATGCTGGCCTTTTAAGAATAGTGAGATTCATCTGATGGCCCTATAAAAATAGGCTTTATGACTTTCAGAGTCCCTCCATCATAAATAAACCAGGAAGTGTCTGATGATGTGTCACACACCACATTGCCAGATAAGGTTGTAAAATGTTAAATGACATTTCCCGGTGAATGCATTTGTCTTAAAAAATAACGTAAAAAGAACAAAACAATAGGATCTTTCTTTAGTATAAAAAACAGAGTCACCAATTTATCAACAATGTAATCACATTGTTCAGCGCATGTACCTCCTCCTCCATCTCCGAAATGACCACATCAGTCACAAGCTGACAGCACTGCAGCACTGCCTTGACCAAGCGGCAACAGGCTGTGCTGAAGATAACATACTTAATGCTTAATTGACAAACCGACCAGCGGTGTAGAGTTGTTGAAAGCAGTAACACAGCAGCCTGATCTGTGACTCTCACCGCTGCACATACAGCCAGGCATGACCATGTGTGAAAATGGGCGGAACCTGGTTACGGAGAAATGACACCCAGAGTAGATATGGTTTCCCTCTATGCCAGTCCTTTCACCGAGCTAAAGAATATGTCTGTGGTGAAATACAACTCAGCAAAAAAAGCTGTGGAATGGCTCCGTACCATTCCTGGTCACATTCACCTGTTCACATGTTTTTGGTTAGGCTGTCCTTCCCAGTAAGTGCACTGGCAGGGCACGGGTAATGTTGTGGGACCCGTGCTTGTGGAAGGCGAAGACGACACCCGTAGAAACAGTGGCGGCTGGGGACCAAGTATGGACAACCGGCCGCAACTGGCATGAGGTTGTGAAAAGCTTCTTCCTCCACGAGCCTAAAAGGCCATATTTCAAGTGCAAACAGCTGCCCACAAATCTGGCAGTTTAGTGTTACGGCCTTTGGGTGGGTGGCTGGCTTCATACTTGCTCTTGCATTCCAAGTAACAGAAAACTAAGCAGATGGTGATCTCTATCATCATCATGGTCTCACTTTGGCACTTTGAATTCTCCTGAAGGAGAAGCCAGGGCCTGCCGCAGGAGTGTCCGGTTCTCTGATGGGCCCATCCAATCCTGCCAAGAAGCAGCCCGGGCTAAGAAAAGTGTGGGGGAGGGTTCCCGGACACTCTATAGCTGCTTTTTTAATGTGGATCGGACATGCTTATGCATGTTATTTCTTAAACCGCATTACAGATCAGGTTATTGTCCTACTCTGTATTCATGAAATTAAGTGCGCAAAGAAAGATGTTTGTGTGTCAAAGCACCACCAACAAGTGAAAGTTGATGTTGGATGGGCTGCAACAAGCTGCATTAGAGGACTTCCTGGGAGAAATGACACCCAGGGTAGATACGGTTTCCCTCTCTGCCAGTCCTTTCACCAAGCTAAATACAACTCTCATCAAAAAAAGCTGTGGAGTGGCTCCGTACCGTTCCTGGCCACATTCACCTGTCCACGTGTTTGTGGTTAGGCGGTCCTTCCCAGTAAGTTCACTGGGGAGGGGACGGGTAATGTTGTGGGACCTGTGCTTGTCAAAGGCAGAGACGATACCGGAAGAAATAGTGGCGGCTGGGGACTGAGTATGGACACCCAGCCGCCGCCGGCATGCGGTTATGAAAATCTTCCGCCTCCACGAGCCTAAAAGGTCACATTTCAAGTGCAAGCAGCTGTCAAAAAATTGGCAGCATAGTATTGCAGCCTGTGGGTGGGTGGTTGGCTGGCTGCATACTTGCACTTGCATTCGAAGGAATGGGGTAGGGACAACGGATCGCTGCACTGCCCCCAGTACCAATAGCGAATTTATCCCCAATTTCCTTCTTAGGAATTGTATTTGGTCGACTGAGTGGCTGCCCAAATACATTAGTTTCTCACAATGGAGCTGAATATTGAGTGGGAGTAGGTGCAAGTTTCTCCAGCCTGTTAGATATCAGAGGGTGAACGGCAGCACATTGGAACAGTGGTTAGCAATGAAGCCTTGCAGCACTGGGATCCTGGGTACAAATTCCAGCAAGAACAACATCGGCAATGATTTTTTATGTTCTCCCTGTGTTTGTGTGAGTTTCCACCTCAGTAAAAATGCAGCCATAGAGTGTTCGAGAACCTTCCCACACACTTTTCTTAGCAAGGACTGCTTCTTAGCAGGGTTGGACGGTCCCACCAGAGAATCCTCAGGTAGGCCCTGGCTTCTCCATCAGGAGAGTTCATGATAGCGGAAACTTTGCAACTGCTATGGGGCTCTTGTTCGTGGGAGAAAGGTTAGCACTCGGAATCAAATCCTCTGTTGGGCCCAATGTTTTTCAGTCTGAAACTGCTTCTCAGTGGGAGTTGTATTTCACCACAGCCATATTCTTTAGATCGGTAAAAGGACTGGCATAGAGGGTAACCGTATTTACTCTGGCTGTTATTTCTCCGCCACCAGGTTCCACTCATTGTCGCACACGACCATGCCTGACTGTAGGGTCAGCAGTGTCAGCCATAGATCTGCCTGCTCTTTCAGAACTGTCCACAACACTTCAGCGTTGTGTGATTTGACACCTAAGCATATTAGCCTCAGCACAACCTGTTGCCGCTTGGATGAGGTAGTGCTGCAGTGCTTCCAGCTTGCGACTGATGTGGTTATCTCAGAGATGGAGGATGAAAAGGAAGAGGAGGAGGTGCAGGAGTTGTAGAATTTGTGGCAGCCCTGGTTGACCCAGTGCCCACAATCCTTGGTGTCGGGAGGATGTGTTCCATCCCTTAGTCCGACTGGGTCCCTGCTTCCACGATATTAATCCAGTGTGCCATCAGCGAGATGTACCGTCCCTGCCACAAGCACTTGTCCACGTGTCCGTGGTTAGTTGGACTTTCCCAGTTACTGTGTTGTTGAGGGAATCTAATATTGTGGGACATGTGATTGTGTAATGAGGGGATGGCACACCGGGAGAAATAGTGACGGCTGGGGACCGAGTACCGAGGGACGGCCGCAGCCATCAGGTTGCGGAGAGCATCCATCTCCATGAGCCTAAAAGGCAACATTTCGAATGCAAGCATTCGCGAAATGTGTGAATTTAGTAGTGTTGCCTGAGGGGCATTGGCTGCGTATTTGTGCTTGAATTCCAAGGACTGGGGTATGGATAACTGAACGCTGCGCTGGGAGAAAGACATGGACGTGCGTGATGATGGTGCTACTTGAGAGTGTGCAACGATAGGTGCACCGTGGGAGGATTCTTCGCATACACCATGGAAAGGGGATTGGCTTGAACGCACAACAGTGGAAGAAGCAGTGGTGCCACCCGCAGACACTTTTGCTAGACCCTGGGGTTTGGCCCACTTAGTCAGGTTCTTTGCTGCTATGTTCCTGATCATGCAGGTGGTGGGCAGGCTGCTAGTTTTGCTACCCCTGCTGATGGTGGCCTGGAAGGTGGTGCAAATGGCCTTTTTAGGGTTATCGACAAAGTCTTTAAAAAACAACCAGACTCGGGAAGACCTAGCATTTGTACTGGCAACTTCCGTCATGTTGGCTTTATGAGGAATGCTTTCCCACCTTGTGTCTGCGGCCACCACACTGCTTCTTCCTACCTGTTGTGGTGCTAAGCCTCCCACCCCCAGTGTGGGGCTGTGCAAACTCTCTATCTTCCTCTGCCAGGTTGGGTCAGTTACTATATCATCCACCACCTCATCTTCCACTTCCTCACTCTGGTCCTCCTCCTGACAGTCAGGCAATTGTGTCTCATCATCTTCATCCACCTCTTGCGACAGTAATTGCTCTTTACCACTGTCGCCTTCATGTAACTGTGTCTGCTCAAATATTTGGGCATCACTACACGCGTTCTCCTCTTGACTTGCTTGACGCTGGCCGGGCGAGAGGCCCAAATCTACAAATGGAAAAGTGAACTGAATGCCCAAGTGTGCGATCAGTTGTCTCTGGGCACTTGGCATGGTGGGAGGAAGGAGGATCAGGGTGAGGAATATGCGGTCCAGACTCATGGCTACTGAGACTTGACCGTGTGGATGACAGGGTGGAGGTGGTGGTGGCAAAGTGACTGGAAGCATTATCTGCTACTGCTATCCAACCAACAACCTTTTGACGCTGTTCAATAGTGGTGCTCTGCGTCCCCTATTATATGGGACAGGAAGTTTGAACAACAAGATGTGGGTGTTTGTTGTGGCACAATTTCAGCTTGCCCATGGCCACGTCGTCGGCCCCTGCATGCACCATCATGTCCAGTTGCCCGTCCCTTGCCACGCATATTGCCCATTTTAAATGGAGGACAATACTTTCCACGTTCATGAGTAATGGCTGATTTTGGAACGCAGTTATGTGTTATAGGTCTGACAGAAAACCATGATTTTAATAGTAGGTCTGTAATTTACTAATATTATTCTACACAGAGACCTAGCGTGAATAGCTTGACCAACACTGCAACAAAATGGAAGGCAGAAATGGCTGATTTTGGAACACTGTAATATATGGTATCTCTGACAGAGAAGTCATCAAGCAAAAGGTAGCTACTTTGAAGAACATAGAATATAAGACATATTTTCAGTTGTTTCACACTTTTTTGTTAAATATACAATTCCACATGTGTTAATTCATAGTTTTGATGCTTTCAGTGTGAATGTACAATTTTCATAGTCATGAAAATACAGAAAAATCTTTAAATGAGAAGGTGTGTCCAAACTTTTGGTCTGTACTGTATATATGGGAATACCTATACTAACAGGACATTCAATGGACCCTCTTGTGCTGTATCTTACACTGCAGTCTGCCACATACCTTGCCTACCTCCTGTCTAACACTGATTATATGCAGTTGGATTAGTCCTCACAAGGATTGTTAGTTCAGATGGATATAGATATATGTTGTGGAATACCTAGACTAACAGGACATTCAAGGGACCCTCTTGCACTATATGCGCTGCAGTCTGCCACATACAGTTGTTAGAACCCTCCTGTTAGTTCTTTTTCTATATTGTTGGTCATATGACTTTCTGCCTATATAATCCAGCTCCGCCCTTCTGGCCTTGCTGGACTTCAGTGTTACATTTACTCTTAAGCTAGCCAGGTGCCTTGTACCTAACTCTGTAGTTTGCTTGGTCGTTTGACCACTAGTACTTTTTGTTTGTTTGTCTTTGCTCTGCTACAATTTCTGCTAGGAGGTGTCCAACTATATCCCAGTCCTTAGTTCTTGTAGGGACCCCTTCCTTATATCTATAGGTCTGCGTTCAGACTAGCCGAGGACTTAGGCGGGTCTGTTCACAAGGAACAGGTCCCTCGCTGCATCGTAAGGAAACAGCTTAGTCCTATTGTAGGGACAGTTTTCCTTTCTTTCCTTAGTGCATGTAGCAGTTCATAACAGTAAGTCCAGCCCAAAATAAAACACTCTAAGGAAAGTTATCCAGATTTCAGCATGGTGTCGGTTCAGGAGTTGGCTCAACGCCTGCAGGGACTGTCTTTGGAGGTGGCCGAGCTCCAGCAACACGTGAGTAGCTGTCCTGGAGCGCATTTTGTCGAACCGAAGGTAGGACTGCCTTATTTTTTTTTATGGTAAACAGCAAGATTTTTTTTCCTTTAAAACGCTTGTTTATTATATTTTCGTTTAAGACCCAGATCCTCGGGGAATGAATCACATCGCATTGGGTTTATAATGTCACTTTTGCGTAAAGAACCACAGGGATGGGCCTTTTATCTACAACCTATTGATCCATGTTTTAGATCAGTGGAAGATTTTTTTTCTGCTATGGGGTTGTTGTATGATGATCCTGATCGAGTCTCATCTGCTGAAACGGAATTAAGACGTTTGAAGCAGGGATCAGGTGATGTGGAAAATTATTGTACATACTTCAGAAGATGGTCGGCCGAAGTGGAATGGAATGACTCAGCATTAAAATGTCTGTTTCTTGCTGGTCTATGTGAAAGGGTTAAGGATCTGCTGATTGCCTTCCCAAAACCTGGAACCTTGCAGGAGGCAATGCAATTAGCTATACCTGTGGACAGGAGACAGCGTGCTAGGATTATTGATGAGAAATCTACTGCTATGGCAGCTCCTAGTTTTCAGAGGGTCTGCTCAGAAGGTGGAGAACCGATGGAGACTGGGGCGATGTCACCCCACTCTCAGGAAAAAGACCGCAGGTTTGCTAAGGGATTGTGTTTTTATTGCGGTAAATCTGATCACTTTATTAAGAACTGTGTGCTTCGCTTGAACAAAGAAAAAAAAAAAAGATGTCAGTTACGCCCGTATAGCTTGTTTAAACTCAAAAGGAGTATTTCTTTCTGGAAGCACCTCATTCCTGGAGGAGTTGATTGAATTTCGGGTATTTGTGGATTGTGGTTCTACACTCATTGTGATTGATAAGGGATTTTTGGAAAAATTTAAATTAGAATCCAAATTTTTGTCATCTCCTATTTCTGTGGTTGCTGTTGATGGCTCTCCCTTGAAATGTATTACTCACAAGGTTTTTGAATATCCCCTCACCATTAATGGTATTCACCAAGAGATTTTGGATTTGGCGGTATTAAATAATTTGCCTTCTCCAGTGGTTTTGGGGTTACCTTGGTTAAAATTGCACAATCCTGTACTGGACTGGTCTACCCATGAAATTAAGTCTTGGAGTCCTAAATGTCATGATAAATGTTGTAATGGTCGCATTGCTGCTGTGGAAAGAAGGGAATTACCTGTACCTATTCAGGATTTTTGGAAGTTTTTTTCTGAGGAGGAGTCGCAAGTTTTGCCTCCTCATAGGGACTATGATTGCACCATTGAGTTTGTTCCTGGAGCTACTCTTCCCAAGAGTCGCTTATTTAATCTGACTATCTCGGAGAGAAAGGCCTTGGAGGAGTACATAGAGACTATCCTGGCTGCCGGTCACATTAGACCTTCTATGTCTCCTGTGGCTGTTGGATTATTTTTTGTAAAAAAAAAGGACGGCGGTTTACGTCCATGTCTGGACTTTCGCGAAATTAATAAAATTACCGTACGCAATTCCTACCCTCTGCCATTAATTCCTGACTTGTTCAACCAGTTAGTGGGGGCCAAGTGGTTCTCTAAAATTGATCTCCGGGGGGCATACAATTTGTTACATATGAAGGAAGGTGATGACTGGAAAACTGCTTTTAACACTCCAGTGGGTCATTTTGAGCATCTGGTTATGCCTTTTTGTCTTACCAATTCACCAGCGTTTTTTCAGAACCTTATTAATGACATCCTAAGACCGTTGATTGGTAAGAATGTGGTGGTGTATTTGGATGACATTTTGATTTATTCGCCGGATCTGGAGTCTCATTGGCAGAGCATACGTGAGATATTGCAGTTGTTAAGTGACAATTCACTTTTTGCTAAGCTGGAGAAATGTGAGTTCGCTGTGCAGAGAATTAGTTTTTTGGGCTACATTATCTCCAGCGAGGGCTTTGAGATGGACCCGGTGAAGGTTCAGGCTGTGCAGGAATGGCCTAGGCCTATTGATTTGAAATCAATACAGATATTTTTGGGTTTCGCCAATTATTACAGAAAACTCATTAAGAATTTTTCTATAACTTTTAAGCCGCTGACCGATCTCACCTGGAAAGGTGCGAATACGGTTCAGTGGACTACGGAGGCCATTGAAGCTTTTGTGTATCTCAAGGAGAGGTTCAGTTCTGCCCCCATCCTTATGCAGCCTGATGAGACCCAGGCTTTTTTGGTCGAGGTTGATGCTTCTTCGATGGAGGTCGGGGCTGTTTTGTCTCAGGAAAGCAAGGATGGAGTACATCCCTGTGCCATTTTTTCAAAAAAAAATTTCTGAGACCGAACTTAATTACGATGTTGGTAATCGGGAATTGCTGGCTATTAAACTCGCATTTGAACACTGGCGTCACCTCTTGGAAGGTGCTAAATTTCCCATTCAGGTTTTCACTGATCATAAGAATCTGATTATCTTGATGCTGCCAAGCGCTTGAATGCCCGTCAGGCTAGGTGGGCACTTTTTTTTTCGCGGTATAATTTTTCTGTTACTTACATCCCGGGTATCAAGAATGTAAAAGCTGATGCTTTATCTCGCAGCTTTTCTCCCATGGTTGGTACCGAGGAGGAGGAGAGCATTTTACAGGAAGGTGTTGTGATAGCAGAATTGGTCTCCGTTTTGGAAGATGGGAATCTGAAAGCCCAGGAGGATGCCCCATCTAACACTCCCCATGGGAGGTTGTTTGTGCCTAGGACCTTTAGGAGAGATTTGTTTGTTGAGTGTCATGAGTCTCGGTTGGCAGGTCATCCAGGAATTTCTGAGACTAAGAGACTTGTAGGTCGCAGTTTTTGGTGGCCTGGGTGGCAGAAGGAAGTCATTAAGTGGGTGCGTCAATGTACTGTGTGTGCTAGATCTAAGTCTTCACATGCTCCTGCTGCGGGGTTGCTTTGCCCTCTCGAGGTTCCTAGTGAGCCTTGGACGCATCTTGCTATGGATTTTATTACTGACCTTCCTGCCTCTGAGGGTTTCACTTTCATCTGGATGGTCGTGGACCATTTTAGTAAGATGTGTCACTTGGTTCCTTTCATCAAACTGCCCTGCGCTAATACACTCGCTAAGGCTTTTGTTAAGGAAATTGTCAGACTCCATGGCGTTCCTACCGACATTGTTTCCGATAGGGGACCTCAGTTCGTGGCTCGCTTTTGGCGTGCCTTTTGTGACAGGTTGGGAGTTCATTTGTCATTTTCATCTGGATATCATCCTGAGTCTAGTGGACAGACAGAAAGAAAGAACCAGGATGTTGAACAGTTTTTGCGTTGTTTTGTGGCTGACAATCAAGAGGGGTGGTCTGAGTTTCTGCCACTTGCTGAATTTGCTCTTAACAATCATACATCCTCTTCTGCTGGGTGTTCTCCTTTTTTTTGCTGTACTGGGAGACATCCGTCGTTTGGGTCATTCTCCAAATTGGTATTGGCTGTGCCGGAGGAGGAGAATTTTTCCAGTGATTTGGAGAGAGTTTGGACTGATGTATGTTGTAACCTTCAAGAGGCTAACGAAAAATCTAAGAGGTACTTTGACAGGAAACGTCAAGAGGTTTTGTTTACGGTTGGTGACATGGTTTGGTTGTCCCCTAAGAATCTGCAGTTGAGGATTCCTTCTAAGAAATTGGGTACGAAATTTGTAGGGCCGTTTAAGGTACTTCAGGTAGTTAACCAATATGCTGTTAGGTTGGAGCTTTCCACCTCCTGGAAGGTTAATCCGGTGTTTCATGTTTCCTTATTGAAAAAAGCTGAGGTTTTGGATAGGGACACCACTGTCTCTATTCCTCCGGTGGTGGAAGACGGTGAATATGAAATTTATCGCATTCTTAATTCTAGATGGCATAGAGGGAGATTGCAGTATCTCGTCGCTTGGAAAGGTTTCGGTCCCGAGGATAACTCCTGTGTAAAGGCGGATGATGTCTCTGCTCCTAGACTTATCAGAGCGTTTCACAGGAGGTTTCCTGATAAACCTGGGCCTGGAGGATCCGGAGGATCCTCATAGAAGAGGTGGTACTGTTAGAACCCTCTTGTTAGTTCTTTTTCTATTTTGTTGGTCACATGACTTTCTGCCTATATAATCCAGCTCCGCCCTTCTGGCCTTGCTGGACTTCAGTGTTACATTTAATCTTAAACTAGCCAGGTGCCTTGTACCTAACTCTGTAGTTTGCTTGGTCTTTTGACCACTAGTACTTTTTGTTTGTTTGTCTTTGCTCTGCTACAATTTCTGCTAGGAGGTGTCCAACTATATCCCAGTCCTTAGTTCTTGTAGGGACCCCTTCCTTATATCTATAGGTCTGCGTTCAGACTAGCCGAGGACTTAGGCGGGTCTGTTCACAAGGAACAGGTCCCCCGCTGCATCATAGGGAATCAGCTTAGTCCTATTGTAGGGACAGTTTTCCTTTCTTTCCTTAGTGCTTGTAGCAGTTCATAACAACAGTGCCTGCTTGCCTGCCTAACTCCTGCTATCACCACAGAATATTTGCAGCTTGATTAGTCCTCAGAAGGACTGTTAGTTCAGAAGGAAATATACACTGCTCAAAAAATTAAAGGGAACACTCAAATAACACATCCTAGATCTGAATGAATGAAATATTCTCATTGAATACTTTGTTCTGTACAAAGTTGAATGTGCTGACAACAAAATCACACAAAAATCATCAATGGAAATCAAATTTATTAACCAATAAAGGCCTGGATCCAACTTTGATTTAATGTCTTTAAAACAAGTCAAAATGAGGCTCAGTATTGTTTGTGGCCTCCACGTGCCTGTATGAGCTCCCTACAATGCCTGGGCATGCTCCTGATAAGGTTGCAGATGGTCTCCTGTGGGATCTCCTCCAGGATGGCACATCAATGCGAGCTGTGGCCAGAAGGTTTGCTGTGTCTGTCAGCGTAGTGTCCAGAGGCTGGAGGTGCTACCAGGAAACATGCCAGTAAACCAGGAGATGTGGAAGGGGCCGTAGGAGGTCAACAACCCAGCAGCAGGACCGCTACTAGAGATGAGCGTTGTTCTACTCGAACTGTTCGCCAATCTCAAATTCGAGCTGTTTTGGGCGGTGTTCGAGCCGGTCGGCGAACACGAACAATTTGAGAAAAATTCGGCTGTTCGAGGTTATGTTCGATAACTGTTCGTGCACCAAAATCATAACTGGATTTTTTCTCAGTAATGATGAAAATTAATGTTAATACGCAGTTTGAGTGTACAGCGGGGCGGGGGGAGGGGCAGGGGATGGATCTCTGCAGGAACAATGAAGATCTCCATTTTTTTTTCTCTCTCCCGCATTTGCAGTGGGGAGGTGCAATCTGTCAGCCTATCAGCAGCGCACACACGGAGCGAAGTGCTTTTTTTCACACAAGCAAGGGCATGTGTGATTGGCAGTGTATGTCACATGTCCTTGCCCTATAAGACCAAGCCATTTTCCCCGTCGCCACCATTTTCTCACTGCTGCAGCTGCGTGTTAGACGGCACCGCTGTTGCTGTGTGCGCTATACCTTGTTAATTTCAAGCCAATTTTCGCACAAATATACAGATAGCTTGGGAGTAGGGAATAGTTGTGATTGCAGTCCTTTTAAGGACTAGGTTACAGCATTTCCTACGACTTTTATCAGGCAGGTCTGTGCTCTTAAATAGATAGATTGTGGGAGTAAAGACTAATTGTAATTGGAGTCCTTTTCAGGACTAGGTTACATCAGTTCCTATCAGTTTTTGCCAGGCAGGTCTGTGCCAGTGCTGTGCAAGTTTTTTTCACAGCATTTGGCTGAATCTAGCAAAGCTAATCCTTTTTGGCCTATTGCAGAGTGTGTTAGTCAGTGGAGTAGCCTATCTGTGTTGCAAGATATACCACCTGTGTATAGAATACCAATTTTTTTACTGCACCTAGTGAAGTAAAATCTTTTGGGCATAGCATCATTCTATTAGTCCATCTATACTGACCTCCATCAGGTTGCAAACTGAATATAATTTTTTTCTGCATCTAGCTCTGAAAAAATATTTGGGCTTCTAGCAGTGTGTGGGACTTGGTCTATTAGTCCATCTATACTGACCTCCATCAGGTTGCAAATTAAAAATAATTTTTTTCTTCATTTAGCTCTGAAAAAATATTTGGGCTTCTAGCAGTGTGTGGGACTTGTTCTATTAGTCCTTCTATACTGACCTCCAGCAGGTTGCAAATTGAATATAATTTTTTTCTGCATCTAGCTCTGAAAAAATATTTGGGCTTCTAGCAGTGTGTGGGACTTGGTCTATTAGTCCATCTATACTGACCTCCATCAGGTTGCAAATTAAAAATAATTTTTTTCTGCATCTAGCTCTGAAAAAATATTTGGGCTTCTAGCAGTGTGTGGGACTTGGTCTATTAGTCCATCTATACTGACCTCCATCAGGTTGCAAATTAAAAATAATTTTTTTCTTCATTTATCTCTGAAAAAATATTTGGGCTTCTAGCAGCGTGTGGGACTTGTTCTATTAGTCCATCTATACTGACCTCCATCAGGTTGCAAATTAAAAATATTTTTTTTCTGCATCTAGCTCTGAAAAAATATTTGGGCTTCTAGCAGTGTGTGGGACTTGGTCTATTAGTCCATCTATACTGACCTCCATCAGGTTGCAAATTAAAAATAATTTTTTTCTGCATCTAGCTCTGAAAAAATATTTGGGCTTCTAGCAGTGTGTGGGACTTGGTCTATTAGTCCATCTATACTGACCTCCATCAGGTTGCAAATTGAATAAAAAAAATTTCTGCATCTAGCTCTGAAAAAATATTTGGGCTTCTAGCGGTGTGTGGGACTTGGTCTATTAGTCCATCTATACTGACCTCCATCAGGTTGCAAATTAAAAATATTTTTTTTCTGCATCTAGCTCTGAAAAAATATTTGGGCTTCTAGCAGTGTGTGGGACTTGGTCTATTAGTCCATCTATACTGACCTCCATCAGGTTGCAAATTAAAAATAATTTTTTTCTGCATCTAGCTCTGAAAAAATATTTGGGCTTCTAGCGGTGTGTGGGACTTGGTCTATTAGTCCATCTATACTGACCTCCATCAGGTTGCAAATTAAAAATAATTTTTTTCTGCATCTAGTTCTGAAAAAATATTTGGGCTTCTAGCAGTGTGTGGGACTTGGTCTATTAGTCCATCTATACTGACCTCCATCAGGTTGCAAATTGAATAAAAAAATTTTCTGCATCTAGCTCTGAAAAAATATTTGGGCTTCTAGCGGTGTGTGGGACTTGGTCTATTAGTCCATCTATACTGACCTCCATCAGGTTGCAAATTAAAAATAATTTTTTTCTGCATCTAACCCAGCCAATAGTTTTGGCCTAATACCACAGTTTGGCCACTCAGCTCTGCTCGGTTACCATCCATTGTTTTTTTGCGCAAACAACTCCAGAGTTGTGAATTAGTTAACCACCAAAATGAGTGGAAAAAGGCCTGCTGCTGGTGGAAAGGGGAATAGGCGTGTTGGGAAGGGGAAAAAAGGTTGTGTCCGTGGGGTAGGTGCAGAAGAAAGACCATCTTCCAGCCAAACTAAAATGTCTACTTCTTTTAGCGGACAATGTGATAAGATCCCTTTCTTACGGCCACGCCAATCGCTACAAATTCCAGATGAGGCACAAAAACAGCAGGTGCTTCAACGGATATCAAGTGCTCCTTTAAGTGGGCTCTCCTCCACATCAACTTCAACATCACAAATACTCCAGTCCTCAAAGGTGTCACCCAAATCGCACTTGCTTCCTCACAGCTCCCAAATCTCCAGCTGCCCGTCTGAGTATGAGGTAGAACAGATGGTTGAGTCTGCAGAGCTGTTTACTCATACTATAGCCTGGGAATCAGAGGTCGACTCCAGCGCTTCTGTGAATCCAGACGAGGAAATGATCTGCACTGATGCCCAGAATCTTTATGAGTCGGATCCAGGACCAGACGCAGAAGGTTCTGACCATAATGTAGACTCTCATTCCCAAACTGTAACTCCTGTTGGTGGAGACAATGAGGAAGACGATGATAAGACTCAAATACCTGATTGGAGCGACAACTTTAGTTTTTTGTCAGGGCAGGAACAGGTTGGCTCTGAGGACGACGGGTGTGATAACGCACAGGGTGATGATGATGAGGTCGGAGATCCCACTTACTGTCAACCCACAGTCAGCCAAGAGATGAGGTCAGCAGAGGAGGTGGAGGAAGATGCTAGTGACGACGAGGTCAGGTTGCGCCTTCCTGGACAGAGACGTAGTACTGGAAGCACGTCAACAACTGCATCCTCAAACACAACTCTGCCTCTCACCACAAGTCGTGGTGGCTCTTCAGGTCGCATGGGTGCTAAGCCTTGCATAGCCTGGGCATTTTTTCAGATCGATAAAGATGACCCAACTCGTGTTATCTGTAACATTTGTCAGCAAAAGCTAAGTAGAGGCCAAAAAATACATAGTTTGAGTACTTCATGCATGAACCGGCACATGGACATGAAGCATAAGTTGCAGTGGGAAGCTCAGTGTGCTACAATGCGGTCTAGCCGGCCGGGCCAACCACCGTCTGCCATATCTTGTGCATCCGCGGCCTCTTCATCCTCTGTGACTGGGGGGACAGCAGTCACACCTGTTTTGGGGCGCAGACCTGCCACCTCTTTACCCGCAACAGCCAGCGTGATTGGCAGGTCATCATTTTCTTTGGAGGTGGTAACACCAGCTGGTCTTGAGCGCTGTCCGACATCGATAGCACCACCTTTGGATCAAGGCAACCTAACATGTCCGCCTGCATCTTCCTCACAGACCGGCAGTTTGCCGGGGACACCCTTATCAACCCCGTCTAAGCACAATAGCCAGCCCTCGGTCCCTCAGATGTGGACAAGTAAAAGACCATTTCCTCCTAGCGATGAGAAAGCTAAGAGGTTGAATTTCACCATCTGCAAGCTCTTGGCTACAGAAATGCTGCCTTTCCGCCTGGTGGACACAGAGGATTTTCGAGACCTTATGTCCGTCGCAGTGCCCCAGTACCAGATGCCCAGTCGGCACTACTTCTCAAAGAAAGGTGTGCCTGCGCTCCACCAGCATGTCGCACACAACATCACCGCTTCTTTGAGAAACTCTGTGTGTGACAGGGTGCATTTCACCACAGACACTTGGACGAGTAGGCATGGACAGGGGCGTTACATGTCGCTGACTGGGCACTGGGTAACTATGGTGACAACAGGACAAGGGGCTGCTGTCCAAGTCTTGCCGTCCCCACGAGTTGTGCGTCAATCCTCTTTATGTCATTTTTCCTCCACTGCTTCTGCCTCCTCAACCTCCTCTCGGTCTTCCACCTGCACCCAAAGCCTGTCTGGTCATGCCACAAGCTTTCTAACTGCACAGAAGGGATCCTGCACACCTCCTTACTATGCTGGCAGTAGGGCTCAACGTCATCAGGCGGTTTTTACATTGAAATGTCTGGGAAATGTGAGTCACACAGCTGAGGAGTTGTGGTCAGCTCTGGAGAACCAATTTCATGAATGTTTGTCTCCACTGGACCTGAAACCAGGGAAGGCCGTGTGCGACAATGCTGCAAACCTGGGTGCGGCCCTTCGCCGGGGCAATGTCACACACGTGCCTTGTATGGCTCACGTGTTGAACCTGGTTGTCCAGCAATTTTTAGCCCACTATCCCAGACTAGATGGCCTTCTGCAGAGGGCACGGTCGCTGTGTGCTCACTTCCGCCGTTCGCATCCCGCAGCTCAGCGACTTACATCTCTACAGAAGTCGTTGGGCCTGCCACTTCACCGGCTAAAATGCGATGTGCCTACCCGGTGGAATTCAACTCTGCACATGTTGCAGCGACTGTGGCAGCACCGACAAGCCCTGGTGCAATACGTTCTGACGTATAGCCTGGGCCAATGAGATTCAGAGGTGGGGCAAATCACGCTGGAGGAGTGGTCTCAGATCAGGGACCTATGCACCCTTCTGCACAGTTTTGAAATGGCGACGAAGATGTTTAGTGCTGACGATGCCATTATCAGCATGACTATTCCGGTGATTTACATGCTGGAGCACATGTTAAACAGAATTCGGAGTCAGGTGGTGGCACAAGAGGAGGTGGAGGAAGTAGAGGAGGAGGAGTTGTATGCGGAAGGGCTAACATCTGCAAGGTCCAGACGGTCGGCAGCACCAGGGCGGCAGGCATGTGAGGGTGGGGGAGATGATTTTACCAGGGCGCATGGTAGCAGCCAAACTAGTGAGGAAGGTGCAGGAGCCCAGGAAGAAGTGGAGGACGAACTGATGGAAGACTCATCAGATGAGGGAGACCTTGATCACATTTCTGTTGTGCGAGGTGGGGGGGAGAGGACAGAGGAAGGAAGCATGATTGTTACCTCGCCACCAACACAACAGGGACTTGGTGCTCCTGGATGCACAACACACATGAGTGCCTTCTTGCTGCACTACCTGCAACATGACCCTCGAATTGTGAGAATTAGAAATAATCCTGACTACTGGGTTGCCACACTGTTAGATCCCCGGTACAAAAGTAAATTTGCAGAAATTATTCCTGCCATAGAAAGGGATGCACGCATGCAGGAGTATCAGCAGAGACTGTTGCAGAATCTTACATGTGCTTTTCCACAAAATACCAGTGGTGCACGTAGTGAATCTCACAGTTCCAACTTGCCAACCGTGGTCTGTATGGAATTGTTCAATAAAGGGCCCAAAATTAAGATAACATAGATGGGAGAGGTCTCTATGAATAGGAATTCCTAAGTATTTGATACCCTGTGAGGGCCAGGCAAAGGGAAAGTTGGACTGGATGGAATCCTATATGGATTTAGGGAGGGAGACATCGAGGGCCTCAGACTTCGCTGCATTGATTTTAAAATTTTACCATGTAACAAAGTGATCTATTTCAGCCATAACAGCAGGGATGGATATATGTGATTGAGTGATATATACTAGGACATCATCAGCAAATAGAGAGCACTTGTACTCGGTGCCTCCCACCTCAATCCACCTAATATTGGGGTTATGGCGAATTGATGAGAGCAGGTGCTCCGTCACTAGGATGTATAAGAGAGGGGACAGAGGACATCCCTGCCTTGTCCCATTGGTGATTGTGAAAGGTGATGAAAATGTTCTGACGCACCCCCTGGGCCTTGGGACACCCGGAGCCGGACCCTTTTTGGTGGATGCTGGTGGTTGTAGTCTTCGTGGCGGCGATCCGGTTCCGTGGCTCAGGGCGGTCAAACCAGTGGCGGAACTATTTATGTGGTTTTGATGTTTAAATGTCCGACTACGCCACCCGTGGATTGCGGTCAGAGTGAACCGCCGCTACAGGGCAGACCGCTAAGGCTGGTGTTGTGGGTGCAGCAGAGCGTAGCATAACTCCCCACGGGAGGAGTATAGCCTCAGGGCAGTGTATGCGGAGGATGGGGGTGATGGTGCAGGGCAGCAGCAGTAACGACACGGAGTCAGTGATGCAGTTCAGGGCCTTTACTCACAGTTCTTATTATCCAGACCACGTCTGCAGGTAACGGCTGCCCACGTCGTACTGTGCTCACCAGGTGAGGGGCTCAGACAACTCCCAGATAACTTTGGAGCGCTTCACAGGACCCCCTTTGTGTGTCCTTTGTCTGGCCTTTCTTACCAACACTTCTGTCCGGCTGCCTCGGGCCTCCTCTTGGTAAACTTGGCGCCAGTTTCCCTGACCCTATGTGGTGCCTTCCTAGCGGGTGGAGCAAGGGGCTGCGCCACATAAAATGTCAGAGCCTCCGGTTTCTAGCTGAGGGTCGTTTCCTGCCTCCACTAGTTCGGGGACCGGTCTCCCCCTTTGGCCTGACCCCTCCACGCAGGTGGATTCGGGCGTGCGGTGGCGACTCGCCCGTCCGCACCCCTGGGATCCCTTCATTCCTCGTTCCTGGAGCCTTCTCCGCTCCTCTTCCTTCCTTCTCCCTCTTGCAGGCCTGGGCCTCTGTTACTAGGCCCGCCTCCGGAGCAGAGCTCATGCAGAGCCCCTGCTCCCTGCCACTTCTGCTCAGACTTCTCTGCACTGAACTAAGATGGTGCCCACCTTTTATACTCCCTTCTCAATGCACCCAGGAACTGCTTCCTCCCTGCTCCTGCACTGCAGGGTTCCCCTTCCTCAGTGTTCCCTCCCCCCACTCCAGCCAGGGACAGGGACTGTCGTGCCCATCTCAGGGGCATATTCGTCGCCCTGCCCCACGGCAATGTGGTGTAATGCATGCAGGTGTCGGGTCCTGATCCACACTCCATCCTTATCTGAGAGTGAGATATCACACCTCTGGGTGAGGTGCAATACGTCTGTAGCAACCGAGCCCTCGGTGCTACAGTTCCATTTATCTTCAGCCTAGGTGACGTATTGTGATACAGGGCCGTGATTTTGGCTATAAAAGGGTCCCCTAGACCCCTACCCCAAGCTTTTTAAGAGAATCATATATGGCGTGCCAGGAGACTCTATGGAATGCTTTCTCAGCATCCAACGAGAGTATCTACTTACAAATTTTTAACTGCATCTAGCCCAGAAAATACTTTGTGCCTAGTAGCAGTGTCTGCTAGTCAGCGGATTATCCCGGCTGTTAAGCAAGCTACACCACCTGTAGTTTGGACACTTAATTTTTTCAAAGGAAATGCTTCGGGACCACGGGATACTTAGTGAAGAGCATCAGGAGGCACCCCAAGGCATAGGGGCTGGGACTGGCACTAGGATGCCTTGCGGTGGACAGCCGAGCTCGATCCTTATAAAAGCTTTTTAACTGCAGCAGCTTTAGTGGACGCTACTGGAGCTGGAATTATGCGCCTGCTGGCATGAGACTTGCCCTCCAATAGATCCTTGTAAATGGATTTAAAGTGTATTCATTCAAATTAGAGGGACAATTTAAATTAAAAAGCTTAGAGCTGCCTCCACCACAGGGGGGCTCTCTCGACCCACCAGCGGACAGGCACCAGTATTGGGAGAGGGGGGCTGGCCGTCAGGGTTCACCGCGGCTCTGGCACAAACCCGGCGACACGGAGGTGGCACGGGCAGGAGCGGACTGGCCGTCTCGGCTTCTCACTTTTTGGATTTTAGAAGGGCATGACATGCCTATTTCTGTGTCTCCCCCTCCTTTTACTCCTCCACCTCTTTTCTTTTCGCATGACTATATGTACTTGTCACTTTTCCATGTGTTAGTTGTGTCTTCTGAGCAGTTTGTCAGCTTTTGGACACCTTTGAAGGTGTTTTCTATGTGTTTCTATGTGTTTTTGTTTGCCTGCCATTGGTTTTAACGGTGTTCGAAGGTGTTCGACGAACAGTTCGACGAACAGTTCGGCGAACACACGGGTGTTCGACGAACCGAACCGAACTCGAACACTACGGGGGTGGCTCAACACTAACCGCTACCTCTGCCTTTGTGCAAGGAGTAACAGGAGGAGCACTGTCAGAGCCCTGCAAAATTACCTCCAGGAGGCCACAAGTCTGCATGTGTCTGCACAAACGGTTAGAAACCGACACCATGAGGTTGGTGTGAGGGCCCGACATCCACAGATGGGGGTTGTGCTCACAGCCCAACACCATGCAGGATGCTTGGCATTTGCCACAGAACACCAGGATTGGCAAAGTCGCCACTGGCGCCCTGTGCTCTTCACAGATGAGAGCAGGTTCACACCGAGCACATGTGACAGACGTGACAGAGTCTGGAGACACTGTGGAGAGCGATCTGCTGCTTGCAACATCCTTCAGCATGACCGGTTAGGCAGTGGGTCAGTAATGGTGTGGGGTGGCATTTCTTGGGAGAGCCGCACAGCCTTCCATGTGCTCAACAGAGGTAGCTTGACTGCCATTAGGTACTCAGATGAGATCTTCAGACCCCTTGTGAGACCAGATGCTGGTGCGGTTGGCCCTGGGTTCCTCCTAATGCAGGACAATGCCAGACCTCATGTGGCTGGAGTATGTCAGCAGTTCCTGCAAGATGAAGGTATTGAAGCTATGGACTGGCCTGCCCATTCCCCAGACCTGAATCCGATTGAGCACATCTGGGACATCATGTCTCGCTCCATCCACCAACGTCACATTGTACCACAGACTGTCCGTGAGTTTAGCCCAGGTCTGGGAGGAGATTCCACAAGAGACCATTTGCAACTTCATCAGGAGCATGCCCAGGCAATGTAGGGTGGTCATACAGGCACGTGGAGGCCACACACAATGCTGAGCCTCATTTTGACTTGTTTTAAAGACATTACATCAAAGTTGGATAAGCCTGTAGTGTATTTTTCCACTTAAATTTTGGGGGTGACTCCAAATCTAGGCCTCCATTGGTTAATAAATTTGATTTACATTGATGATTTTTGTGTGATTTTGTTGTCAGCACATTAAACTTTGTACAGAACAAAGTATTCAATGAGAATATTTCATTCATTCAGATCTAGGATGTGTTATTTGAGTGTTCCCTTTTTTTTGAGCAGTGTATATACAGTATATATGTTGTGGAATACCTATTCTAACACTAAACAAGCAAATATCTCTCTGACGCAGCAGCAGCTCTCCCTACTTTGCCTGATTCCGGAGTGACTGTGACGAGCATGGCGGCGCCTAGTCTTATATAAACCTGATGACGCTGTGCGGCCAACCAATCACTGTAATGCCCACAATCAACATGGCTGCGGCATTACAGTGACTGGCTGGCAATCCCTGCATGTTCATTGGCTCTCTAAAGAGCACCAAACATGCAGGAAGGGGACCTGAGTTCCCACCCGAGCAACTTGGAAATACTCATCGAGCGCCGAGCTCATCAAGCACAGTGATGACCGGGCGAGTACCAAGTAATGGCGAGCACGTTCGCTCATCACTAGTTATTCCCCTGTGAGTAATACTGATTTCTGGTACTGATACCTATGTATAGATAAACATTTATATGATAAGCACTATTGATTCATAATTAGTTTTACTTTTTATATATATTTGTAATCTATAGACTTATTTTTTACAAATGGGGTTCCCACATGGGTACACACCCACCAATTTTAATCCATGTTTGTTTTGCTGTACACTGTTTTTCTGAAATGTGTTTAATAAAGCATATTATATTTTAATTCACTGGTATGATTTATGTTGTCCTGACACAGATCCCATTTTTTCTGTTTTCTTTATGCCTTTTTGGGATAGATATTTTCTAGGATTGCAAGCTCCGGTAGCTCATTTTTCTATTTTAGAAGCAGAACATTTCAAATTTAAAATATTGCAAAATTCTTCAGCATTTCAATAGATTTTATTTTATTTTTTAAACAACGCAAAACATATTAACCAAAATGTAGCAACACAATAAAGAGTAATTTTTCATAAGAAAACACCACTTGGAGGCATATAAATAAGTAAAAGGATTCCAAAATTCTCACTACATAAGTAACACATGTAAAGTTTAAAAAATGGGCTGTCTCATTTTCAAGGCTGAGTCCCAAGTTATTATTTCACATTTACCTGTATTTATTTTTTACTGTTTATTATTATTATTATTATTATTGTTATTTTTATTACTATTATTATTAATATTATTATTATTATTTTCTAGAGCACCTCTGCGATATGTTGGACCTTGATATAACAAGACCATTTCTACTTTCATATTTACAATGTATCAGGACATTTTGATAGATGTTTTTCTTCTATAAATTAAAGTTTCTTTATCTGTACATTAATAGAACAAAGAGAAAGCAAATAATCATCTGAGGGACGGATAACTGATTCTCTTGCTTGTGTGTAATGACGTCTCTGGCCTCATTTGCCTCCCGGGGAATTAACAGTTACAAGAGACAGAAATCAGAAATAAGAAATGTAGAAATTCCCCGAAGTTTAATTACACAACAAGGAACGAAATAGATGGAAATAATGTCATATTCTATGTGATAGTGTAATAGAGGGACATTACTACAACAGAAGCTTCACTATTACATTGTTACATTGTATTATTATATTTACGTATCATTAATGTTTTGACACAATATAGTCACAAACACTGACAAAGTGACGCCCAATATAGAAGTAACGATCCCATCAGGACGTCTGCGGATGAATTTCCAGACGTCTCTAATTATTGTATTTTGTTTCCAATTATCATTAATGAAGAAATGAAGTTATTGCTTTACTGTAAATTTGTAGCCTACAAAGGAAACTCACGTAACTCTGAAATAGAGAAAGACTGTAATGTCTGTGATTAACTGTTCACTGACTGTACAAGGTATTAAATAATAGCAATAATAATAATAATAATAATAATAATAATTTAGATAAACTTTAAAAAACATGATGAAAAATAAAAGTTCTAATATTTTTTTTCAGAAATTTTTAAGTTTAATTTTTAAGTGTCTATGCTTTTAACATTTTTAACATTATTATTAATGGCCTCAGCTCGATCTTGGCGACTTGATGGATGAACGTTCCGTAGGAAGATTGATTTTGTGCAGCCTAGATAGGTCCACCAGGGTCTCCTCCACTATTATCTTGATAGTATCAAGCCATCGGGTTGCTGGTCTTCCTCTTTGCCTTGTTCCTTCTATTCTTCTGACCATGGTGTTCTTCTCCACTGATTTCTCTCTTCATATGATGAGTTCAAAGTAGACAAGACGTAGCTTGATGATGCTTCAAGTTACATGTCTGGCTCGATTTGTTTCAAAATTGCTTTGGTTGTTCTTCTTGCAATCCGTGATATTGAAAGCAAAATTTTATAATAAATACAATTTTTTTTGATTTTTTAGCTAGACCCATGTAAAAAAGTAAAAAAAACACACAAAAGCTCATAGATCATAAAAACCTCTCCACCATTTAAAATATACCCTTTGTTTTAAAACTAAAAAAAGGTGCCCATAATTGGTATCACTGAGTATGTAATGATAAGGACTATAAAACTTTCACGCTAATTATTCCTTATGGCCAAAATGTAAAAGAAAATATGATAAAATAACACACCAAAGATGTCACTTTTTTATTATACTGACACACAAAATCTTATATATATAATCGTCTTATCACGTCTGTCTGTCTGTCCTTCTGTCCAGGAAATCCCACATCGCTGATTGGTCCGGCCGCGGCCAATCAGCGACGTGGGATTTCAGAAAAAGATGGCTGCCGTTAGCGGCTCATCTGCCGCACGGAGGTCAGCGGCGATGCAGCCGGGAGATGACCGGCTCTAGCCGGTCATCTCCCGGCTACTCGCAGCAGAACTACCCCGACCGGTGGCGCCGCTGACCTCCATGCGGCTACCATCGGGAGATCAGCGGCTAGGGCCGCTGATCTTCCGATGGCAACTGTGAAGGGCGGACAGGGGAGCGGCGCCGCCGGTCGGGATGCTTCTGCTGCGAGCAGCCGCTCATCTCCCGGCTGCTCACAGCGGAAGTACCCACACACGCAGCGCCGCTCCCTGGTCCTCAGTAAAACAATTCGCTGATTGGTCGCTGCCGCTGGCCGCAACCAATCAGCGATATTGGCGTCAAATTTCAACACCGGTCTGCTGATTGGTCGCGACTGCCGGTGCCAAATTTCAACACGCTCCCTGGTCCTCAGTAACAGGGTTAGCTGATTTTTCATGGCCGCCGGCCGCGACCAATCAGCGATATTGGGGCCAAATTTAAACAGCACTCTGCACAGAGGTCAGCGGCGATGCAGCCGAAGTACCCCGACCGGCGGCGCCACTGACCTCCATGTGGCTACCATCGGGAGATCAGAGGCTAGGGCCGCTAATCTCCCGACGGCAAGTGTGAAGGGAGGACCGGGGAGCGGCGCCGCCGGTCGGGATACTTCTGCTGTGAGTAGCCGGTCATCTCCTGGCTGCTCGCAGTGGAAGTACCCGCACAGGCAGCGCCGCTCCCCGGTTCTCACTAATACGACCGTGGCCAATCAGCGATATTGGCGCCAAATTTAAACACCGCTCTGCTGATTGGTTGTGACCATTGGCCGCGACTAATCAGCGATTTTGGCACCAAATTTAAACACCGTTCTGCTGATTGGTCGCGTCCGGCGACTAAGGCCAATCAGCGATATTGGCACCAAATTTAAACAACGCTCTGCACAGAGGTCAGTGGCGATGCAGCCGAAGTACCCCGACCGGCGACGCCACTGACCTCCATGCGGCTACCATTGGGAGATAAGCGGCTAGGGCCACTGATCTCCCAACGGCAAGTGTGAAGGGAGGACCGGGGAGCGGCGCCGCCGGTCGGGATACTTCTGCTGTGAGTAGCCGGTCATCTCCCGGCTGCTCGCAGCGGAAGTACCCGCACAGGCAGCGCCGCTCCCCGGTCCTCACTAATACGACCGCGACCAATCAGCGATATTGGCACCAAATTTAAATACCGCTCTGCTGATTGGTTGTGACCGTTGGCCGCGACCAATCAGCGATTTTGGCACCAAATTTAAACACGGTTCTGCTGATTGGTCGCGTCCGGCGACTAAGGCCAATCAGCGATAATGGCACCAAATTTAAACAACGCTCTGCACAGAGGTCAGTGGCGATGCAGCCGAAGTACCCCGACCGGCGGCACCACTGACCTCCATGCGGCTACCATCGGGAGATAAGCGGCTAGGGCCACTGATCTCCCAACGGCAAGTGTGAAGGGAGGACCGGGGAGCGGCGCCGCCGGTCGGGATACTTCTGCTGTGAGTAGCCGGTCATCTCCCGGCTGCTCGCAGCGGAAGTACCCGCACAGGCAGCGCCGCTCCCCGGTCCTCACTAATACGACCGCGACCAATCAGCGATATTGGCACCAAATTTAAATACCGCTCTGCTGATTGCGCCCGGTTGGCCCATACATATTCTAGAATACCCGATGCGTTTGTATCGGGCCACCATCTAGTAATGTAATAAAAAGGGTTCAAAAATTAATTTTTTAAAAAATGGTATAAATGTAAACTCCAAATCACCTGGCAAAGAAAAGCCTTAATATGGCTCATTCAAAAAAAAAATTACAGCTTTTAAAATATGGCGATGCAGAAAAAAATGAGTTTTTGTAAAAGATTGTTTTTAGTGCGAAAAAGTAGCAAAGCATCAAAAAACCTATATGAATCTGTTATCGCTGTAATTGCAATGACCTGAAGAATAAATCAGTTTTATCACTTATACCACATGATGAAGCGTGAAAAAAATCATATATATAAAAACCATAAGTGAATTGTCTGTTTTTGTTCATTCTGCATCTGAAAAATGAGAATAAAAAGCAATAAAAAAATGTATATGCTCCAAAACAGTACTAAAAAATCTTCAACTCTTCATGCAAACTATAAGCCCTAATACAGATTTTTTGGCAAAAAAAAGAAAAAAGTTACAGATCTCAGACTATAGCAACATTTTTTTACAAAAATAAGCATTTTTGGAGTGGTATAGTAGCTAAACAAAAAATATATAAATCTGATATTGCTGTAATCATACTCATTAACAGAATAAACATGAATTATTACTATACCACATAAAACAGTGTAAAAATAAAAATAACAACTATTCTTGAATTGCTGTTTATTTGTACATTCTGCCTAACAAAAATCTGAATAAAGCTAAGTTCACATTTATCCTGTGCTTTCCACTGAGCGCTTATGTTGGAGTTTCCATGTAAATCAAAAATCAGACAAAACCCTCATGAAACCACTCACTATGATAAGGCAAATGGAGTCACTTTGGACTACATCTGTTCTCTTTTCCAGTGGTGTCCCATCATTTTAGGAGCCTTTTACTGCACAAGTGTGCACACTTCTTTGAACGCCTAAAAAGATGGATACCACCAGAACAGATGGGAAACTGAGTCCAAAATGTCTCCATCTGCCACATTAGAGTAACCAGTTTCTTCGGTGGTTTTGTTTGCATTTCATTTTTGAAGGATTTACATGGAAACCCCGTCATAATTGCTCAGCGCAGAACATGTTGTTCTGTTGTGTGTCCGTGTTTTGTTATTTACCAGTAGGTGGGACAATGAATTTCCTTGAATCACAGCTTCATCTATAAGTTGTTTATATACTGCTTTATGTGATAGTCTAAGGAAGAAATCAGATTGATTTTGAAATGCATTAATGTCTTTTATTAAATGTTCATGGTTTTTCTACTCCTTGTCTTCATCGTGACATCACTCACCAGAACATTTTTTTTCTTATTTTTCACCTTGCAATTCTATTAACCATTGTGTAGCTGAAAAATGTACAGCTAATAAAGTAAAGTTTTGTGAATCACCTGTAGGTTATAAATGCACAGTATTATTATTATTATTTATTTATATAGAGCCATTGTATACAGTATTCAACTAGATGAAAACATTGAGGGGACTGGTTTCCAAAATGTGGTCACTTGTGGAGGGTTTCTGCTTTTTTGGCATGTCAGGGGCTCTTCAAATGTGACATGGTATTCACAATCTATTCCAGACAAATTTAAGCTCCAAAAATCAAATAGCGCCCTTTCCTTTCTTAGCCCTACAATGTGACCAAACAGCAGTTTTTTTTACCACATATGGGGTATCTTTGCTTTCTGGAGAAATTGTGTAACAAATTTTGAGGTCCAATTTCTCCTTTTATCTACTTTGAAAATTATAAATTTGTGACTAAAACAACATTTTAGAAAATAAAAATGTAAATTTTTCTTTCACATTCATATTTGAAAAAGTTCTGTGAAGTACTTATGGGTTTAAAATGCTCAATACTCCCCTAGATGTATTTGATGAACAGTCCATTTTCCAAACGTTGGCACTAGTTGAGGGATTCTGATGTTTTGGTACCACAGATGCTCTGCAAAGGAGACATGGTGTCCGCAATATGTATTCCAGCCAAACTCACACACCAAATACCAACTGTCATTTCTTAGCTCTGACGTTTTTTAGAATCATAGAATGTTAGAGTTGGAAGGGACCTCCAGGGCCATAGTGTCCAACCCCCGGCTCAATGCAGGATACGCTAAACCATCTCAGACAGATGTCTGTCCAGCCTCTGTTTAAAGACTTCCATTGAAGGAGAGCTCACCACCTCTCGTGGCCGCCTGTTCCACTCATTGATCAACCTCACTGTCAAAAAGTTTTTTTTTAAATCTAATCTGTATCTTCTCCCCTTCAGGTTCATGCCATTGCTTCTCGTGCTCATGAGAAAAAGAATGATCCCTCTACACTGTGACATCCCTTCAGTTATTTGCAGTCAGCAATTAAGTCTCCTCTTAGCCTTCTATTTTGAAAGTTAAACATTCCCAGATCCTTTAACTGTTCCTCGGAGGACATAGTTTGCAGTCCGCTCACCATCCTTGTAGCTCTTCTCTGAATTTGCTCTAGTTTCTCAATGTCTTTTTTAAAATGTGGTGCCCAGAACTGGACACAATATTCCAGATGGGGCCTGACCAAGGGGACAAGGGGAGAGTTGAGGGGGATAATTATTTCATGTGATCTAGACTCTATGCTTCTCTAAATATATCCCATAAATCCCAGTACTGTGTTTGCCTTTTTTGCTGCTGCATCACACTGTTGACTCATGTTCAGCCTGTGATCTATTAGTATACCTAAGTCTTTTTCACATGTACTGTTGCTTAGTTCTATTCCTCCCATTCTGCAAATGTAATTTTCATTTTGCTTGTCTAGATGTAGAGTATTGCATTTCTCCCTGTTAAATACCATTCTATTAGTTGTTGCCCACTGTTCAAACTTATCTAGATCCTTCTGAATCCTCTCTCTGTCTTCTGTAGTGTTAGCTATCCCTCCTAACTTTGTGTCATTAGCAAATTTAATCATTTTCAATTCCTTCATCTAAATCACTGATAAAGATGTTGAACAACACAGGGCCCAGGACAGAGCTTTGTGGTTTTTCCAGACAGAACTTTTTGACTACATGTGTATTATCACTTCTCTCAAAAGAAAGAAAGTAACAAACTGTTAATCCAATTTTTATGTTACCTCTTGAAAAAGTGAAATTGAGTTTTTTCACTATGACGGCCTAATATTATCAAATTTGAAATAACTGTGTGTACAAAATCACTCACTATACCCCTGGATAAAATTTGTGAGGTGTCTAGTTTCCAAAATGGATTCAGTTGTGTGGGGTCTCTGCTTTTTAGGCACCTTAGGGGCCATGCAAATATGACATGGCATCAGCAGTCTTTTTAAGCCAAATTTGTGTTCCAAAATTAAAATGGTGCTCCTTTCCTTCCCAGCCCTGCCGTTTGTTCAAACAGAGATTTATGACCTGATGTGTAGTGATGGGCAATCCTGTGGATGCTCGGGTATGGCGGGTTTGGCCAATCTTTTAAAAAAAAGGTACTAGAACAGTAACCGAACTAGAACCCAAATCTTATTAATCTGTCATCTGCGTGACAGCATGGCAAACACGGGCTCTGATCCGCAGTAATATCGTTACTGGCAGTCAGAGAGTTGCAGTTCCCACGCTGTCAGATGATAGTATATGAGTCAGCAGATGTGACCGGTGGTAAAAAGGTAACCACCGGTCACAGACATTGGCTGAAGAGAGTACTACTCTCATCAGCATATGCCTGCTGTCGCTGATAGCATTGAGAGTGGGTGACGCTGATGATCATATCTGATATAAATAAAGCTGTGAGATTTATCATGGCTGGCTATTAATGATAGAAAGTTCCCCACTCCGTTTATTTTAATTACTTAAATAAATAATTTAATAAACGGCATGCGTGTTGTTCCCCCCATTTTTGACAACCAGCTAAGCTAAAGCAGACAGGTCGGGGCAGGTATTCTTAGACTTGGAAGGGGCCATGGATAATAGCCCTCCCCAACCTAAAAATAGCAGCCCGCAGCAACCCCAGAAAAGGCACATCTGTTAGATGCACCAATTCTGGCGCTTTGCCTGGCTCTCCCACTTGCCCTGTTGTGGTGGAAAGAGGAATAATAGGTTTGGGGTTGATGTCAGCTGTTTTATGGATTTGATGTAAAGGTCAGTATAATTTTTCCTTTTTATTTTAATTCAACATAAATGTGTCAGTGTCTTTATTTCAATTAAAGAACTTTATTCTTGCTGTGTTTTTATTTACAATCTAACCATGGGATAGTAATGGGGGCGTATTATAGATGCCTCTCCATTGCTAACCCCTAGGCTTGATATCAGCGGCCACAAAACAATTTTCTTGGGATACAAAAGTATTTATTATAGTCCATAAACAGTAGAAATTTGTGCCATTGCAAGTGACTATATTGCGTTAAACGTTTGGGCCCTGTCCTGGTCCTTAATCATTATGTCGCTGTTATAATTATATGTATAAGGTGAGCATATAGAGGTAGTGGAGCCAAGAAAAAGAGGAGGAGTCCCCACATCAAGTCCTGTTGAAGATAATAGAGTCATCATAAAGCAGATATTGTATGGAAAGTGCTTTATAGTTGCGGTGTAAAGCGGCGCTCGCTCTCCTTGCTGTTGCTGCTGGCGCATGCAATGCATTATACCAGTGATCAAAGTAAAAAATGCTGAAGTTCCATATAAGTACTGAATAAAAAAGTAAAAAAAAGTTGTAAAAATATTTAAAAAGAATCACAAAATAAAGAACAAAAAATATGAAAAAAATGATACAAATAAATACACATTTATGTAAAAAAAAAAAACAACAAACAATAAAATCACACATATTTGGTATTGTGGCATCCAAAATGACTAGTGTTGAGCGATACCTTCCGATATCGGGAAATATCAGATCGGATTGGATCGGACCGATATCCAAAAAATATCGGATATCGCCAATTCCGATACCGGAAACAAATGCAAGTCAATGGGACACAATTATCGGAATGAAAATAAACCCTTTCTTTCCTTGTAGGTTAATTCTACATGAAGGAAAACAACTAAGAATAATGTAGAATGTATTGGGGGAGGTGGGGGAGACAATAAAGGCATAGAGGTTTAGCCCAATCAAATGGAATAGCTGGAATTAATATTTTTTTAAGACGTTCTGAGTTACAAAAATATTGACTATTTTAAGCTTTTTTATATTTTGTCAGATATTTATGTTTCACTACTTCCATGCTCTTCACCTTCTTTTTTATTTCTCCCACACTTTCTCCATCATCATCCACAGCATCAGCATCTTTTTCATCAACTTCTTCTACACCTTCTTCATCTTCTTCTTCTTCACCTACTTCGTATTATTCTTTTTTTTTACATTCTTCATATTCTTCTTATTCAATTATTATTCTTCTTCATATTCTACTTCTTCATCTTCTTCATATTCTTCTTCTTCATCATATTCTTATTTGTGACAGGCATTCCTGTAGTTGTTATCTATAAAAGTCTGAAGATTACACCTTTCGTTCTGCCTGTCACAAAAGATTTACAACAGGATTTGGCCTCGCTCAGTATGGCCTGCAGCAGCAGGTCTTTTACAGCGGCACCACGAGGAGGAACAGACTCATCCCCATACACTGCTTAGTCTTCTTCGGCTTATAATTTAGATAATATCTTTTTCTCTAATTTTTAGTCTTATGCTTAATGTTCTTCTCCTTTTTGTTCTGCAGCTTCTTGCTCTTCTGCTTCTTGGTTTTCTGTCTCTTGTTCTTCTTTATCTTGGTGGTTGTCTTCTTGTTCTTTGTCCTCTTGGTCATCTTCTTCAGGGTCATCTTCTTGGTCTTCTTCGAGGTGGTCTTCAGGGTCATCGTCTTCAGGGTCATCGTCTTCGCGGTCCTCATCTTCTTCGGGGTGGTCTTCAGGGTTCTCGTCTTCAGGGTCATCGTCTTCGGGGTCCTCGTCTTTTTCGGGGTGGTCTTCAGGGTCCGCGTCTTCAGGGTCGTAGTCTTCGGGGCCCTCGTCTTCTTTGGGGTGGTTTTCAGGGTGCTTGTCTTCAGGGTCGTCTTCAGGGAGATCCAGAGTGATTACCAAAAACCATTTCAAAAAGCATGAACTTGGAAATGTAGCAGAAGGTTCAAGAAGGTGAGGAACTGCCGAAAACCAGCTGATGGTACTGGAATCCGGATGGGTAGCAGAAGGTACAAGAGCCAATGGAACTACCGATGACCAGCTGACGGTACTGGAACCCGGTTACTAAGCAGGAGGTACCTGTGCCAGAAAGAACTACCAAGGACCAGCAGATGTTGGTGGAACTCGGATACTGAGAAGGAGGCACCTAAGCCAAAGGCACTGCCGAGAACCAGCTAACGGTACTGGAACCCGGATGGGTAGCAGAAGGTAAAACAGCAAATGGACCTACTGAGGACCAGCTAATGGTACTGGAACTCAGATAGACAGCAGAAGGTACCAATGAAAAAAAAAGTTGCAAGGCCGCGAGCCGGCCAGAGTTACCGAAACCCACAGTCCTACAGGGGATGCTTGTCCTATTGGCACTATGGAACCAGCCTTCATTGCGAGTTCCCGCAGCACATATTGGAGTCACCTAAACTGCAGGCACCATAGAGTCGGCTTACCCGACCGCAACACGACAGGACAATGTATTGGAGGCAAAGTGACGTTGACACTACCCGGAAACAGCTGGCGTGCTGGAACCAGGCTGGGTAGGAGGGAGTACCCATGCCAAAAGACACTGCCAGGAAACAGGTGACGGTACTGGAACCCAGATGGGTAGCAGAAGGTACTAGAGCCAATGGAACTACCGAGGACAGCTGATGGTACTGGAAACCGGTTACTAAGCAGGAGGTACCTGTACCAGAAAGCACTTCCAAGGACCAGCAGACGTTGGAGGAACTTGGATACCGAGAATGAGGCATCTAAGCCAAAGGCACTGCCGAGAACCAGCTGATGGTACTGGAACCCGGATGAGTATCAGAAGGTACAAGAGCCAATGGAACTACCGAGGACAGCTGACGGTACTGGAAACCGGTTACTAAGCAGGAGGTACCTGTACCAGAAAGCACTTCCAAGGACCAGCAGACGTTGGAGGAACTTGGATACCGAGAATGAGGCATCTAAGCCAAAGGCAGTGCCGAGAACCAGCTGACGGTACTGGAACCCGGTTACTAAGTAGGAGGTATCTGTGCCAGAAAGCACTACCAAGGACCAGCAGACGTTGGTGGAATTCGGATACCTAGAAGGAGGCCTCTAAGACAAAGGCACTGCCGAAAACCAGCTAACGGTACTGGAACCCGGATGGGTAGCAGAAGGTACAAGAACAAATGGAACTACCGAGGACCAGCTAATGGTACTGGAACTCAGATAGGCAGCAGAAGGTACCCATAAAAAAAAAAGTTGCAAGGCCGTGAGCCGGCCAGAGTTACCAAAACCCACAGTTCTACAGGGGGAACTTGTCCTATTGGCACTATAGAACCAGCCTTCATTGCGAGATCCCGCAGCACACATAGGAGTCACCTAAACTGCAGGCAACACAGAGTCGGCTAACCCGACCGCAACACGACAGGACAACGTATTAGAGGTAGTGTTGAGCCACCCCCGTAGTGTTCGAGTTCGGTTCGGTTCGTCGAACACCCGTATGTTCTACGAACTGTTCGTCGAACACCTTTGACCACCGTTAAAACCAATGGCAGGCAAACAAAAACACATAGCAACACATACAAAACACAAAGAAAACACTTCAAAGGTGTCAAAAAGCTGACAAACTGCTCAGAAGACACAACGAACACATGGAAAAGTGACAAGTACATATAATCATCTGAAAAGAAAAGAGGTGGAGGAGTAAAAGGAGGGGGAGACACAGATATAGGCATGTCATGCCCTTCTAAAACCAAAAAAGTGCGAAGCCGACACGGCCAGTCCGTTCCTGCCTGTGCCACCTCCGTGTCGCCGGGTTTGTGCCAGAGCTGCGGTGGACCCCCCTCTCCCAATACTGGTGCATGTCCGCTGGTGGGTCGAGCGAGCCCCCCTGCGGTGGAGGCAGGTCTAAGCTTTTTAATTTAAATTGTCTCTCTAATTTGAATGAGTACACTTTAAATCCATTTACAAGGATCTATTGGAGGGCAAGTCTCATGCAAGCAGCTGCGGGAATACCAGCTCCAGCAGCGTCCACTAAAGCTGCTGCAGTTAAATAGCTTTTATAAGGATCGAGCTTGGCGGTCCACCGCAAGGCGTCCTACCGCCAGTCCCTGCCCCTGTGCCTTGGGGTGCCTCCCCATGCTCTTCACTGAGTATCCCGGGGGCCCGAAGCATTTCCTTTAAAAAATTAAGTGTCCAAACTACAGGTGGTGTAGCTTGCTTAACAGCTGGGATAATCCGCTGACTAGCAGACACTGCTACTAGGCACAAAGTATTTCCTGGGCTAGATGCATTTACAAATTTGTAATTGGATACTCTCGTTGGATGATGAGAAAGCATTCCATAGAGTCTTCTGGCACGCCATATATTATTCTCTTAAAAAGATTGGGGTAGGGGTCTAGGGGACCCTTTTATAGCCAAAATCACGGCCCTGTATCGCAATACGTCACCTAGGCTGAAGATAAATGGAACTGTAGCACCCAGAGGGCTTGGTTGCTACAGAGGTATTGCACCTCACCCAGAGGTGTGATATCTCACTCTCAGGTAATGATGGAGTGTGGATCAGGACCCCGACACCTGCATGCATTACACCACATTGCTGTGGGGCAGGGCGACCAATATGCCGCTGAGATGGGCACGACAGTCCCTGTCCCTGGCTGGAGTGGGGGGAGGGAACACCGAGGAAGGGGAACCCTGTAGTGCAGGAGCAGGGAGGAAGCAGTTCCTGGGTGCATTGAGAAGGGAGTATAAAAGGTGGGCACCATCTTATTTCAGTGCAGAGAAGTCTGAGCAGAAGTGACAGGGAGCAGGGGATCTGCATGAGCTCTGCTCCGAGGCGGGCCTAGTAACAGAAACCCAGGCCTGGAAGAGGGAGAAGGAAGGAAGAGGAGCAGAGAAGGCTCCAGGAATGAGGAACAAAGGGATCCAAGGGGTGCGGACGGGCAAGTCGCCACCTCACGCCTGAATCCACCTGCGTGGAGGGGTCAGGCCAAAGGGGGAGACCGGTCCCCGAAACTAGTGGAGGCGGGAAACGACCATCAGCTAGAAACCGGAGGCTGTGACATTTTATGTGGCGCAGCCCCTCGCTACACCCGCTAGGAAGGCACCACATAGGGTCAGAGAAACTGGTGGCAAGTTTACCAAGAGGAGGCCCGAGGCAGCCGGACAGAAGCGTGGTCACTGGTGGGGTAAGAAAGGCCAGAGAAAGGACACACAAAGGAGGTCCTGTGAAGCGCTCCAAAGTTATCTGGGAGTTGGCCAAGCACCTCACCTGGTGAGCATGGTACGACGTGGACAGCCATTACCTGCAGAAGTGGTCTAGATAATAAGAACTGTGAGTAAAGGCCCTGGACTGCATCACTGACTCCGTGTCGTTACTGCTGCTGCCCTGCACCATCACCCCCATCCTCCGCATACACTGCCCTGAGGCTATACTCCTCCCGTGGGGAGTTATACTACGCTCTGCTGCACCCACAACACAAGCCTCAGCGGTCTGCCGTGCAGCGGCGGTTCACTCTGACCGCAATCCATGTGTGGCGTAGTCGGACATTTAAACATCAAAACCACATAAATAGTTCGGCCACTGGTTTGATCGCCCTGAGCCACGGAACCGGGTCGCCGCCACGGAGACTACAACCCCCAGCATCCACCAAAAAGGGTCCGGCTCCGGGTGTCCCAAGGCCCAGGGGGCGCGTCAGAACATTTTCATCAACATTCATAATCACCAATGGGACAAGGCAGGGATGTCCTCTGTCCCCTCTCTTATACATCCTAGTGACGGAGCACCTGCTCTCATCAATTCGCCATAACCACAATATTAGGTGGATTGAGGTGGGAGGCACCGAGTACAAGTGCTCTGCATTTGCTGATGATGTCCTAGTATATATCACTCAATCACATATATCCATCCCTGCTGTTATGGCTGAAATAGATCACTTTGTTACATGGTAAAATTTTAAAATCAATGCAGCGAAGTCTGAGACCCATCGATGTCTCCCTCCCCAAATCCATACAGGATTCCATCCAGTCCAACTTTCCCTTTGCCTGGCCCTCACAGGGTATCAAATACTTAGGAATTCCTATTCATAGAGACCTCTCCCATCTATGTTATCTTAATTTTGGGCCCTTTATTGAACAACTCCATACAGACCACGGTTGGCAATTTAGAACTGTAATATTCAGTACGTGAACCACTGGTGTTTTGTGGAAAAGCACATGTACACTGTGTTCCAAATTATTATGCAAAAAGTTTTTAGGAGTGATAAGGTAAGAATTTGTTTGTTTGTCAGTTAAACTCATTGATGGTGATGTGTGTCAGGACTCTTTATATCACTGTAAGCAATTGCAGACACCTGTGCTAATTAGTTTGGCAGGTGTGTCCAATGAAAGGCCAGACTTCTTAAGAAGGCTGTCCCACATTATTAAGCAGCCTACATTTTCTGCCAAAATGGGAAAGAAAAAGGATGTGTCGGCTGCTGAGAAGCAACAAATTGTGGAGTGTTTAGGTCAAGGCATGACTACAATCAACATTGCCAAGACACTTCATCCTGATCATCGCACAATCAAGAAGTATGTAGCTGATTCACAGTACTCACGTGTGTGTGCTGATAAGGGAAAATTGAGGACTCTTTCCTACAGGCAATTATGTCAGGTTAAAAGAGCAGCGGCAAAAAAGCCTTGTCATAGCAGCAGACAAATTTTTGAAGCTGCTGGTGCCTCCAACGTCCCCCAAACAACAAGATGCAGGGTCCTTCAGAGGTTTGCAGCTGTGCGTAAGCCATCCTGTCGACCTCCTCTATACACTGTACACAAGCAGAAACGGCTCCAGTGGGCCAAACAATACATGAAGACTGACTTCAAAACTGTTTTGTTCACCGATGAGTGCCATGCAACGCTCGATGGTCCAGATGGATGGAGTTGAGGATGGCTGGTTGATGAACACCCCATGCAAACACGGCTACAGCGCCAAAAAGGAGGAGGTGGAGTAATGTTTTGGGCTAGAATCATGGGGAGAGAGATTGTCGGCCCCTTTAGGATCCCTGAAGGGGTAAAGATGAACTCCATAATGTATGTGGAGTTTCTCAAACAGCATTTCCTGCCATGGTTCAAGAAGAAGAACCGTGTATTCCGCAGCAAGATAATTTTCATGCATGATAATGCACCATCTCATGCTGCACATAACACATCTGCATCTCTGGCTGATATGGGCATAAAAGGGGACAAACTTATGGTGTAACCCCAATGATCCCCTGAACTCAACCCCATTGAGAACCTCTGGAGCATCATCAAAAGGAGTGTCTATGATGGCAGGAGGCAGTTCACATCTAAGCAACAGCTCAGGGAGGGTATTCTGTCCTCATGCAAAACAATTGAAACAGAAACCATCCAAAACCTGACAAATTCAATGGACAAGAGAGTTCAGAAGCTCCTTTCGAACAAGGGGTCCTATGTGCAAATGTAACATCACCTAGAATAAAGTTGTGAGTTGAAAACTGTTTGATTTCAGTTTCTAATAACCTGCTAATGCTTATAATTTCAAAAATGACCATTTTTTTGTTCTTTATTAAAATGAAAAGGTTGATCGGAGAGTGTGGGGGATCTAAGAGTGTGGCAACCCAGTAGTCAGGATTATTTTGAATTCTGACAATCTGAGGGTCATGTTGCAGGTAGTGCAGAAAGAAGGCACTCATGTGTCTTGCGCATCTAGGAGCCCCAAAATTATTCTCCGGGCTAGATGCAGTTAAAAAATATTATTAATTTGAAAGCTGGTGGAGCTTAGCATAGATGGCCTAATAGAATCAGTACTGCAAACTGCTACAAGGCCCAAATTATTTTCCAGCCAAGATACAGATAAACGTGATTAGTAATTTGAAATCTGGTAGAGTTTAGTATAGATGGCCTAATAGAATCAGTACTGCACACTGCTACAAGGCCTAAATTATTTTCCAGCCAAGATACAGAAAAACATGATTAGTAATTTGAAAGCTTAAAACGGTTGGTGAGGTGATTTTAACAAATCATCAAGCTTTTCCTCTCCCAAGGATGACTCAGGGGTAGAAAAGTCATTTCTGATCCATGATTTGTTATGAACGTGAGTCTGTCTACATTATCAGTGGAGAGCCACGTGCGCTTTTCTGTCAGCGCACCACCAGCAGCGCTGAACACACGTTCAGACAGAACGCTAGCTGCGGGGCATGACAAGATCTCCAAGGCGTAAGTGGTGAGCTCCGGCCATTTATTCAGATTGGAAGCCCCAAAAGAGCAAGGGTCCAGTGACACAGTCATGGCTTCAATGTTTACTTGGAGATAATCCTGTACCATCGTCTCTAGGCGTTGACTATGTGTCAGACTTCTTGTCTGGACCTTGCAGATGTTAGCCCTTCCACATACAACTCCTCCTCCTCTACTTCCTCCACCTCCTCTTGTGCCACCACCTGACTCCGAATTCTGTTTAACATGTGCTCCAGCATGTAAATCACCGGAATAGTCATGCTGATAATGACATCGTCAGCACTAAACATGTTCCTCACCATTTCAAAACTGTGCAGAAGGGTGCATAGGTCCCTGATCTGAGACCACTCCTCCAGCGTGATTTGCCCCACCTCTGGCTCTCGTTGGCCCAGGCTATACGTCAGAACGAATTGCAGCAGGGCTTGTCGGTGCAGCCACAGTTGCTGTAACATGTGCAGAGTTGAATTCCACCGGGTATGCACATCGCATTTTAGCCGGTGAAGTGGCAGGCCCAACGACTTCTGTAGAGATGTAAGTCGCTGAGCTGCGGGATGCGAACGGCGGAAGTGAGCACACAGCGACAGTGCCCACTGCAGGCCGTGTTTGACAATGCTGCAAACCTGGGTGCGGCCCTTCGCCGTTTCAATGTTACACACTAGTGCCTTGTATGGCTCACGTGTTGAACCTGGTTGTCCAGCAATTTTTAGCCCACTATCCCGGACTAGATGGCCATCTCTTCCCTGGTTTCAGGTCCAGTGGAGACAACCATTCATGAAACTTGTTCTCCAGAGCTGACCACAACTCCTCAGCAGTGTGACTCACATTTCCCAGACATTTCAAAGTAAAAACTGCCTGATGATGTTGAGCCCTGCTGCCAGCATAGTAAGGAGGTGTGCAGGATCCCTTCTGCGCAGTTAGAAAGCTTGTGGAATGACCAGACAGCCTTTGGGTGCAGGTGGAGGACCAAGAGGAGGTTGAGGAGGCAGAAGCAGTGGAGGAACTTCGAGATGAAGAGGATTGACGCACAACTCGTGGGGACGGTAAGACTTGGATAGCAGCCCCTTGTCCTGCTGTCACCATAGTTACCCAGTGCCCAGTCAGCGACATGTAACGCCCCTGTCCATGACTACTCGTCCAAGTGTCTGTGCTGAAATGCACCAAGTCACACACAGAGTTTCTCAAAGAAGCAGTGATGTTGTGTGCGACATGCTGGTGGAGCGCAGGCACACCTTACTTTGAGAAGTAGTGCCGACTGGGCATCTTTTACTGGGGCACTGCGATGGACATAAGGTCTCGAAAATCCTCTGTGTCCACCAGGCGGAAAGGCAGCATTTCTGTAGCCAAGAGCTTGCAGATGGTGAAATTCAACCTCTTAGCTTTCTCATGGCTAGGAGGAAATGGTCTTTTACTTGTCCACAACTGAGGGACCGAGGGCTGGCTGTTGTGCTTAGACGGGGTTGAGAAGGGTGTCCCCAGCAAACTGCCGGTCTGTGAGGAAGATGCAGTCGGACATGTTAGGTTGCCTTGATCCAAAGGTGGTGATATCGATGTCGGACAGCGCTCAACACCATCTGGTGTTTCCACCTCCAAAGAAAATGATGACCTGCCAATCACGCTGGCTGTTGCGGGTAAAGAGGTGGCAAGTCTGCATCCCAAAACATGCATGAAGTACTCAAACTATTGATTTTTTGGCCTCTACTTAGCTTTTGCTGACAAATGTTATAGATAACTCGAGTTGGGTTATCTTTATCGATCTGAAAAAATGCCCAGGCTATGCAAGGCCTAGCACCCATGTGACCTGAAGAGCCACCACGACTTGTGGTCAGAGGCAGAGTTTTGTTTGAAGATGCAGTTGTTGACGTGCTTCCAGTACTATGTCTCTGTCCAGGAAGGCGCAACCTGACCTCGTCGTCACTAGCATCCTCCTCCACCTCCTCTGCTGATCTCATCGACTGGCTGTCTGTGGGTTGACAGTAAGTGGGATCTCCAACCTCGTCATCATCACCCTGTGTGTTATCACACCCGTCGTCCTCAGAGCCAACCTCTTCCTGCCCTGACAAAAAACTAAAGTTGTCACTCCAATCAGGTATTTGAGTCTCATCAACGTCTTCCTCATTGTCTCCAGCAACAGGAGTTACAGTTTGGGAACTTGGGTCGACATTATGGTCAGAACCTTCTGCGTCTGGTCCTGGATCCGACTCATAAAGATTCTGGGCATCGGTGCAGATCATTTCCTCATCTGGATTCACAGAAGCTCTGGAGCCTACCTCTGATTCCCAGGCTATAGTATGAGTAAACAGCTCTGCAGACTCAACCATCTGTTCTACCCCATACTCAGACGGGCAGCTGGAGACTTGGGAGCTGTGAGGAAGCAAGTGCGATTGGGGTGACACTTCTGAGGACTGGAGTATTTGTGATGTTGAAGTTGAGGTGGAGGAGAGCCCACTTAAAAGAGCACTTGATATCCGTCGAAGCACCTGCTGTTTTTGTGCCTCATCTGGAATTTGTAGCGATTGGCGTGGCCGTAAGAAAGGGATCTTATCACATTGTCCACTAAAAGAAGTAGAAATCTTAGTTTGGCTGGAAGATGGTCTTTCTTCTGCAGATGTTACTGTGGCTTTAACACCTACCCCACGGACACAACCTTTTTTTCCCTTCCCAACATGCCTATTCCCCTTTCCACCAGCAGCCGGCCTTTTTTCTCTTATTTTGGTGGTTAACTAATTCACAACTCTGGAGTTGTTTGCACAAAAAAACAATGGATGGGAACCGAGCAGAGCTGAGTGGCCAAACTGTGGTATTAGCCCAAAAGTATTGGCTGGGTTAGATGCAGATAAAAATTATTTTGAATTTGCAACCGGGTGGAGGTTAGTATAGATGGACTAATAGAACAAGTCCCACACACTGCTACAAGCCGAAATATTTTTCCAGAGCTAGATGCAGAAAAAAATTATATTGAATTTGCAACCTGGTGGAGGTTAGTATAGATTGGCTAATAGAACAAGTCCCACACACTGCTAGAAGCCGAAATATTTTTTCAGAGCTAGATGCAGAAAAAAATTATATTGAATTTGCAACCTGGTGGAGGTTTGTATAGATGGACTAATAGAACAAGTCACACACACTGCTACAAGCCGAAATATTTTTTCAGAGCTAGATGTATATAAAAATTATATTGAATTTGCAACCTGGTGGAGATTAGTATAGATGGACTAATAGAACAAGTCCCACACACTGCTACAAGCCGAAATATTTTTTCAGAGCTAGATGCAGAAAAAAATTATATTGAATTTGCAACCTGGTGGAGGTTAGTATAGATGGACTAATAGAACAAGTCCCACACACTGCTACAAGCCTAAATATTTTTTCAGTTCCAGATGCAGAAAAAAATTATATTGAATTTGCAACCTGGTGGAGGTTAGTATAGATGGACTAATAGAACAAGTCCCACACACTGCTACAAGCCGAAATATTTTTTCATAGCTAGATGCAGAAAAAAATTATATTGAATTTGCAACCTGGTGGAGGTTAGTATAGATGGACTAATAGAACAATTCCCACACACTGCTACAAGCCGAAATATTTTTTCAGAGCTAGATGCAGAAAAAAATTATATTGAATTTGCTACCTGGTGGAGGTCAGTATAGATGGATTAATAGAATGATGCTATGCCCAAAGGGTTTTACTTCACTAGGTGCAGTAAAAAAATTGGTATTCTATACACAGGTGGTGTAGCTTGCATCACAGATAGGCTACTCCACTGACTAACACACTCTGCAAGAGGCCAAAAAAGATTTGCTTTGCTAGATTTAGCCAAATGCTGTGAAAAAAACTTGCACAGCACTGGCACAGACCAGGCTGGCAAAAAGTGATAGGAACTGATGTAACCTAGCCCTCAAAAGGACTTTTTACATCTATTGTAGTAGTGTGAATGTGGACAGAGTAGGTGATATTGCCGGACACACAGCTGGGGATCAGCTGACGTTACTGAACCCCAAAAACACTGGAGCAAGCATTGACTGTGCATACGCCACTTCTGAGCAGCAACTGGCGGTGTTGGAGCCCAAGGTAAATACTGAAAACAGAGAGGAGCAAGAGGTGTAATTGGAGCAAGTTTTAAATTAGTAGTAGAGTGGATGTGGACAAAGCAGGAAAATATGCCGGATACACAGCAGGGGATCAGCTGATGTTACTGAACCCCTATAACACTGAACCAAGCATTGACTGTGCACACGGCACTTCTAAGCAGCAACTGGCGGTGTTGGAGCCCAGGGATTACAGTTCAGGTGGTAGAAACATGAACACAACAGGAGACCTGGATACTGTTGCCAACCAATTATTTATTCTGGAAGAGGAATGGAAAATTCATGCGAGATCCAGGCCTTGTTCATTTTCAGAAAAGTAAGCCGGTCAATGTTATCGGAGGATAGTCGCATGCGACGGTCTGTTAGTACACCACCTTCGGCACTAAAGACACGTTCCGATAATACACTAGCAGCAGGGCAAGCCAGCACCTCCAATGCATACTGGCTATGCACTGGCCATGTATCCAGCTTAGAGACCCAAAACTTGAAAGGGGAAGAGCTGTCTGGGAGTACACTGAGAGGGCAAGACATGTAGTCTGTCACCATCTTACGGAAACGTTGCCTCCTGCTTTCTGGAGCCATCTGTGGTGGTGTAGACATTTGTGGAGGGGACACAAAAATTTGCCACATTTGGGCCATACTGGTCCTGCCTTGTGCTGAGGCCATGCTTCTGCTCCCTCTTTGTGCAGAGCTTCCTCCACTGCCTCGACGCACTGAGATGCTTTGTAAAGCACTAGCAGCACTGTTCTCGGGAGGAATGGAGAACATGATGGAATGCACCAGTGCGTCTTGGTACTCCCGCATTTTACACTCCCGGTTCAACAGTGTTATGAGGCTTTGTAAGTAGTCCCAGTAGCGAGGATCTAGGTGGGTAGACACCCAATAATTAGCCGTGTTGAGAATGTGGGCGATGCGGCGGTCGTTTCTCAGCCACTGCAGCATGAAATCAACCATGTGCTGCAGGCTGACAACTGGCCAAGAAACGCTGTCCCCTGCTTGAGGCATGATCTCTGCCTGCTCTGCATCACCCCACCCTCGCTCTAGATACTGACTACTAGAGCATTGTGTACCTCCCTCCTCTGGACAGATGTCTTCCTCCTCCATTGACTCCTCCTCACAAAGTGTCCTCTGCCTAGGCCTTTGTGAGGAACCACGTTGCATAGACTGAACAGAAGCAGATGGCATTTGTGACTCCTCATCCTCCACCTCTTCCAAAACCTCCTCCCTTAGTGCTTGCAGTGTTTTTTCAAGCAGGCAGATAAGGGGGATAGTCATGCTGACTAGTGCATCATCTGCACTCACCATCTGCGTGGAATAATCGAAGGCAAGCAAAACGTGGCAAATGTCCTTCATAGTGGTGGTGAAGTGTGAACGGCGCGCACTGCGACTTGTTTGCGCCTGCTGCGGCTGGTACTCCATTACTGCTGCCTGCTGCTCACACAACCTCTCCAGCATATGTAACGTTGAATTCCACCTGGTGGGTAGGTCACAAATGATGCGATGTTCCGGAAGACGTAATCGGCGCTGCAGAGCTGCAATGCATGATCTTGCATTGCTGGAACGCCGCAAGTGAGCGCAGTCTATGCTGACCTTGTGCAGCAGTGAATCAAGATCCGGATAGTCCCTCAAAAAACTCTGCAAAACCAAGTTGAGCACATGTGCCAGACATGGGATGTGAGTGAGGTTGCCTAGGCCCAGAGCTGCCACCAGATTTCAGCCATTGTCACACACTACCAGGCCTGGCTGGAGATTCGCTGGCACAAACCACACGTCGCTCTGCTGCTTGATGGCATTCCAGAGCTCCTGAACTGTGTGGCTTCGATTCCCCAAAGAAATTCATTTTAATACGGCCTGTTGACATTTGGCCATGACTGTGCGCATATCGGTCGTAACAGGTAACTGTTCACGGGTCGATGTGGAGATAGACCGTGACGGCTCCTGCAGCGCTGATTCAGAGGAACTGGAGTATGAGGAGGAGTCAATGTGTACAGACTGGATTCCTGCAATCCTTGGAGTTGGCAGAACACGTACAGCGCCACTCTCAAGATCTGTACCCAGCTCCACAACATTTACCCAATGGGCAGTGAGGGTAAAGTATCGTCCCTGTCCATGCTTAGTGGTCCATGCATCGGTGGTCAGGTGGACGTTGTTACTGACGGCGTTTTGTAGCGCAGGTTTAATTTTTCCCTCCACATGCTGTTGCAGGGCAGGGATGGCTTGCCTGCTGAAATAAAAGCGGCTGGGCACGTTGTATTGTGGGACTGCCAATGCCATCAAGTTACGGAAGGTGTCAGTCTCCACCAGCCTGAATGATAGCATTTCAAGGGCCAGTAGTGCCAGTAGTTTTGCAATGCCAGCATTCAGAGCCTGTGCTCGGGGGTGGTTTGCCGAGTATGGGCGCCTTTTCTCCCATGCCTGTGCTAACGATGGCTGTAGACTGGCTTGGGAGTATGAGGATGACAGGGAACGTGGTGCTGTGGGTGGAATGGCACTGTGTCCCTGCACAACAGTGCCAGAGATTCTTCCATGGTGATCCTGTGAGGAAGCGGAACCAGCTGTGTGTGAGCTGGAGGAAAAGGCTACAACACGAGCTGAAGAGGTGGTAGGTAGCGCTGTAGGTTGGCCTAGGTCTTCAGTGTGTCTTTGTAATTCCACCACGTGCTTGGTCCGCACATGTTTTCATATATTTGTGGTATTGAGGTTGCTGACACTTTTCCCTCTTTTCACCTTCTGATTACACAGCTTGCAATTGACAAAGAAAATGTCATCTGCAAATGTGTCAATAAAGGACCAGGCACTGCAAGTCTTGGGAGCACCCGCTTTGGATTTTGAAAGAGCCATGCTCCTAATGGGTGCCGAAGTGGAGGCTACAGGCAACCAAGTCTGTCCCCTCCCTCTCCCTCCTTTTTGATCCGATCGGGGAATCTCTTCCTCAGAGCTGCTCCCACCACCTTCCTGTCCCTCACGCCATGATGGGTCAAGGACCTCATCATCTACACCACCCTCTTCAAACAACTGCTTCTCCTGGGTAGTCGCGACAGCACAGTACGCACCAGAAAGTGGCACCTGAGTCTCATCATCAGATGCGTACTGAGGTGTGCTGCTGACCATAGGCACTGGCCCACCCGCCTCTTCAGATTCAGAGTGACAAAACGGTTGCGCATCACTGCATACTACCTGTTCTTCAAATTCTCGAATTCTGCTTGGCTGGCCCCCTCTTTCCAAGCCAAGAGATTCAGAGAACAGAAGTAGAGATGGCTCCTGTCCAGGGCTTTCTGACTGCCTGGGCAATTTGGCAGGTGGTGAAGAGACAGATGGGTGCTCTTCAGTGCTCAGGACCTGAGAGGATCAGGAACTAATTGAAGTCGATGCATTAGCTGCCATCCATCTGACAACGGCTTCAATTTCGTCCTCCCGCAGCAGTAGGGTACGGCTAGCTCCTTCAAAGATGCGCATAATGGACTGTTCCCTGGTAAAACTGGGGGATGCTGAGTCACTGGTGCCCGCAGCAGGCACAGAATCCCCACGTCCTCTCCCTGCAGGCACAGAATCCTCACGTCCTCTCCCTGCAGAAACTCCACGCCCACGCCCACGACTACAACCACATGCCTTACTCCCTGCCTTCTTCATCTTGGTAGACTGATAAAGATAGGCAGAAAAGTACTAAGGACTTAGTGTGCTTATTCCTGAACAGCTGCTAACAGGTATAAGAAACACTAATTTTATAAAGTGTGGACTAGACTTTAATATGAGCTAATGTGGCCTACACAACTGTAAAGTTGTGTGTTTGGTGAACTTTATTTAGGTTTTTTTGTCACAAAAAGACACTGGATGTGCCGAAAGATGTAATACCGATAGTATCACAAACTTTGTGTAGCTATTGCAATGCAGGAAGGTAACCTGCAATGCAATAGATGAGGCTACAAAAAATATGCTAATACTAATCTGGCTGGGCCTGCAGGGCACAATGCTGCAGAAAGGCTCCTCTATCTACTCCTATATAGTGTGTTTGGAACCAGTCTAGCTGGATACGGATTGAACCACCACACTAATAGGAGAAATCAGGAATAATGATCAATTAGCAAAAAAGGACAATGTATGAGGCAGTGACGCATGCTGAGCACACTACAACCACACGTGGCTGAAGCACACACTACAGCGTGAGCTGCACTCACACACAGAGACCTTGCAGACAGCCGTGAACAGCACAGAGAACTGTGTACTAGCGCTGCAAGGCACAGCGGTTTATAAAGTAGCTTGGGTAAAGCAGAATAGAGAAAATAGGTAGCTAAAACTGTCCCTCAGAACAGCAGCGTCCTATCCCTAACTGAATTCACAGCAGAGTGTGCTCAAAATGGCGGCGGCGGCTTTTATAGTGCATCATGACATCATTTCAGCAGCCAATGCCACTAGTTAACATGACTACATGCCTAACAGGATGTGCCCACACTTCTTAGGATCCTCATTGGCTGAATAAAATGAAACTGGCTCATTGCATTATGGGAACTTCCGATTCCGGTATCCGATATTCTAAAAGTATCAGAACTAAGTATGGGAATTTCGATACCGCAAATATCGGCCGATACCTGATATTTCAGTATCGGAATGCTCAACACTAGAAATGACCCAACCTTTAAAACTGTAAAGAGAGGAGAGAACAAGGCGCAATGGGTGACTCAGTATTGCAATTTGTAGAGGGGTGTGGGGATGGCTACTAACCTTATGAAGTTGTGCACCTCTGCACAACCCCAGTGTAAAGCTCCACAAGCTCCGCTCTGTTGGTGGCTGTCATCTATTTCCAGCGGCGTTCACAGATCCTGATCTCTTGGTGGTATATCACGTGGTCAGGTTAGTAGCATGTAATGCCGAGATAGACGCCCAGCTTCACCAACACCCCCGGCAGCGTTCCGGAGGGGTTAAGGCAGCGCAGCTTGGAAAACCACGGTAGTAATTTTAATTAAATTGCTCCCACAGGTGAAAAAACAATAGATTAAAGGCAGCTCTACTGCACCCCAACAGGGGGAAAAGGACCTGATGAAGGTAGCTGTGTCCACCGAAACGCGTTGTGTGTGTATTAATAAATCAGTCCTTTTAATATTTTTGCCCTGTTATTGGCGCTCTGGTACCGCTATTCATATTCACTGACCAACCTTTAAAACTATCACTCTAGTTAATCCCTTCAGTGAGCATCACTAAAAATCAAACAAAAAACATGGCAGAAAAACTATTCTTTTTCATCATTCCGCTGAACAAAAGTGGAATAAAACACAATCAAAAAGTTGAATGGAAAAAAATGCTATCTTTAAAAACGCTATCTTATTCCACTAAAAACAAGATGCAACACAGCTCTTTCAGCATAAAAAAAAGTAATAGCTCTCAGAATACAGAGATGCAAAAACAATTCTTTTTTTTAAAATAGTTTTTATTGTGTAAAAGTGGCAAACCATAAAAATTGATGAAAACAAGTGGTCAAAATTGTTGGCACCCCTCGTTTAATGAAAGAAAAACCCACAATGGTCACAGAAATAACTTGAATCTGACAAAAGTAATAATACATTAAACATCTATGAAAATGAATTGCCTCTTCAGAGAAAAAGAGGACTTGTACTCTCTAGCGCCACCTATTGGAAGCAGCAATCCTACAATTCACAATCAATCCTTTAAAGAGTCGAGCAATATAACTTAGGATAAAGCCAAATCAGAATCTCAATTTGCAGACACGGTGTTTCAGGCTGTTGGCCATCATCAGTGCAAAGCATGAGAACTGATTTGACAAGTCACAATCAACCCTTTAACGAGTCGTGCAATATGACTTATGAAAATGAACAAATGAAATTCAGACATTGCTTTTCTGCTTCCACAGAATTAAAAAAAAAATTAAACTCATGCAATCGGCCTGGACAGAAATGATGGTTCTTCTTAGCCTAATATTTTGTTGAACAACTTTTTGAGGAAATCACTGCAATCAGACGATTCCTGTAACTGTCAATGAGACTTCTGCTCCTCTCGACAGGTATTTTGACCCACTCCTCATCAACAAACTGCTCCAGTTGTCTCGTGTTTGAAGGTTGCTTTTTCCAGATGGCATGTTTCAGCTCTTTCCAAAGATGCTCAATAGGATTTAGGTCAGTGCTCATAGAAGGCCACTTCAGAATAGTCCAATGTTTTCCTCTTAGCCATTCTTGGGTATTTTTAGCTGTGAGTTTTGGGTCATTATCTTGTTGCAAGACCCATGACCTGCGACTGAGACCAAACTTTCTCGCACTGGGCAGCACATTTCTCTCTAGAATCCTTTGATAGTCTTGAGATTTCATTGTACCCTGCACAGATTCAATACACCCTGTGCCAGATGCAGCAAAGCAGCCCCAGAACATAACAGAGCCTCTACCATGTTTCACGGTAGGGACAGTGTTCTTTTCTTGATATGCTTCATTTTTCCGTCTGTGAACATAGATCTGATGTGCCTTCCATTTTTGTTTCATCTGTCCATATGACATTCTCCCAGAAGCTTTGCGGCTTGTCAACATGTAGTTTGGCAAATTCCAGTCTGGCTTTTTTATGATTTTTTTTTTAACAATGGTGTTCTCCTTGGTCGTCTCCAATGAAGTCCACTTTAGATCAAACAACAACAGATGGTGCGATCTGACACTGATGTTCCTTGAGCTTGAAGTTCACCTTTAATCTCTTTAGAAGTTTTCCTGGACTCTTTTGTTACCATTCGTATTATCTGCCTCTTTGATTTGTCATCAATTTTCCTCCTGCGGCCACATCCAGGGAGGTTGGCTACAGTCTCGTGGATCTTAAATTTCTGAATAATATGTGCAACTGTAGTCACAGGAACATCAAGCTACTTGGAGATGGTTTATAACCTTTAACATGCTTGTCTATAATTTTCTTTCTAATCTCCTGAGACAACTCTTTCCTTTCCTTACTCGGGTCCTTGTTGAGTGTGGCACACACCACGTCACCAAACAGCACAGTGAGTATCTGTAGCCATATATACAGGCCCACTGACTGATTACAAGATTGTAGACACCTGTGATGCTAATTAGTGGACACAACTTGATTTAACATGTCCATTTTGTTACATTATTTTCAGGGGTACTATCATTTCTGTACAGGCCGATTTCATGAGTTTAATTATTTTAAAAATTCTGTGGAAGCAGAAAAGCAATGTCTGACTTTCATTTTTTCATTTTCATAATTTTTTAATTTAATATTACTTTTGTCAGATTCAAGTTATTTCTGTGACCATTGTGGGTTTTTCTTTCATTAACCGAGGTGTACCAACAATTTTGACCACGTGTGTAAATGTGGTATATCTGTAATTATACTTACCCGAACAATAATGTTTTCTTATCACTTTTACAACACGGTGAATGGCATAAAAAAACAAAAATAATAATTTCTGAATTACTGAGTTTTGTTCATTCAGCCTCCCAAGAATCAAATAGAAAGTGATCGAAAAATGTTATGTGCCCGAAAATAATACCATTAAAAACGTCATCTCGTCCAACAAAAAAGAAGCCATCACATGACTCGGTCAGCAGATTGTTAAGAAAATTCTAACTCTAAAAATATGGCAATGCAAAATCTTTTCATTTTGAATAAAAAGAATTTCTTAGTGTGTGACAGCAGCGAAATATAAAACACCGATATAAATCTGGTATTGCTGTAATCGCACCGATTTGAAGAATAAAGTCATCTAATCACTTCTACCGCATGAGGAATAATGTAAAAAATAAATAAAACCAATTCTTGACCAGTTGTTGATTTGTTGATTCTACCTCCCAAAGATCGAAGCAAGGCTCGGCGCACATTTATCCTGCACATTGTGCTAATGGCTTACACCGGGGTTTCTGTGTAAATCTCTGAAATAGGTGTTTCAGACGGAACCCACGACTTAATATTCCCTAAAGTGAGGTAGGTGAAGACACTATGGACTGTGTATGTCCTATGATTCGGCAGAGTCCATCTTTTTAAATGTACACATAAGTGCGGTTGGCTACAGTTTTGTGCACCTCTGAAAAGAGGCCAGAGTCCAGAGTTATTCTGCTACCTCATTATAGTGATTGGATCCATCGTGGCTGTCATCGGAATAACGTCACTTGGCGATTTAGATGGAAACTGCAATGTAAATGCTCAGCGTAGACCACAGGATAAATGTGATCCAAAATGTTATTTAAAATGTTCCCAACAGAAGCTTCAACTCAATCCACAAAAAAAGCAAATCCCCACTCAGGTCCATCATCTATTGAAGGAAATATAGGGGCTTCCACGGTACTGGAAAAGCTTTGGAAAAGTGCTATGGTTCTTCGCTCCCCAAAAGATATCCAGCAAATTCTGTGCTTCCAAATATAAATGCCTCTCTCTCTTCTGAGCCCCACAGTGTGCCTAAAACACACTTAGCATTGACATGTTTAGAATTTCTGTAGCGATGAGAGCCCACCTAATTAAGAGGGTCCATGTCTTCAGAAGCACGAGCTGGGCTCTACAATGAATGGGCACTACAAAGTACTGGGCACACCAGCATACTGGGCACTGCAATGTATGGGCACTACAATGGTAGATTTGCAAATTTCACTCAGCAACATCCAGCTTGCATCTGGAAAACACACACAGAGTAAAAATCATCACTACACCTGTAGATAAATTCCCAGAGGGGTGTAGTTTCCAAAATTGGGTCACTTGAGGGGGATTCTGCTCTTAGGGGAATATGGAGTCTGCATGGTATTCACTTATAATTTGTTCTCCAAGAATAAAATAGCGCTCCTTCCCTTCAGAGTCTTGTTATGTGGCTAAGCAGTACTGTACAGCCACATGTGGAGTATTTCCACTATCAGCAAATTGCCTCTTCAGAGAAAAAGTGGACTTGAACTCTATAGCGCCACCTATTGGAAGCAGTGATCCTACAAGTCACAATTAACCCTTAACTGTGAATCTGGTCCGCATATTCCTCACCCTGAACCTTCTTCCTTCCACCATCCCGAGTGACCGGAGACAACTGATCCCACTTGGACACTCAGAAGAGCTGTTCTTTTTCCATTTGTAGATTCGGGCCTCTTGCCCGGCCAGCTTCAAGCGAGTCAAGAGGAGAATGCATGTAGTGATGCCCAAATATTGGAGCAGCCACGGTCACAAGAAGGTAATGGAGGAAAAGTGCAATTACTGTCACAGGAGGTGGATGATGATGATGACACAATTGCCAAAAAGTCAGGAGGAACAGGGGGAGGGAGGCTAAGCACCATAACAGGTAGGAAGAAGCAGGGTGGTGGCCGCAGACACAAGGCGGGAGAGCGTTGCTCGTAACGCCAACACGACGGAAGTTGCCAGTACAAATGTTAGGTCTTCCCGAGTCTGGTTATTTTTTAAAGACTCCGCAGATAACCCCAAAAAGACCATTTGCACCACCTTCCAGGCCACTATCAGCAGGGGTAGCAAAACTAGAAGCCTGACCACCACCAGCATGATCAGGCACATGGCAGCAAAGCACCCGACTAAGTGTGCCGAACCCCAGGGAATAGCAATAGTGTCTGTGGGTGACACCACTGCTCCTTCCGCTTTTGTGTGTGCACTCCAATCCCCTGTACATGGCGCATGCCAAGATGCCTCCCGCCCTGCACCTGTCATTGCACACTCTCAACTAGCACCATCAACAAGCACGTTCACGTCCTTGTCCCAGCGCAGCGTTCAGTTGTCCCTACCCCAGTCCTTGGAACGCAAGCGCAAATACGCAGCCAACGTCCCACAGGCCACACTATTATATTCTCACATTTCGTGAATGCTTGCTCTCAAAATGTTGCGTTTTAGGCTCGTGGAGACGGAAGCTTTCTGCGACCAAATGGCGGCGGCCGTCGCTCTGTACTTAGTCCCCAGCTGCCACTATTTCACCTGGTGTGCCGTCCTCGCATTACACGAGCAGGTGTCCCACAACATTAGCCGTGCCCTCAACAACACAGTTACCGGTAAAGTCCACCTATCCACGACAAGTGCTTGTCAGCAGGGATGGTACATCTCACTGACGGCACACAGGGTTAATATAGCGGAAGCAGGAACCCAGTCAGACCATGGGACGGAACACGTCCTCCCGACGCTGAGGATTGCATGCCCTGGGTCAATCAGGGTTGCTCCCACATTTTACAGCTCCTGCACCTCCTCCTCCTCTTCAGCTTCCATCTCCAAAATGACCACATCAGTCACAAGCTGGAAGTACTGCAGTACTGCCTCGGCCAATCGACAACAGGTTGTGCTGAAGCTAATATGCTTAGGTGAAAAACTCCACAACGCTGATGAGTTGTGGACAGCTCGGAAAGAGCAGCCAGATCTGTGGTTGACACCGCTGACCCTAAAGCCAGGCATGGTCATGTGTGACAATGGCCGGAACCTGGTGAAGACTGTGAGGCGAGGTAAGATCACACACGTACCATGCTGGCCCATGTGCTTAAACTCGTGGTTCAGTGGTTTCTCGAAACCTACCTAGATCTGCTGGATCTGTTTGTCAAAGTACGCCACAAATGTGCCCATTTTAGAAAGTCAGCTACAGCTTCTGCCGACCTTGCCGTGGTTCAGCAGCATTTGCAGCTTCCAGCTCACCGACTGATCTGGGATGTCCCCACACCTTTGACCTCTACATTGCAGATGTTAGGAAGGATTTGTGAGCAGAAGAGGGAAGTTGTTGACTACCAGCATCAATAAAGCTATCGGTATTCAGGACAGACTCCATACATAACACCTGAGGAGTGGACATGGATGTCAGACATCTGTACCATCCTCTAAAAATTTGAGGACTCCACCAACATGGTGAGCGGTGATGACGCCATAATTAGTATCAACATCCCGCTCCTCTGTCTTCTGAAACGCTCTCTGCTCACAATAAAAAAAAATGCATTGCAGGTGGAGCACGTTGAGATGGAGCAAGGAACCATACAGGTTGATTGCACACAGCCCAACCTCATCTCATCCCAATGTGTATTTGGTGACAATGAGGAGGAAGAAGAGGAGCTAGTTTCCTGTGCTATAGAGGGTACTAATGTCATATCGTCTGTACAACGTGGATGGCCGAAAGACAGGGAAGAGGAGGAGGAGGAGGAAGAGGAGGAGAGAATGGTCAGTAGTCCTCTTGGTGAGCACACGGAAGTTTTGCCTCTTTGCAGTCTGGCACAAATGGCTGAGTTTATGTTACACTGCCTTTCCCATGAACCTCGCTTTGTCCAAATATTGAGTGACAGTCATTACTTCTAGTCCTATGCTACAAGGAGAAATTTCTGTGTCTTATTCCCATGCTGGACAGGGCTCATAAAACGGGGCAGTACCAGCATGCGCTTGTTGCGGAGTTATTAAAAAAATTCCCATCTGAAAACGCTGGTGGCAGAGGTCACGGTTTGTTGGACAACCAAGGTGTACAGGCGAGAGAGACACAAATGCAATCCTGCAGCGGCAGGAGAACACTGTCAAAGTTCTGGGACAGCTTTATAAGACTCTCCCATCGCACAGGCCCTGAGGTGCGGGGTACTCTCACAAGGAGTGCAAAGTTTTGGAAGATGCTGAGAGAGTACCTTGCCGACTGTACCAACATCCTCCGTGATTCTTGTGTGCCTTTTAATTATTGGGTATCCAAGCTGGATACATGGAATGAACTGGCTCTCTATGCCTTGGAGGTTCTGGGCTGCCCTGCTGCTAGCGTTTTATCAGAGAGGGTTTTTATTGCCGTTGGTGGAATTATAACTGAGAAGCGCATCCGCTGTCAACTGAAAATGCTGACAGGCTGACACTTATAAAAATGAACAATGGGTGGATTGGGCCAGACTTCTCAACACCACCGAATGATAGTAGCATAACATAAAACAGTTTATTTTTTTTGGGATGTCTAACTTAATTCCCATGCACCACTATCTTCACACCAAGGCTTTGGGTTTACGCTACCTGATTTTGGTTATTTGCTCTTGTCCTCCTCCTTCTCCTCATCCTCCACTACCATATCATCACCAAATCTACCATATAACCATATCTACATCTCTTGCAAAGGGCATTGAAGTTCCTTCAAATATTTGGCAGCCGTTGCTTCACTGCATAGGCAAACAGCATGGGAGACCCACTTCCTAATAATGGTAACATTGTTTCAGGAGGCCCTCTGACTTCTATGTATCTTGCAAGGTGCATTTGAGTTCCACCTTATTTTTGGCAGCCGTTGCATTCACTGCATAGGCAAACAGTATAGACGACCCACTTCCTAATAATGGGATTATTGTTTTCAGGAGGCTCTCTGACCTCTACGTCTCTTGCAAAGGACATTGGAGTTCCTCCAATCTTTTGGCAGCCGTTGCATTCACTGAATAGGCTAACAGTATGGGAGGCCCACTTCCTAATAATGGGAACATTGTTTTCAGGAGACCCTCCGACCTCCACATCTCTTGCAAGGGGTATTGGAGTTCCTCCAAATTTTTGACAGCCGTTGGACTCACTGCATACCCTATAACTGAACATCAGACTCTCTTATTCTATTGGGAATATGCTTTTACTGTGGCCCTGTTCTATGTTTTTTTTAATTGTTAATGGGGTATTTCTCAATCTTTAGCAGCCCTTGCAGTCACAGCATGGGCACTTTCACTTTAGGAGATCCGCTCCTTCATAATGGGAACATTTTTTGTTACTGAGACCCTCCTCTATATCTATTCAAAGGGGTATGGGGTGGCGTCCAAATTTTTGGCAGCTCTTGCATTCACTAGATACCCAATAACAGTATAGGAGACCCACTTGTTAATAATGTGATCAACAAAGCATAGCCAGCTGATGGCTCTCTAACAATAGCTAGGGCCGACTGCTGGCCCTTTAAGAATAGTAAGGGCCACCTGATGGCCCTATAAAAATAGGCTTTGGGACTTTCAGAGTCCCTACATCATAAATAAAACAGGATGTGTCTGATGATGTGTCACACACCACATGGCCAGGCAAGGTTGTAAAATTTTAAAATGACATTTCATGGTGAATGCATTTATCACTGTTGAAAGCAATACAAAAGTGCAAAAATGCATCAAAAACGCTATGTGTGAACATAGCCCAAAGTGTGGAGGAGCATTTTTGCTTTTGATTTTTTATTTTGCCTTATATTCAAGTCATTACCCTCGAAAGGATGTTCCTTTTTGGTTTTGTTTTTGTATGTTTTATTGTGAGCCCATAAAAGTAGCGTAAAACTCTGACAACAATGTTGACAGCAGTGACCTGGGAGTCAGAAATGCTTCTAGGGGTCTTCCCCATGCTGTTCCAATGCCATTTGAGCACAGTACCCATCGATTTGGGAAATTTTTAGGACCTCTGCAGATTGCCGGGGGGTCCGCCAGAAAAATGCTCGAGTTTCCCATAGACTTACATTGGGCTTGTTATTTGGATCGAGCACTCAAGTATTCCAATTTGCTCGACTCGAACAACGAGTACCCGAGCATTTTAGTGCTCGCACATCACTATCATTTATCCTGATAAAGCCTTAAAAACATGTCGCTAAAGCAACATTTTAGTGGAAAAAATTGTAATTTTCCATTGACTCAGCCCGATGCTGTACTCACTATACAGCTAGATGAATTCTTTACGAGGTGTGAAGATAAAGGATGAAGGAGCTTGATCACATTTGTTTAATTGCAGGAAAGAGGATCGAACTGAAAGATGCCATGTCTCTGACTGATGCAGCACAGCAATAACGAACCCAAGGAAGACAGAAGAAATGGCACCTCCAGAGGTAAGTAAAAGTAAATAATTCTTTAATTTTGTATCCATTAAAATGATACGCAAGGGATTTATAAACTGACGTGTTTCTGGAGAGTCATTCGCACTTAATCATGGTTAATATGATTTTCACCCTTGTGAACATGAATAATTTGAGGCTAAAGAATAGAGATGAGCGTTGTTCTACACGAACTGTTCGCCAATCTCAAATTCGAGCTGTTTTGGGCGGTGTTCGAGCCGTTCGGCGAACACGAACGATTTGAGAAAAATTCGGCTGTTCGAGGTTATGTTCGATAACTGTTCGTGCACCAAAATCATAACTGGATTTTTTCTCAGTAATGATGAAAATTAATGTTAATACGCAGTTTGAGTGTACAGCGGGGTGGGGGGAGGGGCAGGGGATGGATCTCTGCAGGAATAATGAAGATCTCCATTTTTTTTTCTCTTTCCCGCATTTACAGTGGGGAGGTGCAATCTGTCAGCCTATCAGCAGCGCACACACGGAGCGAAGTGCTTTTTTCACACAAGCAAGGGCATGTGTCATTGGCAGTGTATGTCACATGTCCTTGCCCTATAAGACCAAGCCATTTTCCCCGTCGCCACCATTTTCTCACTGCTGCAGCTGCATGTTAGACGGCACCGCTGTTGCTGTGTGCGCTATACCTTGTTAATTTCAAGCCAATTTTCGCACAAATCTACAGATAGCTTGGGAGTAGGGAATAGTTGTGATTGCAGTCCTTTTAAGGACTAGGTTACAGCATTTCCTACGACTTTTATCAGGCAGGTCTGTGCTCTTAAATAGATAGGTTGTGGGAGTAAAGACTAATTGTAATTGCAGTCCTTTTCAGGACTAGGTTACATCAGTTCCTATCAGTTTTTGCCAGGCAGCTCTGAGCCAGTGCTGTGCAAGTTTTTTTCACAGCATTTGGCTGAATCTAGCAAAGCTAATCCTTTTTGGCCTATTGCAGAGTGTGTTAGTCAGTGGAGTAGCCTATCTGTGTTGCAAGATATACCACCTGTGTATAGAATACCAATTTTTTTACTGCACCTAGTGAAGTAAAATCTTTTGGGCATAGCATCATTCTATTAGTCCATCTATACTGACCTCCATCAGGTTGCAAATTGAATATAATTTTTTCTGCATCTAGCTCTGAAAAAATATTTGGGCTTCTAGCAGTGTGTGGGACTTGTTCTATTAGTCCATCTATGCTGACCTCCATCAGGTTGCAAACTCAATATAATTTTTTTCTGCATCTAGCTCTGAAAAAATATTTGGCCTTCTAGCAGTGTGTGGGACTTTCTCTATTAGTCCATCTATACTGACCTCCATCAGGTTGCAAACTGAATATATTTTTTTTCTGCATCTACCTCTGAAAAAATATTGGGCTTCTAGCTGTGTGTGGGACTTGTTCTATTAATCCATCTATACTGACCTCCATCAGGTTGCAAACTGAATATAATTTTTTTCTGCATCTACCTCTGAAAAAATATTTGGGCTTCTAGCTGTGTGTGGGACTTGTTCTATTAGTCCATCTATACTGACCTCCATCAGGTTGCATACTGAATATAATTTTTTTCTGCATCTAGCTCTGAAAAAATATTTGGCCTTCTAGCAGTGTGTGGGACTTGTTCTTTTAATCCATCTATACTGACCTCCATCAGGTTGCAAACTGAATATAATTTTTTTCTGCATCTACCTCTGAAAAATTATTTGGGCTTCTAGCTGTGTGTAGGACTTGTTCTATTAGTCCATCTATACTGACCTCCATCAGGTTGCAAACTGAATTTATTTTTTTTCTGCATCTACCTCTGAAAAAATATTTGGGCTTCTAGCTGTGTGTGGGACGTGTTCTATTAATCCATCTATACAGACCTCCATCAGGTTGCAAACTGAATATAATTTTTTTCTGCATCTACCTCTGAAAAATTATTTGGGCTTCTAGCTGTGTGTGGGACTTGTTCTATTAGTCCATCTATACTGACCTCCATCAGGTTGCAAACTGAAAATAATTTTTTGTCTGCATCTAGCTCTGAAAAAATATTTGGCCTTCTAGCAGTGTGTGGGACTTTCTCTATTAGTCCATCTATACTGACCTCCATCAGGTTGCAAATTAAAAATAATTTTTTGTCTGCATCTAGCTCTGAAAAAAATATTTGGCCTTCTAGCAGTGTGTGGGACTTTCTCTATTAGTCCATCTATACTGACCTCCATCAGGTTGCAAACTGAATATATTTTTTTTCTGGATCTACCTCTGAAAAAATATTTTGCTTCTAGCAGTGTGTGGGACTTGTTCTATTAGTCCATCTATACTGACCTCCATCAGGTTGCAAATTGAATATAATTTTTTTCTGCATCTACCTCTGAAAAAATATTTGGGCTTCTAGCAGTGTGTAGGACTTGTTCTATTAGTCCATCTATACTGACATCCATCAGGTTGCAAACTGAATATAATTTTTTTCTGCATCTACCTCTGAAAAATTATTTGGGCTTCAAGCTGTGTGTGGGACTTGTTCTATTAATCTATCTATACAGACCTCCATCAGATTGCAAACTGAATATAATTTTTTTCTGCATCTACCTCTGAAAAAATATTTGGGCTTCTAGCGGTGTGTGGGACTTGTTCTATTAGTCCATCTATACTGACCTCCATCAGGTTGCAAATTAAAAATAATTTTTATCTGCATCTACCTCTGAAAAAATATTTTGGGCTTCTAGCTATGTGTGGGACTTGTTCTATTAGTCCATCTATACTGACCTCCATCAGGTTGCAAACTGAATATAATTTTTTTCTGCATCTAGCTCTGAAAAAATATTTGGCCTTCTAGCAGTGTGTGGGACTTTCTCTATTAGTCCATCTATACTGACCTCCATCAGGTTGCAAATTAAAAATAATTTTTATCTGCATCCAGCTCTGAAAAAATATTTGGGCTTCTAGCAGTGTGTGGGACTTTCTCTATTAGTCCATCTATACTGACCTCCATCAGGTTGCAAATTCAAAATAATTTTTTGTCTGCATCTAGCTCTGAAAAAATATTTGGCCTTCTAGCAGTGTGTGGGACTTTCTCTATTAGTCCATCTATACTGACCTCCATCAGGTTGCAAATTAAAAATAATTTTTATCTGCATCTAGCTCTGAAAAAACATTTGGCCTTCTAGCTGTGTGTGGGACTTGGTCTATTAGTCCATCTATACTGACCTCCACCAGCTTTTAAATTAATAATAATTTTTAGCTGCATCTAGCCCTGAAAATAATTTTTCTTCCCAATAGTGGTAGCAATAGAAATATGGGGCGCGCGCCTGGCTTACAAAAATATACGCTTCATGACAAAAAACACCAGCCTAGCGCACTGCATTAATAAGATGGCATCATCGTCTCCCCCAGTGCGAGGCCTACTACCTAGGCTAGCATTCCTGTGCCTAAAACACAATGTATGGGTCCGCGCTAGCCACTATGCTGAGGGGTCTAAAGCTGCTGCTAACGCTTTAAAACAATTCAATTGGCAGATTTTCACAGAGCTCTTCCACAACGCCCACCCATCGGGCAACAGTTGCCCACCTTCCCTATGGGATCTAGTGGCGAATAGTTGATGCCATTAATCAGAGCGTCAATTGGCCCATCGACGTGGCAAGCATACGGTAAGGCATGGGAAGAGTGGACACGACTAGTAGCAGGCAGATGGGTTGACCAATGTGAACAAGCCAGATCACAAGTCACCATAGAATTTCTCCACCAGCTAATTATGAGGGGCATATCAGGGGCGTCAGCGCAGCGGTGTCTGACCGGAGTAGCATTTCACTTCCAACTACTGAATTGGGGAGATGTGACAAAGGTTCATCATCAGACAATCCATAAAAGGGTGGAAAAGGGGTCAGCCAAGTCAGGAGTGTAGACGTCCCGTTCCGTGTCACTAAAACTGATTTCTCACATCATATCCCTAACACCATTAACATGACACTCACAATTTGAAGCAACACTACTGTCTACTGCATTTGTGATCACCTTCTTCGGGGCGCTATGCATAAGCGAATTAGTCCCTCAATCCAAAATTACCACCAGTGGAGGCTTATTACACCAGGACGTAGTCATAGCCAATAATGCAATATGTCTACGCATACACAAATCGAAAACGGTTCCAGCGGGCAGGGGCACTTGGGTACTTCTACAACCCACAAACGGTACACTGAGTTGGGTAACAATAGTAAAAACATATCTAACCATCAGATCACAAAGTAATTTCTTCCTATCACACATTGATGGAATGCCATTATCAAGATACCAGTTCCAAGCTATATTTAATAAATGCATAACATCGGCAGGGAACCACCCCAAAGATTACGGGACACACTCATTCCGCATAGGCGCGGCCACGGAAGCAGCAAGAGCAGGACTGTCAGAAACGGAAGTTCAGAGGATAGGGAGATGGCGATCCACGTGTTTGGCAAGATACATAAAACCGGACTTGTTATCCTAACGTGGTTTGTTTATTTTACAGGTGATGCTAAGCTAACAGTGTGGGTGATAGGCCACTCGTATATGTATTGGGCAGAAAAAAGGGCGAAAGTCTGCCCAGGCGGGAGGAAATTAGAGTTTCATAACACATATTTCAACTAGAGAGGTATTAGAGGCCTGCTTTGGCCGTAGGTACTAATGGAGGTAATCAAGGTAGGGAGAGAGGCAAGATGTCCGGTCATCTTAGTTATACAGGCCGGGGGAAACAACCTAGGTCATCATAACAGCGCATAACTAATGGCAATAATGAAACTAGACACTGAGCGCTTCAGAGAATTTTTCACAAAACTAGCGATAGTATGGTCAGAGATTGTGCCGATAGCGGTATGGCAAGGTGCGCGAGACATCACGGCCATCGAACGGACAAGGCGGGTAATAAATATTCGGATGGCAAAGTTTAGAAGAGACAGAGGCGGTGTAGTGGTACGACACCGACAACTGGAAGGAGATAAAGCATGCCTCATACGGCCCGACGTTGTTCACTTAATGAATATTGAACTGGACATATTCCTGTCAGGACTCCAGGACGGAGTGGAACAAGCGTTAAGAGTGATGGGTGGGGGTCAGAGTCCTGCATACGAGTACGCAGGATCCTCCGTGGCCTGGAAATAGAAAGGACATGTTGGAGAGTTACACTTGTTGGCCAACTTGCCGGAGTGGAGACCCAGGGCATGCTGCAACAAGCTGAATTAATTTAGAAATAAAATGCCTTTCTAATGGAATGAGTATAAAGAGTTAATAAAGCTGTGACCGATCCTCACCCATCCAGTTGTAAGAGTTACATTATTGTATTGTCAAGGAAAGGGGGGCGGTAGGGGGTCTAAGCGTCTGGGTTTGGTTGGGGGTCCCCACAGTCTGCCTAGGCTAGATGCATTTAAAAATTCTTATTAGATACACAGGCGGTGCAGCTTGCTTCGCAGCTGGGCTACTACGCCCAAAGTATTGCCTAAGCTAGATGCAGTTAAAAATTCTACGCTGACTAGCAGACACTGAATATTTGGAGCAGACCTCTGAGCTCTTCAGACTCAACCATCTGTGTTACCCCAAGCCATAGTGTATCTAGTTTCTTACAGTTAAAAAGGGGGGGGAGCGACCCAACCCACCTGGAATTGACGATGCCAACGTCACGTAAGACACAGCAAGGGGACTCCAAAAAGACTCTCCATTTTTTCCCAAAATTGTGGCACAGACACCACTTAACCCTAGAACGCATACCTGGGGCCTCGCAGGCCCGCCCTGTTAATTGTTTTCTATTTTCTGCAAGATTACTTTAGTTAGAATTTTGAAACTCTAGGTATTCTTCATGTATATAGTTGTTTGTCATTTGAATTTGAGTTATTCCATGTTATTTGCACACGAGCCTAAAAGGCCCCAGGTATATGAAAGTGTAGATTTTTATGGTCATGCGTTCTAGGGTTAAGTGGCATCAATTGCCCCACAGTTGCTTAAAACGGTTGGTGAGGTGATTTTACCAAATCCTCAAGGATTTAGTCTCCCAAGGATAACACAGGGGTAGAAAAGTCCTTGCGAATCCATGATTTGTTCATCTTTATGAACGTGAGTCTGTCTACATTCTCAGTGGACAGACGCGTGCGCTTATCTGTCAGCACACCACCAGCAGCGCTGAACACACGTTCAGAGAGAACACTGGCTGCAGGGCATGACACGATCTCCAAGGCGTTAGTGGCGAGCTCTGGCCATTTTTCCAGATTGGAATACCAAAATGAGCAAGGGTCCAGTGACACAGTCATGGCTTCGATGTTCACTTGGAGATACTCCTTCACCATCCTCTCTAGGCGTTGACTATGTGTCAGACTTCTTGTCTCCTGTGGCCTTGCAAAGGATGGTCTAAAAAAGTGGTGAAACGATTCCACAAAATTGCTGTTACCAGCAGATACTGTGTTACTGTTATGGTTTGAGTGATGAAGACTCGACAGTCCCACGGTTGGCAAGTTAGAACTGTGAGATTCACTACGTGCACCACTGGTGTTTTGTGGAAAAGCACATGTAAGATTCTGCAACAGCGTCTGCAGATACTCCTGTATGCGTCAATCCCTTTTTATGGCAGGAATTATTTTGGCAAATTTACTTTTGTACCGGGGATCTAAGAGTGTGGCAACCCAGTAGTCGGGATTACTTCGAATTCTGACAATCTGAGGGTCATGTTGCAGGTAGTGCAGCAAGAAGGCACTCATGAGTCTTGCGCATCCAGGAGGACCAAGTCCTTGTTGTGTTGGTAGCGAGGTAAGAATCATGCTTCCTTCCTCTGCCCTCTCCCCTCAACCTCGCACAACAGAAATGTGATCAAGGTCTCCCTCATCTGATGAGTCTTCCATGCCCATCGCCAGTTCGTCCTCCACTTCTTCCTCGGCTCCTGCAACTTCCTCAACAGTTTGGCTGCTACCATGCGCCCTGGTTAATCCCTCTCCCCCACCCTCCCATGCCTGCCGCCTTGGTGCTGCCAACCGTCTGGACCTTGGAGATGTTATCCCTTGCGCATACGACTCCTCCTCTACTTCCTCCACCTCCTCTTGTCCCACCACCTGGCTCTGAATTCTGTTTAGTGTGTGCTCCAGCATGTAAATCACCGGAATAGTCATGCTGATAATGGCATCGTCGTCAGCACTAAACATCTTCGTCGCCATTTCAAAACTGTGCAGAAGGGTGTGTGGCGCCCCTGAGGGTTCAGTCGCCACAGAGTTACTGCATCTCACCCAGAGGTGTGGTATCTCACCCTCAGGTAAGGAAGGCATATGGCTCGGGACCCTAACACCTGCATCCAGCACATACCCGCAGTGGGGGTAGGGCAAGATTGCTCCTAAGGGAGAGCACAGTCCCAGGTCCCTAGCTGGTGGAAGGGTCCTATGTAGTGGGTGCTTAGGGGAGCAGCTTAGCGGAGTACATGACAGGGAGAGTATAAATAGGAAGCTATCTTAGAAAGAGCAAGCCAGTCAGAGGAGGAAAAGTGACAGGAGCAGAGGCTCGGCATGAGCTCTGCTCCAGAGGCGGGCCTAGCCTGGGAGGCCCAGGACTGAAGGAGAGAAGAGAGGAGTGGGAGCAGGAAGGCTCCAGGAACCGAAGGGACCCTAGGGCTATGGGCCGTGCAGAAGGCCACCCGTACTCCTGCTGCTACCAGGAGGTAGAGGGGTCAGACCAGATAAGGGGAACCGGTCCCTCAACTAGCGGAGAAACAGCAAGGCTCAACTAGAAACTGGAGGCTGCAGCATTTCATGTACTGCAGGTAAAAGTCCACACCAGTCTCACTAAGAAGGTAGCCACAAAGGACCCAGGGGACGGAACACAAGTCGCCCGCCAAGGCCCGAGGATACGGGATAGAAGTGTCACTGGGTGTGAGGTGCAGGTAGAAGGCCAGAGAAAGGACACACAGAAGGGGGTCCTGCTAAGTACTCCGGAGCTATCTGGGGGTGGACTGAGCCCCTCACTGAGTACGCACAGCACGACGGGTGAGATTGCTCTGGTACCTGTAATCTGGACTGCAACAACTGTGAGTAAAGATCTTGGGACTGCATCACACGGACTCTGTGTTCATTACTGACTCCCTGCACTACAACCACCTTCATCCACCCACACTGCCTTCAAGCTACACTCTTCCTGTGGTGAGTAATAATACCATTGCTGCAAAACCACCAGCTTCAGAGGACTGTTCCTCAGCGGCGGCCCCTTTTGCCCCACTCCAGAGGTGGCGTAGTAGGACATTATAAAACCCATATATACAAATTACCCTTGGATTGACCGCCCTGGATCACGGACCGGGTCACCGCCACAGTGACTACAACCCCCAGCGTCTACCGGCCCGGCTCAGGGTACCCCACGGCCCAGGGGGCGCGTCAACTTCATAGGTCCCTGATCTGAGACCACTCCTGCAGCGTGATTTGCCCCACCTCTGGATCTCGTTGGCCCAGGCTATACGTCAGAACGTATTGCACCAGGGCTTGTCGGTGCTGCCACAGTCGCTGCAACATGGTCAGAGTTGAATTCCACCGTGTCGGCACATCGCATTTCAGCCGGTGAACTGGCAGGCCCAACGACTTCTGTAGAGATCTAAGTCATTGAGCTGCGGGATGCGAACGGCAGAAGTGAGCACACAGCGACCGTGCCCCCTGCAGAAGGCCATCTAGTCCGGGATAGTGGGCTAACAATTTATGGACAACCAGGTTCAACACGTGAGCCATACAAGGCACGTGTGTGACATTGCCCCGGCGATGCAGCATTGTCGCACACGGCCTTCCCTGGTTGCAGGTCCAGTGGAGACAACCATTCATGAAACTGGGTCTCCAGAGCTGACCACAACTCCTCAGCTGTGTGACTCACATTTCCCAGACATTTCAAAGTAAACACTGATGCCTTGAGCCCTGCTGCCAGCATAGTAAGGAAGTGTGCAGGATTCCTTCTGCGCAGTTAGAATGCAGGTGGCATTACCAGACAGGCTTTGGGTGAAGGTGGAGGACCGAGAGGAGGTTGAGGAGGCAGAAGCGGTGGAGGAACTTCGAGATAAAGAGGATTGACGCACAACTCGTGGGGACGGTAAGACTTGGACAGCAGCCCCTTGTCCTGCTGTCACCATAGTTACCCAGTGCCCAGTCAGCGACATGTAACGCCCCTGTCCATGCCTACTCGTCCAAGTGTCTGTGGTGATATGCACCCTGTCACACACAGAGTTTCTCAAAGAAGCGGTGATGTTGTGTGCGACATGCTGGTGGAGCGCAGGCACACCTTTCTTTGAGAAGTAGTGCCGACTGAGCATCTGGTACTGGGGCACTGAGACGGACATAAGGTCTCGAAAATCCACTGTGTCCTCCAGGCGGAAAGGCAGCATTTCTGTAGCCAAGAGCTTGCAGATGGTGAAATTCAACCTCTTAGCTTTGTCATGGCTAGGAGGAAATGGTCTTTTACTTTTCCACATCTGAGGGACCGAGGGCTGGCTGTTGTGCTTAGACGGGGTTGAGTAGGATGTCCCCGGCAAACTGCCGGTCTGTGAGGAAGATGCAGGCGGACATGTTAGATTGCCTTGAATCAAAGCTGGTGCTCTCAATGTCAGACAGCGCTCAACACCAGCAGGTGTTTCCACTTCCTAATGAACTGATGACCTGCCAATCACACTGGCTGTTGCAGGTAAAGTGGTGGCAGGTCTGCGTCCAAAAACATGTGTGACTGCTGTCCCCCCAGTCACAGAGGATGAAGAGGCCGCGGATGCACAAGATGGGGCAGACGGTGGTTGGCCCAGCCTGCTAGGCCGCATTGTAGCACAGTGAGCTTCCCACTGCAACTTATGCTTCATATCCATGTGCCGGTTCATGCATGAAGTACTCAAACTATGGATTTTTTGGCTTCTACTTATGTTTTGGTTACAAATATTACAGATAACACGAGTTGGGTCATCCTTATCATTCTGAATAAATGCCCAGGCTATGCAAGGCTTAGAGCCCATGCGACCTGAAGAGCCACTACGACTTGTGGTCAGAGGCAGAGTTGTGGTTGAGGATGCAGTTGTTGACGTGCTTCCAGTACTCCATCTGTGTCCAGGAAGGCGCAACCTAACCTCGTCGTCAATAGCATCTGTGACGCCCCGCTGTGCTTGGTATCACATATCCTAGAAGAGTGTATTGATGGAATCCTCCACAAGAGGCCCCTATAAACATTCACACACCTCCACCTTCCACCTCAGACCAGCAGAGGGAGCCCTTTAGGGATATAAATAGGGAAGTTGGAGCTAGGCAGTTCAGTTCCTCTGAAGAGTTCCTGCAGTAGAGAAGCCTAAGAGAGGTCAGTCTGCAGTGGAGCTCAGTCTAGTCTAGAGAACTCAGTTAATAGTTCAGCAGTGGAGCACAAGGCTCCTGCTAACTAGATTCAGTAAGGCATAACCGGAATCCCTGGAGAACTACAAGTCCCAGGATGGCTAAGGTGCTGATACGTAACAGAGCGAGGAGACGCTTAGGCCCCGCATAGTGGGAGCGTGAACTCCAAGAGAAGGCCCTACCACAAGGTCAGCCAGCACAGGACAGAGACAAAGTTAGGCCTAGCTCCAGGCAGGTCAGAAACTTACTACGCAGAGGCAAGAAACAGGAGGCCCTACACCCGCTCATTGAGGAGGATCCTGATATTCACCCTTCACCCTACAGTGCTCCGGGATGTGCCTGAATTTCCTCCAGTAAAAGGTACTGAAGTGACTACCGTGTCCGTTCCCGTTCTTGCTCTGACCCAGCTGGGTCTCGCCTGTCCTGCATTCCCCCTGCATACGCTGCCCTGAGACCTAGCTCCACCTGTGGGGAGCTATACCATCGAGCAGCCTTATCACGGGTCTCAGTGGACTGCTGCAGCGCTGGTGCTTCTCACCAGATACCACAGATGGCGTCACAAACTCTTATAAAATTAACAATTATCCACTCTTTTAAAGAGTGACCCCAGGGTACGGGCCAGGGAGCCGACCACAGCGACATCCCCAAGGCCAGGCAAAGACCCGGGTACCGAGTCACCCCCATCCCCTGGGCTAGTCACATCCTCCTCCACCTCCTCCGTTGACCTCATCGACTGGCTGACTGTGGGTTGACAGTAAGTGGGATCTCCAACCTCGTCATCATCACCCTGTGTGTTATCACACCCGTCGTCCTCAAAGCCAACCTCTTCCTGCCCTGACCGAAAAGTCAAGTTGTCGCTCCAATCAGGTATTTGAGTCTCATCATCGTCTTCATCATTGTCTCCACCAACAGGAGTGACAGTTTGGGAACGAGGGTCTACATTATGCTCAGAACCTTCTTCATCTGGTCCTGGATCCGACTTATAAAGATTCTGGGCATCAGTGCAGGTCATTTCCTTGTCTGGATTAACAGAAGCTCTGGAGCAGACTTACGTTTCCCGGGCTATAGTATGAGTAAACAGCTGTGCAGACTCGACCATCTGTGTTACCCCATACTCAGACGGGCAGCTGGAGACTTGGGAGCTGTGAGGAAGCAAGTGCGATTGGGGTGACACCTCTGAGGACTGGAATATTTGTGATGTTGAAATTGAGGTGGAGGAGAGCCCACTTGAAGGAGCACTTGATATCCGCTGAAGCACCTGCTGTTTTTGTGCCTCATCTGGAATTTGTAGCGATGGGCGTGTCCGTAACAAAGGGATCGTATCACATTGTCCACGAAAAGAAGTCGACATCTTAGCTTGGCTGGAAGATGGTCTTTCTTCTGCAGATGTTACCCCCCCCACTGCGGGGGGGCTCGACCCACCAGCGGACAGGCACCAGTATTGGGAGAGGGGGGCTGGCCGTCAGGGTCCACCGCGGCTCTGGCACAAACCCGGCGACACGGAGGTGGCACGGGCAGGAACGAACTGGCCGTGTCGGATTCTCACTTTTTGGATTTTAGAAGGGCATGACATGCCTATATCTGTGTCTCCCCCTCCTTTTACTCCTCCACCTCTTTTCTTTTCGCATGACTATATGTACTTGTCACTTTTCCATGTGTTAGTTATGTCTTCTGAGCAGTTTGTCAGCTTTTGGACACCTTTGAAGGTGTTTTCTATGTGTTTCTATGTGTTTTTGTTTGCCTGCCATTGGTTTTAACGGTGTTCGAAGGTGTTCGACGAACAGTTCGACGAACAGTTCGGCGAACACACGGGTGTTCGACGAACCGAACCGAACTCGAACACTACGGGGGTGGCTCAACTCTACTAAAGAATCATTATTATGGAAATAATATGACCAATTTTGCACTCCAAAAGTTGAACGGTGCTTCTTCCCTTCAAACGCCTGCCGTGTGCCCAAACAGTAGTATTCCACCACATGTGGGGAATCAGTGTACCCAGGAGAATCCACACAACAAATTTTTTTGGTCCATTTTTTTCTTGTATCCTTTTAAAATGCAAAATTTGGGGTAAATAAATATTTTGATGGGAAAAAGTAACATTTAATTTTTTTCCTTCTAGATTGTTTTTATTCTGTTGAAGCCCTTAAAGGTTTAATAAGTGTCTTAATGTTGTTTTGAACACTTTGAAGGGTTCTGTTTTTAAAGTGATGTCACTTTTAATTATTTGCTGTCACATATTGCCCTCAAAGTAACTTCAAATGTGATGTGGTCCCTAAAATAATGATGCTGATGTTAAATAGACATGTGGCAAATGTGTTTTTTATTATAGATTTTGTTTGACATAAATCTCTAGTTTAAGGGCATAAAAATTGAAAGTTTGAAAATTGCAAAATTTTCTCATTTTTGGTCAAATTTTTGATATTTTCACAAATCAATGTATTGACAAACGTGAAGTACAATATGTTGAAGGGAATCACTGGGATATTTTGAAGTGTTCCAGAGTTATTACCACATGAAGTGACACTGGTCAGAATTGAAAAAATTGGCCCGGTCAGGACGGTGAAAACAGACTGGGGGTGAAGGGGTTAATAATTTTATACAGCATGACTAATTGTTTTAAGGAAATAAAAATTTATAGTATAAAAATTCCTAATTTTTTAAATGTTCCCCAAAGTTTGATATTTTCACAAATAAACTCAAAGCATATCAACCTATATATAACATTAACATAAAGTACAATGTGTCAAGAAAAAAACAATCTCACAATAACTGATAAATTGATAATGTCAGATTTAAAAAATTGGGCTTGGTCGCTGAGGTTAAAATTGGGTCAAGAAAGAAAGAAAGAAGGAACAAAAGAACGAAAGAACGAAAGAACGAAAGAACTAAAAGCTTGCCATGTTAAATTTACTGTAAAATAACTAGTTCTCATACTGATATGTGTACCAAAAAAAAGTTATATATCCTAGAATGTGACAACTGTTAAACCTGGCCCTTAAATAAGATCCGTTGTTTTAATTATCATTTGATAAATAATTAGTAATTATGAAAAAAGCAACTTTGCAATATTTCTTGTTGGAGAAATTTGTTTCTTTCGCCTCTGAGACTGATCTTTCATTCTTAATTCATGGATAAAATCTGAACTATCTGTATGCAATGAATAGAAATTTTCCCACTACTATGACAGGGAATGACGGTTGGTGCTTTTAAAATTTTAGGGAGATGGGACAATGACAGACGTTCTCCGACTAGTTCTCCTAAGACGACATCTTCAGTTCTCCATAGAACTTTATGCGCACTGAAGGCAGAATTTTAAAAATGAACGATGAGTTCAGCAAGAGAGTGAAGCTGTTTTCCCTGATAAGATTTATTACATAGTTTCTTATTTTCACATGTACTATTGATTTATGGAAAAAATAGAGCAACCCTTACTCTCTAAGGTGTTAATCAGTAATGAAGTCCTCCTCAGCCTCAGAGGATGCCACGGTCCTCCAGGGCTTCATCTTCCAGCTCATATATAGACAGATATCATTGTGCTCATGCTCCAGGACCATGTTTCTGCATTGTTTTGCATTTATAGTACGTAATATTTTTTAATGATACTTTCATGATTTTGGTGCTTTGAGTTTTCCTTATATATAAGTTTTATGATGTAATGCTGAATATTGAATTTTTCAAATTTACTTTTGGTGAATTCACCATTAAACTGCATCTTAACGAAGGATACGTACTTATTCTATATGTGCTACTTTTGTTGCAGAAAATGCTATTACAGTCTTCTATACTGCAGTATGTTATATTATATTATATATTTTTGATGTTTGATCCTGATATTACTATATATTCTACATAAATGTCTACATTATGCTGCAAGCAATTTGCTGCATATTATCAAATTTGAAACTAAATTCTTTTAATCCTAATTTTATAGAAAATGGAGAATCGCAATGTTACTACAATCACCCTCCTTGGATTTCCAGGCCTCCATGGCTTCAGAATTGTATTTTTTCTCTTTATTCTAATGATTTATATCACAGCAATCAGCGGGAACCTCTTGGTCATCATTCTGGTATCGAAAAGCAAGAACCTCCACACTCCCATGTACTTCTTCTTGACACAACTGACGACTTTGGACATCATGGTGACCTCCGATGTTGTGCCTTACATGCTCCATGTGGTTCTGAACAATGGTTCTTCTATGGTGCTTTCAGAATGTCTCATACAGTTCTTTTTCTTTAGTTCTTTTGAGTCTTCTCAATGTCTTCTCTTGACTGTGATGTCCTATGACAGATATCTGGCCATATGTTACCCTCTGCACTATTCTTCTAAAATGAGTCCCAAGCTTTGCTCAATATTTGTGGTTGCAGCTTGGCTCTTCGGTTTCATATTTATGTCATTTCAGACAATAAACCTTTCTCGGCTCCAATTCCCAAGGTCAAATATCATTGATCACTTTTTTTGTGAATTTGATCCTATAGTACAGTTGTCTACATCGAACACTTTATATATTGAAACGGTGAAAATCTACCTGTGTGTTCCTGTAATTCTGCTCCCGTTCCTGATGATTGTGGTCTCTTATGGTTACATTGTCCATGCCATCCTCAGAATGCAGTCCATTGTAGGACAGAAAGCCTTTACGACCTGTGGCTCACATTTGGTGGTGGTTTTTATATTTTTTGGAACGTTGATCTGTATTTATTTGGTTTCAATAAATGGGACTGCCATCATTGTACGTAAACTGTGTTCTTTATTTTACACCGTGGCGACTCCTCTTATCAACCCAATCATATACTGTCTCAGAAATAGTGACATTAAGAATGCATTTATGACTTTTCGGAAGTGAAGAATGAACATCAGCAAATCCTAAAGAATATTGAAGATATTAAGTTCTTGAACAGCAAATCAATGTTTACTAGAGGACCCAGAAGAGATGGACACTGACATATGAAGGCCCAGGTGAAAAAAAATAAAATGTGGTACTGCTTCCATCTACATCTTACATATTCTCCATAATAAATGTAAATTGTTCTCAAACAGTATTCTTAATTTCTTCTGCAGAAATAGCTAAAATTCATGGTAAGCTAAAGCTGGAAAAAAATTCAGAAGGACATCCCTGGTGGGCTAGTAAATTGTTGTAGGTTTCAAAGTTATTATCTAAAGTGCTGAAGACATCAGGACACCTAAATGCTCTAGAACACCGGGTCTGAGATGAAGAGTTTTGAACTTTCCCTCAATCCCTCAGCCTGTGTCTGTAGATTGCTCAGGCACATAGACAGTGTGCCATCAGCTTATTAGCTATCAATGACCATAATATGGCTAACAATAGTCTATTTGCCCAATGGAGCCATATGGCGTGCAAAGAGAACATCCAAAATTACATATAAAGCTCAATAGAGACAAATATAACTTACGAGGCTACTACACGGTGATACATTTATCCTGTTACCATATGGATTTTTCACAAGAGTTGGTCAAATTTATTTGAGCAGAATTGAACTATACTCGAATTTTACAAATATCTGTATTCACTAAATGGATACATTTAGAAAACTATAGCAGGACCTCCCTGTTACATACCAAACAATCCAGATAAAACCTGGAGGCAGTGCAACAAAAGAGTGTACAAAAGTTTACTGTTTGTTTATTTTAAAGCCCATTATGGCGACATTTCGGTACCAACATGTGAACTTTTTTAAAGCTTGAAAAAAAGTTCACATATTGGAGAAGAAAGCATGAAAAAAGTTCAAATGTTGGGCTTATAAATAAACAAACATTTTGTACACTCTTTTTGTTGTGCTGCCTCTAATTTTTCTTTTTTTTCTCTAGAATGGATTTTTTTTTTGTATATTGCTCAGTGCTAATTAAGCAAAATAGAGGCCGACTGATCGCCATTTTGCTGAACCAAAGAGGGTCGGGAAATGGTTAAATATAAAAATAATACTTCACTGCTCAACCTTCTGGCCACCTCTGCTGCTTGCTCTCCTCATTTTTTCCATGGTGCCTCTTCTTATTGCCGCCACTCGCTAACATAATGGGCATCTTCACGCAAGGCCAGGAATTCCTCAACGTCCTTGCACATGCACATGGTCGTCCCTGATATAATTGAAGTGAGAATTTGACCTAGAGTGAACAATATTAAGTTGCGTTGCACATCATGACCTTTGGAAATGCACTCTAGGCAACGACAAGGCCAGGGCCAATTCTGCACATTCACTTTATAAAGGTGCATGTGCAACTTCGTAAAATCACCAAGTACACCACAACCATACAACGCACCCTCTAGGCTGGTACTTCTGACCGTGGCTATGAATAGACACATTAGTAGGGACTTGCTGGGCCTAGTCATGTCTGCAAAACACAGTCTGAAGTGAAGAATAAATTAGCTGTGTCTTGAATTTCCCTGTAAGATCTGCACGACTTGTAAAATTCATATCTTGCCACATCCGCTCATCTCTATTACTCACCAGTCGCCACCTTAACCCCAACATTACTGAAGGAAAATGCAATGAAAAAAGGGGCTTTTCATGGCATCCTTAAAATATTATCTTTTCTCATATTTCATGACCTCCTGTTACAGGAATGATCACATTGAGGTTTTATGTAAGATCAGCATGAAATGCCTGTACCAGAATTATACTGGAAATGTAGGGCAGAACTCCTCGCATTTCTTGAACTAGAAGCTTTATTCTATACAGTATCTTCACAGAAACAAGTTTTTCTTATTTTATTAAGTCAGTGTGGCACACTCGGCTTTACTCTTAAAAGGCTTCATCCCGTACAAAGACATTTGAGTATGCTATATATATTAATAGCTATTGCATTGCAACACAGAAGAACTGAAATGTTTTATAAAAGTGATCAAAGGATCACATGTCCATTTTTATGATTGAAAAATTGTGATAAAGTAAAAAAAAAACAATTTTAATAAAATTTATCTTTATTGAATTTTGAGAGAGAAATAAATACTATCACAAGGCACTCAATATGCCAAGCAAAAAAAATAACAGAAAATAAAATACATTTTGTAGTATTAATAAAAACTTTCAAAAATTACAGGAAGGAATGTATAGCCATACACACCTGACAAATCTACAATAATTTGTGCCACAAAATGTACCATAAACTATGAGGGAGATTTGCTCCAGTCTTTGAATGGAGGACATTAATTGAGCGCTAAATGATGCATCAAATTCATAACAGATATATGGATCCTAAATTGAATTTGCTGCTCCTTACTTTCTGTTATTAAGACTTCTATGCAAAATGTTGGTCTTGATGAATCGGGTCCGTTGGATTTTTTTTACTACAATTTTGTAGACTCATCTAACTACAGAAAATCTTTATCAAACCTGAGCTGTGCAAAACGTGTCTGAAAAAATGTGAATATGAAAGAAAAATCTATACCTTCGACATATTCATGAACGTTAATGGGTAAAAATGTCCTGTATGTCGAAAGACTATGATAGCAAAGTCTACAACACTATTCTGTATGGCAAAAAAACAGCATACACAACACACATAAGCATCATAAAAATGATGTCTGTACACGTCCTGTCGTTTAGGCTTCCAATTATTATATTTATAGTACCTAGCTTTGCATTTTATAAGTTTTCCTTAAAAACTGGGGTGTAGGTGCTAAAAACGTACTCCGCAAAGAATCCTTTTTGGTTTACAAAATAGGGGTACAAATGTTTAGCTAAATATGAATATACAGCTGTTGAAAATGTTACAATGAGATTTATGATTCTACATGTTGGCTACTGGCATTACTATGATTGGCCGACCTGATCAAGTCATCGGGTCTTATATAAGAGCCAATGCCACATTGCTATGCACACTGTGTTCATGAAACAGTTCAGGGAGAGTTGTTTTCGGCGGGAGAGTAGGCATATAAGCAGGGTTTAATTGCTATTGCAGCACTTCTATACTGCTGCTGCACCATTAAAACAAAAGTCCTTTTCAGGGCAACATACTATCCTTTCTCTAGTAAAACTGCTGTTACCTGCATTTAGTGTAGGGATAGCTGGTGGAGGAGGGATAGCTTTGGATTAAAGTCATATATGTAGGGTTTATTGCATTAGTACATTTACGCAGTTCTTTTTAATCTGGGTTTAATAAATAATAATAATTAATATTCATTTTTATTTTTATAGCACCAACATATTCCGCAGCACTTTATAATTTTAAGGGGGACTCGTACAGACAATAAAGACGTTACAGAATAATCATAACTCAGGTATCAAAAGGAGTGAGGGTCCTGCTCACAAGCTTTCAGTCTATGAGTAAATAGGCAAGACACAAAAAAATGTAAAAGGTAAAATGTACTTATATTGAACAATTCAGCCGTAATATATTAAATATTGTATGCACATAACACTACATGAACTGGTGGCCAACCAGTATGTGTACAGTAGAGTCACAGAGGCTAATAAGTGCATGAAGGGTATGAAAATGATTTTGAAGAAAATTTTGTATAATAAATAATTTAAAAATAATGTAGTGGTGTCCCTCATATTTTTGATAACCAGCTAAGGTAAAGCGGCAGGATCGCCAACCATCCAGAAATTCCATGACAGTCCGTAAAAATAGGGCACTTTTTTGTTCTGTCCATAAAAAAGTTTCAGGCGTCCATGATTTTTTTTTTGAAGCTCAAAAAACTTCTACAGATTATTTTGACTGTAATTATCATCATTTTACAATTTTCAGTGAATTCAGCTGATGTCTTCATATTAGAGTTATGGCCTCTTGACAAATATCACTCAATCTTATTGATTTACTATGTTTTTTTCCAATGTGTCTATAAAATATTGTCTGTCTGTGATATTTTGATAAGCTATCCAGAATAAAAAAAAAGTTAAATTGGCAACCCTGTAAAGGAGAAGCTGAAGGCTTATAATACCAGGTTGGGAAGGTCAATGGTTATTGTGTCCTTCCCAACCTAAAAATATTAGCCTGCAGCCGCCCCAGAATTGGTGCATCACCACAATAGATGTATGAAATTCTGGCAATTTTCCCAGCTCCTCTCGATTGCCCTGGTGCGGTGGCAATAAGGGTAATATTTGCTCGAGTTGATGACAGCTGTGATTTTTCAAGAAAACACAGCTGCCATCAAGCCCTGGGGTTAGTAATGGAGAGGTGTCTATAAGACATGACCAATACTAACCCAGTAACGAAAGAAAACACACACAGAAAAAAAATGTTATTTGAATAAAGACTCCCCCACACTTTCTTTCATTCACCAATTTATTGAAAAAATGAAAATCCCATGCTGGTCCGTAGTAATCCAACAAATCCAAAATAGTCCAGAAAAGTATACCTGAAAGACATTAGAAGACAGAAATAAAGACAATATACATTCCTTAATTCACCAATTTATTACCCAAAATGTTGTCACTAGTGTTGAGCGAATTTGTTCAACATTTCAAATTCGGATTCGTGTTCGGGATTCCGGCTTGTTCGCGCCAAAAAATCGGCTCCAGCTAAGAACATCCCTGATAGCATCTGCGTGACAGCATGGCAAATCAGGGATGTTCATGGGCAGAGCCAATTTTTTTGCGCTAACAAGCCGGAACCCCGAACACGAATACGAATTTGAAATGCCGAACAAATTCGCTCAACAATAGTTGTCAGGCAGGTCCATATTCCTCGAATCTGTCTCCGGCCTCTATGTATAGTTGTAAAGTTACCGCTACTCACAAGTGCCTGGTACTTACTACAATGGCCATCAGAGAAGTCAGGTCTCGCTGCTCTCGGCGAGAACCGGTGATGATGATTAGCATTGATGACACGCTGGTGAATAGCGGTGATCTTCCGTTGCGAGAATCCCTCATATATTACTGACACTATTGACACCAGCATATGAGGAGTTAAAGTGCTAAGCTTGACGGTCAGCTGAAGATTAGATATTAATATATGCCCTAATTCAGGAAATCACCTGTGATTTGAATGTACAGTTACAGTCATTTGGGGGGAGGAGTTAATTTTAGTAAAACAATTAAATTTAACAAACTTCATAAATGCCATTTTAATTAATTAATTTAAAAAATACAGTTGTTAAAACAGTGTAAATGGACGAGGTCGGGGCATGATGGGTTCTAACATATTGAAAAAAATATTGAAACATTTTAAAAATAAAATTAAAAATGTTATAATGTCCTGAAAATAAAATAGTTTAAAAGCACCGTTATCAGAAATAATATATTCTTTCTATTTACTAATTGTCTTATCATTGACCTTTCAGAAGATCAAATTTAGAATATTGCAAAATTTTCATTGATAACATTTAAATTTTTTTTAAAGCAAAACAAATATTAACCAAAATCTAGCAAAAAAATAAAAAATACAAAGAGCAATTTTTTATAAAAAAAAACACCACTTGGAGTCACATAGAAAAGTAAAAGCCTTCTAAAATTCTCACTACATAAGTAACACATGTAAAGTTTGAAAAATGGGCTGTCTCAATTTCAAGGCTGCGTCCGAAGTTATTTCATAATTTACTTGTTTTTATTTTTTACTGCTTATTATTATTATTACTATTATTATTAATATTATTGTTATTTTCTAGAGCACCTCTGCGATATGTTGGACTTTCATATAACCAGACCATTTCTACTTTCATATTTACAATGCATCAGGACATTTTGATAGATGTTTTTCTTCTATAAATTAAAGTTTCTTTATCTGTACATTAATAGAACAAAGAGAAAGCAAATAATTATCCGAGGGACGGATAACTGATTCTCTTGCTTGTGTGTAATGACTTCTCTGGCCTCATTTGCCTCCCGGGGAATTAACAGTTACAAGAGACAGAAATCAGAAATAAGAAATGTAGAAATTCCCCGAAGTTTAATTAGACAACAAGGAACGAAATAGATGGAAATAATGTCATATTCTATGTGATAGTGTAATAGAGGGACATTACTACAACAGAAGCTTCACTATTACATTGTTACATTGTATTATTATCTTTACGTATAATTAATGTTATGACACAATATAGTCACAAACACTGACAAAGTGACGCCCAATATAGAAGTAACGATCCCATCAGGACGTCTGCGGATGAATTTCCAGACATCTCTAATTATTGTATTTTGTTTCCAATTATCATTAATGAAGAAATGAAGTTATTGCTTTACTGTAAATTTGTAGCCTACAAAGGAAACTCAAGTAACTCTGAAATAGAGAAAGACTGTAATGTCTGTGATTAACTGTTCACTGACTGTACAAGGTATTAAATAACAGTAATAATATTAATGATATTATTAATAATAATAATAATAATAATAAAATATTAGGTGCCCTATAAAAAAACTAATGAATAATAACAGTTCCAATAATATTTATTGCTTTTCATAAGTTTTTAAAGAGTAAATGTCATTAATTTTTTCTTCATAAATCAATAGTACATAAGAAAATAAGCAACTTTCTAATATATCTGATTTGAAATATCTGCTTCTTTCTCAGCCAAGGCTGATCATTCATTATCAACATTCTTGAAGACATACTTTCCTATTAATGGGATAGGTTATAGCAGATGCTACGGATACAATTCTATGTAGATTGGAGGAGGGAGGCGATAGATGCAGAACTCCTTCCACCTCCTCCTCCCACCTACATAGAATCTTATCAGCATTACTGCTCATTGACAAGCTGTGAAGCAGGGTGGTCAAATATTCTTGGGTCAGATACAAAGAGAGCATGTAGTAAACTAAAGGGGAAAGGCAAAGGCGAAGTCAGGTCACTGTCCAAGGTCAAAATACCAGGACAATAATTCATCAGAGCAAAAGGGCTAGGCAAATGGATGGTCAGAATGAGGTTCACGGTCAGGAAGAAATAGATTAATAAACATAGCACATAAATACAAGGTAAACCACTGAGCAGACATCTCAGGCTGACAGCTCAGCTAAGTAGCTGGGTAACCACCAGGAAAACCTGTATGAAGCTCAGCAACTCCCAGACTCATATTGGATGGCTGAGCTGTCCATCAAAACACTGACAGCTCAGTACGCCCGGCACCAGACTGGACGACTGAGCTGTCAATCACCGCGTCCAAGACACACTGAGCATAGGAATCATGTCAAGTAGTAGATCTCATCTCCTATCTCAGTAATGGGAAAGTCTTTACTGAATACAGATTTTAGCTAAGATTAATATTTTTGTTAATTACTGCTCAATTTCAGCAGAGAAAGAAGCAGATTTTTCTGTTAAGACATAATACAAAGTTGCCTATTTTAATGTGTACTATTGATTCATGAAATAAAAAATAAAACGACGGTTACGCTATAAGTTTTCTGCTTGACAAGTTTTGTCTCCAGAGTTTTAAGATCCCATAACAAAAAGTCCAATTCTTAAGTTTAGTTGAAGTATGGAGAATTTCTCAGTGAGCATGATAGTATTTTTACTTTTTGTTTGCAAAACTCATCAAACTTATTTATGAAGCTGTGTATGGAAAAGCCATCCGTTTCGAAAAGAGTGAGGCCAGGTCGGGAAAACTTTATATTATGGATTAGTACAGGTGTTTTTTTAGCTCAATTTAAGATCAAATAGGACAGGTCAAGTCAAGCAATAAGTAAATCAAGAATATTTAGGTTTTTTACTATGGCAAACATATTAAAAGAAATTCTAGGATAATTTGGCTCACTGTCACTCATTGTGCATAAAATGGCCCACAGATCTATTCAAGTGAACAAGATGCTGCTGCAGTTCCTGCACAATAATGGCAAGGAATCCTGCTTGGTGAGAGATAGGAAAATGGAATCTGCTATTGTCTTACAAAAATTAGAAGTAATGATCCATGAACTGACAAGTGATGTGTTAAAAGATTATCAGCCTTAAAGAGACAGAATAGGTGATGAGTAGCAATGCCATTCCTCAGTGTGAGGGTCGTGCCATTAGGAGACAGTAAAGAGACTGATGTCTGTGCTATGAAGGACTGTTAAAACTTAAGGGTAGGCCACAAGTGTTTAAAAAGTGCAGGTTATTCAAAGTATGAGCATTGCTGCCAAGAGAGACAACTGTAAGGATATGTGCACGTGGTTTTCTCGGCTCAAAAAGGCTGTGAAAATGCTTGTTAATAGGTCTGCCATGCATAGCAATGTGTTAAAAAACGCAGCAGGACCATTGTTCAGGCGTTTCCGCACTGCACCCATTGACTTGAATTGAACTGCAGCAAAACCGCAGGTAACCTGTGGATTTGCAATTCAGTGAAAGCCAATGGGCACAAATTGGTGCCGGAAACACGCTGCGGGTGATTCCCGGGTCGGGAGAGGAGGCTATTAGGTTATCATCTGATAACAGTTAGAGCAGCGTGGAAAGGAGGAGCAGTAGTCTGTAGTGATGAGCGAGCACTAAAATGCTCTGGTCGAGAAAATTGGAATACTCGGGTGCTCGACTTGAGCAACGAGCCCAATGTAAGTCTATGGGAAACTCGAGCATTTTTCAGGCGGCTCTCCCCGGCGATCTGCAGAGGGCCTAAAAATTGCCCAAATCGATGGGAACTGTGCACAAATGACTTGGGAACAGCATGGGGTAGAACCCTGGAAGCATTTCTGACTCCCAGGTCACTGATGTCAACATCGTTGTCAGAGGTATTAAGCCACTTTTACGGACTCACAATAAAGCATACAAAAACAAAAACAAAATGGATTTTCCTGGGAAATATACAGTACCGACCAAAAGTTTGGACACACCTTCTCATTTAAAGATTCTCCTGTATTTTCATGAGTATGGAAATTGTACATTCACACTGAAGGCATGAAAACTATGAATTAACACATGTGGAATTATATACTTAACAAAAAAGTGTGAAACAACTGAAAATATGTCTTATATTCTAGGTTCTTCAAAGTACCCACCTTTTGCTTTGAAGACTGCTTTGCACACTCTTGGCATTCTCTTGATGAGCTTCAAGAGGTCGTCACTGGAAATGGTCTTTGTACAATCTTGAAGGAGTTCCCAGAGATGCTTAGCACTTGTTGGCCCTTTCGCCTTCACTCTGCGGTCCAGCTCACCCCAAATCATCTCGATTGGGTTCAGGTCTGGTGACTGTGGAGGCCAGGTCATCTGGCGTAGCACCCCATCACTCTCCTTCTTAGTCAAATAGCCCTTACACAGCCTGGAGGTGTGTTTGGGGTCTTTGTCCGGTTGAAAAATAAATGATGGTCAAACTAAACGCAAACCGGATGGAATAGCATGCCACTGCAAGATGCTGTGGTAGCCATGATGATTCACTATGCCTTCAATTTTGAATAAATCCCCAACAGTGTCACTAGCAAAGCAACCCCACACAATCACATCTCCTCCTCCATGATTCACGGTGGGAACCAGGAAAGTAGAGTCCATCTGTTCACCTGTTCTGCGTCGCACAAAGACATGGTGGTTGGAACCAAAGATCAGAAATTTGGACTCATCAGACCAAAGCACAGAATTCTATTGGTCTAATGTCCATTCCTTGTGTTCTTTAGCCCAAACAAGTCTCTTCTGCTTGTTGCCTGTCCTTAGCAGTGGTTTGCTAGCAGCTATTTTACCATGAAGGCCTGCTGCACAAAGTCTCCTTTTAACAGTTGTTGAAGAGATGTGTCTGCTGCTAGAACTCTGTGATTTATGAGGCTGGTGACTTGGATAAACTTATGCCTTGCCTTTCGATGGTTCCCAGGACAGATCCAGCTCTGCTACATCGAGATGACAGGCTGGACCACAGCAGAAAGCTGCCATCCAGCCTGTCATCCCGCAGACACTGAGAAGCGCAGGCATTCTTGTGCTACTCAGTGTCAGACTGTGACGGCATCCAGATGAGCCGAGGTCATGTCCAATGAACTCAGCTCACCTCATGCACGTCACTGACAGCGTGGGAAAATTATCCTGCACTCAGCGCTTCAGCGTGAGAATTTTCCCACGCTGTCAGTGACGTACATGAGGTGAGCTCATGTCCAATGAACTCAGCTCACCTCATCTACGTCACTGACAGCATGGGAAAATTCTCACGCTGAAGCGCTGCGTGCAGGAGAATTTTCCCACACTGTCAGTGACGTGCATGAGGTGAGTTCATGTCCAATAAACTCAGCTCACCTCATGCACGTCACTGACAGCATGGGAAAATTCTCCTGCACTCAGCGCTTCAGCGTGAGAATTTTCCCACGCTGTCAGTGACGTGCATGAGGTGAGCTCATGTCCAATGAACTCAGCTCACCTCATGTACGTCACTGACAGCGTGGGAGAATTCTGCTGTGGTCCAGCCTGTCATCTCGATGTAGCAGAGCTGAAGCTGCCATGGGAACCATGGAAAGGTAAGGATGATGTTGCTTTATTATTTTACTTTTATTGCAGGAGATCGTTGGCTTCAGCTGGAATGGGCGTGACGGTAAGTATGGTTTAACCCCACGTCATTTTTTTTGGGGGGTCCCATATTTTAATAGCTAGTAAACGCTAGGTATTCAGCTGGGGGCTGATATTAGTAGCCTGGAAAGCTCCGTGGTTATTACCCCCTTCCCAGGCTTCAAACATCTACCCCAGCCGTCTGCTTAACTATCGCTAGAGACTAAAATTACGGGGAACCCTACGCCAATTTTTTTTTTAATAAATCCTTTATTTTAACACTAAATGACAAGTACAGTAATCAACACTATCACTGTACTTCTTATATATGTGACTGACATGTTTCTATCTATCTAATCTATGTGTGATGCTCTATTCTTTCTGTTGTAAATTGTTGGGTACCGATGCTGAATTGCCGGCCGGCTTTTTTAAAGAGACGGTGCATGAAAACACTTTTATTTTTTTTAAATAAATCCTTTACACCAAATGACAAGTACAGTAAGCTGAGCGCTGCCATCCAGCTTGTCATCCTTCAGAGACACTGCAGAGCGCAGGCATTTTGGCAACTTCCGATTCCGGTATTCGATATTCTAAAAGTATCGGAACTCAGTATCGGAATTCCGATACCGCGAATATCGGTCGATACCCGATATTTCAGTATCGGAAAGCTCAACACTAGCCATAATACAAATTCTAACAGTCTATTCAGTAGGACTATCAGCTGTGTATCCACCAGACTTCTGCACAACACAACTGATGGTCCAACCCGATTTATAAGGCAAGAAATCCCACTTGTTAAACCTGACAGGGCACACCAGTGAAGTGAAAACCATTAACAGTGACTACCTCTTGAAGCTCATCCAGAGAATGCCAAGAGTGTGCAAAGCAGTCATCAAAGCAAAAGGTGGCTACTTTGAAGAACTTAGAATAAAAGACATATTTTCAGTTGTTTCACACTTTTTTGTTAAGTATATAATTTCACATGTGTTAATTCATAGTTTTGATGCCTTCAGTGTGTATGTACAGTTTTCATAGTCATGAAAATACAGAAAAATCTTTAAATGAGAAGGTGTGTCCAAACTTTTTGTCTGTACTGTATTAAGGAACATCCTTTCCAGGGTAATGACTTGCATATAAGGCAAAATAAATTACTAAAACCAAAAATACTCCTCCACACCTTGGGCTATGTTCACACGTAGCGTTTTTGATGCATTTTTTCACTTTTGCATTGCTTTCAACCGTGACAAATGCATTCACTGGGAAATGTCATTTTAACATTTTACAACCTCATCTGGCCATGTGGTGTGTGACACATCATCAGACACATGCATACAGTGCTGAAAATACATGGGAACAGCATTAGGAAGACCCCTGGAATCATCTCTGACTACCAGGTCACTGCCTAAAAGTGTGCCATCATAAGTGATCCTTGGCACATGCAAAGATGCCTCCTGCCATGCACCTGCTATTGCAGACTTGCAACAATCACCGTCCACGTCCTTGTCTCAGTGCAGCGTTCAGTTGTCCCTACCCCATTCCTTGGAATGCAAGCGCAAGTAGGCAGCCAGCCACCCACAGGCTATGATTCTATAATGCCAAATTTTTCACAGCTGCTTGCACTTGAAATGTGGCCTTTTAGGCTCGTGGAGGCGGAAGCTTTTCATAACCTCTTGCCGGCGGCGGCCGGGTGTCCATACTCGGTCCCCAGCCGCCACTGCTTCTCTCGGTGTCGTCTCCACCTTCCACAAGCACGGGTCCCACAACATTACCCATGCCCTCCCCAGTGCACTTACTGGGAAGTACCGCCTAACCACAAACACTTGGACAGGTGACTGTGGCCAGGGACCGTACAGAGTCAGTCCACAGATTTTTTTTGCTGAGTTGTATTTCACCACAGCCATGTTCTTTAGCTTGGTGAAAGGACTTGGGAAACCATATCTACCCAGCTGTCATTTCTCCCAGGAAGTCCTCTAATTCTGCTTTCACTTGAAATGTGGCATTTTAGGCTCGTGGAGACAGAAGCTATTCATAACCTCATTCCTGCGGCAGCCGGGTGTCCATACTTGGTCCCCAGCCACCACTAATTCTCCCGACATCGTCTCCACCTTCCGCAAGCAAGGGTACCACAACATTACCTGTGCCCTCCCCAGTGCACTTACTGGGAAGAACCGCCTAACCACAAACACTTGGACAGGTGAATGTGGCCAGGGATGGTACGGAGCCAGTCCACAGCTTTTTTTGCTGAGCTGTATTTCACTACAGCCATATTCTTTAGCTTGGTGAAAGAGCTTGGGAAACCATATCTACCCAGCTGTCATTTCTCCCAGGAAGTCCTCTAAAGCTGCTTTCACTTGAAATGTGGCCTTTTAGGCTCGTGGAGGTGGAAACTTTTCATAACCTCATGCCGGCGGCGGTCAGGTGTCCATACTTGGTCCACAGCGGTCACTAATTCTCCCGGTTTCGTATCCGCCTTCCACAAGCACGGGTCCCACATTATTACCCGTGCCCTCCACAGTGCACTTACTGGGAAGGACCGCCTAACCACAAACACGTGGACAGGTGAATGTTGCCAGGGACGGTACGGAGCCAGTCCACAGCTTTTTTTGCTGAGATTTGTATTTAGCTTGGAGAAAGGACTGGCACAGAGGGAGACTGTATCTACCCTGGGTGTCATTTCTCCCAGGAAGTACTCTATTGCAGCTTGTTGAAGAAACAATGGCAGCCCTTCCAACATCAACTCGCACTTTTCGTTGGAGATTTAACACACACCCATCTTTCTTTGCACATTTAATTTCATGAATACAGAGTTGGACAATGGCCTGATCTGCAAGGCGGTTTAAGAAATAACATGCATAAGCATGTCCGATCCACATTAAAAAAGCAGCCATAGAGTGTCCGAGAAACTTCCCCCACATTTTTCTTAGCCAGGGCTGCTTCTCAGCAGGGTTGGATGGGCCCACCAGAGAACCGGAGACTCCTCCAGTGGGCCCTGGCTTCTCCTTCAGGAGAATTGATAGTGCCGAGGTGAGGCCATGATGATGATAGAGGCCACCATCTGCTTAGTTTTCTGTTACTTGGAATGCAAGCTCAAGTATGCAGCCAGCCACCCACCCACAGGCCGCAACACTAAACTGCCAGATTTCTGGGCAGCTGCTTGCACTTAAAATATGGCCTTTTAGGCTCGTGGAGGCGGAAGCTTTTCACAACCTCATGCCGGTGGTGGCTGGGTGTCCATACTCGGTCCTCAGCCACCACTTTTTCTCCCGGTATCGTCTCCGCCTTCCACAAGCATGAGTCTCACAAAATTACCCGTGCCCTCCCCAGTGCATTTACTGGGAAGGACCGCCTAACCACATACACGTGGACAGGTGAATGTGGCCAGGGACAGTACGGAGCCAGTCCACAGCTTTTTTTGCTGAGAGTTGAATTTAGGTCGGTGAAAGGACTGGTATAGAGGGAAACCGTATCTACTCCGGCTGTCATTTCTCCATCACCATGTTCCGCCCATTGTCACACACGACCATGCCTGGCTGTATGTTCAGCGGTGAGAGCCACAGATCAGGCTGCAGTGTTATAGCCTTCAACAACTCTACAGCGCTGGGAAGTTTGTCAATTAAGCATTAAGCATGTTATCTTTAGCACAGCATGTTGCCGCTTGGCCAAGGCAGTGCTGCAGTGCTGTCAGCTTGACTGATGTGGTCATTTCGGAGATGGAGCAGGAGGTGCAGGAGCTGAACAATGTGATTACATTGAGGTGAAATTGGTGGCGCTGTATTTTATGTTAATGAAAGATCCTATCGTTTTGGTTTTTTTATGTTAATTTTTAAGACAAATGCATTCACCGGGAAATGTCATTTTAACATTTTACAACCTTATCTGGCAATGTGGTGTGTGACACATCATCAGACACATCCTGTTTTATTGATGATGGAGGGACTCTGAAAGTCATAAAGCCTATTTTTATAGGGACATCAGACGGCCCTTACTATTCTTAAAAGGCCAGCATTTGTCCCTCGCTGTTGTTAGAGAGCCATCAGCCGGCTATGCTTTGTTGCTCCCATTATTAATAAGTTGGTCTCCTATACTGTTATTGCGTATTCAGTGACTGCAAGGGCTGCCAAAAATTTGGACGCAACCCAATACCCCTTTGAAGAGGCGTAGAGGAGAGTTTCAGTAAAAAAAATGTTCCCATTATAAAGGAGCAGGTCTCCTATAGTGGTAATGCCCATGCTGTGATTGCAAGGGCAGTCAAAATATGGGAAAAACCCCGCTAAGAATTTAAAGACACGTAGAGCAGGGCCACAGTAACAACAAATTCCCATAAGAAAGGAGAAAGTCTGCTATACAGTTATAGGGTATGCAGTGAGTCCAACTACTGACCAATCTTAGGAAAAACCCCACTAAGTATTTAAAGACACATAGAGCAGGGCCACAGTAACAAGTACGACATGTTCCCATTAGAAAGGAGAGAGTCTGCTATACAGTTATAGGGTATGCAGTGAGTCCAACGGCTGACAAATTTTAGTAAAAACACCACTAAGAATTTAAAGACACACAGAGCAGGGCTACAGTAACAAGGTAAAACATGTTCCCATTAGAAAGGAGAGAGTCTGCTATACAGTTATAGGGTATGCAGTGAGTCCAACGGCTGAACAATTTTAGGAAAAACCCACTAAGAATTTAAAGACACATAGAGCAAGGCCACAGTAACAAGGTACGACAAATTCTATTAGAAAGGAGAGAGTCTGCTATACAGTTATAGGGTATGCAGTGAGTCCAACAGCTGACCAATTTTAGGAACAACCAAACTAAGAATTTAAAGACACATAGAGCAGGGCCAGAGTAACAAGGTACAACATGTTCCCATTAGAAAGGAGAGGGTCTGCTATACAGTTATAGGGTATGCAGTGAGTCCAACGGCTGACCAATTTTAGGAAAAACCCCACTAACAATTTAAATAGACATAGAGCAGGGCCACAGTAGCGACAAATTCCCATTAGAAAGGCGAGATTCTCCCATAGTGTTGGCCTATGCAGTGAATGCAAGGGCTGCCAAAAATTTGAAGGCACTTCAATGCCCCTTGTAAGAGATGTGTAGGAGGGCCTCAAAAAAAAAATGTTCCCATTAGAAAGGAGCAGGCTTCCTATACTTGTAATGCCCATGCACTATGTCTATGGGCTGACAAACATTTACACCTGTGGGATATACATTAACATACTGTTGGGCGTTTGCTGGATTTGAAATGTGTACAGAACCTTCTCTGGTCTCCCATTCTGGTCCAGCCAGGGCTGATGCTGCTCAGCATCATCATCAGTCCCAATGCCTAGCTGGTCCACGAGAAATACAGATTGTTTCTCAGGCATTTATGCCTAGCAACATGAAGCATAGGTTCCCGAGGGAGACAGGGCTGCTAAAGCCTAAGTCCAGGTTTCTCTGAGCTGAGCATGCCCGTGACATGGCGGACCGTGATTGGTGGTTTGGGAGTCAGCTGATACGGTGACCTGGCACCGCTTAATTGGTCGCGGGTGACATCACCAATGGTGCAACGGTGGGCAGGGCTTAATCTTTAAAAGTCCCGCCCACAAACATGGCAGCGCGCTCTGATCTTTGAGCAGTGATGCTGTTGTGTGGACGCTTGGCCTATAGAGCTCCACGTGTGCTTTAGTTGAAATAGGCAGGTTAGGTGGAAATAAGCAGGTTAGTGGAAATAGGCAGGTTGCTTGGCCGTGCAGACTGGCTCCGACTAGGGGGTAGCCATACACCCCGAGCAGTCTGCAGATGCCGTATTCCTGGTACCGCCTGTAAGCCACGTGGTGTGATTCTCCTCAGTCCGGTAGCACGCCGTCTGAGATCACTTACACGCCGGCGTGAGTCACACACGCATACTAGCGCCCACTGCGTAGTCCCTGTGTAGTTAACAGGGCTAAAGCTACTTCCCCGGTTGCACATCTCTTGTGCTGTTAATGGAGATTGAGCGAACTTCTATACCCGTTCCCGTGTGCAGTAACACGGAAGGGTTTATCATTTAAGTTGGTTGCTTTCCTTCTCACCCGGAAAGTGTTTGGCAGGAGTCCACGAGGCTGCATTGCGGACCCCGGGGTCTGTTGCATTCCATTATAATAAAGTTGTTTGCAACCGTCCCCCTAACACATACTGTATAATTTTTTTTATGGGCATCATAAAAACCATTTTAAAAAATGGACCACGGTCACCCTGGAGATATAGTGTTGGAGGATGAGGAGAAGGATTAAGACAAGAGCAAATAGCCAAAATCAGGAAGTGTATACCCATGTGTGGGTGTGAAAAGGTGCATGGGAATACATCTCCCAAGAAAAGACACTGGATTTGAGTTTATGTAACGTGGCTATCATTCGGTGGTGTTGAGAAGTCTGGCCCAATCCAGCCCTTGTTCAGAGAGTCAGCCTGTCAGCATTTTCAGTTGACAGGCGGATGCTCTTATCAGTTATAATTCCACCAGTGGCACTAAAAACCTGCTCTGATAAAACACTGGCGGCAGGGCAGTCCAGGACCTCCAAGCATAGAGAGCCAGTTCATTCCACGTATCCAGCTTTGATACCCAATAATTATAAGGCACAGAGGAATCACGGAGGACATTGGTACTGTCGGCAAGGTACTCCCTCAGCATCTTCCCAAACTTTGCACTCGTTGTGAGAGTACACCGCACCTCAGGGCCTATGCGATTGGAGGGTCTGAGAAAACTCTCCCAGAACTTTGACAGTGTTCCCCTGCATTTGCTGGATTGGAGTTGTGTTTCTCTTGCCTGTAGTTCTTGGTTGTCAAACGAAGTGTGCCCTCTGCCACCAGTGATTTCAGATGGGAATTTTTTTAATAGTTCCGCAACAAGGGCCTTCTGGTACTGCCCCATTTTTGTAGACCAGTTTGCCTCAGGAATAAGAGATATAAAGTTCTCCTTGTAGCGTAGGTCTAAAAGTGTCACCAACCAGTAATGACTGTCACCCAAAATTTTGAGAACGTGAGGGTCTTGGGAAAGGCAGCATAACATAAACACAGCCATGCATGCCAGACTACTAACAGGCAAAATTTCCATGTCCTCACCAAGAGGATGACTGACCATGCTCTCTTCCTCCTCCTCCTCTCTGTCTTCTGGCCATCCATGCTGAACAGACAGTATGACTGCTGTGCAGGTAGTACCATCTATAGTGTATGAAACTAGCTCCTGTCATTCCTCCTCCTCCTGTTGCTCATTGTCACCCAATCCACGTTGGGATGAGATGAGGCTGGGTTGTGGGTAATCACCCTATATTGTTCCTTGATCCATCTCATCGTGCTCCGTCTGCAATGCATCCTCTTTGATTGTGAGCAGAGAACAGTTCATAAGACAGACAAGAGGGATGGTGACACTAATTATGGTGTCATCGCCACTCACCGTCTTGGTGGAGTCCTCAAAGTTTTGGACGATGGTACATATGTCTGACATCTATGTCCACACGTGAGGTCTTATGTGTGAAGTCTCAACTGAATACCGACGGCCTTGTTGATGCTGGTACTCAACAACTGCCCTCTTCTGCTCACAAATTCTTCCCAACATTTGCAGTGTAGAGTTCCAATGTGTGGGGACATGACACACCAGTCTGTGAGCCGGAAGCTGCAAATGCTGCTGAAACACAGCAAGGGCGGCGGAAGCTGTACCTGACTTTCTAAAATGGGCACACAGGTGGCATACTTTAACAAGCAGATCCAGCAGCTCTGGGTAGGATTTGAGAAACCGCTGAACCATGAGGTTAAGAACATGCGCCAGGTATGATTCGTGTCTGAGCCCGCCTCGCTCAGAGCCACCACCAGGTTCCGGCCATTGTCACACACGACTATGCCTGGCTGTAGGTTCAGCGGTGTCAACCACAGATCTACCTGCTCTTTCAGAGCTGTCCACAACTCTTTAGCATTGTGCGGTTTGTCACCTAATCATATTAGCTTCAGCACAGCCTATTGCCCTTGGCTGAGGCAGTGATGCAGTGCTTCCAGCTTGTGACTCATGTGGTCATTATGGAGATGGAGGCTGAAGAAGAGAAGGAGGCTGAGAAGTATGATATGCAGGAGCTGTAGACCTTGGGGGCAACCCTGATTGTCCTAGGGCCCGCAATCCTTGGCGTCGGGAGGACGTGTTCCGTCCCAAGGTCCCACTGGGTCCCGGCTTCCACTATGTTAATCCAGTGTGCCGTCAGCGAGATGCACCTCTCCTGCCCACAAGCACTTGTCCTCGTGTCCGTGGTTAGGTGGACTTTCCAAGTAACTCGGTTGTTGAGGGCACGGCTAATGTTTTGGGATAAATGCTTGTGTAATGCGGGGACAGCACACCGGAAGAAATAGTGGCGGCTGGGGACCGAGTACCGAGGGATGACCGCCGCCATGAGGTTGCGGAATGCTTCTGTCTCCACGAGCCATAAAGGCAACATTTCGAGCACAAGCAGTCGTGAAATGTGAGAATTTAGTAGAGTGGCCTGTGGGGCGTTGGCTGCATATTTGCACTTAAGTTCCAAGGACTGGGGTATGGACAACTGAATGCGGCGCTGGGACAAGGACGTGGAAGTGCTACCTGATGCTGCAACTTGAGAGTGTGCAACGACAGGTGCAGGGCAGAAGGCATCTTCGCATGCACCATGTGTTAGAACTCTCCTGTTAGTTTTTTTTTAGTTTGCTGGTCACATGACCATTTTTGCCTATTTAATCCGGCTCCGCCCTCCTGGTCTTGCTGGACTTCATTGTATTTACTACTCTTGAGCTAGCTTGGTGCTCTGTTACCATTCTCTGTTAGTTTTGCTAGGTCTTCTGACCTCTATGCTTTTTGTTGTGTGTTTGTCTTTGACTGCTACTATTTCTGCTAGGAGGTGTCCAACTTATCCCAGTCCCTAGTTCTTGTAGGGATCCCTCCCTCACATCTATAGGTCTTTGTTCAGACTAGCCGAGGACTTTAGCGGGTCTGATCGCAGGATCAGGTTTCCCGTTACATCGTAGGGATCTAGTTTAGTTCTATTGTAGGTACAGTTCTCCTGTCTTTCCTTAGTCCCTGTAGCAGATCATAACAGTAAGTCCAGCCCTGAAAGAAAAAAAAAACATTTTTCTCTAAGGAAAGACCTCCAGTTTTCCATCATGGTCTCGGTTCAAGATTTGGCTCAACGCTTGCAGGGACTCTCTCTGGAGGTGGCCAAGCTCCAACAACACGTGAGTAGCTGTTCTGGAGCACATTTTGTGGAACCAAAGGTACGTCTGCCTGATTTATTTTTTGGCGAACAACAAGATTTTTTTTCTTTCAAAAATGCTTGTTTATTGTATTTTCGTTTGAGACCCGGATCCTCTGGTGATGAATCACAGCGCATAGGGTTCATAATGTCTCTTTTGCACAAAGATCCTCAGGGATGGGCCTTCTCTCTCCAACCTAGTGATCCGTGCTTTAGATCAGTGGATAGTTTTTTTTCTGCTTTGGGTTTGTTGTATGATGATCCTGATCGTGTCTCATCTGCTGAGTCTGAATTGAGACGTTTGAGGCAGGGATCAGGTAATGTGGAAAACTATTGTTCTCACTTCCGTCGGTGGTCTGCCCAGGTGGGGTGGAACGATTCAGCTTTGAAAAGCTTGTTTCTTGCAGGGCTAGGTGAAAGGGTTAAGGATTTACTGATTGCTTATCCCACACCTGGAAACTTGCAGGAGGCTATGCAATTAGCTATACGGGTGGACAGGAGACTGCGTGCAAGAGTTAATGAGAGCAAATCCTCTGCTATGTCAGCTCCGAGTCTTGAGAGGGTCTGTGCTGACAATGGAGAGCCGATGGAGATTGGAGCGATGACACCCCGCTCTCAGGAAAAAGATCGCAGGCTTTCTGAAGGCTTGTGCTTCTATTGCGGAAATTCTGGTCATTTTATTAAGAACTGTGTGCTTCGTTTGAAGAAAGAAAAAAAAATGGTCAGTTATGCCCGTATTGCCTGTTTAAATTCTAAGGGAGTATTCCTATCTGCCACTACTGCTGCTCAGGATGAAATAATTGAATTTCGGGTATTTGTGGATTGTGGTTCTACTCTGAATGTGATTGATGGGGGATTCTTGGAAAAACTTAGATTAGAAAATAAAACTTTGTCATCCCCTAATGCTGTGGTTTCTGTTGATGGCTCTCCCTTGAAGAGTGTTACTCTTAAGGTCTGTGAATTTCCCCTCACTATTAATGGTATTCATCAAGAGAATTTGGATTTGGTGGTATTGGATAATTTGCCTTCTCCAGTAATATTGGGGTTACCCTGGTTAAGATTGCACAATCCTGTACTGGATTGGTCTACCAATGAAATTAAGTCCTGGAGCCCTAAATGTTATGACAAGTGTTGTAACGGACGTATTGCTGCGGTGGAAAAAAGGGAATTACCTGTACCTATTCAGGATTTTTGGAGAGTTTTTTTCTGAGGAGCAGTCACAAATTTTGCCTCCCCATAGAGACTATGATTGTACCATTGAATTTGTCCCTGGAGCGACTCTTCCTAAGAGTCGTTTATTTAATCTTACTATTTCTGAGAGAAAGGCTTTGGAGGAATACATACAGACAAGCTTGGCCGCCGGTCACATTAGGCCTTCCAAGTCTCCTGTGGCTGTTGGATTTTTTTTTGTAAAAAAAAAAGATGGCTGTTTACGTCCTTGTCTGGACTTTCGTGAGATTAATAAAATTACTGTACGCAATCCTTACCCACTGCCATTGATTCCTGATTTATTTAACCAGTTAGTGGGGGCCAAGTGGTTCTCTAAAATTGATCTCCGGGGGGCATACAATTTGTTGCGCATGAAGGAGGGTGATGAATGGAAGACTGCTTTTAACACTCCTGTGGGTCATTTTGAGAATCTGGTTATGCCTTTTGGTCTCACCAATGCTCCAGCATTTTTTCAGAATCTTATTAATGACACCCTTAGACCTTTAATCGGCAAAAATGTGGTTGTGTATTTGTATGACATTCTGATTTATTCGCCTGATCTGGAGTCTCATTGGCGGAGCGTACGTGAGGTATTACAGTTATTAATGGACAATTCGCTTTTTGCTAAGCTGGAGAAATGTGAGTTCGCTGTACAGAGAATTAGTTTTTTGGGCTACATTATCTCCAGTGAAGGTTTTGAGATGGACCCGGTTAAAGTTCAAGCTGTACAGGAATGGCCTAGGCCTATTGGTTTGAAATCGATACAGAGGTTTTTGGGTTTCGCCAATTATTACAGAAAATTCATAAAAAATGTTTCTATTATTGTCAAACCGCTGACCGATATCACCAGGAAAGGTGCTAATGTGGTTCAGTGGACTTCTGAGGCCATTGAAGCTTTTGTGTTTCTAAAGGAGAGGTTCACCTCTGCTCCCATCCTTATGCAGCCTGATGTGACTAAGCCGTTTTTGGTTGAGGTTGATGCTTCTTCGGTGGGGGTCGGTGCGGTGTTGTCTCAGGAAAACAACGATGAAGTACATCCCTGTGCCTTTTTTTCAAAAAAATTTTCTGAGACTGAACTTAATTACGATATTGGTAATCGGGAATTGCTGGCGATTAAACTCGCATTTGAACACTGGCGTCACCTCTTGGAAGGTGCTAAATTTCCCATTCAGGTTTTCAATGATCATAAAAATCTGATCTATCTTTGTTATGATCTGCTACAGGGACTAAGGAAGACAGGAGATCTGTCCCTACAATAGAACTAAACTAGATCCCTGCGATGTAACGGGGAACCTGATCCTGCGATCAGACCCGCTAAAGTCCTCGGCTAGTCTGTACGAAGACCTATAGATGTGAGGGAGGAATCCCTACAAGAACTAGGGACTGGGAAAAGTTGGACACCTCCTAGCAGAAATCGTAGCAGTCAAAGACAAACACACAACAAAAAGTAAAGAGGTCAGAAGACCTAGCAAAACTAACAGAGAACGGCAACAGAGCACCAAGCTAGCTCAACAGTAGTAAATACAAATGAAGTCCAGCAATGCCAGGAGGGCGGAGCCGGATTAAATAGGCAAAACTGGTCATGTGACCAGCAAACTAAAAAAAACCTAACAGGAGAGTTGTAACAGTACCCCCTCTTCTAAGAGGATCCTCCGGATCCCCTAGGCCCAGGCTTACCAGGAAACCTCCTGTGAAACGCTCGGACAAGTCTGGAAGCAGAAACATCATCCGCCCTCACCCATGAGTTATCCTCAGGTCCGAAACCCTTCCAAGCGACGAGATACTGCAAACTCTCTCTATACCGTCTAGAATTTAGGATGCGGGAAATTTCATATTCCCCGTCCTCCACCACCGGAGGAACAGTGGCAGAGGCGTCACCATCCGACACATCAGCTTTTTTCAACAGAGAAACATGAAACACCGGATTAATCCTCCAGGATGTAGGAACCTCCAGCCTAACAGCAGATTGGTTAACTATCTGAAGCACCTTAAAGGGCCCTACGAACTTGGGACCCAATTTTTTAGAAGGAATCCTCAATCGCAGATTCTTAGAGGACAACCAAACCATGTCACCAACAGCAAACAAAACCTCTTGCTGTTTCCTATCAAAGTACCTCTTAGATTTTTTGTTAGCCTCCTGAAGATTACCACGCACATCCGTCCAAACTCTCTCCAAATCACCGGAAAAACTCTCCTCCTCAGGCACAGCCGAAACCAATTTGGAGAATGACCCAAAAGACGGATGTCTCTCAGAACAACATAAAAAAGGCGAACACCCAGCAGAAGAGGATGTATTGTTGTTAAAAGCAAATTCAGCAAGTGGCAGAAACTCAGACCACCCCTCTTGATTTTCTGCCACAAAACAACGCAAGAACTGCTCAACATCCTGGTTCTTCCTTTCTGTCTGGCCATTAGACTCAGGATGATATCCGGATGAAAACGACAAATGGACTCCCAACCTGTGACAAAAGGCACGCCAAAAACGAGCCACGAACTGAGGTCCCCTATCAGAAACAATGTCAGTAGGAACACCATGTAGTCTGACAATCTCCTTGACAAAGGCCTTAGCGAGTGTCTTAGCGCAAGGCAGTTTGATAAAGGGAACCAAGTGACACATCTTGCTAAAATGGTCCACGACCACCCAGATGACCGTGAAACCTTCAGAGGGAGGAAGGTCAGTAATAAAGTCCATAGCCAGATGTGTCCAAGGTGCACTAGGAACCTCCAGAGGGCAAAGCAACCCCGCAGCAGGAGCATGCGAAGACTTGGATCTAGCACACACAGTACATTGGCGCACCCACTTAATGACTTCCTTCTGCCATCCAGGCCACCAAAAACTGCGACCCACAAGTCTCTTGGTCTCAGAAATTCCTGGATGACCTGCCAACCGAGACTCATGACACTCAACAAACAAATCTCTCCTAAAAATCCTAGGCACAAACAATTTCCCATGGGGAGTGTTAGATGGGGCATTCTCCTGTGCTTTAAGAATCTCATCCTCCAAAACGTAGTCCAAAGCAGCAATCACAACACCTTCTTGTAAAATGGTCTCCTCTTCCTCCTCAACACCGACCATGGGAGAAAAGCTGTGAGACAAAGCATCCGCTTTAAGATTCTTGGTACCCGGGATGTAAGTAACGGAAAAATTAAACCGCGAGAAAAAAAGTGCCCACCTAGCCTCGGGCATTCAAGCGCTTGGCAGCATCAAGATAGATCAGATTTTTATGATCAGTGAAAACCTGAATGGGAAAACCAGCACCTTCCAAGAGGTGACGCCAGTGTTCAAATGCGAGTTTATTCGCCAGCAATTCCCGATTACCAATATCGTAATTAAGTTCAGTCTTGGAAAACTTTTTTTGAAAAAAAGGCACAGGGATGTACTTCATCCTTGTTTTCCTGAGACAACACCGCACCAACCCCCACCGAAGAAGCATCAACCTCAACCAAAAACGGCTTAGTCACATCAGGCTGCATAAGGATGGGAGCAGAGGTGAACCTCTCCTTTAAAAACACAAAAGCTTCAATGGCCTCAGAAGTCCACTGAACCGCATTAGCACCTTTCCTGGTGAGATCGGTCAGCGGTTTGACAATAAAAGAAAAATTTTTTATGAATTTTCTGTAATAACTGGCGAAACTCAAAAACCTCTGTATCGATTTCAAACCAATAGGCCTAGGCCATTCCTGCACAGCTTGAACTTTAACCGGGTCCATCTCAAATCCTTCGCTGGAGATAATGTAACCCAAAAAACTAATTCTCTGTACAGCAAACTCACATTTCTCCAGCTTAGCAAAAAGCGAATTGTCCATTAATAACTGTAATACCTCACGTACGCTCCGCCAATGAGACTCCAGATCAGGCGAATAAATCAAAATGTCATCCAAATACACAACCACATTTTTGCCGATTAAAGGTCTAAGGATTTCGTTAATAAGATTCTGAAAAAATGCTGGAGCATTGGTGAGACCAAAAGGCATAACCAGATTCTCAAAATGACCCACAGGAGTGTTAAAAGCAGTCTTCCATTCATCACCCTCCTTTATGCGCAACAAATTGTATGCCCCCCGGAGATCAATTTTAGAGAACCACTTGGCCCCCACTAACTGGTTAAATAAATCAGGAATCAATGGCAGTGGGTAAGGATTGCGTACAGTAATTTTATTAATCTCACGAAAGTCCAGACAAGGACGTAAACCGCCATCTTTTTTTTTTACAAAAAAAAATCCAACAGCCACAGGAGACTTGGAAGGCCTAATGTGACCAGCGGCCAAGCTTGTCTGTATGTATTCCTCCAAAGCCTTTCTCTCAGGAATAGTAAGATTAAATAAACGACTCTTAGGAAGAGTCGCTCCAGGGACAAATTCAATGGTACAATCATAGTCTCTATGGGGAGGCAAAACCTGCGACTCCTCCTCAGAAAAAACTCTCCAAAAATCCTGAATAGGTACAGGCAATTCCCCTCTATCCACAGCAGCAATGCGCCCGTTACAACACTTGTCATAACACTTAGGGCTCCAGGACTTAATTTCATTGGTAGACCAATCCAGTACAGGATTGTGCAATTTTAACCAGGGTAACCCCAATATTACTGGAGAAGGCAAATTATCGAATACCACCAAATCCAAATTCTCTTGATGAATACCATTAATAGTGAGGGGAAATTCACAGACCTTGTGAGTAACACTCTTCAAGGGAGAGCCATCGACAGAAACCACAGCAATAGGGGATGACAAAGTTTTAGGTTCTAATCTAAGTTTTTCCAAGAATCCCCCATCAATCACATTCAGAGTAGATAGACAATCCACAAATACCCGAAATTCAATTAATTCATCCTGAGCAGCAGTAGTGGCAGATAGGAATACTCCCTTAGAATTTAAACAGGCAATACCGGCATGTCTGACCATTTTTTTTTCTTTCTTCATATGAAGCACACAGTTCTTAATAAAATGACCAGAATTTCCGCAATAGAAACACAAGCCTTCAGAAAGTCGGTGGTCTTTTTCCTGAGAGCGGGGTGTCATCGCCCCAATTTCCATCGGCTCACCATTGTCAGCACTGAACCTCTCAGGACTCGAAGCTGACATAGCAGAAGATTTGCTCTCATTAACCCTTGCACGCAGTCTCCTGTCCACCCGTATAGCTAATTGCATTGCCTCCTGCAAGTTTCCAGGTGTGGGATAAGCAATCAGTAAATCCTTAACCCTTTCACCTAGTCCTGCAAGAAACAAGCTTTTCAAAGCTGAATCGTTCCACCCCACCTGGGCAGACCACCGACGGAAGTGAGAACAATGTTTTTCCACATTACCTGATCCCTGCCTCAAATGTCTTAATTCAGACTCAGCAGATGAGACACGATCAGGATCATCGTACAATAAACCCAAAGCAGAGAAAAAACTATCCACTGATCTAAAGCACGGATCACTAGGTTGGAGAGAGAAGGCCCATCCCTGAGGATCTTTGCGCAAAAGTGACATTATGAACCCTATGCGCTGTGATTCATCACCAGAGGATCCGGGTCTCAAACAAAAATATAATAGACAAGCATTTTTAAAAGAAAAAAAATCTTGTTGTTCGCCAAAAAATAGATCAGTCAGACGTACCTTTGGTTTCACAAAATGCGCTCCAGAACAGCTACTCACATGTTGTTGGAGCTTGGCCACCTCCAGAGAGAGTCCCTGCAAGCGTTGAGCCATATCTTGCACCGAGACCATGATGGAAAACTGGAGGTCTTTCCTTAGAGAATTTTTTTTCTTTTTTTTAAGGCTGAACTCACTGTTATGATCTGCTACAGAGACTAAGGAAAGGCAGGAGATCTGTCCCTACAATAGAACTAAACTAGATCCCTACGATGTAACGGGGAACCTGATCCTGCGATCAGACCCGCTAAAGTCCTCGGCTAGTCTGTACGAAGACCTATAGATGTGAGGTAGGAATCCCTACAAGAACTAGGGACTGGGAAAAGTTGGACACCTCCTAGCAGAAATCGTAGCAGTCAAAGACAAACACACAACAAAAAGTAAAGAGGTCAGAAGACCTAGCAAAACTAACAGAGATCGGCAACAGAGCACCAAGCTAGCTCAACAATAGTAGATACAAATAAAGTCCAGCAATGGCAGGAGGGCGGAGCCGGATTAAATAGGCAAAACTGGTCATGTGACCAGCAAACTAAAAAAAAACTAACAGGAGAGTTGTAACAATCTTGATGCTGCCAAGCGCTTGAATACCCATCAGGCTAGGTGGGCACTTTTTTTTCTCGCGGTTTAATTTTTCCGTTACTTACATCCCGGGTACCAAGAATGTTAAAGCGGATGCTTTGTCTCGCAGCTTTTCTCCCATGGTCGGTGTTGAGGAGGAAGAGGAGAGCATTTTACAAGAAGGTGTTGTGATTGCTGCTTTGGACTCCTTTTTGGAGGATGAGATTCTTAATGCTCAGGAGAATGCCCCATCTAACACTCCCCATGGGAGGTTGTTTGTGCCTAGGACCTTTAGGAGAGATTTGTTTGTTGAGTGTCATGAGTCTCGGTTGGCAGGTCATCCAGGAATTTCTGAGACCAAGAGACTTGTGGGTCGCAGTTTTTGGTGGCCTGGATGGCAGAAGGAAGTCATTAAGTGGGTGCGCCAATGTACTGTGTGTGCTAGATCCAAGTCTTCGCATGCTCCTGCTGCGGGGCTGCTTTGCCCTCTGGAGGTTCCTAGTGCACCTTGGACACATCTGGCTATGGACTTTATTACTGGCCTTCCCCCCTCTGAAGGTTTCACGGTCATCAGGGTGGTCGTGGACCATTTTAGCAAGATGTGTCACTTGGTTCCCTTCATCAAACTGCCTTGCGCTAAGACACTCGCTAAGGCCTTTGTCAAGGAAATTGTCAGACTACATGGTGTTCCTACTGACATTGTTTCTGATAGGGGACCTCAGTTCGTGGCTCGTTTTTGGCGTGCCTTTTGTGACAGGTTGGGAGTTCATTTGTCGTTTTCATCTGGATATCATCCTGAGTTTAATGGCCAGACAAAAAGGAAGAACCAGGATGTTGAGCAGTTCTTGCGTTGTTTTGTGGCAGACAATCAAGAGGGGTGGTCTGAGTTTCTGCCACTTGCTGAATTTGCTTTTAACAACCATACATCCTCTTCTGCTGGGTGTTCGCCTTTTTTTTGTTGTTCTGGGAGACATCCGTCTTTTGGGTCATTCTCCAAATTGGTTTCGGCTGTGCCTGAGGATGAGAGTTTTTCCGGTGATTTGGAGAGAGTTTGGACAGATGTGCGTGGTAATCTTCAGGAGGCTAACAAAAAATCTAAGAGGTTCTTTGATAGGAAACGGCAAGAGGTTTTGTTTGCTGTTGGTGACATGGTTTGGTTGTCCTCTAAGAATCTGCGATTGAGGATTCCTTCTAAAAAATTGGGTCCCAAGTTCGTAGGGCCCTTTAAGGTGCTTCAGATAGTTAACCATCGTCCACCTCTCGTGACACTTTCCCACCGTCGTCTTCTTGTGACAGTGGCTGCTCAAATATTTGGGCATCGCTACTCGCGATCTACTCTTGCCCCGCTTCAAGTGGACCGGGCGAGTGGCCCAAATCTATAAATGGAAAAGTGAACAGCTCTTCGGAGTGTTCAAGTGTGGGATCAGTTGTCTCTGGGCACTCGGCATGTTAGGAGGAAGGAGGATCAGTGTGAGGAATATGCGGTCCAGACTCACGCTACAGAGACTTAACCGTGTGGAAGACAGGGTGGTGGCTAAGTGACAATAGTGGTGTGCTGCGGTCCCCTAGAAATTGGGACAGGAAGGTCGAGCGAGAAGATGTGGGTGTTTGTTGTGGCACAATTTCAGCTTGCCCACGGCCTTGTCCTCGGCCTCTGCTTGCAGCATTACCATCACGTCCAGTTCCCCGTCCCTTGCCACGTGCCTTGCCCATTTTAAATGAAGGACAGTATCTTCCAAGCTCGCTACGAATGACTGAGTTTGGAGCGAACTTATATGTGTTCCGTGTGACGGAGAAAACAGAGTTTCAAATAGCTGGCCTGTAGGTAAGTAGTTTGAACAGCAAACTGCGGTGAATTGCTTCACTGACACACTAAAGGAATTTTTAATGGAGGCCAGAAATGGCAGCATTTTCTGACAACGTATATGTGATCCTTCTGACGGAGAAAACACGGTTTTAAATAGCTGGATTTCTAGCGCTGTAATATGGAAAGGACCTGGCTGTATTCTGCAGTGCCAGCAAGCAAATGGCGCAGAAAAATGGTGTTCTCTGGATTGCTTTTTAAGCAAATAATGAGGATTATGATCCATAGAATAGTATTCCTGGCCCCTGAGACCTGGGCCTTTGTATAGAAATATCTAACAGCAGCAGAAAGCAGAATTGGAATGGAGCCTCTTGTGCTTTATGCGCTGCAGTCTGCTATATACACTGCCTGCCTGATATCCCTGCAGATGGATTAGTCCTCAGAAGGACTGTTTGTTAAGTTGGATATGTGTAATGTACGGTTTTTCTCCCTACACTACCTAATATACAAGCAAATCTGTCCCTGATGCAGCAGCAGCTCTCCCTACACTCTCTGATCTGGAGTAACTGTGACGAGCATGGCGGCGCCAGGTCTGATATAGACCTGATGACGCTGTGCGGCCAGCCAATCACTGTAATGCCCACAACCAACATGGCTACGGCATTACAGTGCAGGCAATCCCTGCATGTTAATTGGCTCTCTAAAGAGCGGCAAACATGCAGGGAGGGGACCCGAGTTCCCGCCTGAGCAACCCAGAAATACTCGGCGAGCGCCGAGCATCTCGAGCAGTGAGATGCTCGGGCGAGCATCGAGCAGTAGCGAGCATGCTCGCTCATCACTATTGACAAGCACAGGAGATGCATATAGGCATTCAGTCACAATGACAAAAGGCACACTTTATAAATATATGATGGACCTGTCAAGGAGATGTTTGGCAGTGTAGGGCCAAGCAATTGTGGAGATATAAACTGTAGTTAATATTTCCAGAACTTCTGTGCTTTGTAATACATCTCCACTGCTTATTAGGCTGCTACTCTGGTTGTTTGGACCTGTGGACTCAGTTTATATGACTGTGAGGACATCATCGGAGGTCCTTCTGCAATTCTTCATTAGTACCTGCTTATGATTGGTCAGTGTCATGAAGGAGGAAAAAGTACACACCCCAAGGGAAAAATATCTAAAAACACCCACTAGGACTTAAAAAAGTTAACACTTTAGATGCAAATTACTTTGATTTCTAAGATCTCTACAAAGGTGAGGTGAAATTCTAAAAAGATTAAAAAAAAGTATTTAACTCTGCGTCAACAATTACATGGGGAGTCCAGTTCAACATGAAAAAGTAATTGAAAGGTCCTCTTCAAAGAAATATAAAATTCAATTCAGGATGTGTGCTATGCAGTGAGCATCTGTTACTTTGCCCAAGCGTAAGACAGAAAGATCTGTGCATTGTCATTTGCAACAATTCCTAACTGTAGTTGATGGACGTCATCAATTGTGATATTTACCCCTGGATATGTAATAACGATGGACTGTTCTGCTGTGTTTCTTACTAGTGTTGAGCGAATTTGTTCGGCATTTCAAATTCGGGTTCGTGTTTGCACTAGTGTGGCAAATCAGGGATGTTCGTGGACGGAGCTGATTTTTTGGCATAAACAAGCCGGAACACCGAACACAAACCCGAATTTGAAATGCCGAACAAATTCACTCAACACTAGTTCCTACTCCTGAAGACAGCAATCTCGCTCTGTCTACAGTGATGCGGTTTTACTTGTAATGTGAATAGTGATGTGTGTCTTCTATATTGTTTAATGGCAATGTATAGCATGTAAGAATGTAAAGCGTTAATGTTTAAAATGAGAAGTGCATAGTGCAGGGTAAGCACAGGATTAGATGAGGGACAAAATAAGGACAATAGGGTTAGTGTGTAGGATAGAGTTAATGGATAGAACTAGCCCAGTGGGAGTGGAGTAGTTTTATTAAAAGGTGGGCACTTCCTGATAGTAAGTGTGATAGAGAAGTACAGTTGCAAGATGAAGCTCAGGTATAGTGTGCTGCTAGGGGCAGCATTGCTGCTCAGGGCAGTGTGAGGCCATACTGAAATCCCTGCAGAAGACTCCTGGAATGTTAAGAGCCTAGGGCTCAGGCCAGGTTACACGGAAAGGGTTTGGTCTTCTGGTGGATCAAAGTTGGTGGACGAGGAACCACATTAAGGGCAGATGGTTGATCCTAGGTGTACTGCAGAAGTGGACAAGATATCCCAGAGGTTGACGGAGTCAGTGGGCTTAGAGGTAGTCCAGGATGAACGAGTGGTAGGGCTGAAGATATGTTGTACTAAAAAAGTGAGAAAAATTAAATGCTGTGCCCTATCCCTAATGTCACAACCTGATGAACTTGACCTGACCAGTTAACATTTGCTTGTGACAATGAACTTGGTGTCCTTTGAATTGTGTGTGGTGGCTCCTGAGGATTAAAGCCTGGAGGCAGAAGAGGTCGATTGCCTACAAGTGAGTGTGACAGACACTAGGACTGGGACACTGTTTTGCTGTGAAGTGCCAGAACGTAACCAAACAGCAGCTTGGTCATGACTACCGCTCTGGTCCACTTTACAGATACACAGAAGCAACTTGTTATGTGTCTATGGTGCAGTGTGCTGTGAGCTAAAATACAAGTTGAAATAGTAACCAATGTTCTCCTGCATGTGAGAGTAGGCAACCCTTTCTGTGAGAAATAATGGTGAGTGGTATCTTTCACACCATCAATTCTCGAAAAGCAACCTACTTCATTAGGTGGTATGTTAAATAACTACTAGAGATGAGCGGTGTTCGACTAGAACTGTTCGCCAATCTCAAATTCGAGCTGTTTTGGGAGGTGTTCGAGTTGTTCGACGAACCCGAACGATTTGCAAAAAATTCGGCTGTTCGAGGTTATGTTCGATAACTGTTCGTGCACCAAAAGCGTGTCCTGCATGTCTGGCGCTATTTAGAGCACCAATCATGCAGGGATTGTCTGCCACTCACTGTAATGCCACAGCCATGGTGGTTGTGGCATTACAGTGATTGCCCAAATCGATGGGAACAGTGCTCACAGTGAAACATGAAAAGCCGGCAATTCAGCAGCGGCATACACCGGTACCCGACAATTTAGAACAGAAAGAATAGAGAATCACACATAGATTAGATAGATAGAAACATGTCAGTCACACATATAAGAAGCACAGTGACAGTGTTGCTTACTGTACTTGTCATTTAGTGTAAAGGATTTATCAAAAAAAATAATAGTGTTTTCATGCACCGTCTCTTTAAAAAAGCCGGCCGGCAATTCAGCAGCGGTACCCGACAATTTATAACAGACAGAATAGAGCTTCACACATAGATTAGATAGATAGAAACATGTCAGTCACATATATAATAAGTACAGTGACAGTGTTGGTTACTGTACTTGTCATTTAGTATTAAAATAAAGGATTTATTATTAAAAAAAATTGACGTGGGGTTCCCCGTAATTTTAGTCTCTAGCGGAGGTTAAGCAGACAGCTGGGGCAGATGTTTGAAGCCTGGGAAGGGGGTAATACCCACGGAGCTTCCCCGACTACTAATATCAGCCCCCAGCTGAATACCTAGCCTTTACTAGCTATTAAAATGGGGGACCCCCCAAAAAAATGACGTGGGGTCCCCCCTAATTTAATAGCTAGCAAAGGCTAGGCAGACAGCTGGGGGCTGATATTAATAGCCCAGGAAGGGAACCATGAATATTGGCCCCCTCCCAGGCTAGAAACACCAGCCGTCAGCCGCCCCAGAAATGGCGCATCCATAGGATGCGCCAATTCTGGCACTTAGCCTCTCTCTTCCACGCTGCCCTGGTGCGGTGGCAGGGGGTAATAGGGTTGGGGTTGATGTCAGCTTATAATGCCAGCTGACATCAAGCCCAGGTTAGTAATGGAGAGGCGTCTATAAGACACCCCCATTACTAACCCCATAGTCAAAGTTAAAAGAAAACACAAACACCCAGAATAAAGTCCTTTAATTGAAATAAAGACACATTCCTTTATTGTTCTAAATTAAACCATACTTACCGTCACGCCCATTCCAGCTGAAGCCAACGATCTCCTGCAATAAAAGAAAAATAATAAAGCAACCTCATCCTTACCTTTCCATGGTTCCCACGACAGCTTCAGCTCTGCTACATCGAGATAACAGGCTGGACCGCAGCAGAACGCTGCCATCCAGCCTGTCATCCCGCAGACACTGAGAAGCGCAGGCATGCTTGCGCTCTGCAGTGTCTGGCTGTGACGGCATAAAGATGAGACGAGTTCATGTCCAATGAACTCGGCGCACCTCATGCACGTCACTGACAGCGTGGGAGAATTCTCCTGCACTCAGCACTTCAGCGTGAGAATTCTCCCACGCTGTCAGTGACGTGCATGAGGTGCGCCGAGTTCATTGGACATGAACTCGTCTCATCTTTATGCCGTCACAGCCAGACACTGCAGAGCGCAAGCATGCCTGCGCTTCGCAGTGTCTGCGGGATGCAGGCTGGATGGCAGCGTTCTGCTGCGGTCCAGCCTGTCATCTCGATGTAGCAGAGCTGAAGCTGTCGTGGGAACCATGGAAAGGTAAGGATGAGGTTGCTTTATTATTTTACTTTTATTGCAGAAGACATTGGCTTCAGCTGGAATGGGCGTGACGGTAAGTATGGTTTAATTTAGAACAATAAAGAATTGTGTGTTTATTTCAATTAAAGGACTTTATTCTGGGTGTTGTGTTTTTTTAAATACTTTACTAGAAATTCATGGTGGTCATGTCTAATATTGGCGTGACCCCATGAATTTCGGGCTTAGGGCCAGCTGATAATGCCAAGCTGGCCTTAACCCCTTTATTACCCAGTGAGCCACCGCACCAGGGCCCTGGATGAGTTGGGTACAGCGCCAGAAGATGGCGCTTCTATGAACGCGCCATTTTCCGGGGCGGCTGCGGACTGCAATATGCAGCGGGTGGGGTCCAGAAAGCTTGGGCCTCCCTGCGCTGCAGATTCCAGTCCCCAGCTGCCTAGTTGTACCTGGCTGGGCACAAAAATAGGGCGAAGCCCCACGCATTTTTTTTTTAAATTATTTCATGAAATTCATGGAATAATTAAGAAAAAAAGGGCTTCCCTATATTGTTGTGTCCAACCAGGTACAAATAGGCAGCTGGTGGTTGGGGGCAGCCCGTCCCTGCCTGCTGTACCTGGCTGGACACAAATATAGTGCGAAGCCCCACGTCAATTTTTTTTTAATTATTTCATGAAATAATTTTTTTAAAAAAGGGCTTCCCTATATTGTTGTGTCTGGCCAGGTACAAATAGGCAGCTGGTGGTTGGGGGCAGCCCGTTCCTGCCTGCTGTACCTGACTGGACACAAATATAGGGCGAAGCCCCACGTCAATTTTTTTTTAATTATTTCAGGAAATTCATGAAATAATGAAAAAAAAATTGATGTGGGACTTCGCCCTATATTTGTGTCCAGTCAGGTACAGCAGGCAGGAACGGGCTGCTCCCAACCACCAGCTGCCTATTTGTACCTAGCCGGACACAACAATATAGGGAAGCCCTTTTTTTCTTAATTATTCCATGAATTTCATGAATTTAAAAAAAAAATACGTGGAGCTTCGCCCTATTTTTGTGTCCAGCCAGGTACAACTAGGCAGCTGGGGGCTGGAATCTGCAGCGCAGGGAGGCCCAAGCTTTCTGGGCCCCACCCGCTGCAAATTGCAGTCCGCAGCCGCCCCGGAAAATGGCGCGTTCATAGAAGCGCCATCTTCTGGCGCTGTACCCAACTCATCCAGGGCCCTGGTGCGGTGGCTCACTGGGTAATAAAGGGGTTAAGGCCAGCTTGGCATTATCAGCTGGCCCTAAGCCCGAAATTCATGGGGTCACGCCAATATTAGACATGACCACCATGAATTTCTAGTAAAGTATTTAAAAAAACCACAAACACCCAGAAAAAAGTCCTTTAATTGAAATAAACACACAATTCTTTATTGTTCTAAATTAAACCATACTTACCGCCACGCCCATTCCAGCTGAAGCCAATGATCTCCTGCAATAAAAGTAAAATAATAAAGCAACATCATCCTTACCTTTCCATGGCTCCCACGACAGCTTCAGCTCTGCTACATCGAGATGACAGGCTGGACCGCAGCAGAACGCTGCCATCCAGCCTGTCATCCCGCAGACACTGAGAAGCGCAGGCAAGCTTACGCTACTCAGTGTCTGGCTGTGACGGCATCCAGATGAGCCGAGGTCATGTCCAATGAACTCGGCTCACCTCATGCACGTCACTGACAGCGTGGGAAAATTCTCACGCTGAAGCGCTGAGTGCAGGAGAATTATCCCACGCTGTCAGTGACGTACATGAGGTGAGCCGAGTTCATTGTCGGCTCATCTGGATGCCGTCACAGTCAGACACTGAGGAGCGCAAGCATGCCTGCGCTTCTCAGTGTGTACGGCATGGCAAGCTGGATGGCAGCGTTCTGCTGCGGTCCAGCCTGTCATCTCGATGTAGCAGAGCTGGAGCTGTCCTGGGAACCATGGAAAGGTAAGGATGAGGTTGCTTTATTATTTTTCTTTTATTGCAGGAGATCGTTGGCTTCAGCTGGAATGGGCGTGATGGTAAGTATGGTTTAATTTAGAACAATAAAGAATTGTGTCTTTATTTCAATTAAAGGACTTTATTCTGGGTGTTTGTGTTTTTTTTTTAACTTTGACTATGGGGTTAGTAATGGGGGTGTCTTATAGACGCCTCTCCATTACTAACCTGGGCTTGATGTCAGCTGGCATTATAAGCTGACATCAACCCCAACCCTATTACCCCCTGCCACCGCACCAGAGCAGCGTGGAAGAGCGAGGCTAAGTGCCAGAATTGGCGCATCCTATGGATGCGCCATTTCTGGGGCGGCTGAGGGCTGGTGTTTCTAGCCTGGGAGGGGGCCAATATTCATGGCTCCCTTCCTGGGCTATTAATATCAGCCCCCAGCTGTCTGCCTAGCCTTTGCTAGCTATTAAATTAGGGGGGACCCCACGTCATTTTTTTGGGGGGGTCCTCCATTTTAATAGCTAGTAAAGGCTAGGTATTCAGCTGGGGGCTGATATTAGTAGCCTGGGAAGCTCCGTGGGTATTACCCCCTTCCCAGGCTTCAAACATCTGCCCCAGCTGTCTGCTTAACCTCCGCTAGAGACTAAAATTACGGGGAACCCCATGCCAATTTTTTTTAATAATAAATCCTTTATTTTAATACTAAATGACAAGTACAGTAACCAACACTGTCACTGTACTTATTATATATGTGACTGACATGTTTCTATCTGTCTAATCTATGTGTGAAGCTCTATTCTGTCTGCTATAAATCGTCGGGTACAGATGCTGAATTGCCGGCCGGCTTTTTTAAAGAGACGGTGCATGAAAACACTATTATTTTTTTTAATAAATCCTTTGCAGTAAATGACAAGTACAGTAAGCAACACTGTCACAGTACTTCATATATATGTGACTGACATATTTCTATCTATCTAATCTATGTGTGAAGCTCTATTCTGTCTGTTATAAATTGTCGGGTACCGCTGCTGAATTGCCGGCCGGCTTTTTTAAAGAGACGGTGCACGAAAACACTATTATATTTTTTAATAAATCCTTTACACTAAATGACAAGTACAGTAAGCAACACTGTCACTGTACTTCGTATATATGTGGCTGACATGTTTCTATCTATCTAATCTATGTGTGATTCTCTATTCCTTCTATTCTAAATTGTCGGGTACCGCTGCTGAATTGCCGGCCGGCTTTTTTAAAGAGACGGTGCACGAAAACACTATTATATTTTTTAATAAATCCTTTACACTAAATGACAAGTACAGTAACCAACACTGTCACTGTACTTCATATATATGTGACTGACATGTTTCTATCTATCTAATCTATGTGTGATTCTCTATTCCTTCTATTCTAAATTGTCGGGTACAGATGCTGAATTGCCGGCCGGCTTTTTTAAAGAGACGGTGCATGAAAACACTATTATTTTTTTAAATAAATTCTTTGCAGTAAATGACAAGTACAGTAAGCAACACTGTCACAGTACTTCATATATATGTGACTGACATGTTTCTATCTATCTAATCTATGTGTGAAGCTCTATTCTGTCTGTTATAAATTGTCGGGTACCGCTGCTGAATTGCCGGCCGGCTTTTTTAAAGAGACGGTGCACGAAAACACTATTATATTTTTTAATAAATCCTTTACACTAAATGACAAGTACAGTAAGCAACACTGTCACTGTACTTCATATATATGTGACTGACATGTTTCTATCTATCTAATCTATGTGTGATGCTCTATTCCTTCATGTCTAAATTGTCGGGTACCGGTGTATGCCGCTGCTGAATTGCCGGCCGGCTTTTTTAAAGAAAGCGTCTTCTGAGCAGTTTGTCAGCTTTTGGACACCTTTGAAGGTGTTTTCTATGTGTTCCTATGTGTTTTTGTTTGCCTGCCATTGGTTTTAACGGTGTTCGACGGTGTTCTAAGGTGTTCGACGAACAGTTCGACGAACAGTTCCTCGAACATCCCGGTGTTCGACGAACCGAACCGAACCCGAACACTACGGGGGTGGCTCAACACTAATAACTACACCACCGGGAACTTGACCAGATGTGAATTTAATTTGCACACAATCAGATAACTTGAAACATAAGGTACTGTCACACTTAGTGACGCTACAGCGATCCCGACAATGATACGACCTGGCAGGGACCGTTGCTGCGTCGCTATGAGGTCGCTGGTGAGATGTCAAACAGTCAGATCTTCCCAGCGACGCAGCAACGATATGGCGACCCGTAGCGACCTTTAAAATGATGCAACGCAAATGCACCCCTATGTGTCTCAGTTCTGAGTCGCCAACGAGGTCGTTGGTAAGGTGTCAAACACACCGATGCATGCTACCCAGTGGGTCAACAATCAAAAAATGGTCCAGCCCATTTCGACACGACCAGCGATCTCACAGCGGGGGCCTGGTCGCTGCTACGTGTCAAACGTAGCAAGAACTCTGCTGAGGTTGCTGTTGCGTCACAAAACTTGTGACTCAGCAGCGATCTCGCTAGCGATCTTGCTTGGTGTTACGGGGGCTATAGGCCTTTTTCCTTCACATAGAGTTGGGAATAGATGACTGGCAGTGCAAAGTAGAAGTAACAGGGTTACTCAGAGTATGAGAAACAATACTGGTGGATGTCCATGATGACACTAATCAGGCAGTACTTGACAATGTGGTCTGGCTAACAAAAAGATGAGTGTGAGTTGAAGTGGTAAGAGGAGAAATTAAGGTGTCAATGTGCATAAGACACACAAGATAACCAGAACTTTCAAGCACTGGAGAGCCTTCTACACCAACAGCATGTGTGGCATCACCTGCTGTAGAGCCTTGGACTGAAGAAGAAGATTTTGCCTCAAAGCAACTTTAAGATGCATTTTGCATCTGCTATTTATTACTAAGACCAGCACCCTCCTCCTTTGGTGATATAAACTCCTTTGTATGCCATATCTAGTTCTAAGGTATTGTCCACCGCAAAACCATCAGCATCGTCAACATAATCATTGTCACTATCATCCTTGAGTTGGCTGAAAAGTGTCTCTAAACAGAAAAGATCCTGAGCTTCTCGGCCCTTCAATTCTTACTCCAACATTTGCCCTTGATCTGAATGCTAGTACCACTGCCAATGTCCCTACTACCACAGTTGTCAGAGTCAGCAGCACAGTTAAACATTAAAACATCTTCTTTATCTCATATGGCACCAGGTCATCCGAGTAATAATAATAATCTTTTTATTCTTATAGCGCCAACATATTCTGCAGCGCTTTACAATTTTGACAATTTACAGACATTATCGGCGCTGTCCCCATTGGGGCTCACTATCTAGGTTTCCTATCAGTACATCTTTGGAGTGTGGAAGGAAACTCACGCAAACATGGAAAGAACATACAAACTCCTTGTAGATGTTGTCCTTGGTGGGATTTAAACCCAGGACCCCAGCGATGCAAGGGTGCAGTGCTAACCACTGAGCCACCATGCGTGGAGAGTACAGAGATTGTAAGTCTATGTCTTTCAATAAATCAACTGCAAGAAGTTATTCTGGTGTACTATCTTCCTTAGTACCTCTGGGTGCTGTGGTTTACTGGACTAAGGGGCAGAACAGACATAGGTGTCCCTGACAGCATTGAAACTCTGTTTTATACAACATTAAGTGTTATGGAAGTGGTGGAGGTGGACTGAGCATTGAGCAGAGCACTGACTTATGCTGGCAGAGTCACTGTCAGAGGTTACATCATCCTGCTGTGATTGAGAAAAATTATATGACTGACATTCTATTATGAAATCCACTTCCTTTCCACTTATATGCTTACCAGAAGCAAAGGAGGCCAAGTGTGACCTGCATTTGATACTACTACTGATGGGATGGCTTATGCCATCAGTGTTAATGGTGCTTCTGATAGTGGCTTCTCGTTTTTAAGCCGTGGGTTTTTTTCACATTTATTTCTATGTCTGTTGACAGTTCCTTTATTTATTTACCACATACAGTGGGTACGGAAAGTATTCAGACCCCATTAAATGTTTCACGCTAGTTTTCATTGCAGCCATTTGGTAAATTCTAAAAAGTTCATTTTTTTCTCATTAAAGTCCACTCTGCCCCCATCTTGACAGAAAAAAAAACAGAAATGTAGAAATTTTTGCAAATTTAATAAAAAAGAAAAACGGAAATATGACATGGTCATAAGTATTCAGACCATTTGCTCAGTATTGAGTAGAAGCCCCCTTTTGGGCTAGTACAGCCATGAGTCTTCTTGGGAATGATGCAACAAGTTTTTCACACCTGGATTTGGGGATCCTCTGCCATTCTTCCTTGCAGATCCTCTCCAGTTCCGTCATGTTGAATGGTGAATGTTGGTGGACGGCCATTTTCAGGTCTCTCCAGAGATGCTCAATTGGGTTTAGGTCAGGTCTGTGGCTGGGCCAGTCAAGAATTGTCACAGAGTTGTTCTGAAGTCATGCCTTTGTTATTATAGCTGTGTGCTTAGGGTCATTGTCTTGTTGAAAGGTGAACCTTCGGCCAAGTCTGAGGTCCAGAGCACTCTGGAAGAGGTTTTCATCCATGATATCTTTTTACTTGGGTGCATTCATGTTTCCTTCAATTGCAACCAGTAATCCTGTCCCTGGAGCTGAAAAACAACCCCATAGCATGATGCTGCCACCACCATGTTTCACTGTTGGGATTGCATTGGGCAGGTGATGAGTAGTGCCTGGTTTTCTCCACTCATACCACTTAGAATCATCACCATAAAGTTCTTTTTTATCTCATCAGACCAGAGAATCTTTTTTCTCATAGTCTGGGAGTCCTTCATGTGTTTTTCAGCAAATTCTATGTTGGCTTTCATATGTCTTGCCCTGAGGAGAGGCTTCCATCGGGCCACTCTGCCATAAAGGGCCGACTGGTGGAGGGCTGCAGTGATAGTTGACTTTGTGGAACTTTCTCCCATCTCCCTACTGCATCTCTGGAGCTCAGCCACAGTGATCTTGGGGTTCTTCTTTACCTCTCTCACCAAGGTTATTTTCCCACAACTGCTCAGTTTAGCTGGATGGCCAGGTATAGGAAGACTTCTGGTGGTCCCAAACTTCTTCTATTTAAGCAATATGGAGGTCACTGTGCTCTTAGGAACCTTGAGTAATGCAGAAATTATTTTGTAACCTTGGCCAGATCTGTGCCTTGCCATAATTCTGTCTCTGAGCTCCTTGGGCAGTTCCTTTGAGCTCATGATTCTCATTTAGTCTGACATGCACTGTGAGCTGTGAGGCCTTATTTAGACAGGTGTGTGCCTTTCCAAATCAAGTCCTATCAGTTTAATTAAACACAGCTGGACTCCAGTGAAGGAGTAGAATAATCTCAAGGAGGATCACAAGGAAATGGACAGCATGTGACTTAGATATGTGTGTCTAAGCAAAGGGTCTGAATACTTATGACCATTAGTGATTAGCGAGAATACTCGCAAGTACTCGGTACTCGCGAGAGCATCTCAGTACTCGAGATGCTCGGAGATCACCGATCACTTGCGAGAGATTGTTTATTAGGTAGTGTAAGGAGAAAACAAGGACATTACACATATCCATCTCAACAAACAGTCCTTCTGAGGACTAATCCGTCTGCAGAGATATCAGGCAGGCAGTGTATATAGGCAGGCAGGCAGTGTATATAGCAGACTGCAGTGCATATAGCACAAGAGGCTCCATTCCAATTCTGCCTTCTGCTGCTGTTAGATATTTCTAGACAAAGGCCCAGGTCTCAGTGGCCAGGAATATTTTTTTTGGATCTTAATCCTCATTATTTGCTTAAAAATCAATCCAGAATACACCGTTTTTCTGTGCCATTTGCTTGTTGGCACTGCAGAATACAGCCAGGTCCTTTCCATATTACAGCACTAAAAATCCAGCTATTTAAAGCTGTGGTGTGTCCGTCACACGGATCACATATAATTGCGCTGAAGATACTGCTATTTTTGGCCTCCATTTAAATTTTTTTTTTCAGTGAGTCAGCAAAGTTTTTCACACCGGTTTGCTGTTCAAAATGGTTACCTACAGGCCAGGTATTTAAAACTGGTTTCTTCGTCACACGGATAACATTCACATATAATTGCGCGGAAAAACTGCCCTTTTTAGGCCTCCATTAAAATATTTTTCAGTGTGTCAGCAACATTTTTGGCACCGGTTAGCTGTTCAAAATAGTTACCTACAGGCCAGGTATTTAAAACTGTGGTTTATCCATCACATGGATCACATATAACTTTGCTCCAAATTCAGCAATCTGTAGTGAGCGCAGAAGATACTGTCCTCCATTTAAAATGGGCTACGCGCATGGCAAGGGATGGGGAACTGGACGTGATGGTGATGGCAGGCAATCACATGTAATGACATGGCTGCGGAATTACAGTGAGTGGAAGGCAATCTCTGCATGTTGATTGGCGCTCTAAAGAGCGCCAAACATGCAGGGAGGGGACCCGAGCATCCACCCAAGCATCTCACAAGTACTCAGCGAGCTCCGAGCATCTCGAGTACTGAGATACTCGGGTGAGTACCGAGTACTTGCGAGTATGATTGCTCATCACTAACTATAACTGATAAGCGCATCCGCCTGTCAACTGAAAATGCTGACAGGCAGACTCTTATAAAAATGAGCAAGGGCTGGATTGGGCCAGACTTTTCAACACCACCGAATGATAGCAGTGTAACATAAAATCAAATCCGGTATCTTTTTTTGGGAGGTGTATTCCCATGCACCTCTTGACACCCACACATGGGTATACGCTTCCTGATTTTTGCTATTTGCTCTTGTCCTCCTCCTTCTCCTCATCTTTATCCTCCACCACCATATCACAAGGGTGACTATGGTCTGTGATGCAACACCTACATAATTTTTTTAAAGGGTGTTTATGATGCCCGTAAAAAATTTTTTTTATATAGTATGTTCATGTATACCCCCCAGGGGTAAATGTTTGTCAGCCCATACACTTAGTGCATGGGCATTACAAGTATAGGAGACCCGCTAATTTCTAATGGGAACATTTTTTATGAGGCCCTCCTCCACGTCTCATCCAAGGGGTATTGGAGTGCCTCCAAATTTTTGGCATTCACTGCATTCACTGCATAGGCAAACATAATGGAAGGCAAACTTCCTAATAATGGGAACATTGTTTTAAGGAGGCCCTTACAGGCAGAGTGGTGCTGCATTAGCCATTTTGGTCCTCACATTGGTATGGCATGTACATATCTCCTTTTTGATAACTATGATGACATGGGTGGTTCTGTGGGCATAATACTACACAGACAACACAGAATGAGGGTAAAACAGTGTGGCAATACTTTATTGAACCACAAAACAGGCAATAAACAGATAGAACTGTCCCAACAAATACCCAACATGGTACATCAATACATAGTCCTCACCCTTCCACTGGCCCACCTGAGATAGAACAGTTGCGATCCTGAGACTTCTAAGACCAAATACCTCAATCAGTTGCCCCCCACTTCTAGTGGGTCCCCTACAGAGAGAAGATAGCAGGTATCTTAAGAAGCTAGCAGTCCATCAGGTTACAAGGCCAGGAGACCCGAGGGTCCCACCCTAGTCTCTCTGAGAGTTTCCATGTTGCCAGATGACCGGCTGGTCCCAATCTGGCTGCTTCAAATGTCCCCATGGGTTCCGGGCGACTGGAGGGTCCCACCTGGCAACCCCAAACAGCATATCCATGGGGCCAGGTGACTTTATCGTCCCAATCTGGTCTCCTTAAATGTATCCATGGGCTCTCTGATGGTAAATGGAGCAGATCTATATCTTTCCAGTCAGAGACATATACCCTTAGGCTGGAATCATGTCGAATTCAAATCTGTGTCTCTTTGGTTAAAGCCATGCTTCCAAGCTGATGGTCTGAGGGAGTCTCTCCTATTCTCTGTTTCAAATCTCGCTTCAGCAGGATAGAAAAACCCTTTTTTATATTTACATATGTGGCTAAGGTCATCAGTCATAGTAACATAGTAACATAGTAACATAGTTTTTAAAGTTGAAGGAAGACTAAGTCCATCTAGTTCAACCCATAGCCTAACTTGTTGATCCAGAGGAAGGCAAAAAAAAACCATGTGGCAAACACTAAGCTCCACATTGGGGAAAAAAATTCCTTCCCGACTCCATACGACAATCAGACTAGTTCCCTGGATCAACGCCCTATCAAGGAATCTAATATTTATAACCTGTAATATTATAATTTTCAAGAAAGGCATCCATGCCCTTCTTAAATTTTAACAGTGAATCACTCATTACAACATCATGCGGCAGAGAGTTCCATAGTCTCACTGCTCTTACAGTAAAGAATCTGCGTCTGTGATTATGATTAAACCTTCTTTCCTCAAGACGTAGAAGATGCCCCCTTGTCCCCGTCTCAGGCCTCAGAGTAAAAAGATCAGTAGAAAGGTCTTTGTACTGTCCCCTCATATACTTGTACATAGTAATAAGATCCCCCCTAAGCCTTCTTTTTTCCACAGTAAATAACCCCAAGTGTAATAACCTGTCTTGGTATTGCAGACCCCCCAGTCCTCTAATAACCTTGGTCGCTCTTCTCTGCACCCGCTCTAGTTCAGCTATGTCTTTCTTATACACCGGAGACCAGAACTGTACACAGTATTCTAAGTGTGGTCGCACTAATGACTTGTATAGAGGTAAAATTATGTTCTCCTCATGAGCATCTATGCCTCTTTTAATGCATCCCATTATTTTATTTGCCTTTGCAGCAGCAGCCTGACACTGGCCACTAAAAGTGAGCTTGTCGTCCACCAATACACCCAGGTCTTTTTCAGTTACAGTTTTGCTCAGTGTTTTACAATTAAGCATATAATTATACATTTTATTTCCTCTGCCCAAGCATTACCTTACATTTATCCCCATTAAAGCTCATTTGCCATTCATCAGCCCAAGCTTCTAGTTTACATAGATCATCCTGTAATATAAAATTGTCCTTCTCTGTATTGATTACCCTGCAGAGTTTAGTGTCATCTGCAAATATAGAAATATTACTCTGTATGCCCCCTACAAGGTCATTAATAAATATGTTAAAAAGAAGGGGGCCCAATACTGACCCCTGTGGTACCCCACTGTTAACTGAGACCCAGTCTGAGTGTTTCCATTAATAACCACCCTTTGTTTCCTATCACTCGGAGGTAAAAGTGCAGGGCTCACTCAGGTCTCATTGTTTGAGCTAATCAATTTAAACAGTTGGTATACCAGGGTGGATAGCAGGCCTGCACAGTTAAGAGTATCGATTTAGTGTTGGAAATTTCTTTTCAGAATTTTTTGCTAAACAGACTAATTACTCCTGATGAAAAAGGAAGACAGTAGATTAATGTACTGTCTTTGATTTGGATGTGCAGGCCATATCTTTTTTTTGTAGAGTTTTGGTAACCACCTTACTACATATACATATGGTATTTAACAGTGATGCCATTTCTCGCACATTGCCTTTAAACAATTATTGAGCTAATCTGTGTCGGTGTACTTGTGATTCCAAGAGTAAAAAGTGTAATGAGATTAAATTTGGCAGGAGGTGGCAAGCAAAAGTCTTCTGTGAATGAGTGGGTTGATTTTTGGGTGTAGTTAACTAAATTTTAGATAAATGTGATAGATGAGTTCATTATTAAAACTGTCTTTTTATTTCCATTATAGAAATCAGGCATTCAAGTCTACAAACAACTCACAATGGGCTAGAACACAAGAGACTGATGAGATGATGATGCAATCAATCCCAAGGTAATAACTCCCAGTTCCTTGTTATAATCATGTGTATATATACAGACAGTCATCCAAGGGCTCATGTCATACTGAATCCACACAACTTGAACAGAAATGTCTAGTAAAGAAATCAAGTGCCTCCGGGATCATCATAGTGAACAGATCTGAGAGCGAACACAAAAAAATGTCACCTCTGTAACTTTATAAATCAGCATGACGTTCCCAGATGTAAGTAGCCTATACATTCTTCCCAACACATTGTTACTGTGATAATTGATTTTTCTAAAAAATATGATACCCTGCTGCATCCAAATAATTGATTATACAGAGTCAGAGTCGCTGTGGCTCCTTGACTATAAGCCATAAGTGAAACATAGTTGGTTCAACACTTGAGGTTGTGTGAAGTCATAATATAGTCATAAAGTAATACACTCATACTGGTTGTATGGAGTCATAATATCATACAGTCATATACTTTACATTTATCCACATTGAATATCATCTGCCAAGTGGATGCCCGAATACGCAGTTTCTCCAATCAGCCAGCAACTTATGAACATCTTCCATTGACTGCACGATAATACATAACTTCGTGTAATCTGTAAAAATCCAAGCACACTAGTAATCTAATTTCTACTACTCAAATGTGCTTTAGATTGAAAATTATACATTTTAACAAAATAAAGGCACAAGTCCAAACATATTAAAAAAAAAGAAGTAGGATAAAAATCAAACATTCGGAAGAAAGATGGATGGATTGAATCACGGGACAATGGTCTATCTGCCAGGTTAGTAGTCTCTGGCTTTCTTACCTTAAGTGATCCCAGGACCGATGCAACATCATCTGTGCATCATGTCTTAATGATGATGGTGTGGTGGCGCAGCTAATCAAAACCCACGCCACTGATCCTGGAGGGTAAGACCTTGTCAGGTCTACAGTCCAGCAGCCAGAGTATATTGACCTGGATGATGGACATGAGTTCTGCAAATCAATCCTCCCATCTCTAATACTGAAGTTTTTTTTTCTTTCCATCAGGCCATGTGTGCACACAGTAAATATGTCCCCTTTCTGTAATATAATAATTATGCGCACTGGTTATATAAAGTGTGTGCACTAGTGATGAGCGAGCATGAATTGGTAACCCTTTTGGCGAGCTTGGGTGCTCACCGAGTATTTGCGGCGTGCTCGGCATCAATGTTAGTGTCGCAGCGGCGGCGGCATGTATCATGGGTGTTAGTCAGCTGTGATACATGTAGGGATTGCCTGTTTGAAAATGTAATTTTTTAAAACTCATTAATTAAACATAACTAATGCCAAACTTTCCACCAATCTTACTGAGACTTGTTGTCTAATACAGTATAACATAGTATGCAGAATAAACATGGACTGATCTCCTGCACCAATAGGAATTGAGAGATTGATTTCATCTTTGTCAAAGATGTTTAATCTGTGAACAAGAAAATCAGGCGCAAGTCTTATTCAGACTAATAATTTTACGGCCGACATTTTACTGGCTTCCTAATTCTAAACAAGTTTAAAACTAAAACAATTTTGGTCCAGCCCATTTTTGGGTTTTATGAGAAACTATGTCCCCATTTGCCTTTTTTTCTTTGCTTTTTCGGGTTGTTCCAATACACATAAAGGAAAGAAACCTGTGTATAACAAAACACGTGTAATTGTAATAATTTTCTGGGAGAAATACTTCATTTTCTGGAACAATTTCTAGGGTGCCAACACTTTTGATCATGACTGTATATTTCTGATCTGTGAGCTCTGATGTCCTCCCACTATAGAAATCATCCTAAAATAGCTGTTGCTTTCCCATCCTGTCCACAGTGCCAAACCATGTTACATCTCCCTGCTCATTCCATCTACCTCTCTAATAATATTCTCCACTTATTTATATGTCTTCCCTCTTCTTCTTTTTTTTCCCAACTGCCCGCAGTGCTGCACCATCCTACATCTCATTTCTCATCTCCGTCTATGACCGGACCCCGTGCTCTGCTTTTTGTCTAATATATAAAACTGACATCTTGCATAATTTGTAACACCTTCTTCTGTTCCCAAGACTTCTGTTCTCATGTCACACAAGCTCTCTGGAATGTTTTATTTCAGAATTAAAATTTCAACATCCACTTTGTCATGCATGCCCTAAATCATCTTTTTAAGAAAAGGCCTACCATTATTTTTAATCCCTTCCCGTCTGCAGGATTTTCCATTTTTGCTTTTTTTGTTGTTTTCCTCCCTTTCTAGAGAGAGACATAAATTGTGTATTATTCTATCAAAAAAGCCATATGAGTGACTCTTTTTTTTTTGTATGCCGTTGTGGTGGTTTAGAATGATCCCATTCCTTTTACCAATCAATATACTAAAAAAATGGGAAAAAATTTCAAGTGGGGCGAAATGATGAAAAAAAAGCGCAATTCAATCATTGTATTTTGTTTTTCCTTTTACTCCATACTATGTCGTAAAAATTACTTAGGTTCTAGTTTAACATATTCCTTGTATGGTCAAAATGATAACATGATTTCCAGTTAGGTACCAATATGGAGACACCAAACCAGTATAGTTTTTTTAAGCGGTGGAAAATAAAATTGGAAATTCGGAAAAAAAATAAAAATATAAATTATGCCGCCGTTTTCCAAGACCTTTAACGCTCTTATTTTTATGCCAATGGAGCTTTTGTTTGTGCGGTGAGTTGATATTCCTGGTTATATCGTTTTGGGTTAGATATGATGCATCAATTGCATCTTATTATTTTTTTTGTTTTGTTTTTGCATCATTGCAACCAGAAATAAACCACAGTTCCTATCAATTTCCTTTATCTTTACAGCATTGGCCAATCAAGATAATTTTATATGTTGATAGATTTGACTTTTTATGGATGCAGTGATATCATATATTTTTTTTAAATTTGTTTAGTTTCATAGGGAGAAAAGAGGGTTCAAATTGTATGTTTTTAATAACATTTTTATTTACCTTTTAATTTATTGTTAAATCTCTTTGTACCTACAGTTATGTGAGTGCTTGCACTATATACAGTGGCATAAAGAAGTTTGTGCACCGCTGGTCAACATTACTGTTATTGTGAACAGTTAAGCACGTTAAAGATGAAATGATCTCTAAACGGCCTAAAGTTAAAGTTGACACAATTCCTTTGTATTTTAGGCAAAAAAAAAGTATATATTGCCATTTTTACCATTTTTAAAATGACAAAAAGGAAAATGAACCGATGCAAAAGTTTGGGCACTCTGCATGGTTAGTACCTAGTAGTTCCCCCTTTTGCAAGCATCACAGATTGTAAACGCTTTTTGCAGCCAGAGTCTTTTCATCCATTCTTCCTTGGAAAATTCTTCCAGTTCTGTGAAATTCCTTGGTCGTCTTGCATGTTCTGCTATTTTGACTAGACAGATTTTCAATGATGTTCAGATCAGGCGACTGTGAGGGCCATTGTAAAACCTTCAGCTTGTGCCTTTTAAAGTCGTCTATTGTGGATTTTGAAGTGTGTTTAGGATCATTATCTATTTGTAGAAGCCAATCTCTTTTCAACTTCAGCTTTTTTACAGATGGTGTTGATGTTATGTTTGTACCAAGAACTTGTTGAAATTTTATTGAAGCCATTCTTCCCTCTACCGCTGAAATTTTCCCCGTGCCATTGGCTGCAACACAACCACATAGCATGATTGATCCACCCTGATGCTTAATGGTTGGTGATTCTCCTGAAATTCTGTGCCCTTTTTTCTCCACACTTTACTTTGATCAATGTGGCCAAAGAGTTCTATTTTACCTCATGGGTCCACAGGACAAATTTACAAAATGCATTAGGCTTCTTTAGATGTTTGTTTACATACTTCTTACACTGAATTTTATGGTGAGGACCGAGGAGAGGTCTTCTTCTGATGACTCTTCCATGAAGGCCATATTTGTGCAGATGTCTCTGAACAGTAGAACAATGGACCACAACTCCAGAGTCTGATGTATCTTTCTGAATGTCTTTTGCAGTAAAGGTGGAGTTCTAATTTGCCTCCCTAGAAATCCTATGAGCAGCTCTCATTAAAATTTTGCTTGGTCTTCCAGACCTTATCTTGACCTCCGTTCTTCCTGGTAACTGCCATTTCTTAATTACGTTTTGAACTGAGGAAAGAGCAACTTGCATTCCCTTTGCTATCTTCTTATAGTTTCTCCTGATTTGTGGGCCGCCACCATTTTCAGAGTGCTCGGGAGCGGCTTAGAAGAATCCATGGTTGCTGTTTTTGGGTAGAAGGTTAAAGGAGGCTGTGTTTTATAAAGCTGGGAAATTTGCATCACTTAGCCTTTCCTAACAATGATAGTGAACAAGCCATAGCCCTGACAGGCTAATTAAGGTCTGAAACCTTGGTCAACATTGTCTGAGCACACAAATTGACCCATTTACCTTTTTGAAATTTTTAAAATGTAAAAAATTACTATACAGTACAGACCAAAAGTTTGGACACGCCTTCTCATAAAAATATTTTTCTGTATTTTCATGACTATGAAAATTGTACATTCACACTGAAGGCATCAAAACTATGAATTAACACATGTGAGATTATATACTTAACAAAAAAGTGTGAAAAAGCTTAAAATATGTCTTATATTCTAGGTTCTTCAAAGTAGCCTCCTTTTTGCTTTGATGACTGCTTTGCACACTCTTGGCATTCTCTTGATGAGCTTCAAGGTAGTCACCGGAAATGGTCTTCCAACAATCTTGAAGGAGTTCCCAGAGATGCTTAGCACTTGTTTGCCCTTTTGCCTTCACTCTGCGGTCCAGCTCACCCCAAACAATCTCGATTGGGTTCAGGTCTGGTGACTGTGGAGGCCAGGTCATCTGGCGTAGCACCCCATCACTCTCCTTCTTGGTCAAATAGCCCTTACACAGCTTGGAGGTGTGTTTGGGGTCATTGTTCTGTTGAAAAATATATAATGGTCCAACTAAACGCAAACCGGATGGAATAGCATGCCGCTGCAAGATGCTGTGGTAGCCATGCTGGTTCAGTATGCCTTCAATTTTGAATAAATCCCCAACAGTGTCACCAGCAAAGCACCCCCACACCATCACACCTCCTCCTCCATGCTTCACTGTGGGAACCAGGCATGTAGAGTCCATCCGTTCACCTTTTCTGGGTCACACAAAGACACGGTGGTTGGAGCCAAAGATCACAAATTTGAGATTCATCAGACCAAAGCACAGATTTCCACTGGTCTAATGTCCATTCTTTGTGTTCTTTAGCCCAAACAAGTCTCTTCTACTTGTTGCCTGTCCTTAGCAGTGGATACCTAGCAGCTATTTTTCCATGAAGGCCTGCTGCACAAAGTCTCCTCTTAGCAGTTGTTGTAGAGATGTGTCTGCTGCTAGAACTCTGTGTGGAATTGACCTGGTCTCTAATCTGAGCTGCTGTTAACCTGCGATTTGTAAGGCTGGTGACTTGGGTAAACTTATCCTCAGAAGCAGAGGTGACTCTTGGTCTTCCTTTTCCTGGGGCTGTCCTCTCATGTGAGCCAGTTTCCTTGTAGCCCTTGATGGTTTTTGCAACTGCACTTGGGGACACTTTCAAAGTTTGCCCAATTTTTCGGACTGACTGACCTTCATTTCTTAAAGTAATGATAGCCACTCATTTTTCTTTACTTAGCTGCTTTTTTCTTGCCATAATACAAATTCTAACAGTCTATTCAGTAGGACTATCAGCTGTTTATCCACCTGACTTCTGCACAACACAACTGATGGTCCCAACCCCATTTATAACCCAAGAAATCCCACTTTTTAAACCTGACAGGGCACACCTGTGAAGTGAAAACCATTTCCGGTGACTACCTCTTGAAGCTCATCAAGAGAATGCCAAGAGTGTGCAAAGCAGTCATCAAAGCAAAAGGTGGCTACTTTGAAGAACCTAGAATATAAGACATATTTTCAGTTGTTTCACACTTTTTTGTTAAGTATATAATTCCACATGTGTTAATTCTTAGTTTTGATGCCTTCAGTGTGAATGTACAATTTTCAAAGTCATGAAAATACAGAAAAATCTTTTAATGAGAAGGTGTGTCCAAACTTTTGGTCTGTACTGTATATATATATATATTTTGCTTAAAATACAAAGCAAATGTGTCATCTTTAACTTTAGGTCTTTTAGCGATCATTTCATCTTTAAGTTGCTTAACTGTTCAGAATAATAGTTATTTTGACCAGGGGAGCCCAAACTTTTACATGCCACTGTATGGCAATTCCAGGTATTCCAGAATTTTGTAAAAAATCACTCTCTCTTATGAAGCCTAGACATTGGGAACACATTGATATCCCTCGATCACAGAGCAGGGGAGAGTGATGGGCATGTAGAACAGCGCTCCCCCATGGTCACTCTCTTTAGCTGCCACTGTAATGTATTGACAGCAGCAATTAAAGGATTAACATCAGTTTGTGGCGCTTCTCATAATACTGAAAAGAGGTGGCCCTTACCTCATATGTCAGTAAGGGTTTAATCTGACTACTTTTCTTTTATTTCTTCTTCACTATTCCTCAAAGTCTAATGCAGCCTTATGAACAAACAAAGTAGCACTCTGTAATGCTGAGTATTTCATATTTCATATTTAAATACTCAGCGTTACAGAGTGCTACTTTGTTTTTTCATTGTATATGGAGGTAGCTCCTCTTAGTAAGCACCTGTTCACACCTATTTCTTTTAGTGGAAGTGCCGTCATTTTCTTTGTTAATGCAGCCTTATATGATGCAATTTACAGCATGAGGACATGTATGCCACAGAGATAGCATGGCACAAGACAAGAGCTGTGCTTGTGATATCCGCAGCGGGAGTCGAGAGTAATTTATAACTGAGCTACGTCTGCAACTGCTGAGACTCGACCTTCCTCTGATCCCAGCAGGTCAGTCCCTCAGATACCATGGTCAATAATGAATGAGGCACCTGAGAAGTTAGACAAATGGAGAGATTCCCTGCACCATTAATATAAGTCATATTTATACCGCACCCAAATCGCGTAACAAAGTATACAAAAAAAGTTAGAATCGCTCTTTTTGTTATTTTTTTATCACAAAAGTTGAGTAAAAAGTGAAGAATAAAAACTAAACTAATTTCACAAACGGAAAAAAAAAAAGATTTTTTGAAAAAGTTAAATTTTACTTGCGTAAAAAAACTATTTGTAATGTTCATGATCGTATCAACACATAGAATAAAATTAACATGTCAATTAAGCTGCTCATTGACCTTCATAAAGAATAAAAAAATAAAATTTGGATAGTTTTTTATTGTTATTACAAAAAAATGGAATAAAAGTGATAAGGTAATATTTGTCAACATTGCACTGATGAAAACTATTGATTGATACAAAAGTAAATCCTCCAATATCTCTGTCTACGAGAAAATAAAAATAATGTGGTTAAAAAAATTATTAAAACTGGGTTAAAATATTGTATTGTCTTATTAGTAGTCATTATACAGAATAAAGATTGCATAATAATTATACCAAATAGTGAAAGGTGATTGAAAAAGAGAATTGCTGCTTTCATTTTGTGTTCATAAAAAGATGAAAAAAAATATATAAAGAACAATCAAGTAATCATAGGTGCCGCACAATAGTACAGTAGGTTATCATCGAAAAAATAATGATAATTTGATATTAATTAACAAAATATTAATTTTAAACTATTTTTTTTTGGTTTTCTAGGAATATAATTTTACTGTGGTCAAAGAGTTTTTGCTTTTGGGTTTCCAAGGCAGTCAATGTTTTAGAATTTTCCTCTTCTTTCTTCTCCTGCTGGTTTACTTTGGGACAATATGTGGGAATCTCTTGATCATCACCCTGGTGTCCACCAGCAAGAACCTCCAAACTCCAATGTACTTCTTCATCTCACAACTCTCCATCAGTGATATTTTGTTGACCACAGATATTGCTCCCAATATGTTTCATATTCTACTAAATGACGGAGCTAAGATTTCTTTTATTGGCTGCATCACTCAGTTTTGTTTTTTTGGTGCTATGGAAGCATCTGAATGTTTTCTCCTCACGGTGATGTCCTATGACCGATATTTGGCCATCTGTAACCCGCTCCGTTACACCTCTATTATGACAAATGACAATTGTATGAAGTTAGCAGTTGTATCTTGGTTACTCGGCTTAGTTGTTTTGTTGCTTGATGCCGTAACAATATCTACTCTCTTATTTTGTGCATCAAATATCATTGACCATTTCTTCTGTGATATTCTTCCTCTGCTAGATCTTGCCTGTTCTGGCACCTCCATTGTACAAATACAGAGCTTTGTACTAAGTGTACCAGCCATCTTTACACCAACCTCTATAATCATCTATTCTTATACTAATATTGTTCTTGCCATTCTAAGGATCCCATCCAACCTTGGTAGACAGAAAGCCTTCTCCACCTGTAGCTCCCACCTCATTGTGGTCTGCGTATATTACTGGACTATATTCAGTGTTTATGTCGTCCCAACAAGGCGGAAAACAATGACCATTATTAAAGTTCTATCCCTTCTGTATACTGTATTCACCCCTATGATTAACCCCATGATATATAGTTTAAGGAATAAAGATATTAAGAAAGCTACGTATGACATGATCAATAAATACAAAACTTGAAATAAGATAGATGGCCAACATGTAAATCTATCGGCTATCAATATTGTCAGTTTATTAACAGAAGTAGAGATCAGTTCAGTGCACATCGAATCCATGTCAAAGTTTTATAAATTCGCTGAATGAGGAAAATGTGATTATTTCACTTTGCAAGATTCCGCAAACATGGACACCACCACCTTACATATTGCAGGACAATGTATAAGCATCTGATCAAATGTAGAGATAAGCAGATTGATCGGCAGACAATTGAGTTTGAGTCAAGTTTCACGAGATATGCTCTCTGAATTTGAAAACTTTGAGATTAGTTTTATGTTTTGCAAAAAAACTTGTACAGTACCATTTCCTACACTGATAAAGCATCAGAGAGTGAAATTACATCCTTTTACATGGCCGCAACTGTTCTCCATAATGCCATGCAGCAATGACATCTTACGGATTGCCATACCTTGTACAGTGGTGGTCACTACAGGGGCTATCACAGATCATCAATTCTCAACAGAGTAAAGTTTGTACGGCAGAAACATTTTCCATTTCCAGTCAATGGGTAAGTCTTTCTCTTCTATGACACCCTGCAATACTCTCATTCCATGGATATGTGCATACAGAGTGTCAAATATATTTCTATTCCCTTGGATTATCTCTCTTTCCTGTAGATTTTGATCTCTTTTGGTCACCAGGGTCTTTTCTCCTGTAGAGTATAAGCTCTTATGGACAGCGGGGTCCTCTCTTTCTCCTGTAGAGTGTAAGCTCTTAGGGTCAGTATGGTCCTCTCTTCTCTCCTGTATAGTGTAAGTGCTTTTGGTCAGTGGGGTCCTCTCTCTCTCCTGTAGAGTGCAAGCTCTTATGATCAGTTGGGTCCTCTCTCTAGTGTAGAGTGTAAGCTCCTATGGTCAGTGAGGTCCTCTTTCTCTCCTGTTGAGTGTAAGCTCTTATGGTCAGTGGGGTTATCTCTCTCCTGTAGAGTGTAAGCTCTTATGGTCAGCGGGGTCCTCTCTCTCCTGTAGAGTGTAAGCTCTTATGGTCAGCACGGTCCTCTCTCTCTCCTGTAGAGTGTAAGCTCTTATGATCAGAGGGGTCCTCTCACTCTCTCCTGGAGAGTGTAAGCTCTTATGGTCAGTGGGGTTATCTCTCTACTGTAGAGTGTAAGCTCTTATGGTCAGTGGGGTTATCTCTCTACTGTAGATTGTAAGCTCTTATGGTCAGTGGGGTCCTCTCTCTCTCTCCTGTTGAGTGTAAGCTCTTATGGTCAGTAGGGTCCTCCCTCTCTCTCCTGTAGAGTGTAAACTCTTATGATCAATGGGGTCCTCTGTCTCCTGTAGAGTTTAAGCTCTTATGGTCAGTGGGGTCCTCTCTCTTTCCTGTAGAGTGTATGCTCTTATAGTCACTTGGGTACCCTCTCTTCTGCAGAGTGTAAGCTCCTATGATCAGTGGGGTCCTCTCTCCTGTAGAGTGTAAGCTTTTATGGAAAGCAGGGTCCTCTCTCTTTCTCTATGTTTCATACTCTCCTGTCGAGTGTAAACTCTTATGGTCAGCAGGATCCTATCTCTCTTTTTCCTGTGGATTAAAAGCTGTTATGGTCAGCAGCGTCCCCAGTCTCTCCTGTAGAGTGTAAGCTCTTATGGTCAGTGAGGTCCTTTCTTCTCTTTTGTATACTGTAAGCTATTAAGGTCAACAGGGTCCTATCACTCTCTTTCCTTTAGAGTGTAAGCTGTTATGGTCAGTGAGGTCCTCTCTTCTCTCCTGTATAGTGCAAGTGCTTATGGTCAGTGGTGTCCTCTCTCTCTCCTGTAGAGTGTAAGCTCTTATGATCAGTTGGGTCCTCTCTCTACTGAAGAGTGTAAGCTCTTATGGTCAGTGAGGTCGTCTCACTCTCCTGTAGAGTGTAAGCTCTTATGGTCAGTGGGGTTATCTCTCTCCTATAGAGGGTAAGCTCTTATGGTCAGTGGGGTCCTCTTTCTCTCCTGTAGAGTGTAAGCTCTTATGGTCAGTGGGGTCCTCTCTTTTCTCCTGTAGAGTGTAAGTGCTTATGGTCAGTGGGGTTCTCTCTCTCTGTCCTGTGGGGTGTAAGCTCTTATGGTCAGTGGGGTTTTCTCTCTCCTGTAGAGTTTAAGCTCTTATGGTCAGTTGGGTCCTCTCTCTACTGAAGAGTGTAAGCACTTTTGGTCAGTGAGGTCCTCTCTCTCTCCTGTAGAGTGTAAGCTCTTACGGTCAGTGGGGTTATCTCTCTCCTATAGAGGGTAAGCTCTTATGGTCAGTGGGGTCCTCTTTCTCTCCTGTAGAGTGTAAGCTGTTATGGTCAGGAGGGTCCTCTGACTCTCCTGTAGAGTGTAAGCTCTTATGGTCAGTGAGGTCCTCTCTTCTCTTTTGTAGACTGTAAGCTCTTATGGTCAACAGGGCTCTATCTCTCTCTTTACTTTAAAGTGTAAGCTCTTATGGTCAGTGGGGTCCTCTCTCTCCTGTAGAGTGTAAGCTCTTATGATCAGTGGGGACCTCTCTCTCCTGTAGAGTGTAAGCTCTTAGGGTCAGTATGGTCCTCTCTTCTCTCCTGTATAGTGTAGGTGCTTTTGGTCAGTGGGGTCCTCTCTCTCTCCTGTAGAGTGCAAGCTCTTATGATCAGTTGGGTCCTCTCTCTAGTGTAGAGTGTAAGCTCCTATGGTCAGTGAGGTCCTCTTTCTCTCCTGTTGAGTGTAAGCTCTTATGGTCAGTGGGGTTATCTCTCTCCTGTAGAGTGTAAGCTCTTATGGTCAGCGGGGTCCTCTCTCTCCTGTAGAGTGTAAGCTCTTATGGTCAGCACGGTCCTCTCTCTCTCCTGTAGAGTGTAAGCTCTTATGATCATATGGGTCCTCTCACTCTCTCCTGGAGAGTGTAAGCTCTTATGGTCAGTGGGGTTATCTCTCCACTGTAGAGTGTAAGCTCTTATTTTCAGTGGAGTTATCTCTCTACTGTAGATTGTGAGCTCTTATGGTCAGTGGGGTCCTCTTTCTCTCCTGTAGAGTGTAAGCTCTTATGGTCAGTGGGGTCCTCTCTTTTCTCCTGTAGAGTGTAAGTGCTTATGGTCAGTGGGGTTCTCTCTCTCTGTCCTGTAGGGTGTAAGCTCTTATGGTCAGTGGGGTTTTCTCTCTCCTGTAGAGTTTAAGCTCTTATGGTCAGTGGGGTCCTCTTTCTCTACTGTAGAGTGTAAGCTCTTATGATCAGTGGGGTCCTCTCTCTCTCCTGTTGAGTGTAAGCTCTTATTGTCAGTTGGGTCCTCTCTCTCTCTCTTGTAGAGTTTAAGCTCTTCAGGTCAGATGGGTCCTCTCTCTCATGTAGAGTGTAAGCTCTTATGGTCAGTGGGTTTATCTCTCTCCTGTAGAGTATAAGCTCTTATGGTCAGCGGGGTCCTCTCTCTACTGTAGAGTGTAAGCTCTTATGGTCAGAGGGGTGCTCTCTCTCTCCTGTAGCGTGTAAGCTGTTATTGTCAATGGGGTCCTCTCTCTCTCTCCTGGAGAGTGAAAGCTCTTATTATCAGTGGGGTTATCTCTCTCCTGTAGAGAGTAAGCTGTTATGGTCAGTGGGGTTCTCTCTCTCTCTCTCCTGTAGAGTGTAAGCTCTTATGGTCAGTGGGGTCCTCTCTCTCTCTCTCTTGTAGAGTGTAAACTCTTATGATCAATGGGGTCCTCTGTCAGATGTAGAGTTTAAGCTCTTATGGTCAGTGGGGTCCTCTCTCTTTCCTGTAGAGTGTAAGCTCTTATAGTCACTTGGGTACACTCTCTTCTGCAGAATGTAAGCTCTTATGATCAGTGGGGTCCTCTCTCCTGTAGACTGTAAGCTGTTATGGAAAGCAGGGTCCTCTCTCTTTCTCTATGTTTCGTACTCTCCTGTAGAGTGTAAGCTCTTATGGTCATCGGGGTCCTATCTAGTGTTGAGCCACCCCCGTAGTGTTCGAGTTCGGTTCGGTTTGTCGAACACCCGTGTGTTCGCCGAACTGTTCGTCGAACTGTTCGTCGAACACCTTCGAACACCGTTAAAACCAATGGCAGGCAAACAAAAACACATAGAAACACATAGAAAACACCTTCAAACGTGTCCAAAAGCTGACAAACTGCTCAGAAGACATAACTAACACATGGAAAAGTGACAAGTACATATAGTCATGCGAAAATAAAAGAGGTGGAGGAGTAAAAGGAGGGGGAGACACAGATATAGGCATGTCATGCCCTTCTAAAATCCAAAAAGTGAGAAGCCAACACGGCCAGTCCGCTCCTGCCCGTGCCACCTCCGTGTCGCCGGGTTTGTGCCAGAGCCGCGGTGAACCCTGACGGCCAGCCCCCCTCTCCCAATACTGGTGCCTGTCCGCTGGTGGGTCGAACGAGCCCCCCTGTGGTGGAGGCAGCTCTAAGCTTTTTAATTTAAATTGTCTCTCTAATTTGAATGAATACACTTTAAATCCATTTACAAGGATCTATTGGAGGGCAAGTCTCATACCAGCAGCCGCGGTAATTCCAGCTCCAGTAGCGTCCACTAAAGCTGCTGCAGTTAAAAAGCTTTTATAAGGATCGAGCTCGGCTGTCCACCGCAAGGCATCCTACTGCCAGTCCCAGCCCCTATGCCTTGGGGTGCCTCCTGATGCTCTTCACTAAGTATCCCATGGTCCCGAAGCATTTCCTTTGAAAAAATTAAGTGTCTAAACTACAGGTGGTGCAGCTTGCTTAACAGCCGGGATAATCCGCTCACTAGCAGACACTGCTACTAGGCACAAAGTATTTCCTGGGCTAGATGCAGTTAAAAATTTGTAATTAGATACTCTCGTTGGATGCTGAGAAAGCATTCCATAGAGTCTCCTGGCACACCATATATGATTCTCTTAAAAAGCTTGGGGTAGGGGTCTAGGGGACCCTTTTATAGCCAAAATCACGGCCCTGTATCGCAATACGTCACCTAGGCTGAAGATAAATGGAACTGTAGCACCCTGAGGGCTCGGTTGCTACAGACGTATTGCACCTCACCCAGAGGTGTGATATCTCACTCTCAGGTAAGGATGGAGTGTGGATCAGGACCCGACACCTGCATGCATTACACCACATTGCCGTGGGGCAGGGCGACCAATATGCCCCTGAGATGGGCACGACAGTCCCTGTCCCTGGCTGGAGTGGGGGGAGGGAACACTGAGGAAGGGGAACCCTGTAGTGCAGGAGCAGGGAGGAAGCAGTTCCTGGGTGCATTGAGAAGGGAGTATAAAAGGTGGGCACCATCTTAGTTCAGTGCAGAGAAGTCTGAGCAGAAGTGGCAGGGAGCAGGGGCTCTGCATGAGCTCTGCTCCGGAGGCGGGCCTAGTAACAGAGGCCCAGGCCTGGAAGAGGGAGAAGGAAGGAAGAGGAGCGGAGAAGGCTCCAGGAACGAGGAATGAAGGGATCCCAGGGGTGCGGACGGGCGAGTCGCCACCGCACGCCCGAATCCACCTGCGTGGAGGGGTCAGGCCAAAGGGGGAGACCGGTCCCCGAACTAGTGGAGGCAGGAAACGACCCTCAGCTAGAAACCGGAGGCTCTGACATTTTATGTGGCGCAGCCCCTCGCTACACCCGCTAGGAAGGCACCACATAGGGTCAGGGAAACTGGCGCCAAGTTTACCAAGAGGAGGCCCGAGGCAGCCGGACAGAAGTGTTGGTAAGAAAGGCCAGACAAAGGACACACAAAGGGGGTCCTGTGAAGTGCTCCAAAGTTATCTGGGAGTTGTCTGAGCCCCTCACCTGGTGAGCACAGTACGACGTGGGCAGCCGTTACCTGCAGACGTGGTCTGGATAATAAGAACTGTGAGTAAAGGCCCTGAACTGCATCACTGACTCCGTGTCGTTACTGCTGCTGCCCTGCACCATCACCTCCATCCTCCGCATACACTGCCCTGAGGCTATACTCCTCCCGTGGGGAGTTATGCTACGCTCTGCTGCACCCACAACACCAGCCTCAGTGGTCTGCCCTGTAGCGGCGGTTCACTCTGACCGCAATCCACGGGTGGCGTAGTCGGACATTTAAACATGAAAACCACATAAATAGTTCCGCCACTGGTTTGACCGCATGAGCCACGGAACCGGGTCGCCGCCACGAAGACTACAACCACCAGCATCCACCAAAAAGGGTCCGGCTCCGGGTGTCCCAAGGCCCAGGGGGTGCGTCAGAATATTTTCATCACCTTTCACAATCACCAATGGGACAAGGCAGTGATGTCCTCTGTCCCCTCTCTTATACATCCTAGTGACGGAGCACCTGCTCTCATCAATTCGCCATAACCCCAATATTAGGTGGATTGAGGTGGGAGGCACCGAGTACAAGTGCTCTCTATTTGCTGATGATGTCCTAGTATATATCACTCAATCACATATATCCATCCATGCTGTTATGGCTGAAATAGATCACTTTGTTACATGGTAAAATTTTAAAATCAATGCAGCGAAGTCTGAGGCCCTCGATGTCTCCCTCCCCAAATCCATATAGGATTCCATCCAGTCCAACTTTCCCTTTGCCTGGCCCTCACAGGGTATCAAATACTTAGGAATTCCTATTCATAGAGACCTCTCCCATCTATGTTATCTTAATTTTGGGCCCTTTATTGAACAACTCCATACAGACCACGGTTGGCAAGTTAGAACTGTAAGATTCACTACGTGAACCACTGGTGTTTTGTGGAAAAGCACATGTACACTGCGTTCCAAATTATTATACAAAAAGTGTTTAGGAGTGATAAGGGAAGAATTTGTTTGTTTGTCAGTTAAACTCATTGATGGTGATGTGTGTCAGGGCTCTTTATATCACTGTAAGCAATTGCAGACACCTGTGCTAATTAGTTTGGCAGGTGTGTCCAATGAAAGGCAAGACTACTTAAGAAGGCTCTCTCACATTATTAAGCAGCCTACATTTTCTGCCAAAATGGGAAAGAAAAAGGATGTGTCGGCTGCTGAGAAGCAACAAATTGTGGAGTGTTTAGGTCAAGGCATGACTACAATCAACATTGTGCGATGATCAGGATGAAGTGTCTTGGTAATCAAGAAGTATGTAGCTGATTCACAGTACACACGTGTGCGTGCTGATAAGGGCAAATTGAGGACTCTTTCCTACAGGCAATTACGTCAGGTTGAAAGAGCAGCGGCAAAAAAGCCTTGTCATAGCAGCAGACAAGTTTTTGAAGCTGCTTGTGCCTCCAACGTCCCCCGAACAACAAGATGCAGGGTCCTTCAGAGGTTTGCAGCTGTGCATGCGCCATCCTGTCGACCTCCTCTATTCACTTCACACAAGCAGAAACGGCTCCAGTGGGCCAAACATTACATGAAGACTGATTTCAAAACTGTTTTGTTCACGGATGAGTGCCGTGCAGCGCTCGATGGTCCAGATGGATGGAGCGGAGGATGGCTGGTTGATGGACACCCCACGCAAACACGGCTACAGCGCCAACAAGGAGGAGGTGGAGTAATGTTTTTGGCTGGAATCATGGGGAGAGAGATTGTCGGCCCCTTTAGGATCCCTGAAGGCGCTAAAGATGAACTCCATAATGTATGTGGATTTTCTCAAACAGCACTTCCTGCCATGGTTCAAGAAGAAGAACCGTGTATTTCACAGCAAGATCATTTTTCTGCATGATAATGCACCATCTCATGCTGCACATAAAACATCTGCATCTCTGGCTGATATGAGCATAAAAGGGGACAAACTTATGGTGTGACCCCCATGCTCCCCTGACCTCTACCCCATTCAGAACCTTTGGAGCATCATTAAAAGGAGTGTCTATGATGGCGGGAGGCAGTTCACATCTAAGCAACAGCTCTGGGAGGGTATTCTGTCCTCATGCAAAACAATTGAAGCAGAAACCATCCAAAACCTGACAAATTCAATGGACGAGAGAGTTCAGAAGCTCCTTTCGAACAAGGGGTCCTATGTGAAAATGTAACATCACCTAGAATAAAGTTTTGAGTTGAAAACTGTTTGATTTCAGTTTCTAACAACCTGCTAATGCTTATAATTTCAAAAATGACCATTTTTTTGGTCTTTATTAAAATGAAAAGGTTGATCGAAAAGTTTGGGGGATCTAAGAGTGTGGCAACCCAGTAGTCATGATTACTTCGAATTCTGACAATATGAGGGTCAGGCTGCAGGTAGTGCAGCAAGAAGGCACTTATGTGCCTTGCGCATCTCGGAGCCCCAAAATTATTTTCCGGGCTAGATGCAGCTAAAAATTATTTTTAATTTTAAATCTGGTGAAGCTTTAGTATAGATGGCCTAATAGGATCAGTGCTGCACACTGCTACAAAGCCCAAATTATTTTCCAGTCAAGATACAGATAAACATGATTAGTAATTTGAAAGCTTAAAACGGTTGGTAGGGTGATTTTAACCAATCATCAAGCTTTTACTCTCCCCAGGATGACACAGGGGTAGAAAAGTCGTTTCGGATCCATGATTTATTCATCTTTATGAACGTGAGTCTGTCTACATTATCAGTGGAGAGCCGCGTGCGCTTATCTGTCAGCACACCACCAGCAGCGCTGAACACACGTTCAGACAGAACGCTGGCTGCGGGGCATGACAAGATCTCCAAGGCGTAAGTGGCTAGCTCCGGCCATTTATCCAGATTGGAAGCCCAAAAAGAGCAAGGGTCCAGTGACACAGTCGTGGCTTCAATGTTTACTTGGAGATACTCCTGTACCATCGTCTCTAGGCGTTGACTATGTGTCAGACTTCTTGTCTCCTGTGGCCTTGCAAAGGATGGGCTAAAAAAGTGGTGAAATGATTCCGCAAAATTGATGTTACCAGCAGATACTGTGGTTCTGTTACGGTTTGAGTGCTGAACACTTGACGGTCCCACGGTTGGCAAGTTGGAACTGTGAGATTCACTACGTGCACCACTGGTATTTTGTGGAAAAACACATGTAAGATTCTGCAACAGTCTCTGCTGACACTCCTGCATGCGTGCATCCCTTTCTATGGCAGGAATAATTTCTGCAAATTTACTTTTGTACCGGGGATCTAACAGTGTGGCAACCCAGTAGTCAGGATTATTTCTAATTCTCACAATTCGAGGGTCATGTTGCAGGTAGTGCAGCAAGAAGGCACTCATGTGTGTTGCGCATCCAGGAGCACCAAGTCCCTGTTGTGTTGGTGGCGAGGTAACAATCATGCTTCCTTCCTCTGTCCTCTCCCCCCAACCTCGCACAACAGAAATGTGATCAAGGTCTCCCTCATCTGATGAGTCTTCCATCAGTTCGTCCTCCACTTCTTCCTGGGCTCCTGCACCTTCCTCACTAGTTTGGCTGCTACCATGCGCCCTGGTAAAACCATCTCCCCCACCCTCACATGCCTGCTGCCTTGGTGCTGCCGACCGTCTGGACCTTGCAGATGTTAGCCCTTCCGCATACAACTCCTCCTCCACTTCCTCCACCTCCTCTTGTGCCACCACCTGACTCCGAATTCTGTTTAACATGTGCTCCAGCATGTAAATCACCGGAATAATCATGCTGATAATGGCATCGTCAGCACTAAACATCTTCGTCGCCATTTCAAAACTGTGCAGAAGGGTGCATAGGTCCCTGATCTGAGACCACTCCTCCAGCGTGATTTGCCCCACCTCTGAATCTCGTTGGCCCAGGCTATACGTCAGAACGTATTGCACCAGGGCTTGTCGGTGCTGCCACAGTTGCTGCAACATGTGCAGAGTTGAATTCCACCGGGTAGGCACATCGCATTTTAGCCGGTGAAGTGGCAGGCCCAACGACTTCTGTAGAGATGTAAGTCGCTGAGCTGCGGGATGCGAATGGCGGAAGTGAGCACACAGCGACCGTGCCCTCTGCAGAAGGCCATCTAGTCTGGGATAGTGGGCTAAAAATTGCTGGACAACCAGGTTCAACACGTGAGCCATACAAGGCACGTGTGTGACATTGCCCCGGCGAAGGGCCGCACCCAGGTTTGCAGCATTGTCGCACACGGCCTTCCCTGGTTTCAGGTCCAGTGGAGACAACCATTCATGAAATTGGTTCTCCAGAGCTGACCACAACTCCTCAGCTGTGTGACTCACATTTCCCAGACATTTCAATGTAAAAACCGCCTGATGACGTTGAGCCCTACTGCCAGCATAGTAAGGAGGTGTGCAGGATCCCTTCTGCGCATTTAGAAAGCTTGTGGCATGACCAGACAGGCTTTGGGTGCAGGTGGAAGACCGAGAGGAGGTTGAGGAGGCAGAAGCAGTGGAGGAACTTTGACATAAAGAGGATTGACGCACAACTCGTGGGGACGGCAAGACTTGGACAGCAGCCCCTTGTCCTGCTGTCACCGTAGTTACCCAATGCCCAGTCAGCGACATGTAACGCCCCTGTCCATGCCTACTCGTCCAAGTGTCTGTGGTGAAATGCACCCTGTCACACACAGAGTTTCTCAAAGAAGCGGTGATGTTGTGTGCGACATGCTGGTGGAGCGCAGGCACACCTTTCTTTGAGAAGTAGTGCCGACTGGGCATCTGGTACTGGGGCACTGCGACGGACATAAGGTCTCGAAAATCCTCTGTGTCCACCAGGCGGAAAGGCAGCATTTCTGTAGCCAAGAGCTTGCAGATGGTGAAATTCAACCTCTTAGCTTTCTCATGGCTAGGAGGAAATGGTCTTTTACTTGTCCACATCTGAGGGACCGAGGGCTGGCTATTGTGCTTAGACGGGGTTGATAAGGGTGTCCCCGGCAAACTGCCGGTCTGTGAGGAAGATGCAGGCGGACATGTTAGGTTGCCTTGATCCAAAGGTGGTGCTATCGATGTCGGACAGCGCTCAACACCAGCTGGTGTTACCACCTCCAAAGAAAATGATGACCTGCCAATCACGCTGGCTGTTGCGGGTAAAGAGGTGGCAGGTCTGCGCCCCAAAACAGGTGTGACTGCTGTCCCCCCAGTCACAGAGGATGAAGAGGCCGCGGATGCACAAGATATGGCAGAAGGTGATTGGCCCGGCCGGCTAGGCCGCATTGTAGCACACTGAGCTTCCCACTGCAACTTATGCTTCATGTCCATGTGCCGGTTCATGCATGAAGTACTCAAACTATGTATTTTTTGGCCTCTACTTAGCTTTTGCTGACAAATGTTACAGATAACACGAGTTGGGTCATCTTTATCGATCTGAAAAAATGCCCAGGCTATGCAAGGCTTAGCACCCATGCGACCTGAAGAGCCACCACGACTTGTGGTGAGAGGCAGAGTTGTGTTTCAGGATGCAGTTGTTGACGTGCTTCCAGTACTACGTCTCTGTCCAGGAAGGCGCAACCTGACCTCGTCGTCACTAGCATCTTCATCCACCTCCTCTGCTGACCTCATCTCTTGGCTGACTGTGGGTTGACAGTAAGTGGGATCTCCGACCTCGTCATCATCACCCTGTGCGTTATCACACCCGTCGTCCTCAGAGCCAACCTGTTCCTGCCCTGACAAAAAACTAAAGTTGTCGCTCCAATCAGGTATTTGAGTCTTATCATCGTCTTCCTCATTGTCTCCACCAACAGGAGTTACAGTTTGGGAATGAGGGTCTACATTATGGTCAGAACCTTCTGCGTCTGGTCCTGGATCCGACTCATAAAGATTCTGGGCATCAGTGCAGATCATTTCCTCGTCTGGATTCACAGAAGCGCTGGAGTCGACCTCTGATTCCCAGGCTATAGTATGAGTAAACAGCTCTGCAGACTCAACCATCTGTTCTACCTCATACTCAGACGGGCAGCTGGAGATTTGGGAGCTGTGAGGAAGCAAGTGCGATTTGGGTGACACCTTTGAGGACTGGAGTATTTGTGATGTTGAAGTTGATGTGGAGGAGAGCCCACTTAAAGGAGCACTTGATATCCGTTGAAGCACCTGCTGTTTTTGTGCCTCATCTGGAATTTGTAGCGATTGGCGTGGCCGTAAGAAAGGGATCTTATCACATTGTCCGCTAAAAGAAGTAGACATTTTAGTTTGGCTGGAAGATGGTCTTTCTTCTGCAGATGTTACTGTTGCTTTAACACCTACCCCACGGACACAACCTTTTTTCCCATTCCCAACACGCCTATTCCCCTTTCCACCAGCAGCAGGCCTTTTTCCACTCATTTTGGTGGTTAACTAATTCACAACTCTGGAGTTGTTTGCACAAAAAAACAATGGATGGTAACCGAGCAGAGCTGAGTGGCCAAACTGTGGTATTAGGCCAAAACTATTGGCTGGGTTAGATGCAGAAAAAAATTATTTTTAATTTGCAACCTGATGGAGGTCAGTATAGATGGACTAATAGACCAAGTCCCACACACCGCTAGAAGCCCAAATATTTTTTCAGAGCTAGATGCAGAAAAAAATTATTTTTAATTTGCAACCTGATGGAGGTCAGTATAGATGGACTAATAGACCAAGTCCCACACACCGCTAGAAGCCCAACTATTTTTTCAGAGCTAGATGCAGAAAAAAATTATATTCAATTTGCAACCTGCTGGAGGTCAGTATAGAAGGACTAATAGAACAAGTCCCACACACTGCTAGAAGCCCAAATATTTTTTCAGAGCTAAATGAAGAAAAAAATTATTTTTAATTTGCAACCTGATGGAGGTCAGTATAGATGGACTAATAGACCAAGTCCCACACACTGCTAGAAGCCCAAATATTTTTTCAGAGCTAGATGCAGAAAAAAATTATATTCAGTTTGCAACCTGATGGAGGTCAGTATAGATGGACTAATAGACCAAGTCCCACACACTGCTAGAAGCCCAAATATTTTTTCAGAGCTAGATGCAGAAAAAAATTATATTCAGTTTGCAACCTGATGGAGGTCAGTATAGATGGACTAATAGAATGATGCTATGCCCAAAAGATTTTACTTCACTAGGTGCAGTAAAAAAATTGGTATTCTATACACAGGTGTTATATCTTGCAACACAGATAGGCTACTCCACTGACTAACACACTCTGCAATAGGCCAAAAAGGATTAGCTTTGCTAGATTCAGCCAAATGCTGTGAAAAAAACTTGCACAGCACTGGCACAGACCTGCCTGGCAAAAACTGATAGGAACTCATGTAACCTAGTCCTGAAAAGGACTCCAATTACAATTAGTCTTTACTCCCACAACCTATCTATTTAAGAGCACAGACCTCCCTGATAAAAGTCGTAGGAAATGCTGTAACCTAGTCCTTAAAAGGACTGCAATCACAACTATTCCCTACTCCCAAGCTATCTGTATATTTGTGCGAAAATTGGCTTGAAATTAACAAGGTATAGCGCACACAGCAACAGCGGTGCCGTCTAACACGCAGCTGCAGCAGTGAGAAAATGGTGGCGACGGGGAAAATGGCTTGGTCTTATAGGGCAAGGACATGTGACATACACTGCCAATGACACATGCCCTTGCTTGTGTGAAAAAAAGCACTTCGCTCCGTGTGTGCGCTGCTGATAGGCTGACAGATTGCACCTCCCCACTGCAAATGCGGGAAAGAGAAAAAAAAATGGAGATCTTCATTGTTCCTGCAGAGATCCATCCCCTGCCCCTCCCCCCACCCCGCTGTACACTCAAACTGCGTATTAACATTAATTTTCATCATTACTGAGAAAAAATCCAGTTATGATTTTGGTGCACGAACAGTTATCGAACATAACCTCGAACAGCCAAATTTTTCTCAAATTGTTCGTGTTCGCCGAACGGCTCGAACACCGCCCAAAACAGCTCGAATTTGAGATTGGCGAACAGTTCGAGTAGAACAACGCTCATCTCTAGTCCTATCTCTCTCTTTCCTGCAGAGTATAAGCTGTTATGGTCAGCAGGGTCCTCTGTCTCTCCAGTAGAGTGTAAGCTCTTATGGTCAGTGAGGACCTCTCTTCTCTTTTGTAGACTGTAAGCTCTTATGGTCAACGGGGTCCTATCTCTCTCTTTCCTTTATAGTGTAAGCTGTTATGGTCAGTGAGGTCCTCTGTTCTCTCCTGTATAGTGAAAGTGCTTATGGTCAGTGGTGTCCTCTCTCTCTCCTGTAGAGTGTAAGCTCTTATCATCAGTTGGGTCCTCTCGCTACTGTAGAGTGTAAGCTCTTATGGTTAGTGAGGTCCTCTCTCTCTCCTGTAGAGTGTAAGCTCCTATGGTCAGTGAGGTCCTCTCTCTCTCCTGTTGAGTGTAAGCTCTTAGGTTCAGTGGGGTTATCCCTCTCCTATAGAGTGTAAGCTCTTATGGTCAGTGGGGTCCTCTTTCTCTCCTGTAGAGTGTAAGCTCTTTTGGTCATTGTGGTCCTCTCTTTTCTCCTGTAGAGTGTAAGCTCTTATGGTCAGTGGGGTCCTCTCTCTGTCTCCTATAGAGTGTAAGCTCTTATGGTCAGTGCGGTTTTCTCTCTCCTGTAGAGTTTAAGCTCTTATGGTCAGTGGGGTCCTCTCTCTCTCCTGTAGAGTGTAAGCTCTAATGATCAGTGGGGTCCTCTCTCTCTCTCTTGTAGAGTTTAAGCTCTTCTGGTCAGTTGGGTCCTCTCTCTCATGTAGAGTGTAAGCACTTATGGTCAGTGGGGTCCTCTCTTCTCTCCTGTAGAGTGTAAGCTCTTATGGTCAGCAGGGTCATCTCTCTTTCCTGTAGAGTGTAAACTCTTATGGTCAACGGGTTCCTCTCTCTCTCTTGTAGAGTGTGAACTCTTATGGTCAGAGGGGTCCTCTATCTCCTGTAGAGTGTAAGTTCTTATGGTCAGTGAGGTCCTCTCTCTCTCCTGTAGAGTGTAAGCTCCTTAGGTCAGTGAGGTCCTCTCTGTCTCCTGTAGAGTGTAAACTCCTATGGTCAGTTAGGTCCTCTCTCTCCTGTTGAGTGTAAGCTCTTATGGTCAGTGGGATTATCACTCTCCCATAGAGTGTAAGCTCTTATAGTCAGTGGGGTCCTCTTTCTCTCCTGTAGAGTGTAAGCTCTTATGGTCAGTGGTGTCCTCTCTACTCTCCTGTAGAGTGTAAGCTCTTATGGTCAGTGGGGTCCTCTCTCTCTCTCCTGTAGAATGTAAGCTCTTATGGTCAGTGGTGTTATCTCTCTCCTGTAGAGTGTAAGCTCTTATGGTCAGTGGGGTCCTCTCTCTCCTGTTGAGTGTAAGCTCTTATGGTCAGTGGGATTATCTCTCTCCCATAGAGTGTAAGCTCTTATGGTCAGTGGGGTCCTCTTTCTCTCCTGTAGAGTGTAAGCTCTTATGGTCAGTGGGGTCCTCTCTACTCTCCTGTAGAGTGTAAGCTCTTATGGTCAGTGGGGACCTCTCTCTCTCCTGTAGGGTGTAAGCTCTGATGATCAGTGGGGTCCTCTCTCTCTCTCTTGTAGAGTGCAAGCTCTTCTGGTCAGCGGGGTCCTCTGTCTCATGTAGAGTGTAAGCACTTATGGTCAGTGGGGTCCTCTCTTCTCTCCTGTAGATTGTAGACGCTTATGTTCAGTGGGGTCCTCTCTTCTCTCCTGTAGAGTGTAGACGCTTATGGTCAGTTGGGTACTCTCTTTTCTCCTGTAGAGTGTAAGCTCTTATGGTCAGTGGGGTCCTCTCTCTCTCCTGTAGAGTGTAAACTCTTATGGTCAGCGGGGTCCGCTCTCTCCTGTAGAGTGTTAGCTCTTATGGTCAGTGGGGTTCTCTCTCTCTCCTGTAGAGTGTAAGCTCTTATGGTCAGTGGGGTTCTCTCTCTCTCCTGTAGAGTGTAAGCTCTTCTGGTCAGCGGGGTTCTCTCTCTCATGTAGAGTGTAAGCTCTTCTGGTCAGCGGGGTCCTTTCTCTGTCCTGTAGAGTGTAAGCTCTTATGGTCAGTGGGTTACTCTCTTCTCTCTTGTAGAGTGTAAGCTCTTATGGTCAGCAGGGTCATATCTCTCCTGTAGAGTGTAAGCTCTTATGATCAGCGGGGTCATCTCTTTCTCCTGTATAAGCTCTTCTGGTCAGCGGGGTCCTTTCTCTGTCCTGTAGAGTGTAAGCTCTTATGGTCAGTGGGTTACTCTCTTCTCTCTTGTAGAGTGTAAGCTCTTATGGTCAGCAGGGTCATATCTCTCCTGTAGAGTGTAAGCTCTTATGATCAGCGGGGTCATCTCTTTCTCCTGTAGAGTGTAAGCTCTTATGGTCAGCAGAGTCCTCTCTCTCTTGTAGTGTGTGAACTCTTATGGTCAGCGGGTTCCTCTCTCTTCTGTATAGTGTAAACTCTTATGGTCGGCAAGGTTCTCTCCACCACGTATATATTGTTAAGCAGTTACAAGCTTTCTAGTTGGGTGATTTGCGAGAAATTATTCAGGAAAATTCAGCAAAGCCGGTAAATTTATAATTCAAAATATCCACTCATCTCTAATCTCAGGACCTTGTGTGTGGAACGAGGACTTTCACAGAATGCTTTGCAGCTGTTACATCACATGTATTTCACAGACAATCAAAAAAACAAGCACTGCAGACACTGTACAGATAGTGTGTGACAGCACTGCAGTGAAGAACACTTGATTTGCAGTGTACCATTTGCCGGTTAATTCGAATATCAAAAGATTCACTCATCTCTAAGCAGAAGGTGTCTGGAAATGTGACAGATTGCATCAATTCTGGGTTTTGAACACTTCAATGTGATGAATACTACTTTGTTAAAAAAAAAAGTTTCATCATTAAACGAAACATTGAACAACAAACAATTTTAATTTTATTTATAACATTTTATTTAGTCCTCCTGGACGACTTGTATCTGTGACTGATTGATCACGTGAACGATGCACCGCAAGACCTCAGTGGAGGTGCAGATTTACACCAACATTGTAGTGGTTACACACAGAAGACGCCACTCTGCAATCATGACTTTGTGCCATACCGGCGAGCCGAATACCGCGAGGCTCACAGTCTAATGTATCTAGTCTCGATACACTAGTGATACAATGTGCACATGGTGATCAGTAGAAGATGGTGATCAGTAGAAGATGGTGATCAGTAGAAGTATGTGCCATACCGGCGAGCCGAATACCGCGAGGCTCACAGTCTAATGTATCTAGTCTCGATACACTAGTGATACAATGTGCACATGGTGATCAGTAGAAGATGGTGATCAGTAGAAGATGGTGATCAGTAGAAGATGGTGATCAGTAGAAGATAGATAATGTTTCTAAAAGAAGCGCTACAGCTTTTATATCTTTGACTGGCTACATATTAAAGTATAATGCCAAACATTAGTACAATGTTTACACCTTTGCCAAATTCCTGATTTGACATGTTTGACAAAATCTACATTGTTTTTATCTGTGAGACTCTGCCACATAAATATTACACGTTCTTCTCTTTTTATGTGTGGCACGTTGGTATAGTTTACTCTGCAACATGTGCTTGGTTTTGTTATTCTGAACATTTGTTTTATAATTTGTTATTTTTTTTTTCTCTAATTTATTTTATCTTATTTATTAGTTTTTTTTAGCCTTTTCCCACGGTGTGCAGTTTGATCCTGTAATCTTTGCCTTCTAACATACATATCTTATTCTCCATGATCATGAACGTTTTTGTGGGATTCAATGTATTTTTAATACCATTTATTTTACAGTATAATGCATTAGAAAAAAAATTGTAGAGTAGAAAAAAAAAAATCCCAACATTGGTTTTGCCTTTTAGTTTTCTCAGCATTCATTGTGTGGTAAAAATGACATAAAGTATATTTTTTTTCTCCAGATCTGTCCAGCTACAGAAATACCAAATTTTATGCTTCAATTACTTTTTAAAAATAACAAAAAAATATTATTAATAATTTAAAAAGATACATATTTTATATTTATCATTTCATAGATTCTAGACCTTGATTCTAAATATGTTTAGCTTTTATTTTTTCAATATTTTATTTACCAAATGCTATAGGAGAGAAGACTTATATCGTTTTGAGTTTTTAAATCGTTTTAGCCCCACCTCAGTTGACTTTATTTTATCGCTGGTACAATACACTGCAATGCTTACATTGGAAAAAAGGGTAAAACATGAAGATGAGCTTCCCTGGGTCCAATGCACGGTGCTCCAGTTTTATAAGTATAAGGAGACTTACAGAACATGTGGACATACGCACTTGATGGGGAATCTTGCAAGTCTCCACTTGTTTCTCGTCTTTGTTACCCAAGCCAGGGTATATCTACTGTTGAAGTTGGATCCAGTCATCTCTTGGCCGTCCTAGCACTTGTTCTTCCGATGTCTCTCCGATCTGTCCCTGCGCCGCGGTCAGCGGTCCCACGAAACTTCGGAATCAAGGGGTCTCATCCGCCTCCAAATCTTCATCGCGGTCATGATCAGGCCGTTCATATGTCACTCTGGAGAGGGCGTCGGAGTGAGTATTCTCTGCCTTAGGCCGGTAGGCGATCTTATACCGGTACCTGGCTATGAGGGCCACCCACCGCTGCTCCAGGGCTCCCAATTTCGCATTCTCCAGGTGGGCCAGGGGGTTGTTATCTGTTCTCACCAGTACTTCAGACCCAGACAAATACTCTGCAATCTTCTCGGTCATTGCCCAAACCAGAGCCAGCAACTCTAATTTGAAAGAGCTATAATTATCTGGGTTCCTCTCGGAGTCGTGAAGGGAGCGACTGGCGTATGCTATCATGCGCTCTTTCCCCTCCTGTGCTTGGGATAACACGGCTCCTAGACCATGTAGGCTCCCATCAGTGTGGAGTATGAATGGTTGGGAGAAATCCACATAGGCAAGTATTGGGGCCTCGGTCAGGGCCATGTTTAGGGCACGGAAAGCCTCTACATCGCTGCTTCCCCACCGAATTGCCTGATTCTTGGAGCCCACCGGCACTCTCTTAAGTAGCTCCAGCAATTGGTTGGCTATGTGGGTAAAGTTCGTCACGAATCTTCGGTTGTATCCGGCAAGTCCCAGGAAGGCCCAAACGTCCTTCACTGCCTTCAAGGTGGGCCACTCCTGTACGGCGGCAACCTTCTCCCGGGTTGGCCTGAGTCCTTCACCGGATACAGTATGACCAAGATATTCGATCTGTTCCCGGAGCAGGTGGCACTTCTGGGGCTTCACCTTTAGGCCATGACTCTGTAGGCGACTCAGTACTTGCTCCAGTCGCTGGAGGTGCTCCTCGAAGGTGGCGGCATAGACAATTATGTCGTCAAGGTAAATCAGTGTTGCCTCAAAGTTCAAATCGCCCAGGCACCTCTCCATCAGACGCTGGAACGTCCCGGGGGTGTTAGTCAGGCCAAAGGGCATCCGATTGAACGCGAACAGTCCCATGGGTAATATGAACGCCGTATTCGCACGGTCATGTTCGTCCACAGGCACCTGCCAGTACCCACTGGCCAGATCCAAGGAGGAGAAGTGTCTTGCCTTCCCTAAGGCCGACAGAGACTCTTCGATTCGAAGTAGTGGGTAAGAGTCCCGTACTGTACAGGCATTCAGTTGTCTTTAGTCCACACAGAACCGCAGGGTACCATCTTTCTTCCGGACCAGGACAATCGGGGCTGCCCATGAACTCTGACTCTCCCGTAGCACACCAATCTGTAACATATGGGCTAGCATCTCCTTAAACTCTTTATACATCTGGGGAGGTATCTGCTGGTATCTCTCCTGCACTGGGGCATCGCTCCCCATTGGGAATATCGTGGGTAATAGCTTCGGTGCAACCAAAATCATCCTCATGGCGAGCAAAGACTTCCTGGTACCGCTCCAGTACCTCCTCAACCTGCTGCACCTGTCGAGGTGTAAGTCCTGTCAATTCAGCCCGCATTTGTTCTAGGATTCTTCATCCCCCCTTCGCACTAGCCCGGTGGGGTTCCGGCAGCAAGGTGACCGCCAGAGTCCAGGGGTCTCCTCGTACAGCAGACAGCTGTACCACATCAGGTCGCACCAACTTCTCTGGCATTCCCAGAATCTGGGATATTTCCACCCTGGGAGGGAGTGTGTGATCATCTTCGCCCAGATTAACACACCACACTATAAAATTGCCACCCTGGACGGTGGCCAGTGTCCGAGCCACCAAGAGTCTAGGAGGTACTTTGTCCATCGATGTCGGTTCTATCTGAACTTTGACTCCCTCAAGAGGTGTGCAGGCCCGTGCGGGTAACGTGAGTACAGTTTGTCGGGGCGGTAAGGTGAGTGCCGTAGCTGCTGACACTATTATTTTTCCCAGGAACTTCCCTTCACTCGACGTCTCCTGAGCCTGGGCAGCTCGGATTAGTTGTTGAAAGACCCACCCCTGCGACTAGGATGGGTAATTGATTAGCTGCCATGAGTCTAATTACTGGTCCCCATTCAGGCCGCGCTATCTCGGGGAATCATTATTGGAAGTAGGCTTCTGTCATCGTAGTCACCTGGGATCCCTTGTCAATCAGGCAGTGAACAGCCCGACCGCTTATTTCGGCCCAGACAGTCGGGCTGGTGGAAACAAGGTCCTTGGGACTTCCTTTTCTTCTTTCCCCTTCCTCAGGCTCCGGGTTTTGTCCCCCAAACATGGAGCCTGCTAGTTTAACAGCTGCCATGACAGGGGCCGCCCTCGGCTAGCACAGCCCCTGGCGTAATGTCCTGCGCCTCCTCACTTCCAGCATGTCGTGTCTCTGTCTGTGTAGGGCTTCCTCACTCCTCTACGGAACTCTCCAGCAGGGGAGGGCCTGAATTCAATTCTTTACATAACTGGGGCAATCGATCCGGGTATCTCTGGTGTCGGTGCAGGGGTCCTCCTGAGACTGGACCATTCATCCCGCATCTCCCGTATCTCCTTCTGCATCTCGAGCCCATTCCGGTTCAGCTGCAGGCGGGGTGGGTACCTCATTACTCCGGACCATCCCTGCCAGGGCCATCACCCCCATCTCCTGCTCACTCACACGTGCCTCTGCCCCCACTTCTAGAAACATCATACGTGGGTTGCCGCACAGGCGCTCCCGCAAGGCCTGCTTCAGTTGCACATCCCTGAGGCCTGCCACAAACTGGTCCCTCAAGATCATGTCAGGGGGGTCCATTCCCAAATTCCCCATGTCGTCTTTTCTAGTGATATAGGCATGCACCCTCTGTAAGGCATTAACATACTGCGTCACAGTCTCCCGCTCCTGCTGCACTTGATGAAACAGCTGTATCCTCAGCTCTCCTGCATTGGTACATTGGTGGGATCCCCATGCATCTCCTCCAGTATCCGCACTACATTTTCTACAGTATCCCGGTCATGGGGAGGGTGGTACATCACGGATTGTCGGGCATCGCCATCCAAGGCCAGTAAGGCTATTTCGGCTTGCATAGCTGGGGTCATCGGATGCATAAGTAACATACTCCTAACTCTCTCAACCCAGTCCCACAGCATCATATTGTCCCCGGTGAACTTTGGGAGATTGCTGAGCATGGTCCCCAGCGGCAAGCTAGATTTAGGAGCACCCAGGATGGGCTGCTCTGCGGTGTCTGTGTCAAAAGACTGCATCCTGCCAACTACGCCAAATGTAACACGGGTACTTTAGATGCAGTGACACAGAAACACAGAGCAGCCAATACGGGGTTAATAAACAGGGGGGGGTTTATAAGAACAAGGTCAATCTCCATGCAGGGAGCAACAAGAAAAATATGGGGGGAAAACAAGGAAAACAGCAGGTGAAAATCTATAACTAACAGTTCACAGTCTGACAAGATGTAGCAGAGCCGAACCGGTTGTAAACATCAGTTTGTACACTTAGCTGACTCTGGCTCCTCACAAGGCAGTCACCAGCAGATGCAGGTGATGATGTCTTCAGGCTTTCCCACCCAAACAATGCTCGGTCTTCTGGCGGCAGCGGGTGGTCTCCGGTATTACCCGCTGAGCCCCTAGTCCATAACATGGCACCTCACGTGCCTCGGCTCCACGAACCCTGCGTCCCTTGTCTCTATAGTCGGGCTTGACTCCTCCGGTCCACTGCACCTGACTCCTGCTCCCAGTACTCGAGCCAGGAGACTGGGCTCTCTCACACTGTTCTCCTGCGCAGGAGTCAGCTCCACTTTCCCGCGCAAAATGTCCTCGTCTCTTCCTCTCTCCAGTCACACCAGGAGTCCCTCTGTCACCTTACTTCCCAGCTCTGTCTCTGGACACACCCCCAACTTCCCAGTCACATTACTCCTGTGCTCGCAGTCTGTCTCCCCCCTGCAACAGGAGGTACAGCACCGGCAGTTCCAGATCCCTTGCTCTGAAAGCACTTACACCCCGGTCTTCCCCCTTACAGCAGCATCACAGGAAAAAGGACAGATGGTAGTAACACATCCACAGCTCAACAGGTCTTGTTCCAACACAAAATTTTTCCTCTACCTTCATGTACTTTTCAATGGCAGAATATTGTTGCAATCACCCTCCATCTTTCCATGTGTGTCGACTGAAGTGCACCCATGCTGTAGTCCAGCTGATGAGCCTGGGTGACAGAAGCTATAATGTGGAGGCACTGAGCAGAAAATTGACACTGATTGTGATGAAGATGATAATGACAATCCTGGCTTTAATCAACTATCATCATGCCGAGAGCAAAACAAATCATCAGGGTCATCAGTCACATTGGGAAGCATGGCATAGATTGTCTACAGTCTGTTAAAGCTGTTTAATTCTGATCCAAAGTCAGACTATGGGACCACCAAGGAGGCCTAATTGTGGGACTAGGACCAATTAATCATGAACACTCTGAGAAGTGAATGCACAAAGGTCAAGGGCATAAGCAATTCTGTTTATTGCCTTATAAGCGATTTTCTTATTTTATTTACAGACAAAGTAACTCTCCATGCAAAGTTCTCATTGGAAGTTGCACCAGTTGCCCCTTCTAAGAAGTATGTCATGATGCCATGAATTTCCCAGTATGCTACCCATAACACAAATTCTCAGAACATCAAATATGAGATAAGAAAATATTACACCAAATATGAAACCTTGAAAAATATTAACTTTTCATATGTGTGAGCCGAAGAGCAGCCATGTACAGCGGATGAGACAGGACCAGATAAGCTGTAAGGTGGCGGCATTGAGCAGAAAAGTGTTGCTGATTGCGATAATGATGATGACAATGCTGGTGATCATTAATCCTCATCTTACAGAGAGGAAAACAAATAATCTGGGTAATTACCGTATAATATATTTTTTATAAGATGGGGGTCCGTCTTATAGTCTCAATAAATATCTTACCTGGGAGGGAGGTGGAGTGAGGGTCACAGGAGGCAGGGTCCTTCAGGAAGTCAGGCCTGGCGCTGTTGACCTGGGGCTGGGGGTCTGGTGGCTGGCGCTGGGGGCCTGGTGATTTGTGGACTGGGTGCCTGGAGCTGGTGGCCTGGTGGCTGGTGTTGGGGGCTTGAAGCCTTCGTGCCTGGCACTGGTGGCGTGAGGCTGGGGGCCTTGTGGCTGGCACTAGGGGTCTGGCGCTGGGGGCCTCGTGGCCTGGTGGCTGGTGCTGGTGGCTTGAGATGAGGCTGGAGGCCTGGTGGCCGGCGCTGGGGGCTTGGGGCCTGGGTGTCTGGCACTGATGGCTGGTGCTGGGGGCTTGGGGCCTGAGTGACTGGCAATGGTGGGCTGGGGGCCTGGGGTTGGGGTCTGGTTCCAGGTCCGGTGTCTTTCTGGTGTGGGAGAGCACATGCGCCACCACCAGCAGCCATTTTCCTGTAGATCACAGCTTCAGAAAGATGACCGCTCATGCCGCTCACAGCAAGACACAGGTCCCGGTACCCAGCAAGGCCTCGGCCCCAAGGCACATACGGGCCCACCTCACCTCCTCCTCTTCTGCTGCCGCCACCTGCTGCTGCCACCGACATCACCTTCCTGAAGGTCCTGTGATCCTACTCTACCACCAATGGTAATTTACTTTTGGACCAAAAGACGCACCCCCCATTTTCCTCCCAAATTTCGTGGAAAAAAAGTGTGTCTTATGGTCCGAAAAATACGGTAGTCACACTGGGGAGCATGGCAAGCAACATAGATTGCCCATAGTTTGGTATGCGTATGATTAGCTTCAAGCAAAGGGATGAGTGTTAAACATCCATGCTTTCTCACCTGTCCTATAGAAGCAAAATGTGGGAATGTTTCCTGCCTCCAAAAGCGAGGCAAAATTATAATGTTGCGATGAAGTGACATAACTGATGTCCAGTAGGAGCAATATTTGGACCTGCCCCCCCACATGTTGGTCACATGTATGTGCCCTAGTAGCTTTTTAAATCCTACAAGGGCATACAAGTTGCACCTGCTCCTCCATTGTGTAGTAATGTCCCCATCTTGGGTTCCTTTCTGGTATATATATGTCCACCATCCTGGGTTCATCCTAGTATATATAGTATATATGTTCCCCATCCTGGAATATATGCCCTTCATCCTGGTATATAATGCATGTTCCCCTTCTTGGCCCGATTCTGATATATATGTCCTCCATCCTGGTATATAAATATATCCCCAATCCTGGTATGTATGTTACCCATCCTGGTAAATACAGTGGGGAAAAAAAGTATTTAATCAGCCACCAATTGTGCAAGTTCTCCCGCTTAAAAAGATGAGAGAGGCCTGTAATTGACCACATAGGTAGACCTCTACTGTGAGAGACAAAATGAGAAAATAAATCCTGAAAATCACATTTCAGGATTTCATTTTTTTATTTTTTCCCCACTGTATATAGCAAAAAGGAATCCTTTTTCTAGTGCACTGTGCCAGGATTCCAAGATGGAAGCTGCCATAAATCACAAATATAGTTCAGAGGACACGTAGTAGGAGTAGGATGCACTGCGTGAAGCAAGAGACAGAGGCCACGTCAGAGCAGCATCCTATCACTCATCTTGAATGCAAAATCCTCTGTTCAGTCAACCTGACAGGACACTGAATGGAGTAGGACTAAAGGGGAAGATAAACCCTTTTATTTAGCTGACTGAGAATGAACATCCACGTCACTCAACCTGACAGGTTTAGTGCATCTGTCTGGTGCGTCAGGATAGTAGAAAGAGAAGGACGGTTTTCCTGCACTGCTGTCAATATCCCACATAGGATAATGGAGAATCAATAAGATAAAAACATTTATTCAGAATACACAAAGGCTTTTATCTTATTGATTCTCCATTATACTTTGTGGAATATTGACAGCAGCTCAGTAAAGCCATCTAACTCTTTCTACTATCCTAATAATCTATCACCCATGGCCTGCAGGAGCTCATCAAGCGAATTAATTGCTGCAATTGCAATAAAACAAGTGAGCTTACGACCCCTGTTTATTCACCCTCTTTATCACGGGTATCGCCCTATTTGCGCTATTGCTCCCTAGTAGTGATGAGCGAGCATGCTCGCTACTGCTCGGTGCTCGTCCGAGCATCTCGCTGCTCGAGATGATTGACGCTCACCGAGTATTTCCGGGGTTGCTCGGCGGGAGCTCGGGTCCCCTCCCTGCATGTTTGGTGCTCTTGACAGAGCCAATGAACATGCAGGGATTGCCTGCCACTCACGGTAATGCCGCAGCCATGTTGGTTGTGGCATTACATTGATTGGCTGGCCGCATGGCGTCATCAGGCTATATCAGACCTGGCGCCGCCATGCTCATCACAGTCAATCCGGAATCAGGCAGTGTAGGGAGAGCTGCTACTAAGCTAGGGAGAAATTTGCTTGTTTCTAGTTAGTGTAGGTGTACCAAACTATATTAGAGACACATATCCATCTCAACAAACAGTCCTTCTGAGGACTAATCCATATGAAGAAATATCAGGCACACAGTGTATATAGGCAGGCAGGCAGGGTATATAGCAGACTGCAGTGCACATAGCACAAGAGGCTCCATTCCAGTTATGTCTGCTGCTGCTGTTAGATATTTCTAGACATAGGCCCAGGTCTCAGGGGCCAGGAATAATTTATTTTGGATCTTAATCCTCATTATTTGCTTAAAAAGCAATCCAGAGAACACAGTTTTTCTGTGTCATTTGCTTTTTGGCACTGCAGAATACAGCCAGGTCCTTTCCATATTACAGCGCTAAAAATCCAGATATTTAAAACTATGGTTTGTCCGTCACATGGATCACATATAATTCAGCTGAAAATACTGCTGAAATTTCTGGCCTCCATTAAAAAAAATTTTCAGCTTGTCAGTGAAGCTATTGACACTAGTTTGCTGTTCAAAATAGTTACCAACAGGCCAGGTATTTAAAACTGGGTTTTCTCCGTCACACTGATCACATATACGTTTTCAGAAAATACTGCCATTAAAAAATTTTGTTGCAGTGTCTCAGTGAAGCTTCTGACGCCAGTTTGCTGCTCAAAATAGATACCTACAGGCCAGATATTTAAAACTGTGGTTTGTCCGTCACACAGATCACACATAATTTTGCTTCAAATTCAGTCATTTGTAGTGAGCGTGAAAGATATTTTCCTCCATTTAAAATGGGCAAGGCACGTGGCAAGGGACGGAGAACTGGATGTGATGGTGATGGTGCATGTAGAGGCCGAGGCAGTGGGCAAGCTGAAATTGTGCCACAACAAACACCCACATCGTCTCACTCGACCTTCCTGTCCCAATTAGTAGGGAACATCAGAACACAACTATTAAACCCAGAGCAGTGTGAAAAGGATGTTGGTTGGATAGCAGATAATGCTTACAGTAACTTAGCCACCACCACAACCTCCCTGTCTTTCACACGGTCAAGTCTCAGTAGCTGCAAGTCTGGACTGCATATTCCTCACCCTGAACCTCCTTCCACCCACCATGCCGAGTGCCAGAGACAACTGATCCCACACTTGGACACTCCGAAGAGTTGTTCACTTTTCTATTTATAGATTCAGGCCTCTTGCCAGGTCCACTTGAAGCGGGGCAAGAAGAGATCGCATGTAGCGATGCCCAAATTTGAGCAGCCACGGTCACATGAAGATGATGGTGGGAAAGTGTCACAAGAGGTGGACGATGATGAGACACAATTGTCAGAAAGTCAGGAGGAGGACCAGAGTGCGGAAGAGGAAGATGAGGTGGTGGATGATATAGTTACTGACCCAACCTGGCAGGAGGACATGCAGAGCGAGGATAGCAGCGCATAGGGTTAGGGAGGCAGAGCACCCAAACAGGCAGGATGAAGCAGTGTGGTGGGCGCAGACAGAAGGCAGGCAACCATTCCCCGTAACACCAACACAAAGGAGGTTGCCAGTACAACTGTTAGGTCTTCCCGAGTCTGGTTGTTTTTTAAAGACTCTGCTGATAAGCCCAAAAAGGCCATTTGCACCACCTGCCAGGCCAGCATCAGCAGGGGTGGCAAAATGACCAGCCACAACACCACCAGCATGATCAGGCACATAGCAGCAAAGCATCCGACTTTGTGGGACGAATCCCTGGGTCCAGGAACAGTGTCTGCGGGTAGCACCATTTCTTCTTCCGCTGATGTGCATGCAAGCCAATCCCCTGTCCATGGTGCATGCGAAGATGCCTGCTGCCCTGCACCTTTCATTGCACACTCTCAAGTAACAGCATCTGGAAGCACGTCCACGTCCTTGTCCCAGCGCAGTATTCAGTTGTCCATACCCCTGTCCTTGGAGCGCAAGCGCAAATATGCAGCCAACGCACCACTGGCTACAGTACTAAATTCTCACATTTTACGACTACTTGCGCTTGAAATGTTACCATTTAGGCTTGTGGAGAAGGAAGTATTCTGCAACCTGATGGCGGCAGCTGTCCCTGGGTACTCGGTCCCCAGCCACCACTATTTCTGCCAGTGTGCCGTCCCCGCATTACACAAGCACGTGTCTCAAAACATTAGCCATGCCCTCAACAACGCAGTTACCGGGAAAGTCCACCTAACCACAAACACGTGGACAAGTGCTTGTGGGCAGGGATGGTACATCTCGCTGACGGCACACTGGGTTAACATAGTGGAAGCCATGACCCAGTCGGACCTTGGGACGGAACACGTCCTCCCGATGCCGAGGATTGCGGGCCCTAGGTCAATCAGGGTTGCCCCCACAGTCTACAGCTACTGTACCTCATCCTCCTCAGCCTCCTCCTCCTCTTCAGCCTCCATCTCCGAAATGACCACATCAGTCACAAGCTGGAAGCACTGCAGCACTGCCTTGGCTAATCGGTAACATGCTGTGCTGAAGCTAATATGCTTAGGTGACAAATAGCCCAATGCTGAAGAGTTGTGGACAGCTCTGAAAGAGCAGGCAGATCTGTGGCTCACACCACTGTACCTACAGCCAGGCATGATCGTGTGTGACAATGGCCGGAACCTGGTGGCGGCTCTGAGGCAAAGAGAGCTCAGACACATACTATGCGTGGCCCATGTGCTTAACCTCGTGGTTCAGCGATTTCTCAAATCCTACTAGGAGCTGCCGGATCTGCTTGTTAAAGAACGCCACCTGTGTGCCCATTTGAGATGGTCAGCTACAGTTTCCGTCACCCTTGCCATGCTTCAGCAGCGTTTGCAGCTTCCAGCTCACAGACTGGTGTGTGATGTCCCCATGTGTTGGAACTCTACACTGCAGATGTTGGGAAGGATTTGTGAGCAGAAAAGGGAAGTTGTTGACTACCAGATTCAACAAGGCCATCGGTATTCTGTTCAGACTCCACACATAAGACCTCATGAGTGGACATGGATGTCAGACATATGTACCATCTTCCAAAACTTTGAGGACTCTTTCAAGATGGTGAGCGGCGATGATGCCATAATTAGCGCCACCATCCTGATTCTCTGTCTTCTGAAACGCTCTCTACTCACAATCAAAGAGGATGCATTGCAGGCGGAGCACAATGAGATGAAGCAAGGAATCATACAGGGTGATTACACACAGCCCAACCTCATCTCATCCCCATGTTGATTGGGTCACAATGAGGAAGAGGAGGAGGAGGAAGAACAGGAGCTAGTTTCATGCACTATATACGCTACTACCTGTACAAATGTCATACCGACTGTTCAGCGTGAATGGCCTGAGGACAGAGAGGATGAGGAGGATAAGGAGGAGGAGAGCGTGGTCACTCGTCCTCTTGGTGAAGACATGGAAGTCTTGCCTGTTAGCAGTCTGGCATGCATGGCTGAGTTTATGTTACGCTGCCTTTTCCATGACCCTCGCGTTTTCTAAATTTTGGGTGACAGTCATTACAGGTTGGGGACACTTATAGACCCACGCTACAAGGAGAACTTTATATTTTTTATTCCTGAGGCTGACAGGTCTACAAAAATGGGGCAGTACCAGAAGGTCCTTGTTGCAGAACTATTAAAAAAATTCCCATCTGAAAACGCTGGCTGCAGAGGTCACAGTTCGTTGGATAACCGAGGACTACAGATGAGAGAGACACAAATCCAATCCAGCAGAGGCAGGGGAACACTGTCAAAGTTCTGGGAGAATTTTCTCAGCCCCTGCCATCGCACAGGCCCTGAGTCACGAGGTACTCTCACAAGGAGTGCAAAGTTTGGGAAGATGACAAGGGAGTACCTTGCCGACCGTACCAACATCCTCCGTGATTCCTCTGTGCCTTATAATTATTGAGTATCCAAGCTGAATACGTGGAATTAACTGGCTTTCTACTCCTTGGAGGTACTGGCCTGCCCTGCCGCTAGCATTTTATCAGATCGGGTTTTTAGTGCCGCTGGTGGAATTATATCTGATAAGTGCATCCATCTGTCAACTGAAAATGCTGACAGGCTGACTCTTATAAAAATGAACAAGGGCTGGATTGGGCCAGACTTTTCAACACCACCAAATTATAGCAGCGTAACAAACTCAAATCCAGTGTATTTTTTGGGAGGTGCATTCCCATGCACCTTTTCACACCCACACATGGGTACACGCTTCCTGATTTTGGCTATTTGCTCTTGTCCTCCTCCTTCTCCTCATCCTCATCCTCCACCACCATATCATCAGGGTGACCGTGGTCCGTGATGCAACACCCACATAATTTTTTTAAAGGGTGTTTATTATGCCCGTAAAAAGACAATTGTATACAGTATGTTCATGTATACCCCCCCAGGGGTAAATATTTGTCAGACAGTACACTTAGTGCATGGGCATTATAAGTATAGGAGACCCACTCCTTTATAATTGGGAACTTTTTTTATGAGGCCCTCCACGTCTCTTCCAAGGGGCATTGGAGTGCCTCACAATTTTTTTTTAAGCCCTTGCATTCACTGCATAGGCTATCACTATGGGAGACCCACTTCCTTAGAATGGGAACATTTTTTCATGAGGCCCTCTACGTCTCTTCCACGGGGCATTGGAGTTCCTACAATTTTTGGCATCCGTTGCTTCACTGCATAGACAAACAGAATGGGAGACCCTCTCCTTTCTAATGTGAATTTGTCGTTGCTGTGGCCCTGCTCTATGTGTCTTTAAATTATCAGTGGTTTATTTCCTAAATTTTGGCAGCCGTTGACAGTTAGTATACCCTATAACTGTATAGCAAACCCTCTCCTTTATAAAGGGAACATGTCGTACTCGTTACTGTGGCCCTGCTCTATGTGTCTTTAAAATGTTAGTGGGGTTTTTCCCAAATTTTGGCAGTCCTTGCAGTCACAGCATGGGCATTACCACTATAGAAGACCTGATCCTTTATAATGGGAACATTTTTTTTCCTGAGACCCTCCTCTATGTCTCTTCAAAGGGTTACTTGGTTGCGTTCAAATTTTTGGCAGCACTTACAGTCACTTCATATGCAATAACAGTATAGGAGACCCACTCATTAATAATGGGAATAACAAAGCAAAGACGGCTGATGCCTCTCAAACAATAGCGAGGGCCGACTGCTAGCCTTTTAAGAATAGTAAGGGCTGCCTGATGGTCCTATAAAAATAGGCTTTGTGACTTTTAGAGTCCCTCCATCATAAATGAAACAGGATGTGTCTGATGATGTGTCACACACCACATGGCCAGATAAGGTTGTAAAATGTTAAATTGACATTTCCCGGTGAATGCATTTGTCTTAAAAAATAACGTAAAAAAAACAAAAACTTTAGGATTTTTCTTTAGTATATAAAACAGAGTCGCCAATGTAACCTCAATGTAATCACATTGTTCAGCTCCTGCACCTCCTCCTCCACCAAAATTACCACATCAGTCACAAGCTGAAAGCACTGCCTTGGCCAAGCGGCAACATGCTGTGCTGAAGATAACATGCTTAATGCTTAGGTGACAAACTGCCCAGCGCTGCAGAATTGTTGATGGCTGTAGCACAGCAGCCTGATCTGTGGCTCTCACCGCTGAACATACAGCCAGGCATGGTCGTTTGTGACAATGGGCGGAACCTGGAGACGGAAAGATGACAGCTGGAGTAGATACCATTTCCCTCTATGCCAGTCCTTTCACTGAGCTAAATAATATGGCTGTGGTGAAATACAACTCCTACTGAGAAGCTGTTTCAGATTGAAAAACATTGGGCCCACCAGAGTATTTAATTCTGAGTGCTCACCTTTCTCCCCTGCTCAAGAGCCCTATAGCAGCTGCAAATTTAGTGCTATCATGAACTCTCCTGATGTAGAAGCCAGGGCACACCTAAGGATTCTTTGGTGGGACCGTCCAACCCTACTGAGAAGCAGTCCTGGCTAAGAAAAATGTGTTGGAAGGTTCCCGGACACTCTATGGCTGCTTTTTACTGAGGTGGAAACCCACGCAAACTCAGTGAGAACATACAAAATCCTTGCAAATGTTGTCCTTGCTGCGATTTGAACCCAGAATTCCAGCACTTCAAGGCTTCAGAGCTAACCACTGATCCAGTGTGCTGCCTTTCACCCTCTGATATCTAACAGGCTGGAGAAATATGCACCTACTGCCACTCTATCTTTCAGCTCCTTTGTGAGAAACTAATGTATTTGGGCAGCCACTCAGTCTACCAAATAAAATTCCTGAGAAGAAAATTGGGGATGGCTTTGCTACTGGTACTGGGGGCAGTGCTAATACCATGGCATCGTACCATAGTTTACTGGAAATATTCCAGGCTGGTAGGAGGCAAGCAGATTCCCACAGTTCATGAAACCCCGCTTGTAGAAGGCGGAGACAACACCAGGAGAAATAGTGGAGGCTGGGGATCGAGTATGGACACCCGGCTGCTGTTGGCATGAGGCTGTGAAAAGCTTCCGCTTCAATGAGCCTAAAAGTCCTCATTTCAAGTGCAAGTAGCTTTAGTGGACTTCCTGGGAGAAATGACAGCTGGAGTAGTTATGGTCCTTTCACCAAGCTAAAGAATATGGCTGTGGTGAAATACAACTCTCAGCAAAAAAAAGCTGTGGACTGGCTCCGTACCATCCCTGGCCACGTGTTTGTGGTTAGCCGGTACTTCCCAGTAAGTGTACTGGGAAGGGCACGGGTCATGTTGTGAAACCCATGCTTGTGGATGCCGGAGACAATACTGGCAGAAATAGTAGCTGATGGGGACCGAGTATGGAGACCCGGCCACCGCCGGCATGAGGTTGTAAAAAATTTCCACCTCCATGAGCCTAAAAGGCCACATTTCAAGTGAAAGCAGCTTCCCAGAAATCTGGCAGTTTAGTATTGCGGCCTGTGGATGGGTGGGTGGCAGGCTGCATACTTGCGCTTGCATTCCAAGTAACAGAAAACTAGGCAGATGGTGGCCTTTATAATCATCATGGCCTCACCTCGGCACTATGAATTCTACTAAAGTAGAAGCCAGGGTCCACTGGAGAAGTCTCTGGTTCTCTGGTGGGCCCGTCCAACCCTGAAGAGAAGCATCCCTGGCTAACAAAAGCATGTGGGAAGATTCCAGGATACTCTATGGCTGCATTTTTAATGTGGACTGCCTCCGTACCATCCCTAGCCAAATTCACCTGTCCACGTGTTTGTGGTTAGGTGGTCCTTCCCATTAAGGTTACTGGGGAGGGCATGGGTAATGTTGTAGGACTCGTGCTTGTGGAAGACGGAGATGATACCGGGACAAATAGTGGCATCTGGGGACTGAGTATGGATACCCGGTCGCCGCCGCCATAAGGATGTGGACAGCTTCCTCCTCAATGAGCCTAAATGGCCACATTTCACGTGTAAGCAGCTGTCAAAAATTTGGCAGTATAGTATTGCAGCCTGTGGGTGGGTGGGTGTTTGGCTGGCTGCATACTTGCTTTTGCATACAAAATAATGGGGTAGGGACAACTGAACGTTGCACTTGGACAAGGTTGTGCACTGTGATTGTTTCAAGTCGGCAATGACAGGTGCATGGCAGGAGGCATCTTCGCATGCGCCAAGGATCACTTATAATGGCTACACTTTTAGGCAGTGACCTGGGAGCATAGGCGGATTATAATGAGGGCAATCTGGGCTACCGCCCGTGGCCTCCGGGGCTCCAGGGGGCCCGGGGCTTCGGGGGGTCCATGGCCAGATTGCCCTCGTTATAAAATATGCAGCGCCGAGGCACATACCGGCAGACCGAGGCAGGGGGGCCCCCGGACCGCTCTCCCAGCAGCGGCTCACGGCCGCTACTTCTTATTCGGCCGGGCCAGCACTGCACCTGTTAACTTCCCTGTGTGCTGGCTCGGCCGCGTCACAGCTAGTGTGACTTCACGCAGTGCGCGCTGCACTGCTGCACCGGAGATGAGCTGGAGGCCTGGAGCCAAACCGGGGGATGGTGAGTGTGTGTTTGTGTGAGTGTGTGTGTGTGAGTGTGTGAGTGTGTGTGTGTATGTGAGAGTGTGTGTGTGAGAGAAAGTTTTTGTGTGTGTGTGAGAGTGTGTGTGTGTGAGTGATTGAGTGTGTGTGTGTGCAGGCTGATATCATTTTGTGATATTTGTTTATATGTATTTTTGTGTTTCAAATGTGTTTATGCGTGTATGTATATGTCTGTATATGTTTGTGTGTGTGCGTGACTGCGTGCGGCCTCCTGCTGTGTATAGATGGCACCTTGCGGCCTCCAGCTGTGAATAGATGACTACGTGCTGACTCCTGCTATGTATAGATGGCTACGTGCGGCCACCCTCTGTGTATAGATGGCTACATGCGGCCCCACGCTGTGTATAGATGGCTACATGAGGCCTCCCGCTGTGTATAAATTGTTACGTGCGGCCTCCCGCTGTGTATCAATGGCTACCTGCGGCCTCCTGCTGTGCATAGATGGCGCTGTGCGGACTCCTGCTGTGTATAGATAGCACTGAGCGGCCTCCTGCTGTGTATAGATGGCACCGTGCGGCCTCCCGCTGTGTATAGATGGCTACGTGCGGCCTCCTGCTGTGTATAGATCGCTACGTGTGGCCTCCTGCTGTGTATGGATGACACCATGCGGCCTCCTGCTGGGAGTAGATGGCTATGTGTGGCCTCCTGATGGGTATAGATGGTTATGTGCAGCCTCCCGCTGTGTATAGATGGCTACGTGCGGCCTCCTGCTGGGTGTATATGGCTACGTGCGGCCTCAGGCTGTGTATAGATGGCTACGTGCAGCCTCCCGCTGTGTATAAATTGCGACGTGCGGCCTCCTGCTGTGTAAAGATTGCTACGTACTGCCTCCTGCTGTCTATAGATGGCTATGTGCGGCCTCCCGCTGTGTATAGATGGCTACCTGCGGCCTCCTGCTATGTATAGATGGCGCCGTGCGAACTCCTGCTGTGTATAGATGGCACCGTGTGGCCTCCCGCTTTGTATAGATGGCTACGTACTGCCTCCTGCTGTGTATAGATGGCTACGTACTGCCTCCTGCTGTGTATAGATGGCTACGTGCGGCCTCCTGCTGAATGGATGACACCGTGCGGCCTTCTGCTGGGCGTAGATGGCTATGTTTGGCCTCCTGCTGGGTATAGATGATTATGTGCGGCCTCCCGCTGTGTATAGATGGCTACGTGCGACCTTCTGCTGGGTGTATATGGCTATATGCAGCCTCCTGCTTGGTATAGATTACTCCGTGCGGCCTCCTGCTGTGTATAGATGGCTACGTGCAGCCTCCTGCTGGGTATAGATGGCTACGTGCGGCCTCCCGATGTGTATAGATGGCTATGTGAGGCCTCCTGCTGTGTATGGATAACTACGTGCGGCCTCCTGCTGTGTATAGATGGCTACGTGCGGCCTCCTGCTGGGTATAGATGGCTACGTGCAGCCTCCCGCTGTGTATAGATGGCTACGTGCGGCCTCCTGCTGCGTATAGATGGCTACGTGCGGCCTCCTGCTGTGTATAGATGGCTACGTGCGGCCTCCTGCTGTGTATAGATTTCTACGTGCAGCCTCCTGCTGTGTATAGATGGCACCGTGCGGCCTCCTGCTGTGCATAGATGGCTGCGTGCGGCCTCCTGCTGTGTATAGATGGCGCCGTGCGGCCTCCTTCTGTGTATAGATGGCACCGCATGCCCTCATGCTGTATATAGATGGCTACGTGTGGACTCCTGCTGCGTATAGATGGCTACGTGCGGCCTCCTTCTGTGTATAGATGACACCGTGCGGTCTCCTGCTGGGTGTAGATGGCTATGTGCGGCCTTCTGCTGGGTATAGATGGCTATGTGATGCCTCCCGCTGTGTATAGATGGCTACGTGCGGCCTCCTGCTGTGTGTAGATGTCTATGTGCGGCCTCCTGCTGGGTATAGATGGCTACGGGCTGTTAGAACTCTCCTGTTAGGTTTTTTCTATTTTGCTTGTCACATGACCTTTTTGCGTATTTAATCCTGCTCGGCCCTTCTGGCCATGCTGGACTTCATTGTAATTTCTACTCTTAAGCTTGCCAGGTGCTTTTTGTAACCTTTCTCAGTGAGTTTAGCTAGGTCTTTTGACCTTTATGTTCTATGCTGTGTGTTTGTCTTTTTACTGCTACAATTTCTGCTAGGAGGTGTCCATCTTTCTCCCAGTCCCTAGTTCATGTAGGGATCCCTCCCTCACATCTATACGTCTTTGTTCAGACTAGCTGAGGACTTTAGCGGGTCTGATCGCAGGATCAGGTTCCCCGTTACATCATAGGGATCTAGCTTAGTTCTATTGTAGGGACAGATCTTCTGTCTTTCCTTAGTGCTTGTAGCCTATCATAACAGTAAGTCCAGCCCAAAAATATCCCTAAGGAAAGACCTCCAGTTTCCATCATGGTGTTGGTTCAGGATTTGGCTCAACGCCTGCAGGGACTCTCTCTGGAGGTGGCCGAGCTCCAGCAACACATGAGTAGCTGTTCTGGAGCGCATTTTGTGGAGCCAAAGGTACGATTGCCTGATTTATTTTTTGGTGAACAACAAGATTTTTTTTCCTTTAAAAATGCTTGTTTATTGTATTTTCGTTTGAGACCCAGATCCTCTGGTGATGAATCACAGCGCATAGGGTCCATAATGTCACTTTTGCGCAAAGAACTTCAGGGATGGGCCTTTTCTCTCCAACCTAGTGATCCGTGCTTTAGATCAGTGGATAGTTTTTTTTCTGCTTTGGGGTTGTTGTATGACGATCCTGATCGTGTCTCATCAGCTGAGACGGAATTGAGACTTTTGAGACAGGGATCAGGTAATGTGGAAAATTATTATACTCACTTCCATCGGTGGTCTGCTCAGGTGGGGTGGAACGATTCAGCTCTGAAAAGTTTGTTTCTTGCTGGGCTAGGTGAAAGGGTTAAGGATCTGCTTATTGTTTATCCTACACCTGGAAACTTGCAGGAGGCAATGCAATTAGCTATACGGGTGGACAGGAGACTGCGTACAAGGGTAAATGAGAGTAAATCCTTTGCCATGTCAGCTCCTAGTCTTGAGAGGGTCTGTACTGACATTGGAGAGCCGATGGAGATTGGGGCGATGTCACCCCGCTCTCAGGAAAAAGACCGCAGGTTTTCTGAAGGTTTGTGCTTTTATTGCGGAAAATCTGACCATTTCATTAAGAACTGTGTGCTTCGCATGAACAAAGAAAAAAAAAAATGGTCAGTTACTCCCGTATAGTCTGTTTAAACACTAAGGGGGTATTTCTTTCTGCTACTACTGCAGCTCAGGAAGAATTAATTGAATTTCGGGTATTTGTGGATTGTGGTTCTACTCTGAATGTGATTGATGGGGGATTCTTGGAAAAACTTAAATTAAAACCCAAACCTTTGTCATCCCCTATTGCCGTGGTTTCTGTCGATGGCTCTCCCTTGAAATGTGTTACTCACAAGGTTTATGAATTTCCCCTCACTATTAATGGTATTCACCAAGAAAATTTGGAATTGGTAGTATTAAATAATTTGCATTCTCCAGTAATTTTGGGGTTACCCTGGTTAAAATTGCACAATCCTGTACTGGATTGGTCTACTAATGAAATTAAGTCCTGGAGCCCTAAGTGTTATGACAAGTGTTGTAATGGGCGCATTGCTGCTGTGGATAAAGGGGAATTACCTGTGCCTATTCAGGATTTTTGGAAAGTTTTTTCTGAGGAGGAGTCGCAAATTTTGCCTCCCCATAGAGACTATGATTGTACCATTGAATTTGTCCCTGGAGCGACTCTTCCTAAAAGTCGTTTATTTAATCTTACTATTCCTGAGAGAAAGGCTTTGGAGGAATACATACAGACGAGCTTGGCCGCCGGTCATATCAGACCCTCTAAGTCACCTGTGGCTGTTGGAATTTTTTTTGTTAAAAAAAAGGACGGCGGTTAACGTCCTTGTCTGGACTTTCGCAAGATTAATAAAATTACTGTACGTAATCCCTACCCACTGCCATTGATTCCTGATTTGTTTAACCAGTTAGTGGGGGCCAAGTGGTTTTCTAAAATTGATCTCTGGGGGGCATAGAATTTGTTGCGCATGAAGGAGGGTGATGAATGGAAGACTGCTTTTGACACTCCTGTGGGTCATTTTGAGAATCTGGTTATGCCTTTTGATCTTACCAATGCACCAGCATTTTTTCAGAATCTTATTAATGACATCCTTAGACCTTTGATCGTCAAAAATGTGGTTGTGTATTTGGATGACATTTTGATTTATTTGCCTGATCTGGAGTCTCATTGACGGAGTGTACGTGAAGTATTACAGTTATTAATTGACAATTCGCTTTTTGCTAAGCTAGAGAAATATGAGTTCGCTGTACAGAGAATTAGTTTTTTGGGCTACATTATCTCCAGCGAGGGCTTTGAGATCGACCCGGTGAAAGTTCAAGCTGTGCAGGATTGGCCTAGGCCTATTGGTTTGAAATCGATACAGAGGTTTTTGGGATTCGCCAATTACTACAGAAAATTCATTAAAACATTTTCTATTATTGTTAAACCACTGACCGATCTCACCAGGAAAGGTGCAAATACGGTTCAGTGGACTTCTGAGGCCATTGAAGAGTTTGTGTTTCGAAAGGAGAGGTTTAGCTCTGCCCCCATCCTTATGCAGCCTGATGTGACTAAGCCGTTTTTGGTTGAGGTTGATGCTTCTTCTGTGGATGTCGGTGCGGTGTTGTCTCAGAAAAACAAGGATGGAGTACATCCCTGTGCCTTTTTTTCAAAAAAAATTTCTGAGACTGAACTTAATAACGATATTGGTAATCGGGAATTGCTGGCTATTAAACTCGCATTTGAACACTGGCGTCATCTCTTGGAAAGTGCTGAATTTCCCATTCAGGTTTTCACTGATCATAAAAATCTGATCTATCTTGATGCTGCCAAGCGCTTGAATGCCAGTCAGGCTAGGTGGGCACTTTTTTTTCGCGGTTTAATTTTTCCGTTACTTACATCCCGGGTACCAAGAATGTTAAAGCTGATGCGTTGTCTCGCAGCTTTTCTCCCATGGTCGGTGCTGAGGAGGAGGAGAGCATTTTACAAGAAGGTGTTGTGATTGTTGCATTGCACTCCGTTTTGGAAGATGAGATTCTTAAAGCACAGGAGAATGCCCCATCTAACACTCCCCATGGGAGGTTGTTTGTGCCTAGGACCTTTAGGAGAGATTTGTTTGTTGAGTGTCATGAGTCTCGGTTGGCAGGTCTTCCAGGAATTTCTGCGACCAAGAGACTTGTGGGTCGCAGTTTTTGGTGGCCTGGATGGCAGAAGGAAGTCATTATGTGGGTGAGTCAATGTACTGTGTGTGCTAGATCTAAGTCTTCTCATACTCCTGCTGCGGGGTTGCTTTGTCCTCTGGAGGTTCCTAGTGCACCTTGGACACATCTGGCAATGGACTTTATTACTGACCTTCCCTCCTCTGAGGATTTCACGGTCATCTGGGTGGTCGTGGACCGTTTTAGCAAGATGTGTCACTTGGTTTCCTTCATCAAACTGCCCTGCGCTAAGACACTCGCTAAGGCCTTTGTCAAGGAAATTGTCAGACTCCATGGTGTTCCTACTGACATTGTTTCTGATAGGGGACCTCAGTTCGTGGCTCGTTTTTGGCGTGCCTTTTGTGACAGGTTGGGAGTTCATTTGTCGTTTTCATCTGGATATCATCCTGAGTCTAATGGCCAGACAGAAAGGAAGAATCAGGATGTTGAGCAGTTCTTGCGTTGTTTTGTGGCAGACAATCAAGAGGGGTGGTCTGAGTTTCTGCCCCTTGCTGAATTTGCTCTTAACAACCATACATCCTCTTCTGCTGGGTGTTCACCTTTTTTTTGTTGTTCTGGGAGACATCTGTCTTTTGGGTCATTCTCCAAATTGGTATCGGCTGCGCCTGAGGAGGAGAGTTTTTCCGGTGATTTGGAGAGAGTTTGGATGGATGTGCGTGGTAATCTTCAGGAGGCTAACAAAAAATCTAAGAGGTACTTTGACAGGAAATGTCGAGAGGTTTTGTTTATGGTTGGTGACATGGTTTGGTTGTCCTCTAAGAATTTGCGGTTGAGGATTCCTTCAAAAAAATTGGGTCCCAAGTTTGTAGGGCCCTTTAAGGTGCTTCAGGTAGTTAACCAGTCTGCTGTTAGGTTGGAGGTTCCTACCTCCTGGAAGATTAATCCGGTGTTTCATGTTTCTCTACTGAAAAAAGCTGATGTATAAGATAGAGACGGGGGGAGTTTGCAGTATCTCGTCGCTTGGAAGGGTTTCGGTCCCGAGGATAACTCATGGGTGAGGGCGGATGATGTTTCTGCTTCCAGACTTGTCAGAGCGTTTCACAAGAGGTTTCCGGATAAGCCTGGGCCTAGGGGATATGGAGGATCCTCTTTGAAGAGGGGGTACTGTTAGAACTCTCCTGTTAGGTTTCTTCTATTTTGCTGGTAACATGACCTTTTTGCCTATTTAATCCTGCTCGGCCCTTCCGGCCATGCTGGACTTCGTTGTAATTTCTACTCTTAAGCAAGCCAGGTGCTTTGTAACCTTTCTCAGTCAGTTTAGCTAGGTCTTTTGACCTTTATGTTCTATGTTGTGTGTCTGTATTTTTACTGCTACAATTTCTGCTAGGAGGTGTCCATCTTTCTCCCAGTCTCTAATTCTTGTAGGGATCCCTCCCTCACATCTATAGGTCTTTGTTCAGACTAGCTGAGGACTTTAGCAGGTCTGATCGCAGGATCAGGTTCCCCGTTAAATCGTAGGGATCTAGCTTAGTTCTATTGTAGGGACAGATCTCCTGTCTTTCCTTAGTGCTTGTAGCCTATCATAACACGTGCGGACTCCTGCTGGGTATAGATAGCTACTTGCGGCCTCCCGCTATGTATAGATGGCTACGTGCGGCCTCCTGCTGTGTATAGATGGCTACGAGCGGCCTCCTACTGTGTATAGATGGCTACGTGCGGCCTCCTGCTGTGTATAGATGACACCGTGCGGCCTCCTGCTGGGTGTACATGGCTATGTGTGGCCTTCTGCTGGGTATAGATGGCTATGTGATGCCTCCCGCTGTGTATAGATGGCTATGTGCGGCCTCCTGCTCTGTGTAGATGGCTATGTGCGGCCTCCTGCTGGGTATAGATGGCTACGTGCGGCCTCCCGCTGTGTATGGATGGCTATGTGCGGCCTCCTGCTGTGTATAGATGGCTATGAGCGGCCTCCTGCTGTGTATAGATGGCTATGTGCGGCCTCCTGCTGTGTATAGATGGCTACGTGCGGCCTCCTGCTGGGTATAGATGGCCACGTTCGGTCTCCTGCTGTGAATAGATGGCTACGTGCGGCCTCCCACTGTTTATAGATGGCTACGTGCGGCCTCCCGCTGTGTATAGATGGCACTGTGCGGCCTCCTGCTGTGTATAGATGGCTACGCGCGGCCTCACGCTGTGTATAGATGCCACCGTGCAGCCTCCCGCTGTGTATAGATGGCTACATGTGCTCAATATTAAGTCATACAATTAATGTAAGGCTATGTGCCCACAATGCAGAAATGCTCCGGACTTTTTTGGAGCGTTTCTGCATCTCCCTGGCAGAAAAAACTTATGTGGACTATGCATGCGGATTGTACATGCGGATTATACATGTGGATTGTACATATGTTTTTCCTGCTAGGGACATGCGGATGTGAAGCGTTTTTCTCATGCATTTCCGCATGCGGGTTGACAAGCGCTTTCCAAGCGATTTTAGCATCATTTGGAAAAGTACTTGACAACTTGGTCACACTATATAAATCCATGCAACCGGCATGGATTTATATAGTGTGACTGTAAAAGAATGGTAAAAAATAAAAAATAAATATATACTTATCTTCTGATGGCCTGCCGACGTCAGCGGTCACGTGACCCGTCACATGACTAAATGACGTCACCACAGGTCCTTTAGTCTTCCGCGAGCTGCCTGCAAGCCAGGACGCATCGGATAAAAACACTGGGGGCCATCAGAAGGTATAATATTTATTTTTTATTTTATTCTTTTTTTTAAAGGTTCTATGATACCCGGGTCCGGAGGAGAGTCTCCTCTTCTCCAGACCCGGGTACCATCCGAACATTGAAACACATGGAATCTGCATGTACAGATGCAGTGATGCGGAATCCATGCGTTCTAATGCAAGTCAATGGCTGCGAAAATGCAGCGATTCCGCAAAATAATTGGTAATTCTGTGGATTTTTCCGCAATGATAATCCGCAGCGGAAATTTCCGCAGCATGCGCACAACACATGCGGATTATCATTGGGGAACATGGCAGACCTTCTACCAAGCGTTTTTAAGCATTTCTGCAGTGGAATTGCCGCTGCGGAAACGCTTAAAAAATGCATAGTGGGCACACAGCCTAAAAAAAATTATTATAATTAATATAATAATATTGTTCCAAATTAATTTCACGTGAACTATCACATGATCTATCACAGGGGAACATGTGACATGTGATACATCAGGAGTGTGTGTGTGGGAGTCAGAGATGCTTCCAGAGGTCTTCCCCATGCTGTTCCCATGTCTTTTCAGCACTGTATGCATGTGTCTGATGATGTGTCTCGCACCACATGGCCAGATAAGGTTGCAAGTAGTGTTGAGCCACCCCCGTAGTGTTCGAGTTCGGTTCGGTTCGTCGAACACCCGTATGTTTGCCCATTTGTTCGTCGAACTGTTCGTCGAACACCGTCAAACACCATTAAAACCAATGGCAGGCAAACAAAAACACATAGAAATGCATAGAAAACACATAGAAAACACTTCAAAGGTGTGCAAAAGCTGACAAACTGCTCAGAAGACACAACTAATACATGTAAAAGTGACAAGTACATATAGTCATGCGAAAAGAAAAGAGGTGGAGGAGTAAAAGGAGGGAGAGACACAGATATAGGCATGTCATGCCCTTCTAAAACCAAAAAAGTGCGAAGCCGACACTGCCAGTCCGTTCCTGCCCGTGCGACCTCCGTGTCGCCGGGTTTGTGCGAGAGCAGCAGTGGACCCTGACGGCCAGCCCCCCTCTCCCAATACTGGTGCCAGTCCGCTGGTGGGTCGAGCCCCCCCGCGGAGGGGGGGGGGGTAATTTCTGCAGAAGAAAGACCATCTTCCAGCCATACTAAGATGTCTACTTCCTTTCGTGGACAATGTGATATGATCCCTTTTTTATGGACATGCCCATCACTACAAATTCCAGATGAGGCACAAAAACAGAAGGTGCTTCAATGGATATCAAGTGCTCCTTCAAGTGGGCTCTCCTCCACCTCAACTTCAACATCACAAATACTCCAGTCTTTAGAGGTGTCACCCCAATCGCACTTGCTTCCTCACAGCTCCCAAGTCTCCAGCTGCCCGTCTGAGTATGGGGTAACACAAATGGTTGAGTCTGCACAGCTGTTTACTCATACTATAGCCTGGGAAATGGAAGTCTGCTCCAGAGCTTCTGTTAATCCAGACGAGGAAATGATCTGCACTGATGCCCAGAATCTTTATGAGTCGGATCCAGGACCAGATGAAGAAGGTTCTGAGTATAATGTAGACCCTCATTCCCAAACTGTAACTCCTGTTGGTGGAGACAATGATGAAGACGATGATGAGACTCAAATACCTGATTGGAGCGACAACTTGACTTTTGGGTCAGGGCAGGAAGAGGTTGGCTCTCAAGACGACGGGTGTGAGAACACACAGGGTGATGATGACGAGGTTGAAGATCCCACTTACTGTCAACCCACAGTCAGCCTGTCCATGAGGCCAGCAGAGGAGGTGGAGGAGGATGTGACTAGCCCAGAGCATGGGGATGACTCGGTACCCGGGCCTTTGCCTGGCCTTTAGGATGTCGTGGTGATCGGCTCCCAGGCCCGTACCCTGGGGTCACTCTTTAAAAGGGTGGTTAATTGTTAATTTTATAAGAGTTTGTGACGCCACCTGTGGTATCTTGTGAGAAGCACCAGCGCTGCAGCAGTCCACTGAGGCCGGTGATAAAGCTGCTCGATGGTTTAGCTCCCCAGAGGTGGAGCTAGGCCTCAGAAAAGTGTATGCAGGGGGAATGCAGGACAGGCGAGACCCAGCTGGGTCCGAGCAAGAACGGGAATGGACACAGTAGTCACTTCAGTACCTTTTACTTGTGGAAATTCATGCACATCCCGAGCACTGTAGGGTGAAGGGTGCATATCAGGATCCTCCCCAATGAGCGGGTGTAGGGCCTCCTTTTTCTTGCCTCTTAGTAGTAAGCTTCTGACCTGCCTGGAGCTAGGGCTAACTTTGTCTATGTCCTGCGCTGGCTGACCTTGTGGTAGGGCCTTGTCTTGGAGTTCATGCTCCTATTATGCGGGGCCTAAGCGTCTCCTGGCTGTGTTACGTATCAGCACCTTAGCGATCCTGGGACTTGTAGTTCTCCAGGGATTCCGGTTATGCCTTACTGGGTCATAGAGATCCCGGTAAGCTCGGATCCGGTGTCCGGTAAATGCTTCGGGGTGAGCTGGTTAAGCTCCTCTGCCCCCTATGTACTAAATCTCCACTCGCCTTTGGCCTACTCGGGCCCTCACTAGGCTATACACACTAACGGCAGCTTGCCGCGCTTCACCGATCTTATGGCGCCGGCACACGTTAAGCTCTAACTGGGCTCCCTGAATCTAGCTAACAGGAGCCTCGTGCTCCACTGCTGAACTATTAACTGAGTTCTCTAGACTAGACTGAGCTCCACTGCAGACTGACCTCTCTTAGGCTTCTCTACTGCAGGAACTCTTCAGAGGAACCTACTGCCTAGCTCCACCTTCCCTATTTATATCCATAACGGGCTCCCTCTGCTGGTCTGAGGTGGAAGGTGGAGATGTGTGAATGTTTATGGGGGCCTCTTGTGGAGGATTCCATCAATGCACTCTTCTAGGATCTGTGATACCAAGTGCAGCTGGGCGTCACAGATGCTGTTGACGACGAGGTTAGGTTGCGCCTTCCTGGACAGAGACGGAGTACTGGAAGCACGTCAACAACTGCATCCTCAACCACAACTCTGCCTCTGACCACAAGTCGTAGTGGCTCTTCACGTTGCATGGGCTCTAAGTCTTGCATAGCCTGGGCATTTTTTCAGATCGATAAGGATGACCCAACTCGTGTTATCTGTAATATTTGTCACCAAAAGCTAAGTAGAGGCCAAAAAATCCATAGTTTGAGTACTTCATGCATGAACCGTCACATGGATATGAAGCATAAGTTGCAGTGGGAAGCTCACTGTGCTACAATGCAGCCTAGCGGGCTGGGCCAACCACCGTCTGCCCCATCTTGTGCATCCACGGCCTCTTCATCCTCTGTGACTGGGGGGACAGCAGTCACACATGTTTTTGGACGCAGACCTGCCACCTCTTTACCCGCAACAGCCAGTGTGATTGGCAGGTCATCATTTCATTTGGAAGTGGAAACACCAGCTGGTGTTGAGCGCTCTCCGACATCGAGAGGACCACCTTTGGATCAAGGCAACCTAACATGTCCGCCTGCATCTTCCTCACAGACTGGCAATTTTGCCGGGGACACCTTAATCAAACCCGTCTAAGCACAACAGCCAGCCCTCGGTCCCTCAGATGTGGACAAGTAAAAGACCATTTCCTCCTAGCCATGACAAAGCTAAGAGGTTGAATTTCACCACCTGCAAGCTGTTGGCTACAGAAATGCTGCTTTCCGCCTGGTGGACACAGAGGATTTTCGAGACCTTATGTCCGTCGCAGTGCCCCAGTACCAGATGCCCAGTCGGCACTACTTCTCAAAGAAAGGTGTGCCTGCGCTCCACCAGCATGTCGCACACAACATCACCGCTTCTTTGAGAAACTGTTTGTGACAGGGTGCATTTCTCCACACACTCTAGGGCGAGTAGGCATGGACAGGGGCGTTACATGTCGCTGACTGGGCACTTGGTAACTATGGTGACAGCAGGACAAGAGGCTGCTGTCCAAGTCTTGCCGTCCCCATGAGTTGTACGTCAATCCTCTTTATCTAGAAGTTCCTCTACTGCTTCTGCCTCCTCAACCTCCTCTCGGTCCTCCACCTGCACCCAAAGCCTGTCTGGTAATGCCACACACTTTCTAACTGCGCAGAAGGAATCCTGCACACCTCCTTACTATTATGGCAGCAGGGCTCAACGGTATCAGGCGGTGTTTACTTTGAAATGTCAGGGAAATGTGAGTCACACAGCTGAGAAGTTGTGGTCAGCTCTGGAGACCCAGTTTCATGAATGGTTGTCTCCACTGGACCTGCAACCAGGGAAGGCCGTGTGCGACAATGCTGCAAACCTGGGTGCAGCCCTTCGCCGGGGCAATGTCACACACGTGCCTTGTATGGCTCACGTGTTGAACCTGGTTGAACCTGGCAATTTTTAGCCCAAAATCCTTGACTAGATGGCCTTCTGCAGAGGGCACGGTCGCTGTGTGCTCACTTCCGCCGTTCGCATCCCGCAGCTCAACGACTTACATCTCTACACAAGTCGTTGGGCCTGCCAGCTCACCGGCTGAAATGCGATGTGCCGACATGGTGGAATTCAACTCTGCACATGTTGCAGCGACTGTGGCAGCACCGACAAGCCCTGGTGCAATACTTTCTGACGTATAGCCTGGGCCAACAAGATCCAGAGGTGGAGCAAATCACTCTGCAGGAGTGGTCTCAGATCAGGGACCTATGAAGTTATGCGCCCCCTGGGCCGTGGGGTACCCGGAGCTGGGCCGGTAGACGTTGGGGGTTGTAGTCACTGTGGTGTCGACCCGGTCCGTGACCCATTGCGGTCAATCCAAGGATAATTTGTATATATGGGTTTTATAATGTCTGACTACGCCACATGTGGAGTGCGGCCAAAGGGGCAGCCGCTGCGGAACAGTCCTCTGAAGCTGGTGGTTTTGCAGCAATGGTATTATTACTCCCCACAGGAAGAGTGTAGCGTCAGGGCAGTGTGGGTGGATGATGGTGGTTGTAGTGCAGGGAGTCATTAATGAACACAGAGTCTGTGTGATGCAGTCCCAAGATCTTTACTCATAGCTGTTGCAGTCCAGATTACAGGTACCCGAGCAATCTCCCCCGTCGTGCTGTGCATACTCAGTGAGGGGCTCAGTCCACCCCCAGATAGCTCCGGAGTACTTAGCAGGACCCCCTTTTGTGTGTCCTTTCTCTGGCCTTCTCCCTGCACCTCACACCCAGTGACACTTCTATCCGGTATCCTCGGGCCTTGGCGGGCGACGTGTGTTCCGTCCCCTGGGTCCTATGTGGCTACCTTCTTAGTGAGACTGGTGTGGACTTTGGCCTGCAGTACATGAAATTCTGCAGCCTCCTGTTTCTAGTTGAGCCTTGCTGTTTCTCCGCTAGTTGAGGGACCGGTTCCCCTTATCTGGCCTGACCCCTCTACCTCCTGATAGCAGCGGGCGTACGGGTGGCCTTCTGCATGGCCCGTACCCCTAAGGTCCCTTCGGTTCCTGGAGCCTTCCTGCTCCCACTCCTCTCTTCTCTACTTCAGTCCTGGGCCTCCCAGGCTAGGCCCGCCTCCGGAGCAGAGCTCATGCAGAGCCTCTGCTCCTGTCACTTCTCCTCTGACTGGCTTGCTCTTTCTAAGATGGCTTCCTTTTTATACTCTCCCTGTCATGTGCTCCCCTAAGCTTCTTTCTCCACCCACACCCACTACATAGGACCTTCCCACCAGCTAGGGACCTGGGACTGTGCTCTCCCTAAGGAGCAATCTCGCCCTACCCCAACTGCGGGTATGTGTTGGATGCAGGTGTTAGGGTCCCGAGCCATACTCCTTCTTTACCTGAGGGTGAGATACCACACGTCTGGGTGAGATGCAGTACCTCTGTGGTGACTGAACCCTCGGGGGCGCCACACACCCTTCTGCACAGTTTTGAAATGGCGACAAAGATGTTTAGTGCTGACGACGATGCCATTATCAGCATGACTATTCTGGTGATTTACATGCTGGAGCACACGTTAAACTGAATTCAGAGTCAGGTGGTGGGACAAGAGGAGGTGGAGGAAGTAGAGGAGGAGTCGTATGCGGAAGGGATAACATCTCCAAGGTCCAGATGGTCGGCAGCACCAAGGCGGCAGGCATGGGAGGGTGGGGGAGAGGGATTAACCAGGGTGCATGGTAGCAGCCAAACTGTTGAGGAAGGTGCAGGAGCCGAGGAAGAAGTGGAGGACGAACTGGTGATGGGCATGTAAGGCTCATCAGATGAGGGAGACCTTGATCACATTTCTGTTGTGCGAGGTTGGGGGGAGAGGGCAGAGGAAGGAAGCATGATTCTTACCTCGCTACCAACACAACAAGGACATGGTCCTCCTGGATGCGCAAGACACATGAGTGCCTTCTTGCTGCACTACCTACAACATGACCCTCGGATTGTCAGAATTCGAAGTAATCCCGACTACTGGGTTGCCACACTCTTAGAACCCCGGTACAAAAGTAAATTTGCCGACATAATTCCTGCCATAGAAAGGGATTCACGCATGCAGGAGTATCTGCAGAGGCTGTTTCAAAATCTTACATGTGCTTTTCCACAAAACACCAGTGGTGCACATAGTGAATCTCACAGTTCTAACTTGCAAACCGTGGGACTGTCGAGTCTTCATCACTCAAACCGCAACAGTAACACAGTATCTGCTGGTAACAGCAATTTTGTGGAATCGTTTCACCACTTTTTTAGACCATCCTTTGCAAGGCCACAGGAGACAAGAAGTCTGACACATAGTCAACGCCTAGAGAGGATGGTACAGGAGTATCTCCAAGTGAACATCAAAACTATGACTGTGTCACTGGACCCTTGCTCATTTTGGGCTTCCAATCTGGAAAAATGTCCGCTGCTCGCTACTCACGCCTTGGAGATCTTGTCATACCCCGCAGCCAGCGTTCTCTCTGAACGTGTGTTCAGCGCTGCTGGGGGTGTGCTGACAGATAAGCGCTCGCGGCTGTCCACTGAGAATGTAGACAGACTCACGTTCATAAAGATGAACAAATCATGGATTTGCAAGGACTTTTCTACCCCTGTGTCATCCTGGGGAGACTAAAAGCTTGACGATTTGGTAAAATCACCTCATCAACAGTTTTAAGCAACTCTGGGGCAATTGATGCCACTTAAGTGATGTCTGTGCCACAATTTTTGGAAAAAAGGGAGACTCTTTTTGGACTCCCCTTGCTGTGTTTTATGTGACATTGGCATCGTCAATTCCAGGTGGGTTGGGTCCCCCCCCCCCCCTTTTAACTGTAAGAAACTGCATTCACTATGGCTTGGGGTAACACAGATGGCTGAGTCTGAAGAGCTGGTTACTCAGAGGTCTGCTCCAAAGCTTCAGTGTCTGCTAGTGAGCGTAAAATTTTTAACTGCATCTAGCCTAGGCAATACTTTGGGCGTAGTAGCCCAGCTGCGAAGCAAGCTGCACTGCCTGTGTATCTAATAAGAATTTTTAAATGCATCTAGCCTAGGCAGACTGTGGGGACCCCAAACTAAACCCAGACGCTCAGCCCCCCTACCGCCCCCCTTTCCTTGACAATACAATAATGTAACTCTTACAACTGGATGTGTGAGGATCGGTCACAGCTTTATTAACTCTTTATACTCATTCCTTTAGAAAGGCATTTTATTTCTAAAATATTTCAGCTTGTTGCAGCATGCCCTGGGTCTCCACACCGGCAAGTTGGCCAACAAGTGTAACTCTCCAACATGTCCTTTCTATTTCCAGGCCACAGAGGATCCTGCGTACTCGTATGCAGGACTCTGACCCCCATCCATCACTCTTAACGCTTGTTCCACTCCGTCCTGGAGTCCTAACAGGAATATGTCCAGTCCAATATCCATTAAGTGAACACCGTCGGGCCGTATGAGGCCTGCTTTATCTCCTTCCAGTTGTCGGTGTTGTATCACTACACTGCCTCAGTCTCTTCTAAATTTTGCCATCCGAATATTTATTTCTCACCTTGTCCGTTCGATTGCCGTGATGTCTCGCGCACCTTGCCATACCGCTATCGGCACAATCTCTGACCATACTATAGTTAGTTTTGTGAAAAATTTTCTGAAGCGCTCAGTGTCTAGTTTTATTATTGCCATTAGTTATGCGCTCTTGTGACGACCTAGGTCATTTCCCCTGGCCTGTATAACTAAGATGACTGGACCTCTTGCCTCTCTCCCTACCTTGATTACCTCCATTAGTACCTGTGGCCATAGCAGGCCTCTAATACCTCTCCAGTTGAAATATGTGTTATGAAACTCTAATTTCCTCCCACCTGGGTGGACTTTCGCCCTTTTTCCTGCCCAATATATATACGAGTGGCCTTTCACCCACACTGTTGGCTTAGCGTCACTTGTAAAAGAAACAAACCACGTTAGGATAACAAGTCCGGTCATATGTATCTCGCCAAACACTTGGATCGCCATCTCCCTATCCTCTGAACTTCCGTTTCTGACAGTCCTGCTCTTGCTGCTTCCGTGGCCACGCCTATGCGGAATGAGTGTGTCCCGTAATCTTTGGGGTGGTTCCCTGCCGATGTTATGCTTTTATTAAATATTGCTTGGAACTGGTATCTTGATAATGGCGTTCCATCAATGTGTGATAGGAAGAAATTACTTTGTGATCTGATTGTTATATATGTTTTTACGACTGTTACCCGACTCAGTGTACCGTTTGTGGGTTGTAGAAGTACCCAAGTGCCCCTGCCCGCTGGAACCGTTTTCGATTTGTGTATGCGTAGACGTATTGAATTATTTTCTATGACTACGTCCTGGTGTAATAAGCCTCCACTGGTGGTAATTTTGGATTGAGGGACTAATTTGCTTATGCATAGCGCCCCGAAGAAGGCGATCGCAAATGCAGTAGACAGTACTGTTGCTTCAAATTTTGAGTGTCATGTTAATGGTGTTAGGGATATGATGTGAGAAATCAGTTTTAGTGACATGGGACGGGACGTCTACACTCCTGACTTAGCTGACCCCTTTTCCACCCTTTAATGGATTGTCTGATGATGAATCTTTGTCACATGTCCCCAATTCAGTAGTTGGAAGTGAAACGCTACTCCGGTCAGACACCGCTGTGCTGACGCCCCTGATATACCCCTCATCATTAGCTGGTGGAGAAATTCTATGGTGACTTGTAATCTGGCTTGTTCACATTGGTCAACCTGTCTGCCTGCTACTTGTCGTGTCCACTCTTCCCATGTCTTACCATATGCTTGACACATCAACGGGGCAACTGACGCTCTGATTAATGGCATCAACTATTTGCCACTAGATCCTATAGGGAGTGTGGGCATTGGGGAGGAGCTCTGTGAAAATCTGCCAATTGAATTGTGATAAAGTGTTAGCAGCAGCTTTAGACCCCTCAGCATCGTGGCTAGCGCGGACCCATACATTGTGTTTTAGGCACAGGAATGTTAGTCGGCATAGTAGGCCTAGCACTGGGAGAGACGATGATGCCATCTTATTAATGCAGTGCGCTAGGCTGGTGTTTTTTGTTATGAAGCATATATTTTTGTTAGCCAGGAGCGCGCCCCATATTTCTATTGCTACCATTATTGGGAAGAAAAATTACTTTCCGGGCTAGATGCAGCTAAAAATTATTATTAATTTCAAAGCTGGTGGAGCTTGGTATAGATGGCCTAATACAATGAGTAACACACACTGTACTATGCCCAAAATTATTTTCCAGGCAAGATGCAGCTAAAAATTATTAGTAATTTGAAAGCTGGTGGAGCTTAGTATAGATGGCCTAATAGAATGAGTACCACACACTGATAATATGCCCAGAATTATTTTCCAGGCAAGATGCAGCTAAAAATTATTAATAATTTCAAAGCTGGTGGAGCTTAGTATAGATGGCCTAATACAATGAGTACCACACACTGCTACTATGCCCAAAATTATTTTCCAGGTAAGATGCAGCTAAAAATTATTAGTAATTTGAAAGCTGGTGGAGCTTAGTATAGATGGCCTAATAGAATGAGTACCACACACTGATAATATGCCCAAAATTATTTTAAAGGCAAGATGAAGCTGAAAATTATTATTAATTTCAAAGCTGGTGAAGCTTGGTATAGATGGCCTAATAGAATGAGTACCACACACTGATAATATGCCCAAAATTATTTTACAGGCAAGATGAAGCTAAAAATTATTATTAATTTCAAAGCTGGTGGATCTTAGTATAGATGGCCTAATAGAAGGAGTACCACACACTGCTATTATTCCCAAAATAATTTTCCAGGCAAGATGCAGCTAAAAATTATTAGTAATTTGAAAGCTGGTGGAGCTTAGTATAGATGGTGTAATAGAATGAGTACCACACACTGATATTATGCCCAAAATTAGTTTACGGGAAAGATGCAGCTAAAAATTATTATTAATTTCAAAGCTGGTGGAGCTTAGTATAGATGGCCTAATACAATGAGTACCACACACTGCTACTAAGCCCAAAATTATTTTCCGGGCTAGATGCAGCTAAAAATTATTATTAATTTCAAAGATGGTGGAGCTTGGTATAGATGGCCTAATACAATGAGTACCACACACTGCTACAAGCCCAAATATTTTTTCAGAGCTAGATGCAGATAAAAATTATTTTGAATTTGCAACCTGGTGGAGGTTAGTATAGATGGACTAATAGAACAAGTCCTACACACTGCTACAAGCCAAAATATTTTTTCAAAGCTAGATGCAGATAAAAATTATTTTGAATTTGCAACCTGGTGGAGGTTATTATAGATGGACTAATAGAATGATGCTATGCCCAAAGGGTTTTACTTCACTAGGTGCAGTAAAAAAACTTGTATTCTATACACAGGTGGTGTAGCTTGCAACACAGATAGGCTACTCCACTGACTAACACACACTGCAAGAGGCCAAAAAGGATTTGCTTAGCTAGATTTAGCCGTATGCTGTGAAAAAAACGTGCACAGCACTGGCACAGACCTGCCTGGCAAAAACTGATAGGAACTGATGTAACCTAGTCCTGAAAAGGACTGCAATTGCAATTAGTCTTTACTCCCACAATCTATCTATTTAAGAGCACAGACCTGCCTGATAAAAGTCGTAGGAAATGATGTAACCTTGTCCATAAAAGGACATCAATCACAACTATTTCCCACTCCCAAGCTATCTGTCGATTTGTGCGAAAATTGGCTTGAAATTAACACTTAAAGTATAGCACACACAGCAACAGCAGTGCCGTCTAACACGCAGCTGCAGCAGTGATAAAATGGTGGCTACATGGAAAATGGCGGGGTCTTATAGGGCAAGGACATGTGACCCTCTCCTTTATAAGGGGAACATGTCGTACTCGTTACTGTGGCCCTGCTCTATGTGTCTTTAAAATGTTAGTGGGGTTTTTCCCAAATTTTGGCAGTCCTTGCAGTCACAGCATGGGCATTACCACTATAGAAGACCTGATCCTTTATAATGGGAACATTTTTTTTTCCTGAGACCCTCCTCTATGTCTCTTCAAAGGGTTACTTGGTTGCGTTCAAATTTTTGGCAGCCCTTACAGTCACTGCATATGCAATAACAGTATAGGAGACCCACTCATTAATAATGGGAATAACAAAGCAAAGACGGCTGATGCCTCTCAAACAATAGCGAGGGCCGACTGCTAGCCTTTTAAGAATAGTAAGGGCTGCCTGATGGTCCTATAAAAATAGGCTTTGTGACTTTTAGAGTCCCTCCATCATAAATGAAACAGGATGTGTCTGATGATGTGTCACACACCACATGGCCAGATAAGGTTGTAAAATGTTAAAATGACATTTCCCGGTGAATGCATTTGCCTTAAAAAATAACGTAAAAAAAACAAAAACTTTAGGATTTTTCTTTAGTATAAAAAACAGAGTCGCCAATGTAACCTCAATGTAATCACATTGTTCAGCTCCTGCACCTCCTCCTCCACCAAAATTACCACATCAGTCACAAGCTGAAAGCACTGCCTTGGCCAAGCGGCAACATGCTGTGCTGAAGATAACATGCTTAATGCTTAGGTGACAAACTGCCCAGCGCTGCAGAATTGTTGATGGCTGTAGCACAGCAGCCTGATCTGTGGCTCTCACCACTGAACATACAGCCAGGCATGGTCGTTTGTGACAATGGGCGGAACCTGGAGACGGAAAGATGACAGCTGGAGTAGATACCATTTCCCTCTATGCCAGTCCTTTCACTGAGCTAAATAATATGGCTGTGGTGAAATACAACTCCTACTGAGAAGCTGTTTCAGATTGAAAAACATTGGGCCCACCAGAGTATTTAATTCTGAGTGCTCACCTTTCTCCCCTGCTCAAGAGCCCCATAGCAGCTGCAAATTTAGTGCTATCATGAACTCTCCTGATGTAGAAGCCAGGGCACACCTAAGGATTCTTTGGTGGGACCGTCCAACCCTACTGAGAAGCAGTCCTGGCTAAGAAAAATGTGTTGGAAGGTTCCCGGACACTCTATGGCTGCTTTTTACTGAGGTGGAAACCCACGCAAACTCAGTGAGAACATACAAAATCCTTGCAAATGTTGTCCTTGCTGCGATTTGAACCCAGAATTCCAGCACTTCAAGGCTTCAGAGCTAACCACTGATGCAGTGTGCTGCCTTTCACCCTCTGATATCTAACAGGCTGGAGAAATATGCACCTACTGCCACTCTATCTTTCAGCTCCTTTGTGAGAAACTAATGTATTTGGGCAGCCACTCAGTCTACCAAATAAAATTCCTGAGAAGAAAATTGGGGATGGCTTTGCTACTGGTACTGGGGGCAGTGCTAATACCATGGCATCGTACCATAGTTTACTGGAAATATTCCAGGCTGGTAGGAGGCAAGCAGATTCCCACAGTTCATGAAACCCCGCTTGTAGAAGGTGGAGACAACACCAGGAGAAATAATGGAGGCTGGGGATCGAGTATGGACACCCGGCTGCTGTCGGCATGAGGCTGTGAAAAGCTTCCGCTTCAATGAGCCTAAAAGTCCTCATTTCAAGTGCAAGTAGCTTTAGTGGACTTCCTGGGAGAAATGACAGCTGGAGTAGTTATGGTCCTTTCACCAAGCTAAAGAATATGGCTGTGGTGAAATACAACTCTCAGCAAAAAAAAGCTGTGGACTGGCTCCGTACCATCCCTGGCCACGTGTTTGTGGTTAGCCGGTACTTCCCAGTAAGTGTACTGGGAAGGGCACGGGTCATGTTGTGAAACCCATGCTTGTGGATGCCGGAGACAATACTGGCAGAAATAGTAGCTGATGGGGACCGAGTATGGAGACCCGGCCACCGCCTGCATGAGGTTGTAAAAAATTTCCACCTCCATGAGCCTAAAAGGCCACATTTCAAGTGAAAGCAGCTTCCCAGAAATCTGGCAGTTTAGTATTGCGGCCTGTGGATGGGTGGGTGGCAGGCTGCATACTTGCGCTTGCATTCCAAGTAACAGAAAACTAGGCAGATGGTGGCCTTTATAATCATCATGGCCTCACCTCGGCACTATGAATTCTACTAAAGTAGAAGCCAGGGTCCACTGGAGAAGTCTCTGGTTCTCTGGTGGGCCCGTCCAACCCTGAAGAGAAGCATCCCTGGCTAACAAAAGCATGTGGGAAGATTCCAGGATACTCTATGGCTGCATTTTTAATGTGGACTGCCTCCGTACCATCCCTAGCCAAATTCACCTGTCCACGTGTTTGTGGTTAGGTGGTCCTTCCCATTAAGGTTACTGGGGAGGGCATGGGTAATGTTGTAGGACTCGTGCTTGTGGAAGACGGAGATGATACCGGGACAAATAGTGGCATCTGGGGACTGAGTATGGATACCCGGTCGCCGCCGCCATAAGGATGTGGACAACTTACTCCTCAATGAGCCTAAATGGCCACATTTCACGTGTAAGCAGCTGTCAAAAATTTGGCAGTATAGTATTGCAGCCTGTGGGTGGGTGGGTGTTTGGCTGGCTGCATACTTGCTTTTGCATACAAAATAATGGGGTAGGGACAACTGAACGTTGCACTTGGACAAGGTTGTGCACTGTGATTGTTTCAAGTCGGCAATGACAGGTGCATGGCAGGAGGCATCTTCGCATGCGCCAAGGATCACTTATGATGGCTACACTTTTAGGCAGTGACCTGGGAGCATAGGCGGATTATAATGAGGGCAATCTGGGCTACCGCCCGTGGCCTCCGGGGCTCCAGGGGTCCCGGGGCTTCGGGGGGTCCATGGCCAGATTGCCCTCGTTATAAAATATTCGGCGCCGAGGCACATACCGGCAGACGGAGGCAGGGGGGCCCCCGGACCGCTCTCCCAGCAGCGGCTCACGGCCGCTACTTCTTATTCGGCCGGGCCAGCACTGCACCTGTTAACTTCCCTGTGTGCTGGCTCGGCCGCGTCACAGCTAGTGTGACTTCACGCAGTGCGCGCTGCACTGCTGCACCGGAGATGAGCTGGAGGCCTGGAGCCAAACCGGGGGATGGTGAGTGTGTGTTTGTGTGAGTGTGTGTGTGTGAGTGTGTGAGTGTGTGTGTGTATGTATGTGAGAGTGTGTGTGTGAGAGAAAGTTTTTGTGTGTGTGTGAGAGTGTGTGTGTGTGAGTGATTGAGTGTGTGTGTGTGCAGGCTGATATCATTTTGTGATATTTGTTTATATGTATTTTTGTGTTTCAAATGTGTTTATGCGTGTATGTATATGTCTGCATATGTTTGTGTGTGTGCGTGACTGCGTGCGGCCTCCTGCTGTGTATAGATGGCACCTTGCGGCCTCCAGCTGTGAATAGATGACTACGTGCTGACTCCTGCTATGTATAGATGGCTACGTGCGGCCACCCTCTGTGTATAGATGGCTACATGCGGCCCCACGCTGTGTATAGATGGCTACATGCGGCCTCCCGCTGTGTATAAATTGTTACGTGCGGCCTCCCGCTGTGTATCAATGGCTACCTGCGGCCTCCTGCTGTGCATAGATGGCGCCGTGCGGACTCCTGCTGTGTATAGATAGCACTGAGCGGCCTCCTGCTGTGTATAGATGGCACCGTGCGGCCTCCCGCTGTGTATAGATGGCTACGTGCGGCCTCCTGCCGTGTATAGATCGCTACGTGTGGCCTCCTGCTGTGTATGGATGACACCATGCGGCCTCCTGCTGGGAGTAGATGGCTATGTGTGGCCTCCTGATGGGTATAGATGGTTATGTGCAGCCTCCCGCTGTGTATAGATGGCTACGTGCGGCCTCCTGCTGGGTGTATATGGCTACGTGCGGCCTCACGCTGTGTATAGATGGCTACGTGCAGCCTCCCGCTGTGTATAAATTGCGACGTGCGGCCTCCTGCTGTGTAAAGATTGCTACGTACTGCCTCCTGCTGTCTATAGATGGCTATGTGCGGCCTCCCGCTGTGTATAGATGGCTACCTGCGGCCTCCTGCTATGTATAGATGGCGCCGTGCGAACTCCTGCTGTGTATAGATGGCACCGTGTGGCCTCCCGCTTTGTATAGATGGCTACGTACTGCCTCCTGCTGTGTATAGATGGCTACGTACTGCCTCCTGCTGTGTATAGATGGCTACGTGCGGCCTCCTGCTGAATGGATGACACCGTGCGGCCTTCTGCTGGGTGTAGATGGCTATGTTTGGCCTCCTGCTGGGTATAGATGATTATGTGCGGCCTCCCGCTGTGTATAGATGGCTACGTGCGACCTTCTGCTGGGTGTATATGGCTATATGCAGCCTCCTGCTTGGTATAGATGGCTCCGTGCGGCCTCCTGCTGTGTATAGATGGCTACGTGCAGCCTCCTGCTGGGTATAGATGGCTACGTGCGGCCTCCCGCTGTGTATAGATGGCTATGTGAGGCCTCCTGCTGTGTATGGATAACTACGTGCGGCCTCCTGCTGTGTATAGATGGCTACGTGCGGCCTCCTGCTGGGTATAGATGGCTACGTGCAGCCTCCCGCTGTGTATAGATGGCTACGTGCGGCCTCCTGCTGCGTATAGATGGCTACGTGCGGCCTCCTGCTGTGTATAGATGGCTACGTGCGGCCTCCTGCTGTGTATAGATGGCTACGTGCAGCCTCCTGCTGTGTATAGATGGCACCGTGCGGCCTCCTGCTGTGCATAGATGGCTGCGTGCGGCCTCCTGCTGTGTATAGATGGCGCCGTGCGGCCTCCTTCTGTGTATAGATGGCACCGCGTGCCCTCATGCTGTATATAGATGGCTACGTGTGGACTCCTGCTGCGTATAGATGGCTACGTGCGGCCTCCTTCTGTGTATAGATGACACCGTGCGGCCTCCTGCTGGGTGTAGATGGCTATGTGCGGCCTTCTGCTGGGTATAGATGGCTATGTGATGCCTCCCGCTGTGTATAGATGGCTACGTGCGGCCTCCTGCTGTGTGTAGATGTCTATGTGCGGCCTCCTGCTGGGTATAGATGGCTACGGGCTGTTAGAACTCTCCTGTTAGGTTTTTTCTATTTTGCTTGTCACATGACCTTTTTGCGTATTTAATCCTGCTCGGACCTTCTGGACATGCTGGACTTCATTGTAATTTCTACTCTTAAGCTTGCCAGGTGCTTTGTAACCTTTCTCAGTGAGTTTAGCTAGGTCTTTTGACCTTTATGTTCTATGCTGTGTGTTTGTCTTTTTACTGCTACAATTTCTGCTAGGAGGTGTCCATCTTTCTCCCAGTCCCTAGTTCTTGTAGGGATCCCTCCCTCACATCTATACGTCTTTGTTCAGACTAGCTGAGGACTTTAGCGGGTCTGATCGCAGGATCAGGTTCCCCGTTACATCGTAGGGATCTAGCTTAGTTCTATTGTAGGGACAGATCTTCTGTCTTTCCTTAGTGCTTGTAGCCTATAATAACTGTAAGTCCAGCCCAAAAATATCCCTAAGGAAAGACCTCCAGTTTCCATCATGGTGTTGGTTCAGGATTTGGCTCAACGCCTGCAGGGACTCTCTCTGGAGGTGGCCGAGCTCCAGCAACACATGAGTAGCTGTTCTGGAGCGCATTTTGTGGAGCCAAAGGTACGATTGCCTGATTTATTTTTTGGTGAACAACAAGATTTTTTTTCCTTTAAAAATGCTTGTTTATTGTATTTTCGTTTGAGACCCAGATCCTCTGGTGATGAATCACAGCGCATAGGGTCCATAATGTCACTTTTGCGCAAAGAACTTCAGGGATGGGCCTTTTCTCTCCAACCTAGTGATCCGTGCTTTAGATCAGTGGATAGTTTTTTTTCTGCTTTGGGGTTGTTGTATGACGATCCTGATCGTGTCTCATCAGCTGAGACGGAATTGAGACTTTTGAGACAGGGATCAGGTAATGTGGAAAATTATTATACTCACTTCCATCGGTGGTCTGCTCAGGTGGGGTGGAACGATTCAGCTCTGAAAAGTTTGTTTCTTGCTGGGCTAGGTGAAAGGGTTAAGGATCTGCTTATTGTTTATCCTACACCTGGAAACTTGCAGGAGGCAATGCAATTAGCTATACGGGTGGACAGGAGACTGCGTACAAGGGTAAATGAGAGTAAATCCTTTGCCATGTCAGCTCCTAGTCTTGAGAGGGTCTGTACTGACATTGGAGAGCCGATGGAGATTGGGGCGATGTCACCCCGCTCTCAGGAAAAAGACCGCAGGTTTTCTGAAGGTTTGTGCTTTTATTGCGGAAAATCTGACCATTTCATTAAGAACTGTGTGCTTCGCATGAACAAAGAAAAAAAAAAATGGTCAGTTACTCCCGTATAGCCTGTTTAAACACTAAGGGGGTATTTCTTTCTGCTACTACTGCAGCTCAGGAAGAATTAATTGAATTTCGGGTATTTGTGGATTGTGGTTCTACTCTGAATGTGATTGATGGGGGATTCTTGGAAAAACTTAAATTAAAACCCAAACCTTTGTCATCCCCTATTGCCGTGGTTTCCGTCGATGGCTCTCCCTTGAAATGTGTTACTCACAAGGTTTATGAATTTCCCCTCACTATTAATGGTATTCACCAAGAAAATTTGGAATTGGTAGTATTAAATAATTTGCATTCTCCAGTAATTTTGGGGTTACCCTGGTTAAAATTGCGCAATCCTGTACTGGATTGGTCTACTAATGAAATTAAGTCCTGGAGCCCTAAGTGTTATGACAAGTGTTGTAACGGGCGCATTGCTGCTGTGGATAAAGGGGAATTACCTGTGCCTATTCAGGATTTTTGGAAAGTTTTTTCTGAGGAGGAGTCGCAAATTTTGCCTCCCCATAGAGACTACGATTGTACCATTGAATTTGTCCCTGGAGCGACTCTTCCTAAAAGTCGTTTATTTAATCTTACTATTCCTGAGAGAAAGGCTTTGGAGGAATACATACAGACGAGCTTGGCCGCCGGTTATATCAGACCCTCTAAGTCACCTGTGGCTGTTGGAATTTTTTTTGTTAAAAAAAAGGACGGCGGTTAACGTCCTTGTCTGGACTTTCGTGAGATTAATAAAATTACTGTACGTAATCCCTACCCACTGCCATTGATTCCTGATTTGTTTAACCAGTTAGTGGGGGCCAAGTGGTTTTCTAAAATTGATCTCTGGGGGGCATAGAATTTGTTGCGCATGAAGGAGTGTGATGAATGGAAGACTGCTTTTGACACTCCTGTGGGTCATTTTGAGAATCTGGTTATGCCTTTTGATCTTACCAATGCACCAGCATTTTTTCAGAATCTTATTAATGACATCCTTAGACCTTTGATCGTCAAAAATGTGGTTGTGTATTTGGATGACATTTTGATTTATTTGCCTGATCTGGAGTCTCATTGACGGAGTGTACGTGAAGTATTACAGTTATTAATTGACAATTCGCTTTTTGCTAAGCTAGAGAAATATGAGTTCGCTGTACAGAGAATTAGTTTTTTGGGCTACATTATCTCCAGCGAGGGCTTTGAGATCGACCCGGTGAAAGTTCAAGCTGTGCAGGATTGGCCTAGGCCTATTGGTTTGAAATCGATACAGAGGTTTTTGGGATTCGCCAATTACTACAGAAAATTCATTAAAACATTTTCTATTATTGTTAAACCACTGACCGATCTCACCAGGAAAGGTGCAAATACGGTTCAGTGGACTTCTGAGGCCATTGAAGAGTTTGTGTTTCGAAAGGAGACGTTTAGCTCTGCCCCCATCCTTATGCAGCCTGATGTGAATAAGCCGTTTTTGGTTGAGGTTGATGCTTCTTCTGTGGATGTCGGTGCGGTGTTGTCTCAGAAAAACAAGGATGGAGTACATCCCTGTGCCTTTTTTTCAAAAAAAATTTCTGAGACTGAACTTAATAACGATACTGGTAATCGGGAATTGCTGGCTATTAAACTCGCATTTGAACACTGGCGTCATCTCTTGGAAAGTGCTGAATTTCCCATTCAGGTTTTCACTGATCATAAAAATCTGATCTATCTTGATGCTGCCAAGCGCTTGAATGCCAGTCAGGCTAGGTGGGCACTTTTTTTTCGCGGTTTAATTTTTCCGTTACTTACATCCCGGGTACCAAGAATGTTAAAGCTGATGCGTTGTCTCGCAGCTTTTCTCCCATGGTCGGTGCTGAGGAGGAGGAGAGCATTTTACAAGAAGGTGTTGTGATTGTTGCATTGCACTCCGTTTTGGAAGATGAGATTCTTAAAGCACAGGAGAATGCCCCATCTAACACTCCCCATGGGAGGTTGTTTGTGCCTAGGACCTTTAGGAGAGATTTGTTTGTTGAGTGTCATGAGTCTCGGTTGGCAGGTCTTCCAGGAATTTCTGCGACCAAGAGACTTGTGGGTCGCAGTTTTTGGTGGCCTGGATGGCAGAAGGAAGTCATTATGTGGGTGAGTCAATGTACTGTGTGTGCTAGATCTAAGTCTTCTCATACTCCTGCTGCGGGGTTGCTTTGCCCTCTGGAGGTTCCTAGTGCACCTTGGACACATCTGGCAATGGACTTTATTACTGACCTTCCCTCCTCTGAGGGTTTCACGGTCATCTGGGTGGTCGTGGACCGTTTTAGCAAGATGTGTCACTTGGTTTCCTTCATCAAACTGCCCTGCGCTAAGACACTCGCTAAGGCCTTTGTCAAGGAAATTGTCAGACTCCATGGTGTTCCTACTGACATTGTTTCTGATAGGGGACCTCAGTTCATGGCTCGTTTTTAGCGTGCCTTTTGTGACTGGTTGGGAGTTCATTTGTCGTTTTCATCTGGATATCATCCTGAGTCTAATGGCCAGACAGAAAGGAAGAATCAGGATGTTGAGCAGTTCTTGCGTTGTTTTGTGGCAGACAATCAAGAGGGGTGGTCTGAGTTTCTGCCCCTTGCTGAATTTGCTCTTAACAACCATACATCCTCTTCTGCTGGGTGTTCACCTTTTTTTTGTTGTTCTGGGAGACATCTGTCTTTTGGGTCATTCTCCAAATTGGTATCGGCTGCGCCTGAGGAGGAGAGTTTTTCCGGTGATTTGGAGAGAGTTTGGATGGATGTGCGTGGTAATCTTCAGGAGGCTAACAAAAAATCTAAGAGGTACTTTGACAGGAAATGTCGAGAGGTTTTGTTTATGGTTGGTGACATGGTTTGGTTGTCCTCTAAGAATTTGCGGTTGAGGATTCCTTCTAAAAAATTGGGTCCCAAGTTTGTAGGGCCCTTTAAGGTGCTTCAGGTAGTTAACCAGTCTGCTGTTAGGTTGGAGGTTCCTACCTCCTGGAAGATTAATCCGGTGTTTCATGTTTCTCTATTGAAAAAAGCTAATGTATAAGATAGAGACGGGGGGAGTTTGCAGTATCTCGTCGCTTGGAAGGGTTTCGGTCCCGAGGATAACTCATGGGTGAGGGCGGATGATGTTTCTGCTTCCAGACTTGTCAGAGCGTTTCACAAGAGGATTCCGGATAAGCCTGGGCCTAGGGGATATGGAGGATCCTCTTTGAAGAGGGGGTACTGTTAGAACTCTCCTGTTAGGTTTCTTCTATTTTGCTGGTAACATGACCTTTTTGCCTATTTAATCCTGCTCGGCCCTTCCGGCCATGCTGGACTTCGTTGTAATTTCTACTCTTAAGCAAGCCAGGTGCTTTGTAACCTTTCTCAGTCAGTTTAGCTAGGTCTTTTGACCTTTATGTTCTATGTTGTGTGTTTGTATTTTTACTGCTACAATTTCTGCTAGGAGGTGTCCATCTTTCTCCCAGTCTCTAATTCTTGTAGGGATCCCTCCCTCACATCTATAGGTCTTTGTTCAGACTAGCTGAGGACTTTAGCAGGTCTGATCGCAGGATCAGGTTCCCCGTTAAATCGTAGGGATCTAGCTTAGTTCTATTGTAGGGACAGATCTCCTGTCTTTCCTTAGTGCTTGTAGCCTATCATAACACGTGCGGACTCCTGCTGGGTATAGATAGCTACTTGCGGCCTCCTGCTATGTATAGATGGCTACGTGCGGCCTCCTGCTGTGTATAGATGGCTACGAGCGGCCTCCTACTGTGTATAGATGGCTAAGTGCGGCCTCCTGCTGTGTATAGATGACACCGTGCGGCCTCCTGCTGGGTGTACATGGCTATGTGTGGCCTTCTGCTGGGTATAGATGGCTATGTGATGCCTCCCGCTGTGTATAGATGGCTATGTGCGGCTCCTGCTCTGTGTAGATAGCTATGTGCGGCCTCCTGCTGGGTATAGATGGCTACGTGCGGCCTCCCGCTGTGTATAGATGGCTATGTGCGGCCTCCTGCTGTGTATAGATGGCTATGAGCGGCCTCCTGCTGTGTATAGATGGCTACGTGCGGCCTCCTGCTTGGTATAGATGGCCACGTGCGGTCTCCTGCTGTGCATAGATGGCTACGTGCGGCCTCCCACTGTTTATAGATAGCTACGTGCGGCCTCCCGCTGTGTATAGATGGCACTGTGCGGCCTCCTGCTGTGTATAGATGGCTACGCGCGGCCTCACGCTGTGTATAGATGCCACCGTGCAGCCTCCCGCTGTGTATAGATGGCTACATGTGCTCAATATTAAGTCATACAATTAATGTAAGGCTATGTGCCCAAAATGCAGAAATGCTCCGGACTTTTTTGGAGCGTTTCTGCATCTCCCTGGCAGAAAAAACGTATGTGGACTATGCATGCGGATTGTACATGCGGATTATACATGTGGATTGTACATATGTTTTTCCTGCCAGGGACATGCGGATGTGAAGCGTTTTTCTCATGCATTTCCGCATGCGGGTTGACAAGCGCTTTCCAAGCGATTTTAGCATCATTTGGAAAAGTACTTGACAACTTGGTCACACTATATAAATCCATGCAACCGGCATGGATTTATATAGTGTGACCGTAAAAGAATGGTAAAAAATAAAAAATAAATATATACTTATCTTCTGATGGCCTGCCGACGTCAGCGGTCACGTGACCCGTCACATGACTAAATGACGTCACCACAGGTCCTTTAGTCTTCCGCGAGCTGCCTGCAAGCCAGGACGCATCGGATAAAAACACTGGGGGCCATCAGAAGGTATAATATTTATTTTTTATTTTATTCTTTTTTTTAAAGGTTCTATGATACCCGGGTCCGGAGGAGAGTCTCCTCTTCTCCAGACCCGGGTACCATCCGAACATTGAAACACATGGAATCTGCATGTACAGATGCAGTGATGCGGAATCCATGCGTTCTAATGCAAGTCAATGGCTGCGAAAATGCTGCGATTCCGCAAAATAATTGGTAATGCTGTGGATTTTTCCGCAATGATAATCCGCAGCGGAAATTTCCGCAGCATGCGCACAACACATGCGGATTATCATTGGGGAACATGGCAGACCTTCTACCAAGCGTTTTTAAGCGTTTCTGCAGTGGAATTGCCGCTGCGGAAACGCTTAAAAAATGCATAGTGGGCACACAGCCTAAAAAAAAATATTATAATTAATATAATAATATTGTTCCAAATTAATTTCACGTGAACTATCACATGATCTATCACAGGGGAACATGTGACATGTGATACATCAGGAGTGTGTGTGTGGGAGTCAGAGATGCTTCCAGAGGTCTTCCCCATGCTGTTCCCATGTCTTTTCAGCACTGTATGCATGTGTCTGATGATGTGTCTCGCACCACATGGCCAGATAAGGTTGCAAGTAGTGTTGAGCCACCCCCGTAGTGTTCGAGTTCGGTTCGGTTCGTCGAACACCCGTATGTTTGCCCATTTGTTCGTCGAACTGTTCGTCGAACACCGTCAAACACCATTAAAACCAATGGCAGGCAAACAAAAACACATAGAAATGCATAGAAAACACATAGAAAAGACTTCAAAGGTGTCCAAAAGCTGACAAACTGCTCAGAAGACACAACTAATACATGTAAAAGTGACAAGTCGTTGAGCTGCGGGATGCGAACGGCGGAAGTGAGCACACAGCGACCGTGCCCTCTGCAGAAGGCCATCTAGTCAAGGATTTTGGGCTAAAAATTGCCAGGTTCAACCAGGTTCAACACGTGAGCCATACAAGGCACGTGTGTGACATTGCCCCGGCGAAGGGCTGCACCCAGGTTTGCAGCATTGTCGCACACGGCCTTCCCTGGTTGCAGGTCCAGTGGAGACAACCATTCATGAAACTGGGTCTCCAGAGCTGACCACAACTTCTCAGCTGTGTGACTCACATTTCCCAGACATTTCAAAGTAAAAACCGCCTGATGACGTTGAGCCCTACTGCCAGCATAGTAAGGAGGTGTGCAGGATCCCTTCTGCGCAGTTAGAAAGCTTGAGGCATGACCAGACAGGCTTTGGGTACAGGTGGAGGACCGAGAGTAGGTTGAGGAGGCAGAAGCAGTGGAGGAACTTTGACATAAAGAGGATTGACGCACAACTCGTGTGGACGGCAAGACTTGGACAGCAGCCCCTTGTCCTGCTGTCACCATAGATACCTAGTGCCCAGTCAGCGACATGTAACGCCCCTGTCCATGCCTACTCGTCCAAGTGTCTGTGGTGAAATGCACCCTGTCACACATAGTTTCTCAAAGAAGCGGTGATGTTGTGTGCGACATGCTGGTGGAGCGCAGGCACACCTTTCTTTGAGAAGTAGTGCCGACTGGGCATCTGGTACTGGGGCACTGCGACGGACATAAGGTCTCGAAAATCCTCTGTTTCCACCAGGCGGAAAGGCAGCATTTCTGTAGCCAAGAGCTTGCAGATTGTGAAATTCAACCTCTTAGCTTTCTCATGGCTAGGATAAAATGGTCTTTTACTTGTCCACATCTGAGGGACCGAGGGCTGGCTATTGTGCTTAGACGGGGTTGATAAGGGTGTCCCCGGCAAACTGCCGGTATGTGAGGAAGATGCAGGCCGACATGTTAGGTTGCCTTGATCCAAAGGTGGTGCTATCGATGTCGGACAGCGCTCAACACTAGAGATGAGCGTTGTTCTACTCGAACTGTTCGCCAATCTCAAATTTGAGCTGTTTTGGGCGGTGTTCGAGCCGTTCGGCGAACACGAACAATTTGAGAAAAATTCGGCTGTTCGAGGTTATGTTCGATAACTGTTCGTGCACCAAAATCATAACTGGATTTTTTCTCAGTAATGATGAAAATTAATGTTAATACGCAGTTTGAGTGTACAGCGGGGTGGGGGGAGGGGCAGGGGATGGATCTCTGCAGGAACAATGAAGATCTCCATTTTTTTTTCTCTTTCCCGCATTTACAGTGGGGAAGTGCAATCTGTCAGCCTATCAGCAGCGCACACACGGAGCGAAGTGCTTTTTTTCACACAAGCAAGGGCATGTGTCATTGGCAGTGTATGTCACATGTCCTTGCCCTATAAGACCAAGCCATTTTCCCCGTCGCCACCATTTTCTCACTGCTGCAGCTGCGTGTTAGACGGCACCGCTGTTGCTGTGTGCGCTATACCTTGTTAATTTCAAGCCAATTTTCGCACAAATATACAGATAGCTTGGCAGTAGGGAATAGTTGTGATTGCAGTCCTTTTAAGGACTAGGTTACAGCATTTCCTACGACTTTTATCAGGGAGGTCTGTGCTCTTAAATAGATAGGTTGTGGGAGTAAAGACTAATTGTAATTGGAGTCCTTTTCAGGACTAGGTTACATGAGTTCCTATCAGTTTTTGCCAGGCAGGTCTGTGCCAGTGCTGTGCAAGTTTTTTTCACAGCATTTGGCTGAATCTAGCAAAGCTAATCCTTTTTGGCCTATTGCAAAGTGTGTTAGTTAGTGGAGTAGCCTATGTGTGTTGCAAGATATGCCACCTGTGTATAGAATACCAATTTTTTTACTGCACCTAGTGAAGTAAAATTTTTGGGCATAGCATCATTCTATTAGTCCATCTATACTGACCTCCATCAGGTTGCAAATTAAAACTAATTCTTATCTGCATCTACAGTACCTCTGAAAAAATATTTGGGCTTCTAGCAGTGTGTGGGACTTGTTCTATTAGTCCATCTATACTGACCTCCATCAGGTTGCAAACTGAATATATTTTTTTCTGCATCTACCTCTGAAAAAATATTTGGCCTTCTAGTAGTGTGTCGGACTTTCTCTATTAGTCCATCTATACTGACCTCCATCAGGTTGCAAACTGAATATAATTTTTTTCTGCATCTAGCTCTGAAAAAATATTTGGCCTTCTAGTAGTGTGTCGGACTTTCTCTATTAGTCCATCTATACTGACCTCCATCAGGTTGCAAATTAAAAATAATTTTTATCTGCATCTACAGTACCTCTGAAAAAATATTTGGGCTTCTAGCAGTGTGTGGGACTTGTTCTATTAGTCCATCTATACTGACCTCCATCAGGTTGCAAACTGAATATAGTTTTTTCTGCATCGACCTCTGAAAAAATATTGGGCTTCTAGCTGTGTGTGGGTCTTGTTCTATTAATCCATCTATACTGACCTCCATCAGGTTGCAAACTGAATATATTTTTTTCTGCATCTACCTCTGAAAAAATATTTGGCCTTCTAGTAGTGTGTCGGACTTTCTCTATTAGTCCATCTATACTGACCTCCATCAGGTTGCAAATTAAAACTAATTTTTATCTGCATCTACAGTACCTCTGAAAAAATATTTGGGCTTCTAGCAGTGTGTGGGACTTGTTCTATTAGTCCATCTATACTGACTTCCATCAGGTTGCAAACTGAATATATTTTTTTCTGCATCTACCTCTGAAAAAATATTTGGCCTTCTAGTAGTGTGTGGGACTTTCTCTATTAGTCCATCTATACTGACCTCCATCAGGTTGCAAACTGAATATAATTTTTTTCTGCATCTAGCTCTGAAAAAATATTTGGCCTTCTAGTAGTGTGTCGGACTTTCTCTATTAGTCCATCTATACTGACCTCCATCAGGTTGCAAATTAAAAATAATTTTTATCTGCATCTACAGTACCTCTGAAAAAATATTTGGGCTTCTAGCAGTGTGTGGGACTTGTTCTATTAGTCCATCTATACTGACCTCCATCAGGTTGCAAACTGAATATAGTTTTTTCTGCATCTACCTCTGAAAAAATATTGGGCTTCTAGCTGTGTGTGGGTCTTGTTCTATTAATCCATCTATACTGACCTCCATCAGGTTGCAAACTGAATATATTTTTTTCTGCATCTACCTCTGAAAAAATATTTGGCCTTCTAGTAGTGTGTCGGACTTTCTCTCTTAGTCCATCTATACTGACCTCCATCAGGTTGCAAACTGAATATATTTTTTTCTGCATCTACCTCTGAAAAAATATTGGGCTTCTAGCTGTGTGTGGGTCTTGTTCTATTAATCCATCTATACTGACCTCCATCAGGTTGCAATCTGAATATAATTTTTTCTGCATCTACCTCTGAAAAAATATTTGGCATTCTAGTAGTGTGTCGGACTTTCTCTATTAGTCCATCTATACTGACCTCCATCAGGTTGCAAACTGAATATATTTTTTTCTGCATCTACCTCTGAAAAAATATTTGGCCTTCTAGTAGTGTGTGGGACTTTCTCTATTAGTCCATCTATACTGACCTCCATCAGGTTGCAAACTGAATATAATTTTTTTCTGCATCTAGCTCTGAAAAAATATTTGGCCTTCTAGTAGTGTGTCGGACTTTCTCTATTAGTCCATCTATACTGACCTCCATCAGGTTGCAAATTAAAAATAATTTTTATCTGCATCTACAGTACCTCTGAAAAAATATTTGGGCTTCTAGCAGTGTGTGGGACTTGTTCTATTAGTCCATCTATACTGACCTCCATCAGGTTGCAAACTGAATATAGTTTTTTCTGCATCTACCTCTGAAAAAATATTGGGCTTCTAGCTGTGTGTGGGTCTTGTTCTATTAATCCATCTATACTGACCTCCATCAGGTTGCAAACTGAATATATTTTTTTCTGCATCTACCTCTGAAAAAATATTTGGCCTTCTAATAGTGTGTCGGACTTTCTCTGTTAGTCCATCTATACTGACCTCCATCAGGTTGCAAACTGAATATAATTTTTTTCTGCATCTGGCTCTGAAAAAATATTTGGTCTTCTAGTAGTGTGTCAGACTTTCTCTATTAGTCCATCTATACTGACCTCCATCAGGTTGCAAATTAAAAATAATTTTTATCTGCATCTACAGTACCTCTGAAAAAATATATGGGCTTCTAGCAGTGTGTGGGACTTGTTCTATTAGTCCATCTATACTGACCTCCATCAGGTTGCAAACTGAATATAGTTTTTTCTGCACCTACCTCTGAAAAAATATTGGGCTTCTAGCTGTGTGTGGGTCTTGTTCTATTAATCCATCTATACTGACCTCCATCAGGTTCCAAACTGAATATATTTTTTTCTGCATCTACCTCTGAAAAAATATTTGGCCTTCTAGTAGTGTGTCGGACTTTCTCTATTAGTCCATCTATACTGACCTCCATCAGGTTGCAAACTGAATATATTTTTTTCTGCATCTACCTCTGAAAAAATATTGGGCTTCTAGCTGTGTGTGGGTCTTGTTCTATTAATCCATCTATACTGACCTCCATCAGGCTGCAAACTGAATATATTTTTTTCTGCATCTACCTCTGAAAAAATATTTGGCCTTCTAGTAGTGTGTCGGACTTTCTCTATTAGTCCATCTATACTGACCTCCATCAGGTTGCAAACTGAATATATTTTTTTCTGCATCTACCTCTGAAAAAATATTGGGCTTCTAGCTGTGTGTGGGTCTTGTTCTATTAATCCATCTATACTGACCTCCATCAGGTTGCAAACTGAATATATTTTTTTCTGCATCTACCTCTGAAAAAATATTTGGGCTTCTAGTAGTGTGTCAGACTTTCTCTATTAGTCCATCTATACTGACCTCCATCAGGTTGCAAATTAAAACTAATATTTATCTGCATCTACAGTACCTCTGAAAAAATATTTGGGCTTCTAGCAGTGTGTGGGACTTGTTCTATTAGTCCATCTATACTGACCTCCATCAGGTTGCAAACTGAATATAGTTTTTTCTGCATCTACCTCTGAAAAAATATTGGGCTTCTAGCTGTGTGTGGGTCTTGTTCTATTAATCCATCTATACTGACCTCCATCAGGTTGCAAACTGAATATAATTTTTTTCTGCATCTACCTCTGAAAAAATATTTGGCCTTCTAGTAGTGTGTCGGACTTTCTCTATTAGTCCATCTATACTGACCTCCATCAGGTTGCAAACTGAATATATTTTTTTCTGCATCTACCTCTGAAAAAATATTGGGCTTCTAGCTGTGTGTGGGTCTTGTTCTATTAATCCATCTATACTGACCTCCATCAGGTTGCAAACTGAATTTATTTTTTTCTGCATCTACCTCTGAAAAAATATTTGGCCTTCTAGTAGTGTGTCGGACTTTCTCTATTAGTCCATCTATACTGACCTCCATCAGGTTGCAAATTAAAACTAATTTTTATCTGCATCTACAGTACCTCTGAAAAAATATTTGGGCTTCTAGCAGTGTGTGGGACTTGTTCTATTAGTCCATCTATACTGACCTCCATCAGGTTGCAAACTGAATATAGTTTTTTCTGCATCTACCTCTGAAAAAATATTGGGCTTCTAGCTGTGTGTGGGTCTTGTTCTATTAATCCATCTATACTGACCTCCATCAGGTTGCAAACTGAATATATTTTTTTCTGCATCTACCTCTGAAAAAATATTTGGCCTTCTAGTAGTGTGTCGGACTTTCTCTATTAGTCCATCTATACTGACCTCCATCAGGTTGCAAATTAAAACTAATTTTTATCTGCATCTACAGTACCTCTGAAAAAATATTTGGGCTTCTAGCTGTGTGTGGGACTTGTTGTATTAGTCCATCTATACTGACCTCCATCAGGTTGCAAATTCAAAATAATTTTTTTCTGCATCTAACCCAGCCAATAGTTTTGGCCTAATACCACAGTTTGGCCACTCAGCTCTGCTCGGTTACCATCCATTGTTTTTTTGTGCAAACAACTCTAGAGTTGTGAATTAGTTAACCACCAAAATGAGTGGAAAAAGGCCTGCTGCTGGTGGAAAGGGGAATAGGCTTGTTGGGAAGGGGAAAAAAGGTTGTGTCCGTGGGGTAGGTGTTAAAGCAACAGTAACATCTGCAGTAGAAAGACCATCTTCCAGCCAAACTAAAATGTCTACTTCTTTTAGCGGACAATGTGATAAGATCCCTTTCTTACGGCCACGCCAATCGCTACAAATTCCAGATGAGGTACAAAAACAGCAGGTGCTTCAACGGATATCAAGTGCTCCTTTAAGTGGGCTCTCCTCCACATCAACTTCAACATCACAAATACTCCAGTCCTCAAAGGTGTCACCCAAATCGCACTTGCTTCCTCACAACTCCCAAATCTCCAGCTGCCCGTCTGAGTATGAGGTAGAACAGATGGTTGAGTCTGCAGAGCTGTTTACTCATACTATAGCCTGGGAATCAGAGGTCGACTCCAGCGCTTCTGTGAATCCAGACGAGGAAATGATCTGCACTGATGCCCAGAATCTTTATGAGTCGGATCCAGGACCAGACGCAGAAGGTTCTGACCATAATGTAGACCCTCATTCCCAAACTGTAACTCCTGTTGGTGGAGACAATGAGGAAGACGATGATAAGACTCAAATACCTGATTGGAGCGACAACTTTAGTTTTTTGTCAGGGCAGGAACAGGTTGGCTCTGAGGACGACGGGTGTGATAACGCACAGGGTGATGATGATGAGGTCGGAGATCCCACTTACTGTCAACCCACAGTCAGCCAAGAGATGAGGTCAGCAGAGGAGGTGGAGGAAGATGCTAGTGACGACGAGGTCAGGTTGCGCCTTCCTGGACAGAGACGTAGTACTGGAAGCACGTCAACAACTGCATCCTCAAACACAACTCTGCCTCTCACCACAAGTCGTGGTGGCTCTTCAGGTCGCATGGGTGCTAAGCCTTGCATAGCCTGGGCATTTTTTCAGATCGATAAAGATGACCCAACTCGTGTTATCTGTAACATTTGTCAGCAAAAGCTAAGTAGAGGCCAAAAAATACATAGTTTGAGTACTTCATGCATGAACCGGCACATGGACATGAAGCATAAGTTGCAGTGGGAAGCTCAGTGTGCTACAATGCGGCCTAGCCGGCCGGGCCAACCACCGTCTGCCATATCTTGTGCATATGCGGCCTCTTCATCCTCTGTGACTGGGGGGACAGCAGTCACACCTGTTTTGGGGCGCAGACCTGCCACCTCTTTACCCGCAACAGCCAGCGTGATTGGCAGGTCATCATTTTCTTTGGAGGTGGTAACACCAGCTGGTGTTGAGCGCTGTCCGACATCGATAGCACCACCTTTGGATGAAGGCAACCTAACATGTCCGCCTGCATCTTCCTCACAGACTGGCAGTTTGCCGGGGACACCCTTATCAACCCCGTCTAAGCACAATAGCCAGCCCTCGGTCCCTCAGATGTGGACAAGTAAAAGACCATTTCCTCCTAGCCATGAGAAAGCTAAGAGGTTGAATTTCACCATCTGCAAGCTCTTGGCTACAGAAATGCTGCCTTTCCGCCTGGTGGACACAGAGGATTTTCGAGACCTTATGTCCGTCGCAGTGCCCCAGTACCAGATGCCCAGTCGGCACTACTTCTCAAAGAAAGGTGTGCCTGCGCTCCACCAGCATGTCGCACACAACATCACCACTTCTTTGAGAAACTCTGTGTGTGACAGGGTGCATTTCACCACAGACACTTGGACGAGTAGGCATGGACAGGGGCGTTACATGTCGCTGACTGGGCACTGGGTAACTATGGTGACAGCAGGACAAGGGGCTGCTGTCCAAGTCTTGCCGTCCCCACGAGTTGTGCGTCAATCCTCTTTATGTCAAAGTTCCTCCACTGCTTCTCCCCCCTCAACCTCCTCTCGGTCTTCAACCTGCACCCAAAGCCTGTCTGGTCATGCCACAAGCTTTCTAACTACGCAGAAGGGATCCTGCACACCTCCTTACTATGCTGGCAGTAGGGCTCAACGTCATCAGGCGGTTTTTACATTGAAATGTCTGGGAAATGTGAGTCACACAGCTGAGGAGTTGTGGTCAGCTCTGGAGAACCAATTTCATGAATGGTTGTCTCCACTGGACGTGAAACCAGGGAAGGCCGTGTGCGACAATGCTGCAAACCTGGGTGCGGCCCTTCGCTGGGGCAATGTCACACACGTGCCTTGTATGGCTCACGTGTTGAACCTGGTTGTCCAGCAATTTTTAGCCCACTATCCCAGGCTAGATGGCCTTCTGCAGAGGGCATGGTCGCTGTGTGCTCACTTCCGCCGTTCGCATCCCGCAGCTCAGCGACTTACATCTCTACAGAAGTCATTGGGCCTGCCACTTCACCGGCTAAAATGCGATGTGCCTACCCGGTGGAATTCAACTCTGCACATGTTGCAGCGACTGTGGCAGCACCGACAAGCCCTGGTGCAATACGTTCTGACGTATAGCCTGGGCCAACGAGATTCAGAGGTGGGGCAAATCACGCTGGAGGAGTGGTCTCAGATCAGGGACCTATGCACCCTTCTGCACAGTTTTGAAATGGCGACGAAGATGTTTAGTGCTGACGATGCCATTATCAGCATGACTATTCCGGTGATTTACATGCTGGAGCACATGTTAAACAGAATTCGGAGTCAGGTGGTGGCACAAGAGGAGGTGGAGGAAGTAGAGGAGGAGGAGTTGTATGCGGAAGGGCTAACATCTGCAAGGTCCAGAAGGTCGGCAGCACCAAGGCGGCAGGCATGTGAGGGTGGGGGAGATGGTTTTACCAGGGCGCATGGTAGCAGCCAAACAAGTGAGGAAGGTGCAGGAGCCCAGGAAGAAGTGGAGGACGAACTGATGGAAGACTCATCAGATGAGGGAGACCTTGATCACATTTCTGTTGTGCGAGGTTGGGGGGAGAGGACAGAGGAAGGAAGCATGATTGTTACCTCGCCACCAACACAACAGGGACTTGGTGCTCCTGGATGCGCAACACACATGAGTGCCTTCTTGCTGAACTACCTGCAACATGACCCTCGAATTGTGAGAATTAGAAATAATCCTGACTACTGGGTTGCCACACTGTTAGATCCCCGGTACAAAAGTAAATTTGCAGAAATTATTCCTGCCATAGAAAGGGATGCACGCATGCAGGAGTATCAGCAGAGACTGTTGCAGAATCTTACATGTGCTTTTCCACAAAATACCAGTGGTGCACGTAGTGAATCTCACAGTTCCAACTTGCCAACCGTGGGACTGTCAAGTGTTCAGCACTCAAACCGTAACAGAACCACAGTATCTGCTGGTAACATCAATTTTGCGGAATCATTTCACCACTTTTTTAGCCCATCCTTTGCAAGGCCACAGGAGACAAGAAGTCTGACACATAGTCAACGCCTAGAGACGATGGTACAGGAGTATCTCCAAGTAAACATTGAAGCCACGACTGTGTCACTGGACCCTTGCTCTTTTTGGGCTTCCAATCTGGATAAATGGCCGGAGCTAGCCACTTACGCCTTGGAGATCTTGTCATGCCCCGCAGCCAGCGTTCTGTCTGAACGTGTGTTCAGCGCTGCTGGTGGTGTGCTGACAGATAAGCGCACGCGGCTCTCCACTGATAATGTAGACAGACTCACGTTCATAAAGATGAACAAATCATGGATCCGAAACGACTTTTCTACCCCTGTGTCATCCTGGGGAGAGTAAAAGCTTGATGATTGGTTAAAATCACCCTACCAAACGTTTTAAGCTTTCAAATTACTAATCATGTTTATCTGTATCTTGACTGGAAAATAATTTGGGCTTTGTAGCAGTGTGCAGCACTGGTCCTATTAGGCCATCTATAATAAGCTCCACCAGATTTAAAATTAAAAATAATTTTTAGCTGCATCTAGCCCGGTAAATAATTTTGGGGCTCCGAGATGCGCAAGACACATAAGTGCCTTCTTGCTGCACTACCCTCAGCATGACCCTCATATTGTCAGAATTCGAAGTAATCATGACTACTGGGTTGCCACACTCTTAGATCCCCCAAACTTTTCGATCAACCTTTTCATTTTAATAAAGACCAAAAAAATGGTCATTTTTGAAATTATAAGCATTAGCAGGTTGTTAGAAACTGAAATCAAACAGTTTTCAACTCAAAACTTTATTCTAGGTGATGTTACATTTTCACATAGGACCCCTTGTTCGAAAGGAGCTTCTGAACTCTCTCGTCCATTGAATTTGTCAGGTTTTGGATGGTTTCTGCTTCAATTGTTTTGCATGAGGACAGAATACCCTCCCAGAGCTGTTGCTTAGATGTGAACTGCCTCCCGCCATCATAGACACTCCTTTTAATGATGCTCCAAAGGTTCTGAATGGGGTAGAGGTCAGGGGAGCATGGGGGTCACACCATAAGTTTGTCCCCTTTTATGCCCATATCAGCCAGAGATGCAGATGTTTTATGTGCAGCATGAGATGGTGCATTATCATGCAGAAAAATGATCTTGCTGTGAAATACACGGTTCTTCTTCTTGAACCATGGCAGGAAGTGCTGTTTGAGAAAATCCACATACATTATGGAGTTCATCTTTAGCGCCTTCAGGGATCCTAAAGGGGCCGACAATCTCTCTCCCCATGATTCCAGCCCAAAACATTACTCCACCTCCTCCTTGTTGGCGCTCTAGCCGTGTTTGCGTGGGGTGTCCATCAACCAGCCATCCTCCACTCCATCCATCTGGACCATCGAGCGCTGCACGGCACTCATCCGTGAACAAAACAGTTTTGAAATCAGTCTTCATGTAATGTTTGGCCCACTGGAGCCGTTTCTGCTTGTGTGAAGTGGATAGAGGAGGTTGACAGGATGGCGTATGCACATCTGCAAACCTCTGAAGGACCCTGCATCTTGTTGTTCGGGGGACGTTGGAGGCACAAGCAACTTCAAAAACTTGTCTGCTGCTATGACAAGGCTTTTTTGCCGCTGCTCTTTCAACCTGACGTAATTGCCTGTAGGAAAGAGTCCTCAATTTGCCCTTATCAGCACGCACACGTGTGTGCTGTGAATCAGCTACATACTTCTTGATTGTCAAGACACTTCATCCTGATCATCGCACAATGTTGATTGTAGTCATGCCTTGACCTAAACACTCCACAATTTGTTGCTTCTCAGCAGCCGACACATCCTTTTTCTTTCCCATTTTGGCAGAAAATGTAGGCTGCTTAATAATGTGAGAGAGCCTTCTTAAGTAGTCTTGCCTTTCATTGGACACACCTGCCAAACTAATTAGCACAGGTGTCTGCAATTGCTTACAGTGATATAAAGAGCCCTGACACACATCACCATCAATGAGTTTAACTGACAAACAAACAAATTCTTCCCTTATCACTCCTAAACACTTTTTGCATAATAATTTGGAACGCGGTGTACATGTGCTTTTCCACAAAACACCAGCGGTTCACGTAGTGAATCTTACAGTTCTAACTTGCCAACCGTGGTCTGTATGGAATTGTTCAATAAAGGGCCCAAAATTAAGATAACATAGATGGGAGAGGTCTCTATGAATAGGAATTCCTAAGTATTTGATACCCTGTGAGGGCCAGGCAAAGGGAAAGTTGGACTGGATGGAATCCTATATGGATTTCGGGAGGGAGACATCGAGGGCCTCAGACTTCGCTGCATTGATTTTAAAGTTTGACCATGTAACAAAGTGATCTATTTCAGCCATAACAGCATGGATGGATATATGTGATTGAGTGATATATACTAGGACATCATCAGCAAATAGAGAGCACTTGTACTCGGTGCCTCCCACCTCAATCCACCTAATATTGGGGTTATGGCGAATTGATGAGAGCAGGTTCTCCGTCACTAGGATGTATAAGAGAGGGGACAGAGGACATCCCTGCCTTGTCCCATTGGTGATTGTGAAAGGTGATGAAAATGTTCTGACTCACCCCCTGGGCCTTGGGACACCCGGAGCCGGACCCTTTTTGGTGGATGCTGGTGGTTGTAGTCTTCGTGGTGGCGAACCGGTTCCGTGGCTCAGGGCGGTCAAACCAGTGGCGGAACTATTTATGTGGTTTTGATGTTTAAATGTCCGACTACGCCACCCGTGGATTGCGGTCAGAGTGAACCGCCGCTACAGGGCAGACCGCTGAGGCTGGTGTTGTGGGTGCAGCAGAGCGTAGCATAACTCCCCACGGGAGGAGTATAGCCTCAGGGCAGTGTATGCGGAGGATGGGGGTGATGGTGCAGGGCAGCAGCAGTAACGACACGGAGTCAGTGATGCAGTCCAGGGCCTTTACTCACAGTTCTTATTATCCAGACCACGTCTGCAGGTAACGGCTGCCCACGTCGTACTGTGCTCACCAGGTGAGGGGCTCAGACAACTCCCAGATAACTTTGGAGCACTTCATAGGACCCCCTTTGTGTGTCCTTTGTCTGGCCTTTCTTACCAACACTTCTGTCCGGCTGCCTCGGGCCTCCTCTTGGTAAACTTGGCGCCAGTTTCCCTGACCCTATGTGGTGCCTTCCTAGCGGGTGTAGCGAGGGGCTGCGCCACATAAAATGTCAGAGCCTCCGGTTTCTAGCTGAGGGTCGTTTCCTGCCTCCACTAGTTCGGGGACCGGTCTCCCCCTTTGGCCTGACCCCTCCACGCAGGTGGATTCGGGCGTGCGGTGGCGACTCGCCCGTCCGCACCCCTGGGATCCCTTCATTCCTCGTTCCTGGAGCCTTCTCCGCTCCTCTTCCTTCCTTCTCCCTCTTCCAGGCCTGGGCCTCTGTTACTAGGCCCGCCTCCGGAGCAGAGCTCATGCAGAGCCCCTGCTCCCTGCCACTTCTGCTCAGACTTCTCTGCACTGAACTAAGATGGTGCCCACTTTTTATACTCCCTTCTCAATGCACCCAGGAACTTCTTCCTCCCTGCTACTGCACTACAGGGTTCCCCTTCATCAGTGTTCCCTCCCCCCACTCCAGCCAGGGACAGGGACTGTCGTGCCCATCTCAGGGGCATATTGGTCGCCCTGCCCCACGGCAATGTGGTGTAATGCATGCAGGTGTCGGGTCCTGATCCACACTCCATCCTTACCTGAGAGTGAGATATCACACCTCTGGGTGAGGTGCAATACGTCTGTAGCAACCGAGCCCTCAGGGTGCTACAGTTCCATTTATCTTCAGCCTAGGTGACGTATTGCGATACAGGGCCGTGATTTTGGCTATAAAAGGGTCCCCTAGACCCCTACCCCAAGCTTTTTAAGAGAATCATATATGGCGTGCCAGGAGACTCTATGGAATGCTTTCTCAGCATCCAACGAGAGTATCTAATTACAAATTTTTAACTGCATCTAGCCCAGGAAATACTTTGTGCCTAGTAGCAGTGTCTGCTAGTCAGCGGATTATCCCGGCTGTTAAGCAAGCTACACCACCTGTAGTTTAGACACTTAATTTTTTCAAAGGAAATGCTTCGGGACCATGGGATACTCAGTGAAGAGCATCAGGAGGCACCCCAAGGCATAGGTGCTGGGACTGGCAGTAGGATGCCTTGCGGTGGACAGCCGAGCTCGATCCTTATAAAAGCTTTTTAACTGCAGCAGCTTTAGTGGACGCTACTGCAGCTGGAATTACGCGGCTGCTGGCATGAGACTTGCCCTCCAATAGATCCTTGTAAATGGATTTAAAGTGAATTCATTCAAATTAGAGAGACAATTTAAATTAAAAAGCTTAGAGCTGCCTCCACCACAGGGGGGCTCGCTTGACCCACCAGCGGACAGGCACCAGTATTGGGAGAGGGGGGCTGGCCATCAGGGTTCACCGCGGCTCTGGCACAAACCCGGCGACACGGAGGTGGCACAGGCAGGAGCGGACTGGCCGGGTCGGCTTCTCACTTTTTGGATTTTAGAAGGGCATGACATGCCTATATCTGTGTCTCCCCCTCCTTTTACTCCTCCACCTCTTTTATTTTCGCATGACTATATGTACTTGTCACTTTTCCATGTGTTAGTTGTGTCTTCTGAGCAGTTTGTCAGCTTTTGGACAACTTTGAAGGTGTTTTCTATGTGTTTCTATGTGTTTTTGTTTGCCTGCCATTGGTTTTAACGGTGTTCGAAGGTGTTCGACGAACAGTTCGGCGAACACACGGGTGTTCGACGAACCGAACCGAACTCGAACACTACAAGGGTGGCTCAACACTACTCAACACCAGCTGGTGTTACCACCTCCAAAGAAAATAATGACCTGCCAATCACGCTGGCTGTTGCGGGTAAAGAGGTGGCAGGTCTGCGCCCCAAAACAGGTGTGACTGCTGTCCCCCCAGTCACAGAGGATGAAGAGGCCGCGGATGCACAAGATATGGCAGACGGTGGTTGGCCCGGCCGGCTAGGCCGCATTGTAGCACACTGAGCTTCCCACTGCAACTTATGCTTCATGTCCATGTGCCGGTTCATGCATGAAGTACTCAAACTATGTATTTTTTGGCCTCAACTTAGCTTTTGCTGACAAATGTTACAGATAACACGAGTTGGGTCATCTTTATCGATCTGAAAAAATGCCCAGGCTATGCAAGGCTTAGCACCCATGCGACCTGAAGAGCCACCACGACTTGTGGTGAGAGGCAGAGTTGTGTTTGAGGATGCAGTTGTTGACGTGCTTCCAGTACTACGTCTCTGTCCAGGAAGGCGCAACCTGACCTCGTCGTCACTAGCATCTTCCTCCACCTCCTCTGCTGACCTCATCTCTTGGCTGACTGTGGGTTGACAGTAAGTGGGATCTCCGACCTCATCATCATCACCCTGTGCGTTATCACACCCGTCGTCCTCAGAGCCAACCTGTTCCTGCCCTGACAAAAAACTAAAGTTGTCGCTCCAATCAGGTATTTGAGTCATATCATCGTCTTCCTCATTGTCTCCACCAACAGGAGTTACAGTTTGGGAATGAGGGTCTACATTATGGTCAGAACCTTCTGCGTCTGGTCCTGGATCCGACTCATAAAGATTCTGGGCATCAGTGCAGATCATTTCCTCGTCTGGATTCACAGAAGCGCTGGAGTCGACCTCAGATTCCCAGGCTATAGTATGAGTAAACAGCTCTGCAGACTCAACCATCTGTTCTACCTCACACTCAGACGGGCAGCTGGAGATTTGGGAGCTGTGAGGAAGCAAGTGCGATTTGGGTGACACCTTTGAGGACTGGAGTATTTGTGATGTTGAAGTTGATGTGGAGGAGAGCCCACTTAAAGGAGCACTTGATATCCGTTGAAGCACATGCTGTTTTTGTGCCTCATCTGGAATTTGTAGCGATTGGCGTGGCCGTAAGAAAGGGATCTTATCACATTGTCCGCTAAAAGAAGTAGACATTTTAGTTTGGCTGGAAGATGGTCTTTCTTCTGCACCTACCCCACGGACACAACCTTTTTTCCCCTTCCCAACACGCCTATTCCCCTTTCCACCAGCAGCAGGCCTTTTTCCACTCATTTTGGTGGTTAACTAATTCACAACTCTGGAGTTGTTTGCACAAAAAAACAATGGATGGTAACCGAGCAGAGCTGAGTGGCCAAACTGTGGTATTAGGCCAAAACTATTGGCTGGGTTACATGCAGAAAAAAATTATTTTTAATTTGCAACCTGATGGAGGTCAGTATAGATGGACTAATAGACCAAGTCCCACACACCGCTAGAAGCCCAAATATTTTTTCAGAGCTAGATGCAGAAAATTTTTTTATTCAATTTGCAACCTGATGGAGGTCAGTATAGATGGACTAATAGACCAAGTCCCACACACTGCTAGAAGCCCAAATATTTTTTCAAAGCTAGATGCAGAAAAAAATTATTTTTAATTTGCAACCTGATGGAGGTCAGTATAGATGGACTGATAGACCAAGTCCCACACACTGCTAGAAGCCCAAATATTTTTTCAGAGCTAGATGCAGAAAAAAATTATTTTTAATTTGCAACCTGATGGAGGTCAGTATAGAGGGACTAATAGACCAAGTCCCACACACTGCTAGAAGCCCAAATATTTTTTCAGAGCTAGATGCAGAAAAAAATTATTTTTAATTTGCAACCTGATGGAGGTCAGTATAGATGGACTAATAGACCAAGTCCCACACACCGCTAGAAGCCCAAATATTTTTTCAGAGCTAGATGCAGAAAATTTTTTTATTCAATTTGCAACCTGATGGAGGTCAGTATAGATGGACTAATAGACCAAGTCCCACACACTGCTAGAAGCCCAAATATTTTTTCAGAGCTAGATGCAGAAAAAAATTATTTTTAATTTGCAACCTGATGGAGGTCAGTATAGATGGACTAATAGACCAAGTCGGACACACTGCTAGAAGCCCAAATATTTTTTCAGAGCTAGATGCAGAAAAAAATTATTTTTAATTTGCAACCTGATGGAGGTCAGTATAGATGGACTAATAGACCAAGTCCCACACACTGCTAGAAGCCCAAATATTTTTTCAGAGCTAGATGCAGAAAAAAATTATTTTTAATTTGCAACCTGATGGAGGTCAGTATAGATGGACTAATAGACCAAGTCCCACACACCGCTAGAAGCCCAAATATTTTTTCAGAGCTAGATGCAGAAAAATTTTTTATTCAATTTGCAACCTGATGGAGGTCAGTATAGATGGACTAATAGACCAAGTCCCACACACTGCTAGAAGCCCAAATATTTTTTCAGAGCTAGATGCAGAAAAAAATTATTTTTAATTTGCAACCTGATGGAGGTCAGTATAGATGGACTAATAGACCAAGTCCCACACACTGCTAGAAGCCCAAATATTTTTTCAGAGCTAGATGCAGAAAAAAATTATTTTTAATTTGCAACCTGATGGAGGTCAGTATAGATGGACTAATAGACCAAGTCCCACACACTGCTAGAAGCCCAAATATTTTTTCAGAGCTAGATGCAGAAAAAAATTATTTTTAATTTGCAACCTGATGGAGGTCAGTATAGATGGACTAATAGACCAAGTCCCACACACCGCTAGAAGCCCAAATATTTTTTCAGAGCTAGATGCAGAAAATTTTTTTATTCAATTTGCAACCTGATGGAGGTCAGTATAGATGGACTAATAGACCAAGTCCCACACACTGCTAGAAGCCCAAATATTTTTTCAGAGCTAGATGCAGAAAAAAATTATTTTTAATTTGCAACCTGATGGAGGTCAGTATAGATGGACTAATAGACCAAGTCCCACACACTGCTAGAAGCCCAAATATTTTTTCAGAGCTAGATGCAGAAAAAAATTATTTTTAATTTGCAACCTGATGGAGGTCAGTATAGATGGACTAATAGACCAAGTCCCACACACTGCTAGAAGCCCAAATATTTTTTCAGAGCTAGATGCAGAATAAAATTATTTTTAATTTGCAACCTGATGGAGGTCAGTATAGATGGACTAATAGACCAAGTCCCACACACTGCTAGAAGCCCAAATATTTTTTCAGAGCTAGATGCAGAAAAAAATTATTTTTAATTTGCAACCTGATGGAGGTCAGTATAGATGGACTAATAGACCAAGTCCCACACACCGCTAGAAGCCCAAATATTTTTTCAGAGCTAGATGCAGAAAAAAATTATTTTTAATTTGCAACCTGATGTAGGTCAGTATAGATGGACTAATAGACCAAGTCCCACACACTGCTAGAAGCCCAAATATTTTTTCAGAGCTAGATGCAGAAAAAAATTATTTTTAATTTGCAACCTGATGGAGGTCAGTATAGATGGACTAATAGACCAAGTCCCACACACCGCTAGAAGCCCAAATATTTTTTCAGAGCTAGATGCAGAAAAAAATTATTTTTAATTTGCAACCTGATGTAGGTCAGTATAGATGGACTAATAGACCAAGTCCCACACACTGCTAGAAGCCCAAATATTTTTTCAGAGCTAGATGCAGAAAAAAATTATTTTTATTTGCAACCTGATGGAGGTCAGTATAGATGGACTAATAGACCAAGTCCCACACACAGCTAGAAGCCCAAATATTTTTTCAGAGGTACTGTAGATGCAGATAAAAATTAGTTTTAATTTGCAACCTGATGGAGGTCAGTATAGATGGACTAATAGAGAAAGTCCGACACACTACTAGAAGGCCAAATATTTTTTCAGAGGTAGATGCAGAAAAAAATATATTCAGTTTGCAACCTGATGGAGGTCAGTATAGATGGATTAATAGAACAAGACCCACACACAGCTAGAAGCCCAATATTTTTTCAGAGGTAGATGCAGAATAAAATATATTCAGTTTGCAACCTGATGGAGGTCAGTATAGATGGACTAATAGAACAAGTCCCACACACAGCTAGAAGGCCAAATATTTTTTCAGAGGTAGATGCAGAAAAAAAATATATTCAGTTTGCAACCTGATGGAGGTCAGTATAGATGGACTAATAGAGAAAGTCCCACACACTGCTAGAAGGCCAAATATTTTTTCAGAGCTAGATGCAGATAAAAATTATTTTTAATTTGCAACCTGATGGAGGTCAGTATAGATGGACTAATAGAGAAAGTCCCACACACTGCTAGAAGACCTAATTTTTTTTCAGAGCTAGATGCAGAAAAAAATTATATTCAGTTTGCAACCTGATGGAGGTCAATATAGATGGACTAATAGAGAAAGTCCCACACACTGCTAGAAGGCCAAATATTTTTTCAGAGCTAGATGCAGAAAAAAATTATATTCAGTTTGCAACCTGATGGAGGTCTGTATAGATGGATTAATAGAACAAGTCCCACACACAGCTAGAAGCCCAATATTTTTTCAGAGGTAGATGCAGAAAAAAAATATATTCAGTTTGCAACCTGATGGAGGTCTGTACAGATGGATTAATAGAACAAGTCCCACACACAGCTAGAAGCCCAATATTTTTTCAGAGGTAGATGCAGAAAAAAATATATTCAGTTTGCAACCTGATGGAGATCAGTATAGATGGACTAATAGAGAAAGTCCCACACACTGCTAGAAGGCCAAATATTTTTTCAGAGCTAGATGCAGAAAAAAATTATATTCAGTTTGCAACCTGATGGAGGTCAGTATAGATGGACTAATACAACAAGTCCCACACAAAGCTAGAAGCCCAAATATTTTTTCAGAGGTAGATGCAGATAAAAATTATTTTTAATTTGCAACCTGATGGAGGTCAGTATAGATGGACTAAGAGAGAAAGTCCCACACACTGCTAGAAGGCCAAATATTTTTTCAGAGCTAGATGCAGATAAAAATTATTTTTAATTTGCAACCTGATGGAGGTCAGTATAGATGGACTAATAGAGAAAGTCCCACACACTGCTAGAAGGCCAAATATTTTTTCAGAGCTAGATGCAGAAAAAAATTATATTCAGTTTGCAACCTGATGGAGGTCAGTGTAGATGGACTGATAGAACAAGTCCCACACACTGCTAGAAGCCCAAATATTTTTTCAGAGCTAGATGCAGAAAAAAATTATATTCAGTTTGCAACCTGATGGAGGTCAGTATAGATGGACTAATAGAACAAGTCCCACACAAAGCTAGAAGCCCAAATTTTTTTTCAGAGGTAGATGCAGATAAAAATTATTTTTAATTTGCAACCTGATGGAGGTCATTATAGATGGACTAAGATAGAAAGTCCCACACACTGCTAGAAGGCCAAATATTTTTTCAGAGCTAGATGCAGATAAAAATTATTTTTAATTTGCAACCTGATGGAGGTCAGTATAGATGGACTAATAGAGAACGTCCCACACACTGCTAGAAGGCCAAATATTTTTTCAGAGCTAGATGCAGAAAAAAATTATATTCAGTTTGCAACCTGATGGAGGTCAGTATAGATGGACTAATAGAACAAGTCCCACACACAGCTAGAAGCCCAAATATTTTTTCAGAGGTAGATGCAGATAAAAATTATTTTTAATTTGCAACCTGATGGAGGTCAGTATAGATGGACTAATAGAGAAAGTCCCACACACTGCTAGAAGGCCAAATATTTTTTCAGAGCTAGATGCAGATAAAAATTATTTTTAATTTGCAACCTGATGGAGGTCAGTATAGATGGACTAATAGAGAAAGTCCCACACACTGCTAGAAGGCCAAATATTTTTTCAGAGCTAGATGCAGAAAAAAATTATATTCAGTTTGCAACCTGATGGAGGTCAGTATAGATGGACTAATATAACAAGTCCCACACACAGCTAGAAGCCCAAATATTTTTTCAGAGGTAGATGCAGATAAAAATTATTTTTAATTTGCAACCTGATGGAGGTCAGTATAGATGGACTAATAGAGAAAGTCCCACACACTGCTAGAAGGCCAAATATTTTTCAGAGCTAGATGCAGAAAAAAATTATATTCAGTTTGCAACCTGATGGAGGTCAGTATAGATGGACTGATAGAACAAGTCCCACACACTGCTAGAAGCCCAAATATTTTTTCAGAGCTAGATGCAGAAAAAAATTATATTCAGTTTGCAACCTGATGGAGGTCAGTATAGATGGACTAATAGAACAAGTCCCACACACAGCTAGAAGCCCAAATTTTTTTCCAGAGGTAGATGCAGATAAAAATTATTTTTAATTTGCAACCTGATGGAGGTCAGTATAGATGGACTAATAGAGAAAGTCCCACACACTGGGAGAAGGCCAAATATTTTTTCAGAGGTAGACGCAGAAAAAAATTATATTCAGTTTGCAACCTGATGGAGGTCAGTATAGATGGACTAATAGAACAAGTCCCACACACTACTAGAAGCCCAAATATTTTTTCAGAGCTAGATGCAGAAAAAAATTATATTCAATTTGCAACCTGATGGAGGTCAGTATAGATGGACTAATAGAATGATGCTATGCCCAAAAGATTTTACTTCACTAGGTGCAGTAAAAAAATTGGTATTCTATACACAGGTGGTATATCTTGCAACACAGATAGTCTACTCCACTGACTAACACACTCTGCAATAGGCCAAAAAGGATTAGCTTTGCTAGATTCAGCCAAATGCTGTGAAAAAAACTTGCACAGCACTGGCACAGACCTGCCTGGCAAAAACTGATAGGAACTGATGTAACCTAGTCCTGAAAAGGACTGCAATTACAATTAGTCTTTACTCCCACAATCTATCTATTTAAGAGCACAGACCTGCCTGATAAAAGTCATAGGAAATGCTGTAACCTAGTCCTTAAAAGGACTGCAATCACAACTATTCCCTACTCCCAAGCTATCTGTAGATTTGTGCGAAAATTATCTTGAAATTAACAAGGTATAGCGCACACAGCAACAGCGGTGCCGTCTAACACGCAGCTGCAGCAGTGAGAAAATGGTGGCGACGGGGAAAATGGCTTGGTCTTATAGGGCAAGGACATGTGACATACACTGCCAATGACACATGCCCTTGCTTGTGTGAAAAACAGCAGTTCGCTCCGTGTGTGCGCTGCTGATAGGCCGACAGACTGCACCTCCCCACTGCAAATGCGGGAAAGAGAAAAAAAATGGAGATCTTCATTATTCCTGCAGAGATCCATCCCCTGCCCCTCCCCCCACCCCGCTGTACACTCAAACTGGGTATTAACATTAATTTTCATCATTACTGAGAAAAAATCCAGTTATGATTTTCGTGCACGAACAGTTATCGAACATAACCTCGAACAGCCAAATTTTTCTCAAATCGTTCGTGTTCGCCGAACGGCTGGAACACCGCCCAAAACAGCTCGAATTTGAGATTGGCGAACAGTTCGAGTAGAACAACGCTAATCTCTAGTTCTGAGCACTGGCTGAAAGTCATGACGTCAGTGTCAGAGGTGATATCATCATCATCAGTATCACAGAAAATACTGCAATATTGGCTGTGGCAAAGGTACACCAGAAAGATGTTAAAAAATGTAGCACCTCCTGCTTGGACTTTTATAGTGGATAGAAGTCATCAGTGACCACTGAACTAATATTTCCGTGATTGGCTAGCTGTGTGTGTGAGCTAAATCCAAAAGTATTTTGGGTAAACCTGCTGGCTCATGCCATCTTCCTTCTGTGTTTTTGTTAGAACCCTCATGTTTGTTTTTTCTATCTTGTGTTTTGCGGTCACGTGACCATCTGCCTTTATATTCCAGCTCCGCCCTTCTTGCTGTGCTGGAGTTCAGTGTTTGACTGTTTCTCTAGCCTGGTGCTTCGGTGCCTTTCTCTGTCAAGTTTGCTTGGTCCTCTGGGACCTCTACTACTTTTTGTCAGTTTGTCTTTTTTGTGTTCTGCAACAACTTCTCTGTTTAGGAGGTGTCCCATTTTGTCCCAGTCCTTAGTTCTTTTAGGGACCCCTTCCTTAATTCTATAGGTCTTCGTTCAGACTAGCCGAGGACGAAGGCGGGTCTGTTCACTAGGAACAGGGAGCCCGCTACATTGTAGTGATTCAGCTTAGTCTTACTGTAGGGACAGCTTTGCCTATCTTTCCTTAGTACATGTTGCAGATCATAACAGTTTTCCAATCTGGATCATGGAGGAATGAAGAATAGTTTGAAATCACAGAATGAAGAATTTAGAAACATTTGTATCAAAATGATTCCCTCAATTGTACATTATTGCAGTGTTTAAAGAGGCTTTAGTTTCTATAGCATCCCGGAGGTACGGAGTTGTAGACAAGATTAGCTATTGTTTTTTACCCGAATGGTTGTCTGGTTGCATTTCTGTTTGTCGCTTCATGTAGCTATTGTACATTAAAAATAGACTAACATCAAAAATACAGAGTGACCTAAAGAGATCTACGTAATCCTGTCACTCCTAATGACCAGCTATGAGAAAGAGTTTCCATTTTTAAGATATCTGTTATTTAAGAGTTGCTTGTAAGGCTTTTTTAATTTCTTTGTTTCTCAGGCTGTATATTATGGGGTTAATCAAAGGAGTAAAGACAGTATATAGCAGTGATAGGATCTTACTCATGGTAGAAGATTGACCTTTTGTTGGAACCACATAAACACTGAACATGGTCCAGTAAAATATGGAGACCACAGTGAGGTGGGAGCTACAGGTGGAGAAGGCTTTCTGTCTACCGGTACTGGATGGGATCCTCAGGATGTTAACTATAATATTAACATAACAGTCTATAATTATTACAGTAGGGGCAATAACCAAAGGAATGCTAAGTATGTATATCTCCAGGTGAATGATGAAAGTGTCAGAACAGGCAAGTTCCACTAAAGGAACAGTGTCACAGACAAAATGATTAATAATTGTTCCACAAAAGGTCAGAGTAGATAGTGTCGTGGTGACAATGATTGAAACAGTAAAAGACAAAACCAAACTTATTAGAACCAAGATCACACAATATGCTCTGGTCATGATAGAAGTATAGCGGAGGGGATTACAGATGGCCACATATCGGTCATAGGACATCACTGTGAGGAGAAAACATTCAAATTCTTCTGAGGCACTGAAAAAATAAAGTTGTGTGATACAACCAGTAAAACTGATGGTCCCTCCATTATTCAGTAAGATGTGGAACATCTTTGGGACAATATTTGTAGTTAACAAGATGTCACTGATGGACAATTTTGAGATGAAAAAGTACATTGGAGTGTGGAGGTTTTTACAGGAGGACACTAATAATATTATCAGCAAATTTCCACATATGGTTGCACCAAAAACAAGAAGAAACAGAAGGAATAGAAAAATTCTTAAAACGTGACTGCCTTGAAATCCCAAGAGGAAAAACTCCACGGCCGCAGTCAGATTTGTCTGCAAGTAAAAAATTGAAGTATTCTTCATTAAGAGATGAACCCATAATGTGTTAACTGTAAAAGGCCAGAATCACATAAGTGGTAATAGTGCAAGCGACATCAACAAAGTAGAACATCTGAACCATAAAAGGCCATTAAAAAGTTAAAAAACAAAATCCTTTTACTCTCCTCACCACACATCTCTCTGGGCAGGGATAATGGTATTGTGCCCATGTACTACTGTCTACAGACTCTGTACTAGGTTTCTAAACATTGCAAATTCTAAAACCATGGTCCTGAGAATCAATTCGCTCATCTCTATCAGAATCCAAATCTTTTGTGATAACAGCCACCATTTTGCAGTCCTCCGAATGCCTTCACCTCTGATTCTGAGTTTACAGAGCTGTCTTTCCTCCCTAAGCCCCATGTTGTTGTGGGACATGACACAAACCATTATCATTAATGTTTGTTTCATCCCCCCTTTTGACAATGAGGAACTTAGTGAGGAACTGTAGTTCTGGAGTCTCAGAAATAGAAGAATGTAAATATAGAAAAATAGAGAAGAGAGAATACCAACCGATCTTAAGACTGATGGAAGCTGGAGAGGTACAATGAAGGTTGAGGAATGGTGAATTTAAGATTTTTGCTTAAATCCTTTCCCAGCAAATGTAATTTGCATCTTTTCAGTCAGGCATTAAAAGGTATTACCTATCTGAGACTCTCAATTTTGATTATCTTTCTCTCTCCTGGCATTCATGATCCAAAAACATATTTTTCCTCTTATTTTTTTTTTGCAAATTAGTGACATAATAGACTTACTGTACTGCAAGAGCTTTGAAATCCACAGCACGTTCAAACCAGCTATATAAATTTACTGTGATGCTAGTCACTACTCACGAACATGCCATGAGGCTGGATAGTCAAGAGGTCCAGGGTCAGATACAAGAGGGAAAAGGCAAAGACGTAGTAAGTTAACAGTCCGAGGTCGGAATTCCCAGAAGGTAGTGGATCAAGAGCAAGGCAAAAGGATAGTCAAGGCAAGGTCCAAGGTCAGACAGCAGAGATCAAATACAGGAACACAGAGAATAGAGGAAACGCACACCATTTGAGCAAAGCTACAACTGACACTACTAAATAGCCAGGTAATCATTTGAATAGCAGACACATGGAGGAATCCCTAGCACATCCCAGTCCAGATTGGATGGCTCAACTGTCACTTAACATACTGACAGCTCAGCATGCCCCAGCCTCCGATTGGATGGCTGATCTGTCACTCACTCCTTAAAGACACACCTATAGGTGGAATCATGACGTTTACTTTAGTAAATTCATTTAAATTTACTAAATTACTAGTTTTAACAAAATTAGTTTTGTTAAAGAAGAAATAAAACTTGTCACGGTGTACTCAAGGTGATGAAAGCCAAACATCACTGAATATCATTGAGAAAAGTCCTAATCCACGTGTCCTACCTCAGCGGGTTCTTCCAGTACTTACATCAGGTTTTTCCATTTCTCTGATATCTGACAATTAATTTCAATCTCAAGTTAAAAGTTAAATTACCACTCGGAAGAGAAATTATTCTATTTTGAGACGTCTGTGTAAAACAATTTGACATAATAAGAAACATCTATGAACAGAACAGAATCTGGTATCTCATTCCCTGTATATATGTGCTGTTCCTGTGCCTCTATGGAGATGGTGCTTTCTTTCTTATGTCTCCTGAGGCTCAGTCCAACAGAAAAAATAAAATAATAGGTAATAATTGGTTTATTTGTGAGATAACGCAAATCACAAAGGAATAAAATAAAAGAAGAAATGTTTGTATCTCTCCCCTTATACAATTGCATTATTATTTTATATCACTGGGATGTTTCTCCCAAACTTCAATAACCTTAATAATCTTCATATATGACTGTGATGACGCAGCATTTAATCTTAATTATGCCAGACATAGAATCAGTAGGCCCGGAGACATAGACTATTGTCTGATGACTATTGAATTGTTTCTTCATTGGGTCAAGAGTAGGGTTGAGCGAGTATGCTCTGTCCGAGTAGGCTCAGGCCGAGCTCCGAGTATTTATAGCTGCTCGGTGATAAGGTTAAATCACTCCCGTGTGCATGATTTGCAACTGTTTTACAGCTTTATTACATGTGAGGAATGTGTAAGAAATAGACAATCCTCACATGTATTAAAGCTGTCAAACAGTTGCAAATCATGCACACAGGAGCGATTTAACCTTATCACCGAGCAGCTCCAAATACTCAGAGCTCAGCCCGAGCGTACTCGGCAAAAGGGTTAATAGAACATACTCGCTCAACACTAGTCAAGAGACATAGGCCATTGTTATATGAGCCCGAGCATTGACTCTTGAGTTGATTTTTGTTGCAACTTTTTGCCTGTTATCTTTGGAGGACAGGGATCCAGGGTCTTTAAACAATCGATGTTTACTATTATGTTGATTGCCCATTGTATAAGCCCATGTAAATTGTTGACCTGCAAAACAGTGGAGGACAAGCTAGACAGATTGAATAAATACTCAAACAATGAGAGCTGACCTTATCCCACCTTCCCTTGAACCCGTGGATGATGGCCTGAACCACATATGTGGGTATAACAAAGATCCCTATCCTTTTGAGAGAGAGACTCGACAGAATAGCAGCCAGGACACCATGGCTACATTAAAAGGGACACAAATTTGACATTCTACAGGATGCCAACCTAAGAGACCACGGATCTAGATGGAAGAATACAGATCAGCTGAATTGACCATCACCTGAACACATGGAGACTTTTAGGAAACCCAGGGTGGGACCCTCCGGTCACTTGGCCCCATGGAGACATTTTGGGAAACCAGGGTGAGACCCTCCGGTCTCCTGGCCCCATGGAGACGTTTGGAGAAGGCAGGTTAGGATCCTCTGGCCACCTGGTCACATACCTCAATGGACTGTCAGATTCCTAAGCTTGTCATTACCTCCTCTTTGTGGGTGACTGCTAAAACATGGATGCCACTGGTGTGGGTAGTCAGCCCTGGAATCCCTGAAGTCGCAGCTGCTCTAATTCCGGCGAGCCAATGGAAAGGTGAGACTCTGTATTTTGCACTATCTTATGTACTTTCTCGGACTGTACTATATTTTATTGTGTGTTGGTGGTTAAATTAAGTATTGTCACACTTGTTTACCCTCACCTTGTGCTGTCTGAGTAGTATTATGCCCACAGGAAAGGAGTGCGGGCGTTCAGTGGGATGAGCCCTGGTCTATGTGGTCTCGGGTCAGAGGACGAGAGCACCCACTAACCCCCGTGTCTCCACAATGACTATAACAATTATACTTTTTTTCCCATTTTTTTATTCCCCCTTACCAAGGGTCATACATTTTATAATTTTCAGCTGCTATAGATCTTGTATTTTGCAGAATGAGCTGTAGATTTAACACCTTATTGATGTAGTCAATTCTCATTTTAATGCTTTTACAGTTTCCTCTTTTTAATCTAAGACCAATAACTTATTTTTTTTCTGTTGTACTAGCCATGTGAGGGCTTATTTTTTGCAGGACAAGTTGTAGTTTTGAATGTCATCATTCATTTTACTATCTATAATATAACGCTGCAAGCGTATCTCTGTCTGAAGCCTTTATAGACTGCGCAGTCTGGCTCCAGACAGAATCACGCATCCAGCCTTTACAGGTAAGAGGAATGTATGGCGCTGAAGATCGTGGTATGCGTAGACTCTGAACGCATACCGCGATCTCCGGCGCCATACTTACATACTTACCTGACCGGGAGGAGTGTTGCAGCGGCGCCTCTCTTCGACGGAGACTGGAGTGAGGCGTCGGATCGGCACATGCGCATAGTACTATCTGGCGCCATTTTACTGAAGACACATTTGCAGTGTGTCTTCAGCAAAATGGTGACGGACAGTGCGGTGCTCCAGCGCCGCACTCCTCCCCCGGCCTTCGGCAGAAAAGGATGCAGCAGCGCTGAAGCACAGAGAAGAAAGTTGAGTATAACTGTTTATTTTTTTTTATGTGTGTACAGTGTGAAAGGGATGAGGGGGCCACACATACCAGGATTGGGGGGTGACGGGGGCCACACATACCAGTATTGGGGGGATGAAGGGACCATGCATACCAGGACTGGGGGGTGAGGGGTAGCACACATACCAGGATTGGGGGTGAGGGGTGCAATGCATACCAGGATTGGGGGTGAGGGGTGCCATGCATACCAGGAGGGGGGTAGCACATAAAAGCATGGGATACCATATACCAATAAAAATGCTTGGCACCCAGGCGTAGAACGGGTTCAATAGCTAGTATAATATAATGAAAAATGTGAAAAAAGTGGGGAGTCAAGGTAGAAAAATAAACCCCACAATTTCATCACTGTATTTTGGGTTTCGTCTTTACGGCATTCATTATGCTGTGAGAATGACTTGTCAAAAACAATTTTCAGTCCTGTATGATTACAGTGATATCTATAAGTATTTATTTTATTATTTTAGTGGCTTATAATAATTGTAAAAAAAAAATTAAAAAAAAAATTGTTTTTTGCTTCCATTTGCTGAGACTCATAACTTTTTTATGTTTCCAACAATGGAACTGTTTGGAGGAATATTTTTTTGCTTCCCGATCTGTAGTTTGATTGGTTACATTTTGGGGTACATCCAAGTACATATTTTTTATTACCTTGTATTACATTTTTTGGAGGGGTGCAATAACCCAGAAAATGCAATGCTGGAACTTCAAATTGCCCTTGGCTGGTTTTTATAGAAGCAGCGATATGGCTGACATCTGGTCCTTTAGTTGGCCCCGCGGCCAACATGACAACATCTATTCACCACCAGAGTTCCCCCACAGCACTTAAGGATTTACAAAAACCTGGCAGGCTTTAGAATCACCATTAAAATGTGCAGGCGTAGGAAAAAGTGGAGCTGTTTCCCAAGCAGAGTGTTATACTGTACATTAGAGTGTGGAAGATGTTGAGGAACCTGCAGAGAAACTGCAGGAGTCTGAGGCAGTGTATGCATACGGTCTGTGAGGCCCAGAGTGGCATGAGCTGCATGACAATGAGCAGTTTTTATTGTAATATAATCTACTTTTCTCATCTGACTCAAGGATATCTAACCACAAAATTTAGCAAAGAATGATCAAAAAATGTTAAAAAGGTAATATGCAACTCAAAATAACAGCAATATCATTATATAAAGCTCTATATGAAACCTTGTTCTTAGAAAACAGTGAAACAAAAACTAACATGTTTGAAAAAAAAAAAAAAGATTTTAATTTGATTTTGTTTTGCAAAATCAATATAATATAAATAGATGCAGACATACCACTTTTGTAGCCTGGCCAAAAGGTAGAGGGGGGCCCACCACCACCACCACCGCCTATTTCGGCTTGATGTATGTCTAAGGACACATATTCAGCTGAAATATTTTGCAGCACAGAAACCCGCTGGCTCCCTGCACTGCAATACAAGCTGCCGATCAATCAAAGGTAGGCACCTGATGCCGATGTGCCAGTCACAGGTAGCCCATGGCAGTGGTGTGATGCACCATGGCAGGAGATCCAATGTCTGCTGCTGGCTCCGGCATTGACCATAGAAAAAGACGCTGCACATAGTGGGACTAGAAGATAACAAGAAAATTGTATTTCTTTATTTTTTAATGTGTTTGAGAAAAGAAGAAGAACAAGGCACTCTATTACCAGAAGAGGCCCAGGATGCAAGACATCATACCAGGAATGCGCCCAGAAAGGGGAATTATACCATAAAGTGGCCCAGGTTGGGAGACATTATGCCAAGAAGGCCCACAGGATGGGGGACTTTATTACTGGAAAGAGATCAGGATGGGGGACATTATACCAGGAAGGGGCTCAGGATTAGTGATGAGCCACCCCCGTAGTGTTCGGGTTCGGTTCGGTTCGTCGAACACCGGGATGTTCGAGGAACTGTTCGTCGAACTGTTCGTCGAACACCTTAGAACACCGTCGAACACCGTTAAAACCAATGGCAGGCAAACAAAAACACATAGAAACACATAGAAAACACCTGCAAAGGTGTCCAAAAGCTGACAAACTGCTCAGAAGACACTCTCTTTAAAAAAGCCGGCCGGCAAATTCAGCAGCGGCATACACCGGTACCCGACAATTTAGACAAGAAGGAATAGAGCATCACACATAGATTAGATAGATAGAAACATGTCAGTCACACATATAAGAAGCACAGTGACAGTGTTGGTTACTGCACTTGTCATTTAGTGTAAAGGATTTATTTAAAAAAATATTAGTGTTTTCATGCACCGTCTCTTTAAAAAAGCCGGCCGGCAATTCAGCATCTGTACCCGACAATTTAGAACAGAAAGAATAGAGCTTCACACATAGATTAGATAGATAGAAACATGTCAGTCACATATATAATAAGTACAGTGATAGTGTTGCTTACTGTACTTGTCATTTAGTGTAAAGGATTTATTTAAAAAAATAATAGTGTTTTCATGCACTGTCTCTTTAAAAAAGCCGGCCGGCAATTCAGCAGCGGTACCCGACAATTTAGAACAGAAAGATAGAGCATCACACATAGATTAGATAGATAGAAACATGTCAGTCACATATATATGAAGTACAGTGATAGTGTTGGTTACTGTACTTGTCATTTAGTATTAAAATAAAGGATTTATTATTAAAAAAATTGGCGTGGGGTTCCCCTTAATTTTAGGCTCTAGCGGAGGTTAAGCAGACGGCTGGGGCAGATGTTTGAAGCCTGGGAAGGGGGTAATACCCACGGAGCTTCCCAGGCTACTAATATCAGCCCCCAGCTGAATACATAGCCTTTACTAGCTATTAAAATGGGGGACCCCCCAAAAAAAATGACGTGGGGTCCCCCCTAATTTAATAGCTAGCAAAGGCTAGGCAGACAGCTTCAGCGTCTCTCTGTGACGACATCCAGATGAGCCGAGTTCATGTCCAATGAACTCGGCTCACCTCATGCACGTCACTGACAGCGTGGGAAAATTCTCACGCTGAAGCGCTGATTGCAGGAGAATTTTCCCACGCTGTCAGTGACGTGCAGGAGGTGAGCTGAGTTCATTGGACATGAGCTCACCTCATGCACATCACTGACAGCGTGGGAGAATTCTCCTGCACTCAGCACTTCAGCGTGAGAATTTTCCCACGCTGTCAGTGACGTGCATGAGGTGAGCCGAGTTCATTGGACATGACCTCGGCTCATCTGGATGCCGTCACAGCGAGACAGTGAGGAGCGCAAGCATGCCTGCGCTTCTCAGTGTCTGCGGGATGACAGACTGGATGGCAGCGTTCTGCTGCGGTCCAGCCAGTCATCTCGATGTAGCAGAGCTGAAGCTGTCGTGGGAACCATGGAAAGGTAAGGATGAGGTTGGTTTATTATTTTTCTTTTATTGCAGGAGATCGTTGGCTTCAGCTGGAATGGGCGTGATGGTAAGTATGGTTTAATTTAGAACAATAAAGAATTGTGTCTTTATTTCAATTAAAGGACTTTATTCTGGGTGTTGTGTTTTTTTTAAATACTTTACTAGAAATTGATGGCGGTCATGTCTAATACTGGCGTGACCCCATGAATTTTGGGCTTGGGGCCAGCTGATAATACCAAGCTGGCCCTAACCCCTTTATTACCCAGTGAGCCACCGCACCAGGGCCCTGGATGAGTTGGGTACAGCGCCAGAAGATGGCGCTTCTATGAACGCGCCATTTTCCGGGGTGGCTGCGGACTGCAATTTGTAGCGGGGGGGGGCCCAGAAAGCTTGGGCCTCCCTGCGCTGCAGATTCCAGCCCCCAGCTGCCTAGTTGTACCTGGCTGGACACAAAAATAGGGCGAAGCCCCACGTACTTTTTTTTTAATTATTTCATGAAATTCATGAAATAATTAAGAAAAAAAGGCCTTCCCTATATTGTTGTGTCCGGCCAGGTACAAATAGGCAGCTGGTGGTTGGGGGCAGCCCGTTCCTGCCTGCTGTACCTGGCTGGACACAAATATTGTGCGAAGCCCCACTTCAATTTTTTTTAATTATTTCATGAAATTCATGAAATAATTAAGAAAAAAAGGGCTTCCCTATATTGTTGTGTCCGGCCAGGCACAAATAGGCAGCTGGTGGATGGGGGCAGCCCGTTCCTGCCTGCTGTACCTGGCTGGACACAAATATAGTGCGAAGCCCCACTTAAATTTTTTTAAATTATTTCAGGAAATTCATGAAATAATTTTAAAAAAATTGACGTGGGGCTTCGCACTATATTTGTGTCCAGCCAGGTACAGCAGGCAGGAACGGGCTGCCCCCAACCACCAGCTGCCTATTTGTACCTGGCCGGACACAACAATATAGGGAAGCCCTTTTTTCTTAATTATTTCATGAAATAATTTAAAGAAAATTGACGTGGGGCTTCGCCCTGTTTTTGTGTCCAGCCAGGTACAACTAGGCAGCTGGGGGCTGGAATCCGCAGCGCAGGGAGGCCCAAGCTTTCTGGGCCACCCCCGCTGCAAATTGCAGTCCGCAGCCACCCCGGAAAATGGCGCGTTCATAGAAGCGCCATCTTCTGGCGCTGTACCCAACTCATCCAGGGCCCTGATGCGGTGGCTCACTGGGTAATAAAGGGGTTAGGGCCAGCTTGGCATTATCAGCTGGCCCTAAGCCCGAAATTCATGGGGTCACGCCAATATTAGACATGACCACCATGAATTTCTAGTAAAGAATTTAAAAAAAACACAACACCCAGAAAAAAGTCCTTTAATTGAAATAAACACACAATTCTTTATTGTTCTAAATTAAACCATACTTACCATCACGCCCATTCCAGCTGAAGCCAACGATCTCCTGAAATAAAAGAAAAATAATAAAGCAACATCATCCTTACCTTTCCATGGTTCCCATGACAGCTTCAGCTCTGCTACATCGAGATGACAGGCTGGACCGCAGCAGAACGCTGCCATCCAGTCTGTCATCCCGCAGACACTGAGAAGCGCAGGCTTGCTTGCGCTCCACAGTGTCTCTCTGTGAGGGCATCCAGATGAGCCGAGTTAATGTCCAATGAACTCGGCTCACCTCATGCACGTCACTGACAGCGTGGGAAAATTCTCCTGCACTCAGCGCTTCAGCGTGGGAGAATTCTCACACTGAAGCGCTGAGTGCAGGATAATTCTCCCACGCTGTCAGTGACGTGCAGGAGGTGAGCTGAGTTCATTGGACATGAGCTCACCTTATGCACGTCACTGACAGCGTGGGAAAATTCTCCTGCACTCAGCGCTTCAGCTTGAGAATTTTCCCACGCTGTCAGTGACGTGCATGAGGTGAGCCGAGTTCATTGGACATGAACTCGGCTCATCTGGATGTCGTCACAGAGAGACGCTGAGCAGCGCAAGCAAGCCTGCGCTTCTCAGTGTCTGCGGGATGAGAGGCTGGATGGCAGCGTTCTGCTGCGGTCCAGCCTGTCATCTCGATGTAGCAGAGCTGAAGCTGTCGTGGGAACCATGGAAAGGTAAGGATGAGGTTGCTTTATTATTTTTCTTTTATTGCAGGAGATCGTTGGCTTCAGCTGGAATGGGCGTGACGGTAAGTATGGTTTAATTTAGAACAATAAAGGACTGTGTCTTTATTTCAATTAAAGTACTTTATTCTGGGTGTTTGTGTTTTTTTTAACTTTGACTATGGGGTTAGTAATGGGGGTGTCTTATAGACGCCTCTCCATTACTAACCTGGGCTTGATGTCAGCTGGCATTATAAGCTGACATCAACCCCAACCCTATTACCCCCTGCCACCGCACCAGGGCAGCGTGGAAGAGCGAGGCTAAGTGCCAGAATTGGCGCATCCTATGAATGCGCCATTTCTGGGGCGGCTGACGGCTGGTGTTTCTAGCCTGGGAGGGGGCCAATATTCATGGCTCCCTTCCTGGGCTATTAATATCAGCCCCCAGCTGTCTGCCTAGCCTTTGCTAGCTATTAAATTAGGGGGGACCCCACGTCATTTTTTTTGGGGGGTCCCCCATTTTAATAGCTAGTAAAGGCTATGTATTCAGCTGGGGGCTGATATTAGTAGCCTGGGAAGCTCCGTGGGTATTACCCCCTTCCCAGGCTTCAAACATCTGCCCCAGCCGTCTGCTTAACCTCCGCTAGAGCCTAAAATTAAGGGGAACCCCACGCCAATTTTTTTAATAATAAATCCTTTATTTTAATACTAAATGACAAGTACAGTAACCAACACTATCACTGTACTTCATATATATGTGACTGACATGTTTCTATCTATCTAATCTATGTGTGAAGCTCTATTCTGTCTGTTATAAATTGTCGGGTACCGCTGCTGAATTGCCGGCCGGCTTTTTTAAAGAGACGGTGCATGAAAACACTATTATTTTTTTTGATAAATCCTTTACGCTAAATGACAAGTACAGTAAGCAGCACTTTCACTGTACTTCGTATATATGTGGCTGACATGTTTATATCTATCTAATCTATGTGTGAAGCTCTATTCTTTCGGTTCTAAATTGTCGGGTACAGGTGTATGCCGCTGCTGAATTGCCGGCTTTTCATGTTTCACTGTTGGCACTGTTCCCATCGATTTGGGCAATCACTGTAATGCCACAACCACCATGGCTGTGGCATTACAGTGAGTGGCAGACAATCCATGCAGGACACGCTTTTGGTGTACGAACAGTTATCGAACATAACCTCGAACAGCCGAATTTTTTGCAAATCGTTCGGGTTCGTCGAACAACTCGAACACCGCCCAAAACAGCTCGAATTTGAGATTGGCGAACAGTTCTAGTCGAACACCGCTCATCTCTACTCAGGATCGGGGACAATACACCAGTAAATACCTGAGGATAGACTTCATAGGACATCACAAATGCTTGTAATTTAGTGTTGGTATCATATAAAATCCAAATAAAATATGTGTAAGTTTGTGGAAGTAATGTGAAAACCTGGAAAAGTTCACGGGGTATGAATATTTTTTCAAGGCACTGTGTAAGAAATAGTGTGGGGACACAGAACAGGAAATAAGGATATGTGCACGAGTAAAATACGCTTGTTTGCCGTGTATTTTGCAGGTGTTTTTGTTGTGTATTTTTAACTACTGACTATTATGGGTAAAGAAGCTGCAGAAACACTGCAAGAATTGACATTTGTAACAAAATAATAAGCGAGATTTGCATGAGAATTCAGAAATCTCATTCACGTTGTTTGGATTGTAAAATGCTGCATATTTTCCACAACATTTCCATGAAAATCACAGATCTGAGAACGAGATCTGCGAGACTTAGAGCATGTCCTAATCTGATCCAGTTTTCAGGATGTGTATACTCAATGGGTCTATGTGCTGTCTGGGAAAAAAATTGGGCAGCGCATCGACGTGTCACATGGATGCAGGAATGTAGTCTTATTTGTATAATGTACTTTCTTATCATATAGAGCGACATCCTTAATGACATAGTTTCCTCTTTTTTAGGTATAACACCTTTCTCTATTAGGTATCCTTCTCTCTAGTTATGTATGGTGCCAGCCCTTATTAGTTAGCATCCTCTGTTATGTACAGCACCATCCCATTATTGCATAGTATACTGTCTTGTTATATGTAGCACCGTCCCTTACTAAGCATATTCTTGTTATTTTTGTTATTCACAGCATCCTCCCTTTATTACAAAGAGTCCTCTCTTGTTAGATATAAAATGACTGCTGATGGAACATTGTGTGACCAGACGACCAGACCATGAGCTCCTCCATCAGAAAAGAAGCTTTCCCATGCTCTATCATTATTTCAGTTTATATCTAATAAGAGAGGGGTTGTGAGTGGGATTACCCCGCGCGTCACACCCAGTATCCATCGAGCGCTTTCCCAATGTATGGGGAGAGGGAGAACGCGCGGTGGATGCTGGGTGTGACTTGAGGGGTAATCCCGCCCACAACCCAGCATCCACTGGTGGAACGCATAAGAGGGACCCTCGGCTGCAGCCTTAACTTGTCGTGACGTCAGCGGATGTCACAGCCGGCTGCAGCTATCGCTGGCCGCTCACAGGCAGAACCTGCAACAGAAGGTAATTACAAAGATACTTATGGGTCCCGAGGAGAAACATTGGAGAGGGGATAATAAGTAGTGTTGAGCCACCCCCGTAGTGTTCGAGTTCGGTTCGGTTCGTCGAACACCCGTGTGTTCGCCGAACTGTTCGTCGAACTGTTCGTCGAACACCTTCGAACACCGTTAAAACCAATGGCAGGCAAACAAAAACACATAGAAACACATAGAAAACACCTTCAAAGGTGTCCAAAAGCTGACAAACTGCTCAGAAGACACAACTAACACATGGAAAAGTGACAAGTACATATAGTCATGCGAAAAGAAAAGAGGTGGAGGAGTAAAAGGAGGGGGACACACAGATATAGGCATGTCATGCCCTTCTAAAATCCAAAAAGTGAGAAGCCGAGACGGCCAGTCCGCTCCTGCCCGTGCCACCTCCGTGTCGCCGGGTTTGTGCCAGAGCCGCGGTGAACCCTGACGGCCAGCCCCCCTCTCCCAATACTGGTGCCTGTCCGCTGGTGGGTCGAGAGAGCCCCCCTGTGGTGGAGGCAGCTCTAAGCTTTTTAATTTAAATTCTCCCTCTAATTTGAATGAATACACTTTAAATCCATTTACAAGGATCTATTGGAGGGCAAGTCTCATGCCAGCAGCCGCGTAATTCCAGCTCCAGTAGCGTCCACTAAAGCTGCTGCAGTTAAAAAGCTTTTATAAGGATCGAGCTTGGCTGTCCACCGCAAGGCATCCTACTGCCAGTCCCAGCCCCTATGCCTTGGGGTGCCTCCTGATGCTCTTCACTAAGTATCCCGTGGTCCCGAAGCATTTCCTTTGAAAAAATTAAGTGTCCAAACTACAGGTGGTGTAGCTTGCTTAACAGCCGGGATAATCCGCTGACTAGCAGACACTGCTACTAGGCACAAAGTATTTCCTGGGCTAGATGCAGTTAAAAATTTGTAAGTAGATACTCTCGTTGGATGCTGAGAAAGCATTCCATAGAGTCTCCTGGCACGCCATATATGATTCTCTTAAAAAGCTTGGGGTAGGGGTCTAGGGGACCCTTTTATAGCCAAAATCAGGGCCCTGTATCACAATACGTCACCTAGGCTGAAGATAAATGGAACTGTAGCACCGAGGGCTCGGTTGCTACAGACGTATTGCACCTCACCCAGAGGTGTGATATCTCACTCTCAGATAAGGATGGAGTGTGGATCAGGACCCGACACCTGCATGCATTACACCACATTGCCGTGGGGCAGGGCGACCAATATGCCCCTGAGATGGGCACGACAGTCCCTGTCCCTGGCTGGAGTGGGGGGAGGGAACACTGAGGAAGGGGAACCCTGCAGTGCAGGAGCAGGGAGGAAGCAGTTCCTGGGTGCATTGAGAAGGGAGTATAAAAGGTGGGCACCATCTTAGTTCAGTGCAGAGAAGTCTGAGCAGAAGTGGCAGGGAGCAGGGGCTCTGCATGAGCTCTGCTCCGGAGGCGGGCCTAGTAACAGAGGCCCAGGCCTGCAAGAGGGAGAAGGAAGGAAGAGGAGCGGAGAAGGCTCCAGGAACGAGGAATGAAGGGATCCCAGGGGTGCGGACGGGCGAGTCGCCACCGCACGCCCGAATCCACCCGCGTGGAGGGGTCAGGCCAAAGGGGGAGACCGGTCCCCGAACTAGTGGAGGCAGGAAACGACCCTCAGCTAGAAACCGGAGGCTCTGACATTTTATGTGGCGCAGCCCCTTGCTCCACCCGCTAGGAAGGCACCACATAGGGTCAGGGAAACTGGCGCCAAGTTTACCAAGAGGAGGCCCGAGGCAGCCGGACAGAAGTGTTGGTAAGAAAGGCCAGACAAAGGACACACAAAGGGGGTCCTGTGAAGCGCTCCAAAGTTATCTGGGAGTTGTCTGAGCCCCTCACCTGGTGAGCACAGTACGACGTGGGCAGCCGTTACCTGCAGACGTGGTCTGGATAATAAGAACTGTGAGTAAAGGCCCTGAACTGCATCACTCACTCCGTGTCATTACTGCTGCTGCCCTGCACCATCACCCCCATCCTCCGCATACACTGCCCTGAGGCTATACTCCTCCCGTGGGGAGTTATGCTACGCTCTGCTGCACCCACAACACCAGCCTTAGCGGTCTGCCCTGTAGCGGCGGTTCACTCTGACCGCAATCCACGGGTGGCGTAGTCGGACATTTAAACATCAAAACCACATAAATAGTTCCGCCACTGGTTTGACCGCCCTGAGCCACGGAACCGGATCGCCACCACGAAGACTACAACCACCAGCATCCACCAAAAAGGGTCCGGCTCCGGGTGTCCCAAGGCCCAGGGGGTGCGTCAGAACATTTTCATCACCTTTCACAATCACCAATGGGACAAGGCAGGGATGTCCTCTGTCCCCTCTCTTATACATCCTAGTGACGGAGCACCTGCTCTCATCAATTCGCCATAACCCCAATATTAGGTGGATTGAGGTGGGAGGCACCGAGTACAAGTGCTCTCTATTTGCTGATGATGTCCTAGTATATATCACTCAATCACATATATCCATCCCTGCTGTTATGGCTGAAATAGATCACTTTGTTACATGGTAAAATTTTAAAATCAATGCAGCGAAGTCTGAGGCCCTCGATGTCTCCCTCCCTAAATCCATATAGGATTCCATCCAGTCCAACTTTCCCTTTGCCTGGCCCTCACAGGGTATCAAATACTTAGGAATTCCTATTCATAGAGACCTCTCCCATCTATGTTATCTTAATTTTGGGCCCTTTATTGAACAATTCCATACAGACCACGGTTGGCAAGTTGGAACTGTGAGATTCACTACGTGCACCACTGGTATTTTGTGGAAAAGCACATGTAAGATTCTGCAACAGTCTCTGCTGATACTCCTGCATGCGTGCATCCCTTTCTATGGCAGGAATAATTTCTGCAAATTTACTTTTGTACCGGGGATCTAACAGTGTGGCAACCCAGTAGTCAGGATTATTTCTAATTCTCACAATTCGAGGGTCATGTTGCAGGTAGTGCAGCAAGAAGGCACTCATGTGTGTTGCGCATCCAGGAGCACCAAGTCCCTGTTGTGTTGGTGGCGAGGTAACAATCATGCTTCCTTCCTCTGTCCTCTCCCCCCAACCTCGCACAACAGAAATGTGATCAAGGTCTCCCTCATCTGATGAGTCTTCCATCAGTTCGTCCTCCACTTCTTCCTGGGCTCCTGCACCTTCCTCACTAGTTTGGCTGCTACCATGCGCCCTGGTAAAATCATCTCCCCCACCCTCACATGCCTGCCGCCCTGGTGCTGCCGACCGTCTGGACCTTGCAGATGTTAGCCCTTCCGCATACAACTCCTCCTCCTCTACTTCCTCCACCTCCTCTTGTGCCACCACCTGACTCCGAATTCTGTTTAACATGTGCTCCAGCATGTAAATCACCGGAATAGTCATGCTGATAATGGCATCGTCAGCACTAAACATCTTCGTCGCCATTTCAAAACTGTGCAGAAGGGTGCATAGGTCCCTGATCTGAGACCACTCCTCCAGCGTGATTTGCCCCACCTCTGAATCTCGTTGGCCCAGGCTATACGTCAGAACGTATTGCACCAGGGCTTGTCGGTGCTGCCACAGTCGCTGCAACATGTGCAGAGTTGAATTCCACCGGGTAGGCACATCGCATTTTAGCCGGTGAAGTGGCAGGCCCAACGACTTCTGTAGAGATGTAAGTCGCTGAGCTGCGGGATGCGAACGGCGGAAGTGAGCACACAGCGACCGTGCCCTCTGCAGAAGGCCATCTAGTCTGGGATAGTGGGCTAAAAATTGCTGGACAACCAGGTTCAACACGTGAGCCATACAAGGCACGTGTGTGACATTGCCCCGGCGAAGGGCCGCACCCAGGTTTGCAGCATTGTCGCACACGGCCTTCCCTGGTTTCAGGTCCAGTGGAGACAACCATTCATGAAATTGGTTCTCCAGAGCTGACCACAACTCCTCAGCTGTGTGACTCACATTTCCCAGACATTTCAATGTAAAAACCGCCTGATGACGTTGAGCCCTACTGCCAGCATAGTAAGGAGGTGTGCAGGATCCCTTCTGCGCAGTTAGAAAGCTTGTGGCATGACCAGACAGGCTTTGGGTGCAGGTGGAAGACCGAGAGGAGGTTGAGGAGGCAGAAGCAGTGGAGGAAAAATGACATAAAGAGGATTGACGCACAACTCGTGGGGACGGCAAGACTTGGACAGCAGCCCCTTGTCCTGCTGTCACCATAGTTACCCAGTGCCCAGTCAGCGACATGTAACGCCCCTGTCCATGCCTACTCGTCCAAGTGTCTGTGGTGAAATGCACCCTGTCACACACAGAGTTTCTCAAAGAAGCGGTGATGTTGTGTGCGACATGCTGGTGGAGCGCAGGCACACCTTTCTTTGAGAAGTAGTGCCGACTGGGCATCTGGTACTGGGGCACTGCGACGGACATAAGGTCTCGAAAATCCTCTGTGTCCACCAGGCGGAAAGGCAGCATTTCTGTAGCCAAGAGCTTGCAGATGGTGAAATTCAACCTCTTAGCTTTCTCATGGCTAGGAGGAAATGGTCTTTTACTTGTCCACATCTGAGGGACCGAGGGCTGGCTATTGTGCTTAGACGGGGTTGATAAGGGTGTCCCCGGCAAACTGCCGGTCTGTGAGGAAGATGCAGGCGGACATGTTAGGTTGCCTTGATCCAAAGGTGGTGCTATTGATGTCGGACAGCGCTCAAGACCAGCTGGTGTTACCACCTCCAAAGAAAATGATGACCTGCCAATCACGCTGGCTGTTGCGGGTAAAGAGGTGGCAGGTCTGCGCCCCAAAACAGGTGTGACTGCTGTCCCCCCAGTCACAGAGGATGAAGAGGCCGCGGATGCACAAGATATGGCAGACGGTGGTTGGCCCGGCCGGCTAGACCGCATTGTAGCACACTGAGCTTCCCACTGCAACTTATGCTTCATGTCCATGTGCCGGTTCATGCATGAAGTACTCAAACTATGTATTTTTTGGCCTCTACTTAGCTTTTGCTGACAAATGTTACAGATAACACGAGTTGGGTCATCTTTATCGATCTGAAAAAATGCCCAGGCTATGCAAGGCTTAGCACCCATGCGACCTGAAGAGCCACCACGACTTGTGGTGAGAGGCAGAGTTGTGTTTGAGGATGCAGTTGTTGACGTGCTTCCAGTACTACGTCTCTGTCCAGGAAGGCGCAAACTGACCTCGTCGTCACTAGCATCTTTCTCCACCTCCTCTGCTGACCTCATCTCTTGGCTGACTGTGGGTTGACAGTAAGTGGGATCTCCGACCTCATCATCATCACCCTGTGCGTTATCACACCCGTCGTCCTCAGAGCCAACCTGTTCCTGCCCTGACAAAAAACTAAAGTTGTCGCTCCAATCAGGTATTTGAGTCTTATCATCGTCTTCCTCATTGTCTCCACCAACAGGAGTTACAGTTTGGGAATGAGGGTCTACATTATGGTCAGAACCTTCTGCGTCTGGTCCTGGATCCGACTCATAAAGATTCTGGGCATCAGTGCAGATCATTTCCTCATCTGGATTCACAGAAGCGCTGGAGTCGACCTCTGATTCCCAGGCTATAGTATGAGTAAACAGCTCTGCAGACTCAACCATCTGCTCTACCTCATACTCAGACGGGCAGCTGGAGATTTGGGAGCTGTGAGGAAGCAAGTGCGATTTGGGTGACACCTTTGAGGACTGGAGTATTTGTGATGTTGAAGTTGATGAGGAGGAGAGCCCACTTAAAGGAGCACTTGATATCCGTTGAAGCACCTGCTGTTTTTGTGCCTCATCTGGAATTTGTAGCGATTGGCGTGGCCATAAGAAAGGGATCTTATCACATTGTCCGCTAAAAGAAGTAGACATTTTAGTTTGGCTGGAAGATGGTCTTTCTTCTGCACCTACCCCACGGACACAACCTTTTTTCCCCTTCCCAACAAGCCTATTCCCCTTTCCACCAGCAGCAGGCCTTTTTCCACTCATTTTGGTGGTTAACTAATTCACAACTCTGGAGTTGTTTGCACAAAAAAACAATGGATGGTAACCGAGCAGAGCTGAGTGGCCAAACTGTGGTATTAGGCCAAAACTATTGGCTGGGTTAGATGCAGAAAAAAATTATTTTTAATTTGCAACCTGATGGAGGTCAGTATAGATGGACTAATAGACCAAGTCCCACACACTGCTAGAAGCCCAAATATTTTTTCAGAGCTAGATGCAGAAAAAAATTATTTTTAATTTGCAACCTGATGGAGGTCAGTATAGATGGACTAATAGACCAAGTCCCACACACTGCTAGAAGCCCAAATATTTTTTCAGAGCTAGATGCAGAAAAAAATTATTTTTAATTTGCAACCTGATGGAGGTCAGTATAGATGGACTAATAGAACAAGTCCCACACGCTGCTAGAAGCCCAAATATTTTTTCAGAGATAAATGAAGAAAAAAATTATTTTTAATTTGCAACCTGATGGAGGTCAGTATAGATGGACTAATAGACCAAGTCCCACACACTGCTAGAAGCCCAAATATTTTTTCAGAGCTAGATGCAGAAAAAAAATATTTTTAATTTGCAACCTGATGGAGGTCAGTATAGATGGACTAATAGACCAAGTCCCACACACCGCTAGAAGCCCAAATATTTTTTCAGAGCTAGATGCAGAAAAAAATTATATTCAATTTGCAACCTGCTGGAGGTCAGTATAGAAGGACTAATAGAACAAGTCCCACACACTGCTAGAAGCCCAAATATTTTTTCAGAGCTAAATGAAGAAAAAAATTATTTTTAATTTGCAACCTGATGGAGGTCAGTATAGATGGACTAATAGACCAAGTCCCACACACTGCTAGAAGCCCAAATATTTTTTCAGAGCTAGATGCAGAAAAAAATTATATTCAGTTTGCAACCTGATGGAGGTCAGTATAGATGGACTAATAGAATGATGCTATGCCCAAAAGATTTTACTTCACTAGTGTTAGAACCTTGCTGTTAGGTTTTTTTTCCTTTGCTGGTCACATGACTTTGTTGGCCTATTTAATCCTGCTCCGCCCTTCTGGCTTTGCTGGACTTCATTGTATATCTACTTTCTAGCTAGCCTGTGCTCTGTATCTAACTCTGTTAGTTTGCTTGGTCTACGGACCTCTATGTTCTATCTATTTTGTTTGTTCGTCTGTCTGCTACTATTTCTGTTAGGAGGTGTCCCATATTCCTCCCAGTCCTTAGTACTTGTAGGGATTCCCTCCCCACATCTATAGGTCTTCGTACAGACTAGATTAGGACTTTAGCAGGTCTGATCGCAGGATCAGGTTCCCTGTTACATCGTAGGGATTCAGCTGAGTCTTATAGTAGGGACAGATCTCCTCTCTTTCCTTAGCTTTAGTAGCAGAACATAACAGTAAGTCCAGCCTGCAAATTCTCTAAGGAAAGATTTTTCTGTTCCATCATGGTGTCGGTTCAGGATTTGGCTCATCGCCTGCAGGGACTCTCTCTGGAGGTGGCCGAACTCCGTCAGCACGTGAGTAACTGTCCTGGAGCACATTTCTTGGAGCCTAAGGTATGTTTGCCGGATTTATTTTTTGGTGAACACCGAGAATTTTTTTCATTTAAAAATGCTTGCTTATTGTATTTTCGTTTGAGACCTAAGTCCTCTGGGGATGAATCCCAGCGCGTAGGGTTCATTATGTGACTTTTGCGCAAAGAGCCTCAGGAGTGGGCCTTTTCTTTGCAACCTAGTGATTCATGCTTCAGATGAGTGGATAGTTTTTTTTTCTGCTTTGGGACTATTATATGATGATCCTGACCGTGTCGCATCAGCTGAGACTGAGTTGAGACGTCTAAAACAAGGATCGGGTAATGTGGAAAAATATTGTACACATTTTCGTCGTTGGTCCACTCAAACAGGGTGGAACGATTCTGCTCTGAAAAGTCTATTTCTTGCTGGGCTCAGTGAAAGGGTTAAAGACCTGCTAATTGCTTATCCTACACCTGAGGATTTGCAACAGGCTATGCAATTAGCTATACGGGTGGATAGAAGACTGCGTGCTAGGGTTAATGAGAGCAAATCCTCTGCTATGTCAGTTTCTGGTTATGATAATGTGTGTACTAACAGTGGTGAACCGATGGAGATTGGATCGGTGGCACCTCGCTCTCAAGAAAAAGACCGTCGTTTTTCGGAAGGCTTGTGCTTCTATTGTGGAAAATCTGGTCATTTGATTAAAGGCTGTGAGCTTCGGATGAAGAAAGAAAAAAAAATGGTCAGTCACGCCCGTATTGCCTGTTTAAATTCCAAGGGTATATTTTTAGCTGCTTCCACGATTGCTCAGAAAAAATTAATGGAATTTCGGGTGTTTGTTGATTGCGGGTCTACACTGAATGTAATTGATGGGGGATTCGTGGAAAAACTCAATTTAAAACCTGAACCTTTATCATCCCCCATTGCTGTGGTTTCTGTGGATGGCTCCCCTTTGAAGAATATTACTCTCAAGGTCAGTGAATTTCCTCTCACTATTAATGGTGTTCACCATGAGAAATTGGATTTGGTAGTGTTGAATAACTTGCCTTCTCCAGTAATATTGGGTTTGCCCTGGTTAAAATTTCACAATCCTGTACTGGATTGGTCTACCAGTGAAATTAAATCCTGGAGCCATAAATGTTATGACAAGTGTTGTAATGGGCGTATTGCAGCTTTGGATAGGGGAGAATTGCCTGTTCCTATTCAGGATTTTTGGAGAGTTTTTTCTGAGAAGGAATCGCAGGTTTTGCCTCCCCATAGAGACTATGATTGTTCTATTGAATTTGTCCCTGGAGCGACTCTTCCTAAAAGTCGTTTATTTAACCTTACTATTCCTGAGAGGAAGGCTTTGGAGGAATACATACAGACAAGTTTGGCCGCCGGTCACATTAGGCCCTCTAAGTCTCCTGTGGCGGTTGGATTTTTTTTTGTAAAAAAAAAGGACGGCGGTTTACGTCCTTGTCTGGATTTTCGTGAGATTAACAAAATTACGGTACGCAATCCTTACCCACTGCCATTGATTCCTGATCTGTTTAACCAGTTATTGGGGGCCAAGTGGTTCTCTAAAATTGACCTTAAGGGGGCATACAATCTGTTGCGCATGAAGGAGGGTGATGAATGGAAGACTGCTTTTAACACTCCTGTGGGTCATTTTGAGAATCTGGTTATGCCTTTTGGTCTTACTAATGCTCCTGCATTTTTTCAGAATCTGATTAATGACATCCTTAGACCTTTGATCGGTAAAAATGTGGTTGTGTATTTGGATGACATTTTGATTTATTCGCCAGATCTGGAGTCTCATTGGCGGAGCGTGCGTGAGGTATTACAGTTATTAATGGACAATTCGCTTTTTGCTAAGCTGGAGAAATGTGAGTTCGCTGTACAGAGAATTAGTTTTTTGGGCTACATTATCTCCAGCAAAGGTTTTGAGATGGATCCGGTTAAGGTTCAGGCTGTGCAGGAATGGCCTAGGCCTATTGGTTTGAAATCGATACAGAGGTTTTTGGGTTTCGCCAATTACTACAGAAAATTCATAAAAAATTTTTCTAGTATTGTCAAACCTCTGACTGATCTCACCAGGAAAGGTGCTGATGCGGTTCAGTGGTCTTCTGAGGCCATTGAAGCTTTTGTGTATCTCAAGGAGAGGTTCACCTCTGCTCCCATCCTTATGCAGCCTGATGTTACTAGGCCGTTTTTGGTTGAGGTTGATGCTTCCTCTGTGGGGGTTGGCGCAGTATTGTCTCAGGATAACGGGGATGGAATACATCCCTGTGCCTTTTTTTCAAAAAAAATTTCGGAGACTGAACTGAATTACGATATTGGTAATCGGGAATTATTGGCTATTAAACTCGCATTTGAACACTGGCGCCACTTCTTGGAAGGTGCGGAATTTCCCGTTCAGGTTCTTACGGATCATAAAAATCTGATATATCTTGATGCTGCCAAGCGCCTGAATGCCCGTCAGGCTAGGTGGGCACTGTTTTTCTCGCGGTTTAATTTCTCCGTTACTTACATCCCTGGTACTAAGAATGTTAAGGCGGATGCCTTATCTCGCAGTTTTTCTCCCATAGTCGGTGCTGAGAAAGAGGAAAACATTTTACAAGAAGGTGTTGTGATAGCTGCTTTAGACTCCGTTTTGGAAGATGAGATTCTTAAAGCTCAGGAGAATGCCCCATCTAACACTCCTCATGGGAGGTTGTTTGTGCCTGGGACCTTTAGGAGAGATTTGTTTGTTGAGTGTCACGAATCTCGGTTGGCAGGTCATCCCGGAATCTCTGAGACCAAGAGACTGGTGGGTCGCAGTTTTTGGTGGCCTGGATGGCAGAAGGAAGTCATTAAGTGGGTGCGCCAATGTACTATATGTGCTAGATCTAAGTCCTCACATACTCCTGCTGCGGGGTTGCTTTGTCCATTGGAGGTCCCCAGTGCTCCTTGGACACATTTGGCTATGGACTTTATAACTGACCTTCCCCCCTCTGAGGGTTTTACTGTCATCTGGGTGGTCGTGGACCGTTTTAGCAAGATGTGTCACTTGGTTCCCTTCGTCAAACTGCCCTGCGCTAAAACTCTCGCTAAGGCCTTTGTCAAGGAAATTGTCAGACTTCATGGCGTTCCTACTGACATTGTTTCTGATAGGGGTCCTCAGTTCGTGGCTCGTTTTTGGCGTGCCTTTTGTGACAGGTTGGGAATTCATTTGTCGTTTTCGTCCGGATATCATCCTGAATCTAATGGCCAGACAGAAAGGAAAAACCAGGATGTTGAGCAGTTCTTGCGTTGTTTTGTGGCAGACAATCAAGAGGGGTGGTCTGAGTTTCTGCCACTTGCCGAATTTGCTCTGAACAATCATACATCATCTTCTGCTGGTTGTTCGCCTTTTTTTTGTTGTTCTGGGAGACATCCGTCATTTGGGTCGTTCTCCAAGTTGGGATCTGCCGTGCCTGAGGAGGAGAATTTTTCCGGTGATTTGGAAAGAGTTTGGACGGATGTGCGTGGTAATCTTCAGGAGGCCAACAGAAAATCTAAAGACTACTTTGATAGGAAACGACAGGAGGTTTTGTTCGCTGTTGGTGACATGGTTTGGTTGTCCTCTAGGAATCTGCGGTTGAGGATTCCTTCTAAGAAATTGGGTCCCAAGTTTGTAGGGCCCTTTAAGGTGCTTCAGGTTGTCAACCAATCTGCTGTTAGGTTGGAGGTTCCTACCTCCTGGAGAATTAATCCGGTCTTTCATGTCTCTCTGTTAAAAAAAGCTGTTGTGTCGGATGGTGACGCCTCTGCCTCTGTTCCTCCGGTGGTGGAGGACGGGGAATATGAAATTTCTCGCATCCTTGACTCTAGACGGTATAGAGGTAGTTTGCAGTATCTTGTGGCCTGGAAAGGTTTCGGACCCGAGGATAACTCTTGGGTGAGGTCAGATGATGTTTCCGCGTCCAGACTTATCAGAGCGTTTCACAGGAGATTTCCTGATAAGCCTGGTCCTAGGGGATCCGGAGGATCCTCTTAGAAGGGGGGGTACTGTTAGAACCTTGCTGTTAGGTTTTTTTTCCTTTGCTGGTCACATGACTTTGTTGGCCTATTTAATCCTGCTCCGCCCTTCTGGCTTTGCTGGACTTCATTGTATATCTACTTTCTAGCTAGCCTGTGCTCTGTATCTAACTCTGTTAGTTTGCTTGGTCTACGGACCTCTATGTTCTATCTATTTTGTTTGTTCGTCTGTCTGCTACTATTTCTGTTAGGAGGTGTCCCATATTCCTCCCAGTCCTTAGTACTTGTAGGGATTCCCTCCCCACATCTATAGGTCTTCGTACAGACTAGATTAGGACTTTAGCAGGTCTGATCGCAGGATCAGGTTCCCTGTTACATCGTAGGGATTCAGCTGAGTCTTATAGTAGGGACAGATCTCCTCTCTTTCCTTAGCTTTAGTAGCAGAACATAACAACTAGGTGCAGTAAAAAAATTGGTATTCTATACACAGGTGGTATATCTTGCAACACAGATAGGCTACTCCACTGACTAACACACTCTGCAATAGGCCAAAAAGGATTGGCTTTGCTAGATTCAGCCAAATGCTGTGAAAAAAACTTGCACAGCACTGGCACAGACCTGCCTGGCAAAAACTGATAGGAACTGATGTAACCTAGTTCTGAAAAGGACTCCAATTACAATTAGTCTTTACTCCCACAATCTATCTATTTAAGAGCACAGACCTGCCTGATAAAAGTCGTAGGAAATGCTGTAACCTAGTCCTTAAAAGGACTGCAATCACAACTATTCCCTACTCCCAAGCTATCTGTATATTTGTGCGAAAATTGGCTTGAAATTAACAAGGTATAGCATACACAGCAACAGCGGTGCCGTCTAACACGCAGCTGCAGCAGTGAGAAAATGGTGGCGACGGGGAAAATGGCTTGGTCTTATAGGGCAAGGACATGTGACATACACTGCCAATCACACATGCCCTTGCTTGTGTGAAAAAAAGCACTTCGCTCCGTGTGTGCGCTGCTGATAGGCTGACAGACTGCACCTCCCCACTGCAAATGCGGGAAAGAGAAAAAAAAATGGAGATCTTCATTGTTCCTGCAGAGATCCATCCCCTGCCCCTCCCCCCGCCCCGCTGTACACTCAAACTGCGTATTAACATTAATTTTCATCATTACTGAGAAAAAATCCAGTTATGATTTTGGTGCACGAACAGTTATCGAACATAACCTCGAACAGCCGAATTTTTCTCAAATTGTTCGTGTTCGCCGACCGGCTCGAACACCGCCCAAAACAGCTCGAATTTGAGATTGGCGAACAGTTCGAGTAGAACAACGCTCATCTCTAATAATAAGTAGTGGACAACCCCTTTAAGTTCTGTTTTTCTATTGTATCAAATACTTATTTCATGCAATAAAATGCTAAGTAATTATGTAAAAATCATATAATGTGATTTCCTGGATTTTATTTTTAAATTCTGTCTCTCACAGGTGAAGTGACCTGCGATAAAAATTACCGACCTCTCCATTGATTGTAGATGGGAAAATTTGCAAAATCGTCAGTGTATCAAATACTTATTTTCCCCACTGTATATAAATTGTGGGAATGCTACTTACTTGGGTGCGTGGTGCAATCATTTCTATTTAAAAAGGCTGGTTTATTGATGCTTCATAAACCATGCCGCAAGCAAAGGAAATCAAGCGGGCTTTCAGTGCAGGCAAAAACAAAGTACACAGTTCCAACAAAGTCACTTTAGAGACTGTTCAGGACACAAAGGCTGGATAGCATCGGCTCAGTCTGGAGATACCACACAGGAGGTCTTCTCACCATCGCTCACCGCTTTTTGTCAAACATATAGACTTCATTTTAGCCTGTGAGCCACACCCAGGGGTAGGGTATATGGGTAGCCAGATCTCTCAGAATGCCCGTAAAACGTGGCCTAGATGCACATAACAAGCCTCTTAGTACTATGAGCACCAGAGCATTACTTCAGGTTTTCATCACAGCGGACAATCACCTCCATAATACATACCTTCCATCAACTATGTCCAGAAACCCCTTACAGTGTATATGTGTGTATATTAGTGTTGAGCGAGCATGCTCGACACTGTTCGTTACTTGCCCGAGCATCTCACTACTTGGGATGTTCGTCGAGCACCGAGCATTTCCGGGTCACTCGGGCGGGAGCTCGGGTCTCCGCCCTGCACATTTGGCGCTCTTTACAGAGCCAATGAACATGCAGGGATTGCCAGCCAGTCACTGTAATTCCGCAGCCATGTTGTTTGTGGGCATTACAGTGATGGGCTGGCCGCACAGCGTCACCTCGAGTATTTCATAGAATCATAGAATGGTAGAGTTGTAAGGGACCTCCTGGGTCATCTGGTCCAACCCCCTGCTCAAAGCAGGATTCACTTGATCATCTCAGACAGATGTCTGTCCAGCCTCTGTTTGAAGACGTCCATTGAAGGGGAACTCACCACCTCTCGTGGCAGCCTGTTCCACTCATTAATCACCCTAACTGTCAAAAAGTTTTTTTCTAATATCTAATCTGTGTCTCCTCCCATTTAGTTTCATCCCATTGCTTCTTTTCTTTCCTTGTGCAAATGAGAATAAAGATGATCCTTCTACAATGTGACAGCCCTTGACATATTTGTAGACAGCTATTAAGTCTCCTCTCAGTCTTCTTTTTTGCAAGCTAAACATTCCCAAATCCTGCAACCGTTCCTCATAGGACATGGTTTGCAGACCAGTCACCATTCTGGTCGCTCTTCTCTGAACTTGCTCCAGTTTGTCTATGTCTTTTTTAAAATGTGGTGCCCAAAACTGTACACAGTATTCCAGATGAGGTCTGACCAAAGAGGAGTAAAGACCGATAATGACTTCACGTGATCTAGACTGTATGCTTCTGTTAATACATCCCAGAATTGTATTAGCCTTTTTTGCTGCTGCATCACACTGTTGACTCATGTTCAGTCTATGATCTATTAGTATACCTAAGTCTTTTTCACATGTACTGTTGCTTAGCTCTATTCCTCCCATTCTGTATATGCTTTTTTCATTTTTATTGCCCAGATGTAGTACTTTGCATTTTTCCCTGTTAAAAACCATTCTGTTGGTTGCTGCCCACTGCTCCAGTTTATTTAGGTCTTTTTGAATCCTCTCTCTCTCTTCTCTAGTATTAGCTATCCCTCCTAGCTTTGTGTCATCAGCAAATTTAATCAGTTTACCCTCAATTCCTTCATCTAAATCATTGATAAAGATGTTGAACAATACAGGTCCCAGGACGGAGCCCTGTGGTACCCCACTTGAGACATTCATCCAGCTGGATGTGAAGCCATTTACAACCACCCTTTGAGTCTGATCACTAAGCCAGTTATGAATCCACCTAACAGTTGCCTGGTCCATTGCATACTTGGTCATTTTTTCAATAAGGATGGTGTGAGATACTTTGTCAAATGCTTTGCTGAAGTCAAGATATACTATATCTACAGCATTTCCCTGATCCACCCAGTCAGTGATTCTGTCATAGAAGGAAATTAAGTTAGTCTGACATGACTTGTTAGTTACAAACCCATGCTGACTCTGGTTAATCACTTCATTCTTATCCATGTACATACATACATGTTGTTTAATAATTTGTTCAAAGATCTTTCCTGGTATAGAAGTCAGACTCACCGGCCTATAGTTCCCTGGGTCCACCTTCTTCCCCTTTTTGAAGATAGGAACAACATTTGCTCTTCTCCAGTCTTCTGGGACTTCTCCTGTTCTCCAAGAATTTTCAAAGATTATGGAGAGTGGTTCTAAAATTTCTTCTACGTTCTCCTTCAGTACTCTGGGGTGTAATTCATCTGGACCTGGAGACTGGAACTCATTCATGTTAGCTAAATATTCCCTCACAATCTTTCTGGTTACAGATAACTTGGATTCCTCTATTCCTTTAAAAGGACAGTGAAGATCAGTTGATGTTACATTTTCTTTCTGAGAGAAAACAGATGCAAAATAGGAATTAAAAAGTTCGGCCTTCTCAACATCCTCTCTTACCATTTCTCCATTTTCATCCTGTAAAAATCCTATAGCATCTTTGACTTTTCTTTTACTTTTTACATACCCCCAAAATCCTTTTTTATTGCTTTTGACATCTCTTGCAAGCCTTAATTCATTGTCAGCTTTAGCTAACCTGATACGTGCCCTACAGGATCTGCAAACAGCTTTATAATCTTCTTTAAATATGCCTCCCTCTTTCCATTTAATAAACAATTCTTTCTTTCTTTTTAGCATGTGTTTAAGTTCTGTGTTCATCCATCCTGGTTTCCTTAAATGCTTCCCATTCTTGTTACTTTTCGGGATTGTTAACGATTGTGCTTTGAGAATCTCATTTTTAAAAATTTCCCATCCTTCCTGGACATTTTTGTCCTTAAGGACATCCAGCCATTGGATCCCTCCTATTCTCTTTCTGAGTCTCTTAAAATCTGCCTTTCTAAAATCTAACCTTGAAGTTTGAGTCTTCACATGTCTTCCTCCTCTAGTTATCCAAAATTCTATAATAGCATGATCGCTGCCTCCTAGGGTCCCAGCCACCTTTACCTCCTCAACCATTTCCTCCCTGTTTATAAGGATTAGATCCAAAGTAGCAGAACCCCTTGTTTTCTCCCCTACCTTTTGGAAGATAAAGTTGTCAGCAAGAGAGGATAAGAATTTGCTTGACCTGTTAGTTTTACTTGAGAGAGATTCCCAACAAATGTCTGGATAGTTGAAATCTCCCATGACCACTACGTCATATTTTTTGGAGAACTTGGTCATTTGATACATAAAGAGTTCATCCATATCTTCAGCTTGCCCAGGTGGCCTGTAGTAAATGCCTACAATGGTGTCCTTTCCGTTGTTCTCTCCTTGTATTCTTACCCAAACAGTTTCCACAGAACTCCCAGTCTCTGAAGCTTCAATCTCTGTGCAGATATACGCTTTTCTAACATACAATGCAACACCTCCTCCTCGTTTATCAAGTCTGTTTCTTGCAAATAAGTTGTATCCTTTTAGCCTTTTATTCAAATCATGTGTATCGTCCCACCAAGTTTCAGTGATTCCAATGACATCATATTCCTTTTCCTGCATTAGTAGTTCCAATTCTCCTTGTTTGTTGCCCATGCTTTGTGCATTTGTATAAAAACATTTTAGTTTGTGATTGGTTTCTCTTCCTCCCATATTTTTATTATTTAAATTGTTTTGTCTTTGTTCTTTCTTTCCACTTCCAGTAGCAGAGATCTCAATAGTATTTGTCAGCTGTATAGCTTTTTCTGGCCTTTTGCTTCCCTTCCCACATTGTTCTAGTTTAAAGCTCTTCTGATGAGTGTAGCAAGGCGACTTCCAAATACATGTTTTCCAGTCATCGTAAGGTGCACCCCATCTCTAGCAAGTAGTCCATCGTATAGGTAATTCATTCCGTGATCCAGAAATCCAAATCCTTGTTGACGGCACCATCGACGTAGCCAGTTGTTCACCTGTAGAATCTTATTCCACCTCATTGTTCCATGGCCATCCACTGGGAGGATGGATGAGAAGACCACCTGCGCTCCCAATTCTTTCACTTTCTTGCCTAAGTCTTCAAAGTCACTGCAGATGGTTTCCAGGTCCTTTCTTGTGGTGTCATTTGTCCCCACATGTATTAGCAGGAATGGGTAGTGATCTGTAGGTCTGAAGAGTCTTGATATCCTGTCAGACACATCTTTAATTTTTGATCCTGGAAGACAGCACATTTCTCTTGAGGTTATGTCTGGTCTGCAGATAGCAGCCTCTGTTCCTCTTAACAGGGAATCCCCCATGACCACCACTCTCCGTTTTTTCTTCACAACATTCTTCTTTCTCCATCCAGGAGGATTCTGAGGGCTTACAAGGTTATTCATTGCTGGAAAAGTCTTATTTTGCTGTATTTCTTCATGGTTCTCCTGCGTGAGAGCCTGGTACTGGTTCCTGAGCAGTATGGGTGCTGACTGCCTCTCGATCCTCCTGCTTCTGTGGGTCACATGCTTCCATTCCTCTGTTTCGTCAGGTGCAGTTCGAATTTCTTCTCTTTCTGAATCATGAAGAGATAATTCTGCTCTGTCTAAGAACTCTTCACCTTCCTTAATGATTTTCAAGGTAGTTAACCTCTCTTCTAGATTTCGCAACTTTTCCTCCAACAGGGACACAAGCTTGCATTTCTGGCATGTGAAGTTTGGCTTTTCCACTGGCAAGTCTGTGAACATGTAGCAGGATATGCAGCTCACCAAATGGCTCCTGGACTCTTCCATGTTCTTATTGTTAATGTTCTGAAAACAGTGAAAAAAGCTTAAAAAAAAGCTTCAAGATGTCCTCTTTTCGGCTCCAACAGCCAAAATCCAGTGTTCTTTGAGCTCGCGGAGACTCTTCACTTACCCCAAAATGCAGTGGGAATATGCAAATTATCTCCCCAGGAGTCCTCCCCTGGTATTTAAAACCGGGCGCCGCCATCTTGTGCACAGTCGCTCCGGATCAGCCAGTGTAGGGTCAGTGCTGCTGAGTTAGGGAGAGATATATAGTGCGAAATAGGTAGTTTAGGGTCTCTAAAGCCTGCCAAATCAAACAAACAGTCCTTCTCAGGACTAATATTCATCCCAGTTATCAGGTAGGCAGGCAGTCAGGCTGTATAGGAGACATAGTGGTTATACCAGCAAATGCTGCATTACAGTCCTGTGTGCTCCTGTTGGTCAAATTGCTAGACTTATCCCCCGGTCTCAGGGGCCAGGAAAAAATATTTTTTTTTCATCTAAATCCTGTAATTTTTTTTCATCAGTCAGACTGTACAAATACGCATCTTATTAACCTTTTGTTATCCCCCCCCAAAAAAATTAATTGAGTGTGTCTGTGACTGTTCAGACACCAATATATGTGTTTAAAAGAGTCTGGTGTAGGCCAGAAAAATATAACAGTGGTTTTACACTTCCACGGGTGAAATCTCTGTATTATCCTGTTTTTGGCATTTTTTGCCATAAAAAAAACTGTTATAGTGTCTCCCTGACTGGTCAGACACCAATATATCGGTTTAAAAGAGTCTGGTGTAGGCCAGAAAAAAATAACTGTGGTTTTGCAGTTCCACGGGTCAAATCTCTGTATTATCCTGTTTTTGCCATTTTTTTGCTTTAAAAAAAACTGTAATAGTGTCTCCATGACTGGTCAGACACCAATATATCTGTTTAAAAAAGTCTGGTGTAGGCCAGAAAAATATAACTGTGGCTTTGCAGTTCCACGGGTCAAATCTCTATTATCTACTTTTGGGCCTTTTTACATAAGAAAAACAGTTTGAGTGTGTCGCTGACTGTTCAGCCCCAAATACATCTATTTAAAAAAAGTCTGGTACCAGTAAATTAGAACTGTGGTTTTGCAGTTCCACTGTTAAAATCTCTGTATTATCCAGCTTTTGGCCTGTTTTACGTAACAAAAAACAGTAATAGTGTCTCCCTGACTGTTCAGTCACAAATAAATCTGTTTAAAAGATTCTGGTGTAGGCCAGAGAAATAGAACTGTGGTTTTCCTCTTCCACGGTTCTAATCTACTTTTCATTACACTTTTTCCATTGATAGTGTGAGTGTAAGCTATTTTAATTAATTTACAATGGGCACGGCGCGTGGCAAGGACGTGGAACTGGACGTTCTGGTGATGGTGCGTGTAGAGGACGGGGCCGTCGCCAAGGTGAAAATGTGCCACAACCAACAGCCACATCTTCTCGCTCCCACTTCTTGACTGAATTACTAGGGAAGCACACTTCAACACCAGTATTGTGAACAGATCAGTGTGAACAGGTTATTAATTGGATAGCAGATAATACTTCCAGTTACCTGAGCACCACCAGCTCCAGTCTGTCTTCCACACGGTCAAGATTTAGTAGCCATGAGTCTCGATCGCATACTCCTCCTCACCCTGATTCTCCTTCCTCCCACCATGCCGAGTGTCGTCACTGTTCACTGGTCCATTTGCAGATTTGTGCCCCTCGCCTGCTCCGCTTGAAGTGGTGGAAGAGGAGATCCCATGTAGCGATGCCCAATTATTTGAACAGCCACGGCCACAGGAAGTTGACGCTGGCAATTTGTCACAAGAGGTGGACGATGACGAGACACAATTGCCACGAAGTGAGGAGGAGGATCGTGGTGCGCAAGTGGAAGAGGAGGAGGTGATGGATGATCTAGTAACTGACCCAATGTGGCAGGAGGACACGCAGAGTGAGGCCAGCAGCACACAGGGGGAGGTAGACAGAGTACCCCAACAGGCAGGAAGAAGCATTGTGGTGGCTGCACACAGAAAGCGGGCAACAATTCCCCGTAACACCAACACGAGGGACGTTGCCAGTACAACCGATAGGTATTCCAGAGTCTGGAATTTTTTTAAAGGCTCTGCTGATAACCACAAAAAGGCCATTTGTACCACCTGCCAGGCCAGCATCAGCAGGGGTGACAAAACTACCAGCCTGACCACCCGACTTTGAGGGGCGAACCCCAGGGTCCACGACCAGTGTCAGGGGGTATCACCAATGCTTCTTCCGCTGTTGTGCGTGTAATAGAACCCCTTGTTGTGCGTGCAAGGCAATCCCTGCCCATACTGCATGCAAAGATGCCCCCTCCTCCCAGTCTTCACTTGTTTTGGCAGTTTCTCAAGAAACAGCATCAATGTCCACGTCCACGTCCCACCGCAGCGTTCAGTTGTCCATATCCCAGAGCTTTTAATGAAAGCACAAATTCGCAGCCAACGCCCCACAGGCCACAGTCCTAAATTCACACATTTCACGACTGCTTGCGTTGGAAATGCTGCCTTTTAGGCTGGTGGAGATGGAATCCTTCTCCAACCTTATGGCGGTGGCCGTCCCTCGGTACTCGGTCCCCAGCCGACACTATTTTGCCCGGTGTGCCATCCCCGCACTGCACAAGCACGTGTCCCAAGACATCTGCCTTGCCCTCCACAACGCAGTTACTGGGAGAGTCCACCTGACAATGGACACGTGGACAGGTGCTTGTGGCCAGGGACGGTACATATCCCTGATGGCACACTGGGTAAACTTAGTGGAAGCCGGGACCCAGTCAGACCTTGGGACGGAACACATTCTCCCCACACCGAGAATTGCGGGCCCTATGTCAGTCAGAGTTGCCCCCACAGTGTACAGCTCCTGCGCCTCCTCCTCCTCCTCCTCCTCATGTTAAGCCTCCATCTCAGATATCACCACATCAGTTACAAGCTGGAAGCACTGCAGTACTGCCTCAGCCAAGCGGCAACAGGCTGTGCTGAAACTCATAAGCTTAGGTGATAAACCTCACACTGCTTGAGAGTTGTGGACAGCTGTGAAAGAGCAGGCAGATCTGTGGCTGAGACCGCTGAACCTACATCCAGGCATGGTCGTGTGTGACAATGGCCGTAACCTGGTGGCGGCTCAGAGGCGAGGCGAGATCACACACGTACCATGCCTGGCTCATGTACTTAACCTCGTGGTTCAGCGGTTTCTTAAATCGTACCCCGAGTTGCCAGATCTGCTCGTCAAAGTACGCCGCCTGTCAGCTCATTTTCGCAAGTCGGCTACAGCTTCCACCGCCCTTGCTGTGTTGCAGCAGCGTTTGCAGCTTCCGGCACACCGACTGGTGTGTGATGTCCCCACACGTTGGAACTCTACCCTCCATATGTTGCAAAGGATTTGTGAGCAGAAGAGAGCAGTTGTGGAGTAGATAAACAAATAAAGCAGCCTCACCGTGTCCTCTTTGTATAGCTCAGTCCGTTTTGCAATGCTGTGGGTCTCCAACCAATAGCCGTGACTTAAGGCTTCACATAAGAAAAATAAATTTGGTGAGTCCCAAGAATAATTAAAATCCTCAATTTATTAGAAAATAATTAACCGATCATACAGGTTGGGGATACATCTCACGCGTTTCTGGCAAAAACCCTTAATCACTGAGATACAGATCCTTATGATACATGGTATAAAAACAAATGGTGACCAACCATTGATCAATAAACACATATGGTACCAATCAATCACATTTGATAATAATCAGCATAATCACAAGGCTAAATCCAAGAAAGCCAGAGAAAAAGAAAGAGAGAAAAAAAAAAAAAAATTTGACCTTCAATTCTCTGAGATCTAATATAGATAAAGGGTATCATTCCTACAGTTCATGCCATTGGGGTATTTCGTATCCAGTTTGATAATCCAAAATAAGTCTCTAAGGAGAAGTTTTTTCCTCCAATCCCCTCCTCTAATAGGAATATCCACTTTTTCTAACCCATAGAAAGAAAAATTATTTAATTCCCCTTTATGTCTCTCTACAAAATGCTTGCGTGCTCCTGAATAGGATGCAATTCTATTTTTGATGTTGGTGACATGTTCTGCCATCCTTTTTGTTTAATTTGCGTATTGTGCAGCCAATGTATTTAATTTTACATTCTTTGCAAAATATGCAACACTCAACATAGTTAGTATTGCAATTAATAAATCTTATTATATCATTGGCTGCATCAATTTTTTGAGTTTGCAATGTATACTGGCACATCGTACATTTGGATCATGCACATTTAAAAAAACCTTTACAACTGAGCCAGATTTTTTTACCCCTTTTTTGTGGCCTGTATAGACTTGGGGAAAGCGTAGCACCTATTCATCTCCCTTTTCTCGGCACACAAACTTATCCATTTTCCAGGATTTTATTTAAATCTCGATCCTGAAATAATATAGGGACAAATCTGTTTACAATATTTTTTATTTCCTGAAATTGGCAGCTATATGGGGTACTGAAGATGGTTTTTTGGTCCATATTGTTTGGTTTTTTGTTATTAGTTTCTGGCTGTTATTAATACCATCATCTCTGTTATTTAAATGAGTATTTCTTACAAGAACTTTTTTTAATGCTGAATCAATATGTTTTTTCTTATACCACCTTTCCATTGATCTAGATGTTGCTAACTTTGCTTGTTCGTTAAATAGTGAGATAGCAGAGCTATTTCTATAAATTCTATTTAATTCCCCATAGGGGATTGAATTCACCGTATGGGCGGGTGGCAGCTGTCTGCCCTAAGTGTAGTGTTCCCACTGACAGGTTTTCTATAGTTGCGATATTTAACCCTTTGTTGTTTTACATCCCCCATGAGATACAAATCCTAAAAGCTGATTTTATCCTGTGGTTCAGTATAAGTAAATTTTAGATTTACATCATTAGCATTGATATAAGATAAAAAGTATGGAATTTTTTTCACTTCTCCTACCCATATTAGTAAAACATCGTCCAAATATCTAACATATAGTTCAATGTCATTTTTGAAAGGATTTGTGTCTGTAAAAAAAAAAGCTTTCTTCCCACCATGATACAAAAAGAATGGCTAAGGATGGGGAGAAACATGAGCCCATTGGGCAACCTTTGATTTGGAAATAATATTCTTCGTTGAACATAAAAAAATTATGCTCCAGAAGATATTCAATACTCCGGATAATCATTTCTTTCGTTTCATCCGTATAGCCGCTATACTTTTGCAGATGGTGGAACACAGCAGATAATGCCAGATTATGTGGAAAAGATGAAAACAGATTTATCACATCACAAGACAGAAATTTAGATTTTTCAGACCATTTTACATTTTTCATATAATCAATCACTGATGATGAGTCTTTTAAATAACCCGGTGTTCTGGGAATTAATGGCTGTAGATAAAATTCTACCCACCGACTTAAATTTTCGTTCAAAGAAGAAATACTCGATATGATGGAGCGTAAAGATGTAGGAAATTCTAGTTTGTGGGTTTTAGGGAGCCCATGAAAAATTGGTGTCATCGGATTATCAGGTATTATATTATAACTCATTTTTTCAGTAAACACCCCCATTTTAACTCCATCTTCAACCAATTTACTCAAGATTTTCCTGCATGATTCTGTAGGATTAAATTGTATCCTTTTATACGTCTCATTATCATCCAGGATATCATAAACACATTTTTCATAGAGTTTCTTATCCATAACAACAATACACCCTGCTTTGTGGGATTTTCTAATCACCAGGTCATTTCTCTCGGATAAGCTGGTGATTGCTTTTTTCTCATCTATGGTTAGATTATTTTTTTTATTTGATACACTCTGTTTAATTTTTTGAGAAAGTTCTATCAAATCTCTTTTAATTAAAGACTGAAAAGTTGAAATGCATTCAGCCTTAGAATCTTTTGGATAGAAAGATGGATTCAAAATACAAAAAATCCTTAGTATCAACATGTATAAGATCAACATCACCTGATTCACCTTTTAAATCCTCCAAAGCAAGCCGTGCACATTGTTCATCAAACGTCAATTGTGCAAGGGTTTCACAATTATCCTCCACCTTATACAATTCCCCAGGGACATTGAGATCATTATAAAAATGCTTTTTTTACTGTCAATAATCTGGCTAGTTTATTTATATCTAGAATCGTTTGAAATAAATCAAAATCCTGATTCGGAACAAAATTTGTCCCTTTGCTTAAGATACTGATCTCATGTTCAGAGAGAATTGTAGGGGTAAGCACGATAACACTGGACCATAGGTTGTCTACTTTTTCTTGCCCCTCGTATTGAAACTTGGGGGATCTGGATTTCCTCCTCCTCCTCCTCAGTCGCTACTCCTGTCGTTTTTTGAAGCAGGATTACTACAATCTCCTCCTGTTCCATCTTCTGAGCTCTCTGCACATACATCTGAAAAAAATTCCTCAGATGAAAAAGTTACATTTCTGGATGGAGTTTTGTCATCTGGATTATTCTTCAGGATAGATTTTAAGTCAGTTTTATCCCTCAGTTTTTTTGGAAATAGACCTTATGTTCCTTTTCCAATCATAAACTTTATCATATTTGTAATCCAAACAGTCTCTTTGGAACTTTTTCTTTTTTTATTGTCATGATGTTATTTTCAATTTTGTCCAAATTTTCCTTCATTTTATGATGCAACAATTCATACTCCTGAGTTTTATTAAAACTCATAAGTGAGGATTTTATCTGTGCAATGTCCAAATTAATTTGTTGTAAGTTTTTCTCTTCCTCTGAGATAATCAACTTCATGAGGTCATTTGAGCATTGTGATAAAATGTCATTCCATTGTGTAAGAAACATATCAGAGAAAATATAAGTGGGTACCTTTTTGATTCTGAGTCCTCTTGGTATCAATTTCTCCACATACGTGCTCAAGGCATTGTGATCCCACCATGTTCTCAACTCTTGATGCGAGATTTTTTCCAGCTTATGCATTAACTCTTTCAGGCTCAGGTCGGCGTTCCTGTCTGAATCACCAAATACTTCTTGCAGCTTATCCTGCCGTGACTCCATAGAGGAGGAGATGATAATCCTTCACAGCAGTTTAGAATGGTAGAATGAGAAAAATAGTGGATTTGCTTGTGAAATATAATAAATCCAAATAGAATTCTACAAACCATTGCATAATCTATGCCAGGTACACGGGGCAAAATCAGTCAAACCATAAGGTAGGTAGATAAACAAAAAAAGCAGCTTCACCGTTTCCTCTTTGCATAGCTCAGTCCGGTTTGCAATGCTGTGGGTCTCCAACCAATAGCCGTGACTTAAGGCTTCACATAAGAAAAATAAATTTGGTGAGTCCCAAGAATAATTAAAATCCTCAATTTATTAGAAAATAATTAAAAGATCATACAGGTTGGGGATACATCTGTATCCCCAACCTGTATGATCTTTTAATTATTTTCTAATAAATTGAGGATTTTAATTATTCTTGGGACTCACCAAATTTATTTTTCCAGTTGTGGAGTACCAGCTGCAACAAAGCCGTCGATATTCAGGTCAAACTCCACACATAAGACCTCAGGAGTGGACCTGGATGTCTGACATATGTACCATCCTGACAAACTTTGAGGAGTCCACCAAGATGGTGAGTGGCGATGACGCCATAATTAGTGTCACCATCCTGCTTGTCTGTCTTTTGCAATGCTCTCTGCAGAGAATTAAGGAGGAAGCATTGCAGCCAGAGTATGATAAGATGGATCAAGAACCCGTAAAGGGCGATTACACACAGCCCAGCCTCATCTCATCCCAATGTGCACTGGGGGACAATGAGGGAGAGGAGGAGAAGGAGGAGGAGGAAGAACAGGAGCTGGTATCATGCGCTGTAGACGGTAGTACCTGTACAACTGTCATACAGTCAATTCAGCGTGGGTGGCCTGAGGACAGGGGGTAGGAGGAGGAGGAGAGCATGGTCAGTCGTCATCTTGGTGAGGACATGGAAGTCTTGCCCGATACCAGTCTGGCACGCATGGCTGACTTTATGTTACACTGCCTTAACCATGACCCTCACGTTGCCAAAATTTTGGGTGACAGTCATTAGTGGCTGTTGACACTTTTAGACCCCCACTACAAGGAGTACTTTATCTCTCTTATTACTGAGGTGGAGAGGTCTACAAAAATGGGGCAGTACTAGAAGGCCCTTGCTGCAGAACTGTTAAAAAAATTCCCATCTGAATACGCTAGCGGCAGAGGTCACAGTTCGTTGACCAACTAAGGCATACAGGCAGGAGAGATGCAACTCCAATCCAGCAGAGGCAGGGGAACACTGTCAACATTCTAGGACAGTTTTCTGAGACCCCCCCAGCTTACAGGCCCTGAGGCGCGGGGTACTCTCACAAGGAGTGGAAAGTTTCAAAAGATCGATTGCCAACCGTATCAGCGTCCTCCGTGATTCCTCTGTGCCTTTTAATTATTGGGTATCCAAGCTGGACACTTGGAATGAACTCACTCTGTAAGCCTTGGAGGTCCTTGCCTGCCCAGCCGCTAGCGTGTTATGGGAGCGTGTTTTTAGTGCCGCTGGGGGAATTATAACTGATAAATGCACTCGCCTGTCAACTGACAATGCTGACAAGCTGACCCTTATCAAAATGAACAAGTGCTGGATTGGGACAGACTTCTCATCACCACCAAATTACAGCAGAGTAACATAAAGTCAAATCCACTGTGTTATTTCGGGAGGTTTACTCCCATGCACCGATTCACACCAACACATGGGTATACGCTTCCTCAATTCAGCTTTTTTTTTGTTCTCCTTATCCTCAGCCTCCACCACCACTATACCACCAGGGTGACCGTGGTCCATGTTGCCAGCATTGCAAGTTCCCCCGTACTAATTTTTGGCAGCTTTTGCTTGGAAGGCATAGGCAAAGACTTTGTTAGACCCACTCCCAAATAATGGGAATAATGTTTTTAATATGCTGTACTGCATGGCTCTTGTAAGGGGCATTAAAACCGTCTTGTTAAACCACTCTGACTTCCACGTCTCTTCCAAGGGGCATTTAAACCGTCTTCTTAAGCAAATGCGACCTCCACCAATTTTCCCAGGGGCATTGATATTGTCTTTTTATTCCACTGCGACCTCCACGTCTCTTCCAAGGGGCATTAAAACAGTATTGTTAAGCTAATGTGACCTCCACCACTTTTCCCAGGGGCATTAAAACAGTCTTGTTAAGCTTCTGCGACCTCCACGTCTCTTACAAGGTGCATGAAACCATCTTATTAAGCTACTGCGACCTCCATGTCTCTTCCAAGGGGCATTTAAACCATATTGTTAAGCTACTGCAACCTCCACGTCTCTTCCAAGGGGCATTAAAACTGTCTTGTTAAGCTACTGGGACCTCCACTGCTCTTCCAAGGGGCATTAAAACCGTCTTGTTATGCTAATGCAACCTCCAGCACTTTTACAAGGGGCAATAAAACCGTCGTGTTAAGCTACCGCAAACTCCACATCTCTTCCAAGGGCATTAAAACCGTCTTGTTAAGCTACTGCGACCTCCACGTCTCTTCCAAGGGGCATTTAAACCATCTTGTTAAGCTACTTCAACCTCCATGTCTCTTCCAAGGGGCATTTACACCATCTTGTTAGCTACTGCAACCTCCACGTCTCTTCCAAGGGGCATTAAAACCATCTTGTTAAGCTAATGCAATCTCCACCACTCTTCCAAGGGGCATTAAAACCATCTTGTTAAGCTACTGCGACCTCCATGTCTCTTCCAAGGGGCATTTAAACCGTCTTGTTAAGCTACTGCAACCTCCACGTCTCTTCCAAGGGGCATTTAAACCATCTTGTTAAGCAAATGCAACCTCCACGTCTCTTCCAAGGGGCATTTAAACCATCCTGTTAAGCTACTGAAACCTCCACGTCTCTTCCAAGGGGCATTTAAACCATATTGTTAAGCTACTGCAACCTCCTCGTCTCTTCCAAGAGGCATTAAAACTGTCTTGTTAAGCTAATGCGACCTCCACCACTCTTCCAAGGGGCATTTAAACCATCTTTTAAGCTACTGAAACCTCCATCTCTCTTCCAAGGGGCATTTAAACCATCTTGTTAAGCTACTGCAACCTCCATGTCTCTTTCAAGGGGCATTTAAACCATCTAGTTAAGCTATTGTGACCTCCACCACTTTTCTCAGGGGCATTGATATTGTCTTTTTATTCCACTGCGACTTCCACGTCTCTTCCAAGGGGCATTAAAACTGTCTTGTTGAGCTATTGCAACCTCCACCACTTTTCCCAGGGGCACTAAAACAGTCTTGTTAACTTCTGCGACCTCCACGTCTCTTCCAAGGTGGATTAAACCATCTTGTTAAGCTACTGCGATCTCCACGTCTCTTCCTAGGGGCATTTAAACCATCTTGTTAAGCTACTGCAACCTCCACGTCTCTTCCAAGGGGCATTAAAGCTGTCTTGTTCAGCTACTGTTACCTCCACTGCTCTTCCAAGGGGCATTAAAACGGTCTTGTTAAGCTAATGCAACCTCCACCACTTTTCCAAAGGGCATTAAAACTGTCTTGTTAAGCTACTGCAGCCTCCACGTCTCTTCCATGGGGCATTAAAACCATCTTGTTAAGCTGCTGCGACCTCCACGTCTCTTCCAAGGGGCATTAAAACAGTCTTGTTAAGCTACTGAGACCTCCACGTCTCTTCCAAGGGGCATTAAACCATCTCTTTAAGCTACTGCAACCTCCACGTCTCTTCCAAGGGGCATTTAAGCTGTCTTGTTAAGCTACTGCGACCTACACTGCTCTTCCATGGTTGCATTAAAACCATCTTGTTAAGCGACTGCGACCTCCATGTCTCTTCCAAGGGGCATTAAAACCGTCTTGTTAAGCTACTGCAACCTCCACGTCTCTCCAAGGGGCATTAAAACCGCCTTGTTTAGCTACTGCAACCTCCAAGTCTCTTCCAAGTGGCATTTAAACCGTCTTGTTAAGCTACTGCGACCTCCACGTCTCTTCCAAGGGGCATTTAAACCATCTTGTTAAGCTACTGCAACCTCCATGTCTCTTCCAAGGGGCATTTAAATCATCTTGTTATGGTACTGCAACCTCCACGTCTCTTCCAAGGGGCATTAAAACCATCTTGTTAAGCTAATGCGATCTCCACCACTCTTCCAAGGGGCATTAAACCATCTTGTTAAACTACTGCGACCTTCATCTCTCTTCCAAGGGGCATTTAAACCATCTGGTTAAGCTACTGCAAACTCCACCTCTCTTCCAAGGTGCATTTAAACCGTCTTGTTAAGCTTCTGCAACCTCTATGTCTCTTCCAAGGGGCATTTAAGCTGTCTTGTTAAGCTAATGCGACCTACACTGCTCTTCGAAGGGGCATTAAAACCGTCTTGTTAAGCTAATGCAACCTCCACCACTTTTCCAAGGGGCATTAAAACCATCTTGTTAATCTACTGCAACCTTCACGTCTCTTCCAAGGGGCATTAAAACCATCTTGTTAAGCTACTGCAACCTCCAAGTCTCTTCCAAGTGGCATTAAAACCATCTTGTTAAGCTACTGCGACCTCCACGTCTCTTCCAAGGGGCATTAAAACCGTCTTGTTAAGCTAATGCGAACTCCACCACTCTTCCAAGGGGCATTAAACCGTCTTGTTAAGCTACTGAAACCTCCACGTCTCTTCCAAGGGGCATTTAAACCGTCTTACTTAGCAACTGCAACCTCCATGTCTCTTCCAAGGGGCATTTAAACCACCTTGTTAAGCTACTGCAACCTCTACGTCTCTTCCAAGGGGCTTTAAAACTGTCTTTTTAAGCTAATGCGACCTCCACCACTCTTCCAAGGGGCATTTAAACCATCTCATTAAGCTACTGCAACCTCCACGTCTCTTCCAATGTGCATTTAAAAAATCTTTTTAATCTACTGCAACCTCCACATCTCTTCCAAGGGGCATTTAAACCGTCTTGTTAAGCTACTGCAACCTCCATGTCTTTTCCAAGGGGCATTTAAACCGTCTTGTTAAGCTACTGCAACCTCCATGTCTTTTCCAAGGGGCATTTAAACCATCTTGTTAAGCTACTGCAACCTCCACGTCTCTTCCAAGGGGCATTTAAACCGTCTTGTTAAGCTACTGCAACCTCCACGTCTCTTCCAAGGGGCATTAACACCATTTTGTTAAGCTACTGCGACCTCCACTGCTCTTCCAAGGGGCATTAAAACCGTCTTGTTAAGCTAATGCGACCTCTACCACTTTTCCAGGGGGCATTAAAACCGTCCTGTTAAGCTACTGCAACCTCCACGTCTCTTCAAAGGGGCATTTAAACCTTCTTGTTAAGCTACTGCAACCTCCATGTCTCTTCCACGGGGCATTTAAACCGTCTTCTTAAGCTACTGCAACCTCCACGTCTCTTCCAAGGGGCATTAAAACAGTCTTGTTATGCTAATGCGACCTCCACCACTCTTCCAAGGGGCATTTAAACGGTCTTGTTAAGCTACTGCAACCTCCACGCCTCTTCAAAGGGGCATTTAAACCGTCTTGTAAAGCTAATGCGACCTCCACCTTTTCCCAGGGGCATTGATATTGTCTTTTTATTCAACTGCGAACTCCACCAGTCTTCCAACGGGCATTGCATTTCCTCCTAATTTTAGTCAGCTTTTGCTTTTCAATGCATAGGCGAACACTAAGAGAGACCCACTCCCAATGACGGGTAGAAGGTTTTTAGTATGCTGTAATCCACGTCTGTTTCAAGGGGCAGTGCAGTTCCTCATAAATTTAGGAAAGCCTTCCATTCACTGCATAGGCCAACAGTGCACAGGAGACCCAGTTCTATAAATGGAAAAAATGGTTTAGTTAAGGCCCTCTGTCCTCCATGTCACTTCCAAGGGGCATTGGAGTGCCTCGAAAATTTTCATAGGCATTGCACTCACTGCATGCCAGTAAACTGTGTAGCCGATCCTCTCCTTTTGGTACAGAAACATATCCTACTAGACATGTGTTGTTAACTGGCCTGATATTGATGTGAATGGTCCCTGTTCCTCCTCCTCTTTCTCCTTTGCCACCACCTCATCCATTATTCATCACCTGAAGCTTTGTTTTAACGGGAGTCATAGAACTGGGATTGTAGAAGGAAAACATCCAGCAATCCTCGGAGGAGGTAGGATATGTGCCAAAATGCTGACCACCTCAGGCCTAGCTGCTACTACATACATGCCTTTGCATTCCAAGAAAAAAAGCAGATGCTAACTTCTATCATCATTATCATGCTCCTCACCTTGGCACTCTCAACTCCCCTGATGGAGAAGCCAGGGCCCACCGGAGGAGTATGGTTCTCTGGTGGGCTCGTCCAATGCTGCCCTAAAGCTGGCCGGGCTAAGAAAAGTGTGTGTGGGGATGTTCCAAGGAGAAATAGGGGAGGCTGGGGACCGAGTATGGAAACCCGTCCGCCCCCTGGCGGCTGGGGACCGAGCGTGGACACCCGGCCGCCGGGCGGCTGCTGGGGACTGAGTATGGATACCAGGCCGTCGATTCAGCCATGACATGGTGGCCGGTGTCTGCCTCCACATGCCTAAAAGGCCCAATTTTAAGTGCAAGCATGCTAGCAGTGCGGTATTGCAGCCTGGGGTGGGTGGGTGGCAGGTTGCACACTTACGCTTCTATTCCAAGAAACCAAAGCAGATGCTAACTTCTATCATCATCATCATGCTCCTCACCTTGGCACTCTCAACTCTCCTGATGGAGAAGCCAGGGCCCACCAGAGGAGTCTGGTTCTCTGGTGGGCTCGTCCAATGCTGCCCTAAAGCAGGTCGGGCTAAGAAAAGTGTGTGGGGGGATATTCCAAGGAGAAATCGGGACGGCTGGGGACTGTTTATGGACACCCGTCCACCCCCAGGCGGCTGGGGACTGTGTGTGGACACCCGGCCAAGGGGCGGCTGGGGACCAAGTATGGACACCCGGCCGCCCCCTGGCGGCTGAGCACCGAGCGTGGACACCCGGCCACCAGGGGACTGGGGACTGAGTATGGATACCAGGCCACTGACGCAGCCATGACATGGTGGCCGGCGTCTGTCTCCACATGCCTAAAAGGCCCAATTTCATGTGCAAGCAAGCTAGCAGTATGGTATTGCAGCATGGGGGTGGGTGGGTGGCAGTTTGCACACTTACGCTTGCATTCCAAGAAAACAAAGCAGATGCTAACTTTTAGTACCATTATCATGCTCCTCACCTTGGCACTCTCATCTCCCTGATGGAGAAGCCTGGGCCCACCGGAGGAGTCTGTTTCCCTGGTGGGCTCGTCTAATGCTGCCCTAAAGCAGGCCGGGCTAAGAAAATTATGTTGGGGGATGTTTCAAGGAGAAATAGGGGCGGCTGGGGACTGTTTATGGACACCCGGCCGCCCCCAGGCGGCTTGGGACCGAGTTTGGACACCCGGCCGCCCCCTGCCGGCTGGGGACCGAGCATGGACACCCGGCCACCGGGCGGTTGGGGACTGAGTATGGATACCAGGCCGCCAGCGCAGCCATGACATGGTTGAAAGCAATACAAAAGTGCAAAAATTAATAAAAAATGCTACTTGTGAACATAGCCCAAGGTGTGGAGGAGTATTTTTGTTTTTGGTTATTTATTTTACCTTATACACAAGTGTTTTCCCTGAAAAGGAAACTCCTTAGCATATTTCACAGGAAAGCAGTTTCAGTTTCGTTTTTGAAGGTTTTATTGTGAGCCCATAAAAGTGGCTTAATACCTCTGACCACGTTGTTGACAGCAGTGACCTTGGGGTCAGAAATGCTGCCTGGAGCGATGCCCATGCTGTCCCCATGTATTTTGAGCACAGTCTCTATCGTTTTGGGCACTTTTTAGGCTTTCTACAGACTGCCGTGGGTGCCCCCCAAAAAATGCTCGAGTCTCCCATAGACTAACATTGGGCTCGTTGCTCGGGTCGAGCACCCGAGTATCACTGTGAGCTCGACCCGAGCTTCGAGCACCCAAGCATTTTAGTGCTCGCTCAACACTAGTATATATATATATATATATATATATATATATATATATATATATATATATATATAGTGCAGACCAAAATTTTGGACACACCTTCTCATTTAAAGATTTTTCTGTATTTTCATAGCTATGAAAATTGTACATTCACACTGAAGGCATCAAAACTATGAATTACCACATGTGGAATTATATACTTAACAAAAAAGTGTGGGACAACTGAAAATATGTCTTATATTCTAGGTTCTTCAAAGTAGCCACCTTTTGCTTTGATGACTGCTTTGCACACTCTTGGCATTCTCTTGATGAGCTTCAAGAGGTAGTCATCGGAAATGGTTTTTGCTTCACAGGTGTGCCCTGTCAGGTTTAATAAGTGGGATTTCTTGCCTTATAAAGGGGGTTGGGACCATCAGTTGTGTTGTGCAGAAGTCTAGTGGATACACAGCTGATAGTCCTACTGAATAGACTGTTAGAATTTGTATTATGGCAAGAAAAAAGCAGCTAAGTAAAGAAAAACGAGTGGCCATCATTACTTTAAGAAATGAAGGTCAGTCAGTCTGAAAAATTGGGAAAACTTTGAATTTGTCACCAAGTGCAGTTGCAAAAACCATCAAGCGCTACAAAGAAACTGGCACACATGAGGACCGCCCCAGGAAAGGAAGACCAAGAGTCACCTCTCCTTCTGAGGATAAGTTTATCCGAGTCACCAGCCTCAGAAATCGCAGGTTAACAGCAGCTCAGATTAGAGACCAGGTCAATGCCACACAGAGTTCTAGCAGCAGACACATCTCTTCAACAACTGTTAAGAGGAGACTTTGTGCAGCAGGCCTTCATGGTAAAATAGATGCTAGGAAACCACTACTAAGGACAGGTAACAAGCAGAAGAGACTTGTTTGGGCTAAAGAACACAAAGAATGGACATTAGACCAGTGGAAATCTGTGCTTTGGTCTGATGAATCCAAATTTGAGATCTTTGGTTCCAACCACTGTGTCTTTGTGCGACGCAGAAAAGGTGAACGGATGGACTCTACATGCCTGGTTCCCACCGTCAAGCATGGAGGAGGAGGTGTGATGGTGTGGGGGTGCTTTGCTGGTGACACTGTTGGGGATTTATTCAAAATTTAAGGTATACTGAACCAGCATGGCTACCACAGCATCGTGCAGCGGCATGCTATTTCATCCGTTTTGCGTTTAGTTGGTTCATCATTTATTTTTCAACAGGACAATGACCCCAAACACACCTCCAGGCTGTGTAAGGGCTATTTGACCAAGAAGGAGAGTGATGGGGTGCTACGCCAGATGACCTGGCCTCCACAGTCACCAGACCTGAACCCAATCGAGATGATTTGGGGTGAGCTGGACCGCAGAGTGAAGGCAAAAGGGCCAACAAGTGCTAAGCATCTCAGGGAACTCCTTCAAGATTGTTGGAAGACCATTTCCGGTGACTACCTCTTGAAGCTCATCAAGAGAATGCCAAGAGTGTGCAAAGCAGTCATCAAAACAAAAGGTGGCTACTCTGAAGAACCTAGAATATAAGACATAATTTCAGTTGTTTCACACTTTTTTGTTAAGTATATAATTCCACATGTGTTAATTCATAGTTTTGATGCCTTCAGTGTGAATGTACAATTTTCATAGTCATGAAAATACAGAAAAATCTTTAAATGAGAAGGTGTGTCCAAAATTTTGGTCTGCACTGTATATATATATATATATATACAAACACACACACACAGATGCCTCTCACAAAGTTAAAACATCATCAAAAAGTTAGTTTATTTTAGTTCTTCAATACAAAAAGTGAAACTCCTATATTATATAGAGTCATTACACACAGAGGGATCTATTATATAGAGTCATTACACACAGAGGGATCTATTATATAGAGTCATTACACACAGAGGGATCTATTATATAGAGTCATTACACACAGAGGGATCTATTATATAGAGTCATTACACACAGAGGGATCTATTATATAGAGTCATTACACACAGAGGGATCTATTATATAAAGTCATTACACGCAGACGGATCTGTTATGTAGAGTCATTACTAGTGTTGAGCCATCCCCGTAGTGTTCGAGTTCGGTTCGGTTCGTCGAACACCCGTGTGTTCGCCGAACTGTTCGTCGAACTGTTCGTTGAACACCTTCGAACACCGTTAAAACCAATGGTAGGCAAACAAAAACACATAGAAACACATAGAAAACACCTTCAAAGGTGTCCAAAAGCTGACAAACTGCTCAGAAGACATAACTAACACATGGAAAAGTGACAAGTACATATAGTCATGCGAAAATAAAAGAGGTGGAGGAGTAAAAGGAGGGGGAGACACAGATATAGGCATGTCATGCCCTTCTAAAATCCAAAAAGTGAGAAGCCGACACGGCCAGTCCGCTCCTGCCCGTGCCACCTCCGTGTCGCCGGGTTTGTGCCAGAGCCGCGGTGAACCCTGACGGCCAGCCCCCCTCTCCCAATACTGGTGCCTGTCCGCTGGTGGGTCGAGCGAGCCCCCCTGTGGTGGAGGCAGCTCTAAGCTTTTTAATTTAAATTGTCTCTCTAATTTGAATGAATACACTTTAAATCCATTTACAAGGATCTATTGAAGGGCAAGTCTCATGCCAGCAGCCGCGGTAATTCCAGCTCCAGTAGCGTCCACTAAAGCTGCTGCAGTTAAAAAGCTTTTATAAGGATCGAGCTCGGCTGTCCACCGCAAGGCATCCTACTGCCAGTCCCAGCCCCTATGCCTTGGGGTGCCTCCTGATGCTCTTCACTAAGTATCCCATGGTCCCGAAGCATTTCCTTTGAAAAAATTAAGTGTCTAAACTACAGGTGGTGCAGCTTGCTTAACAGCCGGGATAATCCGCTGACTAGCAGACACTGCTACTAGGCACAAAGTATTTCCTGGGCTAGATGCAGTTTAAAATTTGTAATTAGATACTCTCGTTGGATGCTGAGAAAGCATTCCATAGGGTCTCCTGGCACGCCATATATGATTCTCTTAAAAAGCTTGGGGTAGGGGTCTAGGGGACCCTTTTATAGCCAAAATCACGGCCCTTTATCGTAATACGTCACCTAGGCTGAAGATAAATGGAACTGTAGCACCGAGGGCTCGGTTGCTACAGACGTATTGCACCTCACCCAGAGGTGTGATATCTCACTCTCAGGTAAGGATGGAGTGTGGATCAGGACCCGACACCTGCATGCATTACACCACATTGCCGTGGGGCAGGGCGACCAATATGCCCCTGAGATGGGCACGACAGTCCCTGTCCCTGGCTGGAGTGGGGGGAGGGAACACTGAGGAAGGGGAACCCTGTAGTGCAGGAGCAGGGAGGAAGCAGTTCCTGGGTGCATTGAGAAGGGAGTATAAAAGGTGGGCACCATCTTAGTTCAGTGCAGAGAAGTCTGAGCAGAAGTGGCAGGGAGCAGGGGCTCTGCATGAGCTCTGCTCCGGAGGCGGGCCTAGTAACAGAGGCCCAGGCCTGGAAGAGGGAGAAGGAAGGAAGAGGAGCGGAGAAGGCTCCAGGAACGAGGAATGAAGGGATCCCAGGGGTGCGGATGGGCGAGTCGCCACCGCACGCCCGAATCCACCTGCGTGGAGGGGTCAGGCCAAAGGGGGAGACCGTTCCCCGAACTAGTGGAGGCAGGAAACGACCCTCAGCAAGAAACCGGAGGCTCTGACATTTTATGTGGCGCAGCCCCTCGCTACACCCGCTAGGAAGGCACCACATAGGGTCAGGGAAACAGGCGCCAAGTTTACCAAGAGGAGGCCCGAGGCAGCCGGACAGAAGTGTTGGTAAGAAAGGCCAGACAAAGGACACACAAAGGGGGTCCTGTGAAGTGCTCCAAAGTTATCTGGGAGTTGTCTGAGCCCCTCACCTGGTGAGCACAGTACGACGTGGGCAGCCGTTACCTGCAGACGTGGTCTGGATAATAAGAACTGTGAGTAAAGGCCCTGAACTGCATCACTGACTCCGTGTCGTTACTGCTGCTGCCCTGCACCATCACCCCCATCCTCCGCATACACTGCCCTGAGGCTATACTCCTCCCGTGGGGAGTTATGCTACGCTCTGCTGCACCCACAACACCAGCCTCAGCGGTCTGCCCTGTAGCGGCGGTTCACTCTGACCGCAATCCACGGGTGGCGTAGTCGGACATTTAAACATCAAAACCACATAAATAGTTCCGCCACTGGTTTGACCGCCCTGAGCCACGGAACCGGGTCGCCGCCACGAAGACTACAACCACCAGTATCCACCAAAAAGGGTCCGGCTCCGGGTGTCCCAAGGCCCAGGGGGTGCGTCAGAACATTTTCATCACCTTTCACAATCACCAATGGGACAAGGCAGGGATGTCCTCTGTCCCCTCTCTTATACATCCTAGTGACGGAGCACCTGCTCTCATCAATTCGCCATAACCCCAATATTAGGTGGATTGAGGTGGGAGGCACCGAGTACAAGTGCTCTCTATTTGCTGATGATGTCCTAGTATATATCACTCAATCACATATATCCATCCATGCTGTTATGGCTGAAATAGATCACTTTGTTACATGGTCAAATTTTAAAATCAATGCAGCGAAGTCTGAGGCCCTCGATGTCTCCCTCCCCAAATCCATATAGGATTCCATCCAGTCCAACTTTCCCTTTGCCTGGCCCTCACAGGGTATCAAATACTTAGGAATTCCTATTCATAGAGACCTCTCCCATCTATGTTATCTTAATTTTGGGCCCTTTATTGAACAACTCCATACAGACCACGGTTGGCAAGTTAGAACTGTAAGATTCACTACGTGAACCACTGGTGTTTTGTGGAAAAGCACATGTACACTGCGTTCCAAATTATTATGCAAAAAGTGTTTAGGAGTGATAAGGGAAGAATTTGTTTGTTTGTCAGTTAAACTCATTGATGGTGATGTGTGTCAGGGCTCTTTATTAGTGTTGAGCCACCCCCGTAGTGTTCGAGTTCGGTTCGGTTCGTCGAACACCCGTGTGTTCGCCGAACTGTTCGTCGAACTGTTCGTCGAACACCTTCGAACACCGTTAAAACCAATGGCAGGCAAACAAAAACACATAGAAACACATAGAAAACACCTTCAAACGTGTCCAAAAGCTGACAAACTGCTCAGAAGACACAACTAACACATGGAAAAGTGACAAGTACATATAGTCATGCGAAAAGAAAAGAGGTGGAGGAGTAAAAGGAGGGGGAGACACAGATATAGGCATGTCATGCCCTTCTAAAATCCAAAAAGTGAGAAGCCGAGACGGCCAGTCCGCTCCTGCCCGTGCCACCTCCGTGTCGCCGGGTTTGTGCCAGAGCCGCGGTGAACCCTGACGGCCAGCCCCCCTCTCCCAATACTGGTGCCTGTCCGCTGGTGGGTCGAGAGAGTCCCCCTGTGGTGGAGGCAGCTCTAAGCTTTTTAATTTAAATTGTCCCTCTAATTTGAATGAATACACTTTAAATCCATTTACAAGGATCTATTGGAGGGCAAGTCTCATGCCAGCAGCCGCGTAATTCCAGCTCCAGTAGCGTCCACTAAAGCTGCTGCAGTTAAAAAGCTTTTATAAGGATCGAGCTCGGCTGTCCACCGCAAGGCATCCTAGTGCCAGTCCCAGCCCCTATGCCTTGGGGTGCCTCCTGATGCTCTTCACTAAGTATCCCGTGGTCCCGAAGCATTTCCTTTGAAAAAATTAAGTGTCCAAACTACAGGTGGTGTAGCTTGCTTAACAGCCGGGATAATCCGCTGACTAGCAGACACTGCTACTAGGCACAAAGTATTTCCTGGGCTAGATGCAGTTAAAAATTTGTAAGTAGATACTCTCGTTGGATGCTGAGAAAGCATTCCATAGAGTCTCCTGGCACGCCATATATGATTCTCTTAAAAAGCTTGGGGTAGGGGTCTAGGGGACCCTTTTATAGCCAAAATCACGGCCCTGTATCACAATACGTCACCTAGGCTGAAGATAAATGGAACTGTAGCACCGAGGGCTCGGTTGCTACAGACGTATTGCACCTCACCCAGAGGTGTGATATCTCACTCTCAGATAAGGATGGAGTGTGGATCAGGACCCGACACCTGCATGCATTACACCACATTGCCGTGGGGCAGGGCGACCAATATGCCCCTGAGATGGGCACGACAGTCCCTGTCCCTGGCTGGAGTGGGGGGAGGGAACACTGAGGAAGGGGAACCCTGCAGTGCAGGAGCAGGGAGGAAGCAGTTCCTGGGTGCATTGAAAAGGGAGTATAAAAGGTGGGCACCATCTTATTTCAGTGCAGAGAAGTCTGAGCAGAAGTGGCAGGGAGCAGGGGCTCTGCATGAGCTCTGCTCTGGAGGCGGGCCTAGTAACAGAGGCCCAGGCCTGCAAGAGGGAGAAGGAAGGAAGAGGAGCGGAGAAGGCTCCAGGAACGAGGAATGAAGGGATCCCAGGGGAGCGGACGGGCGAGTCGCCACCGCACGCTCGAATCCACCTGCGTGGAGGGGTCAGGCCAAAGGGGGAGACCGGTCCCCGAACTAGTGGAGGCAGGAAACGACCCTCAGCTAGAAACCGGAGGCTCTGACATTTTATGTGGCGCAGCCCCTTGCTCCACCCGCTAGGAAGGCACCACATAGGGTCAGGCAAACTGGCGCCAAGTTTACCAAGAGGAGGCCCGAGGCAGCCGGACAGAAGTGTTGGTAAGAAAGGCCAGACAAAGGACACACAAAGGGGGTCCTGTGAAGCGCTCCAAAGTTATCTGGGAGTTGTCTGAGCCCCTCACCTGGTGAGCACAGTACGACGTGGGCAGCCGTTACCTGCAGACGTGGTCTGGATAATAAGAACTGTGAGTAAAGGCCCTGAACTGCATCACTGACTCTGTGTCGTTACTGCTGCTGCCCTGCACCATCACCCCCATCCTCCGCATACACTGCCCTGAGGCTATACTCCTCCCGTGGGGAGTTATGCTACGCTCTGCTGCACCCACAACACCAGCCTTAGCGGTCTGCCCTGTAGCGGCGGTTCACTCTGACCGCAATCCACGGGTGGCGTAGTCGGACATTTAAACATCAAAACCACAAATAGTTCCGCCACTGGTTTGACCGCCCTGAGCCACGGAACCGGATCGCCGCCACGAAGACTACAACCACCAGCATCCACCAAAAAGGGTCCGGCTCCGGGTGTCCCAAGGCCCAGGGGGCGCGTCAGAACATTTTCATCACCTTTCACAATCACCAATGGGACAAGGCAGGGATGTTCTCTGTCCCCTCTCTTATACATCCTAGTGACGGAGCACCTGCTCTCATCAATTCGCCATAACCCCAATATTTGGTGGATTGAGGTGGGAGGCACCGAGTACAAGTGCTCTCTATTTGCTGATGATGTCCTAGTATATATCACTCAATCACATATATCCATCCATGCTGTTATGGCTGAAATAGATCACTTTGTTACATGGTCAAATTTTAAAATCAATGCAGCGAAGTCTGAGGCCCTCGATGTCTCCCTCCCCAAATCCATATAGGATTCCATCCAGTCCAACTTTCCCTTTGCCTGGCCCTCACAGGGTATCAAATACTTAGGAATTCCTATTCATAGAGACCTCTCCCATCTATGTTATCTTAATTTTGGGCCCTTTATTGAACAACTCCATACAGACCACGGTTGGCAAGTTAGAACTGTAAGATTCAATACGTGAACCACTGGTGTTTTGTGGAAAAGCACATGTACACTGTGTTCCAAATTATTATGCAAAAAGTGTTTAGGAGTGATAAGGGAAGAATTTGTTTGTTTGTCAGTTAAACTCATGGATGGTGATGTGTGTCAGGGCCCTTTATATCACTGTAAGCAATTGCAGACACCAGTGCTAATTAGTTTGTCAGGTGTGTCCAATGAAAGGCAAGACTACTTAAGAAGGCTCTCTCACATTATTCAGCAGCCTACATTTTCTGCCAAAATGGGAAAGAAAAAGGATGTGTCGGCTGCTGAGAAGCAACAAATTGTGGAGTGTTTAGGTCAAGGCATGACTACAATCAACATTGTGCGATGATCAGGATGAAGTGTCTTGGCAATCAAGAAGTATGTAGCTGATTCACAGTACACACGTGTGCGTGCTGATAAGGGCAAATTGAGGACTCTTTCCTACAGGCAATTACGTCAGGTTAAAAGAGCAGCGGCAAAAAAGCCTTGTCATAGCAGCAGACAAGTTTTTGAAGCTGCTTGTGCCTCCAACGTCCCCCGAACAACAAGATGCAGGGTCCTTCAGAGGTTTGCAGCTGTGCATATGCCATCCTGTCGACCTCCTCTATCCACTTCACACAAGCAGAAACGGCTCCAGTGGGCCAAACATTACATGAAGACTGATTTCAAAACTGTTTTGTTCACGGATGAGTGCCGTGCAGCGCTCGATGGTCCAGATGGATGGAGTGGAGGATGGCTGGTTGATGGACACCCCACGCAAACACGGCTACAGCGCCAACAAGGAGGAGGTGGAGTAATGTTTTGGGCTGGAATCATGGGGAGAGAGATTGTCGGCCCCTTTAGGATCCCTGAAGGCGCTAAAGATGAACTCCATAATGTATGTGGATTTTCTCAAACAGCACTTCCTGCCATGGTTCAAGAAGAAGAACCGTGTATTTCACAGCAAGATCATTTTTCTGCATGATAATGCACCATCTCATGCTGCACATAAAACATCTGCATCTCTGGCTGATATGGGCATAAAAGGGGACAAACTTATGGTGTGACCCCCATGCTCCCCTGACCTCTACCCCATTCAGAACCTTTGGAGCATCATTAAAAGGAGTGTCTATGATGGCGGGAGGCAGTTCACATCTAAGCAACAGCTCTGGGAGGGTATTCTGTCCTCATGCAAAACAATTGAAGCAGAAACCATCCAAAACCTGACAAATTCAATGGACGAGAGAGTTCAGAAGCTCCTTTCGAACAAGGGGTCCTATGTGAAAATGTAACATCACCTAGAATAAAGTTTTGAGTTGAAAACTGTTAGAAACTGAAATCAAACAACCTGCTAATGCTTATAATTTCAAAAATGACCATTTTTTTGGTCTTTATTAAAATGAAAAGGTTGATCGAAAAGTTTGGGGGATCTAAGAGTGTGGCAACCCAGTAGTCATGATTACTTCGAATTCTGACAATATGAGGGTCATGCTGCAGGTAGTGCAGCAAGAAGGCACTTATGTGTCTTGCGCATCTCGGAGCCCCAAAATTATTTTCCGGGCTAGATGCAGCTAAAAATTATTTTTAATTTTAAATCTGGTGGAGCTTATTATAGATGGCCTAATAGGATCAGTGCTGCACACTGCTACAAAGCCCAAATTATTTTCCAGTCAAGATACAGATAAACATGATTAGTAATTTGAAAGCTTAAAACGGTTGGTAGGGTGATTTTAACCAATCATCAAGCTTTTACTCTCCCCAGGATGACACAGGGGTAGAAAAGTCGTTTCGGATCCATGATTTGTTCATCTTTATGAACGTGAGTCTGTCTACATTATCAGTGGAGAGCCGCGTGCGCTTATCTGTCAGCACACCACCAGCAGCGCTGAACACACGTTCAGACAGAACGCTGGCTGCGGGGCATGACAAGATCTCCAAGGCGTAAGTGGCTAGCTCCGGCCATTTATCCAGATTGGAAGCCCAAAAAGAGCAAGGGTCCAGTGACACAGTCGTGGCTTCAATGTTTACTTGGAGATATTCCTGTACCATCGTCTCTAGGCGTTGACTATGTGTCAGACTTCTTGTCTCCTGTGGCCTTGCAAAGGATGGGCTAAAAAAGTGGTGAAATGATTCCGCAAAATTGATGTTACCACCAGATACTGTGGTTCTGTTACGGTTTGAGTGCTGAACACTTGACGGTCCCACGGTTGGCAAGTTGGAACTGTGAGATTCACTACGTGCACCACTGGTATTTTGTGGAAAAGCACATGTAAGATTCTGCAACAGTCTCTGCTGATACTCCTGCATGCGTGCATCCCTTTCTATGGCAGGAATAATTTCTGCAAATTTACTTTTGTACCGGGGATCTAACAGTGTGGCAACCCAGTAGTCAGGATTATTTCTAATTCTCACAATTCGAGGGTCATGTTGCAGGTAGTGCAGCAAGAAGGCACTCATGTGTGTTGCGCATCCAGGAGCACCAAGTCCCTGTAGTGTTGGTGGCTAGGTAACAATCATGCTTCCTTCCTCTGTCCTCTCCCCCCAACCTCGCACAACAGAAATGTGATCAAGGTCTCCCTCATCTGATGAGTCTTCCATCAGTTCGTCCTCCACTTCTTCCTGGGCTCCTGCACCTTCCTCACTAGTTTGGCTGCTACCATGCGCCCTGGTAAAACCATCTCCCCCACCCTCACATGCCTGCCGCCTTGGTGCTGCCGACCGTCTGGACCTTGCAGATGTTAGCCCTTCCGCATACAACTCCTCCTCCTCTACTTCCTCCACCTCCTCTTGTGCCACCACCTGACTCCGAATTCTGTTTAACATGTGCTCCAGCATGTAAATCACCGGAATAGTCATGCTGATAATGGCATCGTCAGCACTAAACATCTTCGTCGCCATTTCAAAACTGTGCAGAAGGGTGCATAGGTCCCTGATCTGAGACCACTCCTCCAGCGTGATTTGCCCCACCTCTGAATCTCGTTGGCCCAGGCTATACGTCAGAACGTATTGCACCAGGGCTTGTCGGTGCTGCCACAGTCGCTGCAACATGTGCAGAGTTGAATTCCACTGGGTAGGCACATCCGATTTTAGCCGGTGAAGTGTCAGGCCCAACGACTTCTGTAGAGATGTAAGTCGCTGAGCTGCGGGATGCGAACGGCGGAAGTGAGCACACAGCGACCGTGTCCTCTGCAGAAGGCCATCTAGTCTGGGATAGTGGGCTAAAAATTGCTGGACAACCAGGTTCAACACGTGAGCCATACAAGGCACGTGTGTGACATTGCCCCGGCGAAGGGCCGCACCCAGGTTTGCAGCATTGTCGCACACGGCCTTCCCTGGTTTCAGGTCCAGTGGAGACAACCATTCATGAAATTGGTTCTCCAGAGCTGACCACAACTCCTCAGCTGTGTGACTCACATTTCCCAGACATTTCAATGTAAAAACCGCCTGATGACGTTGAGCCCTACTGCCAGCATAGTAAGGAGGTGTGCAGGATCCCTTCTGCACAGTTAGAAAGCCTGTGGCATGACCAGACAGGCTTTGGGTGCAGGTGGAAGACCGAGAGGAGGTTGAGGAGGCAGAAGCAGTGGAGGAAAAATGACATAAAGAGGATTGACGCACAACTCGTGGGGACGGCAAGACTTGGACAGCAGCCCCTTGTCCTGCTGTCACCATAGTTACCCAGTGCCCAGTCAGCGACATGTAACGCCCCTGTCCATGCCTACTCGTCCAAGTGTCTGTGGTGAAATGCACCCTGTCACACACAGAGTTTCTCAAAGAAGCGGTGATGTTGTGTGCGACATGCTGGTGGAGCGCAGGCACACCTTTCTTTGAGAAGTAGTGCCGACTGGGCATCTGGTACTGGGGCACTGCGACGGACATAAGGTCTCGAAAATCCTCTGTGTCCACCAGGCGGAAAGGCAGCATTTCTGTAGCCAAGAGCTTGCAGATGGTGAAATTCAACCTCTTAGCTTTCTCATGGCTAGGAGGAAATGGTCTTTTACTTGTCCACATCTGAGGGACCGAGGGCTGACTATTGTGCTTAGACGGGGTTGATAAGGGTGTCCCCGGCAAACTGACGGTCTGTGAGGAAGATGCAGGCGGACATGTTAGGTTGCCTTGATCCAAAGGTGGTGCTATCGATGTCGGACAGCGCTCAAGACCAGCTGGTGTTACCACCTCCAAAGAAAATGATGACCTGCCAATCACGCTGGCTGTTGCGGGTAAAGAGGTGGCAGGTCTGCGCCCCAAAACAGGTGTGACTGCTGTCCCCCCAGTCACAGAGGATGAAGAGGCCGCGGATGCACAAGATATGGCAGACGGTGGTTGGCCCGGCCGGCTAGACCGCATTGTAGCACACTGAGCTTCCCACTGCAACTTATGCTTCATGTCCATGTGCCGGTTCATGCATGAAGTACTCAAACTATGTATTTTTTGGCCTCTACTTAGCTTTTGCTGACAAATGTTACAGATAACACGAGTTGGGTCATTTTATTGATCTGAAAAAATGCCCAGGCTATGCAAGGCTTAGCACCCATGCGACCTGAAGAGCCACCACGACTTGTGGTGAGAGGCAGAGTTGTGTTTGAGGATGCAGTTGTTGACGTGCTTCCAGTACTACGTCTCTGTCCAGGAAGGCGCAACCTGACCTCGTCGTCACTAGCATCTTCCTCCACCTCCTCTGCTGACCTCATCTCTTGGCTGACTGTGGGTTGACAGTAAGTGGGATCTCCGACCTCATCATCATCACCCTGTGCGTTATCACACCCGTCGTCCTCAGAGCCAACCTGTTCCTGCCCTGACAAAAAACTAAAGTTGTCGCTCCAATCAGGTATTTGAGTCTTATCATCGTCTTCCTCATTGTCTCCACCAACAGGAGTTACAGTTTGGGAATGAGGGTCTACATTATGGTCAGAACCTTCTGCGTCTGGTCCTGGATCCGACTCATAAAGATTCTGGGCATCAGTGCAGATCATTTCCTCGTCTGGATTCACAGAAGCGCTGGAGTTGACCTCTGATTCCCAGGCTATAGTATGAGTAAACAGCTCTGCAGACTCAACCATCTGTTCTACCTCATACTCAGACGGGCAGCTGGAGATTTGGGAGCTGTGAGGAAGCAAGTGCGATTTGGGTGACACCTTTGAGGACTGGAGTATTTGTGATGTTGAAGTTGATGTGGAGGAGAGCCCACTTAAAGAAGCACTTGATATCCGTTGAAGCACCTGCTGTTTTTGTGCCTCATCTGGAATTTGTAGCGATTGGCGTGGCCGTAAGAAAGGGATCTTATCACATTGTCCGCTAAAAGAAGTAGACATTTTAGTTTGGCTGGAAGATGGTCTTTCTTCTGCAGATGTTACTGTTGCTTTAACACCTACCCCACGGACACAACCTTTTTTCCCCTTCCCAACACGCCTAATCCCCTTTCCACCAGCAGCAGGCCTTTTTCCACTCATTTTGGTGGTTAACTAATTCACAACTCTGGAGTTGTTTGCACAAAAAAACAATGGATGGTAACCGAGTAGAGCTGAGTGGCCAAACTGTGGTATTAGGCCAAAACTATTGGCTGGGTTAGATGCAAAAAAAAATTATTTTGAATTTGCAACCTGATGGAGGTCAGTATAGATGGATTAATAGAACAAGACCCACACACAGCTAGAAGCCCAATATTTTTTCAGAGGTAGATGCAGGAAAAAAATATATTCAGTTTGCAACCTGATGGAGGTCAGTATAGATGGACTAATACAACAAGTCCCACACACAGCTAGAAGCCCAAATATTTTTTCAGAGGTACTGTAGATGCAGATAAAAATTAGTTTTAATTTGCAACCTGATGGAGGTCAGTATAGATGGACTAATAGAGAAAGTCCGACACACTACTAGAAGGCCAAATATTTTTTCAGAGCTAGATGCAGAAAAAAATTATATTCAGTTTGCAACCTGATGGAGGTCAGTATAGATGGATTAATAGAACAAGACCCACACACAGCTAGAAGCCCAATATTTTTTCAGAGGTAGATGCAGAAAAAAATATATTCAGTTTGCAACCTGATGGAGGTCAGTATAGATGGACTAATACAACAAGTCCCACACACAGCTAGAAGCCCAATATTTTTTCAGAGGTAGATGCAGAAAAAAATATATTCAGTTTGCAACCTGATGGAGGTCAGTATAGATGGACTAATACAACAAGTCCCACACACAGCTAGAAGCCCAAATATTTTTTCAGAGGTACTGTAGATGCAGATAAAAATTAGTTTTAATTTGCAACCTGATGGAGGTCAGTATAGATGGACTAATAGAGAAAGTCCGACACACTACTAGAAGGCCAAATATTTTTTCAGAGCTAGATGAAGAAAAAAATTATATTCAGTTTGCAACCTGATGGAGGTCAGTATAGATGGATTAATAGAACAAGACCCACACACAGCTAGAAGCCCAATATTTTTTCAGAGGTAGATGCAGAAAAAAATATATTCAGTTTGCAACCTGATGGAGGTCAGTATAGATGGACTAATACAACAAGTCCCACACACAGCTAGAAGCCCACTATTTTTTCAGAGGTAGATGCAGAAAAAAATATATTCAGTTTGCAGCCTGATGGAGGTCAGTATAGATGGACTAATACAACAAGTCCCACACACAGCTAGAAGCCCAAATATTTTTTCAGAGGTACTGTAGATGCAGATAAAAATTAGTTTTAATTTGCAACCTGATGGAGGTCAGTATAGATGGACTAATAGAGAAAGTCCGACACACTACTAGAAGGCCAAATATTTTTTCAGAGCTAGATGCAGAAAAAAATTATATTCAGTTTGCAACCTGATGGAGGTCAGTATAGATGGATTAATAGAACAAGACCCACACACAGCTAGAAGCCCAATATTTTTTCAGAGGTAGATGCAGAAAAAAATATATTCAGTTTGCAACCTGATGGAGGTCAGTATAGATGGACTAATACAACAAGTCCCACACACAGCTAGAAGCCCAATATTTTTTCAGAGGTAGATGCAGAAAAAAATATATTCAGTTTGCAACCTGATGGAGGTCAGTATAGATGGACTAATACAACAAGTCCCACACACAGCTAGAAGCCCAAATATTTTTTCAGAGGTACTGTAGATGCAGATAAAAATTAGTTTTAATTTGCAACCTGATGGAGGTCAGTATAGATGGACTAATAGAGAAAGTCCGACACACTACTAGAAGGCCAAATATTTTTTCAGAGCTAGATGCAGAAAAAAATTATATTCAGTTTGCAACCTGATGGAGGTCAGTATAGATGGATTAATAGAACATGACCCACACACAGCTAGAAGCCCAATATTTTTTCAGAGGTAGATGCAGGAAAAAAATATATTCAGTTTGCCACCTGATGGAGGTCAGTATAGATGGACTAATACAACAAGTCCCACACACAGGTAGAAGCCCAAATATTTTTTCAGAGGTACTGTAGATGCAGATAAAAATTAGTTTTAATTTGCAACCTGATGGAGGTCAGTATAGATGGACTAATAGAATGATGCTATGCCCAAAAGATTTTACTTCACTAGGTGCAGTAAAAAAATTGGTATTCTATACACAGGTGGTATATCTTGCAACACAGATAGGCTACTCCACTGACTAACACACTCTGCAATAGGCCAAAATGGATTAGCTTTGCTAGATTCAGCCAAATGCTGTGAAAAAAACTTGCACAGCACTGGCACAGACCTGCCTGGCAAAAACTGATAGGAACTGATGTAACCTAGTCCTGAAAAGGACTCCAATTACAATTAGTCTTTACTCCCACAACCTATCTATTTAAGCTGCACAGACCTCCCTGATAAAAGTCGTAGGAAATGCTGTAACCTAGTCCTTAAAAGGACTGCAATCACAACTATTCCCTACTCCCAAGCTATCTGTATATTTGTGCGAAAATTGGCTTGAAATTAACAAGGTATAGCGCACACAGCAACAGCGGTGCCGTCTAACACGCAGCTGCAGCAGTGAGAAAATGGTGGCGACGGGGAAAATGGCTGGGTCTTATAGGGCAAGGACATGTGACATACACTGCCAATGACACATGCCCTTGCTTGTGTGAAAAAAAGCACTTCGCTCCGTGTGTGCGCTGCTGATAGGCTGACAGATTGCACCTCCCCACTGCAAATGCGGGAAAGAGAAAAAAAAATGGAGATCTTCATTGTTCCTGCAGAGATCCATCCCCTGCCCCTCCCCCCACCCCGCTGTACACTCAAACTGCGTATTAACATTAATTTTCATCATTACTGAGAAAAAATCCAGTTATGATTTTGGTGCACGAACAGTTATCGAACATAACCTCGAACAGCCGAATTTTTCTCAAATTGTTCGTGTTCGCCGAACGGCTCGAACACCGCCCAAAGCAGCTCGAATTTGAGATTGGCGAACAGTTCGAGTAGAACAACGCTCATCTCTAGTCATTACACACAGAGTGAACTATTTTATAGAGTCATTACACACAGAGGGATCTATTATATAGTCATTACACACAGAGGGATCTATTATATAGAGTCATTACACGCAAAAGGATCTATTATATAGAGTCATTACACACAGAGGGATCTATTATATAGATTCATTACACACAGAGGGATCTATTATATAGAGTCATTACACGCAGAGGGATCTATTATATAGAGTCATTACACGTAGAGTGATCTATTATATAGAGTCATTACACGTAGAGTGATCTATTATATAGAGTCATTACTAGTGTTGAGCCACCCCCGTAGTGTTCGAGTTCGGTTCGGTTCGTCGAACACCCGTGTGTTCACCGAACTGTTCGTCGAACTGTTCGTCGAACACCTTCGAACACCGTTAAAACCAATGGCAGGCAAACAAAAACACATAGAAACACATAGAAAACACCTTCAAAGGTGTCCAAAAGCTGACAAACTGCTCAGAAGACATAACTAACACATGGAAAAGTGACAAGTACATATAGTCATGCGAAAATAAAAGAGGTGGAGGAGTAAAAGGAGGGGGAGACACTGATATAGGCATGTCATGCCCTTCTAAAGTCCAAAAAGTGAGAAGCCGACACTGCCAGTCCGCTCCTGCCCGTGCCACCTCCGTGTCGCCGGGTTTGTGCCAGAGCCGCGGTGAACCCTGATGGCCAGCCCCCCTCTCCCAATACTGGTGCCTGTCCGCTGGTGGGTCGAGCGAGCCCCCCTGTGGTGGAGGCAGCTCTAAGCTTTTTAATTTAAATTGTCTCTCTAATTTGAATGAATACACTTTAAATCCATTTACAAGGATCTATTGGAGGGCAAGTCTCATGCCAGCAGCCGCGTAATTCCAGCTCCAGTAGCGTCCACTAAAGCTGCTGCAGTTAAAAAGCTTTTATAAGGATCGAGCTCGGCTGTCCACCGCAAGGCATCCTACTGCCAGTCCCAGCCCCTATGCCTTGGGGTGCCTCCTGATGCTCTTCATTGACTATCCCATGGTCCCGAAGCATTTCCTTTGAAAAAATTAAGTGTCTAAACTACAGGTGGTGTAGCTTGCTTAACAGCCGGGATAATCCGCTGACTAGCAGACACTGCTACTAGGCACAAAGTATTTCCTGGGCTAGATGCAGTTAAAAATTTGTAATTAGATACTCTCGTTGGATGCTGAGAAAGCATTCCATAGAGTCTCCTGGCACGCCATATATGATTCTCTTAAAAAGCTTGGGGTAGGGGTCTAGGGGACCCTTTTATAGCCAAAATCACGGCCCTGTATCACAATACGTCACCTAGGCTGAAGATAAATGGAACTGTAGCACCCTGAGGGCTCGGTTGCTACAGAGGTATTGCACCTCACCCAGAGGTGTGATATCTCACTCTCAGGTAAGGATGGAGTGTGGATCAGGACCCGACACCTGCATGCATTACACCACATTGCCGTGGGGCAGGGCGACCAATATGCCTCTGAGATGGGCACGACAGTCCCTGTCCCTGGCTGGAGTGGGGGGAGGGAACACTGAGGAAGGGGAACCCTGTAGTGCAGGAGCAGGGAGGAAGCAGTTCCTGGATGCATTGAGAAGGGAGTATAAAAGGTGGGCACCATCTTAGTTCAGTGCAGAGAAGTCTGAGCAGAAGTGGCAGGGAGCAGGGGCTCTGCATGAGCTCTGCTCTGGAGGCGGGCCTAGTAACAGAGGCCCAGGCCTGGAAGAGGGAGAAGGAAGGAAGAGGAGCGGAGAAGGCTCCAGGAACGAGGAATGAAGGGATCCCAGGGGTGCGGACGGGCGAGTCGCCACCGCACGCCCGAATCCACCTGCGTGGAGGGGTCAGGCCAAAGGGGAGACCGGTCCCCGAAACTAGTGGAGGCAGGAAATGACCCTCAGCTAGAAACCGGAGGCTGTGACATTTTATGTGGCGCAGCCCCTCGCTACACCCGCTAGGAAGGCACCACATAGGGTCAGGGAAACTGGCGCCAAGTTTACCAAGAGGAGGCCCGAGGCAGCCGGACAGAAGGGTTGGTAAGAAAGGCCAGACAAAGGACACACAAAGGGGGTCCTGTGAAGCGCTCCAAAGTTATCTGGGAGTTGTCTGAGCCCCTCACCTGGTGAGCACAGTACGACGTGGGCAGCCGTTACCTGCAGACGTGGTCTGGATAATAAGAACTGTGAGTAAAGGCCCTGGACTGCATCACTGACTCCGTGTCGTTACTGCTGCTGCCCTGCACCATCACCCCAATCCTCCGCATACACTGCCCTGAGGCTATACTCCTCCCGTGGGGAGTTATGCTACGCTCTGCTGCACCCACAACACCAGCCTCAGCGGTCTGCCCTGCAGCGGCGGTTCACTCTGACCGCAATCCACGGGTGGCGTAGTCGGACATTTAAACATCAAAACCACATAAATAGTTCCACCACTGGTTTGACCACCCTGAGCCACGGAACCGGGTCGCCGCCACGAAGACTACAACCACCAGCATCCACCAAAAAGGATCCGGCTCCGGGTATCCCAAGGCCCAGGGGGTGCATCAGAACATTTTCATCACCTTTCACAATCACCAATGGGACAAGGCAGGGATGTCCTCTGTCCCCTCTCTTATACATCCTAGTGACGGAGCACCTGCTCTTATCAATTCGCCATAACCCCAATATTAGGTGGATTGAGGTGGGAGGCACCGAGTACAAGTGCTCTCTATTTGCTGATGATGGCCTAGTATATATCACTCAATCACATATATCCATCCATGCTGTTATGGCTGAAATAGATCACTTTGTTACATGGTCAAATTTTAAAATCAATGCAGCGAAGTCTGAGGCCCTCGATGTCTCCCTCCCCAAATCCATATAGGATTCCATCCAGTCCAACTTTCCCTTTGCCTGGCCCTCACAGGGTATCAAATACTTAGGAATTCCTATTCATAGAGACCTCTCCCATCTATGTTATCTTAATTTTGGGCCCTTTATTGAACAACTCCATACAGACCACGGTTGGCAAGTTAGAACTGTAAGATTCACTACGTGAACCACTGGTGTTTTGTGGAAAAGCACATGTACACTGCGTTCCAAATTATTATGCAAAAAGTGTTTAGGAGTGATAAGGGAAGAATTTGTTTGTTTGTCAGTTAAACTCATTCATGGTGATGTGTGTCAGGGCTCTTTATATCACTGTAAGCAATTGCAGACACCTGTGCTAATTAGTTTGGCAGGTGTGTCCAATGAAAGGCAAGACTACTTAAGAAGGCTGTCTCACATTATTAAGCAGCCTACATTTTCTGCCAAAATGGGAAAGAAAAAGGATGTGTCGGCTGCTGAGAAGCAACAAATTGTGGAGTGTTTAGGTCAAGGCATGACTACAATCAACATTGTGCGATGATCAGGATGAAGTGTCTTGGCAATCAACAAGTATGTAGCTGATTCACAGTACACACGTGTGCGTGCTGATAAGGGCAAATTGAGGACTTTTTCCTACAGGCAATTACGTCAGGTTGAAAGAGCAGCGGCAAAAAAGCCTTGTCATAGCAGCAGACAAGTTTTTGAAGCTGCTTGTGCCTCCAACGTCCCCCGAACAACAAGATGCAGGGTCCTTCAGAGGTTTTCAGCTGTGCATACGCCATCCTGTCGACCTCCTCTATCCACTTCACACAAGAAGAAATGGCTCCAGTGGGCCAAACATTACATGAAGACTGATTTCAAAACTGTTTTGTTCACGGATGAGTGCCGTGCAGCGCTCGATGGTCCAGAAGGATGCAGTGGAGGATGGCTGGTTGATGGACACCCCACGCAAACACGGCTACAGCGCCAACAAGGAGGAGGTGGAGTAATGTTTTGGGCTGGAATCATGGGGAGAGAGATTGTCGGCCCCTTTATTATCCCTGAAGGCGCTAAAGATGAACTCCATAATGTATGTGGATTTTCTCAAACAGCACTTCCTGCCATGGTTCAAGAAGAAGAACCGTGTACTTCACAGCAAGATCATTTTTCTGCATGATAATGCACCATCTCATGCTGCACATAAAACATCTGCATCTCTGGCTGATATGGGTATAAAAAGGGACAAACTTATGGTGTGACCCCCATGCTCCCCTGACCTCTACCCCATTCAGAACCTTTGGAGCATCATTAAAAGGAGTGTCTATGATGGCGGGAGGCAGTTCACATCTAAGCAACAGCTCTGGGAGGGTATTCTGTCCTCATGCAAAACAATTGAAGCAGAAACCATCCAAAACCTGACAAATTCAATGGACGAGAGAGTTCAGAAGCTCCTTTCGAACAAGGGGTCCTATGTGAAAATGAAACATCACCTAGAATAAAGTTTTGAGTTGAAAACTGTTTGATTTCAGTTTCTAACAACCTGCTAATGCTTATAATTTCAAAAATGACCATTTTTTTGGTCTTTATTAAAATGAAAAGGTTGATAGAAAAGTTTGGGGGATCTAAGAGTGTGGCAACCCAGTAGTCATGATTACTTCGAATTCTGACAATATGAGGGTCATGCTGCAGGTAGTGCAGCAAGAAGGCACTTATGTGTCTTGCGCATCTCGGAGCCCCAAAATTATTTTCCGGGCTAGATGCAGCTAAAAATTATTATTAATTTTAAATCTGGTGAAGCTTTAGTATAGATGGCCTAATAGGATCAGTGCTGCACACTGCTACAAAGCCCAAATTATTTTCCAGTCAAGATACAGATAAACATGATTAGTAATTTTAAATCTGGTGGAGCTTATTATAGATGGCCTAATAGAATCAGTGCTGCACACTGCTACAAAGCCCAAATTATTTTCCAGCCAAGATACAGATAAACATGATTAGTAATTTGAAAGCTTAAAACGGTTGGTAGGGTGATTGTAACCAAGCATCAAGCTTTTACTCTCCCCAGGATGACACAGGGGCAGAAAAGTCGTTTCGGATCCATGATTTGTTCATCTTTATGAACGTGAGTCTGTCTACATTATCAGTGGAGAGCCGCGTGCGCTTATCTGTCAGCACACCACCAGCAGCGCTGAACACACGTTCAGACAGAACGCTGGCTGCGGGGCATGACAAGATCTCCAAGGCGTAAGTGGCTAGCTCCGGCCATTTATCCAGATTGGAAGCCCAAAAAGAGCAAGGGTCCAGTGACACAGTTGTGGCTTCAAAGTTTACTTGGAGATACTCCTGTACCATCGTCTCTAGGCGTTGATTATGTGTCAGACTCCTTGTCTCCTGTGGCCTTGCAAAGGATGGGCTAAAAAAGTGGTGAAATGATTCCGCAAAATTGATGTTACCAGCAGATACTGTGGTTCTGTTACGGTTTGAGTGCTGAACACTTGACGGTCCCACAGTTGGCAAGTTGGAACTGTGAGATTCACTACGTGCACCACTGGTATTTTGTGGAAAAGCACATGTAAGATTCTGCAACAGTCTCTGCTGATACTCCTGCATGCGTGCATCCCTTTCTATGGCAGGAATAATTTCTGCAAATTTACTTTTGTACCGGGGATCTAACAGTGTGGCAACCCAGTAGTCAGGATTATTTCTAATTCTCACAATTCGAGGGTCATGTTGCAGGTAGTGCAGCAAGAAGGCACTCATGTGTGTTGCGCATCCAGGAGCACCAAGTCCCTGTTGTGTTGGTGGCGAGGTAACAATCATGCTTCCTTCCTCTGTCCTCTCCCCCCAACCTCGCACAACAGAAATGTGATCAAGGTCTCCCTCATCTGATGAGTCTTCCATCAGTTCGTCCTCCACTTCTTCCTGGGCTCCTGCACCTTCCTCACTAGTTTGGCTGCTACCATGCGCCCTGGTAAAACCATCTCCCCCACCCTCACATGCCTGCCGCCTTGGTGCTGCCGACCGTCTGGACCTTGCAGATGTTAGCCCTTCCGCATACAACTCCTCCTCTACTTCCTCCACCTCCTCTTGTGCCACCACCTGACTCCGAATTCTGTTTAACATGTGCTCCAGCATGTAAATCACCGGAATAGTCATGCTGATAATGGCATCGTCAGCACTAAACATCTTCGTCGCCATTTCAAAACTGTGCAGAAGGGTGCATAGGTCCCTGATCTGAGACCACTCCTCCAGCGTGATTTGCCCCACCTCTGGATCTCGTTGGCCCAGGCTATACGTCAGAACGTATTGCACCAGGGCTTGTCGGTGCTGCCACAGTCGCTGCAACATGTGCAGAGTTGAATTCCACCGGGTAGGCACATCGCATTTTAGCCGGTGAAGTGGCAGGCCCAACGACTTCTGTAGAGATGTAAGTCGCTGAGCTGCGGGATGCGAACGGCGAAAGTGAGCACACAGCGACCGTGCCCTCTGCAGAAGGCCATCTAGTCTGGGATAGTGGGCTAAAAATTGCTGGACAACCAGGTTCAACACGTGAGCCATACAAGGCACGTGTGTGACATTGCCCCGGCGAAGGGCCGCACCCAGGTTTGCAGCATTGTCGCACACGGCCTTCCCTGGTTTCAGGTCCAGTGGAGACAACCATTCATGAAATTGGTTCTCCAGAGCTGACCACAACTCCTCAGCTGTGTGACTCACATTTCCCAGACATTTCAATGTAAAAACCGCCTGATGACGTTGAGCCCTACTGCCAGCATAGTAAGGAGGTGTGCAGGATCCCTTCTGCGCAGTTAGAAAGCTTGTGGCATGACCAGACAGGCTTTGGGTGCAGGTGGAAGACCGAGAGGAGGTTGAGGAGGCAGAAGCAGTGGAGGAACTTTGACATAAAGAGGATTGACGCACAACTCGTGGGGACGGCAAGACTTGGACAGCAGCCCCTTGTCCTGCTGTCACCATAGTTACCCAGTGCCCAGTCAGTGACATGTAACGCCCCTTTCCATGCCTACTCGTCCAAGTGTCTGTGGTGAAATGCACCCTGTCACACACAGAGTTTCTCAAAGAAGCGGTGATGTTGTGTGCGACATGCTGGTGGAGCGCAGGCACACCTTTCTTTGAGAAGTAGTGCCGACTGGGCATCTGGTACTGGGGCACTGCGACGGACATAAGGTCTCGAAAATCCTCTGTGTCCACCAGGCAGAAAGGCAGCATTTCTGTAGCCAAGAACTTGCAGATGGTGAAATTCAACCTCTTAGCTTTCTCATGGCTAGGAGGAAATGGTCTTTTACTTGTACAAATCTGAGGGACCGAGGGCTGGCAATTGTGCTAAGACGGGGTTGATAAGGGTGTCCCCGGCAAACTGCCGGTCTGTGAGGAAGATGCAGGCGGACTTGTTAGGTTGCCTTGATCCAAAGGTGGTGCTATCGATGTCGGACAGCGCTCAACACCAGCTGGTGTTACCACCTCCAAAGAAAATGATGACCTGCCAATCACGCTGGCTGTTGCGGGTAAAGAGGTGGCAGGTCTGTGCCCCAAAACAGGTGTGACTGCTGTCCCCCCAGTCACAGAGGATGAAGAGGCCGCGGATGCACAAGATATGGCAGACGGTGGTTGGCCCGGCCGGCTAGGCCGCATTGTAGCACACTGAGCTTCCCACTGCAACTTATGCTTCATGTCCATGTGCCAGTTCATGCATGAAGTACTCAAACTATGTATTTTTTGGCCTCTACTTAGCTTTTGCTGACAAATGTTACAGATAACACGAGTTGGGTCATCTTTATCGATCTGAAAAAATGCCCAGGCTATGCAAGGCTTAGCACCCATGTGACCTGAAGAGCCACCACGACTTGTGGTGAGAGGCAGAGTTGTGTTTGAGGATGCAGTTGTTGACGTTCTTCCAGTACTACGTCTCTGTCCAGGAAGGCGCAACCTGACCTCGTCGTCACTAGCATCTTCCTCCACCTCCTCTGCTGACCTCATCTCTTGGCTGACTGTGGGTTGACAGTAAGTGGGATCTCCAACCTCATCATCATCACCCTGTGCGTTATCACACCCGTTGTCCTCAGAGCCAACCTGTTCCTGCCCTGACAAAAAACTAAAGTTGTCGCTCCAATCAGGTATTTGAGTCTTATCATCGTCTTCCTCATTGTCTCCACCAACAGGAGTTACAGTTTGGGAATGAGGGTCTACATTATGGTCAGAACCTTCTGCGTCTGGTCCTGGATCCGACTCATAAAGATTCTGGGCATCAGTGCAGATCATTTCCTCGTCTGGATTCACAGAAGCGCTGGAGTCGACCTCTGATTCCCAGGCTATAGTATGAGTAAACAGCTCTACAGACTCAACCATCTGTTCTACCTCATACTCAGACGGGCAGCTGGAGATTTGGGAGCTGTGAGGAAGCAAGTGCGATTGGGGTGACACCTTTGAGGACTGGAGTATTTGTGATGTTGAAGTTGATGTGGAGGAGAGCCCACTTAAAGGAGCACTTGATATCCGTTGAAGCACCTGCTCTTTTTGTGCCTCATCTGGAATTTGTAGCGATTGGCGTGGCCGTAAGAAAGGGATCTTATCACATTGTCCGCTAAAAGAAGTAGACATTTTAGTTTGGCTGGAAGATGGTCTTTCTTCTGCAGATGTTACTGTTGCTTTAACACCTACCCCACGGACACAACCTTTTTTCCCCTTCCCAACACGCCTATTCCCCTTTCCACCAGCAGCAGGCCTTTTTCCACTCATTTTGGTGGTTAACTAATTCACAACTCTGGAGTTGTTTGCACAAAAAAACAATGGATGGGAACCGAGCAGAGCTGAGTGGCCAAACTGTGGTATTAGGCCAAAACTATTGGCTGGGTTAGATGCAGAAAAAAATTATATTCAATTTGCAACCTGATGGAGGTCTGTATAGATGGATTAATAAAACAAGTCCCACACACAGCTAGAAACTCAATATTTTTTCAGAGGTAGATGCAGAAAAAAATATATTCAGTTTGCAACCTGATGGAGGTCAGTATAGATGGACTAATACAACAAGTCCCACACACAGCTAGAAGCCCAATATTTTTTCAGAGGTAGATGCAGAAAAAAATATATTCAGTTTGCAACCTGATGGAGGTCTGTATAGATGGATTAATAGAACAAGTCCCACACACAGCTAGAAGCCCAATATTTTTTCAGAGGTAGATGCAAAAAAAAATATATTCAGTTTGCAACCTGATGGAGGTCTGTATAGATGGATTAATAGAACAAGTCCCACACACAGCTAGAAGCCCAATATTTTTTCAGAGGTAGATGCAGAAAAAAATATATTCAGTTTGCAACCTGATGGAGGTCTGTATAGATGGATTAATAGAACAAGTCCCACACACAGCTAGAAGCCCAATATTTTTTCAGAGCTAGATGCAGAAAAAAATTATATTCAATTTGCAACCTGACGGAGGTCAGTATAGATGGACTAATAGAATGATGCTATGCCCAAAAGATTTTACTTCACTAGGTGCAGTAAAAAAATTGGTATTCTATACACAGTTGGTATATCTTGCAACACAGATAGGCTACTCCACTGACTAACACACTCTGCAATAGGCCAAAAAGGATTAGCTTTGCTAGATTCAGGCAAATGCTGTGAAAACAACTTGCACAGCACTGGCCCAGACCTGCCTGGCAAAAACTGATAGGAACTGATGTAACCTAGTCCTGAAAAGGACTCCAATTACAATTAGTCTTTACTCCCACAATCTATCTATTTAAGAGCACAGACCTGCCTGATAAAAGTCGTAGGAAATGCTGTAACCTAGTCCTTAAAAGGACTGCAATCACAACTATTCCCTACTCCCAAGCTATCTGTAGATTTGTGCGAAAATTGGCTTGAAATTAACAAGGTATAGCGCACACAGCAACAGCGGTGCCGTCTAACACGCAGCTGCAGCAGTGAGAAAATGGTGGCGACGGGGAAAATGGCTTGGTCTTATAGGGCAAGGACATGTGACATACACTGCCAATGACACATGCCCTTGATTGTGTGAAAAAAAGCACTTCGCTCCGTGTGTGCGCTGCTGATACGCTGACAGATTGCACCTCCCCACTGCAAATGCGGGAAAGAGAAAAAAAAATGGAGATCTTCATTGTTCCTGCAGAGATCCATCCCCTGCCCCTCCCCCCACCCCGCTGTACACTCAAACTGCGTATTAACATTAATTTTCATCATTACTGAGAAAAAATCCAGTTATGATTTTCGTGCATGAACAGTTATCAAACATAACCTCGAACAGCCGAATTTTTCTCAAATTGTTCGTGTTCGCCGAACGGCTCGAACACCGCCCAAAACAGCTCGAATTTGAGATTGGCGAACAGTTCGAGTAGAACAATGCTCATCTCTAGTCATTACACACAGATTGATCTATTATATAGAGTTATTACACACAGAGGGATCTATTATATAGTCATTACACACAGAGGGATCTATTATATAGAGTCATTACACGAAGAGGGATCTATTATGTAGTCATTACACACAGTGGGATCTATTATATAGAGTCATTACACACAGAGTGATCTATTATATAGAGTCATTACACACAGAAGGATCTTTTATATAGAGTCATTACACACAGAGTGATCAATTACATAGAGTCATTACACACAGAGGGATCTATTATGTAGAGTCATTACACACAGAGGGATCTATTTCACGTGTTTATTTCTGTTAATGGTAATGATTATGGCTTACAGCCAATGAAAACACAAAAGTCATTATCTCAGTAAATTAAAATATTTAACAAAAGACACCTGCAAAGGCTTCCTAAGTGTTTAAAAAGGTCCCTTAGTCTGTCTCATTAGGCTCCACAATCATGGGGAAGCCTGCTGACTTGACAGATGGCCAGAAGACAGTCATTGACACAATCCACAAGGTCCCTGAGTCTGGAGGAAGAGTGGAGAGGCCACAATCCATGCTGTTGGAGGTTTAGTGTGAAGATGCCATACTCAGTGATGGTTTTGGGGGCCATGTCATCTGCTGGTGTAGGTCCACTGTGTTTTATCAAGACCAAAGTCAGCGCAGCCGTCTACCAGGACATTTTACAGCACTTCCTGCTTCCCTCTGCCGACAAGCTTTCTGGAGATGGAAATGTCCTTCTCCAGCAGGACTTGGCTCCTGTCCACACGGCCAAAAGTACCAATACCTGGTTTACACACAACAGTATCACTGTGCTTGATTGACAGCAAACTCGCCTGACCGTAACCACATAGAGAATCTAAAATAAACGAGATCTACTGCGCTGGTACACTCACTTTAAATGACATGAGAGGTTAAGAAGATAAAAGGAAAAAAAAAAATTTTTATTTTTATTTATACAAAACTGGTTAAAATAAGGATAAAATATGAGGCTAAAATTCCCAGAAGAAGCGAGGTTCCGTGGAGGAATATGAACGAAATATCAGTGGATTATTCTCGGTATATCCAGGACGTACAGGTACCTGTGAAGGGTATATATACTATGATGAGTATAGGAATAGTTGGCGAATTATCTTATTAATATATAGAGATTTTAGTTACCTGAAAGGTAATTAGGTGGTGGAAGAATAATCACATATGGATGCCTCTGGCTAGTTCTCTTGAACCTGTCAGCTGTGAGTAAAAGAAGGGGGGCTAATTATTAAGAGACAGGGTATTACCACGTTTAGAGTTTGAGTTGGGTATTTTACCTGTATAGTAGAAATCTTAAATAAGTGGAAAGGTCTGTATATATCTGGTAGGATTAGGGGGTTACTCCCGTGGGTTATTGCAGAGACTATAGGGTACTAGAAAGTGGGAATAGAAAATTAAAACGTTAAAACGTATATAGATCTAGGTAGCACACTTTTCACAGTTTGTCTTACCCGTAGGGAAGTAGTTTTGTGGATCTAGAGGGTAGTAGTTGTTTAATGGTGGTGGATGTAGTCACAGTATAGTCATCCAGACTAGTGTAGTCATCGAGATTAGTTATACCATCTAGGGGAGCTATGTATCAATGATGGTTATTATAAATAATAATTATTATAAATACAGTACTCATAGGTAAAAAGAAGGGTAAGATGATCTCTTATATATATATATAGAGTTACGTACTGCTGCAATAGAATGAGAAGTCTTACCACTAGTGGCTCTGTGTGATGGAAAAAGAATCAGCTGTGGAGTAGGTTGAGCTGTATAGAAAAAATCCTGGTTCGTAGCAATAGATAGAGAGCGCTGGTAAGTGCTTTGTAGCTGTTTCTTTCGACGGTGGTGGTGGTAAGTACTCCTTGGGGCGGTGGAGTCTGTCGTGCATGCACGTGTAGTCCCAGATGGGTACGTGTTGCTGGAGTTGTTACCTTTGTCGGCGTCCTGGTTAGAAGGCTTACTTCGTGGGGACGGGACTGCTGGATGTCAGGGCTGAGGGCGTCGGAGTCCCGGCCGGGACAATGTCTAAAAAGGAAACAGAATGGATATTTAAGATGGACTCTTTGAGGCCAAGGGGCCTAAACACCAGAATTGAACTTTTTGCTTTTAATGATAATTAACTACAAACACCTCCCAGAAGCTCTGGCGGGTATATAATGAGAGCAGTGAGAATCATGATCATCCCTGACGAAGGATACCATAGTATCCGAAACGCATAGGAAGTGTGGCCTCTCCTGCTCTCCGTCTCCCAGTCACGTGACTAGTAGGACCTTACGCAACACAGGTCCTACTGAGATCATCATCTTTCTTTCCTCGGGTGCTGGACTCCGACGCCTTCAGCCCTGACATCCAGCAGTCCCGTCCCCACGAAGCAAGCCTTCTAACCAGGACGCCGACAAAGGTAACAACTCCAGCAACACGTACCCATCCGGGACTACACGTGCATGCACGACAGACTCCACCGCCCCAAGGAATACTTACCACCACCACCGTCGAAAGAAACAGCTACAAAGCACTTACCAGTGCTCTCTATCTATTGCTACGAACCAGGATTTTTTCTATACAGCTCAACCTACTCCACAGCTGATTCTTTTTCCATCAAACAGAGCCACTAGTGGTAAGACTTCTCATTCTATTGCAGCAGTACGTAACTCTATATATATATATAAGAGATCATCTTACCCTTCTTTTTACCTATGAGTACTGTATTTATAATAATTATTATTTATAATAACCATCATTGATACATAGCTCCCTTAGGTGGTATAACTAATCTCGATGACTACACTAGTCTGGATGACTATACTGTGACTACATCCACCACCATTAGACAACTACTACCCTCTAGATCCACAAAACTACTTCCCTACGGGTAAGACAAACTGTGAAAAGTGTGCTACCTAGATCTATATACGTTTTAACGTTTTAATTTTCTATTCCCACTTTCTAGTACCCTATAGTCTCTGCAATAACCCACGGGAGTAACCCCCTAATCCTACCAGATATATACAGACCTTTCCACTTATTTAAGATTTCTACTATACAGGTAAAATACCCAACTCAAACTCTAAACGTGGTAATACCCTGTCTCTTAATAATTAGCCCCCCTTCTTTTACTCACAGCTGACAGGTTCAAGAGAACTAGCCAGAGGCATCCATATGTGATTATTCTTCCACCACCTAATTACCTTTCAGGTAACTAAAATCTCTATATATTAATAAGATAATTCGCCAACTATTCCTATACTCATCATAGTATATTTACCCTTCACAGGTACCTGTACGTCCTGGATATACCGAGAATAATCCACTGATATTTCGTTCATATTCCTCCACGGAACCTCGCTTCTTCTGGGAATTTTAGCCTCATATTTTATCCTTATTTTAACCAGTTTTGTATAAATAAAAATAAAAAAAAATTTTTTCCTTTTATCTTCTTAACCTCTCGTGTCATTTAAAGTGAGTGTACCAGCGCAGTAGATCTCGTTTATTTTAGGTTTTATGCTTATGTGGTATATGGTGCCCCTTACTACGTGCTGCAGGTTAACTTAATTATACCCACCAGCGCCCTTAAGAACTCTTACATAGAGAATCTATTATAGAGAATCTATGGGGTATTGTCAAGAGGAAGATGAGAGACTCCAGACCCAACAATGCAGACGAGCTGAAGGCTGCTTTCAAAGCCACCTGGGCTTCCATAACACCTCAGCAGTGCCACAGGCTGATTGCCTCCATGCCACGTGGCCGCATTGATGCAGTAATTGATGCAAAAGGAGCCCGACAAAGTATTGAGGGCATTTACTGAACAGACATTTCAGTAGGACAACATTTCGGATTTTAAGATCATTTTTCAAGCTGTTGTTATAAAGTATTCTAATTTACTGAAATAATGACTTTTGTATTCTCATTGTCTGTAAGCCATAATCATCAACATTAACAGAAATAAACACGTGAAATAGATCCCTCTGTCTGTAATGACTCTATATAATATAGGAGTTTCACTTTTTGCATTGAAGAACTGAAATAAATGAACTTTTTGATGATATTCTAATTTTGTGAGATATATATACATATAGTTGAAACCAGAAGTTTCCATACACTATAGACACATATGCATGTTTTTCTCAATATCAGACATGAAATCAGCTGCTGAATCTTGTCAATAGAAATATTAAAAGACAAATTTGAAATTATCCACCTTACATGAGCTTAGTATGTCATGAGCCCGTGTTAGTTTCTGCTGCTCCAAGTCATGCTATGTCCTATGGATGAGCCATTTCTGGGGCGGCTGACGGCTGGTGTTTCTTGCCTGGGAGGGAGACAATATTCATGGCACCCTTCCTGAGCTATTAATATCAGCCCCCAGCTGTCTGCCTAGCCTTTGCTAGCTATTAAAATAGGGGGTACCCCATGTAATTTTTTTTTGGGGTCCCCCATTTTAATAGCTAGTAAAGGGTAGGTATTCAGCTGGGGGCTGATATTAGTAGCCTGGGAAGCTCCGTGGGTATTACCCCCTTCCCAGGCTTCAAACATCTGCCCCAGCCATCTGCTTAACCTCCGCTAGAGACTAAAATTATGGGGAACCCCACGCCAATTTTGTTTTTAATAAATCCTTTATTTTAACACTAAATGACAAGTACAGTAACCAACACTATCAATGTACTTCTTATATATGCGACTGACATGTTTCTATCTATCTAATCTATGTGTGATGCTCTATCTTTCTGTTCTAAATTGTCTGGTACTGATGCTGAATTTGCCAGCCGGCTTTTTTAAAGAGACGGTGCATGAAAACACTATTATTTTTTTTAATAAATCCTTTAACACTAAATGACAAGTACAGTAACCAACACTGTCACTGTACTTATTATATTTGTGACTGACATGTTTCTATCTCTGTTCTAAATTGTTGGGTATCGGTGTATGCCGCTGATGACTTGCCGGCTTTTCATGTTTCACTGTGAGCACTGTTCCCATCGATTTGGGCAACCACTGTAATGCCACAACTACCATGGCTGTGGCATTACAGTGAGTGGCAGACAATCCCTGCATGATGTGAAAAAATCCAGTTACGCTTTTGGTGCACGAACAGTTATCGAACATAACCTCTAACAGCCAAATTTTTTGCAAATCGTTCGCGTTCGTCGAACGACTCAAACACCGCCCAAAACAGCTCGAATTTGAGATTGGCGAACAGTTCTAGTCGAACACCGCTCATCTCTATGTCAGAGCCCCATTATACTATTTCTACTATGGGGAAATTGATAATATCTGTAAAGCGCTGTGGAATTATTGGCGCTATATAAGTGAGTATAATAAATAAACAGAAATTTATGCCATTTTAGTAGTATTTACCCATAATTATTGGAAATGGTTGGTCTCCATGTTGGGTCTCCATCATGTATGTCGCCTGAATTTGGCAGAGCTCTCAGAGCACCAGGCCTACACCTGTCACTAATCCACCAATTACTAATCAGAGTTTAAGCTAGAATTGCTGCTCCAAGCACTATCCAATTCCAAAATGTGGCATGGTTTCAGAACCACGCTATTACACAACCAAATTAGATTATGAAAAGTGGACTCCTGCCTGTAGCACAATACTAGCACAAAATAATTAAAAGCTGAAATGTGGCGTAGTTTTTGCAGCATTGTAGTAACAGAAAAAAAAATTGATTTGATAATGTCAATCCCTGTATGGAGCAAAATATCAGCACCAAAGAATTATAAGATGAAATGTAGCCTGCTTTATATAGCAAGTTAGTAAGAAAACCAATTTTGATTTTATCATGTGTACCCCTGTATGGAGGACAATATATGCACCAAAAAGTTTCAAGCTGAGATGTGGCCTGCTGTATCCTGTTTGTAACAAAAGAAATTCGATTTTTTACCATGGATGAGGCCTGTATACAATAGAATATATGCTCTAAAAAATTCAAGCTGAGATCTGCCCTGCTCTATCACCTTAGGAACAGAAGACATTATTATTTTTTTCTGTGGATGAGGCCTGTATGCAATAGAATATGTGCTCCAAAAAATTCAGGGTGACATCTGCCCTACTGTATTACTTTAGTTATGTGAAATGTGCCCTGCTCTCTCTGTCTGAACCTCACTAATAGCACAAAAAAAATCTGCTGGAAAGTCGATTTCGCAGCCACACATGCTGCTATCTATTTAAACTATCTTACTTAGATGCAACCGCCTAGCTAACTATTCTAAAATCTTTCAGTATCCAGGAGCAGCATCAGTAACAGCCTCGCTGAGCTGTTATACTAACAAAATGGCACTAAAACAACATGTTCACTCCTTATATGGAGAGCAACATGTGACTTCAACAGCCAATGGCACAAGCCCTTGTATCTGGACATTGTAGATGGTTCCTGTGCCCTGATTGGCTTGCAGCAATCTGCACACATTAAATTAAGAAAAAAAAATTAGATTACCATCTCGTCGCTCCTCTGACTTCTCCCCACCCCCTCCTCTCATCAAACACATATTATCCCCGCTCATCATAGAGCACCACTATTCTAGCCAAAGTGATAAAAATACTGTAGTGGAAGCACAATCATTTGCTGGACTTTTACCGAAATTTGCCAATTTTAAATAAAAACAACCGGGTATCCGACCACGAATCCGACTGTGCAACATTCGTGCCAAATTGGAATTTGGTGAACATTTTTTGAACATGTTCACTCATCCCTTATAGCAACTGAATGAGGACCCAGGTCCGCGAGTACCAACACCATAAACTGTGCCGGCACAGGAAGTGAGTATAGACTTTCATTTATCAGTGCTAAACATTTAGATCAAGAAGGGGTTGTCCTATTAGTGGGCAACCCCTTTAACGTAATGTGGAAAAGGCTCACAAAACAACAAATTAAGATTCACTTGGCTAAGTAAAAATATCAAAAAATTATAACCGTGTCAAGAGAAGCATCAGATTTTAAGAATAGTATTGTGCAAGTACAAAAGTAGATGCATCATTAGGTGGTTATAAATGTAATATTTTCCCACTGATTACATTCTTTTAGCTATGAAACATCTATTAAAAGCCCTGAATTGTTCATTTACCAGACAACACGCTTGTTAAATGTTCCTTGTATGGCTTTTTTGATGTCTCTATTCCTCAGACTGTATATAATGGGGTTGACCAAAGGAGTAAACACAGTAAATAGCAGTGATAGGATTTTATTCATGGTGACTGTTTCTCTTCTTGTTGGGATGACATAAACAATGAACATTGTCCAGTAGAATATGGAGACCACAGTGAGGTGGGAGGTACAGGTGGAAAAGGCTTTCTGTCTACCGGTACTGGATGAGATCCTTAAGACTGATAAAACTATGTAGGTATAAGACAATATAATAATTGTTGTAGGAATGAGGATATTAGGAATGCCTATTACATAAATACCCAAGTGAAAAATACGGGTGTCAGAACAGGAAAGTTCCAGTAAGGGGACAATGTCACAATATAGATAGTCCATAATATTTGGACCACAAAAATTCAATTTTGCAGTTTGTATGATGTAAATCAAAAAAATAGAAAATTCAAGAATCCAACAAGTAATAGACAATGTTACACAATATTCACTGGTCATGATAGAGGCATAATGGAGAGGGTTACAGATGGCCACATATCGGTCATAAGACATCAAAGCGAGGAGAAGACACTCAAATGCTTCAGAGACACATAGAAAATAAAACTGGGTGATACAATCAATGAAAGTAATAGTTCCCCCATTATTCATAATAATATGAAGCATGTTGGGGACAATATCTGTGATCACCAAGATGTCAGTGATGGACAGTTGTGAGATAAAGAAGTACATTGGAGTGTGGAGGTTCTTGCTGGTGGACACCAGGATGATGATCAGAAGATTTCCACAAATTGTCCCGCAATAAACCATGTGAAAAAGACAGAATAGAAAAATTCTTAAATGTTGGCTGACTTGAAATCCTAAAAGGAAAAACTCAGTGACCGCAGTCAGATTGTTCTTCTGTGTGCAGAACAAATAGTCAGTATAATATATATAACACCAAGGCAGGTAAATATATTAAAGTTTGTTTCTACAATATATAATGTTATATAATAATAATATTTGATACATTTTATATAAAACAAACCTCTGAGGAATTTCCCTTATTCAAAATGAGTAAAATAAGGAAGTTCTATAATTTTTGTATATTCACAAAATAATCAAGAAAAAATAAATAACAGTGTAAATTAGCCAAGAACATTAACTACTTCCAGTCCACCCATAGAGGATAATGTCTGGGTAGTCTGCATACTCTCCTGCAATGATGCTCTAAAATGTCATTGTAGAATAAGTAGCTGCATGAAATCGTGCAGCTATAGATGCGGGAGCAAGCTCTCAAACACTACTGGACTTTCCAAAGAGAAGGCAGAGATGGTTTATTACCATCGCTGCCCTCCTGATCGCTGTGTTTATAGAGCTAAATAAACACTATGTGTACAGATTGGGAAGTGTTAACATCACTTATTCCTCTGCCCAATCATGTTATTACCAGGAGTTGAGAGGAAGCAGGAGCTGTTGGGCCCTGGGAAACCAGTAGAGATGAGAGAACCCGAACTGTAAAGTTTGGGTTTGGTATGTCCGGTGCTAAACTCTGAACATGGACTTCTCCCGGAAGACCGTTTTAGTGTTCAGACTTCCTGGAGGAGAGAGACTCTATGGGGGTACTCTGCTTCCTTTGGCCGCCCCCAGCCCTTACTGCAACCATATACAGCACCAAAGATCGGGTCTCCATTGACTTATATGGGTTTCGCGTTCAAGTTCGGGTAAAGTTCTGGTACTCAAACCAAACTTTAGACAAAAGTTTGGTTAAACCTGAACATGCACGCCGCTCATCCCTACTTAGCAATGCTGTCAGCAAGAGGCTGAATTTGCTCTGTAAATATGACAAATGTCCCAACCCCAGTCACAAAGAAAATCATATGTATGTATTTACAGTTAGGTCCATATATATTTGAACAGAGACAACATTTTTCTAATTTTGGTTCTAGACATTACCACAATGAATTTTAAACAAAACAATTCAGATGCAGTTGAAGTTCAGACTTTCAGCTTTTATTTGAGGGGATCCACATTAAAATTGGATGAAGGGTTTAGGAGTTTCAGCTCCTTAACATGTGCCACCCTGATTTTAAAGGGACCAAAAGTAATTGGACAATTGACTCCAAGGCTATTTCATGGACAGGTATAAACCTATAAAAAGAACTAACAACCAGAAATATATAAATCCAATGGAAGAAAAAAGGAGGTGGAGAAGTAAAGCCGATATCCACAGAATGTTATGTGGAAGGCATGACTCACACATATAAAGAACAGGAATACCACTTAAAGTGCAAAATAGTGTTAATTTTTATTGTACACAATATTCCAGCCATTTAAAATAGGTGCAAATGTCAAACAAGTATGATAAAGGATGGCTAAGATGAGATGAACAGTGAGGGGTAAGATGGAAAAAGAACCCCAACAAAGAGAAAAAGAAGGCTCATTCCCTGCTACAGAAAGCACTCCATGAACAATGCCTGTGGGATTATCACAGAGCCCCAGCCTGTATCCAAAAAGTGTAGGAGGCAATGGGGTTCTGAGAAGGTAAATGTGGAGGGTAGGTGGGCTAGCTGGTAAATACAACAGTATATAACAGGAAATAACACATACATGGATAATCAGCATAGCCACACATTACCTTGAGACATGGCAGATGAAGGAGATGCAGATCTGTAGCACGGGTCAAGAGTAGCGCGCCTCGACGCGCGTTTCACCTGAATGGCATCGTCAGGAGGCGTGGCCAGACAGGGCAGGTGAATATATTTATAAGAAATTACACTGGAAGCTATCCAATGAGTGTGTGCCTCTGGCTGCAGCGGTCCATCCCCTAAGACGCCCGTATTATTTATTTTCATTGATGTATTCTTATTTTTATTGTATATGCGGGTCTGAACGACTCTCTGGCGGCTTGTGGACTGGCCACCCACTTACCGATCGATGACGAGTTCATGACCGCGCTAATCGGCTCCTGTCTCTCGGTCTGCCTCTGACTTCTGCGGTCCCCCGCTGTTGTGCGGTGGCCTGAGCGTCGTGGGCGTGCCCATGGTTGCCTGGGTGATGGGGAGGTGACGTCGTTCCTCTTCCTGTCTTGCCGGGCGGCGGTGGGCTCGCCCGGGCGTCTTAGGGGATGGACCGCTGCAGCCGGAGGCACACACTCATTGGATAGCTTCCAGTGTAATTTGTTATAAATATATTATAAATATATTCACCTGCCCTGTCTGGCCACGCCTCCTGACGAAGCCATTCAGGTGAAACGCTACTCTTGACCCGTGCTACAGATTTGCATCTCCTTCATCTGCCATGTCTCAAGGTAATGTGTGGCTATGCTGATTATCCATTTATGTGTTATTTCCTGTTATATACTGTTGTATTTACCAGCTAGCCCACCTACCCTCCACATTTACCTTCTCAGAACCCCATTGCCTCCTACACTTTTGGATACAGGCTGGGGCTCTGTGATAATCCCACAGGCATTGTTCATGGAGTGCTTTCTGTAGCAGGGTATGAGCCTTCTTTTTCTCTTTGTTGGGGTTCTTTTTCCATCTTACCCCTCACTGTTCATCTCATCTTAGCCATCCTTTATCATACTTGTTTGACATTTGCACCTATTTTAAATGGCTGGAATATTGTGTACAATAAAAATTAACACTATTTTGCACTTTAAGTGGTATTCCTGTCCTTTATATGTGTGAGTCGTGCCTTCCACATAACATTCTGTGGATATCGGCTTTACTTCTCCACCTCCTTTTTTCTTCCATTGGATTTATATATTTCATGGACAGGTGTGGGCAATCCCATTGTTATGTCATTCTCAATTAAGCAGATAAAAGGCCTGGAGTTGATTTGAGGTGTGGTGCTTGCATTTGTAAGGTTTTGCTGTGAAGTAAACATGCGGTCAAAGGAGCTCTCCATGCAGATGAGACAAGCCATCCTTAAGCTTCAAAAACAGAAAAAACCCATCCGAGAAATTGCTACAATATTAGGAGTGAAAAAATCTACAGTTAGGTACATCCAGAGAAAGAAAGAAAGAACTGGTGAACTCATCAATGCAAATAGACCTGGGCGCCCATGGAAGACAACAGTGGTGGATGATCGCAGAATAATCTCCATGGTGAAGAGAAACCCCTTCACAACAGCCAACCAAGTGAACAACACTCTCCAGGAGGTAGGCGTATCAATATCCAAATCTACCATAAAGAGAAGACTGCATGAAAGTAAATACAGAGGGTTCACTGCACGGTGCAAGCCACTCATAAGCATCAAGAAGAAAAAGGCTAGAGTGGACTTTGCTAAAAAACATCTAAAAAAGCCAGCACAGTTCTGGAAGAACATTCTTTGGACAAATGAAACCAAGATCAACCTCTACCAGAATGATGGAAAGAGAAAAGTATGGCAAAGGCGCGGTACAGCTCATGATCCAAAGCATACCACATCATCTTTAAAACACGGCGGAGGCAGTGTGATGGCTTGGGCATGCATGGCTGCCAGTGGCACTGGGTCACTAGTGTTTATTGATGATGTGACACTGGACAGAAGAAGCCGAATGAATTCTGATGTATTCAGAGCCATACTATGTGCTCAGATCCAGCCAAATGCAGCCAAACTGATTGGTCGTCGTTTCATACAACAGATGGACAATGACCCAAAACATAATGCCAAAGCAACCCAGGAGTTTATTAAAGCAAAGAAGTGGAATATTCTTGAATGGCCAAGTCAGTCACCTGATCTCAACCCAAATGAGCATGCATTTCACTTGTTAAAGACTAAACTTCAGACAGAAAGGCCCACAAACAAACAGCAACTGAAAACCACCGCAGTGAAGGCCTGGCAGAGCATCAAAAAGGAGGAAACACAGCGTCTGGTGATGTCCATGAGTTCAAGACTTCAGGCAGTCATTGCCAACAAAGGGTTTTCAGCCAAGTACTAGAAATGAACATTTTATTTACAATTATTTAATCTGTCCAATTAATTTTGGTCCCTTTAAAAACAGGGTGGCACATGTTAAGGAGCTGAAACTCCTAAACCCTTCATCCAGTTTTAATGTGGATCCCCTCAAATGAAAGCTGAAAGTCTGAACTTCAACTGCATCTGAATTGTTTGGTTTAAAATTCATTGTGGTAATGTCTAGAACCAAAATTAGAAAAATGTTGTCTTTGTCCAAATATATATGGAGCTAACTGTATATATACTCAAGAGAGGCATGTTTGATATTTATTAAGTTTACGGTCACATCGAAGAAAGGAACACCTTGTCATGGCTGGTGGTCTCACGAATTGGTCAATTTGTGCACTAAGTACCTTCATATTTTAAGTATATCCTATATATAAGTAATGCAGTGCAAATGTCATATATTTTATCTTAGCACTTACAGAGGCGGCTGTATTCATTTATTTGTGTATATATAGATACAGAATATATTTGTTGAAATGTTACCAAAGATCACAAAACTGAAGTAATTGAGAAAGAGAAAGAAAAGAAAATGGTTGTAAAAACAAAATCTGCTGACAGTCTGAATTACTATTTCTTGCCCCTTATAGAAAAAAAGGGGAAGACAATTAAAAATCCATTATAATGTCCTTCTCAATGATTAAAAGAAAAGTGAAATACAAAGATGCATTTCCTGTTTTTTCCTTTATATTTTTCCCTAGCATCAAATTAATAAATAAATAAATAAATAAAAATTAGGCGCCACATATAACATAAAAAAAAGAAGCAGAAACTATTTTACTTTCTGAACGAGAAACTATTTTAGAGGTCTTAAAACCGTATGTGCGAAAAAAATCCAAAAATGTGTCTGATCATGAACTAGAAAAAAATGGCCCTGAGTTATGGAAGTTGGATATATATGAGTAAACGACCTTTCCACTTCAATGTAGAATTTTAATAAGAAACTTAATGATAGCACTTGTACTTGTTTCTCGAAAACGGAACTTATCACACATTGTGAGAAGGATCTGAAGGAGAATTCATTGTAAATTATTATATAGGGCATTAATAACGATACTTACGTCAGAATCTTTGCTTCTGATATTCATTTTGAAAACTATGAATTACTGTGCTGGAATCTCTATCGTTTTGTGAAGAAATGTCTCAAAGGCAGCGGACAACTTCTCAGTCATTTTACATGGTCATCGGACACATGAACGTGAGCCATAGAGGATCCAGGTGTACTGCAGATATTTATATAGTAAAGGCAGGGTGAGGTGCCAGGTAAAACATGTCTTAGGAGACTTGTTATATTGTCTCATGAGGTCCATTTGTTTAGGGAAATAATTGAATCGAAAATTGTACAGCTAAAAAGTGAAATGAAAAATTTCTCAAAAGAGTTTAAGGGAGAGTTGTAAAACGCTTGTAAGAAGTTTTCTGAATAGTTTAGTCTTTTTTTTATTTAATTCAAAAAATCTATTGTGAATTAGGTTGAATAGCCGTTGAGCTGCATACTTGGAAGCGGCAACTAGTGATGAACGAATGTGTTCGTAAAATGATTGCAAATGTTACATTCGGCACAAATATGGCACATTCGGATTTGTGATCGGAAACCCGAGCATTTTTTCTATTAAAATCAGCAAAAATCATGAACATTCGGTGAAGATGTGAGAGTAGTTATTGTGTTGCGGCTAAAGTATTTTTAACACTTTGCCTTGCATAGTGGTGGTGTATGATGAGCGGGGGAACTTGTTTAAGTAGGGAACAGGCTGGGTGGAGGGCTGACAGGAGCTGAGAGCAGAACCGTACTAACGTGGTTGTCATTTTTTTTCTCTAACTTTATGTGTGCAAATCGTGGCTAGCCAATCAGGATGCAGGAAGCATCCACATTGTCCAGAATCAAAGGCTTGTGCCATTGGCTGCTGAAATCTCATGTACTCTTTATATAAAGAGCGGACATGTTGTGTGAGTGCAATTTTATTCATGTAACTGGTCACCGACGCTGCTGCTCGACCCTGATCCTGTATACTGAGAGATTTTAGCTAGTAAGCTAGGCAGTTGCTTCCAAGTCAGATAGTTTAGATAACTAGTGTCCTGTGTGTCTGTGAGATCAACCTTCCAGATTTTGTTTTTCTAGTACTATTACTGAGGTCCAGACAAAGACTGCAGGGCCCCTGTCATAGAACTCTGTTGGGCACTGCTTCAATTGTGCTTCATGCATGAGTACACGTTTAAAAAATTAATTTTTCACTTGCTAATGTGATATAACAAGCCCTACTAGCCCACTTTGTCATTTTGTGGGGTTGAAATTCAGCTATCTGCAGAGTTCCCGAATGCAGAGCACAAAAATCTATTTGTTTATTTGCTAATGTGATACAGCAAGCTATAGTTGCCCACATTGCCATTTTGTGGGGGTGAAATTCAGCTGTATGCACAGTAAAAAAATCTATAAAAATCTATCCATAAGCCAAATACTCTCTTTGTGTGGTGAAATTTAGCTGTGTGTAGCCTGAGTAAACAAACCATTTTTGCTCTGCTGCTAACAAGAGTGAAAAAATATTTTTTTTCCGTGACAAACGTCATATGTCACCTCGTCATTTTGTGGCGGTGAAATTCCTGAAATTCAACTGTATGCACAGCTCATGCAGAGTAAATAAATCTATTTTTTCTGTGACAAACGTGAGATAGCAAGCTAGATCTGAGTTTGAAATATCTTTGAGCATATATTCTATGTTATACAGGCTTCATCCACACTAAAAAAATACTTTCTTCTGTTACTGTGACACTCACACCTGGACTGTCTGGCGTGAGCGTGGATTGTAGTTCCTATGGGCACGAACCGAGGAACGCCAGGAGGGGCTTGACTATGGACCACGCCAGATCTGACCTCAGGTGTACGGCAGCTTAACGACTCCGTGATCCGAGGAGGGACAAGGGAGGTGGTCCAGGTGCTACACCAGGGCAGACCTCGGTCACACAGTTGCTGACCCACACCGAGGTATGCAGGTACTGGCAGGTTCGGTTTGTATGCAGATAAGTACTTGCAGATGCAATAGGATCAGCAGGTAGGCAGGCAAGTACTGGCTGGAACGGCTGATATACAGGCAGGCAAACTGGTACTGGTGGGCATGGCTGGTATGCAGACAGGCTGGCACAGGTGGGCTGGATATGGCCAAGTACAGACAGGGATACAAGAGCGTAACTAAAAGTTTGGATAGAAGCGGAGCGGAATCACAGGTGTGGGCAGGAGCGGAGTGGAATCGCAGGTGTGGACAGGAGTGGAACCTCAGCTATGGACAGGAGCAGAACCGCAGGTATGAACAGGAGCGGAGCACCGCAAGCGCGGTAAGGAAAGACACGGCTCTGTTCACAAGGAACAGACAAGGTCAGGGTAATGGGACAGGCAGAATCAAATACACATGGGGTACTTACTACGCAGTAGCGAGTGGACACGGAACTCACAAACAGAAGTACAGAGACAACAGATTGGAGATAAGGTTCAGGTTCAGACACTGCAGGTAATGGGAAAGGTACTAGAATGGACACAGGAGGTAAAGGGAAAGATCGGACATAGATGCAAACAAGTAGAGGGATATGACACCGTTCTGACAGGAACTGACACAAGAACAGGACACAGGTAAGGGCCTGGGTGTTCAGACCCCAGGGAGGTGGAAGAGACTACATAAGTCTCAGGTACAGGGAACAGGCCTGGGTACTCAGCCCCCAGGGTGGCAGAAAGAGGCTAGATACAGGACAGGACCTGGCAACTCAACAGATGCACAGAACACACTGAAAGATAATGTTGCTTAGGCAACTCCCACTGGGTGGAGGTGCCTTAAGTACTCAGTGCCTCCCAGCAATAGGCTGGGGATGCATTAGGAAAACGCACACTGTTCCTTTAAGAATCAGTAAGCGCTGCCACCACCGCCCTAAGCATGCAGCCAAGACACATGCACACAGCAAGCAGAGAAACACAGTGCGCAGCCTGGATTGGTGATTAAGTCGGTAGTCTTGCATAGTGAGGCATGGGAAGCCATGGTGGCATGCTGCCAGGGATGTTACAGTATTCCCCCTTTACACTGACTCTTTTTAAAGCTTTCAAGGATTTTCTGCAGAGTAGTTGCAGGCTGATCCTTCTTAATGAACTCCAAAGACTTCTCTTCAAGATGACTACCTTTTGAGTCCAGTAGAAGGAACGTGACAGGTCTCACCATCTAAGTGACCAGGATGCTCCTTCCCATCAAGCCATCCTCAGCACAAGATGAAGTGGGTGAAGTCCAGGAACAGGGCATATGTAAACCTCTCTCCATTGTTGATATCAGGTAGAACCTTGGGGGAGGTTGGAGGCTGACCCTTCTTCATGGACTCCAAAGACTTCTCTTCAGGATGACTACCTTCTCTATCCACTAGAAAGAATGAGGCAGGTTTCACCAAATTTGTGACTAGGATTCTTCCCATAAACCCATCCTCAGCATAAGATGAAGCGAGCAAAATACCCGGAATGGGGCATAGAAAAGTATCTCCCCATTCGTTGATAACAAGTAGCATCCTGGAGGACTCAATGGCCAACTGGATATCCTCCACCTGTTTGGTGGGTGCAAAGACTTGGAACAGTCATCGCCTTGAGGTGCTCTTTACCAGACTTTCTAGAGGCAGAAGATACCTGCTTTGGGACAGTCTTCAGTCTGGTCTCCAAGATGACACATCTAAGAGGCAGGGCAAAAACTAAAGCCAGATCATTGGTACAATCATTGGGACTGTGTGTGGACAGCGCATCTGCTTCGCCTTCTTCGGAGATTTCAGCACACAGCGAGTCGGCAATGCAGATGAAGACATTGCTGACCGAACAGGAGGTATGGGGACCAGACACCTCTTGCACTTCAGTAGTCCCCCAGGAAACACCATGCAGTGTCTCCAAACCTGAGACGGCACTAGAGCTCTCAGCTCTGAACGACCTGTGGGCATACCAGACAGCACCTGGAATGTAATCTTCTCCTTGTATAATGCTCATATCTGGAGCTTAAGCTATACAGACATATTTTGACTGTTTCTGAGTGAGGCTCGTCCTTCCCCTGACAATGCCCAAACTGGATTCTGGAGTTGCAAGATGGGAATAAAACACCGACTCTTCACAGCTCTCAGCCCGAAACTTCCCGTTGAACCGAGGCCTTGGAGACAGTCACTGTCTGTCTGTGGAGAGGGATCTCCAGTCTTTGGAGAGGGATCACTAATGCCACTCTTACTGGCCCAAGGCTTTGGGACTCTCCAAACTTTGCAGAACAAAAACCGTCAGGGTGTTCCATACAAATGCAGCGATACTGCCATCCTATTTTACAACTGAGTTCCGGCTTCCGCTTTGCCTGAAAAACACGGTCAACTTTCGTGGATTCTGTGCAGGTAGCTGCCTCTACAGGCTGGGGAACAGGAGGTTTTGGGGAGCACAGGACCTGATGTGACGGTTTTCCTCTACACCTCGCTCGTCTGGACTGCCTCTTGAGGTTGGGAAGAGACGTATTCTGCTTTGTCTGCCAAACACTGTCATCATTCATGGATTCTGCAAGAGTAGCTACCTCTTCAGGATGGGGAACAGGTAGTCTTCCTTTGCATGTCACCCATCTGGACTGCTCCTGGAAATTGGGAAGGAAGTATTCGCAGAAGACTCAGGGTTAGGGTCATCAAAGACCATTACAAAGGCCACCAGGAAGGCCCACAGGTCTGAGATGATAGGATCCCTTGCTTCCCATAGGAGACTGAGACATCACAGGGCATCTCCTGCAAAATTGGACATCAGGAAACCCACTTTAACCCGATCAGTGACAAAATTATTAGCGAAAAATTTGAAGTGCAGCATGCACTGCTCCACGGATGCACGGCATTGTTTTAGATCCCCATAGTACTGTGGCAGATCAGCTGGGATGGTGCATGTACTGTGACTTGGGTTGGTGCACTAAACGCCTGGACTTCAGCACTGGTAAAATAAAATTCTTGTCTCGGATATTCGCCAGACAAAGACTGAAATGTCTCCAAGAGCAAAGGACCATGGGTCTCAGCGGGCACCATGACCTGAGCAGACTGATACGCTCATGCCTGGACTGTCTGGCATGAGCATGCATTGTGGTCCCACTGGGCCATGAACTGAGGAGTGCCTGGGGGGGCGTTATTAGGGGCTTCGTCATATCTGACCTTAGATGTACAGTGGCTTAATGACTCCATTATCTGAGGAGGGAAAAGGGTCGAGGGCCAGGTGCTACACCAGGTCAGACCTTATCACATGGCTGCTGACCCACACCAAGGTATACAGGTACTGGCAGGTTATGCCGTTATGCAGATAAGTATTGGCAGGTGTAATAAGACCAGTGGGTATGCAGGTAGGCAGGCGAGTACTGGTGGGCACAGCTGATATACAGGAAGGCAACCAGGTACTCGCGGGCACAGCTGGTGTACAGACAGTCAGGCACAGGCAGGCTGGATAGGGCCGAGTACAGACTGGGACACAAGAGCAGAACCGCAGGAGCGGACAGGAGGAGAGCAGAACCACTGATGCAGACAGGAGTAAAGCAGAACCATAGATGCGGACATGAGGGAATACGGCAAGCATGGTAAGGAAAAACAAGGCTCTGTTCAAATGGAACAGACAGGGTAAGGAGAGCACAGGAAGAAAGCCAGAACATGGAGAATAAATAGAGGGTCAGGGTAACGGGACAGACAGAGCCAGATATTCACAGAGTATTTACTGTGAAGTAGCGAGTGGACACGGAAATCACAAACAGAAGTACAGAGACAAAAGATTGGAGATAGGTTCTGGTTCAGACACTGTGGGTAATGGGAATGGTACTGGAATGGACACAGGAGGTAAAGGGAAAGATCGGACATAGATGCAAACAGGTACAAGAAAATGACACAGTTCATACAGGAACTGACACAAGAACAGGATATAGGTGCGGCAGCAATAGGCTCAGGACACATTAGGAATGTGCGCACTGTTCCTTTAAGGATCAGGAAGTGCTGCCTAAGAATGCAGCCAAGACACATGCACACAGCAAGCAGAGGAACACAGTGTGAAGCCATAATAAACCAGTGGAAAGGTAACCTGAGAACGTGTGTCCTGAGTCTGCCTCCAGGAGAGCCGAGCGAGTCGTCTTGCCACAAGCAGGAGACATCTCGGTTTGAAATAGTTTGGAGATTATCTTGTATGTTATACAGGCCTCATCCACACTAAAAAAAAATATACTTTCTTCTGTTACTAACGTTATACAGCAAGACACATCTCACCTTGTCATTTAGTGACGCTGAAATTCAGGTGTGTCCAGAGCTGTTGCAGAAGAAAAAATCTAATTTTGTTTAGCTAATTGCTTGCTCCTACTACACTATGTGAGCAACATGAATGGCAGCCACACAGCGATACACCTTGTTGATAAGAGACAAAAAAATCAGGTGCTTCAGTGCATGGCAATCGCTGCTTCAAGTAGCATTTCCTCTTTTTCCTCCACATCAAAATCACACACAGTACAGTCCACAGATGTGGCACCGCAATTACTCATGTTTTCCCCTGCGTCACAAGTGTTCAAATGCCCAACTGACTGTAGGGAACCACAGAAGGGCGAGTCTGCAGAATTGTTCACACATTTTGTGCCAAAGACATCACAAGAGTGCTCCAAACATTCACAGAGTCAAAAGGAGGAAAGAATCTGCACCAATGAGCAATTTTTTTTTTGTTTAATCTGGGGCAGGAAAAAGTAGGATCCGCACAGGTTCCTGACCCTCGTCACCAGACGTAAACCACCGAGGGGAAAAGGTGATCTTGATGAAACTGAGATACCTGAGGCTCATGTGGACTGTACTGTGCTGTCAAGACAACAAGAGGAGAAGGGTAACTCTCAGGGCGAGGAATGGGATAACACATTGGACGATGACGAGGTTGTGGATCCCACTTGGTCTGAACCCAGAGTCACGCAATTGAGTGGTTTTTATGAGGAGGTGGAGGAGGAGGAAGACAAGGAGGCTACATTGCTTCCTACGATGCAGACATTCTTACCCACAATTGTGGCTGTGACCAGCACTGGTCACGGGTCTGAAGCTCGCAGGGGCGGAAAGGGTTGCCTAGCCTGGGCCTTTTTTGACACCACAAGGGATGAGCCAACTCACGTGATCTGGCAACTTTGCAAGGAAAAACTCAATAGAGTGAAAAAGTTCAATAATTTGACTACTACATGCATGAACCTTCACATGTGCAATCACCATGCATTGCTCTGGCAATCTCACTGCGATAAAATGCGGATCTCAACAACCATCAGCCACCCCATTAATCTCATCTGCTGCTTCTTCCTCTTCCTCTGTTGCCGTGCCAAGTATTGACACTCAGGTCTCCCACCGCAGAACCTCTGATTCTTTACCCACTCCAGTCAGGCTAAGTGAGAGCCCGTCAGCTGTAACGGAAGAGGACATGCCTGTTGAAGAGTTGTCACTCCCCATTATACTAATTATACTCTAGTGAAATTAATTATTTGGTGCAGATTTTGTTGTCACAAGGGTACACATGATATAATCTAAATTGGCTTTCTTACTACCATGAAATATAAAGTCGGCTATATTTCATCTTTTAATTCTTTGGTGCTGATATTGTATTCCATACAGGGGTACACATTATTGTTGAGTTAGCACTAAATGTACTCAACTTAGTGGTTCAGCGATTTCTCAAAACCTACCCAGATCTGCCAGAGCTTCTTGTGAAAGTACACTGTGTGTGTGACCATTTCAGAAAGTCAGCTACATCTTCCGCCCCCCTGGCAGTGCTTCAATAGCGTTTGGAGCTTCAAACTCATCGACTGGTATGTAATGTGACCACACGTTAGAAATCAACGTTGCAAATTCATTATTGACGTTTGGTGGTGTTTCCAGAGTATGATGTGTCAGGGATTTCTTATGCTGTGATTCTAATGCGGCTATGTCCTTGTACTGGATTTGGGTGATCTTTTTGCACTGTTTGTTAATGTGAGATGCTACAGCAATCAATTCCCCTCTGGTCACTGCTTTATGTGCTTCCCATACAATTGGGTGGCTATCCTTAGGCATTTCGTTAATTTCAAAATAATTAATAAGAGTAGCGGAAACGCATTCTCTATTAACATCAGATGTGAGAATTGATTCATTTAGCCTTCATGTGCGGTAAATTGAGTATGGCTTGAAAAGCGAAAAACTTGCTGATACTATCGAGTGGTCTGAATGAATTGTTGGAAGTATTTCTGCCTTACTGACCATCAACAGCAGGGACCATGGAATAAAAATAAAATCCATCCTGTGGTAAGAATTGTGGGGATGGAAATAAAAAGTACAGTCCAGCTCGGTGGAGTGGAGGTGTCGCTAAATATCTATGAGTGTTACTGAGTGTAATGATTTTTTAATCCTGGAAAGGTCACAAAGAGATATATGGCTCTTTCTTGAAGTGGAGTCTAGTGAAGGGTCCAATGAGAGGTTTATATCTCCTCCCAATATTGGTGAACTGTCCATGTAGGCACAAAATCTATTTAATTAGGACAGTAACCATCTAATTTGTTTTTTGTTTGTTTTGTTACCAATTGATACCATAGATCCTGCCAGAAGACCTTTCACAAAGATATATCGTCCTTCTGTATCAGCCAGAGAGTCACATAGTAAGAAGGGAGTATCTTAACAAAGGCAATTGATACCTTTATTGAGCCTTCCTGGGGAGTTGTAGCATGGTACCATTGGTAATATTATGCTTTTTCAAAAGAGGGGAGTTTTTTAGCTTGAAAGTGGGTTTCTTGAAGCAATAATATGTCAAAACCTTCCCTCTGGAACCAGGCCAGTGTCTGGAATCTCCGTATAGGAGAGTTGAGACCGTATGCGTTAACGTTAGCTAGCTTAAAAAATTTTTGTTTAGCTTCCATGACTATTGGAATGGTGATAAAGTTTTGTTTTGTCAAATGTGGCAATTTTGTACCAATATGGAGGGCGGGAAGAGGGGAAGGGGAAGAATGTAACAATTAGAAAATATATAACATGTACAAATTGTAATAACTCATAACACCATACTATAGAGGTGTTATTAAACATATCAAAATCAAACAAGCAAAGGGGAATAGGATCGGTGCAATAGAAGAGAGCACTTCTGTGAGTAAGTTGTAGCAGATACATATAGTAATGGATGTGTACTCATACCTCAATGCACTGGAGGCAACAGTAACAAAAAAAATGTATGTCACTTGAGTGGTCGAGGGGGATTCAGGACCTACAGACAATAAAACATTCTCTAGATATATGTCTGTATAACATGAGACAAAAAGAGATAGTACATCTTTATGGGCAGGTCCATCCCATAAAAACAATGTTTCATAAGATGAATTTGACAATAACTGCCAACAGGTCAAACTTAGTTCAGCCAGAATCGTGTGCCTGGGAAGTGGCACGTTGTTTTGTTATCTTGCGTTTAGTGCGTTGGGTCTTGGGAGCAGGCACCACACTCCATGGTGACAACTGAGGAAGATGATTCAAAGCAGACGCTGTATGAGACACTTCTAGGTTGGCATACTTCTCCAGTGTAATTCCCAGCTCCTTGCAGGCATCTTGAATGTCGGCCGATGTTCTGGCTTGGAAGCGTTTGTCTTTGGTAGATATTGCTATGCAAAAGGGGTAGAGCCATCAGTATTGGTACTAGTTCTGGCGCAGGGCCTACATGAAGGGTTTCAGCACGCATCTTTTATTAAGGGAAGTGGAAGACAGGTATTGAAAAATCAGAATTGGTGAGACTTTGTGGGTAATATCATCTGTTTTTCTTGCCTTGCCTTTTTAGTATTAGATCTTTTACATAGAAATCCAAAAGACAACAAATGACATCTCATGGGGGTCCCTCATTTTAGGACTGGGTCTTGGTGATCTGTGGGCTCTTACTATACCTGTATGAGGGGGCTCTTCTGTATTCAGAATTTTGGAGAAGATCTCCTGTAATGTTGGAGTCAGGGCTTCAAGCGCAAGTTGTTACACCGCTCCCTGTTTTCATGGTCTTCCAGGATAGAATATGTTTATTTAATTTGATCTTCTTGGGATTGAACACAGGCCAGGGTGGTATTATTATGTTGGATGATAGATTGTCTAAATTCTAGGGAGTTCACTCTTTGGCCTATTTGTGCAAGATCTTGTCTGATTTCAGATAGATCCCTTACCACTGGTTCCAGTCCTTTAGCTCGGATCCGCTTCATAAAAGATCTGGAGAAAGGCTAATCTCTTGCAGGGTTGTTCTCCTCCATATCACTCTCCCCCTCCAAGTCAGAGTCCAGTGCTGTGGGTAGATTTGGAAGGGGTAGTGACAAGGATATTGGCAAGAATGATTTGGTATGTTGTTTTTTAAGAAATTTGCCCATGTCTATTTGAGTGAGGGCAGCAGGTGGTCTGGAGATTGCCCCTTCCATTTTGTTTCTTATTTTGATCATTGTGTGGTGCTCAGTTTGGTATTTGAGATAAGCTGGAAAGGCACCTCTCACATTCCCCCTTGTATATAATTGAGGGGGTGTCACATTGTTTCTTAGAGGGAGAAGATTATGGCAGTCTTTTTTTTTTTTTCTTCTTCTTTAGTTGGAGGGATCCAGTGGTTTATTGCAATCTCCAATCACTGGTAGGAGCATATAATAAGCCCCTTATGATAGCCACCTCATTGAGACTTCAAGGGGCACAGGACATGCAGCACTGTGGGGTGTCTCTCCTAGAATGCGTATAGGCCAACAGACACTAAACTCAGCAAGTTTTTGTTTCATAGTCTTGTGTACTAAGTCTCTAAACTCTATGTATGCTCCCCCTGCAATGTGCAGATCTCTATCATCTCGCTTTCCTGCACTGACTCACAGACCGCTCTCTGATCACCTGTCCCCTCCCTCACACTCACCTGAGAAATCTGACCGCAAATGGATGTCGCGGGAAGGCACTGGGATTGGTAATGTAGAGGTCTCTGGGTGAGGTGGTTCGCAGCTCTTACCCGCCAGTACAGAGTTCACGTGGCAGGGCAGTCGTCAATTTTCCAGTTGCCCAGCATTGCTGATCTCGTCTCCTCTGAATTTCAAGAAACCTGGTCCCAGGATGATAAAGTAGGCTCCAACGGGTCTTGGTCCTGCACAGCTGTCCGTAGGAGAGGCCAATGCTTTAGGCCTTAAGGTAGGCCTCAATCCCAAACAGTGGTGAAGCATCCCCGGAGAAAGCTCAGGCAGGAGGGTCCTCCCAATCTAAGAGCACCAGTGGAGGCATCTGTGACAATAGATGAGGGGGCAAACCCCTTGGATTAATAGGATTCTATCCACCAGCCTCAGCTCTCCAAAATGCATACTGTTCCTTCAGCTTCCGGACACACACCCCCTCTTCAGCTCTTCTTATACATTTGATCCAACTTTTATATGATGTGCAGCGCCTCTTTTGAAGTACCCAACATCATCAGTAGTTTTCTTTGGGAAGAGATACCCCCACTTTGGCTTTTCTGGCATCTTTACTTGGTGCCATGACTTCTGGTGCAGAGTAGGAATTTGATGTTGCAGTGTGTATCATGTGAGTCCTCAGGTGATGCAGCTGGTGATGTCAGAGGCCTACTCGGTATCTAATGAAGATGCTGTAAAAGCTGAAGAGGGCTTTATACATGTAGCAAAAAGGAGTACACTGGGAGAAGAAGAAAGGGGACAGATGAGCAGCATGATAATTTGTTATCACTTCCTTTTATGGCCTTCTACAAATTAGAAAAATGTTGGCAAATTTTCCTGAATTTGGACAAAGTGCATCATAAAAAATATTAGATTCAGAAAAATCTTTTTTTTAAAAAGTAAATTTAAAGCTAATTTAATTTGCATCGAAATGACATTGTCATGTCTTGCCAGTATCTAATCAATCAGTGAACAGATTAAGGTGCATGTAGGGTGGTAGAAAAACTGACCAATGGAATGAATGTGCGAAAATGAATTAATCCAACTTTAATAGCTCACACTGCCCTAAGCACTGATACTGAATATATCTATATTTTTTTACAAATTTATTTTTAAGATTCCTCCATTGACCAAAACACTAGAGATTCATATTACAGCAACAGAGATATCTCGGGAGAGTTACTTTACAGGGACCTTGTTTGCATTTTGTACATATATATATATACATCTCAACAGTAGTGTACGTTGCCTTACCCGGCTATGGCACTGACTATGCTGCTGTCTAAAATTATCATCAATTCCCTAAGAGAACTGAGAGCAGCGAGAAGAAATATCAAGTTGAAAATGAATGTCAAGAGCAAAGAAATATCTGATGTAAGTAAGATCGGAGTAATAATACCCAAAAAGACTTGTAAAGATAACTCCAAAGTGTTTGAAATAAGAGAAAAATGGGTTTTTGTTTTACCTTTTTAATATTTTGATGCTACATATTTTACATTGATGGTTGACATTTGTTGTTCTAATGATCTGTACACTATTATGGAAGTTTTAAATTACCCTTATATCTTTACAAAGTTGCGTAACCATATTTATATGTTCTTTTTATGTTATTATTATTACATTCTTAAGATTTTCATACATTTTCATTAATCTTTCAGTGGTTTCAGTGTAGATACAGTATCAGCTATTACATTAACACTACTTGTCTAATGTTGAGAATTCTGCCTCAAAATTATCAAGGAAGCATGGACTCTACAAGACCTCAGAGGGTGTCCTATAATTATTTACACCAAGACATTAGTAGCCAACCCTTTAAGTCTATGTTATGAGGTGCAGTGTCCATGGATTAAACTTGTTTCTCCAACACCTTACACAGATGATCAACCAAGCTATGACTTGAGGAATTTAAACACAGTCAACTCTTCGTTATGTTTCTCAAACCATTCCTGTTGCAGAGTCAAAGAATATTATTCCCCTAACAATAAAAAATCAATAAAAAAAATTCTCTTGGCATGAAGATTACTTACGCTTGGAAATGTGTAGATGATAAATCTCAAAATAACATCCAAACAACACAAGGTTTTTCAGCAGATTATTGACAAGAACTGCACACAAACCTGACTGTCCACATGATGTGAATGAAAATATGATTCATCAGACTAGACCAACTCCTTCCATTGCTCTGTAATTATGTTACGATGCATACACTACCGTTCAAAAGTTTGAGGTTATTTAGAAATTTCATTATTTAAGAAAAGCACCTTTTTTTTCAATGAAGCTAATATTAAATTAATCAGAAATACGCTCTATACATTGTTAATATGGTAAATGACTATTTTAGCTGCAAACGTCTTGTTTTTATTGCAATATCTACATAGGTGTATAGAGGCTCATTTCCAACAACCACCACTCCAGTGTTTTAATGGTACATTGTGTTTGCTAACTGTGTAAGAAGGCTAATGGATTTTTAGAAAACCCTAGAAAACCCTAGAAAATCCTTGCACAAGTATGTTAGCCCGGCTGAAAACGCTTTGGCTGATTTGAGAAGCTATAACATTGACCTTCCTTTGAGCTAGTTGAGAATCTGGAGCATTACATTTGTTTGTTCTATGAAACTCTCAAAATGGCCAGAAAAAGAGAACTTTCATGTGAAACTCGACAGTCTATTCTTGTTCTTAGAAATGAAGGCTATTCCATGTGAGAAATTGCCAAGAAACTGAAGACTTCCTACAACGGTGTGTACTACTCGCTTCAGAGGAGAGCACAAACAGGCTCTAACCAGAGTAGAGAGAAGTGGGAGGCCGCGCTGCACAACTTAGCAACAAGACAAGGACATTAGAGTCTCTTGTTTGAGAAATCGACGCCTCACAGCTCCTCAACTAGCTGCTTCATTTAATTGTACATGCAAAAAGCCAGTGTCAACATCTATAGTGAAGATGCAACTCCTGCCTTCAGGGCAAAGTGGCAAAGAAAAAGCCATATCTGAGACTGACTAATAAAAGGAAAAGTTAAATATGGGCAAAAGAACACAGACATTGGACAGAGGAAGATTGGAAAAAAGTTTTATGGACAGACGAATGAAAGTTTGAGGTGATTGGATCACACAGAAGAACATTTGTGAGACGCAGAACAGCTGAAAAGATGCTGGAAGAGTGCCTGACGCCATCTGTCAAGCATGGTGGAGGTAATGTGATGGTCTGGGCTTGCTTTGGTGCTGGTAATGTGGGAGTTTTGTACAAGGTAAATGGGATTTCCAATAAGGAAGGCTATCACTCCATTTTGCAACGCCATGCCATACCCTGTTGACAGCGCTTGATTGGAGCCAATTTAATCCTACAACAGGACAATGACCCAAAGCACACCTCAAAATTAAGCATGAACTATTTAGGGCAGAAGCAGGCAGCTGGTATTCTATCTGTAATGGAGTGGCCAGCGCAGTCACCAGATCTCAACCCCACTGAGCTGCTGTGGGAGCAGCTTGACCGTATGGTACACAAAAAGTGCCCATCAAGTCAATCCAACTTGTGGAGGGGCTTCAGGAAGTGTGGGGGGAAATTTCTCAAGATTACCTCAGCAAATTAACAGCTAGAATGCCAAAGGTCTGCAATGCTGTAATTGCTGCAAAGGGAGCATTCTTTGACGAAAGCAAAGTGTGAAGGAGAAAATTATTCTTTCTAATAAAAATCATTATTTCTAACCTTTCAATGTCTGGACTATATTTTCTAACCATTTTGCAACTCATTTGACGAATAAAAGTATGAGTTTTCATGTAAAACACAAAATTGTCTGGGTGACCCCAAACTTTTGAACGGTAGTATATGTTCTTATTTTAGGCATTTATAGAGGTAGACAGAGGTCAGATTGGGTCTTCTAATCATCCTGCAACCCCATCCCATCAATCTGTATTGCACTGTGTTCTGACACCTCTCTATCATAGCCAGCATTATATTTTTCAGTAATTTGTGCTATAGTATCTCTTCTATGGGACAAGGCTGGATGAACTGCCAAATGGACTAGTCTTAGATTCCCAAATGCATCAATGAATCTTCGCAGCCCATGGAATGTTAAAAGACTATTAGAAGTCAGGTATTGAGACATCTCTAAGTCTTGTGTTATTTCTCGGTTTATTTGCAGGAAAACAACAGAACAATGGTTACAGAGTTTTACCTCTTAGGATTTCAAGTAAGTCGAGGTTTAAGAACTTTCCTATTCTGTTTATTCCTCGTGGTTTATTGCTTGATAATATTTGGGAATCTCCTGATCATCACCTTGGTGTCCACCAGCAAGAACCTTCACACTCCAATGTACTTCTTCATCTCACAGCTGTCTATTTGTGACATTTTGTTAACCACAGACATTGTCCCCAACATGCTCTACATCCTACTTAACAATGGGGGGACAATTACGTTTATTGATTGCATGACGCAGTTCTATTTTTTCTGTACCTCTGAATCATTTGAATGTTTTCTCCTCACTGTAATGTCCTATGATAGATATGTGGCTATTTGTAATCCTCTTCATTACTCCACCATCATGGCAAGTGGAAATCATGTAATATTGATCGCCAGTTGTTGGCTGTTTGGATGTTTCCTTATGTTGATTTATACCATAACAGCAGCCAAGCTAAACTTTTGTGGCCCAAACATCATCAACCATTTCTTCTGTGACCTTGTTCCTCTACTAGAACTTGCCTGTTCTGACACCTTCATCATTGATTTAGAGGTTTATTTTCTAAGCTTTCCAATTGTCTTTTTTCCAACCACAATCATTGTAGTATCTTATACTTATATTGTTCTAACAATCTTAAGGATCCCATCCAATTCAGGTAGACAGAAAACTTTCTCCACCTGTAGCTCCCACCTCACTGTGGTCTCCATATACTACTGGACTATATTTAGTGTTTATGTTGTCCCAACAAAAGGACAAACACCCACCATGAGCAAAATCCTCTCAATGCTATATACTGTGTTTACTCCTTTGGTCAATCCCATTATATACAGTCTGAGAAATAAAGATATTAAGAAAGCTGTTCAGGAAATACGTCATAAGTTCTTAATTTGGTAAAGATTCCACACAATTCTGCCACTAACGCTCCAGCAGATATGGTTGCTTGAGCCAAGTATCACAGGAACCTGGGCTATGCACATGCTGTAAAACTATACAAAATGTACAAAATGTTCTTCAGTAAAGAAGTTTGTAGATGATTGAAATAATTACGATCCACCACTGGCTATTTCAGATGAGATTATCTGTATTTTACATATTCACAAATTTCTAGCTATTTAGACTCATGTCTATCAAGGTCAACTTCTCTTCGATCATGAATGCAGTTCGACATTCAGCAGTTATTTTTTTTTAGAATCTTCAATGTGACTTATTATCTACATATAGGAGGATCAACACCACTCAATGTCCGGATGCACGTCCAAAGGTTCCAAGGAACCCACTTTGGAAAACACCAGTCAGGGTACAAGAGAGACAGCACCCAATCCTGGGTTTTTCAATCTATCAATAAAAGGGAGTGTAAAAAATACAACATTTCAACCTATTACAGGTCTTAATCAAGTAATTGATAAAGACCTGTAGTAGGTTGTAACGTTTTCTATAAGGTCTATCTTGTACCCTTATTACCTATGTTATTTTTTCAAATGTATTCCACCACTTTTGTACTCAAATACACTGTTAATTTCCTAAATTCAAAACTCTTCATATTAAAGGAATTGTCCAGGCTGTGATGAAAAATCTGCAGACTTCTAAATCTTGATACTGTGTGGTGTTCACACTGTCACAATTCCACTGCATTCCCTGTGTTGGTGTGTGGTCACATGACCATGTAAAGGTATATGCAATTTGCAGACTCTTCTCTTGGGAGAAGGACGTTTATATTAGGTGTCTTATCAGCATGTGACCACAAGTAGTAAAATAATATACATCTAGTCACATAACCGATTAACCACAGGAGGAATACCGGAGAATCATAACAGTGTGCACTGCACACACTGTCTCGATTTTTCAGTCTGTTGTCATATATTGACTTCAGACTTTTCATTTCATTTAGTGATGTCCTTGGGTCCATTTCTACAGGTCTTTAAATAAATAGACTATGTGCCACTTTTATTAACCACAAATATATGCATTTTAACCCCTTAGCGTCGAAGCCTGTTTTCACTTTCCTGACCAGGCCAAATTTTTGGTCAATGTCACTATATGTGGTAACAACTTTGGAACACTTCAACGCATCCAAGTAATTATGAGAATCTTTTACACATTGTACTTCATATTAGTGGTAAATTTAGGATGTTATGATTTGGGTTTATTTATGACAAAATTGGAAATTTGATGAAAACTTTAAAAAAAAAATGCAATTTTGCCACATTGTTTGCACACCGTTCACCATTCTCGTAGCTCTTCTCTGAACTTGCTCCAGTTTCTTCATGTCTTTTTATAAAATGTGGTGCCCAAAACTGGACACAGTATTCCAGATGAGGTCTGACCAAAGAGGAGTAGAGGGGGATAATTACTTCACGCGATCTAGACTCTCTGCTTCTCTTAATACATTCCAGAACTGTGTTTGCCTTTTTTGCTGCTGCCTCACACTGTTGACTCTGTAGATGCTTTTTTCCTTTTTCTTGCCCAGATGTAGTACTTTGCATTTCTCCCTGTTAAAAAAACATTCTGTTAGTTGCTGCCCACAGTTCAAGTTTCGAAATTTGAATTTTTATGTCCTTAAAACAGATGGTCATACCACTAAAAATAATTAATAAATAACATTTGCTACATGTCTGTTTTACACCTGCACCATTTTTAATACATATTTTTCATTTTTTGAAAGAAAATTGACAAAATCTATTTTATTACGAATCATTCACATTTGAAGTGATTTTTAGGGGCCTATCTGTAAAGAAACGCTCAAAAGTTACCCCATTTGAAAATTGTACCCTTAAAGGTATTCAAAACCACATTTATAAAGCTTGTTAACCCTTCAGGCGCTTCACAGGAATTAAAACAAAGTAGTAACAATAAATTAAACATTTACTGTTTGGGTTGAAAGCAGGTATCATATGGGAAGGAGCGCTATTTGAATTTTGGAGCACAGTTTGGGCTGGAATAGACTGCGGACACCATGTTGCATTTTCTCAGCCCCTGATATGCCAAAAAAGTAGAAACTAATGACTGCATTTTAGAAAATACACTTCTCAAGGAATTTATTTATGGGTTTTGTGAGCATCTAGAACTCACTTGTTCTTCACTGAACTTTATAACATTGTGATGTAAAATGAAAAATTACATTTTTTTTCCACAAAAATGTTGCTTTAGCATTAAAATTTTTATTTTACCAATAGTAGAAGGAGGAAACGGAACACACAATTTGATATTTCAATGTTCACTGAAGTGGTTAATAGTGTGATACCTTTATAGATCGGGTCATTATGGATGCAGAGATGCCAAATATGTGTACTTTATTTGTTTATTTTTGTTTTTATGTAAGTATACATATTTATTGGTATAATATTTTTTTTTATTTTTTTGTTCTAAATTTTGTGAATTTTTAAAAAATATTCTTACAATTTTTTAAAACTTTTTTTTTTCACTATTTTTTTCGTAGTCCCTCTGTAGGACTTTAACTTTTAGTAGTCCGATCACTGGTATAATGCACTGCGATGCACATGTACTGCAATGCGTTACACTTGTCTGTGTTACACTGATAAAATGACTTTTAGACCTTGCTCCTGACATGGTCTAACAGGCCACCGTAGCTGGCAAACCCGAACCTTGGGTTGCCATGACAACTATTTGCAGCTCGCAATTATGTTTGAGTTTTGCTGATCAGGTTGGCATGCAAAAAACAAACCCCTCACACAGCTCTAATGATAGAAAAATAATAAAGTTATTGGCCTCAGAAAGTGGCTGCACAATTTTTTTTCAACACTAAAATATAAAAATAAAATACAAGTATGGTGTCACCGCAATTTTTCTGATCTGTGGAATTATAATGTCTGGTCATTTTACTGTACAATAAAGGCTATAAATACAAAATCCATAAAACAGCAGTAAAATTGCATTTTTTCCAAATTTCAATTTCATTTGATTTTATTTTCCCACTTTTCAATGTAAGATATGATAAAATGAATGATGTGATTCAAAACTAGAGTTCATTGATCATTTGTGGCTTCTAGAAGAAAGAGAGGATGAAACAAAAATGAAAAAATCGGCCAGTCCCAAAGGCATTAAAACTAGAGATGAGTTCTTTTGAATTTTGAATTTGCTGGATTCACCAAATTTCCAAACTAAAGATCGATTTGGGGCAAATTTCTTAACTAAAAAGATTAAAATCACCTGGAAAATATGCATAGAATATTATGAGTTCCCTTGAGAGTCAATTAAACACTTTTTGAGCTTTGCAATGGTAGCGCAACCTTTTTAATGACCAAATAGCTTCAATATATTTGTCTTTGGGGAAATAGATGATAAGCAACAGCCTATTTAACAACACACTGAAGAATCAGAATTTTTAGGCTACCTAAATTGTATAAAAAGGCTAAAAATCATCCCTTTTGCGGGATGGATGCATGCATTGCTGTTGTTTATTAGTGGTGCACACGGAATTTTCAAATGGTTGGGTTCAACAATGATTCCTGCTTGTGAAGTATAAAGACCTTTGTAGCTTTTTAAATGCTTTTTTTGTATCCAAAAATGATCCCTTTAACAAGGAGACACAACAGGTGTACTGTATTGTTTTGAATGTGAAGAGAAAATTGCCACTCAAGCAAAAGGGAAAATATTTATCAAATACTTTTTATCAAAATGTTCAAAAACTATCCCCCTTTTTTTTTAGACACAACAATTGCACTGTTTAGGGCTAGTGATGATGAGCGAATATGTTTAAAATCCAATTTCCAAAGTTAAGTTCGGCACAAATGTGGCACATTCGGATTAGTGATCGGAAAGGCGAGCAATTTTTCTTAAATTTGGGGAAAATCGGCAATATTCGGCGAATAAGTGAGGGAACATGATTGCAGGACAACTACAGTGTTTTTAAGAGTTTGGCTAGCATAGTGCTTCTGTATGATAAGCAGGGATTTGTGATAGATGAGTGTGGGGGCTGAGGAGAGCTCAGAACAGGTCAGATCAGCGGCGCGCTTGTAATCTTTTTTCCTGTAACGTTAAGTGAGGAAAGCGCAGCTAGCCAATCAGAGTACAGGAAGCATCCACACTGACCAGACACAAGGACTTCTGCCATTCGCTGCTGAAATCACATGTCCTCTCTATGTAAAAAGTGGTCATGTTCCCTCAGCGCCATTTTATGCAAGTCACTGCCGGTGATAGACGCTGATCCTGTACCCTGCTCCTGTGTAATGAGAGTTATTAGATAGATAGATAGGAGCTTGTTTGGAAGTCAGATAGTGTAGATAAGTCCTCTGCTGCGTACCTGTGAAATTGACCTTGCAGCAAATTTATTTTTACTTGTGCAATTACTGAGATTCAGACAGAAACAGGAGGGCCCATGACATAGAATTGTATTGTGCACTTCTTGCATTGTGCTGTATGCAATTTATTTTTTCACTTGCTAATATGATAAAGCAAGCAAGCCCTTGTAGTCCACCTTTTCATTTTGTGGGATTGAAATTCAGCTGTATGCAGACTCTGCAGAGCTTCTCAGTGCAGATCACAAAAATCTTTTTTTTGCATTTGCTAATGTGATAGTGTAAGCTATAGTAGCCCATTTTGTTATTTTTTGGTGAGTGAAATTCAGCTGTATACACAGTAAAAAAAGAGATTTGTTTTGTTGCTAGGCAGAGTCCACAACAGATATTTTTGAGTCACAAACGTGATACACTCTTCTATAAGCCACCTACTATTTTAGTGGCGTGGAACTTCAGCTGTTTCAAGAGTAAAAAAATAGATTTTTTCTGTTGCTAGACAGAGTCTAAAAAATATGTACTTTCTCTTGCAAACATGCTACACTCTGCTATAAACCACCTAGTCCTTTAGTGGCGATGAAATTCAGCTAAATGCAGAGCTTATGCAATGTAAAAAAATCAATTTTTTTGCTGTTCCTAACATGATATAGCAGACTAGATGTGAGTTTGAAATATCTTAGAGCATATATTCTATGTTATTCAGGTCTCATCCACAGTAAAAAAAAACCTTCTGTTACTAATATTATACAGCCGGGGACAAATCAGTTTTAAATAGTTTGGAGAATATATCATATGTTAATTAAGCCTCATTCACACTAAAAAAATACTTTGGTTCCTAACTAGAGTTGAGCGAGCACTAAAATGCTCGGGTGCTCGAAGCTTGGGCCGAGCTCGCCATAATACTCGGTTGCTCGACACGAGCAACGAGCCCAATGTTAGTCTATGGGAGACCCGAGCATTTTTGCGGCGGCACCCCCGGCAGTCTTTTAAAAGCCTAACAAGTGCCCAAAACGATAGTGACAGTGCTCAAATGACATGGGGACAGCATGGGGATCGCCTCAGGAAGCATTTCTGACCCCCATGTCACTGCTGTCAACAACGTGGTCAGAGGTATTAAGCCACTTTTAAGGGCTCACAATAAAACGTTCAAAAAAGAAACTGAAACTGCTTTCCTGTGAAATATGTTAAGGAAGTTCCTTTCCAGGGAAAAGACTTGTGTATAAGGTAAAAAAAAATAACCCCCCCAAAAAATACTCCTCCTCACCTTGGGCTATGTTCACAAGTAGCATTTTTTATGCGTTTTTGCACTTTTGTATTGCTTTCAACCGTGACAAATGCATTCACCAGGAAATGTCATTTTAACATTTTACAACCTTATCTGGCCATGTGGTGTGGGAACAGCATGGAGAAGACCACTGGAAGCATCTCTGACTCCCAGGTCCCTGCCTAAAAGTGTGCCCATCAGAAGTGATCCTTGCTGCATCAGAAGATGCAGACTTGCAACTATCCCCGTGCAAGTCCTTGCCCCAGGGAAGTGTTCAATTGTACCTCCCCCATTCCTTGCAATGCAAGCGCAAAAATGCAGCCAACCACTCACCCACCCCCAGGCTGCAATACTATACTGCTAGCTTGCACTTGAAATTGGGCCTTTTAGTTTGGAGGAGCCTGAAGCTGGCCACTACCACATGGCTGAGTGGCGGCGAGGTCTACATACTCAGTTCTCAGCCGCCACTATTGGTCCCGGGAACCTTCCTCACACTTTTCTTAGCCTGGCCTGCTTTAGGACAGCATTGGACGAGCCCACCAGACAACCAGAGACTCCTCCGGTGGACCCTGGTTTCTCCATCAGAGGAGTTGAGTGTGCCAAGTTGAGGAGCATGATGATGATGATAGAAGTTGGCATCTGCTTTGTTTTCTTGGAATGCAAGCGTAAGTGTGCAGCCTGCCACCCACCCACCCCCAGGTTGCAATGCCATACTGCTAGCTTGCACTTGAATTGGGGCCTTTTAGATTGGAGGAGGTAGAAGCTGGCCACTGCTTCATGGCTGCTTCGGCAGCGAGGTATCCATACTCAGTCCCCAGCCGCCCCACGGCCGGGTGTCCACACACGGTCCCCAGCCACCTGGGGGTGGCCGGGTGGCCATAAACGGTCCCAGCCGCCCCTCTTTCCTCTGTCACCTTGCACTTGAAATGGGACCTTTTAGATTGGAGGAGGTAGAAGCTGGCCACTACCTCATGGCAGCTTCGGCAGCGAGGTATCCATACTCAGTCCCCAGCCCGCTGGCGGCCGGGTGTACACACTCGGTCCCCAGCCGCCCCGCAGCCAGGTGTCCACACACGGTCCCCAGCCACCCCTATTTCCCCTGTCACCTTCCCACACACTTTTCTTAGCCTGGCCTGCTTTACGGCAGCATTGGATGATCCCACCAGAAAATCAGACTCCACCGGTGGGCCCTGGCTTCTCCATCAGGGGAGTTGAGACTGCCAAAGTGAGGAGCATGATGATGATGATAGAAGTTAGCATCTGCTTTGTTTTCTTGGAATGCAAGTGTAAGTGTGCAGCCTGCCACCCACCCACCCCCAGGCTGCAATACCATACTGCTAGCTTGCACTTGAAATGGGGCCTTTTAGTTTGGAGGAGGCCGAAGCTGGCCACTACCTCATGGCTGCTTCGGCAGCGAGGTATCCATACTCAGTCCCCAGCCGCCCGGCGACTGGGTGTCCACGCTCGGTTCCCAGTCACCATGGGGCGGCCGGGTGTCCATACTCGGTCCCCAGCCGCCCCGTGGCTGGATGTCCACACACGGTCCCCAGCCACCTGGTGGCGGGCTGGTGTCCATAACGGTCCCCAGCCGCCACTATTTCTCCTTTCACCTTCCCACACACTTTTCTTAGCTTGGCCTGTTTAGGGCAGCATTGGACGAGCCCACCAAACAACCAGAGACTCCTCCAGTGGGCCCTGGCTTCTCCATCAGAGGAATTGAGAGTGCCAAGGTGAGGAGCATGATGATGATGATATAAGTTAGCGTCTGCTTTGTTTTCTTAGAATGCAAGCGTAAGTGTGCAGCCTGCCACCCACCCACCCCCAGGCTGCAATAACATACTGCTAGCTTGCACTTGAAATGTGGCCTTTTAGTTTGGAGTAGGCCGAAGCAGGCCACTGCCTCATGGCTGCTTCGGCAGCGAGGTATCCATACTCGGTCCCCAGCCGCCCCTATTTGTCCCAGTGCGGCTTATACATAAGATTAAGCACGCATACCAAAACATTACCTGTGCCCTCCCCAGTGCATTTAGTGGGAAGGACAGCTTATTCCTCTGTAGTGTGTGCATGCCAAACCCCTGTTCATGGTACATGCGAAGATGCCTCCCACCCTGCACCTGCCGTTGCAGACTTGCAGCTATCCCCGTTCAAGTCCTTGTCCCAGGGCAGTGTTCAATTGTACCTCTCCAATTCCTTGCAATGCAAATGCAAGAATGCAGCCTGCCACCCACCTTCTCCCAGGCTGCAATACCATACTGCTTGCTTGCACTTTAAATTGGACCTTTTAGGCATGTGGAGGCGGAATCTGGCCACCACGTCATGGCTGCATTAGCTGCCTGGTATCCATATTCAGTCCCCAGCTGCCCGGAATCCGGGTGTCCACACTCGGTCCCCAGCAGCCAGGGGGCGGCCGGGTGGCCATAAACGGTCCCCAGTCGCCCCTATTTCTCCTGTCACCTTCCCACACACTTTTCTTAGCCTGGCCTGCTTTAGGGCAGCATTGGACGAGCCCACCAGAGAACCAGACTCCTCCGGCGGGCCCTGGCTTCTCCATCAGGGGAGTTGAGAGTGTCAAGGTGAGGAGCATGATGATGATGATATAAGTTAGCATCTGCTTTGTTTTCTTAGAATGCAAGCGTAAGTGTGCAGCCTGCCACCCACCCACCCCCAGGCTGCAATAACATACTGCTAGCTTGCACTTGAAATGTGGCCTTTTAGTTTGGAGTAGGCCGAAGCAGGCCACTGCCTCATGGCTGCTACGGCAGCGAGGTATCCATACTCGGTCCCCAGCCGCCCCTATTTGTCCCGGTGCGGCTTATACATAAGATTAAGCACGCATACCAAAACATTACCTGTGCCCTCCCCAGTGCATTTAGTGGGAAGGACAGCTTATTCCTCTGTAGTGTGTGCATGCCAAACCCCTGTTCATGGTACATGCGAAGATGCCTCCCACCCTGCACCTGCCGTTGCAGACTTGCAGCTATCCCCGTTCAAGTCCTTGTCCCAGGGCAGTGTTCAATTGTACCTCTCCAATTCCTTGCAATGCAAATGCAAGAATGCAGCCTGCCACACACCTACTCCCAGGCTGCAATACCATACTGCTTGCTTGCACTTTAAATTGGACCTTTTAGGCATGTGGAGGCGGAATCTGGCCACCACGTCATGGCTGCATTAGCTGCCTGGTATCCATATTCAGTCCCCAGCTGCCCGGAATCCGGGTGTCCACACTCGGTCCCCAGCAGCCAGGGGGCGGCCGGGTGGCCATAAACGGTCCCCAGCCGCCCCTATTTCTCCTGTCACCTTCCCACACACTTTTCTTAACCTGGCCTGCTTTAGGGCAGCATTGGACGAGCCCACCAGAGAACCAGACTCCTCCGGCGGGCCCTGGCTTCTCCATCAGGGGAGTTGAGAGTGCCAAGGTGAGGAGCATGATGAATATGATAGAAGTTAGCATCTGCTTTGTTTTCTTGGAATGCAAGCGCATGTATGTAGTAGCAGCTAGTCCTGAGGTGGTCAGCGTTTTGGCGCATATGCTACCCCCTCCGAGGATTGCTGGATGTTTTCCTTCTACTATCCCAGTTCTATGACTCCCGTTAAAACAAAGCTTCAGGTGATAAATGAAGGATGAGGTGGTGGCAAAGGAGAAAGAGGAGGAGGAACAGGGACCATTCACATCAATATCAGGCCAGTCAGCCACATATGTCTGGTAGGATATGTTTCTGTAACAAAAGGAGCGGTTCGGCTACACAGTTATAGGGCATACAGTGAGTGCAATGCCTACCAAAAATTTTGAGGCACTCCAATGCCCCTTGGAAATGACATGGAGGTCAGAGGGCCTTAACTAAACCATTTTTTCAATTTATAGCAACTGGGTCTCCTGTACACTGTTGGCCTAAGCAGTGAATGGAAGGCGTTCCAAAAATTATGAGGAACTGCAATGCCCCTTGAAACAGACGTGGAATACAGCATACTAAAAACCTTCAACCCATAATTGGGGAGTGGAACTCCCTTAGTTTTCGCCTTTCCATTGAAAAGCAAAAGCTGACTAAAAATAGGAGAAAATGCAATGCCCGTTGGAAGAGTCGTGGAGGTTAGAGGTAATTAAAAACAACATTTCAATGCCCCTTGGAAGAGCTGTGGAGTTCAGAGTGGTTTCAGAAGACACTTTTAATGCCCCTTTGAAGAGACATGGAGGTCACAGTAGCTTAGCAAGACGGTCTTAATGCCCCTTGGAAAAGTGGTGGAGGTAACAATAGCTTAACAAGACGGTTTTAATGCCCCTCGGAAGAGACGTGGAGGTCACAGTAGCTTAACAAGATGGTTTTAATGCCCCTTGGAATAGACGTGGAGGTCACAGTCGCTGAACATGATGGTTTTAATGCCCCTTGGAAAATTTGTGGAGGTCGCAGTAGCTTAACAAGACGGTTTTAATGCCCCTTGGAAAAGTGGTGGAGGTCGCAGTAGTTTAACAAGATGGTTTTAATGCCCCTCGGAAGAGACATGGAGGTCACAGTAGCTTAACAAGATGGTTTTAATGTCCCTCGGAATAGACGTGGAGGTCACAGTCGCTTAACAAGACAGTTTTAATGCCCCTTGAAAAAGTGGTGGAGGTTGCAGTAGCTTAACAAGGCGGTCTTAATGTCCCTTGGAAAAGTGGTGGAGGTCACAGTAGCTTAACAAGATGGTTTTAATGCCCCTTGGAAAAGTGGTGGCTGCCGCAGTAGCTTAACAAGATGGTTTTAATGCCCCTCGGAAGAGACGTGGAGGTCACAGTCGCTTAACAAAACGGTTTTAATGCCCCTTGGAAAATTTGTGGAGGTCGCAGTAGCTTAACAAGATGGTTTTAATGCCCCTTGGAAAAGTGGTGGAGGTCGCAGTAGTTTAACAAGATGGTTTTAATGCCCCTCGGAAGAGACATGGAGGTCACAGTAGCTTAACAATATGGTTTTAATGCCCCTCGGAAGAGATGTGGAGGTCACAGTCGCTTAACAACACGGTTTTACTGCCATTTGGAAAAGTGGTGGAGTTCACAGTAGCTTAACAAGACAGTTTTAATGCCCCTCGGAAGAGAAGTAGTGGTCACAGTAGCTTAACAAGATGATTTTAATGCCCCTCGGAGTAGACGTGGAGGTCACAGTCGCTTAACAAGACGGTTTTACTGCCATTTGGAAAAGTGGTGGAGGTCACAGTAGCTTAACAAGACAGTTTTAATGCCCCTCGGAAGAGAAGTAGTGGTCACAGTAGCTTAACAAGATGATTTTAATGCCCCTCGGAGTAGACGTTGAGGTCACAGTCGCTTAACAAGACGGTTTTATTGCCCCTTGAAAAAGTGGTGGAGGTCGCAGTAGCTTAACAAGACGGTTTTAATGCCCTTTGGAAAAGTGGTGGAGGTCACAGTAGCTTAACAACACAGTTTTAATGCCCCTTACAAGAGAAATACAGTACTGCATATTACAAACATTTTTCCCCTTATTGGGGAGTGGGTCTCCCATAGTTTTTGCTTATGCCTTCCAAGCAAAAGCTGCAAAAAATTAGCAGGAAATACTATGCCCGTTCGAAGAGTCGTGGAGGTTGGAGTTAAATAAAAACAACATTTCAATGCCCCTTGGAAGAGCTTTGGAGTTCAGAGTGGTTTAACAAGAAACTTTTAATGCCCCTCGGAAGAGACGTGTAGGTCCCAGTAGCTTAACAAGATGGTTTTAATGCCCCTCGAAAGAGAAGTGGAGGTCACAGTAGCTTAACAAGACGGTTTTAATGCCCCTCGGAAGAGACTTGGAGGTACCAGTAGCTTAACAAGATGGTTTTAATGCCCATTGGAAAAGTGGTGAGGGTTAAAGTCGCTTAAGAAGACGGTTTTAATGCCCCTTGGAAGAGAAGTGGAGGTCCCAGCAGCTTAACAAGACGTATTTAATGCCCCTTGGAATAGTAGTGGAGGTCACAGTAGCTTAACAAGACATTTTAATGCCCCTTGGAAAAGTGGTGGAGGTCACAATAGCTTAACAAGATGGTTTTAATGCCCTTTGAAAGAGACGTGGAGGTCACAGTACCTTAACAAGACGGTTTTAATGCCCCTTGGAAAAGTGGTGGAGGTCACAGTTGCTTAACAAGACAGTTTTAATGCCCCTTGGAAAAGTGGTGGAGGTCACAGTAGCTTATCAAGATGGTTTTTAATGCCCCTCGAAAGAGACGTGGAGGTTACAGTAGCTTAACAAGACGTTTTTAATGCCCCTCATAAGAGACGTGGAGGTCCCAGTAGCTTAACAAGACAGTTTTAATGCCCCTTGTAATAGTGGTGGAGGTCGCAGTAGCTTAACAAGACTGTTTTAATGCCCATTACAAGAGCCATACAGTACAGCATCTTAAAAATATTATTCCCATTATTGTGGAGTGGGTCTCCCACAGTCTTTGCTTATGCCTTCCAAGCAAAAGCTGACAAAAATAAGGACGGAGGAACTTTCAATAATGGCAACACGGACCACGGTCACCCTGGTGGCATAGTGGTGGTGGAGGCTGCGGATAAAGAGAAGAACATAAAACAGCCGAAATGAGGAAGCGTATACCCATGTGTGAGTGTGAAGCGGTGCATGTGAATACACCTCCCTAAATAACACAGTGGATTTGACTTTATGTTACTCTGCTGTCATTTGGTGGTGATGAGAAGTCTGGCCCAATCCAGCCCTTGTTCATTTTTACAAGGGTCAGCTTGTCAGCATTGTCAGTTGACAGGCGAGTGCGTCTATCAGTTATAATTCCCAGAGCGGCACTAAAAACACGCTCTGATAACACGCTAGCGGCAGGGCAGGCCAGGACCTCCAAGGCGTACAGAGCGAGTTCATTCCAAGTGTCCAGCTTGGATACCCAATAATTAAAAGGCACAGAGGAATCATGGAGGACACTAGTACGGTCGGCAAGGTACTCCCTCACCATCTTTTGAAACTTTCCACTCCTTGTGAGAGTACCCCGCGCCTCAGGGTTTGTCCGAAGGGAGGGTCTGAGAAAAATGTCCCAGAACATTGACAGTGTTCCCCTGCCTCTGCTGGATGGGAGTTGCGTCTCTCTCGTATGTACGCCTTGGTTGGGCAACGAACTGTGATCTCTGCCGCTATCTTGTTCAGATGGGAATTTTTTTAACAGTTCTGCAGCAAGTGCCTTCTGGTACTGCCCCATTTTCGTATACCTCTCCACCTCAGGAATAAGAGAGTGAAAGTTCTCCTTGTGGCGGGGGTCTAAAAGTGTCACCAACCAGTAATGACTGTCACCCAACATTTTGACGAAGCGAGGGTCACGGTTAAGGCAGCGTAACATAAAGTCAGCCATGCGTGCCAGACTGGTAACGGGCAAGACTTCCGTGTCCTCACCAAATGACGACTGACCATGCTCTCCTCCTCCTCCTCCCCCCTGTCCTCAGGCCACCCACGCTGAACCGACGGTATGACAGTTGGACAGGTACTACCGTTAACAACGCATGATACTAGCTCCTGTTCTTGCTCCTCCTCCTCTCCCTCATTGTCCCCCAAAGCACGTTGAGATGAGATGAGGCTGGGCTGTGTGTAATCTACCGCTACTGCTTCTTGATCCATCTCATCAAACTCTGGTTGCAATGCCTCCTCTTTAATTCTCTGCAGAGAGCGTTGCAAAAGACAGACAAGTGGAATGCTGACTCTAATGATGGCATCAACGCCACTCACCATCTTGGAGGACTCCTCAAAGTTTGTCAAGATGGTACATATGTCAGACATCCAGGTCCAGTCCTGAGGTCTTATGTGTGGAGTCTGACCTGAATATCGACGACCTTGTTGCTGCTGGTACTCAAAAACTGCTCTCTTCTACTCACAAATCCTTTGCAACACGTGGAGGGTAGAGTTCCAACGTGTGGGGACATCATACACTAGTCGGTGTGATGGAAGCTGCAAATGCTGCTGCAAGACAACAAGGGCGGCGGAAGCTGTAGCCGACTTGCAAAAATGAGCTGACAGGCGAAGTACTTTGACGAGCAGATCTGGCAACTCGGGGTATGATTTAAGAAACCGCTGAACCACGAGGTTTAGCACATGAGCCAGGCATGTTACGTGTGTGATCTCGCCTCCCCTCAGAGCCGCCACCAGGTTACCGCCATTGTCACACACGACCATGCCTGGCTGTAGGTTCAGTGGTCTCAGCCACAGATCTGCCAGCTCTTTCACAGCTGTCCACCACTCACAAGCAGTGTGAGGTTTCTCACCTAAGCTTATGAGTTTCAGCACAGCCTGTTGCCACATGGCAGAGGCCGTACTGCAGTGCTTCCAGCTTGTAACTGATGTGGTGATATCTGAGATGGAGGCTGAACATGAGGAGGAGGAGGAGGATGATGCACAGGAGCTGTACACTGTGGGGGAACTCGGACTGATATAGGGCCTCGGTGTGGGTAGGATGTGTTCCGTCCCAAGGTCCGACTGGGTCCAGTCTTCCACTATGTTTACCCAGTGTGCCGTCAGGGAGATGTACCGTCCCTGGTCACAAGGACTTGTCCACGTGTCCATTGTCAGGTGGACTCTCCCAGTAACTGCGCTGTTGAGGGTACGGCAGATGTTTTGGGACACGTGCTTGTGTAGTGCGGGGATGGCACACCGGGCAAAATAGTGTCGGCTGGGGACCGAGTACCAAGGGACGGCCACCGCCATAAGGATGGGGAAGGATTCCTTCTCCACCAGCCTAAAAGGCAGCATTTCCAATGCAAGCAGTCGTGAAATGTGCCAATTTAGGACTGTGGCCTGTGGGGCGCTAGCTGCGAATTTCTGCTTTTGTTCAAAGGTCTGGGATATGGACAATTGAACGCTGCGGTGGGACAAGGACGTTGATGTTGTTTCTTTAGATACTGCCGTAACAAGTGAAGACTGAAAGGAGGGGGCATCTTTGCATGCAGTATGGACAGGGGATTGCCTTGCACACACAACAGGGGGTTCTAATGCATGCACAACAGTGGAAGAAGCAGTGGTGACACCCGCTGACACTGGTCATGGACCCTGGGGTACGCCCCACAAAGTCGGGTGCTTTGCTGCCATGAGCCTGATCATGCTGGTGGTGGTCAGGCTGGTAGTTTTGTCACCCCTGCTGATGCTGGCATGGCAGGTATTACAAACGGCATTTTTGGGGTTATCAGCAGAGTATTTAAAAAAATTCCAGACTCTGGAAGACCTACAGGTTGTACTGGCAACGTCGCTAGTGTTGGTGTTACGGGGAACTGTTGCCTGCCTTCTCTGTGCGGCCACCACACTGCTTCTTCCTGCCTGTTGGGGTACTCTTCCTCCCTCACTCTGTGTGCTGCTGGTCTCGCTCTGCATGTCCTCCTGCCACGTTGGGTCACTTACTAGATCATCCACCACCTCCTCCTCTTCCACTTGTGCACCACGATCCTCCTCCTCACTTCCTGGCAATTGTGTCTCGTCATCGTCCACCTCTTGTGACAAATTGCCAGCGTCGACTTCCTGTAGCCATGGCTGTTCAAATATTTGGGCATCGCTACATGGGATCTCCTCTTCCACCACTTCAAGTGGAGCAGGCGAGGGCACAAATCTGGAAATGGACCAGTGAACAGTTCTTCAGAGTGTCCAAGTGTGGGATCAGTTGCTGTCTGATGACACTCGGCATGGTGGGAGGAAGGAACATCAGGGTGAGGAGGAGTATGCCGTCGAGACTCATGGCTACTAAGATTTTACCATGTGGAAGACAGACCGGAGGTGGAGGTGCCCAAGTAACTGGAAGTTTTATCTGCTATCCAATTAATAACCTGTTAACACTGATCAATTCGCAATACTGATGTTGTTCTGTGCTTCCCTAGTAATTCGGTCAAGAAGTGGGAGCTAGAAGATGTGGCTGTTGGTTGCGGCACATTTTCACCTTGGCCACGACCCCGTCCTCTGCACGCACCATCACCAGAACATCCAGTTCCACGTCCCTTGCCACGCACCTTGCCCATTGTAAAGTAAGTAAAATTGCTGACACTCGCACTATCAATGGAAAAAGGGTAATAAAAATAGATTAGAACCGTGGAAGAGGAAAACCACAGTTCTATTTCTCTGGCCTACACCCGACTCTTTTAAACAATCTGAACAATCATGGAGAAACTATTACTGTTTTTCTTTATGGAAAAAATAACAAAAGTAGCATAAGGGTATGTGCACATGATGCAGAAATGAAGCAGAAAATTTCTGCATCATTTCTGCATCTCCCTGGCAGAAAAAACGCATGCAGATTGTGCATGGGTTTTTCCTGCGGAATACATGCGGATTCACATGCGCTTCCACATGCGTTTCCGCATGTGGATTGACAAGCGCTTTCCAGGCGATTTTAGCATCACCTGGAAAGTGCTTGACAACTAGGTCACACTATATAAATCCATGCAAACTGCATGGATTTATATAGTGTGACCCGAGAGAATGGTAAAAATAAAAAATACATGTGTACTTTACCCTCTGATGGCCCGCTCTGTCCTGCTCAATCCGATCTCCCGGCTGCTGGCAACTTTGAATTGAAAGATATGCCGACGTCAGCGTCACGTGACCCGTCACATGACTCTGATGTCCGCTCAGGTCCTTCAACTCACTGCAAGTGCCGGGAACCAAGCAGGAGCGCTGCGCGGGCCGATAGATGGTAAGTATATATATATTTTTTATTTTATTCTTGTTTTACAGCTTTTTTAATGGTACCTGGGTGTGGATGAGACTCTCCTCTCCTCTACACCCGGGTACCATCCGCACATTAGAATGCACCAATTACGCAAGTACAGATGCAGTCTTGCGGAATTGGCGCTTTCTTTTGCAAGTCAATGGCTGCGAAAATGCCGCGTTTACGCAAAATTAATTGACATGCTGCGGATTTTTGAGCCCAGCGTTTACGCTGCGGAAAAATCCGCATCATGGGCACAGCACATGCGGATTTCAATTGGGGAACATCGCTTCCCTTCTACCATGCGTTTTTCATGCGTTTCCGCGGCGTTTACACAACTGAAAAATGCCGCGGAAACGCATTAAATACGCATTAAATACGCATCATGTGAACTCAGCCTAATAGAGATTTTTTACCGTGGAACAACAAAACCACAGTTATAATTTACTGGTGTATACCAGATTTTTTAAATATATATATTTGCGGCTGAACAGTGAGCGACACACTCAAACTGTTTTTTTTTTAGATACAAATGGCCCAAAAGTGGATAATACAGAGGTCTTAACCGTGGAACTGCAAAACCACACTTGTATTTCTCGGGCCTACACCAGACTATTTTCAACAGATATATTTGTGTCTGAAAAATCAGGGAGACACTATTAGTTTTTTTTTTATGGCAAAAAATGCTAAAAGCAGGATAATAAGTGAATATGAATAGCGGTACCAGAGCGCCAATAACAGGGCAAAAATATTAAAAGGACTGATTTATTAATACACACAACGTGTTTCGGTGGACACAGCCACCTTCATCAGGTGTGAGAAGCAGCAAACAATTGATCCTTAAATACATTTGACTAGGTATACAATTACTTAAAAGGGGCGGGGCCAGATACAGAGTAATACCTCTATATTAACCCCTTGAGTTCATATATGCTCAATAGAGTAAAAAGGATTGTTATAAATTAATGCCAATTTTTACATACAACAGGATAATAGAGATTTTTTACCGTGGAACAGCAAAACTACAGTTATAATTTACTGGTGTATACCAGACTTTTTTAAAGATATATATTTGCGGCTGAACAGTGAGCGACACACTCAAACTGTTTTATTTTTGATACAAATGGCCCAAAAGTGGATAGTACAGAGGTTTGGACCGTGGAACTGCAAAACCACACTTCTGTTTCTCTGGCCTACACCAGACTATTTTTAAAATATATATTTTTTTTTTTTGGGGGGGGACACCAAAAGGTTAATAAGAGGGGTATTTGTACAGTGTGAAGGAGGGAAAAAAAAGAGGACCTGGAGCTAAGTCCAGCAATTTCAGCAACAGGAGCATACAGGACTGTAATGCAGCGTTTGCTGGTATAACCACTGCGTCTCCTATACAGCCTGCCTGCCTGCCTGCCTGATATCTGGGATGGATATTAGTCCTGAGAAGGACTGTTTGTTTGATCTGGCAGCCTTTACAGACCCTACACTAACTATTTTGCAGTATATATCTCTCCCTAAATCAGCAGCGCTGTCCCTACACTGCCTGATCCCAGCTATCTGTGTCCAAGATGGCGGTGCCCTGTTTTAAATACTCGAGGTGACGCTGTGCGGCCAGCCAATCAATGTAATGCCCACAACCAACATGGCCGCGGCATTACAGTGACTGGCTGGCAATCCTTGCATGTTCATTGGCTCTGTAAAGAGCGCCAAACATGCAGGGCGGAGACCCGAGCTCCCGCCCGAGTAACCCTGAAACGCTTGTGCTCGCCAAACATCCCGAGTAGCGTGATGCTCGGGCGAGTACCGAGCTGTGTCGAGTATGTTTGCTCAACACTATTCCTAACGTTATACAGTAGGGGAGATCTCAGTTTGAAATAGTTTGGAGAATATCTCGTATGTAATATTTGCCTCATTCCAACTAAAAAAATAGTTTCTTCTGTTAGTAACGTTATACATCAAGCCATTTCTTACCTTGTCATTTAGTACAGCTGAAATTCAGGTGTGTGCAGAGCTGTTGCAGAGGAAAAAATCGAATTATGTTTTGCTAATAGCGAGCTCCTACCACAGTATTTGAGCAACATGAGTGAGATAAAGAGAGATCGTGGTGGAAGGAGGAATAGGCTTGGTGTGCAAGGTATACATGGGGTAGGTGGTAATATTTGTGAAAGGACTAGTGAACCAACACCATCATGTCCTGTCTGAAGACAACTGAGAACTTCTGTTACTGGATGGGCTACTCCACTTCCTTTCTTTGGCAGCCGCACAGCGATATACCTTGTTGATAAGGGCCAGAAAGAGTCCACAGAGGTGGCACCCCAATTGTCCTTGCTTCCCCCCCACGTCACAACTGTCCAACTGACTGTAGCAAACCACAGGTGGGTGAGTCTGTAGAACTATTATCCCATTCTATACTATAGGCATCAGTAGAGTACTCCAAACATTCACAGAGTCAAGAAGAGGAGGAAAGTATCTGCACCGATACCCACATTTTTTTTAGGTTGGATTCGGGGCAGGACAAAGTAGGGTTTGAGCAGGTTCCTGACCCTCGTCACCAGACGTGATCCCTATGAGACTCAGATACCTGAGGCTCATGTGGACTGAACTGTGCTGTCAGGGCAACAAGAGGAGAAGGGTCACTCTGAGAGTGAGGAATGGAATAACACATTGGATGCTGTCAAGGTTGAAGATCGTACTTACACAGAGTCACGCAGCTGAGTAGCTCATCTGAGGGGGTTATGTTTTTCCCTTCGGCACAGACATGGAGTGATGCAAGCACGAGGAGCACTGCCAAAACTGTGGCTGTGGCCAGCAATGGTCAAGGGTCATGACTTTATAAAATAATATAAATAAAGTACATGACTTTACTAACTCTCACCTTCCACTCTCTGACCATAATCTTTTTTCATTCTCTGTCAAGAACTGTGACTCTATTCAAGACACCCCCACTTTCCACACTTATAGAAACATACGTGCCATTAACACCCAGAAATTTATGAAAAAGTTGCAATCATCATTGGCCCCAATCTCCTCCCTCTCATGTCCCGACTCTGCATTGAAGCATTATAGCGAAATATTGTTATGTTCCCTGGATGAAGCTGCACCTCCTACACAAAGACGAATTCGGCATAGACGGCAACAACCCTGGCACACGCCTCAAACACGTCTTCTCCAGCGGTGCTCCAGGTGCGCTGAACTGCTGTGGAGAAAATCTAATCTGCCCAAAGATTTCCTCCATTATAAATTTATGCTGAAAACATATAACTCGGCGCTTCACCTCTCCAAACAAACCTACTTTAACAACCTCATAATTAGAGATGAGCGTTGTTCTACTCGAACTGTTCGCCAATCTCAAATTCGAGCTGTTTTGGGCGGTGTTCGAGCCGTTCGACGAACACGAACAATTTGAGAAAAATTCGGCTGTTCGAGGTTATGTTCGATAACTGTTCGTGCACCAAAATCATAACTGGATTTTTTCTCAGTAATGATGAAAATTAATGTTAATACGCAGTTTGAGTGTACAGCGGGGTGGGGGGAGGGGCAGGGGATGGATCTCTGCAGGAACAATGAAGATCTCCATTTTTTTTTCTCTTTCCCGCATTTGCAGTGGGGAGGTGCAATCTGTCAGCCTATCAGCAGCGCACACACGGAGCGAAGTGCTTTTTTTCACACAAGCAAGGGCATGTGTCATTGGCAGTGTATGTCACATGTCCTTGCCCTATAAGACCAAGCCATTTTCCCCGTCGCCACCATTTTCTCACTGCTGCAGCTGCGTGTTAGACGGCACCGCTGTTGCTGTGTGCGCTATACCTTGTTAATTTCAAGCCAATTTTCGCACAAATATACAGATAGCTTGGGAGTAGGGAATAGTTGTGATTGCAGTCCTTTTAAGGACTAGGTTACAGCATTTCCTACAACTTTTATCAGGGAGGTCTGTGCTCTTAAATAGATAGGTTGTGGGAGTAAAGACTAATTGTAATTGGAGTCCTTTTCAGGACTAGGTTACATGAGTTCCTATCAGTTTTTGCCAGGCAGGTCTGTGCCAGTGCTGTGCAAGTTTTTTTCACAGCATTTGGCTGAATCTAGCAAAGCTAATCCTTTTTGGCCTATTGCAGAGTGTGTTAGTCAGTGGAGTAGCCTATCTGTGTTGCAAGATATAACACCTGTGTATAGAATACCAATTTTTTTACTGCACCTAGTGAAGTAAAATCTTTTGGGTATAGCATCATTCTACTAGGCCATCTATACTGACCTCCATCAGGTTGCAAACTGAATATAATTTTTTTCTGCATCTAGCTCTGAAAAAATATTTGGGCTTCTAGCAGTGTGTGGGACTTGGTCTATTAGTCCATCTATACTGACCTCCATCAGGTTGCAAATTAAAAATAATTTTTTTCTTCATTTAGCTCTGAAAAAATATTTGGGCTTCTAGCAGTGTGTGGGACTTGTTCTATTAGTCCTTCTATACTGACCTCCAGCAGGTTGCAAATTGAATATAATTTTTTTCTGCATCTAGCTCTGAAAAAATAGTTGGGCTTCTAGCGGTGTGTGGGACTTGGTCTATTAGTCCATCTATACTGACCTCCATCAGGTTGCAAATTAAATATAATTTTTTTCTGCATCTAGCTCTGAAAAAATATTTGGGCTTCTAGCAGTGTGTGGGACTTGGTCTATTAGTCCATCTATACTGACCTCCATCAGGTTGCAAATTAAAAATAATTTTTTTCTGCATCTAGCTCTGAAAAAATATTTGGGCTTCTAGCGGTGTGTGGGACTTGGTCTATTAGTCCATCTATACTGACCTCCATCAGGTTGCAAATTAAAAATAATTTTTTTCTGCATCTAGCTCTGAAAAAATATTTGGGCTTCTAGCAGTGTGTGGGACTTGGTCTATTAGTCCATCTATACTGACCTCCATCAGGTTGCAAATTAAAAATAATTTTTTTCTGCATCTAGCTCTGAAAAAATATTTGGGCTTCTAGCGGTGTGTGGAACTTGGTCTATTAGTCCATCTATACTGACCTCCATCAGGTTGCAAATTAAAAATAATTTTTTTCTGCATCTAGCTCTGAAAAAATATTTGGGCTTCTAGCAGTGTGTGGGACTTGGTCTATTAGTCCATCTATACTGACCTCCATCAGGTTGCAAATTAAAAATAATTTTTTTCTTCATTTAGCTCTGAAAAAATATTTGGGCTTCTAGCAGTGTGTGGGACTTGTTCTATTAGTCCTTCTATACTGACCTCCAGCAGGTTGCAAATTGAATATAATTTTTTTCTGCATCTAGCTCTGAAAAAATAGTTGGGCTTCTAGCGGTGTGTGGGACTTGGTCTATTAGTCCATCTATACTGACCTCCATCAGGTTGCAAATTAAAAATAATTTTTTTCTGCATCTAGCTCTGAAAAAATATTTGGGCTTCTAGCAGTGTGTGGGACTTGGTCTATTAGTCCATCTATACTGACCTCCATCAGGTTGCAAATTAAAAATAATTTTTATCTGCATCTACAGTACCTCTGAAAAAATATTTGGGCTTCTAGCAGTGTGTGGGACTATTTGTATTAGTCCATCTATACTGACCTCCATCAGGTTGCAAATTAAAAATAATTTTTTTCTGCATCTAACCCAGCCAATAGTTTTGGCCTAATACCACAGTTTGGCCACTCAGCTGTGCTCGGTTACCATCCATTGTTTTTTTGTGCAAACATCTCCAGAGTTGTGAATTAGTTAACCACCAAAATGAGTGGAAAAAGGCCTGCTGCTGGTGGAAAGGGGAATAGGCGTGTTGGGAAGGGGAAAAAAGGTTGTGTCCGTGGGGTAGGTGTTAAAGCAACAGTAACATCTGCAGAAGAAAGACCATCTTCCAGCCAAACTAAAATGTCTACTTCTTTTAGCGGACAATGTGATAAGATCCCTTTCTTACGGCCACGCCAATCGCTACAAATTCCAGATGAGGCACAAAAACAGCAGGTGCTTCAACGGATATCAAGTGCTCCTTTAAGTGGGCTCTCCTCCACATCAACTTCAACATCACAAATACTCCAGTCCTCAAAGGTGTCACCCAAATCGCACTTGCTTCCTCACAGCTCCCAAATCTCCAGCTGCCCGTCTGAGTATGAGGTAGAACAGATGGTTGAGTCTGCAGAGCTGTTTACTCATACTATAGCCTGGGAATCAGAGGTCGACTCCAGCGCTTCTGTGAATCCAGACGAGGAAATGATCTGCACTGATGCCCAGAATCTTTATGAGTCGGATCCAGGACCAGACGCAGAAGGTTCTGACCATAATGTAGACCCTCATTCCCAAACTGTAACTCCTGTTGGTGGAGACAATGAGGAAGACGATGATAAGACTCAAATACCTGATTGGAGCGACAACTTTAGTTTTTTGTCAGGGCAGGAACAGGTTGGCTCTGAGGACGACGGGTGTGATAACGCACAGGGTGATGATGATGAGGTCGGAGATCCCACTTACTGTCAACCCACAGTCAGCCAAGAGATGAGGTCAGCAGAGGAGGTGGAGGAAGATGCTAGTGACGACGAGGTCAGGTTGCGCCTTCCTGGACAGAGACGTAGAACTGGAAGCACGTCAACAACTGCATCCTCAAACACAACTCTGCCTCTCACCACAAGTCGTGGTGGCTCTTCAGGTCGTATGGGTGCTAAGCCTTGCATAGCCTGGGCATTTTTTCAGATCGATAAAGATGACCCAACTCGTGTTATCTGTAACATTTGTCAGCAAAAGCTAAGTAGAGGCCAAAAAATACATAGTTTGAGTACTTCATGCATGAACCGGCACATGGACATGAAGCATAAGTTGCAGTGGGAAGCTCAGTGTGCTACAATGCGGCCTAGCCGGCCGGGCCAATCACCGTCTGCCATATCTTGTGCATCCGCGGCCTCTTCATCCTCTGTGACTGGGGGGACAGCAGTCACACCTGTTTTGGGGCGCAGACCTGCCACCTCTTTACCCGCAACAGCCAGCGTGATTGGCAGGTCATCATTTTCTTTGGAGGTGGTAACACCAGCTGGTGTTGAGCGCTGTACGACATCGATAGCACCAGCTTTGGATCAAGGCAACCTAACATGTCCGCCTGCATCTTCCTCACAGACCGGCAGTTTGCCGGGGACACCCTTATCAACCCCGTCTAAGCACAATAGCCAGCCCTCGGTCCCTCAGATGTGGACAAGTAAAAGACCATTTCCTCCTAGCCATGAGAAAGCTAAGAGGTTGAATTTCACCATCTGCAAGCTCTTGGCTACAGAAATGCTGCCTTTCCGCCTGGTGGACACAGGATTTTTGAGACCTTATGTCCGTCGCAGTGCCCCAGTACCAGATGCCCAGTCGGCACTACTTCTCAAAGAAAGGTGTGCCTGCGCTCCACCAGCATGTCGCACACAACATCACCGCTTCTTTGAGAAACTCTGTGTGTGACAGGGTGCATTTCACCACAGACACTTGGACGAGAAGGCATGGACAGGGGCGTTACATGTCGCTGACTGGGCACTGGGTAACTATGGTGACAGCAGGACAAGGGGCTGCTGTCCAAGTCTTGCCGTCCCCACGAGTTGTGCGTCAATCCTCTTTATGTCAAAGTTCCTCCACTGCTTCTGCCTCCTCAACCTCCTCTCGGTCTTCCACCTGCACCCAAAGCCTGTCTGGTCATGCCACAAGCTTTCTAACTGCGCAGAAGGGATCCTGCACACCTCCTTACTATGCTGGCAGTAGGGCTCAACGTCATCAGGCGGTTTTTACATTGAAATGTCTGGGAAATGTGAGTCACACAGCTGAGGAGTTGTGGTCAGCTCTGGAGAACCAATTTCATGAATGGTTGTCTCCACTGGACCTGAAACCAGGGAAGGCCGTGTGCGACAATGCTGCAAACCTGGGTGCGGCCCTTCGCCGGGACAATGTCACACACGTGCCTTGTATGGCTCACGTGTTGAACCTGGATGTCCAGCAATTTTTAGCCCACTATCCCAGACTAGATGGCCTTCTGCAGAGGGCACGGTCGCTGTGTGCTCACTTCCGCCGTTCGCATCCCGCAGCTCAGCGACTTACATCTCTACAGAAGTCGTTGGGCCTGCCACTTCACCGGCTAAAATGCGATGTGCCTACCCGGTGGAATTCAACTCTGCACATGTTGCAGCGACTGTGGCAGCACCGACAAGCCCTGGTGCAATACGTTCTGACATATAGCCTGGGCCAACGAGATTCAGAGGTGGGGCAAATCACGCTGGAGGAGTGGTCTCAGATCAGGGACCTATGCACCCTTCTGCACAGTTTTGAAATGGCGACGAAGATGTTTAGTGCTGACGATGCCATTATCAGCATGACTATTCCGGTGATTTACATGCTGGAGCACATGTTAAACAGAATTCGGAGTCAGGTGGTGGCACAAGAGGAGGTGGAGGAAGTAGAGGAGGAGGAGTTGTATGCGGAAGGGCTAACATCTGCAAGGTCCAGACGGTTGGCAGCACCAAGGCGGCAGGCATGTGAGGGTGGGGGAGATGGTTTTACCAGGGCGCATGGTAGCAGCCAAACTAGTGAGGAAGGTACAGGAGCCCAGGAAGAAGTGGAGGACGAACTGATGGAAGACTCATCAGATGAGGGAGACCTTGATCACATTTCTGTTGTGCGAGGTTGGGGGGAGAGGACAGAGGAAGGAAGCATGATTGTTACCTCGCCACCAACACAACAGGGACTTGGTGCTCCTGGATGCGCAACACACATGAGTGCCTTCTTGCTGCACTACCTGCAACATGACCCTCGAATTGTGAGAATTAGAAATAATCCTGACTACTGGGTTGCCACACTGTTAGATCCCCGGTACAAAAGTAAATTTGCAGAAATTATTCCTGCCATAGAAAGGGATGCACGCATGCAGGAGTATCAGCAGAGACTGTTGCAGAATCTTACATGTGCTTTTCCACAAAATACCAGTGGTGCACGTAGTGAATCTCAGAGTTCCAACTTGCCAACCGTGGGACCGTCAAGTGTTCAGCACTCAAACCGTAACAGAACCACAGTATCTGCTGGTAACATCAATTTTGCGGAATCATTTCACCACTTTTTTAGCCCATCCTTTGCAAGGCCACAGGAGACAAGAAGTCTGACACATAGTCAACGCCTAGAGATGATGGTACAGGAGTATCTCCAAGTAAACATTGAAGCCACGACTGTGTCACTGGACCCTTGCTCTTTTTGGGCTTCCAATCTGGATAAATGGCCGGAGCTAGCCACTTACGCCTTGGAGATCTTGTCATGCCCCGCAGCCAGCGTTCTGTCTGAACGTGTGTTCAGCGCTGCTGGTGGTGTGCTGACAGATAAGCGCACGCGGCTCTCCACTGATAATGTAGACAGACTCACGTTCATAAAGATGAACAAATCATGGATCCGAAACGACTTTTCTACCCCTGTGTCATCCTGGGGAGAGTAAAAGCTTGATGATTGGTTAAAATCACCCTACCAACCGTTTTAAGCTTTCAAATTACTAATCATGTTTATCTGTATCTTGACTGGAAAATAATTTGGGCTTTGTAGCAGTGTGCAGCACTGATCCTATTAGGCCATCTATACTAAAGCTTCACCAGATTTAAAATTAAAAATAATTTTTAGCTGCATCTAGCCCGGAAAATAATTTTGGGGCTCCGAGATGCGCAAGGCACATAAGTGCCTTCTTGCTGCACTACCTGCAGCATGACCCTCATATTGTCAGAATTCGAAGTAATCATGACTACTGGGTTGCCACACTCTTAGATCCCCCAAACTTTTCGATCAACCTTTTCATTTTAATAAAGACCAAAAAAATGGTCATTTTTGAAATTATAAGCATTAGCAGGTTGTTAGAAACTGAAATCAAACAGTTTTCAACACAAAACTTTATTCTAGGTGATGTTACATTTTCACATAGGACCCCTTGTTCGAAAGGAGCTTCTGAACTCTCTCGTCCATTGAATTTGTCAGGTTTTGGATGGTTTCTGCTTCAATTGTTTTGCATGAGGACAGAATACCCTCCCAGAGCTGTTGCTTAGATGTGAACTGCCTCCCGCCATCATAGACACTCCTTTTAATGATGCTCCAAAGGTTCTGAATGGGGTAGAGGTCAGGGGAGCATGGGGGTCACACCATAAGTTTGTCCCCTTTTATGCCCATATCAGCCAGAGATGCAGATGTTTTATGTGCAGCATGAGATGGTGCATTATCATGCAGAAAAATGATCTTGCTGTGAAATACACGGTTCTTCTTCTTGAACCATGGCAGGAAGTGCTGTTTGAGAAAATCCACATACATTATGGAGTTCATCTTTAGCGCCTTCAGGGATCCTAAAGGGGCCGACAATCTCTCTCCCCATGATTCCAGCCCAAAACATTACTCCACCTCCTCCTTGTTGGCGCTGTAGCCGTGTTTGCGTGGGGTGTCCATCAACCAGCCATCCTCCACTCCATCCATCTGGACCATCGAGCGCTGCACGGCACTCAACCATGAACAAAACAGTTTTGAAATCAGTCTTCATGTAATGTTTGGCCCACTGGAGCCGTTTCTGCTTGTGTGAAGTGGATAGAGGAGGTCGACAGGATGGCGCATGCACAGCTGCAAACCTCTGAAGGACCCTGCATCTTGTTGTTCGGGGGACGTTGGAGGCACAAGCAGCTTCAAAAACTTGTCTGCTGCTATGACAAGGCTTTTTTGCCGCTGCTCTTTCAACCTGACGTAATTGCCTGTAGGAAAGAGTCCTCAATTTGCCCTTATCAGCACGCACACGTGTGTACTGTGAATCAGCTACATACTTCTTGATTGCCAAGACACTTCATCCTGATCATCGCACAATGTTGATTGTAGTCATGCCTTGACCTAAACACTCCACAATTTGTTGCTTCTCAGCAGCCGACACATCCTTTTTCTTTCCCATTTTGGCAGAAAATGTAGGCTGCTTAATAATGTGAGAGAGCCTTCTTAAGTAGTCTTGCCTTTCATTGGACACACCTGCCAAACTAATTAGCACAGGTGTCTGCAATTGCTTACAGTGATATAAAGAGCCCTGACACACATCACCATCAATGAGTTTAACTGACAAACAAACAAATTCTTCCCTTATCACTCCTAAACACTTTTTGTATAATAATTTGGAACGCAGTGTACATGTGCTTTTCCACAAAACACCAGTGGTTCACGTAGTGAATCTTACAGTTCTAACTTGCCAACCGTGGTCTGTATGGAGTTGTTCAATAAAGGGCCCAAAATTAAGATAACATAGATGGGAGAGGTCTCTATGAATAGGAATTCCTAAGTATTTGATACCCTGTGACGGCCAGGAAAAGGGAAAGTTGGACTGGATGGAATCCTATATGGATTTGGGGAGGGAGACATCGAGGGCCTCAGACTTCGCTGCATTGATTTTAAAATTTTACCATGTAACAAAGTGATCTATTTCAGCCATAACAGCATGGATGGATATATGTGATTGAGTGATATATACTAGGACATCATCAGCAAATAGAAAGCACTTGTACTCGGTGCCTCCCACCTCAATCCACCAAATATTGGGGTTATGGCGAATTGATGAGAGCAGGTGCTCCGTCACTAGGATGTATAAGAGAGGGGACAGAGGACATCACTGCCTTGTCCCATTGGTGATTGTGAAAGGTGATGAAAATGTTCTGACGCACCCCCTGGGCCTTGGGACACCCGGAGCCGGACCCTTTTTGGTGGATGCTGGTGGTTGTAGTCTTCGTGGCGGCGACCCTGTTCCGTGGCTCAGGGCGGTCAAACCAGTGGCGGAACTATTTATGTGGTTTTCATGTTTAAATGTCCGACTACGCCACCCGTGGATTGCGGTCAGAGTGAACCGCCGCTACAGGGCAGACCACTGAGGCTGGTGTTGTGGGTGCAGCAGAGCGTAGCATAACTCCCCACGGGAGGAGTATAGCCTCAGGGCAGTGTATGCGGAGGATGGGGGTGATGGTGCAGGGCAGCAGCAGTAACGACACGGAGTCAGTGATGCAGTTCAGGGCCTTTACTCACAGTTCTTATTATCCAGACAACGTCTGCAGGTAACGGCTGCCCACGTCGTACTGTGCTCACCAGGTGAGGGGCTCAGACAACTCCCAGATAACTTTGGAGCACTTCACAGGACCCCCTTTGTGTGTCCTTTGTCTGGCCTTTCTTACCAACACTTCTGTCCGGCTGCCTCGGGCCTCCTCTTGGTAAACTTGGCGCCAGTTTCCCTGACCCTATGTGGTGCCTTCCTAGCGGGTGTAGCGAGGGGCTGCGCCACATAAAATGTCAGAGCCTCCGGTTTCTAGCTGAGGGTCGTTTCCTGCCTCCACTAGTTCGGGGACCGGTCTCCCCCTTTGGCCTGACCCCTCCACGCAGGTGGATTCGGGCGTGCGGTGGCGACTCGCCCGTCCGCACCCCTGGGATCCCTTCATTCCTCGTTCCTGGAGCCTTCTCCGCTCCTCTTCCTTCCTTCTCCCTCTTCCAGGCCTGGGCCTCTGTTACTAGGCCCGCCTCCGGAGCAGAGCTCATGCAGAGCCCCTGCTCCCTGCCACTTCTGCTCAGACTTCTCTGCACTGAACTAAGATGGTGCCCACCTTTTATACTCCCTTCTCAATTCACCCAGGAACTGCTTCCTCCCTGCTCCTGCACTACAGGGTTCCCCTTCCTCAGTGTTCCCTCCCCCCACTCTAGCCAGGGACAGGGACTGTCGTGCCCATCTCAGAGGCATATTGGTCGCCCTGCCCCACGGCAATGTGGTGTAATGCATGCAGGTGTCGGGTCCTGATCCACACTCCATCCTTACCTGAGAGTGAGATATCACACCTCTGGGTGAGGTGCAATACGTCTGTAGCAACCGAGCCCTCAGGGTGCTACAGTTCCATTTATCTTCAGCCTAGGTGACGTATTGCGATACAGGGCCGTGATTTTGGCTATAAAAGGGTCCCCTAGACCCCTACCCCAAGCTTTTTAAGAGAATCATATATGGCGTGCCAGGAGACTCCATGGAATGCTTTCTCAGCATCCAACGAGAGTATCTAATTACAAATTTTTAACTGCATCTAGCCCAGGAAATACTTTGTGCCTAGTAGCAGTGTCTGCTAGTGAGCGGATTATCCCGGCTGTTAAGCAAGCTGCACCACCTGTAGTTTAGACACTTAATTTTTTCAAAGGAAATGCTTCGGGACCATGGGATACTTAGTGAAGAGCATCAGGAGGCACCCCAAGGCATAGGGGCTGGGACTGGCAGTAGGATGCCTTGCGGTGGACAGCCGAGCTCGATCCTTATAAAAGCTTTTTAACTGCAGCAGCTTTAGTGGACGCTACTGGAGCTGGAATTACGCGGCTGCTGGCATGAGACTTGCCCTCCAATAGATCCTTGTAAATGGATTTAAAGTGTATTCATTCAAATTAGAGAGACAATTTAAATTAAAAAGCTTAGAGCTGCCTCCACCACAGGGGGGCTCGCTCGACCCACCAGCGGACAGGCACCAGTATTGGGAGAGGGGGGCTGGCCATCAGGGTTCACCGCGGCTCTGGCACAAACCCGGCGACACAGAGGTGGCACGGGCAGGAGCGGACTGGCCGTGTCGGCTTCTCACTTTTTGGATTTTAGAAGGGCATGACATGCCTATATCTGTGTCTCCCCCTCCTTTTACTCCTCCACCTCTTTTATTTTCGCATGACTATATGTACTTGTCACTTTTCCATGTGTTAGTTGTGTCTTCTGAGCAGTTTGTCAGCTTTTGGACACCTTTGAAGGTGTTTTCTATGTGTTTCTATGTGTTTTTGTTTGCCTGCCATTGGTTTTAATGGTGTTCGAAGGTGTTCGACGAACAGTTCGACGAACAGTTCGGCGAACACACGGGTGTTCGACGAACCGAACCGAACTCGAACACTACGGGCGTGGCTCAACACTACTCATAATCTAACTTTCCAATAATCCTAAATGCCTCTTTGACACGTTTCATTCTCTCCTCAATCAAACAGCACAGGCCCCGACAACTGACCTCAGCGCTGACGATCTGGCCAATTATTTCAAAGAAAAAATTGACCATATCCGACATGAAATTTTCTCACAATCTCCAAATGTTATGCATGCTCTCCCCTGTCACATTGTATCTTGCTCACTTTCTGACTTCGAACCAGTCACGGAAGATGAAGTGATCAGGCTCCTTGCATCTTCCCGCCCTACCACCTGCACCAGTGACCCTATTCCCTCACATCTCCTTCAATCCCTTTGTCCAGCTGTCACCACTCACATAACTAAAATTTTCAACCTCTCCCTCTCATCTGGTATCTTTCCATCTTTTAAACATGCCAGCATACATCCATTACTTAAAAAAACATCCCTTGACCAGAACTGCACGGCCAATTACAGACATGTTTCCAATTTTCCCTTTATCTCTAAACTCCTGGAATGCCTGGTCCATTCCCGTCTAATCCACTATCTCTCAGACAACTCTCTTCTTGACCCTTTACAATCTGGTTTTCGCTCTTTACATTCTGCTGAAACTGCCCTCACTAAAGTCTCTAATGATCTACTAACAGCTAAATCTAATGGTCACTACTTACTGCTGATTTTCCTGGATCTCTCTGCAGCATTCGACACTGTGGATCACCAGCTCCTCCTCTCTATGCTCCACACTATTTGCCTCAAGGACACTGTTCTCTCCTGGTTCTCCTCCTATCTCTCTGACCACTTCTCTGTGTCTTTTGCCAGCTCCTCCTCCTCTCTTCTTCCCCTTACTGTCGGGGTTCCTCAAGGATCAGTCCCTGGCCCCCTTCTTTTCTACTTATACACCGCTCCTATAGGACAAACAATCAGCTGATTTGGTTTTCAGTACCATCTCTATGCTGATGACACCCAATTATACACCTCTGCTCCGGACATCACCCCTGCATTACTACAAAAGACCAGTGATTGTCTTTCTGCTGTATCTAACATTATGTCCTCCCTCTGTCTAAAACTGAATCTGTCAAAAACTGAGCTACTCGCTCGTTCATGTCATCAACACCTCAAAAACATCTCAAGAATCAGGATGTTTCTCACCTTTGACTCGGCAAAAACTCTTACTAAAGCTCTTATTCATTCTCGTCTCAACTATTGCAACTCTCTACTAATCAGTCTCCCTCTTACTAAACTCTCTCCTCTCCAATCCGTCCTTAACACAGCAGCCAGGATCATATTCCTCGCCAACCGCTACACAGGTGCCTCTTCCCTGTGCCAGTCTTTGCAATGGTTGCCCATTCAATATAGAGTTCATTTTAGACTTATCACGCTTACCCACAAAGCGCTCCATGCTTCAGCACCGCCATAAATCTTCCCTTGTCTCAGTCTACCCCCCTCTTCACGTGCCCTCCATTCTACCAATGACTTAAAACTAAAATCCTCTATAATCCAAACTTCACTCTCCCGTCTCCAAGATTTCTCGCGTACTGCGCCAATTCTTTGGAATGCACTACCCAGGACAGTTCAATTAATTCCCAATATCCACAGTTTCAAGTGGACCCTAAAAACCCATTTCTTTAGACTGGCATATCGCCTCCACACACTATCTGTCTGTCCCAGTTTTCCCCCATATTAAAATATTCTTCAATTTCAGGTTCATACCAACCATGCACGTAATAGCCTTGGTCAGGACTGTACACATACTGGCTGGCGACCAGTCCATGTATTATTATTTATCCTATATAGTATATCAAGGCTGCATTATACAATATATGTACATTTTACCTTTTGTGTCTCCCCCATTTCCTCATAGACTGTAAGCTTGCGAGCAGCTGGACCCTCACTCCTTTCGATATGAGATATGCTTATTTTGTATTGATTGTATAAGTCCCCCCTAAAATTGAATAGTGCCGCGGAATTTGTTGGCGCTATAAAAATAAAAATTATTATTATTATTAAGGGTCTTCTGCTTGCAGGGGCAGCAAGGGTTGCCTAGCATGGGCCTTTTTGTCACTGCAAAGGATGAGCCAACGCACGTTATCTGCACACTTTGCGATAAAAAACTCAGTAGAGGGAAAAAGTGCAATAATTTGACTACTACATGCATGAACATTAAAATGCACACACAACATGCATTATTCTGGGAATTTCACCATGCTGAAATGCGGACCAGCAGACCTCATCAACAAACGGCAGCCCCATCAACCACATTGGCTTCTTGTTCCTCCTCCTCTGTTACCATTCCAAATATTGTCACGAAGCCTCCCATCGCAAAACCTCCGGTTGTCTACCAGCTCCAGTCAGGCCGAGTGAGAGCCTGTCAGCTCTAACGGAAGCAGACATGCCTGTTGTGTTTATTTCACCGAGCACACCACATGTATCACCTTGGTCCTGCAATTGTGGTCAAGTAAAGATTGTCTCATCCTACACATTATAAAGCTAAGAGGTTGAACTCCACCATCTCCAATCTGTTGTCCACTGAAATGCTGCCTTTCCACCTGGTAGATACAGACGGTTTCCAAAAGCTGATGGCCTTCACAGTCCCCCAGTACCAGTTTCCCATTCGCCATTGCTTCTCTAAGAAAGCTGTGCCTGCGCTACACCAGCATGTCTCAGATATCATCACCTGTTCCTTGAGTAAATCTATGCCTGCCAGGGTGCATTTCACTACAGACAACTGGATGAGTAAGCATGGTCAAGGGTGTTATAACTCGCTGACTTGGTACTGGGTGACTTTGGTTGCTGTGGGGACAGGTGGGGAAGGGGATGCACCACAAATCTTGGAATCTCCAAGGCTTGCAGAACAAAGCTCTGTATTTCCCACTTCCTTCACTACTTCTGCCTCCTCCACCTCCTCTAGGGCATCCATTTGCCATTTGCACTATCAACCTCTGCCTTAACGAGACAACAGTGCAGAGCGAATGCACATCATCTCCATACTGCACAGTAAGGGCTCACCGCAATCAGGTAGTTTTAAAATGAATATGCCTTGGAGATCGCAGTCATACAGCTGAAGAGTTGTGGACAGCTCTCCCGGCTCAGTTTGAGCAATGGCTGACCCTAGAGCCAGGGAGGGCCGTGTGTGATAATGATGTGAAACTGATGGTGGCCTAAGGCCGAGGCAAGCTTACACACATGCCTAGCATGGCTCACATCCTCAACTTGGTGGTATAGAGATTTATCCACCACTATCCCGGCCTGGATAAGCTGCTTCAGAAAGCATGGAACCTGTGTGCTCACTTCCGCCATTTGCACCCTTCATGTTATCGACTTACATCGATACAGAGGTCATTGTCCATGCCAGTTAAAGGGTTGATATGCGACGTGCGGACACAGTGGAATTCCACTCTGTACATGTTGCAACGACTGTGGCAGCAGAACCTATAAATGTGACTCATGGTCAATATAAAATAAGCATTTATTGAAGAATTCATAAAAACACATAAAGACCAATAATACAAACGAGGAAAAAAGTAAACAGAAAAATGGGCATCTGAGGGAAGGTAGAAGCATAAATCAATAAATAAATCATGTCACACAGTGACCCAAGTCAGCCTGAGGTAAAAATACATATGGAGACCATCATTCAAGTAAAGTGCAAAAGTGCATCAAAGATGACCCAAGTGGGTAAACACACAGACCATATAGAAAAGGGGTCAATAAGTTAATAGGTAAGACAGCTGGTACAGGGGTTAAAGGTACTAGAAAAGAGACATAAGTATCGAATGAGCTACCTGAAAGTCCCTCAGAGTCCACACAGGTCCGACGCGCGTTTCGCCGTAGGCTTTTACCAGGATACAGGAAAAGGGATGAGGAGGGGGTATATATAGGGCAATTGGCCAATGAGGAGAAGGTCATAAGAACGGAAGCATAGCGCTATGCAAAAAAGCGCCAAGCAGCGATCTGTCAGGAGACCGCGTCTCATCAGAGCGCCGTCCACCTGCAGCATCGGTGCTGGCGTGCGTGTCACGTTGGAGCGCAGTGGCGCCTGGAAGTGACACAAACAGAACATCCGGGACGCATGTGGAACGCAAACCGGAAGTGAGGTAATGAAAAAAACACTCCGAGAAAGTAATAGCGGAGAGGGGAGAGAGATATCTGCAGAAGAGAGGTGCGTGTCAACATGGAACGCAAAGAGACAGTGGTATAGGTAAGTGTGGAAGAAAAGACTGTGGCAGCAGGAATGAGCCCTGATGCAGTATGTCATGTCATATTGCCTGGACCAACGCAGTACGGACTTGGGGCATATCACGTTTACAGAGTGGAGAGAGATTAAGGACCTCTGCACCTTTCTGCTCAGTTTTGAAATGGCTACTAAAATGATTAGCGCTAACGATACCGTCATCAGCATCACAATTCCGGTCATCTACATGCTAGAGCAGACTTTGAATAGCTTGTGGCAGGAGGTTGTTGTCCCAGAAGAAGGGGAGGATGCAGAAGGGATAAGAATGTCTCAAAGTTCCGGAATGCTGTCACACAGGCAGATGCCAAGTGACGGTGGATTACTGCGATCGAGGGGGGTTGGTGATACCAGACAAATTGTTAGGCTGTGTGCCCACTATGCATTTTTTTAAGCATTTCCGCAGTGGAAATTCCACCTCAGAAACGCTTAAAAAACGCTTGGTAGAAGGTCTGCTATATTCCCCAATGATAATCCGCATGTGCTGTGCACATGTTGCGGAAATATCCACAGTGGATTATCATTGGAGAAAAATCTGCAGCACTACCAATTATCTTGTGTAATTGAGCATTTCTGCCGCCATTGACTTGCATTGAATCGCTTCATATCCGCATGACTACATGTGCACATGCGGATATTAAGCGATTCAATGTGCAGATGGTACCCGGGTTTGGAGAAGAGGAGACTCTCCTCCAGACTCGGGTACCATAATACCTGTAAAAAAAAAATAAATAATTTTAAATAAAAAAACACAATATACTCACCTTCCTTCTGATGTCCCCCGGTCTTCTATCCTGTACGTTTTGGCTCCCCGGTGTCTCGCGATGGAGTAAAAGATCCTTCCATGACGTCATTCAGTCATGTGACAGGTCACACGACCGTTGACGTCGGTGGTCGCGTGACCAGTCACATGACTAAATTACATCATGGAAGGTCCTTTTACATCACCGTGAGACACCGGGGAGACCGGATGCATCGGAGAAGGAGACCGGGGTCCATCGGAAGGATTTTTTTTATACACCGCGTGCAGAATTATTATTATTTTGATCACTTTGATACTTTTTATACATGTTCTCCTACTCCAAGCTGCATAGGCTTGAGAGCCAACTACCAATTAAGTAAATCTGGAGATGTGCATCTCTGTAATGACATCAACACCCTATATAAGGTGTGCTTAATTATTAGGACACTTCCCTTCCTTTGGCAAAATGGGTCAGAAGAGAGATTTGACGGGCTCTTAAAAGTCCAAAATTGTGAGATGTCTTGCAGAGGGATGCAGCAGTCTTGAAATTTCCAAACTTTTGAAGCGTGATCACCGAACAATCAAGCGTTTCATGGCAAATAGCCAACAGGGTCGCAAGAAGCATGTTGGCCAAAAAAGGCGCAAAATAACTGTCCATGAATTGAGGAAAATCAAGCGTGAAGCTGAAAAGATGCCATTCGCCACCAGTTTTGCCATATTTCAGAGCTGCAACGTTACTGGAGTATCAAAAAGCACAAGGTGTGCGATACTCAGGGACATGGCCAAGGTAAGGAAGGCTGAAAAACGACCACCTTTGAACAAGAAACATAAGATAAAACGTCAAGAATGGGTCAAGAAATATCTTAAGACTGATTTTTCAAAGGTTTTTTGGACTGATAAAATGAGCGTGACTCTTGATGGGCCAGATGGATGGGCAAGAGGCAGGATCAGTAAAGGGCAGAGAGCTCCACTCCGACTCAGACGCCAGCACGGTGGAGGTGGGGTACTGGTATGGGCTGGTATCATCAAAGATGAACTTGTGGGACCTTTTCGGGTTCAGGATGGAGTGAAGCTCAACTCCCAGACCTACTGACAGTTTCTGGAAGACAACTTCTTCAAGCAGTGGTACAGGAAGAAGTCGGTATTGTTCAATAAAAACATGATTTTCATGCAGGACAATGCTCCATCGCATGCATCCAACTACTTCACAGCGTGGCTGGCCAGTAAAGTTCTAAAAGAAGAAAAAATAATGACAAGGCCCCCTTGTTCACCTGATCTGAACCTCATAGAGAACCTGTGGTCCATCATAAAATGTGAGATCTACAGGGAGCGAAAACAGTACACCTCTCGGAACAGTGTCTGGAAGGCTGTGGTGGCTGCTGCATGCAATGCTGATTGAAAACAGATCAAGCAACTGACAGAATCTATGGATTGAAGGCTGTTGAGTGTCATCCTAAAGAAAGGTGGCTATATTCATCACTAATTTTTGAGGTTTTTGTTTTTGCATGTCAGAAATGTTTATTTCTAAATTTTGTGCACTGATATTCTTTTACCTGGTGAAAATAAACAAGTGAGATGAGATTAAATTTGTTTTTTATTAAGTTGCCTAATAATTCTGCACAGTAATAGTTACCTGCATAAACAGATATCCTCCTAAGATAGACAAATCTAAAAAAAAAACCAGTCCAACTTCCAAAAATATTAAGCTTGGATATGTATGAGCCTTTTGGGTTGATTGAGAACATAGTTGTTGATCAATAATAAAAATAATCCTCTAAAATACAACTTGCCTAATAATTCTGCACACAGTGTAATGTTTTTTTTTATATTTTACCATTTTTATTCTGTTTTTTAATTAACTTGGTCACACTATATAAAGTACATGCCTGTTGCATGGATTTATATAGTGTGACCAAGTTGTCAAGCACTTTTTCAAGTGATGCTAAAATCGTTTGGAAAGCGCTTGACAACCCGCATGCAAAATTGCATGTGCAAAACGCGTTACAAATGCTTGTCCTTGGCTGAAAAAACGCATGTAAAATACGCATGCATTTTTTCTGCCAGGGAGATGCAGAAACGCTCAGGAAAAATCCGGAGCATTTCTGCATCGTGGGCACATAGCCTTAGTGAAGGTGCAAGAGCCGATGAACAAATGGAGGAGGAAGAGGTCATGGGCAAGCAACAGTGAGAAGATGAAGAGGATAATCATCTTCTCTCTGTTGAACATGGTGGTTGGCAGGAGGGAACAGAGGAAACAAGCTTTAGTGTTACACAGCCATCAATATAGAATGACTTTGGACTAGAGATGAGCGTTGTTCTACTCGAACTGTTCGCCAATCTCAAATTCGAGCTGTTTTGGGCGGTGTTCGAGCCGTTCGGCGAACACAAACAATTTGAGAAAAATTCGGCTGTTCGAGGTTATGTTCGATAACTGTTCGTGCACCAAAATCATAACTGGAATTTTTCTCAGTAATGATGAAAATTAATGTTAATACGCAGTTTGAGTGTACAGCGGGGTGGGGGGAGGGGCAGGGGATGGATCTCTGCAGGAACAATGAAGATCTCCATTTTTTTTTCTCTTTCCCGCATTTGCAGTGGGGAGGTGCAATCTGTCAGCCTATCAGCAGCGCACACACGGAGCGAAGTGCTTTTTTTCACACAAGCAAGGGCATGTGTCATTGGCAGTGTATGTCACATGTCCTTGCCCTATAAGACCAAGCCATTTTCCTCGTCGCCACCATTTTCTCACTGCTGCAGCTGAGTGTTAGACGGCACCGCTGTTGCTGTGTGCGCTATACCTTGTTAATTTCAAGCTAATTTTCGCACAAATCAACAGATAGCTTGGGAGTAGTGAATAGTTGTGATTGCAGTCCTTTTAAGGACTAGGTTACAGCATTTCCTACGACGTTTAACAGGCAGGTCTGTGCTCTTAAATGGATAGATTGTGGGAGTAAAGACTAATTGTAATTGGAGTCCTTTTCAGAACTAGGTTACATCAGTTCCTATCAGTTTTTGCCAGGCAGGTCTGTGCCAGTGCTGTGCAAGTTTTTTTCACAGCATTTGACTGAATCTAGCAAAGCTAATCCTTTTTGGCCTATTGCAGAGTGTGTTAGTCAGTGGAGTAGCCTATCTGTGTTGCAAGATATACCACCTGTGTATAGAATACCAATTTTTTTACTGCACCTAGTGAAGTAAAATCTTTTGGGCATAGCATCATTCTATTAGTCCATCTATACTGACCTCCATCAGGTTGCAAACTGAATATATTTTTTTCTGCATCTACCTCTGAAAAAATATTGGGCTTCTAGCTGTGTGTGGGACTTGTTCTATTAATCCATCTATACAAACCTCCATCAGCTTGCAAACTGAATATATTTTTTTCTGCATCTACCTCTGAAAAAATATTGGGCTTCTAGCTGTGTGTGAGACTTGTTCTATTAATCCATCTATACAGATCTCCATCAGGTTGCAAACTGAATATATTTTTTTCTGCATCTACCTCTGAAAAAATATTGGGCTTCTAGCTGTGTGTGGGACTTGTTCTATTAATCCATCTATACAGACCTCCATCAGGTTGCAAACTGAATATATTTTTTTCTGCATCTACCTCTGAAAAAATATTGGGCTTCTAGCTGTTTGTGGGACTTGCTCTATTAATCCATCTATACAGACCTCCATCAGGTTGCAAACTGAATATATTTTTTTCTGCATCTACCTCTGAAAAAATATTGGGCTTCTAGCTGTGTGTGGGAATTGTTTTATTAATCCATCTATACAGACCTCCATCAGGTTGCAAACTGAATATATTTTTTTCTGCATCTACCGCTGAAAAAATATTGGGCTTCTAGCTGTGTGTGGGACTTGTTGTATTAGTCCATCTATACTGACCTCCATCAGGTTGCAAACTGAATATATTTTTTTCTGCATCTACCTCTGAAAAAATATTGGGCTTCTAGTTGTGTGTGGGACTTGTTCTAATAATCCATCTATACAGACCTCCATCAGGTTGCAAACTGAATATATTTTTTTCTGCATCTAGCTCTGAAAAATATTGGGCTTCTAGCTGTGTGTGGGACTTGTTCTATTAATCCATCTATACAGACCTCCATCAGGTTGCAAACTGAATATATCTTTTTCTGCATCTACCTCTGAAAAAATATTGGGCTTCTAGCTGTGTGTGGGACTTGTTGTATTAGTCCATCTATACTGACCTCCATCAGGTTGCAAACTGAATATATTTTTTTCTGCATCTAACCCAGGCAATAGTTTTGGCCTAATACCACAGTTTGGCCACTCAGCTCTGCTCGGTTCCCATCCATTGTTTTTTTGTCCAAACAACTCCAGAGTTGTGAATTAGTTAACCACCAAAATGAGTGGAAAAAGGCCTGCTGCTGGTGGAAAGGGGAATAGGCGTGTTGGGAAGGGGAAAAAAGGTTGTGTCCGTGGGGTAGGTGTTAAAGCAACAGTAACATCTGCAGAAGAAAGACCATCTTCCAGCCAAACTAAAATGTCTACTTCTTTTAGGGGAAAATGTGATAAGATCCCTTTCTTACGGCCACGCCAATCGCTACAAATTCCAGATGATGCACAAAAACAGCAGGTGCTTCAACGGATATCAAGTGCTCCTTTAAGTGGGCTCTCCTCCACATCAACTTCAACATCAGAAATACTCCAGTCCTCAAAGGTGTCACCCCAATCGCACTTGCTTTCTCACAGCTCCCAAATCTCTTCAGGTCGCATGGGTGCTAAGCCTTGCATAGCCTGGGCATTTTTTCAGATCGATAAAGATGACCCAACTCGTGTTATCTGTAACATTTGTCAGCAAAAGCTAAGTAGAGGCCAAAAAATACATAGTTTGAGTACTTCATGCATGAACCGGCACATGGACATGAAGCATAAGTTGCAGTGGGAAGCTCAGTGTGCTACAATGCGGCCTAGCCGGCCGGGCCAACCACCGTCTGCCATATCTTGTGCATCCGCGGCCTCTTCATCCTCTGTGACTGGGGGGACAACAGTCACAGCTGTTTTGGGGCGCAGACCTGCCACCTCTTTACCCGCAACAGCCAGCGTGATTGGCAGGTCATCATTTTCTTTGGAGGTGGTAACACCAGCTGGTGTTGAGCGCTGTCCGACATCGATAGCTCCACCTTTGGATCAAGGCATCCTAACATGTCCGCCTGCATCTTCCTCACAGACCGGCAGTTTGCCGGGGACACCCTTATCAACCCCATCTATGCACAATAGCCAGCCCTCGGTCCCTCAGATGTGGACAAGTAAAAGACCATTTCCTCCTAGCCATGAGAAAGCTAAGAGGTTGAATTTCACCATCTGCAAGCTCTTGGCTACAGAAATGCTGCCTTTCCGCCTGGTGGACACAGAGGATTTTCGAGACCTTATGTCCGTCGCAGTGCCCCAGTACCAGATGCCCAGTCGGCACTACTTCTCAAAGAAAGGTGTGCCTGCGCTCCACCAGCATGTCGCACACAACATCACCGCTTCTTTGAGAAACTCTGTGTGTGACAGGGTGCATTTCACCACAGACACTTGGATGAGTAGGCATGGACAGGGGCGTTACATGTCGCTGACTGGGCACTGGGTAACTATGGTGACAGCAGGACAAGGGGCTGCTGTTCAAGTCTTGCCGTCCCCACGAGTTGTGCGTCAATCCTCTTTATGTCAAAGTTCCTCCACTGCTTCTGCCTCCTCAAACTCCTCTCTGTCTTCCACCTGCACCCAAAGCCTGTCTGGTCATGCCACAAGCTTTCGAACTGCGCAGAAGGGATCCTGCACACCTCCTTACTATGCTGGCAGTAGGGCTCAATGTCATCAGGCGGTTTTTACATTGAAATGTCTGGGAAATGTGAGTCACACAGCTGAGGAGTTGTGGTCAGCTCTGGAGAACCAATTTCATGAATGGTTGTCTCCACTGGACCTGAAACCAGGGAAGGCCGTGTGCGACAATGCTGCAAACCTGGGTGCGGCCCTTCGCCGGGGCAATATCACACACGTGCCTTGTATGGCTCACGTGTTGAACCTGGTTGTCCAGCAATTTTTAGCCCACTATCCCAGACTAGATGGCCTTCTGCAGAGGGCACGGTCGCTGTGTGCTCACTTCCGCCGTTCGCATCCCGCAGCTCAGCGACTTACATCTCTACAGAAGTCGTTGGGCCTGCCACTTCACCGGCTAAAATGCGATGTGCCTACCCGGTGGAATTCAACTCTGCACATGTTGCAGCGACTGTGGCAGCACCGACAAGCCCTGGTGCAATACGTTCTGACGTATAGCCTGGGCCAACGAGATTCAGAGGTGGGGCAAATCACGCTGGAGGAGTGGTCTCAGATCAGGGACCTATGCACCCTTCTGCACAGTTTTGAAATGGCGACGAAGATGTTTAGTGCTGACGATGCCATTATCAGCATGACTATTCCGGTGATTTACATGCTGGAGCACATGTTAAACCGAATTCGGAGTCAGGTGGTGGCACAAGAGGAGATGGAGGAAGTAGAGGAGGAGGAGTTGTATGCGGAAGGGCTAACATCTGCAAGGTCCAGACGGTCGGCAGCACCAAGGCGGCAGGCATGTGAGGGTGGGGGAGATGGTTTTACCAGGGCGCATGGTAGCAGCCAAACTAGTGAGGAAGGTGCAGGAGCCCAGGAAGAAGTGGAGGACGAACTGATGGAAGACTCATCAGATGAGGGAGACCTTGATCACATTTCTGTTGTGCGAGGTTGGGGGGAGAGGACAGAGGAAGGAAGCATGATTGTTACCTCGCCACCAACACAACAGGGACTTGGTGCTCCTGGATGCGCAACACACATGAGTGCCTTCTTGCTGCACTACCTGCAACATGACCCTCGAATTGTGAGAATTAGAAATAATCCTGACTACTGGGTTGCCACACTGTTAGATCCCCGGTACAAAAGTAAATTTGCAGAAATTATTCCTGCCATAGAAAGGGATGCACGCATGCAGGAGTATCAGCAGAGACTGTTGCAGAATCTTACATGTGCTTTTCCACAAAATACCAGTGGTGCACGTAGTGAATCTCACAGTTCCAACTTGCCAACCGTGGGACCGTCAAGTGTTCAGCACTCAAACCGTAACAGAACCACAGTATCTGCTGGTAACATCAATTTTGCGGAATCATTTCACCACTTTTTTAGCCCATCCTTTGCAAGGCCACAGGAGACAAGAAGTCTGACACATAGTCAACGCCTAGAGACGATGGTACAGGAGTATCTCCAAGTAAACATTGAAGCCACGACTGTGTCACTGGACCCTTGCTCTTTTTGGGCTTCCAATCTGGATAAATGGCTGGAGCTAGCCACTTACGCCTTGGAGATCTTGTCATGCCCCGCAGCCAGCGTTCTGTCTGAACGTGTGTTCAGCGCTGCTGGTGGTGTGCTGACAGATAAGCGCACGCGGCTCTCCACTGATAATGTAGACAGACTCACGTTCATAAAGATGAACAAATCATGGATCCGAAACGACTTTTCTACCCCTGTGTCATCCTGGGGAGAGTAAAAGCTTGATGATTGGTTAAAATCACCCTGCCAACCGTTTTAAGCTTTCAAATTACTAATCATGTTTATCTGTATCTTGGCTGGAAAATAATTTGGGCTTTGTAGCAGTGTGCAGCACTGATCCTATTAGGCCATCTATACTAAAGCTTCACCAGATTTAAAATTAATAATAATTTTTAGCTGCATCTAGCCCGGAAAATAATTTTGGGGCTCCGAGATGCGCAAGACACATAAGTGCCTTCTTGCTGCACTACCTGCAGCATGACCCTCATATTGTCAGAATTCGAAGTAATCATGACTACTGGGTTGCCACACTCTTAGATCCCCCAAACTTTTCGATCAACCTTTTCATTTTAATAAAGACCAAAAAAATGGTCATTTTTGAAATTATAAGCATTAGCAGGTTGTTAGAAACTGAAATCAAACAGTTTTCAACTCAAAACTTTACTCTAGGTGATGTTACATTTTCACATAGGACCCCTTGTTCGAAATGAGCTTCTGAACTCTCTCGTCCATTGAATTTGTCAGGTTTTGGATGGTTTCTGCTTCAATTGTTTTGCATGAGGACAGAATACCCTCCCAGAGCTGTTTCTTAGATGTGAACTGCCTCCCGCCATCATAGACACTCCTTTTAATGATGCTCCAAAGGTTCTGAATGGGGTAGAGGTCAGGGGAGCATGGGGGTCACACCATAAGTTTGTCCCCTTTTATGCCCATATCAGCCAGAGATGCAGATGTTTTATGTGCAGCATGAGATGGTGCATTATCATGCAGAAAAATGATCTTGCTGTGAAATACACGGTTCTTCTTCTTGAACCATGGCAGGAAGTGCTGTTTGAGAAAATCCACATACATTATGGAGTTCATCTTTAGCGCCTTCAGGGATCCTAAAGGGGCCGACAATCTCTCTCCCCATGATTCCAGCCCAAAACATTACTCCACCTCCTCCTTGTTGGCGCTGTAGCCGTGTTTGCGTGGGGTGTCCATCAACCAGCCATCCTCCACTCCATTCATCTGGACCATCGAGCGCTGCACGGCACTCATCCGTGAACAAAACAGTTTTGAAATCAGTCTTCATGTAATGTTTGGCCCACTGGAGCCGTTTCTGCTTGTGTGAAGTGGATAGAGGAGGTCGACAGGATGGCGTATGCACAGCTGCAAACCTCTGAAGGACCCTGCATCTTGTTGTTCGGGGGACGTTGGAGGCACAAGCAGCTTCAAAAACTTGTCTGCTGCTATGACAAGGCTTTTTTGCCGCTGCTCTTTCAACCTGACGTAATTGCCTGTAGGAAAGAGTCCTCAATTTGCCCTTATCAGCACGCACACGTGTGTACTGTGAATCAGCTACATACTTCTTGATTGCCAAGACACTTCATCCTGATCATCGCACAATGTTGATTGTAGTCATGCCTTGACCTAAACACTCCACAATTTGTTGCTTCTCAGCAGCCGACACATCCTTTTTCTTTCCCATTTTGGCAGAAAATGTAGGCTGCTTAATAATGTGAGAGAGCCTTCTTAAGTAGTCTTGCCTTTCATTGGACACACCTGCCAAACTAATTAGCACAGGTGTCTGCAATTGCTTACAGTGATATAAAGAGTAGAGATGAGCGGTGTTCGACTAGAACTGTTCGCCAATCTCAAATTCGAGCTGTTTTGGGCGGTGTTCGAGTTGTTCGACGAACCCGAACGATTTGCAAAAAATTCGGCTGTTCGAGGTTATGTTCGATAACTGTTCGTGCACCAAAAGCGTGTCCTGCATGTCTGGCGCTATTTAGAGCACCAATCATGCAGGGATTGTCTGCCACTCACTGTAATGCCACAGCCATGGTGGTTGTGGCATTACAGTGATTGCCCAAATCGATGGGAACAGTGCCAACAGTGAAACATGAAAAGCCGGCAATTCAGCAGCGGCATACACCTGTACCCGACAATTTAGAACCGAAAGAATAGAGCTTCACACATAGATTAGATAGATATAAACATGTCAGCCACATATATACGAAGTACAGTGAAAGTGCTGCTTACTGTACTTGTCATTTAGCGTAAAGGATTTATCAAAAAAAATAATAGTGTTTTCATGCACCGTCTCTTTAAAAAAGCCGGCCGGCAATTCAGCAGCGGTACCCGACAATTTATAACAGACAGAATAGAGCTTCACACATAGATTAGATAGATAGAAACATGTCAGTCACATATATGTGAAGTACAGTGATAGTGTTGGTTACTGTACTTGTCATTTAGTATTAAAATAAAGGATTTATTATTAAAAAAATTGGCGTGGGGTTCCCCTCAATTTTAGTCTCTAGCGGAGGTTAAGCAGACGGCTGGGGCAGATGTTTGAAGCCTGGGAAGGGGGTAATACCCACGGAGCTTCCCAGGCTACTAATATCAGCCCCCAGCTGAATACATAGCCTTTACTAGCTATTAAAATGGGGGACCCCCCAAAAAAATGACGTGGGGTCCCCCCTAATTTAATAGCTAGCAAAGGCTAGGCAGACAGCTGGGGGCTGATATTAATAGCCCAGGAAGGGAGCCATGAATATTGGCCCCCTCCCAGGCTAGAAACACCAGCCGTCAGCCGCCCCAGAAATGGCGCATTCATAGGATGCGCCAATTCTGGCACTTAGCCTCGCTCTTCCACGCTGCCCTGGTGCGGTGGCAGGGGGTAATAGGGTTGGGGTTGATGTCAGCTTGTAATGCCAGCTGACATCAAGCCCAGGTTAGTAATGGAGAGGCGTCTATAAGACACCCCCATTACTAACCCCATAGTCAAAGTTAAAAAAAACACAAACACCCAGAATAAAGTCCTTTAATTGAAATAAAGACACAATCCTTTATTGTTCTAAATTAAACCATACTTACCGTCACGCCCATTCCAGCTGAAGCCAACGATCTCCTGCAATAAAAGAAAAATAATAAAGCAACCTCATCCTTACCTTTCCATGGTTCCCACGACAGCTTCAGCTCTGCTACATCGAGATGACAGGCTGGACCGCAGCAGAACGCTGCCATCCAGCCTCTCATCCCGCAGACACTGAGAAGCGCAGGCTTACTTGCGCTGCTCAGCGTCTCTCTGTGACGACATCCAGATGAGCCGAGTTCATGTCCAATGAACTCGGCTCACCTCATGCACGTCACTGACAGCGTGGGAAAATTCTCACGCTGAAGCGGTGAGTGCAGGAGAATTCTCCCACGCTGTCAGTGACGTGCATAAGGTGAGCTCATGTCCAATGAACTCAGCTCACCTCCTGCACGTCACTGACAGCGTGGGAGAATTCTCCTGCACTCAGCGCTTCAGTGTGAGAATTCTCCCACGCTGAAGCGCTGAGTGCAGGAGAATTTTCCCACGCTGTCAGTGACGTGCATAAGGTGAGCCGAGTTCATTGGACATTAACTCGGCTCATCTGGATGCCCTCACAGAGAGACACTGTGGAGCGCAAGCAAGCCTGCGCTTCTCAGTGTCTGCGGGATGACAGGCAGGATGGCAGCGTTCTGCTGCGGTCCAGCCTGTCATCTCGATGTAGCAGAGCTGAAGCTGTCCTGGGAACCATGGAAAGGTAAGGATGATGTTGCTTTATTATTTTACTTTTATTGCAGGAGATCGTTGGCTTCAGCTGGAATGGGCGTGATGGTAAGTATGGTTTAATTTAGAACAATAAAGAATTGTGTGTTTATTTCAATTAAAGGACTTTTTTCTGGGTGTTGTGTTTTTTTTAAATACTTTACTAGAAATTCATGGTGGTCATGTCTAATATTGGCGTGACCCCATGAATTTCGGGCTTAGGGCCAGCTGATAATGCCAAGCTGGCCCTAACCCCTTTATTACCCAGTGAGCCACCGCATCAGGGCCCTGGATGAGTTGGGTACAGCGCCAGAAGATGGCGCTTCTATGAACGCGCCATTTTCCGGGGTGGCTGCGGACTGCAATTTGCAGCGGGGGTGGCCCAGAAAGCTTGGGCCTCCCTGCGCTGCGGATTCCAGCCCCCAGCTGCCTAGTTGTACCTGGCTGGACACAAAAACAGGGCGAAGCCCCACGTCAATTTTCTTTAAATTATTTCATGAAATAATTAAGAAAAAAAGGGCTTCCCTATATTGTTGTGTCCGGCCAGGTACAAATAGGCAGCTGGTGGTTGGGGGCAGCCCGTTCCTGCCTGCTGTACCTGGCTGGACACAAATATAGTGCGAAGCCCCACGTCAATTTTTTTTAAATTATTTCATGAATTTCCTGAAATAATTTAAAAAAATTGAAGTGGGGCTTCGCACTATATTTGTGTCCAGCCAGGTACAACTAGGCAGCTGGGGGCTGGAATCTGCAGCGCAGGGAGGCCCAAGCTTTCTGGGCCCCCCCCCCGCTACAAATTGCAGTCCGCAGCCACCCCGGAAAATGGCGCGTTCATAGAAGCGCCATCTTCTGGCGCTGTACCCAACTCATCCAGGGCCCTGGTGCGGTGGCTCACTGGGTAATAAAGGGGTTAGGGCCAGCTTGGTATTATCAGCTGGCCCCAAGCCCAAAATTCATGGGGTCACGCCAGTATTAGACATGACCGCCATGAATTTCTAGTAAAGTATTTAAAAAAAACACAACACCCAGAATAAAGTCCTTTAATTGAAATAAAGACACAATTCTTTATTGTTCTAAATTAAACCATACTTACCATCACACCCATTCCAGCTGAAGCCAACGATCTCCTGCAATAAAAGAAAAATAATAAACCAACCTCATCCTTACCTTTCCATGGTTCCCACGACAGCTTCAGCTCTGCTACATCGAGATGACTGGCTGGACCGCAGCAGAACGCTGCCATCCAGTCTGTCATCCCGCAGACACTGAGAAGCGCAGGCATGCTTGCGCTCCTCACTGTCTCGCTGTGACGGCATCCAGATGAGCCGAGGTCATGTCCAATGAACTCGGCTCACCTCATGCACTTCACTGACAGCGTGGGAAAATTCTCACGCTGAAGTGCTGAGTGCAGGAGAATACTCCCACGCTGTCAGTGATGTGCATGAGGTGAGCTCATGTCCAATGAACTCAGCTCACCTCCTGCACGTCACTGACAGCGTTGGAAAATTCTCCTGCAATCAGCGCTTCAGCGTGAGAATTTTCCCACGCTGTCAGTGACGTGCATGAGGTGAGCCGAGTTCATTGGACATGAACTCGGCTCATCTGGATGTCGTCAGAGAGAGACGCTGAGCAGCGCAAGCAAGCCTGCGCTTCTCAGTGTCTGCGGGATGACAGGCTGGATGGCAGCGTTCTGCTGCGGTCCAGCCTGTCATCTCGATGTAGCAGAGCTGAAGCTGTCGTGGGAACCATGGAAAGGTAAGGATGAGGTTGCTTTATTATTTTTCTTTTATTGCAGGAGATCGTTGGCTTCAGCTGGAATGGGCGTGATGGTAAGTATGGTTTAATTTAGAACAATAAAGGATTGTGTCTTTATTTCAATTAAAGGACTTTATTCTGGGTGTTTGTGTTTTTTTTAACTTTGACTATGGGGTTAGTAATGGGGGTGTCTTATAGACGCCTCTCCATTACTAACCTGGGCTTGATGTCAGCTGGCATTATAAGCTGACATCAACCCCAACCCTATTACCCCCTGCCACCGCACCAGGGCAGCGTGGAAGAGCGAGGCTAAGTGCCAGAATTGGCGCATCCTATGAATGCGCCATTTCTGGGGCGGCTGACGGCTGGTGTTTCTAGCCTGGGAGGGGGCCAATATTCATGGCTCCCTTCCTGGGCTATTAATATCAGCCCCCAGCTGTCTGCCTAGCCTTTGCTAGCTATTAAATTAGGGGTGACCCCACGTCATTTTTTTTGGGGGGTCCCCCATTTTAATAGCTAGTAAAGGCTATGTATTCAGCTGGGGGCTGATATTAGTAGCCTGGGAAGCTCCGTGGGTATTACCCCCTTCCCAGGCTTCAAACATCTGCCCCAGCCGTCTGCTTAACCTCCGCTAGAGCCTAAAATTAAGGGGAACCCCACGCCAATTTTTTTAATAATAAATCCTTTATTTTAATACTAAATGACAAGTACAGTAACCAACACTATCACTGTACTTCATATATATGTGACTGACATGTTTCTATCTATCTAATCTATGTGTGATGCTCTATCTTTCTGTTCTAAATTGTCGGGTACCGCTGCTGAATTGCCGGCCGGCTTTTTTAAAGAGACAGTGCATGAAAACACTATTATTTTTTTAAATAAATCCTTTACACTAAATGACAAGTACAGTAAGCAACACTATCACTGTACTTATTATATATGTGACTGACATGTTTCTATCTATCTAATCTATGTGTGAAGCTCTATTCTTTCTGTTCTAAATTGTCGGGTACAGATGCTGAATTGCCGGCCGGCTTTTTTAAAGAGACGGTGCATGAAAACACTAATATTTTTTTTAATAAATCCTTTACACTAAATGACAAGTGCAGTAACCAACACTGTCACTGTGCTTCTTATATGTGTGACTGACATGTTTCTATCTATCTAATCTATGTGTGATGCTCTATTCCTTCTTGTCTAAATTGTCGGGTACCGGTGTATGCCGCTGCTGAATTTGCCGGCCGGCTTTTTTAAAGAGAGTGTCTTCTGAGCAGTTTGTCAGCTTTTGGACACCTTTGCAGGTGTTTTCTATGTGTTTCTATGTGTTTTTGTTTGCCTGCCATTGGTTTTAACGGTGTTCGACGGTGTTCTAAGGTGTTCGACGAACAGTTCCACGAACAGTTCCTCGAACATCCCGGTGTTCGACGAACCGAACCGAACCCGAACACTACGGGGGTGGCTCAACACTAATAAAGAGCCCTGACACACATCACCATCAATGAGTTTAACTGACAAACAAACAAATTCTTCCCTTATCACTCCTAAACACTTTTTGCATAATAATTTGGAACGCGGTGTACATGTGCTTTTCCACAAAACACCAGTGGTTCACGTAGTGAATCTTACAGTTCTAACTTGCCAACCGTGGTCTGTATGGAGTTGTTCAATAAAGGGCCCAAAATTAAGATAACATAGATGGGAGAGGTCTCTATGAATAGGAATTCCTAAGTATTTGATACCCTGTGAGGGCCAGGCAAAGGGAAAGTTGGACTGGATGGAATCCTATATGGATTTGGGGAGGGAGACATCGAGGGCCTCAGACTTCGCTGCATTGATTTTAAAATTTGACCATGTAACAAAGTGATCTATTTCAGCCATAACAGCATGGATGGATATATGTGATTGAGTGATATATACTAGGACATCATCAGCAAATAGAGAGCACTTGTACTCGGTGCCTCCCACCTCAATCCACCTAATATTGGGGTTATGGCGAATTGATGAGAGCAGGTGCTCCGTCACTAGGAGGTATAAGATAGGGGACAGAGGACATCCCTGCCTTGTCCCATTGGTGATTGTGAAAGGTGATGAAAATGTTCTGACGCGCCCCCTGGGCCTTGGGACACCCGGAGCCGGACCCTTTTTGGTGGATGCTGGTGGTTGTAGTCTTCGTGGCGGGGACCCGGTTCCGTGGCTCAGGGTGGTCAAACCAGTGGCGGAACTATTTATGTGGTTTTGATGTTTAAATGTCCGACTACGCCACCCGTGGATTGCGGTCAGAGTGAACCGCAGCTGCAGGGCAGACCGCTGAGGCTGGTGTTGTGGGTGCAGCAGAGCGTAGCATAACTCCCCACGGGAGGAGTATAGCCTCAGGGCAGTGTATACGGAGGATGGGGGTGATGGTGCAGGGCAGCAGCAGTAACGACACGGAGTCAGTGATGCAGTCCAGGGCCTTTACTCTCAGTTCTTATTATCCAGACCATGTCTGCAGGTAACGGCTGCCCACGTCGTACTGTGCTCACCAGGTGAGGGGCTCAGACAACTCCCAGATAACTTTGGAGCGCTTCACAGGACCCCCTTTGTGTGTCCTTTGTCTGGCCTTTCTTACCAACCCTTCTGTCCGGCTGCCTCAGTCCTCCTCTTGGTAAACTTGGCGCCAGTTTCCCTGACCCTATGTGGTGCCTTCCTAGCGGGTGTAGCGAGGGGCTGCGCCCATAAAATGTCACAGCCTCCGGTTTCTAGCTGAGGGTCGTTTCCTGCCTCCACTAGTTTCGGGGACCGGTCTCCCCCTTTGGCCTGACCCCTCCACGCAGGTGGATTCGGGCGTGTGGTGGCGACTCGCCCGTCCGCACCCCTGGGATCCCTTCATTCCTCATTCCTGGAGCCTTCTCCGCTCCTCTTCCTTCCTTCTCCCTCTTCCAGGCCTGGGCCTCTGTTACTAGGCCCGCCTCCGGAGCAGAGCTCATGCAGAGCCCCTGCTCCCTGCCACTTCTGCTCAGACTTCTCTGTACTGAACTAAGATGGTGCCCACCTTTTATACTCCCTTCTCAATGCACCCAGGAACTGCTTCCTCCCTGCTCCTGCACTACAGGGTTCCCCTTCCTCAGTGTTCCCTCCCCCCACTCCAGCCAGGGACAGGGACTGTCGTGCCCATCTCAGAGGCATATTGGTCGCCCTGCCCCACGGCAATGTGGTGTAATGCATGCAGGTGTCGGGTCCTGATCCACACTCCATCCTTACCTGAGAGTGAGATATCACACCTCTGGGTGAGGTGCAATACCTCTGTAGCAACCGAGCCCTCAGGGTGCTACAGTTCCATTTATCTTCAGCCTAGGTGACGTATTGTGATACAGGGCCGTGATTTTGGCTATAAAAGGGTCCTCTAGACCCCTACCCCAAGTTTTTAAGAGAATCATATATGGCGTGCCAGGAGACTCTATGGAATGCTTTCTCAGCATCCAACGAGAGTATCTAATTACAAATTTTTAACTGCATGTAGCCCAGGAAATACTTTGTGCCTAGTAGCAGTGTCTGCTAGTCAGTGGATTATCCCGGCTGTTAAGCAAGCTACACCACCTGTAGTTTAGACACTTAATTTTTTCAAAGGAAATGCTTCGGGACAATGGGATACTCAGTGAAGAGCATCAGGAGGCGCCCCAAGGCATAGAGGCTGGGACTGGCAGTAGGATGCCTCGCGGTGGACAGCCAAGCTCGATCCTTATAAAAGCTTTTTAACTGCAGCAGCTTTAGTGGACGCTACTGGAGCTGGAATTACGCGTCTGCTGGCATGAGACTTGCCCTCCAATAGATCCTTGTAAATGGATTTAAAGTGTATTCATTCAAATTAGAGAGACAATTTAAATTAAAAAGCTTAGAGCTGCCTCCACCACAGGGGGGCTCGCTCGACCCACCAGCGGACAGGCACCAGTATTGGGAGAGGGGGGCTGGCCATCAGGGTTCACCGCGGCTCTGGCACAAACCCGGCGACACGGAGGTGGCACGGGCAGGAGCGGACTGGCCGTGTCGGCTTCTCACTTTTTGGATTTTAGAAGGGCATGACATGCCTATATCTGTGTCTCCCCCTCCTTTTACTCCTCCACCTCTTTTATTTTCACATGACTATATGTACTTGTCACTTTTCCATGTGTTAGTTATGTCTTCTGAGCAGTTTGTCAGCTTTTGGACACCTTTGAAGGTGTTTTCTATGTGTTTCTATGTGTTTTTGTTTGCCTGCCATTGGTTTTAACGGTGTTCGAAGGTGTTCGACGAACAGTTCGACGAACAGTTCGGCGAACACACGGGTGTTCGACGAACCGAACCGAACTCGAACACTACGGGGGTGGCTCAACACTACTTTGGACCTCCTGGAAGAGCCTGACTTATGAGTTTCTTCTTGATGCACTGCATCATGATCCCCGTATAGATAAGATTCAAAATAAGGTTGACTACTGGGTTGCCACTGTTAGTTCAGTTCCACATTAGAAGAGAAAATTTTCCAGATGCTTCCCACCCTGGAAAGGGAACCGCTAATGCTGGAGTATCGAAACCAGCTTTTAAGCAACCTTAATAGAGGTTTTTAGTGAGCATCGCAGGTGTAGTCTTTCAACCTCTGGCACGTCAGTTCATCAACACGAAAACATTAGCAGCAGAGTAAATGGCAGAAGAAATTTCAGTGAGTCATTTCACACATTTTTTAGACCAGATCATGCACCAACACAAGAAAGCACAAGTCTGACACGTGATGAACCACTATAGAGGATGGTGAAAGAGTATCTAGAGCTCAAAATGAATGCCATCAAGGAGAATTTCAACATTTTGGTCTTCAAAAATGGATGGCCTCAGCTCGCCTGTCACATCTTGGAGGTTTTATCATGTCCAGCAGCCAGCATTCTCTCAGAACGTGTCTTCCGGGCTGCTTGTGGTGTCGTGATGGATAAGCGCAGCCAGCTGTCACATAAAAGTGTAGACCGCCTAAGTTTCATCAAAATGAACAAGTCATGGATGTGCAAGGACTTTTGCACCCCAAACACAGACTGTACTAGGCGATGTAGTTTTGTTGTTGCGGGATATCAGTCTGTGATAATGCTTCTGTGCCTGCTCTTGCTGCTGCTGCTGCTGCAGACTTTAGGCCCTAATTTTTTAAAATGGAAACACTCCTGATTGTGTCTCCGTCTGCTGGGTTGGCTGTACTGGAAGAGGTGTCGGTCCCCATTATACTACTTATACTCTAGTGAAATTGAGGCCACTTTGGTGGTTTTAGGCCCTAATTTTTTAAAATGTGAAGACTCCTGATTGTGTCTCCATCTGCTGGGTTGGCTATAGTGGAGGAGGTGTCGGTCCTTATTATACTACTTCTAATCTACTGAAATTGATGCCAATTCGGTGGTCTCTGCCGCAAATTTTAGGAAATGTGGAGAATCCTGATTGGGTCTCCATCTATTATGTCGACTAAAGTGGAAAAAGTGTCATTCCTAATTCTATAATTTCTACTTTACTGAAATTGATGCCACTTTGGTGGTTTTATGCCCTAATGTTTTAAAATGTAAACACTCCTGATTGAGTTTTCATCTACTGGGTTGGCAGTAGTGGAAGAGGTGTCATTCCTAATTCTACTATTTGTACTGTAGTAAAATTGATGCCACTTTGCAGGTTTTGTGGTTTTATGCCACAAATTTTTGGAAATGTGGAGAATCCTAATTGGGTCTCCGTCTATTGGGTTGGCTCCATCAGGCTGAGTGAGAGCACGTCAGCTGTAATGAACGCGGACATGCCTGCTGTGTTTGCTTCACAGAACACACCACATGTTTCTCAATCCACCGTAATATCTGCACCTGCATCTCATTCATGGTCCAGCAGTTTGTTCATTTCACTGTTCTCCACTCTCTCAGCACTGCAGCCAGCTCTCGGTCCCACAGTTGTGGTCATAAAAAAGATTATTTCCTCCCACACATGACATAGCTAAGAAGTGGAACTCTAACACCTCCAATCTGTTGGCCACAGAAATGGTGGTGTAGAGATGGAGGAGGAAGACAAGGAGTTGATGCAACCTTGACGAGCACTACATCCTTAGCCTTGGCAGTGACCAGAACCGGTCACGGGTCTGCAGCTCACAGGGGTGGCAGGGGTTGTCTAGCCTGGGCCTTTTTTGACACCACAAAGGATGAGCCAACTCACGCTATCTGGCAATTTTTGCAAGAAAAAACTTAGTAGAGGGATAAAGTGCAATAATTTGACTACTACATGCATGAACCTTCACATGCGCAATCAACATGCGTTACACTGGGTATCTCACTGCACTAAAATGCAGGCAATGGACCTCAACAACCATCAGCTGCCCCATCAACTGCATCTGCTGCTTCTTCCTCCTCCTCTGTTACAGTGCCAAGTATTGTCACGCAGGTCTCCAACTGCAGAACCTCCGGTTCTCTACACGCTCTAGTCAGACTGAGTGAGAGCCCATCAGCTGTAACAGAAGTGGACATGACAGCTGTTTTTGAACAATCTCAGAAAATGAGCACACCACAACTTTATCAATCCATCGTAACATCTCTGCCTGCATCTCAGTCACGGTCCAGCAGTTTGTCCGGTTTATCATATAGGGCCCTCTCTCAGCACAGCAGCCAGCCCTTTGTACCGTAAAAGATTGTTTACTTCTACACATGACAAAGCTAAGAGGTTGAACTCCACCATCTGTAATCTATTGGCCACGGAAATTGTGGTGTCAGGCTCTAATTTTTTGAACTGTGAACACTCCTATATGGCTGTTTTTTACTGAGGAGGAAACCGGAGACCCTTGGGGAAACCCCTGCAAACACAGGAATAACATACAAACTACTTGTTGTCCTTGGTGGGATTTGAACCCAAAACTCCAGCGCTGCAAGGCTGCAGTGTTAACCACTCAGCCTCTCTCTGTTCTCCCGGCTCTGATATCTAATATGCTGGAGAAACTTGAACCTACTGCCACTCAGTGTCTTCAGCTCCTTTGTGAAAAACTAATGTTTGGGCAGCCACTCAGTCTACCAAAGAAAATTCCTGTGAAGTAACTTGGGGATGGCTTTGCTTCTGGTACTGGGTGCACTGCTAATACCATGGCTTCATGCCATAATTCACTGGAAATATTTCAGGCTGGTTGGAGACGAGCTCATTCCCACAGAAAACTACCGGCAGCAAGCTAAGGAGATGGTGGCCTCTATCATCATAATGGAGTTAGCATGTTGTCTAGGAGACCGATCACCACTGCTGTCTACCTTGTGAACATTGTGTGGAAGATTGCAAGGTGTCATGGGTTTACTGGGATGGAGAGGAGCCAGAAGACTGAAGCATCTGATTCCTCCCACTCCTGCAGTTATTAGAAGCCTTTTGCCTTCATATTAATAGGTGCAGGGGTTAATCTGCTCAGTTGTGAGCTCCTGGAAGCTTACCGTGATTTAGGCTATTAGCAGATTTGTCCCTTGAATCTCACCTACTGTGTAACGGTGTATTCCAACACATCAGACTGTCGACTACCATGGAAACCTTGAAAAGGAAGTTGAAGACCCACTTCTTGTGACAAGCGTACATTCTGGGATAACACTCGCTCCAGCATAACGCTGCATGACTAGCTGTGCCTAGCTGACTTACTATATCCTCATCGATCCCTTGTAGATTGTTTGTGCACCCTCGCTGGCAGGGTCCTCTCTCTTCTTTTACCAGCTGGTGAGTCACTGACGGTGACCCCTTTTCACATGTAAAGTGCCACAGAATAAATGTCACTGTTATAATAATAATAATTATAGTACTTGTACTCTGGGTCACTTGATGGCACTTTCTAAGTGTCTACTAGTGTTGAGCCACCCCCGTAGTGTTCGGATTCGGTTCGGTTCGTGGAACACCGGTATGTTCGCCGAACTGTTCATCAAACTGTTCTTCGAACACCATTAAAACCAATTGCAGGCAAACAAAAACACATAGAAACACATAGAAAACACCTTCAAAGGTGTCCAAAACCTGACAAACTGCTCAGAAGACACAACTAACACATGGAAAAGTGACAAGTAAATATAGTCATGTGAAAAGAAAGAGGTGGAGGAGCAAAAGGAGGGGGAGACACAGATATAGGCATGTCATGCCCTTCTAAAACCCAAAAAGTGAGAAGCCGACATGGCCAGTCCGTTCCTGCCCGTGCGACCTCCGTGTCGCCGGGTTTGTGCCAGAGATGCAGTGGATCCTGACGGCCAGCCCCCCTCTCCCAATACTGGTGCCAGTCCGCTGGTGGGTCGAGCCCCCCGAGGTGGAGGCAGGTCTAAGCTCTGTAATTTAAATTGTCAATCTAATTTGAATGAGTACACTTTAAATCCTTTTACAAGGCTGTTTGGAGGGCAAGTCTGATGCCTGCAGCTACGGTAATTCCAGCTCCAGTAGCGTCCACTAAAGCTGCTGCAGTTAAAAAGCTTTTATAAGGATCGAGCTTGGCGGTCCACAGCAAGGCGTACTTCCACCAGTCCCAGCCCCTGTGCCTTGGGGTGCCTCCCCCGATGCTCTTCAGTGAGTGTCCCGGGGGGCTGAAGCATTTCCTTTGAAAAAATTAAGTGTCCAAACTACAGGTGGTGTAGCTTGCATAACAGCTGGGATAATCCACTGACTAGCAGACACTGCTACTAGGCACAAAGTATTTCCTGGGCTAGATGCAGCTAAAAATTTGTAATTAGATCTACAGGCGGTGGCTACTCCACTGACTAGCAGACACTGAAGCTTTGCAGCAGACCTCTGATTCCCAGGCTATAGTATGAGTAAACAGCACTTCAGACTCTACCATCTGTGTTACCCCAATCCATAGTGTATGTACTTTCTTACGGTTAAAAGAGGGCGTAGAGACCCGACCCACCTGGAATTGACGATGCCAATGTCATGTAAAACACAGCAAGGGGACTCCAAAAGAGTCTCCATTTTTTCCAAAAATTGTGGCACAGACACCACTTAAGTGGCATCAATTGTCCAAGAGTTGCTTAAAATGGTTGGTGAGGTGATTTTCCAAAATCCTAAAGCTTTTAGTCTCCCTAGGATGACACAGGTGGGGCAGATGGTGCTTGGACCGGCCCGCTAGGCCGCATTGTAGCACAGTGAGCTTCGCACTCTAACTTATGCTACATATCCATGTGACGGTTCAAGCATAAAGTACTCAAACTATTGTTTTTTTGGCCTCTACTAAGCTTTTGGTGACAAATGTTACAGATAACGAATTGGGTCATCCTTAGACATCTAAAAAAATTCCCAGGCTATGCAAGGGTTAGAGCCCATGCGACTCTGCTACTAGCAATACTATCAAATGATTGGCTGGGTTAGATGCAGTAAAAAATTCTTATTAGATACACAGGAGGTGCAGCTTGCTACGCAGCTGGGCTACTACGCCCAAAGTATTGGTAGACTCTATACTAAATAAGGAAGGATTCACTGACAGTGGTGGCCCCTCCGCGGGCCATGGCGTTTGGTCATCCACTTTCGCTGCCCCTTACTCAACGAATTCACAAACATCTCCCGTCGGTTTGGAGTCCCATTATGCCCAACCAAAAACATAGGCCCCACAACAAACATATCGTTCTTAGGCATCGAAATCGACACCACAGCAAGGTTGTTCCACCTCCCATGGGAAAAAATACCAAAACATTACACCTGATATAGGCATTTTGTGCAGTATGGAAAGTAACACTACAGCAGATGCAAGTATTACTAGGTCTCCTCGTGTTTGCGAACCGGGTGATGCCAGTCGGAAGGGTTTTTTCTCTTTATTTATCGCCCGCAACAAAAGGGGCATCTAAACTGAGTCATACAATCAGAATCAGCAGGCAGCTACGGAAAACCTTCTTATAATCATTCAACGGTCACACGTAATTTATGTCAGCAGAACAGTCCAACATTGAACTTAGATTATTCACCGGGGCGGTAGAATCAGGCAGATATGCAGCGATACTAAATAACCAATGGTGCACAAGCTTATGGCCTCCGTATTGGGCAGAACAAGTGCTGACAAAAAAACAGACAGTCCTGGAACTGTTTCCAATAGTGGTAGCAATAGAAATATGGGGCGCGAGCCTGGCTAACAAAAATATATGCTTCATAACAAAAAACACCAGCATAGCGCACTTCATTAATAATATGGCATCATCGTCTCTCACAGTGCTAGGCCTACTATGCTGGCTAGCATACCTGTGCCTAAAACACAATGTATGGGTCCGCGCTAGCCACGATGCTGAGGGGTCTAACGCTGCTGCTAACGCTTTATCACAATTCAATTGGCAGATCTTCGCAGAGCTCCTCCCCAATGCACACCAATTGGGCAACAGTTGCCCAGACTCCCTATGGTATCTAGTGGTGAATAATTGATGCCATTAATCAGAGCGTCAGTTGCCCCGTCGATGTGACAAACATACGGTAAGGCATGGGAAGAGTGGACACGACTAGTATCAGGCAGACGGGTTGACCAATGTGAACAAGCCAGATTGCAAGTCACCATAGAATTTCTCCACCAGCTAATGATGAGGGGCATATCAGGGGTGTCAGCGCAGCGGTAGCTGACCGGAGTAGCATTTCACTTCCAACTAATTAATTGGGGAGATGTGACAAAGAGATTCATCATCAGACAATCCATAAAAGGGTGGAAAAGGGGTCAGCCAAGTCAGGAGTGTAGACGTCTCATCCCGTGTCACTAAAACTGATTTCTCACATCATATTCCTAACACCATTAACATGACACTCACAATTTGAAGCAACACTACTGTCTACTGCATTTGCGATCGCATTCTTCGGGGCGCTATGCATAAGCGAATTAGTCCCTCAATCCAAAATTACCACCAGTGGAGGCTTATTACACCAGGACGTAGTCATAGCCAATAATGCAATACGTCTACACATATGCAAATCGAAAACGGTTCCAGCGGGCAGGGGCACTTGGGTACTTCTACAACCCACAAAGGGTACACTGAGTCGGGTAACTGTGATGCCCAGCTGCGCTTGGTATCAAAGATCCTAGAAGGGTGAATTGAAGGATTCCTCCACAAGAGGATTCCTCCACAAGAGGCCCCCATAACCATTCACACAACTCCACCTTCCACCTCAGACCACCAGAGGGAGCATTAGGTGTGCCGGCGCCATAAGATCGGTGAAGCACGGCAAGCTGCCGTTAGTGTGAGTAGCCTATTGAGGGCCCGAGTAGGCCGAAGGTGAGTGGAGAATTAGTTTAGAGGGGGCAGAGGAGCTTAACAAGCTCACCCCGAATCCTTTACCAGACACCGGGTCCAAAGCTTACCGGGATCTCCATGACCCAGTAAGATAAACCGGAATCCCTGGAGAACTACCAGTCCCAGGATCGCTAAATTGCTGATACGTAATAGAGCTAGGAGACACATAAGCCCCGTAAGTCGGGAGCGTGCACTCCAAGAGAAGGCCCTACCACAAGGTCAGCCAGCGCAGGACGAAGACAAAGTTAGGCCTAGCTCCAGGCAGGTCAGAAAGTTACTTCGCAGAGTCAAGAAACAGGATGCCTAACACCTGCTCTTTGGGGAGGATCCTGATATGCACCCTTCACCCTACAGTGCTCCGGGATGTGCCTGAATTTCCACCAGTAAAAGGTACTGAAGTGACTATCGTGTCCATCTCCGTTCTTGCTCACATCCGGCTAGGTCTCTCCGTCCTGCATTCCCCGTTCATATGCTGCCCTGAGGCCTAGCTCCACCTGTGGGGAGCCATACCATCTAGCTGCCTAATCACCAGCCTCAGTGGACAGCGCAGCGCTGGTGATTCTCACCAGAAACCACAGGTGGCGTCACAAACTTTTATAAACTTAACAAATTATCCACCCATTTTTAAGGAGTGACCCCAGGGTACGGGCCCTGGAGCTGACCACCGCGACATCCCCAAGGCAAAGGCCCGGGTACCGAGGCATCCCCATCCCCTGGGCTAGTCATCTCCAATTTGGCGTCACGAACAGGATCACGTGCCCGCTGCAACGACGAAGTGTTGTGCCCATTGCCACCGGGTACTGTGCGCCTTTATTCTGAACTGTGTATATTTGACTGTGGTGAAGGTTGCCGCCATTGTTGGGCCACTGAGCGAGAAGAAGGGCGTAAGTGCGGGAAAATTAGGGGCACACCTGCAAAAGAGCGCGAAGCCTCTGACACGCCCCACGCCTCGACGTCAAACCGGGAAGCGCAAGGTCCTGTATGGAGCGTCGCTGAACGCTCTGACGTAGGACGCAAGCGACGCAAGGTCCTGAAGATGACCGTCAACTGCGGAGCTGCGACCTACCGGAAGGAAAACTAGAAGGTAGGCCACGGTTGACTAGGGGGGCGCCAAGATGTCCGACGAGCAGCAGAACACCGACCTACCAGTCAACGTCCCTGAATTTCAACCCGCGCCCGATGATGAGCAGGCCGAGGCAGCCCCTCCACCAGCAGTGCCTGTAACACCCGTCATTCCTATGACTCTACTGTACATTCCTGGAGTAAATTGGCTCCCCCAGTACAACGGCAAACCAGATACCCTGTCTGGATTCAAACGGTAGATATGTGGTATCTTAGACATGTACTCCATGACCGGCAAACAAAGAGACGCCGTTGTACTAGGACAACTGACCAGTGCTGCGGAACGGGAAGTAGAAACATGGTCGGCCGCAGACCAGGAGTCAGTGTCCGCAATATTCCAAAAACTACAGACTGTCTTTGAGGACCTTACTGAGGCGGACCTCCGGATGAGGTTCTACAGCTGTTCCCAACAACCGGAGGACAATGTTCGGGACTACGCCTGGCGTCTACAAGGGGCCCTGCGGGCTCTAAACAAGGTTAGTCCAACCAGCGTCGAGAATTAGAACAAGATGCTGAAGGAACAGTTTGTCCGGGGACTGAGGTCTCCAGAGGAGAGCAGGACTGTGTGTTGGTGGTCCCTGGATCATCCAGATGCCACCTTTGACAATCTCAAGGACATGGCTATAAAAGGACTGCAGCCCCTGGAAACAAATGCCATCCAACGTTACCAGGGTGGGGTTACCCCAGAGCCTGCAACACCCACCTTTTCCCCACTGGCTGCTGAAGCCAAGGTCCCAGCAACGTCCCCTAAAGAACTGGACAGTTTGCGCTCTGAAGTGAGTCAGTTGAGCAAAACCCTGACCACTGTGCTGAGTGCTCTGCAGCTGTGGATGGAGCCAGAGGAAGGAGGGAAGATCCTGCTAGCCGATAGCCCTGAGGATGTCCACTGGATGCGAAGGAGGAGGAGGCCAACACCACCCTCGCCGAGGACCAGTGACCAACGCCATCCACCGAGGGACCCAACCTGCTACCAATGCCGCAAGACCGGACACATTGCCCAGAATTGTCCTTTAAACGAGAAAACCCTGTGTCCGAGGGCCGACACCCAGGAGTAAACTCACCAGGCCCATCAGACTGGTACAACAGGTTCGTCGGAGGAAGACCTTTCCTGTCCATTGTACTGGACAGGATCCCGACGCATGCCCTGCTGGACACAGAATCTCAGGTAACCATTATGCCTGATGTCCTCTACAAGAGGTTCTGGTCCATGGACGACCTACGTCCGCCAGCTCCAAATCTTTCTGTATATGCTTCAAATGGACTCCGGCTTACCATACTTGGGGTTAAGAACGTGACTGTAAAGGTGGGGAGAGTGGAGCTAAAGGACAAGGGGCTAATTGTAGTAGAGACAAATCCTGAGGACACCAACCCGTATATTGTACTTGGCATTAACATTGTTGGTAATTGTTTGGGAGAAGTTGTGTTCTTGCTCCAACAGATCGCCGACACTGCCAGGCCGAGACAGAGGAGGGCACTGCAGAAGGAAATCCGAGTCCTGATGTATCAACAGCAAGTAAAGTTAACAGATGGTGAAATCGGTAATGTGCGGGTAACAGACCCCATACCCATTGTCATCCCCCCGATGAGTGAAATGCTCATCTGGTGTAGAGCTGCCATAGGTCTTAGAGGACAGAGCTACCAGGCGGTAGTAGAACCCCTTTGCTCCGAGCATAGACCCACGCTCTTAACCGCAAGGGGAGTGGTAGATGTATGTAATGGGAGGGTGCCCGTCCGTCTTCTCAACTTAGGGGAAGAAGAGGTTAAACTGCCACGTTATGCCACTGTTGCCAAATTACATGCTGTAAATAACAACTGTATCCATCAGGCGAGTCCTTAACTTCACCAGAAGAAGTGGAGGAAAATGACCCTGCAACCCAGGTGGAGGATTGGTGTCAACAGCTCCATGTTGGGACAGACACCACTCCTGCCCATCAAAAACAGGGTGTACATCGGGTGGTTCAAGAATACTCCAGGTGTTCAGTAAACATCCACTTGACTTCGGGAGAGTTAAGGGGGTTCAACATCATATCCCCACAGGCAACCATTTCCCAATCAAAGAACGGTATAGGCCTATACCCCAAGCTCACTACCAGAAGGCAAAAGAAATGCTGCATGACATGAGGAAGGCGGGAGTGATAATGGATAGTTGTAGTCCCTGGGCAGCTCCCCTAGTGCTGGTTAGGAAAAAGGATGGGAGCATGAGAATGTGTGTAGATTACCGTCAAGTAAATCGCATTACACATAAATATGCATACCCTTTACTACACATAGAGGAGTCCCTAGCTGCCTTAAAGTCTGCAAATTACTTTTCCAACCTTGACCTCACTAGTGGGTACTGGCAAGTAGCTGTGGCTGAGGAGGATCGGGAGAAGACGACCTTCACCACCCCGATGGGACTCTGCGAGTTCAACAGTATGTTGTTTGGACTCTGCAATGCCCCTGGAACGTTCCAGAGATTGATGGAGTGCTGCCTGGGACACCGCAACTTCAACTCTGTGTTACTTTACCTGGACGACGTAATAGTGTACTTCAGAACGTACGAGGACCACTTGAAACACCTGTCAGAGGTATTTGAGTCACTGTACCGGTACGGGATGAAGTTGAAACCCTCAAAGTGCCACCTGCTCAAGAGGAAGGTACAGTACCTGGGGCTCATTGTCAGTCTGGAAGGGTAGCACCAGACCCGGAGAAGGTCACAGCCATCCAGAAGTGGCCGGAGCCGAAAACCTCAAGGAGGTGCATCAGTTCTTGGGACTAGTAGGATACTACCGGAGGTTCGTGAAAGACTACACTTATAAAGCAGCTCCTCTGCAAGACCTTCTGGTAGGGCAGTCCCCCAAAAGGCAAAAAAAAAACATTCTACTGGGGTAAGGAGCAAGCCGAGTCGTTTCAGGAGATGAAGGAGATCCTGAAAGGCGATGAGATCCTAGCCTACCCTGACTACAGCCAACTGTTCCTGCTGTATACAGATGCCAGCAACGAAGGACTGGGCGCTGTTCTAAGTCAGAAGCAGAATGGCCAAGAGAAAGTGATTGCATACGCAAGCAGGAAGCTCCGCCCGACTGAGAGGAACCCAGTGAACTATAGCAGCTTTATGTTGGAGTTCCTGGCCCTGGTCTGGGCTATCACTGAACGGTTCAAGCACTATCTCGCTTCCAGTAAGTTCACTGCCTTTACTGATAACAACCCCTTGACCCATCTTGAAACAGCTAAGTTGGGAGCACTGGAACAACGATGGATGGCTCGGCTGTCAAATTACCAATTTACAATTAAATACCGGGCGGGCCGCAAGAACGCCAAAACCAATGCCCTGTCTAGGATGCCTCACCAGTCAGACACAGAAGAAGAAGTGGATGACCTGGAAGAGATAGGGCTACCTGCCTTTCAGCGGAGTGGGATGATCCATGAGCAACGAGCCTCCATGAAGCCGCGTGGAAAGACGTTAAACCCCCTGCCTCACCACAGCTGGAAAGAGACCTAGGACAGCGACCCGGTTGTCAGCCGCATTAAGGAGCTGATAACCCAATAAGGTGCCTCCCTGGAGAAAGATGCATCTCTGCAAGCAAAGCAGCTGTGGAACGAGAGAAGCCGGCTGTTTATCTACCGTGAGAAGCTGTGCTGGAGGTACGTCAATCCAAAAACTCATGAGATGGTATGGCAGATAGTAGTCCCGAAGACAGACATCCAGTTGGTATTAGAAGCTTACCACGATCAGGCGGGGCACTTTTGCTGGAAAAAGCTGGAGACCCTGCTGAAATGTCGATTCTACTGGGTAGGAATGCGCAGCTCCATTGAGAGGTGGTGCCGAGACTGTGGACCCTGTGGCCTAAGAAGAAAAGACTTCAGCAGCCAGAAGGCACCCCTGCAACCCATCAAGACGACTCGACCCCTCGAGATCGTGGCCCTGGATCATGTCAAGCTGTCCCCCAGCAGGTCAGGGTACTCCTATGCTCTGACCATGGTGGATCACTACTCACGTTTCTTGGTGGTCGCCCCCGTCAAAGACCTGATGGCAGAGACAGCAGCAAAGACGTTCCAAGCGTATTTCTGTAGAACCCATGGTTACCCTGAGCAGGTGCTGACTGACCAAGGCCCAGCCTTTGAGGCTGAATTGCTCAAGGAGTTCTGCCATTTGTACTGTTGTAAGAAGATAAGAACTACACCTTACTACCCACAAACCAATGGTCTCTGCGAAAAGATGAACAACATCATCATCGACCTGCTAAAGACCATACCACTTGAGGAGAGAAACCAGTGGCCAGACCTACTACCTGACCTAGTGGATCTGTATAATCATATACCAGTAACTTCCACCAACTGCACTCCGGCATATCTCATGCGGGCAAGGCCAGGAAAGCTGCCCATGGATCTGGAGCTTGGTGTTGTTGAGCCTGAAGCTGATATGACCACTGAGTACTGGGACACCACCAGACAAGAGCAGTACAGAAGAGTACAAGCTTGTGTCAAGGACAGTCTTACTCGGGTGAGAGAAAAGCTGGAAGCGCAATACAACAAAAACGCACCCGCAGAACCTTTCACACCTGGTGAAACAGTATTGAAAAGGAAAAGACGTAACCACAAACTTGATGACCAGAGGGAAAAAGAACCCTACACTGTGTTACCATCAAGATTTGATAACAAGAAGACTTGTATAATCAGTCGAGATGGAGGAAAAACGTCAACAATAGTGTACAGGGACCACCTAAAGTTGTGTCCAGACTTACTGAAAACCCAAGAAAAAGTGCCTCTCACAATCCAGGAAGAACCTAAAGAAGCGGTGATCCACACTGATCTAGGAGACTTCCCAGCTGATTGGCCCCAAATAGGAAGTGCAATAATCATTCCAGTACTCCAATTCTATGAACAGCCAGAGAACCCTCTACAGCAAGTTGAACCTGTAAGTGCTGCAGAACAGCCAGCTCAAGAAGTATCCCCGGATGAAGGATCCCCAGTAGGAGCAGAGCAAGAGGGCCCAGCCAATGATAGACTTTCCAGTCCAAGAGAGAGGTTAAGGCAGTTTTACAACATGGTTACACATAGAACTGGTAGAGTAACTGAGAATACAGACACTGATACCCCACAGACCACCGCACTACACAGATCAATACGTAGCACGAGAGGTAAACCCCCTGCTAGGTATATGCAGTAGATGGTCAAAATTTCTGGAAGTGTAGATAGTTACCCCTGGGGAATTGTGTAATAAATTGAAATGTATTGAATTAATTGTGTATTTTTATACATGTTTATTAATTTGTGCTTAACCTCATTAATTCCTTTATTCTTGGCATAAAGAACTGCATGGCTGAGGACTGTCTGCAGCCCAAAAACTCTTATTGTATATTGTTGCACTCCCTGGAGTGCCCTTTAGGTGACCTCAGAAGGAAAACCTGTCTGGAGTGGCTCTCTTGGAGGTCCAACATGGGATCTTCATGCCCTGCAGCCACCCCAGGGCCTACGTTGAGGGTTTAGGACAGGTCCCTCAAAACCCCCAAGTACTCTACCTTGTGAGATGGACATCCTTTCTGGGAACATCACCAAAGGAGACTTGGATTCTGAGGACACTTTGTATTTTTTATAGTGTTATGTAACGTTTAAGATTCGTGCCTCCCATAAAGGGAAGATTGCTACTGTATTGCTTATGTATCCCAATGTTCCTGTTGTTATAAAATGTACTTCAGCCCGTGAGTGCTGAGTTTAACTAGGGGGGAATGTGACACCCAGCTGCGCTTGGTATCACAGATCCTAGAAGGGTGTATTGAAGGATTCCTCCACAAGAGGCCCCCAAAACCAATCACACAACTCCACCTTCCACCTCAGACCACCAGAGGGAGCCTGATAGGGATATATAAGGGAAGGTGGAGCCAGGCAGCAGTCAGTCTAGACTGGAGTTGCCAAAGAGCAAACCTGTTGAGTCTGTTCTGGAGTCGAGTTCAGTCTGGTTTAGCAGTGAGTCCAGTGCAGTCTGAGAAGAGTCCCCTCAGAGGACAAAAGCCTGTTCCAGCTCCTGTAATTGCTATCCTGCAGTGGAGCTTATACAGTTTAGCTCGGAGAGATGAGCTTTAGGTGTGCCGGCGCCATAAGATCGGTGAAGCACGGCAACCTGCTGTTAGTGTGAGTAGCCTATTGAGGGCCCGAGTAGGCCGAAGGCGAGTGGAGAATTAGTTTAGAGGGGGCAGAGGAGCTTAACAAGCTCACCCCGAATCCTTTACCGGACACTGGGTCCGAAGCTTACCGGGATCTCCATGACCCAGTAAGATAAACCGGAATCCCTGGATAACTACAAGTCCCAGGATCACTAAATTGCTGATACATAATAGAGCTAGGAGACACATAAGCCCCGTAAGTCAGGAGCGTGCACTCCAAGAGAAGGCCCTACCACAAGGTCAGCCAGCGCAGGACGGACACAAAGTTAGGCCTAGCTCCAGGCAGGTCAGGAACTTACTACGCAGAGGCAAGAAACAGGAGGCCAAACACCTGCTCTTTGGGGAGGATCCTGATATGCACCCTTCACCCTACAGTGCTCCGGGATGTGCCTGCATTTTTACCAGCAGCGGCATACACCGGTACCCGACAATTTAGAACCGAAAGAATAGAGCTTCACATATAGATTAGATATATAGAAACATGTCAGTCACATATATATGAAGTACATTGACAGTGTTGATTACTGTACTTGTCATTTAGTGTAAAGGATTTATTAAAAAAAATATTAGTGTTTTCATGCACCGTCTCTTTAAAAAAGCCGGCCGGCAATTCAGCAGCGGTACCCGACAATTTAGAATAGAAAGAATAGAGAATCACACATAGATTAGACAGATAGAAACATGTCAGTCACATATATATGAAGTACAGTGACAGTGTTGATTACTGTACTTGTCATTTAGTGTTAAAATAAAGGATTTATTTAAAAAAAATTGGCGTGGGTTCCCCATAATTTTAGGCTCTAGCGGAGGTTAAGCAGACAGCTGGGGCAGATGTTTGAAGCCTGGGAAGGGGTAATACCCACGGAGCTTCCCAGGCTACTAATATCAGCCCCCAGCTGAATGCCTAGCCTTTACTAGCTATTAAAATGGGGGACCCCCCAAAAAATTGACGTTGGGTCCCCCCTATTTTAATAGCTAGCAAAGGCTAGGCAGACAGCTGGGGGTTGATATTAATAGCCCAGGAAAGGTGCCATGAATATTGGCCCCCTCCCAGGCTAGAAACACCAGCAGTCAGCCGCCCCAGAAATGACGCATCCATAGGATGCGCCAATTCTGGCACTTAGCGTCGCTCTTCCCACTGCCCTGTAGCGGTGGCAGTGGGGTAATAGGGCTGGGGTTGATGTCAGCTTATAATGCCAGCTGACATCAAGCCCAGGTTAGTATTGGAGAGGCATTTATAAGACACCCCCATTACTAACCCCATAGTCAAAGTTAAAAAAAACACAAACACCCAGAATAAAGTCCTTTAATTGAAATAAACACACAATTCTTTATTGTTCTAAATTAAACCATACATACCATCACGCCCATTCCTGCTGAAGCCAACGATCCCCTGCAATAAAAGAAAAATAATAAAGCAACATAATCCTTACCTTTCCATGGTTCCCATGACAGCTTCAGCTCTGCTACATCGAGATGACAGGCTGGACCGCAGCAGAACGCAGCCATCCAGCCTGTCAACCCGCAGACACTGAGAAGCGCAGGCATGCTTGCGCTCCTCAGCGTCTCTCTGTGACGGCATCCAGATGAGCCGAGGTCATGTCCAATGAACTCGGCTCACCTCATGCATGTCACTGACAGCGTGGGAAAATTCTCACGCTGAAGCGCTGAATGCAGGAGAATTCTCCCACGCTGTCAGTGACGTGCATGAGGTGAGGTCATGTCCAATGAACTCAGCTCACCTCATGCACGTCACTGACAGCGTGGGAAAATTATCCTGCACTCAGCGCTTCAGCGTGAGAATTCTCCCACGCTGTCAGTGACGTGCATGAGGTGAGCTCATGTCCAATGAGCTCAGCTCACCTCATGCACGTCACTGACAGCGTGGGAAAATTCTCCTGCACTCAGCGCTTCAGCGTGAGAATTCTCCCACGCTGTCAGTGACGTGCATGAGGGGAGGAGTCCTGAGGAGATAATTTGCATATTCCCACTGCATTTTGGGGTAAGTGAAGAGTCTCCGCGAGCTCAAAGAACATTGGATTTTGGCTGTTGGAGCTGAAAAGAGGACATCGGTAAACCAGGGGAGGAGTCCTGAGGAGATAATTTGCATATTCCCACTGCATTTTGGGGTAAGTGAAGAGTCTCCGCGAGCTCAAAGAACATTGGATTTTGGCTGTTGGAGCTGAAAAGAGGACATCGGTAAACCAGGGGAGGAGTCCTGAGGAGATAATTTGCATATTCCCACTGCATTTTGGGGTAAGTGAAGAGTCTCTGCAAGCTCAAAGAACACTGGATTTTGGCTGTTGGAGCTGAAAAGAGGACATCGGTAAACCAGGGGAGGAGTCCTGAGGAGATAATTTGCATATTCCCACTGCATTTTGGGGTAAGTGAAGAGTCTCCGCGAGCTCAAAGAACACTGGATTTTGGCTGTTGGAGCTGAAAAGAGGACATCGGTAAACCAGGGGAGGAGTCCTGAGGAGATAATTTGCATATTCCCACTGCATTTTGGGGTAAGTGAGAGTCTCCGCGAGCTCAAAGAACACTGGATTTTGGCTGTTGGAGCTGAAAAGAGGACATCGGTAAACCAGGGGAGGAGTCCTGAGGAGATAATTTGCATATTCCCACTGCATTTTTGGGGTAAGTGAAGAGTCTCCGCAAGCTCAAAGAACACTGGATTTTGGCTGTTGGAGCTGAAAAGAGGACATCGGTAAACCAGGGGAGGAGTCCTGAGGAGATAATTTGCATATTCCCACTGCATTTTGGGGTAAATGAAGAGTCTCCGCGAGCTCAAAGAACACTGGATTTTGGCTGTTGGAGCTGAAAAGAGGACATAGGTAAACATTTTGAAGCTTTTTTTTTAAGCTTTTTTCACTGTTTTCAGAACATTAACAGTAAGAACATGGAAGAGTCCAGGAGCCCTTTGGTGAGCTGCATATCCTGCTACATTTTCACAGACTTGCCAGTGGAAAAGCCAAACTTCACATGACAGAAATGCAAGCTTGTGTCCCTGTTGGAGGAAAAGTTGTGAAATCTAGAAGAGAGGTTGACTACCTTGAAAATCATTAAGGAAGGATGAAGAGTTCTTAGACAGAGCAGAATTATCTCTTCATGATTCAGAAAGAGAAGAAATTCGAACTGCACCTGAGGAAACAGAGGAATGGAAGCATGTGACCCACAGAAGCAGGAGGATCGAGAGGCAGTCAGCACCCATACTGCTCAGGAACCAGTACCAGGCTCTCTCGCAGGAGCACCATGAAGAAATACAGCAAGATAAGACTTTGCCAGCAATGAATAACCTTGTAAGCCGTCAGAATCCTCCTGGATGGAGAAAGAAGAATGTTGTGAAGAAAAAACGGAGAGTGGTGGTCATGGGGGATTCCCTGTTAAGAGGAACAGAGGCCGCTATCTGCAGACCAGACATAACCTCAAGAGAAATGTGCTGTCTTCCAGGAGCAAAAATTAAAGATGTGTCTGACAGGATATCAAGACTCTTCAGACCTACAGATCACTACCCATTCCTGCTAATACATGTGGGGACAAATGACACCACAAGAAAGGACCTGGAAACCATCTGCAGTGACTTTGAAGACTTAGGCAAGAAAGTGAAAGAATTGGGAGCGCAGGTGGTCTTCTCATCCATCCTCCCAGTGGATGGCCATGGAACAATGAGGTGGAATAAGATTCTACAGGTGAACAACTGGCTACGTCGATGGTGCCGTCAACAAGGATTTGGATTTCTGGATCACGGAATTACTTACCTATACGATGGACTACTTGCTAGAGATGGGGTGCACCTTACGAAGACTGGAAAACATGTATTTGGAAGTCGCCTTGCTACACTCATCAGGAGAGCTTTAAAATAGAACAATGTGGGAAGGGAAGCAAAAGGCCAGAAAAAGCCATACAGCTGACAAATACTATTGAGATCTCTGCTACTGGAAGTGGAAAGGAAGAACAAAGACAAAACAAATTAAATAATAAACATATGGGAGGAAGAGAAACCAATCACAAACTAAAATGTTTTTATACAAATGCAGAAAGCATGGGCAACAAACAAGGAGAATTGGAACTACTAATGCAGGAAAAGGAATATGATGTCTTTGGAATCACTGAAACTTGGTGGGACGATGCACATGATTGGAATAAAAGGCTAAAAGGATACAACTTATTTGCAAGAAACAGACTTGATAAACGAGGAGGAGGTGTCGCATTGTATGTTAGAAAAGCGAATATCTGCACAGAGATTGAAGCTTCAGAGACTGGGAGTTCTGTGGAAACTGTTTGGGTAAGAATACAAGGAGAGAACAACGGAAAGGACACCATTGTAGGCATTTACTACAGGCCACCTAGGCAAGCTGAAGATATGGATGAACTCTTTATGTATCAAATGACCAAGTTCTCCAAAAAATATGACGTAGTGGTCATGGGAGATTTCAACTATCCAGACATTTGTTGGGAATCTCTCTCAAGTAAAACTAACAGGTCAAGCAAATTCTTATCCTCTCTTGCTGACAACTTTATCTTCCAAAAGGTAGGGGAGAAAACAGGGGGATCTGCTACTTTGGATCTAATCCTTATAAACAGGGAGGAAATGGTTGAGGAGGTAAAGGTGGCTGGGACCCTAGGAGGCAGCGATCATGCTATTATAGAATTTTGGATAACTAGAGGAGGAAGACATGTGAAGACTCAAACTTCAAGGTTAGATTTTAGAAAGGCAGATTTTAAGAGACTCAGAAAGAGAATAGGAGGGATCCAATGGCTGGATGTCCTTAAGGACAAAAATGTCCAGGAAGGATGGGAAATTTTTAAAAATGAGATTCTCAAAGCACAATCGTTAACAATCCCGAAAAGTAGGAAGAATGGGAAGCATTTAAGGAAACCAGGATGGATGAACACAGAACTTAAACACATGCTAAAAAGAAAGAAAGAAATGTTTATTAAAAGGAAAGAGGGAGGCATATCTAAAGAAGATTATAATTCAGTCTGCAGATCCTGTAGGGCACGTATCAGGTTAGCTAAAGCTGACAATGAATTAAGGCTTGCAAGAGATGTCAAAAGCAATAAAAAAGAATTTTGGGGGTATGTCAAAAGTAAAAGAAAAGTCAAAGATGCTATAGGATTTTTACAGGATGAAAATGGAGAAATGGTAAGAGAGGATGTTGAGAAGACCGAACTTTTTAATTCCTATTTTGCATCTGTTTTCTCTCAGAAAGAAAATGTAACATCAACTGATCTTCACTGTCCTTTCAAAGGAATAGAAGAATCCAAGTTATCTGTAAACAGAAAGATTGTGAGGGAATATTTAGCTAACATAAATGAGTTCAAGTCTCCAGGTCCAGATGAATTACACTCCAGAGTACTGAAGGAGATCGTAGAAGAATCCATAATCTTTGAAAATTCTTGGAGAACAGGAGAAGTCCCAGAAGACTGGAGAAAAGCAAATGTTGTTCCTATCTTCAAAAAGGGGAAGAAGGTGGACCCAGGGAACTATAGGCCGGTGAGTCTGACTTCTATACCAGGAAAGATCTTTGAACAAATTATTAAACAACATGTATGTAAGTACATGGATAAGAATGAAGTGATTAACCAGAGTCAGCATGGGTTTGTAACTAACAAGTCATGTCAGACTAACTTAATTTCCTTCTATGACAGAATCACTGACTGGGTGGATCAGGGAAATGCTGTAGATATAGTATATCTTGACTTCAGCAAAGCATTTGACAAAGTATCTCACACCATCCTTATTGAAAAAATGACCAAGTATGCAATGGACCAGGCAACTGTTAGGTGGATTCATAACTGGCTTAGTGATCGGACTCAAAGGGTGGTTGTAAATGGCTTCACATCCAGTTGGATGAATGTCTCAAGTGGGGTACCACAGGGCTCCGTCCTGGGACCTGTGTAGCGCTGGCGTCCCTGCCCTCTGCTAGGCAGGGACGCTGCTCCCCTCACCGCTCTGCTCCGTGCCCGGCGTCCTCTCCCCGCTCTGCTGTCAGCGCGCGCTCCTTCCCGGCGTCCTCCTCCCGCTCTGCTCTCAGCGCGCGCTCCTTCCCGGCCCCTGTGCTTAGGGCGCGCGCGCGCGCGCTCCCCTCCTCTTAAAGGGGCCGCGCGCGCCGTCCTAAGGAGTCCCCGGCCAATGGCCGGAGGACTTCATCATATATAAGGCACCTCCTCCAAAATGGAGGTGCCCGAGCAATGTTGTTTGCACCTGTGTCTCACCTGTGCTTCAGCCCTCAGGTCCCGTTGCCAGTTACCTGCCAGTTACCTGCCAGTTTCCTGCCAGTTTCCTGCTAGTTACCTGCCTGATTCCTGCCTGAATACTTGTTACCTGTCTGCCAGCCTGAGGTCCGACGGTCTGCCTTACTACTCCTGTCAGTCTGTCTAAAGGACCAGCCTGCCCGCTCACCTGGGAGCGCATATCAGCTACCTGCCTGCTTGCCTGAGGTCCGACGGTCTGCCTTACTACTCCGGTCAGTCTGTCTATGGACCAGCTTGCCCGCTCACCTGGGAGCGCTTCACCGTTATCTGCCTGCTTGCCAGCCCGGAGGCTCCGTTGTCACGTGCTGTGACCACCAGCTATCTCAGAGACTCTTGCCCGCTCACCTGGGAGCGCATCTCCGTTACCTGCCTGCTTGCCAGCCCGGAGGTCCCGTTGTCACGTGCGGTGACCACCAGCTATTCCAGAGACTCTTGCCCGCTCACCTGGGAGCGCTTCTCCGTTACCTACCTGCCTGCCAGCCCGGAGGTTCCACCGTCACGTGCCGTGACCACCTGCTATTCCAGAGACTCTCGCTTGCTCACCTGGGAGCACACATCTACCATCTGCCTGCTAGCCTACCCGGAGGCTCTGCCATCACAGGTCGTACCTACCCCTTACCCAGAGACTGCCCTGATCACTTGCCGTAACTCCCTGTCCGTTCACCCAGAGACTGCCACCCGCTCCCTTACAAGGGCCGCCCCCTTGTATAGTAGCTCAGAGGTTCCGCCTCCCGGACCCGTTACAGTTTGCTCGGGCCATGGAACCCGGTGGCACCCAAGCTCCCTCGCTCTCGGACCTCTGTCTTGAACTGTCCCGTCAGAGGTCCCAACAGGAGGCCATCCTGGGTCACCTGCGGAATGTTAATACTCGCCTGAACACTCTGTCTGATCCACCAACAACCTCCGCCAGTGCCATATCTTGCAATCCGGCAGCTCCGCTGCCCACTAATACTATGGTATCCTACCCCGGACCCCGGCTTTCTGCACCTCCTCGCTTCGGAGGCGACCCCGTCCAGGCTCGGGGCTTCATAAATCAGTGCACCCTGCACTTTGAACTTTTGTCCCATCAGTTTAATTCCGACCGGGCCAAAATTGCCTTTATTATGTCCCATCTCACCGGGGAGGCCCTGGCCTGGCTAAATCCTCTATGGGAGAGAGGAGACCCCCTGGTGTCCAACTTGCCTGCTTTTCTCTCGGCTTTCCGGAAAGTCTTCGACGAACCCGGACGGAAGACCTCATCCGCATCCTCTCTGCTACGCCTCCGTCAGGAGGGTCTCACCGTGGGCCAATATGCCATACGGTTCCGCACCCTTGCCTCGGAGCTGGCCTGGGATAACGACGCTCTGGTATCCGTCTTCTGGGAGGGTCTGTCCGGTCGTATTAAAGATGAACATGCTGGTCGGGACATTCCTACCTCTCTCGATGATTTAATAACCCTTGCCACCCGGATTGACCTACGGTTCCAGGAGCGTGCCAAAGAGGTCACCCGTGAGAGAAGGATTCCACGTTTAGCTCCTACTTTCCAGAAACCCGTCATTCCCTCCATCTCTCCCCAGGTACACTCTCCTGAGCCTATGCAGGTCGACCAGACCAAGATGGTCAAAACCCGTCAGGACTCACGCCGTGCCGAGGGGAGCTGCTTCTACTGTGGCAGTAAGGAGCACCGGATCCGTGCCTGCCCGGAGAGGTCGGGAAACGCCTGTGTCTAGGTTCGCTCAGAGAGGTCCACCTAGACAAGAATAAATCCTCTCCATCCCTGCTGTTGTCAGTTTCGATCATCTACGGGGAGAACCGTTATTTCGAACTAGCCCAACTTGACTCTGGAGCAGCCGGGAACCTTATTTCACAGTCCCTGGTTGAGAAATACCGCATCCCCACCAAACCTCTGGCTGTACCCTTGTCTGTCGCTGCCGTGGATGGGGGCCTCTTACCTCGCCCCATTCAACTCATCACCGAATCCATTACCCTGCAGGTGGGAATGCTGCATTCTGAAAGTATCTCCTTTCATGTTCTGCCTGGACTTTCTCACGCCCTCTTGCTAGGTCTGCCCTGGCTCCAGAGACATGCACCCGTGCTAGACTGGCAAACCGGAGAGGTCCTTCGCTGGGGACAAGACTGTCATAAAACCTGCCTGGTTCCCGTCCATCCCGTCCGTCCCTCTCCTACCCCAGCTAATCTACCTGGACTTCCGATTCCTTATTGGTCTTATGCAGATGTCTTTAATAAAAAGGAGGCAGAGACATTACCACCACATAGACCATACGACTGTCCCATCGATCTGCTACCCGGTACTACTCCTCCCCGTGGGCGTATCTATCCTTTATCCGCTGCTGAGACCCGGTCAATGTCCGAATATATTGAGGAGAATCTGGCCAGAGGATTCATCCGGAAATCTACCTCCCCGGCGGGAGCAGGCTTCTTTTTCGTCAAAAAGAAGGACGGCTCTCTCCGTCCCTGTATAGACTATAGAGGCCTAAACCTGATCACGGTGAAGAATAAGTACCCCCTTCCGCTCATTCCAGAATTATTTGATCGCCTGAGGGGGGCTAGGATCTTCACCAAACTGGACCTTCGTGGGGCGTACAACCTGGTTCGTATTCGTCAGGGGGATGAATGGAAGACGGCATTCAACACCCGGGACGGCCACTATGAATACCTGGTAATGCCCTTTGGTCTCTGTAACGCTCCTGCCGTCTTTCAAGAGTTGGTCAATGACATCTTCCGGGACCTTCTCTACTCCTGCGTAGTGGTGTACCTGGACGACATCTTGGTCTTCTCTCCGGATCTCCAGACTCACCGGAGGGACGTTCGTCAGGTCCTGCTCAGGCTAAGGCAGAACCATCTCTACGCTAAATTTGAGAAGTGCCTCTTTGAGCAGACCTCGCTTCCGTTTCTGGGCTACATTATCTCTCAGACCGGCCTACAAATGGATCCTGAGAAACTGTCTGCCATCGAGAAATGGCCCCGACCGGAGGGGTTGAAGGCCATTCAGCGATTCCTGGGCTTCGCCAACTACTACCGCCTCTTCATACCACACTTCTCTTCCCGGACGGCCCCAATTTCTGCGCTCACCCGTAAAGGTACTAATCCCAAAGAGTGGCCACCCGAAGCAGAGGAGGCCTTTCTTTCCCTTAAACAGGCCTTCTCTTCCGCTCCGGTGCTGCATCGCCCAGATGGCAACAAACAGTTCTTCCTGGAAGTTGACGCCTCCTCCTCTGGAGCCGGAGCGGTACTTACTCAAAAATCATCTTCCGGGAGGATGGTAACTTGTGGCTTCTTCTCTAAACTCTTCTCCTCCTCTGAGCGCAACTATTCCATAGGAGACCGAGAGTTATTGGCCATCAAACTGGCATTGGAGGAGTGGCGTTACCTGCTCGAGGGGGCTCTTCACCCGGTAATAATTTACACTGACCACAAGAACTTGGCTTACCTCCAGCATGCCCAGAGACTTAACCCGCGCCAAGCCCGGTGGTCCTTGTTTTTTGCTCGTTTTGATTTTGTCCTTCATTTTCGCCCGGCTGACAAAAACGTCAAGGCGGACGCCTTGTCTCGGTCCTTTCTGGTGTCTGATCTCGAGGAGGATCCGAAACATATCATCGATCCCGCCAGAGTAATGCAGGTGGCTCCCGTGAGTCTAAATCGTCTTCCTCCTGGTAAGACGTTCGTACCAGTACCTGATCGGGAGAAGATCCTACACTGGGGTCATTCTTCTAAACTGGCTGGCCACGCCGGTCAGAAAAAGACCCTCCAGCTTATTACCCGGCACTACTGGTGGCCTAACCTGCACAAGGATGTAATAGACTTTGTTTCTGCCTGTGTGTCCTGCGCCCGCAACAAAGTTCCGAGACACCTGCCGGCCGGCCGCCTCCTACCTCTGCCAGTACCTGCTGCCCCCTGGCAGCATATAGCGATGGACTTCATTACTGATCTACCCGTCTCTGCCGGTTGTACGGTCATTTGGGTGGTCGCTGACCGCTTCTCCAAGATGGCTCACTTCATTCCACTGCCAGGTCTTCCGTCTGCACCCGAGCTGGCTAAAGACTTTATCCGCCACATCTTCCGTCTTCATGGCCTGCCCCGTCACATCGTGTCGGATCGTGGGGTACAGTTCACTTCCCGTTTCTGGAGAGCCACTTGTAAATTGCTGGACGTCACCCTGGACTTCTCCTCCGCTTACCACCCACAGTCTAATGGTCAAGTGGAGCGGATCAATCAGAACCTGACCAGTTACCTTCGGCACTTCGTTAATGTCCACCATTCTGACTGGGTGGATCTCCTGCCATGGGCCGAATTCTCGTACAACAATCACGAGAGCGAGTCTTCCTCCAAATCCCCGTTTTTTGTAGTCTACGGTCAGCATCCTCGGATCCCGTTTCCCGTCTCCACCTCGGCGGACAATCCGGCTGCGGAATCTCTTGTTAACAAATTTTCCTCCATATGGGAGAGTACCCGGTCCGCACTCCTTCTGTCATCCGAGCGTATGAAAAGACACGCTGACAAAAAACGTCTGGACCCTCCTCAATTCCGCCCTGGGGATAAAGTCTGGCTCTCGTCCAAATATGTCCGGCTCAAGATCCCTTCCTATAAGTTAGGGCCTCGGTTCATCGGCCCACTGGAGGTCATCAGTCAGATCAACCCGGTGGCCTATAAATTGAAACTCCCGGCCAACTTACGGATCCCTAACTCCTTCCATGTGTCTCTCCTCAAACCTGTGGTGCTTAACTCTTTTTCCAAGTCTACAGGTACGCCTCCTGCTCCGGTTTCTGCTGAGGACGAGTTTGAGGTAGAGAACATTCTTGCCACCAAAAGGGTAAGAGGAAAGACCTTTTTTCTGGTAGATTGGAAGGGGTTTGGTCCTGAGGAGAGAACGTGGGAGCCCCGGGAGAACATCCATGCCCCTCTCATCCTAGCTAAATTTCTGTCTGGCCTAAAAAAGGGGGGGCCTAAAGGGGGGGGTACTGTAGCGCTGGCGTCCCTGCCCTCTGCTAGGCAGGGACGCTGCTCCCCTCACCGCTCTGCTCCGTGCCCGGCGTCCTCTCCCCGCTCTGCTGTCAGCGCGCGCTCCTTCCCGGCGTCCTCCTCCCGCTCTGCTCTCAGCGCGCGCTCCTTCCCGGCCCCTGTGCTTAGGGCGCGCGCGCGCGCGCTCCCCTCCTCTTAAAGGGGCCGCGCGCGCCGTCCTAAGGAGTCCCCGGCCAATGGCCGGAGGACTTCATCATATATAAGGCACCTCCTCCAAAATGGAGGTGCCCGAGCAATGTTGTTTGCACCTGTGTCTCACCTGTGCTTCAGCCCTCAGGTCCCGTTGCCAGTTACCTGCCAGTTACCTGCCAGTTTCCTGCCAGTTTCCTGCTAGTTACCTGCCTGATTCCTGCCTGAATACTTGTTACCTGTCTGCCAGCCTGAGGTCCGACGGTCTGCCTTACTACTCCTGTCAGTCTGTCTAAAGGACCAGCCTGCCCGCTCACCTGGGAGCGCATATCAGCTACCTGCCTGCTTGCCTGAGGTCCGACGGTCTGCCTTACTACTCCGGTCAGTCTGTCTATGGACCAGCTTGCCCGCTCACCTGGGAGCGCTTCACCGTTATCTGCCTGCTTGCCAGCCCGGAGGCTCCGTTGTCACGTGCTGTGACCACCAGCTATCTCAGAGACTCTTGCCCGCTCACCTGGGAGCGCATCTCCGTTACCTGCCTGCTTGCCAGCCCGGAGGTCCCGTTGTCACGTGCGGTGACCACCAGCTATTCCAGAGACTCTTGCCCGCTCACCTGGGAGCGCTTCTCCGTTACCTACCTGCCTGCCAGCCCGGAGGTTCCACCGTCACGTGCCGTGACCACCTGCTATTCCAGAGACTCTCGCTTGCTCACCTGGGAGCACACATCTACCATCTGCCTGCTAGCCTACCCGGAGGCTCTGCCATCACAGGTCGTACCTACCCCTTACCCAGAGACTGCCCTGATCACTTGCCGTAACTCCCTGTCCGTTCACCCAGAGACTGCCACCCGCTCCCTTACAAGGGCCGCCCCCTTGTATAGTAGCTCAGAGGTTCCGCCTCCCGGACCCGTTACAACCTGTATTGTTCAACATCTTTATCAATGATTTAGATGAAGGAATTGAGGGTAAACTGATTAAATTTGCTGATGACACAAAGCTAGGAGGGATAGCTAATACTAGAGAAGAGAGAGAGGATTCAAAAAGACCTAAATAAACTGGAGCAGTGGGCAGCAACCAACAGAATGGTTTTTAACAGGGAAAAATGCAAAGTACTACATCTGGGCAATAAAAATGAAAAAAGCATATACAGAATGGGAGGAGCTAACCAACAGTACATGTGAAAAAGACTTAGGTATACTAATAGATCATAGACTGAACATGAGTCAACAGGGTGATGCAGCAGCAAAAAAGGCAAATACAATTCTGGGATGTATTAACAGAAGCATACAGTCTAGATCACGTGAAGTCATTATCGGTCTTTACTCCTCTTTGGTCAAACCTCATCTGGAATACTGTGTACAGTTTTGGGCACCACATTTTAAAAAAGACATGGACAAACTGGAGCAAGTTAAGAGAAGAGCGACCAGAATGGTGACTGGTCTGAAAACTATGTCCTATGAGGAACGGTTGCAGGATTTGGGAATGTTTAGCTTGCAAAAAAGAAGACTGAGAGGAGACTTAATAGCTGTCTACAAATATGTCAAGGGCTGTCACATTGTAGAAGGATCATCTTTATTCTCATTTGCACAAGGAAAGACTAGAAGCAATGGGATGAAACTAAATGGGAGGAGACACAGATTAGATATTAGAAAAAACTTTTTGACAGTTAGGGTGATTAATGAGTGGAACAGGCTGCCACGAGAGGTGGTGAGTTCCCCTTCAATGGACGTCTTCAAACAGAGGCTGGACAGACATCTGTCTGAGATGATTTAGTGAATCCTGCTTTGAGCAGGGGGTTGGACCAGATGACCCAGGAGGTCCCTTCCAACCCTACCATTCTATGATTCTATGAGGTGAGCTCATGTCCAATGTACTCAGCTCACCTCATGCACGTCACCGACAGCGTGGGAAAATTCTCCTGCACTCAGCGCTTCAACAAGAGAATTCTCCCACGCTGTCAGTGACCTACTTGAGGTGAGCTGAGTTCATTGGACATGAGCTCACCTCATGCACATCACTGACAGCGTGGGAGAATTCTCACGCTGAAGCGCTGAGTGCAGGAGAATTTTTGCCACGCTGTCAGTGACGTACATGAGGTGAGCCGAGTTCATTGGACATTAACTCGGCTCATCTGGATGCCGTCACAGAGAGACACTGTGGAGCGAAAGCATGCCTGTGCTTCTCAGTGTCTGCGGCATGGCAAGCTGGATGGCAGCGCTCTGCTGCGGTCCAGCCTGTCATCTCGATGTAGCAGAGATGAAGCTGTCGTGGGAACCATGGAAAGGTAAGGATGATGTTGCTTTATTATTTTTCTTTTATTGCAGGAGATCGTTGGCTTCAGCTGGGATGGGCGTGACGGTAAGAATGGTTTAATTTAGAACAATAAAGAATTGTGTGTTTATTTCAATTAAAGGACTTTTTTCTGGGTGTTGTGTTTTTTTTAAATACTTTACTAGAAATTCATGGTTGTCATGTCTAATATTGGTGTGACTCCATGAATTTCGGGCTTAGGGCCAGCTGATAATGCCAAGCTGGCCCTAACCCCTTTATTACCCAGTGAGCCACCACACCAGGGCCCTGGATGAGTTGGGTACAGCGCGAGAAGATGGCGCTTCTATGAACGCGCCATTTTCCGAGGTGGCTGCGGACTGCAATTTGCAGCAGGGGTGGCCCAGAAAGTTTGGGCCTCCCTGCACTGTGGATTAAAGCCCCCAGCTGCCCAGTTGTACCTGGCTGGACACAAAAATAGTGCGAAGCCCCACGTCAATTTTTTTTTTATTATTTCATGAAATAATTTAAAAAAAAAAGGGCTTCACTATATTGTTGTGTCCGGCCAGGTACAAATAGGCAGCTGGTGGTTGGGGGCAGCCCGTTCCTGCCTGCTGTACCTGACTGGACACAAACATAGGGCAAAGCCCCACGTCAATTTTTTTTTAATTATTTCATGAATTTCATGAAATAATTAAAAAAAAAATACGTGGGGCTTCGCCCTATTTTTGTGTCCAGCCAGGTACAACTAGGCAGCTGGGGGCTGGAATCTGCAGCGCAGGGAGGCCCAAGCTTTCTGCCCCCCCCCCCGCTGCAAATTGGAGTCCGCAGATACCCCGGAAAATGGTGCGTTCATAGAAGCGCCATCTTCTGGCGCTGTACCCAACTCATCCAGGGCCCTTGTGCGGTGGCTCACTGGGTAATAAAGGGGTTAGGGCCAGCTTGGTATTATCAGCTGGCCCTAAGCCCGAAAATCATGGGGTCATGCCAATATTAGACATGACCGCCATGAATTTCTAGTAAAGTATTTAAAAAAAACACAACACTCAGAATAAAGTCCTTTAATTGAAATAAACACACAATTCTTTATTGTTCTAAATTAAACCATACTTACCATCACGCCCATTCCAGCTGAAGCCAACGATCTCCTGCAAAAAAAGAAAAATAATAAAAAAACATGATCCTTACCTTTCCATGGTTCCCAGGACAGCTTCAGCTCTGCTACATCGAGATGACAGGCTGGACTGCAGCAGAGCGCTGCCATCCAGCCTGTCATCCCGCGGACACTGAGAAGCGCAGGCATGCTTGTGCTCCTCAGTGTCAGGCTGTGACGGCATCCAGATGAGCCGAGGCCATGTCCAATGAACCCGGCTCACCTCATGCACGTCACTGGCAGCGTGGGAAAATTCTCCTGCACTCAGCCCTTCAGCGTGAGAATTCTCCCAAGCTGTCAGTGACGTGCATGAGGTGAGCCGGGTTCATTGGACATGACCTCGGCTCATCTGGATGCCATCACAGCCTGACACTGAGGAGCGCAAGCATGCCTGCACTTCTCAGTGTCTGCGGGATGACAGGCTGGATGGCAGCGTTCTGCTGCGGTCCAGCCTGTCATCTCGATGTAGCAGAGCTGGAGCTGTCCTGGGAACCATCGAAAGGTAAGGATGATGTTGGTTTATTATTTTATTTTTATTGCAGGAGATCGTTGGCTTCTGCTGGAATGGGTGTGATGGTAAGTATGGTTTAATTTAGAACAATAAAGAATTGTGAGTTTATTTCAATTAAAGGATTTTCTTCTGGGTGTTTGTGTTTTTTTTAACTTTGACTATGGGGTTAGTAATGGGGGTGTCTTATAGACGCCTCTCCATTACTAACCTGGGCTTGATGTCAGCTGGCATTATAAGCTGACATCAACCCCAACCCTATTACCGCACTGCCACCGCTACAGGGCAGTGGGAAGAGCGAGGCTAAGTACCAGAATTGGGGCATCCTATGGATGCACCATTTCTGGGACGGCTGACAGATGGTGTTTCTAGCCTGGGAGGGGGCCAATATTCATGGCACCCTTCCTGAGCTATTAATATCAGCCCCCAGCTGTCTGCCTAGCCTTTGCTAGCTATTAAAATAGGGGGGACCCCACGTAATTTTTTTTGGGGGGGTCCCCCATTTTAATAGCTAGTAAAGGCTAAGTATTCAGCTGGGGCTGATATTAGTAGCCTGGGAAGCTCTGTGGGTATTACCCCCTTCCCAGGCTTCAAACATCTGCCCCAGCCGTCTGCTTAACCTCCGCTAGAGACTAAAATTATGGGGAACCCCACGCCAATTTTTTTTTTAATAAATCCTTTATTTTAACACTAAATGACAAGTACAGTAACCCACACTATCACTGTACTTCATATATATGTGACGAACATGTTTCTATCTATCTAATCTATGTGTGAAGCTCTATTCTTTCTGTTCTAAATTGTCGGGTACTGCTGCTGAATTGCCGGCCGGCTTTTTTAAAGAGACGGTGCATGAAAACACTATTATATTTTTTTTAATAAATCCTTTACACTAAATGACAAGTACAGTAACCAACACTGTCACTGTGCTTCTTATATGTGTGACTGACATGTTTCTATCTATCTAATCTATGTGTGATGCTCTATTCCTTCTTGTCTAAATTGTCGGGTACCGGTGTATGCCGCTGCTGAATTTGCCGGCCGGCTTTTTTAAAGAGAGTGTCTTCTGTGCAGTTTGTCAGCTTTTGGACACCTTTGAATGTGTTTTCTATGTGTTTCTATGTGTTTTTGTTTGCCTGCCATTGGTTTTAACGGTGTTCGACGGTGTTCTAAGGTGTTCGACGAACAGTTCGACTAACAGTTCCTCGAACATCCCGGTGTTCGACGAACGGAACCGAACCCGAACACTACGGGGGTGGCTCAACACTAATCACAAAGTAATTTCTTCCTATCACACATTGATGGAACGCCATTATCAAGATACCAGTTCCAAGCTATATTTAATAAACGCCTAACATCGGCAGGGAACCACCCCAAAGATTATGGGACACACTCATTCCGCATAGGCGCGGCCACGGAAGCAGCAAGAGCAGGACTGTCAGAAACGGAAGTTTAGAGGATAGGAAGTTGGGGATCCACGTGTTTGGCGAGATACATAAGACCGGACTTGTTATCCTAACATGGTTTGTTTCTTTTACAGGTGATGCTAAGCCAACAGAGTGGGTGATAGGCCACTTGTTTAAATATTGTGCAGAAAAAAGGGTGAAAGTCTGCCCAGGCAGGAGGAAATTTGAGTTTCATAACACATATTTCAACAGGAGAGGTATTAGAGGCCTGCAATGGCCACAGGTACTAATGGAGGTAATCAAGGTAGGGAGAGAGGCAAGAGGTCCGGTCATCTTAGTTATACAGGCCGGGGAAAACGACATAGGTTACCACAAGAGCACATAACTAATGGCAATAATGAAACTAGACACTGAGCGCTTCAGAGAATTTTTCACAAAAATAACTATAGTATGGTCAGAGATTGTGCCGAGAACGGTATGGCAAGGTGTGTGAAACATCACGGCCATCGAACGGACAAGGCGGCTAATAAATATTTGGATGGCAAAATTTATAAGAGACAGGGGCGGTGTAGTGACACCGACAACTGGAAGGAGATAAAGCAGGCCTCATACAGCCCGACAGTGTTCACTTAATGGATATTGAACTGGACATATTCCTGTCAGGACTACAGGACGGAGTGGAACAAGCGTTAAGAGTGATGGATGGGGGTCAGAGTCCTGCATACGAGTATGCAGGATCCTCCGTGGCCTGGAAATAGAAAGGACATGTTGGAGAGTTACACATGTTGGCCAACTTGCCGGTGTGGAGACACAGGGCATGCTGCAACAAGCTGAATTATTTTAGAAATAAAATGACTTTCTAATGTCATGAGTATAAACAGTTAGCAAAGCTGTGACTGATCCTCACCCATCCAGTTGTAAGAGTTACATGATTGTATTGTCAATGAAAGGGGAGTGGTAGGGGGGCTGACCATCTGTATTTGGTTGGGGATCCCCACAGTCTGCCTAGGCTAGATGCAGTTCAAAATTATTATTAGACACACAGGCGGTGTAGCTTGCTTCACTGCTGGGCTACTACGCTGACAAGGAGACACTGAAGCTTTGGAGCAGACATCTGAGTAAACAGCTATTCAAACTCAACCATCTGTGTTACCCCAAGCCATAGTGTATGTAGTTTCTTACGGTTAAAAGGAGGGGGTGGGGAGACTTAACCCACCTGTAATTGACGATGCCAACGTCACGTAAAACACAGCAAGGGGACTCCAAAAAGAGTCTCCATTTTTTCCCAAAATTTGGGGCACAAGCACCACTTAAGTGGCATCTATTGCCCCAGAGTAGCTTAAAACGGTTGGTGAGGTGATTTTACCAAATCCTTAAGCTTTTACTCTCCCTATTATGACACAGGGGTAGAAATTCCTTGCAGATCCATGATTTGTTCATCTTTATGAACATGACTTTGTCTACATTCTCAGTGGACAGCCATGTGCGCTTATCTGTCAGCACACCACCAGCAGCGGTGAACACTCGTTCAGAGAGAACTCTGGCTGCAGGGCACGACAAGATCTCCAAGGCGAGCTCAGGCCATTTTTCCAGATTGTAAGCCCAAAATGTGCAAGTGTCCAGTGACACAGTCATGGCCTCGATGTTCACTTGGAGATACTCCTGTACCATCATCTCTAGGCGTTGACTATGTGTCAGACTTCTTGTCTCCTGTAGCCTTGCAAAGGATAGGCTAAAAAAATGGTGAAAAGATTGCACAAAATTGCTGTTACCAGCAGATACTGTGTTTCTCTTACTGTTTGAGTGCTGAAGACTCGATAGTCCCACGGTTGGCAAGTTAGAACTGTGAGATTCACTACGTGCACCACTGGTGTTTTGTGGATAAGCACATGTAAGATTCTGCAACAGTCTCTGCTGATACTCTTGCATGCGTGAATCCCTTTCTATGGCAGGAAATATTTCTGCAAATTTACTTTTGTACCGGGGATCTAAGAGTGTGGCAACCCAGTAGTCAGGATTATTTTGAATTCTGACAATCCGAGGGTCATGTTGCAGGCAGAGCAGCAAGTAGGCACTCATGTGTCTTGCGCATCCAGGAGCATCAAGTCCTGTTGTGTTGGTGGCGAGGTAAGAATCATGCTTCCTTCCTCTGCCCTCTCCCCCCAACATCGCACAACAGAAATGTGATCAAGGTCTCCCTCATCTGATGAGTCTTCCATGCCCTTCGCCAGTTCGTCCTCCACTTCTTCCTCGGCTCCTGCACCTTCCTCAACAGTTTGGCTGCTACCATGCACCATGTTTAATCCCTCTCCCCCACCCTCAAATACCTGCCGCCTTGGTGCTGCCACCGTCTGGACCTTGCAGATGTTATCCCTTCCGCTTACATCTCCTCCTCCTCTACTTCCTCCACCTCCTCTTGTCCCATCACCTGACTCCAAATTCTGTTTAACGTGTGCTCTAGCATGTCAATCACCGGAATAGTCATGCTGATAATGGCATCGTCAGCGCTAAACATCTTCATTGCCATTTCAAAACTGTGCAGAAGGGTGCATAGGTCCCCGATCTGAGACCACTCCTGCAGCATGATTTGCCCCACCTCTAAATCTCGTTGGCCAGGCTATACGTCACAACATATTGCACCAGGGCTTGTCATTGCTGCCACAGTCGCTGCAAAATGTGCAGAGTTGAATTCAACTGTGTTGGCACATCGCATTTCAGCTGGTGAAGTGGCAGGCCCAACGACTTCTGTAGAGATGTAAGTCACTGAGCTGCAGGATGCGAACGGCAAAAGTGAGCACACAGTGACCGTGCCCTCTGCAGAAGGCCATCTAGTCCGGGATAGTGGGCTAAAAATTGCTGGACAACCAGGTTAAACACATGAGCCATACAAGGCACGTGTGTGACATTGCCCCGGTGAAGGGCCGCACCCAGGTTTGCAGCATTGTCGCACACGGCCTTCCTGGATTGCAGGTCCAATGGAGACAACCATTCATAAATCTGGTTCTCCAGAGCTGACCACAACTCCTCAGCTGTGTGACTCACATTTCCCAGACATTTCAATGTAAAAACCGCCTGATGACTTTGAGCCCTGCTGCCAGCATAGTAAGGAGGTGTGCAGGATCCCTTCTGCACAGTTAGAAAGTGGGTGGCATTACCAGACAGGCTTTGGGTGTAGGTGGAGGACCGAGAGGAGGTTGAGAAGGCAGAAGCAGTGGAGGAACATCGAGATAAAAAGGATTGACGCACAACTCGTGGGGACAGCAAGACTTGGACAGCAGCCCCTTGTCCTGCTGTCACGATAGTTACCCAGAGCCCAGTCAGTGACATGTAATGCCCCTGTCAATGCCTACTTGTCCAAGTGTCTGTGGTGAAATGCACCCTGTCACACACTGAGTTTCTCAAAGAAGCGATGATGTTGTGTGCGACATGCTGGTGGAGCGGAGGCACTCATTTCTTTGAGAAGTACTGCCGACTGGGCATCTGGTACTGGGGCACTGCGACGGACATAAGGTCTCGAAAATCCTCTGTGTCCACCAGGCGGAAAGGCAGCATTTCTGTAGCCAAGAGCTTGCAGATGGTGAAATTCAACCTCTTAGCTTTCTCATGGCTAGGAGGAAATGGTCTTTTACTTGTCCACATCTGAGGGACCGAGGGCTTGCTGTTGTGCTCAGACGGGGTTGAGTAGGGTGTCCCCGTCAAAATGCCGGTCTGTGAGGAAGATGCAGGCGGGAAAGTTAGGTTGCCTTGATCCAAAGGTGGTGCTCTCGATGTTGGATAGCGCTCAACACCAATCACGCTGGCAGATGCTGGTAAAGAGGTGGCAGGTCTGCGTCCAAAAACATGTGTGACTGCTGTCCCCCCAGTCACAGAGGAATAAGAGGCCGCGGATGCACAAGATGGGGCAGACGGTGGTTGGCCCGGCACGTTAGGCCGCATTGTAGCACAGTGAGCTTCCCACTGCAACTTATGCTTCATATCCATGTGACGGTTCATGCATGAAGTACTCAAACTATGGATTTTTTGGCCACTACTTAGCTTTTGGTGACAAATGTTACAGATAACACGAGTTGGGTCATCCTTATCAATCTGAAAAAATGCCCAGGCTATGCAAGTCTTGGAGCCCATGCGACCTGAAGAGCCACCATGACTTGTGGTCAGAGCCACAGTTGTGTTTGAGGATGCAGTTGTTGACATGCTTCCAGTACTTTGTCTCTGTCCAGGAAGGCGCAACCTAACCTCGTCGTCACTAGCATCCTCCTGCACCTCCTCTGCTGACCACATCGACTGGCTGATTGTGGGTTGACAGTAAGTGGGATCTCCAACCTCGTCATCATCACCCTGTGTGTTCTCACAACCGTCGTCCTCAGAGCCAACCTCTTCCTGCCCTGACTGAAAACTCAAGTTGTCGCTCCAATCAGGTATTTGAGTCTCATCATCATCTTCATGATTGTCTCCACCAACAGCAGTTACAGGTTGGGAACGAGGGTCTACATTATGTTCAGAACCTTCTTTGTCTGGTCCTGGATCCGACTCATAAAGATTCTGGGCAGATCATTTCCTTGTCTGGATTCACAGAAGCTCTGGAGCAGACCTCTGATTCCCAGGCTATAGTATAAGTAAACAGCTCTGCAGACTCAACCATCTGTGCTACCCCATACTCAGACGGGCAGCTGGAGACTTGGGAGCTGTAAGGTAGCAAGTGCCATTGGGTTGACACCTCTGAGGACGGGAGTATTTGTGATGTTGAAGTTGAGGTGGAGGAGAGCACACTTAAAGGAGCACTTGATATCCGTTGTAGCATCTGCTGTTTTTGTGCCTCATCTGGAATTTGTAGCGATGGGCGTGGCCGTAAGAGAGGGATCGGATCACATTGTCCACGAAAAGAAGTAGACATCTTAGTTTGGCCGGAAGATGGTCTTCCTTCTGCAGATATTACTGTTGCTTTAACACCTACCCCATGGACACAACCTTTTTTTCCCTTCCCAACACGCCTATTCCCCTTTCCACCAGCAGCAGGCCTTTTGCCACTCATTTTGGTGGTTAACTAATTGACAACTCTGTAGTTGTTTGCGCAAAAAACGATAGATGGAAACCGAGCAGATCTGAGTGGCCAAACTGTGGTACTAGCCCAAAAGGATTGACTGGGTTAGAAGCAGTAAAACCATTTTATTACATACATAGGTGGTGGAGCTTGGTATAGATGGCCTAATACAATGAGAAACACACACTGCTACAGGCCCAAAATTATTTTCCGGGCTAGATGCAGCTAAAAATTATTATTAATTTCAAAGCTGGTGGAGCTTGGTATAGATGGCCTAATACAATGAGTACCACACACTGCTACTATGCAGAAAAATTATTTTCCGGGTTAGATGCAGCTAAACATTATTATTAATTTCAAAGCTGGTGGAGCTTAGTATAGATGGCCTAATAGAATGAGTACCACACACTGCTACAGGCCCAAAATTATTTTCTGGGCTAGATGCAGCTAAAAATTATTATTAATTTCAAAGCTGGTGGAGCTTGGTATATATCGCCTAATGCAATGAGTACCACACACTGCTACTATGCCCAAAATTATTTTCCTGGCTAGATGCAGCTAAAAATTATTTTTAATTTCAAAGCTGGTGGAGCTTGGTATAGATGGCCTAATACAATGAGTACCACACACTGCTACTATGCCCAAAATTTTTTTCCAGGCTAGATGCAGCTAAAAATTATTATTAATTTCAAAGCTGGTGTAGCTTGGTATCGATGGCCTAATACAATGAGTACCTCACACTGCTACTATGCCCAAAATTATTTTCCGGGCTAGATGCAGCTAAAAATTATTATTAATTTCAAAGCTGGTGGAGCTTAGTATAGATGGCCTAATAGAATGAGTACCACACACTGCTACTATGCCCAAAATTATTTTCAGGGCTAGATGTAGCCAAAAATTATTATTAATTTCAATGCTGGTGGAGCTTGGTATAGATGACCTAATACAATGATTACCACACACTGCTACTATGCCCAAAATTTTTTTCTTGGCTAGATGCAGCTAAAAATTATTATTAATTTCAAAGCTGATTGAGCTTGGTATAGATGGCCTAATACAATGAGTACCACACACTGCTATTATGCCCAAAATTATTTTCCGGGCTAGATACAGCTTAAAAATATTATTAATTTCAAAGCTGGTGCAGCTTAGTATAGATGGCTTAATAGAATGAGTACCACACACTGCTACAGCCCCAAAATTATTTTCTGGGCTAGATGCAGCTAAAAATTATTATTAATTTCAAAGCTGGTGGAGCTTGGTATAGATGGCCTAATACAATGAGTACCACACACTGCTACTTTGCCCAAAATTATTTTCCGGGCTAGATGCAGCTAAAAATTATTATTAATTTCATAGCTGGTGAAGCTTGGTATAGATGGCCTAATACAATGAGTACCACGCACTGCTACTATGCCCAAAATTATTTTACGGGCTAGATGCAGCTAAAAATTAATATTAATTTCAAAGCTGGTGGAGCTTAGTATCGATGGCCTAATAGAATGAGTACCACACACTGCTACAGGCCCAAAATTATTTTCCGGGCTAGATGAAGCTAAAAATTATTATTAATTTCAAAGCTGGTGGAGCTTAGTATAGATGGCCTGATAGATTGAGTTCCACACTCTGCTACAGGCCCAAAATTATTTTCCGGGCTAGATGCAGCTAAAAATTATTATTAATTTCAAAGCTGGTGGAGCTTAGTATAGATGGCCTATTAAATTGAGTACCACACACTGCTACAGGCCCAAAATTATTTTTCGGGCTAGATGGAGCTAAAAATCATTATTAATTTCAAAGCTGGTGGAGCTTGGTATAGATGGCCTAATACAATGAGTACCACACACTGCTACTATGCCCAAAATTATTTTCCGGGCTAGATGCAGCTAAAAATTATTATTAATTTCAAAGCTGGTGGAGCTTGGTATAGATGGCCTAATACAATGAGTACCACACACTGCTACTATGCAGAAAAATTATTTTCCGGGTTAGATGCAGCTAAACATTATTATTAATTTCAAAGCTGGTGGAGCTTAGTATAGATGGCCTAATAGAATGAGTACCACACACTGCTACAGGCCCAAAATTATTTTCTGGGCTAGATGCAGCTAAAAATTATTATTAATTTCAAAGCTGGTGGAGCTTGGTATATATCGCCTAATGCAATGAGTACCACACACTGCTACTATGCCGAAAATTATTTTCCTGGCTAGATGCAGCTAAAAATTATTTTTAATTTCAAAGCTGGTGGAGCTTGGTATAGATGGCCTAATACAATGAGTACCACACACTGCTACTATGCCCAAAATTTTTTTCCAGGCTAGATGCAGCTAAAAATTATTATTAATTTCAAAGCTGGTGTAGCTTGGTATCGATGGCCTAATACAATGAGTACCTCACACTGCTACTATGCCCAAAATTATTTTCCGGGCTAGATGCAGCTAAAAATTATTATTAATTTCAAAGCTGGTGGAGCTTAGTATAGATGGCCTAATAGAATGAGTACCACACACTGCTACTATGCCCAAAATTATTTTCAGGGCTAGATGTAGCCAAAAATTATTATTAATTTCAATGCTGGTGGAGCTTGGTATAGATGACCTAATACAATGATTACCACACACTGCTACTATGCCCAAAATTTTTTTCTTGGCTAGATGCAGCTAAAAATTATTATTAATTTCAAAGCTGATTGAGCTTGGTATAGATGGCCTAATACAATGAGTACCACACACTGCTACTATGCCCAAAATTATTTTCCGGGCTAGATACAGCTTAAAAATATTATTAATTTCAAAGCTGGTGCAGCTTAGTATAGATGGCTTAATAGAATGAGTACCACACACTGCTACAGCCCCAAAATTATTTTCCGGGCTAGATGCAGCTAAAAATTATTATTAATTTCAAAGCTGGTGGAGCTTGGTATAGATGGCCTAATACAATGAGTACCACACACTGCTACTTTGCCCAAAATTATTTTCCGGGCTAGATGCAGCTAAAAATTATTATTAATTTCATAGCTGGTGAAGCTTGGTATAGATGGCCTAATACAATGAGTACCACGCACTGCTACTATGCCCAAAATTATTTTACGGGCTAGATGCAGCTAAAAATTAATATTAATTTCAAAGCTGGTGGAGCTTAGTATCGATGGCCTAATAGAATGAGTACCACACACTGCTACAGGCCCAAAATTATTTTCCGGGCTAGATGCAGCTAAAAATTATTATTAATTTCAAAGCTGGTGGAGCTTAGTATAGATGGCCTGATAGATTGAGTTCCACACTCTGCTACAGGCCCAAAATTATTTTCCGGGCTAGATGCAGCTAAAAATTATTATTAATTTCAAAGCTGGTGGAGCTTAGTATAGATGGCCTATTAAATTGAGTACCACACACTGCTACAGGCCCAAAATTATTTTTCGGGCTAGATGGAGCTAAAAATCATTATTAATTTCAAAGCTGGTGGAGCTTGGTATAGATGGCCTAATACAATGAGTACCACACACTGCTACTATGCCCAAAATTATTTTCCGGGCTAGATGCAGCTAAAAATTATTATTAATTTCAAAGCTGGTGGAGCTTGGTATAGATGGCCTAATACAATGAGTACCACACACTGCTACTATGCCCAAAATTATTTTCTGGGCCAGATGCAGCTAAAAAATATTATTAATTTCAAAGCTGGTGCAGCTTAGTATAGATGGCTTAATAGAATGAGTACCACACACTGCTACAGCCCCAAAATTATTTTCCGGGCTAGATGCAGCTAAAAATTATTATTAATTTCAAAGCTGGTGGAGCTTGGTATAGATGGCCTAATACAATGAGTACCACACACTGCTACTTTGCCCAAAATTATTTTCCGGGCTAGATGCAGCTAAAAATTATTATTAATTTCATAGCTGGTGAAGCTTGGTATAGATGGCCTAATACAATGAGTACCACGCACTGCTACTATGCCCAAAATTATTTTACGGGCTAGATGCAGCTAAAAATTAATATTAATTTCAAAGCTGGTGGAGCTTAGTATCGATGGCCTAATAGAATGAGTACCACACACTGCTACAGGCCCAAAATTATTTTCCGGGCTAGATGCAGCTAAAAATTATTATTAATTTCAAAGCTGGTGGAGCTTAGTATAGATGGCCTGATAGATTGAGTTCCACACTCTGCTACAGGCCCAAAATTATTTTCCGGGCTAGATGCAGCTAAAAATTATTATTAATTTCAAAGCTGGTGGAGCTTAGTATAGATGGCCTAATAGAATGAGTACCACACACTGCTACTATGCCCAAAATTATTTTCAGGGCTAGATGTAGCCAAAAATTATTATTAATTTCAATGCTGGTGGAGCTTGGTATAGATGACCTAATACAATGATTACCACACACTGCTACTATGCCCAAAATTTTTTTCTTGGCTAGATGCAGCTAAAAATTATTATTAATTTCAAAGCTGATTGAGCTTGGTATAGATGGCCTAATACAATGAGTACCACACACTGCTATTATGCCCAAAATTATTTTCCGGGCTAGATACAGCTTAAAAATATTATTAATTTCAAAGCTGGTGCAGCTTAGTATAGATGGCTTAATAGAATGAGTACCACACACTGCTACAGCCCCAAAATTATTTTCTGGGCTAGATGCAGCTAAAAATTATTATTAATTTCAAAGCTGGTGGAGCTTGGTATAGATGGCCTAATACAATGAGTACCACACACTGCTACTTTGCCCAAAATTATTTTCCGGGCTAGATGCAGCTAAAAATTATTATTAATTTCATAGCTGGTGAAGCTTGGTATAGATGGCCTAATACAATGAGTACCACGCACTGCTACTATGCCCAAAATTATTTTACGGGCTAGATGCAGCTAAAAATTAATATTAATTTCAAAGCTGGTGGAGCTTAGTATCGATGGCCTAATAGAATGAGTACCACACACTGCTACAGGCCCAAAATTATTTTCCGGGCTAGATGAAGCTAAAAATTATTATTAATTTCAAAGCTGGTGGAGCTTAGTATAGATGGCCTGATAGATTGAGTTCCACACTCTGCTACAGGCCCAAAATTATTTTCCGGGCTAGATGCAGCTAAAAATTATTATTAATTTCAAAGCTGGTGGAGCTTAGTATAGATGGCCTATTAAATTGAGTACCACACACTGCTACAGGCCCAAAATTATTTTTCGGGCTAGATGGAGCTAAAAATCATTATTAATTTCAAAGCTGGTGGAGCTTGGTATAGATGGCCTAATACAATGAGTACCACACACTGCTACTATGCCCAAAATTATTTTCCGGGCTAGATGCAGCTAAAAATTATTATTAATTTCAAAGCTGGTGGAGCTTGGTATAGATGGCCTAATACAATGAGTACCACACACTGCTACTATGCAGAAAAATTATTTTCCGGGTTAGATGCAGCTAAACATTATTATTAATTTCAAAGCTGGTGGAGCTTAGTATAGATGGCCTAATAGAATGAGTACCACACACTGCTACAGGCCCAAAATTATTTTCTGGGCTAGATGCAGCTAAAAATTATTATTAATTTCAAAGCTGGTGGAGCTTGGTATATATCGCCTAATGCAATGAGTACCACACACTGCTACTATGCCGAAAATTATTTTCCTGGCTAGATGCAGCTAAAAATTATTTTTAATTTCAAAGCTGGTGGAGCTTGGTATAGATGGCCTAATACAATGAGTACCACACACTGCTACTATGCCCAAAATTTTTTTCCAGGCTAGATGCAGCTAAAAATTATTATTAATTTCAAAGCTGGTGTAGCTTGGTATCGATGGCCTAATACAATGAGTACCTCACACTGCTACTATGCCCAAAATTATTTTCCGGGCTAGATGCAGCTAAAAATTATTATTAATTTCAAAGCTGGTGGAGCTTAGTATAGATGGCCTAATAGAATGAGTACCACACACTGCTACTATGCCCAAAATTATTTTCAGGGCTAGATGTAGCCAAAAATTATTATTAATTTCAATGCTGGTGGAGCTTGGTATAGATGACCTAATACAATGATTACCACACACTGCTACTATGCCCAAAATTTTTTTCTTGGCTAGATGCAGCTAAAAATTATTATTAATTTCAAAGCTGATTGAGCTTGGTATAGATGGCCTAATACAATGAGTACCACACACTGCTACTATGCCCAAAATTATTTTCCGGGCTAGATACAGCTTAAAAATATTATTAATTTCAAAGCTGGTGCAGCTTAGTATAGATGGCTTAATAGAATGAGTACCACACACTGCTACAGCCCCAAAATTATTTTCCGGGCTAGATGCAGCTAAAAATTATTATTAATTTCAAAGCTGGTGGAGCTTGGTATAGATGGCCTAATACAATGAGTACCACACACTGCTACTTTGCCCAAAATTATTTTCCGGGCTAGATGCAGCTAAAAATTATTATTAATTTCATAGCTGGTGAAGCTTGGTATAGATGGCCTAATACAATGAGTACCACGCACTGCTACTATGCCCAAAATTATTTTACGGGCTAGATGCAGCTAAAAATTAATATTAATTTCAAAGCTGGTGGAGCTTAGTATCGATGGCCTAATAGAATGAGTACCACACACTGCTACAGGCCCAAAATTATTTTCCGGGCTAGATGCAGCTAAAAATTATTATTAATTTCAAAGCTGGTGGAGCTTAGTATAGATGGCCTGATAGATTGAGTTCCACACTCTGCTACAGGCCCAAAATTATTTTCCGGGCTAGATGCAGCTAAAAATTATTATTAATTTCAAAGCTGGTGGAGCTTAGTATAGATGGCCTATTAAATTGAGTACCACACACTGCTACAGGCCCAAAATTATTTTTCGGGCTAGATGGAGCTAAAAATCATTATTAATTTCAAAGCTGGTGGAGCTTGGTATAGATGGCCTAATACAATGAGTACCACACACTGCTACTATGCCCAAAATTATTTTCCGGGCTAGATGCAGCTAAAAATTATTATTAATTTCAAAGCTGGTGGAGCTTGGTATAGATGGCCTAATACAATGAGTACCACACACTGCTACTATGCCCAAAATTATTTTCTGGGCCAGATGCAGCTAAAAAATATTATTAATTTCAAAGCTGGTGCAGCTTAGTATAGATGGCTTAATAGAATGAGTACCACACACTGCTACAGCCCCAAAATTATTTTCCGGGCTAGATGCAGCTAAAAATTATTATTAATTTCAAAGCTGGTGGAGCTTGGTATAGATGGCCTAATACAATGAGTACCACACACTGCTACTTTGCCCAAAATTATTTTCCGGGCTAGATGCAGCTAAAAATTATTATTAATTTCATAGCTGGTGAAGCTTGGTATAGATGGCCTAATACAATGAGTACCACGCACTGCTACTATGCCCAAAATTATTTTACGGGCTAGATGCAGCTAAAAATTAATATTAATTTCAAAGCTGGTGGAGCTTAGTATCGATGGCCTAATAGAATGAGTACCACACACTGCTACAGGCCCAAAATTATTTTCCGGGCTAGATGCAGCTAAAAATTATTATTAATTTCAAAGCTGGTGGAGCTTAGTATAGATGGCCTGATAGATTGAGTTCCACACTCTGCTACAGGCCCAAAATTATTTTCCGGGCTAGATGCAGCTAAAAATTATTATTAATTTCAAAGCTGGTGGAGCTTAGTATAGATGGCCTATTAAATTGAGTACCACACACTGCTACAGGCCCAAAATTATTTTTCGGGCTAGATGGAGCTAAAAATCATTATTAATTTCAAAGCTGGTGGAGCTTGGTATAGATGGCCTAATACAATGAGTACCACACACTGCTACTATGCCCAAAATTATTTTCCGGGCTAGATGCAGCTAAAAATTATTATTAATTTCAAAGCTGGTGGAGCTTGGTATAGATGGCCTAATACAATGAGTACCACACACTGCTACTATGCCCAAAATTATTTTCTGGGCCAGATGCAGCTAAAAATTATTATTAATTTCAAAGCTGGCGGAGCTTAGTATAGATGGCCTAATAGAATGAGTACCACACACTGCTACTGGCCAAAAATTATTTTCCGGGCTAGATGCAGCTAAAAATTATTATTAATTTCAAAGCTGGTGGAGCTAAGTATAGATGGCCTATTAAATTGAGTACCACACACTGGTACAGGCCCAAAATTATTTTCCGGGCTAGATGCAGCTAAAAATTATTATTAATTCAAAGCTGGTTTAGCTTGGTATAGATGGCCTAATACACTGAGTAACACACACTGCTACTATTTCCAAAAGGTTTTATTGGCTAGGTGCAGTAAAAAATTTGTATTACATACACAGGTGGTGTAGTTTGCAACACAGATAGGCTACTCCACTGACTAACACACACTGCAAGAGGCCCAAAAGGATTTGCATAGCTAGATTTAGCCAAATGCTGTGAAAAACACTTGCACAGCACTAAAACAGACCTGCCTGGCAAAAAGTCCTAGGAAATGCTATTTCCTAGCTATCAAAAGGTCTGCAATTACAACTAGTCCCTTCTCCCAACCTATTTGTCTATTTAAGAGCAAAGTCGCTTGCAATTCACACAGTTAGAAAGTATAGCGCCCACAGCAGCAGCGGTGCCGTCTAACACTCAGCTGCAGCAGTGAGAAAATGGTGGCGACGTGGAAAATGGCTGGGTCTTATAGGGCAAGGACATGTGACATACACAGCCAATGACACATGTCCTTGCTTGTGTGGAAAAAACACTTTGCTGCGTGTGTGCACTGCTGATAGGCTGACAGACTGCACCTCCCCACTGTAAATGCGGGAAAGAAAAAAAAAATGGAGATCTTCATTATTTCTGCAGATATCCATCCCCTGCCCCTCCCCCCGCCCACTGTACACTCAAACTGTGTATTAACATTGAATAACAGCATTACTGTGAAAAAATCCAGTTACGATTTTGGTTCACGAACAGTTATCGAACATAACCTCGAACAACCGGATTTTTTTCAAATAGTTCGTGTTCGTCGAACGGCTCGAACTCCGCCCAAAACAGCTCGAATTTGAGATTGGCGAACAGTTCGAGTCGAACACCGCTCATCTCTTGTGTCTACCCCTAATTTGATGTGTTTTCGCAGCTTTTGAACCCATTTGAAGGTGTTGTATATGCATTTTTTTTGCCCCCATTGAATCCCACGGCGTTTGGTAATGTTCGAGGAATATTTCATGAATTAATCGACGAATGTTGCAGATTCGGCGATTATAATCCGATCTGAATATGGAAACATTTGCTGATCCCTAATGTTCAACAACAAACCGTCTGTTCCAGAGATCTTTCAACAGGGTAAAAATCAAAGCTCACCACTAGTGATGAGAAAGCACTAAAATGCTCGGATACTCATTGCTCGAGTGGAGAAAATTGGAATGCTTGAGTGCTCAAACTGAGCAATTAGCGCAATGTAAGTCTATGGGAAACTCGAGCATTTTTCCGGAGGACCCCCAGCGGTCTGCAGAGGGCCTAAAAATTTCCCAAATCGATGGGAACAGTGCTCAAATTACATGAGAACAGCACGGTGAAGACCCCTGAAAGCATTTCTGACTCCCAGGTCACTGCTGTCAACAACGTTGTCAGAGGTATTACGCCACTTTTACGGACTCACAATAAAACATACAAAAACAAAAATGCTCCTCCACTAATGTTGATCGAGCACTAAAATGCTCTGTTGCTCAAAGCTTGGGCCGAGCACATCGTGATACTCGAGTGCTCGACTCGAGCAGTGATCCCAATGTAAGTCTATGGGAAACTCGAGCATTTTTCTTGTGTCTCCCCACCCGGCGGTCTGCAGAAGGTCAAAAAATGCCCAAATCAATGGGAACAGTGCTCAATGAAACATGTCAGGCAGGCAGGCAGAATATATAGGCAGACAGGCAGGCAGGGTATATAGTAGTGTGCATGAAAAACATAGCAGGGCACTCAGAACACACTAGTGCCCTCCGATTTTCATGCACCCGTCTCTTTAAAAAGCCGGCAAATCATCAGCGGCATACAGTTATAACATCGGTACCCGACAATTTAGAACAGAAAGAATAGTGCATCACACATAGATTAGATTGATAGATACATGTCAGTCACATATATAATAAGTACAGTCACAGTGTTTTTTACTGTACTTGTCATTTAGTTTTAAAAAGAAGGATTTATTAAAAAAAAATTGGCTTGGGGTTCCCCGTAATTTTAGTCACTAGCGGTTGTTAAGCAGATGGCTGGGGCAGATGTTTGAAGCCTGGGAAGGGGGTAATACCCACGGAGCTTGGGGTCCCCCTATTTCTATAGCTAGTAAAGGCTAGGCAGACAGCTGGGGGCTGATATTAATAGCCCAGGAAGGGTGCCATGAATATTGGCCCCCTCCCAGACTAGAAATATCAGTCCTCAGCCACCCCAGAAATGGCACATCCATAGGATGTGTGAATTCTGGCACTTAGCCTGGCTCTTCCCACTGCCCTGTAGGGGTGGCAGTGGTGTTATAGGGCTGGGGTTTATGAAAAGACCAAACCAGTGAAAAGGCAGATCATTCAATAAAGCTCGAGCTAGACCGCTATGGACATAGAGTACAGTCCAAAAGTTTGGACACACCTCCTCATTTAAAGATTTTTCTGTATTTTCATGACTATCAAAATTGTACATTCACACTGAAAGCATCAAAACTATAAATTAACACATTTGGAATTATATACTTAACAAAAAAGTGTGAAACAACTGAAAATATGTCTTATATTCTAGGTTCTTCAAAGTAGCCACCTTATGCTTTGATGACTGCTTTGCACACTCTTGGCATTCTCTTGATGAGCTTCAAGACGTAGTCACTAGAAATGGTTTTCACTTCACAGGTGTGCCCTGCCAGGTTTAATAAGTGGGATTTCTTGCCTTATAAATGGGGTTGGGACCATCAGTTGTCTTGTGCAGAAGTCTGGAGGATGCACAGCTGATATTCCTACTGAATAGACTGTTAGAATTTGTATTATGGCAAGAAAAAAGCTGCTAAGTAAAGAAAAACGAGTGGCCATCATTACTTTAAGAAATGAAGGACAGTCAGTCCGAAAAATTGGGCTAACTTTGAAAGTGTCCCCAAGTGCAGTTGTAAAAACCTTCAAGCGCTACAAAGAAACTGGCTCACATGAGGGCTGCTCCAGGAAAGGAAGACCAAGAATCACCTCTGCTTCTGAGGATAAGTTTATCCGAGTCACCAGCCTCAGAAATCGCAGGTTAACAGCAACTCAGATTAGAGACCAGGTCAATGCCACACAGAGTTCTAGCAGCAGACACATCTCTACAACAACTGTTAAGAGGAGACTTTGTGCAGCAGGCCTTCGTGGTAAAATAGCTGCTAGGAAACCACTGATAAGGACAGGCAACAAGCAGAAGAGATTTGTTTGGGCTAAAGAACATAAGGAATGGACATTAGACCAGTGGAAATCTGTGTTTTGGTCTGATGAGTCCAAATTTGAGATCTTTGGTTCCAACCACGTGTCTTTGTGCGACTCAGAATAGGTGAGCGGATGGACTCTACATTCCTGGTTCCCACCGTGAAGCATGGAGGAGGAGGTGTGATGGTGTGGGGGGGGCTTTGCTGGTGACACTGTTGGGGATTTATTCAAAATTGAAGGTATACTGAATCAGCATGGCTTCCACAGCATCTTGCAGCGGCATGCTATTCCATCCGGTTTGCGTTTAGTTGGACCATCATTTATTTTTCAACAGGCTTATGACCCCAAACACACCTCCTGGCTGGGTAAGGATTATTTGACCAAGAAGGAGTGTGATGGGGTGCTATGCCAGATGACCTGGCCTCCACAGTCACCAGACCTGAACCCAATAGAGATGGTTTGGGGTGAGTTGGACCGCAGTGTGAAGGCAAAAGGGCCAATAAGTGCTAAATATCTCTGGGAACTCCATCAAGATTGTCGGAAAACCATTTCTGGTGACTCCCTCTTGAAGTTCATCAAGAGAATTCCAAGAGTGTGCAAAGCAGTCATCAAAGCAAAAGGTGGCTACTTTGAAGAACCTAGAATATTAGACTTATTTTCACTTGTTTCACATGTTTTTGTTAACTATATAATTCCACATGTGATAATTCATAGTTTTGATGCCTTCAGTGTGAATGTACAATTTTCATAGTCATGAAAATACAGAAAAATCTTTAAATGAGAAGGTGTGTCCAAACTTTTGGTCTGTTCTGTACATGCAGAGAAGATGGTCTCATTAATCTCTGAGTGTCCCTGTGTGTAATTGTTCAACTTATTTGCTTCTGCCTAATCGCAGAGTTTGGCACCCTCTTGGACACAAAATGGTGCCCCCACTTAACGTGGGCTGCCCCTGACCTCCTATTTAACCATATCTATTGATAGTGCAAAGCTAGAATTAGTAGAATATCAAATAGATATTAAATGATCAAGCTGTACTCAAAATATTATAAATTATTTATCTACAGAGGGGGGTAACCCTAAAATGCAAGGGTACCCCACGTAATTGTACTTAATTTACTTTTCTTAGTTTTGTTCATCCTAGCTCTTCACATTTCCCCCTCATAATGGAAGGTTCCTCAGGAGCTGTCTGTGGGGTCTGTGGGGAGCCAGTGGGCACTTCAGTCAGTTTGCTATAAATGGGTCCCATCAGAAATACACATTACAATTAAACAATCATCTGAGTGACCAGCAGATGATTCCTCAATGGCTGACATGTGTTCCAGCCATACTACACATTTCCTGATCTACCCAGAGAGCGGTAGTGCTCTGACTCTTCAGTGTGATGTCGCAGCATCTGGTGTTTGCTCTAGTCATCTATACGGCGCATGTCTTTCTTGAAAAAAGTTTTTCCATTTTTGCCATTTATGCTATTGGATATATATTTTTATAATTTATTAGTTTTGGCAAATATACAGACATCTATACTAAATATGTTTTTATGGTGTGTCCATGGTGATTTTAAAGACCTACCCTTCAAAGCTGTCACAAGGGAGATTCCGAAAGCAACAGTTATTCTTGAATTTAGGGCAGGTTTGGTTCCAAGAAAAGAGTGCAGGAGATCATTTGCAAAGTTGTTTGCATTGGAGTTGTTAATGCGCTAGGTTATGATTCAGTAATAAAAAGAAACGAGATACATTACCGTTCAAAAGTTTGGGGTCATTTAGAAATTTCATTATTTTTGAAAGAAAAGCACATTTTTTTTCAATGAAGCTAACATTAAATGAATCATAAATACATTCTATACATTGTTGATGTGGTAAATGACTATTCTAGCTGCAAACGTCTTGTTTTTATTGCAATATCTACAGAGGTGTATAGAGGCCCATTTCCAACAACCACTACTCCAGTGTTTTAATGGTACATTGTGCTTGCTAACTGTGTAAAAATGCTAATGGATGTTTAGAAAACCCTAGAAAACCCTTGCACAAGTATGTTAGCCCAGCTGAAAACGGTTTGGCTGATTTGAGAAGCTATTAAATTGACCTTCCTTTGAGCTAGTTGAGAATCTGGAGCATTACATTTGTTTGTTTTATGAAACTCTCAAAATGGCCAGAAAAAGAGAATTTTTATTTGAAACTCGACAGCCTATAATAGTTGTTAGAAATGAAGGCTATTCCATGCGAGAGATTGCCAAGAAACTGAAGATTTCCTACAACGGTGTGCACTACACAAACAGGCTCTAACCAGAGTAGAAAGAGAAGTGGGATGCCCCGCTGCACAGCTGAGCAACAAGACAAGAACATTAGAGTTTCTAGTTTGAGAAATCAACGCCTCACAGCTCCTCAACTAGCAGCTTCATTAAATAGTACACGCAAAACGCCAGTGTCAACATCTACAGTGAAGAGGTGACTCCGGGATGCTGGCCTTCACGGAAAAGTGGCAAAGAAAAAGCCATATCTGAGACTACCTAATAAAAGGAAAAGATTAATATGGGCAAAAGAACACAGACATTGGACAGAAGGAAGATTGGAAAAAAGTTTTATGGACAGACGAATCAAAGTTTGAGGTTTTTGGATCACACAGAAGAACATTTGTGAGACGCAGAACAACTGAAAAGATGCTGGAAGAGTGCCTGACGCCATCTGTCAAGCATGGTGGAGGTAATGTGATGGTCTGGGGTTGCTTTGGTGTTGGTAAAGTGGGAGATTTGTACAAGGTAAATGGTATTTTGAATAAGGAAGACTATCACTCCATTTTGCAACACCATGCAATACCATGTGGACAGGGCTTGATTGGAGCCAATTTCATCCTACAACAGGACGATGACCCAAAGCACACCTCCAAATTATGCTATTTAGGGAAGAAGCAGGCAGCTGGTATTCTATCTGTAATGGAGTGGCCAGCGCAGTCACCAGATCTCAACCCGATTGTGCTGTTGTGGGAGCAGCTTGACTGAATGGTAAGCAAAAAGTGCCCATCAAGCCAATCCAACTTGTGGGAGGAGCTTCAGGAAGCATGGGATAAAATTTCTCAAGATTACCTCAGCAAATTAACAGCTAGAATGCCAAAGGTCTGCAATGCTGGAATTGCTGCAAAGGAGCATTCTGTGACGAAAGCAAACTTTGAAGGAGAAAATTATTCTTTCAAATAAAAATCATTATTTCTAACCTCGTCAATGTCTGGACTATATTTTTGATTCATTTTGCAACTCATTTGATAAATAAAAGTATGAGTTTTCATGGAAAACAAAAAATTGTCTGGGTGACCCCAAACTTTTGAACGATAGTGTATATGGCGCTTCCAACATGGAAACTCACATAGGAATAGCAATGCCATTTGTCTTTAAAAGGATATTTTATTTTTTAAAACAATGAAAACACAACACGTTTAGACTGTGAAAGGCCTTCTTCAGGTGTCTACATGTAAAATGAGGAACTCAACTATTTTCCTCAACTGAATAAAGGTGGAATTACTAATTTCCAAAAAAAAACACGCTTCTTCCAATATAATTGTTCCCAATAATAAAACATCCTAAATACATGATTAGTAAATATATAATTAGTAAAACATAATTAGTAGAAAAGATATTCAGAAAATATAGGAATGAAAATAAAATTAAATAAAATATTTACACCTGTACGTGAAATCCAAAAACAATGTTGACTACCTATGAGAACTTAGTCTAATGTAACCCATACCAATCTCGAATGGCAATGTCAAAAATAAGTGTCGAAGGCTCCAGTACCGGAACTTTGATGCATTAGCTACAGAAGCTCCGGTGGCTCCAAATGTTGTGGAAAGCGTCATTCGTTTTAACATCTCCACTCAGCAAGAAAAAAGGTAAATGAGAATCTACAAAGAGTGAACCACGATAATGAGGTAAAACGGACACCTGCTCCATCACATCGTTTGCTCCATCCAGGTACAGACTTGGTCGTGTTTATATCCAATAGGAGTCTTCAGAGTTTTATATTTTCATTCTATTTAATATTTGACAGTTTATCTATTAAAGAGTTGTAATGCTAACCGCATCAAAATTCTTGCCATGTTTGATAGCCAGGTGACGTGAATGACATTGATTCAGAAAGCCATTTTTGGTATAATGTCTATGTCCATTCATACGTGAACTTAAGGTTTGTATTGTGCGGCCCATGTATTGTAAACTGCAATTATAATTGACTGCGTAAATAACATAAAGATACATGAATGGTATTAAATATTTCTCCAGTTCTATTTGATTTGATCAATTTCACTCCAAGAACAATATTTCTGTAATTACAGTTTTTTTATCCCACATTTACTAACTTCTCCATTCATACCTAACAATGTATTAATTTTTGTTGTATGTTTCTTTAATTCGCCCTTACTTAGTTTGCTTGGCGCTATTATATTTTTAATAGTGGTCTCCCATGAAACTTGATATGTTTCATGGGAGACCACGCTGAAGTCAGCCCCTTTAAAACGAGGTAATTTTTCCTAAGGTTCCAATGTTTTTTTGATGCTATAGATTGATTACCCTTATTATAAGTAATAAGTACAATGGTTTTCATCATTAATTTCTTAAGATGGTCATTTTGTGTTAATTCTAGATTTTTTTTCTAGCTGTTTGTGTGATTCTTTAAGATACCTTTTTTAATATTTCAGACTGAATCACAAAATCTACCACTGTGTTCTTATTGTTTTTACAAACTACAAAAGCCTTTTGGAGACAAATCGCATTGCCACTCCTATTTGACTTTCCACGGTTGAAGCGCCATATACCTGGTTTATTTTTTGTTGCGGTTTTCCACTTGAAATCCATTGGAGGAACTTCCTACAGCCAAACAGGTTGGCTGCACCCCATTATATACGGAAATAATCATTCCTAGTGTTGTGCCTCAACACAACCAAATAAGATGAACATTCCCAATTATTCTCACCTGTTTTACAAATCTCCACCTACTATGTTTAGATAGTGCTACACTTTTTTTCTCCTTTCCCAAGGGAAATCCATTTTCGACACTGGGTTGTGTATTGATATGGTGCATCTGCATCAGAGATGAGGAGTTGTGGTGCAAGCGAAGGTTGTGGGGACCTGGGCAATTGGGAACAATTCGAGTTGAAAAATCTCTAGTTGGTAATTTACCAGGCTGCTTGCCTAAGAATGGCTTTCCTAATGTCTTGGTTTCTCAGACTGTATATAATAGGATTGATAAAAGGAGTAAACACAGTATATAGCAGTGATAGGATCTTACTCATGGTGAGTGTTCGACCTTTTGTTGGGAAAATGTAAACACCAAAAATGGTCCAGTAGAATATGGAGACCACAGTGAGGTGGGAGCTACAGGTGGAGAAGGCTTTCTGTCTGCTAATACTAGATTTAATTTTTAATACTGCAGACACAATATAAGTATAAGACAATACAATGATTATGGCTGGAATTATCACAAATGGAATGACCAAAACATAAATCTCCAATTGAACAATGAAGGTGTCAGAACAGGAAAGTTCTAGTAAGGGAAGAGGATCACAGAATAAATGGTCAATGATGTTTGGACTACAAAAGTTTAGTTTTGCCATTTTTATAATGTAAATCAAAACAATAGAAAATCCAAGCATCCAACAGAAAACTGCTAATATGACACAATGTGCTATCGTCATGATGGTGGAGTAACGGAGAGGAATACAGATGGCCACATATCGGTCATAAGACATCACAGCGAGGAGAAAACATTCAAACACTTCTGGGGCACAAAAAAAGTACAACTGAGTGAAGCAATCAATAAAAGCAATGGTTCCCCCATTATTGAGCAAAATTTTGAGCAAATTGGGGACAATATTCATAATCACCAAAATGTCGCTGATGGACAGTTGTGAGATGAACATGTACATTGGAGTGTGGAGGCTTTTGCTCATGGATACCAGGCTGATAATCAGGAGATTTCCACATATTGTCCCACAGAAAACAACCAGCAGAAAACAGAACAGTGAAATTGCTAAACTTTGTCTGATTTGAAAGCCTAAAAGGAAAAATTCAGTGACCACAGTCCCATTGGTCTCCTAAATATGAAGGAAATTTTAGTTATTCTTTAGTAAACTGAAAACAGCAACATATAATAGCGTGATGGTTACAAGATTCCTTCTCTAGATCTAGAATTCCTAGTGACACAATCCCTCCTAATCGCTGAAACAAAGGGACAGAAGAACTCAGATGAGCGCGGCCTCTTCAGACACCGGAGACGAGCTCCATAGACTGTCTATCCAGACCATCGTTAGACTTGGAATAGAGCAGAGATCAGCAAAGCACCACAGTACCTTAATTTTATAAATTAGGGGAGAGAATTTAGTAGCAACCAGAATCCCATTGATCAATGCCGTCTCTATGACATGTCAGTAGGGTTTTACAATTAAATGAAGCACATTATGAAGCGGTGTTCACCTTGGAGCTTTTTATATATGATTTAGAAGTATTTAAGAGTATTCTATAATACAGTAATAAAGATGAACAATTTCATTCAAACTCGTTGAATTTGTTAAAGTTTTATAAATTTCCCAATCCGAATTTTCATCAGTTTGATTTGTGTAAATCCAGTAAAATTGTGATAAGTCAGCTACTTCTATGGTGGTTAAATATGTTCCGGGAAAAGTATAACAAAACTAACAAATCATAGTCACCTAGCCCTTCACCCATCCCTGCTGTAGAAGCTTCCTGACGTTCCTCTACTAACATCCTCAAGCACCGACTCTGGTCAGGTGCATTTTCCCTCTTCACCGGCTCTTTTGGCACCAGTTAGCTCTTCACGATGGTTCTGATGTTATGACCTAATAACATCATGACATGCACCAACCCATATTACTGCAGTGGCCAGAAATGCTGGAGTAGAGCGAAGAGGAGACGAGCAATGGAGCAGGGACACAGAACTCAGAACTAGGAAGGAGCTGTGGTGGCAAGGACAGGTGACGGGCAAGGTGAGAATGAGGTTTATTTTGGTTTTAACTTCTTCCCACCTATTTATTAATTATACTTTTGGGTTGGGAGACTTCAAAGCTTCTTAAAACAAATTGGGGTTCTCTTGAATAACATTGAATACATTTTATGCAAATTGAATTTTCCAATTGAATTTCTGAGAATTTGTCAAATTTTAATTTTGACAGATTTACTCAGAAATATAAAATAGTCAAAAGCAATAACATTCAATCCAACCTCAATAGTCAGTAATCAGACTATTCCCATTGGAAGACCTACATATATGACACATAAACTAAATGATATATAAAATATAACATTTATTGTTGATATATTAAAAGATACATAATTGAAGTAAAATGGGGAAAGGAAACACAAAGAGGAGGTCACAGAGGTAAGTAGCAGCGATTGTTAGGTATACATGCAGAAAATTAATTCATAAAATCCATCCTCCACAGAAAAAGGTGCATGAGTATATTGCAGATAATAAAGTGAGACAGTGGTAAAGTGCAAAGTGCTAGTACAATTCTCACAATACTGAGTATATAATAAAGCAACAGGATCCAGGTCACACGGGTCAGTACCAGCTCTGTTACTCAGTAAATGCTTTATTTTGTACACCATGCTCACGCAGCTCTGTTGCTTTATTATATACTCAGTATTGTGAGAATTGTACTAGCACTTTGCACTTTACCACTGTCTCACTTTATTATCTGCAATATACTCATGCACCTTTTTCTGTGGAGGATGGATTTTATGAATTAATTTTCTGCATGTATACCTAACAATCGCTGCTACTTACCTCTGTGACCTCCTCTTTGTGTTTCCTTTCCCCATTTTACTTCAATTATGTATCTTTTAATATATCAACAATAAATGTTATATTTTATATATCATTTAGTTTATGTGTCATATATGTAGGTCTTCTGGTTTAACAGACACATAAACATTTAGGTATTTGTCTTATATGGATTACCTAATTTTATTCCCATTGGAAGTCAAATTTCAAATTAGACAATAGTAAAAATGTTACTGTTTTATTTATTAATATAATAAGTTTGAGCGGTATCATAAGCAGACTCCATTAAGTATTATAACAGAGGTATTTACTGGCATTACTTTCATGAGCAGTTTCTGTATTATTCATGATATTAATTGTCAAATTCATATAGATTTTTTATGAATCTCAATTGTTTTGTGAAGAATTTCCCCAGGGTCAATAGACAAAATCACAGTCTCTTCTCAGTACATATTCGCCAAACACATGAATATGAGCCTTATTGGATGTAAGTCAGGATATTTATATATGAAATAGAAGGCCTGGTACCAGGCAACACAAATCATGGGAGACTTTTCATTGTCCCACAAGTAAATTTAATTTCAGGCAATTAAAGGAAAAAATACATATTTCAATAATAGCTTATTTTTATATATTCACTTCTAAGACTGGGTTTGAAATGTAGCCATGTTTAATGTAGTTCAATGATTATTACTAACATTATAAATTGATATTTTACATAGACGGAAAAAAATAAGCATCTTTGCAATGCACTTGTTATTTATATTTGCCGCAATTTCCAGATATTGCCCTTTTTGTCTTTGATTATTTATACCTTGTAGCCAATGGGACCAGCGACTGCAGCTGTCTATGTGCTGCCGCTAAAGATTCAAAATTAGCGTTGAGCCAGCACTAAAATGCTCGCGTGCTCGAAGCTCAGGCCGAGAAACGAGCCCAATGTTAGTCTATAGGAGACACGAGCATTTTTGTGGCGGCATCCCCGGCAATCGATAGAAAGCCTAAAAAGTGCCCAAAATGATAGTGACAGTGCTCAAATGACATGGGGACAGCATGGCAATCGCCCCAGGAAGCATTTCTGACCCCCAGGTCACTGCTGTCAACAACATGGTCTAAGGTATAAGCCACTATTACAGGCTCATAATAAAACTTTCAAAAACGAAACTGAAACGGTTTTCCTGTGAAATGTGTTAAAGAATTTCTTTTCCAGGGTAAAGACTTGTGTGTAAGGTAAAATAAATAACCAAAAACAAAAATACTCTACCACACCTTGGGCTACGTTCACAAGAAGCATTTTTTATGCATTTTTGCACTTTTGTATTGCTTTCAACTGTGATAAGTGCATTCACCGGGAAATGTCATTTTAACATTTTACAACCTTATCTGGCCATGTGCTGTGTGACACATGCATACAGTGCTGAAAAGACATGGGCACAGCATGGGGAAGACCCCTGGAAGCATCTCTGACTCCCAGGTCACTGCCTAAAAGTGTTCCCATCAGGAGTGATCCTTGCCGCATCAGAAGATGCAGACTTGCAACTATCCCCATGCAAGTCGTTGTCCCAGGGCAGTGTTCAATTGTACCTCCCCCATTCCTTGCAATGCAAGCTCAAATATGCAGCCAACCACCCACCCACCTGCAGGCTACAATACCATACTGCTAGCTTGCACTTGAAATGGGGACTTTAAGTTTTGAGGAGGCCAAAGTTGGCCACTACCTCATGGCTGCTTTGGCAGCGAGGTATCCATGCTCAGACCCCAGCCGCCCGGTGGCCGGGTGTCCACGCTCGGTCCCCAGCCGCCAGGGGGCGGCCGGGTGTCCACACTCGGTCCCCAGCCACCCCGTGGCCGGGTGTCCACACACGGTCCCCAGCCACCAGTCGGCGGCCGGGTGTCCACACTCCATCCCCAGCTGCCCCACTGCCGGGTGTCTTCACATGGTCCCCAGCCACCTGGGGGCGGTCGGGTGTCCATAAACGGTCCACAGCCGCCCCGATTTCTCCGCAGAACAACCACACAGACTTTTCTTACCCGGGCCTACTTTAGGGCAGCATTGGACGAGCCCACCAGAGAAACACACTCCTCCAGTGGGCTCTGGTTTCTCCATCAGGGGAGTTGTTTGTGCAAGGGTGAGGAGCATGATGATGATAGAAGATAGCATCTGCTTTGTTTTGTTGGAATGCAAGCGTAAGTGTGCAACCTGCCACCCACCCACCCCCAGGCTGCAATACCATTCTGCTAGCTTCCTTGCACTTGAAATTGGGCCTTTAAGGCATGTGGAGGCAGACGCCGGCCACCATGTCATGGCTGCGTCAGCGGACCTTTTATCCATACTCAGTCCCCAGCCGCCCGGCGGCCGGGTGTCCACACTCAGTCCCCAGCTGCCCAGCGGCCGGGTGTCCACACACGGTCCCTAGCCACCTGGGGGCGGCCGGGTGTCCATAAACGGTCCCCAGCCGCCCCGATTTCTCCGTGGAACATCCCCACACATTTTTGTTACACTGGCCTGCTTTAGGGCAGCATTGGACGAGCCCACCAGAGAACCCGACTCCTCCGGTGGGCCCTGGCTTCTCCATCAGGGGAGTTGTTTGTGCCAAGGTGAGGATCAAGATGAGGATGATAGAAGTTAGCATCTGCTTTGTTTTCAAGGAATTCAAGCGCATGTATGTGTTAGCGGATAGGCCTGAGGTGGTCAGCATTTTGGCGCATATCCTACCTCCTCCGAGGATTGCTGAATGTTTTCCTGATACTTGCCAAGTTCTATGACTACCGTTAAAACAAAGCTTCAGGTGATGAATGATGGATGATGTAGTGGCAAAGGAGAAAGAGCAGGAGGAACAGGGAACATTCACATCAATATCAGGCCAGTCAACCACACATGTCTTGTAGGATATGTTTCTATACCAAAAAGAGCGGTTCAGCTACACACTTATAGGGCATACAGTGAATGCAATGCTTGCCAATAATTTTGAGGCACTCCAATGCCCTTTGGAAATGACATGGAGGTCAGAGGGCCTTAACTAAACCTTTTTTTCCATTTATAGCAACTGGGTCTCCTGTGCACTGTTGGCCTAAGCAGTGAATGGAAGGCTTTCCAAAAATTATGAGGAACTGCAATGTAGTGTTGAGCCACCCCCGTAGTGTTCGAGTTCGGTTCGGTTCGTCGAACACCCTTGTGATCGCCGAACTGTTCGTCGAACTGTTCGTCGAACACCTACGAACACCGTTAAAACCAATGGCCGGCAAACAAAAACACATAGAAACACATAGAAAACACGTTCAAAGGTGTCCAAAAGCTGACAAACTGCTCAGAACACATAACTAACACATGGAAAAGTGACAAGTACATATAGTCATGCGAAAAGAAAAGAGGTGGAGGAGTAAAAGGAGGGGGAGACACAGATATGGGCATTTCATGCCCTTCTAAAATCCAAAAAGTGAGAAGCTGACACGGCCAGTCCGTTCCTGCCCATGCGACCTCCGTGTCGCCGGGTTTGTGCCAGAGCTGCGGTGGACCCTGACGGCCAACCCCCCTCTCCCAATACTGGTGCCTGTCCGCTGGTGGGTCAAGCGAGCCCCCCTGTGGTGGAGGCAGCTCTAAGATTTTTAATTTAAATTGTCTCTCTAATTTGAATGAATACACTTTAAATCCTTTCACAGGGATCTATTGAAGGGCAAGTCTCATGCCAGCAGACGCATAATTCCAGCTCCAGTAGCGTCCACTAAAGCTGCTGCAGTTAAAAAGCTTTTATAAGGATCGAGCTCGGCTGTCCACCGCAAGGCGTCCAACCGAGAGTCCCAAGCCCCTATGCGTTGGGATGCCTCCTGATGCTCTTCACTGAGTATCCCGTGGTCCGGAAGCATTTCCTTTGAAAAATTAAGTGTCCAAACTACAGGTGGTGTAGCTTGCTTAACAGCAGGGATAATTTGCTGACTAGCAGACACTGCTACTAGGAACAAAGTATTTCCTGGGGTAAATGCAGTTAATAATTTGTAATTAGATACTCTCGTTGGATTCTGAGAAAGCATTCCATAGAGTCTCCTGGCACGCCATATATTATTCTCTTAAAAAGCTTGGGGTAGGGGTCTAGGGGACCCTTTTATAGCCAAAATCACGGCCCTGTATCGCAATACGTCACCTAGGCTGAAGATAAATGGAACTGTAACACCCCGAGGGGTCGGCTGCTACAGAGATATTGTACCTCACCCAGAGGTGTGATATCTCACTCTCAGGTAAGGATGGAGTGTGGATCAGGACCTGACACCTGCATGCATTACACCACATTGCCGTGGGGCAGGGCGACCAATATGCCCCTGAGATGGGCACGACAGTCTTTTTCCCTGGCTGGAGTGGGGGGAGGGAACACAGAGGAAGGGGAACCCTGTAGTGCAGGAGCAGGGAGGAAGCAGTTCCTGGGTGCATTGAGAAGGGAGTATAAAAGTGGGCACCATCTTAGTTCAGTGCAGAGAAGTCTGAGCAGAAGTGACAGGGAGCGGGGTCTCTGCATGAGCTCTGCTCCGGAGGCGGGCCTAGTAACAGAGACCCAGGCCTGGAAGAGGGAGAAGGAACGAGGAACGAAGGGATTCCAGGGGTGTGGACGGGCGAGTCGCCATCGCACGCCCGAATCCACCTGCGTGGAGGGGTCAGGCCAAAGGGGGAGACCGGTCCCCGAAATTAGTGGAGGAGGGAAACGACCCCCAGCTAGAAACCGGAGGCTGTGACATTTTATGTGGCGCAGCCCCTCGCTACACCATCTAGGAGGGCAGCACATAGGGTCAGGGAAACTGGCGCCAAGTTTGCCAAGAGGAGGCCCGAGGCAGCTGGACAGAAGGGTTGGTAAGAAAGGCCAGACAAAGGACACACAAAGGGGGTCCTGTGAAGCGCTCCAAAGTTATCTGGGAGTTGTCTGAGCCCCTCACCTGGTGAGCACAGTACAACGTGGGCAACCGTTACCTGCAAAAGTGGTCTGGATAATAAGAACTGTGAGTAAAGGCCCTGGACTGCATCACTGACTCCGTGTCATTACTGCTGCTGCCCTGCACCATCACCCCCATCCTCCGCATACACTGCCCTGAGGCTATACTCCTCCAGTGGGGAGTTATGCTACGCTCTGCTGCACCCACAACACCAGCCTCAGCGGTCTACCCTGCAGCGGAGTTCACTCTGACCGCAATCCACGGGTGGCGTAGTCGGACATTTAAATATCAAAACCACATAAATAGTTCCGCCACTGGTTTGACCGCCCTGAGCCACGGAACCGGGTCGCCGCCACGGAGACTAGAACCACCAGCATCCACCAAAAAGGGTCCGGCTTCGGATGTCCCAAGGCCCAGGGGGCGCGTCAGAACATTTTCATCACCTTTCATAATCACCAATGGGACAAGGCAGGGATGTCCTCTGTCCCCTCTCTTATACATCCTAGTGATGGAGCACCTGCTCTCATCAATTCGCCATAACCCCAATATTAGGTGGATTGAGGTGGGAGGCACCGAGTACAAGTGCTCTCTATTTGCTGATAATGTTCGAGTATATATCACTCAATCACATATATCCATCCCTGCTGTTATGGCTGAAATAGATCACTTTGTTACATGGTCAAATTTTAAAATCAATACAGCGAGGTCTGAGGCCCTCGATGTCTCCCTCCCAAAATCCATACAGGATTCCATCCAGTCCAACTTTCCCTTTGCCTGGCCCTCAGAGGGTATCAAATTCTTAGGAATTCCTATTCATAGAGACCTCTCCAGTCTATGTTATGTTAATTTTGGGCCCTTTATTGAGCAACTCCATACAGACCACGGTTGGCAAGTTAGAACTGTAAGATTCACTACGTGAACCACTGGTGCTTTGTGGAAAAGCACATGTACACTGTGTTCCAAATTATTATGCAAAAAGTGTTTAGGAGTGATAAGGGGAGAATTTGTTTGTTTGTCAGTTAAACTCATTGATGGTGATGTGTGTCAGGGCTCTTTATATCACTGTAAGCAATTGCAGACACCTGTGTTACTTAGTTTGGCAGTTGTGTCCAATGAACGGCAAGACTACTTAAGAAGGCTGTCCCAAATTATTAAGCAGCCTACATTTTCTGCCAAAATGGGAAAGAAAAAGGATGTGTCGGCTGTTGAGAAGCAACAAATTGTGGAGTGTTTAGGTCAAGGCATGACTACAATCAACATTTTGCGATGATCAGGATGAAGTGTCTTGGCAATCAAGAAGTATGTAGCTGATTCACAGTACACACATGTGCGTGCTGATAAGGGCAAATTGAGGACTCTTTCCTACAGGCAATTACGTCAGGTTAAAAGAGCAGCATCAAAAAAGCCTTGTCATACCAGCAGACAAGTTTTTGAAGCTGCTGGTGCCTCCAACGTCCCTTGAACAACAAGATGCAGGGTCCTTCAGAGGTTTGCAGCTGTGCGAACGCCATCCTGTCAACCTCCTCTATCCACTGCACTCAAGCAGAAACGGCTCCAGTGGGCCAAACAATACATGAAGACTGACTTCAAAACTGTTTTGTTCACGGATGAGTGCCATGCAACGCTCTATGTTCCAGATGGATGGAGTGAAGGATGGCTGGTTGATGGACACCCCACGCAAACACGGCTACAGCGCCAACAAGGAGGAGGTGGAGTAATGTTTTGGGCTGGAATCATGGGGAGAGAGATTGTCGGCCCCTTTAGGATCCCTGAAGGGGTAAAGATGAACTCCATAATGTATGTGGAGTTTCTAAAACAGCACTTCCTGCCATGGTTCAAGAAGAAGAACCATGTATTCCACAGCATCATCATTTTCATGCATGATAATGCACTGTCTCATGCTGCACATCTGCATCTCTAGCTGATATTTGCATAAAAGGGGACAAACTTATGGTGTGACCCCCATGCGCCCCTGACCTCTACCCCATTCGGAACCTCTGGAGCATCATCAAAAGGAGTGTCTATGATGGCGGGAGGCAGTTCACATCTAAGCAACAGCTCTGGGAGGGTATTCTGTCCTCATGCAAAACAATTGAAGCAGAAACCATCCAAAACCTGACAAATTCAATGGATGAGAGAGCTCAGAAGCTCCTTTCGAACAAGGGGACCTATGTGCAAATGTAACATAACCTAGAATAAATTTTTGAGTTGAAAACTGTTTGATTTCAGTTTCTAACAAACTGCTAATGCTTATAATTTCAAAAATGACCATTTTTTTGGTCTTTATTAAAATGAAAAGGTTGATCGAAGAGTGTGGGGGATCTAAGAGTGTGGCAACCCAGGAGTCAGGATTACTTCGAATTCTGACAATCTGAGGGTCATGTTGCAGATAGTGCAGCAAGAAGGCACTCACGGAGCCCCAAAATTATTTTCCAGGCTAGAAGCAGCTAAAAATTGTTATTAATTTTAAATCTGGTGAAGCTTATTATAGATGGCCTAATATAATCAGTACTGCACACAGCTACAAAGCCCAAATTATTTTCCAGCCAAGATACAGATAAACATGATTAGTAATTTGAAAGCTTAAAACAGTTGGTGAGGTGATTTTAACCAATCATCAAGCTTTTACTCTCCCCAGGATGACACAGGGGTAGAAAAGTCATTTCGGATCCATGATTTGTTCATCTTTATGAACGTGAGTCTGGCTACATTATCAGTGGAGAGCCGCGTGCGCTTATCTGTCAGCACACCACCAGCAGCGCTGAACACACGTTCAGACAGGACGCTGGCTGTGGGGCATGACAAGATCTCCAAGGCGTAAGTGGCGAGCTCCGGCCATTTATCCAGATTGGAAGCCCAAAAAGAGCAAGGGTCCAGTGACACAGTCATGGCTTCAATGTTTACTTGGAGATACTCCTGTACCATCATCTCTAGGCGTTGACTATGTGTCAGACTTCTTGTCTCCTGTGGCCTTGCAAAGGATGGGCTAAAAATTGATGAAATGATTCCGCAAAATTGATGTTACCAGCAGATACTGTGTTTCTGTTACGGTTTGAGTTCTGAACACACGACGGTCCCACGGTTGGCAAGATGGAACTGTGAGATTTACTACGTGCACCACTGGTGTTTTGTGGAAAAGCACATGTAAGATTCTGCAACAGTCTCTGCTGATACATCCCTTTCTATGGCAGGAATAATTTCTGCAAATTTACTTTTGTATTGGGGATCTAACAGTGTGGCAACCCAGTAGTCAGGATTATTTCTAAATCTCACAATTCGAGGGTCATGTTGCAGGTAGTGCAGCAAGAAGGCACTCATGTGTCTTGCGCATCCAGGAGCACCAAGTCCCTGATGTGTTGGTGGCGAGGTAACAATCATGCTTCCTTCCTCTGTCCTCTCCCCCAAACCTCGCACAACAGAAATGTGATCAAGGTCTCCCTCATCTGATGAGTCTTCCATCAGTTCGTCCTCCACTTCTTCCTGGGCTCCTGCACCTTCCTCACTAGTTTGGCTGCTACCATGCACCCTGGTAAAACCATCTCCCCACCCTCACATGCCTGCCGCCTTGGTGCTGCCGACCGTCTGGCCCTTCCGCATACAACTCCTCCTCTACTTCCTCCACCTCCTCTTGTGCCACCACCTGACTCCGAATTCTGTTTAACTTGTGCTCCAGCATGTAAATCACCGAACAGTCAAGCTGAAAATGGCATCGTCAGCACTAAACATCTTCGTCGCCAATTCAAAACTGTGCAGAAGGGTGCATAGGTCCCTGATCTGAGACCACTCCTCCAGCGTGATTTTCTCCACCTCTGGATCTCGTTGGCCCAGGCTATACTTCAGAACGTATTGCACCAGGGCTTGTCGGTGCTGCCACAGTCGCTGCAACATGTGCAGAGTTGAATTCCACCGGGTAGGCGCATCGCATTTTAGCCGGTGAAGTGGCAGGCCCAACGACTTCTGTACAGATGTAAGTCGCTGAGCTGCGGTATGCGAACGGCGGAAGTGAGCACACAGCGACCGTGCCCTCTGCAGAAGGCCATCTAGTCCGGGATAGTGGGCTAAAAATTGCTGGACAACCAGGTTCAACACGTTAGCCATACAAGGCACGTGTGTGATATTGCCCCGGCGAAGGGCCGCACCTAGGTTTGCAGCATTGTCGCACACGGCCTTCCCTGGTTTCAGGTCCAGTGGAGACAACCATTCATGAAATTGGTTCTCCAGAGCTGACCACAACTCCTCAGCTGTGTGACTCACATTCCCAGACATTTCAAAGTAAAAACCGCCTGATGACGTTGAGCCCTACTGCCAGCATTGTAAGGAGGTGTGCAGGATCTCTTCTGCGCAGTTAGAGAGCTTGTGGCATGACCAGACAGGCTTTGGGTGCAGGTGGAGGACCGAGAGGAGGTTGAGGAGGCAGAAGCAGTGGAGGAACTTTGAGATAAAGAGGATTGACGCACAACTCGTGGGGACGGCAAGACTTGGACAGCAGCCCCTTGTCCTGCTGTCACCATAGTTACCCAGTGCCCAGTCAGCGACATGTAACGCCCCTGTCCATGCCTACTCGTCCAAGTGTCTGTGGTGAAATACACCCTGTCACACACAGAGTTTCTCAAAGAAGCGGTGATGTTGAGTGCGACATGCTGGTGGAGCGCAGGCACACCTTTCTTTGAGAAGTAGTGCCGACTGGGCATCTGGTACTGGGGCACTGCGACGGACATAAGGTCTCAAAAATCCTCTGTGTCCACCAAGCGGAAATGCAGCAATTCTGTAGCCAAGAGCTTGCAGATGGTGAAATTCAACCTCATAGCTTTCTCATGGCTAGGAGGAAATGGTCATTTTCTTGTCCACATCTGAGGGACCGAGGGCTGGCTGTTGTGCTTAGACGGGGTTGATAAGGGTGTCCCCGGCAAACTGCTGGTCTGTGAGGAAGATGCAGGCGGACATTTTAGGTTGCCTTGATCCAAAGGTGGTGCTATCGATGTCGGACAGCGCTCAACACCAGCTGGTGTTTCCACCTCCAAAGAAAATGATGACCTGCCAATCACGCTGGCTGTTGCGGGTAAAGAGGTGGCAGGTCTGCGTCCCAAAACAGGTGTGACTGCTGTCCCCCCAGTCACAGAGGATGAAGAGGCCGCAGATGCACAAGATGGGGCAGATGGTGGTTGGCCCGGCCGGCTAGGCCGCATTGAAGCACAGTGAGCTTCCCACTGCAACTTATGCTTCATGTCCATGTGCCGGTTCTTGCATGAAGTACTCAAACTATGTATTTTTTGGCCTCTACTTAGCTTTTGTTGACAAATGTTTCAGATAACACGAGTTGGGTCATCTTTATCGATCTGAAAAAATGCCCAGGCTATGCAAGGCTTAGCACCCATGCGACCTGAAGAGCCACCATGACTTGTGGTCAGAGGCAGAGTTGTGTTTGAGGATGCAGTTGTTGACGTGCTTCCAGTACTATGTCTCTGTCCAGGAAGGCGCAATCTGACCTCGTCGTCACTAGCATACTCCTCCACCTCCTCTGCTGACCTCATCTCTTGGCTGACTGTGGGTTCACAGTAAGTGGGATCTCCAACCTCATCATCATCACCCTGTGTTATCACACCCGTCTTCCTCAGAGCCAACCTGTTCCTGCCCTGACAAAAAACTAAAGTTGTCGCTCCAATCAGGTATTTGAGTCTCATCATCGTCTTCCTCATTGTCTCCACCAACAGGAGTTACAGTTTGGGAATGAGGGTCTACATTATGTTCAGAACCTTCTGCGTCTGGTCCTGGATCCGACTGATAAAGATTCTGGGCATCAGTGCAGATCATTTCCTCGTCTGGATTCACAGAAGCACTGGAGCCGACCTCTGATTCCCATGCTATAGTATGAGTAAACAGCTCTGCAGACTCAACCATCTGTTCTACCTCATACTCAGACGGGCAGCTGGAGATTTGACAGCTGTGAGGAAGCAAGTGCGATTGGGGTGACACCTCTGAGGACTGCAGTATTTATGATGTTGAAGTTGATGTGGAGGAGAGCCCACTTAAAGGAGCACTTGATATCCGTTGAAGCACCTGCTGTTTTTGTGCCTCATCTGGAATTTGTAGCGATTGGCGTGGCCGTAAGAAAGGGATCTTATCACATTGTCCTCTAAAAGTAGTAGACATTTTAGTTTGGCTGGGAGATGGTCTTTCTTCTGCAGATATTACTGTTGCTTTAACACCTACCCCACGGACACAACCTTTTTTCCCCTTCCCAATACGCCTATTCCCCTTTCCACCAGCAGCAGGCTTTTTTCCACTCATTTTGGAGGTTAACTAATTCACAACTCTGGAGTTTGCACAAAAAATCAATAGATGGGAACCGAGCAGAGCTGAGTGGCCAAACTGTGGTATTAGGCCAAAACTATCGTCTGGGTTAGATGCAGAAAAAAAATATATTCAATTTGCAACCTGATGGAGGTCAGTATAGATGGACTAATAGACCAAGTCCCACACACTGCTAGAAGGGCAAATATTTTTTCAGAGCTAGATGCAGATAAAAATTATTTTTAATTTGCAACCTGATGGAGGTCAGTATAGATGGACTAATAGAACAAGTCCCACACACTGCTAGAAGGGCAAATATTTTTTCAGAGCGAGATGCAGAAAAAAATTATATTCATATGCAAACTGATGGAGGTCAGTATAGATGGACTAATAGAATGATGCTATGCCCAAAAGGTTTTACTTCACTAGGTGCAGTAAAATAAATGTTATTCTATTCACAGGTGGTGTAGCTTGCAACACAGATAGGCTACTCCACTGACTAACACACTCTGCAATAGGCCAAAAAGGATTAGCTTTGCTAGATTCAGCCAAATGCTGTGAAAAAAAACTTGCACAGCACTGACACAGACCTGCCTGGCAAAAACTGATAGGAACTGTTCTAACTTAGTCCTGAAAAGGACTGCAATTACAATTTGTCTTTACTCCCAACCTATCTATTTAAGAGCACAGACCTGCCTGATAAAAGTCATAGGAAATGCAGTAACCTAGTCCTTAAAAGGACTGCAATCACAACTATTCCCTACTCCCAAGCTATCTGTAGATTTGTGCGAAAACTGGCTTGAAATTAACAAGGTATAGCGCACACAGCAACAGCTGTGCCGTCTAACACGCAGCTGCAGCAGTGAGAAAATGGTGGCAACGGGGAAAATGGCTGGGTCTTATAGGGCAAGGACATGTGACATACACTGCCAATGACACATGCCCTTGCTTGTGTGAAAAAAAGCACTTCGCTCCATGTGTGCGCTGCTGATAGGCTGACAGATTGCACCTCCCCACTGTAAATGCGGGAAAGAGAAAAAAAAATGGAGATCTTCATTATTCCTGCAGAGATCCTTCCCCTGCCCCTCCCCCCGCCCCGCTGTACACTCAAACTGCATATTAACATTAATTTTCAGCATTACTGAGAAAAAATCCAGTTATGATTTTGGTGCACGAACAGTTATCGAACATAACCTCGAACAGCCGAATTTTTTTCAAATCGTTCGTGTTCGCCGAACGGCTCGAACACCGCCCAAAACAGCTCGAATTTGAGATTGGCGAACAGTTTGAGTCGAACAACGCTCATCTCTACTGCAATGCCCCTTGAAACAGACGTGGATTACAGCGTGCTAAAAACCTTCCACCCATTATTGGGGAGTGTGTCTCCCTTAGTTTTCACCTTTGGATTGAAAAGCAAAAGCTGACTAAAATTAGGAGGAAATGCAATGCCCATTGGAAGAGTCGTGGAGATTAGAGGTAAGGTAATTAAAAACAACATTTCAATGCCCCTTGGAAGAGCTGTGGAGTTCATAGAGGTTTAAGAAGATGCTTTTAATGCCCCTTTGAAGAGACGTGGAGGTGACAGTAGCTTAACAAGATGGTTTTAATGCCCCTTGGAAGAGGGGTGGAGGTCGCAGTGGAATAAAAAGACAATATCAATGCCCCATGGAAGGGACGTGGAGGTCACAGTAGCTTAACAAGACAGTGTTAATGCACCTTGGAAGAGCTGTGGAATTCAGAGTAGTTTAAAAAGACGGTTTTAATGCCCCTTGGAAGAGTGGTGGAAGTTACAGTGGAATAAAAAGACAATGTCAATGCCCCGTGGAATAGACGTTAAGCTCACAGTATCTTAACAAGACGGTTTTAATGCCCCTTAGAAGAGCTGTGGAGTTCAGAGTAGTTTAACAAGATGGTTTTAATGCCCCTTGGAAGAGACATGAAGGTCACAGTAGCTTAACAAGTTAGTTTTAATGCCTCTTGGAAAAGTGGTGGAGGTCGCAGTGGAATAAAAAGACAATGTCAATGCCCCGTGGAAGAGACGTGGAGGTCACAGTAGCTTAACAAGACGGTTTTAATGCTCCTTGGAAGAGCTGTGTAGTTCAGAGTGGTTTAACAAGACAGATTTAATGCCCCTTGGAAGAGACTTGGAGGTCACAGTAGCTTAACAAGACGGTTTTAATGCCCCTTGGAAGAGTGGTGGAAGTTACAATGGAATAAAAAGACAATATCAATGCCACGTGGAATAGACGTTGAGGTCACAGTAGCTTAACAAGACAGTTTTAATGCCCCTTGGAAGAAACGTGGAGGTCACAGTAGCTTGTCAAGACGGTTTTAATGCCCTTTGGAAGAGCTGTGGAGTGCAGAGTGGTTTAACAAGACTGTTTTAATGCCCCTTGGAAGAGTGTTGGAAGTTACAGTGGAATAAAAAGACAATATCAATGCACCGTGGAATAGCTGTTGAGGTCACAGTAGCTTAACAAGATGGTTTAAATACCCCTTGGTAGAGCTGAGCAGTTCAGAGTGGTTTAAAAAGACGGTTTTAATGCCCCTTGGAAGAGACGTGGAGGTCACAGTAGCTTAACAAGATGGTTTTAATGCCCCTAGGAAGAGTGGTGGAAGTTACAGTGGAGTAAAAAGACAATATCCATGCCACGTGGAATAGACGTTGAGGTCACAGTAGCTTAACAAAACGGTTTTAATGCCCCTCGGAAGAGACGTGTAGGACATAGTAGCTTAACAAGACGGTTTTAATGCCCCTTGGAAGAGCTTTGGAATTCAAAGGGATTTAACAAGACGGTTTTAATGCCCCTTGTAAGAGTGGTGGAAGTTACAGTGGAATAAAAAGACAATATCAATGCCCCGCGGAATAGACGTTGAGGTCACAGTAGCTTAACAAGACGGTTTTAATGCCCCTCGGAAGAGACGTGGAGGTCACAGTAGCTTAACAATACAGTTTTAATGCCCCTTGGAAGAGCTGTGGAGTTCAAAGTGGTTTAGCAAGACGGTTTTATTGCCCCTTGGAAGAGTGGTGGAAGTTACAGTGGAATAAAAAGAAAATATCAATTCCCCGTGGAATAGACGTTGAGGTCACAGTAGCTTAACAAGATGGTTTTAATGCCCCTTTGAAAAGCTGTGGAGTTCAGAGTGGTTTAACAAGATATTTTTTATGCCCCTTGGAAGAGACATGGAGGTTACAGTAGCTTAACAAGATGGTTTAATGCCCCTTGGAAGCGTGGTGGAGGTCGCAGTGGAATAAAAAGATAATATCAATGCCCCGTGGAAGAGACGGGGAGGTCACAGTAGCTTAACAAGACGGTTTTAATGCCCCTTTGAAGAGTGGTGGAAGTTACAGTGGAATAAAAAGAGAATATCAATGCCCCTTGGAAGAGACGTGGAGGCACAGTAGCTTAACAAGATGGTATTAATGATCCTTAGAAGAGCTGTGGAGTTCAGAGTGGTTAAACAAGACGGTTTTAATGCCCCTTGGAAGAGACGTGGAGGTCACGGTAGCTTAACAAGACGGCTTTAATGCCCCTTAGAAGAGCTGTGGAGTTCAGAGTGGTTTAACAAGATGGTTTTAATGCCCCTTGGAAGAGACATGGAGTTCACAGTAGCTTAAGAAGATGGTTTTAATGCCCCTTGGAAGAGACGTGGAGGTCACAGTAGATTAACAAGATGGTTTTAATGCCCCTTACAAGAGCCATGCAGCACAGCATATTACAAACATTAGTCCCATTATTAGGGAGTGGGTCTCCCATAATATTTGCTTATGTCTTCCAAGCAAAAGCTTTCAAAAATTAGGACAGAGCAACTTGCAATGCCCCTAACAAGAGCCATGCAGTACAGCATATTACAAACATAAGTCCCATTATTGGGGAGTGTGTCTCCCATAGTATTTGCTTATGTTTTCCAAGCAAAGCTTCCAAAAATTAGGATGGAGCAACTTGCAATGCCTCTTACAAGAGCCATGCAGTATAGCATATTACATACATTAGTCCCATTATTGGGGAGTGGGTCTCCCACAGTATTTGCTTATGTCTTCCAAGCAAAAGCTTCCAAAAATTATGACGGAGCAACTTGCAATGCCCCTTACAAGAGCCATGCAGTACAGAATATTACAAACATAAGTGCCATTATTGGGGAGTATGTCTCCCATAGTATTTGCTTATGCCTTCCAAGCAAAAGCTTCCAAAAATTAGGACGGAGCAACTTGCAATGCCTCTTAAAAGAAACATGCAGTACAGCATATTACAAACATTAGTCCCATTATTGGGGAGTAGGTCTCCCATAGGATTTGCTTATGCCTTCCAAGCAAAAGCTTTCAAAAATTATGAGGAAATGCAATGCCCATTTGAAGAGTCGTGGAGGTCCCATTAGTTTAACAAGACGCTTTTAATGCCCCACAGAAGAGACGTGGAGTTCAGAGTGGTATAACAAGACCTTTTAATGCCACTCAGAAGAGACGTGGAGGTCAGAGTGGTATAGCAAGATGGTTTTAATGCCCTTTACAAGAGACTTGGTGTTATGTTCTGCTACCAGAGCTAAGGAAAGAGAGGAGATCTGTCCCTACGATAGAACTCAGCTTGATCCCTACGATGTAACAGGGAACCTGATCCTGCGATCAGACCTGCTAAAGTCCTCAGCTAGTCTGTACGGAGACCTATAGATGTGGGGAAGGAATCCCTACAAGTACTAGGGACTGGGAGCAAAATGGACACCTCCTAACAGAAATAGTAGCAGACAGACAAACAAACAAAATATATAGAACACAGAGGTCCGAAGACCAAGCAAACTAACAGAGTTAGATACTGAGCACTGGCTAGCTAAAGAGTAGTAATACAATGAAGTCCAGCAAAGCCAGAAGGGCGGAGCAGGACTAAATAGGCCAACAAGGTCATGTGACCAGCAATAGAAAAAACCTAAGAGCAAGGTTCTAACAGTACCCCCCCTTCTAAGACTATACTCCGGATCCCCTAGGACCAGGCTTATCAGGAAATCTCCTGTGAAACGCTCTGATAAGTCTGGACGCGGAAACATCATCCGACCTCACCCATGAGTTATCCTCGGGTCCGAAACCTTTCCAGGCCACGAGATACTGCAAACTACCTCTATACCGTCTAGAATTAAGGATGCGAGAAATTTCATATTCCCCGTCCTCCTCCACCGGAGGAACAGAGGCAGAGGCGTCACAATCCGACACAACAGCTTTTTTCAACAGAGAGACATGAAACACCGGATTAATTCTCCAGGAGGTAGGAACCTCCAACCTAACAGCAGATTGGTTGACAACCTGAAGCACCTTAAAGGGCCCTACAAACTTGGGACCCAATTTCTTAGAAGGAATCCTCAACCGCAGATTCCTAGAGGACAACCAAACCATGTCACCAACAGCGAACAAAACCTCCTGTCGTTTCCTATCAAAGTAGTCTTTAGATTTTCTGTTAGCCTCCTGAAGATTACCACGCACATCCGTCCAAACTCTCTCCAAATCGCTGGAAAAATTCTCCTCCTCAGGCACGGCAGATACCAACTTGGAGAACGACCCAAACGACGGATGTCTCCCAGAACAACAAAAAAAAGGCGAACAACCAGCAGAAGAAGATGCATGATTGTTCAGAGCAAATTCAGCAAGTGGCAGAAACTCAGACCACCCCTCTTGATTGTCTGCCACAAAACAACACAAGAACTGCTCAACATCCTGGTTTTTCCTTTCTGTCTGGCCATTAGATTCAGGATGATATCCAGATGAGAACGACAAATGAACTCCCAACCTGTCACAAAAGGCGCGCCAAAAACGAGCCACGAACTGAGGTCCCCTATCAGAAACAATGTCAGTAGGAACGCCATGAATTCTGACAATTTCCTTGACAAAGGCCTTAGCGAGAGTCTTAGCGCAGGGCAGTTTGACGAAAGGAACCAAGTGACACATCTTGCTAAAACGGTCCACGACCACCCAGATGACAGTAAAACCCTCAGAGGGGGGAAGGTCAGTTATAAAGTCCATAGCCAAATGTGTCCAAGGAGCACTGGGAACCTCCAGAGGGCAAAGTAACCCCGCAGAAGGAGTATGTGAGGACTTAGATCTAGCACATATAGTACATTGACGCACCCACTTAATGACTTCCTTCTGCCATCCAGGCCACCAAAAACTGCGACCCACCAGTCTCATGGTCTCAGAGATTCCAGGATGACCTGCCAACCTAGATTCGTGACACTCAACAAACAAATCTCTCCTAAAGGTCCCAGGCACAAACAACCTCCCATGAGGAGTGTTAGATGGGGCATTCTCCTGTGCTTTAAGAATCTCATCTTCCAAAACGGAGTCCAAAGCAGCTATCACAACACCTTCTTGTAAAATGTTCTCCTCTTTCTCAGCACCGACTATGGGAGAAAAACTGCGAGACAAGGCATCCGCCTTAACATTCTTAGTACCTGGGATGTAAGTAACGGAAAAATTAAACCGCGAGAAAAACAGTGCCCACCTAGCCTGACGGGCATTCAGGCGCTTGGCAGCATCAAGATATATCAGATTTTTATGATCCGTAAAAACCTGAACGGGAAATTCAGCACCTTCCAAGAGGTGGCGCCAGTGTTCAAATGCGAGTTTAATATCCAATAATTCCCGATTACCAATATCGTAATTCAGTTCAGTCTCCGAAAAATTTTTTGAAAAAAAGGCACAGGGATGTACTCCATCCCCGTTATCCTGAGACAATACTGCGCCAACCCCCACAGAGGAAGCATCAACCTCACAGCTTTTAATGAAATGACCAGAATTTCCGCAATAGAAACACAAACCTTCAGAAAATCTGCGGTCCTTTTCTTGAGAGCGAGGTGCCATTGCTCCAATCTCCATCGGCTCTCCACTGTCAGTACACACATTCTCATGACCAGAAACTGACATAGCAGAGGATTTGCTCTCATTAACCCTTGCACGCAGTCTCCTATCCACCCGTATAGCTAATTGCATAGCCTGTTGCAAATCTTCAGGTGTGGGATAAGCAATTAGCAGGTCTTTAACCATTTCACTAAGCCCAGCAAGAAACAGACTCTTCAGAGCAGAATCGTTCCACCCTATTTGAGTAGACCACCGACGGAAATGAGTACAATATTTTTCCACATTACCTGATCCCTGTCTCAAACGTCTCAACTCAGTCTCAGGAGATGAGACACGGTCAGGATCATCATATAATAGCCCGAAAGCAGAAAAAAAACTATCCACTGATCTAAAGCATGTATCACTAGGTTGCAAAGAAAAGGCCCACTCCTGAGGCTCTTTGCGCAAAAGTGACATTATGAACCCTATGCGCTGGGATTCATCCCCAGAGGACCTGGGTCTCAAACGAAAATACAATAAGCAAGCATTTTTAAATGAAAAAAATTCTTGGTGTTCACCAAAAAATAAATCAGGCAAACGTACCTTAGGCTCCAAGAAATGTGCTCCAGGACAGTTACTCACGTGCTGATGGAGCTCGGCCACCTCCAGAGAGAGTCCCTGCAGGCGTTTAGCCAAATCCAGAACCGACACCATGATGGAACAGAAAAATCTTTCCTTAGAGAATTTGCAGGCTGGACTTACTGTTATGTTCTGCTACCAGAGCTAAGGAAAGAGAGGAGATCTGTCCCTACGATAGAACTCAGCTTGATCCCTACGATGTAACAGGGAACCTGATCCTGCGATCAGACCTGCTAAAGTCCTCAGCTAGTCTGTACGGAGACCTATAGATGTGGGGAAGGAATCCCTACAAGTACTAGGGACTGGGAGCAAAATGGACACCTCCTAACAGAAATAGTAGCAGACAGACAAACAAACAAAATATATAGAACACAGAGGTCCGAAGACCAAGCAAACTAACAGAGTTAGATACTGAGCACAGGCTAGCTAAAGAGTAGTAATACAATGAAGTCCAGCAAAGCCAGAAGGGCGGAGCAGGACTAAATAGGCCAACAAGGTCATGTGACCAGCAATAGAAAAAACCTAAGAGCAAGGTTCTAACACTCGGAGGTCAAAGTGGTATAACAAGACGGTTTTAATGCCCCTCAGAAGAGACGTGGAGGTCAGAGTGGTATAACAAGACGCTTTTAATGTCCCTCAGATGAGACGTGGAGGTCAGAGTGGTATAACAATACACTTTTAATGCCCTTACAAGAGACGTCGAGGTCAAAGTGGTATAACAAGGTGCTTTTAATGCCCCTCAGAAGAGACATGGAGGTCAGAGTGGTTTAAGAAGACGCTCTTAATTCCCCTCAGAAGAGACGTGGATGTCAGAGTGGTAAAACAAGACGCTTTTAATGCCCCTCAGAAGAGACGTGGAGGTCAGAGTGGTATAACAAGACGGTTTTAATGCCCCTTACAAGAGACGTGGAGGTCAGAGTGGTATAACAAGATGGTTTTAATGCCCCTCAGAAGAGACGTGGAGGTCAGAGTGGTATAACAAGATGCTTTTAATGCCTCTTACAAGAGACATAGAGGTCAGAGTGGAATAACAAGACGGTTTTAATGTCCCTCAGAAGAGACATGGAGGTCAGAGTGGTATAACAAGATGCTTTTAATGCCCCTCAGAAGAGACGTGGATGTCAGAGTGGTATAACAAGATGCTTTTAATGCCCCTCAGAAGAGATGTGGAGGTCAGAGTGGTATAACAAGACGCTTTTAATGGCCCTCAGAACAGACATGGAGGTCAGAGTGGTATAACAAGATGCTTTTAATGCCCCTCAGAAGAGACATGGATGTCAGAGTCGTATAACAAGATGCTTTTAATGCCCCTTGGAACAGCTATACAGTACAGTATCTTAAAATTATTATTCCCACTATTGGGGAGTGGGTCTCCCACAGTCTTTTCTTATGGCTTCCAAGCAAAAGCTGACAAAAATCAGGATGTAGGAACTTTCTATAATAGCAACACGGACAACGGTCACCCTGGTGGTATAGTGGTGGTGGAGGCTGAGGATAAGGAGAAGAACATAAAAGAGTCAAAATGAGGAAGCGTATACCCATGTGTGGGTGTGAGGCGGTGCATGCGAATACACCTCCTAAAATAACACAGCGGATTTGACTTTATGTTACTCTGCTGTCATTTGGTGGTGATGAGAAATCTGACCCAATCCAGCCCTTGTTCATTTTGATAAGGGTCAGCTTGTCAGCATTGTCAGTTGACAGGCGAGTGCGCTTATCAGTTATATTTCCCCCTGCGGCACTAAAAACACGCTCCGATAACACGTTAGCGGCAGGGCAGGCCAGGACCTCCAAGGCGTACAGAGCGAGTTCATTCCCTGTGTCCTGCTTGGATACCCAATAATTAAAAGGCACCGAGGAATCACGGAGGACGCTGGTACGGTCGGCAAGGTAATCCCTCACCATCTTTTGAAACTTTCCACTCCTTGTGAGAGTACCTCGTGCCTCAGGGTCTGTCCGAAGGGAGGGTCTGAGAAAACTGTCCCAGACCATTGACAGTGTTCCCCTGCCTCTGCTGGATTGGAGTTGCGTCTCTCTCGCATGTACGCCTTGGTTGGGCAACAACGAACTGTGACCTCTGCCGCTAGCATGTTCAGATGGGAATTATTTTAACATTTCTGCAGCAAGGGCCTTCTGGTACTGCCCCATTTTTTTTCCACCTCAGGAATAAGAGAATGAAAGTTCTCCATGTAGCGGGGGTCTACCAGTCTTACCAACCAGTAATGACTGTCACCCAACATTTTGACAACACGAGGGTCACAGTTAAGGCAGCGTAGCATAAAGTCAGCCATGCGTGCCAGACTGGTAACGGGCAATATTTTCGTGTCCTCACCAAGATGATGACTGACCATGCTCTCCTCCTCCTCCTCCCCCCCTATAATCAGGCAACCCACACTGAACCGACAGTATGACAGTTTTAGAGGTACTACCGCCTACAGCGCATGATACCAGCTCCTGATCTTCCTGCTCCTCCTCCTCTCCCTCATTGTCCCCCAATGCACGTTGGGATGATATGAGGCTGGGCTGTGTGTAATCGCCCGCTACGGCTTCTTGATCCATCTCATCATACTCTGGCTGCAATGCCTCCTCTTTATTTCTTTGCAGAGAGCGTTGCAAAAATCAGACAAGTCGGATGCTGACACTAATGATGGCATCATCGCCACTCACCATCTTGGTGGACTCCTCAAAGTTTGTCAAGATGGTACATATGTCAGACATCCAGGTCCAGTCCTGAGGTCTTATGTGTGGAGTGTGACATGAATATCGACGGCCTTGTTACAGCTGGTACTCCACAACTGCTCTCTTCTGCTCAGAAATCCTTAGCAACATGTGGAGGGTAGAGTTCCAACATGTGGGAATATCACACAACAGTCGGTGTGCCGGAAACTGCAAACGCTGCTGCAACACAGCAAGGACGGCGGAAGCTTTAGCTGACTTGCGAAAATGAGCTGACAGGCGGCGTACTTTCACGAGCAGATCTGGCAACTCGGGTTACAATTTAAGAAACAGCTGAATCACGAGGTTAAGCACATGAGCCAGGCATGGTACGTGTGTGATCTCGCCTCGCCTCAGAGCCGCCACCAGGTTACGGCCATTGTCACACATGACAATGCCGGGATGTAGGTTCAGCGGTCTCAGCCAGAGATCTGTCTGCTCTTTCACAACTGTCCACAACTCACAAGCAGTGTGAGGTTCATCACCTAAGATTATGAGTTTCAGCACAGCCTGTTGCCGCTTGACGGAGGCAGTACTGCAGTGCTTCCAGCTTGTAACTGATGTGGTGATATCTGAGATGGAGGCTGAACATGAGGAGGAGGAGGATGATTCGCAGGAGCTGTACACTGTGGGGGCAACTCTGACTGACATAGGGCCCGCAATCCTCGGTGTGGGGAGGATGTGTTCCGTCCCAAGGTCCGACTGCGTCCCGGCTTCCACTATGTTTACCCAGTGTGCCATGAGGGAGATGTACCGTCCCTGGCTGCAAGCACTTGTCCAAGTGTCCAATGTCAGGTGGACTCTCCCAGTAACTGCGTTGTTGAGGGCACGGCAGATGTTTTGGGACATTTGCTTCTGTAGTGCGGGGATGGAACACCGGACAAAATAGTGTCGGCTGGGGACTGAGTACTGAGGGACAGCCACCGCCATAAGGTTGCGGAAGGGTTTTGTCTCCACCAGCCTCAAAGGCAGAATTTACAACGCAAGCAGTCGTGAAATGTGCGCATTCACGACTGTGGCCTGTGGGGCGTTAGCTGCGAATTTCCGCTTTCGTTCAAAGGTCTGGGATTTGGAATGCTGCTGTGGGACGTGGACGTGGACGTTGATGCTGTTTCTTGAGAAACTGCCATAACAAGTGAAGACTGAGAGGAGGGGGCATCTTTACATACAGTATGGACAGGGGATTGCCTTGCACACACAACAGGGTGTTCTATTGCACGCACAACAGCGGAAGAAGGTGACACCAGCTGACACTGGTCGTTGACCCTGGGATTTGCCCCACAAAGTCGGGTGCTTTGCTGCCATGTGCCTGATCATGCTGGTGGTGGTCAGGCTGGTAGTTTTGTCACCCCTGCTGATGCTGGCATGGCAGGTGGTACAAATGGCCTTTTTGGAGTTATCAGCACAGTCTTTAAAAAAATTCCAGACTCCGGAAGACCTACCGCTTGTACTGGCAACGTCCCTTGTGTTGGTGTTACGGGGAATGGTTGCCCTCCTTCTGTCTGCGGCCACCACACTGCTTCTTCCTGCCAGTTGGGGTACTCTGCCTCCCTCCCCCTGTGTGCTGCTGGCCTCACTCTGTATGTCCTCCTGCCACGTTGGGTCATTTACTAGATCATCCACCACCTCCTCCTCTTCCACTTGCGCACCACGATCCTCCTCCTCACTTCCTGGAAATTGTGTCTCTTCATCGTCCACCTCTTGTGACAAATTGCCAGCGTCGACTTCCTGTGGCCATGGCTGTTCAAATATTTTGGCATCACTACATGGGATCTCCTCTTCCACCACTTCAAGCGGAGCAGGCGAGGGGTACAAATTTGGAAATGGACGAGTGAACAGCTCTTCAGAGTGTCCAAGTGTGGGATCAGTTGCTGTCTGACGACACTCGGCATGGTGGGAGGAAGGAGCATCAGGGTGAGGAGGAGTATGCGGTCGAGACTCATGGCTACTAAGAGTTGTCCGTGTGGAAGGCAGACCGGAGGTGGTGGTGTCCAGATAACTGGAAGTATTATCTGCTAACCAATTAGTGACCTGTTCACACAGATCAGTTCGCAATACTGGTGTTGTTCTGTGCTTCCCTAGTAATTCGGTTAAGAAGTGGGAGAGAGAAGATGTGGCTGTTGGTTGTGGCACATTTTCAACTTGGCCACGGCCCCGTCCTCTGCACACACCATCACCAGAACGTCCATTTCCACATCCCATGCCATGTGCCTTGCCCATTGTAAAGGAAGTAAAATAGCTTACACTCGCACCATCAATGGAAAAATGGCAATAAAAAGTAGATTAGAACCTTGGAAGAGGAAAACCACAGTTCTATTTCTCTGGCCTACACCCGACTCTTTTAAACAATCAGAACAATCAGGGAGAAACTATTACTGTTTTTCTTTAAGGCAAAAAATGTGAAAAGCAGGATAATAGAGATTTTTTACCGTGGAACAGCAAAACCACAGTTATAATTTACTGGTGTATACCAGACTTTTTTAAAAATATAGATTTGCGGCTGAACAGTGAGCGACACATTCAAACTGTTTTTTTTTACATACAAAAGGCCCAAAACTGGATACTACAGAGATTTGACCCGTGGAACTGCAAAACCACACTGGGATTTGTCGGGCCTACAACAGACTATTTTCAACAGATATATTTTTGTGTCTGGACAATCAGGGAGAAACGATTACATTTTTTTTTTTACTGCAAAAAATGCGAAAAGCAGGGTAAAAGAGATTTTTTACCGTGGAACAGCAAACCCACAGTTATAATTTACTGGTGTATACCAGACTTTTTTAAATATATAGATTTGCGGCTAAACAGTGAGCGACACACTCAAACTGTTTTTTTAACATACAAAAGGCCCAAAACTTGATAATACAGAGATTTCACCAGTGGAACTGCAAAACCACACTTCTGTTTCTCTGGCCTACACCAGACCCTTTTCAACAGATATATTTGTGTCTGAAAAATCAGAGACACACTTTTTTGGGGGGAGGGGGGGGGGACCAATAGGTTAATAAGACAGTACAGTGTGAAGGAGGGAAAAAAAAGAGGATTTAGATGAAAAAAAAGGATTTTTCCTGGCCCCCGAGACCTGGAGCTAAGTCGAGCAATTTCAGAAACAGGAGCTCACAGGACTGTAATGCAGCATTTGCTGGTATAACCACTGCGTCTCCTATACAGCCTGCCTGCCTGATATCTGGGATGAATATTAGTCCTGAGAAGGACTGTTTGTTTGTTCTGGCAGCCTTTAAAGACCCTACATTAACTATTTTTCAGGAAAAATCTCTCCCTTGCTCAGCCGCGCTGTCCCTACATTGTCTAATCCGGAGCAACCGTGTCCAAGATGCCGGCGCCCAGTTTTAAATACTCGAGGTGACGCTGTGCTTCCAGCCAATCACTGTAATGCCCACAAACAACATGGCTGCGGCATTACAGTGAGTGGCTGGCTATCACTGCTTGTTCATTGGCTCTGTAAAGAGCGACAAACAAGCAGGGCGGAGACCCGAGCTCCCGCCCGAGTCACCCAGAAATGCTCGGTGCTCGACGAATATCCCGAGTAGCGTGATGCTCAGGCGAGTACCCAGCAGTGTCAAGCATGCTCGCTCAACACCATTCAAAATGCTTTCAAGCTGGTTTCAACACAGCTCATGAGCCCAGACCAGAGAATGGTTAGAATCCCTAAAGGATATGGTTAATGTCTGATCCTGGCCACCACTTTCATGTCCCACTGTGCTTCAGATGCTGTAGAAACAAGTCTGCCTCAAATAGAAGCTTAGGGGTGCTCATAATTAGTGTTGAGCGAATTTGCTCGGCATTTCAAATTCGTGTTCATGTTCGGGGTTCCGGCTTGTTCATGCTAAAAAAATCGGCTCCACCACACAAACATCCCTGATTTGCCATGCTGTCAAGCAGATAACATCTATGTGACAGCGTGGTAAATCAGGCATGTTCATGAGCGGAGCTGATTTTTGGAGCGAACAAGCCGGAATGCCGAACACGAGTTTGAAATGACAAACAAATTCGCTTAACACTTCTCATAATCCAGGCCAACAGCATCCAATATCAAGTAACAAGTTGTGTCTCTATATAGCATGAGGACAACCCCTAAAAGAGACACTTGTCAAAATATTATTTGAACTTCTCAGAGGATTGATTTTTTTTTATTTTATTTCATGTATTCTGCGGTTGGCTCTGTAGTGTAGCCTAAGCCAAGATCATTTTATTTCGTAGGAGGTATTATAGCTAGATATGAGTGAGCACTAAAATGCTCGGATGCTCTGCTGCTCATTTAGAGTAATGAGTATAATGAGAGTCAATGGGAACTCTGAGCTTTTTTCTGACAGACCCTAAAAGGAGTTGTGTGGAGCAGTGAAAATTTTGACATGAATGGTCAAATGATGAATGGAAGTTGAACAGCATTGGAAGATCCCTGGAAGAATCTCTCAAAGATCATTGCCGAAAACAATGGTGTCACAATTTTACTCCACTTTAACCCTTTCATAACCGGAGAATTTTCCGTCTTTGCGTTTTCGTTTTTTGCTTCCCTTTTCCCAGAGCCATAACTCTTTTATTTTTTGTTTAATATGTCCATGTGCAGGCTTATTTTTTGCGGGACACTTTGGACTTTTGAACAACATCATTGGTTTTACCATATTATGTACTGGAAATTGGGAAAAAATTCCAAGTGCGGTAAAATTGCAAAAAAGTGCAATTCCACAGTTGTTTTTTGGTTTATATTTTACCGTGTTCACTGATTGCTAAAACTGACCTGCCGCTACTATTCTCCAGGTTTTTACTAGTTCATAGACATCAAACATGTATAGGTTCTTTTTTATTTAAGTGGTGAAAAAAAATCCAAAGTTTGGTAAAAAAAAAAAATGGTGCAATTTTCCGTGACCAGTAGCGTCTCCATTTTTAGGGATCTGGGACTGGTTGAGGGCTTATTTTTTGCGTGCTGAACTGACATTTTATTGATATCATTTTGGGGTAGATCCAATGCTTCAATCGCCTGTTATTGCATTTTATTTCACTGTTGTGGCAGCAAAAAAAAAAGAAATCTTGCGTTTAGAATTCTTTTTTTTGTTACGCCGTTTACCGATCAGATTAATTGTTTTTTATATTAATAGAACAGGTGATTCTGAAAGCGACGGTACCAGATATGTGTACGTGTGTTTTTTTTATTGTTTTATTTTGAATGCTGTGATTTAACCCTTTTTTTTTTTTTTTTCAATATTTTTAAAATCAGTTTTTTTACACTTTTTGCATGCTTCAATAGTCTCTATGGAGCAGCACTTGTCAGACCTATTCTGTTACACACTGGCGATGAGCAGATCGCCTTTGTGTAGCAGATTTGCTCACTGGCTATGAGCGCTGACAACTGGGCGGCGCTCGTAGCAATCTGGCAATGACAAAAACAGGGATCTCCTGCAGACCCCGGGTTGTCATGCCAGCCCATCGGTGACGGGGTCACCGATGGGCGGTATAAGTGACACGCATCCGGTTAAATGCCACTGTCAGAGATTGGCAGTGGCATATAACTAGTTAACAGCAGTGGATGAATCCCAATTCTACCCATGGCTGTTGCTAGCACATGTTAGCTGTATAGATCAGCTGTCATGTGCCCGGTTTAATGCGGGCTCAGTGACAGAGCCTGCACTGTAACAGGGGGTTATGAAGTGGGGCAAACTAATACGTTCCACGTCATGAAGGGGTTAAGGACTGACAATAAAACATTCAATATTGACGAGAAATTGGAGTTAACAGGAAAAAATTAAACATTTTTTCCTGTATAAAGACTTCTATATAAAGCTAAATTGAAAAAGTATTTAAAAACAAATTACAATTTAAATAAAGATAAATTTTATTTTTTATTCAAAAATTGGAAACTTCAGTGTAATTTATCAAGGAAGCAAGTAGTGTCAAAAATTAGGGACTCTAAGGGACTCAGATACACCTTGTAGTAGACCAAAATGAGGGCCTCATACAAATTCTGTTCAAATTGTAATGTAGTGGTACTCATAGACTCAGAAAGTCTATGCACTAAGTGCAAATCCTGCCCAAAAGTACAAGCAGGGTCATCCATACAACCTTGAAGACACCAAGTGGAGTGCCTCAATCAAATATTGTAAACATACTGTAGTTGTGGTACTCCTCCACTCATAAAAGCTCTGCACACAGTGCAAAGCCTGCCAATAATTATAAGCAGGGTCATCCATAAACCCTTCAAGGCACCACCTAAAGTGCCTCATAAAAAAAATAAAAATGTAGTTGTGGTACTTTTACTTTAGGCTTTGAAAAGCAAAGAAAAAATATAAGCATTGTCATCCAGTCATCTACAGACCCTAGAAGATAACAACTCCCAGGTAGATATGAGCGTTGTTCGACTCGAACTGTTCGCCAATCTCAAATTCGAGCTGTTTTGGGCGGTGTTCGAGCCGTTCGGCGAACACGAACGATTTGAGAAAAATTTGGCTGTTCGAGGTTATGTTCGATAACTGTTCGTGCACCAAAATCATAACTGGATTTTTTCTCAGTAATGATGAAAGTTAATGTTAATACGCAGTTTGAGTGTACAGCGGGGTGGGGGGAGGGGCAGGGGATGGATCTCTGCAGGAATAATGAAGATCTCCATTTTTTTTTCTCTTTCCTGCATTTACAGTGGGGAGGTGCAATATGTCAGCCTATCAGCAGCGCACACACGGAGCGAAGTGCTTTTTTTCACACAAGCAAGGGCATGTGTCATTGGCAGTGTATGTCACATGTCCTTGCCCTATAAGACCAAGCCATTTTCCCCGTCGCCACCATTTTCTCACTGCTGCAGCTGCGTGTTAGATGGCACCGCTGTTGCTGTGTGCGCTATACCTTGTTAATTTCAAGCCAATTTTCGCACAAATCTACAGATAGCTTGGGAGTAGGGAATAGTTGTGATTGCAGTCCTTTTAAGGACTAGGTTACAGCATTTCCTATGACTTTTATCAGGCAGGTCTGTGCTCTTAAATAGATAGATTGTGGGAGTAAAGACTAATTGTAATTGCAGTCCTTTTCAGGACTAGGTTACATCAGTTTCTATCAGTTTTTGCCAGGCAGGTCTGTGCCAGTGCTGTGCAAGTTTTTTTCACAGGATTTGGCTGAATCTAGCAAAGCTAATCCTTTTTGGCCTATTGCAGAGTGTGTTAGTCAGTGGAGTAGCCTATCTGTGTTGCAAGATATACCACCTGTGTATAGAATACCAATTTTTTTACTGCACCTAGTGAAGTAAAATCTTTTGGGCACAGCATCATTCTATTAGTCCATCTATACTGACCTCCATCAGGTTGCAAACTGAATATAATTTTTTTCTGCATCTAGCTCTGAAAAAATATTTGGCCTTCTAGCAGTGTGTGGGACTTGTTCTATTATTCCATCTATACTGACCTCCATCACGCTGCAAATTCAAAGTAATTTTTTGTCTGCATCTAGCTCTGAAAAAATATTTGGCCTTCTAGCAGTGTGTGGGACTTTCTCTATTAGTCCATCTATACTGACCTCCATCAGGTTGCAAATTCAAAATAATTTTTTGTCTGCATCTACCTCTGAAAAAATATTTGGCCTTCTAGCTGTGTGTGGGACTTGTTCTATTAGTCCATCTATACTGACCTCCATCAGGTTGCAAACTGAATATAATTTTTTTCTGCATCTAGCTCTGAAAAAATATTTGGCCTTCTAGCAATGTGTGGGACTTTCTCTATTAGTCCATCTATACTGACCTCCATCAGGTTGCAAATTAAAAATAATTTTTTGTCTGCATCTAGCTCTGAAAAAATATTTGGCTTTCTAGCAGTGAGTGGGACTTTCTCTATTAGTCCATCTATACTGACCTCCATCAGGTTGCAAATTCAAAATAATTTTTTGTCTGCATCTAGCTCTGAAAAAATATTTGGCCTTCTAGCAGTGTGTGGGACTTTCTCTATTAGTCCATCTATACTGACCTCCATCAGGTTGCAAATTAAAAATAATTTTTATCTGCATCTACCTCTGAAAAAATATTTGGGCTTCTAGCTGTGTGTGGGACTTGTTCTATTAATCCATCTATACTGACCTCCATCAGGTTGCAAACTGAATATAATTTTTTTCTGCATCTACCTCTGAAAAAATATTTGGGCTTCTAGCTGTGTGTAGGACTTGTTCTATTAGTCCATCTATACTGACCTCCATCAGGTTGCAAACTGAATACAATTTTTTTCTGCATCTACCTCTGAAAAAATATTTGGGCTTCTAGCGGTGTGTGGGACTTGTTCTATTAGTCCATCTATACTGACCTCCATCAGGTTGAAAATTGAATATAATTTTTTTCTGCATCTAACCCAGCCAATAGTTTTGGCCTAATACCACAGTTTGGCCACCCAGCTCTGCTCGGTTCCCATCCATTGTTTTTTTGTGCAAACAACTCCAGAGTTGTGAATTAGTTAACCACCAAAATGAGTGGAAAAAGGCCTGCTGCTGGTGGAAAGGGGAATAGGGGTGTTGGGAAGGGGAAAAAAGGTTGTGTCCGTGGGGTAGGTGTTAAAGCAACAGTAACATCTGCAGAAGAAAGACCATCTTCCAGCCAAACTAAAATGTCTACTTCTTTTAGCGGACAATGTGATAAGATCCCTTTCTTACGGCCATGCCAATTGCTACAAATTCCAGATGAGGCACAAAAGCAGCAGGTGCTTCAACGGATATCAAGTGCTCCTTTAAGTGGGCTCTCCTCCACATCAACTTCAACATCACAAATACTCCAGTCCTCAAAGGTGTCACGCCAATCGCACTTGCTACCTCACAGCTCCCAAATCTCCAGCTGCCCGTCTGAGTATGAGGTAGAACAGATGGTTGAGTCTGCAGAGCTGTTTACTCATACTATAGCCTGGGAATCAGAGGTCGACTCTAGCGCTTCTGTGAATCCAGACGAGGAAATGATCTGCACTGATGCCCAGAATCTTTATGAGTCGGATCCAGGACCAGACGCAGAAGGTTCTGACCATAATGTAGACCCTCATTCCCAAACTGTGACTCCTGTTGGTGGAGACAATGAGGAAGACGATGATGAGACTCAAATACCTGATTGGAGCGACAACTTTAGTTTTTTGTCAGGGCAGGAACAGGTTGGCTCTGAGGACGACGGGTGTGATAATGCACAGGGTGATGATGATGAGGTTGGAGATCCCACTTACTGTCAACCCACAGTCAGCCAAGGGATGAGGTCAGCAGAGGAGGTGGAGGAAGATGCTAGTGACGACGAGGTCAGGTTGCGCCTTCCTGGACAGAGACGTAGTACTGGAAGCACATCAACAACTGCATCCTCAAACACAACTCTGCCTCTCACCACAAGTCGTGTGTCACTGTCACAGAATACTGGAGGTAGGGGGCCTAAGCTGACCCTAAGCTGGGGCCCTGACTAATCCCTCAACCTGGAGGTACTGTTAAAGGTACAGAGGTCCAGGCCGCCAGCGTAACCCCTACCTCCTGAGGATCCCTGCACCTCAGTAATCTAGTCCTGAGAAGGACCCCGATCACAACAATTGGGAACCAGAAATAATATGCCCACACACAGTATTTAGACGAACGAGACAGTACAAGGGAAAAACCAAAACCACCTTGCATACAACTTCTACACAACTACAACAGAGGGAACACCAACGGGAAAGGAGATAAATGATAAAGCGAGGAAAGGGAAAAAACACTTCCAAATACACTTATCTCAGCAACTCCAAACACCACGATCCGCTCTGTAAGTCTGAATGAAAAGCTTTCACCGACACCTCCCAAACAGACCTGCAGGAATATGAAGGAGTCTCACTAAAGAAGCATTGATTGCAGCTGGGCGAGGCTGGACCTCAGCTAGCCCAGAGAGAGAGAGAATTAACTCCTTCACTGCCGAAAAAACACAAAGCACCAACAAGTCAGCTGCGAGAAGTCAGGCTGTGTACTCGTGACGATCTTCGTGGCAACACACCCGTGACAGTACCCCCCCTTCTACGAGGGGCCTCCGGACCCTCAGGGCCAGGTTTATTCGGGTGAGTCGTGTGGAAGGCCCGAACTAATCGGTCTGCGTTAATATCCGACGCAGGAACCCACATCCTCTCCTCAGGACCATACCCCTTCCAATGAACCAAGTACTGAAGGGACCGGCGATTAAAGCGTGAATCAATGACCCTCGATACCTGGAACTCCAAGTTACCATTGACAACCACAGGAGGGGGAGGTAAAAGTGACGGTACCACCGGCGCCACATACCTCTTAAGCAATGATCTGTGAAACACGTTGTGAATTTTAAACGTAGGGGGGAGGTCAAGACCGAATGCCACCGGATTAATAATAGAACTGATTCTGTACGGCCCGATGAACCTGGGACCCAGTTTCCAGGAGGGAACCTTAAGTTTAATATTCCTGGTAGACAACCATACCTGATCGTTCACACTTAGGTCCGGACCAGACACTCTCCTCCTATCAGCCATACGTTTGTATCGGTTCCCCATAGTATTCAGATTCTTCAGCACCCCTCTCCATACTGAAGCGAGAGATGAGGAAAATCGTTCCTCCTCCGGAACCCCCGAAGAGCCCCCCCTACTGAAAGTACAAAACTGGGGGTGAAAACCATATGCCCCAAAAAACGGGGACTTACCAGTGGACTCGCTCCGCCTATTATTGAGAGCAAACTCTGCCAGAGGTAGGAAAGAAGCCCAGTCCTCCTGGTTCTCTGACACAAAACACCGAAGATATGTCTCCAAGCTCTGGTTCATACGTTCCGTCTGACCATTGGTCTGAGGATGAAAAGCCGACGAGAATGACAAATGCATCCCCCGCCGTGCACAAAACGCCTTCCAGAACTTGGACACAAACTGAGACCCCCGATCAGACACCACCTCGGAGGGTACCCCGTGAAGCCTCACAATCTCCCCAATGAACACCTGCGCAAGAGTTTTAGCATTAGGGAGAGCCGGAAGAGCGATAAAATGTGCCATCTTGCTGAACCTGTCCACTACAACGAGTATGACCGTTTTACCCGAAGACGGAGGGAGGTCCGTAATAAAGTCCATAGACAGATGAGTCCAAGGACGCTCCGGGATCTTCAAAGGTAAAAGGGCCCCAGACGGACGGGTATGTGAGGTCTTAGAGCGCGCACAAACCCCACAGGACGCGACAAAAGTTACCACCTCTTTATGTAAGTTAGGCCACCAAAACCGACGCGAGAGGAGATCCACAGTTGCTTTACTCCCCGGGTGTCCTGCAAAAACTGAGTTATGGTGTGCCTCGATCACCTTTTGTCGCAACTGATCTGGAACGAACAGTCTCCCCGGAGGTCCAACAGGGGCGTCCCCCTGAGCCTCCAATATCTCCTCCTCCAGCTCAGAGCATACTGCCGAAACCACCACCCCCTCCTGAAGAATAGGAATCGGGTCGTCCGTATTCCCGGCCCCAGGGAAACTACGAGATAAGGCATCCGCCTTTACATTTTTAGACCCAGGACGATATGTAACGACGAAATTAAACCTGGTAAAAAACAATGACCACCTAGCTTGTCTGGGATTCAGACGTTTAGCGGACTCCAGATATAGCAGGTTCTTGTGATCGGTGATGACGGTGACCGGATGAACTGCCCCCTCCAAAAAATGGCGCCACTCCTCAAAAGCTAACTTAATGGCCAAGAGTTCCCTATTGCCGACATCGTAATTCCTCTCAGCGGACGACAATTTTTTAGAGAAAAAGGCGCACGGATGCCACTTACCAGGGGACGAACCCTGTGACAATACTGCTCCCACCCCTACCTCGGAAGCGTCTACCTCTACAAAGAATGGCTGAGACGCATCAGGTTGAATGAGTATGGGTGCCGAGGCAAAACATTTTTTCAAGGAGGAGAATGCTTGACAAGCCTTGTCAGACCACCTAGAAAAATCCGTCCCCTTTTTAGTCATGTCTGTGAGAGGCTTAACCATGGACGAGAAATTACGAATGAACTTCCGGTAATAGTTAGCAAACCCCAGGAAACGTTGTAGTGCCTTAAGATTCTCCGGCCGATCCCACTCAAGAACTGCCCGCACTTTCCCAGGGTCCATACGAAAACCGGACGCTGAAACCAGGAAGCCTAAAAACTGGAGTTCCTGTACGGCGAACACACACTTTTCCCACTTGGCATACAGTTTATTATCCCGCAAGATCTGTAACACCTGTCTAACGTGCTCCTGATGAGACACCAGATCCGGCGAGTAAATTAAGATATCATCCAGATATATGACAACAAACTGTCCCACCAGGTGGCGAAAAATATCATTAACAAAGTGTTGAAACACCGCCGGGGCATTAGTCAGACCGAATGGCATGACAAGGTTCTCATAATGCCCCTCCGGAGTGTTAAAAGCCGTCTTCCACTCATCCCCCTCCTTCATCCTAATCAGATTGTACGCCCCCCTGAGATCCAACTTAGAGAACCATTTGGCGCCCACGATCTGATTAAAGAGATCGGGAATAAGTGGGAGCGGATACGGATCTCGGACCGTAATCCGATTAAGTTCACGGAAATCCAGGCAAGGGCGTAGGCCTCCATCTTTCTTCTTAACAAAGAAGAACCCCGCGGCCACCGGTGAAGATGAAGGTCTAATATGCCCCTTAGCCAGACTTTCAGAAATATAATCCTTCATGGCCTGCCTCTCAGGACCAGAAAGGTTATACAACCTAGCTTTAGGTAACTTGGCCTCAGGGAGCAGTTTTACAGAACAGTCATACTCGCGATGAGGAGGTAGTTCCTGACACCCATTCTCCGAGAATACATCCTCAAAGTCCGCCAGAAATGGAGGTAAGACCCAAGGAGTAACCGCACCGATGACCGTGTTCATGCAGTTTTTATTACAGAATTTACTCCATTGGCTTATCTCTCTGGTTTGCCAATTAATAACCGGGTTATGCTTAGCTAACCAAGGAAGGCCCAACACTATAGGAGTGGGAAGACCCTCCAACACGTAGCAAGACAACAGTTCTTTATGTATTGCCCCCACTTGAAGTTTTACGCCATGCACAGCTTGCAAAAAACTTCCCTGACCGAGAGGCCTGGCATCGATCGAGAATATGGGGATGGGTTTAGCCAACTCACTCAATCGCATACCTTGAACCCGGGCAAACCGAGCATCAACCAGATTAGCCCCGGCCCCACTATCCAGAAGAACAGATATCCTCTCAGTTCTCGCACCCACCACCACCTCCGCCGGTACGAGAAACTGAGACGAACCTAGGGACGAAATACCTACTCCCAGATTGCCGTCCACCACACAACCTGGGATCAACAGTTTTTTCGACGACTCTTTACTCTGCAAGGGACGGGATGGACACCCCCCAATAAAATGTCCCTTTTTCCCGCAGAGGAAACACCTTCCTGTCTTATGGCGCTCCACCGGTCCCCTTCCCCGAAATGATGTCCCTCCTAATTGCATAGGCTCCTCCGGACTGACCAGGGGAACCACCATATGAGGGGACCTTGAAGGAGGTGGAGACATTACAGGGGGTAGAGTTATCCCGCACCTCTCCCGAAGCCGTCTGTCAACGCGAATGGCAAGGGCCATAGCGGCTTCCAGTGACGCGGGAGAGTCATACTGTGCCAACACATCCTGTAATTTGTCGGATAAACCATGACAAAACTGGCTCCTAAGAGCCGGGTCATTCCACTGGGTGTCCGTGGCCCACCTACGGAACTCCGAACAGAATTCCTCCGCCGGACGATCTCCCTGCTGAATCCTACGTAACTTAGACTCAGCAAGGGAGATCCGATCTGGGTCATCATATACGAGTCCCAGAGCAGCAAAAAACCTATCCACTGACTGGAGAACCGGGGAGCTTGGGGGAAGAGAGAACGCCCAAGATTGTGGGTCCCCTTGTAGGAGCGAGATGACAATTCCCACCCTTTGTTCTTCGCTGCCCGATAACCGAGGCCGCAGCCGAAAGTACAATTTGCATGCCTCCCGGAAAACAAAAAACTTGTCCCGCCCCCCAGTGAACCTGTCAGGGAGAGCTACTTTAGGTTCTGGTCCGGCTTGCTCCAGAGGATGCAAAACCTTGGACCTAACGTCCGCCAGCCCCATGGACAAACTCTGCAACTGCCGAGCTAGACCGGCTACTGGATCCATGGTAGCTGGAGAAAAACTAAGTTGGTCGGTGAAAATGTCACTGTCACAGAATACTGGAGGTAGGGGGCCTAAGCTGACCCTAAGCTGGGGCCCTGACTAATCCCTCAACCTGGAGGTACTGTTAAAGGTACAGAGGTCCAGGCCGCCAGCGTAACCCCTACCTCCTGAGGATCCCTGCACCTCAGTAATCTAGTCCTGAGAAGGACCCCGATCACAACAATTGGGAACCAGAAATAATATGCCCACACACAGTATTTAGACGAACGAGACAGTACAAGGGAAAAACCAAAACCACCTTGCATACAACTTCTACACAACTACAACAGAGGGAACACCAACGGGAAAGGAGATAAATGATAAAGCGAGGAAAGGGAAAAAACACTTCCAAATACACTTATCTCAGCAACTCCAAAAACCACGATCCGCTCTGTAAGTCTGAATGAAAAGCTTTCACCGACACCTCCCAAACAGACCTGCAGGAATATGAAGGAGTCTCACTAAAGAAGCATTGATTGCAGCTGGGCGAGGCTGGACCTCAGCTAGCCCAGAGAGAGAGAGAATTAACTCCTTCACTGCCGAAAAAACACAAAGCACCAACAAGTCAGCTGCGAGAAGTCAGGCTGTGTACTCGTGACGATCTTCGTGGCAACACACCCGTGACATCGTGGTGGCTCTTCAGGTCGCATGGGTGCTAAGTCTTGCATAGCCTGGGCATTTTTTCAGATCGATAAAGATGACCCAGCTCATGTTATCTGTAACATTTGTCAGCAAAAGCTAAGTAGAGGCCAAAAAATACATAGTTTGAGTACTTCATGCATGAACCGGCACATGGACATGAAGCATAAGTTGCAGTGGGAAGCTCAGTGTGCTACAATGCGGCCTAGCCGGCCGGGCCAGCCACCGTCTGCCATATCTTGTGCATCCGCGGCCTCTTCATCCTCTGTGACTGGGGGTCAGCAGTCACACCTGTTTTGGGGCGCAGACCTGCCACCTCTTTACCGCAACAGCTAGCGTGATTGGCAGGTCATCATTTTCTTTGGAGGTGGTAACACCAGCTGGTGTTGAGCGCTGTCCGACATCGATAGCACCACCTTTGGATCAAGGCAACCTAACATGTCCGCCTGCATCTTCCTCACAGACCGGCAGTTTGCCGGGGACACCCTTATCAACCCCGTCTAAGCACAATAGCCAGCCCTCGGTCCCTCAGATTTGTACAAGTAAAAGACCATTTCCTCCTAGCCATGAGAAAGCTAAGAGGTTGAATTTCACCATCTGCAAGCTCTTGGCTACAGAAATGCTGCCTTTCCGCCTGGTGGACACAGAGGATTTTCGAGACCTTATGTCCGTCGCAGTGCCCCAGTACCAGATGCCCAGTCGGCACTACTTCTTAAAGAAAGGTGTGCCTGCGCTTCACCAGCATGTCGCACACAACATCACCGCTTCTTTGAGAAACTCTGTGTGTGACAGGGTGCATTTCACCACAGGCACTTGGACGAGTAGGCATGGACAGGGGCGTTACATGTCGCTGACTGGGCACTGGGTAACTATGGTGACAGCAGGACAAGGGGCTGCTGTCCAAGTTTTGCCGTCCCCACGAGTTGTGCGTCAATCCTCTTTATGTCAAAGTTCCTCCACTGCTTCTGCCTCCTCAACCTCCTCTCGGTCTTCCACCTGCACCCAAAGCCTGTCTGGTCATGCCACAAGCTCTCTAACTGCGCAGAAGGGATCCTGCACACCTCCTTACTATGCTGGCAGTAGGGCTCAACGTCATCAGGCGGTTTTTACTTTGAAATGTCAGGGAAATGTGAGTCACACACCTGAGTAGTTGTGGTCAGCTCTGGAGAACCAATTTCATGAATGGTTGTCTCCACTGGACCTGAAACCAGGGAAGGCCGTGTGCAACAATGCTGCAAACCTGGGTGCGGCCCTTCGCCAGGGCAATGTCACACACGTGCCTTGTATGGCTCACATGTTGAACCTGGTTGTCCAGCAATTTTTATCCCACTATCCCAGACTAGATGGCCTTCTGCAGAGGGCACGGTCGCTGTGTGCTCACTTCTGCCGTTCGCATCCCGCAGCTCAGCGACTTACATCTCTACAGAAGTCGTTGGGCCTGCCACTTCACCGGCTAAAATGCGATGTGCCTACCCGGTGGAATTCAACTCTGCACATGTTGCAGCGACTGTGGCAGCACCGACAAGCCCTGGTGCAATACGTTCTGACGTATAGCCTGGGCCAACGAGATCCAAAGGTGGGGCAAATCACGCTGGAGGTGTGGTCTCAGATCAGGGACCTATGCACCCTTCTGCACAGTTTTAAAATGGCGACGAAGATGTTTAGTGCTGACAATGCCATTATCAGCATGACTATTCCGGTGATTTACATGCTGGAGCACATGTTAAACAGAATTCGGAGTCAGGTGGTGGCACAAGAGGAGGTGGAGGAAGTAGAGGAAGAGGAGTTGTATGCGGAAGGGCTAACATCTGCATGGTCCAGACGGTCGGCAGCACCAAGGCGGCAGGCATGTGAGGGTGGGGGAGATGGTTTTACCAGGGCGCAAGGTAGCAGCCAAACTAGTGAGGAAGGTGCAGGAGCCCAGGAAGAAGTGGAGGACGAACTGATGGAAGACTCATCAGATGAGGGAGACCTTGATCACATTTCTGTTGTGCGAGGTTGGGGGGAGAGGACAGAGGAAGGAAGCATGATTGTTACCTCGCCACCAACACAACAGGGACTTGGTGCTCCTGGATGCGCAACACACATGAGTGCCTTCTTGCTGCACTACCTGCAACATGACCCTCGAATTGTGAGAATTAGAAATAATCCTGACTACTGGGTTGCCACACTGTTAGATCCCCGGTACAAAAGTAAATTTGCAGAAATTATTCCTGCCATAGAAAGGGATGCACGCATGCAGGAGTATCAGCAGAGACTGTTGCAGAATCTTACATGTGCTTTTCCACAAAACACCAGTGGTGCACGTAGTGAATCTCACAGTTCCAACTTGCCAACCGTGGGACCGTCAAGTGTTCAGCCCTCAAACCGTAACAGAACCACAGTATCTGCTGGTAACATCAATTTTGCGGAATCATTTCACCACTTTTTTAGCCCATCCTTTGCAAGGCCACAGGAGACAAGAAGTCTGACACATAGTCAACGCCTAGAGACGATGGTACAGGAGTATCTCCAAGTAAACATTGAAGCCATGACCGTGTCACTGGACCCTTGCTCTTTTTGGGCTTCCAATCTGGATAAATGGCCGGAGCTAGCCACTTACGCCTTGGAGATCTTGTCATGCCCGGCAGCCAGCGTTCTGTCTGAACGTGTGTTCAGCGCTGCTGGTGGTGTGCTGACAGATAAGCGCACGCGGCTCTCCACTGATAATGTAGACAGACTCATGTTCATAAAGATGAACAAATCATGGATCCGAAATGACTTTTCTACCCCTGTGTCATCCTGGGGAGAGTAAAAGCTTGATGATTGGTTAAAATCACCCTACCAACCATTTTAAGCTTTCAAATTACTAATCATGTTTATCTGTATCTTGGCTGGAAAATAATTTGGGCTTTGTAGCTGTGTGCAGCACTCATTCTATTAGGCCATCTATAATAAGCTCCACCAGATTTAAAATTACTAATCATGTTTATCTGTATCTTGACTGGAAAATAATTTGGGCTTTGTAGCAGTGTCCAGCACTGATCCTATTAGGCCATCTATACTAAAGCTTCACCAGATTTAAAATTAATAATAATTTTTAGCTGCATCTAGCCCGGAAAATAATTTTGGGGCTCCGAGATGCGCAAGACACATAAGTGCCTTCTTGCTGCACTACCTGCAACATGACCCTCATATTGTCAGAATTCGAAGTAATCCTGACTACTGGGTTGCCACACTCTTAGATCCCCCAAACTTTTCGATCAACCTTTTCATTTTAATAAAGACCAAAAAAATGGTCATTTTTTAAATTATAAGCATTAGCAGGTTATTAGAAACTGAAATCAAACAGTTTTCAACTCAAAACTTTATTCTAGGTGAAGTTACATTTTCACATAGGACCCCTTGTTCGAAAGGAGCTTCTGAACTCTCTTGTCCATTGAATTTGTCAGGTTTTGGATGGTTTCTGCTTCAATTGTTTTGCATGAGGACAGAATACCCTCCCAGAGCTGTTGCTTAGATGTGAACTGCCTCCCGCCATCATAGACACTCCTTTTGATGATGCTACAGAGGTTCTGAATGGGGTAGAGGTCAGCGGAGCATGGGGGTCACACCATAAGTTTGTCCCCTTTTATGCCCATATCAGCCAGAGATGCAGATGTTTTATGTGCAGCATGAGATGGTGCATTATCATGCAAAAAAATGATCTTGCTGTGAAATACACGGTTCTTCTTCTTGAACCATGGCAGGAAGTGCCGTTTGAGAAAATCCACATACATTATGGAGTTCATTTTTAGCGCCTTCAAGGATCCTAAAGGGGCCGACAATCTCTCTCCCCATGATTCCAGCCCAAAACATTACTCCATCTCCTCCTTGTTGGCGCTGTAGCCGTGTTTGCGTGGGGTGTCCATCAACCAGCCATCCTCCACTCCATCCAACTGGACCATCGAGCTCTGCACGGCACTCATCCGTGAACAAAACAGTTTTGAAATCAGTCTTCATGTAATGTTTGGCCCACTGGAGCCGTTTCTGCTTGTGTGAAGTGGATAGAGGAGGTCGACAGGATGGCGTATGCACAGCTGCAAACCTCTGAAGGACCCTGCATCTTGTTGTTCGGGGGACGTTGGAGGCACCAGCAGCTTCAAAAACTTTTCTGCTGCTATGACAAGGCTTTTTTGCCGCTGCTCTTTTAACCTGACGTAATTGCCTGTAGGAAAGAGTCCTCAATTTGCCCTTATCAGCACGCACACGTGTGTACTGTGAATCAGCTACATACTTCTTGATTGCCAAGACACTTCATCCTGATCATCGCACAATGTTGATTGTAGTCATGCCTTGACCTAAACACTCCACAATTTGTTGCTTCTCAGCAGCCGACACATCCTTTTTCTTTCCCATTTTGGCAGAAAATGTAGGCTGCTTAATAATGTGAGACAGCCTTCTAAAGTAGTCTTGCCTTTCATTGGACACACCTGCCAAACTAGATAGCACAGGTGTCTGCAATTGCTTACAGTGATATAAAGAGCCCTGACACACATCACCATCAATGAGTTTAACTGACAAACAAACAAATTCTTCCCTTATCACTCCTAAACACTTTTTGCATAATAATTTGAAACACAGTGTACATGTGCTTTTCCACAAAACACCAGTGGTTCACGTATTGAATCTTACAGTTCTAACTTGCCAACCGTGGTCTGTATGGAGTTGTTCAATAAATGGCCCAAAATTAAGATAACATAGATGGGAGAGGTCTCTATGAATAGGAATTCCTAAGTATTTGATACCCTGTGAGGGCCAGGCAAAGGGAAAGTTGGACTGGATGGAATCCTATATGGATTTGGGGAGGGAGACATCGAGGGCCTCAGACTTCGCTGCATTGATTTTAAAATTTGACCATGTAACAAAGTGATCTATTTCAGCCATAACAGCATGGATGGATATATGTGATTGAGTGATATATACTAGGACATCATCAGCAAATAGAGAGCACTTGTACTCGGTGCCTCCCACCTCAATCCACCTAATATTGGGGTTATGGCGAATTGATGAGAGCAGGTGCTCCGTCACTAGGATGTATAAGAGAGGGGACAGAGGACATCCCTGCCTTGTCCCATTGATTGAGAAAGTTGATGAAAATGTTCTGATGCATCCCCTGTGCCTTGGGACACCCGGAGCCGGACCCTTTTTGGTGGATGCTGGTGGTTGTAGTCTTTGTGGCGGCGACCAGGTTCCGTGGCTCAGGGTGGTCAAACCAGTGGCGGAACTATTTATGTGGTTTTGATGTTTAAATGTCCGACTACGCCACCCGTGGATTGCGGTCAGAGTGAACCGCCGCTGCAGGGCAGACCGCTGAGGCTGGTGTTGTGGGTGCAGAAGAGCGTAGCATAACTCCCCACGGGAGGAGTATAGCCTCAGGGCAGTGTATGCGGAGGATGGGGGTGATGGTGCAGGGCAGCAGCAGCAACGACACGGAGTCAGTGATGCAGTCCAGGGCCTTTACTCACAGTTCTTATTATCCAGACCACGTCTGCAGGTAACGGCTGCCCACGTTGTACTGTGCTCACCAGGTGAGGGGCTCAGACAACTCCCAGATAACTTTGGAGCGCTTCACAGGACCCCCTTTGTGTGCCCTTTGTCTGGCCTTTTTTACCAACCCTTCTGTCCGGCTGCCTCGGGCCTCCTCTTGGTAAACTTTGCGCCAGTTTCCCTGACCCTATGTGTTGCCTTCCTAGCGGGTGTAGCGAGGGGCTGCGCCACATAAAATGTCACAGCCTCCGGTTTCTAGCTGAGGGTCGTTTCCTGCCTCCACTCGTTTCGGGGACCGGTCTCCCCCTTTGGCCTGACCCCTCCACGCAGGTGGATTCGGGCGTGCGGTGGCGACTCGCCCGTCCACACCCCTGGGATCCCTTCATTCCTCATTCCTGGAGCCTTCTCCGCTCCTCTTCCTTCCTTCTCCCTCTTCCAGGCCTGGGCCTCTGTTACTAGGCCCGCCTCCGGAGCAGAGCTCATGCAGAGCCCCTGCTCCCTGCCACTTCTGCTCAGACTTCTCTGCACTGAACTAAGATGGTGCCCACCTTTTATACTCCCTTCTCAATGCACCCAGGAACTGCTTCCTCCCTGCTCCTGCACTACAGGGTTCCCCTTCCTCAGTGTTCCCTGCCCCCACTCCAGCCAGGGACAGGGACTGTCGTTCCCATCTCAGAGGCATATTGGTCGCCCTGCCCCACGGCAATGTGGTGTAATGCATGCAGGTGTCGGGTCCTGATCCACACTCCATCCTTACCTGAGAGTGAGATATCACACCTCTGGGTGAGGTGCAATACCTCTGTAGCAACCGAGCCCTCAGGGTGCTACAGTTCCATTTATCTTCAGCCTAGGTGACGTATTGTGATACAGGGCCGTGATTTTGGCTATAAAAGGGTCCCCTAGACCCCTACCCCAAGCTTTTTAAGAGAATCATATATGGCGTGCCAGGAGACTATGGAATGCTTTCTCAGCATCCAACGAGTATCTAATTACAAATTTTTAACTGCATGTAGCCCAGGAAATACTTTGTGCCTAGTAGCAGTGTCTGCTAGTCAGCGGATTATCCCGGCTGTTAAGCAAGCTACACCACCTGTAGTTTGGACACTTAATTTTTTCAAAGGAAATGCTTCGGGACCAGGGGACACTCACTGAAGAGCATCAGGAGGCACCCCAAGGCATAGGAGCTGGGACTGGCAGTAGGATGCCTTGCAGTGGACAGCCGAGCTCGATCCTTATAAAAGCTTTTTAACTGCAGCAGTTTTAGTGGACGCTACTGGAGCTGGAATTACGCGGCTGCTGGCATGAGACTTGCCCTCCAATAAATCCTTGTAAATGGATTTAAAGTGTATTCATTCAAATTAGAGAGACAATTTAAATTAAAAAGCTTAGAGCTGCCTCCACCACAGGGGGGCTCGCTCGACCCACCAGCGGACAGGCACCAGTATTGGGAGAGGGTGTCTGGCCGTCAGGGTTCACCGCGGCTCTGGCACAAACCCGGCGACACGGAGGTGGCACGGGCAGGAGCGGACTGAACTTTTTGGATTTTAGAAGGGCATGACATGCCTATATCTGTGTCTCCCTCTCCTTTTACTCCTCCACCTCTTTTCTTTTCGCATGACTATATGTACTTGTCACTTTTCCATGTGTTAATTGTGTCTTCTGAGCAGTTTGTCAGCTTTTGGACACCTTTGAACGTGTTTTCTATGTGTTTCTATGTGTTTTTGTTTGCCTGCCATTGGTTTTAACGGTGTTCGAAGGTGTTCGACGAACAGTTCGACGAACAGTTCGGCGAACACATGGGTGTTCGACGAACCGAACCGAACTCGAACACTACGGGGGTGGCTCAACACTACTCCCAGGCCTCATTCACATATTAAATATTAAAAACATGTTATGTGCTGCTGTCATCTGGTGGTGTGGAAAGGTTTGGTCTAATCCAGGCTTTTTTTCATTGCTATCAATGATGTCAGCACATTCTGTTGACAGACAAAAGTGCCTGTCTTTTATGACCCCCCATGGTGGCACTAAAAACCCGCTCAGACGAGATGCTAGCATCAGGCAGCACAACACTTCCAAGGTATAGAGGGACAGCTCATGCCAAGTGTCCAGCTTTGAAATCCAATAGCTGAAGGTCGTAAAGGAATTTGGTTTTATTGGCCAGGTATTGGTTGACCATCTTTAAAAACTTTTCCCTCTTTGTTAAAAATATCCGGTTAGCAGGGCATGGTCACTGGGAGGGTGTCATGAAATTGGCACAGACCTTTAACAGTGTAACCCTGCCTCTGCTGTGTGTCCCCCTCACATCTCCTCCTTGGTTGGGCAAGGAAGCTTACCCCCATCCGCTAGCGTTGTCTGATGGGAATTTTTTCAACATATTTTGCACAATGGACTTTTGGCATAGCAACATTTTAGAAGACCTCTCCCCGATAGGAAGGTGAGATGCAAAGTTCTCCTTGTAGCATGGGTCTTGCAGGGTGAACATCCAGTAACCTTTTTTGTGCAAGATGAATGTAACGCGAGGGTCACGGGAAAGGCAGCGGAATATAAAGTCTGCCATATGTGCCAAGGTCCCTACTGCCAACACTTCCCTGTCTCCATCATGATTTCATGATTTCTTCTCTCCAACTCCTCCTCCTCATCCTCCATCTCTTCCTCCTCATTCCCTTTCTCAGTCCATAGGAGAGACGGGACGAAGTTTGTGTGGGTACTAGCCTCTTTTGTGCTCTTGGCCAGCTCCTGTTGCTCCTCCTCTTCCTCAGCCTCCACCTCCTCATTGTTGCCCAATCTGCACGGAAAAACAAAGACAGAAACACAATACACAAACAAAAACAACGTTTATTTATCTTGCTTCCCAGATCTCTGTGTCTACTCATAGGGTTCAGTCTCTCAGCCCTTATCCACATGCATGTCACTTGACTAACGGTAATGTTATGAATATTAGCGTTAGGACTGTCCCATAAGGGCCGCCGTGACGAGGCGGGATGGCTTTCGCATTATTTTGATCAAAATTATGTTAACTAAGTACCCTTTAGTATTTTCATGCACTATTGCGGTTTATTTATTTATTGCAGGGTATTTGTGTATTGTGTTTCTGTCTTTGTTTTTTCTGTTTAATGGCCATGTGTGACTATGCCCTTACATGCTGCATGTGCACCAATTGGCTGGGTAGTATCTACCTGTCTAATGTCTTTCTCCATCTCCACCAGATCAGCATGCAAAGCTTCATGTTTGATTGTCAGCAGCAACTGCTAAGTAGGCACAGAAGATGGATTGTTACACTGATGATTGCGTCATCGCTGCTCACAATCTTTGTCGAGTCCTCAAAGCCTTGGAGAACCGCACAAATGTCAGCTATCCATGCCCACTCTTCAGTTGTTATGCGCAGAGGCAAATCCAGAATATTGATGGGCATGTTGAAGTGTCACGCTAGGTGTGGGAAAGACTAAGTGAAACATGAAGGGAAGAGGGAGAGGAAGCCCAAACACTAGGGAAAGGGATAGTGGAGACCCCTAGTCAGATCTAATATCACCCTGCCTACCCTATCATCCCTATATAGGTTCCACACCTATCGCCGAACAGAAACCTAAGCCCTGAATAACCCTAGAGCTTGTCCCTAGATAGGTAGGGGGCAGGGTGAGCATTAGTAAAACCCCACTAAAAACTGAAGACAACAAGGTAGACAAACAAAGGGGATACACTTAGCTTGAGCAGACACTGGAGAGATGATGCCAACTGTCCTCCATGGGCACCAGAGTAGAATCTAGCCAACTGCTAGTGCTCCAAGCCTACACTTAGGTGCATAGAACTATCGCCGCTGACTCTCTTGAGAAACTGAGACCTTTAAACTACCCAGCAAGGGTGCGTCAATCAGCAGCAGAAGGTGGAGGCCGCTGTGTCCTAAAGGCAGAAGGATATAACAATAAAACAGAGATGAGGGAATCAAGAAGGTGTCTGCAATGACAAGCGCAGTGAACTTCTACAGCAGGCTCCTGTCACGGTGTAGGGGGAATGCTGGTGAGGAAAAGGCAGATACAGGCAGCGTGAGCAGGGAAAACAAGTCTGTCCTTAGACTGGGAGCCCAGAATAGCTCTTACCCCAAAGGTATCTCTGATGGTGAGAAGGTTCGGGTCTCCACCCTAAGCCCTAACTCCTCCACAAGCCCTGTTCTAATCCCCCTCACCTCTCACCACTGAAAAGGTACAGCAACTTCAAAGGAAAGGACTTCAGTGGAAAAAACAAACAGGTCAGCACAGCACAGCTTCCAGGTATAGAGTGAAACTCTATCAGCAGCACCACCTGGTGGAAGGAAAGGCTACTTAAAGGCTAGGGGGAGGAGACTCACATTAACTCACATCCACCAGGACCCGGCAATAGAACTGGCATTAACTCATGCAGTACTAGGGGAAATAACACAGTTAAAGTTAAAGCAGCACCTCGAATAGACCGCAGATACTTAGCACTAGACAGCGCGTGACAGTACCCCCTCTTGAGGCCTCCGGACTCAAAACCAGACACGTCCGGAAAAGGTCCACATTTCCTGAGTGACGAGATATGAAAAACATTACGAGTTTCCAACACTTGGGGTAGTTCAAGTTGGTATAACACAGGGTTATAAATGGCCGATATCCTAAATGGAGCAATAATCCCGGAGCTAGGACCCGCAACACCATGCCTCCAACTGACGTGCTTGGACAACACGCACACATACTCGTTCACTCTCAGGTTTGGACCTGCACGTATATTTCCACATCTGCGGTTACATTCAGAGGGCTCAAACTCAGAACCGAAAAAAGCAGCAGTGTCCCCTCAGGCCCAGTGCTCCCTTCCCTGGAGAGCACAGTAGGAAGATCCATCCCTCCCCGGCCCCTCCTCCTGGAACGACGCCTAGACCCACCATTAATCTGAAGCATAGTCTGGACTCCACCCCCTTTTCCAAGCTCACTCCCAAACACTTCTGGTAGTGGGGTAGGAGTTGATCCAACCAGTACAGTAGAAATAGTTGTAGCTAGGCAATTAGTCACACAGAAAGCCCCCTAACTTACAACTTTTCTGGCCCTCCAGTCAACCACCGGGTTGTGTTTCTCCAGCAGAAGGCCCAATACAATGGGAGTGGGCAAATTCTCCAAGACGTGACAGGACAGGAGCTCCTGGTGGAGAGTTCCTATGCTCAGGTTCACATTACCCACCACTTGGGAGAGGACCTTCTGGCTGAGAGGAACTGATTCGATCAAAGCAATGGGAATGGGTATCAATAAAGCACTGCTGGCGAGTCCATGAACATGAGCAAAACGAGAATCCACCAAATTGACACCCACTCTGCTATCGACCAGTACTGGTACAGTCTCGGTTTTACCTCCCACCACAACCTCGGCAGATAGTGTGAATGGAGACATAGCAAGGAAGGAAATATAAACCTTCTGGTCATCTCCTCCCGAATGACCCAAGGAGGATGCTTCTGAGACTGCATGGTTGTCTTGGAGCGAAGTGGACAAACCTTAATAAAATGGTCAGATTTTCCACAGAAAAAATAAGCTCCACCCACTTGAGGAAAAGTAGTCACAGGAGGTTTAACATGAGAACCTACTACCCGCAACTGCATGGGTTCATCGGGTATAGTCTCCTCACCAGGGATAGGAATCGGAGACAAAGTAGGTCTCGATATCTCCCTCAGATGTCGGTCAACCCATATGGCTAGAGACATTGCAGCCTCCAATGACTCAGGTGCAGTGTACTGAACCAGAATGTCTTGCAGTGTAGCTGACAAACCCAAGCTGAACTGACTCCTGAGGGCTGGTTGTTCCACTGGGTGTCAGTCGCCCATCTCCGAAACTTCGAGCAGTACTCCTCCACTGCCCATGTTCCATGCTTGAGTTTACAGAGATTAGACTCGGAAAAGGAAACCCTATCAGGTTTACCATACACCTGAGTCAGGGCAGCAAAAAACCCGTCAACTGACCGCAGCGATGGTGAGTCGGCTGGACAGGAGAAGGCCCAGGTCTGGGGGTCCCCCTTATGAAGAAAGGCTATAATCCCCACCCGCTGTTCCTCACTTCCAGATGAATGGGACTGGAGCCTGAAATGAAGCTTACAGGCTTCACGGAAAACAAAAAATTTGTCTCATCCCGCAGAAAACCTATCTGGAAGAGAGACCTTGGGTTCTGACATGGCCTGAGCATAAGCCGAGGCCAGGTAACCCACAACTTGCTGGAGCTGTTCCCCTACCTGAGTTTGCAGACCAGCTTCCTCTTCAGAGATGGTCTGCATCAGGAGAGAAAATGCATCAGCTGACGCAGTCTGCGACATAGTGACTCAAGGAAAATGGTAAAGGCTGCTGATAATGTCACGGTGTAGGGGGAATGCTGGTGAGGAAAAGGAAGATACGGGCAGGGTGAGCAGGGAAAACTAGTCTGTCCCTAAACTCAGAACACTGAATAGCCCTGACTCCAAAGGTATCTTTGATGGTGAGATGGTTCTTGTCTCCACCCTAAGCCCTAACTCCTCCACAAGCCCTGTGTTAATCCCCCTCACTCTCTCCACTGAAAAGGTACAGCAACTTCAAAAGGAAAGGACTTCAGCGGCACAAACAAGCAGGTCAGCACAGCACAGCTTCCAGATATAGAGTGAAATTCTATCAGCAGCATCACTTGGTGGAAGGAGAGGCTACTTAAAGGCTAGGGGAAGGAGACTCACACATTAACTTACATCCACCAGGACATGGCAATAGTACTGGCATTAATTCATGCAGTACTAGGGGAAATAACACAGTTAAAATTACAGCAGCATCTAGAATAGACCGCTGATACTTAGACTTACTAGACTGTGCGTGACAGCCCCAGAGTGACTGTCTACAGTACATATCAGGTAATAATTTTTTACCCTGGAAATGTTTCAAATGCTTCCCATCACGTTTATACTTAGGATATCTACTGTGCTACTGCCATTATAAGTAATATCATTATATCTGTCCTTGACTGGAATGTTACATATTATACTATTTTATTTCTCCGTCCTGTTATCAGTTATCAATATTGTCTTTGATTCCATATGTATTATATATATATTGCACTGTTCTTTTGTATAATATTAACAGATAACCTTTAACGAAATTTCAACTCAAAACTAAATTCTAGGTGATGTTACATTTGCACGTAGGACCCCTAGTTCGAAAGGAGCTTCTGAACTCTCTCGTCCATTGAATTTGTCAGGTTTTGGATGGTTTCTGCTTCCAATTGTTTTGCATGAGGACAGAATACCCTCCCAGAGCGGTTGCTTAGATGTGAACTGCCTCCCGCCATCATAGACACTCCTTTTGATGATGCTCCAGAGGTTCTCAATGGGGTTGAGGTCAGGGGAGCATGGGTTCCACACCATAAGTTTGTCCCCTTTTATGCCCATAGCAGCCAGAGATGCAGATGCGTTATGTGCAGCATGACACGGGGCATTATAATTCATGAAATGATCTCGATGGTCCAGATGGATGGAGTGGAGGATGGCTGGTTGATGGACACCCCATGCAAACATGGCTACGGCGCTAACAAGGAGGAGGTGGAGTAATGTTTTGTGCTGGAATCATGGGGAGAGAGATTGTCGGCCCTTTTAGGATCCCTGAAGGGGTAAAGATGAGCTCCATAATGTATGTTGAGTTTCTCAAAAAGCACTTTCTTCCATGGTTCAAGAAGAAGAACCGTGCAATCCGCAGCAAGATCATTTTCATGCATGATAATGCCCCATCTCATGCTGCACATAACACATCTGCATCTCTGGCTGCTATGGGCATAAAATGGGACAAACTTATGGTGTGGCCCCCATGCTCCCCTGACCTCAACCATATTGAGAACCTCTGGAGCATCATCAAAAGGAGTGTCTATGATGGCGGGAGGCAGTTCATATCTAAGCAAAAGCTCTGGGAGGGTATTCTATCCTCATGCAAAACAATTGGAAGCAGAAACCATCCAAAACCTGACAAATTCAATGGACGAGAGAGTTCAGAAGCTCCTTTCCAACAAGGGGTCCTATGTGCAAATGTAACATCACCTAGAATAAAGTTTTGAGTTGAAAACTGTTTGATTTCAGTTTGTAACAACCTGCTAATGCTTATAATTTCAAAAATGACCATTTTTTTGTTCTTTATTAAAATGAAAAGGTTGAAAACTCTGCTGTGCATAATAACTTGAAACATGCATTTTGAGTGCAGTTTGAGTTTTTTACTTTTTTAAAAAATATCCTGTTATCATAGGCAGTTTGTACAAAAACCTTTCAATTTTACTCTAATAGTTATTTGACTGGAAAATTACAATGACTGCAATTCATATAGGTAATTTGGGAAAATCTGAGAAAATATTATTTGCATAATAATTTGGAACACAGTGTATGTTACAGTATATGGGCGTTAGATTCTGTGATGGAACTTTGCTCCAGGCAACTAGTCTGATTGCTGTATGAGGAAGACAGAAGTTTTTTTTTTTATAATATGGGGCAATTAGTATCTGCCACAATGGGTTTTTACCTTCATCTGGATCAAAATGTAGGTTATAGGTTGTGTATCAAAGCATTTATTGGATAAATCCCAACTAAATTTCAAAACTGACCTAGTGCAAGGTGATTAAAAACATCTTTATTAAAATCTCAGTGTACCTGTTTATTTGAACATGTATCTCTACAGATCCTGTCTTTATTATTTGAAAAATAAGTGTCATTATTTTACAGAGAAATTTAGACGAAAAGGCTTCTGTTTCTAAAATGTTCAAATACTTACAGAAACATCACCATATAATCTCCACATCATACTTATTATTTAAAAACGATAAAAAATATTATATAAACCATTGTGAAAGTCCATAGTAATCTCCACTTATTCAAACCTTTCTCCCTTTGCAAGTTTGCTTAAGAAAATACTTAAATCTCTGGTTAAAAAGACAAAATCCAGTTTAACTTGAGGCCTATTGTTTTTTGATGTCTAACCCCAAACCTCAATATATAATTCCAATGATTTTACGACAATAACCAATAAGTTTGGAGGTGTAAACATGGAGATTAGTGATGAGCGAACGTGCTCGCCACTGTTCGGTACTCGCCCGAGCATGACTTTGCTCGACAAGCTCGGCGAATATTACTGGGTTGCTCAGGTGGGAACTCGAGTCTCCTCCCTACATGTTTGACTCTCTTTAGAAAACCAATGAACATGCAGGGATTGCCTGCCACACACTGTACTGACGCAGCCATGTTGGTTGTGGGCATTACAGTGATTGGCTGGCCACAGAGCTTCATCAGGTATATATATAAGAACTGACGCCGCCATGCTCGTCACAGTCACTCCGGAATCATGCAGAGTAGGGAGAGGTGCTGCTGAGTCAGGGAGAGTATACTGTATATATATATATATATATATATATATATATATATATATATATATATATACACTGCTCAAAAAAAATAAAGGGAACACTCAAATAACACATCCTAGATCTGAATGAATGAAATCTTCTCATTGAATACTTTGTTCTGTACAAAGTTGAATGTGCTGACAACAAAATCATACGAAAATCATCAATGGAAATCAAATTTATTAACCAATGGAGGCCTGGATTTGGAGTCACCTTCAAAATTAAAGTGGAAAATCACACTACAGGCTTATCCAACTTTGATGTAATGTCCTTAAAACAAGTCAAAATGAGGCACATTATTGTGTGTGGCCTCCACGTGCCTGTATGACCTCCCTACAACGCCTGGGCATGCTCCTGATGAGGTTGTGGATGGTCTCCTGTCGGATCTCCTCCCAGATCTGGACTAAAGCATCTGCCAACTCCTGGACAGTCTGTGGTGCAACGTGGCATTGGTGGATGGAGCGAGACATAATGTCCCAGATGTGCTCTATCGGATTCAGGTCTGGGGAACGGGCGGGCCAGTCCATAGCTTCAATGCCTTCATCTTGCAGGAACTGCTGACACACTCCAGCCACATGAGGTCTGGCTTTTCCCTGCATTAGGAGGAAACCAGGGCCAACCGCACAAGCATATGGTCTCACAAGGAGTCTGAGGATCTCATATCGGTGCCTAATGGCAGTCAGACTACCTCTGGCGAGCATGTGAAGGGCTGTGCGGCTCTCCAAAGAAATGCCACCCCACACCAATACTAACCCACTGCAAAACCGGTCATGCTGAAGGTCGTTGCAGGCAGAGGATTGCTCTCCACGGTGTCTCCAGACTCTGTCACGTCTGTCACAAGTGCTCAGTGTGAACCTGCTTTCATCTGTGAAGAGCACAGGGTGCCAGTGGTGACTTTGCCAATCATGGTGTTATGTGGCAAAAGCCAAGCATCCTGAATGGTGTTAGGCTGTGAGCACAACCCCCATCTGTGGATGTCAGGCCCTCATACCACCCTCATGGAGTCAGTTTCTAACCGTTTGTGCAGACACATGCACATTTGTGGCCTACTCGGGGTCATTTTGCAGGGCTCTGGCAGTGCTCCTCCTTTTCCTTCTTGCACAAAGGTGGAGGTAGTGGTCCTGCTGCCTGCTGGGTTGTTGCCCTCCTATGGCCCCCTCCACATCTCCTGGTGTACTGGCCTGTCTCCAGGTAGCACCTCCAGCCTCTGGACACTAGATCTGGATTAGTTGCACTACCTGAGTAACTTCTGTGGGTTGTAAAGTCCGTCTCGTGCTACCACGAATGTGAAAGCACAACCAACATTCAAAGTGACCAAAACATCTGCCAGAAAGCATTTGTACCGGAATGTGGTCTGTGGTCCCCACCTGCAGAACCACTTCTTTATTGAGTGGGTCTTGATAATTGCCAATAATTTCCATCTATTGTCTATTCCATTTGCACAACAGCATGTGAAATTGATTGTAAATCAGTGTTGCTTCCTAATTGGACAGTTTGATTTCACAGAAGTTTGATTTACTTGCAGTTATATTCTGTTGTTTAAGTGTTCCCTTTATTTTTTTGAGCAGTGTATATACAACTGAACTCCCAGTCCTCCTGAAGACTAATCCAGCTGCATATATTCAGTGGTGATAGCAGGAGTTAGGCAAGCAGGCAGTGTATGTGGCAAACTTCAGTGCATATAGTGCAAGATGGTCCATTGAACGGCCTGTTAGTATAGGTATTCAACAACACACATATATATATATATATATATATATATATATATACAGTACAGACCAAAAGTTTGGACACAACTTCTCATTTAAAGATTTCTCTGCATTTTCATGACTATGAAAATTGTACATTCACACTGAAGGCATCAAAACTATGAATTAACACATGTGGAATTATATACTTAACAAAAAAGTGTGAAACAACTGAAAATATGTCTTATATTCTAGGCTTTTCAAAGTAGCCACCTTTTGCTTTGATGACTGCTTTGCACACTCTTGGCATTCTCTTGATGTGCTTCAAGAGGTAGCCACTAGTGTTGAGCCACCCCCGTAGTGTTCGGGTTCGGTTCGGTTCGTCGAACACCGGGATGTTCGAGGAACTGTTCGTCGAACTGTTCGTCGAACACCTTAGAACACCGTCGAACACCGTTAAAACCAATGGCAGGCAAACAAAAACACATAGAAACACATAGAAAACACCTGCAAAGTCCAAAAGCTGACAAACTGCTCAGAAGACACTCTCTTTAAAAAAGCCGGCCGGCAAATTCAGCAGCGGCATACACCGGTACCCGACAATTTAGACAAGAAGGAATAGAGCATCACACATAGATTAGATAGATAGAAACATGTCAGTCACACATATAAGAAGCACAGTGACAGTGTTGGTTACTGCACTTGTCATTTAGTGTAAAGGATTTATTAAAAAAAATATTAGTGTTTTCATGCACCGTCTCTTTAAAAAAGCCGGCCGGCAATTCAACATCTGTACCCAACAATTTATAACAGACAGAATAGAGCTTCACACATAGATTAAATAGATAGAAACATGTCAGTCACATATATATGAAGTACAGTGATAGTGTTGCTTACTGTACTTGTCATTTAGTGTAAAGGATTTATTTAAAAAAATAATAGTGTTTTCATTCACTGTCTCTTTAAAAAAGCCGGCCGGCAATTCAGCAGCGGTACCCGACAATTTAGAACAGAAAGATAGAGCATCACACATAGATTAGATAGATAGAAACATGTCAGTCACATATATATGAAGTACAGTGATAGTGTTGGTTACTGTACTTGTCATTTAGTATTAAAATAAAGGATTTATTATTAAAAAAATTGGCGTGGGGTTCCCCTTAATTTTAGGCTCTAGCGGAGGTTAAGCAGACGGCTGGGGCAGATGTTTGAAGCCTGGGAAGGGGGTAATACCCACGGAGCTTCCCAGGCTACTAATATCAGCCCCCAGCTGAATACATAGCCTTTACTAGCTATTAAAATGGGGGACCCCCCCAAAAAAATGACGTGGGGTCCCCCCTAATTTAATAGCTAGCAAAGGCTAGGCAGACAGCTGGGGGCTGATATTAATAGCCCAGGAAGGGAGCCATGAATATTGGCCCCCTCCCAGGCTAGAAACACCAGCCGTCAGCCGCCCCAGAAATGGCGCATTCATAGGATGCGCCAATTCTGGCACTTAGCCTCGCTCTTCCACGCTGCCCTGGTGCGGTGGCAGGGGGTAATAGGGTTGGGGTTGATGTCAGCTTATAATGCCAGCTGACATCAAGCCCAGGTTAGTAATGGAGAGGCGTCTATAAGACACCCCCATTACTAACCCCATAGTCAAAGATAAAAAAAACACAAACACCCAGAATAAAGTCCTTTAATTGAAATAAAGACACAATCCTTTATTGTTCTAAATTAAACCATACTTACCATCACGCCCATTCCAGCTGAAGCCAACGATCTCCTGCAATAAAAGAAAAATAGTAAAGCAACCTCATCCTTACCTTTCCATGGTTCCCACGACAGCTTCAGCTCTGCTACATCGAGATGACAGGCTGGACCGCAGCAGAACGCTGCCATCCAGCCTGTCATCCCGCAGACACTGAGAAGCGCAGGCTTGCTTGCGCTGCTCAGCGTCTCTCTGTGACGACATCCAGATGAGCCGAGTTCATGTCCAATGAACTCGGCTCACCTCATTCACGTCACTGACAGCGTGGGAAAATTCTCACGCTGAAGCGGTGAGTGCAGGAGAATTCTCCCACGCTGTCAGTGACGTGCATAAGGTGAGCTCATGTCCAATGAACTCAGCTCACCTCCTGCACGTCACTGACAGCGTGGGAGAATTCTCCTGCACTCAGCGCTTCAGCGTGAGAATTCTCCCACGCTGAAGCGCTGAGTGCAGGAGAATTTTCCCACGCTGTCAGTGACGTGCATAAGGTGAGCTCATGTCCAATGAACTCAGCTCACCTCCTGCATGTCACTGACAGCGTGGGAGAATTCTCCTGCACTCAGCGCTTCAGTGTGAGAATTCTCCCACGCTGAAGCGCTGAGTGCAGGAGAATTTTCCCACGCTGTCAGTGACGTGCATGAGGTGAGCCGAGTTCATTGGACATTAACTCGGCTCATCTGGATGCCCTCACAGAGAGACACTGTGGAGCGCAAGCAAGCCTGCGCTTCTCAGTGTCTGCGGGATGACAGGCTGGATGGCAGCGTTCTGCTGCGGTCCAGCCTGTCATCTCGATGTAGCAGAGCTGAAGCTGTCATGGGAACCATGGAAAGGTAAGGATGATGTTGCTTTATTATTTTTCTTTTATTTCAGGAGATCGTTGGCTTCAGCTGGAATGGGCGTGATGGTAAGTATGGTTTAATTTAGAACAATAAAGAATTGTGTGTTTATTTCAATTAAAGGACTTTTTTCTGGGTGTTGAGTTTTTTTTAAATACTTTACTAGAAATTCATGGTGGTCATGTCTAATATTGGCGTGACCCCATGAATTTCGGGCTTAGGGCCACCTGATAATGCCAAGCTGGCCCTAACCCCTTTATTACCCAGTGAGCCACCGCATCAGGGCCCTGGATGAGTTGGGTACAGCGCCAGAAGATGGCGCTTCTATGAACGCGCCATTTTCCGGGGTGGCTGCGGACTGCAATTTGCAGCGGGGGTGGCCCAGAAAGCTTGGGCCTCCCTGCGCTGCGGATTCCAGCCCCCAGCTGCCTAGTTGTACCTGGCTGGACACAAAAACAGGGCGAAGCCCCACGTCAATTTTCTTTAAATTATTTCATGAAATAATTAAGAAAAAAAGGGCTTCCCTATATTGTTGTGTCCGGCCAGGTACAAATAGGCAGCTGGTGGTTGGGGGCAGCCCGTTCCTGCCTGCTGTACCTGGCTGGACACAAATATAGTGCGAAGCCCCACGTCAATTTTTTTTAAATTATTTCATGAATTTCCTGAAATAATTTAAAAAAATTGAAGTGGGGCTTCGCACTATATTTGTGTCCAGCCAGGTACAGCAGGCAGGAACGGGCTGCCCCCATCCACCAGCTGCCTATTTGTACCTGGCCGGACACAACAATATAGGGAAGGCCTTTTTTTCTTAATTATTTCATGAATTTCATGAAATAATTAAAAAAAATTGAAGTGGGGCTTCGCACTATATTTGTGTCCAGCCAGGTACAGCAGGCAGGAACGGGCTGCCCCCAACCACCAGCTGCCTATTTGTACCTGGCCGGACACAACAATATAGGGAAGGCCTTTTTTTCTTAATTATTTCATGAATTTCATGAAATAATTAAAAAAAATTGAAGTGGGGCTTCGCACTATATTTGTGTCCAGCCAGGTACAGCAGGCAGGAACGGGCTGCCCCCAACCACGAGCTGCCTATTTGTACCTGGCCGGACACAACAATATAGGGAAGCCCTTTTTTTCTTAATTATTTCATGAATTTCATGAAATAATTAAAAAAAATTGAAGTGGGGCTTCGCACTATATTTGTGTCCAGCCAGGTACAGCAGGCAGGAACGGGCTGCCCCCAACCACCAGCTGCCTATTTGTACCTGGCCGGACACAACAATATAGGGAAGGCCTTTTTTTCTTAATTATTTCATGAATTTCATGAAATAATTAAAAAAAAAGTACGTGGGGCTTCGCCCTATTTTTGTGTCCAGCCTGGTACAACTAGGCAGCTGGGGGCTGGAATCTGCAGCGCAGGCAGGCCCAAGCTTTCTGGGCCCCCCCCCGCTACAAATTGCAGTCCGCAGCCACCCCGGAAAATGGCGCGTTCATAGAAGCGCCATCTTCTGGCGCTGTACCCAACTCATCCAGGGCCCTGGTGCGGTGGCTCACTGGGTAATAAAGGGTTTAGGGCCAGCTTGGTATTATCAGCTGGCCCCAAGCCCAAAATTCATGGGGTCACGCCAGTATTAGACATGACCGCCATGAATTTCTAGTAAAGTATTTAAAAAAAACACAACACCCAGAATAAAGTCCTTTAATTGAAATAAAGACACAATTCTTTATTGTTCTAAATTAAACCATACTTACCATCACACCCATTCCAGGGCCCTGGTGCGGTGGCTCACTGGGTAATAAAGGGGTTAGGGCCAGCTTGGTATTATCAGCTGGCCCCAAGCCCAAAATTCATGGGGTCACGCCAGTATTAGACATGACCGCCATGAATTTCTAGTAAAGTATTTAAAAAAAACACAACACCCAGAATAAAGTCCTTTAATTGAAATAAAGACACAATTCTTTATTGTTCTAAATTAAACCATACTTACCGTCACGCCCATTCCAGCTGAAGCCAACGATCTCCTGCAATAAAAGAAAAATAATAAAGCAACCTCATCCTTACCTTTCCATGGTTCCCACGACAGCTTCAGCTCTGCTACATCGAGATGACTGGCTGGACCGCAGCAGAACGCTGCCATCCAGCCTGTCATCCCGCAGACACTGAGAAGAGAAGGCATGCTTGCGCTCCTCACTGTCTCGCTGTGACGGCATCCAGATGAGCCGAGGTCATGTCCAATGAACTCGGCTCACCTCATGCACGTCACTGACAGCGTGGGAAAATTCTCACGCTGAAGCGCTGATTGCAGGAGAATTTTCCCACGCTGTCAGTGACGTGCAGGAGGTGAGCTGAGTTCATTGGACATGAATGCGCCATTTCTGGGGCGGCTGACGGCTGGTGTTCCTAGCCTGGGAGGGGGCCAATATTCATGGCTCCCTTCCTGGGCTATTAATATCAGCCCCCAGCTGTCTGCCTAGCCTTTGCTAGCTATTAAATTAGGGGGGACCCCACGTCATTTTTTTTGGGGGGTCCCCCATTTTAATAGCTAGTAAAGGCTATGTATTCAGCTGGGGGCTGATATTAGTAGCCTGGGAAGCTCCGTGGGTATTACCCCCTTCCCAGGCTTCAAACATCTGCCCCAGCCGTCTGCTTAACCTCCGCTAGAGCCTAAAATTAAGGGGAACCCCACGCCAATTTTTTTAATAATAAATCCTTTATTTTAATACTAAATGACAAGTACAGTAACCAACACTATCACTGTACTTCATATATATGTGACTGACATGTTTCTATCTATCTAATCTATGTGTGAAGCTCTATTCTGTCTGTTATAAATTGTCGGGTACCGCTGCTGAATTGCCGGCCGGCTTTTTTAAAGAGACAGTGCATGAAAACACTATTATTTTTTTTGATAAATCCTTTACGCTAAATGACAAGTACAGTAAGCAACACTGTCACTGTACTTCGTATATATGTGGCTGACATGTTTTTATCTATCTAATCTATGTGTGAAGCTCTATTCTGTCTGTTATAAATTGTCGGGTACCGCTGCTGAATTGCCGGCCGGCTTTTTTAAAGAGACGGTGCATGAAAACACTATTATTTTTTTTGATAAATCCTTTACGCTAAATGACAAGTACAGTAAGCAGCACTTTCACTGTACTTTGTATATATGTGGCTGACATGTTTATATCTATCTAATCTATGTGTGAAGCTCTATTCTTTCGGTTCTAAATTGTCGGGTACAGGTGTATGCCGCTGCTGAATTGCCGGCTTTTCATGTTTCACTGTTGGCACTGTTCCCATCGATTTGGGCAATCACTGTAATGCCACAACCACCATGGCTGTGGCATTACAGTGAGTGGCAGACAATCCCTGCATGATTGGTGCTCTAAATAGCGCCAGACATGCAGGACACGCTTTTGGTGCACGAACAGTTATCGAACATAACCTCGAACAGCCGAATTTTTTGCAAATCGTTCGGGTTCGTCGAACAACTCGAACACCGCCCAAAACAGCTCGAATTTGAGATTGGCGAACAGTTCTAGTCGAACACCGCTCATCTCTAGTAGCCACCGGAAATGGTCTTCCAACAATCTTGAAGAAGTTCCCAGAGATGCTTAGCACTTGTTGGACCTTTTGCCTTCACTTGCGGTCCAGCTCAACCCAAACCATCTCGATTGGGTTCAGGTATGGTGACTGTGGAGGCCAGGTCATCTGGCATAGCACCCCATCACTCTCCTTCTTGGTCAAATAGCCCTTACACAGCCTGGAGGTGTTTGGGGTCATTGTCCTGTTGAAAAATAAATTATGGTCCAACTAAACACAAACCAAATGGAATAGCATGCCGCTGCAAGATGCTGTGGTAGCCGTGCTGGTTCAGTATGCCTTCAATTTTGAATAAATCCCCAACAGTGTCACCAGCAAAGCACCCCCACACCATCACACCTCCTCCTCCATGCTTCACAGTGGGAACCAGGCATGTATAGTCCATCCGTTAACCTTTTCTGCGTTGCACAAAGACACGGTGGTTGGAACCAAAGATCTCAAATTTGGACTCATGAGACCAAAGCACAGATTTCCACTGGTCTAATGTCCATTCTTTTTGTTCTTTAGCCCAAACAAGTCTCTTCTGCTTGTTGCCTGTCCTTAGGTGTTGTTTCCTAGCAGCTATTTTACCATGAAGGCCTGCTGCACAAAGTCTCCACTTAACACTTGTTGAAAAGATGTATCTGCTGCTAGAACTCTGTGTTGCATTGACCTGGTCTCTAATCTGAGCTGCTGTTAACCTGCGATTTCTGAGGCTGGTGACTCGTATAAACTTATCCTCAGAAGCAGAGGTGACTCTTGGTCTTCCTTTCCTGGGGCGGTCCTCATGTGAGCCAGTTTCTTTGTAGCGCTTGATGGTTTTTGCAACTGCACTTGGGGACACTTTCAAAGTTTGCCCAATTTTTTTTCTTATAGTAATGATGGCCACTCGTTTTTCTTTACTTAGTTGTTTTTTTCTTGCCATAATACAAATTCTAACAGTCTATTCAGTAGGACTATCAGCTGTGTATCCACCTGACTTCAGCGCAACACAACTGATGGTCCAAACCCCATTTATAAGGCAAGAAATCCCACTTATTAAACCTGACAGGGCACACCTGTGAAGTGAAAACCATTTCCGGTGACTACCTCTTGAAGCTCATCAAGAGAATGCCAAGAGTGTGCAAAGCAGTCATCAAAGCAAAGGTGGCTACTTTGAAGAACCTAGAATATATGACATATTTTCAGTTGTTTCACACTTTTTTGTTAAGTATATAATTCCACGTGTTAATTCATAGTTTTGATGCCTTCAGTGTGAATGTACAATTTTCATAGTTCTGAAAATACAGAAAAATCTTTAAATGAGAAGGTGTGTCCAAACTTTTGGTCTGTACTGTATATCCATCTGCACTAAAATTCCTTCTGAGGACTAATCCAGCTGCATATAATCAGTGCTAGGCAGGCAAGCAATGTATGTGGCAAACTGCAGTGTACAGCAGAAGAGGGTCCATTGAATATCCGGTCTGCTGATGCTGTAATAATTACAGGTATTTCTAGACATAGAAAGGCAAAGAAAATGATCTTAACCCTGGTTATTTGCTTAAAAAGCAATCCAGAGTACACCATTTTTCTGCTCCATTTGCTTGTTGTCACTGCAGAATACAGCTAGATCTGTTCCATATTTCAGCGATAAAAATCAAGAAATTTAAACTGAACGTGGAAAATATTGGCCTCCTTTTACATTCTTTTGCAGTGTGTCGGTCAAGCTGTTCACACTAGGTGTCTGTGAAGAATAGTATTAGCAAATTACAGGCCTGCTACTTAAAACCGTGGTTCTCTGTCAGACATATGACCTATAAGACGGTCCCAAAATCAGACATTTCTTCTATTTTCATTACGTTACAATGTGTCGGTCAAGCTATTCCCATGAGGTGTCGGTGAAGAATAGTATTAGCAAATTATAGGCCTGCTATTTAAAACCGTGGTTCTCTGTTAGACATTACACCTATAAGACAGTTCCAAAATCAGACATTTCTTCCATTTTCATTCCGTTGCAGTGTATTGGTCAAGCTATTCACACTAGATATCTAAGAGGAAAATTATTAGCAAATTACAGGCCTGCTATTTAAAACCGGGGTTTTCTGTCAGACATAACACCTATAAGAGTGATCCAAAATCAGACTTTTCTTCCATTTTCATTTCATTGCAGTGTGTCGGTCAAGCTATTCACACTACATCTCTGTGTCAAATAGTATTAGTAAATTACAGGCCTGCTATTTAAAATTGTGGTTCCCTGTGAAAAGTATCACATATAACTGCGTTCCAAAATCAGCCATTTCTCGTAAACGTGGAAAATATTGTCCTCAATTAAAAATGGGCAAGGTGCGTGGCAAGGGATGGGGAAGTTGACGTGATGGTGACTGTGCATGCAGAGGCCGAGGCCGAGGAAGTGCCCATGGGCAAGCTGAAGTTGTGCCTCAACAAACACCCATATTTTGTCACTCAACCTTCCAGTCCCAATTAATAGGGGACCGCAGTACACCACCACCACCACCATATCTTCCACATGGTCAAGTCTCGGAAGCCATGAGTCTGGACCGCATATTCCTCACCCTGAACCTCCTTCCTCCCACCATGCCAAGTGCCCAGAGAAAATTATCCTACACTTGGACACTCAGAAGAGCTGTTCATTTTTCCATTTGTAGACTCGGGCCTGTAACCCGGCCAGCTTCAAGCGAGTCAAGAGGAGAACGCGTGTTGCGATGCCCAAATATTGGAGCAGCCATGGTCACATGATGGCGATGGTGGGAAAGTGCAATTACTGTCGTAAGATGTGGTAATGATGATGATGAGACACAATTGCCAGAAAGTCAGGAGGAAGACCCGGGTGCGGAAGTGGAAGACGAGGTGGTGGATGATAAAGTAACTGACCCAACCTAGAAAGGGGACATACAGAGCGAGGACAGCAGAACACAAGAGGAGAGAGGCATAGCACCACAACAGGCAGGAAGAAGCAGTGTGGTGGCCGCAGACACAATGCGGGAAACTGTTCCCGTAACGTAAACACGACGGAAGTTGCCAGTACAGTTCCCGAGTCTGAATGATTTATAAAGACGCTGCAGATAATCCCAAAAAGGCCATTTGCACCAACTGCCAGGCCAGCATCAGCAGGGGTAGCAAAACGAGCAACCTGACCACCACCAGCATGATCAGGTACATGGCAGCAAAGCACTCGACTTAGTGGGCCAATCCCCAAGGTTCCACTGTTGTGCGTGCACGCCAATCCCCTGTCCATGGTGCATGCCAAGATGCCTCCTGCCCTGCAACAGTCATTGAACACATTCACCTAGCACCATCAAAAAGCACTTCCATGTCTTTGTCCCAGCACAGCATTCAGTTGTCCCTACCGAGTCCTTGGAATGCAAGCGCAAATTTTCATTCAACGTCCCACAGGCCATATTACTAAATTCACACAATTCGCAAATGCTTGGACTCGAAATATTGCCTTTTAGGCTCGTGGAGATGGAAGATTTCTGCAACCTGATGGCGGCGGCCATCTCTCGGTACTTGGTCCCTAGCCGCCACTATTTCTCCCGGTGTGTGTTCCCCCATTACACGAGCACATGTCACACAACATTAGACGTGCCCTCAACATCGCAGTTAATGAGAAAGTCCACCGAACCACAGACACATGGACAAGTGCTTGTGGACAGGGACGGTACATCTCGCTGATGGCATACTGGGTTAACATAGTGGAAGGCGGGACCCAGTCGAACCTTGGGAAGGAACACATCCTCCCGTCGTCAAGGATTGCGGGCCCTGGGTCAATTACAGTTGACCCCATATTCTATAGCTCCTGCACCTTCTCCTTCTCCTCTTCAGCCTCCATGTCCATAATGATCACATCAGTCGCAAGCTGGAAGCACTGCAGCACTTCCTCGGCCAAGCAACAGCAGGCTGTGTTGAAGCTAATATGCTTTGGTGACAAACCGCACAATGCTGAAAAGTTGTGTACAGCTCTGAAAGAGCAGGCAGATCTGTGTCTGACACCGCTGACCCTACAGCCAGGCATGGTCATGAGTGACAATGGCCGAAACCTGGTGGTGGCTCTGAGGCGAGGCGAGCTCACACATGTACCATGCCTGGCCCATTTGCTTGACCTGGTTCAGTGGCTACTCAAAACCTACCCGGAACTGTTGTATATGCTTGTCAAAGTACGCCGCCTGTTTGCCCGTTTTAGAATGTCAGCTACAGCTTCTGTCTCCCTTGCCATGCTTCAGCAGTGTTTGCATCCTTCAGCTTAGAGGGCAGTTGTTGACTACCAGAATCAACAAGGCCATTGGTATTCAGGTCAGAATCCATACATAAAACATCAGGAGTGGATATGGATGTCAGACTTATGTACCATCCCCCAAAACTGTGATGACTCCACCAAGATGGTGAGCGGCGATGACGCCATAATTAGTGCACCATCCTGCTTCTCTGTCTTCTGAAACACTCTCTGCTCGCAATTATAAAGGATGCATTGCAGGCGGAGCACGATGACATGGAGCAATGATTCATAAAGCAAGATTCCACACAGCCCAGCCTCATCTCATCCCAACATGGATTGGGTGACAATGAGGAAGAGGAGTAGGAGGATGAAGAACAGGAGCTAGTTTCCTGTGCTGTAGATGGTACTACCTGCATAATTGTCATACCGTCTGTTCAGCGTGGTTGGCCTGAGGACAAGGAGGTGGAGGAAGAGGAGGAGGATGAGTAGGAGAGCATGGTAAATTGTCCTCTTGGTGAGGACATGGAAGTCTTGCCTCTTTGCAGTCTGGCACACATGGGTTAGTTTATGTTACGCTGCTTTTACCGTAAACCTCGCGTTGTCCAAATTTTGGGTGACAGTCATTATTGGTTGGTGATACTTCTAGACTCATGCTACAAGAAGAACTTTCTGTCTCTTATTCCCATGCAGGACAGGCCTAATATAATGGGGCAGTACAAGAAGGCCCTTGCTGCGTAATTATTAAAAAAAATTCCTATCTGAAAACGCTGGCGGCAGAGGTCACATTTTGCTGGACAACCAAGGAGTACAGACGAGAAAGACACATGCAATCAAGCAGAGTGAGAGGAACACTGTCAAAGCCCTGGGACAGTTTTCTCTGACCCTCCCATCGCACAAGCCATGATGCGCGGGATACTCTCCCAAGGAGGGAAAAGTTACGGAAGATGCTGAGGGAGTACCTTGCTGACTGTACCAATGTCCTCCATGGTGTGCCTTATAATTATTGGGTATCCAAGCTGGACATGTGGCATGAACTGGTTCTCTACATCTTGGAGGTCCTGGCCTGCCCTGCCGCTAGCATTTTGTCAGAGCTGGTTTAAAGTGCCACCGGTAGAATTATAACTGACAGGTGCATCCGCCTGTCAACTGAAAATGCTGACAGGCTGACTCTTATAAAAATGAGCAAGGGCTCGATTGGGCCAGACTTCTCAACACCACCGAATGATAGCAGCGTAACATAAACTCAAATACGGTGTCTTTTTTTGGAGGAGGTCTCGCTCTATTCCCATGCACCTCTGTCTTCACACCCAGATATGGGTATACGCTTCCTGAATTTTTCTATTTGCTCTTGTCCTCCTCCTTCTCCTCATCCTCCATGACCAAATTGCAAATTGAGTATTGTTGAGCGAATTTGTTTGGCATTTCAAATTCGTGTTCGGTGTTTGGGCTTGTTCGCGTCAAAAAAATCGGCTCCGCCCATAAATATGTCACGCAGGACAAACTCAGGTCGATATCATCAAAAGGAGTATTGGCTCTGATCTGATGAGTGTTTCTAAATTATGATGGAATAGCAAATTCTATAGGTCCTGGGGAACACTAGATGAATCTCTAAATAAAAGCTGCAGCAAGAAAGACACTGGAAGAAGACTTATATGCTGATTTCTCAGTGAAGTAAACGGAAACTGTTATCTGTAATGTGTTATACACAACCATATATTGGCTTGTTAACTTGTGTTGCCCCTGAAGAGCCGCTACGACAGTTAGTGGTGAAATGCAACAGGCATTAAGCATTTTTTGGGCATTAAGCATTTTTCATCTGAATGAATGGTTATATTTGAAATTGGGAACGAGGCATCTTCCTTTGAGTGGATGGTTATAGATATTTGTCATACTGAAAATCATCTAACCAATATACTGCTTGTTTAGGTATACCGGGTAGAGTATAGGCTGACCACGAACAATATGACTACTAACAGCAGATGGGAGGCTGAACCATGATCATAACCTAGGTTATTGGTTTGGGGGGATTCTGTTTGATAGGTAATTAGGGTACAAAGTTTACTCTGTTAGTCTGTGGGTCGGGTTCTGTGTTTTTTTTGCATAATAGTTTGGAATGTTTTTAACTTTATATCTTAATAAATATATAATTTTAAAATGTCTTCCCATTAGTTTATATTCAGTGATTGGGTAAGACTAATAATATTTATTGTTGTGAGCCCCATATAAATAAACATCCAAACTTGGTGCTGGTGAAAAGGATAAAGCAGTTTATTTGTCAACGCGTTTTGCAACCCAACTGATTTTTTTCTCAAGAACATTCATAATGAAACAAAAACAGAACTAAGAGCAGTAAGGGGTTTCACTCAAAAAAACATAGAGATAGCGAACGTAGATTCTGAGCACCAATGGGGATAGCGCCGATAATGTCTGTAAATTGTCTGAATTGTAAAGCGCTGCGGAATATGTTGGTGCTATATAAATATAAATATTAATATTATTATTTTTATTATTATTAAAATGTTCAAAAAGTGCAGCAGGGCAGCAAAAAGCCCACTGGGTGCGCCCAAAAAAATCTAATGCGTGCATGGTGATAATAAAGTAATAAAGTTTGCTAAAGAAAAAAAAATTTGGAAAAAAGAAAACATGATTGTATAAAATATATTATGGGGTTAAAGTACATTTTATAGATGCACAACATTTTTCAACTTCTCATCAAAAGTCCGGAATGAGGGATTGTTTTTCGCTGTTGACCTAAGATATGTATTGATACACTTTTGGAGTACATGTAACATTTTTTTTTTAATTTGCTTTATTAAATAATTTTACAAACAAATCATAATAAACCATGTAGAGAACAGCATATTATTGGATAACTTGTGACATATGTTATCAATAAAGAAGAAGGAAAAGAACAGGTTGCACATTTGTGTTTTGTTACAGTGCCTACAAGTAGTATTCAACCCCCTGCAGATTTAGCTGGTTGACACATGCGGAATTAACTTGGCATTGTGACATTTGTACTGTAGATCAGCCTGGAAGTGGGAAATGCACTGCAGCAAATTTTGTTTTAGTTTTTTTGTTTTTTGTTTTTTTAAAACGTAAAAAGTTAATTCAGAGTGTCATTTATTATTCAACCCCTCAAACCACAAGAATTCTGTTTGGTCCCCCTAAAGTATTAAGAAGTAGTTCAGGCACCAAGAATAATGAACTTCACATGTGTGGATTAAAGATCTCTTTTGCCAGCCTTTTCTGACTATTTAAGACCCTCCCCAAACTTGTGAACAGCACTCAGACATGGTCAACATGGGAAAGACAAAGGAGCATTCCAAGGCCATCAGAGACAAGATCGTGGAGGGTCACAAGGCTGGCAAGGGGTACAAAACCCTTTCCAAGGAGTTGGGCCTACCTGTCTCCACTGTTGGGAGCATCATACGTAAGTGGAAGGCTTATGGAACTACTGTTAGCCTTCCACGGCCAGGACAGCCTTTGAAAGTGTCCTCCCGTGCCGAGGCCAGGCTTGTCCAAAGAATCAAGGCTAACCCAAGGACAACAAGGAAGGAGCTCTGGGAAGATCTCATGGCAGTGGGGACATTGGTTTCAATCAATACCATAAGTAACGTACTCCACCGCAATGGTCTCCGTTCCAGACGAGCCCGTAAGGTACCTTTACTTTCAAAGCGTCATGTCAAGGCTCGTCTACAGTTTGCTCATGATCACTTGGAGGACTCTGAGACAGACTGGTTCAAGGTTCTATGGTCTGATGAGACCAAGATCTAGATCTTTGGTGCCAACCACACACGTGACGTTTGGAGACTGGATGGCACTGCATACGACCCCAAGAATACCATCCCTACAGTCAAGCATGGTGGTGGCAGCATCATGCTGTGGGGCTGTTTCTCTGCCAAGGGGCCTGGCCATCTGGTCCGCATCCATGGGAAGATGGATAGCACAGCTTACCTGGAGATTTTGGCCAAGAACCTCCGCTCCTCCATCAAGGATCTTAAGATGGGTCGTAATTTCATCTTCCAACAAGACAAAGACCCAAAGCACACAGCCAAGAAAACCAAAGCCTGGTTCAATAGGGAAAAAGTCAAGGTGTTGGAGTGGCCTAGTCAGTCTCCTGACCTTAACCCAATTGAAAACTTGTGGAAGGAGCTCAAGAATAAAGTCCACATGAGACACCCAAAGAACCTAGATAACTTGGAGAAGATCTGCATGGAGGAGTGGGCCAAGATAACTCCACAGACCTGTGCCGGCCTGATCAGGTCTTATAAAAGACGATTATTAGCTGTAATTGCAAACAAGGGTTATTCCACAAAATATTAAACATAGGGGTTGTATAATAATTGACCCACACTTTTATGTTTAAAATTTAATAAAATTCAACTGAGCAACATAACTTTTTGGATTGTAAGATTTATGCTTCTGTTCATAAAACCTACTCTCGTTTGCAGTTTGAAGGCTCTAACTTATTTGCATCTTATCAAACCAGCTAAATCTGCAGGGGGTTGAATACTACTTGTAGGCACTGTATATGATCGCTGATTGTTCTGGATAAATAAGTTATAGCCTAAAAGGATGCAAGAGTAATACAACTTACGGTAGGTTTTTCTCAAACTTTAAACTTACAACAACAACATCAATTTCAACTTTGCTGCCATGATTACCTCCATATTCATATCACATCTTATCATGGTATAGATAAGTATTAGTGTTGAGCGAACATGTTCGACACTGCTCGGTACTCGCCCGAGCATCACGCTACTCGGGATGTTCGGCGAGCACCGAGCATTTCCGGGTTTCTCGGGTGGGAGCTCGGGTCTCCGCCCTGCATGTTTGGCGCTCTTTACAGAACCAATGAACATGCAGGGATTGCCAGCCAGTCACTGTAATGCCGCAGCCATGTTGGTTGTGGGCATTACATTGATTGACTGGCCGCACAGCGTCACCTCGAGTATTTAAAACCGGGCACCGCCATCTTGGACACAGACGGCTGGGATCAGACAGTGTAGGGACAGCGCTGCAGATTTAGGGAGAGATATATACTGCAAAATAGTTACTGTAGGGTCTGTAAAGGCTGCCAGATCAAACAAACTGTTCTTCTCAGGACTAATATCCATCCCAGATATCAGGCAGGCAGGCAGGCTGTATAGGAGATGCAGTGGTTATATGGTTATACCAGCAAACGCTGAATTACAGTCCTGTGTGCGCTCCTGTTTCTGAAATTGCTGGACTTAGCTCCAGGTCTCGGGGGCCAGGAAAAATCCTTTTTTTTTCATCTAAATCCTCTTTGTTTTTTCCTCCTTCACACTGTACAAATACCCATCTTAGTAACCTTTCGTTGTCGTTCCCCCCCCCCCCCCAAAAAAAAAAAAAAATGTGTGTCTGTGACAATTCAGACACAAATATATCTGTTGAAAATAGTCTGGTGTAGGCCAGAGAAACAGAAATGTGGTTTTGCAGTTTCCACGGTTCAAACCTCTGTATTATCCAATTTTGGCCATTTGTATCTGGAAAAAATACAGTTTGAGTGTGTCGCTCACTGTTCAGCTGCAAATAAATATATTTAAAAAAGTCTGGTATACACCAGTAAATTATAACTGTGGTTTTGCTGTTCCACGGTAAAAAATCTCTATTATCCTGCTTTTGGCATTTTTTGCCGTAAAAAAAAAAACTAATAGTGTCTCCCTGATTTTTCAGACACAAATATATCTGTTGAAAAGAGTCTGGTGTAGGCCAGAGAAACAGAAGTGTGGTTTTGCAGTTCCACGGTTCAAATCTCTGTATTATCCACTTTTGGGCCATTTGTATCTAAAAAAAAACAGTTTGAGTGTGTCGCTCACTGTTCAGCAGCAAATATATATATTTAAAAAAGTCTGGTACACCAGTAAATTATAACTGTGGTTTTGCTGTTCCACGGTAAAAAATCTCTATTATCCTGCTTTTGGCATTTCTTGCCGTAAAAAAAAAACTAACAGTGTCTCCCTGATTTTTCAAACACAAATATATTTGTTGAAAATAGTCTGGTGTAGGCCCGAGAAATAGTAGTGGGGTTTTGCAGTTCCATGGTTCAAACCTCTATATTATCCACTTTTGGGCCATTTTTACCTAAAAAAAAACATTTTGAGTGTGTTGCTCACTGTTCAGCCGCAAATATATCTATTTAAAATTGTCTTGTATACCCCAGTAAACAATAACTGTGGTTTTGCTATTCCACGGTAAAAAATCTCTATTATTCACCTTTTGGTATTTTTTCCGTAATAAAAAACATTAAAAGTTTCTCCCTGATTGTTCAGATTGTTTAAAAGACTCGGGTGTAGGCCAGAGAAATAGAACTGCGGATTTCCTCTTCCACGGTTCTAATCTACTTTCTATTACCATTTTTCCATTGATAGTGCGAGTGTAAGCTATTTTACTTCCTTTACAAAGGGCAAGGCGCGTGGCAAGGGAAGTGGAACTGGACGTTCTGGTGATGGTACGTGCAGGGGATGGGGCCGTGGCCAAGGTGAAAATGTGCCACAACCAACAGCCACATCTTCTCGCTCCCACTTCTTCACCGAATTACTAGGGAAGCACAGAACAACACCAGTATTGTGAACTGATCAGTGTGAACAGGTTATTAATTGGATAGCAGATAATACTTCCAGTTACCTGGGCACCACCACCTCCGGTCTGTCTTCCACACGGTCAAATCTTAGTAGCCGTGAGTCTCGACCGCATAATCCTCCTCACCCTGATGCTCCTTCCTCCCACCATACCGAGTGTCGTCAGACAGCAACCGATCCCACACTTGGACACTCTGAAGTAGCGATGCACAAATATTTTAACAGCCACGGCCACAGGAAGTCGACACTGGCAATTTGTCACAAGAGGTGGACGATGACGAGACACAATTGCCTGGAAGTGAGGAGGAGGATAGTGGTGTACAAGAGGAAGAGGAGGAGGTGGTGGATGATCTAGTAACTGACCCAACGTGGCATGAGGACATGCAGAGTGAGGCCAGCAGCACACACGGTGAGGGAGGCAGAGTACCCCAACAGGCAGGAAGTAGAAGTGTGGTGGCCACACACAGAAGGCAGGCAACAGTTCCCCATAACACCAATATGAGGGACGTTGCCAATGCAACCTGTAGTTCTTCCAGAGTCTGGAATTTTTTTAAAGACTCTGCTGATAACCCCAAAAAGGCCATTTGTACCACCTGCCATGCCAGCATAAGCAAAGGTGACAAAACTACCAGCCTGAGCACCACCAGCATGATCAGTGCACATGGCAGCAAAGCACCCGACTTTGTTGGCTCAACCCCAGGGTCCACGACCAGTGTCAGCGGGTGTCACCACTTCTTCTTCCGCTGTTGTGCATGCAATAGAACCCCCTGTTGTGTGTGCAAGGCAATCCCCTGTCCATACTGCATGCAAAGATGTCCCCTCCTCTCAGTCTTCACTTGTTATGGTAGTTTCTCAAGAAACAGCATCAATGTCCACGTTCATATCCCACCACAGCGTTCAATTGTCCTTATCCCAGAACTTCGAGTGAATGCAGAAATTCGCAGCCAACGCCCCACAGGCCACAGTTAATTTTGCACATTTCACTATTGCTTGCGTTGGAAATGCTGCCTTTAAGGCTGGTGGAGACGGAATCCTTCCGCAACCTTATGGGTGGCTGTCCCTCGGTACTCGGTCCCCAGCCGACACTATTTTGCCCGGTGTGCCATCCCCGCACTACACAAGCACGTGTCCAAAATATCTGCCATGCCCTCAACTACGCATTTACTGGGAGATTCCACCTGACAACGGACACGTGGATAATTGCTTGTGGCCAGGGACAGTACATCTCCCTGACGGCACACTGGGTAAACATAGTGGAAGCCGGGACCCAGTGGGACCTTGGGACGGAACACATCCTCCCCACACCAAGAATTTCAGGCCCTATGTCAGTCAGAGTTGCCCCCACAGTGTATAACTCCTGCGCATCATCCTCCTCATATTCAGCCTCCATCTCAGATATCACCACATCAGTTACAAGCTGGAAGCACTGCAGTACTGCCTCCGCCAAGCGGCAACAGGCTGTGCTGAAACTCATAAGCTTAGGTGAGAAACCTCACACTGCTTGTGAGTTGTGAATAGCTGTGAAAGAGCAGGCATAGCTGTGGCTGAGACCGCTGAACCTACATCCCGGCATGGTCGTGTGAGACAATGGTCGTAACCTGGTGGCGGCTCTGAGGCGAGGCGAGATCACACACGTACCATGCCTTGCTCATGTGCTTAACCTTGTGGTTCAGCAGTTTCTTAATTCGTACCCCGAGTTGCCAGATCTGCTTCTCAAAGTTCGCCGCCTGTCAGCTGATTTTCGCAAGTCCGCTACAGCTTCCGCCGCCCTTGCTGTGATGTCCCCACACGTTGCAACTCTAACCTCCACATGTTGCAAAGGATTTGTGAGCAGAAGAGAGCAGTTGTTGAGTACCAGCTGCAACAAGGCCATCGATATTTAGGTCAGACTCCACACATAAGACCTCAGGAGTGGACCTGGATGTCTGACATGTGTACCACCTTGACAAACTTTGACGAGTCCACCAAGATGGTGAGTGGCGATGACGCCATCATTAGCGTCAGTATTCCACTTGTCTGTCTTTTGCAACGCTCTCTGCAGAGAATTAAATAGGAGGCATTGCAACCAGAGTATGATGAGATGGATCAAGAAGCCGTAGAGGTCGATTACACACAGCCCAGCCTCATCTCTTCCCAATGTGCATTGGGGGACAATGAGGGAGAGGAGGAGGAGGAGGAGGAAGAACAGGAGCTTGTATCATGTGATGTAGATGATAGTACCTGTACAACTGTCATACAGTCGGTTCAGCGTGGGTGGTCACAGGACAGGGGGGAGGAGGAGGAGAAGGAGAGCATGGTCAGTCATCTTCTTGGTGAGTACATGGAAGTCTTGCCCGTTACCAGTCTGGCACGCATGGCTAAAAATATGTAACGCTGCCTTAACCGTGACCCTCGCGTTGTCAAAATGTTGCGTGATAGTCATTACTGGTTTGTGACACTTTTAGACCCCCGCTACAAGGACTACTTTCACTCTCTTATTCCTGATGTGGAGAGGTCTACAAAAATGGGGCAGTATCAGAAGGCCCTTGCTGCAGAACTGTTAAAAAAATTCCCATCTGAACACACTTGCGGCAGAGGTCACAGTTCATTGCCCAACCAAGGCGTACATGCGAGAGAGACGCAACTCCAATCCAGCAGAGGCAGGGGAACACTGTCAACGTTCTGGGACAGTTTTCTCAGACCCTCCCTTCGGAGAGACCCTGAGGCGCGGGGTACTCTCACAAGGAGTGGAAAGTTTCAAAAGATGGTGAGGGAGTACTTTGCCGACCGTACCAGCGTCCTCCGTGATTCCTCTATGCCTTTTAATTATTGGGTATCCAAGCTGGACACTTGGAATGAATTCTCTCTGTACGCTTAGAGGTCCTGGCCTGCCCTTCCGCTAATGTGTTATCGGAGCGTGTTTTTAGTGCCGCTGGGAGAATTATAACTGATACGTGCACTCGCCTGTCAACTGACAAGCTGACCCTTATCAAAATGAACAAGGGCTGGATTGGGACAAACTTCTCATCAACACCAAATGACAGCATAGTAATATAAAGTCAAATCCACTGTGTTATTTCGGGAAGTGTATTCACATGCACTACTTCACACCAACACATGGGTATATGCTTCCTCATTTCGGCTGTTTTATGTTCTTCTCCTTATCCTCAGCCTCCACCACCACTATACCACCAGGGTGACTGTGGTCCATATTGCCATTATTGAAAGTTCCTCCGTCCTTATTTTTGTCAGCTTTTGCTTCGAAGGCATAAGCAAAGACTGTGGGAGACCCACTCCCCATTAATGGGAATAATATTTATAATATGCTGTACTGTTTGTCTCTTGGAAGGGGCATTAAATGCGTCTTGTTAAGCTACTGCGACCTCCACCCCTTTTCCAAGGGGCATTCAAACCATCTTGTTAAGCTACTGCGACCTCCACAACTTTCCCAAGGGGCATTAAAAGCGTCTTGTTAAACCACTCTGAACTCCACAGCTTTTCTTAGGGGCATTGAAATGTTGTTTATAATTAACGCTAACCTCTAAGACTCTTCGAACGGGCATTGCATTTCCTCCTAATTTTTGGCAGCTTTTGCTTGGAATGCATAAGCATAAACTATGGGAGACCCACTCCCCAATAATGGGAATAATGTTTGTAATATGATGTACTACATGGCTCTTGTAAGGGGCATTGCATGTTCCTCTGTCATAATTTTTGGCAGCTTTTGCTTGGAAGGCATAAGCATAGACTATGGGAGACCCACTACCCAATAATGGGAATAATGTTTTAAAGATGCTGTACTGTATGGCTCTTGTAAGGGGCATTAAAACCATCTTGTTATGCTACTGGGACTTCCATGTCTCTTCCAAGGGGCATTCAAACTGTCTTGTTAAGCTACTGGGACCTCCACGTCTCTACCGAGTGGCATTAAAACCGTCTTGTTAAGCTACTGGGACCTCCACGTCTCTTCCAAGGGGCATTAAAACCGTCTTGTTAAGCTACTGTGACCTCCATGTCTCTTCAAAGGGTCATTAAAAGCGTCTTTTTAAACCACTCTGAACTCCACAGCTCTTCCAAGGGGCATTGAAATGTTGTTTTTAATTACCTCTAACCTCCACGACTCTTCCAACGGGCATTGCATTTCCTCCAAATTTTAGTCAGCTTTTGCTTTTCAATGCAAAGGCAAAAACTAAGGGAGACCCACTCCACAATAATGGGTAGAAGGTTTTTAGCAAGCTGTAATCCACGTCTGTTTCAAGGGGCATTGCAGTTCCTCATAATTTTTGGAAAGCCTTGCATTCACTGCTTAGGCTAACAGTGTACAGGAGACCCAGTTGCTATAAATGGAAAAAACAGCTTAGCTAAGGCCCTCTGACCTCCATGTCTTTTCCAAGGGGCATTGTAGTGGCTCGAAATTTTTGGTAGGCATTGCACTCACTGTATGCCCTATAACTGGGTAGCCGATCCGCTCCTTTTGTTACAGAAACATATCCTGCAAGACATGTGTGGTTGACTAGCATGATATTGATGTGAATGGTCCCTGTTCCTCCTGCCCTTTCTCATTTGCCACCACCTCATCCATCATTTATCACCTGAAGCTTTGTTTTAATGGGAGTCATAGAACTGGGATAGTAGCAGGAAAACTACCAGCAATACTCGGAAGAGGTAGGATATGCGCTAAAACGCTGACCACCTCAGGCCTAGCCGCTAATTCATACATGCGCTTGCATTCCAAGAAAACAAAGCAGATGCTAACTTCTATCATCATCATCATACTCCTCACCTTAGCTCTCTCAACTCCCCTGATGGAGAAGCCAGGGCCCACCGGAGGAGTCAGGAGGTGGGCTCGTCCAATGCTGCCCTAAAGCAGGCCAGGCTAAGAAAAGTGTGTGGGAAGGTGACAGAAGAAATAGGGGCGGCTGGGGACCGTTTATGGACACCCGGCCGCCCCCAGGTGGCTGGGGACCGTTTGTTGACACCCGGCCACGGCCGGCTCGGGACCGAGTATGGACACCCTGCCGCCCCCTGGTGGCTGGGGACCGAGCGTGGACACCCGGCCGCCGGTCGGCTGGGGACTGAGTATGAATACCAGGCCGCCAATGCAGCCATGACGTGGTGGCCAGATTCCACCTCGACATGCCTAAAATGCCAAATTTAAAGTACAAGCAAGCAAGCAGTATGGTATTGCAGCATTGGGGTGGGTGGGTGGCAGGCTGCATACTTGCACTTGCATTGCAAGGAATAGGAGAGGTACAAATGAACACTGCCCTGGGACAAGGACTTGAACGGGGATAGTTGCAAGTCTGCAATGACAGGTGCATGGTGGGAGGCATCTTCACATGTACCATGAGCAGGGCTTTGGCATGCACACACTACAGCGAAATGGGCTGTCCTTCCCACTAAATGCACTGGGGAGGGCACAGGTAAGGTTTTGGTATGCGCGCTTAATCTTATGTATAAGGCACACCGGGACAAATAGGGGCGGCTGGGGACTGAGTATGGATACCTCGCTGCCGAAGCAGCCATGAGATAGTGGCCAGCTTTGTCCTTCTCCAAACAAAAAGGCCCCATTTCAAGTGCAAGCTAGCAGTTTGGTATTGCAGCCTAGGGGTGGGTGGGTGGCAGGCTGCACACTTACGCTTACATTCCAAGAAAATAAAGCAGATGCTAACTTCTATCATCATTATCATGCTCCTCAACTTGGCACTCTCAACTCCCCTGATGGAGAAGCCAGGGCCAACAGTAGGAGTCTGGTTCTCTGGTGGGCTCATCCAATGCTGCCCTAAAGAAGGCCAGGCTAAGAAAAGTTTGTGGGAAGGTGACAGGAGAAATAGGGGTGGCTGGGACAGTTTATGCACACCCGGCCGCCCCCAGGTGGCTGGGGACCATGTGAGAACACCCGGCCGCGGGGCAGCTGGGGACAGAGCGTGTATACCCGTCCGCCTAGCAGCTTGCGACTGAGTATGGATACCTCACTGCCGAAGCATCCATGAGTTAGTGGCCAGCTTCGGCCTCCTCCAAACTAAAAGGCCCCTTTTCAAGTGCAAACTAGCAGTATGGTATTGCAGCCTGGGGTTGGGTGGGTGACAGGCTGCACACTTACGCTTGCATTAAAAGAAAACAAAGCACATGCTAACTTCTATCATCATCATCATGCTCCTCACCTTGGCACTCTCAACTCCCCTGATGGAGAAGCCAGGGCCCACCGGAGGAGTCAGTTTCTCTGGTGGGCTCGTCCAATGCTGCCCTAAAGCAGGCCAGGCTAAGAAAAGTGTGTGGGAAGGTGACAGGAGAAATAGGGTTGGCTGGGGACCGTTTATGGACTCTCAACTCCCCTGATGGAGAAGCCAGGGCCCACCGGAGGAGTCAGGTTCTCTGGTGGGCTCGTCCAATGCTGCCCTAAAGCAGGCCAGGCTAAGAAAATTGTGTGGGAAGTTGAAAGGAGATATAGGGGCGGCTGGGGACCGTTTATGGACACCCGGCCGCCCCCAGGTGGCTCGGGACCGTTTGTGGACACCCGGCCGCGGGGCGGCTGGGCACCGAGTATGGACACTCGGCCTTCCCCTGGCGGCTGGCGACCGAGCGTGGACACCCGGCCGCCGGGTGGCAGGGGACTGAGTATGGATACCTCACTGCCGAAGTAGCCATGAGGTAGTGGCCTGCTTCGACCTCCTCCAAACTAAAAGGCCCCATTTCAAGCGCAAGCTAGCAGTATGGCATTGCAGCCTGGGGGTGGGTGGGTGGCAGGCTGCACACTAACGCTTGCATTAAAAGAAAACAAAGCAGATGCTAACTTCTATCATCATCATCATGCTCCTCACATTGACACTCAACTCTCCTGATGGAGAAGCCAGGGCCCACTGGAGGAGTCTAGTTCTCTGATGGGCTCATCCAATGCTGCCCTAAAGCAGGCCAGGCTAAGAAAAGTGTGTGGGAAGGTGACAGGAGAAATAGGTGTGGCTGGGTCCGTTTATGGACACCCGGTCGCCCCCAGGTGGCTGGGGACCATGTGTAGACACCCGGCCGCGGGGCAGCTGGGGACCGAGCGTGGACACCCGGCCGCCGGGCAGCTGAGGACAGAGTATGGATACCTCACTGCCGAAGCATCCATGAGTTAGTGGCCAGCTTCGGCCTCCTCCAAACTAAAAGGCCTCTTTTCAAGTGCAAGCTAGCAGTATGGTATTTCAGCCTGCGTGTGGGTGGGTGGCAGACTGCACACTTACGCTTGCTTTAAAAGAAATCAAAGCAGATGCTAACTTCTATCATCATCATCACGCTCCTCACCTTAGCACTCTCAACTCCCCTGATGTAGAATTCAGGGCACACCGGAGGAGTCAGGTTCTCTGGTTGGCTCGTCCAATGCTGCCCTAAAGCAGGCCAGGCTAAGAAAAGTGTGTGGGAAGGTGACAGGAGAAAAAGGGGCGGCTGGGGACCGTTTATGGACTCTCAACTCCCCTGATGGAGAAGCCAGGGCCCACCGGTGGAGTCAGGTTCTCTGGTGGGCTCGTCCAATGCTGCCCTAAAGCAGGCCAGGCTAAGAAAAGTGTGTGGGAAGGTTGCATGAGAAATAGGGGCGACTGGGGACCGTTTATGGACACCTGGCCGCCCCCAGGTGGCTGGGGACCATGTGTGGACACCCGGCCGTGGGTCGGCTGGGGACCGAGTATGGACGCCCGGCCGCCCCCAGGTGGCTGGGGACCATGTGTGGACTCCCGGCCGTGGGGCGGCTGGGGACCGAGTATGGACACCCGGCTGCCCCCTGATAGCTGGGGACCGAGCGTGGACACCCAGCCGCCGGGCGGCTGGGGACAGAGTATGGATACCTCACTGCCGAAGCATTCATGAGTTAGTGGCCAGCTTCGGCCTCCTCCAAACTAAAAGGCCCCTTTTCAAGTGCAAGCTAGCAGTATTGGTATTGCAGCCTGGGGGTGGGTGGGTGGCAGGCTGCACATTTACGCTTGCATTAAAAGAAAACAAAGCAGATGCTAAATTCTATCATCATCATCATGCTCCTCACCTTGGCACTCTCACCTCCCCTGATGGAGAAGCCAGGGCCCACCGGAGGAGTATGGTTCTCTGGTGGGCTTAGTCCAATGATCTCCTAAAGCAGGCCAGGCTAAGAAAAGTGTGTGGGAAGGTGAAAGGAGATATAGGGGCGGCTGGGGACTGTTTATGGACACCCAGCCGCCCCCAGGTAGCTGGGAACCGTGTGTGGACACCCGGCCGCGGGGCGGCTGGGAACTGAGTATGGATACCTCGCTGCCGAAGCAGCCATGAGGTAGTGGTCAGCTTCGGCTCCTCCAAACTAAAAATCCCCATTTCAAGTGCAAGCTAGCAGTATAGCATTGCAGCCTGCAGGTTGGTGGGTAGGTGGTTGGCTGCATATTTGTGCTTGCATTGCAAGGAATGGGGGAGCTACAATTAAACACTGCCCTGGGACAAGGACTTGCACGGGGATTGTTGCAAGTCTAGATCTTCTGATGCGACAAGGAGCACTTCTGATGGGCACACTTTTAGGCAGTGACCTGGGTGTCAGAGATACTTCCAGGGGTCTTCCCCATGCTGTTCCCATGTCTTTTCAGCACTGTATGCATGTGTCACACAGCACATGGCCACATAAGGTTGTAAAATGTTAAAATTACATTTCCCGGTGAATGCATTTGTCACGGTTGAAAGAAATACAAAAGTCCAAAAACGCATAAAAAATGCTACTTGTGAACATAGCCCAAGGTGTGGAGGAGTATTTTTGTTTTTGGTTATTTATTTTACCTTATACACCAGTCTTTACTATGGAAAGGAACTTCCTTAACATATTTCACAGGAAAGCAGTTTCAGTTTCGTTTTTGAACATTTTATTGTGAGCCCTTAAAAGTGGCTTAATACCTCTGACCATGTTGTTGACAGCAGTGACCTGGGGGTCAGAAATGCTTCCTGGTGCGATCCCCATGCTGTCCCCATGTCATTTTAGCACTGTCACTATTGTTTTGGGCACTTGTTAGGCTTTTAAAAGACTGCCGGGGGTGCCACCGCAAAAATGCTCGGGTCTCCCATAAACTAACATTGGGCTCGTTGCTCGGGTCGAGCACCCGAGTATCACACTGAGCTCAACCTGAGCTTCGAGCACCCGAGCATTTTATTGCTCGCTCAACACTAATAAGTATATATCCACACACAAATTTAGTCTATCTTCTTAATGAGTAGCACTTTATCCCAACTATATGCCAAATTTAAAAGTATCCCAACACTTGTACCCTCATCTCACGAGTAGAGACTTTAAGATATGAAGAGTTTCAAAAGTCCCAAATTATAGAAAACTTTAAAGGACCTCCTCTATTCTGACTGTTTTTTCATATAGAATTATTAAATTAACCAGTGAGATCCAAGATCGCAGTGTTGACTGTGAATTACCCATCCAACATATTGCCTGGAAAAGATATTACAGAAGTTAATAGAGTAGTCACCTCCCATCAAAAGGATGAAGCAATTGGGCAAGCCCAAATCATATGTATGAAATCTGCATCCAAGGTATCACACCATAGACATTTTGAGGTAGGAGATTGCCCCATTCGGAATAGCTTGAGATGAGTAAGATATGTCTGATGAATAGTATAGAGTTGAATCATTTTGTTAATGGTCAAAGGGGAAAGAAGAGTAGAGGACTCCAGAATCCCCTCTCTTTCCTTCTCATGGATATTAGGGATGTAGCGTCATCATCTATCCTTCACTGTCAGTGGCTAAAACTAACTCAATTCTTAGTCTATCTCCACACTGCACCTGCCAGTTTAAGTAAGGGTAATAAATTTGGGGGCGGTAGATTTATTTAATTAAAAAAAAAAAAACAGGAAATAATTGGTTCTTGCTGCTCAAGCAAGATGATTCTCTGAGTTTGGTAACTAAGAATCTGGCATCCAGCTATGGAGTGCCTTAAGTTGACCCACCAGATAGTACAGGGAAAAAAATGGAAGTGCCTCCACTGCCATATTTTTTGGTGTCTGAGGAGTGGATCATTTAAACTTTGGTCTGATACTTCCCCAAATAAACAAGGACATCAGCGTGTTAAGAGATGTAAAGAAAGACTTGGGGACTAGTACCTTGTAATACACAGCTAAATATGAGCATCTGGGTAGTTCAGCTCAAAGTTTACTGCATTTTGGATAATTGTAAAATTAGTAGGGGATAAATAGTATATACTGTACAAAACAACACATATTCTTTGGAATTTACCATGGCATTTACAAAAACAATTCACCCTTCTGGAGCCTCCCCAAGCTCCCATCTGACAGCTTGGAGTATTAGAAGCGACACACCTCTCGAGTAACTTGTATGGAAGGAATGTAGCGACCACAGTACCCATGGTTTAATTATCTGACTGAATCCATAGTGAGGTGCATTTCTACTAATGCTAACATATGTGGATTACAACCTTTTATCTGCAAAAATACCTTAACCCTTTTAAGAAGGGATTTAAGACCTCTTACCTACCATGTTATTTTATACATTTCAATTGTGAAATCTTTTACCTCAGTTGACACCCATCCACAGCGCCGCCAGCGAGGTTCAGAAGATGGCAGCCACTCCTTCTGGAATTCCCATCAGCAGGATTTCGTGGGTCTCACCATACCTGAGCCCACTCAGCAGCAGCTCATCTGAAATACAATGGTTTACGCTCTCCTGGAGCTGTTATTCGAGGCACGGAGAGACATCAGGAGCCTGGTAACTACAGGAGAATATTCGTACATGCAAATTTTTGACCACTTTTTATTGTATTTTCTTGGAGAAACTTTTTCCTGTTTTAGGATTCATTTCATAAGATACATATTTTTATTATTTACTAGTTTTGGCAAATATGCACACATCAATAATAACTATATTTTGTTTCATGGTGTGTGTATGGTTATTTTGATGTCCTACCCTTCAAAGCTGTAAAGGGAAGGGAGCTTCTGAGAGCAACAGTCAGGAGTGAATTTAGGGCAGTGCAGCAGATCATTTGTATGTTGTTCCCATTGAAGTTGGTTAAGCCCTGGGTGTGATTCGGCATGGCCCTGTCCATCATAGATGACTAATTGTGCTGTAACGAAAGGATGTCCTGATCTGGAAAATTGGGAACAGTAACAAATCAAGTTGAAAAATCTCTAGTTGGTAATTTACCAGGTTGCATGCTTAAGGATGGCTTTCCTAATGTCTTGGTTTCTCAGACTGTATATAATGGGATTGATGAAAGGAGTAAACACAGTATATAGCAGGGATAGGATCTTACTCATGGTGAGTGTTCGACCTTTTGTTGGGAAAACATAAACACCAAACATGGTCCAGTAGAATATGGAGACCACAGTGAGGTGGGAGCTACAGGTGGAGAAGGCTTTCTGTCTACTAACACTAGATTTAATCTTTAAGACTGCTGATATAATATAAGTATAAGACAATACTATGATTATGGTTGGAATTATTACAATTGGAATGACCATAAGATAAATCTCCAAGTGAACAATGAATGTGTCAGAACAGGAAAGATCTAGTAGGGGAACAATATCACAGAATAAATGGTCAATGATATTTGGACCACAAAAGTTTAGTTTTGCCATTTTTATAATGTAAATCAAAACAAAAGAAAATCCAAGCATCCAACAGATAACAGATAATATGACACAAAGTGCTATTGTCATGATGGTGGAGTAACGGAGAGGATTACAGATGGCCACATATCGGTCATAAGACATCACAGCGAGGAGAAAACATTCAAACACTTCTGGGGCACATAAAAAGTACAGCTGAGTGAAGCAATCAATAAAAGCAATGGATCCCCCATTATTGAGAAGAATTTGAAGCAAATTAGGAACAATATTTGTAATCACCAGAATGTCACTGATGGACAGCTGGGAGATGAAGAAGTACATTGGAGTTTGAAGGCTTTTTGTGGTGGACACCAGAGTGGTGATCAGAAGATTTCCGCATATTGTCCCACAGAAAACCACGAGGAGAAGACAGAACAGTGGAATTCTTAAACTTTGTCTGATTTGAAAGCCTAAAAGGAAAAACTCAGTCACCACAGTCAGATTGTTCTCCTGTACACAAAGCAAATTTTAATTATAATGTAATAAACTGAAAACAGCAAAATAAAATAGCTTGATGGCTACAAGATTCCTGCTCTAGATAGCTATAGAATTCCTGGTGGATCCTAATTGCTAAGACAAAGAAACAGAAGAACTCAGATGAGCACGGCCTCTTCAGACACCAGAGACGAGCTCCATAGACTGTCTATCCAAACCATCGTTAGACTTCAGCACCTTCATTTTATCAGTTAGGGGGAGAGTGTTTCATATAACTAGACTTCTATCTATCAAAACTGTCTCTATAATATGTGAGTAGATTTTTTTTGCAATTAAATGAAAGAAATTATGAAGTGGTGCTCGCTTTGAAGCTTTTTGTACATTGTTTAGAAGTTTAGAAAAGCATCTAAAATACAGTAATAAGTATGAACAATTCAAAATCTAAACTAATTGAATTTGTTAAAATTTACCAAACTTCCCAACCTGGATTTTCGACAATTTAATTTACGTAAATCCAGTAAAATTCTGGTTTGTCAGTTACTGTTTTACTGGATAAATATGGGCCAGGATAAGGTTAAAAAAAGTAACAAGTCATAGTCACCTACCTTTCACCCCTCCCTGCTGCAGAAGCTTAATGATGATTCTCTGCTACCTTCCTCAGGCACCAGCTTCGCTCAAGTGTCCTTTAACTCTTCAAGATCGCTTTTGGCACCAGGTAGGTCTAGGCCAACTTTCTGATATTATGACTCCATAACATCATGTAATGTATCAGCCTACATTACCTCAATGGACAGAAGAGATGGAGAAGAATGAAGAGAAGACCAGCACTGGAGCAAAGGCAGAAAAATCCAAAACTAGAGGTGAGCTGTGATATCGGTGAGCTGTGGTGGTACTTACAGGTGAGGAGCAAGGTGAGTATGTTTTGTTTCTGTTTTTTTAACAATTTCCACCCATCAATGTATTATACTTTGGGATTGGGAGACTTCCAACTGTGATTGGGGCTCATTTGAATAGCATTGAATATAAATTTGATGCAAATTGAATTTCCACCCTGAATTTCTTAGAATTTGCCAAATTTGAATTTTGGCAGATTTACTCACCTGTATACAATAGTTAATTATGAGAGAATTCATTTTGATTGTCATATTCCAAATTAGATAATAGTAATACTTTTTCCTATTTTTTTTAATATTGTAAATCAATAATTTTGAAATGAATCTTAAGCAATCTGCATTAGGTATTATCACAAAGATGTTCACTGGCAATACTTACATCAGCAGCTTCTTTATTATTCATCATTAGTAAATATCACATAGATATATTATATTTTACAAATCTCATTTCTTATATGAAGAATTTCACCAGAGGCAACAGGCAACATCACAATCGTGCCTCAGTACGCCATCACTAGACACATGAATATGGGCCTGAATGGATGAAAGTCTGGATACTTATATATTAAGCAGAAGTCTCAGTACCAGGTGAAACAAATCATGGGAGACTTTCCATTGTCCCACAAGTCGCCTTCATTTCAGGCAACAAAGGTGATAAAAATAAATCATTAACAGCTTGCTTTATTATATTCATCTCTAAGAATTTCTTGAAAATGTAGCCGTGTTTAGGAGAGTTAAAAGAATATTTGTAATATTATGTATGGATATTTTAGATATACGATGGGAAAAAAAGCATCTTTGCAATGTAAATGAAGTCATGTCACAATATATAATACTAATCTATTTGAGCACGTATTACCACAGATCCAGTCTTTAGGATTTGAAAAATAATATTCTCACTACTTTACAGAGGAATCAAGATGAGAAAATTCCTGCTTCTAATATATAATATAATAACAATAGAATCTGCATGATAGTCTGTATAATGCCAGAAACCCAACCAACTAGGCCCATAAACCAGTTGGCCGGATTCGAAAAAGGAGAATGTATTCCCCCATCAAGAGTCACTAACTATTTATCTCTAAGTTCACTTATTTTATTGATTTCTGCTTTGACCTTGAGAATCCCTGCAGGGTCAATAAAATGGCAACAGGAGGGAGCAATTGTTGTTCTTTCAAAAGATACCGACAACAGTGTGTTGAAGACTGAATCATAATTTATTGTGGGGGATGAGGTTTGAATGTTGAATCCCAGTCCTTATTTTGGTAATCAGACCCGCTACATCCAGATTGTATACACTCCGCCACATCTGTCCCATAGGTCGTGTTATATTTAACTGGAACCAGGGGTAAGTTTCTGACCCAGCTATCATTAATGTGGCGGATACGTCACAAGACATATCTTTTTTTCAAAACTTAGATTGAATCCAGGTTTCATTGTGTATGAAGTGTGGTGTTCATTTCTCCCACAGTTCCAGAGGTAAGGCTAAAGTCAACTCAGTCCTGGAAGATATTGACTGAGTATGAAGAACCAGAGACCTTTGGCTTTTCTCTTTCCATTTGCGTTATAAGAGAAGTATGGTGTTGTATAAGTTTATTCTACTGGTCCATATTTAAAACTTGATCCAATATCTTTATTAGCCGTGCTAATCCGGGCAGAACAAATAATAGGACACTTATTCTACCAGTGAAGTGAACTTTTTACAGTGATTGGCATGGATTCAGATGGATTTTCCCACAAGTTTCATTGAGGTGGACTTGGAACAGGTCAGCTGGACTTGGAACAGGTCATCAAACCATTGATCTAGGCTCTTTCTCACGTATCTGCATATCACCACACTATAAACTGGATTCACTCGATGCACAGCATTTGAATTAGGATCTGGAATGGATGAAAACATGTAGTTTTATGTAGTCAATATGCAGTCTCTGAAATGGGTAGAGAGGCCTCGGTGTCGCTTTCTTTGGGTCTTTTACTGTTTTACCTGGGTTGTGTTGTGCACAGATGAGGCAGGAATTTGGCATCTATGTGACTGAAAACAGGATCGATCCAGAAGGCATTTACCATGGTACACATGTGACTTTTTGAGTCTTTCACTTTCACTTTCATTATGTCAACCCAGACTGGTAACATCAGTGCTTTCGTTAATTGCTTCCTCAATTCTACATGTTTAAAGGTCTTTTCAGCTGATGCAAGAAAAGCTTTGCTTCTCCAGATAGGGCTATTTTCATGTGAGATCCCAAATGTATAATGAGAGTCTGTGTAAATATTGGCCATTTTACCTGTTGCAAATCTACAGGCTTCAGTGAGTGCCTTCAGCTCTGCCTCCTGCGCTGTCATGTGACCAAAGAGTAGTTCAGCTCAGATTACCTCATGTGAGGAAAATACTGCATATTCAGTGTAGAATCACCCATCTAGGAGGTATCTGGTGCCATCCACAAAAAACTCAAAATCTATATAAGGAACAGGTTTATCATGGACATGTGAAAAACCCGCTGTCTCCCAACTCATCAGTTCTATACACTCATGTTTGTGTGAGATGTCAAAGTAATCCTCCACACTTGCTGACACTGTCACCACTTCCCCCTTTTCTGACTCCTCAGGCAGAAAGTTTGTTGGATTCAGAAAATTACATCTTTTGAGGGTGACATGTTAAGGAATCATAAGGGCACATTCAGGTCTGAACTGTCTGGACATAGACAGGTATTTTGGTTGGACTTATTCGATTATGGCATGGATGTCATGTGGGGAATAAATTTACAAAGAAAATGTCCGTGTGATCCCACATGCTTTCCCAACCAGTCCTGCAGAAGCCGCTACAGTATAGACACACAAAGGAGACCCTCTGATCACTGGGTCTAATTGTGATGAATGGTAAGCTTTGTCACCATGTTTTTATGTTAGGAACGTTGTTGAATAACCTGCTTGGTCAGTGCAGGGCAAAAAAAATGGCTCATGATAGTTTGGAATGCCTACGGTCGGGGATGACACAATGAGAAGTTTGGGAGAATGGAATGAATCAATGGCTTCTTAAGTGAGATCAAAGTGATCTGATGACAAACAATCATAGAGTGGTTACTAGTGAAGAGCGAACACTAAAATGCTCGGGTGCTCATTGTTTGAGTCAAGCAAATTTGAATGCTCGAGTGCTCAGACCAAATAATGAGCCCAATATAAGTCTAGAAACACCAGAATTTTTCCGGCGGCTCCCCCCAGAGGTCAGCAGAGGGCCTTAAAATTGCCCAAATCGATGGGAAATCGATTGGGAAGACCGCTGGAAGCATTTCTGACTCCCAGGTTACTGCTGTCAACAATGTTGTCAGAGGTATTACGCCACGTTTACGGACTCCCAATAAAACATAGAAAAATGAAACCAAAATGGATTTTCCAGGGAAATAAGTTAAGGAACATCCTTTCCAGGGTAATGACTTGTATATAGGGCAAAATAAATAACCAAAAACAAAACTGCTCCTCCACATCTTGAGCTATGTTCACAAGTAGTGTTTTTGTTGTGTTTTTGCACTTTTGCATTGCTTTCAACCAAGACAAATGCATTTTAACATTTTACTACCTTATCTGGCCATGTTGTTTGTGACACATCATCAGACATATCCTGTTTAATTTAGGATGGAGGGATGCTGAAAGTCACAAAGACTATTTTTATAGGGCCATCAGGCGGCCCTTACTATTCTTAAAGGGCCAGCAGTCCGCTATGCTTTGTTGTTCTCATTATTAATGAGTGGGTCTCCTATACTGTTATTGCATATGCAGTGACTGCAATGGCTGCCAAAAATTTGGCGGAATTCCAATGCCCCTTTGCAAGAGATGTAGAGGTTGCAGGGCCTCCTGCAAAACATGCTCCCATTATTAGGAAGTCTGTCTCCCATACTGTTTGCCTCTTCACTGAAGCAATGGCTGCCAAAAATTTGGAGGAAGTCCAATTCCCCTTGCAAGAGACAGAGAGGTTGGAGGGCCTAATGCAAAAAATGCTACCATTATAAGGAAGTGTGTCTCCCTTATGGTTTGCCTATGCAGTGAAGCAACGGCTGCCAAAAATTTGAAGGAACTCCAATACCTCTTGCAAGAGACATAGAGGTCGGAGGGCCTCCTAAAAACAATGTTCCCATTATTAAGAAGAGGGTCTCCCATATTGTTTGCCTATGAAGTGAAGCAATGGCTGCCAAAAATTGGAAGAACGCCAATGTCCCTTGCAAGAGACGTAGATATGTTGATATGGTACATATGGTGGTGATATGGTGGTGGAGGATGAGGATGCGGAGAATGCGGAGGACAAGAGCAAAATCAGGAAGCGTATATCCATGTCTTAGTGTGAAGTCAGAGGTGCATGGAAATAGAGTTAGACCTCCCAAAAAAAGACACTTTATTTGAGTTTATGTTACGCTGCTATCATTCGGTGGTGTTGAGAAGTCTTGCCCAATCCAGCCTTGGTTCATTTTTATAAGAGTCAGCCTGTTATCATTTTCAATTGACAGGGGGATGCGCCTATCGATTATAATATCACCGGCGGCACTAAAAACCCACTCTAACAAAAGACTAGAGGCAGAACAGGCCAGGACCTCCAAGGCATAGAGAGCCAGTTCATGCCACGTGTCCAGCTTGGATACCCAGTAATTATAAGGCACAGAGGAATCACGGAGGACATTGGTACAGTCGGCATGGTACTCCCTCAGCATATTACGCAACTTTTCCCTTGTTGAGAGAGTACCCTGCACATCAGGTCTTGTGCGATGGAAGGGTCTGTGAAAACCGTCCCAGAACTTTGACAGTGTTTCTGTGCCTCTGCTCGATTGTATTTGTGTCTCTCTCGCCTATTCTCCTTGGTTGTTAAATGAACTGTGACCTCTGTCGCCAACGTTTTCAGATGGGAATTCTTTTTAAAATCCTGCAACAATGGCCTTCTCATACTGCGCCATTTTATTAGGCCTGTCCTGCAAGGGAATAAAAGACAGCAGGTTCTCCTTGTAGCATTGGTCTAAAAATATCACCAACCAATAATGACTGTCACCCAAAATATGGAGAACGCGAAGGTCACAGGAGAGGTAGCGTAACATTAACTCAGCCATGTGTGAGAGACTGCAAAGTGGCAAGACTTCTGTGTTCTCACCAAGAGGATGACTGATCATGCTCTCCTCCTCATCCTCCTCCTCTTCACTTTCCTCATGCCATCCATGCTTAGCAGACGGTATGAGAGTTGTGCATGTAGTACCATCTATAGCTCAGGAAACTAGCTCCCTTTTTTATCCTCCCCTTCCTCAATGTCACCCAATCCACATTGGGATGGGATGAGGCTGGACTATGTGGAACCACAATGCATGGTTCCTTGTTCCATCTCAACGTTCTCTGCCTGCAATGCATAATCTTTGATTGTGAGCAGAGTGCATTTCAGAAGACAGAGAAGGGGGATGGTGATGCTAGTTATTGCGTCATCGTCGCTCACCATCTTTGGTGAAGTACTCAAAGTTTTGGAGGATGGTACATATGTCTGACATCCATGTCTACTCCTGAGATTTTATGTGTGGAGTCTGACCTGAATACCGAAGGCCTTGTTAAAGCTGGTAGTCAACAACTGCCCTCTTCTGCTCACAGGTCCTTCCCAACATCTGCAATGCAGAGTTCCAATGCATGGGGACATCGCAGATCTGTCAGTGGGCTGGAAGCTGAAAACCCTGTTGAAGCACGGCAAGGGCGGTGAAAGCTGTAGCTAACTTTCTAAAATGGGCACACAGGCAACGTACTTTGACAAGTAGATTTGACATATCTCGGTAGGTTTTGATAAACCGCTGAACCACGAAGTTCAGCACATGGGCCCGGTATGGTATGTGTGTGAGCTCGCCTCGCCTCGGAGCCACCAGGTTCCGGCCATTGTCACATATGACCATGCCTGGCTGTAGGTTCAGCAGTGTGAGCCACAAATATGCCTGCTGCTTCAGAGCTGTCCACAACTCTTCAATATTGTGCAGTTTGTCACCTAAGAATTTTAGCTTCAGCACAGCCTGTTGCCGCTTGGCCGAGGTAGTGAGGCAGTGCTTCCAGATTGCGACTGATGTAGTTATTTCGGAGAAGGAGTCAGAAGAGGAGGAGAGAATGTGGGGGCAACCCTGATTGACCCAGGGCCCACAATCCTCTGCATCTGGAGAACGTGTTCCATCCCAAGGTCTGACTGGTAGAGATGAGCGTTGTTCGACTCGAACTGTAAGCCAATCTCAAATTCGATCTCTTTTGGGCTGTGTTCGAGCCGTTCGGCAAACACGAACGATTTGAAAAAAATTCGGCTGTTCGAAGTTATGTTCGATAACTGTTCATGCACCAAAATCATAACTGGATTTTTTCTCAGTAATGATGAAAATTAATGTTAATACACAGTTTGAGTGTACAGCGGGGCGGGGGGAGGGGCAGGGGATGGATCTCTGCAGGAATAATGAAGATCTCCATTTTTTTTTCTCCTTCCCGCATTTACAGTGGGGAGGTGCAATCTGTCAGCCTATCAGCAGCGCACACACGGAGCAAAGTGCTTTTTTTCACACAAGCAAGGGCATGTGTAATTGGCAGTGTATGTCACATGTCCTTGCCCTATAAGACCCAGCCATTTTCCCCGTCACCACCATTTTCTCACTGCTGCAGCTGCGTGTTAGACTGCACCGCTGCTGCTGTGTGCGCTATACCTTGTTAATTTCAAGCCAATTTTCGCACAAATCTACAGATAGCTTAGGAGTAGGGAATAGTTGTGATTGCAGTCCATTTAAGGACTAGGATACAGCATTTCCTACGACTTTTATCAGGCAGGTCTGTGCTCTTAAATAGATAGGTTGGGAGTTAAAGACTAGTGTTGAGCCACCCCCGTAGTGTTCGTGTTCGGTTCGGTTCGTCGAACACCGGGATGTTCGAGGAACTGTTCATCGAACTGTTCGTCGAACACCTTAGAACACCATCGAACACCGTTAAAACCAATGGCAGGCAAACAAAAACACATAGAAACACATAGAAAACACCTTCAAATGTGTCCAAAAGCTGACAAACTGCTCAGAAGACGCTCTCTTTAAAAAAGCCGGCCAGCAATTCAGCAGCGGCATACACCGGTACCCGACAATTTAGACAAGAAGGAATAGAGCATCACACATAGATTAGATAGATAGAAACATGTCAGTCACATATATAAGAAGTACAGTGACAGTGTTGCTTACTGTACTTGTCATTTAGTGTAAAGGATTTCTTAAAAAAAATAATAGTGTTTTCGTGCACCATCTCTTTAAAAAAGCCGGCCGGCAATTCAGCAGCTTTACCCGACAATTTAGAACAGAAAGAATAGAGCTTCACACATAGATAGATATAAACATGTCAGTCACATATATAATAAGTACAGTGACAGTGTTGGTTACTGTACTTGTCATTTAGTGTAAAGGATTTATTAAAAAATATAATAGTGTTTTCGTGCACCGTCTCTTTAAAAAAGCCGGCCGGCAATTCATCAGCAGTACCCGACAGTTTAGAACAGAAAGATAGAGCATCACACATAGATTAGATAGATAGAAACATGTCAGTCACATATATATGAAGTACAGTGACAGTGTTGATTACTGTACTTGTCATTTAGTGTTAAAATAAAGGATTTATAAAAAAAAAAAATTGGCATGGGGCTCCCCGTAATTTTAGTCTCTAGCGGAGGTTAAGCAGACGGCTGGGGCAGATGTTTGAAGCCTGGGAAGGGGGTAATACCCACGGAGCTTCCCAGGCTACTAATATCTGCCCCCAGCTGAATACCTAGCCTTTACTAGCTATTAAAATGGGGGACCCCCTAAAAACAATGACGTGGGATCCCCCCTATTTTAATAGCTAGCAAAGGCTAGGCAGACAGCTGGGGCCTGATATTAATAGCTCAGGAAGGGTGCCATGAATGTTGGCCCCCTCCCAGGCTAGAAACACCAGCCGTCAGCCGCCCCAGAAATGGCGCATCCATAGGATGCGCCAATTCTGGCCCTTAGCCTCGCTCTTCCCACTGCCCTGTAGCGGTGGAAGTGGGGTAATAGGGCTGGGGTTGATGTCAGCTTATAATGCCAGCTGACATCAAGCCCAGGTTAGTAATGGAGAGGCGTCTATAAGACACCCCCATTACTAACCCCATAGTCAAAGTTAAAAAAAACACAAACACCCAGAATAAAGTCCTTTAATTGAAATATAGACAGAATTCTTTATTGTTCTAAATTAAACAATACTTACCATCTCGCCCATTCCAGCTGAAGCCAACGATCTCCTGCAATAAAAGTAAAATAATAAAGCTCTAGCTCTGAAAAAATATTTGGGATTCTAGCAGTGTGAGGGACTTGTTCTATTAGTCCATCTATACTGACCTCCATCAGGTTGTAAAATAAAAATAATTTTATCTGCATCTAGCTCTGAAAAAATATATGGGCTTCTAGCAGTGTGTGGGACTTGTTCTATTAGTCCATCTATACTGACCTCCATCAGGCTGCAAATTCAATATAATTTTTTTCTGCATCTAGCTCTGAAAAAATATTTGGGCTTCTTGCAGTGTGTGGGACTTGGTCTATTAGTCCATCCATACTGACCTCCATCAGGTTGCAAATTGAATATAATTTTTTTCTGCATCTAACCCAGCCAATAGTTTTGACCTAATACCACAGTTTGGCCACTGAGCTCTGATCGGTTCCCATCCATTGTTTTTTTGTGCAATCAACTCCAGAGTTGTGAATTAGTTAACCAACAAAATGAGTGGAAAAAGGCCTACTGCTGGTGGAAAGGGGTATAGACATGTTGGGAAGGGGAAAAAAGGTTGTGTCCGTGGCTTAGGTGTAAAAGCAACAGTAACATCTGCAGAAGAAAGACCATCTTCCAGCCAAACTAAAATGTCTACTTCTTTTAGCGGACAATGTGATAAGATCCCTTTCTTACGGCCATGCCAATCGCTACAAATTCCAGATGAGGCACAAAAACAGCAGGTGCTTCAAAGGATATCAAGCGCTCCTTTAAGTGGGCTCTCCTCCACATCAACTTCAACATCACAAATACTCCAGTCCTCAGAGGTGTCACCCCAATCGCACTTGCTTCCTCACAGCTCCCAAATCTCCAGCTGCCCGTCTGAGTATGAGGTAGAACAGATGGTTGAGTCTGCAGAGCTGTTTACTCATACTATAGCCTGGGAATCAGAGGTCGGCTCCAGCGCTTCTGTGAATCCAGACGAGGAAATGATCTGCACTGATGCCCAGAATCTTTATGAGTCGGATCCAGGACCAGACGCAGAAGGTTCTGACCATAATGTAGACCCTCATTCCCAAACTGTAACTCCTGTTGGTGGAGACAATGAGGAAGACAATGATGAGACTCAAATACCTGATTGGAGCGACAACTTTAGTTTTTGTCAGGGCAGGAACAGGTTGGCTCTGAGGACGACGGGTGTGATAACACACAGGGTGATGATGACGAGGTTGGAGATCCCACTTACTGTCAACCCACAGTCAGCCAAGAGATGAGGTCAGCAGAGGAGGTGGAGAAGGATGCTAGTGACGATGAGGTCAGGTTGCGCCATCCTGGACAGAGACGTAGTACTGGAAGCACGTCAACAACGGCATCCTCAAACCAAACTCTGCCTCTGACCACAAGTCGTGGTGGCTCTTCAGGTCACATGGGTGCTAAGCCTTGCATAGCCTGTGCATTTTTTCAGATCGATAAAGATGACCCAACTCATGTTATCTGTAACATTTGTCAACAAAAGCTAAGTAGAGGCCAAAAAATACATAGTTTGAGTACTTCATGCATGAACTGGCACATGGACATGAAGCATAAGTTGCAGTGGGAAGCTCACTGTGCTAAAATGCGGCCTAGCCGGCCGGGCCAACCACCGTCTGCCCCATATTGTGCATCTGCGGCCTCTTCATCCTCTGTGACTGGGGAGACAGCAGTCACACCTGTTTTGGGATGCAGACCAGCCACCTCTTTACCCGCATTAGCCAGCGTGATTGGCAGGTCATCATTTTCTTTGGAGGTGGTAACACCAGCTGGTGTTGAGCGCTGTCCGACATCGATAGCACCACCTTTGGATCAAGGCAACCTAACATGTCCGCCTGCATCTTCCTCACAGACCGGCAGTTTGCCGGGGACACCCTTATCAACCCCGTCTAAGCACAACAGCCAGCCCTCAGTCCCTCAGATGTGGACAAGTAAAAGACCATTTCCTCCTAGTCATGAGAAAGCTAAGAGGTTGAATTTCACCATCTGCAAGCTCTTGGCTACAGAAATGCTGCCTTTCCGCCTGGTGGACACAGAGGATTTTCAAGACCTTATGTCCGTCGCAGTGCCCCAATACCAGATGCCCAGTCGGCACTACTTCTCAAAGAAAGGTGTGCCTGCGCTCCACCAGCATGTCGCACACAACATCACCGCTTCTTTGAGAAACTCTGTGTGTGACAGGGTGCATTTCACCACAGACACTTGGACGAGTAGGCATGGACAGGGGTGTTACATGTCGCTGACTGGGCACTGGGTAACTATGGTGACAGCAGGACAAGGGGCTGCTGTCTAAGTCTTGCCGTCCCCACGAGTTGTGCGTCAATCCTCTTTATGTCAAAGTTCCTCCACTGCTTCTGCCTCCTCAACCTCCTCTCGGTCCTCCACCTGCACCCAAAGCCTGTCTGATCATGCCACAAGCTTTCTAACTGCGCAGAAGGGATCCTGCACACCTCCTTACTATGCTGGCAGTAGGGCTCAACGTCATCAGGCGGTTTTTACTTTGAAATGTCTGGGAAATGTGAGTCACACAGCTGAGGAGTTGTGGTCAGCTCTGGAGAACCAATTTCATGAATGGTTGTCTCCACTGGACCTAAAACCAGGGAAGTCCGTGTGCGACAATGCTGCAAACCTGGGTGCGGCCCTTCGCCGGGACAATGTCACACAAGTGCCTTGTATGGCTCACGTGTTGAACCTGGTTGTCCAGCAATTTTTAGCCCACTGTCCCGTACTAGATGGCCTTCTGCAGAGGGCACGGTCGCTGTGTGCTCACTTCCGCCGTTCGCATCCCGCAGCTCAGGGACTTACATTTCTACAGAAGTCATTGGTAGAGATGAGCGTTGTTCTACTCGAACTGTTCGCCAATCTCAAATTCGAGCTGTTTTGGGCGGTGTTCGAGCCGTTCGGCGAACACGAACAATTTGAGAAAAATTCAGCTGTTCGAGGTTATGTTCGATAACTGTTCGTGCACCAAAATCATAACTGGATTTTTTCTCAGTAATGATGAAAATTAATGTTAATACGCAGTTTGAGTGTACAGCGGGGTGGGGGGAGGGGCAGGGGATGGATCTCTGCAGGAACAATGAAGATCTCCATTTTTTTTTTCTCTTTCCCGCATTTACAGTGGGGAGGTGCAATCTGTCAGCTTATCAGCAGCGCACACACGGAGCGAAGTGCTTTTTTTCACACAAGCAAGGGCATGTGTCATTGGCAGTGTATGTCACATGTCCTTGCCCTATAAGACCAAGCCATTTTCCCCGTCGCCACCATTTTCTCACTGCTGCAGCTGCGTGTTAGATGGCACCGCTGTTGCTGTGTGTGCTATACCTTGTTAATTTCAAGCCAATTTTCGCACAAATCTACAGATAGCTTGGGAGTAGGGAATAGTTGTGATTGCAGTCCTTTTAAGGACTAGGTTACAGCATTTCCTACGACTTTTATCAGGCAGGTCTGTGCTCTTAAATAGATAGATTGTGGGAGTAAAGACTAATTGTAATTGGAGTCCTTTTCAGGACTAGGTTACATCAGTTCCTATCAGTTTTTGCCAGGCAGGTCTGTGCCAGTGCTGTGCAAGTTTTTTTCACAGCATTTGGCTGAATCTAGCAAAGCTAATCCTTTTTGGCCTATTGCAGAGTGTGTTAGTCAGTGGAGTAGCCTATCTGTGTTGCAAGATATACCACCTGTGTATAGAATACCAATTTTTTTACTGCACCTAGTGAAGTAAAATCTTTTGGGCATAGCATCATTCTATTAGTCCATCTATACTGACCTCCATCAGTTTGCAAACTGAAAATATTTTTTTCTGCATCTACCTCTGAAAAAATATTTGGCTTCTAGCTGTGTGTGGGACTTGTTGTATTAGTCCATCTATACTGACCTCCATCAGGTTGCAAACTGAATTTATTTTTTTCTGCATCTACCTCTGAAAAAATATTGGGCTTCTAGCTGTGTGTGGGACTTGTTCTATTAATCCATCTATACAGACCTCCATCAGGTTGCAAACTGAATATATTTTTTTCTGCATCTACCTCTGAAAAAATATTGGGCTTCTAGCTGTGTGTGGGACTTGTTGTATTAGTCCATCTATACTGACCTCCATCAGGTTGCAAACTGAATATATTTTTTTCTGCATCTACCTCTGAAAAAATATTGGGCTTCTAGCTGTGTGTGGGACTTGTTGTATTAGTCCATCTATACTGACCTCCATCAGGTTGCAGATTAAAAATAATTTTTTATCTGCATCTAGCTCTGAAAAAATATTTGGCCTTCTAGCAGTGTGTGGGACTTTCTCTAATAGTCCATCTATACTGACCTCCATCAGGTTGCAAATTAAAAATAATTTTTATCTGCATCTAGCTCTGAAAAAATATTTGGCCTTCTAGCAGTGTGTGGGACTTTCTCTATTAGTCCATCTATACTGACCTCCATCAGGTTGCAAATTGAATATAATTTTTTTCTGCATCTAACCCAGCCAATAGTTTTGGCCTAATACCACAGTTTGGCCACTCAGCTCTGCTCGGTTACCATCCATTGTTTTTTTGTGCAAACAACTCCAGAGTTGTTAATTAGTTAACCACCAAAATGAGTGGAAAAAGGCCTGCTGCTGGTGGAAAGGGGAATAGGCGTGTTGGGAAGGGGAAAAAAAGTTGTGTCCGTGGGGTAGGTATTAAAGCAACAGTAACATCTGCAGAAGAAAGACCATCTTCCAGCCAAACTAAAATGTCTACTTCTTTTAGCGGACAATGTGATAAGATCCCTTTCTTACGGCCACGCCAATCGCTACAAATTCCAGATGAGGCACAAAAACAGCAGGTGCTTCAACGGATATCAAGTGCTCCTTTAAGTGGGCTCTCCTCCACATCAACTTCAACATCACAAATACTCCAGTCCTCAAAGGTGTCACCCCAATCGCACTTGCTTCCTCACAGCTCCCAAATCTCCAGCTGCCCGTCTGAGTATGAGGTAGAACAGATGGTTGAGTCTGCACAGCTGTTTACTCATACTATAGCCTGGGAATCAGAGGTCGACTCCAGCGCTTCTGTGAATCCAGACGAGGAAATGATCTGCACTGATGCCCAGAATCTTTATGAGTCGGATCCAGGACCAGACGCAGAAGGTTCTGACCATAATGTAGACCCTCATTCCCAAACTGTAACTCCTGTTGGTGGAGACAATGAGGAAGATGATGATAAGACTCAAATACCTGATTGGAGCGACAACTTTAGTTTTTTGTCAGGGCAGGAACAGGTTGGCTCTGAGGACGACGGGTGTGATAACTCACAGGGTGATGATGATGAGGTTGGAGATCCCACTTACTGTCAACCCACAGTCAGCCAAGAGATGAGGTCAGCAGAGGAGGTGGAGGAAGATGCTAGTGACGACGAGGTCAGGTTGCGCCTTCCTGGACAGAGACGTAGTACTGGAAGCACGTCAACAACTGCATCCTCAAACACAACTCTGCCTCTCACCACAAGTCGTGGTGGCTCTTCAGGTCGCATGGGTGCTAAGCATTGCATAGCCTGGGCATTTTTTCAGATCGATAAAGATGACCCAACTCGTGTTATCTGTAACATTTGTCAGCAAAAGCTAAGTAGAGGCCAAAAAATAAATAGTTTGAGTACTTCATGCATGAACCGGCACATGGACATGAAGCATAAGTTGCAGTGGGAAGCTCAGTGTGCTACAATGCGGCCTAGCCAGCCGAGCCAACCACCGTCTGCCATATCTTGTGCATCCGCGGCCTCTTCATCCTCTGTGACTGGGTGGACAGCAGTCACACCTGTTTTGGGGCGCAGACATGCCACCTCTTTACACGCAACAGCCAGCGTGATTGGCAGGTCATCATTTTCTTTGGAGGTGGTAACACCAGCTGGTGTTGAGCGCTGTCCGACATCGATAGCACCACCTTTGGATCAAGGCAACCTAACATGTCCGCCTGCATCTTCCTCACAGACCGGCAGTTTGCCGGGGACACCCTTATCAACCCCGTCTAAGCACAATAGCCAGCCCTCGGTCCCTCAGATGTGGACAAGTAAAAGACCATTTCCTCCTAGCCATGAGAAAGCTAAGAGGTTGTATTTCACCATCTGCAAGTTCTTGGCTACAGAAATGCTGCCTTTCCGCCTGGTGGACACAGAGGATTTTCGAGACCTTATGTCCGTCGCAGTGCCCCAGTACCAGATGCCCAGTCGGCACTACTTCTCAAAGAAAGGTGTGCCTGCGCTCCACCAGCATGTCGCACACAACATCACTGCTTCTTTGAGAAACTCTGTGTGTGACAGGGTGCATTTCACCACAGACACTTGGACGAGTAGGCATGGACAGGGGTGTTACATGTCGCTGACTGGGCACTGGGTAACTATGGTGACAGCAGGACAAGGGGCTGCTGTCCAAGTCTTGCCGTCCCCACGAGTTGTGCGTCAATCCTCTTTATGTCAAAGTTCCTCCACTGCTTCTGCCTCCTCAACCTCCTCTCGGTCTTCCACCTGCACCCAAAGCCTGTCTGGTCATGCCACAAGCTTTCTAACTGCGCAGAAGGGATCCTGCACACCTCCTTACTATGCTGGCAGTAGGGCTCAACGTCATCAGGCGGTTTTTACATTGAAATGTCTGAGAAATGTGAGTCACACAGCTGAGGAGTTGTGGTCTGCTCTGGAGAACCAATTTCATGAATGGTTGTCTCCACTGGACCTGAAACCAGGGAAGGCCGTGTGCAACAATGCTGCAAACCTGGGTGCGGCCCTTCGCCGGGGCAATGTCACACACGTGCCTTGTATGGCTCACGTGTTGAACCTGGTTGTCCAGCAATTTTTAGCCCACTATCCCAGACTAGATGGCCTTCTGCAGAGGGCACGGTCGCTGTGTGCTCACTTTCGCCGTTCGCATCCCGCAGCTCAGCGACTTACATCTCTACAGAAGTCGTTGGGCCTGCCACTTCACCGGCTAAAATGGAATGTGCCTACCCGGTGGAATTCAACTCTGCACATGTTGCAGCGACTGTGGCAGCACCGACAAGCCCTGGTGCAATACGTTCTGACATATAGCCTGGGCCAACGAGATCCAGAGGTGGGGCAAATCACGCTGGAGGAGTGGTCTCAGATCAGGGACCTATGCACCCTTCTGCACAGTTTTGAAATGGCGACGAAGATGTTTAGTGCTGACGATGCCATAATCAGCATGACTATTCCGGTGATTTACATGCTGGAGCACATGTTAAACAGAATTCGGAGTCAGGTGGTGGCACAAGAGGAGGTGGAGGAAGTAGAGGAGGAGGAGTTGTATGCGGAAGGGCTAACATCTGCAAGGTCCAGACGGTCGGCAGCACCAAGGCGGCAGGCATGTGAGGGTGGGGGAGATGGTTTTACCAGGGCGCATGGTAGCAGCCAAACTAGTGAGGAAGGTGCAGGAGCCCAGGAAGAAGTGGAGGACGAACTGATGGAAGACTCATCAGATGAGGGAGACCTTGATCACATTTCTGTTGTGCGAGGTTGGGGGGAGAGGACAGAGGAAGGAAGCATGATTGTTACCTCGCCACCAACACAACAGGGACTTGGTGCTCCTGGATGCGCAACACACATGAGTGCCTTCTTGCTGCACTACCTGCAACATGACCCTCGAATTGTGAGAATTAGAAATAATCCTGACTACTGGGTTGCCACACTGTTAGATCCCCGGTACAAAAGTAAATTTGCAGAAATTATTCCTGCCATAGAAAGGGATGCACGCATGCAGGAGTATCAGCAGAGACTGTTGCAGAATCTTACATGTGCTTTTCCACAAAATACCAGTGGTGCACGTAGTGAATCTCACAGTTCCAACTTGCCAACCGTGGGACCGTCAAGTGTTCAGCACTCAAACCGTAACAGAACCACAGTATCTGCTGGTAACATGAATTTTGCGGAATCATTTCACCACTTTTTTAGCCCATCCTTTGCAAGGCCACAGGAGACAAGAAGTCTGACACATAGTCAACGCCTAGAGACGATGGTACAGGAGTTTCTACAAGTAAACATTGAAGCCACGACTGTGTCACTGGACCCTTGCTCTTTTTGGGCTTCCAATCTGGATAAATGGCCGGAGCTAGCCACTTACGCCTTGGAGATCTTGTCATGCCCCGCAGCCAGCGTTCTGTCTGAACGTGTGTTCAGCGCTGCTGGTGGTGTGCTGACAGATAATCGCACGCGGCTCTCCACTGATAATGTAGACAGACTCACGTTCATAAAGATGAACAAATCATGGATCCGAAACGACTTTTCTACCCCTGTGTCATCCTGGGGAGAGTAAAAGCTTGATGATTGGTTAAAATCACCCTACCAACCGTTTTAAGCTTTCAAATTACTAATCATGTTTATCTGTATCTTGGCTGGAAAATTATTTGGGCTTTGTAGCAGTGTGCAGCACTGATTCTATTAGGCCATCTATAATAAGCTCCACCAGATTTAAAATTACTAATCATGTTTATCTGTATCTTGACTGGAGAATAATTTGGGCTTTGTAGCAGTGTGCAGCACTGATCCTATTAGGCCATCTATACTAAAGCTTCACCAGATTTAAAATTAATAATAATTTTTAGCTTCATCTAGCCCGGAAAATAATTTTGGGGCTCCGAGATGCGCAAGACACATAAGTGCCTTCTTGCTGCACTACCTGCAGCATGACCCTCATATTGTCAGAATTCGAAGTAATCATGACTACTGGGTTGCCACACTCTTAGATCCCCCAAACTTTTCGATCAACCTTTTCATTTTAATAAAGACCAAAAAAATGGTCATTTTTGAAATTATAAGCATTAGCAGGTTGTTAGAAACTGAAATCAAACAGTTTTCAACTCAAAACTTTATTCTAGGTTATGTTACATTTTCACATAGGACCCCTTGTTCGAAAGGAGCTTCTGAACTCTCTCGTCCATTGAATTTGTCAGGTTTTGGATGGTTTCTGCTTCAATTGTTTTGCATGAGGACAGAATACCCTCCCAGAGCTGTTGCTTAGATGTGAACTGCCTCCCGCCATCATAGACACTCCTTTTAATGATGCTATAAAGGTTCTGAATGGGGTAGAGGTCAGGGGAGCATGGGGGTCACACCATAAGTTTGTCCCATTTTATGCCCATATCAGCCAGAGATGCAGATGTTTTATGTGCAGCATGAGATGGTGCATTATCATGCAGAAAAATGATCTTGCTGTGAAATACACGGTTCTTCTTCTTGAACCATGGCAGGAAGTGCTGTTTGAGAAAATCCACATACATTATGGAGTTCATCTTTAGCGCCTTCAGGGATCCTAAAGGGGCGGACAATCTCTCTCCCCATGATTCCAGCCCAAAACATTACTCCACCTCCTCCTTGTTGGCGCTGTAGCCGTGTTTGCGTGGGGTGTCCATCAACCAGCCATCCCCCACTCCATCCATCTGGACCATCGAGCGCTGCACGGCACTCATCCGTGAACAAAACAGTTTTGAAATCAGTCTTCATGTAATGTTTGGCCCACTGGAGCCGTTTCTGCTTGTGTGAAGTGGATAGAGGAGGTTGACAGGATGGCGTATGCACAGCTGCAAACCTCTGAAGGACCCTGCATCTTGTTATTCGGGGGACGTTGGAGGCACAAGCAGCTTCAAAAACTTGTCTGCTGCTATGACAAGGCTTTTTTGCCGCTGCTCTTTCAACCTGACGTAATTGCCTGTAGGAAAGAGTCCTCAATTTGCCCTTATCAGCACGCACACGTGTGTACTGTGAATCAGCTACATACTTCTTGATTGCCAAGACACTTCATCCTGATCATCGCACAATGTTGATTGTAGTCATGCCTTGACCTAAACACTCCACAATTTGTTGCTTATCTGCAGCCGACACATCCTTTTTCTTTCCCATTTTGGCAGAAAATGTAGGCTGCTTAATAATGTGAGACAGCCTTCTTAAGTAGTCTTGCCTTTCATTGGACACACCTGCCAAACTAATTAGCACAGGTGTCTGCAATTGCTTACAGTGATATAAAGAGCCCTGACACACATCACCATCAATGAGTTTAAGTGACAAACAAACAAATTCTTCCCTTATCACTCCTAAACACTTTTTGCATAATAATTTGGAACACAGTGTACATGTGCTTTTCCACAAAACACCAGTGGTTCACGTAGTGAATCTTACAGTTCTAACTTTCCAACCGTGGTCTGTATGGAGTTGTTCAATAAAGGGCCCAAAATTAAGATAACATAGATGGGAGAGGTCTCTATGAATAGGAATTCCTAAGTATTTGATACCCTGTGAGGGCCAGGCAAAGGGAAAGTTGGACTGGATGGAATCCTATATGGATTTGGGGAGGGAGATATCGAGGGCCTCAGACTTCGCTGCATTGATTTTAAAATTTGACCATGTAACAAAGTGATCTATTTCAGCCATAACAGCATGGATGGATATATGTGATTGAGTGATATATACTAGGACATCATCAGCAAATAGAGAGCACTTGTACTCGGTGCCTCCCACCTCAATCCACCTAATATTGGGGTTATGGCGAATTGATGAGAGCAGGTGCTCCGTCACTAGGATGTATAAGAGAGGGGACAGAGAACATCATTGCCTTGTCCCATTGGTGATTGTGAAAGGTGATGAAAATGTTCTGACGCGCCCCCTGGGCCTTGGGACACCCGGAGCTGGAACCTTTTTGGTGGATGCTGGTGGTTGTAGACTCCGTGGCGGCAACCCGGTTCCGTGGCTCAGGGCGGTCAAACCATTGGCGGAACTATTTATGTGGTTTTGATGTTTAAATGTCCGACTATGCCACCCGTGGATTGCGGTCAGAGTGAACCGCCGCTCCATGGCAGACCGCTGAGGCTTGTGTTGTGGGTGCAGCAGAGCATAGCATAACTCCCCACGGGAGGAGTATAGCCTCAGGGCAGTGTATGCGGAGGATGGGGGTGATGGTGCAGGGCAGCAGCAGTAATGACACGGAGTCAGTGATGCAGTCCAGGGCCTTTACTCACAGTTCTTAATATCCAGACCACGTCTGCAGGTAACGGCTGCCCACGTCGTACTGTGCTCACCAGGTGAGGGGCTCAGACAACTCCCAGATAACTTTGGAGTGCTTCACAGGACCCCCTTTGTGTGTCCTTTGTCTGGCCTTTCTTACCAACCCTTTGTCCGGCTGCCTCGGGCCTCCTCTTTTTAAACTTGGCGCCAGTTTCCCTGACCCTATGTGATGCCTTCCTAGCGGGTGTAGCGAGGGGCTGCGCCACATAAAATGTCACAGCCTCCTGTTTCTAGCTGAGGGTCGTTTCCTGTCTCCACTAGTTTTGGGGACCGGTCTCCCCCTTTGGCCTGACCCCTCCACGCAGGTGGATTCGGGCGTGCGGTGGCGACTCGCCCGTCCGCACCCCTGGGATCCCTTCATTCCTCGTTCCTGGAGCCTTCTCCGCTCCTCTTCCTTCCTTCTCCCTCTTCCAGGCCTGGGCCTCTGTTACTAGGCCCGCCTCCGGAGCAGAGCTCATGCAAAGCCCCTGCTCCCTGCCACTTCTGCTCAGACTTCTCTGCACTGAACTAAGATGGTGCCCATCTTTTATACTCCCTTCTCAATGCACCCAGGAACTGCTTCCTCCCTGCTCCTGCACTACAGGGTTCCCCTTCCTCAGTGTTCCCTCCCCCCACTCCAGCCAGGGACAGGGACTGTCGTGCCCATCTCAGAGGCATATTGGTCGCCCTGTCCCACGGCAATGTGGTGTAATGCATGCAGGTGTCGTGTCCTGATCCACACTCCATCCTGACCTGAGAGTGAGATATCACACCTCTGGGTGAGGTGCAATACCTCTGTAGCAACTGAGCCCTCAGGGTGCTACAGTTCCATTTATCTTCAGCCTAGGTGACGTATTGCGATACAGGGCCGTGATTTTGGCTATAAAAGGGTCCCCTAGACCCCTACCCCAAGCTTTTTAAGAGAATCATATATGGCGTGCCAGGAGACTCTATGGAATGCTTTCTCAGCATCCAACGTGAGTATCTAATTACAAATTTTTAACTGCATCTAGCCCAGGAAATACTTTGTGCCTAGTAGCAGTGTCTGCTAGTCAGCAGATTATCCCGGCTGTTAAGCAAGCTACACCACCTGTAGTTTGGACACTTAATTTTTTCAAAGGAAATGCTTCGGGACCACGGGATACTCAGTGAAGAGCATCAGGAGGCACCCCAAGGCATAGGGGCTGGGACTGGCAGTAGGATGCCTTGTGGTGGACAGCCGAGCTCGATCCTTATAAAAGCTTTTTAACTGCAGCAGCTTTAGTGAACGCTACTGGAGCTGGAATTACGCGACTGCTGGCATGAGACTTGCCCTCCAATAGATCCTTGTAAATGGATTTAAAGTGTATTCATTCAAATTAGAGAGACAATTTAAATTAAAAAGCTTAGAGCTGCCTCCACCACAGGGGGGCTCGCTCGACCCACCAGCGGACAGGCACCAGTATTGGGAGAGGGGGGCTGGCCGTCAGGGTTCACCGCGGCTCTGGCACAAACCCGGCGACACGGAGGTGGCACGGGCAGGAGCGGACTGAACGTGTCGGCTTCTCACTTTTTGCATTTTAGAAGGGCATGACATGCCTATATCTGTGTCTCCCCCTCCTTTTACTCCTCCACCTCTTTTCTTTTCGCATGACTATATGTACTTGTCACTTTTCCATGTGTTAGTTGTGTCTTCTGAGCAGTTTGTCAGCTTTTGGACACCTTTGAAGGTGTTTTCTATGTGTTTCTATGTGTTTTTGTTTGCCTGCCATTGGTTTTAACGGTGTTCGAAGGTGTTCGACGAACAGTTAGACGAACAGATCGGCGAACACACAGGTGTTCGACGAACCGAACCGAACTCAAACACTAAGGGGGTGGCTCAACACTAGTCAATGGGCCTGCCACTTCACCGGCTAAATTGCGATGTGCCTACCCATTGGAATTCAACTCTGCACATGTTGCTGCGACTGTGGCAGCACCGACAAGCCCTGGTGCTATATGTTCTTATGTATAGCCTGGGCCAACGGGATCCAGAGGTGGGGCAAATCACGCTGGAGGAGTGGTCTCAGATCAGGGACCTATGCACCCTTCTGCACAGTTTTGAAATGGCGACGAAGATGTTTAGTGCTGACGATGCCATTATCAGCATGACTATTCCGGTGATTTACATGCTGGAGCACATGTTAAACAGAATTCGGAGTCAGGTGGTGGCACAAGAGGAGGTGTAGGAAGTAGAGGAGGAGGAGTTTTATGCGGAAGGGCTAACATCTGCAATGTCCAGACGGTCGGCAGCACCAAGGCGGCAGGCATGTGAGGGTGGGGGAGATGGTTTTACCAGGGCGCATGGTAGCAGCCAAACTAGTGAGGAAGGTGCAGGAGCCCAGGAAGAAGTGGAGGACGAACTGATAGAAGACTCATCAGATAAGGGAGACCTTGATCACATTTCTGTTGTGCGAGGTTGGGGGGAGAGGACAGAGGAAGGAAGCATGATTGTTACCTCGCCACCAACACAACAGGGACTTGGTGCTCCTGGATGCGCAAGACACATGAGTGCCTTCTTGCTGCACTATCTGCAACATGACCCTCGAATTGGGAGAATTAGAAATAATCCTGACTACTGGGTTGCCACACTGTTAGATCCCTGGTACAAAAGTAAATTTTCAGAAATAATTCCTGCCATAGAAAGGGATGCACGCATGCAGGAGTATCAGCAGAGACTGTTGCAGAATCTTACATGTGCTTTTCCACAAAACACCAGTGGTGCACGTAGTGAATCTCACAGTTCCAACTTGCCAACCGTGGGACCGTCGAGTGTTCAGCACTCAAACCGTAACAGAAACACAGTATCTGCTGGTAACATCAATTTTGCGGAATCATTTCACCTCTTTTTTAGCTCATCCTTTGCAAGGCCACAGGACACAAGAAGTCTGACACATAGTCAACGCCTAGAGACGATGGTACAGGAGTATCTCCAAGTAAACATTGAAGCCATGACTGTGTCACTGGACCCTTGCTCTTTTTGGGCTTCCAATCTGGATAAATGGCCGGAGCTTGCCACTTACGCCTTGGAGATCTTGTCATGCCCCGCAGCCAGCGTTCTGTCTGAATGTGTGTTCAGCGCTGCTGGTGGTGTGCTGACAGTTAAGCGCACACGGCTCTCCACTGATAATGTGGACAGACTCACGTTCATAAAGATGAACAAATCATGGATCCGAAACGACTTTTTAACCCCTGTGTCATCCTGGGGAGAGTAAAAGCTTGATGATTGGTTAAAATCACCTCACCAACCGTTTTAAGCTTTCAAATTACTAATCATGTTTATCTGTATCTTGGCTGGAAAATTATTTGAGCTTTGTAGCAGTGTGCAGTACTGATTCTATTAGGCCATCTATACTTAGCTCAATGTGCAGCATGAGACGGTGCATTATCATGCATGAAAGTGATCTTGCTGTGGAATACACGGTTCTGCTTCTTGAACCATGGCAGGAAGTGCTGTTTGAGAAACTCCACATACATTATGGAGTTCATCTTTACCCCTTCAGGGATCCTAAAGGGGCTGACAATCTCTCTACCCATGATTCCAGCCCAAAATATTACTCCACCTCCTCCTTGTTGGCGTTGTAGCCGTGTATGAGTAGGGTGTCCATCAACCAGCCATCCTCCACTCCATCCATCTGGACCATCGAGCGTTGCACGGCACTCATCCGTGAACAAAACAGTTTTGAAATCAGTCTTCATGTAATGTTTGGCACACTGGAGCCATTTCTGCTTGTGTGCAGTGGATAGAAGAGGTCGACAGGATGGCGTAGGCACAGCTGCAAACCTCTGAAGGACCCTGCATCTTGTTGTTCGGGGGACGTTGGAGGCACCAGCAGCTTCAAAAACTTGTCTGCTGCTATGACAAGGATTTTTTGCCGCTGCTCTTTTAGCCTGATGTAATTGCCTGTAGGAAAGAGTCCTCAATTTACCCTTATCAGCACGCACACGTGTGTACTGTGAATCAGCTACATTCTTCTTGATTGCCAAGACACTTCATCCTGATCATCGCACAATGTTGATTGTAGTTATGCCTTGACCTAAACACTCCACAATTTGTTGCTTCTCAGCAGCCGACACATCCTTTTTCTTTCCCATTTTGGCAGAAAATGTAGGCTGCTTAATAATGTGGGACAGCCTTCTTAAGTAGTCTTGCAGTTCATTGGACACACCTGCCAAACTAATTAGCACAGGTGTCTGCAATTGCTTACAGTGATATAAAGAGCCCTGACACACATCACCATTAGTGTTGAGCCACCCCCGTAGTGTTCGAGTTCGGTTCGGTTCGTCGAACACCTGTGTGTTCGCCGAACTGTTCGTCGAACTGTTCGTCGAACACCTTCGAACACCGTTAAAACCAATGGCAGGCAAACAAAAACACATAGAAACACATAGAAAACACCTTCAAAGGTGTCCAAAAGCTGACAAACTGCTCAAAAGACATAACTAACACATGGAAAAGTGACAAGTACATATAGTCATGCGAAAATAAAAGAGGTGGAGGAGTAAAAGGAGGGGGAGACACAGATATAGGCATGTCATGCCCTTCTAAAATCCAAAAAGTGAGAAGCCGACACGGCCAGTCCGCTCCTGCCCGTGCCACCTCCGTGTCGCCGGGTTTGTGCCAGAGCCGCGGTGAACCCTGACGGCCAGCCCCCCTCTCCCAATACTGGTGCCTGTCCGCTGGTGGGTCGAGCGAGCCCCCCTGTGGTGGAGGCAGCTCTAAGCTTTTTAATTTAAATTGTCTCTCTAATTTGAATGAATACACTTTAAATCCAATTACAAGGATCTATTGGAGGGCAAGTCTCATGCCAGCAGACGCGGTAATTCCAGCTCCAGTAGCGTCCACTAAAGCTGCTGCAGTTAAAAAGCTTTTATAAGGATCGAGCTCGGCTGTCCACCGCAAGGCATCCTACTGCCAGTCCCAGCCCCTATGCCTTGGGGTGCCTCCTGATGCTCTTCACTAAGTATCCCATGGTCCCGAAGCATTTCCTTTGAAAAAATTAAGTGTCTAAACTACAGGTGGTGCAGCTTGCTTAACAGCCGGGATAATCCGCTGACTAGCAGACACTGCTACTAGGCACAAAGTATTTCCTGGGCTAGATGCAGTTAAAAATTTGTAATTAGATACTCTCGTTGGATGCTGAGAAAGCATTCCATAGAGTCTCCTGGCACGCCATATATGATTCTCTTAAAAAGCTTGGGGTAGGGGTCTAGGGGACCCTTTTATAGCCAAAATCACGGCCCTGTATCGCAATACGTCACCTAGGCTGAAGATAAATGGAACTGTAGCACCCTGAGGGCTCGGTTGCTACAGACGTATTGCACCTCACCCAGAGGTGTGATATCTCACTCTCAGGTAAGGATGGAGTGTGGATCAGGACCCGACACCTGCATGCATTACACCACATTGCCGTGGGGCAGGGTGACCAATATGCCCCTGAGATGGGCACGACAGTCCCTGTCCCTGGCTGGAGTGGGGGGAGGGAACACTGAGGAAGGGGAACCCTGTAGTGCAGGAGCAGGGAGGAAGCAGTTCCTGGGTGCATTGAGAAGGGAGTATAAAAGGTGGGCACCATCTTAGTTCAGTGCAGAGAAGTCTGAGCAGAAGTGGCAGGGAGCAGGGGCTCTGCATGAGCTCTGCTCCGGAGGCGGGCCTAGTAACAGAGGCCCAGGCCTGGAAGAGGGAGAAGGAAGGAAGAGGAGCGGAGAAGGCTCCAGGAACGAGGAATGAAGGGATCCCAGGGGTGCGGACGGGCGAGTCGCCACCGCACGCCCGAATCCACCTGTGTGGAGGGGTCAGGCCAAAGGGGGAGACCGGTCCCCGAACTAGTGGAGGCAGGAAACGAACCTCAGCTAGAAACCGGAGGCTCTGACATTTTATGTGGCGCAGCCCCTCGCTACACCCGCTAGGAAGGCACCACATAGGGTCAGGGAAACTGGCGCCAAGTTTACCAAGAGGAGGCCCGAGGCAGCCGGACAGAAGTGTTGGTAAGAAAGGCCAGACAAAGGACACACAAAGGGGGTCCTGTGAAGTGCTCCAAAGTTATCTGGGAGTTGTCTGAGCCCCTCACCTGGTGAGCACAGTACGACGTGGGCAGCCGTTACCTGCAGACGTGGTCTGGATTATAAGAACTGTGAGTAAAGGCCCTGAACTGCATCACTGACTCCGTGTCGTTACTGCTGCTGCCCTGCACCATCACCCCCATCCTCCGCATACACTGCCCTGAGGCTATACTCCTCCCGTGGGGAGTTATGCTACGCTCTGCTGCACCCACAACACCAGCCTCAGCGGTCTGCCCTGTAGCGGTGGTTAACTCTGACCGCAATCCACGGGTGGCGTAGTCGGACATTTAAACATCAAAACCACATAAATAGTTCCGCCACTGGTTTGACCGCCCTGAGCCACGGAACCGGGTCGCCGCCACGAAGACTACAACCACCAGCATCCACCAAAAAGGGTCCGGCTCCGGGTGTCCCAAGGCCCAGGGGGTGCGTCAGAACATTTTCATCACCTTTCACAATCACCAATGGGACAAGGCAGTGATGTCCTCTGTCCCCTCTCTTATACATCCTAGTGACGGAGCACCTGCTCTCATCAATTCGCCATAACCCCAATATTAGGTGGATTGAGGTGGGAGGCACCGAGTACAAGTGCTCTCTATTTGCTGATGATGTCCTAGTATATATCACTCAATCACATATATCCATCCATGCTGTTATGGCTGAAATAGATCACTTTGTTACATGGTAAAATTTTAAAATCAATGCAGCGAAGTCTGAGGCCCTCGATGTCTCCCTCCCCAAATCCATATAGGATTACATCCAGTCCAACTTTCCCTTTGCCTGGCCCTCACAGGGTATCAAATACTTAGGAATTCCTATTCATAGAGACCTCTCCCATCTATGTTATCTTAATTTTGGGCCCTTTATTGAACAACTCCATACAGACCACTTTTGGCAAGTTAGAACTGTAAGATTCACTACATGAACCACTGGTGTTTTGTGGAAAAGCACATGTACACTGCGTTCCAAATTATTATGCAAAAAGTGTTTAGGAGTGATAAGGGAAGAATTTGTTTGTTTGTCAGTTAAACTCATTGATGGTGATGTGTGTCAGGGCTCTTTATATCACTGTAAGCAATTGCAGACACCTGTGCTAATTAGTTTGGCAGGTGTGTCCAATGAAAGGCAAGACTACTTAAGAAGGCTCTCTCACATTATTAAGCAGCTTACATTTTCTGCCAAAATGGGAAAGAAAAAGGATGTGTCGGCTGCTGAGAAGCAACAAATTGTGGAGTGTTTAGGTCAAGGCATGACTACAATCAACATTGTGCGATGATCAGGATGAAGTGTCTTGGCAATCAAGAAGTATGTAGCTGATTCACAGTACACACGTGTGCGTGCTGATAAGGGCAAATTGAGGACTCTTTCCTACAGGCAATTACGTCAGGTTGAAAGAGCAGCGGCAAAAAAGCCTTGTCATAGCAGCAGACAAGTTTTTGAAGCTGCTTGTGCCTTCAACGTCCCCCGAACAACAAGATGCAGGGTCCTTCAGAGGTTTGCAGCTGTGCATGCGCCATCTTGTCGACCTCCTCTATCCACTTCACAAAAGCAGAAACGGCTCCAGTGGGCCAAACATTACATGAAGACTGATTTCAAAACTGTTTTGTTCACGGATGAGTGCCGTGCAGCGCTCGATGGTCCAGATGGATGGAGTGGAGGATGGCTGGTTGATGGACACCCCACGCAAACACAGCTACAGCGCCAACAAGGAGGAGGTGGAGTAATGTTTTGGGCTGGAATCATGGGGAGAGAGATTGTCGGCCCCTTTAGGATCCCTGAAGGCGCTAAAGATGAACTCCATAATGTATGTGGATTTTCTCAAACAGCACTTCCTGCCATGGTTCAAGAAGAAGAACCGTGTATTTCACAGCAAGATCATTTTTCTGCATGATAATGCACCATCTCATGCTGCACATAAAACATCTGCATCTCTGGCTGATATGGGCATAAAAGGGGACAAACTTATGGTGTGACCCCCATGCTCCCCTGACCTCTACCCCATTCAGAACCTTTGGAGCATCATTAAAAGGAGTGTCTATGATGGCGGGAGGCAGTTCACATCTAAGCAACAGCTCTGGGAGGGTATTCTGTCCTCATGCAAAACAATTGAAGCAGAAACCATCCAAAACCTGACAAATTCAATGGACGAGAGAGTTCAGAAGCTCCTTTCAAACAAGGGGTCCTATGTGAAAATGTAACATCACCTAGAATAAAGTTTCAGTTTCTAACAACCTGCTAATGCTTATAATTTCAAAAATGACCATTTTTTTGGTCTTTATTAAAATGAAAAGGTTGATCGAAAAGTTTGGGGGATCTAAGAGTGTGGCAACCCAGTAGTCATGATTACTTCGAATTCTGACAATATGAGGGTCATGCTGCAGGTAGTGCAGCAAGAAGGCACTTATGTGCCTTGCGCATCTCGGAGCCCCAAAATTATTTTCCGGGCTAGATGCAGCTAAAAATTATTTTTAATTTTAAATCTGGTGAAGCTTTAGTATAGATGGCCTAATAGGATCAGTGCTGCACACTGCTACAAAGCCCAAATTATTTTCCAGTCAAGATACAGATAAACATGATTAGTAATTTTAAAGCTTAAAACGGTTGGTAGGGTGATTTTAACCAATCATCAAGCTTTTACTCTCCCCAGGATGACACAGGGGTAGAAAAGTCGTTTCGGATCCATGATTTGTTCATCTTTATGAATGTGAGTCTGTCTACATTATCAGTGGAGAGCCGCGTGCGCTTATCTGTCAGCACACCACCAGCAGCGCTGAACACACGTTCAGACAGAACGCTGGCTGCGGGGCATGACAAGATCTCCAAGGCGTAAGTGGCTAGCTCCGGCCATTTATCCAGATTGGAAGCCCAAAAAGAGCAAGGGTCCAGTGACACAGTCGTGGCTTCAATGTTTACTTGGAGATACTCCTGTTCCATCGTCTCTAGGCGTTGACTATGTGTCAGACTTCTTGTCTCCTGTGGCCTTGCAAAGGATGGGCTAAAAAAGTGGTGAAATGATTCCGCAAAATTGATGTTACCAGCAGATACTGTGGTTCTGTTACGGTTTGAGTGCTGAACACTTGACGGTCCCACGGTTGGCAAGTTGGAACTGTGAGATTCACTACGTGCACCACTGGTATTTTGTGGAAAAGCACATGTAAGATTCTGCAACAGTCTCTGCTGATACTCCTGCATGCGTGCATCCCTTTCTATGGCAGGAATAATTTCTGCAAATTTACTTTTGTACCGGGGATCTAACAGTGTGGCAACCCAGTAGTCAGGATTATTTCTAATTCTCACAATTCGAGGGTCATGTTGCAGGTAGTGCAGCAAGAAGGCACTCATGTGTGTTGCGCATCCAGGAGCACCAAGTCCCTGTTGTGTTGGTGGCGAGGTAACAATCATGCTTCCTTCCTCTGTCCTCTCCCCCCAACCTCGCACAACAGAAATGTGATCAAGGTCTCCCTCATCTGATGAGTCTTCCATCAGTTCGTCCTCCACTTCTTCCTGGGCTCCTGCACCTTCCTCACTAGTTTGGCTGCTACCATGCGCCCTGGTAAAACCATCTCCCCCACCCTCACATGCCTGCCGCCTTGGTGCTGCCGACCGTCTGGACCTTGCAGATGTTAGCCCTTCCGCATACAACTCCTCCTCCTCTACTTCCTCCACCTCCTCTTGTGCCACCACCTGACTCCGAATTCTGTTTAACATGTGCTCCAGCATGTAAATCACCGGAATAGTCATGCTGATAATGGCATCGTCAGCACTAAACATCTTCGTTGCCATTTCAAAACTGTGCAGAAGGGTGCATAGGTCCCTGATCTGAGACCACTCCTCCAGCGTGATTTGCCCCACCTCTGAATCTCGTTGGCCCAGGCTATACGTCAGAACGTATTGCACCAGGGCTTGTCGGTGCTGCCACAGTCGCTGCAACATGTGCAGAGTTGAATTCCACCGGGTAGGCACATCGCATTTTAGCCGGTGAAGTGGCAGGCCCAACGACTTCTGTAGAGATGTAAGTCGCTGAGCTGCGGGATGCGAATGGCGGAAGTGAGCACACAGCGACCGTGCCCTCTGCAGAAGGCCATCTAGTCTGGGATAGTGGGCTAAAAATTGCTGGACAACCAGGTTCAACACGTGAGCCATACAAGGCATGTGTGTGACATTGCCCCGGCGAAGGGCGGCACCCAGGTTTGCAGCATTGTCGCACACGGCCTTCCCTGGTTTCAGGTCCAGTGGAGACAACCATTCATGAAATTGGTTCTCCAGAGCTGACCACAACTCCTCAGCTGTGTGACTCACATTTCCCAGACATTTCAATGTAAAAACCGCCTGATGACGTTGAGCCCTACTGCCAGCATAGTAAGGAGCTGTGCAGGATCCCTTCTGCGCAGTTAGAAAGCTTGTGGCATGACCAGACAGGCTTTGGGTGCAGGTGGAAGACCGAGAGGAGGTTGAAGAGGCAGAAGCAGTGGAGGAACTTTGACATAAAGAGGATTGACGCACAACTCGTGGGGACGGCAAGATTTGGACAGCAGCCCCTTGTCCTGCTGTCACCATAGTTACCCAGTGCCCAGTCAGCGACATGTAACGCCCCTGTCCATGCCTACTCGTCCAAGTGTCTGTGGTGAAATGCACCCTGTCACACACAGAGTTTCTCAAAGAAGCGGTGATGTTATGTGCGACATGCTGGTGGAGCGCAGGCACACCTTTCTTTGAGAAGTAGTGCCGACTGGGCATCTGGTACTGGGGCACTGCGACGGACATAAGGTCTCGAAAATCCTCTGTGTCCACCAGGCGGAAAGGCAGCATTTCTGTAGCCAAGAGCTTGCAGATGGTGAAATTCAACCTCTTAGCTTTCTCATGGCTAGGAGGAAATGGTCTTTTACTTGTCCACATCTGAGGGACCGAGGGCTGGCTATTGTGCTTAGACGGGGTTGATAAGGGTGTCCCCGGCAAACTGCCGGTCTGTGAGGAAGATGCAGGCGGACATGTTAGGTTGCCTTGATCCAAAGGTGGTGCTATCGATGTCGGACAGCGCTCAACAACAGCTGGTGTTACCACCTCCAAAGAAAATGATGACCTGCCAAACACGCTGGCTGTTGCGGGTAAAGAGGTGGCAGGTCTGCGCCCCAAAACAGGTGTGACTGCAGTCCCCCCAGTCACAGAGGATGAAGAGGCCGCGGATGCACAAGATATGGCAGACGGTGGTTGGCCCGGCCGGCTAGGCCGCATTGTAGCACACTGAGCTTCCCACTGCAACTTATGCTTCATGTCCATGTGCCGGTTCATGCATGAAGTATTCAAACTATGTATTTTTTGGCCTCTACTTAGCTTTTGCTGACAAATGTTACAGATAACACGAGTTGGGTCATCTTTATCGATCTGAAAAAATGCCCAGGCTATGCAAGGCTTAGCACCCATGCGACCTGAAGAGCCACCACGACTTGTGGTGAGAGGCAGAGTTGTGTTTGAGGATGCAGTTGTTGATGTGCTTCCAGTACTACGTCTCTGTCCAGGAAGGCGCAACCTGACCTCGTCGTCACTAGCATCTTCCTCCACCTCCTCTGCTGACCTCATCTCTTGGCTGACTGTGGGTTGACAGTAAGTGGGATCTCCGACCTCATCATCATCACCCTGTGCGTTATCACACCCGTCGTCCTCAGAGCCAACCTGTTCCTGCCCTGACAAAAAACTAAAGTTGTCGCTCCAATCAGGTATTTGAGTCTTATCATCGTCTTCCTCATTGTCTCCACCAACAGGAGTTACAGTTTGGGAATGAGGGTCTACATTATGGTCAGAACCTTCTGCGTCTGGTCCTGGATCCGACTCATAAAGATTCTGGGCATCAGTGCAGATCATTTCCTCGTCTGGATTCACAGAAGCGCTGAAGTCGACCTCTGATTCCCAGGCTATAGTATGAGTAAACAGCTCTGCAGACTCAACCATCTGTTCTACCTCATACTCAGACTGGCAGCTGGAGATTTGGGAGCTGTGAGGAAGCAAGGGCGATTTGGGTGACACCTTTGAGGACTGGAGTATTTGTGATGTTGAAGTTGATGTGGAGGAGAGCCCACTTAAAGGAGCACTTGATATCCGTTGAAGCACCTGCTGTTTTTGTGCCTCATCTGGAATTTGTAGCGATTGGCGTGGCCGTAAGAAAGGGATCTTATCACATTGTCCGCTAAAAGAAGTAGACATTTTAGTTTGGCTGGAAGATGGTCTTTCTTCTGCAGATGTTACTGTTGCTTTAACACCTACCCCACGGACACAACCTTTTTTCCCCTTCCCAACACGCCTATTCCCCTTTCCTCCAGCAGCAGGCCTTTTTCCACTCATTTTGGTGGTTAACTAATTCACAACTCTGGAGTTGTTTGCACAAAAAAACAATGGATGGTAACCGAGCAGAGCTGAGTGGCCAAACTGTGGTATTAGGCCAAAACTATTGGCTGGGTTAGATGCAGAAAAAAAATATTTTGAATTTGCAAACTGATGGAGGTCAGCATAGATGGATTAATAGAACAAGACCCACACACAGCTAGAAGCCCAATATTTTTTCAGAGGTAGATGCAGGAAAAAAATATATTCAGTTTGCAACCTGATGGAGGTCAGTATAGATGGACTAATACAACAAGTCCCACACACAGCTAGAAGCCCAAATATTTTTTCAGAGGTACTGTAGATGCAGATAAAAATTAGTTTTAATTTGCAACCTGATGGAGGTCAGTATAGATGTACTAATAGAGAAAGTCCGACACACTACTAGAAGGCCAAATATTTTTTCAGAGGTAGATGCAGAAAAAAATATATTCAGTTTGCAACCTGATGGAGGTCAGTATAGATGGACTAATAGAGAAAGTCCGACACACTGCTAGAAGGCCAAATATTTTTTCAGAGCTAGATGCAGAAAAAAATTATATTCAGTTTGCAACCTGATGGAGGTCAGTATAGATGGATTAATAGAACAAGACCCACACACAGCTAGAAGCCCAATATTTTTTCAGAGGTTGATGCAGAAAAAAATATATTCAGTTAGCAACCTGATGGAGGTCAGTATAGATGGAATAATACAACAAGTCCCACACACAGCTAGAAGCCCAATATTTTTTCAGAGGTTGATGCAGAAAAAAATATATTCAGTTTGCAACCTGATGGAGGTCAGTATAGATGGACTAATAGAGAAAGTCCGACACACTACTAGAAGGCCAAATATTTTTTCAGAGCTAGATGCAGAAAAAAATTATATTCAGTTTGCAACCTGATGGAGGTCAGTATAGATGGACTAATAGAGAAAGTCCGACACACTACTAGAAGGCCAAATATTTTTTCAGAGCTAGATGCAGAAAAAAATTATATTCAGTTTGCAACCTGATGGAGGTCAGTATAGATGGATTAATAGAGCAAGACCCACACACAGCTAGAAGCCCAATATTTTTTCAGAGGTAGATGCAGAAAAAAATATATTCAGTTTGTAACCTGATGGAGGTCAGTATAGATGGACTAATACAACAAGTCCCACACACAGCTAGAAGCCCAATATTTTTTCAGAGGTAGATGCAGAAAAAAAATTATTCAGTTTGCAACCTGATGGAGGTCAGTATAGATGGACTAATACAACAAGTCCCATACACAGCTAGAAGCCCAAATATTTTTTCAGAGGTACTGTAGATGCAGATAAAAATTAGTTTTAATTTGCAACCTGATGGAGGTCAGTATAGATGGAGTAATAGAGAAAGTCCGACACACTGCTAGAAGGCCAAATATTTTTTCAGAGCTAGATGCAGAAAAAAATTATATTCAGTTTGCAACCTGATGGAGGTCAGTATAGATGGACTAATAGAGAAAGTCCGACACACTACTAGAAGGCCAAATATTTTTTCAGAGCTAGATGCAGAAAAAAATTATATTCAGTTTGCAACCTGATGGAAGTCAGTATAGGTGGATTAATAGAACAAGACCCACACACAGCTAGAAGCCCAATATTTTTTCAGAGGTTGATGCAGAAAAAAATATATTCAGTTTGCAACCTGATGGAGGTCAGTATAGATGGACTAATAGAGAAAGTCCGACACACTACTAGAAGGCCAAATATTTTTTCAGAGCTAGATGCAGAAAAAAATTATATTCAGTTTGCAACCTGATGGAGGTCAGTATAGATGGACTAATAGAGAAAGTCCGACACACTACTAGAAGGCCAAATATTTTTTCAGAGCTAGATGCAGAAAAAAATTATATTCAGTTTGCAACCTGATGGAGGTCAGTATAGATGGATTAATAGAGCAAGACCCACACACAGCTAGAAGCCCAATATTTTTTCAGAGGTAGATGCAGAAAAAAATATATTCAGTTTGTAACCTGATGGAGGTCAGTATAGATGGACTAATACAACAAGTCCCACACACAGCTAGAAGCCCAATATTTTTTCAGAGGTAGATGCAGAAAAAAAATTATTCAGTTTGCAACCTGATGGAGGTCAGTATAGATGGACTAATACAACAAGTCCCATACACAGCTAGAAGCCCAAATATTTTTTCAGAGGTACTGTAGATGCAGATAAAAATTAGTTTTAATTTGCAACCTGATGGAGGTCAGTATAGATGGAGTAATAGAGAAAGTCCGACACACTGCTAGAAGGCCAAATATTTTTTCAGAGCTAGATGCAGAAAAAAATTATATTCAGTTTGCAACCTGATGGAGGTCAGTATAGATGGACTAATAGAGAAAGTCCGACACACTACTAGAAGGCCAAATATTTTTTCAGAGCTAGATGCAGAAAAAAATTATATTCAGTTTGCAACCTGATGGAAGTCAGTATAGGTGGATTAATAGAACAAGACCCACACACAGCTAGAAGCCCAATATTTTTTCAGAGGTAGATGCAGGAAAAAAATATATTCAGTTTGCAACCTGATGGAGGTCAGTATAGATGGACTAATACAACAAGTCCCACACACAGCTAGAAGCCCAAATATTTTTTCAGAGGTACTGTAGATGCAGATAAAAATTAGTTTTAATTTGCAACCTGATGGAGGTCAGTATAGATGGACTAATAGAATGATGCTATGCCCAAAAGATTTTACTTCACTAGGTGCAGTAAAAAAATTGGTATTCTATACACAGGTGGTATATCTTGCAACACAGATAGGCTACTCCACTGACTAACACACTCTGCAATAGGCCAAAAAGGATTAGCTTTGCTAGATTCAGCCAAATGCTGTGAAAAAAACTTGCACAGCACTGGCACAGACCTGCCTGGCAAAAACTGATAGGAACTGATGTAACCTAGTCCTGAAAAGGACTCCAATTACAATTAGTCTTTACTCCCACAACCTATCTATTTAAGAGCACAGACCTGCCTGATAAAAGTCGTAGGAAATGCTGTAACCTAGTCCTTAAAAGGACTGCAATCACAACTATTCCCTACTCCCAAGCTATCTGTATATTTGTGCGAAAATTGGCTTGAAATTAACAAGGTATAGCGCACACAGCAACAGCGGTGCCGTCTAACACGCAGCTGCAGCAGTGAGAAAATGGTGGCGACGGGGAAAATGGCTTGGTCTTATAGGGCAAGGACATGTGACATACACTGCCAATGACACATGCCCTTGCTTGTGTGAAAAAAAGCACTTCGCTCCGTGTGTGCGCTGCTGATAGGCTGACAGATTGCACCTCCCCACTGCAAATGCGGTAAAGAGAAAAAAAAATGGAGATCTTCATTGTTCCTGCAGAGATCCATCCCCTGCCCCTCCCCCCACCCCACTGTACACTCAAACTGCGTATTAACATTAATTTTCATCATTACTGAGAAAAAATCCAGTTATGATTTTGGTGCACGAACAGTTATCGAACATAACCTCGAACAGCCGAATTTTTCTCAAATTTTTCGTGTTCGCCGAACGGCTCGAACACCGCCCAAAACAGCTCGAATTTGAGATTGGCGAACAGTTTGAGTAGAACAACGCTCATCTCTAATCACCATCAATGACAAGCAAACAAATTCTTCCCTTATCACTCCTAAACACTTTTTGCATAATAATTTGAAACACAGTGTACATGTGCTTTTCCACAAAACAACAGTAGTGAATCTTACAGTTCTAACTTGCCAACCGTGGTCTGTATGGAGTTGTTCAATAAAGGGCCCAAAATTAAGATAACATAGACGGGAGAGGTCTCTATGAAAAGGAATTCCTAAGAATTTGATACCCTGTGAGGGCCAGGCAAAGGGAAAGTTGGACTGGATGGAATCCTGTATGGATTTGGGGAGGGAGACATCGAGGGCCTCAGACTACGCTGTATTGATTTTAAAATTTGACCATGTAACAAAGTGATCTATTTCAGCCATAACAGCAGGGATGGATATATGTGATTGAGTGATATATACTAGGACATCATCAGCAAATAGAGAGCACTTGTACTCGGTGCCTCCCACCTCAATCCACCTAATATTGGGGTTATGGCGAATTGAGTAGAGCAGGTGCTCCGTCACTAGGATGTATAAGAGAGGGGACAGAGGACATAACTGCCTTGTCCCATTGGTGATTATGAAAGGTGATGAAAATGTTCTGACGCTCCCCCTGGGCCTTGGGACATCTGGAGCCGGACCCTTTTTGGTGGATGCTGGTGGTTTTAGTCTCCGTGGCGGCGACCCGGTTCCATGGCTCAGGGTGGTCAAACCAGTGGTGGAACTATTTATGTGGTTTTAATGTTTAAATGTCCGATTAGACCACCCGTGGATTGCGGTCAGAGTGAACCGCCGCTGCAGGGCAGACCGCTGAGGCTGGTGTTGTGGGTGCAGCAGAGCGTAGATTAACTCCCCACGGGAGGAGTATAGCCTCAGGGCAGTGTATGCGGTGGATGGGGGTGATGGTGCAGGGCAGCAGCAGTAACGACACGGAGTCAGTGATGCAGTCCAGGGCCTTTACTCACAATTCTTATTATCCAGACCACTTCTGCAGGTAAAGGCTGCCCACGTCGTACTGTGCTCACCAGGTGAGGGGCTCATGCAACTCCCAGATAACTTTGGAGCGCTTCACAGGACCCCCCTTGTGTGTCCTTTGTCTGGCCTTTCTTACCAACCCTTCTGTCCGGCTGCCTCGGGCCTCCTCTTGGTAAACTTGGCGTCAATTTCCCTGACCCTATGTGCTGCCCTCCTAGCGGGTGTAGCGAGGGGCTGCGCCACATAAAATGTCACAGCCTTCGGTTTCTAGCTGAGGGTCGTTTCCCGCCTCCACTAGTTTCGGGGACCGGTCTCCCCCTTTGGCCTGACCCCTCCACGCAGGTGGATTCGGGCGTGCGGTGGCGACTCGCCCGTACACACCCCTGGGATCCCTTCATTCCTAATTCCTGGAGCCTTCTACGCTCCTCTTCCTTCCTTCTCCCTCTTCCAGGCCTGGGCCTCTGTTACTAGGCCCACCTCTGGAGCAGAAATCATGCAGAGCCCCTGCTCCCTGTCACTTCTGCTCAGACTTCTCTGCACTGAACTAAGATGGTGCCCACCTTTTATACTCCCTTCTCAATGCACCCAGGAACTGCTTCCTCCCTGCTCCTGCACTTCAGGGTTCCCCTTCCTCAGTGTTCCCTCCCCCCACTCCAGCCAGGGACAGGGACTGTCATGCCCATCTCAGGGGCATATTGGTCGCCCTGCCCCACGGCAATGTGGTGTAATCCATGCAGGTGTTGGGGTCCTGATCCACACTCCATCCTTACCTGAGAGTGAGATATCACACCTCTAGGTGAGGTGCAATACCTCTGCAGCAACCGAGCCCTCGGGGTGCTACAGTTCCATTTATCTTCAGCCTAGGTGACGCATTGAGATACAGGGCCGTGATTTTGGTTATAAAAGGGTCCCCTAGACCCCTACCCCAAGCTTTTTAAGAGAATAATATATGGCGTGCCAGGAGACTCTATGGAATGCTTTCTCAGCATCCAACGAGAGTATCTAATTACAAATTTTTAACTGCATCTAGCCCAGGAAATACTGTGTGCCTAGTAGCAGTGTCTGCTGGTCAGCGGATTATCCCGGCTGTTAAGCAAGCTACACCAGCTGTAGTTTGGACACTTAATTTTTTCAAAGGAAATGCTTCGGGACAACGGGATACTCAGTGAAGAGCATCAGGAGGCACCCCAAGGCATAGGGGCTGGGACTGGCGGTAGGACGCCTTGCGGTGGACAGCCGAGCTCGATCCTTATAAAAGCTTTTTAACTGCAGCAGCTTTAGTGGACTCTAATGGAGCTGGAATTACGCGGCTGCTGGCATGAGACTTGCCCCCCAATAGATCCTTGTAAAAGGATTTAAAGTGTATTCATTCAAATTAGAGAGAGAATTTAAATTAAAAAGCTTAGATCTGCCTCCACCACAGGGGGGCTCGCTTGACCCACCAGCGGACAGGCACCAGTATTGGGAGAGGAGGGCTGGCTGTCAGGGTCCACCGCAGCTCTGGCACAAACTCGGCGACACGGAGGTGGCACGGGCAGGAACGGACTGGCCGTGTCGGCTTCTCACTTTTTGGACTTTAGAAGGGCATGACATGCCTATATCTGTGTCTCCCCCTCCTTTTACTCCTCCACCTCTTTTCTTTTCGCATGACTATATGTACTTGTCACTTTTCCTTGTGTTAGTTATGTCTTCTGAGCAGTTTGTCAGCTTTTGGACACCTTTGAAGGTTTTTTCTATGTGTTTCTATGTGTTTTTGTTTGCCTGCCATTGGTTTTAACGGTGTTCGAAGGTGTTGGACGAACAGTTCGACGAACAGTTCGGCGAACACACGGGTGTTCGACGAACCGAACCGAACTCGAACACTACGGGGGTTGCTCAACACTACTGACTGGTCCCGTTTTCCACTATATTAACCCAGTGTGCCGTCAGCGAAATGTACCATCCCTGCTCACAAGCACTTGTCCACGTGTCCATGGTTGGGTGAATTTTCCTAGTAACTGCGTTGTTGAGGGCACATCTAATGTTGTGGGACACGTGCTTGTGTAATGCTGGGATGGAACATGGGAAGAAATAGTGGCGACTGGGGACCTAACTATCCTTAATTATTTTCATGCGCTATTGCAGTTTATTTATTTATTGCAGTGTAGTTGTGTATTGTGTTTCTATCTTTGTTTTTTCTGTTTAATGGCCATGTGTGAACATGTTCTTGCACGCCAATTTACATTCCAGTTCAGTTCTTCAGTTTTTTTCCTTTCTGCAGTGAGCAGATGAGATGAGCCTTTTCTGGGTATTTTCTCCCTGTCTAATGTCTTTCTCCGTCTCCACCAGATCCGCATGCAAAGCTTAATGTTTGATAGTCAGCAGCAACTGCTAAGCAGGCACAGAAGCGGGATTGTTACACTGATGATTGCGTCATCGCCGCTCACAATCTTTGTGGAGCCCTCCAAGTCTTGGAGAACCGCATAAATGTCAGATATCCATCCCCACTCTTCAGTTGTTATGTGTAGAGGCAGACCAGGATATTGATGGGCATGTTGGAGTGTCACGCAAGGTGTTGGAAAGACTAAGTGCAACACTAGGGAAAGGGGGAGTGGAGACCCCTAGTCAGAAATAATATCACCCTGCCTACTTTATCATCCCTATATAGGTTCCACACCTATCGCCGAATAGAAACCTAATCCCTGAATGACCCTAGAACTTGCCCCTAGAAAGGGACGGGGCAGGGTGAGAACTAGTAAAGTTTCACTACAAACTAAAGACAACAAGGTAGACAAACAGAGGGTATACACTTAGCTTGAGCTGACACCAGAGAAATAATGCCAAATGTCCTGCATGGGCACCAGAGAAGAAACTAGCTGACTGCTAGTGCTCCAAGTCTACACAGAGGTATATAGAACTATCACCGCTGACTCTCTTGAGAAGCTGAGCCTTTTTAACTACCCAGCAAGGTTGTGTCAATCAGCAGCAGAAGGTGAAGGCTGCTGTTGGGTCCTAAAGGCAGAAGGATATAACTACAACAGAGATGAGGGAATCAAGAAGGTGTCTGCAATTTCAGTGAAATTCTATAGCAGGCTCCAGAGCGACTGTCTACAGTACATATAAGGTAATCATTTTTTACCCTGGAGATTTTTCAAGTGCTTCCCATCACGTTTATACTTAGGATATCTACTGTGCTACTGCCATTATGAGTAATATCATTATATCTGTCCTTGACTGGAATGTCACATATTATGTCTTTAAATATTAGTAGGGTTTTTCCTAAATTTTGGCAGCCGTTGGACTTACTTCATACCCTATAACTGTATAGCAGACCCGCTCCTTTCTAATGGAAACATGTCATTACTGTGGCCAAGCTCTATGTTTCTTTAAATTGTTAGTGGGGTTTTTCATAAATTTTCGCAGCCCTTGAAGTCACAGCATGGGCATTACCACTATAGGAGACCCACTCCTTTATAATGGGAACATTTTTTTTTACTGAGACCCTCCTCTATGTCTCTTCAAAGGGGTATTGGGTTGCGTCCCAATTTTTGGCAGCTCTTGAAGTCACTGCATACGCAATAACAGTATAGGAGATCCACTCTTTAATAATGGGAACATGGAAAGGCCAGCTGCTGGTGCTCTATGTGTTGAGGAGTATTCTCAGCAGAAAATTGGCATCGAAAAATTGATATCACGGGTAGAATCTTTCACTGGATGTAAATAAACCTCCAAACTTGGTGCTGGTGAAAAGGATGAAGCAGTTTATTTGTCAATGCATTTCGCAACCCAACTGATTTCTTTCTCAAGACACAACCACAATGAAATAAAAACAGAAGAGTAAGGGGTTTCACTCCAAAAGACATAGAGATAGGGAATGTAGATTCAGACCCCAATGGGGACAGTGCCGATAATGTCTGTAAATTTTCTGAATTGCAAAGCGCTGTGGAATATGTTGGTGCTATATAAATAAAAATATTAATATTATTATTTTTATTATTATTAAAAATGTTGAAAGAGTGCAACGGGGCAACAAAATGCCCACTGGGTGTGCCCAAAAAAAACAATGCTTGTAGGGTGTTAATTAGTGTTGAGCGAACATGCTCGACACTGCTCGGTACTCGCCCGAGCATCACGCTACTCAGGATGTTCGGCGAGCACTGAGCATCTCCGGGTTACTCGAGCAGGAGCTCGGGTCTCCGCCCTGCATGTTTGGCTCTCTTTACAGAGCCAACGAACATGCAGGGATTGCCAGCCAGTCACTGTAATGCTGCAGCCATGTTGGTTGTGGCCATTACAGTGATTGGCTGGCCGCACAGCGTCACCTTGAGTATTTAAAACCGGGCGCCGCCATCTTGGACACAGTCGCTCCGGATTAGACAGTGTAGGGACAGCGCTGCTGATTTAGGGAGAGATATAAACTGCAAAATAGTTAGTGTAGGGTCTGTAAAGGCTGCCAGAACAAACAAACAGTCCTTTTCAGGACTAATATCCATCCCAGATACCAGGCAGGCAGGCTGTATAGGAGACACAGTGGTTATACCAGCAAACGCTGCATTACAGTCCTGTGTGCTCCTGTTGCTGAAATTGCTGGACTTAGCACCAGGTGTCGGGGGCCAGGAAAAATCCTTTTTTTTTCATCCAAATCCTCCTTTTTTTTCCTCCTTCACACTGTGCAAATACACGTCTTATTAACCTTTTGGTGTGTCCCCCCCCCAAAAAAAAAGCATGTCTCTGATTTTTCAGACGCTAATATAACTGTTGAAAATAGTCTGGTGTAGGCTAGAGAAACAGAAGTGTTGTTTTGCACTTCCACGGTTCAAACCTCTGTATTATCCATTTTGGGCCATTTGTATCTAAAAAAAAAAACAGTTTGAGTGTGTCGCTCACTGTTCAGCCACAAATCTATATATTTAAAAAAGTCTGGTATACCCCAGTAAACAATAACTGTGGTTTTGCCATCCCACGGAAAAAATCTCTATTATTCAGGTTTTGGTATATTTTCCGTAAAGAAAAACAGTAGTGTCTCCTGACTGTTGTGACACAAAAATATATCTGTTGAAAATAGTATTGTGTAGGCCCGACATCCCAGTGTGGTTTCGCAGTTCCACGGGTCAAATCGCTGTACTATCCAGTTTTGGGCCTTTGGTATCTAAAAAAAAAGCAGTTTGAGTGTGTCGCTCACTGTTCAGCCGCAAATATCTCTATTTAAAAAAGGTGTGGTATACCCCAGTAAACAATAACTGTGGTTTTGCCATCCCACGGTAAAAAATCTCTATTATTCAGCTTTTGGTAGTTTTTTCCGTAAAGAAAAACAGTAGTGTCTCCTGACTGTTGTGACACAAAAATATATCTGTTGAAAATAGTCTTGCGTAGGCCTGACATCCCAGTGTGGTTTCGCAGTTCCACGGGTCAAATCGCTGTACTATCCAGTTTTGGGCCTTTGGCATCTAAAAAAAAAGCAGTTTGAGTGTGTCGCTCACTGTTCAGCCGCAAATATCTCTATTTAAAAAAGGTGTGGTATACCCCAGTAAACAATAACTGTGGTTTTGCCATCCCACGGTAAAAAATCTCTCTTATTCAGCTTTTGGTAGTTTTTTCCGTAAAGAAAAACAGTAGTGTCTCCTGACTGTTGTGACACAAAAATATATCTGTTGAAAATAGTCTTGCATAGGCCCGACATCCCAGTGTGGTTTCGCAGTTCCACGGGTCAAATCGCTGTACTATCCAGTTTTGGGCCTTTGGTATCTAAAAAAAAAGCAGTTTGAGTGTGTCGCTCACTGTTCAGCCGCAAATATCTCTATTTAAAAAAATGTGGTATACCCCAGTAAACAATAACTGTGGTTTTGCCATCCCACGGTAAAAAATCTCTATTATTCAGCTTTTGGTAGTTTTTTCCGTAAAGAAAAACAGTAGTGTCTCCTGACTGTTGTGACACAAAAATATATCGGTTGAAAATAGTCTTGTGTAGGCCCGACATCCCAGTGTGGTGTCACAGTTCCACGGGTCAAATCGCTGTACTATCCAGTTTTGGGCCTTTGGTATCTAAAAAAAAAGCAGTTTGAGTGTGTCGCTCACTGTTCAGCCGCAAATATCTCTATTTAAAAAAGTGTGGTATACCCCAGTAAACAATAACTGTGGTTTTCCTCTTCCACGGTTCTAATCTACTCTTTATTACCCTTTTTCCATTGATAGTGCGAGTGTAAGCTATTTTACTTCTTTTACAATGGGCAAGGCGAGTGGCAAGGGACGTGGAAATGGAAGTTCTGGTGATGGTTCGTGCAGAGGACGGGGCCGTGGCCAAGGTGAAAATGTGCCACAACCAACAGCCACATCTTCTCGCTCCCACTTCTTGACCGAATTACTAGGGAGGCACAGAACAACACCAGTATTGAGAACTGATCAGTGTCAACAGGTTATTAATTGGATAGCAGATAATACTTCCTGTTACCTGGGCACCACCACCTCCGGTCTGTCTTCCACACGGTCAACTCTTAGTAGCCGTGAGTCTAGACCGCATACTCCTCCTCACCCTGATGCTCCTTCCTCCCACCATGCCGAGTGTCGTCAGAAAGCAAGTGATCCCACACTTGGACACTCTGAAGAGCTGTTCACTGGTCGATTTCCATATTTGGGCCCCTCGCCTGATACGCTTGAAGTGGTGGAAGAGGAGATCCCATGTTGCGATGCCCAAATATTTGAACAGCCACGGCCACAGGAAGTCGACATTGGCAATCTGTCACAAGAGGTGGACGATGACGAGACACAATTGCCAGGAAGTGAGGAGGAGGATCGTGGTGCGCAAGTGGAAGAGGAGGAGGTGTTGGATGATCTAGCAACTGACCCAACGTGGAAGGAGGGCATGCAGAGTGAGGCCACCAGCACACAGGGGGAGGGAGGCAGAGTACCCCAACAGGCAAGAAGAAGCAGTGTGGTGGCCGCAGACAGAAGGCAGGCAACCGTTCCCCGTAACACCAACATGATGGACTTTGCCAGTACAAGCGATAGGTCTTCCAGAGTCTGGAATTTTTTTAAAGACTCTGCTGATAACCCCAAAAAGGCCATATGTTCCACCTGCCATGCCAGCATCAGCAGGGGTGACAAAACTACCAGCCTGACCACCACCAGCATGATCAGGCACATGGCAGCAAAGCACCCGACTTTGTGGGGCGAAACCCAGGGTCCACGACCAGTGTCAGCGGGTGTCACCACTGCTTCTTCCACTGTTGTGCGTGCAATAGAACCCCCTGTTGTGTGTGCAAGGCAATCCCCTGTCCATACTGCATGTAAAGATGACCCCTCCTCTTAGTCTTCACTTGTTATGGCAGTTTCTCAAGAAACAGCATCAACATCCACGTCCACGTCCCACCGCAGCGTTCAATTGTCCATATCCCTGACCTTTGAACAAAAGTGGAAATTCGCAGCTAACGCCCCACAGCCACAGTCCTAAATTCGCACATTTCACGACTGCTTGCGTTGGAAATGCTGCCTTTTAGGCTGGTGGAGACGGAATCCTTCCGCAATCTTATGGCGGTGGCCGTCCCTCGGTACTCGGTCCCCATCCGACACTATTTTGCCTGGTGTGCCATCCCCACACTACACAAGCACGTGTCCCAAAGCATCTTCCGTGTCCTCAATAACGCAGTAACTGGGAGAGTCCACCTGACAACGGACACGTGGACAAGTGCTTGTGGCCATGGACGGTACATCTCCCTGACGGCACAATGGGTAAACATAGTGGAAGTCGGGACCCAGTCGGACCTTGGGACGGAACACATCCTCCCCACACCGAGGATTGCGGGCCCTATGTCAGTCAGAGTTGCCCCCACAGTGTACAGCTCCAGCACATCCTCCTCCTCCTCCTCCTCCTCATGTTCAGCCTCCATCTCAGATATCACCATAACAATTACAAGCTGGAAGCATTGCAGTACTGCCTCCGCCAAGCGACAACAGGCTGTGCTGAAACTCATAAGCTTAGGTGATAAACCTCACACTGCTTGTGAGTTGTGGACAGCTGTGAAAGAACAGGCAGATCTGTGGCTTAGACCGCTGAACCTACATCCCGGCATGGTCGTGTGTGACAATGGCCATAACCTGGTGGCTGCTCTGAGGCGAGGTGAGATCACACACGTACCATGCCTGGCTCATGTGCTTAACCTCATGGTTCAGCGGTTTCTTAAATCGTACCCCGAGTTGCCAGATCTGCTCGTGAAAATACGCCGCCTGTCAGCTCATTTTCGCAAGTCGGCTACAGCTTCCGCCGCCCTTGCTGTGTTGCAGCAGCGTTTGCAGCTTCCGGCACACCGCCTGGTGTGTGATGTCCCCACACGTTGGAACTCTACCCTCCACAAGTTGCAAAGGATTTGTGAGCAGAAGAGAGCAGTTGTGGAGTACCAGCTGCAACAAGGCTGTCAATATTCAGGTCAGACTCCACACATAAGACCTCCGGAGTGGACCTGGATGTCTGACATATGTACCATCCTGACAAACTTTGAGGAGGCCACCAAGATGGTGAGTGGCGATGACGACATCATTAGTGTCAGCATCCCACTTGTCTGTCTTTTGCAACGCTCTCTGCAGAGAATTAAAGAGGAGGCATTGCAGCCAGAGTATGATGAGATGGATCAAGAAGCCGTAGAGGGCGATTACACACAGCCCAGCCTCATCTCATCCCAACATGCATTGGGGGACAATGAGGGAGAGGAGGAGGAGGAGGAGGAGGAGGAGGAGGAGGAAGAATAGGAGCTGCTATCATGCATTGTAGACGGTAGTACCTGTACAAGTGTCATACCGTCGGTTCAGCGTGGGTGGCCTGAGGACAGGGGGGAGGAGGAAGAGGAGGAGGAGGAGAGCATGGTCAGTCATCATCTTGGTGAGGACACGGAAATCTTGCCCGTTACCAGTCTGGCACGCATGGCTGACTTTATGTTACGCTGCCTTAACCGTGACCCTCGCGTTGTCAAAATGTTGGGTGACAGTCATTACTGGTTAGTGACACTTGTAGACCCCCGCTACAAGGAGAACTTTCACTCTATTATTCCTGATGTGGAGAGGTCTACAAAAATGGGACAGTACCAGAAGGCCCTTGCTGCAGAACTCTTAAAAAAATTCCCATCTGAACAAGCTAGCGGCAGAGGTCACAGTTCGTTGCCCAACCAAGGCGTACAGGCGAGAGAGATGCAACTCCAATCCAGCAGAGGCAGGGGAACACTGTCAACGTTCTGGGACAGTTTTCTGACACCCGCCCAGCTTACAGGCCCTGAGGCACGGGGTACTCTCACAAGGAGTGGAAAGTTTCAAAAGATGGTGAGGGAGTACCTTGCCGACCGTACCAGCGTCCTCCATGATTCCTCTGTGCCTTTTAATTATTGGGTATCCAAGCTGGACACTTGGAATGAACTCGCTCTGTACGCCTTGGAGGTCCTGGCCTGCCCTGCCACTAGCGTGTTATCGGAGCGTGTTTTTAGTGCCACTGGGGGAATTATAACTGATAAGCGCACTCGCCTGTCAACTGACAATGCTGACAAGCTGACCCTTATGAAAATGAACAAGGGCTGGATTGGGCCAGACTTCTCATCACCACCAAATGACAGTAGAGTAACATAAAGTCAAATCCACTGTGTTATTTTGGGAGGTGTATGCACATGCACCGCTTCACACCCACACATGGGTATACGCTTCCTCGTTTCTGCTGTTTTATCTTCTTCTCCTTATCCTCAGCCTCCACCACCACTATATCACAAGGGTGCCAGCATTGCAAGTTCCTCCGTCCTTATTTTTGTCAGCTTTCTTTTGCTTGCAAGGCATAAGCAAATACTATGGGACACCCACTCCCCAATAATGGGACTTATGTTTGTAATATGTTGTACTGCATGGCTCTTGTAAGGGGCATTGCAAGTTGCTACGTTCTAATTTTTGGCAGCTTTTGCTTGGAAAGCATAAGCAAATACTATGGGAGACCAACTCCCCAATAATGGGACTTATGTTTGTAATATGCTGTATTGCATGGCTCTTGTAAGGGGCATTGCAAGTTGCTCCATCCTATTTTTCGGCAGCTTTTGCTTGCAAGGCATAAGCAAATACTATGGGACACCCACTCCCCAATAATGGGAATTATGTTTGTAATATGCTGTACTGCATGGCTCTTGTAAAGGGCATTGCAAGTTGCTCCGTCCTAATTTTTGGCAGCTTTTGCTTGCAAGGCATAAGCAAATACTATGGGACACCCACTTCCCAATAATGGGACTTATGTTTGTAATACGCTGTACTGCATGGCTCTTGTAAGGGGCATTGCAAGTTGCTCCATCCTAATTTTTGGCAGCTTTTGCTTGAAAGCATAAGCAAATACTATGGGAGACCCACACCCCAATAATGGGACTTATGTTTGTAATATGCTGTACTGCATGGTTCTTGTAAGGGGCATTGCAAGTTGCTCCATCCTAATTTTTGGCAGCTTTTGCTTGCAAGGCATAAGCAAATACTATGGGAGACCCACTCCCCAATAATGGTACTTATGTTTGTAATATGCTGTACTGCATGTGACGCGCCCCCTGGGCCGTGTGTACACATGTGTGGGATACCCGTTGCCGGGTCTCTGGGGTCTGTAGTCTCCGTGGCGGTGACCCGGTCCCGTGGCTCAGGCTGGTAAAACCAGTGGCAGTCTTTCTTAGGTTTTGAGGTTAATTGTCCGTGGATTGCGGTCAGGGAGTACTACCGCTGCGTGGCAGACCGCTGAGGCTGGTGTTGTGTGCGCAGCAGAGAATTGGATAATTCCCCACGGGAGGAGTATAGCCTCAGGGCAGTGAGTGTGGATGATGGGGGTGATGGTGCACGAGCGCAGCAGGAATGACTCAGTGTCTTTGCAGTGCAGTTCAGGGTCTTTACTGATGATTATAAGGTAGACCCTCCCGGGAGTACTGGCTAGCGTAAGAGGCCTGGTCAGTCTGTGAGCAATCAGGAGTTCCCCTGTCCAGGTGGAGTTGTAGGCCTCCCCGTCTGTCTGCACTCTTCCCGGCTACCTTGCTGTAAGCGGGAAGAAGTAGCCCACGTCCCTGAGTGTACCGTGTAGTTCTCACCCGTATGGCTGGTGACTTGGGGCCTTCTGTTAGCCTCCGCTCCATGACGGATGTGCTGGTCCCTTGCTTGTGACTGAGCCTCCGGGCTTCTATGGCCAGAAGACCTGAAATCCCCTGCCGGCTGGTTTCTGCTGCTGGATATATAAGTCCTCACAGCCTCAGATTCCTGTGTCCGGATCCTGTTGTCTTCTGCCAGGGCGAGCTCTGATCAGTTTCCAGCCCCTGGTCTTTAGCTCCTAGCTCCTACAGAACTCCTTGCTGTTACTTTCCCTTGCTCTCACTCTGACTCTGACTGTTCTCTGTTCTCTGACTCACTCAACCCCGCCCCAGATCCAGTTTATAAGGGCAGAATTCTCCCCTCCCAGGACTGGGGCAGGAGGATGTTGCATGTTTAAGGGATCCTGACCAGGAAACCTCCCACTTGCTCTACGACGTAATATCTCTATTACTGTGGTGACCAGACCCCTGGGGTGCCACACATGGCTCTTGTAAGGGGCATTGTAGTTCCTCATTATTTTTGGAAAGCCTTCCATTCACTGCTTAGGCCAACAGTGCACAGGAGACCCAGTTGCTATAAATGGAAAAAAAGGTTTAGTTAACGCCCTCTGACCTCCATGTCATTTCCAAGGGGCATTGGAGTGCCTCGAAATTTTTGGTAGGCATTGCACTCACTGTATGCCCTATAACTGTGTAGCCGAACCGCTCCTTTTGTTACAGAAACATATCCTACAAGACATATCTGGTTGACTGGCCTGATATTGATGTGAATGGTCCCTGTTCCTCCTGCTCTTTCTCCTTTGCCACTACCTCATCCATCATTTATCACCTGAAGCTTTGTTTTAAAGGGAGACATAGAACTTGTATAGTAGCAGGAAAACATCCAGCAATCTTCGGAGGAGGTAGGATATGCGCCAAAACGCTGACCACCTCAGGCCTAGCCGCTACTACATACATGCGCTTGCATTACAACAAAACAAAGCAGATGCTAACTTCTATCATCCTCATCATGCTCCTCACCTTGGCACTCTCAACTCCCCTGATGGAGAAGCCAGGGCCCACTGGAGGAGTCTGATAGTCCGGTGGGCTCGGCCAATGCTGCCCTAAAGCAGGCCAGGCTAAGAAAGTGTGGGAAAGGTTACCGGGACAAATAGGGGTGGCTGGGGACCGAGTATGGACATCCGGCCACCGCCTGGAGGCTGGGGAGCAAGCGGGAACAACCGGTCACCAGGCGGCTGGGGACTGAGTATGGATACCAGGCCTCCGACACAGCCATGGCGTGGTGGCCAGATTCCGCCTCCACATGCCTAAAAGGCCCAATTTAAAGTGCAAGCAAGCAAGCAGTATGGTATTGTAGCCTGGGGGTGGGTGGGTGGCAGGCTTGCTACTTGCTCTTGCTTTGCAAGGAATGGGAGAGGTACAATTGAACACTGCCCTGGGACAAGGACTTGAATGGGGATAGTTGCAAGTCTGCAATGACAGGTGTAAGGTGGGAGGCATCTTTGCATGTACCATGAACAGGGGCTTGGCATGCACACACTACAGTGGAATAGGCTCTCCTTCCCACTAAATGCACTGGGGAGGGCACAGGTAATGTTTTGGTATACGCGCTTAATCTTATGTATAAGGCACACCAGGACAAATAGGGGCGGCTGGGGACTGAGTATGGATACCTCGCTGCCGAAGCAGCCATGAGGTAGTGGCCAGCTTCAGCCTCCTCCAAACTAAAAGGCCCCATTTCAAGTGCAAGTTAGCAGTATGGAATTGCAGTCTGGGGGTGGGTGGGTGGCAGGCTGCACACTTACACTTGCATTAAAAGAAAACATAGCAGATGCTAACTTCTGTCATCATCATCATGCTCCTCACCTTGGCACTCTCAACTCCACCGATGGAGAAGTCAGGGCCCTCCGGAGGAGTCTGGTTCTCTGGTGGGCTCGTCCAATGCTGCCTAAAGCAGGCGGGGCTAAGAAAAGTGTGTGGGGGGATGTTCCAAGGAGAAATAGGGGTGGCTGGGGACCGTTTATGGACACCCGGCTGCCCCCAGGCGGCTGGGGACCGTGTGTGGACACCCGGCCGCGGGGCGGCTGGTGACCGAGTATGGACACCCTGCCGCCGGGCGGCTGGGGACTGAGTATGGATTCCAGGCCGCCAACACAGCCATGACGTGGTGGCCAGATTCCGCCTCCACATGCCTTAAAGGCCCAATTTCAAGTTCAAGCAAGTAAGAAGTACGGTATTGCAGCCTGGGGGTGGGTGGGTGGCAGGCTGCATACTTGCGCTTGTATTTCAAGGAATGGGGGAGGTACAATTGAACACTGCCCTGGGACTAGAACTTGCATGGGGATAGTTGCAAGTCTGCATCTTCTGATGCGGCAAGGATCACTTATGATGGGCACACTTTTAGACAGTGACCTGGGAGTTAGAGATGCTTCCAGGGGTCTTCCCCATGCTGTTCCCGTGTCTTTTCAGCACTTTATGCATGTGTCACACAGCACATGGCCAGATAAGGTTGTAAAATGTTAAAATTACATTTCCCGGTGAATGCATTTGTCATAGTTGAAAGCAATACTAAAGTGCAAAAACGCATAAAAAATGCTACTTGTGAACATAGCCGAAGGTGTGGAGGAGTATTTTTGTTTTTGGTCATTTATTTTAACTTATACACAAGTCTTTTCCCTGGAAAGGATGTTCCTTAACATATTTCACAGGAAAAAAGTTTCACTTTCGTTTTTGAACGTTTTATTGTGAGCCCATAAAAGTAGCTTAATACCTCTGACCACGTTGTTGACAGCAGTGACGTGGGGGTCAGAAATGCTTCCTGGGGCGATCCCCATGCTGTCCCCATGTCATTTGAGCACTGTCACTATCGTTTTGGGCACCTGTTATGCTTTTAAAAGACTGCCGGGGGTGCCACCACAAAAATGCTCGAGTCTCCCATACACTAACATTGGGCTCGTTGCTCGGGCCGAACACCCGAGTATCACGGTGAGCTCGTCCCGAGCTTCGAGCACCCGAGCATTTTAGTGCTCGCTCAACACTAGTGTTAATAAAGTAATAAAGTTTGCTAAATAAAATAAAATTTGGAAAAAAGAAAACATGGTTGTAGAAAATATATCATGGGGTTAAAGTACATTTTATAGATGCACAACATTTTTCAACTTCTCATCAATAGACCTGAATGAGGGATTGTTTTTCGCTGTTTTCCTGAGATATGTTTTGATACAATTTTGGAGTACATGCAACATTTTTTATTAATTTGTTTTATTAAACAAATCATAATAAACCATCTAGAGAACAGCATATTATTGGATAACTTGTGACATATGTTATCAATAAAGAAGAAGGAAAAGAACAGGTTGTACATTTGTGTTTTGTTATATGATCGCTGTTTCTTCTGGATAAATAAGTAATAGCCTAAAAGGATGCAAGAGTAATAGGTAATTAGGGTAGGTTTTTCTCAAACTTTAAACTTACAGCAACAACATCAATTTCAACTTTGCTGCCATCCCGCTATGGAGTGCCTTAAGTTGACCCACCAGAAAGTTCAGAGAAAAATCTGGAAGTGCCTCCACTCTCATATTTTTTGGTCTCTGAGTAGTGGATCATTTAAGCTTTGGTCTGGTATTTCCCCAAAATAACCAGGACTTCAGCGTGTTACGAGATGTAAAGAAAGACTTGGGGACTAGTACGTTGTAATACACAGCTAAATATGACCATCTGGGTAGTTCAGCGCAACGTTTACTGCATTTTGGATAATTGTAAAATTAGCAGGGGATGGATAGTATATACTGTATATAACACATATTCTTTGGAATTTACCATGGCAATTACAAAATCAATTCACCCTTCTGGAGTCACCCCAAGCTCCCATCTGACAGCTTGGTGTATTAGAAGCGAGGCCCCTCTCGAGTAACTTGTATGGAAGAAATGTAGCGACCACTGTACCCATGGTTTATTTATCTGACTGAATCCATAGTAAGGTGAATTTCCACTAATGCTAAAATATGTGGATGACAACCTTCTATCCTTTTAAATGCCAAAATACCTTAACCCTTTTAAGAAAGGATTTAAGAACTCTTACCTTCCATGTTATTTTATACATTTCAATTGTGACATCATTTACCTCAGATGACACCCATCCACAGCGCCGCCAGCGAGGTTCACAAGATGGCAGCCTCTCCTTCTGGAATTCCCATCAGCAGGATTTTGTGGGTCTCACCAGACCAGAGCCCAATCATCAGCAGCTCATCTCAGTTTACACTCTCCTGGAGCTGTGATTCGGGGCACAGAGAGACATCAGGAGTAGTGTTGAGCCACCCCCGTAGTGTTCGAGTTCGGTTCGTCGAACACCCGTGTGTTCGCCGAACTGTTCGTCGAACTGTTCGTCGAACACCTTCGAACACCGTTAAAACCAATGGCAGGCAAACAAAAACACATAGAAACACATAGAAAACACCTTCAAAGGTGTCCAAAAGCTGACAAACTGCTCAGAAGACATAACTAACACATGGAAAAGTGACAAGTACATATAGTCATGCGAAAATAAAAGAGGTGGAGGAGTAAAAGGAGGGGGAGACACAGATATAGGCATGTCATGCCCTTCTAAAATCCAAAAAGTGAGAAGCCGACACGGCCAGTCCGCTCCTGCCCGTGCCACCTCCGTGTCGCCGGGTTTGTGCCAGAGCCGCGGTGAACCCTGACGGCCAGCCCCCCTCTCCCAATACTGGTGCCTGTCCGCTGGTGGGTCGAGCGAGCCCCCCTGTGGTGGAGGCAGCTCTAAGCTTTTTAATTTAAATTGTCTCTCTAATTTAAATGAATACACTTTAAATCCATTTACAAGGATCTATTGGAGGGCAAGTCTCATGCCAGCAGCCGCGGTAATTCCAGCTCCAGTAGCATCCACTAAAGCTTCTGCAGTTAAAAAGCTTTTATAAGGATCGAGCTCGGCTGTCCACCGCAAGGCATCCTACTGCCAGTCCCAGCCCCTATGCCTTGGGGTGCCTCCTGATGCTCTTCACTAAGTATCCCATGGTCCCGAAGCATTTCCTTTGAAAAAATTAAGTGTCTAAACTACAGGTGGTGTAGCTTGCTTAACAGCCGGGATAATCCGCTGACTAGCAGACACTGCTACTAGGCACAAAGTATTTCCTGGGCTAGATGCAGTTAAAAATTTGTAATTAGATACTCTCGTTGGATGCTGAGAAAGCATTCCATAGAGTCTCCTGGCACGCCATATATGATTCTCTTAAAAAGCTTGGGGTAGGGGTCTAGGGGACCCTTTTATAGCCAAAATCACGGCCCTGTATCGCAATACGTCACCTAGGCTGAAGATAAATGGAACTGTAGCACCCTGAGGGCTCGGTTGCTACAGACGTATTGCACATCACCCAGAGGTGTGATATCTCACTCTCAGGTAAGGATGGAGTGTGGATCAGGACCCGACACCTGCATGCATTACACCACATTGCCATGGGGCAGGGCGACCAATATGCCCCTGAGATGGGCACGACAGTCCCTGTCCCTGGGTGGAGTCGGGGGAGGGAACACTGAGGAAGGGGAACCCTGTAGTGCAGGAGCAGGGAGGAAGCAGTTCCTGGGTGCATTGAGAAGGGAGTATAAAAGGTGGGCACCATCTTAGTTCAGTGCAGAGAAGTCTGAGCAGAAGTGGCAGGGAGCAGGGGCTCTGCATGAGCTCTGCTCCGGAGGCGGGCCTAGTAACAGAGGCCCAGGCCTGGAAGAGGGAGAAGGAAGGAAGAGGAGCGGAGAAGGCTCCAGGAACGAGGAATGAAGGGATCCCAGGGGTGCGGACGGGCGAGTCGCCACCGCACGCCCGAATCCACCTGCGTGGAGGGGTCAGGCCAAAGGGGGAGACCGGTCCCCGAACTAGTGGAGGCAGGAAACGACCCTCAGCTAGAAACCGGAGGCTCTGACATTTTATGTGGCGCAGCCCCTCGCTACACCCGCTAGGAAGGCACCACATAGGGTCAGGGAAACTGGCGCCAAGTTTACCAAGAGGAGGCCCGAGGCAGCCGGACAGAAGTGTTGGTAAGAAAGGCCAGACAAAGGACACACAAAGGGGGTCCTGTGAAGTGCTCCAAAGTTATCTGGGAGTTGTCTTAGCCCCTCACCTGGTGAGCACAGTACGACGTGGGCAGCCGTTACCTGCAGACGTGGTCTGGATAATAAGAACTGTGAGTAAAGGCCCTGGACTGCATCACTGACTCTGTGTCGTTACTGCTGCTGCCCTGCACCATCACCCCCATCCTCCGCATACACTGCCCTGAGGCTATACTCCTCCCGTGGGGAGTTATGCTATGCTCTGCTGCACCCACAACACCAGCCTCAGCGGTCTGCCCTGTAGCGGCGGTTCACTCTGACCGCAATCCACGGGTGGCGTAGTCGGACATTTAAACATAAAAACCACATAAATAGTTCCGCCACTGGTTTGACCGCCCTGAGCCACGGAACCGGGTCGCCGCCACGAAGACTACAACCGCCAGCATCCACCAAAAAGGGTCCGTCTCCGGGTGTCCCAAGGCCCAGGGGGTGCGTCAGAACATTTTCATCACCTTTCACAATCACCAATGGGACAAGGCAGGGATGTCCTCTGTCCCCTCTCTTATACATCCTAGTGATGGAGCACCTGCTCTCATCAATTCGCCATAACCCCAATATTAGGTGGATTGAGGTGGGAGGCACCGAGTACAAGTGCTCTCTATTTGCTGATGATGTCCTAGTATATATCACTCAATCACATATATCCATCCCTGCTGTTATGGCTGGAATAGATCACTTTGTTACATGGTAAAATTTTAAAATCAATGCAGCGAAGTCTGAGGCCCTCGATGTCTCCCTCCCCAAATCCATATAGGATTCCATCCAGTCCAACTTTCCCTTTGCCTGGCCCTCACAGGGTATCAAATACTTAGGAATTCCTATTCATAGAGACCTCTCCCATCTATGTTATCTTAATTTTGGGCCCTTAATTGAACAATTCCATACAGACCACGGTTGGCAAGTTAGAACTGTAAGATTCACTACGTGAACCACTGGTGTTTTGTGGAAAAGCACATGTACACTGCGTTCCAAATTATTATGCAAAAAGTGTTTAGGAGTGATAAGGGAAGAATTTGTTTGTTTGTCAGTTAAACTCATTGATGGTGATGTGTGTCAGGGCTCTTTATATCACTGTAAGCAATTGCAGACACCTGTGCTAATTAGTTTGGCAGGTGTGTCCAATGAAAGGCAAGACTACTTAAGAAGGCTCTCTCACATTATTAAGCAGCCTACATTTTCTGTCAAAATGGGAAAGAAAAAGGATGTGTCGGCTGCTGAGAAGCAACAAATTGTGGAGTGTTTAGGTCAAGGCATGACTACAATCAACATTGTGCGATGATCAGGATGAAGTGTCTTGGCAATCAAGAAGTATGTAGCTGATTCACAGTACACACGTGTGCGTGCTGATAAGGGCAAATTGAGGACTCTTTCCTACAGGCAATTACGTCAGGTTAAAAGAGCAGCGGCAAGAAAGCCTTGTCATAGCAGCAGACAAGTTTTTGAAGCTGCTGGTGCCTCCAACGTCCCCCGAACAACAAGATGCAGGGTCCTTCAGAGGTTTGCAGCTGAGCATACGCCATCCTGTCGACCTCCTCTATCCACTTCACACAAGCAGAAACGGCTCCAGTGGGCCAAACATTACATGAAAACTGATTTCAAAACTGTTTTGTTCACGGATGAGTGCCGTGCAGCGCTCGATGGTCCAGATGGATGGAGTGGAGGATGGCTGGTTGATGGACACCCCACGCAAACACGGCTACAGCGCCAACAAGGAGGAGGTGGATTAATGTTTTGGGCTGGAATCATGGGGAGAGAGATTGTCGGCCCCTTTAGGATCCCTGAAGGCGCTAAAGATGAACTCCATAATGTATGTGGATTTTCTCAAACAGCACTTCCTGCCATGGTTCAAGAAGAAGAACCGTGTATTTCACAGCAAGATCATTTTTCTGCATGATAATGCACCATCTCATGCTGCACATAAAACATCTGCATCTCTGGCTGATATGGGCATAAAAGGGGACAAACTTATGGTGTGACCCCCATGCTCCCCTGACCTCTACCCCATTCAGAACCTTTGGAGCATCATTAAAAGGAGTGTCTATGATGGCGGGAGGCAGTTCACATCTAAGCAACAGCTCTGGGAGGGTATTCTGTCCTCATGCAAAACAATTGAAGCAGAAACCATCCAAAACCTGACAAATTCAATGGACGAGAGAGTTCAGAAGCTCCTTTCGAACAAGGGGTCCTATGTGAAAATGTAACATCACCTACAATAAAGTTTTGAGTTGAAAACTGTTTGATTTCAGTTTCTAACAACCTGCTAATGCTTATAATTTCAAAAATGACCATTTTTTTGGTCTTTATTAAAATGAAAAGGTTGATCGAAAAGTTTGGGGGATCTAAGAGTGTGGCAACCCAGTAGTCATGATTACTTCGAATTCTGACAATATGAGGGTCATGCTGCAGGTAGTGCAGCAAGAAGGCACTTATGTGTCTTGCGCATCTCGGAGCCCCAAAATTATTTTCCGGGCTAGATGCAGCTACAAATTATTTTTAATTTTAAATCTGGTGGAGCTTATTATAGACGGCCTAATAGGATCAGTGCTGCACACTGCTACAAAGCCCAAATTATTTTCCAGTCAAGATACAGATAAACATGATTAGTAATTTGAAAGCTTAAAACGGTTGGTAGGGTGATTTTAACCAATCATCAAGCTTTTACTCTCCCCAGGATGACACAGGGGTAGAAAAGTCGTTTCGGATCCATGATTTGTTCATCTTTATGAACGTGAGTCTGTCTACATTATCAGTGGAGAGCCGCGTGCGCTTATCTGTCAGCACACCACCAGCAGCGCTGAACACACGTTCAGACAGAACGCTGGCTGCGGGGCATGACAAGATCTCCAAGGCGTAAGTGGCTAGCTCCGGCCATTTATCCAGATTGGAAGCCCAAAAAGAGCAAGGGTCCAGTGACACAGTCGTGGCTTCAATGTTTACTTGGAGATACTCCTGTACCATCGTCTCTAGGCGTTGACTATGTGTCAGACTTCTTGTCTCCTGTGGCCTTGCAAAGGATGGGCTAAAAAAGTGGTGAAATGATTCCGCAAAATTGATGTTACCAGCAGATACTGTGGTTCTGTTACGGTTTGAGTGCTGAACACTTGACGGTCCCACGGTTGGCAAGTTGGAACTGTGAGATTCACTACGTGCACCACTGGTATTTTGTGGAAAAGCACATGTAAGATTCTGCAACAGTCTCTGCTGATACTCCTGCATGCGTGCATCCCTTTCTATGGCAGGAATAATTTCTGCAAATTTACTTTTGTACCGGGGATCTAACAGTGTGGCAACCCAGTAGTCAGGATTATTTCTAATTCTCACAATTCGAGGGTCATGTTGCAGGTAGTGCAGCAAGAAGGCACTCATGTGTGTTGCGCATCCAGGAGCACCAAGTCCCTGTTGTGTTGGTGGCGAGGTAACAATCATGCTTCCTTCCTCTGTCCTCTCCCCCCAACCTCGCACAACAGAAATGTGATCAAGGTCTCCCTCATCTGATGAGTCTTCCATCAGTTCGTCCTCCACTTCTTCCTGGGCTCCTGCACCTTCCTCACTAGTTTGGCTGCTACCATGCGCCCTGGTAAAACCATCTCCCCCACCCTCACATGCCTGCCGCCTTGGTGCTGCCGACCGTCTGGACCTTGCAGATGTTAGCCCTTCTGCATACAACTCCTCCTCCTCTACTTCCTCCACCTCCTCTTGTGCCACCACCTGACTCCGAATTCTGTTTAACATGTGCTCCAGCATGTAAATCACCGGAATAGTCATGCTGATAATGGCATCGTCAGCACTAAACATCTTCGTCGCCATTTCAAAACTGTGCAGAAGGGTGCATAGGTCCCTGATCTGAGACCACTCCTCCAGCGTGATTTGCCCCACCTCTGAATCTCGTTGGCCCAGGCTATACGTCAGAACGTATTGCACCAGGGCTTGTCGGTGCTGCCACAGTCGCTGCAACATGTGCAGAGTTGAATTCCACCGGGTAGGCACATCGCATTTTAGCCGGTGAAGTGGCAGGCCCAACGACTTCTGTAGAGATGTAAGTCGCTGAGCTGCGGGATGCAAATGGCGGAATTGAGCACACAGCGACCGTGCCCTCTGCAGAAGGCCATCTAGTCTGAGATAGTGGGCTAAAAATTGCTGGACAACCAGGTTCAACACGTGAGCCATACAAGGCACGTGTGTGACATTGCCCCGGCGAAGGGCCGCACCCAGGTTTGCAGCATTGTCGCACACGGCCTTCCCTGGTTTCAGGTCCAGTGGAGACAACCATTCATGAAATTGGTTCTCCAGAGCTGACGACAACTCCTCAGCTGTGTGACTCACATTTCCCAGACATTTCAAAGTAAAAACCGGCTGATGACGTTGAGCCCTACTGCCAGCATAGTAAGGAGGTGTGCAGGATCCCTTCTGCGCAGTTAGAAAGCTTGTGGCATGACCAGACAGGCTTTGGGTGCAGGTGGAAGACCGAGAGGAGGTTGAGGAGGCAGAAGCAGTGGAGGAACTTTGACATAAAGAGGATTGACGCACAACTCGTGGGGACGGCAAGACTTGGACAGCAGCCCCTTGTCCTGCTGTCACCATAGCTACCCAGTGCCCAGTCAGCGACATGTAACGCCCCTGTCCATGCCTACTCGTCCAAGTGTCTGTGGTGAAATGCACCCTGTCACACACAGAGTTTCTCAAAGAAGCGGTGATGTTGTGTGCGACATGCTGGTGGAGCGCAGGCACACCTTTCTTTGAGAAGTAGTGCCGACTGGGCATCTGGTACTGGGGCACTGCGACGGACATAAGGTCTCGAAAATCCTCTGTGTCCACCAGGCGGAAAGGCAGCATTTCTGTAGCTAAGAGCTTGCAGATGGTGAAATTCAACCTCTTAGCTTTCTCATGGCTAGGAGGAAATGGTCTTTTACTTGTCCACATCTGAGGGACCGAGGGCTGGCTATTGTGCTTAGACGGGGTTGATAAGGTTGTCCCCGGCAAACTGCCGGTCTGTGAGGAAGATGCAGGCGGACATGTTAGGTTGCCTTGATCCAAAGGTGGTGCTATCGATGTCGGACAGCGCTCAACACCAGCTGGTGTTACCACCTCCAAAGAAAATGATGACCTGCCAATCACGCTGGCTGTTGCGGGTAAAGAGGTGGCAGGTCTGCGCCGCAAAACAGGTGTGACTGCTGTCCCCCCAGTCACAGAGGATGAAGAGGCCGCGGATGCACAAGATATGGCAGACGGTGGTTGGCCCGGCCGGCTAGGCCGCATTGTAGCACACTGAGCTTCCCACTGCAACTTATGCTTCATGTCCATGTGCCGGTTCATGCATGAAGTACTCAAACTATGTATTTTTTGGCCTCTACTTAGCTTTTGCTGACAAATGTTACAGATAACACGAGTTGGGTCATCTTTATGAAAAAATGCCCAGGCTATGCAAGGCTTAGCACCCATGCGACCTGAAGAGCCACCACGACTTGTGGTGAGAGGCAGAGTTGTGTTTGAGGATGCAGTTGTTGACGTGCTTCCAGTACTACGTCTCTGTCCAGGAAGGCGCAACCTGACCTCGTCGTCACTAGCATCTTCTTCCACCTCCTCTGCTGACCTCATCTCTTGGCTGACTGTGGGTTGACAGTAAGTGGGATCTCCAACCTCATCATCATCACCCTGTGTGTTATCACACCCGTCGTCCTCAGAGCCAACCTGTTCCTGCCCTGACAAAAAACTAAAGTTGTCGCTCCAATCAGGTATTTGAGTCTTATCATCGTCTTCCTCATTGTCTCCACCAACAGGAGTTACAGTTTGGGAATGAGGGTCTACATTATGGTCAGAACCTTCTGCGTCTGGTCCTGGATCCGACTCATAAAGATTCTGGGCATCAGTGCAGATCATTTCCTCGTCTGGATTCACAGAAGCGCTGGAGTCGACCTCTGATTCCCAGGCTATAGTATGAGTAAACAGCTCTGCAGACTCAACCATCTGTTCTACCTCATACTCAGACGGGCAGCTGGAGATTTGGGAGCTGTGAGGAAGCAAGTGCGATTTGGGTGACACCTTTGAGGACTGGAGTATTTGTGATGTTGAAGTTGATGTGGAGGAGAGCCCACTTAAAGGACCACTTGATATCCGTTGAAGCACCTGCTGTTTTTGTGCCTCATCTGGAATTTGTAGCGATTGGCGTGGCCGTAAGAAAGGGATCTTATCACATTGTCCGCTAAAAGAAGTAGACATTTTAGTTTGGCTGGAAGATGGTCTTTCTTCTGCAGATGTTACTGTTGCTTTAACACCTATCCCACGGACACAACCTTTTTTCCCCTTCCCAACACGCCTATTCCCCTTTCCACCAGCAGCAGGCCTTTTTCCACTCATTTTGGTGGTTAACTAATTCACAACTCTGGAGTTGTTTGCACAAAAAAACAATGGATGGTAACCGAGCAGAGCTGAGTGGCCAAACTGTGGTATTAGGCCAAAACTATTGGCTGGGTTAGATGCAGAAGAAAATTATATTCAATTTGCAACCTGATGGAGGTCAGTATAGATGGACTAATACAACAAGTCCCACACACAGCTAGAAGCCCAATATTTTTTCAGAGGTAGATGCAGAAAAAAATATATTCAGTTTGCAACCTGATGGAGGTCAGTATAGATGGACTAATACAACAAGTCCCACACACAGCTAGAAGCCCAATATTTTTTCAGAGGTAGATGCAGAAAAAAATATATTCAGTTTGCAACCTGATGGAGGTCAGTATAGATGGACTAATACAACAAGTCCCACACACAGCTAGAAGCCCAAATATTTTTTCAGAGGTACTGTAGATGCAGATAAAAATTATTTTGAATTTGCAACCTGATGGAGGTCAGTATAGATGGATTAATAGAGAAAGTCCGACACACTGCTAGAAGGCCAAATATTTTTTCAGAGCTAGATGCAGAAAAAAATTATATTCAGTTTGCAACCTGATGGAGGTCAGTATAGATGGACTAATACAACAAGTTCCACACACAGCTAGAAGCCCAATATTTTTTCAGAGGTAGATGCAGAAAAAAATATATTCAGTTTGCAACCTGATGGAGGTCAGTATAGATGGACTAATACAACAAGTCCCACACACAGCTAGAAGCCCAATATTTTTTCAGAGGTAGATGCAGAAAAAAATATATTCAGTTTGCAACCTGATGGAGGTCAGTATAGATGGACTAATACAACAAGTCCCACACACAGTTAGAAGCCCAAATATTTTTTCAGAGGTACTGTAGATGCAGATAAAAATTATTTTGAATTTGCAACCTGATGGAGGTCAGTATAGATGGACTAATAGAGAAAGTCCGACACACTACTAGAAGGCCAAATATTTTTTCAGAGCTAGATGCAGAAAAAAATTATATTCAGTTTGCAACCTGATGGAGGTCAGTATAGATGGATTAATAAAACAAGTCCCACACACAGCTAGAAGCCCAATATTTTTTCAGAGGTAGATGCAGAAAAAAATATATTCAGTTTGCAACCTGATGGAGGTCAGTATAGATGGACTAATACAAAAGTCCCACACACAGCTAGAAGCCCAATATTATTTCAGAGGTAGATGCAGAAAAAAATATATTCAGTTTGCAACCTGATGGAGGTCAGTATAGATGGACTAATACAACAAGTCCCACACACAGCTAGAAGCCCAAATATTTTTTCAGAGGTACTGTAGATGCAGATAAAAATTATTTTGAATTTGCAACCTGATGGAGGTCAGTATAGATGGACTAATAGAGAAAGTCCGACACACTGCTAGAAGGCCAAATATTTTTTCAGAGCTAGATGCAGAAAAAAATTAGATTCAGTTTGCAACCTGATGGAGGTCAGTATAGATGGACTAATAGAATGATGCTATGCCCAAAAGATTTTACTTCACTAGGTGCAGTAAAAAAATTGGTATTCTATACACAGGTGGTATATCTTGCAACACAGATAGGCTACTCCACTGACTAACACACTCTGCAATAGGCCAAAAAGGATTAGCTTTGCTAGATTCAGCCAAATGCTGTGAAAAAAACTTGCACAGCACTGGCACAGACCTGCCTGGCAAAAATTGATAGGAACTGATGTAACCTAGTCCTGAAAAGGACTCCAATTACAATTAGTCTTTACTCCCACAACCTATCTATTTAAGAGCACAGACCTGCCTGATAAAAGTCGTAGGAAATGCTGTAACCTAGTCCTTAAAAGGACTGCAATCACAACTATTCCCTACTCCCAAGCTATCTGTATATTTGTGCGAAAATTGGCTTGAAATTAACAAGGTATAGCGCACACAGCAACAGCGGTGCCGTCTAACATGCAGCTGCAGCAGTGAGAAAATGGTGGCGACGGGGAAAATGGCTTGGTCTTATAGGGCAAGGACATGTGACATACACTGCCAATGACACATGCCCTTGCTTGTGTGAAAAAAAGCACTTCGCTCCGTGTGTGCGCTGCTGATAGGCTGACAGATTGCACCTCCCCACTGTAAATGCGGGAAAGAGAAAAAAAAATGGAGATCTTCATTGTTCCTGCAGAGATCCATCCCCTGCCCCTCCCCCCACCCCGCTGTACACTCAAACTGCGTATTAACATTAATTTTCATCATTACTGAGAAAAAATCCAGTTATGATTTTGGTGCACGAACAGTTATCGAACATAACCTCGAACAGCCGAATTTTTCTCAAATTGTTCGTGTTCGCCGAACGGCTCGAACACCGCCCAAAACAGCTCGAATTTGAGATTGGCGAACAGTTCGAGTAGAACAACCCTCATCTCTAATCAGGAGACTGATAGCTACAGGAGAATATTCAAACATGCAACTTTTCGACCACTTTTTATTGTATTTTCTTGGAGAAAGTTTTTCCTGTTTAAGTAATCATTGTATAAGATACTGTAAGGCGGCGGTGTTCACACCATGCAGTAACTGAGGCAGTGACCCAAGCAAGTCCAACATACACAGCTTTATTTCAGCAACTAACAGAAAGTCCTCCGGTTCGCAGCCAGGTTAACAGAAAGTCCATACACAATGGTTGCCGTGGGCAATGGCCGTGCCGGCCGCTCAGAGCCTGACAGGTGCAGAGCATTCCCAGGCGTGGGTTCAGCCACCCTCAATCCTGCTGAGGTTTCCTGCTGTGCTCCTAGCAGGTTGCAACATAGAACCACACTAATCCTTAGTGAAGGGATTTTGAAGGACCTGTGGCAAGAGCCACTGGAAAACCCAGGTTGGCTCCTCCCAGAAATGAAGGCCCTGCCAGGTTTTTACTAATCTGCCTTAGCCAGATAGCCTGACTAGGTCCATGCTCACCTTCTTTCCTGCATTGCTGCCGCAGGAGCGTCTGTGACTGCAATGCACTCCAATGCTTTTAATAGGTCAATGTACATATTCTGGGGAGAAATAACGTCCCTTGTATACGATACTGGCCACTGACTCACAATACATATTTTTATAATTTATTAGTTTTGGCAAACATCAATAATTAGTATATTTTTTTCATGGAGTGTTTATGGTTATTTTGATGTCCTACCCTTCAAAGCTGTAAAGGGAAGGGAGCTTCTGAGAGCAACAGTCAGGAGTGAATTTAGGGCAGTGCAGCAGACCATTTGTATGTTGTTCTCATTGAAGTTGGTTAAGCCCTGGGTGTGATTCGGCATTTCCCTGTCCATCATAGATGATGAGTTGTGCTGTACCGAAAGGATGTCCTGATCTGGAAAATTGGGAACAGTAACAAATCAATATGAAACATCTCTAGTTGGTAATTTACCAGGCTGCATGCTTAAGGATGGCTTTCCAAATGTCTTGGTTTCTCAGACTGTATATAATAGGATTGATAAAAGGAGTAAACACAGTATATAGCAGTGATAGGATCTTACTCATGGTGAGCGTTCGGCCTTTTGTTGGGAAAACATAAACACCAAACATGGTCCAGTAGAATATGGAGACCACAGTGAGGTGGGAGCTACAGGTGGAGAAGGCTTTCTGTCTACTAACACTAGATTTAATCTTTAAGACTGCTGATATAATATAAATAGAAGACAATACTATGATTATGGTTGGAATTATTACAATTGGAATGACCATAACATAAATCTCCAAGTGAACAATGAAGGTGTCAGAACAGGAAAGATCTAGTAGGGGAACAATATCACAGAATAAATGGTCAATGATATTTGGACCACAAAAGTTTAGTTTTGCCATTTTTATAATGTAAATCAAAGCAAAAGAAAATCCAAGCATCCAACAGATAACAGATAATATGACACAAAGTGCTATTGTCATGATGGTGGAAAAACGGAGAGGATTACAGATGGCCACATATCGGTCATAAGACATCACAGCGAGGAGGAAACATTCAAACACTTCTGGGGCACAAAAAAAGTACAACTGAGTGAAGCAATCAATAAAAACAATGGATCCCCCATTATTGAGAAGAATTTGAAGCAAATTAGGAACAATATTTGTAATCACCAGAATGTCACTGATGGACAGCTGGGAGATGAAGAAGTACATTGGAGCTTGGAGGCTTTTTGTGGTGGACACCAGAGTGGTGATCAGAATATTACTGCATATTGTCCCACAGAAAACCACGAGGAGAAGACAGAACAGTGGATTTCTTAAACTTTCTCTGATTTGAAAGCCTAAAAGGAAAAGCTCAGTCACCACAGTCAGATTGTTCTCCTGTACACAAAGCAAATTTTAATTACAATGTAATAAACTGAAAACAGCAAAATAAAATAGCTTGATGGCTACAAGATTCCTGCTCTAGATACCTATAGAATTCCTGGTGACACAATCCTTCCTAATTGCTAAGACAAAGAAACTGAAGAACTCACATGAGCGCGGCCTCTTCAGACACCGGAGACGAGCTCCATAGACTGTCTATCCAGACCATCGTTAGACTTCAGCAAAGCACCGCAGCACCTTCATTTTATCAGTTAGGGGGAGAGTGTTTCATACTAACTAGACTCCTATCTATCAAAACTGTCTCTATAACATGTGAGTAGTTTTTTTGCAATTAAATGAAAGAAATTATGAAGTGGTGCTCGCTTTTAAGCTTTTTGTATATTGTTTAGAAGTTTAGAAAAGCATCTAAAATACAGTAATATGTATGAACAATTCATATCTAAACTAATTTAATTTGTTAAAATTTACCAAATTTCCCAACCTGGATTTTGACTATTTTATTTATGTAAATTCAGTAAAATTCTGGTTTGTCAGTTACTGTTTTACTGGATAAATATGGGCCAGGATAAGGTTAAAAAAAAGTAACAAGTCATAGTCACCTACCTTTCACCCATCCCTGCTGCAGAAGCTTCCTGATGATTCTCTGCTACCTTCCTCAGGCAATAGCTTTGCTCAAGTGTCCTTTAACTCTTCAAGGTCGCTTTTTGCACCAGGTAGGTCCAGGCCAACTTTCTGATATTATGACTCAATAAAATCATGTAATGTATCAGCCTACATTACTTCAATGGACAGAAGTGTTGGAGAAGAATTAAGAGAAGACCAACACTAGATCAAGGGCAGAAAAATCCAGAACTAGAGGTGAGCTGTGATATCGGTGAGCTGTGGTGGTACTTACAGGTGAGGAGCAAGGTGAGTATGTTTTGTTTTTGTTTTTTTAACAATTTCCACCCATCATTGTATTATACTTTGGGATTGGGAGACTTCCAACTGTGATTGGGGCTCATTTGAATAGCATTGAATATAAATTTAATGCAAATTTTCCACCCTGAATTTCTTAGAATTTGCCAAGTTTGAATTTTGGCAGATTTACTCACCTGTATACAATAGTTAATTATGAGAGAATTCCTTTCGATTGTCATATTCCAAATTAGATAATAGTAATACTTTTTCCTATTTTTTTAATATTGTAAATCAATAATTTTGAAATGAATCTTAAGCAATCTGCATTAGGCATTATCACAAAGATGTTCACTGGCAATACTTACATCAGCAGCTTCTTTATTATTCATCATTAGTAAATATCACATAGATATATTATATTTTACAAATCTCATTTCTTATGTGAAGAATTTCCCCTGGGGCAACAGACAACATCATAATCGTGCCTCAGTATGCAGTCACTAGATACATGAATATGGGCTTGAATGGATGAAAGTCTGGATACTTATACAGTACAGACCAAAAGTTTGGACACACCTTCTCAATTAAAGATTTTTCTGTATTTTCATGACTATGAAAATTGTACAATCACAATGAAGGCATAAAAACTGTGAATAAACACATGTGGAATTATATACTTAAGAAAGTGTGAAACAACTGAAAATATGTCTTATATTCTACGTTCTTCAAAGTAGCCACCTTTTGCTTTGATGACTGCTTTGCACACTCTTGGCATTCTCTTGACGAGCTTCAAGACGTAGCCACCGGAAATGGTTTTCACTTCACAGGTGTGCCCTGTCAGGTTTAATAAGTGGGATTTCTTGCCTTATAAATGGGGTTGGGACCATCAGTTGTGCTGTGCAGAAGTCTGGTGGATACACAGCCGATAGTCCTACTGAATAGACTGTTAGAATTTGTACTATGGCAAGAAAAAAGCAGCTAAGTAAAGAAAAACGAGTGGCCATCATTACTTTAAGAAATGAGGGTCAGTCAGTCCGAAAAATTGGGAAAACTTTGAAAGTGTCCCCAAGTGCAGTTGCAAAAACCATCAAGCGCTACAAAGAAACTGGCTCACATGAGGATCGCCCCAGGAAAGGAAGACCAAGAGTCACCTCTGCTTCTCAGGATAAGTTTATCCGAGTCACCAGCTTCAGAAATCGCAGGTTAACAGTAGAGTTGAGCGTTGTTCTACTCGAACTGTTCGCCAATCTCAAATTCGAGCTGTTTTGGGCGGTGTTCGAGCCGTTCGGCGAACACGAACAATTTGAGAAAAATTCGGCTGTTCGAGGTTATGTTCGGTAACTGTTCGTGCACCAAAATCATAACTGGATTTTTTCTCAGTAATGATGAAAATTAATGTTAATACGCAGTTTGAGTGTACAGCGGGGTGGGGGGAGGGGCAGGGGATGGATCTCTGCAGGAACAATGAAGATCTCCATTTTTTTTTCTCTTTCCCGTATTTGCAGTGGGGAGGTGCATTCTGTCAGCCTATCAGCAGCGCACACACGGAGCGAAGTGCTTTTTTTAACACAAGCAAGGGCATGTGTCATTGGCAGTGTATGTCACATGTCCTTGCCCTATAAGACCAAGCCATTTTCCCCGTCGCCACCATTTTCTCACTGCTGCAGCTGCGTGTTAGACGGCACCACTGTTGCTGTGTGCGCTATACCTTGTTAATTTCAAGCCAATTTTCGCACAAATCTACAGATAGCTTGGGAGTAGGGAATAGTTGTGATTGCAGTCCTTTTAAGGACAAGGTTACAGCATTTCCTATGACTTTTATCAGGCAGGTCTGTGCTCTTAAATAGATAGATTGTGGGAGTAAAGACTAATTGTAATTGGAGTCCTTTTCAGGACTAGGTTACATCAGTTCCTATCAGTTTTTGCCAGGCAGGTCTGTGCCAGTGCTGTGCAAGTTTTTTTCACAGCATTTGGCTGAATCTAGCAAAGCTAATGCTTTTTGGCCTATTGCAGAGTGTGTTAGTCAGTGGAGTAGCCTATCTGTGTTGCAAGATATACCAAATGTGTATAGAATACCAATTTTTTTACTGCACCTAGTGAAGTAAAATCTTTTGGGCATAGCATCATTCTATTAGTCCATATATACTGACCTCCATCAGGTTGCAAATTAAAACTAATTTTTATCTGCATCTACAGTACCTCTGAAAAAATATTTGGGCTTCTACCTGTGTGTGGGACTTGTTGTATTAGTCCATCTATACTGACCTCCATCAGGTTGCAAACTGAATATATTTTTTTCATGCATCTACCTCTGAAAAAATATTGGGCTTCTAGCTGTGTGTGGGTCTTGTTCTATTAATCCATCTATACTGACCTCCATCAGGTTGCAAACTGAATATAATTTTTTTCTGCATCTAGCTCTGAAAAAATATTTGGCCTTCTAGTAGTGTGTCGGACTTTCTCTATTAGTCCATCTATACTGACCTCCATCAGGTTGCAAATTAAAACTAATTTTTATCTGCATCTACAGTACCTCTGAAAAAATATTTGGGCTTCTAGCTGTGTGTGGGACTTGTTGTATTAGTCCATCTATACTGACCTCCATCAGGTTGCAAACTGAATATATTTTTTTCTGCATCTACCTCTGAAAAAATATTGGGCTTCTAGCTGTGTGTGGGACTTGTTGTATTAGTCCATCTATACTGACCTCCATCAGGTTGCAAACTGAATATATTTTTTTCATTCATCTACCTCTGAAAAAATATTGGGCTTCTAGCTGTGTGTGGGTCTTGTTCTATTAATCCATCTATACTGACCTCCATCAGGTTGCAAACTGAATATAATTTTTTTCTGCATCTAGCTCTGAAAAAATATTTGGCCTTCTAGTAGTGTGTCGGACTTTCTCTATTAGTCCATCTATACTGACCTCCATCAGGTTGCAAATTAAAACTAATTTTTATCTGCATCTACAGTACCTCTGAAAAAATATTTGGGCTTCTAGCTGTGTGTGGGACTTGTTGTATTAGTCCATCTATACTGACCTCCATCAGGTTGCAAGCTGAATATATTTTTTTCCTGCATCTACCTCTGAAAAAATATTGGGCTTCTAGCTGTGTGTGGGTCTTGTTCTATTAATCCATCTATACTGACCTCCATCAGGTTGCAAATTCAAAATAATTTTTTTCTGCATCTAACCCAGCCAATAGTTTTGGCCTAATACCACAGTTTGGCCACTCAGCTCTGCTCGGTTACGATCCATTGTTTTTTTGTGCAAACAACTCCAGAGTTGTGAATTAGTTAACCACCAAAATGTGTGGAAAAAGGCCTGCTGCTGGTGGAAAGGGGAGTAGGCGTGTTGGGAAGGGGAAAAAAGGTTGTGTCCGTGGGGTAGGTGTTAAAGCAACAGTAACATCTGCAGAAGAAAGACCATCTTCCAGCCAAACTAAAATGTCTACTTCTTTTAGCGGACAATGTGATAAGATCCCTTTCTTACAGACACGCCAATCGCTACAAATTCCAGATGAGGCACAAAAACAGCAGGTGCTTCAACGGATATCAAGTGCTCCTTTAAGTGGGCTCTCCTCCACATCAACTTCAACATCACAAATACTCCAGTCCTCAAAGGTGTCACCCAAATCGCACTTGCTTCCTCACAGCTCCCAAATCTCCAGCTGCCCGTCTGAGTATGAGGTAGAACAGATGGTTGAGTCTGCAGAGCTGTTTACTCATACTATAGCCTGGGAATCAGAGGTCGACTCCAGCGCTTCTGTGAATCCAGACGAGGAAATGATCTGCACTGATGCCCAGAATCTTTATGAGTCGGATCCAGGACCAGACGCAGAAGGTTCTGACCATAATGTAGACCCTCATTCCAAAACTGTAACTCCTGTTGGTGGAGACAATGAGGAAGACGATGATAAGACTCAAATACCTGATTGGAGCGACAACTTTAGTTTTTTGTCAGGGCAGGAACAGGTTGGCTCTGAGGACGACGGGTGTGATAACGCACAGGGTGATGATGATGAGGTCGGAGATCCCACTTACTGTCAACCCACAGTCAGCCAAGAGATGAGGTCAGCAGAGGAGGTGGAGGAAGATGCTAGTGACGACGAGGTCAGGTTGCGCCTTCCTGGACAGAGACGTAGTACTGGAAGCACGTCAACAACTGCATCCTCAAACACAACTCTGCCTCTCACCACAAGTCATGGTGGCTCTTCAGGTCGCATGGGTGCTAAGCCTTGCATAGCCTGGGCATTTTTTCAGATCGATAAAGATGACCCAACTCGTGTTATCTGTAACATTTGTCAGCAAAAGCTAAGTAGAGGCCAAAAAATACATAGTTTGAGTACTTCATGCATGAACCGGCACATGGACATGAAGCATAAGTTGCAGTGGGAAGCTCAGTGTGCTACAATGCGGCCTAGCCGGCCGGGCCAACCACCGTCTGCCATATCTTGTGCATCCGCGGCCTCTTCATCCTCTATGACTGGGGGGACAGCAGTCACACTTATTTTGGGGCGCAGACCTGCCACCTCTTTACCCGCAACAGCCAGCGTGATTGGCAGGTCATCATTTTCTTTGGAGGTGGTAACACCAGCTGGTGTTGAGCGCTGTCCGACATTGATAGCATCACCTTTGGATCAAGGCAACCTAACATGTCCGCCTGCATCTTCCTCACAGACCGGCAGTTTGCCGGGGACACCCTTATCAACCCAGTCTAAGCACAATAGCCAGCCCTCGGTCCCTCAGATGTGGACAAGTAAAATACCATTTCCTCCTAGCCATGAGAAAGCTAAGAGGTTGAATTTCACCATCTGCAAGCTCTTAGCTACAGAAATGCTGCCTTTCCGCCTGGTGGACACAGAGGATTTTCGAGACCTTATGTCCGTCGCAGTGCCCCAGTACCAGATGCCCAGTCGGCACTACTTCTCAAAGAAAGGTGTGCCTGCGCTCCACCAGCATGTCGCACATAACATCACCGCTTCTTTGAGAAACTCTGTGTGTGACAGGGTGCATTTCACCACAGACACTTGGACGAGTAGGCATGGACAGGGGCGTTACATGTCGCTGACTGGGCACTGGGTAACTATGGTGACAGCAGGACAAGGGGCTGCTGTCCAAGTCTTGCCGTCCCCACGAGTTGTGCGTCAATCCTCTTTATGTCAAAGTTCCTCCACTGCTTCTGCCTCCTCAACCTCCTCTCAGTCTTCCACCTGCACCCAAAGCCTGTCTGGTCATGCCACAAGCTTTCTAACTGCGAAGAAGGGATCCTGCACACCTCCTTACTATGCTGGCAGTAGGGCTCAACGTCATCAGGCGGTTTTTACATTGAAATGTCTGGGAAATGTGAGTCACACAGCTGAGGAGTTGTGGTCAGCACGGGAGAACCAATTTCATGAATGGTTGTCTCCACTGGACCTGAAACCAGGGAAGGCCGTGTGCGACAATGCTGCAAACCTGGGTGCGGCACTTCGCCGGGGCAATGTCACACACGTGCCTTGTATGGCTCACGTGTTGAACCTGGTTGTCCAGCAATTTTTAGGCCACTATCCCAGACTAGATGGCCTTCTGCAGAGGGCACGGTCGCTGTGTGCTCACTTCCGCCGTTCGCATCCCGCAGCTCAGCGACTTACATCTCTACAGAAGTCGCTGGGCCTGCCACTTCACCGGCTAAAATGCGATGTGCCTACCCGGTGGAATTCAACTCTGCACATGTTGCAGCGACTGTGGCAGCACCGACAAGCCCTGGTGCAATACGTTCTGACGTATAGCCTGGGCCAACGAGATTCAGAGGTGGGGCAAATCACGCTGGAGGAGTGGTCTCAGATCAGGGACCTATGCACCCTTCTGCACAGTTTTGAAATGGCGACGAAGATGTTTAGTGCTGACGATGCCATTATCAGCATGACTATTCCGGTGATTTACATGCTGGAGCACATGTTAAACAGAATTCGGAGTCAGGTGGTGGCACAAGAGGAGGTGGAGGAAGTAGAGGAGGAGGAGTTGTATGCAGAAGGGCTAACATCTGCAAGGTCCAGACGGTCGGCAGCACCAAGGCGGCAGGCATGTGAGGGTGGGGGAGATGGTTTTACCAGGGCGCATGGTAGCAGCCAAACTAGTGAGGAAGATGCAGGAGCCCAGGAAGAAGTGGAGGACGAACTGATGGAAGACTCATCAGATGAGGGAGACCTTGATCACATTTCTGTTGTGCGAGGTTGGGGGGAGAGGACAGAGGAAGGAAGCATGATTGTTACCTCACCACCAACACAACAGGGACTTGGTGCTCCTGGATGCGCAACACACATGAGTGCCTTCTTGCTGCACTACCTGCAACATGACCCTCGAATTGTGAGAATTAGAAATAATCCTGACTACTGGGTTGCCACACTGTTAGATCCCCGGTACAAAAGTAAATTTGCAGAAATTATTCCTGCCATAGAAAGGGATGCACGCATGCAGGAGTATCAGCAGAGACTGTTGCAGAATCTTACATGTGCTTTTCCACAAAATACCAGTGGTGCACGTAGTGAATCTCACAGTTCCAACTTGCCAACCGTGGGACCGTCAAGTGTTCAGCACTCAAACCGTAACAGAACCACAGTATCTGCTGGTAACATCAATTTTGCGGAATCATTTCACCACTTTTTTAGCCCATCCTTTGCAAGGCCACAGGAGACAAGAAGTCTGACACATAGTCAACGCCTAGAGACGATGGTACAGGAGTATCTCCAAGTAAACATTGAAGCCACGACTGTGTCACTGGACCCTTGCTCTTTTTGGGCTTCCAATCTGGATAAATGGCCGGAGCTAGCCACTTACGCCTTGGAGATCTTGTCATGCCCCGCAGCCAGCGTTCTGTCTGAACGTGTGTTCACCGCTGCTGGTGGTGTGCTGACAGATAAGCGCACGCGGCTCTCCACTGATAATGTAGACAGACTCACGTTCATAAAGATGAACAAATCATGGATCCGAAACGACTTTTCTACCCCTGTGTCATCCTGGGGAGAGTAAAAGCTTGATGATTGGTTAAAATCACCCTACCAACCGTTTTAAGCTTTCAAATTACTAATCATGTTTATCTGTATCTTGACTGGAAAATAATTTGGGCTTTGTAGCAGTGTGCAGCACTGATCCTATTAGGCCATCTATACTAAAGCTTCACCAGATTTAAAATTAAAAATAATTTTTAGCTGCATCTAGCCCGGAAAATAATTTTGGGGCTCCGAGATGTGCAAGGCACATAAGTGACTTCTTGCTGCACTACCTGCAGCATGACCCTCATATTGTCAGAATTCGAAGTAATCATGACTACTGGGTTGCCACACTCTTAGATCCCCCAAACTTTTCGATCAACCTTTTCATTTTAATAAAGACCAAAAAAATGGTCATTTTTGAAATTATAAGCATTAGCAGGTTGTTAGAAACTGAAATCAAACAGTTTTCAACTCAAAACTTTATTGTAGGTGATGTTACATTTTCACATAGGACCCCTTGTTCGAAAGGAGCTTCTGAACTCTCTCGTCCATTGAATTTGTCAGGTTTTGGATGGTTTCTGCTTCAATTGTTTTGCATGAGGACAGAATACCCTCCCAGAGCTGTTGCTTAGATGTGAACTGCCTCCCGCCATCATAGACACTCCTTTTAATGATGCTCCAAAGGTTCTGAATGGGGTAGAGGTCAGGGGAGCATGGGGGTCACACCATAAGTTTGTCCCCTTTTATGCCCATATCAGCCAGAGATGCAGATGTTTTATGTGCAGCATGAGATGGTGCATTATCATGCAGAAAAATGATCTTGCTGTGAAATACACGGTTCTTCTTCTTGAACCATGGCAGGAAGTGCTGTTTGAGAAAATCCACATACATTATGGAGTTCATCTTTAGCGCCTTCAGGGATCCTAAAGGGGCCGACAATCTCTCTCCCCATGATTCCAGCCCAAAACATTACTCCACCTCCTCCTTGTTGGCGCTGTAGCCGTGTTTGCGTGGGGTGTCCATCAACCAGCCATCCTCCACTCCATCCATCTGGACCATCGAGCGCTGCACGGCACTCATCCGTGAACAAAACAGTTTTGAAATCAGTCTTCATGTAATGTTTGGCCCACTGGAGCCGTTTCTGCTTGTGTGAAGTGGATAGAGGAGGTCGACAGGATGGCGCATGCACAGCTGCAAACCTCTGAAGGACCCTGCATCTTGTTGTTCGGGGGACGTTGGAGGCACAAGCAGCTTCAAAAACTTGTCTGCTGCTATGACAAGGCTTTTTTGCCGCTGCTCTTTCAACCTGACGTAATTGCCTGTAGGAAAGAGTCCTCAATTTGCCCTTATCAGCACGCACACGTGTGTACTGTGAATCAGCTACATACTTCTTGATTGCCAAGACACTTCATCCTGATCATCGCACAATGTTGATTGTAGTCATGCCTTGACCTAAACACTCCACAATTTGTTGCTTCTCAGCAGCCGACACATCCTTTTTCTTTCCCATTTTGGCAGAAAATGTAGGCTGCTTAATAATGTGAGAGAGCCTTCTTAAGTAGTCTTGCCTTTCATTGGACACACCTGCCAAACTAATTTGCACAGGTGTCTGCAATTGCTTACAGTGATATAAAGAGCCCTGACACACATCACCATCAATGAGTTTAACTGACAAACAAACAAATTCTTCCCTTATCACTCCTAAACACTTTTTGCATAATAATTTGGAACGCAGTGTACATGTGCTTTTCCACAAAACACCAGTGGTTCACGTAGTGAATCTTACAGTTCTAACTTGCCAACCGTGGTCTGTATGGAGTTGTTCAATAAAGGGCCCAAAATTAAGATAACATAGATGGGAGAGGTCTCTATGAATAGGAATTCCTAAGTATTTGATACCCTGTGAGGGCCAGGCAAAGGGAAAGTTGGACTGGATGGAATCCTATATGGATTTGGGGAGGGAGACATCGAGGGCCTCAGACTTCGCTGCATTGATTTTAAAATTTTACCATGTAACAAAGTGATCTATTTCAGCCATAACAGCATGGATGGATATATGTGATTGATAGTGTTGAGCATTCCGATACTGAAATATCGGGTATCGGCCGATATTCGCGGTATCGGAATTCCGATACTTAATTCCGATACTATTGCAATATCGTATACCGGAATCGGAAGTTCCCATAATGCAATGAGACATTTTCATTTTATTCAGCCAATGAGGATCCTAAGAAGTGTGGGCACATCCTGTTAGGCATGTAGGCATCTTAACTAATGGCATGGCTGTGATTGGCTGCTGAAATGATGTCATGATGCACTATAAAAGCCACCGCCGCCATTTTGAGCTCACTCTGCTGTGAATTCAGTTAGGGATAGGACGCTGTTGTTCTGAGGGACAGTTTTAGCTACCTATTTGCTCTATACTGCTTTACCCAAGCTACTTTCTAAATCACTGTGCCTTGCAGTGCTAGTGCACAGTTCCCTGTGCTGTTCACCGCTATCTGCAAGGTCTGTGTGTGTGAGTGCAGCTCACCCTGTAGTGTGTGCTTCAGCCAAGTCTGGTTGTAGTGCACTCAGTGTGTGTCACTGCCTCATACATTGTCCTTTTTTGCCAATTCATAATTTTTCCTGATATCTCCTATTAGTGTGGTGGTTCCATCTGTATTCAGCTAAATTGGTTCCAAACACACTATATAGGAGTAGATAGAGAAATTTTTTTCCGTCTTGCAGCACTAGTGCACAGTGCTCTGCATCTGTACTGTTCACCGCTGTCTGCAAGGTCTGGTGTGTGAGTGCAGCTCACCCTGTAGTGTGTGCTTCAACCCCGTCTGGTTGTAGTGCACTCAGTGTGTGTCACTGCCTCATACATTGTCCTTTATTGCCAATTCATAATTTTTCCTGATATCTCCTATTAGTGTGGTGGTTCCATCTGTATTCAGCTAAATTGGTTCCAAACACACTATATAGGAGTAGATAGAGAAATTTTTTTCCGTCTTGCAGCACTAGTGCACAGTGCTCTGCATCTGTACTGTTCACCGCTGTCTGCAAGGTCTGGTGTGTGAGTGCAGCTCACCCTGTAGTGTGTGCTTCAACCCCGTCTGGTTGTAGTGCACTCAGTGTGTGTCACTGCCTCATACATTGTCCTTTATTGCCAATTCATAATTTTTCCTGATATCTCCTATTAGTGTGGTGGTTCCATCTGTATTCAGCTAAATTGGTTCCAAACACACTATATAGGAGTAGATAGAGAATTTTTTTTCCGTCTTGCAGCACTAGTGCACAGTGCTCTGCATCTGTACTGTTCACCGCTGTCTGCAAGGTCTGGTGTGTGAGTGCAGCTCACCCTGTAGTGTGTGCTTCAACCCCGTCTGGTTGTAGTGCACTCAGTGTGTGTCACTGCCTCATACATTGTCCTTTATTGCCAATTCATAATTTTTCCTGATATCTCCTATTAGTGTGGTGGTTCCATCCATATTCAGCTAAATTGATTCCAAACACACTATATAGGAGTAGATAGAGGAGCCTTTCTGCAGCATTGGGCCCTGCAGCCCCAGCCAGATTAGTATTAGCCTATTTTTTGCAGCCTCATCTATTGCATTGTAGGTTACCTTCCTACATTGTAATAGCTACAAAAAGTTTGTGATACTATCGTTATTACATCTTTAGGCACATCCAGTGTCTTTTTGTGACAAAAAAAACCTAAATAAAGTTCACCAAACACTCCACTTTACAGTTGTGTAGGCCACATTAGCTCATATTAAAGTCTAGTCCACACTTTATAAAATTAGTGTTTCTTATACCTGTTAGCAGCTGTTCAGGAATAAGCACACTAAGCCCTTAGTACTTTTCTGCCTATCTTTATCAGTCTACCAAGATGAAGAAGGCAGGAAGTAAGGCATGTGGTCGTGGTCGTGGGCGTGGGCGTGGAGTTTCTGCAGGGAGAGGACGTGAGGATTCTGTGCCTGCAGGGAGAGGACGTGGGGATTCTGTGCCTGCTGCGGGCACCAGTGACTCAGCATCCCCCAGTTTTACCAGGGAACAGTCCTTTATGCGCAGCTTTGTAGGAGCTAGCCGTACCCCACTGCTGCGCGAGGACCAAATTGAAGCCGTTGTCGGATGGATGGCAGCTAACGCATCGACTTCAATTAGTTCCAGATCCTCTCAGGTCCTGAGCACTGAAGAGCACCCATCTGTCTCTTCACCACCTGCCAAATTGCCCAGGCAGTCAGAGAGCCCTGGACAGGAGCCATCTCTACTTCTGTTCTCTGAATCTCTTGGCTTGGAAAGAGGGGGCCAGCCAAGCAGAATTCGAGAATTTGAAGAAGAGGTAGTATGCAGTGATGCGCAACCGTTTTGTCTCTCTGAATCTGAAGAGGCGGGTGGGCCAGTGCCTATGGTCAGCAGCACACCTCAGTACGCATCTGATGATGAGACTCAGGTGCCACTTTCTGGTGCGTACTGTGCTGTCGAGACTACCCAGGAGAAGCAGTTGTTTGAAGAGGGTGGTGTAGATGATGAGGTCCTTGACCCATCATGGCGTGAGGGACAGGAAGGTGGTGGGAGCAGCTCTGAGGAAGAGATTCCCCGAACGGCCCAAAAAGGAGGGAGAGGGAGGGGGCAGACTTGGTTGCCTGTAGCCTCCACTTCGGCACCCATTAGGAGCATGGCTCTTCCAAAATCCAAAGCGGGCGCTCCCAAGACTTGCAGTGCCTGGTCCTTTTTTGACACAGTTGCAGATGACATTTGCTTTGTCAAATGCAAGCTGTGTAATCAGAAGGTGAAAAGAGGGAAAAGTGTCAGCAACCTCAATACCACAAATATGTGGAAACATGTGCGGACCAAGCACGTGGTGGAGTTACACAAACACACTGAAGACCTAGGCCAACCTACAGCGCCACCTACCACCTCTTCAGCTCGTGTTGTAGCCTCTTCCTCCAGCTCACACACAGCTGGTTCGGCTTCCTCACAGGATCGCCATGGAAGAATCTCTGGCACTGTTGTACAGAGACACAGTGTAATTCCACCCACAGCACCACTTTCCCAGTCATCCTCACACTCCCAGGCCAGTCTACAGCCATCGTTAGCACACGCATGGGAGAAAAGGCGCCCATACTCGGCAAACCACCCCTGAGCACAGGCTCTGAATGCTGGCATTGCTAAACTACTGGCCCTTGAAATGCTATCATTCAGGCTGGTGGAGACTGACACATTCCGTAACTTTATGGCATTGGCAGTCCCACAATACAACGTGCCCAGCCGCTTTTATTTCAGCAGGCAAGCCGTCCCTGCCCTGCAACATCATGTGGAGGGAAAAATTAAACATGCGCTACAAAACGCCGTCAGTAGCAAGGTCCACCTGACCACTGATGCGTGGACCAGTAAGCATGGACAGGGACGATACCTTTCCCTCACTGCCCATTGGGTAAATGTTGTGGAGCCGGGTACAGATCTTGAGAGTGGCGCTGTACGTGTTCTGCCAACTCCAAGGATTGCAGGAATCCAGTCTGTACACATTGACTCCTCCTCATACTCCAGTTCCTCTGAATCAGCGCTGCAGGAGCCGTCACGGTCTACCTCCACATCGACCCGTGAACGGTTACCTGTTATGATGACCGATATGAGCACAGCCGTGGCCAAACGTCAACAGGCCGTATTAAAATTAATTTCTTTGGGGAATCGAAGCCACACAGCGCAGGAGCTCTGGAATGCCATCAAGCAGCAGAGTGACGTGTGGTTTGTGCCAGCGAATCTCCAGCCAGGCATGGTAGTGTGTGACAATGGCCGAAATCTGGTGGCAGCTCTGGGCCTAGGCAACCTCACTCACATCCCATGTCTGGCACATGTGCTCAACTTGGTCGTGCAGAGTTTTTTGAGGGACTATCCGGATCTTGATGCACTGCTTCACAAGGTCCGCATAGAGTGCGCTCACTTGCGGCGTTCCAGCAATGCAAGATCACGCATTGCAGCTCTGCAGCGCCGATTATGTCTTCCGGAACATCGCATCATATGTGACCTACCCACCAGGTGGAATTCAACGTTACATATGTTGGAGAGGTTGTGTGAGCAGCAGGCAGCAGTAATGGAGTACCAGCTGCAGCAGGCGCAAACAAGTCGCAGTGCGCGCCGTTCACACTTCACCACCACTGAGTGGGCCTCTATGAAGGACATTTGCCACGTTTTGCGTGCCTTCGATTATTCCACGCGGATGGCGAGTGCAGATGATGCACTAGTCAGCATGACTATCCCCCTTATCTGCCTGCTTGAAAAAACACTGCAAGCACTAAGGGACGAGGTTTTGGAAGAGGTGGAGGATGAGGAGTCACAAATGCCATCTGCTTCTCTACAGTCTGCGCAATGTGGTTCCTCACAAAGGCCTAGGCAGGGGACACTTTGTGAGGAGGATGAGGAGGAGTCAATGGATGAGGAAGACATCTGTCCAGAGGAGGGAGGTACACAATGCTCTAGTAGTCAGTATCTAGAGCGAGGGTGGGGTGATGCAGAGCAGGCAGAGATCACGCCTCAAGCAGGGGACAGCGTTTCTTGGCCAGTTGGCAGTCTGCAGCACATGGTTGATTTCATGCTGCAGTGCCTCAGAAACGACCGCCGCATCGCCCACATTCTCAACACGGCTGATTATTGGGTGTCCACCCTCCTAGATCCTCGCTACCGGGACAACTTACAAAGCCTCATAACACCATTGAACCGGGAGCGTAAAATGCGGGAGTACCAAGACGCACTGGTGCATTCCATCATGTTCTCCATTCCAACCGAGAGCAGTGCTGCTAGTGCTTTACAAAGCAGCTCAGTGCGTCGAGGCAGTGGAGGAAGCTCTGCACAAAGAGGGAGCAGAAGCAGCGCCTCAGCACAAGGCAAGACCAGTATGGCCGAAATGTGGCAAAGTTTTGTGTCCCCGCCGCCACAAATGTCTACACCATCACAGACAGCTCCAGTCAGCAGGAGGCAACGTTTCCGTCAGATGGTGACAGACTACATGTCTTGCCCTCTTAGTGTACTCCCAGACGGCTCTTCTCCCTTCAAGTTTTGGGTCTGTAAGCTGGATACATGGCCAGAGCTTAGTCAGTATGCACTGGAGGTGCTAGCTTGCCCTGCTGCTAGTGTATTATCGGAACGCGTCTTTAGTGCCGCAGGTGGTGTACTAACAGACCGTCGCATGCGACTATCCTCCGATAACGTTGACCGGCTTACTTTTCTCAAAATGAACAAGGCCTGGATCTCTCATGAATTTGCCAGTCCTCTTCCAGAATAAATAATTGGTTGGCAACAGTATCCAGGTCTCCTGTTCTGTTCATGTTTCTACCACCTGAACTGTAATCCCTGAGCTCCAACACCGCCAGTTGGCGCTCGGAAGTGCCGTCTGCACAGTCAACACTTGCTGCCGTGTTATTGGGGTTCAGTAACGTCAGCTGTTCTCCTGCTGTGCGGACGGCAATTTCTCCTGATTTGTCCACATCCACTGTACTACACATTTTAAAGTTGCTCCAATTACTCCTCTGGCTCCTCTGTTTTCATTCTTATCCCTGGGCTCCAGCACCGCCAGTTGGCGCTCGGAAGTGCTGTCTGCACAGTCAACACTTGCTACCATGTTATTGGGGTTCAGTAACGTCAGCTGTTCCACTGCTGTGCGGACGGCAATTTCTCCTGCTCTGTCCACATTCTCACTACTACAGATTTTAAAGTTGCTCCAATTACACCTCTGGCTCCTCTGTTTTCAGTATTATCCCTGAGCTCCAACACCGCCAGTTGGCGCACGGAAGTGCCGTCTGCACAGTCAACACTTGCTGCCGTGTTATTGGGGTTCAGTAACGTCAGCTGTTCTCCTGCTGTGCGGACGGCAATTTCTCCTGCTTTGTCCAAATCCACTGTACTACACATTTTAAAGTTGCTCGAATTACACCTCTGGCTCCTCTGTTTTCATTCTTATCCCTGAGCTCCAACACCGCCAGTTGGCGCTCGGAAGTGCCGTCTGCACAGTCAACACTTGCTGCCGTGTTATTGGGGTTCAGTAACGTCAGCTGTTCTCCTGCTGTGCGGACGGCAATTTCTCCTGCTTTGTCCAAATCCACTGTACTACACATTTTAAAGCTGCTCGAATTACACCTCTGGCTCCTCTGTTTTCATTCTTATCCCTGGGCTCCAGCACCGCCAGTTGGCGCTAGGAAGTGCCGTCTGCACAGTCAACACTTGCTGCCGTGTTATTGGGGTTCAGTAACGTCAGCTGTTCTCCTGCTGTGCGGACGGCAATTTCTCCTGCTTTGTCCACATCCACTGTACTACACATTTTAAAGTTGCTCGAATTACACCTCTGGCTCCTCTGTTTTCATTCTTATCCCTGGGCTCCAGCACCGCCAGTTGGCGCTCGGAAGTGCCGTCTGCACAGTCAACACTTGCTACCATGTTATTGGGGTTCAGTAACGTCAGCTGTTCCCCTGCTGTGTTCACGGCAATTTCTCCTGCTCTGTCCATATTCACTGTGCTACTTATTTAAAACTTGCTCCAATTACACCTCTGGCTCCTCCGTTTTTAGTATTTACCCTGGGCTCCAACACCGCCAGTTGGCGCTCGGAAGTGCTGTCTGCACAGTCAACACTTGCTGCCGTGTTATTGGGGTTCAGTAACGTCAGCTGTTCCCCTGCTGTGCGGACGGCAATTTCTCCTGCTCTGTCCACATTCTCACTACTACAGATTTTAAAGTTGCTCGAATTACACCTCTGGCTCCTCTGTTTTCATTCTTATCCCTGGGCTCCAGCACCGCCAGTTGGCGCTCGGAAGTGCTGTCTGCACAGTCAACACTTGCTACCATGTTATTGGGGTTCAGTAACGTCAGCTGTTCCCCTGCTGTGCGGACGGCAATTTCTCCTGCTCTGTCCACATTCTCACTACTACAGATTTTAAAGTTGCTCCAATTACACCTCTGGCTCCTCTGTTTTCATTCTTATCCCTGGGCTCCAGCACCGCCAGTTGGCGCTCGGAAGTGCCGTCTGCACAGTCAACACTTGCTGCGGTGTTATTGGGGTTCGGTAACGTCAGCTGTTCCCCTGCTGTGTTCACGGCAATTTCTCCTGCTCTGTCCATATTCACTGTGCTACTTATTTAAAACTTGCTCCAATTACACCTCTGGCTCCTCCGTTTTTAGTATTTACCCTGGGCTCCAATACCGCTAGTTGCTGCTCAGAAGTGCCGTCTGCACAGTCAACGCTTGCTCCAGTGTTATTGGGATTCAGTAACGTCAGCTGATCCCCAGCTGTGTGTCCGGCAAATTCTCCTGCTTTGTCCACATCCACTGTAGTACGGATTTAAAACCTCCTCCAAATACACCTCTGGCTCTTCTGTTTTTAGTATTTACCCTGGGCTCCAGCACCGCCAGCTGGTTCTCGGCAGTTCCATTGGCTCTTGTACCTTCTGCTACCCATCCGGGTTCCAGTACCGTCAGCTGGTTCTCGGCAGTGTCTTTGGCACGGGTACTCCCTCCTGCCCAGCCTGGTTCCAGCACGCCAGCTGTTTCCGGGTAGTGTCAACGTCACTTTGCCTCCAATGCGTTGTCCTGTCGTGTTGCGGTCGGGTTAGCCGACTCTATGGTGCCTGCAGTTTAGGTGACTCCTATGTGGGCTGCGGGATCTGGCAATGAAGGCTGGTTCCATAGTGCCAATAGGACAAGCACCCTCTGTAGGACTGTGGGTTTTGGTAACTGCGGCCGGCTCGCGGCCTTGAACTTTTTTTTTACATGGGTACCTTCTGCTACCCATCCGGGTTCCAGTACCGTCAGCTGGTTCTCGGCAGTGCCTTTGGATTAGGTGCCTCCTTCTCGGTATCCAAGTTCCACCAACGTCTGCTGGTCCTTGGTAGTGCTTTCTGGCACAGGTACCTCCTGCTTAGTAACCGAGTTCCAGTAACATCAGCTGGTCCTCGGTAGTTCCATTGGCTCTTGTACCTTCTGCTACCCATCCGGGTTCCAGTACCGTCAGCTGGTCCTCGGTAGTTCCATTTGCTCTTGTATCTTCTGCTACCCATCCGGGTTCCAGTACCGTCAGCTGGTCCTCGGTAGTTCCATTTGCTCTTGTATCTTCTGCTACCCATCCGGGTTCCAGTACCGTCAGCTGGTTCTCGGCAGTGCCTTTGGATTAGGTGCCTCCTTCTCGGTATCCAAGTTCCACCAACGTCTGCTGGTCCTTGGTAGTGCTTTCTGGCACAGGTACCTCCTGCTTAGTAACCGAGTTCCAGTAACATCAGCTGGTCCTCGGTAGTTCCATTGGCTCTTGTACCTTCTGCTACCCATCCGGGTTCCAGTACCGTCAGCTGGTCCTCGGTAGTTCCATTTGCTCTTGTATCTTCTGCTACCCATCCGGGTTCCAGTACCGTCAGCTGGTTCTCGGCAGTGTCTTTGGCACGGGTACTCCCTCCTGCCCAGCCTGGTTCCAGCACGCCAGCTGTTTCCGGGTAGTGTCAACGTCACTTTGCCTCCAATGCGTTGTCCTGTCGTGTTGCGGTCGGGTTAGCCGACTCTATGGTGCCTGCAGTTTAGGTGACTCCTATGTGGGCTGCGGGATCTGGCAATGAAGGCTGGTTCCATAGTGCCAATAGGACAAGCACCCTCTGTAGGACTGTGGGTTTTGGTAACTGCGGCCGGCTCGCGGCCTTGAACTTTTTTTTTACATGGGTACCTTCTGCTACCCATCCGGGTTCCAGTACCGTCAGCTGGTTCTCGGCAGTGCCTTTGGATTAGGTGCCTCCTTCTCGGTATCCAAGTTCCACCAACGTCTGCTGGTCCTTGGTAGTGCTTTCTGGCACAGGTACCTCCTGCTTAGTAACCGAGTTCCAGTAACATCAGCTGGTCCTCGGTAGTTCCATTGGCTCTTGTACCTTCTGCTACCCATCCGGGTTCCAGTAACATCAGCTGGTCCTCGGTAGTTCCATTGGCTCTTGTACCTTCTGCTACCCATCCGGGTTCCAGTACCGTCAGCTGGTTCTCGGCAGTGCCTTTGGATTAGGTGCCTCCTTCTCGGTATCCAAGTTCCACCAACGTCTGCTGGTCCTTGGTAGTGCTTTCTGGCACAGGTACCTCCTGCTTAGTAACCGAGTTCCAGTAACATCAGCTGGTCCTCGGTAGTTCCATTGGCTCTTGTACCTTCTGCTATCCATCCGGGTTCCAGTACCGTCAGCTGGTCCTCGGTAGTTCCTCAGCTTTCTTGTACCTTCTGCTACATTTCCAAGTTCAAGCTTTTTGAAATGGTTCTTGGTAATCACTCTGGATCTCCCTGACGAGGACCCTGAAGACGAGGACCCTGAAGACCAACCCTAAGAAGACGAGGACCCCGAAGACAATGACCCTGAAGACGAGGACCCTGAAGACCACCCCGAAGAAGACGAGGACCCTGAAGACCACCCCGAAGAAGACGAGGACCCTGAAGACCACCCCGAAGAAGACGAGGACCCCGAAGACGAGGACCCAGAAGACCAACCCGAAGAAGACGAGGACCCCGAAGACGAGGACCCCCGAAGACGACGACCCTGAAGACCACCCCGAAGAAGACCAAGAAGATGACCCTGAAGAAGTTGACCAAGAAGACAAAGAAGAGAAGACAAGCACCAAGATACAGAAAAACAAGAGACAGAAAACCAAGAAGCAGAAATACAAGAAGCTGCAGAACAAAAAGCGGAAGAACATTAAGCATAAGACTAAAAATCAGAGCAAAAGATAATATCTAAATTATAAGCAGAAGATGACTAAGCAGTGTATGGGGGTGAGTCCGTTCCTCCTCGTGGTGCCCCTGGAAAAGACCTGCTGCTGCAGGCCAAACTGAACGCGGACAAATCCTGTTGTAAATCTTTTGTGACGGGCAGAACGAAAGGTGTAATGTCCAACCTTTTATAGATAACAACTACAGGAATGCCTGTCACAAATAAGAATATGATGAAGAAGAAGAATATGAAGAAGATGAAGAAGTAGAATATGAAGAATGTAAAAAAAAGAATAATACGAAGAAGGTGAAGAAGAAGAAGGTGAAGAAGAAGTGGATGAAAAAGATGCTGAGGATGATGAAGGAGAAAGTGTGGGAGAAGTAAAAAAGAAGGTGAAGAGCATGGAAGTAGTGAAACATAAATATCTGACAAAATATAAAAATACTTAACATAGTTAATATTTCCGTAACTCAGAACATAATAAAAAAATATTAATTCCTGCTATTCCATTTGACTGGGCTAAACCTCTATGCCTTTATTGTCTCCCCCACCTCCCCCAATACATTCTACATTATTCTTAGTTGTTTTCCTTCATGTAGAAATAACCTACAAGGAAAGAAAGGGTTTATTTTAATTCCGATATTTATGTCCCATTGACTTGCATTGGTTTCCGGTATCGGAATCGGCGATATCCGATACTTTTTCGGTATCGGTCCGATCCAATCCGATCCGATATTTCCCGATATCGGAAGGTATCGCTCAACACTAGTGATTGAGTGATATATACTAGGACATCATCAGCAAATAGAGAGCACTTGTACTCGGTGCCTCCCACCTCAATCCACCTAATATTGGGGTTATGGCGAATTGATGAGAGCAGGTGCTCCGTCACTAGGATGTATAAGAGAGGGGACAGAGGACATCACTGCCTTGTCCCATTGGTGATTGTGAAAGGTGATGAAAATGTTCTGACGCACCCCCTGGGCCTTGGGACACCCGGAGCCGGACCCTTTTTGGTGGATGCTGGTGGTTGTAGTCTTCGTGGCTGCGACCCGGTTCCGTGGCTCAGGGCGGTCAAACCAGTGGCGGAACTATTTATGTGGTCTTGATGTTTAAATGTCTGACTACGCCACCCGTGGATTGCGGTCAGAGTGAACCGCCGCTACAGGGCAGACCGCTGAGGCTGGTGTTGTGGGTGCAGCAGAGCGTAGCATAACTCCCCACAGGAGGAGTATAGCCTCAGGGCAGTGTATGCGGAGGATGGGGGTGATGGTGTAGGGCAGCAGCAGTAACGACACGGAGTCAGTGATGCAGTTCAGGGCCTTTACTCACAGTTCTTATTATCCAGACCACGTCTGCAGGTAACGGCTGCCCACATCGTACTGTGCTCACCAGGTGAGGGGCTCAGACAACTCCCAGATAACTTTGGAGCACTTCACAGGACCCCCTTTGTGTGTCCTTTGTCTGGCCTTTCTTACCAACACTTCTGTCCGGCTGCCTCGGGCCTCCTCTTGGTAAACTTGGCGCCAGTTTCCCTGACCCTATGTGGTGCCTTCCTAGCGGGTGTAGCGAGGGGCTGCGCCACATAAAATGTCAGAGCCTCCGGTTTCTAGCTGAGGGTCGTTTCCTGCCTCCACTAGTTCGGGGACCGGTCTCCCCCTTTGGCCTGACCCCTCCACGCAGGTGGATTCGGGCGTGCGGTGGCGACTCGCCCGTCCGCACCCCTGGGATCCCTTCATTCCTCGTTCCTGGAGCCTTCTCCGCTCCTCTTCCTTCCTTCTCCCTCTTCCAGGCCTGGGCCTCTGTTACTAGGCCCGCCTCCGGAGCAGAGCTCATGCAGAGCCCCTGCTCCCTGCCACTTCTGCTCAGACTTCTCTGCACTGAACTAAGATGGTGCCCACCTTTTATACTCCCTTCTCAATGCACCGAGGAACTGCTTCCTCCCTGCTCCTGCACTACAGGGTTCCCCTTCCTCAGGGTTCCCTCCCCCCACTCCAGCCAGGGACAGGGACTGTCGTGCCCATCTCAGGGGCATGTTGGTCGCCCTGCCCCACGGCAATGTGGTGTAATGCATGCAGGTGTCGGGTCCTGATCCACACTCCATCCTTACCTGAGAGTGAGATATCACACCTCTGGGTGAGGTGCAATACGTCTGTAGCAACCGAGCCCTCAGGGTGCTACAGTTCAATTTATCTTCAGCCTAGGTGACGTATTGCAATACAGGGCCGTGATTTTGGCTATAAAAGGGTCCCCTAGACCCCTACCCCAAGCTTTTTAAGAGAATCATATATGGCGTGCCAGGAGACTCTATGGAATGCTTTCTCAGCATCCAACGAGAGTATCTAATTACAAATTTTTAACTGCATCTAGCCCAGGAAATACTTTGTGCCTAGTAGCAGTGTCTGCTAGTCAGCGGATTATCCCGGCTGTTAAGCAAGCTGCACCACCTGTAGTTTAGACACTTAATTTTTTCAAAGGAAATGCTTCGGGACCATGGGATACTTAGTGAAGAGCATCAGGAGGCACCCCAAGGCATAGGGGCTGGGACTGGCAGTAGGATGCCTTGCGGTGGACAGCCGAGCTCGATCCTTATAAAAGCTTTTTAACTGCAGCAGCTTTAGTGGATGCTACTGGAGCTGGAATTACCGCGGCTGCTGGCATGAGACTTGCCCTCCAATAGATCCTTGTAAATGGATTTAAAGTGTATTCATTCAAATTAGAGAGACAAATTAAATTAAAAAGCTTAGAGCTGCCTCCACCACAGGGGGGCTCGCTCGACCCACCAGCGGACACGCACCAGTATTGGGAGAGGGGGGCTGGCCGTCAGGGTTCACCGCGTCTCTGGCACAAACCCGGCGACACGGAGGTGGCACGGGCAGGAGCGGACTGGCCGTGTCGGCTTCTCACTTTTTGGATTTTAGAAGGGCATGACATGCCTATATCTGTGTCTCCCCCTCCTTTTACTCCTCCACCTCTTTTATTTTCGCATGACTATATGTACTTGTCACTTTTCCATGTGTTAGTTATGTCTTCTGAGCAGTTTGTCAGCTTTTGGACACCTTTGAAGGTGTTTTCTGTGTGTTTCTATGTGTTTTTGTTTGCCTGCCATTGGTTTTAACGGTGTTCGAAGGTGTTCGACGAACAGTTCGACGAACAGTTCGGCGAACACACGGGTGTTCGACGAACCGAACCGAACTCGAACACTACGGGGGTGGCTCAAAACTAGTTAACAGCAGCTCAGATTAGAGACCAGGTCAATGCCACACAGAGTTCTAGCAGTAGACACATCTCTTCAACTACTGTTAAGAGGAGACTTCGTGCAGCCGGCCTTCATGGTAAAATAGCTGCTAGGAAACCACTGCTAAGGACAGGCACGAAGCAGAAGAGACTTGTTTGGGCTAAAGAACACAAGGAATGGACATTAGACAAGTGGAAATCTGTGCTTTGGTCTGATGAGTCCAAATTTGAGATCTTTGACTCCAACCACCGTGTCTTTGTGCGACGCAGAAAATGTGAACGGATGGACTCTACATGCCTGGTTCCCACCGTGAAGCATGGAGGAGGAGGTGTGATGGTGTGGGGGTGCTTTGCCGGTGACACTGTTGGGGATTTATTTAAAAATGAAGGCATACTGAACCAGCATGGCTACCACAGCATCTTGCAGCGGCATGCTATTCCATCCGGTTTGCGTTTAGTTGGACCATCATTTATTTTTCAACAGGACGATGACAGCAAACACACCTCCAGGCTGTGTAAGGGCTATTTGACCAAGAAGGAGAGTGATGGGGTGCTACGCCAGATGACCTGGCCTCCACAGTCACCAGACCTGAACCCAAGCAAGATGGTTTGGGATGAGCTGGACTGCAGAGTGAAGGCAAAAGGGCCAACAAGTCCTAAGCATCTCAGGGAAATCCTTCAAGATTGTTGGAAGATTTCCGGTGACTACCTTTTGAAGCTCATCAAGAGAATGCCAAGAGTGTGCAAACCAGTCATCAAAGCAAAAGGTGGCTACTTTGAAGAACGTAGAATATAAGACATATTTTCAGTTGTTTCACACTTTTTTGTTAAGTATATAATTCCACATGTGTTAATTCATAGTTTTGATGCCTTCAGTGTGAATGTACAATTTTCATAGTCATGAAAATACAGAAAAATCTTTAAATGGGAAGGTGTGTCCAAACTTTTGGTCTGTACTGTATATTAAGTAGAAGTCTCAGTACCAGGTGACACAAATCGTGGGAGACTTTCCTTTGTCCCACAAGTCGCCTTCATTTCAGGCAATTAAAGGTGATAAAAATAAATCATTAACAGCTGGCTTTATTTTATTCATTTCTAAGAATTTATGTAAACTATAGCCATGTTTAGGAGAGTTAAAAGAATATTCGTTATATTATATATGGATATTCACAAATAAATAATACTAATCTATTTGAGCACGTATTTCCACAGATCCAGTCTTTAGGATTTGAAAAATAATATTCTCACTACTTTACAGAGAAACCAGGATGAGAAAATTCCTGCTTCTAATATATATAATATAATAACAATAGCATCTGCATGATAGACTGTACAATGCCAGAAACCCAACCAACTAGGCCCATAAACCAGGTGGCCGGATTCGAAAAAGGAGAATGTTTTCCCCCATCAGGAGTCTTTAACTATTTATCTCTAAGTTTACTTATTTTATTGGTTTCTGCTTTGACCTTGAGAATCCCTGCAGGGTCAATAAAATGGCAAAAGGTGGGAGCAATTGTTGTTCTTACAAAAGGCACCGACACCAGTGTGTTCAAGACTGAATCATAATTTATTATGGGGAATGAGGCTTGAATGTTGAATCCCAGTCCATTTTTGTTGATCAGACCCGCTTCATCCGGATTGTACACCCTCCGCCACATCTGTCCCATAGGTCGTGTTATATTTATCTGGAACCAGGGGTAAGTTTCCGACCCAGCTATCATTAATGTGGCAGATACGTCACAAGACACATCTTTTTTTCAAAACTTAGATTGAATCCAGGTTTCATTTTGTATGAAGTGTGGTGTTCATTTATCCCACAGTTCCAGAGGTAAGGCTAAAGACAACTCAGTCCTGGAAGATATTGACTGAGTGTGAAGAACAAAAGACCTTTGGCTTTTCTCTTTCCATTTCCTTTATAAGAGAAGTATAGCGTTGTATAAATTTATTCTACTGGTCCATATTTAAAATTTGATCCAATATCTTTATAGAGGGGAATAGCCGTGCTAATCCCTGCAGAATAATTAGTAGGACAGTTATTCTACCGGTGGAGAGAAATTTTTATAGTGACTGGCATGGATTCAGGTGGATTTTCCCTCAAGTTTCATTGAGGTGGACTTAGAAAAGGTCATCTGGACTTGGAACAGGTCATCAAACCATGGATCTAGGCTCCTTTTCACGTATCTGCGTATGACTACACTATAAACTGGATTCACTCGATGCACAGCACTTGAATTAGGATCTGGAATGGATGAAAACATGTTTAGTCACCACATTAAATCTTTACTGCATGGCCTGGACATAAGCTGCCGTAGTACAGTGTTGCATCTGTAACACTTGTGGGAAGTACAGACCTGTCTTTGGGGTACTAATAAAATGGACTTCAAGAGGGGACATGCCTGTCTTTCTATTTGGAGTGTGTCTGACTGAAAAGAGTGCAAGGGACAAGAACTCTACCCAGTTCTTTACTGTGCCCTCCTTGGCAGTTTGAATTTTTAGCTTAATTGTCCCATGTAACCTCTCTACTTTCCACTGCTTTGTGGATAATAAGAGGTATGGAATGTCTCTTCTATTCCCAGAGACTGCATTATTTCTCCAGTGAAGTGTGGAGATTACTTTCTATTTTTTCTGGGACACTATATCCACAAATTAGTTTCTTCATTAGTTGTTTTAGCTTTGCCACTTTTTATTGGGTAGTCTTTTGGACATCCAGAAAGTAAATTTACACATGCCAGGACATATTCATATACTTATACCTTGGGTAGTGGTATGTAGTCAATCTGCAGTCTCTGAAATGGGTAGAGAGGCCTTTGCGTAGCTTTCTTTGGGACTTCTACTGTTTTACCTGGATTGTAGTGATGAGCGTGCACTAAAATGCTCGGGCACTCATTGCTCGAGTCGAGCAAATTGGAAAACTTGAGTGCTCGTCCCAAGGAACAAGCCCAATGTAAGTCTATGGGAAACCCGAGCATTTTTCAGGCGGCTCCCCTCGGCAGTCTGCAGAGGGCCTAAAAATTGCCCAAATCGATGGGAGCAGTGCTCAAATGACTTCGGGACAGCATGGGCAAGACCCCTCAAAGCATTTCTGACTCCCAGGTCACTTCTGTCAACAACATTGTCAGAGGTATTACGCCACTTTTAGAGACTCACAATAAAACATACCAAAACTAAACCAAAATGGATTTTCCTGGGAAATATGTTAAGGACCATCCTTTCCATGACATCTACAATGTATATAAACCAAAATAAATAACCAAAAACAAAAATACTCCTCCACACCTTGGGCTATGTTCACACGTAGCGTTTTTTATGCGTTTTTGCACTTTTGCATTGATTTCAAGCTAGACAAATGCATTCATCAGAAAATTTCATTTTAACATTTTACAACCTTATCTGGCCATGTGGTGTGTGACACATCATCAGACACATGCATACAGTGCTGAAAAGTCAAAGGAACAGCATGGGGAAGAACTCTGGAAGTGTCTGTGACTCCCAGGTCACTGCCTAAAAGTGTGCCCATCATGAGTGATCCTTGGCGCATGCAAAGATACCTCCCGCCATGAACCTGTCATGGCAGACTTGCAACAATCACCGTCCACGTCCTTGTCCCACTGCAGCTTTCAGTTGTCCCTACCCCATTCCTTGGAATACAAGCGGAAGTATGCAGCCAGCCACCCACCCACCTACAGGCTGCAATACTATACTGCCAAATTTTTGACACCTGCTTTCACTTGAAATGTGGCATTTTAGGCTCGTGAAGGCGGAAGCTATTCACAACCTCATGCCGGCGGCGGCCGGGTGTCGATACTTGGTCACCAGCCGTCACTATATTTCCCGGAATTTCCTCGGCCTTCCACAAGCACGAGTCCCACAACATTACCCGTGCCCTACCCAGTGCACTTACTGGGAAGGACCACCTAAACACAAACATGTAGACAGCTGAATGTTGCCAGGGATGGTACCGAGCCAATCTACAACTTTTTTTGCTGAGAGTTGTATTTAGCTCGGTGAAAGGACTGGCATAGAGGGAAACCCTATCTACCCTACATGTCATTTCTCACAGGAAGTCCTGTAATGAAGCTTGTAGCAGAAGCAGTGGCAGCCTCTCCAACATCAACTCGCCCTTGTCGGTGGTACTTTGACACACACATCTTTCTTTGCGCATTTAATTTCTTAAATACAGAGATGGACAATGGCCTGATCTGTAATGCATTTTGAGAAATAACATGCATAAGCATGGCCGATCCACAATTAAAAAGCAGCCATAACAAGTCCGGGAACCTTCCCTTACACTTTTCTTAGCCAGGGCTGCTTTTCCGCAGGGTTGGATGGGCCCACCAGAGAACCGGAAACTTCTCCGGTGGGCCCTGGCTTCTCCTTCAGGAGTGTTAATAGTGACGGGGAGAGGGGGTGAGGCCATGATGATGATAGAGGTCACATCTGCTTAGTTTTCTGTTACTTGGAATGCAAGTGCAAGTATGCAGCCAGCCACCTACCCACCCACAGGCCGCAACACTAAACTGCCATATTTCTGAACAGCTTTTTGTACTTGAAATATAGCCTTTTAAGCTTGTGGAGGTGGAAGCTTTTCACAACCTTATGCCAACGGCGGCCGGGTGTCCATACTCTGTCCCCAGCCACCACTATATTTCCCGGTATCGCCTCCGCCTTCCATAAACACGCATCCGACAACATTACCCGTGCCTTCCCCAGTGCAATTACTGGGAAGGACCGCCTAACCACAAACACTTGGACAGGTGAATATGGCCAGGGATGGTACGGAGCCAGTCCACAAATTTTTTTGCTGACAGTTATATTTAGCTCGGTGAAATGACTGGCTTAGAGGGAAACCCTATTTACCCTGAATGTCATTTCTATCAGGAAGTCCTGTAATGCAGCTTGTGGCAGAAGCAATGGCAGCCCGTCCAACATAAACTCGCCCTTGTCGGTGGTGCTTTGACACACACATCTTTCTTTGCGCATTTAATTTCTTGAATACAGAGTTGGACAATGGCCTGATCTGTAATGCGGTTTGAGAAATAACATGCATAAGCATGGCCGATCTACATTAAAAAAGCAGCCAAAGAGTGTCCGGAAACCTTCCCCCACACTTTTCTTAGCCAGGACAGCTTTTCGGCAGGGTTGGACGGACCCACCAGAGAACCGGAGACTCCTCCGGTGGGCCCTGGCTTCTTCTTCAGGAGAGTTCATAGTGCCGAGGTGAGGCCATGATGATGATAGAGGCCACCATCTGCTTAGTTTTCTGTTACTTGGAATGCAAGTGCAAGAATACAGCCAGCCACCCACCCAACCACAGGCCGCAACACTAAACTGCCAGATTTCTTGGCAGCTTTTTGCACTTGAAATATGGCCTTTTAAGCTCAAGGAGGTGGAAGCTTTTCACAACCTCATGCCGGCGGTGGCAAGGTGTCCATACTCAGTGTGTTTCCTCCTCAGTAAATGTAGATCTATTTGGTTTTCATACTTGAAAAAGACGCCGGTACGGCATTGAAATGCGTTGTTAATAAAATGCCTTTTTCATCATCATCATCTCTGAAGAATTGAATCACTTCAGCAGCGCAGCCCACCTACGTGTTTATCCAACTGGATCCTCCTCAGTAAAACAGCAGTCATAGAGTGTCCGGGAACCTTTCCACACACTTTTCTTAGCTAGGACTGCTTCTTGGCAGAGTTGGACGGTCCCACCAGAGAATCCTCTGGTGTGCCTTGGCTTCTACCTTTGCAGCTGCTATGGGGCTCTTGAATGGGTGAGAAAGGTTAGCCCTCAGAATCAAATCCTCTGGTGGGCATGTTTTTCAATCTGAAAAAGCTTCTCAGTGGGAGTTGTATTTCACCACAGCCATACTCTTTAGCTCGGTGAAAGGACTGGCATAGAGGGAAAATATATCTACCCCAGCTGTCATTTCTCCATCACCAGGTTCCCCCCATTGTCACACATGACCATGCCTGGCTGTATGTTCAGCGGTGAGAGCCACAGATAAGGCTGCTGTGTTACAGCTTTCAACAACTCTGCAGCGCTGGGAAACCTTTCAAATAAGCATTAAGCAAGTTATCTTCAGCACAGCCTGTTGCCGCTTGTCCAAGGCAGTACTGCAGTGCTGTCGGATTATGACTGATGTGGTGATTTCGGAGATGGAGGAGGTGCATGAGCTGAACAATGTGATTACATTGTTGTTAAATTGTTGACGCTGTTTTTAATACTAAAGAAAGATCCTATTGTTTTGTTTTTTTTAAGGTTTTTTTTTAAGACAAATGCATTCAACAGGAATTGTCATTTTAACATTTTGCAACCTTATCTGGCAATGTGGTGTGTGACACATCATCAGACACATCCTGTTTTATTTATGATGGAGGGACTCTGAAAGTCATAAAGCCTATTTTTATAGGGACATCAGACGGCCCTTACTATTCTTAAAAGGCCATCAGTCGGCCCTAGCTATTGTTAGAGAGCCATCAGCCGGCTATGATTTGTTGTTCCCATTATTAACAAATGGGTCTCCTATACTGTTATTGCGTATCCAGTGAATGCAAGGGCTGCCAAAAATTTGGACGCAACCTAATACCCCTTTGAAGAGACATATAGGAGGGTCTCAGTAAAAAAAAAATGTTCCCATAATAAAGGAGCGGGTCTCCTATAGTTGTTATACCCATGCTGTGACTGCATGGGCTGCCAAAATTTGAGAAAGACCCCAATAAGAATTTAAAGACACATAGAGCAGGGCCACAGTAACAAGGTACGACATGTTCCCTTTAGAAAGGAGAGGGCCTGCTATATAGTTATAGGGTATGCAGTGAGTCCAATGGCTGACAATTTTAGGAAAAACCCCACTAAGAACTTAAAGACACACAAAGCAGGGACACAGTAACAAATACAACATGTTCCCATTAGAAAGGAGAGAGTCTGCTATACAGTTATAGGGTAAGCAGTGAGTCCAATGGCTGACCAATTTTAGTAAAGACACCACTAAGAATTTAAAGACACATGGAGCAGGGCCACATTAACAAGGTATGACATGTTCCCATTAGAAAGGAGAGGGTCTGCTATACAGTTATAGGATATGCAGTGAGTCCAATGGCTGACCAATTTTAGTAAAAACACTACTAAGAATTTAAAGACACATGGAGCAGGGCCACAGTAACAAGGTCCGACATGTTCCCATTAGAAAGGAGAGGGCCTGCTATACCGTTATAGGGTATGCAGTGAGTCCAATGGCTGACCAATTTTAGTAAAAACACCACTAAGAATTTAAAGACACATGGAGCAGGGCCAGAGTAACAAGGTACGACATGTTCCAATTAGAAAGGAGAGAGTCTGCTTTACAGTTATAGGGTATGCAGTGAGTCCAATGGCTGTCCAATTTTTAGGAGGGTCTCAGTAAAAAAAATGTTCCCATTATAAAGGAGCGGGTCTCCTTTAGTGGTAATACCCATGTTGTGACTGCAAGGGCTGCCAAAATTTTAGGAAAAACCCCACTAAGAATTTAAAGACACATGGAGCAGGTTCACAGTAACAAGGTACGGCATGTTCCCATTAGGAAGGAGAGGGTCTGCTATACAGTTATAGGATATGCAGTGAGTCCAACGGCTAACAATTTTAGGAAAAACTTCACTAAGAATTTAAAGACACACATAGCAGGGCCACAGTAACAAGGTACGATATGTTCCCATTAGAAAGGAGAGGCTCTGCTATACAGTTATAGTTTATGCAGTGAATCCAATGGCTGACCAATTTTAGGAAATACCTCACTAAGAATTTAATGACACACCGAGCTGGGCCACAGTAATGACAAATTCCCATTAGAAAGGCGAGAGTCTCCTATAGTGTTGGCCTATGCAGTAAATGCAAGGGCTGCCTATAATTTGGAGGCACTTCAATGCCCCTTTGAAGAGACGTGAGGAGGGCCTCATAAAAAAATTTTCCCATTAGAAAGGAGAGGTCCTCCTATACTTGAAATGCCCATGCACTAAGTGTATGGGCTGACAAACATTTACCCCTGGGGGGTATACATGAACATACTATATAAAAAATTATTTTTACGGGCATCATAAACAATCTTTACAAAAATTAAGTGCGTGTTGCATCACGGACAACGGTCACCCTGGTGATAAGGTGGTGGAGGATGAGGAGAAGGAGGAGGACAAGAGCAAATAGCCAAAATCAGGAAGCGTATACCCATGTGTGGGTGTGAAAAGGTGAATGGGTATACAACTCCGAAGAAAAGACACTGGATTGGAGTTTATGTTACGATGCTATTATTCGGTGGTGTTGAGAAGTCTGGCCCAATCCAGCCCTTGTTCATTTTGATGAATATCCAGTAACCTTTCTTGTGCAAGATGAATGTAACGCGAGGGTTATGGGAAAGGTAGCAGAACATAAAGTCTGCCATATGTGCCAAGGTCCCTACTGCCAACATTTACCTGTCTTCATCATGATTTCTTCTCTACAACTCCTCCTCCTCATCCTCAATCTCTTCCTCCTCTTTCCCTTTCTCAGTCCATCGAAGTAGGAGAGATGGGTCGAAGCTTGTGTGGGTACTAGCCTCTTTTGTGCTCTTGGCCCGCTCTTGTTGCTCCTCCTCTTCCTCAGCCTCCACCTCCTCATTGTTGCCAAATCTGCGCTGAAAAGGTACAGCAACTTCAAAGGAAAGGATTTCAGCAGCACAAACAAACAGGTCAGCAGAGCAAAGCTTCAGGTATAGAATGAAACTCTATCAGGAGCATCACCTGGTGGAAGGAGAGGCTACCTAAAGGCTAGGGGGAGGAGACTCACATTAACTTACATCATGCAGGACAGGCAATAGAACTGGCATTAACTCATGCAGTACTAGGGGAAATATGACAGTTAAAGTTAAAGCAGCATCTAGAATAGACCGCAGATACTTAGCACTACACTCTGTTCCAAATTATTATGCAAAAAGTGTTTAGGAGTGATAAGGTAAGAATTTTTTTGTTTGTGAGTTAAACTCATTGATGGTGATGTGTGTCAGTGCTCTTTATATTACTGTAAGCAGTTGCAGACACCTGTGCTAGATAGTTTGGCAGTTGTTTCCAATGAAAGGCAAGACTACTTAAGAAGGATGTCCCACATTATTAAGCAGCCTACATTTTCTGCCAAAATGGGAAAGAAAAAGGATGTGTCGGCTGCTGAGAAGCAACAAATTGTGGAGTGCTTAGGTCAAGGTATGACTACAATCAACATTGCCAAGACACTTCATCCTGATCATCGCACAATCAAGAATTATGTAGCTGATTCACAGCACACACGTGTGCGTGCTGATAAGGGAAAATTGAGGACTCTTTCCTACAGGCAATTATGTCAGGTTAAAAGAGCAGTGGCAAAAATGCCTAGTCATAGCAGCAGACTAGTTTTTGAAGCTGCTGGTGCCTCCAAGATGCAGGGTCCTTCAGAGGTTTGCAGCTGTGCGTAAGACATCCTGTCGACCTCCTCTATCCACTGCACACAAGCAAAAACGGCTCCAGTGGGCCAAACAATATATGAAGACTGACTTCAAAACTGTTTTGTTCACGGATGAGTGCTGTGCAACGCTCGATGGTCCAGATGGATGGAGTGGAGGATGGCTGGTTGATGGACACCCCATGCAAACACGGCTACGGCGCCAACAAGGAGGAGGTGGAGTAATGTTTTGGGCTGGAATCATGGGGAGAGAGACTGTCGGCCCCTTTAGGATCCCTGAAGGGTTAAAGATGAACTCCATAATGTATGTTGAGTTTCTCAAACAGCACTTCCTGCCATGGTTCAAGAAGAAGAACCGTGTATTCCTTAGCAAGATCATTTTCATGCATGATAATGCACCGTCTCATGCTGTACATAACACATCTGCATCTCTGGCTGCTATGGGAATAAAAGGGGACAAACTTATGGTGTGGCCCCCATGCTCCCCTGACCTCAACCCCATTGAGAACCTCTGGAGCATCATCAAAAGGAGTGTCTATGATGGCGGGAGGCGGTTCACATCTAAGCAACAGCTCTGGGAGGGTATTCTGTCCTCATGCAAAACAACTGAAGCAGATACCATCCAAAACCTGACAAATTCAATGGACGAGAGAGTTCAGAAGCTCCTTTCCAACAAGGGGTCCTATGTGCAAATGTAACATCACCTAGAATAAAGTTTTGAGTTGAAAACTGTTTGATTTCACTTTGTAATAACCTGCTAATGCTTATAATTTCAAAAATGACCATTTTTTTTGTTCTTTATTAAAATTAAAAGATTGAAAACTCTGCTGTGCATAATAATTTGGAACATGCATTTTGAGTGCAGTTTGAGTGTTTTATTTTTTTAAAAATATACTGTTATCATAGGCAGTTTGTACAAAAACAGTTCAGTTGTACTCTAATAGTTATTTGACTGGAAAATTACAATGACTGCAATTCATATAGGTAATTTGGGAAAATCTGAGAAAATTTTATATATACAGTATATATATATATATATAATTATATATATATAAATACATATATATATATATATATATATATATATATATATATATACAGTACAGACCAAAAGTTTGGACACACCTTCTCATTTAAAGATGTTTCTGTATTTTCATGATTTTGAAAATTGTACATTCACACTGAAGGCATCAAAACTATGAATTAACACATGTGGAATTATATACTTAACAAAAGAGTGTGAAACAACTGAAAATATGTCTTATATTCTTGGTTCTTCAAAGTAGCCACCTTTTGCTTTGATGACTGCTTTGCACACTCTTGGCATTCTCTTGATGAGCTTCAAGAGGTAGTCACCGGAAATGGTTTTCACTTCACTGGTGTGCCCTGTCAGGTTTAGTAAGTGGGATTTCTTGCCTTATAAATGGGGTTGGGAAAATCAGTTGTGTTGTGCAGAAGTCAGGTGGATATACAGCTGATAGTCCTACTGAATAGACTGTTAGAATTTGTACTATGGCAAGAAAAAAGCAGCTAAGTAAAGAAAAACGAGTGGCCATCATTACTTTAAGAAATGAAGGTCAGTCAGTGCGAAAAATTGGGAAAACTTTGAAAGTGTCCCCAAGTGCAGTTGCAAAAACCATCAAGTGCTACAAAGAAACTGGCTCACATGAGGACCACCCCAGGAAAGGAAGACCAAGAGTCACCTCTGCTTCTGAGGATAAGTTTATCCAAGTCACCAGCCTCAGAAATTGCAGGTTAACAGCAGCTCAGATTAGAGACCAGGTCAATGCCACACAGAGTTCTAGCGGCAGACACATCTCTACAACAACTGTTAAGAGGAGACTTTGTGCAGCAGGCCTTCATGGTAAAATAGCTGCTAGGAAACCACTACTAAGGACCGGCAAAAAGCAGAAGAGACTTGTTTGGGCTAAAGAACACAAGGAATGGACATTAGACCAGTGGAAATCTGTGCTTTGGTCTGATGAGTCCAAATTTGAGATCTTTAGTTCCAACCACCGTGTGTTTGTGCGACGCAGAAAAGGTGAACGGATGGACTCTACACGCCTGGTTCCCACCGTGAAGCATGGAGGAGGAGGTGTGATGGTGTGGGGGGGCTTTGCTGGTTACACTGTTGGGGATTTATTTAAAATTGAAGGCATACTGAACCAGCATGGCTACCACAGCATCTTGCAGTGGCATGCTATTCCATGCGGTTTGTGTTTAGTTGGACCATCATTTATTTTTCAACAGGACAATGACCCCAAACACACCTCCAGGCTGTGTAAGAGCTATTTGACCAAGAAAGAGAGTGATGGGGGGCTACGCCAGATGACCTGGCCTCCACAGTCACCAGACCTGAACCCAATCGAGATGGTTTGGGGTGAGCTGGACCGCAGAGTGAAGGCAAAAGGGCCAACAAGGGCTCAGCATCTCTGGGAACTCCTTCAAGATTGTTTTAAGACCATTTCCGGTGACGACCTCTTGAAGCTCATCAAGAGAATGCCAAGAGTGTGCAAAGCCATCATCAAAGCAAAAGGTGGCTACTTTGAAGAACCTAGAATATAAGACATATTTTCAGTTGTTTCACACTTTTTTGTTAAGTATATAATTCCACTTGTGTTAATTCATAGTTTTGATGCCTTCAGTGTGAATGTACAATTTTCATAGTCATGAAAATACAGAAAAATCTTTAAATGAGAAGGTGTATCCAAACTTTTGGTCTGTTCTGTATATATAATATATATATACAGCATATATATACACTGCTCAAAAAAATAAAGGGAACACTCAAATAACACATCCTAGATCTGAATGAATGAAATATTCTCATTGAATACTTTGTTCTGTTCAAAGCTGAATGTGCTGACAAGAAAATCACGCACAAATCATCAATGGAAATCAAATTTATTAACCAATGAAGGCCTGGATTTGGAGTCACCCTCAAAATTAAAGTGGAAAAACACACTACAGGCTGATCCAACTTTGATCTAATGTCCTTAAAACAAGTCAAAATGAGGCTCAGTATAGTGTGTGACCTCCACTTGCCAGTAAGACCTTCCAACAATGCCTGGGCATGCTCCTGGTGAGGTTGCGGATGGTCTTCCGTCGGATCTCCTCCCAGACCTGGACTAAAGCCTCCGCCAACTCCTGGACAGTCTGTAGTGCAGCGTAGCGTTGGTGGATGGAGCGAGACATTATGTCCCAGATGTGTTCAATCGGATTCAGGTCTGGGGAAAGGGTGGGCCAGTCCATAGCTTCAATGCCTTCATCTTGCAGGAACTGCTGACACACTCCAGCCACATGAGGTCGGCATGGCCCTGCATTAGGAGGAACCCAGGGCCAACCGCACCAGCATATGGTCTCACAAGGGGTCTGAGGATCTCAAATCGGTACCTAGTGGCAGTCAGGCAACCTCTGGCGAGCACATGGTGGGCTGTGCGTCCCTCCAAAGAAATGCCACCCCACACCATTACTGACCCACTGCCAAACCGGTCATGCTGAAGAATATTGCAGTCAGCAGATCGCTCTCCACGGCGTCTCCAGACTCTGTCACGTCTGTCACATCTGTGATGAGCACAGGGCGCCACTGGCGACTTTGCCAATCCTGGTGTTCTGTGGCAAATGCCAAGCGTCCTGCATGGTGTTAGGCTGTGAGCACAACCCCCATCTGTGGATGTTGGGCCCTCATACCACCCTCATGGAGTCGGCTTCTAACCGTTTGTGCAGACACATGCACATTTGTGGCCTGCTGGAGGTCATTTTGCAGGGCTCTGGCAGTGCTCCTCCTGTTCCTTCTTGCACAAATGCTGAGGTAGTGGTCCTGCTGCTGGGTTGTTGCCCTCCTTCGGCCCCCTCCACGTCTCCTGGTGTACTGGCCTGTCTCCTGGTAGCACCTCCAGCCTCTGGACACTGATTCTGGATGAGCTGCACTACCTGAAAACTTCAGTGGGTTGTAGAGTCCGTCTCATGCTACCACGAATGTGAAAGCACAGCCAACATTCAAAAGTGACCAAAACATCAGCCAGAAAGCATTGGTACTGAGATGTGGTAAGTGGTTCCCACCTACAGAACCACTCCTTTTTTGAATGGGTCTTGAAAATTGCCAATAATTTCCATCTATTGTCTATTCCATTTGCACAACAGCATGTGAAATTGATTGTCCATCAATGTTGCTTCCTAAGTGGACAGTTTGATTTCACAGAAGTTTGACTTACTTGGAGTTATATTCGGTTGTTTAAGTGTTCCCTTTATATTTTTGAGCAGTGTATATACAACTGAACTAACAGTACTCCTGAGGACTAATCCAGCTGCATATATTCAGTGGTGATAGCAGGAGTTAGGCAGGCAGGCAGTCTATGTGGCAGACTTCAGTGCATATAGTGCAAGACGGTCCATTGAACGGCCTGTTAGTATAGGTACTCCACAACATATATATATATATATATATCCATCTGAACTAACAGTCCTCCTGAGGACTAATCCAGCTGCATATAATCAGTTCTAGGCAGGCAGTGTATGTGGCAAACTGCAGTGAATGATACAGCAGAAGAGGGTCCATTGAATATCCTGTCTGCTGATGCTGTACAGGTACAGTCATATGAAAAAGTTTGGGCACCCCTATTAATCTTAAGCTTAATGTTTTATAAAAATTGGTGTTTTTGCAACAGCTATTTCAGTTTGATATATGTAATAACTGTTGGATACAGTAATGTTTCTGCCTTGAAATGAGGTTTATTGTACTAACAGAAAATGTGCAATCTGCATTCAAACAAAATTTGACAGGTGCATAAGTATGGGCACCTCACCAGAAAAGTGACATTAATATTTAGTAGATCCTCCTTTTGCAAAAATAACAGCCTCTAGTCGCTTCCTGTAGCTTTTAATGAGTTCCTGGATCCTGGATGAAGGTATTTTTGACCATTCCTCTTTACAAAACAATTCCAGTTGAGTTAAGTTTGATGGTCGCCGAGCATGGACAGCCCTCTTCAAATGATCCCACAGATGTTCAATGATATTCAGGTCTGGGGACTGGGATGGCCATTCCAGAACATTGTAATTGTTCCTCTGCATGAATGCCTGAGTAGATTTGGAGCGGTGTTTTGGATCATTGTCTTGCTGAAAGATCCATCCACTGCGTAACTTCAACTTTATCACTGATTCTTGAACACTATTGCCAAGAATCTGCTGATACTGAGTGGAATCCATGCGTCCCTCAACTTTAAAAAGATTCCCAGTGCCGGCATTGACCACACAGCCCCAAAGCATGATGGAACCTCCACCAAATTTTACTGTGGGTAGCAAGTGTTTTTCTTGGAATGCTGTGTTTTTTTGCCACCATGCATAACGCCTTTTTGTATGACCAAACAACTCAATCTTGGTTTCATCAGTCCACAGGACCTTCTTCCAAAAAGAAATAGGCTTCTTCAAATGTGCTTTTGCATACCTCAGCCGACTCTGTTTGTGCGTACTTGCAGAATCGGCTTCTTTCGCATCACTCTCCCATACAGCTTCTCCTTGTGCAAAGTGCGTTGTATAGTTGACCGATGCACAGTGACACCATCTGCAGCAAGTTGATGCCGCAGCTCTCTGGAGGTGGTCTGAGGATTGTCCTTGACAGATCTCACCATTCTTCTTCTCTGCCTTTCTGATGTTTTTCTTGTCCTGACACTTCTGGCCTTAACAAGAACTGTCCCTATGTTCTTCCATTTCCTTACTATGTTCCTCACAGTGGAAACTGACAGGTTAAATCTCTGAGACAGCTTTTTGTATCCTTACCCTGAACAACTATGTTGAATAATCTTTGTTTTCAGATCATTTGACAGTTGTTTTGAGGAGCCCATGATGCCACTCTTCAGAGGAGATTCAAACAGGAGAACAACTTGCAAGTGGCCACTTTAAGTAGCTTTTCTCATGATTGCATACACCTGGCTATAAAGTTCAAAGCTCAATGAGGTCACAAAACCAAAAAAAGTGCTTTAGTAGATCAGTAAAAAGTAGGCAGGAGTATTTAAAACAAGAAAATGATAAGGGTGCCCATACTTATGCACTGGTCAAATTTTGTTTGAATGCAGATTGCACATTTTCTGTTAGCACAATAAACCTCATTTCAAGGCAGAAACATTACTGTGTCCAACAGTTATTACATATATCAAACTGAAATAGCTGTTGCAAAAACACCAATTTTTATAAAACATTAAGCTTAAGATTAATAGGGGTGCCCAAACTTTTTCATATGACTGTATTTCTAGACATAGAAACGAAAAAAAAATTACCTTAATCCTTTTTATTTGCTTAAAAAGCAATCTAGAGTACACCATTTTTCTGCTCCATTTGCTTGTTCTCACTGCAGAATAAATCCAGATCTGTTCCATATTTCAGCGATAAAAATCTATAAATTTAAACTGAATGTGAAAAATATTGGCCTCCTTTTACATTCTTTTGCAGTGTGTCGGTAAAGCTATTCACACTAGGTGTCTGTGAAGAATAGTATTAGGAAATTACAGGCCTGCTACTTAAAACCGTGGTTCTCTGTCAGACATATCACCTATAAGACTGTTCCAAAATCAGACATTTCTTCCATTTTCATTACGTCACAGTGTATTGGTCAAGCTATTCATAGAATCATAGAATCATAGAATGGTAGAGTTGGAAGGGACCTCCTGGGTCATCTGGTCCAACCCCCTGCTCAAAGCAGGATTCACTAGATCATCTCAGACAGATGTCTGTCCAGCCTCTGTTTGAAGACGTCCATTGAAGGGGAACTCACCACCTCTCGTGGCAGCCTGTTCCACTCATTAATCACCCTAACTGTCAAAAAGTTTTTTCTAATATCTAATCTGTGTCTCCTCCCATTTAGTTTCATCCCATTGCTTCTAGTCTTTCCTTGTGCAAATGAGAATAAAGATGATCCTTCTACAATGTGACAGCCCTTGACATATTTGTAGACAGCTATTAAGTCTCCTCTCAGTCTTCTTTTTTGCAAGCTAAACATTCCCAAATCCTGCAACCGTTCCTCATAGGACATGGTTTGCAGACCAGTCACCATTCTGGTCGCTCTTCTCTGAACTTGCTCCAGTTTGTCTATGTCTTTTTTAAAATGTGGTGCCCAAAACTGTACACAGTATTCCAGATGAGGTCTGACCAAAGAGGAGTAAAGACCGATAATGACTTCACGTGATCTAGACTGTATGCTTCTGTTAATACATCCCAGAATTGTATTTGCCTTTTTTGCTGCTGCATCACACTGTTGACTCATGTTCAGTCTATGATCTATTAGTATACCTAAGTCTTTTTCACATGTACTGTTGCTTAGCTCTATTCCTCCCATTCTGTATATGCTTTTTTCATTTTTATTGCCCAGATGTAGTACTTTGCATTTTTCCCTGTTAAAAACCATTCTGTTGGTTGCTGCCCACCGCTCCAGTTTATTTAGGTCTTTTTGAATCCTCTCTCTCTCTTCTCTAGTATTAGCTATCCCTCCTAGCTTTTTTGTCATCAGCAAATTTAATCAGTTTACCCTCAATTCCTTCATCTAAATCATTGATAAAGATGTTGAACAATACAGGTCCCAGGACGGAGCCCTGTGGTACCCCACTTGAGACATTCATCCAGCTGGATGTGAAGCCATTTACAACCACCCTTTGAGTCCGATCACTAAGCCAGTTATGAATCCACCTAACAGTTGCCTGGTCCATTGCATACTTGGTCATTTTTTCAATAAGGATGGTGTGAGATACTTTGTCAAATGCTTTGCTGAAGTCAAGATATACTATATCTACAGCATTTCCCTGATCCACCCAGTCAGTGATTCTGTCATAGAAGGAAATTAAGTTAGTCTGACATGACTTGTTAGTTACAAACCCATGCTGACTCTGGTTAATCACTTCATTCTTATCCATGTACTTACATACATGTTGTTTAATAATTTGTTCAAAGATCTTTCCTGGTATAGAAGTCAGACTCACCGGCCTATAGTTCCCTGGGTCCACCTTCTTCCCCTTTTTGATGATAGGAACAACATTTGCTCTTCTCCAGGCTTCTGGGACTTCTCCTGTTCTCCAAGAATTTTCAAAGATTATGGAGAGTGGTTCTAAAATTTCTTCTACGATCTCCTTCAGTACTCTGGGGTGTAATTCATCTGGACCTGGAGACTTGAACTCATTTATGTTAGCTAAATATTCCCTCACAATCTTTCTGTTTACAGATAACTTGGATTCCTCTATTCCTTTAAAAGGACAGTGAAGATCAGTTGATGTTACATTTTCTTTCTGAGAGAAAACAGATGCAAAATAGGAATTAAAAAGTTCGGCCTTCTCAACATCCTCTCTTACCATTTCTCCATTTTCATCCTGTAAAAATCCTATAGCATCTTTGACTTTTCTTTTACTTTTGACAAACCCCCAAAATCCTTTTTTATTGCTTTTGGCATCTCTTGCAAGCCTTAATTCATTGTCAGCTTTAGCTAACCTGATACGTGCCCTGCAGGATCTGCAGACTGCATTATAATCTTCTTTAGATATGCCTCCCTCTTTCCATTTAATAAACATTTCTTTCTTTCTTTTTAGCATGTGTTTAAGTTCTGTGTTCATCCATCCTGGTTTCCTTAAATGCTTCCCATTCTTCCTACTTTTCGGGATTGTTAACGATTGTGCTTTGAGAATCTCATTTTTAAAAATTTCCCATCCTTCCTGGACATTTTTGTCCTTAAGGACATCCAGCCATTGGATCCCTCCTATTCTCTTTCTGAGTCTCTTAAAATCTGCCTTTCTAAAATCTAACCTTGAAGTCTGAGTCTTCACATGTCTTCCTCCTCTAGTTATCCAAAATTCTATAATAGCATGATCGCTGCCTCCTAGGGTCCCAGCCACCTTTACCTCCTCAACCATTTCCTCCCTGTTTATAAGGATTAGATCCAAAGTAGCAGATCCCCTTGTTTTCTCCCCTACCTTTTGGAAGATAAAGTTGTCAGCAAGAGAGGATAAGAATTTGCTTGACCTGTTAGTTTTACTTGAGAGAGATTCCCAACAAATGTCTGGATAGTTGAAATCTCCCATGACCACTACGTCATATTTTTTGGAGAACTTGGTCATTTGATACATAAAGAGTTCATCCATATCTTCAGCTTGCCCAGGTGGCCTGTAGTAAATGCCTACAATGGTGTCCTTTCCGTTGTTCTCTCCTTGTATTCTTACCCAAACAGTTTCCACAGAACTCCCAGTCTCTGAAGCTTCAATCTCTGTGCAGATATTCGCTTTTCTAACATACAATGCAACACCTCCTCCTCGTTTATCAAGTCTGTTTCTTGCAAATAAGTTGTATCCTTTTAGCCTTTTATTCCAATCATGTGTATCGTCCCACCAAGTTTCAGTGATTCCAATGACATCATATTCCTTTTCCTGCATTAGTAGTTCCAATTCTCCTTGTTTGTTGCCCATGCTTTGTGCATTTGTATAAAAACATTTTAGTTTGTGATTGGTTTCTCTTCCTCCCATATTTTTATTATTTAAATTGTTTTGTCTTTGTTCTTCCTTTCCACTTCCAGTAGCAGAGATCTCAATAGTATTTGTCAGCTGTATGGCTTTTTCTTGCCTTTTGCTTCCCTTCCCACATTGTTCTAGTTTAAAGCTCTTCTGATGAGTGTAGCAAGGCGACTTCCAAATACATGTTTTCCAGTCTTCGTAAGGTGCACCCCATCTCTAGCAAGTAGTCCATCGTATAGGTAATTCATTCCGTGATCCAGAAATCCAAATCCTTGTTGACGGCACCATCGACGTAGCCAGTTGTTCACCTGTAGAATCTTATTCCACCTCATTGTTCCATGGCCATCCACTGGGAGGATGGATGAGAAGACCACCTGCACTCCCAATTCTTTCACTTTCTTGCCTAAGTCTTCAAAGTCACTGCAGATGGTTTCCAGGTCCTTTCTTGCGGTGTCATTTGTCCCCACATGTATTAGCAGGAATGGGTAGTGATCTGTAGGTCTGAAGAGTCTTGATATCCTGTCAGACACATCTTTAATTTTTGCTCCTGGAAGACAGCACATTTCTCTTGAGGTTATGTCTGGTCTGCAGATAGCGGCCTCTGTTCCTCTCAACAGGGAATCCCCCATGACCACCACTCTCCGTTTTTTCTTCACAACATTCTTCTTTTTCCATCCAGGAGGATTCTGAGGGCTTACAAGGTTATTCATTGCTGGCAAAGTCTTATTTTGCTGTATTTCTTCATGGTTCTCCTGCGTGAGAGCCTGGTACTGGTTCCTGAGCAGTATGGGTGCTGACTGCCTCTCGATCCTCCTGCTTCTGTGGGTCACATGCTTCCATTCCTCTGTTTCATCAGGTGCAGTTCGAATTTCTTCTCTTTCTGAATCATGAAGAGATAATTCTGCTCTGTCTAAGAACTCTTCACCTTCCTTAATGATTTTCAAGGTAGTTAACCTCTCTTCTAGATTTCGCAACTTTTCCTCCAACAGGGACACAAGCTTGCATTTCTGGCATGTGAAGTTTGGCTTTTCCACTGGCAAGTCTGTGAACATGTAGCAGGATATGCAGCTCACCAAATGGCTCCTGGACTCTTCCATGTTCTTATTGTTAATGTTCTGAAAACAGTGAAAAAACTAGGTATCTGGGAGGAAAAGTATTAGCAAATTACAGGCCTGCTATTTAAAACCGGGGTTTTCAGTCAGACATAACACCTATAAGAGTGTTCCAAAATCAGACATTTCTTCCATTTTCATTTAGTTGCAGTGTGTCGGTCAAGCTATTCAAACTACATCTCTGTGTAGAATAGTATTAGTATATTACTGGCCTGCTATTTAAAATTGTGGTTCCCTGTGAGGAGTATCACATATAACTGCGTTCCAAAATCAGCCATTTCTCGTGAACGTGGAAAATATTGTCCTCAATTAAAAATGGGCAAGGTTCTAGGCGAGGGATGTGGAAGTTGACGTGATGATGACTGTGCATGCAGAGGCCGAGGAATTGGCCATGGGCAAGCTGAAATTGAGCCTCAACAAACACCCACATTTTGTTGCTCAACCTTGCAGTCCCAATTAATAGGGGACCGCAGTACACCACCACCATCACCCTATTTTCCACACGGTCAAGTCTCAGAAGCCATGAGTCTGGACCACATATTCCTCAAACTGATCCTCCTTCCTCCCACCATGCCGAGTGCCCGGAGAAAATGATCCTACATTTGGACACTCAGAAGAGCTGTTCATTTTTCCATTTGTAGATTCGGGCCTGTCGCCCGGCCAGCTTCAAGCGAGTCAAGAGGAGAACGCGTGTTGCGATGCCCAAATATTGGAGCAGCCATGGTCACACGATGGTGATGGTGGGAATGTGCAATTACTGTCGCAAGAGGTGGTGATGATGATGATGAGACACAATTGCCAGAAAGTCAGGAGGAAGACCAGGGTGTGGAAGTGGAAGACGAGGTGGTGGATGATATAGTAACTGACCCAACCTGGAAGAGGGACATACAGAGCGAGGACAGCAGCACACAGGAGGAGAGAGGCATAGCACCACAATAGGCAGGATGAAGCAGTGAGGTGGCCGCAGACACAAGGTGTGAAACTGTTCCTCATAACTTCAACACAACGGAAGTTGCCAGTACAACTGTTAAGTCTTCCCGAGTCTTAATGATTTTTAAAGACTCTGCAGATAACCCCAAAAAGGCCATTTGCACCAACTGCCAGGCCAGCATCAGCGGGGGTAGCAAAACTAGCAACCTGACCACCACCAGCATGATCAGGTACTTGGCAGCAAAGCACCCGACTAAGTGGGCCGAACCCCAGGGTCCACCGATGGTTTCTGTGGGTGACACCACTGCCTATTCCGCTGTTGTGCGTGCACGCCAATCCCCTGTCCATGGTGCATGCCAAGATGCCTCCTGCCCTGCACCTGTCTTTGAACACTTTCACCTAGCACCATCAGCAAGCACGTCCATGTCTTTGTCCCAGCGCAGTGTTCAATTGTCCCTACCCCATTCCTTGGAATGCAAGCGCAAATTTGCATCCAATGCCCCACAGGCCATATTACTAAATTCATACAATTCGCAAGTGCTTGGACTCGAAATGTTGCCTTTTTGGCTCGTGGAGATGGAAGCTTTCTGCAACCTGTTGGCGGCGGCCGTCCCTCGAACCTGAGACACATGGAAAAGTGCTTGTGGGCAGGGACAGTACATCTCGCTGATGGCACACTGGGATAACATAGTGGAAGCCGGGAACCAGTCGGACCTTGGGAAGGAACACATCCTCAGGACATTAAGAATTGCGGGCCCTGGGTCAATGACGGTTGCCCCCATATTCTACCGTTCCTGCATCTTCTCCTTCTCCTCTTCAGCCTCCATCTCCATAATGATCACTTCAGTCGCAAGCTGGAAGCACTGCAGCACTTCCTCGGCCAAGCAACAGCAGGCTGTGATGAAGCTAATATGCTTAGGTGGCAAACCGCACAACGCTGAAGAGTTGTGGACAGCTCTGAAAGAGCAGGCAGATCTGTGGCTGACACCGCTGACCCTACAGCCAGGCATGGTCATGAGTGACAATGGCCGGAACATGGTGGTGACTCTGAGGCGAGGCGGGCTCACACATCTACGATGCCTGGCCCATGTGCTTGACCTGGTTCAGTGGTTTCTCAAAACCTACACGGATCTGTTGGATAGGCTTGTCAAAGTACGCCGCCTGTGTGCCCATTTTAGAAAGTCAGCTACAGCTTCTGTCGCCCTTGCCGTGCTTCAGCAGTGTTTGCATCCTTCAGCTTAGAGGGCAGTTTTTGACTACCAGCATCAACTAGGCCATCGGTATTCTGGTCAGACTCCACACATAAAACCTCAGGAGTGGACATGGATGTCAAACATATGTACCATCCCCTAAAACTTTGAGGACTTCACCAAGATGGTGAGCGGCGATGACGCCATAATTAGTGTCACCATCCTGCTTCTCTGTCTTCTGAAACGCTCTCTGCTCACAATTAAAGAGGATGCATTGCAGGCGGAGCACGATGACATTCCACACAGCCCAGCCTTATCTAATCCCAACATGGATTGGGTGACAATGAGGAAGAGGAGTAGGAGAAGGAAGAACTGGAGCTAGTTTCCGGCACTGTAGACGGTACTACCTGCACAACTGTCAAACCGTCTGTTCAGTGTGGTTGGCCTGAGGACAGGGAGGTGGAGGAAGAGGACAAGGATGAGGAGGAGAGCATGGTCAGTTGTCCTCTTGGTGAGGACATGGAAGTCTTGCCTCTTTGCAGTCTGGCACACATGAGTGAGATTATGTTACACTGCTTTTACCGTAACGCTCGGGTTGTCCAAATTTTGGTTGACAGTCATTATTGGTTGGTGACACTTCTAGACTCACGCTACAAGAAGAACTTTGTCTCTTATCCCCACGCAGGACAGGCCTACAAAAATGGGGCAGTACAAGAAGGCCCTTGTTGCGGAATTATTAAGAAAAATTCCTATCTGAAAACGCTGGCGGCAGAGGTCACATTTCATTGGACAACCAAGGAATACAGACGAGAAAGACACATGCAATCAAGCAGAGTGAGAGGAACATTGTAAAAGCCCTGGGACAGTTTTCTCTGACCCTCCCATCGCACAAGCCCTGATGCGCGGGCTACTCTCCCAAGGAAGGAAAAGTTACTGAAGATGCTGAGGGAGTACCTTGCTGACAGTACCAATGTCCTCCATGATTCCTCTGTGCCTTATAATTATTGGATATCCAAGCTGGACACGTGGCATGAACTGGTTCTCTACACCTTGGAGGTCCTGGCCTATCCTGCCGCTAGCATTTTGTCAGAGCTGGTTTATAGTGCCACCAGTAGAATTATAACCAATAGGCACATCCCGCCTGTCAACTGAAAATGCTGAACGGCTGACTCTTATAAAAATGAACAAGGGCTCGATTGGGCCAGGCTTCTCAACACCACCGAATGATAGCAGCGTAACATAAACTCAAATAAGGTGTCTTTTTTCGGGGGAAGTCTATCTCTATTCCCATGCACCTCTGTCTTCACACCCAGATATGGGTATAAGCTTCCTGATTTTTTCTATTTGCTCTTGTCCTCCTCCTTCTCCGCATCCTCATCCTTCATGACCAAATTGAGTATTGTTGAGCGAATTTGTTTGGCATTTCAAATTCGGGTTTGTGTTTGGTGTTCCGGCTTGTTCGCACAAAAAAAATCAGCTCTGCCCATGAACATCCTTGATATGCCTCGCTGTCACGCAGGACAAACTCAGGTCGATATCATCAAAAGGTGTATTGGCTCTGATCTGATGAGTGTTTATAAATGATGATGGAATAGCAAATTCTATAGGTCATGGGAAACACTAGATGAATCTCTAAATAAAAGCTGCAGCAAGAGAGACACTGGAAGAAGACTTATATGCTGATTTCTCAGTGGAGTAAACAGAAACTGTTATCTGTAATGTGTTATACATAACCATATATTGGCTTGTTAACTTGTGTTGCCCCTGAAAAGCCGCTATGACAGTTAGTGGTGAAACGCAACGGGTATTAAGCATTTTTTGGGCATTAAGCATTTTTCATCTGAATGGATGGTTATATTTGAAATTGGGAACGAGGCATCTTCCTTTGAGTGGATGGTTAGAGATACAGTCATATGAAAAAGTTTGGGCACCCCTATTAATCTTAAGCTTAATGTTTTATAAAAATTGGTGTTTTTGCAACAGCTATTTCAGTTTGATATATGTAATAACTGTTGGACACAGTAATGTTTCTGCCTTGAAATGAGGTTTATTGTGCTAACAGAAAATGTGCAATCTGCATTCAAACAAAATTTGACCAGTGCATAAGTATGGGCACCCTTATCATTTTCTTGTTTTAAATACTCCTGCCTACTTTTTACTGATCTACTAAAGCACTTTTTTTGGTTTTGTGACCTCATTGAGCTTTGAACTTTATAGCCAGGTGTATGCAATCATGAGAAAAGCTACTTAAAGTGGCCACTTGCAAGTTGTTCTCCTGTTTGAATCTCCTCTGAAGAGTGGCATCATGGGCTCCTCAAAACAACTGTCAAATGATCTGAAAACAAAGATTATTCAACATAGTTGTTCAGGGTAAGGATACAAAAAGCTGTCTCAGAGATTTAACCTGTCAGTTTCCACTGTGAGGAACATAGTAAGGAAATGGAAGAACATAGGGACAGTTCTTGTTAAGGCCAGAAGTGTCAGGACAAGAAAAACATCAGAAAGGCAGAGAAGAAGAATGGTGAGATCTGTCAAGGACAATCCTCAGACCACCTCCAGAGAGCTGCGGCATCAACTTGCTGCAGATGGTGTCACTGTGCATCGGTCAACTATACAACGCACTTTGCACAAGGAGAAGCTGTATGGGAGAGTGATGCGAAAGAAGCCGATTCTGCAAGTACGCACAAACAGAGTCGGCTGAGGTATGCAAAAGCACATTTGAAGAAGCCTATTTCTTTTTGGAAGAAGGTCCTGTGGACTGATGAAACCAAGATTGAGTTGTTTGGTCATACAAAAAGGCGTTATGCATGGTGGCAAAAAAACACAGCATTCCAAGAAAAACACTTGCTACCCACAGTAAAATTTGGTGGAGGTTCCATCATGCTTTGGGGCTGTGTGGTCAATGCCGGCACCGGGAATCTTGTTAAAGTTGAGGGACGCATGGATTCCACTCAGTATCAGCAGATTCTTGGCAATAGTGTTCAAGAATCAGTGATAAAGTTGAAGTTACGCAGTGGATGGATCTTTCAGCAAGACAATGATCCAAAACACCGCTCCAAATCTACTCAGGCATTCATGCAGAGGAACAATTACAATGTTCTGGAATGGCCATCCCAGTCCCCAGACCTGAATATCATTGAACATCTGTGGGATCATTTGAAGAGGGCTGTCCATGCTCGGCGACCATCAAACTTAACTCAACTGGAATTGTTTTGTAAAGAGGAATGGTCAAAAATACCTTCATCCAGGATCCAGGAACTCATTAAAAGCTACAGGAAGCGACTAGAGGCTGTTATTTTTGCAAAAGGAGGATCTACTAAATATTAATGTCACTTTTCTGGTGAGGTGCCCATACTTATGCACCTGTCAAATTTTGTTTGAATGCAGATTGCACATTTTCTGTTAGTACAATAAACCTCATTTCAAGGCAGAAACATTACTGTATCCAACAGTTATTACATATATCAAACTGAAATAGCTGTTGCAAAAACACCAATTTTTATAAAACATTAAGCTTAAGATTAATAGGGGTGCCCAAACTTTTTCATATGACTGTATATGTCACACTGAAAATCATCTAACCAATATACAACTTGTTTAGGTATACCAAGGAGAGTATAGGCTGACCTCAAACAATATGACTACTAACTTTAGATGGGAGGCTGAACCATGATCATAACCTAGGTTATTGGTTGGGGAGGGGGTTCTGTTTGATTGGTAATTAGGGTACAAAGTTTTGTTAGAACCCTCCTGTTAGTTTTTTTTCTATTTTGTGGTCACGTGACCTGCTGCCTATTTATTCCAGCTCAGCACTTCTGGCTTTGCTGGACTTCAGTGTTACTTTGACTCTTAATCTAGCCAAGTGCTTTGTACCTATCTCTATAGTTTGCTTGGTCCTTGGACCTCTAAGTATTTTAGTCTGTTTGTCTTTTTGCTCTGCTACAACTTCTGCTAGGAGGTGTCCAATTTTATCCCAGTCCTTAGTACTTTTAGGGACCCCTCCCTTATATCTATTGGTCTGCGTTCAGACTAGCTGAGGACGAAGGCGGGTCTGTTCACAAGGAACAGGTTGCCCGCTGCATCATAGGAAATCAGCTTAGTCCTATTGTTGGGACAGTTTTCCTATCTTTCCTTAGTTCTTGTAGCAGATCATAACAGTAAGTCCAGCCCAAAATAAAAAAAAAAATAAAAAATCCTAAGGAAAGAGATCCGGAGGTCAGCATGGTTTCTGTTCAGGAATTAGCTCAACGTCTGCAGGGATTGTCTCTTGAGGTGGCCGAGCTCCAGCAACACGTGAGTAGCTGTCCTGGAGCACATTTTGTTGAACCGAAGGTAGGACTGCCTGATTTTGTTTATGGTAAACAACAAGATTTTTTTTCCTTTAAAAATGCTTGTTTATTATATTTTCGTTTGAGACTCAGGTCCTCTGGGAATGAATCATAGCGCATTCGGTTTATCATGTCACTTTTGCGCAAGGAACCATATGGATGGGCCTTTTCTCTCCAACCTAATGATCCGTGTTTTAGATCAGTGGAAGATTTTTTCCTGCTTTGGGGTTGTTGTATGATGATCCTGATCGAGTCTCTTCTGCTGAGACACATCTGAGATGTTTAAAGCAGGGGTCAGGAGATGTTGAAAATTATTGTACACACTTCAGAAGGTTGTCTTCTGAAGTGAGAGTGAATGATTCAGCGTTAAAATGTTTGTTTCTTGCTGGTCTAGGTGAAAGGGTTAAGGATCTGCTGATTGCTTTCCCTGCACCTGGAAACTTGCAAGAAGCCATGCAATTAGCTATACGGGTGAACAGGAGACTGCATGCCAGGATTAATGAGGAGAAAACTCCTGCTATGGCTGCTCCTAGTCATCAGAGGGTCTGCTCGGACGACGGAGAACCGATGGAGATTGGGGCGATGCCACTCCGCTCTCAGGAAAAAGACCGCAGGTTTTCCAAGGGATCTTGTTTTTACTGTGGTAAATCTGACCATTTTGTTAAGTACTGTGAGCTTCTCTTAAACAAAGAAAAAAGAAAGGTCAGTTACGCTTGTATTGCTTGTTTAAACACTAAGGGAGTATTTCTTTCAGGGAGTACCTCATTGCAGGAGGAGTTGATTGAATTTCAGGTATTTGTGGATTGTGGTTCTACACTCAATGTAATTGATAAGGGGTTTTGGAAAAACTTAAATTGGAACCTAAACTTTTGTCATCTCCAATTTCTTTGGTTGCTGTTGATAACACTCCTTTGAAATGTGTTACTCACAAGGTTGCTGAATTGCCCCTCACAATCAATGGCATTCACCAAGAGAATTTGGATTAAGTGCTATTAAATAATTTACCTTCTCCAGTAGTGTTAGGTTTGCCTTGGTTAAAACTGCACAATCCTTTACTGAACTGGTCTACTAATGAGATTAAGTCTTGGAGTCCTAAGCGTTATGATAAATGTTGTAACGGTCGCATTGCTGCTGTGGAAAGAGGGGAATTACCTGTACCTATTCAGGATTTTTGGAAGTTTTTTTCAGAGGAGGAGTCACAATTTCTACCTCCTCATAGGGACTATGATTGCACCATTGAGTTTGTTCCTGGAGCTACTCATCCCAAGAGTCGCTTATTTAATCTTACTATCCCTGAAAGAAAAGCCTTGGTGGAATACGTACAGACGAGCTTGGCTGCTGGTCACATTAGACCTTCTAAGTCACCTGTGGCTGTTGGATTTTTTTTTGTAAAAAAATAAAGACAGCGGTTTACATCCATGTCTGGACTTTCGAGAAATTAATAAAATTACCGTACGCAATTCCTACCCACTGCCATTAATTCATGACTTGTTTAACCAGTTAGTGGGGGCCAAGTGGTTCTCTAAAATTGATCTCCGGGAGGCATACAATTTGTTGTGAATGAAGGAGGGTGATGAATGGAAGACTGCTTTTAACACTCCGGTGGGTCATTTTGAGAATCTGGTTATGCCTTTGGGTCTTACCAATGCACCAGCGTTTTTTCAGAACCTTATTAATGACATCCTGAGACCTTTGATTCGTAAGAATGTGGTGGTGTATATGGATGACATTTTGATTTATTCGCCAGATCTGGAGTCTCATTGGCAGAGCGTACGTGAGTTATTGCAGTTATTAAGTGACAAATTACTTTTTGCTAAGCTGGAGAAATGCGAGTTCGCTGTGCAGAGAATTAGTTATTTGGGCTACATTATCTCCAGCGAGTGCTTTGAGATGGACCCGGTGAAGGTTCAGGCTGTGCAGGAATGGCCTAGACTTATTGGTTTAAAATCGATACAGAGATTTTTGGGTTTCGCCAATTATTACAGAAAATTCATTAAGAATTTTTCTATAATTGTTAAGCCGCTGACCGATCTCACCAGGAAAGGTGCGAATACGGTCCAGTGGACTACTGAGGCCATTGAAGCTTTTGTGTATCTCAAAGAGAGGTTCAGTTCTGCCCCCATCCTTATGCAGCCTGATGAGACCAAGCCTTTTTAGGTGGAGGTTGATGCTTCTTGGGTGGGGGTCGGTGCAGTTTTGTTTCAGGAGAACAAGGATGGGGTTCATCCCTGTGCTTTTTTTTCAAAAAAAAATTTCTGAAATCGAACTTAATTACGATGTTGGTAATTGGGAATTGCTGGCTATCAAACTCGCATTTGAACATTGGCGTCATTTCTTGGAAGGTGCTTAATTTCCCATTCAGGTTTTCACTGATCATAAGAATCTGATCTATCTAGATGCTGTCAAGTGCTTGAATGCCCGTCAGGCTAGGTGGGCACTGTTTTTTTCGCGGCTTAATTTTTCGGTTACTTACATCCCTGGTACTAAGAATGTTAAAGCTGATGCTTTATCTCGCAGCTTTTCTCACATGGTTGGTACCGAGGAGGAGGAGAGCATTTTACAGGAAGGAGTTGTGATTGCTGCATTGTACTCCGTTGCAGAAGATGGGATTCTGAAAGCCCAGGAGGATGCCCATCTAACACTCCCCATGGGAGGTTGTTTGTACCTAGAACCTTTCGGAGAGTGTTGTTTGTAGAGTATCATGAGTCTCGGTTGGCAGGTCATCCACGACTTTATGAGTCTAAGAGACTGGTAGGTCGCAGTTTTTGGTGGCCTGGGTGGCAGAAGTAAATCATTAAATGGGTGCGACAATGTACGGTGTGTGCTAGATCAAAGGCTTCACATGCTTCTGCTGCGGGGTTGCTTTGCCCTCTGGAGGTTCCTTGTGCACCTTGAACACATCTTGCAATGGATTTTATTACTGACCTTCCTGTGTCCGAGGGTTTCACTGTCATCTGGGTGGTCGTGGACCGTTTTAGCAAGATGTGTCACTTGGTTCCTTTTATTAAACTACTCTGCGCTAAGACACTCGCTAAGGCTTTTGTCAAGGAAATTGTCAGACTCCATGGCATTCCCACCGACATTGTGTCTGATAGGGGACCTCAGTTTGTGGCTCGTTTTTGGCGTGCCTTTTGTGACAGGTTGGGAGTCCATTTGTCATTTTCATCTGGGTATCATCCTGAATCTAATGGACAGACAGAAAGAAAAAAACAGGATGTTGAGCAGTTTTTGCATTGTTTTGTGGCAGACAATCAAGAGGGGTGGTCTGAGTTTCTGCCACTTGCTGAATTTGCTCTTAAAAACCATACATCCTCTTCTGCTGTGTGTTCTCCATTTTTTTGTTGTACTGGGAGACATCCGTCATTTGGTTCGTTCTCCAAGTTGGTATCGGCTGTGCCGGAGGAGGAGAATTTTTCCGGTGATTTGGAGACAGTTTGGACTGATGTACGTTGTAACCTTCAAGAGGCTAACAAAAAGTCTAAGAAGTATTTTAACAGGAAACGTCAAGAGGTTTTGTTTGCTGTTGGTGACATGGTTTGGTTGTCCTCAAAGAATCTGCAGTTGAGGATTCCTTATAAG